>NC_044041.1:159350920-161750920 GCF_901765095.1 Microcaecilia unicolor
CCGAGAGCTCTGGGTCGCCGAAGGAGTCGGCACCCAGCAGGCATCGGCGCCGAGAGGACCGCTCACACTCTGTTCAGGAGGTGTCGATGCGCTCCACTCTGGACAGCCCGGAACAGCCTCCACGCCCGGAACAGGTTCTGACGTCGACGCCTGCATCGACCTCCATGCCTTTCTCTGCAGCCGCTCTGAACGAGAGCCTCCGGGCCGTTCTCCCAGAGATTCTGGGAGAGCTGTTGCGCCGTACCCCTCCGGTACCGGCGGTGCTTGCGCCACCGGTACCGTCGAGCGTGGCGCCGGCTGGCCCATCGCCCGAGGTGAGGTCTTCGGTGCCGCGTGCGGTGCCGGCTGCCGTCGCCTCCCAGGAAGGCTCCCCGACTACGTCAGCGGAGGGAGTTTCGCCGATGCGGGCGAGGGAGTCTGCCTCTCGACGCCCCCATCGTGGACGTGGCTCCACGGAGTCGAGTCGGGCACGGTTGCAGACACAGGTCCGTGAACTTGTGTCTGACACCGAAGGTGAGGCCTCGTGGGAAGAGGAAGAGGACCCCAGATATTTCTCTGACGAGGAGTCTGAGGGTCTTCCTTCCGATCCTCTCCTGAAAGACAGCTTTCTCCTCCTGAGAGTCTGTCTTTTGCTTTCTTTGTCCGGGAGATGTCTACGGCCATCCCCTTCCCGGTGGTTGTGGAGGACGAGCCCAGGGCTGAAATGTTTGAGCTCCTGGACTATCCTTCTCCACCTAAGGAAGCGTCCACTGTTCCCTTGCACCATGTCCTAAAAAAGACATTGCTTGCGAACTGGACCAAGCCTTTAACTAATCCCCACATCCCCAAGAAGATCGAGTCCCAGTACCGGATCCATGGGGACCCAGAGCTGATGCGCACGCAGTTGCCTCATGATTCTGGAGTTGTGGATCTGGCCCTAAAGAAGGCTAAGAGTTCTAGGGAACATGCTTCGGCGCCCCCGGGCAAAGACGCTAGAACCTTAGACTCCTTTGGGAGGAAGGCCTACCATTCCTCTATGCTCGTGTCCAAGATCCAGTCTTACCAGCTCTACACGAGCATCCACATGCGGAACAATGTGCGGCAGTTGGCGGGCTTGGTTGATGCTCTTCCCCCTGAGCAAGCCAAGCCTTTTCAGGAGGTGGTCAGGCAGCTGAAGGCGTGCAGAAAATTCCTGGCCAGAGGAGTTTATGACACTTTTGATGTTGCGTCCAGGGCCGCTGCTCAAGGTGTGGTGATGCGCAGGCTCTCATGGCTGCGTGCCGCCGACATGGAGAATAGACTCCAGCAGCGGATTGCGGACTCGCCTTGCCGTGCGGACAACATTTTTGGCGAAAAAGTCGAACAGGTGGTAGAGTCTCTCCACCAGCGGGACACCGCATTCGACAAGTTCGCCCGCCGGCAGCCTTCAGCTTCTACCTCTACAGGTAGACGATTTTTCGGGGGAAGGAAGACTGTTCCCTATACTTCTGGCAAGCGTAGGTACAATCCTCCTTCCCGACAGCCTGTGGCCCAGGCTAAGCCCCAGCGCGCTCGCTCTCGTCAGCAGCGTGCGCCTCAGCAAGGCCCCGCGGCTCCCCAGCAAAAGCAAGGGGCGAGCTTTTGACTGGCTCCAGCAGAGCATAGCCGACATCCAAGTGTCCGTGCCGGGCGACCTGCCAGTCGGGGGGAGGTTGAAAGCTTTTCACCAAAGGTGGCCTCTCATAACCTCCGATCAGTGGGTTCTGCAAATAGTCCGGCAGGGATACACCCTCAATTTGGCCTCCATACCTCCAAATTGTCCACCGGGAGCTCAGTCTTACAGCTTCCAGCACAGAAGGTACTTGCAGAGGAACTCTCCGCCCTTCTCAGCGCCAATGCGGTCGAGCCCGTGCCATCCGGGCAAGAAGGGCTGGGATTCTATTCCAGGTACTTCCTTGTGGAAAAGAAAACAGGGGGGATGCGTCCCATCCTAGACCTAAGGGCCCTGAACAAATATCTCGTAAAAGAAAAGTTCAGGATGCTTTCCCTGGGCACCCTTCTCCCCATGATTCAGCAAAACGATTGGCTATGCTCTCTGGACTTGAAGGATGCCTACACACACATCCCGATACTGCCAGCTCACAGACAGTATCTGCGATTTCAGCTGGGCACACGCCACTTCCAGTACTGTGTGCTACCCTTTGGGCTCGCCTCTGCGCCCAGGGTGTTCACAAAGTGCCTAGCTGTGGTAGCAGCGGCGCTTCGCAGGCTGGGGTGCACGTGTTCCCATATCTCGACGATTGGCTGGTGAAGAACACATCCGAGGCAGGAGCCCTGCAGTCCATGCAGATGACTATTCGCCTCCTGGAGCTACTGGGGTTTGTGATAAATTACCCAAAGTCCCATCTTCTCCCAGTGCAGAAACTCGAATTCATCGGAGCCCTGCTGGATTCTCGGACGGCTCGCGCCTATCTCCCAGAGGCGAGGGCCAACAACTTGTTGTCCCTCGTCTCGCGGGTGCGAGCGTCCCAGCAGATCACAGCTCGGCAGATGTTGAGATTGCTGGGCCACATGGCCTCCACAGTTCATGTGACTCCCATGGCCCGCCTTCACATGAGATCTGCTCAATGGACCCTAGCCTCCCAGTGGTATCAGGCCGCTGGGGGTCTAGAGGACGTGATCCACCTGTCCACGAGTTTTCTCGAATCCCTGTATTGGTGGACGATTTGCTCCAATTTGACTCTGGGACGTCCCTTCCAAATTCCTCAGCCACAAAAAGTGCTGACCACGGATGCGTCCCTCCTGGGATGGGGAGCTCATGTCGATGGGCTTCACACCCAAGGAAGGTGGTCCCTCCAAGAAAGCGATCTACAGATCAATCTTCTGGAGTTGCGAGCGATCTGGAACGCTCTGAAGGCTTTCAGAGATCGGCTGTCCCACCAAATTATCCAAATTCAGACAGACAATCAGGTTGCCATGTACTACGTCAACAAGCAGGGGGGCACCGGATCTCGCCCCCTGTGTCAGGAAGCCGTCAGCATGTGGCTCTGGGCTCGCCGTCAAGGCATGGTGCTCCAAGCCACATATCTGGCAGGCGTAAACAACAGTCTGGCCGACAGGTTGAGCAGGATTATGCAACCTCACGAGTGGTCGCTCAATTCCCGTGTGATGCGGCAGATCTTCCAGGCGTGGGGCACCCCCCTGGTGGATCTCTTCGCATCTCAAGTGAACCACAAGGTCCCTCAGTTCTGTTCCAGGCTTCAGGCCCACGGCAGACTGGCATCGGATGCCTTCCTCCTGGACTGGGGGGAGGGCCTGTTGTATGCTTATCCTCCCATTCCTCTGGTGGGGAAGACTTTGTTGAAACTCAAGCAAGACCGAGGCACCATGATTCTGATTGCTCCCTTTTGGCCGCGTCAGATCTGGTTCCCTCTTCTTCTGGAGTTATCCTCCGAAGAACCGTGGAGATTGGAGTGTTTTCCGACCCTCATCACGCAGGACGAAGGGGCTCTTCTGCATCCCAACCTCCGGTCCCTGGCTCTCACGGCCTGGATGTTGAGAGCGTAGACTTTGCCTCTTTGGGTCTATCGGAGGGTGTCTCCCGCGTCTTGCTTGCTTCCAGGAAAGATTCCACTAAGAGGAGTTACTTCTTTCTATGGAGGAGGTTTGCCGTCTGGTGTGACAGCAAGGCCCTAGATCCTCGCTCTTGTCCTACACAGACCCTGCTTGAATACCTTCTGCACTTGTCTGAGTCTGGTCTCAAGACCAACTCTGTAAGGGTTCACCTTAGTGCAATCAGTGCATACCATTACCGTGTGGAAGGTAAGCCGATCTCAGGACAGCCTTTAGTTGTTCGCTTCATGAGAGGTTTGCTTTTGTCAAAGCCCCCTGTCAAACCTCCTACAGTGTCATGGGATCTCAATGTCGTTCTCACCCAGCTGATGAAACCTCCTTTTGAGCCACTGGATTCCTGCCATCTGAAGTACTTGACCTGGAAGGTCATTTTCTTGGTGGCAGTTACTTCAGCTCGTAGAGTCAGTGAGCTTCAGGCCCTGGTAGCCCAGGCCCCTTACACCAAATTTCATCACAACAGAGTAGTCCTCCGCACTCACCCTAAGTTCCTGCCAAAGGTTGTGTCGGAGTTCCATCTGAACCAGTCAATTGTCTTGCCAACATTCTTTCCCCGTCCTCATTCCTGCCCTGCTGAACGTCAGCTGCACACATTGGACTGCAAGAGAGCATTGGCCTTCTATCTGGAGCGGACACAGCCCAACAGACAGTCCGCCCAATTGTTTGTTTCTTTTGATCCCAATAGGAGGGGAGTGGCTGTGGGGAAACGCACCATATCCAATTGGCTAGCAGATTGCATTTCCTTCACTTACGCCCAGGCTGGGCTGGCTCTTGAGGGTCATGTCACGGCTCATAATGTTAGAGCCATGGCTGCGTCGGTAGCCCATTTGAAGTCAGCCTCTATTGAAGAAATTTGCAAAGCTGCGACGTGGTCATCTGTCCACACATTCACATCTCATTACTGCCTGCAGCAGGATACCCGACGCGACAGTCGGTTCGGGCAGTCAGTTCTTCAGAACCTGTTTGGGCTTTAGGATCCAACTCCACCCCCCGAGGGCCCTGTTTGTTCTGTTCCAGGCTGCACTCTCAGTTAGTTGGTAAATTTTTTAGGTCAATCTCAGTTAGGTCCTCGCCGTTGCGAGGCCCAATTGACCATGGTTGTTGTTTTGAGTGAGCTGGGGGCTAGGGATACCCCATCAGTGAGAACAAGCAGCCTGCTTGTCCTCGGAGAAAGCGAATGCTACATACCTGTAGAAGGTATTCTCCGAGGACAGCAGGCTGATTGTTCTCACAAACCCGCCCGCCTCCCCTTTGGAGTTGTGTCTTCCTTTGTCTTTGTCTTGCTACACATGAGACTGGCCGGCACAAGCCGGTTTCGGGCGGGAAGACGGCCGCGGTGCGCATCGGCGCGCGAGGGCTAGCAAAGGCTTTTGCTAGTGAAGATTCCGATTTGAGGGGCTGCCGTGGACGTCACCCATCAGTGAGAACAATCAGCCTGCTGTCCTCGGAGAATACCTTCTACAGGTATGTAGCATTCGCTATATTGCTAAACCTCTTCCCTTAAGAGCCTCAATTTAGTGGTCTGAGGAAGAGTGTAAAATATTACATTTGATAAATATTTTTCCTCTTAAATTGATTTCTCTGTATTTCCTTACAAACGTATATTTCTTTGTAAAATTGTAGTGGAGTTTGTAAAATTGAAAAGCAATAAATAAAAATTAAAAAAAAAAAGTCCCTGCCAAAGGTAATGTCGGAGTTCCGTCTGAAACAGTTTTCTTGCCAACATTCTTTCCCCGATCTCATGCCCATCCTGGTGAAAGCAGCTTGCACACCTTGGATTGCAAGAGAGCATTGGCTTATTACATGGAGCGGACAAGGCCCCACAGACAGTCCACCTAGCTTTTTAATTCTTTTGATCCCAACAGGATGGGGGTCGCCATCAGGAAACACACCATCTCATTTTGGTTGGCAGATTGCATTTCCTTTACTTATGCCCAGTCTGGGCTAGTCTTAGAGGGTCATGTCACAACGTATAATGTCAGAGCCATGGCTGTGTGCTCTAACTTTTTACTATGCCATAAATTCCAGACCGGGCAATGCGGATCAACTTCTACCCACTTGTAAGAATATGTTGCCTGCTGTCCTCGGAGAAGACCTGCAACAGGTAAGTATGTTCACTTTATGGAGATTCTGATTAATATAAAATGTAGTTTGGACACATTGGAATCTTGGGCAACATTGTTCAAACTTAAATTCAATAATGACAAAACAGACGTTTTGGTAGTTAGTAGTCTGTTTAGACCTGTCACAGAAATCAACTTTACTTTGGATAATGTGACTTACAATTTGGAGAATACTTTGAAAATTCTGGGTGTTGTGTTAGGGTTAGGGTTTGAAACACAGGTATCCATGGTGGTTTAGCTTTTAGAATGCTGTGGAAGCTTCAATGGGTGAGAAATTGTTTTTCTTTAGAAGCTCATTGTTTGCTGGTACAATCTCTGGTGCTTACCAATCTAGATTATTGTAATATACTATATACTGGCTGTAAAAAAAAACAAAAAAACATTGTTGTCCAAACTTCAGACAAGAGATAGCAAGAAGGCAAATAGTCTGCTAGATCCAACGTAGAACAGAAAGAGAAGCAGACCTTATGTAGAAAAGCAGTCTTTATCGGTTCATCAGTACTCCCATGATTCACAATCAAGTGCCCAACAGTTTCACCAAAAACTGGCTGCGTCAGGGGTAAAGAAAACTGCATCATTGGACATAAAAACAGTAAAGTACAAAATCAATCAAAAATTAAATAAGAACATCAAAATCTCAAAGAGCTTCATAAAACCATATAGTAGGAACACATATTGTGGTGTTGAGAGGAGCAGCCAGGTCACCTATTCCACTTCTCCCACTTGGGTTGTATAAAGGAACCTTAGGAGGGACTTTGAGCTTGAAAGGGAAATAAAACCTGGAGCGGTATCCCAAAAGTTGACAGGGGTTTTAGTGTTCCCTAGGAAACAGGGAAGCCACATAGAGGGAGAAGCTTCTAATTTCCCTAAACTGCTATCTGCCAATCAAGGGAAGGAGGAGCCCCATAGGGAGGGGGTTTGAGAATGCCTGAGTAGAGAGTTAAGGGGCAGAGGGAGGAAATTCTGAGGAACAGAGAGGAAGAAAGAGCTCCCTTACTACAACTGGCCAGCAGGAGTATAAACGATCTACTTATCCCGGGGCAAAGAGGACCCTAAAGTAAAGGCTGGACTAAGGAGTAGTGGGGGCTGGTAGCCAGCAGGGGTAAGTGGGTGTCCCAGCCTGAATCATCGAGTACCCCAAACAGGATGTTGGACCAAGAAGCTGAGGGAGGCCTAAGTCCTTGGAAGGAGGTGAAGCCTGGCTGCTCAGCCCCAGAGATGCCTAAGCTCTGAAAGCCAGGGCTGTAATTTCTTTATGTTTGAAATGTGCTGAGAAGAACAAGGACCTGCACAGACTGTTATGCTTGAGGACTTTGTGTTTATTGTTTGGAAACTGCACACACGTCTGCTAATGCTGAAGCTGTGTTTTTTGTTTGGAAAATGCAGCAAAAATATATCTGCCAAAGTTAAAGCTGTGTGTGTTTGGAAACTGCAGAGAGAACTGCACACTCACTGTTCATCAATGCAACATACATCCACTTCTGATCCCTCATCCCGTAATCCAGTCAATCATACATTTATTCACTGAACTATGTACACCATATGTCTTTGTGTCTAACACTGCCCTTTTAGCTTCCCATTGTCTCCTTCCAATGTTTCTATGTTGATGTCCCATTGTTATATTCCTAATGATATTCGAATGTCTCGCACAACTCTGTACAATGTAATCCATAACCAAGTTGTAACAAATGTATTTCTATTATTCTCCGAGGACAAGCAGGCTGCTTGTTCTCACTGATGGGTGACGTCCACGGCAGCCCCTCCAATCGGAAACTTCACTAGCAAAGTCCTTTGCTAGCCCTCGCGCGCCCGCGCGCACCGCGCATGCGCGGCCGTCTTCCCGCCCGAAACCGGCTCGAGCCGGCCAGTCTTCTTTTGTCCGCACTCGGTACGGTCGTGTTTTCGCCGTGTCGAGCCCCGGAAAGTCGACCTCGCGCGTCCAATTTGTTTTGAACGTGTTTTTTCCTTCGGGAAAGCTTTGTCCTAGTCGGGAAGTGCTCCGGAAACCCCTCGCCGGGTTTCGTGTAAATCCTCCCCGTACTTCTAGCTTTTTTGCCCCGGTAAGTTTTCTTTCGTCGTCGGGGTAGGCCTCTTTTCGGCCTCGGTCGAGATTTTTTTCTCCCTCTAAATTTTGGTGCTCCGAATTTCGCCATTTCGGCTTTTGATTTCGCCGGCGTGATTTTTCCGCCCATGACATCGAAGCCTTCCAGCGGCTTCAAGAAGTGCACCCAGTGCGCCCGGGTTATCTCGCTCACTGATCGACACTCGTCGTGTCTTCAGTGTCTGGGGGCCGAGCACCGCCCTCAGAACTGTAGTCTGTGTTCCCTGCTTCAAAGGCGGACTCAGGTAGCGAGACTAGCCCAGTGGAACGTGTTGTTCTCGGGCTCTTCGTCGGCATCGGCACCGGGATCTTCGAGTGCATCGACGTCGTCAGCGTCCAGACCATCTTCCTCGGCCGCCCCTGCATCGAGTGCATCGAGGCATCGGGCCTCTGCATCGGCGCCGAGACATCGGATAGCTGCATCGACGTCGGTGGTACCAGGACCTCGTCTGCTGATGTCGTCGGACGGTGGTGCATCGGGTGGAGTGCAGGTGAGGGCTGTCCATTCCCCTGCTGGTGGCGGTGAGCCCTCGGGTGGGTCTCCTCCTGCCCCGAGGGCTCCTGCGGTACAGCCCCCCCGAGATCGACCTTCTTCAGTCTCGGCCCCGAGGAAGCGACGGGTGGATTCGACGTCCTCCTCGTCGGTGCCGGGGAGCTCCGGTGACATGCTTCGGAAGAAATCGAAGAAGCATCGACACCGGTCTCCTCCCCGTGTCGGCACCGAGAGCTCTGGGTCGCCGAGGGATTCGGCACCCAGCAGGCATCGGCACCGAGAGGACCGCTCACCCTCTGTTCAGGAGGTGTCGATGCGCTCCGCTCTGGACAGCCCGGAACAGCCTCCACGCCCGGAACAGGTTCTGACGTCGACGCCTGCATCGACCTCTCAGCCTTTCTCCGCAGCCACTCTAAACGAGAGCCTCCGGGCCGTTCTCCCAGAGATTCTGGGAGAGCTGTTGCGCCCTACCCCTCCGGTACCGGCGGTGCTTGCGCCTCCGGTACCGTCGAGCGTGGCGCCGGCTGGCCCATCGCCCAGGTTGAGGTCCCCGACGTCGGTACCGCGTGCGGTGCCGACCGCGGCCACCTCCCAGGAAGGCTCCCCGACTACGTCGGCGGAGGGAGCTTCGCCGATGCGGGCCAGGGAGTCTACCTCTCGACGCCCCCATCGTGGACGTGGCTCCACAGAGTCGAGCAGGGCGAGGTTGCAGACACAGGTCCGTGAACTTGTGTCTGACACCGAGGGTGAGGCCTCGTGGGAGGAAGAGGAAGATCCCAGATATTTCTCTGACGAGGAGTCTGAGGGTCTTCCGTCTGATCCCACTCCCTCTCCTGAGAGACAGCTTTCTCCTCCCGAGAGTCTGTCTTTTGCCTCCTTTGTCCGGGAGATGTCTACGGCCATCCCCTTCCCGGTGGTTGTGGAGGACGAGCCCAGGGCTGAAATGTTTGAGCTCCTGGACTATCCTTCTCCACCTAAGGAAGCGTCCACTGTTCCCTTGCACCATGTCCTGAAAAGACATTGCTTGCGAACTGGACCAAGCCATTAAGTAATCCCCACATCCCCAAGAAGATTGAGTCCCAGTACCGGATCCATGGGGACCCAGAGCTGATGCGCACGCAGTTGCCTCATGATTCTGGAGTTGTGGATCTGGCCCTAAAGAAGGCTAAGAGTTCTAGGGAACATGCTTCGGCGCCCCCGGGCAAAGACGCTAGAACCTTAGACTCCTTTGGGAGGAAGGCCTACCATTCCTCTATGCTCGTGTCCAAGATCCAGTCTTACCAGCTCTACACGAGCATCCACATGCGGAACAATGTGCGGCAGTTGGCGGGCTTGGTTGATGCTCTTCCCCCTGAGCAAGCCAAGCCTTTTCAGGAGGTGGTCAGGCAGCTGAAGGCGTGCAGAAAATTCCTGGCCAGAGGAGTTTATGACACTTTTGATGTTGCGTCCAGGGCCGCTGCTCAAGGTGTGGTGATGCGCAGGCTCTCATGGCTGCGTGCCGCCGACATGGAGAATAGACTCCAGCAGCGGATTGCGGACTCGCCTTGCCGTGCGGACAACATTTTTGGCGAAAAAGTCGAACAGGTGGTAGAGTCTCTCCACCAGCGGGACACCGCATTCGACAAGTTCGCCCGCCGGCAGCCTTCAGCTTCTACCTCTACAGGTAGACGATTTTTCGGGGGAAGGAAGACTGTTCCCTATACTTCTGGCAAGCGTAGGTACAATCCTCCTTCCCGACAGCCTGTGGCCCAGGCTAAGCCCCAGCGCGCTCGCTCTCGTCAGCAGCGTGCGCCTCAGCAAGGCCCCGCGGCTCCCCAGCAAAAGCAAGGGGCGAGCTTTTGACTGGCTCCAGCAGAGCATAGCCGACATCCAAGTGTCCGTGCCGGGCGACCTGCCAGTCGGGGGGAGGTTGAAAGCTTTTCACCAAAGGTGGCCTCTCATAACCTCCGATCAGTGGGTTCTGCAAATAGTCCGGCAGGGATACACCCTCAATTTGGCCTCCATACCTCCAAATTGTCCACCGGGAGCTCAGTCTTACAGCTTCCAGCACAGAAGGTACTTGCAGAGGAACTCTCCGCCCTTCTCAGCGCCAATGCGGTCGAGCCCGTGCCATCCGGGCAAGAAGGGCTGGGATTCTATTCCAGGTACTTCCTTGTGGAAAAGAAAACAGGGGGGATGCGTCCCATCCTAGACCTAAGGGCCCTGAACAAATATCTCGTAAAAGAAAAGTTCAGGATGCTTTCCCTGGGCACCCTTCTCCCCATGATTCAGCAAAACGATTGGCTATGCTCTCTGGACTTGAAGGATGCCTACACACACATCCCGATACTGCCAGCTCACAGACAGTATCTGCGATTTCAGCTGGGCACACGCCACTTCCAGTACTGTGTGCTACCCTTTGGGCTCGCCTCTGCGCCCAGGGTGTTCACAAAGTGCCTAGCTGTGGTAGCAGCGGCGCTTCGCAGGCTGGGGGTGCACGTGTTCCCATATCTCGACGATTGGCTGGTGAAGAACACATCCGAGGCAGGAGCCCTGCAGTCCATGCAGATGACTATTCGCCTCCTGGAGCTACTGGGGTTTGTGATAAATTACCCAAAGTCCCATCTTCTCCCAGTGCAGAAACTCGAATTCATCGGAGCCCTGCTGGATTCTCGGACGGCTCGCGCCTATCTCCCAGAGGCGAGGGCCAACAACTTGTTGTCCCTCGTCTCGCGGGTGCGAGCGTCCCAGCAGATCACAGCTCGGCAGATGTTGAGATTGCTGGGCCACATGGCCTCCACAGTTCATGTGACTCCCATGGCCCGCCTTCACATGAGATCTGCTCAATGGACCCTAGCCTCCCAGTGGTATCAGGCCGCTGGGGGTCTAGAGGACGTGATCCACCTGTCCACGAGTTTTCTCGAATCCCTGTATTGGTGGACGATTTGCTCCAATTTGACTCTGGGACGTCCCTTCCAAATTCCTCAGCCACAAAAAGTGCTGACCACGGATGCGTCCCTCCTGGGATGGGGAGCTCATGTCGATGGGCTTCACACCCAAGGAAGGTGGTCCCTCCAAGAAAGCGATCTACAGATCAATCTTCTGGAGTTGCGAGCGATCTGGAACGCTCTGAAGGCTTTCAGAGATCGGCTGTCCCACCAAATTATCCAAATTCAGACAGACAATCAGGTTGCCATGTACTACGTCAACAAGCAGGGGGGCACCGGATCTCGCCCCCTGTGTCAGGAAGCCGTCAGCATGTGGCTCTGGGCTCGCCGTCAAGGCATGGTGCTCCAAGCCACATATCTGGCAGGCGTAAACAACAGTCTGGCCGACAGGTTGAGCAGGATTATGCAACCTCACGAGTGGTCGCTCAATTCCCGTGTGATGCGGCAGATCTTCCAGGCGTGGGGCACCCCCCTGGTGGATCTCTTCGCATCTCAAGTGAACCACAAGGTCCCTCAGTTCTGTTCCAGGCTTCAGGCCCACGGCAGACTGGCATCGGATGCCTTCCTCCTGGACTGGGGGGAGGGCCTGTTGTATGCTTATCCTCCCATTCCTCTGGTGGGGAAGACTTTGTTGAAACTCAAGCAAGACCGAGGCACCATGATTCTGATTGCTCCCTTTTGGCCGCGTCAGATCTGGTTCCCTCTTCTTCTGGAGTTATCCTCCGAAGAACCGTGGAGATTGGAGTGTTTTCCGACCCTCATCACGCAGGACGAAGGGGCTCTTCTGCATCCCAACCTCCGGTCCCTGGCTCTCACGGCCTGGATGTTGAGAGCGTAGACTTTGCCTCTTTGGGTCTATCGGAGGGTGTCTCCCGCGTCTTGCTTGCTTCCAGGAAAGATTCCACTAAGAGGAGTTACTTCTTTCTATGGAGGAGGTTTGCCGTCTGGTGTGACAGCAAGGCCCTAGATCCTCGCTCTTGTCCTACACAGACCCTGCTTGAATACCTTCTGCACTTGTCTGAGTCTGGTCTCAAGACCAACTCTGTAAGGGTTCACCTTAGTGCAATCAGTGCATACCATTACCGTGTGGAAGGTAAGCCGATCTCAGGACAGCCTTTAGTTGTTCGCTTCATGAGAGGTTTGCTTTTGTCAAAGCCCCCTGTCAAACCTCCTACAGTGTCATGGGATCTCAATGTCGTTCTCACCCAGCTGATGAAACCTCCTTTTGAGCCACTGGATTCCTGCCATCTGAAGTACTTGACCTGGAAGGTCATTTTCTTGGTGGCAGTTACTTCAGCTCGTAGAGTCAGTGAGCTTCAGGCCCTGGTAGCCCAGGCCCCTTACACCAAATTTCATCACAACAGAGTAGTCCTCCGCACTCACCCTAAGTTCCTGCCAAAGGTTGTGTCGGAGTTCCATCTGAACCAGTCAATTGTCTTGCCAACATTCTTTCCCCGTCCTCATTCCTGCCCTGCTGAACGTCAGCTGCACACATTGGACTGCAAGAGAGCATTGGCCTTCTATCTGGAGCGGACACAGCCCCACAGACAGTCCGCCCAATTGTTTGTTTCTTTTGATCCCAACAAGAGGGGAGTGGCTGTAGGGAAACGCACCATATCCAATTGGCTAGCAGATTGCATTTCCTTCACTTACGCCCAGGCTGGACTGGCTCTTGAGGGTCATGTCACGGCTCATAATGTTAGAGCAATGGCTGCGTCGGTAGCCCACTTGAAGTCAGCCACCATGGAGGAAATTTGCAAAGCTGCGACGTGGTCATCTGTCCACACATTCACATCTCATTACTGCCTGCAGCAGGATACCCGACGCGACAGTCGGTTCGGGCAGTCAGTTCTTCAGAACCTGTTTGGGCTTTAGGATCCAACTCCACCCCCCGAGGGCCCTGTTTGTTCTGTTCCAGGCTACACTCTCAGTTAGTTGGTAAATTTTTTAGGTCAATCTCAGTTATGTCCTCGCCGTTGCGAGGCCCTATTGACCAATGTTGTTGTTTTGAGTGAGCCTGGGGGCTAGGGATACCCCATCAGTGAGAACAAGCAGCCTGCTTGTCCTCGGAGAAAGCGAATGCTACATACCTGTAGAAGGTATTCTCCGAGGACAGCAGGCTGATTGTTCTCACAAACCCGCCCGCCTCCCCTTTGGAGTTGTGTCTTCCCTTGAAGTGTATTGTCTTGCTACATACTGGACTGGCCGGCTCGAGCTGGTTTCGGGCGGGAAGACGGCCGCGCATGCGCGGTGCGCGCGGGCGCGCGAGGGCTAGCAAAGGACTTTGCTAGTGAAGTTTCCGATTGGAGGGGCTGCCGTGGACGTCACCCATCAGTGAGAACAATCAGCCTGCTGTCCTCGGAGAATACCTTCTACAGGTATGTAGCATTCGCTTTCATATCTTATTGTAAGCCACACTGAGCCCACAAAAAGGTGGGAAAATGTGGGATACAAATGCAATAAATAAATATATCTGCCAAAATCGAAGGCTGGGTTTTGTTTGAGAAATATAATAAAGCTCCTTGGCGTATATTTAAGAACTCTGTGTTACTTGTGTCTGGGAGGGGGAGAAACCTAGAGAGAGAGAGCTAATCTGTGCCAGATTCCCTCTTGCGCATGATAATATAAATCACTAAAACACATCTATAGAATAAATAAATATATAAATAAGTCCGTAAATAACTAAAACTCAATGTGCATGAATAAGTCCATAAATTACTAAAACTTTGAATAAATAGTATGGTCAAGTTGTATGGAATCAAAAGAGAGAGAATGGCTTACCCAGCTGGTGGTGTATGTGTGGAGAAGTCCATGGTAATGTTGTCATGCTGTTTGCCCATAGGGAAGTAGAAATAAACAAAACTTCAACCAAAGTTGGTAAAAAAAATAATCTTGAGATGTTTATTCTTCCATATTTAAAATTGCTGTAAAATCCCATCTAAAAAAAATCTCAAAACACCATAAAAACCTTAAAAACATGGTGGATCTAAATTCGAGTAGGAACATCTCAGCACATGTCAAACTCGTACTTGATTTTAGATCTTCAAAAGATGTTCCTCACACTTTTTATGGTTGTTTTTACATGTTGAGGGTTCTTCCCTGGTTGGAATGCATTGATGATGTCATTGAAATGCAGTGACATCATTGGAAAGCATAAAGTCTTTTCCAGTGCATTCCACCATATTTTTAAAATTTTTATGGTGTTTTGAAACCTTTTTAGATGGGTTTTTTTTTTACCAAAATAAGCTTACAAAATAGACATATGAGAGAAGACTTGATGACTTTCCTAATGGAAAGGAGGGATGGGGTGCTATGAGGACATGAATGGAGGTTAACTTAGGAGTAACATCAGGAAGTACTTTTTCAGAGAGAGGATGGTGGTGATGAAAATAGTGACAATTCAAAAATGCGTAGGATATATGCAAAGAATTCCTATATAGAATGAGAATGGCATCAAAATAAATTTGGTGCTCAGATGGCAACTCCAGTAATTGGGGAAACAAGACCAGCATCGGGTAAACTTCTGTGGTCTGTGCCCCAATTTGGTTTCAGCGTCAGCTCCAGTAGTCGGGGAAATAAGACCAGTGCCGGGCAGATTTCTACTGGTTGTGCCACAAAAATGGCAAGGACAGATCAAGTATGCATATGTTATATTGCATTATACCATATGCTTTGAGGTGATCTTGATGGACAGACTGGATGGACTGTGCCGGTCTTTATTTGCTGTCATCTACTTTGGTACTCAAGATGTACCATGTGAAATCAGAGCAAAAGGTCCATCAAGACCTGTATACTATCTCTGATAGTATCCAATCCAGGGGTATATAAGGTAGTCTATCGTATCAAGCTTGCTTTCATGGTTTCAAACTGACCCAAGAAGAGACACACATGAGTGAAAGCTTTTTATGTTTGGTTTTAGATTTATCTGCATGTGTTTGGTGCTGCACCACCTATTTTTTAAGAGCCTCTTTAATCAAGATGTACTAGCAGCTCCCAGTGCAGTAATGCTGACAAAGCCCATTCACTTTGAATGGGCTCTGTCGGCATTGAAGCGTGGCTTTATAAAAAGAGCCCCTAAGTGACTATTTACTTCTTATGTGACCATTTTTTAAAATCTAGTGCTGTTTGGCTTCTTTTAGTTGTTGCCAATGTTGGTGAAGTTTTAGGCTCTACACCAGCTGGGTAAGCCATTCTCTCTCTTCAAAGCCGCACTAGCAATTCCTACGCAACAAATAAGAGGAAGCTTATTGGAACTGAATGGGCTTCCTCTCATTTGCTGCTCAGGAATCGCTATCATAGCATTGTTAAGAAGCCCTTATTGATTCCATACAATTTGACCATATTATTTATTTTCAGTTTTAGTTATTTGTCTTATTTATATATTTATGTACATTGAGTTTATCTGCTGGCTACTTGTATTTATTTATTTTTTAATGTGTTTTAGTGATTCATATGTGTTTCTGTTTTATGGTTTTATGAAGCTGAGATTTTAATGCCCTTCTTTAATTTTTGATTGATTTTGTATTTTACCGTTTTTATATCCAGTGTTGCAGTTTTCTTTGCCCCTGACTCAGCCAGTTTTTGGTGAAACATGGCCATCTCAGGCATTTATATGTGAATCCTGGGAATATTGATGAAACAATAAAGACTGCTTTTCTATAAGGTCTGCTTCTCTTTCTCTTCCAAACTTCAGAAAGTGCAGAATACTGCCGCCCACCTGATTTATAGAGTACTAAAGTTTGAAAGGGCATCTCCACAATTAGTAAGGTTACACTGGCTACCTTTTGAGGCCTGGTCATTTTTTAAGTTATATATATTTGTTTTTCAAATAATAATATGGAATTGCACCTAGTTATATGCAATGACTACTTGTTCAACTATCTGATAGGAATTCTAATTCTCAGTCTAGGAATTTCCTCATCCTCTCTTTTCCCAGTTGTACATAAGTATTGCCATACTGGGAAAGACCAAAGGTCCATCAAGCCCAGCATCTTGTTTCCAACAGTGGCCAATCCAGATCACAAATACCTTTCAAGATCCCAAAAAAGTACAAAACATTTTATACTGCTTATCCCAGAAATAGTGGATTTTCCCCAAGTCCATTTAATAACAGTCTATGGACTTTTCCTTTAGGAAGCCATCCAAACCTTTTTTTAAACTCCGCTAAGCTAACCGCCTTTACCACATTCTCTGGCAGCGAATTCCAGAGTTTAATTACAAGTTGAATGAAGAAAAATTTTCTCCGATTCATTTTAAATTTACTACATTTTAGCTTCATCACATGCCTCCTAGTCATAGTATTTTTGGAAAGCGTGAACAGACGCTTCACGTCTACCCGTTCAACTCCACTCATTATTTTATAGACCTCTATCATATCTCCCCTCAGCCGCCTTTTCTCCAAGCTGAAGAGCCCTAGCTGATTTAGCCTTTCCTCATAGGGAAGTCGTCCCACCCCCTTTATCATTTTCGTCGCCCTTCTCTGCACCTTTTCTAATTCCACTATATCTTTTTTTGAGATATGGCGACCAGAATTGAACACAATATTTGAGGTGCGGTCGCACCTTGGAGCGATACAAAGGCATTATAACATCCTCATTTTTGTTTTCCATTCCTTTCCTAATAATACCTAACATTCTATTTGCTTTCTTAGCCGCAGCAGCACTGAGCAGAAGGTTTCAAGGTACCATTAACGACAACACCTAGATCCCTTTCTTGGTCCGTGACTCCTAACGTGGAACCTTGTGTGATGTAGCTATAATTCGGGTTCCTCTTTCCCACATGCATCACTTTGCACTTGCTCACATTAAACGTCATCAGCCATTTAGACGCCCAGTCTCGTAAGGTCCTCTTGTAATTTTTCACAATCCTCCCGCGATTTAACGACTTTGTGTCGGGTCACGTGACGTTATGGTGGAGAGAAGTCGTGTGTGAGCTTTTCTCCGTGGCCTGACTGCTCTTATTAGACTCAATAATAGAATCGGAGTCCAGAACGGAATGTTCCCCGAGACAAAATACGGCAGTGAGTGAGATAAATTAAGAAAGAAACTTTAAAACAGCAGGATGGCAGCGAAATCCGCACAAAAAGACAAACTTCGAGGGAAGGTACCTGAATATAAAATGGCGGCCTCCCCTCCCGAGGCAGGACCTTCAGTGTCGTCCGCCTGGATAAGCGAGATTACATCGGAGATGACGGTGGTGATGGAGGACTTACTAGAACGCCGCCTCGCTCCGCTTGACAAAAAATTAGACAATAAACTTGAACAACTAAGTTCGAAGCTGGAAGAGCTGACCATAGAATGCGGAGCGTACCAGACTAGGACCAGCGAAGTGGAGGAAAAAATGACTGTAATGGAAGGCCGCCAAATAGATCTAATAAGCCAATGTAAGGTAATGGAAGCTAAGATAGAAGATTTGGAGAATCGCTCCAGGCGGAACAATATCCGTCTGGTAGGATTACCGGAGGCTCTCGGTGGCCGATCGCTGGAGCGAGTGCTGGAGCAATGGCTTACAAAGGCAATTGATTTTCCTGCTGACTTGGGCCCCCTACGCATAGAGAGAGCCCACAGACTAGGAGTTCGGCAAGAGGAGAGAAATAAACCAAGAGTGGTGATATGCAGAGTGTTAAACTTTGCGCATAAGCAACTGATACTCCAAGCAGCGCGTTCCGATAAGGCTCTGACCTTCGAGGAATCACGGATCCTGTGCTTCCAGGATTACTCGGCCGCCATAGTGACAAAACGGCGCGCTTTTTCAGCAGTGTGCTCCCAGCTATTCAGCATGAAGATCCGATTCACACTTCAATACCCTGCCACTCTGAAAATCATATATAAAGGCACTACAAGATCATTTGTATCTGACAAAGAAGCTAGAAAATATGTGGATCAATTGGCGAACTCAGATCGACTGGCAACGGAAGATGGCGGGCAAACCTGAAGGGCTACAGAGGCGCACTTATAAGGGATTACAAAGGGCAGTGGTATATAAAGCAAGGGAATGGCAACGAGTTTAAAGCTGGAAGCCATTTTGAAAAGTGGCACAGCATTTAGCAATTTGTTTTATATTCATATTAAGGTTGAGAGTTAATCGTTAGATGTTATAGTATTAAAGTTCCTCAGACTGCAGCATTTGGAACTCGTACAGTCCTCCTTAATAAAGACACAGAAGGAATGCACGGAGGTTATCTTTACGGAACTAAAGGCAAGGTGAGAGGCCTTTTGATTGGGAGGATTTTCAATTGGAGATTTTAACATCTGTGAATACACCA
The DNA here is from genome assembly GCF_901765095.1 of Microcaecilia unicolor. NCBI lineage: Eukaryota > Metazoa > Chordata > Amphibia > Gymnophiona > Siphonopidae > Microcaecilia > Microcaecilia unicolor. Next base: position 159,369,417 of record NC_044041.1, read on the forward strand.
GAGCTCTGCATTTGGACAACAAGTCCAGTATGCGTACTTAAGCTCTGAGCTCTCAATTGGAGAGAGGTGAACACACTACTACTATTGAACTCAATGCTGGAGGTATGAAGTAGATATACTGTTAAAAAATTATCACTGACATAAGAGGCCATAACTCTGGTGCAGACGGGAGATGGGATATCCGCTGAGCTGGTGTTTGTGTGGAAAATAACTAAATATTACCGAGAAAGTTAGGTTGAACATTTCAACATGTGCATAGTTGTTGATTACTGCATTACAGCAAGAAGATTATGCAAGGAATTGGTTGAAACTATTATGGTACTGTTGGGGAAAGTGGATTATTATAAATGTGAGACCTATACTGGATTGAAAGTGGGGAGAGGAGGTATTATCTGCTAAAGGGTTAAAAGAGGAAGGAGGGGGAATAGGGACTAGGAATTCCATAGAGTAGTGGGGTAAACGTTAAACGTGACGGCTTTCTATAGGGAAGCCTTGAGGGATGGGGAATTTGGGAATGGGATGGGAGGGTGGGAAGGGGGGAAGGGAGACATAGGGGGTGATTTTAAGGAGAGGGAGGGACAGAGTGGTAACGGCCAATTCTCTGGAGGAGTTACATGTGTGGTTGGGAGGGCAGAAAATGTTTGGTGTGTGATGTGGCGGGATGAATGGGCTGAAGGATTAGAGCAGGAACAACAAAAGAATTATAGGACAGAGGGGAGCTATAGGCTGGGATGGCTCCACTCGATAACTACAAATGACCATCAGAGATTAATCAATGATCTAGGTGATGGGGGGGATTAAAGTAGTGACTTGGAATGTAGGAGGCATCCATTCGCCTATTAAAAGGTCAAAAATTTTACAATATCTTCAAAGAATTAAGGCAGATGTGGCCCTTTTACAAGAAACCCACCTATTGGACCTAGAACATGCAAAATTGGTCAAATGGTGGGTAGGAGATTGTATAACATCTTCAGCGGTGGGGCGCAAAGGGGGGGTTGCTATTCTATTTAGAAAAGGGATTGCCTCACAGATTCACCAGTTGCATAAAGACCTGGAAGGACGATTTGCTTTTTGTAGAGTCACCATTGCAAAGAGACAATTCATGTTAGGTAACATCTATGCTCCAAACACATTAGACATAACATTCTACAAGAAACTGACTATGATTCTCAGTGAGAATAGTTCACTTCCTGTGATCTTGGGCGGTGATTTTAACGCAGCATGGGATCCACAGATTGATAGATCGCACCCACCAGCAGTAGGGGGACCCAAGAAAACAAGGGGACTACCGGACATGTGTGATACTCTAGACCTCATAGACGTATGGTGCACATTGCACCCTAGGGAGAGGGAATATACCCATCAATCAAGGGCACATCATACCCACTCTAGGATTGACTACCTGTTGGTCTCACGTACATTCTTTACCCATATTAATGAAGCTGTCATAGGCCCATGTATAATCTCAGACCATGCAGCGGTATGGATGACCTGGCAGATAGAAAACCCAGATCAGGAAACAGGGGGGTGGTCGTTTCCAAGCTATCTTTATGGCAATGAAAAATTTCGAGAATTCTTATGTAAAAAATGGGAGGAGTATAAGCAATTTAACGAGGGGACAGTACAGAGGGCCTCGACTTACTGGGAAGCAGCCAAAGCGGTGATAAGAGGGGAAATAATTAGTTTTGCTAGCCATTATAAAAAGACCCAAGATAGGGAGATACTACGTTTGGAGAAACGCTTGGCTAATTTGCGGAAGCAATATGGGAGAGCCCCATGTGTTAGAGTGAGGAAAGAGATGGAGACTGACCAAATAGCGCTGAACTCATTACTCCATGATCGAGCAGTAAAGTCTCAAGTATATTATAAATATCAATTATACAAGCATGGGGATAAGGGGGGCAAACTATTGGCAAGACTAGTGGCACCGCAGTATACATCCAAGCACATTCTAGGTATCAAGGATAGGGAGGGCAGAATAGTGCGCACTGATAAAAAAAATACAAGAAGTCTTCCGCAGCTTTTTTCAGAATCTTTATAAAGCGGGAGATTCTCAAGGCCTACAGGGAGATGTATATCTACACAATGTGAGGACTCCTACATTGACACAAAGAGAACGTATGAAATTGAACACTCCTATTAGCAGCGATGAAGTTCAGTGGGCCATTGGTCAAAGCAAGTTGGGGAAGGCCCCTGGCCCTGACGGATTTAAGGCCGAATTCTATAAGCTATTGGGTGACCATATAACTCCTGCATTAACTGGGGCATTTAATGAATGGGTGGAGGAGGGGCGTCTGCCTGATCGATTAAACCTGGCTCAAATTACAGTGTTGCCCAAACCTAACAGAGATCCATTGCTAGCATCTTCCTATAGGCCTATCTCGTTGCTAAATAATGAAGTGAAGTTATTTGCAAAGATATTAGTTAATCGGTTGAACAAAATGTTGCCCAGGCTAGTCCATGAAGCGCAGGTAGGTTTTATCCAAGACTGGTCCGTTACTAAGAACCTACGGAGTATCTTAGCGGCTTTAGAAAAACTTCGGCAAGACCCGGAACCGGCTATTTTGATCAGCTTCGATGCCGAAAAGGCCTTTGACCGGGTGGAGTGGGCTTTTTTGTTCTCCGTCTTGGATAATTATGGTTTCCATGGTTGGTTTGTGCAAGCGATTAAGGCGCTATATTCTTCACCTTGGGCCAGAATAATGGTGAATGGGGGGAGATCTGAGGACTTTGAGATTAACAGGGGGACCAGGCAAGGCTGCCCTTTATCTCCGTTGCTGTTTGCTCTTTATTTAGACCCCATGATCAGAGACATCCAGGATTGTCCAGCCATTAGTGGAGTGAGGATAGGTCGGCAGGAGTTTAAAATTGCGGCATTCGCCGATGATTTATTGGTCATAATCACAAACCCGCGACCATCCTTGGAAGACTTACTAGATCTTTTTCACGAATTTGGAGACTATTCAGGCTTTAAATTGAACCTGGATAAATCAGAGGCCTTAGCAGTAACATCGGACACTCGTCATTTGTGGGCTGAGGGATTCCCTTTAAAATGGGCGGAAGGCGCATTTCGTTACTTGGGGATCCTTCTGACAGCTAACCCTGCAGAGATATATAAACTAAATGTCAACAGGCTGTTAGAGCAGACAGAAAGGCAATTGGATGCCTGGAATGTGTTGATGATGCCTTTGGGAGGCCGCATTAGTCTTATCCGGATGGTGATACTGCCTAGATGGCTGTATGTATTGCAAATATTACCGTTGCGGCTTCTTAAAAAGGACATTAGGCAATTTTATAAGGTTGTGATGAGATTTTGCTGGGCAAAAAAGAAGGCAAAACTTAAGTTGCAGTTTTTGATGGGAAATTGGAGTCAGGGAGGTTTCGGCCTACCCCATCTACGGTATTATAACATGGCCTGTCTTTTGAGGGCGTTGAGAGATTGGATCTTTGGGTCTAATATACATGTGCCGCGCGAGTTGGAAGAGGCCTTTTTTCAGTCCTTTAATTTAATCGCGTTGTTACATACCAGAAGACAGATGATACATAGCATTTTATTAATGCCCTTCTGGGACGCATGGCAATTTCTAGGGAGAAGCTTAGGGGGAGACCCGAAGATATCAGAATTAATAACGATTAAAGGGAATCCAGAATTCTTACCGGGACTTGAAAATCCGGTGTTTCAACAATGGGAAACCAGAGGATACTGTAAGCTAAATAATATATTAGACACCTCAGGGAAAATTAAACCCTTAGACCAATTAATATCACGTGCTGAACAGAGATGGGGGGACGTATTTGCATATAATCAGATCCGTCATTATGTTAAGTCCTTGGGTATGGAGAAATTAGAGTTCAATCTGGGGGAAAAGGTACAGGCTTTTTATGATGAGATTTCGCCGGAGACTCCATCTATTTCGGGCATTCACAGAAAATTATGGATTTTGATTCCGAGAGAAGGGCTGGTTCAGCTTCGGCAGAGGTGGGAAGCAGATTTAGGATTAGATTTAACCAGTTGAGATATTGACAGACAAATTAAGGGGATTCCTAAATTAATTACGGGTGCCCGGTATAGGGAATGTGCTTTTAGGACACTTCATAGGGCATATTTTACACAAACACAACTGTTCCGGGCAGGAGGGATTCAGTCACCAGTGTGTTTGAAATGTGGACAGCACGAAAACACATTTTACCATGCCTTTGGGGATTGTGTAAAGACACAGAGATTTTGGCAAAGAGTAGTGGAATTTTTGTCTCATATATTATCAACACGGATAACAGGCACCCCCTGTCAGTTAATTTTAGATTGTTTGGGGTCATTTGGGGGTTTATCAGCGGTTAAGACACTTCTGTGCCGTAAGCTGAGTTTAGTAGCCAGGAAATGCATACTGCAGGTTTGGGTATCAGAGAGTCCACCAGAATACTGGCATTGGCGTAACCAAGCACATCAATTGATGGCCTGGGAAGCGCGTGAGGCAAGAGGATCTTACAAACGTAAAAAGCGCTTCCTTAGTATTTGGGGCCCACTCTTGGGGACTCTAACACAGAAAGGTAGAAGCCATATTCTTAATACGTTATGAATCTGCTGGGATGCCATACATCCTAAGAGAGAATATCCTGCTGCTTACAACCACACACACATAAGACCATACATCTGATTCCTATGATAGGTAGGGTAGGATGGGATGGAGGGGTGGGGAGGGGAAGCAGGAGGGTGGGGGGTTAAGGGGGTTAAGTATATTCAATGGCAAATGACAACATAAAAATACTTGTCCAAGGGAATGTTGGGGATTTGATTAATGTGGGGCACAAGGGTGTGGTGACTCGTTTGTATGGGATTGCTCCACATTGAAAGAAAGATACATATTGAGGTAAAGAACTGGGGCTATTCCTAATAATGATGCATGATGGTTTCTTATATTTGACTCCGTGGGATATAGTTTGTTTGATTTTTGGTATATTTAATAGTGAAGATGCCAAATTTGTATGGTTTATAATAAAACTGCTGGTAAGGTACAACCAATGGAGCAGGGAGGAGAAACAAAAGGTTAAAACTTAAGGATGGAATGTACCTGAGGGGTTCGATTGTAGAGAATCAAATGTACCGGAGAATTTTTGCTGACTTATGGTGCATTTATGTCATTGATGTTGTCATTAATAAAAAAATTGTTGAACTTAAAAAGAGAGGGTAGGGGTGGATGGGGGGGGGGGGGGGGCGGAAATTGTTAAAAGATTGATGACTGCTTTAAAATGATGTTTTTATTGTGTACACTTGATATTTGAAGTTCTGTACATTCATATTGTTGGATATGTTTCTTTCAAATTGTCATCAATAAAAAAGTTGAAATATAACGACTTTGTGTCATCAGCAAATTTAATTATCTCACTAGTTACTCCCATCTCTAGGTCATTTATAAATATGTTAAAAAGCAGTGGTCCCAGCACAGACCCATGGGGAACCCCACTAACTACCCTTCTCCATTGAGAACACTACCTCCTAACCCATGACTCTCCAATTTCCTCTGGAGTCTTTCATGAGGTACTTTGTCAAACGCCTTCTGAAAATCCAGATACAATATCAACCGGCTCCCCTTTATCCACATGTTTGTTCACCCCTTCAAAGAAATGTAGTAGATTGGTGAGGCAAGATTTCCCTTCACTAAATCCATGTTGACTTTGTCTCATTAATCCATGCTTTTGAATATGCTCTGTAATTTTGTTCTTAATAATAGTCTCTACCATTTTGCCCGGCACTGACGTCAGACTCACCGGTCTATAATTTTCCGGATCTCCTCTGGAACCTTTTTTAAAAATCGGCGTTACATTGGCCACCCTCCAGTCTTCCGGTACCACACTCGATTTTAAGGATAAATTACATATTTCTAACAATAGCTCTGCAAGCTCATTTTTCAGTTCTATCAGTACTCTGGGATGAATACCATCCGGTCCAGGAGATTTGCTACTTTTCAGTTTGTAGAACTTCCCCATTACATCTTCCAAGTTTACAGAGAATTCATTAAGTTTCTCCGACTCGTCAGCTTCGAATACCATTTCCGGCACCGGTATCACTCCCAAATCTTCCTCGGTGAAGACCAAAGCAAAGAATTCATTTAATCTCTCCGCTACGGCTTTGTCTTCCCTGATTGCCCCTTTTACTCCTCGGTCATCTAGCGGTCCAACCGATTCTTTTGCCAGCTTCCTGCTTTTAATATACCTAAAAAAAATTTTACTATGTGTTTTTGCCTCCAGTGCAATCTTTTTTTCGAAGTCCCTCTTAGCCTTCCTTATCAGCACTTTGCATTTGACTTGACATTCCTTATGCCGTTTCTTATTATTTTCAGTCGGTTCCTTCTTCCATTTTCTGAAGGATTTTCTTTTAGCTCTAATAGCTTCCTTCACCTCACTTTTTAACCACGCCGGCTGTTGTTTTTTTAATACGCGGAATATATTTGGCCTGGGCTTCCAGGATGGTGCTTTTGAACAGCATCCACGCCTGATGTAATTTTTGACCCACGCAGTTGCTCCTCTAAGTTTTCTTTTCACTGTTCTTCTCATTTTATCATAGTCTCCTTTTTTAAAGTTAAACGCAAATGTATTTGATTTCCTGTGTATACTTACTTCAAAGCTAATATCAAATCCGATCATATTATGATCACTGGTATCAAGCAGCCCCAGCACCATTGCCTCCCGCACCAGATCATGTGCTCCACTAAGGACTAGGTCTAGAATTTTTCCTTCTCTTGTCGGCTCCTGTACCAGCTGCTCCATAAAGCTGTCCTTGATTTCATCAAGGAATTTTACCTCCCTAGTGTGTCCATCGGATTTCAATATTGGGGTAATTGAAATCAACACTTACAACAAAATTCTACTGAAATACAACCCAGTATTGGAGGTGTATAATCACTAGTATTCATGAAATGTGGAGAAAAAAAGACTTCAGAAACCATGGAGAATACTCATTATGCAGGAACAACCTTTCAATTTTTAGAGTACTCCTCTTCAATCACTAGTCTTCACAAAAAAAACTCCACTCTTCTTCTTCATGCAATACATGCACATACACCTTCCACAATACTCAATGGTAGAGGCTTATACCAACTATATACATCCGGTGAAACAATTGTTACTTAACTTGAATGTTCTTGTTGCTGTCAATCCGTACTGTCTTCCACAGCATACAGTATTCATGAAGCCCAACAGGAGACCCTGTTTCGCCACTATCAGGCTGTTTCAAGGGCCAAAACTTTATCACAGACAGCTACCTCCCATACTTCTCACTTCACCGCGTTAAACTGCCTTGTATCGGCGTCCTAAATTCGAACCAGACTTCCCTCCTATATATACGTCATTTCCTTATTCCCTGACGTACCTTCCAATAACGTCATCCACAGCAAAAACTTTATTGACAAAACGATCATCTCACAAAAAAGCTTTCCACTCAATTGAAATATTCAATCCCTTAGGGATTACGGTTTGCAGCATATATACCCATCTTTGTTCTCTCTGTCTTAACTCCTTCCTTACATCCCCTCTACGTTCTGAAACCCGAATTTGCTCCAGAACTACACATTGCAAATCGCAAAAATCATGTTGTTTCAAAAGGCAATGAGAAACCAAAGGTTTATATGTCTTCTTAGCTTGTATACAATGTCTGTGTTCAATTAACCTTGTCTTTAACATCCTAGAAGTTTGTCCCACGTAGTATAACTCACAAGTACACTTTAATAGATAAATCACATTCTTTGATTGACAATCCGTCAAGGATTTTAAATAAAAAGACTTGCCAGTGTGCACATCCGTGAATCTATCCACTTCCAGCATGTTTCGGCACACTGAACACTGACCACATGCTTTGTGTTGTCCTATCCTGTCAGCAATATTGTTTTCACGATTCCACGTGTCAGCAGCACATAACAAGTCATTCAAATTACTCTGTCTTTGGTAAGCAAACAAAATCCTTAAATCACGGAAACAAGGATAAATATGTAGCATTGCCACATGTTTTTTAATGATTTTCACCATTCTGTTCGTATGTGTATTATATTTTGTTACAAAAGTCACCGCCTCTTGTTGCTCCGTTATATTTGTATCAGGATTAAGCAGCCATTCTCTGTGATTGAAAAAAGCTCGTTTCCTTGCCCGAGACACCAAGGACCTAGGATAACCTCTCTCTTCCAATTTACGCTGTAAATGAGATGTCTGATGAAAATATCTCTCAGTAGTTGAACAGATTTTACGATATCGCAAAAATTGTGCAAAAGGAATGTTCGTTTTGCAATGACTCGGGTGCATACTTTGAAAATGCAAGGTGGTGTTCCAATCAGTAGATTTCACAAACACAGACGTTTCCAATTTTTTCTGAACTATATTAACTTGCACATCTAAAAAAGAATACTGGGTTGTATTTCAGTAGAATTTTGTTGTAAGTGTTGATTATATCCTACTATTCCTTTTGGGGTTAATCAGGGTAATTGAAATCACCCATTATTACTGTGTTGCCCAGTTTGTTTGCGCCCCTAATTTCCTTTAACATTTCTGCATCCGTCTGTTCATCCTGGCCAGGCGGACGGTAGTACACTCCTATCACTATCCTTTTCCCCTTTACAGATGGAATTTCAATCCACAGTGAGTCCAAGACGTGTTTTGTGTCCTGCAGAATTTTCAATCTATTTGATTCAAGGCTCTCGTTAATATACAATGCTACCCCTCCACCAATTCGATCCACTCTTATCACTATGATATAATTTGTACCCCGGTATGACAGTGTCCCACTGGTAAGCCTCCTTCCACCAGATCTCAGAGATGCCTATTATATCTAATTTTTCATTTGGTGCAATATATTCTAACTCTCCCATTTTATTTCTTAGGCTCCTGGCATTCGCATATAGACATTTCAAACTATGTTTATTGTTCTTATTTACATCATGCTCAATACTTCACAGTATTAATTTGCAATCTTTTGTCTGATTTTTATTTAAGGACACCTGATCTACTACGGTCTCTTTTGCAACCTCACTATCAGGATACCCTATCTTCCCTGTTTTGGTGATATCTTTGAAAGATACCTTATCCCGAACCATGTGCTTTTGAGCGACTGTCGGCCTTCCCCCATTTCTAGTTTAAAAGCTGTTCTATCTCCTTTTTAAATGCCGACGCCAGCAGCCTGGTCCCACCCCACCCTGGTTAAGGTGGAGCCCATCCTTTCGGAATAGGCTCCCCCTTCTTCAGAATGTTGCCCAGTTCCTAACAAATCTAAAACCCTCCTCCCTGCACCATCGTCTCATCCACGCATTGAGACTCCCTCTCTCCCACATTTTCCTATGTCATTGGTACCCACATGTACCAAGACAGCTGACTCCTCCCCAGCACTATCTAAAATCCTATCTAGGAATATTGTTTATAAATCTTTGCATTTGGCCAGTTTTTATTATTTGGCATCACACTGGTGGAATATTCTGCCATCAGAAATTAGGCTTCTGGGATCTTACTGACTCTTTTGAAAAGCACTGAAACCTTTTTTTGTTCCGGAGATTTTTGGATTCATCATAACGACACCGGGGCTGATATTCATACCATGGTACTTAGCCTGGCTAACTCCCACAGTCAGTGCTAATGCCAGATATTCAATGCCGTTTCTGATGACCGGCATTGAATATCAGTTTATTTTTTGACCGGATTGAACTTAACTGGCCAATCCAATATTTGGCCCTGGCCGGTTAAATTCAGACCGGCCAAAGATATGCTAGCTATACACACGGCCAAAAATGGCCACCAAACCCACGATAAAAATCAGCAGATAGCCGGTTATATCGCACAATTTAATCAGCTAGCTTCTAACTGGAGATATTCAGCAGGAGATAGTCTGTCATCCCCCACTGAATGTTGGTGGATAGCCGGCTTGAGGACATTTAACTGGCCAGGTGCCAATCATGGCCAGTTAAATGCTTTTGAATATCAGACAGACTGTGTTTTCTTTTGGCTTTCTTTAATTCTATTGTGCTTCTTTAGCTTTTTACAAATTGTAAGCCACATTGAACTTTACAGCTGATGTGGGATAGAAATGGCTAATAATGTGATAATTTAATAGTGACAACTGAAAATGCCTGGTTAGCACCTAAGTCAAAACCGGCTACTTTGTGGTGTTCCACAGTGGAGCCAGCACTTATCTGGTTAAGCACCAATTTTCAGCACTTATCGGCTATTATAACTGCATAAATAAGACTGCGTAAAATGCAGTTCTAGCTTTATGTAGCTCTTCATAACTGGTTAAGTGCCAAATATTGCACTTAACTGGCTATATTTTTGCTGGCTTTATATACCCGGAAATTTAATGCCAGAGCCCGGATGTGGCCCAACATTGAATTTCTAGGTAAAATGCTGGCAACAGTCAGCAAAATGCTGATAGTCGCCGGCTGAATATCAGACCCGCCGTGTTCTGTCATTTGGCAATAATAGTGCACACTATGTGGAAACAGTGAGCACTATTTAATAAATAGAGTGTACTCTTGTGGAACAAACTACACATGGGGCTAGATGCTGAAAAAAGTGCTATTCTGTAATCCATACTTAAAGTTAGGCATGGTTTATAGAATAGCGGAATTCGTGCCTAACTTTAGATGCAGCCATTTTCACCAACTGAAATATGGTACAAATGTACACACCTATATTAGGTGCTTATCCCCATTATTCTATAACAATGCACATTAATTTTAAGAATGCCACCGTTAAGCCCATGACTCTCCCATTTTTGCGCCCCCTTTTTCAGATTGCATGTAAATTTTAGGCATGTAAATTCCAATTAAATCTTATTGATGCCATTAATTGCTTGTTAAAAAGCCAATTGGTGCTAACTAGCTCATTAAATTGCATACGCAAACTAGGCGCATGCCCAAATTTGCATACACAATTTTTGGTGACTTTTATAGAATTAGGGGGATGGTGTGAATAACTCTGCATGCACAAACTAGTGCATAGGTGCAAACTCAGGGAAAAACAGAACAATGAGTTCATTAGGTGGCATCAGTGTAAAATAGCATCTGCAACAATCAGAGCCTGTTCCTACCTTTAACCCAGGTAGTTTTTTCTCTTTGCCTCCCTCCTCTTTCAATAATTGTGGGTGGAGGGGGGAAGTATTAAGGTCTCTTATCTGCTACTGGCTCTTTCTAGGTTTTTGGAATAATTTTGACTCTCCTATAAGTCTTTTCTTAAGTATTTGTCTTTTCTGTATATCTTGACTAGATTATAAACTTTACTGTATAGAAACTGTCCTTCATGTTATTTGTACAGTGTTGCCTACATCTAGTAGCATAGAGAAATTAGTAGTAGGGAAATTACAAATTTTTTGTTTTACCTTATTGTGTGGACTGACAATGATATGTGAGTAATGAACATTATATTATCCTTCGTGTACACAGAATTCTATAAGGGGAGCGAACAAGAGGAAAGTCAAGAGGATGATGATTGTTCCACCTGTGATGTACATCTGATATGTGAAGAGAGTTGTCAGCATGATCTTGGATTGCAAACACAGGGGTAAGATGAAAAGCTGCCCTGAACAGAGAGAGTGCTTTCATAGGGAACACTACTGGCAGAAGCTGAGACTGCATCATTCTCTACAACAGCTCTTGATGGGGAGGCAGGAATTAACAGAGCTCCAAGCTTCCTTTACCACCTGCACTAATATAAAATGTAGCCTAACAATGACTATATTTGCAGCACACTGAAAACTGTCAATGTATCATATACCCACTATTATAATAGTTCTCCCAGATTTTAATATGTGTTGCAGGGACCAATGCATTTTGTTCCCCAAATTTTAATATATGTTGTATACCCCAAGCAGGAGCCTGTTCATTTTCTTTGTAAGGTATTTTGGGAGGGAAATACAAGACTGATGGACATGTCATTTGCAGCCCTTACCGGGAGGATGCTCAAGAGCTTGTCAACTATCGTTCTTCATCAGAGGAAGAGCCAGACTCAAGCCCCTGGCTTACGGCACAGTCCCCTATGTTCAGTTCTCATGGTAAGTAATAATGTACAGCATATCTCATTTCATTAAAGTGAAGGTATTGTGCCACAGTTAGGAAAGTGGGGATTTTAACCACCCTTCTTTTGCACCTTTTTTGTTTATATTTTGAGCAGTCCTTATTTTCTGTTTTTTTATGGTGTGCGCATTTTTTCAGTAGTTTTGTGCAAATGTGGAAAATTCTCAGGTACCTAGATACGTAAAAATCATTCTCCGAGGATAAGCAGGCTGCTTATTCTCTCATGTGGGTCGGCGTCAGCCCGGGAACCGGCAATTTTGCAAGCAAAAAATCAAAAAGTTTACCAGAGCCTTCTGGTGCGTGTGCAGCGCGCACCACGTCTTCCCGCCCATTGCGTGAGCATTCACACTCAGTTATTTTTTTCTCCACGGTGAGGTGCGGTCGAGTTTTACCCCGCTCCTCGCAGGCCCGGGAAAGAGTTTTCTGCGTTGTCTTTTTGCCTTATTTCTTTCTTTTATGTAAGTATGATTTACAGTTTACAGAAAAAAAAACTCCCGTAGTTTTCTTTACTTTTTTGCCCCGTTTAAAGTTTTCTTTGTTTTTCGACGCGACCGGCTCGTTTCCTTCTTTTCGTGCCCTTTTTTCTTTTAACAGGCACGATCGCGTCTTTTGATTTCGTCAAAGCTGTTTTTTCTTCCATGTCATCAAACATTGTACTCGATGCAACCGGACTATCTCGGGTACCGATACCCACGCTTGGCGTATCCAGTGCCTTGGGCCCGACCACAGCCCAGCCGCTTGCAGTCTGTGTCTTCGCATGAAGAAATGGACTCAAGCGTCTTGAGAGGCCCAACGAGAGAAGCTTTTTGAGGCTCAGTCCGGTCCTTCGACATCAGTACTGAGGTCGGCGGCATCGACATCAAGGGACGCATCGACGTCGGGAGCGAAGGTAATGGCTGCGGAACAATCAACTCGTGCTGGGAGCAGTGAGGCATCAAGTGGGTCTCCACCTGTCTTGAGGCCTCCTGTTATGCAGGCCAAGGAGACAAGAGGATTCCACGTCTTCCTCTTCAGTACCAAGGAGTCACGGTGCCGGGAGCTCCAGGGCGTTGTCGAGGGATTCGGCATCCAAGAAATGTCGGCGCTGAGAGGATCACTCTCCCTCTATTCAGGAGGTGCCGATGCGTCGGTGTAGCAGCCCGGTACCTGCTCCTGAGCCTCAACAGTTTCTGCTACTGGCTCCTTTACTGACCCTGCAGCCTTGTCCGACGGTGGCTCTCAACGAGCGCATCAGGGCTCTGCTTCCAGAGCTTCTGGAGGGGTTCCTGCGCCAGTCTGCTTCGGTGTCGGGGGTGCTTGCACCTTCCGTACCATCTGCTGCAGCAGCATCTGGCCCTTCGCCTGTGGTGAGATCCCCGACCTCGGTGCCGCGTGCGGCATTGGTGTCGGCTGCCATCCTGGTCGACTCCCCTTCGACGTCGGTGGAGGAAGCTTCACCAGAGTCCAAGCGGGTGTCGACTACTCGGCACCGCCATCTAGGACGTCGTTCCTCGGCGTCAAGGCAGGCTCAGTTTCGACTGCTCTGAGAGATGTCTTGTCCGATACTGAAGATGAGCATTCGTGGGAGGAAGAGGAGGATCCCAGGTACTTTTCTTCTGATGAGTCCTATGGGATTCCTTCTGAGCCTGCCCCTCCACCAGAAAGGAGACTTTCTCCACCAGAGAGTCTATCCTTAACTTCCTTTTTCAGAGAAATGGCTGTGACTATTCCCTTCTCTATGGAGGTTGAGGATGAGCCCAGGGCTGAGATGCTTGAGGTCCTGAATTATCCTTCTCCACCTAGAGAGGCTGCAACGGCTCCTTTCCATAATGTACTGAAGGAAGTTCTTATGCAAAACTGGTCATTCCCTCTGTCTAATCCTGCGATCCCGAAAAGGACTGAATGCCAATATCGGATCCACGGGGAGCCTGGATTGATGAAGTCTCAGCTACCTCACAATTCCATGGTGGTGGACTCCGCTCTCAAAAGGGCCAAGAGTACTAGGGACTATGCCTCAGCGCCCTCAGGCAGAGAATCTAGAACCTTGGACTCTTTTGGGAGGAAGGTGTATCAGGCCGCTATGCTCGCTGCCAAAATCCAAACATACCAGCTCTTCACGAGCATCCACTTGCGGAACTCGGTGAGGCAACTGTCTAGCTTGGTTGATGCACTCCCTTCCAGAGTAGGCCAAGCCTTTTCGCCAGGTGGTCAGGCAGCAGAAGGCGTGTCAAAAATTCCTGGCCAGGGGTACGTTCGACACTTTTGATGTAGCATCCAGGATCGCTGCCCAAGGTATAGTGATGCGCAGACTCTCATGGCTGCATGTCTCTGACCTGGATCGTTCAGTCCAGCAGCGGATGGTGGATGTTCCTTGCCAGGGGGATAACCTTTTTGGTGAGAAAGTAGAGGATCTGGTTAAACAGTTCAAGAAGCACAAAATGATGCTATGGATTCTCTCTCCCGCCAGCTGTCTTCTGCTACTACCTCCTCATCTAGGAGGTTTATTGGAGGGAAGAGAAGTGCTCCCTATTCCTATGCTAGGCGTAGGTACACTCCTGCTTCTAGGCAGCCTGTCCAGGCTCAGTCCCAGTGCGCTTGTTCACGTCAACAGTGTGCGCCTAAGGCCTCTGCAGCACCCCAGCAAAAGCAGAGGACGGGCTTTTGACTGGCTCCAGTTCAGCAAAGATGGCCTCTCATAACCTCCGACAGGTGGGTTCTTCAAATTGTCCAATCAGGATACACCTTCAATCTGGAATCCAAACCTGCAAATTGTCCACCGGGAGCTCATTCTTACAGTTCCCAGCTCAAACAGGTACTTGCAGAGGAACTCTCCGCCCTTCTGCAGGCCCAAGCGGTCGAACTCATTCCACCAGGGGAAGAAGGGCTGAGATTCTATTCCAGGTACTTCCTTGTGCAAAAGAAAACAGGGGGGGATGCGTCCCATCCTAGACCTAAGGGCCCTGAACAAATTTCTAGTCCGAGAAAAGTTCAGGATGGTTTCCCTAGGCACTCTTCTTCCCATGATTCAGGAAAATGATTGGCTATGCTCTCTGGACTTAAAGGATGCTTACACCCACATCTTGATACTCCCAGCTCAAAGGAAATATCTTCGATTTCGGCGAGGAACACAGCATTTTCAGTACCGTGTACTGCCTTTTGGCCTGGCATCTGCACCCAGAGTGTTTACCAAATACCTAGCTATAGTCGCAGCGTCACTACACAGACTGGGAGTACATGTGTTTCCTTATCTCGACGATTGGCTGGTGAAGAGCACCTCGAAGGAAGGTGCTCTGAAGTCCATGCGAATGACTATGCGGGTGCTAGAGCTACTTGGGTTCGTCAGAAATTGTCCCAAGTCCCATCTCACCCCAGTCCAAAAATTGGAATTCATTGGAGCCCTGTTGAACACTCAGACAGCTCGAGCTTATCTTCCCGAGGCAAGGGCGGACAACCTTCTGTCCCTGGTGTCCATAGTTTGAGCGTCTCAACAGATCACGGCTCAGCAGATGTTGAGACTTCTGGGGCACATGGCCTCCACAGTTCATGTAACTCCCATGGCACGTCTACATATGGGATCAGCTCAATGGACCCTAGCTTCCCAGTGGTATCAAGCTGCAGGGGATCTAGAGTATGTGATCCAGCTGTCCACCGACTTCCGGAATTCTCTTCAGTGGTGGACGATTTGATCCAATTTGACCATTGGGTGACCATTCCAAGTTCCTCAGCCAGAGAAATTGCTGACGATGGATGCATTTCTCCTGGGGTGGGGAACTCATGTAGATAGGCTCCACACTCAGGGAGCTTGGTCCTTTCAGGAAAAAGGTCTGCAGATCATCCTCCTGGAATTAAGAGCGATCTGGAACGCTCTAAAGGATTTCGGAGATCAGCTGTCCAACCAAGTTATCTTAATTCAGACACACAATCAGGTTGCCATGTACTACACCAACAAGCAGGGGGGCACTGGATCTCGCACTCTGTGTCAGGAAGCCATCCAGATGTGGCTTTAGGCACACCGTCAGGGCATGTACCTTCAAGCCACTTATCTGGCAGGTGTAAACAACAGTCTGGCCAACAGACTGAGCAGGATAATGCAACCTCATGAGTGGTCACTGAGCATGAACGTAGTCTGCAAGATCTTCCGAGTGAGGGGCACCCCCTTGGTGTATCTTTTTGCCACTCAGATCAATCACAAGGTCTCTCAGTTCTGTTCCAGGCTTCAGGCCCACGACAGGCTAGCGTCAGATGCCTTTCTCCTACATTGGGGGACAGGCCTTCTGTATGCGTATCCTCCCATACCTCTAGTAGGGAAGACTTTGCTGAACCTCAAGCGACACTGTGGAACCATGATCCTGATTGCACCCTTCTGGTTGCGTCAGGTTTGGTTCCCTCTTCTTCTGGAGTTGTCCTCCTAGGAACCGTGGAGATTGGACTGTTTTCCAACCCTCATTACTCAGAATGAGGGGTCGCTTCTACATCCCATCCTCCAGTCTCTGGCTCTCACGGCCTGGATGTTGAGAGCTTAGAATTCGCCTCCTTGGGTTTTTCAGAGGGTGTCTCCCGAGTCTTGCTTGCTTCCAGGAAAGATTCCACGAAGAGGCGTTACTCTTTCAAATGGAGGAGGTTTGCCTTCTGGTGTGACAGCAAGGCCCTAGATCCTATTTCTTGGCCTACATAGACCCTGCTTGAATACCTTCTACATTTGTCAGAATCTGGTCTCAAGACCAACACCGTAAGAGTTCACCTTATTGCGATTACTGCTTATCACCGTGTAGAGGGTAGGCCTATCTCTGGACAGTCTTTAGTTGTTTGCTTCATGAGAGGTTTGCTTTTGTCAAAGCCCCCTGTCAAACCTCCACCAGTGTCATGGGATCTCAACGTCGTTCTTACCCAGCTGATGAACGCTCCTTTTGAGCCACTGAATTCCTGCCATCTGAAGTACTTGACCTGGAAGTTCGTTTTCGTGGTGGCTGTTACTTCAGCTCGTAGAGTCAGTGTGCTTCAGGCCTTGGTAGTGCATGCACCTTATATCAAGTTCCATCACAACAGAGTAGTCCTCTGCACGCACCCTAAGTTCCTACCGAAGGTGATGTCGGAGTTCCATCTGAACCAGTAAATTGTCTTGCAAACATTTTTTCCCCGTCCTCATACCTGCCCTGGCGAAAGCAGTTTGCACACCTTGGACTGCAAGAGAGCGTTGGCCTTTTACGTGGAGCGGACAAAGTCCTTTAGACAGTCCGCCCAGTTGTTTGTTTCTTTTGATCCCAACAGGAGGGGAGTCGCCATCCCAAAACACACAATCTCCAATTGGCTTGCAGATTGCATATCCTTCACTTACGCCCAAGCTGGGCTGACTCTGGAGGGCCTTGTCACGGCTCATAATGTTAGAGCCATGGCTGCGTCAGTGGCTCACTTAAAGTCAGCCTCCATTGAGGAGATTTGCAAGGCTGCAACATGGCCATCACTACTACTACTACTACTACTTAACATTTCTAGAGCACTACTAGGGTTACGCAGCGCTGTACAATTTAACAAAGAGAGACAGTCCCTGCTCAAAGAGCTTACAATCTAATAGACAAGTGAACGGTCGGTCCGATAGGGGCAGTCAAATTGGGGCAGTCTGGATTCACTGAACGGTAAGGGTTAGGTGCCGAACGCAGCATTGAAGAACGCAGTCCACACATTTACTACTGCCTTCAGCAGGATACACGACGCGACAGTCGGTTTGGGCACTCGGTGCTGCAGAATCTGTTCGGGGTCTAGAATCCAACTCCACCCCCCTAGGCCCATTTTTGTTCTGTTCCAGGCTGCACTCTCAGTTAGTTGTTTATGGTTTCAGGTCAATCTATGTTATGTTCTCGCCGTTGCGAGGCCCAATTGGCCAATGTTCATTGTTTTGAGTGAGCCTGGTTGCTAGGGATACCCTACATGTGAGAACAAGCAGCCTGCTTGTCCTCGGAGAAAGCGAGGATACATACCTGTAGCAGGTATTCTCCAAGGACAGCAGGCTGATTGTTCTCACAAACCCGCCCACCTCCCCTTTGGAGTTGTTGTTCGTTTATTATTTGCTTTTTGATTAAACTGAGCGAGAACGCTCATGCGACGGGTGGGAAGACGGTCCGCGCCTGCGCGGTGCGCACTGCAAGTGCACCAGAAGGCTCTGGCAAACTTCTTTGATTTTTTGCTTGTAAAATTGCCGGTTCTCGTGCCGACGCAGACGACCCACATGTGAGAACAATCAGCCTGCTGTCCTTGGAGAATACCTGCTACAGGTTCTACAGGGGGTCCTCTTCCTCCTCTTGGGTGGAGCCGGCAAGTCTGCGGGGCTCCCAGGATTCCAGGACAGAATACTGCTCATACTAGGACTCAGGGCCAAAGTATTTTATTGTCAAGGCAATTTCATACCAAAAATCAGAGGAGTGTGGTAGCCATGTTAGTCCACTCTTAAGGTTATCAATAGAAATCAAACAAAATAAAACAGGACACTGTACCAGTGACTTCACAGTGAGAATCCTGAAAGGTAACTTTAAAACCATACAAGAACGTAAGACCTTTGAAGTCAGAATGATTGAATATTTTAACACCCAACAGAAAGGACTTAACAAGGATCTGGGGTTCCTAGCCCATTATAAACCATAAAGCTGTATTTCTCTGTTGATCACCCCACCCCTCACCTATCCACACCCATCCTGTTAGAATATCAATGATATGCTTTGATGTCCTCATGCATACCTCCTACCCACCCCCATCCTCCCACCCTGTCAGACTGTCATAGTAATGCTTGAATGTTTTCACTTATATACACTGTCAGCTAGCACATTTGCTTATTTCCGATCTGACGAAGAAGGGCAACCTTCGAAAGCTAATCAAGAAATGTATTAAGTTATGTCCAATAAAAAAAGTATCATCTTATTTTCTTTTTCATGTTTTATTTTGTTTGATTTCTATTGATACCAAAAATCATAATTCTTCCTAACAAAAGGTACAGCCCTCTTAATATAGTCTTCAAAAGAAAAAGGTACAGTCCTCATAAGATAATCTTCAAAAGAAAAAAGGTACAGTCCAGGTCCCCAAAATCCCTCAGCAAACGCTCAGCTCCTCCTCAGGTCTTCTATTAGGGCATTAGCTTTCCCTTCCCCCTCCTTCAGAAGGGTTTAGTAAGAGTTCAGCACACTTCCAATATAGCACAACAGTTCAGAACAAATCTTCATGGACAGTCTTTGTACATCAAACCAATACCACAAATCACCTGCCTTTTCACAGCACAGAGGGGAACCCTGTAAGGAGCAGGGTTGGCAGTTTGTCCCACCTCTCAGCACCACGCCTCCTCCACTGCCTTCATGTGCTGGGCAGGGCAACCTTTGAATTCTCCCACTCCATGGTAGCTGGTTCCTCTCCCTTGGGCAGCTCTAGTGGCAGGCTCCTTCCACATATACTCCATGGAATCTCTCTCCATTCATTTCCCCTCTCTCCTGGTGACTGAGAGCCTCCAGGAAATCTGCTCTTCCCTTCTCACAGCTGGGGGGAATTATATACTGATGGCGAAAGCCAGGGAAAATGAGCTTCATCCTTCCCTCTCCCTCTAGTGGGGAAGGGAGTAACAGGCTCACCCTGCCTCGAGCCATTGCTCCCCCTGCTGGGGCTGGGAATCCATTCCATCTTTTTAAGACTACTCTCTTCTCTCATTTTTGAAGGACTTGTGGGACCCGTAGTTCTGGGCTCAACTGCTTCACTGGGGAATCTCAGGGGCTTGCCTTGTCACAAGGTATGTATCTTCGCTTTCTTTGAGGACAAGCAGGCTCAGTTATTCTCACAAGTGGGTCGATGATCCACATTGGCCCAGGAACTGTCATTATGCACAGCAAAAAAAAAAGCTTTCCTAGAGCTTTCTATCGTGTATGCAGCACCGCACCACGCATGCGTGGAGTGCCTTCCCACCCATCACGCAACCGTGTTCCTCAGTTAGTTTTTTTCCACGTGAGGAGCAGCGATTCTCCTCTGTGGCTCTACTTCCCAGGAAAGAGCCTTCGTTTTCAGTGCCTTTTTGGCTGTTTTTTCTCCCTTTCCTTCTTGTTTTCATTAAAAAAAAAAAACAAAGCCTTATTTTTCTTTAGTTGTTTTTTGGCCCGCCGTTTAAGTTTCCTTTATTTTTTCATTGCGGGCCGTATTTAGGCTTGCTCAGCCAGGGTAACCCCTGGTTTTTTTGTGCCTTTATTTTTTTTTTCATAGGCACAATCGAGTTTTTTTTTTTTATTTTGCTGAGTCCGTCTTCCCTTCCATGTCATTGAAGACTCCCAGTGGCTTCAAATGTTGTACTCAGTGTAACCGGACCATTTGGCTCCCAATAAGTGTCGGCGCCAGGAGGAGCGGTCCCCCTCTATTCAGGAGGTGCCGGTGCGCCTGTCTCCCAGCAGCTGAGATCCTGCTCCCACACCCCAGGCGGTTTGGCAACCTGAGCCCGCACCGGCCCCACAGCCTTTACCGATGACAGCTCTCAACGAGCAACTCTGGGCCTTGCTCCCAGAGCTTTTTGAGGCCTTTATGCAGCGATGTGCATTGGCATCGGGGGGTGCCTGCGCAAACCATGCCTTCTGCTGTGGCCCCGCCTGCGGTGTGGCCTCCACCACCAGTGCCACTTGTGGTCCTGGTGTTGACTGCCATCCAGGCCGGTTCTCCTTCGACGACGGTGGAGGGAGCTTCGCCAGAGTCAAGGCAAGAACCGACTCCTCGATGCTATGGGTCCTCGAAATCGAGGTGGGCGTGGTCTTGGACATCCCTTAGGGAAGTATTATCCGACACTGAGGAGGGAGTGCTTGTGGGAGTCTGAAGAAGATCCCAGGTATTTTTCCTGCAATGAGTCCTATGGGATTCCTTCAGAACCTTCCCCTCCACCTGAGGGAAGGCTATCACCTCCTGAAAGTCTCTCTTTCACCTCGTTTGTACAGCAAATGTCTGAGGCCATAGCCTTTCCAGTATAAGTGGAGGATGAGCCCAGGGCTAAGATGATAAAGGTCCTGGACTACAGCTCTCCAGCTAAGGAGGCAGTGATGGCGCCTCTCGATGAGGTACACAAGGCAGTCCTCGCATGGAACTTGGCATCCCCTCTGTCTGTTCTTGTGGTCCCCAAGAAAATTAACACCCAATATTGGATCCATGGGGAACCTGGGTTGGAGAGATCTCAGTTACCCCACACCTCCGTGGTGGTGGATGACACTCTCAACAGAGCCAAGAGTACTAGGGACCATGCTTCGGCTCCCCCAGGCAGAGAAGCTAGGACCTTGGACTCTTGGGAAAAAAATGTTTCAGGCCACGATGCTCATCACCCATATTCAGTCATACCAGCTCTTCAAAGCATCTACTTGCAGAACTCTGTGAGGAAGCTGTCTGACTTGGTTGATGCACTCCCTCTGGAGCACGCCGAGCCTTTTCGCCAGCTGGTCAGGCAGCAGAAGGCGTGTCACAAGTTCTTGGCCAGGAGCACTTACGACACTTTTGACGTGACATCCAGAATCTCTGCCCAGGGTATTGCGAATCTCATGGCTGCATGTCTCTGACCTGGACCATTCGGTCCCACAGAGAATGGTGAATGCCCCATACCAGGGGGATAATCTTTTTGAAGAGAAGGTTGAGGAACTGGTTGACCAGATCAAGAAGCATACTGATGCTATGTCTTCTCTCTCTCGCCGGGCGCCTTTTGCGACCACCTCCTCATCTAGGAGGTATTTTGGTGGGTCCCGTAGTACTTCTTACCCCTTCTCTAGGCGTAGATATGCTCCAGCCTGCTCAGCCTACTCCCCAGCACACTCGTTCTCGTCAACAGCTTTCGTTTAAGGCCCCTGCTGCTCCCCAGCAAAAGCAAGGGACGGGCTTTTGACTGGCTCCAGCAGAGCATAGCCACCATAAAAGTGTCCGTCCAATGCAAGTTTATGTTTGACTTGTAAATGTATTATAAAAGCATTAATAAAAAATAAAAAAAAAGTGTCCGTGCCAGATGACTTACCGGTTGGGGGGGAGGTTAAAGTTTTTTCACCAAAGGTGGCCTCTCATAACCTCCGATCAGTGGGTTCTTCAAATAGTCCGGTTCGGATACTCCCTCAATTTGATACCGAAACCGCCAAATTGCCCACCGCGAGCTCAGTCCTTCAGCTCCCACCACAAGCAGGTACTTGGAGAGGATCTCTCCGCCCTTCTAAGCGCCAATGCGGTCGAGCCCGTGCCACCAGGGCAGGTAGGGCAGGGATTCTATTCCAGGTACTTCCTTGTGGAAAAGAAAACGGGGGATGCGTCCCATCCTAGACCTAAGGGCCCTGAACAAATATCTGGTCCAAGAGAGGTTCAGGATGCTTTCCCTGGGCACCCTTCTTCCCATGATTCAGGAAAACGATTGGCTATGCTCTCTGGACTTAAAGGATGCTTATACTCATATCCCGATACTGCCAGCTCACAGGCAGTATCTTCGATTCCGTCTGGGAACACGGCATTTTCAGTACTGTGTGCTACCCTTTGGTCTCGCCTCTGCCTGTTCACGAAATGCCTGGCGGTAGTGTCAGCGTCTCTACGCAGCCTGGGAGTGCATGTGTTCCCTTATCTCGACGATTGGTTGGTGAAGAACACCTCAGAGACAGGAGCTCTACAGTTAATGCAGATGACTATTCAACTCCTGGAGCTACTAGGGTTTGTGATAAATTACCCAAAGTCCCACCTTCTTCCAGTTCAAAGACTAGAATTCATAGGAGCTCTGCTGGATTCACGGACGGCTCGTGCCTACCTTCCAGAGCAGAGGGCCGACAATCTCCTGGCCCTCGTCTCTTGGGTACGAGCCTCTCAGCAGATCACAGCTCAGCAGATGTTGAGATTGCTCAGCCACATCGCCTCCACAGTTCATGTGACTCCCATGGCTCGTCTTCACATGAGATCAGCTCAATGGACCCTAGCTTCCCAGTGGTACCAAGCTGCTGGAATTCTAGACGACGTAATCCGATTGTCCACGAGTTTTCTCCAATCCCTGCATTGGTGGACAATTCGATCCAATTTGACCCTGGGACGTCCCTTTCAAATTCCTCAGCCACAAAAAGTGCTGACCATGGATGCGTCTCTCCTGGGGTGGGGAGCTCATGTCAATGGGCTTCACACCCAGGGGAGTTGGTCCCTCCAGGAAAAACTGGAGTTGCCAGCGGTCTGGAACGTACTAAAGGCTTTCAGGGATCGGCTGTCCCATCAAATTATTCAAATTCAGACATAAGTACATAAGTAATGCCACACTGGGAAAAGACCAAGGGTCCATCGAGCCCAGCATCCTGTCCACGACAGCGGCCAATCCAGGCCAAGGGCACCTGGCAAGCTTCCCAAACATACAAACATTCTATACATGTTATTCCCGGAATTGTGGATTTTTCCCAAGTCCATTTAGTAGTGTTTTATGGACTTGTCCTTTAGGAAACCATCTAACCCCCTTTTAAACTCTGCTAAGCTAACCGCCTTCACCACGTTCTCCGGCAACGAATTCCAGAGTTTAATTACGAGTTGGGTGAAGAAACATTTTCTCTGATTTGTTTTAAATTTACTACACTGTAGTTTCTTCGCATGCCCCCTAGTCCTAGTATTTTTGGAAAGCGTGAACAGACGCTTCACATCCACCTGTTCCACTCCACTCATTATTTTATATACCTCTATCATGTCTCCCCTCAGCCGTCTCAATCAGGTTGCCATGTATTACATCAACAAGCAGGGGGGCACCGGATCTCGCCCCCTGTGTCAGGAAGCAGTCAGAATGTGGCTTTGGGCTCGCCAACACGGCATGTTTCTCAAAGCCACGTATCTGGCAGGCGTAAACAACAGTCTGGCCGACAGGTTGAGCAGGATAATGCAACCTCACGAGTGGTCATTCAGTTCCATAGTGGTGTGCCGGATCTTCCAAGCGTGGGGCACACCCTTGGTGGACCTCTTTGCCATTCGAGTCAACCACAAGGTCCCTCAGTTCTTTTCCAGACTTCAGGCCCATGGCAGGCTAGCGTCGGATGCCTTTCTCCTTCACCACCTCTGGTGGGGAAGACTTCACTGAAACTCAAGCAGGATCACGGAACCATGATTCTGATTGCGCCTTTTTGGCCCCGTCAGATCTGGTTCCCCCTTCTTCTGGAGTTGTCCTTCGAAGAACCGTGGAGATTGGAGTGTTTTCCAACACTCATCACTCAGAACGAGGGGGCGCATCTGCATCCCAACCTCTAGTCCCTGGCTCTCACGGCCTGGATGTTGAGAGCGTAGACTTCGCCTCCTTGGGTCTGTCAGAGGGTGTCTCTCGTATCTTGCTTGCTTCCAGAAAAGATTCCGCTAAGAAGAGTTACTTCTTTTTGTGGAGGAGGTTTGCCGTTTGGTGTGACAGCAAGGCCCTAGATCCTCGCTCTTGTCTTACACAGACCCTGCTTGAATACCTTCTACACTTGTCTGAGTCTGATCTCAAGACCAATTCTGTAAGGGTTCATCTTAGCGCAATTAGTGCTTATCATTACCGTGTAGAGGGTAAGCCGATCTCAGGACAGCCTTTAGTTGTTCGCTTCGTGAGAAGTTTGCTTTTGTCAAAGCCCCCCATCAAACCTCCTACAGTGTCATGGGATCTCAATGTCGTTCTCACCCAGCTGATGAAACCTCCTTTTGAGCCACTGAATTCTTGCCATCTGAAGTACTTGACCTGGAAGGTCATTTTCTTGGTGGTAGTTACTTCAGCTCGTAGAGTCAGTGAGCTTCAAGCCTTGCTAGCCCATGCTCCATACACCAAACATCATCATAACAGAGTAGTCCTTCGCACTCACCCTAAGTTCTTGCCGAAGGTGGTGTCGGAGTTCCATCTGAACCAGTCAATTGTCTTGCCAACATTCTTTCCCCGTCCTCATACCTGCCCTGCTGAGCGTCAACTGCCCACATTGGACTGCAAGCGAGCATTGGCCTTCTATCTGGAGCGGACAAGCCCCCACAAACAGTCCACCCAATTGTTTGTTTCTTTTGATCCCAACAAGAGGGGTGTGGCTGTTGGGAAACGCACCATTTCAAATTGGCTAGCAGATTGCATTTCCTTCACTTATGCCCAGACTGGGCTGACTCTTGAGGGTCATGTCACGGCTCATAATGTTAGAGCCATGGCTGCGTCAGTGGCCCACTTGAAGTCAGCCGCTATTGTAGAGATTTGCAAGGCTGCGACGTGGTCATCTGTCCACACATTCACATCTCATTACTGCCTACAGCAGGATACCCGATGCGACAGTCGGTTTGGGCAGTCGATGCTTCAGAATCTGTTTGGGGTTTAGAATCCAACTCCTCCCCCCTAGGCCCATTTTTATTCTGTTCCAGGCTGCACTCTCAGTTAGTTGGTTAGTTGTTAGGTCAATCTCAGTTATGTCCTTGCCGTTGCGAGGCCCAATTGACCATGTTTCTTGTTTTGAGTGAGCCTGGGGGCTAGGGATACCCCATCAGTGAGAACAAGCAGCCTGCCCTCCTCCCCTTCGGAGTTGTGTCTTCCCTTTTTTTGCTTTTTACTGGACTGACGAGCACGCTCGCGGTCGAGTGGGAAGACAGTCGCGCATGCGCAGTGCACACGGGATCGCGAGGCTAGCAAACTTTTGTTGCTAGGGAGAATTTCCGGTCCTGGGGCTGCCGTGGACGTCACCCACATGTGAGAACAATCAGCCTGCTGTCCTCGGAGAATACCTTCTACAGGTATGTAGCTTTCGCTTTATATGGGGAGCCCGAAGAGCAAGAATAGGCTACAATAAGTTGACATGAGCGTAATAAAGGAGGAGTAGGCTTGCCAGACTTACGTCTGTACAACATAGCAGCACTTATGAGATGGGTATATGAAATTCATACGGGGCAAACTAAATTTGCGCCTGCAGGGACTTGGGACAGTGGGCGGGAGGTGATATCGATCTTTAATGCCTTGCATTGCAGGAGTAAAAAAGTTAAATTTCCTGTATTAGTCCGCCCGCTGAAAAAGGCTTGGGATTGGTGGAGGAATATAATCGGAGGGGTACATCCCCTTTTGTGGAAATTTTGCATAACCCAGAGTTTGGAGCGAGCTATCCAGGGTCTCCTTTTGAGGGTTGGTTCAAGGGGGGCTGCAGATATATTGGGCAAGTGGTTGAACTGGGAAACGGTGGATGCCCAACTTTCTCTGACTGTCAAAAAGCATGGAATCTTCCCCAAAAGTATTTTTACTCATTTTTGCAGCTGAGACACTATTTGGACTCCCAAAGGAGCAAAAGTGGTGCTTATGCTTCTTTTACAGCTCTAGATCAATGGTTTATGCAAATACCTGGTCACAATACTCTATGGTACAAGGAGGGGAGAGACCGCAGGCCTTCCCCGTATTTTGGTATGCAGCAGGAGGAATGGAGTACAGGGCAGTATCTTCACCCAACGCATAATTAAACAATGGAATTCGTTGCCGGAGAACGTGGTGAAGGCAGTTAGCTTAGCAGAGTTTAAAAAGGGGTTAGACGGTTTCCTAAAGGACAAGTCCATAAAACACTACTAAATGGACTTGGGAAAAATCCACAATTCCAGGAATAACACGTATAGAATGTTTGTATGTTTGGGAAGCTTGCCAGGTGCCCTTGGCCTGGATTGGCCACTGTCATGGACAGGATGCTGGGCTCGATGGACCCTTGGTCTTTTCCCAGTTTGGCATTACTTATGTACTTAAGAACTGTCTAGATGTTACGCAGGCCTTCCGGGTCACACCAAACGTGGACTTACATGAGATTCAGTATAGAATATTGCATAATGCGTACATTACCAGATGTAAATGGAAGGCAATGGGCTTGTGGGATACAGACACGTGTAACATGCAACGTTAGCAGGGGGTCTTTAGTACGTCATTTCCTGGAGTGTGTCAAGCTTCAAGAGTATTGGCCTAAAGTGGTTGCGCTGCTGGAAAAGGTGCTGCAGAGCTCTTATGAGTGGACATATGAAATTATGCTGATGGGATCAGATGCGGAGCTGCAGGAGCAGGGGTTGAATAGTAATAAGTGTCAGTATGTACGGTTGGCGATGTTGCTGGCTAGGAAGGTAATATTACAGCACTGGATAAGCCAGCTCTCGCCACCTATCGAACAGTGGTATGGACAGTTGCATCAGATGGCTGAATGGGAGATTCGACAAACAGCCTACTTGGTACATAAGGCATCTAGGGAGTATAATGGTATATGGAAGCGCTGCTTAGAATGCATTACAAACCGTCCTCTAAATAGTACTTCTGCTGGAGTTTCTACTGTGGGCTCTTAAACTTCTTCCTAAGAGAGTAATCCTGGACAGGAGGAGGGTGGGAAAGAGGGGGGTACAAGGGTGGGGGGAAACAGTGGGTTGGGAGAGATTGGGGGGGGGGGGGGGGAGAGTAAAGCATAGAATGGTGCTTGGGTATGTTAATTGGAAAACGGCTAGACATATTTCCAATACAGTGAATAATATGTGTATTGTATCCTATAGATGCTACTATGTTAGTATTATCGTCTGCCATTGGTTTGTTTTTGCTTCTTGTTTGTATTGGCATGCTCTGCTTGTTAATAATAAAAAGATTACTCAAAAAAAAAAAAGAGACAGTGAGCTTCAGGCCTTAGTAGTGGATGCACCTTATACTAAGTTTCATCACAACAGAGTAGTCCTCCACACGCACCCTAAGTTCCTCCGAAGGTGGTGTCGGAGTTCCATCTGAACCAGTCAGTTGTCTTGCCAACATTTTTTCCCATCCTCATGTCCACCCTGGCGAAAGCAACTTGCACACCTTGGACTGCAAGAGAGCATTGGCCTTTTACGTGGAGCGGACAAAGCCCTTCAGACAGTCTGCCCAGTTGTTTGTTTCATTCGATCCCAACAGGAGGGGATTCGCCATCGTAAAACGCACAATCTCCAATTGGCTAGCAGACTGCATATCCTTCACTTATGCCCAAGCTGGGCTGACTCTGGAGGGCCATGTCACGGCTCACAATGTTAGAGCCATAGCTGCGTCAGTGGCTCACTTAAAGTCAGCTTCCATAGAAGAGATTTGCAAGGCTGCAACATGGTCATCAGTCCACACATTCACATTTCACTACTGCCTTCAGCAGGATACCCGACACGACAGTTGGTTTGGCCAGTCAGTACTGCAGAATCTGTTTGGGGTTTAGAATCCAACTCCACCCCCCTAGGCCCGTTTTTATTCTGTTCCAGGCTGCATTCTCAGCTAGCTGTATTTATTTATTTATTGCACTTGTATTCCACATTTTCCCACCTATTTGCAGGCTCAATGTGGCTTACAAAGACCTGTTATGGCATCGCCATACCAGGGTAATGAATACAGTTGGTGTTACAAAGAAGTCAAGGAAGGGAAGAGGATCTGGTCAGACAGTTAAAGAAAGATATATACTGAATAAAGATGGATAAGTGTTGTGTTCTCCGAGGACAAGCAGGCTGCTTGTTCTCACTGATGGGTGACGTCCACGGCAGCCCCTCCAATCGGAAACTTCACTAGCGAAGGCCTTTGCTAGCTCTCGCGCGCCCATGCGCACCACGCGTGCGCGGCCGTCTTCCCGCCCGAACCGGCTCGTGTTCATCAGTCTTCTTTTGTCCACGCTCGGGACGGTTGTGTTTTGCCGCTGTTTCGTGCCCTTCAATTTGACCCTCGCGCGTCTTCGAGATTTTCGCTAAAAAAAAAAAAGAGAGCCCTTTCGGTCTTTGTCCCTTCCCGTGTGTCCAACTTTTCCCCCAGCGTAAGTTTCCTTTCGCTTTCGGGATCGGCCTTTTTCGCCTCGGTACGGGTTTTCTCTCCCTTATTTTTGGTGCCTTTCGTCATCATCGCGAATTTTGATTTCGCCGGCGTGATTTTTCTGCCCATGTCATCGAAGTCTCCCAGCGGCTTCAAAAAGTGCACCCAGTGCCCCCGGGTAATCTCGCTCACTGATAGGCACGCTTCGTGTCTTCAGTGTCTGGGGGCTGGGCTCCGCCCGCAGGCCTGCAGTCTTTGTGCTCTTTTACAAAAGAGGACTCAGGTAGCAAGATTGGCCCAGTGGAACGTGTTGTTCTCGGGCTCTTCGACGACAACAGCACAGGACGCATCGAGTGCATCGACGTCGACAGCATCGAAGTCTTCGACCTCGGCATCGACTGCATCGACGGCATCGAGGCTTCGACCCTCTGCATCGTCGGTACCGAGACATTGGAAGGCTGCGTCGACGTCGGTGGTACCAGGACCTCCGCTGTTGCTGATGTCGTCGGACGGTGGTGCTTTGACTGGAGTGCAGGTGAGGGCTGTCCATTCCCCTGCTGGTGGCGGTGAGCCTTCGGGTGGGTCTCCTCCTGCCCTGAGGGCTCCTGCGGTACAGCCCCCCCGAGACCGACCTTCTTCGGCCTCGGCCCCAAGGAAGAGACGGTTGGATTCTACGTCCTCCTCGTCGGTACCGGGAAGCTCCGGTGACATGCTTCATTTGAAGAAATCAAAGAAGCATCGACACCGGTCTCCTTCCCGCATCGGTACCGAGAGCTCTGGGTCGCCGAGTGAGTCGGCACCCAGTAGGCATCGGCACCGGGAGGATCACTCACCCTCTGTTCAGGAGGTGTCGATGCGCTCCACCTTGGACAGCCCGGAGCCGCCTCCACGCCCAGAACAGACTCTGACCTCGACGCCTGCATCGGCTTCCCAGTCTTTCTCCACAGCCACTCTGCACGAGAGTCTCCGGGCCGTTCTTCCAGAGATTCTAGGAGAGCTGTTTCGCCCTTCTCCTCCGGTACCGGGGCCGGTACCGTCGAGCGAGGCGACGGCTGGCCCTTTGCCCGGGGTGAGGTCTCCGACATCGGTACCACTTGCGGTACCGGCTGCGGCCGCATCCCAGGAAGACTCCCCGACGACGTCGGTGGAGGGAGCTTCGCCGGTGCTGGCGAAGGAGTCTACCTCTTGGCACTCCCACCGTGGCCGTGTTTCCACGGGGTCGAGTCGGGCACGGCTTCATGCACAGGTTCATGAACTTGTGTCTGATACCGATGGTGAGGCCTCGTGGGAGGAGGAGGAGGACATCAGATATTTCTCTGACGAGGAGTCTGATGGCCTTCCTTCTGATCCCACTCCCTCCCCTGAAAGGCAGCTTTCTCCTCCCGAGAGTCTGTCTTTTGCGGCTTTTGTCCGGGAGATGTCTACGGCCATACCCTTCCCGGTGGTCGTGGAGGATGAGCCCGGGGCTGAGATGTTTGAGCTCTTGGACTATCCTTCTCCACCTAAGGAAGCATCCACAGTACCCATGCATCATGTCCTAAAAAAGACATTGCTGGCGAACTGGACCAAGCCTCTAACTAATCCCCACATTCCCAAGAAGATCGAATCCCAGTACCGGATCCATGGGGACCCAGAGCTGATGCGCACTCAGTTGCCTCACGACTCTGGTGTGGTGGATCTGGTCCTAAAGAAGGCTAAGAGTTCTAGGGAGCATGCTTCGGCATCCCCGGGCAAGGACTCTAGAACCTTAGACTCCTTTGGGAGGAAGGCCTACCATTCTTCTATGCTCGTGGCCAAGATTCAGTCCTACCAGCTCTACACGAGCATCCACATGCGGAACAATGTGCGGCAGTTGGCGGGCTTGGTGGACAAGCTCCCTTCTGAGCAAGCCAAGCCGTTTCAGGAGGTGGTCAGGCAGCTGAAGGCGTGCAGAAAATTTCTGGCCAGAGGGGTATATGATACCTTTGATGTTGCGTCCAGGGCCGCTGCTCAAGGTGTGGTGATGCGCAGACTCTCATGGCTACGTGCCTCCGACCTGGAGAATAGAATCCAGCAGCGGATTGCGGACTCCCCTTGCCGAGCGGACAACATTTTTGGACAAAAGGTCGAACAGGTGGTAGAACAGCTCCACCAGCGGGATAACGCTTTCAACAAATTCTCCCATCGGCAGCCTTCAGCATCTACCTCTTCAGGTAGACGTTTTTATGGGGGAAGGAGGGCTGTTCCCTACTCTTCTGGTAAGCGTAGGTACAATCCTCCCTCTTGAAAGCCTGCGGCCCAGGCTAAGCCCCAGCGCGCTCGCTCTTGTCAGCAGCGTGCGCCTCAGCAAGGCCCCACAGCTCCCCAGCAAAAGCAGGGGGCGAGCTTTTGACTGGCTTCAGCAGAGCATAGCCGTTGTCAAGGTGTCCGTGCCGGGCGATCTGCCGGTAGGGGGGAGGTTGAAAATTTTTCACCAAAGGTGGCCTCTCATAACCTCCGACCAGTGGGTTCTCCAAATAGTCCGACAAGGATACACCCTCAATTTGGCCTCGAAGCCTCCAAATTGCCCACCGGGAGCTCAGTCCTTCAGCTTCCAGCACAAGCAGGTACTTGCAGAGGAACTCTCCGCCCTTCTCAGCGCCAATGCGGTCGAGCCCGTGCCATCCGGGCAAGAAGGGCTGGGATTCTATTCCAGGTACTTCCTTGTGGAAAAGAAAACAGGGTGGATGCGTCCCATCCTAGACCTAAGGGCCCTGAACAAATATCTGGTCAAGGAAAAGATCAGGATGCTTTCCCTGGGCACCCTTCTTCCCATGATTCAGCAAAACGATTGGCTATGCTCTCTGGACTTAAAGGATGCTTATACACACATCCCGATACTGCCAGCTCACAGACAGTATCTTCGATTTCGTCTGGGATCACGTCACTTCCAGTACTGTGTGCTACCCTTTGGGCTCGCCTCTGCGCCCAGAGTGTTCACGAAGTGCCTAGCTGTGGTATAAGCAGCGCTTCGCAGGCTCGGAGTGCACGTGTTCCCATATCTCGACGATTGGCTGGTGAAGAACACTTCCGAGGCAGGAGCTCTACAGTCCATGCAGATGACTATTCGACTCCTGGAGCTACTAGGGTTTGTGATAAATTACCCAAAGTCCCACCTTCTCCCAGTACAGAGACTCGAATTCATAGGAGCTCTGCTGTATTCTCGGACGGCTCGTGCCTATCTCCCGGAGACGAGAGCAAACAATCTGCTGTCCCTCGTCTCCCGGGTACGAGCGTCCCAGCAGATCACAGCTTGGCAGATGTTGAGATTGCTTGGCCACATGGCCTCCACAGTCCATGTGACTCCCATGGCTCGTCTTCACATGCGATCTGCTCAATGGACCCTAGCTTCCCAGTGGTTTCAGGCTGCTGGGGATCTAGAGGACGTGATCCACCTGTCCACGAGTTTTCTCAAATCCCTTTGCTGGTGGACGATTTGGGCAAATTTGACTCTGGGACGCCCCTTCCAAATTCCTCAGCCACAAAAGGTGCTGACTACAGATGCGTCTCTCCTGGGGTGGGGAGCTCATGTCAATGGACTTCACACCCAAGGAAGCTGGTCCCTCCAGGAACGTGATCTGCAGATCAATCTCCTGGAGTTACGAGCGGTCTGGAAAGCTCTGAAGGCTTTCAGAGATCGGCTGTCCCATCAAATTATCCACATTCAGACAGACAACCAGGTTGCCATGTATTACATCAACAGGCAGGGGGGCACCGGATCTCTCCCCCTGTGTCAGGAAGCCGTCAGCATGTGGCTCTGGGCTCGCCATTACGGCATGTGGCTCCAAGCCACATATCTGGCAGGCGTAAACAACAGTCTGACCGACAGGTTGAGCAGGATTATGCAACCTCACGAGTGGTCGCTCAATTCCGGAGTAGTGCGCCAGATCTTCCAAGTGTGGGGCACCCCCTTGGTAGATCTCTTCGCATCTCGAGCCAACCACAAGGTCCCTCAGTTCTGTTCCAGACTTCAGGCCCACGGCAGACTGGCATCGGATGCCTTCCTCCTGGATTGGGGGGAAGGTCTCCTGTATGCTTATCCTCCCATACCTCTTGTGGGGAAGACTTTGTTGAAACTCAAACAAGACCGGGGCACCATGATTCTGATTGCTCCCTTTTGGCCGCGTCAGATCTGGTTCCCTCTTCTTCTGGAGTTGTTCTCCGAAGAACCGTGGAGATTGGAGTGTTTTCCGACCCTCATCACACAGAACGAAGGGGCGCTTCTGCATCCCAACCTCCAGTCTCTGGCTCTCACGGCCTGGATGTTGAGAGCATAGACTTTGCCTCTTTGGGTCTGTCAGAGGATGTTTCCCGTGTCTTGCTTGCTTCCAGAAAAGATTCCACTAAGAGGACTTACTTCTTTTTATGGAGGAGGTTTGCCGTCTGGTGTGACAGCAAGGCCTTAGATCCTCGCTCTTGTCCTACACAGACCCTGCTTGAATACCTTCTGCACTTGTCTGAGTCTGGTCTCAAGACCAACTCTGTAAGGGTTCACCTTAGCGCAATCAGTGCATACCATTAACGTGTGGAAGGTAAGCCGATCTCAGGACAGCCTTTAGTTGTTCGCTTCGTGAGAAGTTTGCTTTTGTCAAAGCCCCCCATCAAACCTCCTACAGTGTCATGGGATCTCAATGTCGTTCTCACCCAGCTGATGAAACCTCCTTTTGAGCCACTGAATTCTTGCCATCTGAGGTACTTGACCTGGAAGGTCATTTTCTTGGTGGCAGTTACTTCAGCTCGTAGAGTCAGTGAGCTTCAGGCCCTGGTAGCCCAGGCCCCTTACACCAGATTTCATCATAATAGAGTAGTCCTCCGTACTCACCCTAAGTTCTTGCCGAAGGTAGTGTTGGAGTTCCATCTGAACCAGTCAATTGTCTTGCCAAAATTTTTTCCCCGTCCTCATTCCTGCCCTGCTGAACGTCATCTGCACACATTGGACTGCAAAAGAGCATTGGCCTTCTATCTGGAGTGGACACAGCCCAACAGACAGTCCGCCCAATTGTTTGTTTCTTTTGATCCCAACAGGAGGGGAGTGGCTGTGGGGAAACGCACCATATCCAATTGGCTAGCAGATTGCATTTCCTTCACTTATGCCCAGGCTGGGCTGGCTCTTGAGGGTCATGTCACGGCTCACAATTTCAGAGCCATGGCTGCGTCAGTGGCCCACTTGAAGTCAGCCACTATTGAAGAGATCTGCAAAGCTGCGACGTGGTCATCTGTCCACACATTCACATCTCATTACTGCCTGCAGCAGGATACCCGACGCGACAGTCGGTTCGGGCAGTCAGTGTTTCAGAATCTGTTCGGGGTTTAGAATCCAAC
Organism: Microcaecilia unicolor; assembly: GCF_901765095.1. Lineage (NCBI taxonomy): Eukaryota > Metazoa > Chordata > Amphibia > Gymnophiona > Siphonopidae > Microcaecilia > Microcaecilia unicolor. Next base: position 159,403,506 of record NC_044041.1, read on the forward strand.
TCCACCCCCCTAGGCCCATGTTTTATTCTGTTCCAGGCTACACTCTCTGTTAGTTGGATAAGTTTTTAGGTCAATCTCAGTTATGTCCTCGCCGTTGCGAGGCCCAATTGACCATGTTTGTTGTTTTGAGTGAGCCTGGGGGCTAGGGATACCCCATCAGTGAGAACAAGCAGCCTGCTTGTCCTCGGAGAAAGCGAATGCTACATACCTGTAGAAGGTATTCTCCGAGGACAGCAGGCTGATTGTTCTCACAAACCCGCCCGCCTCCCCTTGTCTTTGTCTTGCTACTTACGGGACTGACGAACACGAGCCGGTTCGGGCGGGAAGACGGCCGCGCATGCGCGCGCGAGAGCTAGCAAAGGCCTTTGCTAGTGAAGTTTCCGATTGGAGGGGCTGCCGTGGACGTCACCCATCAGTGAGAACAATCAGCCTGCTGTCCTCGGAGAATACCCTCTACAGGTATGTAGCATTCGCTTTATAGTTAGTTATGGGTTCTCGTGGTAGGCCTTGTGGCTCAATGTGGCTGACAAAGACCTGTTATGGCATCGCTATACAAGGGTAATGAATACAGTTGGTGTTACAAAGAAGTCAAGGAAGGGAAGAGGATCTGGTCAGACAGTTAAAGAAAGATATATACTGAATAAAGGTGGATAAGTGTTGTGTTATAGTTAGTTATGGGTTCTCGTGGTAGGCCTTGTTAAAGAGAGAAGTTTTCAGAGATTTGCGGAAGTTTGTTAATTCATTGATCGTTTTCAGGTGAGTTGGAAGTGCATTCCATAACTGCGTACTCATGTAGGAAAAGCTGGTCGCATGTTTTAGTTTGTATTTTAATCCTTTACAACTGGGGAAGTGTAAGTTAAGAAAGGTGCGAGAAGATCTTTTAGCATTTCTGGGTGGTAGGTCCACGAGGTCAAGCATGTAGGTCGGGGCGTCTCCGTAGATGATTTTATGAACAATCATGCAGATCTTGAATGCGATGCGTTCTTTAAGTGGGAGCCAGTGTAGTTTCATTCTTAGGGGTTTTGCACTTTCATATTTTGTTTTTCCAAATATGAGTCTGGCTGCGGTGTTTAGGGCTGTTTGAAGTTTCTTGATGGTTTGTTCTTTACAGCCAGCGTAGAGTGCATTGCAATAGTCCAGGTGACTTAATACCATTGACTGTACCAGGTTCCGAAAAATGGCCCTTGGGAAGAAAGGTTTTACTCTTTTGAGTTTCCACATGGAGTGGAACATTTTCTTGGTTGTATTCTTCACGTGATTTTCAAGTATGAGATTTCGATTGATGGTAACTCCCAGAATTTTCAGATTGTTTGAGAAGGGGAGGGAAACATTTTGGGTATTTATGGTGGTGAATTTGGTTGTGTTGTGAGGTGAGTATAAGGCATTGTGTTTTTTCTGTTTTGAGTTTTAGCTGGAATGCATCCGGCCAAGAGTGCATGATTTGGAAGCTTTGGTTAATTTGGTTGGTAATTTCCTTTGGGTCATGTTTGAACGGGATGTAGATCGTGACATCATCTGCATATATGTATGGGTTAAGATTTTGATTGTCTAATAGCTTGGCTAGGGGTGTCATCATTAGGTTGAAGAGGGTTGGTGAGAGGGGGGATCCTTGGGGAACTCCATATTCTGGTATCCAAGGGGCTGATACTTGGTATGATCTTGTCAGGAATCCGCTAAACCATTTAAGCACGTTACCTCCAACTCCAAAGTATTCCAGGATGTGTAATAATATTCCATGGGTTAACCATGTCGAAGGCACTGGACATGTCAAATTGTAGAAGTATGTTGTTGCCAGTTGCAATTGCTTGTTTAAATTTATTCATTAAAGTTACTAGTACTATTTCTGTGCTGTAGTTCGATCAAAATCCTGATTGAGATTCGTGCAGAATTGAGTGTTTATTTAGGTGGTTAGTGAGCTGTTTCATTACTACGCCTTCCATAAGTTTGGTTATCAACAGGATAGGTGCTACTGGGCGATAGTTGGTTAAGTCACTTGCATTTTTCTTTGCATCTGTATATAGTTTCAGGTTAAACTATGTTATTTCCTCGCCGTTGCGAGGCTCAGTTGACCAATGTTCATTGTTTTGAGTGAGCCTGGATGCTAGGGATACCCCATGTGTGAGAATAAGCAGCCTGCTTGTCCTCGGAGAAAGTGAAAATACTTGCCTGTAGCAGGTGTTCTCCGAGGACAGCAGGCTAATTATACTCACAATCCCTCCCACCTCCCCTTTGGATTTGTTATGCTGTTTGATTTAACTGAGGTACGCGCTTGCAGGCGGAAGTCAGTCCGCGCATGCGCGGTGCATGCTGTACGCATGCCAGTAGACTCCAGCAAAACTTTTCTGTTTTTTGCCATGGCAAAATGCCGGTTCCCGGGCCGACACATACGTTGACCCACGTGTGTGAATAATCAGCTGAAGGTAAGCCTATCTCTGGACAGCCTTTAGTTGTTTGCTTCATGAGAGGTTTGCTTTTGTCAAAGCCTCCTGTCAAACCTCGACCAGTGTCATGGGATCTCAATGTTCTCACCTAGCTGATGAAAGCTCCTTTTAAGCCACTGAACTCCTGCTATCTGAAGTACTTGACCTGGAAGGTCATTTTTTTGGTGGCTGTTAATTCAGCACATAGGGTCAGTGAGCTTCAGGCCTTAGTAGTGGATGCACCTTATTCTAAGTTTCATCACAACAGAGTAGTCCTCCGCACGCCCCCTGAGTTCCTACCGAAGGTGTGTCGGAGTTCCATCTGAACCAGTCGATTGTCTTGCCAACATTTTTTGCCCTGTTCTGATGCCCACCCTGGCGAAAGCAGCTTCCACACCTTGGCCTGCAAGAGAACGTTGGCCTTTTACATGGAGCGGACAAAGCCCTTCAGACAGTACGCCCAGTTGTTTGTATTCTTTGATCCCAACAGGAAGGGAATCACCATCAGTAAACGCACCATTTCCAATTGGCTAGCAAATTGGTTTTCCTTTGCTTATGCCCAAGCTGGACTGACACTGGCGGGTCATGTCACAGCTCTTAATTTCAGAGCCATGGTGGCGTTAGTGGCTCACTTGAAGTCAGCCTCCATTGAAGAAATTTGCAAAGCTGCAACGTGGTCTTCAGTCTACACATTCACATCTCATTACTGCCTTGAGCAGGATACTCGGCGCGGCAGCTGGTTCAGGCAATCTGTGTTGCAGAATCTGTTTGGGGTTTAGAATCCAACTCCACACTCCTAGGCCCTTTTTGTTCTGTTCCAGGCTACACTCCCAATATAGTTTTAGGTTAATCTAGGTTATGTCCTCGCTATTGTGAGGCCCAATTGACCAATGTTTGTTGTGTTGGGTAAGCCTGGATGCTAGGGATACCCCACTTGTGAGAATAACTCAGCCAGCTTGTCCTCGGAAAAAGCGAAGATACTTTCCTGCAGCAGGTATTTTCTGAGTACAGCAGGCTAATCATTCTCACAGTCCCACCCACCTCCCCTTGGAGTTATTTCTTTTCTTTCATTTCTGCTTTTGAAATTAACTGATGAGCTTTTTTGAGTGACGGGCGGGAAGTCATGCCATGCATGCGCGCTGAAGTGCTGCACACGTTCCAGAAGGCTCTAGCAAAGATTTTTCTTTGCTATGCATAATGCCGTTTCCTGGGTCAACGCAGTGGGCTACCCACTTGTGAGAATGATCAGCCTGCTGTCCTCAGAGAATACCTGCTACAGTTAAGTATCTTTGCTTTCTCCGAGGACAAGCAGGCTGCTTGTTCTCACGATTGGGTGACGTCCACAGCAGTCCCCAGGATCGGAAGATCTTCCTAGCAACAAATGTTTGCTAGCTCTCGCGTTATCTGTGCGCATCGCGCATGTGCGACCATCTTCCCGCCCGAACGCGAGCGTGCTCATCAGTCTCTCTTTTTCCGCGGTCAGAACGGACGTGTTTCGTTTGTTCTCTCCCCCAGAGAGGCCCCCAACGTGTTCTTCGCGTGTTTTTTGTGCCTTTTCGGCTTATCTTCTTCCTCGTGTGTTCGTTTGTTTAAAAAAAAAAAAAAGGTTTCCGGTACGTCGTAGAACGTTTTCCTCTGTAAGTTTCCTTTTCTTTGCATGAGCGGCTTTTTTCGCCACCCGTACAGGTTTTTCCCTTTTTGGTGCCCCTTTTTTTCTGCATCATCGTTTTTGACCTCTCCGGTGCGATTTTTCCGCCCATGTCCTCGAAGACTGCCAGCGGCTTCAAGAAGTGCACGCGGTGCAATCGGATGATCTCGCTCACTGATAGGCAGGTTTCGTGTCTTCAGTGCCTCAGGGCTGGTCATCGCCCTAACGCCTGTACTTTGTGCCTCCAGCTCAAGAAGAGGACCCAAGCGGCGAGATTGGCCCAGTGGAGCATCTTGTTCGGGGCCTCGTCTGGTACTTCGAGGTCGGCGGAGCCAGCGGTACCGAGGTCATCACCGGTATCGATGTCGGCATCGGAGGGTGCATCGATGTCCGGAGTGCAGGTGATGGCTGTCCAGAGATCCCACACTGGTAGCAGTGAGCCATCGAGTGGGCCTCCACCTGCCTCGAGGGCTCCTGCGGTACAGGCCCCCGGGACCGACCACCTTCGGACCCGGCCCCGAGGCAACGTTTGGATTCCACAGGTACCGATGCCGTGCTTCGCATGAAGGCGAAGAAGCACCTTCATCGGTCACCTTCCCGTCACGGTACTGAGAGCTCCGGGACACCGCATTTCCTCACAGCTGTATCCGGGGTGACTCCAGTTCCACCCCGATCTTCCCAGGGCCTTCTCTCCAAGTGCACAGAGTTTCCAGGTGCTTTTTGGCTAGGATCAGGCGACCCTCAGGGGGAGGAATGCTGGCTTCGGCCTAACCCCTGGTAAGCCTTTCCTCAGCTGAGAGGTGCCCACCTCTACCACCGGCTGCCTTTCAGGTGCTGTGGAGGACTTGCAGCTCATCTGCATATCCTTACAGCCTTCTCCGGGGTGACACACAGGTCCACCCCGATCCACTCAGGGCCTCCGCTCTAGGTGCCCAGCGCTCCCACCAGGTGCTGTGGAGGACTTGCAGCCTTTCTGCATTTCCTCACAGCTGTATCCGGGGTGACTCCAGTTCCACCCCGATCTTCCCAGGGCCTTCTCTCCAAGTGCACAGAGTTTCCAGGTGCTTTTTGGCTAGGATCAGGCGACCCTCAGGGGGAGGAATGCTGGCTTCGGCCTAACCCCTGGTAAGCCTTTCCTCAGCTGAGAGGTGCCCACCTCTACCACCGGCTGCCTTTCAGGTGCTGTGGAGGACTTGCAGCTCATCTGCATATCCTTACAGCCTTCTCCGGGGTGACACCCAGGTCCACCCCGATCCACTCAGGGCCTCCGCTCTAGGGGCCGCGCGCCTAATGGCGCGCAGGACATTTTTCTCTTTGTATCTAATCTTTTTCCAGTTGCTAAAGTACCTTAATCGTTTATGGCCCCTATTCACATTCTCTTCCTAGCTCTGTCCCTTCCTAATCTTTTCCCTCACCCCCTACCTCTCTCCGCTACAGGAACTCACTTTCCATCCATTGACTTCATCACCTCACCTTCTCTCCTACCCTCTTCCTCCCTCTTGGCTTTTAATCTCCGTCTCTTTCTTCCCTCCATTTTGCCTTCCCCATTCCACCTAAATACCTCTCGCCTTCGTGGCCACACCTCTCCTACTCTCCTCCGCTCTCTTTTACTCCTTCTCTTACTCTCAGCTGGTGACATCAATCCCAATCCTGGCCCTCCTCACCAACTATTATCCAAACTCTACAGATCTCACCGTGACCTCTCTAACCTCATCTCTATTCCTCTACTCCCCTCCTCTTCTCTGCCCTTCTCTTGCGCCCTATGGAATGCCCACTCTATCTGTAACAAACTCCCCTATATCCAGGACCTCTTTATCTCGCGTCACCTCCATCTGCTCGCCATAACAGAAACCTGGCTCTGCCCTGATGACTCTGCTTCAGTCGCAGCCCTGTGCCATGGCGGTTATCTATTTTCACATACTCCTCGCCCTGCTGGCCGTGGGGGCGGTGTTGGACTACTTCTCTCTCCCTCCTCCAGATTTCAACCCCTTCTTCCACCTCAATCTCACTGTTTTTCCTCCTTTGAAGTCCACTCTATCCGCCTTTTCTCTCCTCTGCCTCTTCGAATAGCGGTCATTTATCATCCCCCTGATAAGTCCCTTTCATCCTTTCTCAGTGACTTTGACGCCTGGCTTGCCTTCTTCCATGATCCTTCCTCCCCCTCTCTCATCCTTGGTGACTTTAATATTCCTGCTAATGATCCTTCCAACTCTTATATTTCCAAGTTACTCGCTTTAACGTCGTCCTTTAATCTCCAACTATGCTCCACCTCCCCCACTCATCAAAATGGTCACTGTCTTGATCTCATCTTCTCCTCCAACTGTTCACCTTCTAGTTTCCTTGCCTCTGATCATCCCTCCTCTGATCACCATCTTATAACTTTCACACTTAAATCTCCTCCCTCCCAGTCCCGTCCTATCCTATCTAATTTATCTAGGAATCTTCACAATATTGACCCTTCATCTCTATCCTCCCATGTTTCAAACCTCCTCTCTACTGTGGCACCATCCACGTCTGTCAAAGAGGCTGTTTCTTCTTACAACAATACTCTATCCTCTGCCTTAGACACTCTTGCACCTTTGATGACCCGCCCTGTAAGGCGTACAAAACCCCAACCTTGGCTGACTTCTATTCTCCGAGGACAAGCAGGCTGCTTGTTCTCACTGATGGGTGACGTCCACGGCAGCCCCTCCAATCGGAAACTTCACTAGCAAAGGTCTTTGCTAGCCCTCGCGCGCCGATGCGCACCGCGCATGCGCGGCCGTCTTCCCGCCCGAAACCGGCTTGTGCCGGCCAGTCTTCTTTTGTCCGCGCTCGGTACGGTCGTGCTTCGCCGTTCGTGCCCCGGAAAGTTGACCTCACGCGTCGTTTTCGACTCGTTTCTTCAGAGAAACTTTGAGAAAGTGTTTCGGGAAGACCCTTTTGGTTTTTCCTTTCCCGTATTTTGAGCTTTTCGCCCCGGTAAGTTTTCTTTCGTCGTCGGGGTAGGCCTTAGTTAGGCCTCGGTCGAAATTTTCTTCTCCCTATTTTTGTGGTGCCTATTTTCGCCATTTCGAGTTTTGATCTCGCCGGCGTGATTTTTCCGCCCATGACATCGAAGCCTTCCAGCGGCTTCAAGAAGTGCACCCAGTGCGCCCGGGTAATCTTGCTCACTGACAGGCACGCGTCGTGTCTTCAGTGTCTGGGAGCTGGGCACCGCCCTCAGGCCTGTAGTCTGTGTTCCCTTTTACAAAAGCGGACTCAGGTAGCAAGGTTAGCCCAGTGGAACATTTTGTTCTCGGGCTCTTCGTCGGCATCGGCACCGGGGGTATCGAGTGCATCGACGTCTTCAGCGTCCAGACCTTCATCCTCGGCCGCCAATGCATCGAGTGTATCGAGGCATCGACCCTCTGCATCGGCGCTGAGACATCGGACGACTGTATCGACGTCGGTGGTACCGGGACCTCGTCTGCTGATGTCGTCAGACGGTGGTGCTTTGTCTGGAGTGCAGGTGAGGGCTGTCCATTCCCCTGCTGGTGGCGGTGAGCCTTCGGGTGGGTCTCCCCCTACCCTGAGGGCTCCTGCGGTACAGCCCCCCCGAGACCGACCCTCTTCGGTCTCGGCCCCGAGGAAGAGACGGTTGGATTCTACGTCCTCCTCGTCGGTGCCGGGAAGCGCCGGTGACGTGCTTCGCTCCAAAAAATCGAAGAAGCATCGACACCGGTCCCCTTCCCGTGTCGGCACCGAGAGCTCTGGGTCGCCGAGGGAGTCGGCACCCAACAGGCATCGGCACCGAGAGGACCGCTCACCCTCTGTCCAAGAGGTGTCGATGCGCTCCACTCTGGACAGCCCGGAACAGCCTCCACGCCCGGAACAGACTCTGACATCGACGCCTGCATCGACCTCCATGCCTTTTTCTGCAGCCGCTCTGAACGAGAGCCTCCGGGCCGTTCTCCCAGAGATCCTGGGAGAGCTGTTGCGCCCTACCCCTCCGGTACCGGGGGTGCTTGCGCCACCGGTACCGTCGAGCGTGGCGCCGGCTGGTCCATCGCCCGGGGTGAGGTCTCCGGCGTCGGAGCCGCGTGCGGTACCGACTGCGGTCGCCTCCCAGGAAGGCTCCCCGACTACGTCGGCGGAGGGAGCTTCGCCGGTGCGGGCGAGGGAGTCTACCTCTCGACGCTCCCACGGTGGCCGGGGTTCCACGGAGTCGAGCCGGGCACGGTTGCAGACACAGGTTCGTGAACTTGTGTCTGACACCGAGGGTGAGGCCTCGTGGGAAGAAGAAGAAGACATCAGATATTTCTCTGACGAGGAGTCTGAGGGTCTTCCTTCTGATCCCACTCCCTCTCCTGAAAGACAGCTTTCTCCTCCCAAGAGTCTGTCTTTCGCTTCCTTTGTCCGGGAGATGTCTACGGCCATCCCCTTCCCGGTGGTTGTGGAGGACGAGCCCAGGGCTGAAATGTTTGAGCTCCTGGACTATCCTTCTCCATCTAAGGAAGCGTCCACAGTACCCATGCATCATGTCCTAAAAAAGACATTGCTGGCGAACTGGACCAAGCCATTAACTAACCCCCACATTCCCAAGAAGATTGAGTCCCAGTACCGGATCCATGGGGACCCAGAGCTGATGCGCACTCAGTTGCCTCATGACTCTGGAGTTGTGGATTTGGCCCTAAAGAAGGCCAAGAGTTCTAGGGAGCATGCTTTGGCGCCCCCCGGGCAAGGACTCTAGAACCTTGGACTCCTTTGGGAGGAAGGCCTACAATTCTTCTATGCTCGTGGCCAAAATCCAGTCCTACCAGCTCTACACGAGCATACATATGCGGAACAATGTGCGGCAGTTGGCGGGCTTGGTGGACAAGCTCCCCCCTGAGCAAGCCAAGCCTTTTCAGGAGGTGGTCAGGCAGCTGAAGGCGTGCAGAAAATTCCTGGCCAGAGGGGTGTATGACACCTTTGATGTTGCGTCCAGGGCCGCTGCTCAAGGTGTGGTGATGCGCAGACTCTCATGGCTGCATGCCTCCGACCTGGAGAATAGAATCCAGCAGCGGATTGCGGACTCGCCTTGCCGTGCGGATAATATTTTTGGAGAGAAAGTCGAACAGGTGGTAGAGCAGCTCCACCAGCGGGACACCGCATTCGACAAGTTCTCCCGCCGGCAGCCTTCAGCCTCTACCTCTACAGGTAGAAGATTTTTTGGGGGAAGGAAGACTGTTCCCTACTCTTCTGGTAAGCGTAGGTACAATCCTCCTTCTCGGCGGCCCAGGCTAAGCCCCAGCGCGCTCGCTCTCGTCAGCAGCGTGCGCCTCAGCAAGGCCCCTCGGCTCCCCAGCAAAAGCAAGGGACGAGCTTTTGACTGGCTCCAGCAGAGCATAGCCGACATCCAAGTGTCAGTGCCGGGCGACCTGCCAGTCGGAGGGAGGTTGAAAGCTTTTCACCAAAGGTGGCCTCTCATAACCTCCGACCAGTGGGTTCTTCAAATAGTCCGGCAAGGATACACCCTCAATTTGGCCTCAAAACCTCCAAATTGTCCACCGGGAGCTCACAGCTTCCAGCACAAGCAGGTACTTGCAGAGGAACTCTCCGCCCTTCTCAGCGCCAATGCGGTCGAGCCCGTGCCATCCGGGCAGGAAGGGCTGGGATTCTATTCCAGGTACTTCCTTGTGGAAAAGAAAACAGGGGGGATGCGTCCCATCCTAGACCTAAGGGCCCTGAACAAATATCTGGTCAAAGAAAAGTTCAGGATGCTTTCCCTGGGCACCCTTCTTCCCATGATTCAGGAAAACGATTGGCTATGCTCTCTGGACTTGAAGGATGCCTACACACACATCCCGATACTGCCAGCTCACAGACAGTATCTGCGATTTCAGCTGCGCACACGTCACTTCCAGTACTGTGTGCTACCCTTTGGGCTCGCCTCTGCGCCCAGGGTGTTCACAAAGTGCTTGGCTGTAGTAGCAGCGGCACTTCGCAGGCTGGGGGTGCACGTGTTCCCATATCTCGACGATTGGCTGGTGAAGAACACATCCGAGGCAGGAGCCCTGCAGTCCATGCAGATGACTATTCGCCTCCTGGAGCTACTGGGGTTTGTGATAAATTATCCAAAGTCCCATCTTCTCCCAGTGCAGAAACTCGAATTCATAGGAGCTCTGCTGGATTCTCGGACGGCTCGCGCCTATCTCCCAGAGACGAGAGCCAACAACTTGTTGTCCCTCGTCTCGCGGGTGCGAGCGTCCCAGCAGATCACAGCTCGGCAGATGTTGAGATTGCTGGGCCACATGGCCTCCACAGTTCATGTGACTCCCATGGCCCGCCTTCACATGAGATCTGCCCAATGGACCCTAACTTCCCAGTGGTTTCAGGCTGCTGGGGATCTAGAAGACGTGATCCACCTGGCCACGAGTTTTCTCAAATCCCTGTATTGGTGGACGATTTGGTCCAATTTGACTCTGGGACGTCCTTTCCAAAAACGGATGCGTCTCTCCTGGGATGGGGAGCTCATGTCGATGGGCTTCACACCCAAGGAAGCTGGTCCCTCCAGGAACGCGATCTGCAGATCAATCTTCTGGAGTTGCGAGCGATCTGGAACGCTCTGAAGGCTTTCAGAGATCGGCTGTCCCACCAAATTATCCAAATTCAGACAGACAACCAGGTTGCCATGTACTACGTCAACAAGCAGGGGGGCACCGGATCTCGCCCCCTGTGTCAGGAAGCCGTCAGCATGTGGCTCTGGGCTCGCCGTCACGGCATGTGGCTCCAAGCCACATATCTGGCAGGCGTAAACAACAGTCTGGCCGACAGGTTGAGCAGGATTATGCAACCTCACGAGGGGTCGCTCAATTCCCGTGTAGTGCGACAGATCTTCCAAGTGTGGGGCACCCCCTTGGTAGACCTCTTCGCATCTCGAGCCAACCACAAAGTCCCTCAGTTCTGTTCCAGGCTTCAGGCCCACGGCAGACTGGCATCGGATGCCTTCCTCCTGGATTGGGGGGAGGATCTGCTGTATGCTTATCCTCCCATACCTCTGGTGGGGAAGACTTTGTTGAAACTCAAGCAAGACCGAGGCACCATGATTCTGATTGTTCCTTTTTGGCCGCGTCAGATCTGGTTCCCTCTTCTTCTGGAGTTGTCCTCCGAAGAACCGTGGAGATTGGAGTGTTTTCCGACCCTCATCACGCAGGACGAAGGGGCGCTTCTGCATCCCAACCTCCGGTCCCTGGCTCTCACGGCCTGGATGTTGAGAGCGTAGACTTTGCCTCTTTGGGTCTGTCAGAGGGTGTCTCCCGCATCTTGCTTGCTTCCAGGAAAGATTCCACTAAGAGGAGTTACTTCTTTCTATGGAGGAGGTGTGCCATCTGGTGTGACAGCAAGGCCCTAGATCCTCGCTCTTGTCCTACACAGACCCTGCTTGAATACCTTCTGCACTTGTCTGAGTCTGGTCTCAAGACCAACTCTGTAAGGGTTCACCTTAGTGCAATCAGTGCATACCATTACCGTGTGGAAGGTAAGCCGATCTCAGGACAGCCTTTAGTTGTTCGCTTCATGAGAGGTTTGCTTTTGTCAAAGCCCCCTGTCAAGTCTCCTACAGTGTCATGGGATCTCAATGTCGTTCTCACCCAGCTGATGAAACCTCCTTTTGAGCCACTGAATTCCTGTCATCTGAAGTACTTGACCTGGAAGGTCATTTTCTTGGTGGCAGTTACTTCAGCTCGTAGAGTCAGTGAGCTTCAGGCCCTGGTAGCCCAGGCCCCTTACACCAAATTTCATCATAACAGAGTAGTCCTCCTTACTCACCCTAAGTTCTTGCCAAAGGTTGTGTCGGAGTTCCATCTGAATCAGTCAATTGTCTTGCCAACATTCTTTCCCTGTCCTCATTCCTGCCCTGCTGAACGTCAGCTGCACACATTGGACTGCAAGAGAGCATTGGCCTTCTATCTGGAGCGGACACAGCCCAACAGACAGTCCGCCCAATTGTTTGTTTCTTTTGATCCCAACAGGAGGGGAGTGGCTGTGGGAAAACGCACCATATCCAATTGGCTAGCAGATTGCATTTCCTTCACTTACGCCCAGGCTGGGCTGGCTCTTGAGGGTCATGTCACGGCTCATAATGTTAGAGCCATGGCTGCGTCAGTGGCCCACTTGAAGTCAGCCACTATTGAAGAGATCTGCAAAGCTGCGACGTGGTCATCTGTCCACACATTCACATCTCATTACTGCCTGCAGCAGGATACCTGACGCGACAGTCAGTTCGGGCAGTCAGTGCTTCAGAATCTGTTCTGGGATTAGAATCCAACTCCTCCCCCCTAGGCCCATGTTTTATTCTGTTCCAGGCTACACTCTCTGTTAGTTGGATAAGTTCTTCAGAACCTGTTTGGGCTTTAGGATCCAACTCCACCCCCCGAGGGCCCTGTTTGTTCTGTTCCAGGCTGCACTCTCAGTTAGTTGGTAAATTTTTTAGGTCAATCTCAGTTATGTCCTCGCCGTTGCGAGGCCCAATTGACCATGGTTGTTGTTTTGAGTGAGCCTGGGGACTAGGGATACCCCATCAGTGAGAACAAGCAGCCTGCTTGTCCTCGGAGAAAGCGAATGCTACGTACCTGTAGAAGGTATTCTCCGAGGACAGCAGGCTGATTGTTCTCACAAACCCGCCCGCCTCCCCTTTGGAGTTGTGTCTTCCCTAGTCTTTGTCTTGCTACATATGAGACTGGCCGGTTTCGGGCGGGAAGACGGCCGCGCATGCGCGGTGCGCATCGGTGCGCGAGGGCTAGCAAAGGCCTTTGCTAGTGAAGTTTCCGATTGGAGGGGCTGCCGTGGACGTCACCCATCAGTGAGAACAATCAGCCTGCTGTCCTCGGAGAATACCTTCTACAGGTATGTAGCATTCGCTATATCCGCTACCTACGTTCCTGTACCCGCTCCGCCGAACGCCTCTGGTGGAAATCTTGGGCCCTTGCTGATTTCTTACACTTTAAGTTCATGCTGACCTCCTTCCCATCTGCTCTTTTACGTGCCAAACAGGATTATTATATCCAACTGACCAACTCTCTTGGCTCTAATCCTCGACTTCTCTTCACCACATTGAACTCTCTCCTCAAGGTGCCCCCTCCCCCAACTCCCCCTTCATTATCTCCTCAGACCCTTGCTGAATTCTTTCACAACAAGGTTCAAAAGATAAACCTTGCTTTCTCTACCTCACCAGCTCTCCCTCCACTAGTCCGTTCCACTCTCTCTCCTTCCCCTCATTCCCTTTCCTCCTTTCCTGAAGTTACTATTGAGGAAACTACACTTCTCCTTTCTTCCTCAAAATGTACCACTTGTTCCTCTGATCCCATTCCCACCCACCTTCTTAATGCCATCTCCCCTACTCTTATTCCTTTTATCTGTCACATTCTCAACCTCTCACTTTCCACTGCGACTGTCCCTGCTGCCTTTAAACATGCTGTGGTCACACCTCTCCTTAAGAAGCCTTCACTTGACCCTACTTGTCCCTTTAATTACCGACCCATCTCCCTCCTTCCTTTTCTCTCCAAATTACTTGAGCGTGCTGTTCACCGCCGCTGCCTTGATTTTCTCTCCTCACATGCTATTCTTGACCCATTACAATCTGGTTTTCGCCCTCTCCACTCAACCGAAACTGCGCTTACTAAAGTCTCCAATGACCTATTACTGGCTAAATCCAGAGGTCAATATTCCATCCTCATTCTTCTTGATCTTTCCGCTGCTTTTGACACTGTCGATCACAGCATACTTCTCGATACCCTGTCCTCACTTGGATTCCAGGGCTCTGTCCTTTCCTGGTTCTATTCCTACCTCTCCCTCCGCATCTTTAGTGTTCACTCTGGTGGATCCTCTTCTACTTCTATCCCTCTGCCTGTCGGCGTACCTCAGGGTTCTGTTCTTGGTCCCTTCCTCTTTTCTATCTACACTTCTTCCCTTGGTTCATTAATCTCATCCCATGGCTTTTCCTACCATCTCTATGCTGATGACTCCCAAATCTACCTTTCTACCCCTGATATCTCACCTTGCATCCAAACCAAAGTTTCAGCGTGCTTGTCTGACATTGCTGCCTGGATGTCTCAACGCCACCTGAAATTAAATATGACCAAAACCGAGCTTCTCATTTTCCCCCCCAAACCCACCTCCCCGCTCCCCCCGTTTTCTATTTCTGTTGATGGCTCTCTCATTCTACCTGTCTCCTCAGCTCGAAACCTTGGGGTCATCTTTGACTCTTCTCTCTCCTTCTCTGCTCATATCCAGCAGACCGCCAAGACCTGTCGTTTCTTTCTTTACAACATCCGTAAAATCCGCCCCTTTCTTTCCGAGCACTCTACCAAAACCCTCGTCCACACCCTTGTCACCTCTCGTTTAGACTACTGCAATCTGCTTCTTGCTGGCCTCCCGCTTAGTCACTTCTCCCCTCTCCAGTCGGTTCAAAACTCTGCTGCCCGTCTCATCTTCCGCCAGGGTCGCTTTACTCATACTACCCCTCTCCTCAAGACCCTTCACTGGCTCCCTATCCGTTCTCGCATCCTGTTCAAACTTCTTCTACTAACCTATAAATGTATTCACTCTGCTGCTCCCCAGTATCTCTCCACACTCGTCCTTCCCTACACCCCTTCCCGTGCACTGCGCTCCATGGATAAATCCTTCTTATCTGTTCCCTTCTCCACTACTGCCAACTCCAGACTTCGCGCCTTCTGTCTCGCTGCACCCTACGCCTGGAATAAACTTCCTGAGCCCCTACGTCTTGCCCCATCCTTGGCCACCTTTAAATATAGACTGAAAGCCCACCTCTTTAACATTGCTTTTGACTCGTAACCACTTGTAACCACTCGCCTCCACCTACCCTCCTCTCTTCCTTCCCGTTCACATTAATTGATTTGATTTGCTTACTTTATTTATTTTTTGTCTATTAGATTGTAAGCTCTTTGAGCAGGGACTGTCTTTCTTCTATGGTGGAGGCTATTATTAAGAATAAAATTGCAGAGCATATACAAAAACATGGACTGATGAGACAAAGTCAGCACGGATTTAGTGAAGGGAAGTCTTGCCTCACCAATCTAATGCATTTTTTTGAGGGGGTAAGCAAACATGTGGACAATGGGGAGCCGGTTGATATTGTATATCTGGATTTTCAGAAGGCGTTTGACAAAGTGCCGCACGAAAGACTCCTGAAGAAATTGCAGAGTCATGGAATCGGAGGTAGGGTATTATTATGGATTAAGAACTGGTTGAAAGATAGGAAGCAGAGAGTAGGATTGCGTGGCCAGTATTCTCAGTGGAGGAGGGTAGTTAGTGGGGTCCCGCAGGGGTCTGTGCTGGGTCCGTTGCTTTTTAATGTATTTATAAATGACCTAGAGATGGGAATAACTAGTGAGGTAATTAAATTCGCCGATGACACAAAATTATTCAGGGTCGTCAAGTCGCAGGAGGAATGTGAACGATTACAGGAGGACCTTGCGAGACTGGGAGAATGGGCGTGCAAGTGGCAGATGAAGTTCAATGTTGACAAGTGCAAAGTGATGCATGTGGGTAAGAGGAACCCGAATTATAGCTACGTCTTGCAAGGTTCCGCGTTAGGAGTTACGGATCAAGAAAGGGATCTGGGTGTCGTCGTCGATGATACGCTGAAACCTTCTGCTCAGTGTGCTGCTGCGGCTAGGAAAGCGAATAGAATGTTGGGTGTTATTAGGAAGGGTATGGAGTCCAGGTGTGCGGATGTTATAATGCCGTTGTATCGCTCCATGGTGCGACCGCACCTGGAGTATTGTGTTCAGTACTGGTCTCCGTATCTCAAAAAAGATATAGTAGAATTGGAAAAGGTACAGCGAAGGGCGACGAAAATGATAGTGGGGATGGGACGACTTTCCTATGAAGAGAGGCTGAGAAGGCTAGGGCTTTTCAGCTTGGAGAAGAGACGACTGAGGGGAGATATGATAGAAGTGTATAAAATAATGAGTGGAATGGATCGGGTGGATGTGAAGCGACTGTTCACGCTATCCAAAAATACTAGGACTAGAGGGCATGAGTTGAAGCTACAGTGTGGTAAATTTAAAACGAATCGGAGAAAATTTTTCTTCACCCAACGTGTAATTAGACTCTGGAATTCATTGCCGGAGAACGTGGTACGGGCGGTTAGCTTGACGGAGTTTAAAAAGGGGTTAGATAGATTCCTAAAGGACAAGTCCATAGACCGCTATTAAATGGACTTGGAAAAATTCCGCATTTTTAGGTATAACTTGTCTGGAATGTTTTTACGTTTGGGGAGCGTGCCAGGTGCCCTTGACCTGGATTGGCCACTGTCGGTGACAGGATGCTGGGCTAGATGGACCTTTGGTCTTTCCCAGTATGGCACTACTTATGTACTTATGTACTTATGTTTGTGCAGCGCTGCGTACGCCTTGTAGCGCTATAGAAATGCTAAATAGTAGTAGTAGTAGTACCCGTGAAGCGTCGACGCCGGGAGGACCACTCGCCCTCCATACAAGAGGTGTCGATGTGCTCTGATCTGGTCAGCCCGGTACCGCCTCCGCACCCCAGGCAGGTTTTCAGCTCTTCACCGGTACCGGCCCCGCTGCCTTGCTCGACAGCCACTCTGGACGAGCGCCTCAGAGCCATACTTCCAGAGATTCTGGAAGGGCTGCTGCGACCTTCTGCTCCAGTACCGCCAGTGCCTGTGCTGGCGGTACCGTCAAGATATGTGTCAGTTGGCTCTCCGCCCGTGATGCGGACTGCAACGCCGGTACCGCTTTTGGCATCGGCGTCTGCTGCCACCCAGGATGAGTCCCCGCCGACGTCGCTGGAGGAAGCTTCGTCGCTACCGTGAACAGGAGTCTTCCTCTCGGCACCGCCATTGAGGACCGAGTTCCTCGGCGTCCAGACAGGCTCGGCTTCGGACTGAAGTTCGTGAACTTGTGTCCGATACCAACAGTGAGGACTCGTGGGAGGCAGAGGAGGGCACCAGGTATTTCTCTGATGAGGAGTCCTGTGGTCTTTCCGATCCCATTCTTTCGCCAGAGAGAGAGCTTTCTCCCCCCCCCCCCCCCCCCCCCCCCACCCCCGAGAGTCTGTCTTTCTCATCCTTTGCCCGGGAAATGTCTACAGCCATTCCCTTCTCAGTGGTTACTGAGGACGAGCCCAGGGCTGAGATGTTCGAGGTCCTGGACTATCCTTCACCACCTAAGGAGTCGTCCACTGTTCCCCTTCATAATGTCCTGAAGCAGACATTGATGGCGAACTGGGCAAAACCATTAAGTAACCCCCACATTCCCAAGAAGATTGAGTCCCAGTATCGAATCCATGGGGACCCGGATTTGATGAGGACCCAGTTGCCTCATGACTCTGGAGTTGTGGATTCGGCTCTCAAGAGAGCCAAGAGTAGTAGAGATTACGCCTCGGCGCCCCCGGGGCGCGAGTCTAAGACTCTGGACTCTTTTGGGAGGAAGGCCTACCATTCTGCTATGCTCGTGTCCAAGATACAGTCCTACCAGCTCTACACGAGCATCCACTTGTGGAACAATATGAGGCAGCTGACGGACTAGGTCGATAAGCTTCCATCGGAGCAGGCCAAGCCTTTTCAGGAGGTGGTAAGGCAGCTGAAGGCGTGTAGGAAATTCCTGTCCAGGGGTGCCTACGATACTTTTGATGTAGCATCTAGGGCCGCTGCTCAAGGTATAGTGATGCGCAGACTCTCATGGCTGCGTGCCTCTGACCTGGAGAATAGAGTCCAGCAGCGGATTGCGGATGCTCCTTGCCGGGGGGGGGATAACATTTTTGGTGAGCGCGTTGAACAGGTGGTAGAACAGCTCCACCAGTGGGACACCACATTCGACAAACTCTCCCACCGGACGCCTTCAGCATCTACCTCAACAGGTAGATGTTTTTATGGGGGAAGGAGGAATGCTCCTTACGCTTATAATAAGCGTAGGTACAATCCACCTGCCCGCCAGCCTGCTCAGGCTAAGCCCCAGCGCGCTCGTTCGCGTCAACAGCGTTTGCCTCAACAGGCCCCTGCAGCTCCCCAGCAAAAGCAAGGGACGGGCTTTTGACTGGCTCCAGGCGAGCATAGCCGAGATAAAAATGTCCGTGCCGGACGATCTGCCGGTCGGAGGGAGGTTAAAGTTTTTTCACCAAAGGTGGCCTCTCATTACCTCCGACCGTTGGGTTCTTCAAGTAGTCCGGCTAGGATACGCCCTCAATTTGATCTCAAAACCTCCAAATTGCCCTCCGGGAGCTCAGTCTTTCAGCTTCCAGCACAAGCAGGTACTTGCAGAGGAACTCTCCGCCCTTCTCAGCACCAATGCGGTCGAGCAAGTGCCACCGGGGCAGGAAGGGCTTGGATTCTATTCCAGGTATTTTCTTGTGGAAAAGTAGAGGAGTGTGGTAGCCGTGTTAGTCCACTCTTAAGGTTATCAATAGAAATCAAACAAAATAAAACATGGAAAAGAAAATAAGATGATACCTTTTTTATTGGACATAACTTAATACATTTCTTGATTAGCTTTCGAAGGTTGCCCTTCTTCGTCAGATCGGAAATAAGCAAATGTGCTAGCTGACAGTGTATATAAGTGAAAAACATTCAAGCATTGCTATGACAGTCTGACAGGGTGGGAGGATGGGGGTGGGTAGGAAGTATGCATGGGGACATCAAAGTATATCTTTGGTATTCTAACAGGGTGGGTGTGGACAGGTGAGGGGAGGGTGATCAACAGAGACATACAGCTTTATGGTTTATAATGGGCTAGGAACCCCAGGTCCTTGTTAAGTCCTTTCTGTTGGGTGTTAAAATATTCAATCATTCTGACTTCAAAGGTCTTACGTTCTTGTATGGTTTTAAAGTTACCTTTGAGGATTCTCACTGTGAAGTCACTGGTGCAGTGTCCTGGTCTTGTAAAATGTTGCCCAACAGGCGTGGGAACCCTGCTGGCACCAGCATTGTTTATATGATGTCTATGTAAATTGAATCTTGTCTTAAGCATCTGGCCTGTTTCTCCAATATAGCATCCTTCATTACATTTTTTACACTGAATGATATATACCACATTGGAAGATGAGCAAGTGAAAGATCCCTTTATGTTGAATGTCTTTCCTTTGTGGATGACTTTGGGGTCCTGTGAAATATTTTGGCATAGTTTGCAACTGGATAAATTACAGGGAAGTGTGCCCTTCTGTTCCTTTTCAGTCTGTGAAGGAAGTTTACTTCTGATTAGCTTGTGTTTTAAATTGGGTGGCTGTCGGAAGGCCAGTACTGGTGGGGATGGGAATATCTCTTTCAGTAATTCATCCTCCTGGAGTATAGGTTGTAGATCTCTTATGATTTTCCTCAGTTTTTCCAGCTCTGGATTGTATGTCACTACAAGCGGGATTCTGTCTGTGGATTTTTTCTTTTTGTACTGTAGCAGATTCTCCCTGGGTGTTTTGAGGGAGGAGGCAATATTCTTGGAGATTATTTTGGGGTTGTAGCCCTTCTGTTTGAAGGATTCAGTCAGGGTTTTAAGGTGTCTGTCTCTGTCCCCTGGGTCAGAGCAGATACGGTGGTATCTTGTGGCTTGGCTGTAAATGATGGATCTTTTTGTATGTGAAGGATGGAAGCTGGAGTTGTGGAGATAGCTACATCTGTCTGTGGGTTTCTTGTATACAGATGTTTGTATACAGCCATCACTGATTGAGACTGTGGTGTCCAAAAAATTGACTTTTTCTGGAGAGTAGTCAATTTTGAATCTGATTGTAGGATGGTATGTATTGTGGAAAAGAAAACAGGGTGGATGCGTCCCATCCTAGACCTAAGGGCCCTGAACAAATATCTGGTCCGAGAAAAGTTCAGGATGCTTTCACTGGGCACCCTTCTTCCCATGATTCAGAAAAACGATTGGCTATGCTCTCTGGACTTAAAGGACGCTTATACTCACATCCCGATACTGCCAGCTCACAGACAGTATCTTCGGTTCCGTCTGGAAACACGGCACTTTCAGTACTGTGTGCTTCCCTTTGGTCTTGCCTCTGCACCCAGAGTGTTCATGAAATGCCTGGCGGTAGTGGCGGCGTCTTTACGCAGACTGGGAGTGCATGTGTTCCCTTATCTCGACGATTGGCTGGTAAAGAACACCACGGAGGCAGGAGCTCTACAGTCCATGCAGGTGACTATTCGACTCCTGGAGCTATTAGGGTTTGTGATAAATTATCCAAAGTCCCACCTTCTTCCAGTTCAGAGACTAGAATTCATAGGGGCTCTGCTGGACTCCCAGATGGCTCATGCCTACCTCCCCGAGACGAGGGCAGATAATCTTCTGTCCCTTGTTTCCTGGGTGCGAGCGTCGCAGCAGATCACAGCTCGGCAGATGTTGAGATTGCTCAGCCACATGGCCTCTACGGTTCACGTGACTCCCATGGCCCGTCTTCACATGAGATCAGCTCAATGGACCCTAGCTTCCCAGTGGTATCAAGCTGCGGGACGTCTGGAAGACGTAATCCGTCTGTCCACAAATTTTCTCACCTCCCTTCATTGGTGGACAATTCACTCCAATTTGACCTTGGGACAGTGGTGTGCTGGAGCCGGCTCGCAAGATCCGGTTGTTAAATTTTGGCCGGACTTGCGAGCCGGTTGTTGGAAAGGGCGAGCCGGCTCTCCCTCCCTCCGCCCTCCGGATCCGGTTCCTCACTTGACTATCGAATTCTTCGGGGCAGGCAGTGTTGCCTGCCCGCTGCTATCGATGACTTTCCTCCGCCGCCTGTTTGCGCTTTAAAAATGGCCGCCGAGACTTCCAGAGGCGGCCTCGCGAGACTTCTGTAAGTCTCGGCGGCCATTTTGAAGCGCGATCGGGCGGCGGAGGAAAGTCAGCGATGGCAGCGGGCAGGCAACACTGCCTGCCCCGAAGAATTTGATGGCCAAAGTAGGGTCGGTGAGGGACCGGATCGGGAGGGAGGGAGGAAGCAGGAGAATTTGTGAAACAAGTCGGGAGGGGGTGGCAGGGGACAGAACTGAGCTGCTGGGCATGGGTGGATGGAGGGCAAGGGTGAGGAGGGTCACTGCTGGGCATGGGTGGATGGAGGGCAGGGGAGAGGAGAGGAGGGTCACTGCTGGGCATGGGTGGATGGAGGGCAAGGGAGAGGAGGGTCACTGCTGGGCATGAGTTGATGGAGGGCAGGGGAGAGAAGGGTCACTGCTGAGCATGGGTGGATGGAGGGCAGGGGAGAGGAGGAGGGTCACTGCTGGGCATGGGTGGATGGAGGGCAGGGGAGAGAAGGGTCGCTGGCCATGGGTGGATGGAGGGCAGGGGAGAGAAGGGTCGCTGGCCATGGGTTCATGCAGGGCAGGGAAGAGGAAGGTCACTGCTGGGCATGTGTGGATGGAGGGTCACTGCTGGACATGGGTGGATGGAGGGCAGGGTAGAGAAGGGTCGCTGGCCATGGGTGGATGGAGGGCAGGGGAGAGAAGGGTCGCTGGCCATGGGTGCATGCAGGGGAGAGGAGGGGTCACTGCTGGGCATGGGTGGATGGAGGACAGGGGAAAGGAGGGTCACTGCTGGGCATGGGTGGATGGAGGGCAGGGGAGAGGAGGGTCACTGCTGGGCATATGTGGATGGAGGGCAGGGGAGAGGAGGGTCACTGCTGGACATGGGTGGATGGAGGGCAGGGGGAGAGGAGGGGAGAGAGAATAAATGCTGGACATGGATGGAGGGGAGGGAAGAGTGAGGAAGGAGATAAGATAAGGGAAAAGGAAGAGAGGAGAAAAACTGCACATGGATGAAGAAAATAGGCAGAAGCTGAGGACCAGAAATGAAGAAGAAAGGAGGAAAGGAAAGAAATAAATGGAAAGGAAGCCCTGGAAACGGAGTTAAGAGGACAGATAGCAGCAGAATCGGATACTGGGCCAGCATGATCAGAAAAACAGTCACCAGACAACAAAGGTAGAAAAAATCGTTTTATTTTCATTATAGTGTTTGGAATATGTTCCCTTTGAGAATCAGGTGCTCAACATTAAAAGTTTATATTTATTTACTTATTTATGGCATTTTATCCCACATTAAACATGAATTAGATTGGAACCTGGGATCATTTAATTTTTTTTTCCTGGAGAGAGTAATGCATTGCCCCCCCCCCCCCCCCCCCCCCCCCACTGGCTATAGCCAGCTCTGCAATTTTGGAGGGCGCAGAGGTGGATGGGGGGAGCGCAGAGGTGGATGGGGGGAGCGCAGAGGTGGACGGGGGGGGGCGCCGAGGTGGACCGGGGAGAGAGCCTGTTGTTAAAAATTTACCAGCACACCACTGCCTTGGGACGTCCCTTTCAAATTCCTCAGCCTCAAAAAGTGCTGACTACGGATGCGTCTCTCCTGGGGTGGGGAGCTCATGTCGATGGGCTTCACACCCAAGGATGTTGGTCCCTCCAGGAGACAAGGTTTCAAATCAATCTCCTGGAGTTACGAGCGGTCTGGAACGCGCTAAAGGCTTTCAGAGATCCGCTATCCAACCAAATTATCCAAATTCAGACAGACAATCAGGTTGCCATGTATTACATCAACAAGCAGCGATGTGATGTTATAAAATACAAGTGGGGTGGAGAAGTAGCCTAATGGTTAGTGCAGCGGTCTAAGAACCAGAGGAACTGGATTTGATTCCCACTGCAGCTTCTTGTGACTCTGGGTAAGTCACTTAACCCTCCATATGATTTAGGCACAGTATATAGAATACGCTTAGTTGTGCCTAAACTTATATACATCCACTTACACCAATGAAAACATGGCGTAAATTCCTGCGTGTAGATTTGCAGGGACTGGGCCATAGTCTATAACACCGTGCATAAATTTTGGAATGCCCATAACCACACCATTTTTTGAATGTGTGCATTAGAATTTAGGAGCAGTGAGTTACAGCATACACTTAGCAAGTTATGCGCGCAAATTCTAATCATTGCCAATTAGTTCTCATTATTGCTTGTTAAGTGCTGTTAACAACGCTGATTGGTTTCTTAAGCCAATTAAGTTTATTTATTATTTATGAACATTTATACCCCACTTTTTTCCACATATTGTTGTGTGTTACACACATTCTTATGGAATACACTTGATTTTAGGCGCAATACATAGAATCTGGCAGTATGTGTGTAAGTCACAACTCCATCCATACTCTACTCTATTTCTGCCTTGTGCAAGTACATGCTGATTTGCAGTGTGGGCACTTTTAGGTATGACCCAATTTTATAAGAGCCCGTCTATGCACCTAAAACAGCATTTTAGACTTGAAGATGTCTTATAAAATTACCCTCAGGTGCTATAGCATTTTTGGTACCAGGATTCTCCAGTTCTTCACAGACTTTTTTTTTTTTCATATTTATCACTCTCTAAATTCATTTTGGGTTCAGTTAATCTGCTGCCTGTATTGTGTTGTTGTTTTATTGTGTGTGTACTAGTCACTTTTCCAAAGATTAAGGAAAGGAAACGCAAAAACTCTTCTGCCTTGCTTCTTGCTCCTTGGCTGTCTCTATTGCTATTTTTGAGATACTTTTGCAGTAGTTGAAGTACCGAACTATGTTTTTAGTCCTAACCATATACTCGGGCCCTGGACATTTATAACTGTGTTTTTGTCTGATCAGAAGTAGTGGCATTTATACTAGCTGAATATAGAGTGCAAATAAGTGCAATATTAGTTAAGACACTTATAGGTCTGATTTTTCCTCATTAGAAGTATGAGCACTTATATTGCTGGATTTTTCGGAAAGAATAGTTGGATCTTTTAGAAATTAAACTTAGAATTTAAACATTTCTGGCTTCTGTTTCTCATGACTAGATAGGTTGGCATTTCTCTATTTGGAACTGTTTTTGCCTGTGATAAAGGATTTTAAGTCTGAATCAGTACAGATAGTCTGTGAACCCTGAGCACATTTTTATACACTTACAGTTTTGGAGACTAACCAGAAGGATGCTGGGCTGCACACAGAAAGAGGTATAAACAGCGAAGAAAAGAGGTGTTAATACCCCTATACAAGTCGTTTGTGAGTCACCACTTGGAGTATTTTGTTCACTTTTTGAGGCCTTATGTACTAAGGACATTAAAAACACTTGAAGAAACAAAAATGGTATGGGGTTTGCTCCACTAGACATTTGAGAAGAGACTTGATGACCTGAATATTTATTCCGTAATGGAAAGGAGGGATAGGGGTGATATGAGGACATGAACGGAGGTTAACTTAGGAGTAACATCAGGAAGTATTTTTTCACAGAGAGGGTGGTGGAGATGAAAATAGTGATGGAATTCAAAAATGTATAGGATATACACAAAGAATTCCTATATAGAAGGAGAATGGAATCAAAATAAATTTGGTGCTCAGATGGCAACTCCAGTAATTGGGAAACAAGACCAGCATCGGGTAAACTTCTGTGGTCTGTACCCCAATTATGGCTTCAGCGGCAGCTCCAGTAGTCGGGAGAATAAGACCAGTGCCGGGCAGATTTCTACTGGTTGTGCCCCAGAAATGGCAAGGACAGATCAAGATCAAGTATGCATATGTTATATTGCATCATACCATATGCTATGAGTTGATCTTGATGGGCAGACTGGATGGACTATGCAGGTCTTTATTTGCTGTCTTCTACTATGGTACTCAAGATGTACTATGTGAAACCAGAGCAAAAGGTCCATCAAGACCTGTATCCTATCGCTGATAAGTGTCTAATCCAGGGCACAGTTACCAGATTGGATCCCAAAAAGTTGATTTCATTATCTAGTGGTTAGAGCACCAGTCTTGACATCCAGAGGTGGCCAGTTCAAATCCCACTGCTGCTCTTTGTGATCTTGGGCAAGTCATTTAACCCTCCATTGCCTCAGGTACAAAATTAGATTGTGAGCCCTCCAGGGACAGAGAAATACCTAGTGTACCTGAATGTAACTCACCTTGAGCTACTACTGAAAAAGGTGTGAGCAAATCCAAAAATAAATTCCGGGTATAAGCAGTGGCTTTACCAAACCTACATGACTAATAATGGTTTAAAGACTTTTCCACCTGAAACTTTGTCTAAACCCATTTTAAACCCAGTTATGCTAGCTGCCTTTAGCTTATCCCCTGGCAAAAACATTTCACAGCTTGATTGTACTTTATTTTCAGCCTGTTGTCTATTAGTTTCATAAATGTCTCCCTAGTCTTAGTACTATTTGAAAGGATAAACAACTTCCCTATTTCTCTTCCACCCTATTCAGAATTTTACAGACTTCTATCATATGACTGAGAGGAGCTTTTCATCTGAAAAGCTCTAACCTATGTAGTTTTTCTTCATAAGGGGGTTGTTTGATCCCTGTTATCATATTTGCTACCCTTCTCTATACCTTTTTTAGTTCCACAATATTTTTGAGAAGAGGTGACTTGAACTGCATGTTGTACTCAAAATGTAGTTTCACCATGGCTAGAAGGAAGAAAACGGAAAGCAAAGAAAGTAAATGAAAAAAAGAGGCACCTCCCAAAAAGCAAAAAGATGAAGAAAATATATAAAATAAGGTTGGGGGGAATGCTATGAGAGAGAGAATCCTGACTTCTAAAAACAAATCTTGACTGGTGTTTAAATTTTCTAAAACTTTTTTCAGCTCTTAGGTTTTGGCTTGAAAGGGTCGGGCTTTAAAGCTGAATCAAATGTGTGTTTTTACAGGTGAGGTGAGGACATTTTTTGTATGTATATATGTGTATACAAAATTTTACTGATTCTTTTCTATAACCAAATATTTTCCTTTGTCACTTCACTGTGATTTCAGGACAGCCTTTACGTTGGTCTCCAGGCAAAAGCTGGTGTGGAACCTCCTGGTCCAGTAAAGATCTGGGTTTGAGTCCATCACTGTTCACATCTCCTGGCCGCTTGCTTCTGGGACAAGTCCTGCAGGAAGGGCCAGAAGACCTATCTCAGGGTAAAGTAGACCTGTGTCTTCTGTGACCCAGAGTATTGCAATGTGGCTGCAGCCTTGGGAGTGTTCTTACCAGCTATGTGTTTGCACATCCAGAAAGCCAAAGTCCAGGATAGTAAAGCATGATGGAAGAGCAGTATTAGCTAAACATTCATATGCTTATTAACTGTATTTAGACTTGTAGCACTCAAAAGTGCATTAACCACACATGGAAATCATTTTAAATGAGAAAGAAGAAGCCAAACTAAAGTAGGATAATTGCTAAGGCCAATTGGAAAGGAACAGACAAAGCAAAATAGCAGATTTTCCAAATTTGATTCTTAAGTTTACCAAATTTTCATACTATTTGAATTTCTGCTTCCTTGTACAGTTGTACACTTTATTTTCAGTTTTCATTTGTAACAGTTTTACAGTAGACACTAGATGAGTTGCCATCCAATCAGTTATTGAGAGGGAAGAGAAGTGATTGGGTCAGAGTTACTTAGCTTAATAAATAAAAAGAAGAGGAAGCGCCAAATGTTTGTATTTCTGAGGCATTTATGTTTTTTCTCCTTTCAGTTCTGTTTGAAGATGTGTGCCTAAGTCCCCAATTTGCCTGCTCAGCCCTCTCGAAGAGTCTTCCTGGGAATCTGCAGGCAAAGGTATGTGCTGCAGTTACATTTCTGGCACCAGAAACATATAGAGAATACTCGTACAATATGAATTACTTCTGGATGAAGAAACAATGCTGATTGTGAAAAGATATGAGCCTAAATAGAAGGTTCTTTTAACATGTATATGAAAGGACATGCTGGGCCATGGAAAGATGTTCTTATAAACAAAATATTCTTATAGTGAAAATTAGTTCCAAACAAAAGAATAGTTCAACATCTTTATTATTCTTTGACTTTTTCTCTGGTTTTCGTTTGCACAGCAGGACCCTGATCAGACAGTACCCAACACTCCACGGGCTTCTCTCAACCTGTTCCAGTCTGCATTTTCTCTGGATCACTGCTACCTCTCAGTCAGTGAAACCAGCAGAACTGATTCCAGCCCTAGTTCTGGAGTGTCCGAGTTAGTTTCAGCCTGGAATAATCAACTGCTGAAGGAGGTGAGGAGGCACAGTGAATAAGAAGCGTGACAAAGCAAGGCAGAAAAAAGAAACAGAGACTTTACGCAAGGACAAGGAGAAGAAAGCAAAGAGAAATCATTTATTAGAGATCATGAAAATTGCTCCCTTTTACAGAAACAGTCTAGAGCAGTAGCATCACTGTAGAGCAGTAACTCTCAACCAGTGTGTCAGGACACACTGGTTCAACAAAAATGTGATATAGACCTCAACTATATTTGGCCCCAGGTTTGGGAGTGTGCAAAGCAGGGAGCCAAGTACTTGAAATCCCCATAGCCCCTCCCTAATTCTGCTCTCTCTCCCCCCCCCCCCCCCCCCCCCCCCCCCCCCCGTCACACCAGTTGATTGCTATTGCCACCAGCTCAAGCTGAAAATGTTGCAGTTCTGCTTCCCTTCCCAGTCTGCCACAGGCAATTAGCACTACTGCATCCTGAAGCTATCTGTGCAGCCTGTGGTCTTGATTACTGCTTGCCAGTCTGGCCCAGAAACAGGGGTATTGCTTTCCCCACCTTGTGGTCACAATCACTACCATTGCTGGCTGCAGGGAAGTAGGAGATAGCCTTAGGAAACTTCCTTGCAATCTTTCTCCATCTGCCAACTCTGATCGTTGGGTGGAGGGAGTGATTTTCAAAAGTGGGACTGGTGATGGAGGGGTGTTGAAAGAGAAAAAAAGAGATAAATCACATAGGGGTAGGGAATATGGGCAGGATTTGAGAAAGATGAGATGTGCCTGGTTGGTAAGAGAGAAGGTATGAGCCTGGTGGTATAGCTACAGGAGGGGAACCCTAGGGGTGGTAAGTTCACTCCTCCCCCAAAGAAAAATGGCTTTCAGAATTGGGATTAGGTGGGGACTCTAGAAATTGGGCAGGAGTGTGGGGACTTTTTGACCAAATGGGAACAACTGAGTATGGATTCAGGGATTGTGTGGCACTGAGGGCAAGGCACAAGCATGGAGGGATAGGCAGTGGTATGTAGATCAGCCTGGAGTATTTGAGACAAGGCATAGAAGGGTGGCGTGCAGAGAAGATGTGAAATTGAAAGAGGTGCAAGTGCTAGGGAAAAGATATGAGAAAAGGGGACCTGTGAAGGGATGATAGTAGGTGGGAATATAGGACCTGGAAAGGATCTGAAAGGAGATAAGGGAAGCTAAGTAGGCAATAAGAAACAGAAAAAAAGTGCTGGAGGTCAGAGAGGGGAGAATGAGTGACAAGGAAGGAGTCGGGCAGATTAATGTACAGTGGGGGAAATAAGTATTTGATCCCTTGCTGATTTTGTAAGTTTGCCCACTGACAAAGACATGAGCAGCCCATAATTGAAGGGTAGGTTATTGGTAACAGTGAGAGATAGCACATCACAAATTAAATCCGGAAAATCACATTGTGGAAAGTATATGAATTTATTTGCATTCTGCAGAGGGAAATAAGTATTTGATCCCTCTGGCAAACAAGACCTAATACTTGGTGGCAAAACCCTTGTTGGCAAGCACAGCGGTCAGACGTCTTCTGTAGTTGATGATGAGGTTTGCACACATGTCAGGAGGAATTTTGGTCCACTCCTCTTTGCAGATCATCTCTAAATCATTAAGAGTTCTGGGCTGTCGCTTGGCAACTCGCAGCTTCAGCTCCCTCCATAAGTTTTCAATGGGATTAAGGTCTGGTGACTGGCTAGGCCACTCCATGACCCTAATGTGCTTCTTCCTGAGCCACTCCTTTGTTGCCTTGGCTGTATGTTTTGGGTCATTGTCGTGCTGGAAGACCCAGCCACGACCCATTTTTAAGGCCCTGGCGGAGGGAAGGAGGTTGTCACTCAGAATTGTACGGTACATGGCCCCATCCATTCTCCCATTGATGCGGTGAAGTAGTCCTGTGCCCTTAGCAGAGAAACACCCCCAAAACATAACATTTCCACCTCCATGCTTGACAGAGGGGACGGTGTTCTTTGGGTCATAGGCAGCATTTCTCTTCCTCCAAACACGGCGAGTTGAGTTCATGCCAAAGAGCTCAATTTTTGTCTCATCTGACCACAGCACCTTCTCCCAATCACTCTCGGCATCATCCAGGTGTTCACTGGCAAACTTCAGACGGGCCGTCACATGTGCCTTCCGGAGCAGGGGGACCTTGCGGGCACTGCAGGATTGCAATCCGTTATGTCGTAATGTGTTACCAATGGTTTTCGTGGTGACAGTGGACCCAGCTGCCTTGAGATCATTGACAAGTTCCCCCCTTGTAGTTGTAGGCTGATTTCTAACCTTCCTCATGATCAAGGATACCCCACGAGGTGAGATTTTGCGTGGAGCCCCAGATCTTTGTCGATTGACAGTCATTTTGTACTTCTTCCATTTTCTTACTATGGCACCAACAGTTGTCTCCTTCTCGCCCAGCGTCTTACTGATGGTTTTGTAGCCCATTCCAGCCTTGTGCAGGTGTATGATCTTGTCCCTGACATCCTTAGACAGCTCCTTGCTCTTGGCCATTTTGTAGAGGTTAGAGTCTGACTGATTCACTGAGTCTGTGGACAGGTGTCTTTCATACAGGTGACCATTGCCGACAGCTGTCTGTCATGCAGGTAACGAGTTGATTTGGAGCATCTACCTGGTCTGTAGGGGCCAGATCTCTTACTGGTTGGTGGGGGATCAAATACTTATTTCCCTCTGCAGAATGCAAATAAATTCATATATTTTCCACAATGTGATTTTCCGGATTTAATTTGTGATGTGCTATCTCTCACTGTTACCAATAACCTACCCTTCAATTATGGGCTGCTCATGTCTTTGTCAGTGGGCAAACTTACAAAATCAGCAAGGGATCAAATACTTATTTCCCCCACTGTATTTGAGGTGGATGAATGTATTTGAGGGCCTGGGAGGAGATTGAATACAGAGATTTGGAAATTGGGTTCTACAGATTCATTTAAAGACAAAGGGGGAAAAAAAAACTAGGGAATGAGTGAAAATAGTATAAGTTATATAGCTTTTGTCAAACCTAATTTGCATATTTGAAAGGTGGCCACATCCATTTCCAGTCTTTTTCATCAGTCAGAGTTGTGGTCTTGCCTTAGTCCTAGCCATACCCCTTTTTGATGATCTATCCAAGATGGCGACCTCCAGGAACCCAAATAAACAGGAAGTGACTTCAAGAACATGCCTTACACTGCCCCTTTTTAATGTATCCAAGATGATGGCCTCCAGAAATCCATGTAGACAGGAAGTGATGTCATCAACATGATATCTCTATCATGTGTAGGGTATATTCTCCGAGGACAAGCAGGCTGCTTGTTCTCACTGATGGGTGACGTCCACGGCAGCCCCTCCAATCGGAAACTTCTCTAGCAAAGTCCTTTGCTAGTCCTCGCGCGCACCGCACATGCGCGGCCGTCTTCCCGCCCGAAACCGGCTCGAGCCGGCCAGTCTTCTTTTGTCCGCACTCGGTACGGTCGTGTTTCGCCGTGTCGAGCCCCGGAAAGTCGACCTCGCGCGTCCAAAGTTATTTTTGACGTGTTTTTTCTTCGGAAAAGTCTTTTAAAGTGTCGGGAAGTGCTCCGGTTTTCGTGTTACCCTTCCCGTACTTCCAGCTTTTTGCCCCGATAAGTTTTCTTTCGTCGTCGGGGTAGGCCTCTTTCGGCCTCGGTCGAGATTTTCTCCCTCTAAATCTTTTGGTGCTCTTTTTCCGTCATTTCGGACTTTGATTTCGCCGGCGTGATTTTTCCGCCCATGACATCGAAGCCTTCCAGCGGCTTCAAGAAGTGCACCCAGTGCGCCCGGGTTATCTCGCTCACTGATCGACACTCGTTGTGTCTTCAGTGTCTGGGGGCCGAGCACCGCCCTCAGAACTGTAGTCTGTGTTCCCTGCTTCAAAGGCGGACTCAGGTAGCGAGATTAGCCCAGTGGAACGTGTTGTTCTCGGGCTCTTCGTCGGCATCGGCACCGGGATCTTCGAGTGCATCGACGTCGTCAGCGTCCAGACCATCTTCCTCGGCCGCCCCTGCATCAAGTGCATCGAGGCATCGGGCCTCTGCATCGGCGCCGAGACATCGGATAGCTGCATCGACGTCGGTGGTACCGGGACCTCGTCTGCTGATGTCGTCGGACGGTGGTGCATCGTCAGGAGTGCAGGTGAGGGCTGTCCATTCCCCTGCTGGTGGCGGTGAGCCTTCGGGTGGGTCTCCTCCTACCCTGAGGGCTCCTGCGGTACAGCCCCCCCGAGACCGACCTCCTTCGGCCTCGGCCCCGAGGAAGCGACGGCTGGATTCTACGTCCTCCTCATCGGTGCCGGGGAGCTCCGGTGACATGCTTCGGAAGAAATCGAAGAAGCATCGACACCGGTCGCCTCCCCACGTCGGCACCGAGAGCTCTGGGTCGCCGAGGGAGTCGGCACCCAGCAGGCATCGGCACCAAGAAGACCGCTCACCCTCTGTTCAGGAGGTGTCGATGCGCTCCACTCTGGACAGCCCGGAACAGCCTCCTCGCCCGGAACAGGTTCTGACGTCGACGCCTGCATCGACCTCTTTGCCTTTCTCTGCAGCCGCTCTGAACGAGAGCCTCCGGGCCGTTCTCCCAGAGATTCTGGGAGAGCTGTTGCACCCTACCCCTCCGGTACCGGCGGTGCTTGCGCCTCCGGTACCGTCGAGCGTGGCGCCGGCTGGCCCATCGCCCGGGGTGAGGTCCCCGACGTCGGTACCGCGTGCGGTGCCGACTGCGGCCACCTCCCAGGAGGGCTCCCCGACTACGTCGGCGGAGGGAGCTTCGCCGATGCGGGCGAGGGAGTCTACCTCTCGACGCCCCCATCGTGGACGTGGCTCCACCGAGTCGAGCCGGGCGAGGTTGCAGACACAGGTTCGCGAACTTGTGTCTGACACCGAGGGTGAGGCCTCGTGGGAGGAAGAGGAAGACCCCAGATATTTCTCTGACGAGGAGTCTGAGGGTCTTCCTTCTGATCCCACTCCCTCTCCTGAAAGACAGCTTTCTCCTCCTGAGAGTCTGTCTTTCGCTTCCTTTGTCCGGGAGATGTCTACGGCCATCCCCTTCCCGGTGGTTGTGGAGGACGAGCCCAGGGCTGAAATGTTTGAGCTCCTGGACTATCCTTCTCCACCTAAGGAAGCGTCCACTGTTCCCTTGCACCATGTCCTCAAAAAGACATTGCTTGCGAACTGGACAAAACCTCTAACTAATCCCCACATCCCCAAGAAGATCGAGTCCCAGTACCGGATCCATGGGGACCCAGATCTGATGCGCACTCAGTTGCCTCATGATTCTGGAGTTGTGGATCTGGCCCTAAAGAAGGCTAAGAGTTCTAGAGAGCATGCTTCGGCGCCCCCGGGCAAAGACTCTAGAACCTTAGACTCCTTTGGGAGGAAGGCCTACCATTCCTCTATGCTCGTGGCCAAAATCCAGTCTTACCAGCTCTACACGAGCATACACATGCGGAACAATGTGCGGCAGTTGGCGGGCTTGGTTGATGCTCTCCCCCCCGAGCAGGCCAAGCCTTTTCAGGAGGTGGTCAGGCAGCTGAAGGCGTGCAGAAAATTCCTGGCCAGAGGGGTGTATGACACCTTTGATGTTGCGTCCAGGGCCGCTGCTCAAGGTGTGGTGATGCGCAGGCTCTCATGGCTGCGTGCCGCCGACCTGGAGAATAGACTCCAGCAGCGGATTGCGGACTCGCCTTGCCGTGCGGACAACATTTTTGGAGAGAAAGTCGAGCAGGTGGTAGAGTCTCTCCACCAGCGGGACACCGCATTCGACAAGTTCTCCCGCCGGCAGCCTTCAGCATCTACCTCTACAGGTAGAAGATTTTTCGGGGGAAGGAAGACTGTTCCCTACTCTTCTGGTAAGCGTAGGTACAATCCTCCTTCTCGACAGCCTGCGGCCCAGGCTAAGCCCCAGCGCGCTCACTTTTGTCAGCAGCGTGCGCCTCAGCAGGGCCCCGCGGCTCCCCAGCAAAAGCAAGGGGCGAGCTTTTGACTGGCTCCAGCAGAGCATAGCCGACATCCAAGTGTCAGTGCCGGGCGACCTGCCGGTCGGGGGGAGGTTGAAAGCTTTTCACCAAAGGTGGCCTTTCATAACCTCCGACCAGTGGGTTCTGCAAATAAATTATCCAAAGTCCCATCTTCTCCCAGTGCAGAAACTCGAATTCATAGGAGCTCTGCTGGATTCTCGGACGGCTCGCGCCTATCTCCCAGAGACGAGGGCCAACAACTTGTTGTCCCTCGTCTCGCGGGTGCGAGCGTCCCAGCAGATCACAGCTCGGCAGATGTTGAGATTGCTGGGCCACATGGCCTCCACAGTTCATGTGACTCCCATGGCCCATCTTCACATGAGATCTGCTCAATGGACCCTAGCCTCCCAGTGGTATCAGGCTGCTGGGGGTCTAGAAGACGTGATCCACCTGTCCACGAGTTTTCTCGAATCCCTGTATTGGTGGACAATCTGGTCCAATTTGACTCTGGGACGTCCTTTCCAAATTCCTCAGCACAAAAAGTGCTGACAACGGATGCGTCTCTCCTGGGATGGGGAGCTCATGTCGATGGGCTTCACACCCAAGGAAGCTGGTCCCTCCAGGAACGCGGTCTACAGATCAATCTC
Source organism: Microcaecilia unicolor (assembly GCF_901765095.1). Lineage (NCBI taxonomy): Eukaryota > Metazoa > Chordata > Amphibia > Gymnophiona > Siphonopidae > Microcaecilia > Microcaecilia unicolor. The sequence continues at coordinate 159,437,117 of NC_044041.1, forward strand.
CTGGAGTTGCGAGCGATCTGGAACGCTCTGAAGGCTTTCAGAGATCGGCTGTCCCATCAAATTATCCAAATTCAGACAGACAACCAGGTTGCCATGTACTATGTCAACAAGCAGGGGGGCACCGGATCTCGCCCCCTGTGTCAGGAAGCCGTCAGCATGTGGCTCTGGGCTCGCCGTCTCGGCATGGTGCTCCAAGCCACATATCTGGCAGGCGTAAACAACAGTCTGGCCGACAGACTGAGCCGGATTATGCAACCTCACGAGTGGTCGCTCAACTCCAGAGTGGTGCGCCAGATCTTCCAAGCGTGGGGCACCCCCTTGGTGGATCTCTTCGCATCTCGAGTGAACCACAAAGTCCCTCAGTTCTGTTCCAGGCTTCAGGCCCCCGCCAGACTGGCATCGGATGCCTTCCTCCTGGATTGGGGGGAGGGCCTGCTGTATGCTTATCCTCCCATTCCTCTGGTGGGGAAGACTTTGTTGAAACTCAAGCAAGACCGAGGCACCATGATTCTGATTGCTCCTTTTTGGCCGCGTCAGATCTGGTTCCCTCTTCTTCTGGAGTTATCCTCCGAAGAACCGTGGAGATTGGAGTGTTTTCCGACCCTCATCACGCAGGACGAAGGGGCTCTTCTGCATCCCAGCCTCCGGTCCCTGGCTCTCACGGCCTGGATGTTGAGAGCGTAGACTTTGCCTCTTTGGGTCTGTCAGAGGGTGTCTCCCGCGTCTTGCTTGCTTCCAGGAAAGATTCCACTAAGAGGAGTTACTTCTTTCTGTGGAGGAGGTTTGCCGTCTGGTGTGACGGCAAGGCCCTAGCTCCTCGCTCTTGTCCTACACAGACCCTGCTTGAATACCTTCTGCACTTGTCTGAGTCTGGTCTCAAGACCAACTCTGTAAGAGTTCACCTTAGCGCAATCAGTGCATACCATTACCATGTGGAAGGTAAGCCGATCTCAGGACAGCCTTTAGTTGTTCGCTTCATGAGAGGTTTGCTTTTGTCAAAGCCCCCTGTCAAGCCTCCTACAGTGTCATGGGATCTCAATGTCGTTCTCACCCAGCTGATGAAACCTCCTTTTGAGCCACTGAATTCCTGCCATCTGAAGTACTTGACCTGGAAGGTCATTTTCTTGGTGGCAGTTACTTCAGCTCGTAGAGTCAGTGAGCTTCAGGCCCTGGTAGCCCAGGCCCCTTACACCAAATTTCATCATAACAGAGTAGTCCTCCGCACTCACCCTAAGTTCTTGCCAAAGGTCGTGTCGGAGTTCCATCTGAACCAGTCAATTGTCTTGCCAACATTCTTTCCCCGTCTTCATTCCTGCCCTGCTGAACGTCAGCTGCACACATTGGACTGCAAGAGAGCATTGGCCTTCTATCTGGAGCGGACACAGCCCCACAGACAGTCCGCCCAATTGTTTGTTTCTTTTGATCCCAATAGGAGGGGAGTGGCTGTAGGGAAACGCACCATTTCCAATTGGCTAGCAGATTGCATTTCCTTCACTTACGCCCAGGCGGGGCTGGCTCTTGAGGGTCATGTCACGGCTCATAATGTTAGAGCCATGGCTGCGTCGGTAGCCCACTTGAAGTCAGCCTCCATTGAAGAAATTTGCAAAGCTGCGACGTGGTCATCTGTCCACACATTCACATCTCATTACTGCCTGCAGCAGGATACCCGACGCGACAGTCGGTTCGGGCAGTCAGTTCTTCAGAACCTGTTTGGGCTTTAGGATCCAACTCCACCCCCCGAGGGCCCTGTTTGTTCTGTTCCAGGCTACACTCTCAGTTAGTTGGTAAATTTTTTAGGTCAATCTCAGTTATGTCCTCGCCGTTGCGAGGCCCAATTGACCATGGTTGTTGTTTTGAGTGAGCCTGGGGGCTAGGGATACCCCATCAGTGAGAACAAGCAGCCTGCTTGTCCTCGGAGAAAGCGAATGCTACATACCTGTAGAAGGTATTCTCCGAGGACAGCAGGCTGATTGTTCTCACAAACCCGCCCGCCTCCCCTTTGGAGTTGTGTCTTCCCTTGAAGTGTATTGTCTTGCTACATACTGGACTGGCCGGCTCGAGCCGGTTTCGGGCGGGAAGACGGCCGCGCATGCGCGGTGCGCGCGGGAGCGCGAGGACTAGCAAAGGACTTTGCTAGAGAAGTTTCCGATTGGAGGGGCTGCCGTGGACGTCACCCATCAGTGAGAACAATCAGCCTGCTGTCCTCGGAGAATACCTTCTACAGGTATGTAGCATTCGCTTAAACTGTGCATTGTCTTGTTTGGCATTGCCACCAGGCAGCATGTAGCAGCACAACTCAAGGGATCCATGCCTATCAAAGGGTCCTTAAATTAGGCTTCCAGCTGCACAAACACTAGCAAAAAAAAGGGCAATTCTATAAGGCACACCTAAATTAAGGTGCCAATTACACATCAGTGTGTACAGAATACTAACACACATGAGATTGGCACCCTTAATTGGCAATATGCATGTAAGTACTAGGCACTATTCTGTAAACATAAGCATTGCCATACTTGGTTAAACCAAAGGTCCATTAAGTATCCTGTTTCTCCAACAGTGGCCAGTTCAAGTCACAAATACATGGCAAGATCCCAGAAGAATAAAAACAGATTTTATGCTGCTTATCCCAGGAATAAGCAGTGGATTTCCCAAGTCCATCTTAATAATAGCTTATACACTCTTCTTTTTGGAACTTGTTTCTACCTTTTTTAAACCCTGCTAAGCTAACTGCTTTTACCACATTCTCTGGCAACAAACTCTAGCGTTTAATTACATATTGAGCAAAGAAATATTTTCTCTGATTTGTTTTAAATTTACTACTTAGTAGTTTCATTGCATACCCCTTAGTCCTTGTATTTTTGGAAAGCGTAAACAAGCGATCCACATGTATCTGTTCCACTCCAATCAATATATTATAGACCTCTATCATATCTCTCCTCAGCTGTCTTTTCTCCAAGCTGAACAGCCCTAGCATTTTTAGCCTTTCCTCACAGGGAAGCTGTCCCGTCCCTTTTATCATTCATATCATTTTATCATTTGTTTTCATGGAGGGGCATTTTCGAAAGGATGTCCATGTCAGAATACAGATGTCCTGCATATAATGTCCAAAATGGACATCCATCTTACATACTTCAGGATTTCCGGTTTGAAAGTACGTGAGATGGACGTCCGTGCCCTGAGGACATCCAGCATGTGAACAGCAAAAAAGCAGGGATAAGGACTTCTGTCTGGCAGCAGAGCAGAGGGGCAACCTAGAGGTTAGTGCAGTGTACTTAACCAAGGAACCCAGGTTCAAATCACATTTTAACTTTTATTTTGTAATTGTGAACCCTCCAGGAACAGAAACATACATACTGTACCTGAATGTACACCACCTTAATAGCTTTCTGGCTTGCAGGTGGCTCATATATTTAGGTGCAGTAGGTATTTTTCTGTTTCTAGAGGGCTCACACAAAAAAAACACAGTTAGTGGGATTTGATGCTGGGTCCCTTGGTTTAATGTCCACTGCACTAACCACTAGACTACTCCTCGGACTTTCTTCCTTCTTTGCTAAGAATCCCCAAAATACCTGAAGCTGTCATAGTGTTGCAGGAATGGATGCATGAATTACCCCTATTGTTAGCAGAATCTGTGGTACTTCAGGAGTCAAGCAGCACACACCAGAATGAGGGAGAAATCTTCTTTATTTGCCAGCAAACAAAGCAGGACATCAGTTCTAGCTCTCTTCTCTCTCTCTCAGCTCTCTGGATGTTATGGCTTCTGTCTCAGCTGCTTCTCTTCTTCTGCTGTCTGTCTTCCTTCAGCTCTCCTTCTCCTGTCTGTTCCTTCTGCTCTCCTTCTCCTGTCTGTTCCTTCTGCTCTCCTTCTCCTGTCTGTTCCTTCTGACGTAAGCTGCTTCTACTCCCACTTAAATACAGTCCTAACCTCTAGCCCCCCTTACTTTCCAGATGGTAAAGAATAGATTGGTTACCTTGCCTCAGCCAATCATTACTTTAAAAATATCAGTTACATAGGTTTGATATTTCTCATACTGACCTATGACCTGGAGCCTCTCATGCTAGACATTGTGGCTCCCATCTCTTACATTTTATTATTATTCACATAATCCCAGCCATAGCTTAAACTGCTAACTGGACTCTGGCATTCATTAAGGGGTCAAGGGCCAGTCTTACTTAATAGCATACAGCTATAGTTTGTTATTACTTTCAAGACCATTCCTATACTTAGCTAATCAATCAAGGAGAAGAGAGCTGATTTCTCTGACCTCCTAGCTTCATACACTGAACCAGCTAGGACTGTAGCTAAGTCAAACCATATGCTGACCTTTTCACTACAATCTTACTCAGAACGTAAGGCAAAGAGTTGGACAAACATTAAATTTAAAAAGGTATTCTACATATTAACTACACAAAATACACATATTCTAAAATAAGACATATTCTAAAATACACAGAATCAGTATTCCTTATAAGACATATTCTAAATATCAGGAATATCTACATATTATTTAACCAGCTTTAAACTACTTTTAAACTACAGCATGTCTGGCTCATGCTTTGTTCATTCATAATAGTATACAGATGTGCCAGCATTTAGCAATCCATCAATCACAAGGGACAGAGTTTCATTTCTCACTGACCTTTCTAACCTTTAGCCTGGCAAACGTAAAATTTCTAAATAATCTAAACCAGATGACATTCCTCCATCACTTGCAGAACCAAACCAAACTTTTAAACACCAGATTTTTAAGCAGAATTAACACTTAATATGATTTCTCAGAATTAATCAATTTCTTTTGCCCACTGCCTCATTCCCCCCTTTGAGACTAAAATCAGCTTATGCAGAGATAAGTCTCACAACTCAAACTCTGGAGATTATAGTGGTCCTAACTAGGAATAGACTTATGAACCACCATTACCCTACTTGTTAAGGTCCGACGGCATACTGCCGAAGCACATGAGGCCAGGAAACAAAACAACAACCCTGCTAAAACTATTAGGGAAATGAACAAGGGACGTATCCAGGAGGTCAATGACCACCACCAGGAGGTAAGGTCTAATCCTCCTCGGTAATCCTCCACATTAAGGCTGGCCAACTGTAGGACTTTATCCATAGCATGCCTAACTACATGCGTCCTATTTATGACAATAGTACAGCACTCTGAAGAATTTAGCACTGTGCAGAGGCCACCCTGGGCTGCAAAGAGATAGTCAAGACCCATACGGTTATACCGAGAAACTATACTTAATTCATTAATTTGATCCTGCAATGCATTGACTACCACGTTCAGCTCATGAACTAAAACATGGAGTAGAGACTGAAGTCTCCGGGTAGCCATGCCTAGTTCAGTAATACCCGCTACCGGACCCCCAATTGGAATCCAGGCCGTGGCAGAAAGGGCTACAAGTCTCTTTTTAGTCAGAGGATAAGTAGAGTTAATATACTGGAGGGCTAATTCAATCGCCTCATCCTCTGTGGCAACGGAGGAAGGTAAGGACAAGGCCTCTCGCTTAGAGCGGTGCAGGGATGGTGGCTTGAGGAGAGGAATAACTTTAGGAAAATAATTCAAGGTTACCAATACACAAAATTCATATGTGGGGGGAAGAATCATGTGGAGGACATTATCACAGAGCCAGTAATGACCAAGGAGAGGGCGAGGAAAGTTCCCAATAAATGTTGGCACAGGATGGACACTAGGATGCCCATAATGCGAGCCCCTATCCCAGGGGGAACTAAGAAGAAATGGAGACTTTGTACACCATAGGTGCCAATCCCCGATTGTGACAGGCTGCTCATATGGTGCAAACCCTTCATACCCCGGGGACTTATGAAAGTAGAAAATAGGCCGGGACACTATAGTCTTCTCAGTAGTAAGGTTAGGAGCCAGATAATCACCTTGGTCATAATCTGCAGGTATGGTAGTAGGGCACATAGGAGTACCTGGAGAGACTACCCACACAGATTCCCCTTTCTCTGGGAGAACATTAGTATAGTTACAGGGAATGGGAAGAACAGTTGAGATGTTTCTTGTTAAACAAAACACTCCAGAAGCTGGATAGGGAGACGTAAAGACTGGCCTTAGAGAAGATTCAGAGGGGGAAGTAGCATTATAAAAGGACCACCAAGTATAATCCTGGCTCCAAGGGCCTGAACTCGAAAAGTAGGGAGGTATAAGAGCTGGGAGCTGCACAGGGACAGGAACAGCTGGGACATCTGTAGTATAAGGAGAAAATCGGGAACACACAATACAAGGGGAAGTAATCTTTGCCTGGCTAATTAGTTCCTGGACAGAGTGTAACCAAAGATTGGAGCGAGTTGGGGTACTAGGAAAAAGGAGGCAAGGAGTAGAAAACAACAAAAGCATCCAAACTACTAACATTTTCTTTCTTCCTAATCTAAAACAAATACAGCAAACTAATTAAGCAATAATATTTCAACAGTCTGTGCTAATCACAGATTATTCTCATATAATGTTCTCAGTCTTTGAGTTCTTATACCAGTTGGGATAGACCCTCAACTGACAAAGATCAAGCTCTCAAATTCCAAGAAAGCCAAAATCAGGACAAGAAAGAGTCTCAGTGTGAAGCCGAAGTTCAGCAGCTCCTGCAGTATGCAGTTGACCCTTCTTTTCAGCTAGTAGATTCTTTGGTTCGGGTCAAGCGCAACTTCAATGGCTCCGCTGGATCTCTTTCTGCTCTCCACTGTCTAGGCTCCGTCTGATCCGTGCTGGGCTCAGTCTGGTCAGCAGACTTAATTTGAGACCAATGGACCCATGGAGTTATCCCTGCGACCTTCACAGCTGTAGGGGTAGAAAGCAAAACAGTAAAAGGTCCTTTCCATCGGGGCCCCAAAGGCTGGAGCCTCCAGTCTTTCACCCAAACTCTATCCCCTGGCAGGAAGGAATGTACCTGAGCCTGGAAGGGGACAGGGTTTATTTCTCTCACATAAGACTGAAGCTCAGAAATTATCCTGCCCAAGAGGGCTACCTGCTCCTGCACCTGGGCAGACCCTAAAATCCCTATGTCTCCCTTAATTCCCTGCAAAATGGCTGGGGGCTTCCCATACACAATTTCAAAGGGAGAGAGGGCTGTTCCTTTAGTTGGGGTGCATCGGAGGCGGAAGAGGGCTAGTGGCAGTGCCTGTGGCCATTTCAGTTGGGTTTCCTGACAAATCTTTGCTAGGCTATTTTTCAAGGTTCTGTTTGCCCGCTCAACCTGCCCTGAACTCTGGGGACGGTAGGCACAATGCAATTTCCAGGTAATGCGCAATGCGCGGGACAGGGCCTGAAGTGTAGCTTCAACAAAGGCGGGACCATTATCTGAACCTATGGCAAGGGGCAGTCCATACCTGGGGATGACATCCCTAAGGAGGGCTCGAGCTACTTCTGTGGCTTTCTCAGTGACTGTAGGATATGCTTCCACCCACCCAGAAAAGGTACAGACCATGACCAAGAGGTATCGGAGCCTACCGCTCCTGGGCATTTCTGTGAAGTCTATAACTAGAGACTCAAAGGGTGTTAGTCCTCTGGACTGAACTCCTGGTGGAATACAGGGGTCCCTGACGAGCATTATTCTGGGCACAGAGAGTACATCGGGCAGAGGCAGTGGCAACCAGACTATCCAATCCTTCCAGCACCACTACTTGACTGAGTAGGCGAGCTAGTGCTGTTTTCCCTAAGTGTGACAGATCATGAGCTTGAGACACTACAGGCCAAGCTAGGTGGCGTGGCACCAGAACTCTGGTATCAGGGAGATGTAACCAGCCATCAGGTCTCCTTACTGCACCTTCCTCTTGAGCCCATTTCTCTTCCATTTGGGTGTACATAGGCGTCCATTCTTGCAGTCGAATTTGGAACAGGGGGGTCACAGTACTTGCTAAGGGTCCTCGAGCAGCTTCCTTGGCCACCCGATCAGCATGGCGGTTCCCTCGGGCCACTGGAGTATCTATCCTTTGATGTCCCCTGCAGTGAATGACAGCTACCTTCTTAGGGGCCCAAACAGCCTCTAGCAGCTGAAGTATTTCAGGTCCATACTTAACAGGTTGGCCTGCGGCATTTATGAGTCCCTTTTCCTTATACAAAGCTCCATGAGCATGTAGAGTTGTGAAGGCATACTTGGAATCAGTATAAATGTTAGTTACCAGTCCTGCTGCTAACTCTAGAGCTCGTATGAGGGCCACAAGTTCTGCTTTCTGGGCTGAAGTTCCTTGGGGCAGGGCTCTTGCTTCTATCACCTTGTCCTCTGTCACCACAGCATAGCCTGCCAATCGCTTGGAGTTCTCCACGTAACTGCTTCCATCTGTGAAATAAATTACATCTGGGTCCCTCCAAGGAACATCTTTAAGATCTGGTCGACTGGAGTACACTTCATCCATGGTTTGGATACAGTCATGATCCGGTGGTCCCTCAGATGCTGGCAAAAGAGTGGCAGGATTGAATGTAGCCACTGTTTCCAGGTGTATCCGTGGATTCTCACACAAGCTGGCTTGGTACTTAACCATGCGGTTATTTGTAAACCAGTGGTTGCCCTTATACTCCATGAGGGTAAGAACTGCGTGGGGGACTTTAACAACCAGTTCTTGCCCCAAGGTCAACTTATCAGCTTCCTGGACCAGTAAGGCTGTTGCTGCAATAGCCCTCATGCAGGCTGGCCATCCTTTAGCCACTCCATCCAGCTGTTTAGACAGGTATGCAACAGGCCTCTGCCAGGATCCCATCATCTGGGTCAGCACACCCAGAGCAACCCCCTGTCGCTCATGGAAATACAATGAGAAAGGTTTCTCCACATCAGGAAGGCCTAACGCAGGGGCTTGGAGTAAGGCTTTCTTTATGGCAATGAAGGATTGTTGAGCAGTAGGTCCCCATTCAAATGGTTCCTTTTCACCCCCCCTTTGTGGCCTGGTAAAGGGGTTTCGCCATCAATGCAAAATTTGGAATCCAAATTCTGCAGAATCCGGCTGCTCCCAGAAATTCCCTAACTTCCCTTCTGGACTTGGGTTGGGGAATTGCAGCAACTGCTTGCTTCCTACTGACATCCAGTCTCCGACTTCCCTGGGAAATGCAAAAGCCCAGATACTTCACTTCTGACTGACAAAGTTGGGCCTTTGAGCGTGAGACCTTATAACCCGCATCCAAGAGTAGCTCCAGCAATTCTCTGGTAGCCTCAAAACACTCTTCCTGGGTCACTGCTGCAATCAGAAGGTCATCTACATACTGGAGTAAAACTCGCCTGGAAGGCTCAGATTTAAAAGTCTTAAGGTCTTGCCCTAGGGCTGTCCCAAAAATGGTGGGGGAGTTCTTGAACCCCTGTGGCAGGCGGGTCCATGTATACTGAAGCTTCCTTCCTGTTACTGGGTTTTCCCATTGAAAGGCAAAAAGCAGTTGACTGGCGGGGGCCACCCGAATACAAAAGAAGGCATCTTTTAGGTCTAGTGTCGTGAAATGGGTAGCTCCAGAAGGTATCAATCCCAGCAGGACATATGGATTAGGCACTACAGGGTGTAATGAAATAGTGGATTTGTTGACCACTCGTAAGTCTTGGACTGGCCGGTAGTCCTCAGTCCCTGGCTTCTGAACTGGCAACAGTGGCGTATTCCATGGAGACTGACAAGGTCGAATAATTCCATGGGATAACAGACGATTCAGATGTGCTTGAATCCCTTCCAGAGCCTTTCGGGGAATTGGGTATTGGCGAAGATGGATTGGCCGGGCACTTGGAAGTAAATCTACATGGACAGGAGGAATATTTCGGGCCAACCCTGGGGGATTATCTTCTGCCCATACCCCACTGACCTGAAAGCTATCTACCAGGGGTAGGTCAACTTGGCCATGCAACTGATGCAGCCGCCATTCTTCTTCAAGGGGGCAGCAGAAACTCAATATACCCTTAGGGCTGGATGTCGGGGGCCGAAAGGAGACTGAAGTCTGGCCATCAGAGTCAAAGGAAATTTGGGCCCTAAGCTTGGACAGCAGGTCTCGACCTAACAAAGGGATTGGACAGTCTGGCATATACAGGAATTCATGAGTGACTATGTGTGAGCCTAATTGGCATCTACGGGTCGTCAGGAAGGGCCTCCGGTTCTGCACCCCCGTGGCTCCCACCACTCGGACAGTTTTTCCAGACACAGGCGCTAATCGCTCCGTCACAACAGAATGTTCAGCTCCTGTATCAATCATGAATGGAATTGAGCGGCTCCCTATAGTTAACTTGACCATAGGTTCCTGGGAGCCCAGTTTGTAGGAACCCGGTCTGTCCTATTCGTCCCATTCTGCCATCTCGGCTATCCCGATGATGTCAGATTCAGGAGGCTCATATCTTCCCTCTCGAACTCGGCCTCGGCTTCCTCGATCTCCTGGTCCCCTTCTCAGTCCCTGGCGCCTCTGGGGGCATTCATCTTTCCAGTGCCCTCTTTCCTTACAGTAGGCACACTGGTCCCTCTCCAATCTTGGTCTGGGATTCTCCCCCCTTGGCCGGGATTGATTGAAGGAATCTCGGGGCCTGGCTGGTGGTCCGGGGTCCCACTTTGGCTTCCCATTAGCTAGAGGTCGACCTCGGTTAAGGGTGGAATTAGTAATGGCTGCCGCTAAAAGGTCGGCCTTCTTCTGCATCTTCCGGTCAGCCTCTCGGCGCACCTCCTGATCCCTATTAATGAAAACCTTGGTTGCGATCTCAATTAGCTGGGTGGTATTCATCCCTGCGAATCCCTCCTGACGCTGCAACTTCTTCCGGATATCTGGCATACTCTGGGCCACCAATGCGCTATTCACCATTCTCTGGTTTTCTAGTGCCTCAGGGTCAAATGGGGTGTATGTTCTGTAGGCTTCAATTAGTCGCTCTAAAAAGGCCCCAGGGGATTCAGTTGCCCCTTGGAGAATTTCAGAGACCTTTGCCAGATTAATGGGCCTCTTTATGCCTTTCCTCATACCTTCCAGCAAGTCCCGGCAATAGCCAGACAACAGTTCATAGTGCTGCTCATTATTTGGATCCCAAGCTGGAGCTGCACGAGGGAACCGAGTTCTAACCCATTCCTCTAGGTCCGGTGTCCTCTCTGGGGCACGCGCTCGCGTGATGGCCTCAGCATTTTGCAAAATCTTCCGCCTCTCCTCAGTTGTGAAGAGGGTCAGGAGAAGTTGTTGACAATCAGTCCAGGTTGGGTTATGGGTGGCCATAATGCTAGCCACTAGGTCTACCACTGCCTGAGGCTTTTCAGTATAAGAGGGGTAATGCGTCTTCCAATTCAGGAGATCGGTGGTTGTGAAGGGTACATACTGGTAGGCCTGTGCCTGCATAACCTGACCCTCATTATTAGGATCCGGTCGAGTGGTGGTTACCTGACGCAGGGGCAGAACTCTCGAGGAGGTGGGAATGGAACCTGAGGTAGAGCTAGGAGCTACCCTCCTATCATGCTCAAAGGTGATTGCAACAGGTCTAACCCATTCAGTGGAGGTGTGTTGAACCCCTGAGGGATGGGGAGGGGTACTCATAGACTGAGAGGTGGTCACAGGTGATTCAGTCCATTGAAAGGGATGCCGGGCCCCTGATGAGTGGGTAGGGGTACTAGAAGGAGAGGCTGGGCTGTCAGGAGTTGAGGAGTCAGGGAGTGGAGCCCAAAGCGGGTCTTCGGAGGTTAGCAGGGAAGGATGTGGCACAGAAGGGTAGAGGCCGGATGAAAAGTCCAACCTAGGATGTGGCGGGTTTTGCACAGAAGGGGAGGAACTATCCGGAGAAGCCTGTGCTGGAGAAGCTTGGGCTGGGCGGCGTGGATCTCTAGGGGTGGCACGGAACCCCAACAATGGGCCATAAGGTGGTGGCTCAAGATCTGAGGGGTCATCCGAGAGTATGGGTTTCTCAGACAGGGTAGGGGCGGAAGCCACCGATTGGGTGGTAGGCTTCCTAGGGCTCTTTCCCTCTTCCAATTTAGATTTTCTAATCTTTCTTTGAACGCGGCCTAACATGAATTTTACTGGGGATCCCATATAAGTTTTCAACGAAGAGGGGAGGGTCAGTCACAAGGCTGTCCCAGGAATCTATATAAGGGAGTTGTTCAGAATATTCTGGTTCTCCTACAATTATGCTGTAGACCTTCCGGATTACTTCAATATCTAAGCTGCCACTAGAGGGCCACCCCACTCCCATAGATGGCCACTCAACTTCACACAAGGTTCTTAGAGTACTTGAGCTTAAAGTCTGTCCATAATCATTAATTAAAAATCCTTTTTTGAAATTCTTAAGCATACAATCTAGGGGAGTATCAATTTGTCTAGACGATTTCCCTCCCATAATGCTTACAGTTACAACACACAAAAGGGAAGGAGTTTTTGAGAGTGCAGTAAGGGGTCCCCACTCTTTTAACATTCAAGCATCACACATTCCATACAGAAAATCCCACCCAACAATTTCAAATTTCTCAGATACAGATAAGCTCAAGCGGTTTCGCTTCTAATCTCCACTAGACTAAAAGCTACTAAGGCCTTCGCTGAGAGTTGATCAGACTCCCCTTCCCTCAATTTGTGAGGGGCTGGTTTACAGTTTCCTAGCTAGGATTACAATACAGAATACAGAATACATACCCGGCGAATGTTCCTCAGTCAGTTGGGTGCCAGAAATCGCTGCAGGGTTCGAAATCCCACTTCTAACACCAAGAATTGTTGCAGGAATGGATGCATGAATTACCCCTATTGTTAGCAGAATCTGTGGTACTTCAGGAGTCAAGCAGCACACACCAGAATGAGGGAGAAATCTTCTTTATTTGCCAGCAAACAAAGCAGGACATCAGTTCTAGCTCTCTTCTCTCTCTCTCAGCTCTCTGGATGTTATGGCTTCTGTCTCAGCTGCTTCTCTTCTTCTGCTGTCTGTCTTCCTTCTGCTCTCCTTCTCCTGTCTGTTCCTTCTGACGTAAGCTGCTTCTACTCCCACTTAAATACAGTCCTAACCTCTAGCCCCCCTTACTTTCCAGATGGTAAAGAATAGATTGGTTACCTTGCCTCAGCCAATCATTACTTTAAAAATATCAGTTACATAGGTTTGATATTTCTCAAACTGACCTATGACCTGGAGCCTCTCATGCTAGACATTGTGGCTCCCATCTCTTACATTTTATTATTATTCACATAATCCCAGCCATAGCTTAAACTGCTAACTGGACTCTGGCATTCATTAAGGGGTCAAGGGCCAGTCTTACTTAATAGCATACAGCTATAGTTTGTTATTACTTTCAAGACCATTCCTATACTTAGCTAATCAATCAAGGAGAAGAGAGCTGACTTCTCTGACCTCTTAGCTTCATACACTGAACCAGCTAGGACTGTAGCTAAGTCAAACCATATGCTGACCTTTTCACTACAATCTTACTCAGAACATAAGGCAAAGAGTTGGACAAACATTAAATTTAAAAAGGTATTCTACATATTAACTACACAAAATACACATATTCTAAAATAAGACATATTCTAAAATACACAGAATCAGTATTCCTTATAAGACATATTCTAAATATCAGGAATATCTACATATTATTTAACCAGCTTTAAACTACTTTTAAACTACAGCATGTCTGGCTCATGCTTTGTTCATTCATAATAGTATACAGATGTGCCAGCATTTAGCAATCCATCAATCACAAGGGACAGAGTTTCATTTCTCACTGACCTTTCTAACCTTTAGCCTGGCAAACGTAAAATTTCTAAATAATCTAAACCAGATGACATTCCTCCATCACTTGCAGAACTAAACCAAACTTTTAAACACCAGATTTTTAAGCAGAATTAACACTTAATATGATTTCTCAGAATTAATCAATTTCTTTTGCCCACTGCCTCAATAGAACCTGGTAACCTTTCAGTTTCACTTTCAGGAGAGAGGGAGAGGGACAGCAACCACTGGGAGGTTAAGGAGGTCTCATGCTTTAATCCTTTCAATAGTCATCTGCTCAATCAGAGCACTTTTTTGTACCCTGGACGTGACTGAAACAGGTCTAATTTAGGATGTCCTTCTTTTTAGACTTTGATGTTTCTTCCCATTGGGTTATTGCTGTTGGACGTCCTGATTTTTAGTCCTCCCTAGTCCTGCCCATAACACACCCCTTTCCTGTTTGGACATACTGCAGTAACCACATTGACTGTAAGCACAGAAAGGCGGTACATCAAATCTCATTCCCTTTCCCTATTGGACGTCCCTTTTCTGCCTTTGCAAAATTGGGATTTGGACATTTCAAGCACATGGATGGCCATTGTGGCATTTTCAGATGTCAAGTATGCTTCAAAAATAAGCTTCTTAGCCACTGCTGCACACTGAGCAGAGGGTTTCAACATATCATCGGTTATACCTAAATCCTTGACCTGGGTGCTGACTCCTAATGTGGAACCTTGCATCACATAGCTATAGTTCGGGTCAGTGGCGTAGCTAATGGGGGGCCACGGGAGCCTGCCCCCCCAAATGGATCCATAGCCCCCAGTTTGGCTGGCGGGGGTCCCCAACCCCTGCCAGCTGAAGTGTTTCTCCAGCACAGCTCTCCTTTCATTGCACGCCCTGCTTCCCTTTCATCATGTGCATGTTCAGTTTTAGTGAAACTGAGCAAGCACGACACTTCGCACATGCTCAATTTAATTAAAATTGAGCATGCACAACGTGAGGGGAAGAAGGGAAGGCATGATAAGGAGAACAGTGCTGGAGAAATGCTTCAGCTGGTGGAGGTTGGAGACACCCACCAGCCATGGTATGTGGTGTTGTTGTGGGGGGGAGGCGGGCCAAAATGTCCCGTCCCCCCCTCAATTCGAGGTCTGGCTATGCTCCTGGTTTGAGTTCATCTTCCCTACATGCATCACTTTGCACTTGTTCACATTAAATACCTGCCATTTGGATGCCCAGACTCGTAAGGTCCTTTTCAATTTTTTACAGTCCTCTTATTGATTTAACTACTTTAAACAACTTTGTGTCATTAGCAAATTTAATCACCTCACTCGTTATTCCTGTTTCCAGATCATTTATAAATGTTAAAAAGCAGCGGTCCCAGCATAGACCAGCCTTCTATTTTCTCTTTGAGAATATTGACCATTCAAACCTATTCTCTGTTTTCCATCTTTTAACCAGTTCTTAGTCCACAACACAACACTGCCTCCTATCCCATGACTTTCTAATTTCCCTCTGAAAATCCAAGTACATAATACAGCCGACTCACCTCTGTCCACATGTTTATTTACTCCTTCAAAGAAATGTAGCAGATTGGTGAGACAAGATTTCCCTTGGCTAAATCAATTTTGGCTTTGTCCATTAATCCATTCCTGTGTATATTTGCAGTAATTTTGTTATTTATAATTGTCTCCGCAATTTTGCCCAGCACTGACGTCGGGCTCACTGGTCTATAATTTGTCTGAGAACAATCAGGCTCCTATATTCTCACAAGTGGGTGATCCCGATCCGCATCGCCCAGTCCAGCATTTTGCCAAAGCTAAAAAGAGAACTTTGTGGAGCGCAAGCACCTTCCCACCTGTTGCGCAAACGCAGTCTCAGTTTTCTTTTTTCTGCATGAGGAGGAGGTGCTGTTTTTTCGCCCTCTCATTTATCCGGTCTCAGAGTTTTTTGTGCCTTCTGACTGTTTTTTTTTGTTTGTTTGTTTTCTTTGTGGCTCCTCTTATAGGACCTCTTTTTTACCATTTAGTTGTTTGATTTAGCCGGCAAAGTTTTTCCATCCATGACCACGAAGACTCCTAGTGACTTCAAGTGCTGTACCCTGTGCAATTTGACTGTCTTGGGAAAGGACACCTATTCTTGGTGTCTTGGGCCCGACCATAGTCCTGCTAACTGTGTTCTCTGTCTTCGCATGAAGAAGAGGACCCAGGTTTCCCGAGAGGCTCAGTGACAGAGAATTTTTGGAGCCAAGTCCGGTTCCTCGACATTGGCATTGAGGTCAGAGGCGTCTACATCAATGTTGAGCATCGCACCTGCATCAGGAGCGACGGTAAGCATGGCTGCATCTAGACTTTTAGACACCGGGAGTAGTGAAGCGTCAAGTGGGTCTCCACCTGTCTTGAGGCCTCTTCCTGTGCAGGCCCCCCAGGACCGTCCATCGTCGGACCCGACCCTGAGGCGACATGAGGAGCCTTTGTGATGTGGGTGAAGGCCAAGATGTGTCATCATCAGTCACCTTCGATACATGGTGCCGGGAGCTCCGGGGCATCGAGGGATTCAGCATCCGAGCAGCGTTGGCGCCAGGAGGATCACTCCCCCTCCATACAGGATGTGCCGATTCGCCTGTCTCCAACAGCCAAGATCCCGCTCCCGCATCAACCCCACTGGTTCTGCACTCTGCACCTCAACCAGCACCTCAGCTTTTCCCAGTGTTGGCCCTTGATGAGCGCATCCAGGACTTGCTGCCAGAGCTGCTGGATGGTCTTATGCAACAGTGTGCATCGGTGTTGGGGGTGCTTTCACCAACCCTACCTCCCTTTGTGGCCTCGCATGGCTCTCAGCCTGCAGTGCAGCCCTGGTGTCGACTGCCACCCTAGCCAGCACCCCCCCCCCCCCCCACCAGGGTCTGTGGAGGAAGCTTTGCCGGTGTCGAGGTGGAAATTGACTTCTCGACTCCGTTCTCGAGGACATGGTTCCTCAGCCTCAAGGCAGGTTCGGTCATCTCATAGGGAGATATTGTTCGACACCGAGGAAGAGCACTCATTGGATTAAGAGGAAAATCCCAGATACTTTTCCTCAGGTGAGTCTTATGGGATTCCCTCTGAATCCTCCCCTCCACCTGAAAGGAGATGGTCTCCCCCTGGAAAGCCTTTCATTTCCTTCTTTTGTAAAGGAAATGGTGGAGGACATTACATTTCCTTTGGAAGTGGATGATGAGCCCAGGACCAAAATGCTCGAGGTCCTGGACTGCACATCTCCTCCTAAGGAGCCTGTGACTGCACCTCTCCACAAGGTACTCAAGGAAGTCCTCGTCAGGAACTGGGAGTCACCTCTGTCGGTCCCTGTCATGCCCAAGAAGACTAATACCCAGTATCAGATCCACAGTACACCTGGTTTTGATAGGCCCCAGTTGCCTCACAATTCCATGGTGGTGAAATCCGCTCTCAAGAGAGCCAGGAGTACTAGAGACTGTGCCTCGGCACCCTCAGGCAGAGAAACCAGATTCTTTTGGGAGGAAGATGTATCAGACTTCAATGCTCATCTCCTGTATGCTGTCCTACCAGATCATCATGAGCGTCTACTTGCGAAACTTGGTGTGACAGCTGTTGGACTTGATGGATGCACTTCCTCTGGAGCACGCAGAGCCTTTTTGCTAGTTGGTCAAGCAGCAGAAGGCGTGTTGAAGGTTCTTGGCCAGGTTATGACACTTTTGATGTGGCATCCAGGATCTCTGCTCAAAGTATAGCAATGCGCAGATTCTCATGGCTGCATGTTTCTGACTTGGAACATTCTGTTCAGCAGCGGTTGGTGGATGCCCCTTGCTGGGAGGATAACCTTTTTGGAGAAAAAGTTGAAGAGGTTGCTGACCAGTTCAAGAAGCATACTGATACAATCTCTTCTCTCTCCCACCTGGTGCCTTCTGCATCCACCTCCTCAGCTAGGAAGGTTTTTGGCAAGCCATGGAACGTTTCCTACTACTATTCTAGGGGTAGGTACACTCCTTCAGCTCGTCAACCTACTCAGCCCCAGCGTGCTCATTCACATCAACATCGTTAGCCTAAGGCCCCTGCTGCTCCCCAGTCAAAACAAGGGACGAACCTTTGACTGGCTCTAGCAGAGCATAGCCACATAAAAAGTATCTGTTGTGCACAACCTACCAGTCGGAAGGAGGCTCACTTTTCACCACCATAGATGGCCGCTTATAAACTCTGACCACTGGGTGTTTCAAATAGTTTGTCATGGGTATGCTCTAAATTGTCATCAGCAACCTCCAAATTGCCCACTGAGAGCGTCTTACATCAGCTCTCAGCATAAGCAAGTACTTGTACAGGAAATCTTCACCCTTCTGCCCCCGTACCACCAGGGGAAGTGGGGCAGGAATTCTATTCAAGGTACTTTCTTGTGATCAAGAAAACGGGGGGATTCGGGGCCATCCTCTACCTAAGGGCCCTGAACAAATTTCTGGTGAAAGAAAAGTTCAGGATGATTTCCATAGGCACCCTACTTCCTCTCATTCAGGAAAATGATTGGCTATGCTATCTGAAGTTAAAGGATGCCTATACTCAGATTTCGATACTTCCCAGTTACAGGAAGTATTTCAGATTTCGAGTGAGGAAATGTCACTTCCAATATCACATTCTGCCATTTGGCCTAGCATCTGCCTCCACAGTTTTTACCAAGTGCCTGGTGGTAGTCACAGCATATTTACGCAGGCTGGGAGTCTACATGTTTCCTTATATGGACAATTGGCTGGTCAAGAACACATCTCAGGAGGGGGCAAACGAGTCAATGCGATTGACTGTTCAGGTGCTAGAGCTACTGGGGTTTGTCATAAATTATCCCGTCCCATCTCATTCCAGTATGACAATTGGAGTACATAGGTGCCCTGCTAGACAGAGCACAGGCTCGAGCTTTCCATCCTCTAGTGAGAGCGGATACCTTGCTAGCGATTGCAAGTCTGCAGCAGCAAACAGGTTTCAGCTTGACAGATGTTGAGAGTGAAGGACCACATGGCCTCCACAGTACATGTCACTCCCATAGCATGGTTCCATTTGAGAGCAGCCCAGTGGACTTTAACTTCCCAGTGGTCTGTAGCCACGAGAAACCGGATGTCATTTGCGTCCCGCCAGATTTGGCTCACACCCTTCTCTAGTAGACAGTTTGGTCCAATTTGATTGTGGGACTTCCATTCCAAATTCCACTGCATCAAAAGGTGTAGACAATGGATGCATCCAACCTGGTTTGGGGAGCTCATGTGGATGGGCTCATAAGTCAGTGGTCCACTCAGGAGGCTCATCTTCAAATCAATCTCCTCGAGCCATAGGACATTTGGAACGATGGCTTTCAGAGATGACTGCAAAACCACATGATTAAAATTCAGACAGACAACCAGGTTGTAATGTCTTATGTCAACAAGCAGGGGGGTATGAGATCCTTGTGTCAGGAAGCAGTACGTATATATCAATGGGATGAGTCTCCGTGCTGTATATCTTTCCAGCAAAAGCAATTGCCTGGTGGACAGACTCAGCAGGATATTACAACCGCACGAGTGGTCTCTCAACAAGGGCAGAGCCTGGAAGATCTTCCAAGAGTGGGACACCCCCTTGGATTTTTTCACCACTCATCTCAACAACAAGGTCCCTCAGTTCTGCTCTAGGCTCAGATCAAATGGCAGACTAGTGTCGGATGACTTTCTCCTACATTGAGAAAGAGGACTTCTGTGTGCGAATCATCCTATACCTCTGATAGAGAAGCCCTTGATGAAATTCAGGTAAGACCAAGGCACCATGATACTGATTGCTCCTGATTGGCCGTGACAGATATGGTTCCCTCTTCTTCTGGAGTTGTCTTCAGAAGATCCATAGAGATTGGATTGTTTGTTTTCCGACCCTCATCACTCAGAGCGAGGGGTCCCTTCTGCATCCCTGTCTCCAATCCCTGGCCCTCATGGCTTGGATGTTGAGAGCATAGAACTTGAATCCCTTGAATTGCCTGAGGGTGCCTTGTGGGCTTTCAGGAAAGACTCCACTAAGAGATGTTAATCTTTTAAATGGAGAAGGTTTGTCATCTGGTGTGAGGGCAAGGCTTTAGTTTCCTTCTCTTGCCCTGCACAAAAACTGCTTGAGCATCTCCTGCACCTCTCTGAGTCTGGTTTGAAAACATTCTCTGTAAGGGTTCATCTTAGTGCAATTAGTGCTTATTACCAGCATGTAGGATATGAGTCCATCTCTGTACAGGCTTTAATTGTTTGCTTTATGAGAGTACATAAGTATTGCCATACTGGGACAGACCAAAGGTTCATCAAGCCCAACATCCTGCTTCCAACAGTGGCCAATCCAGGTCACAAATACCTGGCATGATCCCAAAGAAGTACAAAACGTTTTATACTGCTTATCCCAGAAAGTTGACTTCCCCCAAGTCTAATTTAATAATAGTCTATTGACTTTTCCTTTAGAAAGCTATCCAAACCTTTTTTTTAAACTCTGCTAAGCTAACCACCTTTACCACATTCTCTGGCAATGAATTCCAGAGTTCAATTACACGTTGAGTGAAGAAAAATGTTCTCCAATTCGTTTTAAATTTACTACTTTGTAGCTTTATCGCATGCCCCCCTAGTCCTAGTATTTTTGGAAAGCATAAACAGATGCTTCACGTCTACCCATTCAACTCCTTATTATTTTATAGACCTCTATCATATTTCCCCTCAGCTGCCTTTTCTCCAAGCTGAAGAGCCCTAGCCGCTTTAGCCTTTCCTCATAGGGAAGTTGTCCCATCCCCTTTATCATTTTCGTCGCCCTTCTCTAACATTCTATTTTCTTTCTTGGCCGCAGCAACACACTGAGCAGAAGGTTTCAACGTATCATCAACGACGACACCTGGATCCCTTTCTTGGTCTGTGACTCCTAACGTAGAACCTTGCATGACGTAGCTATAATCTGGGTTCCTCTTTCCCATATGCATCACTTTGCACTTGCTCACATTAAACATCATCTGCCATTTAGACGCCCAGTCTCATAGGGTCCTCTTGTAATTTTTTACAATCCTCCCACGATTTAACGACTTTGAATAACTTTGTTTCATTAGCAAATTTAATTACTTCACTAGTTTCTTCCATCTCTAGGTCATTTATAAATATGTTACAATGCAGCGGTCCCAGCACAGTCCCCTGGGAAACCCCACTAACTACCCTTCTCCATTGAGAATACTGACCGTTTAACCGTACTCTCTGTTTTCTATCTTTTAACCAGTTTTTAATCCACAATAGGACACTACCTCCTATCCCATGACTCTCCAATTTCCTCTGGAGTCTTTCATGAGGTACCTTCATGTCAAACGCCTTCTGAAAATCCAGATACACAATATCAAGCGGCTCACCTTTATCCACATGTTTGTTCACCCCTTCAAAGAAATGTAATAGATTGGTGAGGCAAAATTTCCCTTCACTATATCCATGTTGGCTTTGTCTCATTAATCCATGATTTTGAATATGCTCTGTAATTTTGTTCTTTATAATAGTCTCTACCATTTTGCCCAGCACCAATGTCAGACTTACTGGTCTATAATTTCCCGGTTATGTCATGAGATCTCAACATAGTCCTCACCCAGCTGATGAAAGTTTTATTTGAGCCTCTGGATACTTGCCATCTGAACTTTTTGACCTGGAAAGTTGTTTTTATGGTGGCAGTTACTTCAGCTCGCAGAATCGCAGTGAACTCCAAGCCCTACTAGCTCACCCACCATATATTAATTTTCTTCATAACAGAGTAGTCCTCCGTAGGCACCCAAGTTCCTTCCTAAGGTCGTGTCAGAGTTCCATCTTAAAAATCAGTCACAACAAGGGCGACGCAAAAAAGGGGGGGCAGCAGACGATGTGCAAACTTGCACCTTTATTAAACATCCAGGACTCAACATGAGTTGTGTTTCGGTCTGCAGGGGCCTTCATCAGGAGTCTCTTTGATTGCATTCCAGAGAGTTCAAGCATTCTACGAGGTGTTTTAAAAGACAAACAGCAAGATATTGAACATACCTGGCGCCAGTCAAAAGCCCATCCCTTGCTTTTGCTGGGGAGCAGCAGGGGCCTGAGGTGTCTCCCGAGTCTTGCTTCCAGGAAAGATTCCACAAAGAGATGTTACTTTTTCAAATGGAGGAGGTTTGCCGTCTGATGTGACAGCAAGGCCCTAGATCTTCTATCTTGTCCTATACAGACCCTGCTTGAATACCTTCTACACTTGTCAGAGTCCAACTCTGAAAGGGTTCACCTCAGTGCAATTAGTGCTTATCATCAATGTGTAGAGGGTAAGCCTATCTCTAGTTCGCTTCATGAGAGGTTTTCTTTTGTCAAAAGCCCCCTGTCAAAACTCCGCCAGTGTCATGGGATCCCAACATTGTTCTCACCCAGCTGATGAAAGCTCCTTTTGAGCCACTGAATTCCTGCCATCTGAAGTACTTGACCTGGAAGGTCATTTCCTTGGTGGCTGTTACTTCAGCTCTTAGGGTCAGTGAGCTTCAGGCCCTAGTAGTGGATGCACCTTATACTAAGTTTCATCACAACAGAGTAGTCCTTGAATTTATCTTCCCAATGATTTATGTGCCCCCTGTCTGACTGTTTAATTGCCTAGCAGACCTCGCATAGTCCCAGACTAGTCTACCGAGCCTAGGCACTAAGGAACTCCACAAACAGAAGGACACAGGGATTCTGTAAACATGAGAAAGTAGTTGTCAAAGTTTATTAGCTCACTTACCAAAAGCCAGATTAGTACAAAATCATCACAGGGCATATATCAGACACTCATTTCTCATATTGGGAGTGCAGAGCTCCGTGACACACGTGTCGTCAGTGTTTTCTGTAGTCTCCTGGGCAATGCCTTAGCTACTAGCCTTTAAATACATTTCTTGTACCATTGATCGCTATTACCAATTCATTTTCTCACCGGCAATCTTTGCACATTATCAGCTAGTAACTTTTAGACAACATCTTTGATTGCAATGACTTCACATGTTTCTAAGTTCTAAGTATCAACATCTTTGCTAATAATGAGTTCACATGCTTTCAGGTCCTCCTTCAGCCCCCCCTGGATGTTCTTATGACCTACTGTTATCTGCTTTTACCCAAAACATCTTTGCTCACAAACTCTGGGTATTGTCTTGTTATTGTCTGTCCATCTGTCCACCTGTTGTTTTGAGAACAGATTCCATCTTCCTCTGTCAGCTTCTCACTGTTTAATTCAGCATTTTGTCACAGTGACATTATCTGGTGGCATCTAGTTGGGCTGCTATTCCCTGAACAGCATCTCTTGTGTAATTAACAAATCTTTGTTGATTGTAATAGATGCAATTGATCCAGTCTACATTCTTATTAATTGTGGCCCAAGGAAAGAAAAATGACTCAAATCCTGAAGCGATTTGATTGCGGGCCTTGAATTCATCTGGTACCCCTCTGGGAACTCCAATTGCGTCTATATAGACTTGATCATCAAAAGAGCCAGGTACAGAGGCCTCTCTTTTCATTCGGTGTGAGTGGGGTGAACTTAGGGAGGCAATTACTAGTGGAATTACCAATTTAACAAGAGCACAGGTTCCCCTCCAACATCTAGGTAAAATGTGGTAGAGAACGTTGATTCCACAGTACCACCATACATCAGTTCGGGCTTGAGAAAAGGCAGTGAAATCAACCTGTCTAATACTGAAATGGGTAGTATTACAGGAGGTCATATTACATAGTAACATAGTAGATGACGGCAGAAAAAGACCTGCACGGTCCATCCAGTCTGCCCAACAAGACAACTCATGTGTGCTACTTTTGTGTATACCCTACTTTGATTTGTACCTGTGCTCTTCAGGGCACAGACCGTATAAGTCTGCCCAGCACTAGCCCCGCCTCCCACCACCGGCTCTGGCACAGACCGTATAAGTCTGCCCAGCGCTATCCCTGCCTCCCAACCTCCAGTCCCGCCTCCCACCACTGGCTCTGGCACAGACCGTATAAGTCTGCCCCGCACTATCCCCGCCTCCCAACCTCCAGCCCCGCCTCCCACTACCGGCTCTGCTATCCAATCTCAGTTATTACCTACAAACTGTGAATTACGGGTTGGGTATCTGGCCAGACAAGTCTGAAACATTGTAGTGGGATCGGGTCTTATAAATGTGGGGGGTATTCTCTGTCTTAGGGGTAGCTCGGGATAAATTTCTGCTAGGGCTTGACAGGAGCCATTAATGGACTGTGAAGTCTGGAGTAACTGTAACATGCACAAGTAACCCTCTGGATGGTTGGAGAGATCGAAGGGGACTGCTAAGGGCTCTGCCCAGGCTTGAGCGCAAAAGTAGCAGTTAGAAACATTCAAACTTGCTGTGGTGTAGTGGGCCCATTCTAGCCAAAGGTTCTGTTCACTGAATCCAGTTTCCAGGACAACCCATTCTTTTGCATTCTCAATTCTACAGACCTGATAAGGAATCTTTACTGCAGGGGTTGGCATCAATGGGTTTTTCTTTGCTTGAGGAGTGGGGAAAGCAATATGGTAGTTAGTGATATTTATGTCTTTATTGGGAATATCAAATCCAAAAAAATGGGTAGCAGGAGGAAGAATACGGAATGTGGCGATAGGGTCTCTACCATCAGCATCTATTCCCAAGGAATAGACTTGGTAAGTACATTCCGTTACACCTCTAAAGGTAATGGCAACAGGGTTACAATGGTTCATTTGGCAATGATGGACATCTGCTTTTAGTTTGAGAATTGTAATACTCTTTCTTAGGGGATTATCATTACCTTGGTATTGACCATGGCCTGATCGCCACCACACCTTAGACCAGGTGTCACAGGTGGAACCAGGACACATGTACATGTCATATGCAGAGTAATGTCATTGCCAATTTAACTCCCCACAGTTAACATAGGCACAAACATCAAGAGTAACTACTAGTGTGTCATTGGTAAGAGACAAGGTATTTGTGTAGGGAATAAGATGGTCAGGTCCTGACATTACCTGTGGTACTGTAGGTACAAGAATAGTGGACAGGAAACAGATTAGTAAGAAAGTGGCAGTCATGACTGTTATTGCTTAGAGAACTGAAATAAGGAGACACAATGCAGGTTTACTGAAGTCAACCCTGGGGTTCCAGCTGAATGGGAAGGATCCTAAGAAAAATGATTAGGAAAAGGGTTTCATCTAAAACAGAAATTAGGAAAAGAGTTCCAGGAAAAACAAACATAAGTAAACCATCAATTATTAGTGTATTGGGGGTAGATTCTGGTGGCCCCAATTTGTCCTTTGGCAGGAAAAATGGAGTAAATTTCAAAACGTCGATTCCCTATCTCCCTAATGAAAAGCCAAGGTATCCAAACACTATGGACAATTTTATATGTGACAAGCCAAAAGTCGAGTATTTCTCCTGTTTCAGGCCTAATTAATGGTGTTTCTGGCTGTTCTACCCTTACAAAGCCACACCCTCGAAATATATCAAAAACATCTACTATGTGCCTATCAGGACCTGTGGTCCAGGTGTCCAGTAATGATTCACACAGTATCTGGTATCTAGTTACAGGGTCCCAGGTAGGGTCGTCAGGTGGGGCAGGATCCCAAGGGTAAGGTCCAAGATAGGGGTTGGGTGATATTGGCTTGGGTCATGCAGTAGAAAATACTTCCCTAAATCAGAAGAATTAAAAGATTAGAGAGTAGTTTGACAAAAATATATAGGAGCCCAATAACAGTAAGGAAAGTGAAGAGTGTAAGCAAGGGTAGGGTAACAAGGAATTCAATAGCAGTTTCCCAAAAGCTTAGATCCGGGTGAGTATCAGGGATAGGTCTGTCGCTATGTACCATTAATGCTTACAGGAGGAATACTTAAGAAATATGAAGTGCTTTTTTTGTGCCGGTACGCGCCAGTACAGCGTACCGGCACTTTTTTGTAGGTCCCCTCCCCAGTCCCCACCTGCCTACCAGCTCCGTACCAATGACACCCTCTTCTCCTGCCACCTGACACCGTGACCCAGCCTTTTAAAAAAATCTACGAAGCAACGGAGCGGAGCCTCGCGTCTGCCTGTAAAAGAAGAAAAATCGCCTTGTTGGCTGGCCTTCCTTCACTGCGTACCGCCCTTGCGGAATTAGGAAGTTTCATCAGAGGGTGGGACACAGTGAAGGAAGGCTGGCCGACGAGGCGATTTTTCTTCTTTTACAGGCAGACGCGAGGCGAGGCACCGCTCCGCCGCTTCATAGATTTTTTTAAAGGCTGGGTCACGGTGCCGGGTGGCAGGAGAAGAGGGTCGTCGGCACGGAGCTGGTAGGCAGGTGGGGAATGGGTCGGGTAGGGGGGCTCAGATGGGAATGGGTGGCTGGAGGGAGGGGGAGCAGGGAAACGAGGAGAGTCGCTGGACATGGGTGGAGGGCAGGGGGGATAGGGGTGTTGCTGGACATGGGTGGATGGCAGGGGGAAGAGAAAATCGTTGGACATGGGTGGATGGCAGGGGGGATGGGGGGGTCGCTGGACATGGGTGGATGGCAGGGGGGACGGGGGGTCGCTGGACATGGGTGGATGGCAGGGGGATGAGAGAATCACTGGACATGGGTGGATGGATGGCAGGGGGGACGGGGGGTTGCTGGACGTAGATGGATGGAAGGGGGGACGGGGGGGTTGCTGGACATGGGTGGATGGAGGAGAGGGAAGGAAGAGAGAAGAAATGCTGGACATGGATGGAGGCGAGGGAAGAGTGAGGAAGGAGATGAGATGAGGGAAAAGGAAGAGAGGAGAAAAACTGCACATGGATGTAGAAAATAGGCAGGAGCTGGATCCACTGGACAGTCATGTCTGCGGAGGACCCAGCTTTTACTTACGGATGTAGGACAAGAAATGAAGAAGAAAGGAGGAAAGTAAAGAAATAAATGGAAAGGAAGCCCTGGAAACGGAGTTAAGAGGACAGATAGCAGCAGAATCATACTGAGCCAGCATGATCAGAAAAGCAAAGTCACCAGACAAAGATAGAAAAAATTATTTTATTTTCATTTTAGTGTCTGGAATATGTCCAATTTGAGAATTTATATCTGCTGCCTTATTTTGCACTGGGTATACTGGAGCTGTAACAGCTTACAGAAATTATTTATAATGAAAAAAATCACGTTATTTTTTTTCTCCTATACTAGTATAATATTTTCAATGATGTCTGTTTATATGTGCTATGGCTGGTATAAGGGGTGTGGCAAATGTGGGTGTGGCTATAATAGGGGTGGAGTCATATGTGGTGACTCCACCCAAGGGCACTTGGCAAGCTTCCCAAACGTACAAACATTCTATACATGTTATTCCTGGAATTGTGGATTTTTCCCAAGTCCATTTAGTAGCGGTTTATGGACTTTTCCTTTATGAAACCGTCTAACCCCTTTTTAAACTCTGCTAAGCTAATCGCCTTCACCACGTTCTCCGGCAACGAATTCCAGAGTTTAATTATGCGTTGGGTGAAGAAAAATTTTCTCCGATTTGTTTTAAATTTACTACACTGTAGTTTCATCGCATGCCCCCTAGTCCTAGTATTTTTGGAAAGCGTGAACAGACGCTTTACATCCACCTGTTCCACTCCACTCATTATTTTATATACCTCTATCATGTCTCCCCTCAGCTGTCTCTTCTCCAAGCTGAAAAGCCCTAGCCTCCTTAGTCTTTCGTCATAGGGAAGTCGTCCCATCCTACTATCATTTTAGTCGCCCTTCACTGCACCTTTTCCAATTCTACTATATCTTTCTTGAGATGCGGTGACCAGAATTGAACACAATACTCAAGGTGCAGTCGCACCATGGAGCGATACAACAGCATTATAACATCCTCACACCTGTTTTCCATACCTTTCCTAATAATACTCAACATTCTATTCGCTTTCCTAGCCGCAGCAGCACACTAAGCAGAAGGTTTCAGTGTATTATTGACGACGACACCCAGATCCCTTTCTTGGTCCATAACTCCTAACGTGGAACCTTGCATGACGTAGCTATAATTCGGGTTCTTTTTTTCCCACATTCATCACCTTGCACTTGCTCACATTAAACGTCATCTGCCATTTAGCAATTTCTCTGGCTGAGGAACTTGGAATGGTCGCCCCATGGTCAAATTGGATCAAATCGTCCACCACTGAAGAGAATTCCGGAAGTCGGTGGACAGCTGGATCACATCCTCTAGATCCCTTGCAGCTTGATACCACTGGGAAGCTAGGGTCCATTGAGCTGATCTCATATGTAGACGTGCCATGGGAGTTACATTAACTGTGGAGGCCATGTGCCCCAGAAGTCTCAACATCTGCCGAGCCGTGATCTGTTGAGACGCTCAAACTATGGACACCAGGGACAGAAGGTTGTCTGCCCTTGCCTCGGGAAGTTAAGCTCGAGCTGTCTTTGTGTTTAACAGAGTCCCAATGAATTCCAACTTTTGAACTGGGGGTGAGATGGAACTTGGAGTAATTGATCACGAACCCCAGTAGCTCTAGCAGCTGAATAGTCACTTGCATGGACTGTAGAGAGCCTGCCTCCGATGTGCTCTTCACCAGCCAATCGTCGAGATAAGGGAACACATGCACTACCAGTCTGCGTAGCGACGCTGCTACTACCGCTAGGCACTTTGTAAACACTCTGGGTGCAGACGCCAGACCAAAAGGCAATACGTGGTACTGAAGGTGCTGCGTTCCCAGCCGAAATTGAAAATCAATGTCAATCCTTTTCCTCTTTTGTCCGGGAAATGGCTACGGCTATTCCATTCCCTGTGGAGGTTGAGCATGACACCAGCGCTGAGATGCTTGAAGTCCTGGACTATTCTTCTCCACCTAAAGAGGCTTTAACAGTTCCTCTGCATAAGGTACTGAAGGAAGTCCTTATGCGGAACTGGTCGGTCCCTCTGTCTGGCCCCGTGATCCCGAAGAAAGCTGAATCCCAGTATCGGATCCACTGTGAACCTGGATTGATGAGGTCTCAGTTACCCCACAATTCTATGGTGGTGGACTTCACCCTCAAGAGAGCCAGGAGTACTAGAGACTATGCTTCGGCGCCCCCAGGCAGAGAAGCTAGGACTCTTGATTGTTTTGGGGGAAAGACGTATCAGGCCGCTATGCTTGCCGCCAAAATTCAATCA
This sequence comes from Microcaecilia unicolor, assembly GCF_901765095.1. NCBI lineage: Eukaryota > Metazoa > Chordata > Amphibia > Gymnophiona > Siphonopidae > Microcaecilia > Microcaecilia unicolor. The sequence goes on from NC_044041.1 coordinate 159,465,845, forward strand.
TACCAGCACTTCACGAGCGTACACTTGCAGAACTCGGTGAGGCAGCTGTCTAGCTTGGTTGATGCACTCCCTTCGGAGCAAGCCAAGCCTTTTCGCCAGGTGGTCAGGCAGCAGAAGGCGTGTCGAAAGTTCCAGGCCAGGGCTATGTTTGACACTTTTGATGTAGCATCCAGAATTGCTGCTCAAGGTATAGTGATGTGCAGACTATCATGGCTGCGTGTCTCTGACCTGGATCATTCGGTCCAGCAGCGAATGGCAGATGTTCCTTTCCAGGGGGGACAACCTTTTTGGTGAGAAAGTAGAGGATCTTGTTGATCAGATCAAAAAGCATAATGATGCTATGGATTCTCTCTCCCGCCGGGCGTCTTCTGCTACTACCTCCTCATCTAGGAGGTATTTTGGAGGGAAAAGGAGTGCTCCCTATTCCTATGCTAGGCATAGGTACACTCCTGCTTCTTGGCAGCCTGCCCAGGCTCAGCCCCAGCTCGCTCGTTCCAGGCGAAGACTGCAGCCGAGGCAACTCAAGCTGGAGCAAACAGGACAGGAGTTCAGCCCAAACTTCACCTGCACTTGACGGCCGTACCTCAGGAGTTGAGCCCCTGGGTGCAGGCAGCCGACATGGCTGGAAGGCAGAACTGCAGGAAACAGCAGCCGGCTGGCGAACAGCAGGAAACTTCCAGAAAGCACACCGAGGTTCCAGGCAGGCAACAAGCAGCAGAATAAATCAGAAAACAAGCCGGGTCTGGGCAGGCAGCAGACAGAAGAATAAACCAGGAGACAAGCAGGGTCAAAGCCACAATCAGGAAAAAGCACAGCAACATTGCAACAAACTCTTACCAAAGGAAAACTTCTCTGAGGACCTCTGTTGCAAGGCAAACTAGAGACCTTCCCAGGTGGTTAATAAAGGCAGCATACAAGGGAGTTCACCAGGTACGGGTACTGCTTAGTTCCAAAAAACTCCCAAAACAATCTGGAAGGCTGGAAGATCCGGACCGGACCAGCATATCTTCTGGAACATGGGAAACGATAAGCCATCAGTTCACAGCAGCCACCAGGTTTAACCACCGGGGGGGGCGAGGTGACTGAGAGCCAGGAACCTGGGCACAACCATGACATAGCCTCGGTAAAAATGTCCATACCGGATGACTTGCTGGTTGGGGGGAGGTTGATATTTTTTCACCAAAGGTGGCCTCTGATAACCTCCGACCGGTGGGTTCTTCAAATAGTCCAGTTAGGATACACCCTCAATCTGGAATCCAAACCTCCAAATTGCCCACTGGGACCTCATTCGTACATCTCTCAGCACAAGCAGATACTTGCAGAGAAACTCTCCACCCTTCTAAAGGCCCAAGCAGTCGAACCCGTTCCACCAGGGGAAGAAGGGCTGGGATTTTATTCCAGGTACTTCCTTGTGCAGAAAAAGACTGGGGGGATGCGTCCCATCCTAGACCTAAGGGCCCTGAACAAATTCCTAGTTCAAGAAAAGTTCAGAATGATTTCCCTGGGCACCCTTCTTCCCATGATTCAATTGAAGATACCTCACAGGAAATCTTTTCCTCCTATCATAATTAAATTAGATTGGTGAGAGTATCTGTTGATGTTGGATATATACATGACTACCATGGATTATAGTTTCTTCCTCTGGGTGTTCATTTTTACTCTTATACAGATGATATGTTGCTCTTGGTGCCAGCAGATAAGAGTTGCTCTGTTATGACATTGACTCTCTGGTGGAGATAGTCTCCTCACTGGTGGAGGGGAAGGTTCAGAGGGAATCCCATAGGACTCATCAGAAGAAAAGTACCTGGGATCCTCCTCTGACTCCCACGAACACTCCTGATCAGAATCGGATAGGACCTCCCTTAAGGTACTCCGAGACTGAGCCTGTCATGGTTGTGCCCATGTTTCATGCTCTCCTTCCTCTCGCCACCTGGTGACCAGACCTGGTGGCTGCAATGGACTGTCTGGTTATTGTCACCCGTTCCAGATTTCAGTCCAGTCCGGATCTTCCGGGCTGCCAGACTTGCTTGCTTGGATTGAACCTACACAGCACCCGTAGTTGCCTGGTGATTGCTGCAGTGAGCCTCAGCTGCTGCTGGGCTTATTAGTCGGTTGGAAATTCTCTGCCTTTGCATCGCCTTAGGCCCTGATTTGTTGGTGCTTGTTGCACTTCGGTTTAAGTTCTTGCCTGAGATTCTTGTTTGTTTCTAGTTAGGCTGTGTGTAGTTTAGATTAGGTTGTTGTTTGTTTGCTAGTCCTGTCTCTTGGGTATAGTTTTGTGTTTAGTATTTGTCTGTTTGTGTCTTTGTGGCTGCTCTGCAGCTTTCAGTTCTGTGTCTTGTTATCAGTGTTTTGTTCCCTGTTTTAGTGGCTGCTTGCAGCTTTCAGTCCTGCCCTTTAGCTTTCCCTTCCTTGCCCTGCTGCCCCTGTATGTTCCTTCCCCCTCTGACCCTCAGTCCTGGTTCAGCCTAGTTTGCCCAGTAAGTCCTGCCGGCCACCTTCAGTCAGGGGCTCAACTCCTGGTGAAAGGCGGCCAAGTGCAGGTGAAGTTTAAGTGTGCCTGCTCTGCTTATTCCTGCTTGTTTGCCTCTGCTGCAACTCCAGTCCGGGGTTCCAGTCCTGTTCTGCATAGTCTTCGGTATGGGGTGGTTTTGCCTGCCACTGCCGCTCCTCGGCAGTGGCCCAAGGGCTCACAAACCTAGTTCCAGCTTTGAAAACGTGACAGAGCCTGACTCCATGCTGAGGAATGACGTCCTCGATGGCGATGTCAAGAGTCCGACGCCTGCTCGGACTTTGATGAAGCTTCCTCCACCTATGCCGAAGGGGAGTCAACCTGGGTGGAGGGCACGCTCACGCGACGGGTGGGAAGATGTCCGCGCATGCGCGCCAGAAGACCCTGGCAAAACTTTTATATATATTTTGCTTGAAAAAATTGCCGTTTCTTGGGCCAACGCGGACGTCGACCCACATGTGAGAACAAGCAGCCTGCTTGTCCTCGGAGAACCGAGCAGTAACTCCATTTTGGCACATGTAGGCACCTACGCAACTTAATAAATGGGCCCTTCAATGTCATAACAGAGCAACTCTTATCTGCTGGCACCAAGAGCAACATATCATCTGTATAAGAGTAAAAATGAACACCCAGAGGAAGAAACTATAATCCATGGTAGTCATGTATATATCCAACATCGATACGTATACTCTCACCAATCTAATTTAATTATGATAGGAGGAAAAGATTTCAGAAGCTCAGGATTTGAATTTGTGTAGGTCTTTTACTAATGATTAGCTCGAGTTATCTGCAGCAGGCCCATAGGAATAAAATGGGAATCTGCTGCAGATAATTCGAGCTAACCTTTAGTAAAAGACCCCCTATATTTGTTGTTTTCTAAGCATAATTCACATGAATTTCTTATTCCCTTGTGCAGCCTCGTTGTGAGTCTCAAAAATCTCCGTTTTTAAAATTTTTATATCAAAAAGTCCATTTACTTTCAAAATCTTATTTTTAATCTTCATAGTTCATAATCCAACCTTAGTCATCTTACCATAAACTTTTCAAGACTCTGGCAACTTAACTTGTCTGCTCTACAGAGCACCTGTTTCGCTATTGTTTCATCAGGTGCCTTGCTGTGTTGCCTCCTTTGGAATATCAGCAAAAATATACCATGGAAATATTCATAGAACCAGATTAAAGCCAAAAAGTTTTTGAGTCATGTATATATTAAATAAAATTGGTAATAAAGGAGAGTCCTGTGAAATTCCACAGGGTAGTTTCCAAGTGACAGAAAACTCATCTTTTATCTTAACTGAATTCTGTCTATTAGTCAAATATATTTTAAACCAATTAAGAACTGTACCAGAAATGCCTATTTAATTTAAACAACAAGATGTCATGGTCCACTGTGTCAAATGCTGCAGTCAAATCAAACTGCAGCAAAACCAAGGCTTTACCTTTTGCCATTAATAACTTCGCGTCAAATACCACGGCCTAAAGAACTGATTCAGTGCTATGAAATTTTCTGACCCTGAATTGAAGAGGACTAAGGCATGCATGACTCTAAATAAGAACCCAACTGAAGAGTAACAATAGATTCTGATAATTTAGCAAGAATCGGGATACTGGCTGGCTATTGGACGAAAAAGCGAAGATACTTACTTTTAGCAGGTATTCTCCGAGGACAGCAGGCTGATTATTCTCACACGTGGGTCTACCTCCACGTCGGCCCAGGAACAAGCATTTTGCCATAGCAAAGACAAAAAACTTTGCTAGGGGCTTCTGGCGCATACCTCAGTTAAGTAAAAAAGCATAACAAATAACAAACAACAACTCCAAGGGGAGGTGGGAGGGATTGTGAGAATAATCAGCCTGTTGTCCTCGGAGAATACCTGCTACAGGTAAGTATCTTCGCTTTCTCCGAGAACAAGCAGACTGCATTATTCTCACACATGGGGTATCCCTAGCATCAAGGCTCACTAAAAACAATAAACATTGGTCAATTGGGCCTGGCAACGACGAGGACTTAACATAGGTTAACCTGAAACTTTGAATTGACTTTGAATTACCTGATTTCTAGCTGCTTACATTTTAAAACTACACATTATGGACTTTTCCAAAAGATTCTATTCTTTTTACTGAATTATCCCTTTATATCGCAAGCTGTTTTATGCACTGCTAATGTTATACAAATGTTCACCATGCTAGGGAAAACTTTTATACTTCTCAGTTGCTGTATAACACCCTATATCAAAAGTTTAGTATAACAGTTAATTGCAACTGCTTTAAGCAAGAAAGAACCTACAGGCCACTATGTCCTGTATGAATGCCTTACGGCTGATACCGAGCTTATTGCTGGAACAGAGGAAGAAGATTATGTTCCTATGTATTTTCTGAGACGCTATAAGTCAGCAGGGCCTTCGTATACGATCTAAACCTATTACACTCAGTTTTGCCATTATCTTGCTCATAATTATAAGATTGCTGATTAACCTGCAGTACTAGTTATTCACTATATTTACTTTAGTAAGTTTTTTAGCCAATATTAACCCTTTTGGCTAAAATGAAACCTCGCTGCCTTTTAAGTTTTAATTATACTTTTAATAATAATAATACAAGTTAAATCACTTGAGCAGAAAATGGTACTAATACAATAGATTACTCCTAAGAGAAATACAAAAAATACAAGTTATATAGGAAAAAAAAAAGATTTCTTATTAGCACCAATTAAAGTCCACAACAAAGGAGTCCAAAGATGCAGATATGGAGACAACAAAAGGAAATATAATATCAATCACTTAGATCGAGACGTATTTGTTTTCAAGCACAAAAAAAAAAACAAATTATGAGACCTTTTTTTTGATGATATAAATGAGGCCAGTTGTGAAGGTTCAAAATATACATATTTTACGGATTGATATGAAACCAAACATCTGCAGGGATATTTTAAATAAAAAGTTGCTCCTATTTGCAATGTATCCTGTTTTAGTTGTAGAAATTTTTTCCTACGATTTTGCGTTTCCCTTGCAAAGTCAGGAAATATTCGAGTAGGTAATCCTTTAAAAAGTTTTTCGTCTGAAAAAATTTTCTCAATATCCAAACCTTGTCTGAGCATAACGCAAACGTAGCTAAAAGGGTAGATGCTGTAACTTTCTCTGAGTCAAAAATTTCTAGCATAGCTGAAACATCTAACAAATGATTATTTCCTTTGTCTTGCTGGATCTTTTCTGTCTTTGTGGGAATGTAGAAAACCTGAGTCACTGGAGGGACATGTTCGTCTGTTATATCTAGAACTTCTTTAAAGTAAAGTTTCAACATTTCTCTTGGGGAGATCATAGTATGAAAAGGGAAATTTATAAAGCGCAAGTTGTTACCACGAGAAGCATTTTCCAAAAACTCTGATTTCCTCCGCAGATTTAACAAGTCTTTAACCATTGTCGTTTGTACTGCTTGTACCTGCTGAAATTCTTTCTTCACTTTATTCACTTGCATCGACAACGCTTTAACTTCAGTGTCCATTTCTCTAACTTTTCCACTGACCACAACCAATTCTTCTTTCACTTAATTTACTTGTGGGCATAATGCTTTACCAAGATCCGCTATCAGCAACCACAAACTGTCCAATGTAACTTCCACAGGTTTTTTTTGAAAAGTTTTAAGTAATATATCCTCTGACTCACCCAGTTGGTATATTTTTCCCTTCATAACCGCTCCTCGATTATCCTCCGCAGTTCTTGTAACGGCCTGAGCAGTTGAGGTGGGGGTCACAATTCTCCCACTCTCCCCCGATAAATGTGGACTTGCCTCCTGTCCAGTTAAACCCATCGACACTTCGGAACTCTGGTCTACTGGAGCCAATAATGGGGAGCTGCTCTGTACCGGTTGAGGAGACGGTTCTCTGCCATTGGGGCTCAAAGACACTTCCAGCCCATTGCTCCGCCCACTATCTCCAATCGCGGGTCGGGCAAAGCGAATGCTGGAACAGGAGACTGAGGAAAGGCCCAAGGCCCTGGAAGTAGATGAGGCCTGAGAGCCAAAAGGGCTGTAAGGTATAGATGAAGACTCAGATAAGGAAGATGAGTTCTTGACTGTTTCTTCGATATATTTTTTGTCTAGATCTTTTAAGACTTTGTAGTTTTATTTACATAAGACAGCAAGAGGTGGGCCAGTATAAGACAGATATAACATTGTGAGAGAGTGTATGCTTGCTGTCCTCGGGGAACATCCGCTACAGGTAAGTATCATAGCTTTCCTGTTCCTCCATCCAAAAAAAAAAAAATTTCAGAGACATACTTTTCCCAAATATAACAGTGATGTTGTATCCTGTCATCAGGCAAGAAAATCTATTTTTTTCTGTCTTGGCAAGCCCACAAGGACAGGCCTGTGACAGGGAGACCTTCTTGAAAGTAAAAAGGATTCAAATTTTTGTCTTTGATAAAAATGGGTTTTGTGCGAAGATTTCAATATGCAGTCCTATGGGTGCTAAAGAGATTGAGGTATGGTAGCTGCACCATTTTTTCCTTTATTATAGCCAGCCCTTCTAAGGGCAGAAAAAATTTTTAAACTGTGAGAACATGCCAATCAAATGTTAATTGTTATGCCCGATCATATCATGTGGTGTTACAATTGCTGGCAGCTTTTATGTAAAGAAATGTGTCAATATCATGTTTATGCTTTATAGATTCCTTAATGGATACTTTTAACTTTGATCATCTGTTTCTGATCAATAAAGTAAACAAGATTATTGTTCATGATTTGATAGCATCATCTTGTAAAAATGATGAACCTGAGAAAGCTTTTATTCTTTATAGATATTTGCTATACTGCTTTGACTGATGCACAGAGTTAAGCAGTTTACATACTAATAAAACACAAATTGCACAAATATGAAAAATGAACTACAATATCGAATAGTATAGGAGGGGAAAAGAGACCTTTTCGCACATATCTAATAGACCAAGAAAGAGACAGTAGGTAACAAAGAAAAGGGAAGAGGGTAAGCATGGAAGGGAAAAAAATCACAAAGCCTCCATTTTAATCGCTGATCAAAGGCCTGCCCAAACAACCAAGTTTTTAATGTTGTTTTGAATTTGGGAAGTGACAATTCTCCACAAAAGAGGGAGGTTATTTCACATAGCAGGGGTAAGAAAGTAAAAAGCGAAATGCCGAGTACGTTCGTACTTAGCCGCTTTAGGGCTGGGAAATACCAAATGATAATCATTGATTGAACAATGTAATCATGAAGGGGAATAAGGTATCGTTAGAGAAGATAAATAAACTACACTGTCATCTTAAATACCACGTACATGATGCTTTTTAAGAAACCTAGAAATAAACAGCACATAGCAATTCTTAACAGACAAGTAACTCATGTTCTCCGAGGACAAGCAGGCATATCCTCACAAGTGGGTGACACTGACCTGCGTCGTCTGGTCAGGAATTTATAATGAGATATGCTCCACCGCGCATGCGCGCATCCCTTCCTGCCCATAACAAGAATGCGGTCTCTTAATTCTTTTTCTACCACGGTGAGGAGAAGGTGTGTTTTTTTTTACCGTCTCCTCACATCACTTGGTTCAAAAAAGCTTTTTGTGCCTTTCAGCAATTTTTTTTCATCCTTTATTGTGTTCCCGGTTGTGGAACCCCCTTTTTTGTCTTTCCCTTATATTTTTAGTTTCTTTTGTCTGGGTTTAAGTTTCCTTTATTTTTCATCATTTGGCCGCTTTTAGGCCTTGACTTTTCGGCCAGGATTTTTCCCTTCATATTTTGCCGTGCCGTGCCCCTTTTTCAGTACTATCACTTCACTTAATCTAGCCAAGGAAGCTTTTCCTTCCATGTCCACGAAGGTTCCCAGTGGCTTTAAGCACTGTACCCGGTACAATCGGACAATACATAGTAAATGACGGCAGATAAAGACCTGTATGGTCCATCCAGTCTGCCCAACAAGATAAACTCATTTACATGGTATGTGATACTTTATATGTATACCCAAGTTTGATTTGTACATGCCTTTCTCAGGGCACAGACCGTAGAAGTCTACCCAGCATTGTTCTTGTACTAAGTTCTGGAGCTAACATCAAAACCCCTTAAAATGTACACTGCAGCCCATCCCTATCTATTCAGTCACAATCAGGGCATAGACCATAGAAGTCTGCCCAGCTCCCATTTTGTTTCCCAATTACCGGCGTTGCCACCCAATCTCTGCTAAGATTCCGCGGAACCATTCCTTCTAAACAGGATTCCTTTGTGTTTATCCCACGTATGTTTGAATTCCATTACCGTTTTCATCTCCACCACCTCCCGCGGGAGGGCATTCCACATATCCACCACCCTCTCCGTGAAAAAAATACTTCCTGACATTAGTCCTGAGTCTGCCCCCCTTCAATCTCAATTCATGTCCTCTAGTTCTACTGCCTTTCCATCTCCAAAAAAGGTTCATTTGTGGATTAATACCTTTCAAATATTTGAACATCTGTATCATGTCACCCCTGTTTCTCCTTTCCTCCAAGGTATACATGTTCAGGTCAGTCTCTGGGAAGGACACCCATTCTTGGTGTCTACAGTGTCTTGGGCCCAACCATAGCCCCACTAACTATATTCTCTGCACATGAAGAAGAGGACCCAGATTTCCAGGGAGGCTCAACAAGAGATTTTTGGAGCCAAATCTAGTTCCTCAACGTCTGCATTGAGTGTCACACTGACATCGGGAGCATTACTGCTGCTAGACCCTTAGACACTGGGAGCAGTGAAACATCGAGAGGATCTCCACCTGCCTCAAGGCCTCCTGCTGTGCAGGACCCCCAGGACCATCCATCATCGGACCTGACTCCGAGGTGACGTGTGGATTCGACATCGTCTTTGGCACCGAGGAGCCTCAGTAACACGCTTCGGGCGAAGGCCAAGAAGCATCGTTATGAGTCGCCCTCAACACTTGGTGCTGGGAGTTCTGGAGCGTTGAAGGAATTGGCACCTGAGGACCACTTCCACTACGTACAGGAGGTGCCAATGCATCGGTCTCCCAGCAGCCAAGATCCAGCTACCGCATCGACCCAGGCGGCTCTGCATTCTCCGAGGACAAGCAGGCTGCTTGTTCTCACTGATGGGTGACGTCCACGGCAGCCCCTCCAATCGGAACACTTTACTAGCAAAGGCCTTTGCTAGTCCTCGCGCGCCGATGCGCACCGCGCATGCGCGGCCGTCTTCCCGCCCGAACCGGCTCGTGTTCGTCAGTCTTCTTTTGTCCGCGCTTGGGACGGTCGTGTTTGCGCCGTTCGCGCCCCTTAAGTTGACCCTCGCGCATCTTTGAGCTTTTGCTTAAAAGAGAAAAAAAAAAAAAAAAGGATCTTGGAGAAAGACCTTTTCGGTCTTTTCCCCCTTCCCGTGTTTCCAGTTTTTGCCCCGCTAAGTTTCCTTTCGTTTTCGGGGTAGGCCCTTTTGAGGCCTCGGTTCGAGTTTTTCTCTCCCTATTTTTGGTGCCTTTACCGCCATTACGAGTTTTGATTTCGCCGGCATGATTTTTCCGCCCATGTCATCGAAGTCTTCCAGCGACTTCAAGAAGTGCACCCAGTGCGCCCGGGTAATCTCGCTCACTGATAGGCACGCGTCGTGTCTTCAGTGTCTGGGGGCTGGGCACCGCCCGCAGGCCTATAGTCTTTGCGCCCTTTTACAGAAAAGGACTCAGGTAGCGAGATTGGCCCAGTGGAACGTGTTGTTCTCGGGCTCTTCGTCGGCAACAGCACCGGGGGTATCGAGTGCATCGACGTCGACAGCTTCAAGACCTTCGACCTCGGCATCGACTGCATTGACTGCATCGAGGCATCGACCCTCTGCATCGTCGGTACCGAGACATCGAAAGGCTGCGTCAGCGTCGGTGGTACCGGGACCTCCACTAGTGCTGATGTCGTCGGACGGTGGTGCTTCGACTGGAGTGCAGGTGAGGGCTGTCCATTCCCCTGCTGGTGGCGGTGAGCCTTCGGGTGGGTCTCCCCCTACCCTGAGGGCTCCTGCGGTACAGCCCCCCCCCCCCCCCCCGAGACCGACCTTCTTCGGCCTCGGCCCCGAGGAAGCGACGGTTGGATTCTACGTCCTCCTAGTCGGTACCGGGAAGTTCCGGTGACATGCTTCGTTTGAAAAAGTCAAAGAAGCATCGACACCGAGAGCTCTGGGTCGCCGAGGGAGTCGGCACCCAGTAGGCATCGGCACCGGGAGGACCACTCATCCTCTGTTCAGGAGGTGTCGATGCGCTCCACCTTGGACAGCCCGGAACAGCCTCCATGCCCGGAACAGACTCTGACCTCGACGCCTGCATCGGCTTCTATGTCTTTCTCCACAGCCGCCCTGCACGAGAGTCTCCGGGCCGTTCTTCCAGAGATCCTGGGAGAGCTGTTGCGCCCTTCCCCTCCGGTACCGGGGGTGCTTGCGCCACCGGTACTGTCGAGTGAGGCGCCGGCTGGCCCCTTGCCCAGAGTGAGGTCTCCGACATCGGTGCCACTTGTGGTACCGACTGCGGTCGCCTCCCAGGAAGGCTCCCCGACGACGTTGGCGGAGGGAGCTTCGCCGGTGTTGGCGAGGGAGTCTACCTCTCGACGCTCACACCGTGGCCGTGTTTCCACGGAGTCGAGCCGGGCACGGCTTCAGACACAGGTTCATGAACTTGTGTCTGATACCGATGGTGAGGCCTCATGGGAGGAGGAGGAGGACATCAGATATTTCTCTGACGAGGAGTCTGATGGCCTTCCTTCTGATCCCACTCCCTCCCCTGAAAGGCAACTTTCTCCTCCCGAGAGTCTGTCTTTTGCGGCCTTTGTCCGGGAGATGTCTACGGCCATCCCCTTCCCGGTGGTCGTGGAGGATGAGCCCGGGGCTGAGATGTTTGAGCTCTTGGACTAAGGATGTTTGAGCTCTTCTCCACCTAAGGAAGCATCCACAGTACCCATGCATCATGTCCTAAAAAAGACATTGCTGGCGAACTGGACCAAGCCTCTAAGTAATCCCCACATTCCCAAGAAGATCGAGTCCCAGTACCGGATCCATGGGGACCCAGAGCTGATGCGCACTCAGTTGCCTCACGACTCTGGTGTTGTGGATCTGGCCCTAAAGAAGGCTAAGAGTTCTAGGGAGCATGCTTCGGCGCCCCCGGGTAAGGACTCTAGAACCTTAGACTCCTTTGGGAGGAAGGCCTACCATTCTTCTATGCTCGTGGCCAAAATCCAGTTTTACCAGCTCTACACAAGCATACACATGTGGAACAATGTGCGGCAGTTGGCGGGCTTGGTGGACAAGCTCCCTCCTGAGCAAGCCAAGCCATTTCAGGAGGTGGTCAGGCAGCTGAAGGCGTGCAGAAAATTCCTGGCCAGAGGGGTATATGATACCTTTGATGTTGCGTCCAGGGCCGCTGCTCAAGGTGTGATGATGCGCAGACTCTCATGGCTGCGTGCCTCCGACCTGGAGAATAGGATCCAGCAGCGGATCGCGGACTCTCCTTGCCGAGCGGACAATATTTTTGGAGAGAAAGTAGAGCAGCTCCACCAGCGGGATACCGCTTTCGACAAGTTCTCCCGCCGGCAGCCTTCAGCATCTACCTCCACAGGTAGACGTTTTTATGGGGGAAGGAAGACTGTTCCCTACGCTTCTGGTAAGCGTAGGTACAATCCTCCTTCTCGACAGCCTGCGGCCCAGGCTAAGCCCCAGCGCGCTCGCTCTCGTCAGCAGCGTGCGCCTCAGCAAGGCCCCATGGCTCCCCAGCAAAAGCAGGGGGCGAGCTTTTGACTGGCTCCAGCAGAGCATAACCGACATCAACGTGTCAGTGCCGGGCGACCTGCCGGTCGGGGGGAGGTTGAAAGATTTTCACCAAAGGTGGCTTATAACCTCCGACCGTTGGGTTCTTCAAATAGTCCAGCAAGGATACACCCTCAATTTGGCCCCCAAACCTCCAAATTGCCCACCGGGAGCTCAGTCTTACAGCTTCCAGCACAAGCAGGTACTTGCAGAGGAACTCTCCGCCCTTCTCAGCGCCAATGCGGTTTGAGCCCGTGCCATCCGGGCAAGAAGGGCTGGGATTCTATTCCAAGTACTTCCTTGTGGAAAAGAAAACAGGGGGGATGCGTCCCATCCTAGACCTAAGAGCCCTGAACAAATATCTGGTCAAAGAAAAGTTCAGGATGCTTTCCCTGGGCACCCTTCTTCCCATGATTCAGGAAAATGATTGGCTATGCTCTCTGGACTTGAAGGATGCCTACACACACATCCCGATACTGCCAGCTCACAGACAGTATCTGCGATTTCAGTTGGGCGCACGCCACTTCCAGTACTGTGTGCTACCCTTTGGGCTCGCCTCTGCGCCCAGAGTGTTCACGAAGTGCTTGGCTGTAGTAGCAGCAGCGCTTCGCAGGCTGGGAGTACACGTGTTCCCCTATCTCGACGATTGGCTGGTGAAGAACACATCCGAGGCAGGAGCTCTACAGTCCATGCAGATGACTATTCGCCTCCTGGAGCTACTGGGGTTTGTGATAAATTATCTAAAGTCCCATCTTCTCCCAGTACAGAGACTCGAATTCATAGGAGCTCTGCTGGATTCTCGGACGGCTCGTGCCTATCTCCCAGAGACGAGAGCCAACAACTTGTTGTCCCTCGTCTCGTGGGTACGAGCGTCCCAGCAGATTACAGCTCGGCAGATGTTGAGATTGCTGGGCCACATGGCCTCCACAGTTCATGTGACTCCCATGGCCCGCCTTCACATGCGATCTGCTCAATGGACCCTATCTTCCCAGTGGTTTCAGGCTGCTGGGGATCTGGAAGACGTGATCCACCTGTCCACGAGTTTTCTCAAATCCCTGTATTGGTGGACGATTTGGTCCAATTTGACCCAGGGACGTCCTTTCCAAATTCCTCAGCCACAAAAAGTGCTGACTACGGATGCGTCTCTCCTGGGGTGGGGAGCTCATGTCGATGGGCTTCACACCCAGGGAAGCTGGTCCCTCCAGGAACGCGATCTGCAGATCAATCTCCTGGAGTTACGAGCGGTCTGGAACGCTCTGAAGGCTTTCAGAGATCGGCTGTCCCACCAAATTATCCAAATTCAGACAGACAACCAGGTTGCCATGTATTACATCAACAAGCAGGGGGGCACCGGATCTCGCCCCCTGTGTCAGGAAGCCGTCAGCATGTGGCTCTGGGCTCGCCGTCACGGCATGGTGCTCCAAGCCACATATCTGGCAGGCGTAAACAACAGTCTGGCCGACAGGTTGAGCAGGATTATGCAACCTCACGAGTGGTCGCTCAACTCCAAAGTAGTGCGCCGGATCTTCCAAGTGTTGGGCACCCCCTTGGTAGATCTCTTTGCATCTCGAGCCAACCACAAGGTCCCTCAGTTCTGTTCCAGACTTTAGGCCCCCGGCAGACTGGTATCGGATGCCTTCCTCCTGGACTGGGGGGAGGGTCTGCTGTATGCTTATCCTCCCATACCTCTGGTGGGCAACACTTTGTTGAAACTCAAGCAAGACCGAGGCACCATGATTCTGATTGCTCTCTTTTGGCCGCGTCAGATTTGGTTCCCTCTTCTTCTGGAGTTGTCCTCCGAAGAACCGTGGAGATTGGAGTGTTTTCCGACCCTCATCACACAGGTCGAAGGGGCGCTTCTGCATCCCAACCTCCAGTCTCTGGCTCTCACGGCCTGGATGTTGAGAGCGTAGACTTGCCTCTTTGGGTCTGTCAGAGGGTGTCTCCCGCATCTTGCTTGCTTCCAGGAAAGATTCCACTAAGAGGAGTTACTTCTTTCTATGGAGGAGGTTTGCCGTCTGGTGTGACAGCAAGGCCCTAGATCCTCGCTCTTGTCCTACACAGACCCTGCTTGAATACCTTCTGCACTTGTCTGAGTCTGGTCTCAAGACCAACTCTGTAAGGGTTCACCTTAGCGCAATCAGTGCATACCATTACCGTGTGGAAGGTAAGCCGATCTCAGGACAGCCTTTAGTTGTTCGCTTCATGAGAGGTTTGCTTTTCTCAAAGCCCCCGTCAAACCTCCTACAGTGTCATGGGATCTCAATGTCGTTCTCACCCAGCTGATGAAACCTCCTTTTGAGCCACTGAACTCCTGCCATCTGAGGTACTTGACCTGGAAGGTCATTTTCTTGGTGGCAGTTACTTCAGCTCGTAGAGTCAGTGAGCTTCAGGCCCTGGTAGCCCAGGCCCCTTACACCAGATTTCATCATAACAGAGTAGTCCTCCTTACTCACCCTAAGTTCTTGCCAAAGGTTGTGTCGGAGTTCCATCTGAACCAGTCAATTGTCTTGCCAACATTCTTTCCCCGTCCTCATTCCTGCCCTGCTGAACGTCAGCTGCACACATTGGACTGCAAAAGAGCATTGGCCTTCTATCTGGAGTGGACACAGCCCAACAGACAGTCCGCCCAATTGTTTGTTTCTTTTGATCCCAACAGGAGGGGAGTGGCTGTGGGGAAATGCACCATATCCAATTGGCTAGCAGATTGCATTTCCTTCACTTACGCCCAGGCTGGGCTGGCTCTTGAGGGTCATGTCACGGCTCACAATGTCAGAGCCATGGCTGCGTCAGTGGCCCACTTGAAGTCAGCCACTATTGAAGAGATCTGCAAAGCTGCGACGTGGTCATCTGTCCACACATTCACATCTCATTACTGCCTGCAGCAGGATACCCGACGCGACAGTCGGTTCGGGCAGTCAGTGCTTCAGAATCTGTTCGGGGTTTAGAATCCAACTCCACCCCCCTAGGCCCATGTTTATTCTGTTCCAGGCTACACTCTCTGTTAGTTGGATAAGTTGTTAGGTCAATCTCAGTTATGTCCTCACCGTTGCGAGGCCCAATTGACCATGTTTGTTGTTTTGAGTGAGCCTGGGGGCTAGGGATACCCCATCAGTGAGAACAAGCAGCCTGCTTGTCCTCGGAGAAAGCGAATGCTACATACCTGTAGAAGGTATTCTCCGAGGACAGCAGGCTGATTGTTCTCACTAACCCGCCCGCCTCCCCTTTGGAGTTGTGTCTTCCCTTGTTTTGTCTTGCTACATATGGGACTGACGAACACGAGCCGGTTCGGGCGGGAAGGCGGCCGCGCATGCGCGCGAGGACTAGCAAAGGCCTTTGCTAGTAAAGTGTTCTGATTGGAGGGGCTGCCGTGGACGTCACCCATCAGTGAGAACAATCAGCCTGCTGTCCTTGGAGAATACCTTCTACAGGTATGTAGCATTCGCTATCTGCGCCTGAACCGCCACCCCAGCTTTTCCTGGTGTCAGCTCTCGATGAGCGCATGTGGGCCTTGCTCCCTGAACTGCTGGATGGCATCATGCAAAAATTTGCATTGGCATCGGGAGTGCTTGCACCTACCCTACCTTCCTTTGCGGCCCTGCTTGGCCTTCAACCTGCGATGCGGCCTCCGACACCAATGTCACATGTGGCTCCGGTGTCGACTGCCACCCAAGCTGGCACTCCCTTGAAGTCGGTGGAGAAAGCTTTGCCGGAGTCGAAGTGGGAATTGACGATGTTCTTGAGGACATGGTTCCTCCACATTGAGGCAGTTTTGGTCTCGATACTACCATCGGGAGTTATTGTCTGACACCAAAGATGGGTGTTAGACAATGAGACATGGGATTTAAAGGACGATCCAAAGTACTTTTCATCAGACGAGTCCTATGGAATTTCCTCTGAACCCTCCCCTCCACCTGAAAGGAGAAAGCCTCCTCCGGAGAGCCTTTCGTTCCCTTTTTTTGTTAAGGAAATGGTTGATGCTATTCCCTTTCCTTTGGAAGTGGAGAATGAGTCCAGGGCCAAGATGCTCGAGGTCCTGGACTACGCAACGACTCCTAGGGAGGCTGTGACTGTCCCTCTCCACAAGGTACTCCAGGAAGTCCTCATTAGAAACTTGGAGTCCACTCAGTTGGTTCCTGCTTTGCCCATTAAGTTCGACACCCAGTATCAGATTCACAGTGCATCTTGTTTTGATAAGCCTCAGTTGCCTCACAATTCCAAAGTGGTGGAATCTGCAATCAAGCCAGGAGTTCTCCCCAGGTAGAGAAGCTAGAACCCTGAACTCTTTTGGGAGAAAGATGTACCAGGCTTCAATGCTCATCTCAGAGAGGTTCTGGCGGGTCCTCTTAAAGATTTGTTTAATAAATCCTTGGAGACGGGAGAGGTTCCGAGGGATTGGAGAACGGCGGATGTGGTCCCTCTTCACAAAAGTGGTGAAAGGGAAGAAGCTGAAAACTACAGGCCGGTAAGCCTCACTTCGGTAATTGGAAAAGTAATGGAAGCGATGCTGAAGGAAAGGATAGTGAATTTCCTGGAAGCCAATAAGTTGCAAGATCCGAGACAACATGGTTTTACCAGAAGGAAATCGTGCCAAACAAATCTCATTGAATTCTTTGATTGGGTAACTGGAGAATTGAATCATCGACACGCTATAGACGTAATCTACTTAGATTTTAGCAAAGCTTTTGACATGGTTCCCCACAGGAGGCTCTTAAATAAACTTGATGGGCTGAAGATAGGTCCCAAAGTGGTGAACTGGATTAGGAACTGGTTGATGGACAGACGACAGAGGGTGGTGGTATATGGAGTTCGCTCGGAGGAGGGAAAGGTGAGTAGTGGAGTGCCTCAGGGATCGGTGCTGGGGCCGATTCTGTTCAATATATTTGTGAGTGACATTGCCGAAGGGTTAGAAGGTAAAGTTTGCCTATTTGCGGATGATACTAAGATTTGTAACAGAGTGGACACCCGGGAGGGAGTGGAAAACATGAAAAAGGATCTGCAGAAGCTAGAAGAATGGTCTAAGGTTTGGCAATTAAAATTCAATGCGAATAAATGCAAAGTGATGCACTTAGGGAGTAGAAACCCACGAGAGACTTATGTGTTAGGCGGTGAGAGTCTGATATGTACTGAGGGGGAGAGGGATCTTGGGGTGATAGTATCCAAGGATCTGAAGGCGACGAAACAGTGTGACAAGGCGGTGGCCATAGTGAGAAGGTTGCTAGGCTGTATAGAGAGAGGTGTGACCAGCAGAAGAAAGGAAGTGTTGATGCCCCTGTACAAGTCGTTGGTGAGGCCCCACCTGGAGTATTGTGTTCAGTTTTGGAGGCCGTACCTTGCTAAGGATGTAAAAAAAAATTGAAGCGGTGCAAAGAAAATCTACGAGATTGGTATGGGATGTGCATTCCAAGACGTACGAGGAGAGACTTGCGGACCTGAACATGTATACCCTGGAGGAAAGGAGGAACAGGGGTGATATGATACAGACATTCAAATATTTGAAAGGTATTAATCCGCAAACAAATCTTTTCCGAGATGGGAAGGCAGTAGAACGAAAGGACATGAAATGAGATTGAAGGGGGGTAGACTCAAAAAAGATGTCAGGAAGTATTTTTTCACAGAGAGAGGTGGATGCTTGGAATGCCCTCCCGCGGGAGGTGGTGGAGATGAAAACGGTAATGGAATTAAAAAATGCATGGGATAAACATAAAGGAATCCTGTTCAGAAGGAATGGATCCGCAGAAGCTTAGCGGAGATTGGGTGGCAGCACCAGTGGTTGGGAGGCGGGGCTAGTACTGGACAGACTTCTACAGTCTGTGCCCTGAAAATGGTAGATACAAATCAAGGTCAGGTATACATATAAAGTAGCGCATATGAGTTTATCTTGCTGAGCAGACTGGATGGACCGTACAGGTCTTTTTCTGCCGTCACCTACTATGTTACTATCACGCTACTTGGCAATGAAGGGATTTTTTGCTGCTATTAATGAGGTGCTACCAGAATTTGACTGCATTGTTCCTCTGGAAAGTTGTAAGAGGAAACATTCTACCTATGTTCTGTATGCTACAGATTCCATAGTAGGTAGAAACAAATCTTGTCATTGACAGTGATTTTTCTTATTTCATTAGTTAGAAATCTGGGGCTTTGTTTCATGCAGTTTTTGATGTGTTGAAGAGTAGACAAAGGTTAACAGTTCTGAAAAATGTATGTTTATTAACTGGTGTAAATTAATTGTTGTTGTACATTCTGTTAAGAGTACTTTATATTTCCCTCATATCTTTTTTTTTTTAACAAAATAAATGATATTTGGGCCCTTTTTTTTGTTGTGCCACAGACAGCAGCGTTCAGTGTTTTGCCTACATGAACATTAAAGTTGAGAATAACTGATCTAGATTATGAGGGTAGGGGTGCTAAGCTTTAGTAAAAGGGCCATTTTATTATCCTTCTGCTACTTACCTATATACCTATATAGACAGTGCCCACTCATATTAGCTCTGGGACCACCCAAAATGTCAGGTCTGGCTACGCCACTGGGCTGAAGTTGTTCCACGAAAGGTGGCCCCTTATAACTTCTGACCAGTGGGTTCTTCAAATAGTCCATTTCAGATACACACTCGATTGGTTTCAAAAACCTCCAAATTGCCCACCGAGAGCTCATTCATTCAGGTCTTAGCACAGGCAGATACTTGCAGAGGAACTCTCAGCCCTTCTGAAGACCCATGTGGTTGAGCCCATTCCGCCAGGGGAAAAAGGGCAGGGATTTTATTCCAGGTACTTCCTTGTGCAAAAGAAAGCAGAGGGGATGTGGCCTATTCTAAACCTAAGGATTCTGAATAAATTCCTAGTCCGAGAAAAGTTCAAGATGGCTTCCCTGGGCACACTTCTCCCAGTGATTCAGAAAAACAATTGGCTATGCTCTCTTGACTTAAAGGATGCATATACTCGCATCCCAATACTTCCAGCCCACCAGAAGTATCTTTGATTTTGGTTGGGAACACATCACTTTCAGTACCGTGTATTGCCTTTTGGCCTCGTGTCAGCTCTCAGGGTTGTCACCAAATGTCTAGCAGTAGTTGCAGCATCGCTATGCAGACTTGGAGTCCATGTGTTCCCTTATCTCAATGATTGGCTGGTGAAGAGCACCTCTTCAGTTGGTGCTCAGGAATCCATACAAATGACTATTCGGGTGCTCGAGCTACTAGGATTCATTTTAAAATACCCCAAGTTCCATCTTCACCCTGTCTAGTGATTGAAATTCTTAGGAGCCCTGCTCAATATGCAGAAGGCTCAAGCCTATCTTCCGGACAAGAAAGTGAACACTCTTGTCGCACTCACTTTCAAGATTCAAGCCTCTCAGCAGGTCACTGCTTGGCAGATGTTGAGATTGTTGGGCTACATGGCTTCCAAAGTGTATGTTACACCCATGACATGTCTTCACATGAGATCAGCTCAAATGACCCTGGCTTTTCAATGGTATCAAGCCACGGGGAGCCTGGAAGATGTCATTCAAGTGTCCCCAGAGCTTGTATGCTCTCTTAGTGGTGGACCATTTGATCCAGTTTGATTCTGAGACTTCCATTCCAAATTCCTCAGCCACAAAAAGTGCTGACGACAGATGCATCTCTCCTGGGTTAGGGGGCTCATGTATGTATGTATTTATTTATTTATTTATTTATTTATTTATTGCATTTGTATCCCACATTTTCCCACCTATTTGCGGGTTCAGTGTGGCTTACAATACATTGTGAATGGTGGAAATAACAGTTTGTTACAACTTGGTTATGGATTACATTGTGAGGAGTTATGCGAAAACAAGTCAAAGTATCGTTAAGAGAATAGAACAATGGAGAAGAACAATAGAACAATGGAAGGAAGTAACGGGAAACTGACAGGGCAGCTAAACAATAGTAGGAGAACATTCGGTATAACCTTTTTCTGTGATTAGAGGTATAAATGTGGTGAAATTACGGGGGATGGGAAATTCAGAAGGAGTGTATTGTTGTATCAATAACAGTGTGTGTGGACTTCATGTGTTTTCATCCTTGCAGTAAATCTTATCAAAGAGATGAGTTTTCAATGATTTGCGGAAGTTGGTTAGTTCGTAGATTGCTTTCAGGTTGCGTGGAGCGCATTCCAGAATTGCGCACTCGTATAAGAAAAGGCTGACGCGTGCAGCGTTTTGTATTTTATGCCTTTGCAATTAGGGAAGTGAAGGTTGAGGAAAGTTCGGAATGATCTTTTAGCATTTCTGGGTGGTAGGTCTATTAAGTCAGACATGTAAGCTGGGGCTTCACCGTGAATGATTTTGTGGACTAATGTGCATACTTTAAAAGTAATGCGTTCCTTGAGTGGGAGCCAGTGTAGCTTCTCTCGTAAGGGTTTGGCACTTTCATATTTTGGTTTTCCGAAGATGAGTCTGGCTGCTGTGTTCTGGGCTGTTTGAAGTTTCCTCAGTATTTGCTCTTTACAACCTGCGTATAGTGAGTTGCAGTAATTCAGATGGCTGAGTACGAGGGATTGCACTAGGCTGCGAAAGACGGATCTTGGGAAGAATGGTCTTATTATTTTCAGTTTCCACATGCAGTAGAACATTTTTTTGGTTGTGTTGTTTGCATGAGTTTCAAGTGTTAAGTGGCGGTCAATAGTGACTCCAAGGATTTTTAGAGTTTCTGAGATTGGAAGGTTTAGCTTTGGTGTGTTTATAGCGGTAAATTCATTCGTGTTGTACTGGGAGGTGAGTATCAGGCATTGAGTTTTTTCTGCGTTCAGTTTCAATTGAAATGCATCTGCCCAGGAGTTCATGATGTGTAGACTTTGGTTGATTTCATTGGAGATTTCTTTAATGTCTTGTTTGAAGGAGATGTATATTGTTACATCATCAACGTATATATACGGGTTGAGGTTATGGTTTGATAGAAGTTTTGCCAAGGGGATCATCATTAGGTTGAAAATAGTTGGTGAGAGGGGTGATCCTTGCGGTACTCCACATTCAGGTGTCCATGTAGCAGACGTGGTTGAATTTGATGTGACTTGATATGAGCGCAGGGTTAGGAACCCCTTGAACCAGTTTAGGAAATTGTTTAGATAGTTTGTAAGTTGTTTTGTTACCATCCCTTCAGTTATTTTGGTTATTAGTGGTATAGATGCTACTGGTCTGTAATTGGTTATTTTACTTGCGTTTTTCTTTGTATCTTTAGGTATTGGGGTGAGTAGAATTTTTCCTTTGGGAAAAGTCCGTTTTGTAGCATGAAGTTTATGTGGTTCGTTAGGTCTAGTATGAATTGTTGAGGAGCTGATTTCATGAGGTTGTTTGGGCATATATCTAGTTTGCAGTGGGATTTAGCAAATCTTTTGAGTGTTTCAGAGATGAGGTCTTCTGATAGTAATTCGAAATCGGTCCAGGTTCTGTCTGCTGGGTATATTCCGTCTTCTGGGTCTAGACAGTCTAGAAGTGTGGCGTATTCAATAGGGCTGGCGGGTATTTTAAGTCGTAATTGTATAATTAATTTTCTCCTTGAAGTATTTCGCAAGGTTGTCGACACCTGGTATGTCTTTGCTGTTGGTTGTAACTGGTGTGGTGTCTAACAATTTATTCACGAGGTAGAAGAGTTTGTGTGTGTCTTTGTAGTTTGGTCCTATCATTGTTTTGTAATGTAGTCTTTTAGTCTGTTTTATGGTATATTTGTATTTCCTCCGAAGTAGTTTCCAGGCATTTAGTGTTTGTTCATCTTTCTTTTTGTTCCATGCGCATTCTAGTTTCCTGACTTGTGTTTTAAGTTTTTTCAGCTCTTCGGTGAACCATGGATTTGATTTCTTCCTATGTGATGTTCTGGTTTGGATTGGGGCAATTTTATCTAATGTTGTTGTGCATATATCGTCCCATTCTTGGAGGAATTGGATGGTGTCAGCATTTGTTGACCATTCGTTCTGGTAGATCTGTTGCCAGAATATTGTGGGGTCTATTTTTCCTCTCGTGGTGTATGTTGTTCGCTCAAGTTTGTTGATTGCATTTATGTGTGTTTTTCGCCAGTAGAGGGAGACGTATGCTTTATGGTGGTCTGACCATAGTGTAGGTGTCCATCTTGTGTCAGTTAGTAGGATAGTTGAGTCTGGGTCGAATTTGTGTGTAATGATGTCAAGTGTGTGTCCTTTTGTGTGTGTTGGTTGAGTGTTAGGTGCGTGTAGGTCCCAGAGTTTTAAGAATTCTTTGCATTCTCGTGTGCCTGTTGAGGTGTCATCTTCAAGGTGTAGGTTGATGTCTCCTACTATAAGGATGTTTGAGGCAGAGACACATGTGTTCGAGATGAAGTCCATGAGTTGCGTTTGAGAGTTTTGCCATTTTCCTGGTGGTCTGTAGAATAGGATTGCGTTGAGGTGTCCTAGTAGGTTTGGATGATTGATTCTTGTCGAGGCAATTTCAAGTTGTGGTGAGGTGGATTCACCCGTGGTTGTGATGGTGAACTCGGGCTTGTAGATTATGGCTATTCCGCCCCCTCTTTTTCCATTTCTTGTCCAGTGGGTGATTTTGTATTCTGGTGGGCATGTCTCTAGGATGGCAGGGTCTGTTGGGCTGTGGAACCAGGTTTCTGTGATGAATAGAAGGTCTAAATTGTCTGTGGTAATCCAGTCTAGTATATCTACTGAATTGCTTACTGCTGATCTTGCATTGATGTATCCTAGTTGTATTGAGTGGTATGGTTCTGGGGGGGGGGGGTTCGATGTGTTTATTTTTATTAGTTGTCTGTTTTCTTGGTGGTTGAATTTGTTGTTGTTGTTGTTTTTCTCTTTTTGTTGGTGATGTTCGTATGCGGAGATTTTTCCTATTGGTTGGTTATTGTGTCTTTGGTCTGGTGAGTTGTTAATAGGTTGTACATAGACTTGGTGTGTTGTGGTTGGGTTGTTATGAATGTTCTTTAGGGTGGGCATTGTGTGTGTGTGAGTGCTGTATGATTTGTGAGTTATGGGGTTGTTTTTGTCTGAGTCGTGGGTTGTGTTTGCGTGTAAGAGTAAGGTGAGACAGTAGATGGTTAAGAATGTTTTGCTGGTATTCATATCAGTGTTTAAGGCGCTGTAACAGTCAATCAGCTGGTTTACATTCAAAGTGAAGCAAGGCCTACGTTTGCATTTAAGCTTGGCAACATTTCATGCTAATTTCATGCTGCTACAATCTATCAGCTGGTTTATATTCCAGGAAACGAATCTTCAGATCAATCTCCTTGAGCTCCGAGTGATCTGGAATGCTCTAAAAGCTTTCAGAGATTGGCTGTTCGACCAAATTATCCTAATTCAAACAGACAACCAGGTTGTGATGTATTACTAACAAGCAGGGGGCACCTGATCACGCCCTTTGTGTCAGGAGGCCATCCGGATGTGGCATTGGGCTCGTCAACATGGCATGTTCCTTTGAGCCACTTATCTGGTGGGTAAAAACAATACCATGGCCAACAGACTGAGCAGAATAATGCAACCACATGGGTGGTCTCTCAATATGGGCATAGCACGCAAAATCTTCCAAGCGTGGAGCACCTCCGTGGTGGATCTTTTTGCCACTCAGATTAACCACAAAATCCCTCTGTTCGGTTCCAGGCTTCAGGCCCACAACAGACTAGTGTCAGATGTCTTCCTCCTGCATTGGGGGATAAGTCTTCTGTATGTGTATCTTCCCATACCTCTAGTGGGGAAAACTTTGTTGAAACTCAAGCAAGACCTTGGAACCATAATTCTGATCATGCCGTACTGGCTGCAACAGATCTGTTTCTCTCTTCTTCTGGAGTTAACCTCCGAAGAACCGTGGAGATTGGAGTGTTTTCCAACCCTCATCACTGCATCTCAACCTCCAGTCTCTGGCTCTCACACATGTGTGTAGCTTATCAACATGTATGTAGCTGTTTACTTCATGAGAGGTTTGCTTTTGTCAAAGCCCCCTGTCAAACCTCCTCCATCTGTGTCATGGGATCTCAACGTCATTCTCACCCAGCTGATGAAAGCTCCTTTCGAGCCACTGAATTCCTGCCATCTGAAGTACTTGACCGTAATTTTCTTGGTGACTGTTACTTCAGCTCATAGAGTTAGTGAGCTTCAGTCCTTAGTGGTGGATGCACCTTATACTAAGTTTCGTCACAACACAGTAGTCCTCTGCACTCACCCTAAGTTCATACCGAAGGTGGTGTTGGGAGTTCCATTTGAACCAGTCAATTGTCTTTTCAACTTTCTTTCCCTGACCTCATGCCCATCCTGGCGAAAGCAGCTTGCACACCTTGGATTGCAAGAGAGCATTGGCCTACTACATGGAGCTGACCAAGCCCCATAAACAATCCGCCCAACTTTTTGTTTATTTTGATCCCAACAGGATGGGGTCGCCTTCGGGAAACGCATCATTTCTAATTGGCTGGCAGATTGCATTTCTTTCACTTATGCCCAAGCTGGGCTGGCCCTAGAGGGTCATGTCACGGCTCATAATGTCAGGGCCATGGCTGTGTCGGTAGCCCACTTGATGTCATAGTAACATAGTAACATAGTAGATGACGGCAGAAAAAGACCTGCATGGTCCATCCAGTCTGCCCAACAAGATAAACTCATATGTGTATACCTTACCTTGATTTGTACCTGCCTTTTTAAGGGCACAGACCATACAAGTCTGCCCAGCAGTATTTCCCGCCTCCCAACCACAAGTCCCGCCTCCCATCACCGGCTCTGGCACAGACCGTATAAGTCTGCCCTCCACTATCCTCGCCTCCCAACCACAAACCTCTCTTCCCCCACCTGCTCCGCCACCCAAATTTGGCTAAGCTTCTGAGGATCCATTCCTACTGCACAGGATTCCTTTATGCACATCCCACGCATGTTTGAATTCCGTTACCGTTTTCATCACCACCTCCCGCGGGAGGGCATTCCAAGCATCCACCACCCTCTCCGTGAAAAAATACTTCCTGACATCTTTTTTGAGTCTGCCCCCTTCAATCTCATTTCATGTCCTCTCGTTCTACCGCCTTCCCATCTCTGGAAAAGATTTTTTTTCCGGATTAATACCTTTCAAGTATTTGAACGTCTGTATCATATCACCCCTGTTCCTCCTTTCCTCCAGGGTATACATGTTCAGGTCCGCAAGTCTTTGCTCATACGTCTTGGAACGCAAATCCCATACCATTCTCGTAGCTTTTCTTTGCACCGCTTCCATTTTTTTAACATCCTTCGCAAGGTACGGCCTCCAAAACTGAACACAATACTCCAGGTGGGGCCTCACCAATGACTTGTACAAGGGGCATCAACACTTCCTTTCTTCTGCTGATCACACCTCTCTCTATACAGCCTAGCAACCTTCTCGCTACGGCCACATTGAAGAAATTTGCAAGGCCGCAACATGGTCTTCACTCCACCCATTCACATCACACTACTGCCTTGAATAGGATACCCGATGTGACAGTCAGTTCGGGCAGACAGTGTTGCAGAATCTGTTTGGGGTCTAGAATTCAACTCCACCCTCCTAGGCCCATTTTATTCTATTTCAGGCTGCACTCTCATTCAGATTGTATACAGTTTCAGGTTAATCTGTGTTATGTTCTCGCCATTGTGAAGCCCAGTTGACCATTTTTGTTGTGTTTGGTGAGCTTGGTTGCAAGGGATTCCCCACTTGTGAGAATAGATAAGCCTGCTTGTCCTCTGAGAAAGCTAAGGTACTTACCTATGGCAGGTGTTCTCTGAGGACAGCAGGCTTTATATTCTCACAATTCCTCCCACCTCCCCTTGGAGTTGTCTCCTATGTTATTTTTACTTAATTTTTTTTGCTGTAGTATTAAACTGAGGAGACCGCGTTCTCGTGGTGAGCAGGAAGGCACTCGTGCATCCATGGTGGATTGCTCACAAACTCAAAGCCATGGCTATATGAGTAGCACATCTTCATTATGCCTATCCAAAGGACATCTGCCAGGTGGCAATCTGATTCTCTCTTCATATATTTACCAAGCACTACTGCATTGACCAGGCATCAACTTCAAACTACATGGATACCCTTATCAACTTGCCACTTAGGAATTCCCATAGATCATCTCGTTCATATTTAAATCTCCATTACCCCACATGTAATGGTCTCAAGTATAAATCCACTTACGCCTCCACCGTTTCCTATATCAGCGCTCAATTGTGGAATACGTTACCTAAATCTGTGAAAATTACAATCATCTGAATTTCAGAAAATCTCTCAAGACCAGCTTATTTGGAAAAGCTTACGCTAAAGGTCCCGTCCTGCATCTGTAATCCCTGGACTACAACTACTATAAAGACCTATGGACTTTATTACCCTTTTCTCTTTTCCTCTCCCCTGTAATTACTCACCATTCTATTCACTTTACTGTACTTGATTGTTTGTTTGCCGGATTAATGTATGCCTTTTCAGGCTGTTGTTAGCCACATTGAGCCTGCCAGTGGGTGGGAAAATGTGGGGTATAAATGTTATAAATAAATAAATAAATATATTTACCAAGCACTACTGCATTGACCAGGCATCACTACTACTACTTATCATTTCTATAGCACTATAGCGCTACTAGGCGTACGCAGCGCTGTACACTTGAACATGAACAGACAGTCCCTGCTCGACAGAGCTTACAATCTAATTAGGACAGACAAACAGGACAAACAAGAGATAAGGGAATATTAAGGTGAGGATGATAAAATAAGGGTTCTGAACAAGTGAATAAGGGTTAGGAGTTAAAAGCAGCATCAAAAAGGTGGGCTTTTAGCTTAGATTTGAAGACGACCAGAGATGGAGCTTGACATACTACTACTACTATTTAGCATTTCTATAGCACTACAAGGCGTACGCAGCGCTGCACAAACATAGAAGAAAGACAGTCCCTGCTCAAAGAGCTTACAATCTAATAGACAAAAAATAAATAAAGTAAGCAAATCAAATCAATTAATGTGATCGGGAAGGAAGAGAGGAGGGTAGGTGGAGGCGAGTGGTTACGAGTCAAAAGCAATGTTAAAGAGGTGGGCTTTCAGTCTAGATTTAAAGGTGGCCAAGGATGGGGCAAGATGTAGGGGCTCAGGAAGTTTATTCCAGGCGTAGGGTGCAGCGAGACAGAAGGCGCGAAGTCTGGAGTTGGCAGTAGTGGAGAAGGGAACAGATAGGAAGGATTTATCCATGGAGCGGAGTGCACGGGAAGGGGTGTAGGGAAGGACGAGTGTGGAGAGATACTGGGGAGCAGCAAAGTGAGTACATTTATAGGTTAGTAGAAGAAGTTTGAACAGGATGCGAAAACGGATAGGGAGCCAGTGAAGGGTCTTGAAGAGAGGGGTAGTATGAGTAAAGCGACCCTGGCGTAAGATGAGACGGGCAGCAGAGTTTTGAACCGATTGGAGAGGGGAGAAGTGACTAAGTGGGAGGCCAGCAAGAAGCAGATTGCAGTAGTCTAAACGAGAGGTGACAAGGGTGTGGATGAGGGTTTTGGTAGAGTGCTCGGAAAGAAAGGGGCGGATTTTACGGATGTTGTAAAGAAAGAAACGACAGGTCTTGGCAATCTGCTGGATATGAGCAGAGAAGGAGAGAGAAGAGTCAAAGATGACCCCAAGGTTTCGAGCTGAGGAGACAGGTAGAATGAGAGAGCCATCAACAGAAATAGAAAACGGGGGGAGCGGGGAAGTGTGTTTGGGGAGGAAAATGAGAAGCTCGGTTTTGGTCATATTTAATTTCAGGTGGCGTTGAGACATCCAGACAGCAATGTCAGACAAGCACGCTGAAACTTTGGTTTGGATGCAAGGTGAGATATCAGGGGTAGAAAGGTAGATTTGGGAGTCATCAGCATAGAGATGGTAGGAAAAGCCATGGGATGACATACCGGCTCAGGAAGTCTATTCCAGGCATATGGTGCAGCAAGATAAAAGGGACGGATTCTGGAGTTAGCAGTGGAGGAGAAGGGTGCAGATAAGAGAGATTTACCCAGTGAACGGAGTTCCCGGGGAGGAATGTAGGGAGAGATGAGAGTGTAGAGGTACTGAGGAGCTGCAGAGTGTATGCACTTATAGGTCAATAAGAGGAGTTTGAACTGTATGCGGAAACGGATAGGAAGCCAGTGAAGTGACTTGAGGAGAGGGCTAATATGAGCATAACGACCCTGGCGGAATATTAGTCGTGCAGCAGAATTTTGAACAGATTGAAGAGGAGAGAGATGGCTAAGTGGGAGACCTGTGAGAAGCAAGTTGCAATAGTCTAAGCAAGAGGTGATAAGAGCGTTGATGAGGGTTCTGGTAGTGTGCTCCGAAAGGAAAGGGCGAATTTTGCTGATACTATAGAGAAAGAAATGACATCAACTTCAAACTGTTCTTTTGCAACTGTAATTTTGAACTCCTACAATGCTTAACTGCTTCAACTTGCCACCTCCTCCTTTATTATCGGGTTGCCAGCATTATAAATGTATTAGTAGCAACCCTCAGCTTTGAAATCACCACATGTGTGGCTAGTGTCTATCCTGCTTGTCCATGGAGAACGTGATATTGTACACCTGTAACAGATGTTCTCCGTGGACAGCAGGATGCAACTTCCATACCAACCAACCTTACCTATCTCAGAGTTGAAGCCAGCTTTTGGAAAATAACTGACTAGCATCTGTAAGGTATGTCTGGGCAGGGACATGCTCATAAATTTCTAAAGAGGTTTCTGAGCTTGAGGACAAGGGACCGTTCAATACATCAGCTGTGATGTCACCCACGTGTGTGACTGTTGTATCCTGCTGTCCATAGAGAACAGCTGTTACAGATATGTAGCATCGCTTTTCTAGACGCCACCATCTTGGATATGTCATCCAAAAGGGATGTGGTTGGAGTGTGCTAGTGTCACTTTCTGTGATGTAATTAAAATGATCCTACAACTCAACAACCGTTTTAAATACTTAATTCATATATCTTTATTTAATTCTTTTATACAAATCTGCAATAAAATCCTTTCTTAACACACTGTTATATGCTATAATCATTCACTCACATTCATACTCCCCATACACTACAATATAAACTCAGTACAATATAACAGGACTTGTTTCTCAATTCCTTCCCTTACTGATCCGTGTAATCCTCAACATGAACATCATTACGATACCATTTTGTTGGTCCTCAATCAGTTATATTCTCAGTTCTATTTTCAATTATCATATAGTTCATAATCTCTGATGTGAATTCCAGATCGGAAAACTTTTCAACTGTTCCACATACAGTTCACAGTTCCTTGATGGTGCCAAGATGTTATCTGCAGCACCCGTTATAATGCTCATTCCAATGTTCAAATTTCAGATCAAATCAACTGTTAGTTGTGCTAGATGAATCCCCTCTGAAGGCATTCTTATCAAGACCATCGAACCACCACACTGGGACCCGACATGATCATGTTTTGCTATACATCAGCATCTTCAGGGGTCTCGTGCTCTAAACAAAACAACAATGTATTTATATTCTCTTAAAATCCTATCCCATACATCCACTCACCCAAATTCACTGACAATAGTATTAAACAATAACTGTTGAATAAATACTTGCCAGCTCTCCAAGATGATCAGGTATTCGACTACCAGCGATGCACCGGTGAAAACGTCCAACAAGACACTCACTCATGCGCATAGCTGACATCGGGACCTCAGTGTTTAAATACCGCTCTAAATACTCAGCCAATCAACTTCCTTATTTAACCCATTAGGCATCACCGTGTTCCAATTAAATATTAAGCGCTGTTCCTTTCTTAATAGCATTAAAGGGACATTCCCACCCCTGTCAGACTTAATCTGATCCAAAACTAACAGTTGATTTGATCTGAAATTTGAACATTGGAATGAGCATTATAACGGGTGCTGCAGATAACATCTTGGCACCATCAAGGAACTGTGAACTGTATGTGGAACAGTTGAAAAGGTTTCCAATATGGAATTCACATCAGAGATTACGAGCTATATGATAATTGAAAATAGAACTGAGAATATAACTGATTGAGGACCAACAAAATGGTATCGTAATGATGTTCATGTTGAGGATAACACGGATCAGTAAGGGAAGGAATTCAGAAACAAGTCCTGTTATATTGTACTGAGTTTATATTGTAGTGTATGGGGAGTATGAATGTGAGTGAATGATTATAGCATATAACAGTGTGTTAAGAGAGAATTTTATTGCAGATTTGTATAAAACTTGATGAATCATGTATTGCCAGAATAAAACAGAACTGCTGTTTCAGAAGGTGGCACTGCCAACAAGCCTGTGGAGCAAATATTAGAGAATCTTAAAAAGAAAAGTGGGGTAGGGGAGATAGAGCCAGCTTGAAGGGATTGGAAATGGAGGCAGGATGGTGAAAGCTCACTGGTATGGACTGTTTGGGGATGAGGCCTAGAACTAGCTGGGATGGAGTGGCAAAGGAGTGTGCTGGAGAGAAGAGCTGGGAAATGTGTGGGGGAAGATAGACTTTTAGTTACATAAATTACTCAGAATGCACCTGAGCAGCCAGGCTGACCATATCAGAAGAAGAACCCCTTAGGACAGCTATGTCATTGGAGGAGGCAAAGCCGGCCCAAGAGATCATGGCACCGTGAATCAACTTTTGTATTGCACCCCTGCCTAGTCCTGCCTCAAGGTCAATATGGCAATATGATTTGCACAAATAAACAACTTCCCTGCTCCAGAATATTTTCTCCACCTTTCATTCTCCCAGCCCCTCTGAATATTTTTTGGCCCTGATATTAAGGCAGTGGGAGTTAGACCGGCTAGCTCCCACTGTCTTTGGCGAACCCAGAAATTCAATGCTGAGGGCCGTATCCGGCCCCCAGCATTGAATTTCCTTGGGGTTTTTTATGGCACAGCGAACATAGCCAGTTAACCCAATATTCATTGGCTGACTGGCTAGGTTCTAGCGGCCACAGGTAGACCTATTTACATGGGTCTATCTAGCTGCTAACTTAACTGGTCAGCCGTTGAGGTAACCGGCTATGTCACGACGTTGAGGTAACCGGCTATGTCACGAAACATAGCCCGTGACCAGGCTACCCACTGACTGGGATGTTCAGTGGGAAATAGCCATTTATCTCCCCCTGAATATTGGCGGATAGTCGTCTTGAGGGTATTTAACCAGCCAGGTGCTGTTCCTGGCCGGTTAAATACTTTTGAATATTGGGCGGTCTCCAGTTTTCATCTTTCTGACCCCCCCCCCCCCCCCCCCAACTTTGTCAGCTCTATTTTTTCCTCCACACATGACGCTGCCAGGTAAGCCCTGGGCCAACTTTACCTAGAGGGCCACTGATGTCACAGTCTTGGGCGTTTGGCGCGCTTCATCACCAGCACCCTGAACAAGTGCCTCACCTGGTCTATAGGTTAAGCTGGCCATAGGAGGGGGACTCTCTACCCAGTGTGCTGTACACTTTGTCCAGCAACAACCATGGCTCTTACACTTAAGTTTCTTTGCTAATAATAGTGAAGATCACTGCTCTGATTGGTGGGGAATGGTGTGTGTGTGTGTGGCTGATATGAGATTCTGCTAACATGCAGTTTCTGTAGAAGGATGTATAGCAGTCCAACTTGTTCGGCTTTTCTAATAGGAGGTGAATTGGTGTTCTGTTTCTTCTCCGAGGACAAGCAGGCTGCTTGTTCTCCGAGGACAAGCAGGCTGCTTGTTCTCACGACTGGGTTGACGTCCGCGGCAGCCCCCACCAACCGGAAGAAGCTTCGCGGGACGGTCGGCACGCAGGCCACGCCCACTGCGCATGCGCGGCCGCCTTCCCGCCCGTGCGCGACCGCTCCCGCCAGTTACTTTTTTTCCGCGACTGAGAGAGTGGTGCGTTTGCCTCTCTCTCTGTTCAGCCGCCGGATTTTCGACCGCGTTTACGCTGATCGTCGCTTGGACCGTTCGGTTCCCTCTGTTTTTGTTTGTATTGTTTTAAAGAAAAAAAAAAAAAAAAGAATTTTTTTGCGCGTGTGGAGCACGCGCTCCCCTTTTTCCCTCGCTTTCTAGCGGGGACGCCACGTTGCGGCCTAGTGGCCGCTCGGTCGGTTGATTTTTTCGTGGTGTGATTTTAGCCACCATTGCCGACTTTGACTTCGCCGACGCGATTTTTCCGTCGATGTCCTCGAAGGTCCCGAGTGGATTTAAGAAGTGTGGTCGCTGCGGCCGGCCGATCTCGCAGACCGACACCCACGCTTGGTGCCTCCAGTGCCTCGGGCCGGAGCACAATCTCAAGTCGTGCGCTTTGTGTCTCGGTCTCCGGAAACGGACTCAGGTTGCGAGGCAAGTTCTGCGGGACCGTCTTTTTGGAACTTGCGCCGGCCCCTCGACGTCGACCTCGACGGCATCGGTATCGAAGGCCGGTTCTTCGGTACCGGTATCGATGCCCGAGACATCGGCACCGATGGCAGCGACCCCAGGAGAACAGGTCCCGTTGGCCCGCCGGTCCGCCGGTGAGAGTGGGGTTGAGAGGCCGCGTGGGCAGTCGGCCCCGGTCACTCCCTCAACTCGTGAGCCACGGGACCGAACCCTGTCGGACCCGGTACCTCGAGACCGAGGGGGATCGACCTCCTCCTCCTCCATGCCCTCCGGCGCCGGTGACGTGCACCGGAAAAAAGATAAGAAGCGCCGTCACCGGGAGCCCTCCGTGCACCCTGAAGAGGAGTCGACGCCGAAGCGTCATCGCAGAGAGGAGAGATCTCCGTCGGTGGTGGAGGTACCGACGCGTCGGGGTTCCGGCACCTCGGTGCCGTCTCCTGGCCCCCAGCAGCTTCTGGCACCGACACCCTTACCGGCCCCACCGCCTTTCCCGGCAGCGGGCCTGGACGAGTGCCTCAAAGCCATCCTTCCGGGGATCCTGGAAGGGCTGATGCGCCAGGCTGTGCCGGCGTCGGGGGTGCTTGCGCCCCCGGCGCCGATGACTGTGGCGCCGGCGAGCTCTAGCCCGGCGCCGGGGCTGTCGACACCGCCGCCGCTTGCGGTGCCGGTCTCGACCGCCACGCAGGTGGAGTCCCCGTCGACGTCGATGGAGGGAGCTCCGTCCCCGCCGGCGCGGGAGTCCACCACTCGACGACACCGAGACCTTGGTGCCTCGACGTCGAGCCGGGCCCGGTACCGGACTCAGCTACATGAGCTAATGTCCGATACCGAGGATGAGGACTCGTGGGGGGAAGAGGAGGACCCGAGATATTTCTCCTCAGAGGAGTCTACGGGCCTTCCCTCGGACCCCACGCCGTCACCGGAGAGGAAGCTCTCACCTCCTGAGAGTCTCTCCTTTGCCTCCTTTGTGCGGGATATGTCTATAAGCATTCCCTTTCCCGTGGTCTCTGTGGAAGAGCCGAGGGCCGAGATGCTCGAGGTCCTCGACTATCCATCACCACCTAGAGAGTCCTCCACGGTACCGCTGCACAATGTCCTGAAGGAGACGCTGCTTCGGAACTGGGTGCGACCACTAACTAACCCCACCATTCCCAAGAAAGCAGAGTCCCAGTACAGGATCCACTCTGACCCAGAGCTCATGCGGCCCCAGTTGCCCCATGACTCAGCGGTCGTGGATTCTGCTCTCAAGAGGGCACGGAGTTCGAGGGATACCGCCTCGGCGCCCCCGGGGCGGGAGTCTCGCACTCTGGACTCATTTGGGAGGAAGGCCTACCAATCCTCCATGCTCGTGACCCGCATCCAATCTTACCTGCTCTATATGAGCATCCACATGCGGACCAATGTGCAACAGCTGGCGGACCTGGTCGATAAGCTCCCGCCGGAGCAGTCCAGGCCTTATCAGGAGGTGGTCAGGCAGCTGAAGGCGTGCAGAAAGTTCCTGTCCAGGGGGATTTTTGACACCTGTGACGTGGCATCTCGTGCTGCGGCCCAAGGTATAGTGATGCGCAGGCTCTCATGGCTGCGCGCCTCTGACCTGGACAACCGCACCCAGCAGAGACTGGCTGACGACCCTTGCCGGGGGGATAATATTTTTGGCGAGAAGGTCGAGCAGATGGTTGACCAACTGCATCAGCGGGAAACCGCTCTCGACAAGCTCTCCCACCGGGCGCCTTCAGCACCCGCCCCCGCGGGCGGAGCGTTTTTCCCCGGGCTCGGCAGGCTGCACCCTATTCTTTTGCGAAGCGTAGGTACAACCAGCCGGCCCGAAGGCCTCGTCAGGCACAGGGACAGCCCCAGCGCGCTCGTTCCCGTCAACAGCGTGCGCCTAAGCAGCCCCCTGCGCCTCCACAGCAAAAGCCGGGGACGGGCTTTTGACTGGATCCATGGGAACATAGCCGCCCTACAAGTGTCCGTACCGGACGACCTGCCGGTCGGAGGGAGGTTAAAATTCTTTCACCAAAGGTGGCCTCTCATAACCTCCGACCAGTGGGTTCTCCAATAGTGCGGTACGGATACGCCCTGAATTTGGCCTCCCTGCCTCCAAATTGTCCTCCGGGAGCTCAGTCTTTCAGCTCCCATCACAAGCAGGTACTTGCAGAGGAACTCTCCGCCCTTCTCAGCGCCAATGCGGTCGAGCCCGTACCACCCGGGCAGGAAGGGCAGGGATTCTATTCCAGGTACTTCCTTGTGGAAAAGAAAACAGGGGGGATGCGTCCCATCCTAGACCTGAGAGGCCTGAACAAATTCCTGGTCAAAGAAAAGTTCAGGATGCTTTCCTTGGGCACCCTTCTGCCAATGATTCAGAAAAACGATTGGCTATGTTCCCTGGATTTAAAGGACGCATACACTCACATCCCGATACTGCCAGCTCACAGACAGTATCTCAGATTCCGCCTGGGCGCACGGCACTTTCAGTATTGTGTGCTGCCCTTTGGGCTCGCCTCTGCCCCACGAGTGTTTACAAAGTGCCTCGTGGTGGTAGCGGCCTACCTACGCAAGCTGGGAGTGCACGTGTTCCCATATCTCGACGATTGGCTGGTCAAGAACACCTCGGAGGCCGGAGCCCTCCGGTCCATGCAGTGCACTATTCAACTTCTGGAGCTGCTGGGGTTTGTGATAAATTACCCAAAGTCCCATCTCCAGCCAACTCAGTCTCTGGAATTCATAGGAGCGCTGCTGAATTCCCAGACGGCTCAGGCCTACCTTCCCGAAGCGAGGGCCACCAATCTCTTGGCCCTGGCTTCGCAGACCAGAGCATCTCAGCAGATCACAGCTCGGCAGATGTTGAGACTTCTGGGTCATATGGCCTCCACAGTTCATGTGACTCCCATGGCTCGTCTTCACATGAGATCTGCTCAATGGACCCTAGCTTCCCAGTGGTTCCAAGCCACCGGGAATCTAGAGGATGTCATCCGCCTCTCCACCAGTTGCCGCACTTCACTGCTCTGGTGGACCATACGGACCAATTTGACCCTGGGACGTCCATTCCAAATTCCGCAGCCCACGAAAGTGCTGACGACGGATGCATCTCGCCTGGGGTGGGGAGCCCATGTCGATGGGCTTCACACCCAGGGTCTGTGGTCCCTCCAGGAAAAGGATCTGCAGATCAACCTCCTGGAGCTCCGAGCGATCTGGAACGCACTGAAGGCTTTCAGAGATTGGCTGTCCTGCCAAATTATCCAAATTCGGACAGACAATCAGGTTGCAATGTATTACGTCAACAAGCAGGGGGGCACCGGATCTCGCCCCCTGTGTCAGGAAGCCGTCGGTATGTGGCGTTGGGCGTGTCGGTTCGGCATGCTTCTCCAAGCCACGTACCTGGCAGGCGTAAACAACAGTCTGGCCGACAGACTGAGCAGAGTCATGCAACCGCACGAGTGGTCGCTCCATTCCAGAGTGGTACGCAAGATCTTCCGAGAATGGGGCACCCCCTCGATGGATCTTTTCGCCTCTCAGACCAACCACAAGCTGCCTCTGTTCTGTTCCAGACTTCAGACACACGGCAGGCTAGCGTCAGATGCCTTTCTCCTTCATTGGGGGACCGGCCTCCTGTATGCTTATCCTCCCATACCTTTGGTGGGGAAGACCTTACTGAAGCTCAAGCAAGACCGCGGCACCATGATTCTGATAGCGCCCTTTTGGCCCCGTCAGATCTGGTTCCCTCTTCTTCTGGAGTTGTCCTCCGAAGAACCGTGGAGATTGGAGTGTTTTCCGACTCTCATTTCGCAGAACGACGGAGCGTTGCTGCACCCCAACCTTCAATCCCTGGCTCTCATGGCCTGGATGTTGAGGGCGTAGACTTCGCTGCGTTGGGTCTGTCTGAGGGTGTCTCCCGGGTCTTGCTTGCCTCTAGGAAGGATTCCACTAAAAAGAGTTACTTTTTCAAGTGGAGGAGGTTTGTCGTTTGGTGTGAGAGCAAGGCCCTAGAACCTCGTTCTTGCCCTGCACAGAACCTGCTTGAATACCTTCTGCACTTATCAGAGTCTGGCCTCAAGACCAACTCAGTAAGGAATCACCTTAGTGCGATTAGTGCTTACCATTATCGTATGGAAGGTAAAGCCATCTCTGGAGAGCCTTTAGTCGTTCGATTCATGAGAGGCTTGCTTTTGTCAAAGCCCCCTATCAAGCCTCCTACTGTGTCATGGGATCTCAACGTCGTCCTCACCCAGCTGATGAAACCTCCTTTTGAGCCACTGAATACCTGCCATCTGAAGTACTTGACCTGGAAGGTCATTTTCTTGGTGGCAGTTACTTCAGCTCGTAGGGTCAGTGAGCTTCAAGCCCTAGTAGCTCATGCTCCATATACTAAATTTCATCACAACAGAGTAGTGCTCCGCACTCACCCAAAGTTCCTGCCGAAGGTGGTGTCGGAGTTCCATCTTAACCAGTCAATTGTCTTGCCAACATTCTTCCCCAGGCCGCATACCCGCCCTGCTGAACGTCAGTTGCACACATTGGACTGCAAGAGAGCATTGGCCTTCTACTTGGAGCGGACACAGCCCAACAGACAGTCCGCCCAATTGTTTATTTCTTTCGACCCTAACAGGCTAGGGGTCGCTGTCGGGAAACGCACCATCTCCAATTGGCTAGCAGATTGCATTTCCTTCACTTACGCCCAGGCTGGGCTGGCTCTTGAGGGTCATGTCACGGCTCATAGTGTCAGAGCCATGGCAGCGTCGGTGGCCCACTTGAAGTCAGCCACTATTGAAGAGATCTGCAAGGCTGCGACGTGGTCATCTGTCCACACATTCACATCTCATTACTGCCTCCAGCAGGATACCCGACGCGACAGTCGGTTCGGGCATTCGGTGCTGCAGAATCTGTTTGGGGTGTAAATCCAACTCCACCCTCCAGGACCCGAATTTATTCTGGTCAGGCTGCACTCTCAGTTAGTTGTTCTTCGTAGGTCAATTTCTGTTGTACCCTCGCCGTTGCGAGGTTCAATTGACCTGGGTTATTGTTTTGAGTGAGCCTGAGAGCTAGGGATACCCCAGTCGTGAGAACAAGCAGCCTGCTTGTCCTCGGAGAAAGGGTATGATACATACCTGTAGCAGTTGTTCTCCGAGGACAGCAGGCTGATTGTTCTCACCTACCCTCCCTCCTCCCCTTTGGAGTTGTGTGTTTCATATTTTATTGCTTGTCATTCAACTGGCGGGAGCGGTCGCGCACGGGCGGGAAGGCGGCCGCGCATGCGCGGTGGGCGTGGCCTGCGTGCCGACCGTCCCGCGAAGCTTCTTCCGGTTGGTGGGGGCTGCCGCGGACGTCAACCCAGTCGTGAGAACAATCAGCCTGCTGTCCTCGGAGAACAACTGCTACAGGTATGTATCATACCCTTTCTCACTGATGGGTGACGTCCACGGCAGCCCCTCCAATCGGAAACTTCTCTAGCAAAGTCCTTTGCTAGTCCTCGCGCGCCCGGGCGCACCGCGCATGCGCGGCCGTCTTCCCGCCCGAAACCGGCTCGAGCCGGCCAGTCTTCTTTTGTCCGCACTCGGTACGGTCGTGTTTCGCCGTGTCGAGCCCCGGAAAGTCAACCTTGCGCGTCCAAATTATTTTTGATGTGTTTTTTTCTTCGGAAAAAGTCTTAAAGTGTCGGGAAGTGCTTCGGAAACCCCCCCCGGGTTTCAGATCAACCCCTTCCCGTACTTCCAGCTTTTTGCCCCGATAAGTTTTCTTTCGTCGTCGGGGTAGGCCTTTTTTCGGCCTCGGTCGAGATTTTCTCCTTTCTAAATTTTTTGGTGCTCATTTTCCGTCATTTCGGATTTTGATTTCGCCGGCGTGATTTTTCCGCCCATGACATCGAAGCCTTCCAGCGGCTTCAAGAAGTGCACCCAGTGCGCCCGGGTAATCTCGCTCACTGATAGACACTCGTCGTGTCTTCAGTGTCTGGGGGCCGAGCACCGCCCTCAGAACTGTAGTCTGTGTTCCCTGCTTCAAAGGCGGACTCAGGTAGCGAGATTAGCCCAGTGGAACGTGTTGTTCTCGGGCTCTTCGTCGGCATCGGCACC
This sequence comes from Microcaecilia unicolor, assembly GCF_901765095.1. Classification (NCBI taxonomy): domain Eukaryota; kingdom Metazoa; phylum Chordata; class Amphibia; order Gymnophiona; family Siphonopidae; genus Microcaecilia; species Microcaecilia unicolor. The sequence goes on from NC_044041.1 coordinate 159,504,468, forward strand.
GGGATCTTCGAGTGCATCGACGTCGTCAGCGTCCAGACCATCTTCCTCGGCCGCCACTGTATCGAGTGCATCGAGGCATCGGGCCTCTGCATCGGCGCCAAGGCATCGGGCGACTGCATCGACGTCGGTGGTACCGGGACCTCGTCTGCTGATGTCGTCGGACGGTGGTGCATCGTCAGGAGTGCAGGTGAGGGCTGTCCATTCCCCTGCTGGTGGCGGTGAGCCTTCGGGTGGGTCTCCTCCTACCCTGAGGGCTCCTGCGGTACAGCCCCCCCGAGACCGACCTCCTTCGGCCTCGGCCCCGAGGAAGCGACGGCTGGATTCTACGTCCTCCTCGTCGGTGCCGGGGAGCTCCGGTGACATGCTTCGGAAGAAGTCGAAGAAGCATCGACACCGGTCGCCTCCCCGCGTCGGCACCGAGAGCTCTGGGTCGCCGAGGGAGTCGGCACCCAGCAGGCATCGGCACCGAGAGGACCGCTCACCCTCTGTTCAGGTGGTGTCGATGCGCTCCACTCTGGACAGCCCGGAACAGCCTCCTCGCCCGGAACAGGTTCTGACGTCGACGCCTGCATCGACCTCTTTGCCTTTCTCTGCAGCCGCTCTGAACGAGAGCCTCCGGGCCGTTCTCCCAGAGATTCTGGGAGAGCTGTTGCGCCCTTCCCCTCCGGTACCGGCGGTGCTTGCGCCTCCGGTACCGTCGAGCGTGGCGCCGGCTGGCCCATCGCCCGGGGTGAGGTCCCCGACGTCGGTACCCGCGTGCGGTGCCGACTGCGGCCACCTCCCAGGAGGGCTCCCCGACTACGTCGGCGGAGGGAGCTTCGCCGATGCGGGCGAGGGAGTCTACCTCTCGACGCCCCCATCGTGGACGTGGCTCCACCGAGTCGAGCCGGGCGAGGTTGCAGACACAGGTTCGTGAACTTGTGTCTGACACCGAGGGTGAGGCCTCGTGGGAGGAAGAGGAAGACCCCAGATATTTCTCTGACGAGGAGTCTGAGGGTCTTCCTTCTGATCCTACTCCCTCTCCTGAAAGGCAGCTTTCTCCTCCTGAGAGTCTGTCTTTCGCTTCCTTTGTCCGGGAGATGTCTACGGCCATCCCCTTCCCGGTGGTTGTGGAGGACGAGCCCAGGGCTGAAATGTTTGAGCTCCTGGACTATCCTTCTCCACCTAAGGAAGCGTCCACTGTTCCCTTGCACCATGTCCTAAAAAAGACATTGCTTGCGAACTGGACCAAGCCACTAAGTAATCCCCACATTCCCAAGAAGATCGAGTCCCAGTACCGGATCCATGGGGACCCAGAGCTGATGCGCACCCAGTTGCCTCATGACTCTGGAGTTGTGGATTTGGCCCTAAAGAAGGCTAAGAGTTCTAGGGAGCATGCTTCGGCGCCCCCGGGCAAAGACCCTAGAACCTTAGACTCCTTTGGGAGGAAGGCCTACCATTCTTCTATGCTCGTGGCCAAAATTCAGTCGTACCAGCTCTACACGAGCATACATATGCGGAACAATGTGCGGCAGTTGGCGGGCTTGGTTGATGCTCTTCCCCCTCAGCAGGCCAAGCCTTTTCAGGAGGTGGTCAGGCAGCTGAAGGCGTGCATAAAGTTCCTGGCCAGAGGGGTGTATGACACCTTTGATGTTGCGTCCAGGGCCGCTGCTCAAGGTGTGGTGATGCGCAGGCTCTCATGGCTGCGTGCCGCCGACCTGGAGAATAGACTCCAGCAGCGGATTGCGGACTCGCCTTGCCGTGCGGATAACATTTTTGGAGAGAAGGTCGAACAGGTGGTAGAGCATCTCCACCAGCGGGACACCGCATTCGACAAGTTCTCCCGCCGGCAGCCTTCAGCATCTACCTCTACAGGTAGAAGATTTTTTGGGGGAAGGAAGACTGTTCCCTATGCTTCTGGTAAGCGTAGGTACAATCCTCCTTCTCGACAGCCTGCGGCCCAGGCTAAGCCCCAGCGCGCTCGCTCTCGTCAGCAGCGTGCGCCTCAGCAAGGCCCCGCGGCTCCCCAGCAAAAGCAAGGGGCGAGCTTTTGACTGGCTCCAGCAGAGCATAGCCGACATCCAAGTGTCAGTGCCGGGCGACCTGCCAGTCGGGGGGAGGTTGAAAGCTTTTCACCAAAGGTGGCCTCTCAAAACCTCCGACCAGTGGGTTCTTCAAATAGTCCGGCAAGGATACACCCTCAATTTGGCCTCAAACCCTCCAAATTGTCCACCGGGAGCTCAGTCTTACAGCTTCCAGCACAGGCGGGTACTTGCAGAGGAACTCTCCGCCCTTCTCAGCGCCAATGCGGTCGAGCCCGTGCCATCCGGGCAAGAAGGGCTGGGATTCTATTCCAGGTACTTCCTTGTGGAAAAGAAAACAGGGGGGATGCGTCCCATCCTAGACCTAAGGGCCCTGAACAAATATCTCGTAAAAGAAAAGTTCAGGATGCTTTCCCTGGGCACCCTTCTCCCCATGATTCAGCAAAACGATTGGCTATGCTCTCTGGACTTGAAGGATGCCTACACACACATCCCGATACTGCCAGCTCACAGACAGTATCTGCGATTTCAGTTGGGCACACGCCACTTCCAGTACTGTGTGCTACCCTTTGGGCTCGCCTCTGCGCCCAGGGTGTTCACAAAGTGCCTAGCTGTGGTAGCAGCGGCGCTTCGCAGGCTGGGGGTGCACGTGTTCCCATATCTCGACGATTGGCTGGTGAACAACACATCCGAGGCAGGAGCCCTGCAGTCCATGCAGATGACTATTCGCCTCCTGGAGCTACTGGGGTTTGTGATAAATTATCCAAAGTCCCATCTTCTCCCAGTGCAGAAACTCGAATTCATAGGAGCTCTGCTGGATTCTCGGACGGCTCGCGCCTATCTCCCAGAGACGAGGGCCAACAACTTGTTGTCCCTCGTCTCGCGGGTGCGAGCGTCCCAGCAGATCACAGCTCGGCAGATGTTGAGATTGCTGGGCCACATGGCCTCCACAGTTCATGTGACTCCCATGGCCCGTCTTCACATGAGATCTGCTCAATGGACCCTAGCCTCCCAGTGGTATCAGGCTGCTGGGGGTCTAGAAGACGTGATCCACCTGTCCACGAGTTTTCTCGAATCCCTGTATTCGTGGACAATCTGGTCCAATTTGACTCTGGGACGTCCTTTCCAAATTCCTCAGCCACAAAAAGTGCTGACAACGGATGCGTCTCTCCTGGGATGGGGAGCTCATGTCGATGGGCTTCACACCCAAGGAAGCTGGTCCCTCCAGGAGCGCGGTCTACAGATCAATCTCCTGGAGTTGCGAGCGATCTGGAACGCTCTGAAGGCTTTCAGAGATCGGCTGTCCCATCAAATTATCCAAATTCAGACAGACAACCAGGTTGCCATGTACTATGTCAACAAGCAGGGGGGCACCGGATCTCGCCCCCTGTGTCAGGAAGCTGTCAACATGTGGCTCTGGGCTCGCCGTCTCGGCATGGTGCTCCAAGCCACATATCTGGCAGGCGTAAACAACAGTCTGGCCGACAGACTGAGCCGGATTATGCAACCTCACGAGTGGTCGCTCAACTCCAGAGTGGTGCGCCAGATCTTCCAGGTGTGGGGCACCCCCTTGGTGGATCTCTTCGCATCTCGAGTGAACCACAAAGTCCCTCAGTTCTGTTCCAGGCTTCAGGCCCCCGGCAGACTGGCATCGGATGACTTCCTCCTGGATTGGGGGGAGGGCCTGCTGTATGCTTATCCTCCCATTCCTCTGGTAGGGAAGACTTTGTTGAAACTCAAGCAAGACCGAGGCACCATGATTCTGATTGCTCCTTTTTGGCCGCGTCAGATCTGGTTCCCTCTTCTTCTGGAGTTATCCTCCGAAGAACCGTGGAGATTGGAGTGTTTTCCGACCCTCATCACGCAGGACGAAGGGGCTCTTCTGCATCCCAGCCTCCGGTCCCTGGCTCTCACGGCCTGGATGTTGAGAGCGTAGACTTTGCCTCTTTGGGTCTGTCAGAGGGTGTCTCCCGCGTCTTGCTTGCTTCCAGGAAAGATTCCACTAAGAGGAGTTACTTCTTTCTGTGGAGGAGGTTTGCCGTCTGGTGTGACGGCAAGGCCCTAGCTCCTCGCTCTTGTCCTACACAGACCCTGCTTGAATACCTTCTGCACTTGTCTGAGTCTGGTCTCAAGACCAACTCTGTAAGAGTTCACCTTAGCGCAATCAGTGCATACCATTACCATGTGGAAGGTAAGCCGATCTCAGGACAGCCTTTAGTTGTTCGCTTCATGAGAGGTTTGCTTTTGTCAAAGCCCCCTGTCAAGCCTCCTACAGTGTCATGGGATCTCAATGTCGTTCTCACCCAGCTGATGAAACCTCCTTTTGAGCCACTGAATTCCATCTGAAGTACTTGACTTGGAAGGTCATTTTCTTGGTGGCAGTTACTTCAGCTCGTAGAGTCAGTGAGCTTCAGGCCCTGGTAGCCCAGGCCCCTTACACCAAATTTCATCATAACAGAGTAGTCCTCCGCACTCACCCTAAGTTCTTGCCAAAGGTCATGTCGGAGTTCCATCTGAACCAGTCAATTGTCTTGCCAACATTCTTTCCCCGTCCTCATTCCTGCCCTGCTGAACGTCAGCTGCACACATTGGACTGCAAGAGAGCATTGGCCTTCTATCTGGAGCGGACACAGCCCCACAGACAGTCCGCCCAATTGTTTGTTTCTTTTGATCCCAATAGGAGGGGAGTGGCTGTAGGGAAACGCACCATATCCAATTGGCTAGCAGATTGCATTTCCTTCACTTACGCCCAGACGGGGCTGGCTCTTGAGGGTCATGTCACGGCTCACAATGTTAGAGCCATGGCTGCGTCGGTAGCCCACTTGAAGTCAGCCTCCATTGAAGAAATTTGCAAAGCTGCGACGTGGTCATCTGTCCACACATTCACATCTCATTACTGCCTGCAGCAGGATACCCGACGCGACAGTCGGTTCGGGCAGTCAGTTCTTCAGAACCTGTTTGGGCTTTAGGATCCAACTCCACCCCCCGAGGGCCCTGTTTGTTTTGTTCCAGGCTGCACTCTCAGTTAGTTGGTAAATTTTTTAGGTCAATCTCAGTTATGTCCTCGCCGTTGCGAGGCCCAATTGACCATGGTTGTTGTTTTGAGTGAGCCTGGGGGCTAGGGATACCCCATCAGTGAGAACAAGCAGCCTGCTTGTCCTCGGAGAAAGCGAATGCTACATACCTGTAGAAGGTATTCTCCGAGGACAGCAGGCTGATTGTTCTCACAACACCCGCCCGCCTCCCCTTTGGAGTTGTGTCTTCCCTTGAAGTGTATTGTCTTGCTACATACTGGACTGGCCGGCTCGAGCCGGTTTCGGGCGGGAAGATGGCCGCGCATGCGCGGTGCGCACGGGCGCGCGAGGACTAGCAAAGGACTTTGCTAGAGAAGTTTCCGATTGGAGGGGCTGCCGTGGACGTCACCCATCAGTGAGAACAATCAGCCTGCTGTCCTCGGAGAATACCTTCTACAGGTATGTAGCATTCGCTTTCAGTGCTTTGTATCCTGAGAGTTAGTGCACTCATGGTGTGGAAGGTTTGCTAAATAGATTTTGAGTAGTCTTTTGCAGTGTTTTGTGTTATTTTACTAAGTATCTAGCAGTGGAGGAATTTTATGTTGCTTTTACTGAGGTGATACCAGAATATGAATATATTTTTTCTATGGCAAGCTGTAAGGAGAAACATCCTAGCTCTGCTTTGTAAAGTCTCCAGAATAGATTAAAACAATTCTTGATGTTGAAAGTATGTTGAGTGTGAATTTGTCTACAATTCAACCACATATAGACAAACTGTGGGCTCCTTTTATGAAGCGGTGCTACAGATTAGCATGCACTGAATGCGATGCAACCTATTCAGTTCCCATGGGTTTCTTCGCATTCAGCGCATGCTAATCGGTAGCACCACTTCATAAAAGGAGCCCTATGTATAGCATATCAAGTCCAGATTTCTCAATGAGGATGTAAGCAAAAATATAAAAACTTTAATGGGGAAAATAAAATGTAATCATTTTGCATTCAATAATGGTTCATTAATCTTCTTTGTAACACCAATTGTATTATTCAACCTGGTATGCCATAACAGGTCTTTGTAAGCCACATTGAGCCTACAAATAGGTGGGAAAATGTGGGATACAAGTGCAATAAATAAAAATAAAAAAAGGTAATTCCTGTTAAGAATAGCTTATATTTGCTTTGCACACCTTTAACTAGAATAAAATATTTTAGCTCATTTTTTGTTGAGCCACAGACCGTAGTATTCAGTTTGTCAGCAAATGAATGTGGTCTGTCAGGTGTGTCACAACAGAAAAAAAGCTTGAGAATCGCTGCTCTAGAAGGTAGATGGGAAGAGGTGGGTGTAAATATAGGATGTAACCAGTACTTTATTGGTCTGGTAGTTTCTTGTCCTAGTTTTGCCACCTGCTATCAAGCAGGAAAGAGCGGGTATAAAAAACAACAAATAAATAATAAATAAATAAATAGCTTGTACGTTCTTTAAAACAGGGAGCTCCTTTACCTATAATACTTGCATGATATGTTGGTTATTGTATGAAATCTGCACAAAAAATGTGTTTCATGTGACACCTATTTGAATTAGTAAATTCCAGAGACTGTAGATAAACAGGTCAGATTATCTATTCTAGATTGTTTGGAAGTGTGTCAGACTAAATTACAAATTTCCAATTATTTTTTAAACTCCTTTCAGGATACTTGCCCAGGGTTAGACTGCACTGCATCTTCCAGTGAGGAAAATGATGACTACACATGGACACCATACCAGAGGAGCCGATGCACACATCATGGCAGCCGTAAGAAGAAGAGAGGCCATGGTTTCCGGCAGCTCAAAACACTGAAGAAACTCCACTACCCTTTTCCACTGAAGAAGAAATGTGTCAATGGCTTTATCATGTTCTGCAGATTAAATCGAAAGCAATACATCCGGTAATCATAGTGGTATTGATAACTAGGACAAATGGAATATGTCCGCAAAGGTGTGGTGGAAGAGGGCACAGCTGTAATAGAAAGAGACAGGGGAGCATGTCTGTAATGGGACATCTGAAATGGGGAAATAGGGGACAGAAATATGTTTGAATTTTTCCCTGGAAGAAGCTGTGTCCAGGGTCCAGAAATGTACTTCATATTCTATTTATGTATGAAAGTGAACACTGACTCCAGGTACTCTTTTGTATTTTGTGCACATATCAGAGAGGCATTCCAGGAGTAGAGGTTGGACAGAGAATGCACTTAATGAGAGATGTATTTTCAAAGCACTTAGACTTACAAAGTTAGATAGTAACCTATGGAACTTTGTAAGTCTTAGGGGCCTTTTACTAAGGCGCATAAGCGTCTACGCACACCCAACGTGCGCCAACATGGAGTTAACACACAGCTGCTGCGTGGCCCTTGCAGTAATTTCATTTTTGGCACGCGTCTGCTATGTGCGCCAAGTGGCATTTGGCGTGTATAGGTCATTCTCCGAGGACAAGCAGGCTGCTTGTTCTCACTGATGGGTGACATCCACGGCAGCCCCTCCAATCCGGAATCTTCACTAGCAAAGCCTTTGCTAGCCCTCGCGCGCCGATGCGCACTGCGCATGCGCGGCCGTCTTCCCGCCCGAAACCGGCTCGTGCCGGCCAGTCTTCTTTTGTCCACGCTCGGTACGGTCATGTTTCGCCGTTCGCGCCCCTTAACTTGACCTCGCACGTCTCCTTTTTGGTTTCGCTACTAAAAAAAAAAAAAAGGAAGAGGACCTTTTCGGTCTTTTTCCTTTTTTCCGCTACTTCCAGTTTTTGCCCCGGTAAGTTTTTTTTCGTTTTCGGGGTAGGCCCTTTTCAGGCCTCGGGTCAATTTTTCTTCCCCTCGTTTTTTGGTGCCTACCGCAATTACGAGTCTCGATTTCGCCGGCGAGATTTTTCCGCCCATGTCATCGAAGTCTCCCAGCGGCTTCAAGAAGTACACCCAGTGCGCCCGGGTAATCTCGCTCACTGACAGGCACGTACAGGCCTGTAGTCTGTGCTCCCTTTTACAAAAGCGGACTCAGGTAGCGAGATTGGCCCAGTGGAACGTTTTGTTCTCGGGCTCTTCGTCGGCATCGGCACCGGGGGTATCGAGTGCATCGACGTCGCCAGCGTCCAGACCTTCATCCTCGGCCGCGATTGCATCGAGTGCATCGAGGCATCGACCCTCTGCATCGGGGCTGAGACATCGGAAGGCTGTGTCGGCGTCGGTGGTACCGGGATCGCGTCTGCTGATGTCGTCGGACGGTGGTGCTTCGTCTGGAGTGCAGGTGAGGGCTGTCCATTCCCCTGCTGGTGGCGGTAAGCCTTCGGGTGGGTCTCCCCCTACCCTGAGGGCTCCTGCGGTACAGCCCCCCCCCCCCCCCCCCCCCCCCCCCCCGAGACCGACCTTCTTCGGCCTCGGCCCCGAGGAAGCGACGGCTGGATTCTACGTCCTCCTCGTCGGTGCCGGGAAGCTCCGGTGACGTGCTTCGTCCCAAGAAGTCGAAGAAGCATCGACACCAGTTCCCTTCCCGTGTTGGCACCGAGAGCTCTGGGTCGCCGAGGGAGTCGGCACCCAGCAGGCATCGGCACCGAGAGGACTGCTCACCCTCTGTTCAGGAGGTGTCGATGCGCTCCACTCTGGACAGCCCGGAACAGCCTCCACGCCCGGAACAGACTCTGACATCTACACCTGCATCGGCTTCCACGTCTTTCTCCACAGCCGCTCTGCACGAGAGTCTCCGGGCCGTTCTCCCAGAGTTTCTGGGAGAGCTGTTGCGCCCTTCCCCTCCGGTACCGTCAAGTGAGGCGCCGGCTGGCCCCTTGCCAGGGGTGAGGTCTCCGACATCGGTGCCGCTTGCGGTACCGACTGCGGTCGCCTCCCGACGTCGGCGGAGGGAGCTTCGCCGGTGCGGGCGAGGGAGTCTACCTCTCGACGCTCCCACCGTGGCCATGGTTCCACGGAGTCGAGCCGGGCACGGCTTCAGACACAGGTTCGTGAACTTGTGTCTGATACCGATGGTGAGGCCTCGTGGGAGGAAGAGGAGGACATCAGATATTTCTCTGACGAGGAGTCTGATGGTCTTCCCTCTGATCCAACTCCCTCTCCTGAAAGGCAGCTTTCTCCTCCCGAGAGTCTGTCTTTCGCTTCCTTTGTCCGGGAGATGTCTACGGCCATCCCCTTCCCGGTGGTTGTGGAGGACGAGCCCAGGGCTGAAATGTTTGAGCTCCTGGACTATCCTTCTCCACCTAAGGAAGCGTTCACAGTACCCATGCATCATGTCCTCAAAAAGACATTGCTGGCGAACTGGACCAAGCCATTAATTAATCCCCACATTCCCAAGAAGATCGAGTCCCAGTACCGGATCCATGGGGACCCAGAGCTGATGCGCACTCAGTTGCCTCACGACTCTGGAGTTGTGGATTTGGCCCTAAAGAAGGCTAAGAGTTCTAGCGAGCATGCTTCGGCGCCCCCGGGCAAGGACTCTAGAACCTTAGACTCCTTTGGGAGGAAGGCCTACCATTCCTCTATGCTCGTGGCCAAAATTCAGTCGTACCAGCTCTACATGAGCATACACATGTGGAACAATGTGCGGCAGTTGGCGGGCTTGGTGGACAAGCTCCCCCCTGAGCAAGCCAAGCCTTTTCAGGAGGTGGTCAGGCAGCTGAAAGCGTGCAGAAAATTCCTGGCCAGAGAGGTGTATGACACCTTTGATGTTGCGTCCAGGGCCGCTGCTCAAGGTGTGGTGATGCGCAGACTCTCATGGCTGCTTGCCTCCGACCTGGAGAATAGACTCCAGCAGCGGATTGCGGACTCGCCTTGCCGTGCGGATAACATTTTTGGAGAGAAAGTCGAGCAGGTGGTAGAACAGCTCCACCAGCGGGATACCGCTTTCGACAAGTTCTCCCGCTGGCAGCCTTCAGCTTCTACCTCTACAGGTAGACGATTTTTGGGGGGAAGGAGAACTGTTCCCTACTCTTCTGGTAAGCGTAGGTACAATCCTCCTTCTCGACAGCCTGCGGCCCAGGCTAAGCCCCAGCGCGCTCGCTCTCGTCAGCAGCGTGCGCCTCAGCAAGGCCCCTCGGCTCCCCAGCAAAAGCAAGGGACGAGCTTTTGACTGGCTCCAGCAGAGCATAGCCGACATCCAAGTGTCAGTGCCGGGCGACCTGCCAGTCGGAGGGAGGTTGAAAGCTTTTCACCAAAGGTGGCCTCTCATAACCTCCGATCAGTGGGTTCTCCAAATAGTCCGGCAAGGATACACCCTCAATTTGGCCTCAAAACCTCCAAATTGTCCACCGGGAGCTCAGTTTTACAGCTTGCAGAGGAACTCTCCGCCCTTCTCAGAGCCAATGCAGTCGAGCCCGTGCCATCCGGGCAGGAAGGGCTGGGATTCTATTCCAGGTACTTCCTTGTGGAAAAGAAAATAGGGGGGATGCGTCCCATCCTAGACCTAAGGGCCCTGAACAAATATCTGGTCAAAGAAAAGTTCAGGATGCTTTCCCTGGGCACCCTTCTCCCCATGATTCAGGAAAACAATTGGTTATGCTCTCTGGACTTGAAGGACGCCTACATACACATCCCGATACTGCCAGCTCACAGACAGTATCTGCGATTTCAGCTGGGCACACGTCACTTCCAGTACTGTGTGCTACCCTTTGGGCTCGCCTCTGCGCCCAGAGTGTTCATGAAGTGCTTGGCTGTAGTAGCAGCGGCACTTTGCAGACTGGGGGTACACGTGTTCCCATATCTCGACGATTGGCTGGTGAAGAACACATCCGAGGCAGGAGCTCTACAGTCCATGCAGATGACTATTCGCCTCCTGGAGCTACTGGGGTTTGTGATAAATTATCCAAAGTCCCATCTTCTCCCAGTGCAGAACCTCGAATTCATAGGAGCTCTGCTGGATTCTCGGACGGCTCGCGCCTATCTCCCAGAGACGAGAGCCAACAACTTGTTGTCCCTCGTCTCGCGGGTGCGAGCGTCCCAGCAGATCACAGCTCGGCAGATGTTGAGATTGCTTGGCCACATGGCCTCCACAGTTCATGTGACTCCCATGGCCCGCCTTCACATGAGATCTGCCCAATGGACCCTAGCTTCCCAGTGGTTTCAGGCTGCTGGGGATCTAGAAGACGTGATCCACCTGTCCACGAGTTTTCTCAAATCCCTGTATTGGTGGACGATTTGGTCCAATTTGACCCAGGGACGTCCTTTCCAAATTCCTCAGCCACAAAAAGTGCTGACTACGGATGCGTCTCTCCTGGGGTGGGGAGCTCATGTCGATGGGCTTCACACCCAAGGAAGCTGGTCCCTCCAGGAACGCGATCTGCAGATCAATCTTCTGGAGTTACGAGCGGTCTGGAACGCTCTGAAGGCTTTAAGAGATCGGCTGTCCCACCAAATTGTCCAAATTCAGACAGACAACCAGATTGCCATGTATTACATCAACAAGCAGGGGGCACCGGATCTCGCCCCCTGTGTCAGGAAGCCGTCAGCATGTGGCTCTGGGCTCGCCGTCATGGCATGGTGCTCCAAGCCACATATCTGGCCGGCGTAAACAACAGTCTGGCCGACAGGTTGAGCAGGATTATGCAACCTCACGAGTGGTCGCTCAGTTCCCGTGTAGTGCGACAGATCTTCCAGGTGTGGGGCACCCCCTTGGTAGATCTCTTCGCATCTCGAGCCAACCACAAAGTCCCTCAGTTCTGTTCCAGGCTTCAGGCCCACGGCAGACTGGCATCGGATGCCTTCCTCCTGGACTGGGGGGAGGGTCTGCTGTATGCTTATCCTCCCATACCTCTGATGGGGAAGACTTTGTTGAAACTCAAGCAAGACCGAGGCACCATGATTCTGATTGCTCCTTTTTGGCCGCGTCAGATCTGGTTCCCTCTTCTTCTGGAGTTGTCCTCCGAAGAGCCGTGGAGATTGGAGTGTTTTCCGACCCTCATCTCACAAGACGAAGGGGCGCTTCTGCATCCCAGCCTCCGGTCCCTGGCTCTAACGGCCTGGATGTTGAGAGCGTAGACTTTGCCTCTTTGGGTCTGTCAGAGGGTGTCTCCCGCATCTTGCTTGCTTCCAGGAAAGATTCCACTAAGAGGAGTTACTTCTTTCTATGGAGGAGGTTTGCCGTCTGGTGTGACAGCAAGGCCCTAGATCCTCGCTCTTGTCCTACACAGACCCTGCTTGAATACCTTCTGCACTTGTCTGAGTCTGGTCTCAAGAGCAACTCTGTAAGGGTTCACCTTAGTGCGATCAGTGCATACCATTACCGTGTGGAAGGTAAGCCGATCTCGGGACAGCCTTTAGTTGTTCGCTTCATGAGAGGTTTGCTTTTGTCAAAGCCCCCGTCAAACCTCCTACAGTGTCATGGGATCTCAATGTCGTTCTCACCCAGCTGATGAAACCTCCTTTTGAGCCACTGAATTCCTGCCATCTGAAGTACTTGACCTTGAAGGTCATTTTCTTGGTGGCAGTTACTTCAGCTCGTAGAGTCAGTGAGCTTCAGGCCCTGGTAGCCCAGGCCCCTTATACCAAATTTCATCATAACAGAGTAGTCCTCCTTACTCACCCTAAGTTCTTGCCAAAGGTTGTGTCGGAGTTTCATCTGAACCAGTCAATTGTCTTGCCAACATTCTTTCCCCGTCCTCATTCCTGCCCTGCTGAACGTCAGCTGCACACATTGGACTGCAAGAGAGCATTGGCCTTCTATCTGGAGCGGACACAGCCCAACAGACAGTCCGCCCAATTGTTTGTTTCTTTTGATCCCAACAGGAGGGGAGTGGCTGTGGGGAAACGCACCATATCCAATTGGCTAGCAGATTGCATTTCCTTCACTTACGCCCAGACTGGGCTGGCTCTTGAGGGTCATGTCACGGCTCATAATGTTAGAGCCATGGCAGCGTCGGTGGCCCACTTGAAGTCAGCCACTATTGAAGAGATTTGCAAAGCTGCGACGTGGTCATCTGTCCACACATTCACATCTCATTACTGCCTGCAGCAGGATACCCAACGCGACAGTCGGTTCGGGCAGTCAGTGCTTCAGAATCTGTTCGGGGTTTAGAATCCAACTCCACCCCCCTAGGCCCATGTTTATTCTGTTCCAGGCTGCACTCTCAGTTAGTTGGATAAATTGTTAGGTCAATCTCAGTTATGTCCTCGCCGTTGCGAGGCCCAATTGACCATGGTTGTTGTTTTGAGTGAGGCTGGGGGCTAGGGATATCCCATCAGTGAGAACAAGCAGCCTGCTTGTCCTCGGAGAAAGCGAATGCTACATACCTGTAGAAGGTATTCTCCGAGGACAGCAGGTTGATTGTTCTCACAAACCCGCCCGCCTCCCCTTTGGAGTTGTGTCTTCCCTTCTTTTTGTCTTGCTACATATGAGACTGGCCGGCACGAGCCGGTTTCGGGCAGGAAGACGGCCGCGCATGCGCAGTGCGCATTGGCGCGCGAGGGCTAGCAAAGGCTTTGCTAGTGAAGATTCCGGATTGGAGGGGCTGCCGTGGACGTCACCCATCAGTGAGAACAATCAGCCTGCTGTCCTCGGAGAATACCTTCTACAGGTATGTAGCATTCGCTTTACCGCCTGGTTACCGCGTGAGACTTTACAGCAAGGTCAGTGGCTGGCAGTAAGGTCTCAGACCCAAAATGGACGCACAGCAATTTTCATTTTGCTGCACATCCATTTTCGGCAAAAATCTTTAAAAAGGCATTTTTTGCAGGTGCGCTGAAAAATGATTCTACGCGTGACCAAAACACACATCTACACTACTGCAGGCCATTTTTCAGCGCACCTTAGTAAAAGGATCCTTAAGTGCTTTGAAAAAGAGCCCTATAGTAACATAGTATATAATAGTAGATAAAGACCCACATGGTCCATCCAGTTTGCCCAACAAGGTGCCACTCCATATGATGAAATATTGGCATCATAGTTGGGCAGTTGGCAATTTCCCACAATATCAACCAGTTATATTTGACACAATCATGAAACAGTGGATTTATAATTTTGGTTGCAGCACACACAGCCACATTCATTGTCAGTACTTGAATTAAGGGACTCATTTTCAAAATTGAAAAACTTCTCAAAAATGGCATAAAGTGGAATTTGGACAACATCCAAATTGCTATTTTGAAAACTCTGATTTGAGACGTTTTTCTTTGCACTGCATCCAAATCACAAGGGGCAGTCCCAAATTTTCTGCCACAATGGAACAAAGCAAAAATGTTCAGGGCTAAAAGCTAGATGTTTTGATCTAGACTTATTTCAATCATGCCTAAGTCGCAAAAAGGTGCCCTAAATGAAAGATGACCCCCTGAAGGATTGAGACATGACCCCCCTCTCCCCCAGTTGTCACTGACTCCCTCCCACCCCCCAAGATGTGAAAGAAACAGTACATACCAACCTCTATGACAGCTTCAGATGTTATGGCCAGTTCTATTAGAGCAGCAAGCAAGTCCCTGGAGTAGCCTAGTGGTTTTTACAATGGACTGTAGACAAGAGGACGGGACCCAGGCCTTTATCCCACTCTAACTGGTACACTTATGGTGGAAAATGTGAGCCTTCCAAAACTCACCAAAAACATACTGTACCTACATATAGAAGACACCTGCAGGCATAGATGGCTATTATAATGGTGTACAGTTGAGTACAGTAGGTTTTGGGTGGGTTTTGGCAGGCTCACCATACAATATAAGGGTGTAATGGTGAGATCTGTACCTGGGTCATTTTATGTGAAGTCCACTGCAGTGGCCCCTAGAGTTCCCCACTGCTCTGCTGGGTTGTCTGTGTGGCCACTCTACTAAGAATGCTGCCCCTCCCCCCCCCCCCCCCCCCCCCCCCCCCATCCCATACATCCCAATAGCATGTTTTTGTGTGTGTTTTCCCTTGGGTTTTTTTTTCTCTCAAAAATAGTTCTAAAAAATAGAGGCACTGAGCAAAAAAAGTCTAGCAAATGGCCATTTTTGAAACTAAAAGTTGGACATTTTTCTGGTTTGAAAATGGCCATGTTCACTACTAGATTTTTGGACATTTTTCGCAAAACGTCCAAAATCGGATTTAGATATCATATTGAAAATGTTCCTCCACACCAGCAATCCAACAATGTTGCAAACTGACAACATTTTACTTGCTATCAGCCTTAAGGCCTCTTTCCCCTTTCTCTCCGAGGTATACTCATAGTGTATGATATGAATGTGATATAAAATATGCATACTTGTTCTAGATCTGTTCTGCTATTCTCGAGTCACGAACCATAGAAGTCTGCCAAACACTGGTCCTACTTCACAACTGCTGGAGTTGCCATCAAAGTCCATTCCAGCTCGTTCAAATTTGTCTTTCTATAATCAGGATGCAGACTGTAGAAATCTGCCCTGTTTTACCACATTTGGGACATAACATTCCCAACTACTGGACTTGCCATCTAAGCACCGCCACGTTTTGTTTTGTTTCTTTCCATGCATTTTGTCTCCACCATCTCCCCCAGGAGGGCATTCCAGGCATCCACCAACCTCTCCATGTAAAAGTATTTCATGACATTACTCCTGTCTACCACTCTGTAATCTTAATCCATGTCCTCTTCTACCATTTCCTCATCTCTGGAAAAGATTTGTATGTACCTTTCAAGTATTTAAATGTCTGTATCATATCTCCCCTAACTCTTTTCCTCTAAGGTATACACGTTCAGGTCTTCAAGTCTCTTCTCATACGTATTTTGGCACAAAACCCATACCATTTTTGTTTTCTCTGGACAGCTTCAAGTCTTTTTATGGCCTTAGTACTTAAGGGCTCCAAAACTCAACATAATGCTGCAAGAGGGGCCTCACAAATGACTTGTACAGTATAGGGGCATTAACACCTCTTTTCTTCTGCTAGTTATACCTCTCTTTTAATGTAGCCCAGCATCCTTTTGGCTACTGCCACCACCTTGTCACATTGTTTTGCTGCCTTGAGATCCTCAGGCACTATCACCCCAAGGTCTCTCTCCTGAGCCGTGCTTATCACTCTCTCACCCCCCTATCTCATACATCACCTTTGGATTTCTACAATGTCAAGTGCATTACTCAGCACTTCCTTTAATAAAAAATTTTAACTACCAAATTTTAGACCATTTTTCTAATTCTCCAAGGACAAGCAAGACAACACAGACACACCTATGAGTGACATCATTCTACGGAACTTGGTGTGGGAAAATCCCCAGCTTCCATAGCGTCCCACAGATGAATCCAGAGACGAGTGGGTTATGTTCCCCTACCAGTAGGTGGAGATAAAGAGAACTTCAGAGTCTTTGTATATGTAGACCTGTGCAGCCAGCTTAATCTCAGTATTCTCTCTATCTCAGCAGGTGGATGGACATTATCCTGTGCAGCTCTCTGGATTGAGATTTGCTCCTAGCCTGTTCCCTCAGGATTAGTTGAGCTAGGGTTTCGTGGCCAGGTTGAGCCAGTACGGGGTACACCTGGTGGTGCCAGGTCCCTCCCCTACCCCTTTTCGGTTGCCAGGCATGGTAACACTCCTTGGCACTCAGCTTCTGATTTTCTCTGCAACTCCTGCCTCTATAAAAAAATTAAAAAAGAGAAAGAGAGAAGAAAAAGACAAGGAGGAAAGGAAATAAAGCAGAGCAGCAGGTGATAAGGGCTTTTCAGCTCTTACACCACACGGTTGGTAATTTGCTTCATTTGAGGCTCTGTTTTCTGCTTCACTATTGAGGTGAGTGTCATTTTATTCTTTCCGTTGGAGCGATTTGTCAGTTTTAAACAGCGGAACTTGGCTTTGCGTGGTCATCGTCACGGGGGTGTTTTATTTTGGGTGCTGGCAGGGGAGCATTGTTTTTAGGCCTCCGTTAGTATGCCATACCGAGCTGCGGTTTTGGCGGGATTTCGCCGTTGCGGGCGCCATTTTGTGCTGGGGCTTAATATTTAGAGCTCTCAGTTTCTCTGTTATTATTTAGGTAGCGCGCTTATGAAGGTGCGCGGGTGCGGGGCGGTAGCATCTTTGCCGGCCCGACCTTTCTTGTCGGCTGTGTCTGTCTAAGGGAGGGGAACTTTTAGAGTTTTTCGAGGGCTCATCCTCGTTTCCTTCTCGGGAGATACAGCAGGATTAGATGCCTTGTGGCGCTAGTAGCTTACCTGATGTTCATTGCTTTTGGGAAGTATGTGTAGCCGCAAGGGAACGTTGTTCGTGGGCCTTCTCTTCTAGGGGAAGGTTAATTCGACTCTAGGTGTTTGCCTGCTCTAGGCTCTTTTCGCCTTTTGGCTGCATTGCTTTGCAGGGAGCGAGGACTTAATTCCCTCAAATTTCCTCTCTGGCTGGCTTACATATAAGTACATAAGTAATGCCATACTGGGAAAAGACCAAGGGTCCATCGAGCCCAGCATCTTGTCCACGACAGCGGCCAATCCAGGCCAAGGGCACCTGGCAAGCTTCCCAAACGTACAAACATTCTATACATGTTATTCCTGGGATTTTGGATTTTTCCAAGTCCGTTTAGTAGCAGTTTATGGACTTGTCCTTTAGGAAACCGTCCAACCCCTTTTTAAACTCTGCTAAGCTAACCGCCTTCACCACATTTTCCGGCAATGAATTCCAGAGTTTAATTACACGTTGGGTGAAGAAAAATGTTCTCCGATTTGTTTTAAATTTACTACACTGTAGTTTAATCGCATGCCCCCTAGTCCTAGTATTTTTGGAAAGTGTGAACAGACGCTTCACATCCACCTGTTCCACTCCACTCATTATTTTATATACCTCTATCATGTCTCCCCTTAGCCGTCTCTTCTCCAAGCTGAATAGCCCTAGCCTCCTTAGTCTTTCTTCATAGGGAAGTCGTCCCATCCCCGCTATCATTTTAGTTGCCCTTCGCTGCATGTTTCCTTTCTTGTGCATATTTAGTGCCTTTCTGGTACAGCTCTTGGTGTTTCTAGCCCAGGCTACTGTTTTTAGCATGACTGGTGGGTAATTAAGTCTGATCCCACGGGGGGAGGACAGGGGTTTAGCTGCAGCTAGCCTCTTCTCTCAGAGTTCTCCTGCTGGCTATGGTGTTCATGCTGCCATGAGCACACATGTTGACTCAGCTCTCTTTATTGGTCCTGCTTCTTAGTTACATGTGGATTGGTATCCTTTTTGGATGTTATGACAGTCTGCTCCTTCTCCAGGCACCAAGCCCTACTGGGTCTCTTCGGCTTTCAGGGTGGTTTTGGTGTGGGATTGTTCAGGCTACGGGCATTGTGCTCTGTGTTATTTCAAGATTTCTTTCCACCAATTCTTGGCAATATCTGGTATAGTTAGCATTGGCTTAGCCATCTGTCCACGGATGTGGCTTCCAAATCATGTTTGGCACCCTGCCTTTTGGAGTAATTTTGGCACTGGAACAGATCTATGGCAGTTGGGTTTAGACCTGAGGGACTTCCGAGTTTCAAAGTGTGCCAGGGGATGATGGTTTCTCCTCTTGGTGGGGGGCAGGAAATCCGCTCCGGGTTTCCATTTTCTTCGACAAGCCACCTGACTGCTGTTTAAATGAGCTCTGTTTTTACTTCAGGTCAGCCTATGCCTGCGGTATCTTGGACCCCTGTTTGGTCTTAGGAGCAGTGAACTAAGATTAGGTCAGCTCAAATGTGTCTTCACACAGTTACAACCTGGACTTCATTACAGTTTTTCTTGGAGTCTACATGCAAGCTCTGACACAGTCAGGCAGTCTTGCCACCTTGCCAGTGTTTCTTCCTTTGGGAGAAGTGGCGTCTGTTTCCAGTTGCAATTTGGAAATGTGAAGTTTTTTCCTTTGCTTGGTAGTTGCATCCAGGGAGCTTCTTCCTGTTGGAATGTAGAGGCTCGGGTGTTTACGGTTCAGCCTTTCACAATGGGAAACTGGCAGGGTATAATAGTTCTGTCTGGTGGGGAGAGTTGATATCCTCCATGGACCTCAAGGAGTTTTATTTTCATAGTCCCAGGGTTCCTGGCGGCAAGGGGTCTTAGCGACTTATGACCATGTCATTCAGCCTTTCCTTCTTGCTGACGATTTTTTTTTTCACAAGGTCATGGTGGTAGTGGCAGTTTTCCTTCGTGAGATGAATGACAGGTTCTTCCACACCTCGGGGCTGGCTGGTTTATGGCTCTCTCTCTCTATCAAGAGACTCTACAGTATTCAGACAAGTTTCCTTCTCGTTTTTCAGTCTTTAGATAGAGTCAGTTGTTTCTCTCCCTAATTTTGCCTATCGGGACTGCTGTTCCATGTAGTCTTGGGAAATCCTTTCTTTTCGTTGCTCCACATCAGATGCCATCTCAAGTCAGGTATTACTTTTCTTACCAGGTCCAGGACATGGGAGCAAGGTTTTTCTTTCTTGGACTTTCCCCTTGGGCCTCGGCCCGTATCAGATTACTTCAGGGATTCCTTCTCTACTTGGGCCCCCATCTATATGGTTCCCTTCAGCCAACTTGGTCTCCAGGGGGGATTTCTGCTGATATTTCAGTTTTTTCTCGCTGGAGTTTGTATCTGCAGCTTGTATGCTGCGAGGGCGTGCCGTAGCTGGGCCTGGAGTTTGTATCTGCAGCTTGTATGCTGCGAGGGGGTGCCGTAGCTGGTGGTCACAGTTGTGGATCTCTTTGGGGGGGTTTCTCGTTTTCTCAAACCCGTGAATTCCTCCTGTTTGCTCTGAGGGTCTGCAGGGTACTTTCCTTCTGGTAGGGATTCGAGTGGCCCTTGGTAAGCAACTGTTAGCTCTATCCCTCTTCTGAGTACCCTCGAGAGCACCATTCTTGCTAAGCTGTCCTTCGACTTAGTCCAGGGTCTTTTCGGGTCTGTGCCCTTTGAGGGCTAGCTTGCCTCAGATCTTCCTTTATTCCCTGGCTTTCGGGCGGGAGTTTTAGCCAGGCACAGGCAAATATTGCCTTTTCTATTTCAGGCGTCTTTTTCCTGGCACTTTTGGCAGTCATCCTTTCTCTGTAAGAGACACAGTGCTTTCCTGCTTAGCACATCTTTTTGAGATACAGCGGGATTTTCACCTCTTGGCTGTAGATTTTTCTCTGCTTTTCTTCAAGAGAAGTGGATTGGAGCTAGGTCTTGGGTTTGACTCTCCCTTAGCTGGGTTTTTCCCTCAGTTTGATGTTAGTGACCAGTTTCCATTTTGTTCCTGGGCTGGCGAGAGTTGTGGCTTGCTTACGACCGTACGGCTGCATTTTGCTCCCTATGGTCTGAGGATTACAGCTCCATGATGCTTATCTCCCTCTTGGCAGGAGTTCTTTCTTTATGTTGGCTATTGCTACGTCTCGGTTGCCTAGGAGGGCGGTCTTTGTGGCTCAGGGTCCTGCTGAGGACCGAGAGTGTCTCTTGAGGCATGGGGATTTCTCTTATTATAGTTTTTTTGTCCCTCTGGGTCAGGAAAGTGCAGCATCAGGGCTGCAATTCCACTAGTGGTGCTCTTTCCTGTTAGCCTTCTGGCAATACCTTTTTCTTTAGCTTTTCCCCAGGGTCTATGTATTTTGCTGGTTGAGTACAGCTCTGTCGCTGCTTGTTGAGCACAGCTCCATCACCGCAGGTTGAGCACAGCTCCATCACCGCAGGTTGAGCACAGCTCCATCACCGCAGGTTGAGCGCAGCTCCATTGCCGCAGGTTGAGCGCAGCTCCATCGCCGCAGGTTGAGTGCAGCTCCATCACTGCAGGTTGAGTGCAGCTCCATTGCCACATGTTGAGCGCAACTCCCTCGCTGCATGTTGAGCACAACTCCGTCGCTGCATGTTAAGCCAGCTCCATCACGGTGTGTTGAGTGCAACTCCCTCGCTGCATGTTGAGCGCAACTCCCTCGCTGCATGTTAAGCCAGCTCCATCACGGTGTGTTGAGCACAACTCCAGCTTTACATTTGAGCACAGCTCCATCGATGGATGTGGTAGGTAGCTCTTTCGCTGTATATAGAGCACAGCTCCATTGCTGTAGTTGAGCACGGGTCCATCGCTGTATGGAGCACGGCGCCTTCGCTATATATTGAGCACGGCGCCTTTGCTGTATATGGAGCACAGCTCCATCGCTGTAGGTTTAGCGCGACTCCATCGTTGGAGGTTTAGCACGGCGTCATCGCTGTATGTTTAGCGTGGCTTCATCGCTGCAGGTTGAGTGCAGTTCCTTCGATGCTTTTGAGCGCAGCTTCATCGCTGCATGTGAGTTCGGGGACTTTGCTGTGTGTTGGTCACAGTGCCTTCGATACATGTTGAGCACAGTGCCATCACTGTAGCTATATCATTGTATGTGGAGTGCACTTCCTTTGCTGCATGTTGTATGCTGTTCCATCGCTCCATGTTGGGCACAGCTTCGTTATTCCATGCAGTTCCGCCATTCCAGGTTGGGCGCAGTTCCTTCGCTGCATTCTGGGCGCAGTTTCACGGTTCCAGGTCCACTTTAGCTCCATTGTTGGGGGTTGCGGCTGGGTGATATATATTCTTTCTGGCGTGGGGGAGGCTTTCTTCCCCTTCTTGCTCCATTTCGCCTTTCTTCAGGTTTTTTTTAGGAACCTGGTTCTTTTTACAAGTTCTGGGGCATATCTTTCAATCCGACCTCCGTCTTGCGGGTTGGGCTATGTTTTCCAGCCTTTGACTATTGGGGGATCCCTCCCTGCACTTGGGACTGCTTTTGTACATCCCACTCATCTCTGGATTGATCTGTGGGACACTATGGAAGGAAAAATTAGTTATTACCTGATAATTTTCTTTCCATTAGTCACAACAGATCAATCCAGAGGCCCGCCTTGTACTGTTGTTTGTTTGAATAATTTTCCTTGTTATCAGGGGACATGGCTCTTGAGGTTGGTCCTGTTCTCAGGGACCACTGGGAGCTAACGGTAAACTGCAGAGGATGGAGTACTTTCCTGATTGCAATTCCCTCTTACGTGGTTTTCCTCCCGCTGTTGCGGTAGAGGAAGAGCCTGCAAGGGTTCTTTCGAGGCAGGAGTGGAATTTAATATTGGATTATTTTTGTTCTTCAGCTGCTTTGGTATCGACAATACTGAGATTAAGCTGGCTGCACAGATCTACATATACGAAGACTCTGAAGTTCTCTCTATCTCCACCTGCAGGTAGGGGAACATAACCCACTCGTCTCTGGATTGATCTGTTGGGACTAATGGAAAGAAAATTATCAAGTAATAACTAATTTTCCTTCTTTTCTGTAAGCTTTTGGGAGTCCCACTGTTCATGCACATGTGTCTTCCCACCCGCCATTGCTGCATGGGACCAACCAGGAACAGTGAAGGTGTCTTTTCAGTGTCTCCTCTGTTGTGGTTTGCACTTCATCAAATACAGCCTTCTCCGAGGACAAGCAGGCTGCTTGTTCTCACTGATGGGTGACGTCCACGGCAGCCCCTCCAATCGGAAACTTCTCTAGCAAAGTCCTTTGCTAGTCCTCGCGCGCCCGCGCGCACCGCGCATGCGCGGCCGTCTTCCCGCCCGAAACCGGCTCGAGCCGGCCAGTCTTCTTTTGTCCGCACTCGGTACGGTCGTGTTTTCGCCGTATCGAGCCCCGGAAAGTCGACCTCGCGCGTCCAAAGTTATTTTTGACGTGTTTTTTCTTCGGAAAAGTCTTTTAAAGTGTCGGGAAGTGCTCGGTTTTCGTGTTACCCTTCCCGTACTTCCAGCTTTTTGCCCCGATAAGTTTTCTTTCCTCGTCGGGGTAGGCCTCTTTCGGCCTCGGTCGAGATTTTCTCCCTTTAAATCTTTTGGTGCTCTTTTTCCGTCATTTCGGACTTTGATTTCGCCGGCGTGATTTTTCCGCCCATGACATCGAAGCCTTCCAGCGGCTTCAAGAAGTGCACCCAGTGCGCCCGGGTTATCTCGCTCACTGATCGACACTCGTCGTGTCTTCAGTGTCTGGGGGCCGAGCACCGCCCTCAGAACTGTAGTCTGTGTTCCCTGCTTCAAAGGCAGACTCAGGTAACGAGATTAGCCCAGTGGAACGTGTTGTTCTCGGGCTCTTCGTCGGCATCGGCACCGGGATCTTCGAGTGCATCGACGTCGTCAGCGTCCAGACCATCTTCCTCGGCCGCCCGTGCATCGAGGCATCGGGCCTCTGCATCGGCGCCGAGACATCGGATAGCTGCATCGACGTCGGTGGTACCGGGACCTCGTCTGCTGATGTCGTCGGACGGTGGTGCATCGTCAGGAGTGCAGGTGAGGGCTGTCCATTCCCCTGCTGGTGGCGGTGAGCCTTCGGGTGGGTCTCCTCCTACCCTGAGGGCTCCTGCGGTACAGCCCCCCGAGACCGACCTCCTTCGGCCTCGGCCCCGAGGAAGCGACGGCTGGATTCTACGTCCTCCTCGTGGGTGCCGGGGAGCTCCGGTGACATGCTTCCGAAGAAATCGAAGAAGCATCGACATCGGTCGCCTCCCCGCGTCGGCACCGAGAGCTCTGGGTCGCCGAGGGAGTCGGCACCCAGCAGGCATCGGCACCGAGAGGACCGCTCACCCTCTGTTCAGGAGGTGTCGATGCGCTCCATTCTGGACAGCCCGGAACAGCCTCCTCGCCCGGAACAGGTTCTGACGTCGACGCCTGCATCGACCTCTTTGCTTTTCTCTGCAGCCGCTCTGAACGAGAGCCTCCGGGCCGTTCTCCCAGAGATTCTGGGAGAGCTGTTGCGCCCTACCCCTCCGGTACCGGCGGTGCTTGCACCTCCGGTACCGTCGAGCGTGGCGCCGGCTGGCCCATCGCCCGGGGTGAGGTCCCCGACGTCGGTACCGCGTGCGGTGCCGACTGCGGCCACCTCCCAGGAGGGCTCCCCGACTACGTCGGCGGAGGGAGCTTCGCCGATGCGGGCGAGGGAGTCTACCTCTCGACGCCCCCATCGTGGACGTGGCTCCACCGAGTCGAGCCGGGCGAGGTTGCAGACACAGGTTCGTGAACTTGTGTCTGACACCGAGGGTGAGGCCTCGTGGGAGGAAGAGGAAGACCCCAGATATTTCTCTGACGAGGAGTCTGAGGGTCTTCCTTCTGATCCCACTCCCTCTCCTGAAAGACAGCTTTCTCCTCCTGAGAGTCTGTCTTTCGCTTCCTTTGTCCGGGAGATGTCTACGGCCATCCCCTTCCCGGTGGTTGTGGAGGACGAGCCCAGGGCTGAAATGTTTGAGCTCCTGGACTATCCTTCTCCACCTAAGGAAGCGTCCACTGTTCCCTTGCACCATGTCCTCAAAAAGACATTGCTTGCGAACTGGACAAAACCTCTAACTAATCCCCACATCCCCAAGAAGATCGAGTCCCAGTACCGGATCCATGGGGACCCAGATCTGATGCGCACCCAGTTGCCTCATGATTCTGGAGTTGTGGATCTGGCCCTAAAGAAGGCTAAGAGTTCTAGAGAGCATGCTTCGGCGCCCCCGGGCAAAGACTCTAGAACCTTAGACTCCTTTGGGAGGAAGGCCTACCATTCCTCTATGCTCGTGGCCAAAATCCAGTCTTACCAGCTCTACACGAGCATACACATGCGGAACAATGTGCGGCAGTTGGCGGGCTTGGTTGATGCTCTCCCCCCCGAGCAGGCCAAGCCTTTTCAGGAGGTGGTCAGGCAGCTGAAGGCGTGCAGAAAATTCCTGGCCAGAGAGGTGTATGACACCTTTGATGTTGCGTCCAGGGCCGCTGCTCAAGGTGTGGTGATGCGCAGGCTCTCATGGCTGCGTGCCGCCGACCTGGAGAATAGACTCCAGCAGCGGATTGCGGACTCGCCTTGCCGTGCGGACAACATTTTTGGAGAGAAAGTCGAGCAGGTGGTAGAGTCTCTCCACCAGCGGGACACCGCATTCGACAAGTTCTGCCGCCGGCAGCCTTCAGCATCTACCTCTACAGGTAGAAGATTTTTCGGGGGAAGGAAGACTGTTCCCTACTCTTCTGGTAAGCGTAGGTACAATCCTCCTTCTCGACAGCCTGCGGCCCAGGCTAAGCCCCAGCGCGCTTGCTCTCGTCAGCAGCGTGCGCCTCAGCAGGGCCCCGCGGCTCCCCAGCAAAAGCAAGGGGCGAGCTTTTGACTGGCTCCAGCAGAGCATAGCCGACATCCAAGTGTCAGTGCCGGGCGACCTGCCGGTCGGGGGGAGGTTGAAAGCTTTTCACCAAAGGTGGCCTCTCATAACCTCCGATCAGTGGGTTCTGCAAATAGTCCGGCAAGGATACACCCTCAATTTGGCCTCAAAACCTCCAAATTGTCCACCGGGAGCTCAATCCTACAGCTTCCAGCACAAGCAGGTACTTGCAGAGGAACTCTCCGCCCTTCTCAGCGCCAATGCGGTCGAGCCCGTGCCATCCGGGCAAGAAGGGCTGGGATTCTATTCCAGGTACTTCCTTGTGGAAAAGAAAACAGGGGGGATGCGTCCCATCCTAGACCTAAGGGCCCTGAACAAATATCTCGTAAAAGAAAAGTTCAGGATGCTTTCCCTGGGCACCCTTCTCCCCATGATTCAGCAAAACGATTGGCTATGCTCTCTGGACTTGAAGGATGCCTACACACACATCCCGATACTGCCAGCTCACAGACAGTATCTGCGATTTCAGTTGGGCACACGCCACTTCCAGTACTGTGTGCTACCCTTTGGGCTCGCCTCTGCGCCCAGGGTGTTCACAAAGTGCCTAGCTGTAGTAGCAGCGGCACTTCGCAGGCTGGGGGTGCATGCGTTCCCATATCTCGACGATTGGCTGGTGAAGAACACATCCGAGGCAGGAGCCCTGCAGTCCATGCAGATGACTATTCGCCTCCTGGAGCTACTGGGGTTTGTGATAAATTATCCAAAGTCCCATCTTCTCCCAGTGCAGAAACTCGAATTCATAGGAGCTCTGCTGGATTCTCGGACGGCTCGCGCCTATCTCCCAGAGACGAGGGCCAACAACTTGTTGTCCCTCGTCTCGCGGGTGCGAGCGTCCCAGCAGATCACAGCTCGGCAGATGTTGAGATTGCTGGGCCACATGGCCTCCACAGTTCATGTGACTCCCATGGCCCGTCTTCACATGAGATCTGCTCAATGGACCCTAGCCTCCCAGTGGTATCAGGCTGCTGGGGGTCTAGAAGACGTGATCCACCTGTCCACGAGTTTTCTCGAATCCCTGTATTGGTGGACAATCTGGTCCAATTTGACTCTGGGACGTCCTTTCCAAATTCCTCAGCCACAAAAAGTGCTGACAACGGATGCGTCTCTCCTGGGATGGGGAGCTCATGTCGATGGGCTTCACACCCAAGGAAGCTGGTCCCTCCAGGAACGCGGTCTACAGATCAATCTCCTGGAGTTGCGAGCGATCTGGAACGCTCTGAAGGCTTTCAGAGATCGGCTGTCCCATCAAATTATCCAAATTCAGACAGACAACCAGGTTGCCATGTACTATGTCAACAAGCAGGGGGGCACCGGATCTCGCCCCCTGTGTCAGGAAGCCGTCAGCATGTGGCTCTGGGCTCGCCGTCTCGGCATGGTGCTCCAAGCCACATATCTGGCAGGCGTAAACAACAGTCTGGCCGACAGACTGAGCCGGATTATGCAACCTCACGAGTGGTCGCTCAACTCCAGAGTGGTGCGCCAGATCTTCCAAGCGTGGGGCACCCCCTTGGTGGATCTCTTCGCATCCCGAGTGAACCACAAAGTCCCTCAGTTCTGTTCCAGGCTGCAGGCCCCCTGCAGACTGGCATCGGATGCCTTCCTCCTGGATTGGGGGGAGGGCCTGCTGTATGCTTATCCTCCCATTCCTCTGGTGGGGAAGACTTTGTTGAAACTCAAGCAAGACCGAGGCACCATGATTCTGATTGCTCCTTTTTGGCCGCGTCAGATCTGGTTCCCTCTTCTTCTGGAGTTATCCTCCAAAGAACCGTGGAGATTGGAGTGTTTTCCGACCCTCATCACGCAGGACGAAGGGGCTCTTCTGCATCCCAGCCTCCGGTCCCTGGCTCTCACGGCCTGAATGTTGAGAGCGTAGACTTTGCCTCTTTGGGTCTGTCAGAGGGTGTCTCCCGCGTCTTGCTTGCTTCCAGGAAAGATTCCACTAAGAGGAGTTACTTCTTTCTGTGGAGGAGGTTTGCCGTCTGGTGTGACAGCAAGGCCCTAGCTCCTCGCTCTTGTCCTACACAGACCCTGCTTGAATACCTTCTGCACTTGTCTGAGTCTGGTCTTAAGACCAACTCTGTAAGAGTTCACCTTAGCGCAATCAGTGCATACCATTACCATGTGGAAGGTAAGCCGATCTCAGGACAGCCTTTAGTTGTTCGCTTCATGAGAGGTTTGCTTTTGTCAAAGCCCCCTGTCAAGCCTCCTACAGTGTCATGGGATCTCAATGTCGTTCTCACCCAGCTGATGAAACCTCCTTTTGAGCCACTGAATTCCTGCCATCTGAAGTACTTGACCTGGAAGGTCATTTTCTTGGTGGCAGTTACTTCAGCTCGTAGAGTCAGTGAGCTTCAGGCCCTGGTAGCCCAGGCCCCTTACACCAAATTTCATCATAACAGAGTAGTCCTCCGCACTCACCCTAAGTTCTTGCCAAAGGTCGTGTCGGAGTTCCATCTGAACCAGTCAATTGTCTTGCCAACATTCTTTCCCCGTCCTCATTCCTGCCCTGCTGAACGTCAGCTGCACACATTGGACTGCAAGAGAGCATTGGCCTTCCACCTGGAGCGGACACAGCCCCACAGACAGTCCGCCCAATTGTTTGTTTCTTTTGATCCCAATAGGAGGGGAGTGGCTGTAGGGAAACGCACCATATCCATTTGGCTAGCAGATTGCATTTCCTTCACTTACGCCCAGGCGGGGCTGGCTCTTGAGGGTCATGTCACGGCTCATAATGTTAGAGCCATGGCTGCGTCGGTAGCCCACTTGAAGTCAGCCTCCATTGAAGAAATTTGCAAAGCTG
Source organism: Microcaecilia unicolor (assembly GCF_901765095.1). Classification (NCBI taxonomy): domain Eukaryota; kingdom Metazoa; phylum Chordata; class Amphibia; order Gymnophiona; family Siphonopidae; genus Microcaecilia; species Microcaecilia unicolor. Next base: position 159,532,318 of record NC_044041.1, read on the forward strand.
CGACGTGGTCATCTGTCCACACATTCACATCTCATTACTGCCTGCAGCAGGATACCCGACGCGACAGTCGGTTCGGGCAGTCAGTTCTTCAGAACCTGTTTGGGCTTTAGGATCCAACTCCACCCCCCGAGGGCCCTGTTTGTTCTGTTCCAGGCTGCACTCTCAGTTAGTTGGTAAATTTTTTAGGTCAATCTCAGTTATGTCCTCGCCGTTGCGAGGCCCAATTGACCATGGTTGTTGTTTTGAGTGAGCCTGGGGGCTAGGGATACCCCATCAGTGAGAACAAGCAGCCTGCTTGTCCTCGGAGAAAGCGAATGCTACATACCTGTAGAAGGTATTCTCCGAGGACAGCAGGCTGATTGTTCTCACAAACCCGCCCGCCTCCCCTTTGGAGTTGTGTCTTCCCTTGAAGTGTATTGTCTTGCTACATACTGGACTGGCCGGCTCGAGCCGGTTTCGGGCGGGAAGACGGCCGCGCGAGGACTAGCAAAGGACTTTGCTAGAGAAGTTTCTGATTGGAGGGGCTGCCGTGGACGTCACCCATCAGTGAGAACAATCAGCCTGCTGTCCTCGGAGAATACCTTCTACAGGTATGTAGCATTCGCTTTGTGGCCTCTTTTTCTTTTTGTGAGTGCTGTATGAGACCAGAATTCCTGTTTTTTCCTCTTTCTAGTTCCTTAGGGCCTGATATTCAGCCAGCAGTACGTCTGCTGTCCACCACTGGTATTAAACCCGGATATTCAATGCCAGGCCATTTGCGGCAACTGGCATTGAATATCTGGGTTTATTTTGGTCTCTAAAAAGTTAACCGGCTATGCCACTATTCAGCGCTAACCGGTTAATGTTTTAGTGGTCATAGATAGGCCTGCTAGTTAAGCGGCCTATTTTGATCGCTCAACATAGCCAATTTGGCGCTGAATAGTCATGTGATATAGCCTGTTATTGGCTAGCCACTAACTGGGATATTCAGCGGGAGATAATTGGTTACCTCCCGTTGAATATTTGCAATTAGGTGCGTAAATGCTATTAACCGGCCAGTTAAATAGTTTTGAATATCAGGGGGTTAGTGTTTTATTGGTCTTTATAAGTTTTCTTTCATTTACCGCAGTTTGTTGCCCTACTTAGGCTTGAGAATTCTTGTTGGGATATCAATTTTTTCCTTTTCTTTTTATCATTGAGCCATTTGATTTCACTGCAGCTATGTTCTCCGCATGTCCCAAAAAAAACTCACAGTGGTTTCAGATGGTACCCCCCATGTGCCAAGACTGTATCAAAAACCTGTGCACATTACTGGTGTTTGACATGCTTGGGACCTGACCATGATGCTTTTTTCTTGTCATCTCAGTCACCAGATGTCCATGAGAACCTTCAAGAGTCAAGAATAGTGCAGAAGTATATTTGATACTGAGAAGTCCAGCCATCGTCAGCCCAGGGAGCTGTATCAGACACTGGGGATGCTTCAACATAAAGGAGGTCTTCACCTGCCTTGGCATTGAGCATTGGCAGCACCCATCTGATCCAGGCATCCTCGGATCCAACATTAAGGACTCATAAGGATTCAACATTGTCCGCATCGGTGCCAAGGGACTACATTGTAGTGCCTCGTCGAGGCACAGTATCTGGAGCACCAGGGCAACAGCATCACTAACGCCCAAGAAAAGCCTGCTTTATGTGGGCCGCTCTCCCTTTAGGGATTTGGCACTGGTCTTCTGATTTGGGCCCAATTCTTGCTGTGGATGACCACCTCAACTGAGTCCCTGCTTATGCCAGTGCCTGTCACCAAACGGACCCGGGCCATGCACTAGGAGGAGCTGGGGTGACTTCTTGCCTGACACGATGCCATGGCATCAAGGATGTCAATGTCATACCCAGGGTCAGTCCAGCTGATCCTGGAAGCTCATGCTCTCCTTCTTGGCCAAGCATTAACACTGATGCCTGAAAGGGCTATTGGTGTCTGTAACAGCTGAGATAGTGTTGTGTCCAGCCCCATGAAGGTGAGGAGCCTCCTCGAGGTCCAGGTCCCTCACCATGCCTATACACTCTCAATCTGAGTCTTAGTCAGACTACTCCTGGGCTTCTGAGGAGGAGCCAGATGATATCTTGGAGGCAGGATCTCTGGAACTTCCATCAGTTCCCTCCCCACCACATAAGAAGAGGAAGTCTCTGACCTGAGGAGCTGTCCTTTGCAAATTTCATCAGGGAAATGGCTGAGGCCCTCCCATTTAAGTTGGAGGTCAAGGGTGAGCCCATAGTAGAAATGTTGGACATCCTTGACTTTGATGCCCTTCTTAAGGAAGCTATGACAGTGCTTGTTCACAGATGAGACTGTGGGAGACTCCCCCTCTTTGTTCATAAGAAGGCCGACTCTATGTATAGAATCAAAAAGGCCCCCAGATTTGAGAAGCTGCAGCTGATGCACCACTCTATGGTTGTCAGATCTGCTCTCAAAAGAGTCAAGAGCTCCAAGTCTCACTCCTCGGTACCCCCGGGGAGGGATACTCGGACTTTGGATTCTTTTGGGAGGAAGGTTTACCAGAATGCTATGCTGTCTTCCCTCATACATTCTTATCAGCTCTTAGTGAGCATGTGCATGATGTCCTTGGTGAACAGTGTGGCAGAATTTTAGACAATCTAACATAGTAATAGATGATGGCAGATAAAGACCTGTACGGTCCATCCAGTCTGCCCCACAAGATAAACTCATAGCATAAGGTATGATGTGATACTACATATGTATACTTGATTTTGATTTGCCCTTGCCATTTTCAGGGCACAGACCTTAGAAGTCTGCCCGGCACTGTCCTTGTTATCCAACTTCTGAAGCTGTTATTGAAGACCCTCTCCAGCCCATCCAAATCTGTCTAGCCACAATCAGGGCTACTTCCTGTTCCGGGGCAGAGGGAGCATGAAAACGAAGAGCCGGCAGGCGCACGGCCCCCCCCCCCCCCCCCCCCCCCCCCCCCCAGCGGCATGCACCCGGGGGGGGGGGCTGCATCCGGGAGGTGGGGCGCATCGGCGATCCGCCCCGGGTGTCAGCCCCCCTAGGAATGCCACTGCAGTTGCCCCTCTAATTTATTTCTTAACCGTTCTTCTCATTTTATCATAGTCTCCTTTTTTAAAGTTAAACGTTAACGTATTTGACTTCCTATGCATAGTTACTTCAAGGTTGATATCAAAACTGATCATATTATGATCACTGTTATCAAGCGGCTCCAGTACCATAACGTTCCCCACCAGATCATGCGCTCCACTAAGGACCAAGTCTAGAATTTTTCCTTCTCTCGTCGACTCCTGCACCAGCTGCTCCATAAAGCTGTCCTTGATTTCATCAAGGAATTGTACCTCTCTAGCATGTCCCAATGTCACATTTGCCCAGTCTATATTTGGGTAATTGAAGTCACCCATTATTATCACATTGCCCATTTTGTTTGCGTCTCTGGTTCCTTTTATCATTTCTGCGTCCTCCTGCTCATCATGGCGAGGCGGACAGTAGTACACTCCTATCACCATCCTTTTCCCTTTTCTACATGGAATTTCAAACCACAATGATTCAAAGGTGTGATTTGTGTCCTGCTGAATTTGTAATCTATCTGAGTCAAGGATGAGACAGGTTTTTTTTTCTGTGTTGAGTTTTAGTTGAAATGCATTTGTCCATGAGTTCATGATGATCAAGCTGAGCTTGATTTCGTTGGTGATTTCTATCAGGTCATAGTAACATAGTAGATGATTTATTTATTTATTTATTTTTATTTATTGCATTTGTATCCCACATTATCCCACCTTTTTGCAGGCTCAATGTGGCTTACAATTCATCATGGATACTGGAAATAGAAGTGAATATACATTTGGTTTACAGAGGGTTTTGTGTTACATGGTGGTGAAATACATGATAGTGTTAAAGCAAAAGACATTATAAGACAGTTCTGGATGTTTTAAAGATTATACAGTTACACATGTTGATCTTTGTGATGGCAGAGAAAGACCTGCACGGTCCATCCAGTCTGCCCAACAAGATAAACTCATATGTGCTACTTTATGTGTATACCTGACCTTGATTTGTATCTGCCATTTTCAGGGTACAGACCGTAGAAGTCTGCCCAGCACTAGCCCCTCCTCTCAACCACTAGCCCCACCTCCCACCACCAGCTCTGCCACCCAATCTCAGCTAAACTTCTTAGGATCCATTCCTTCTGAACAGGATTCCTTTATGTTTATCCTACTCATTTTTTAATTCTGTTACCGTTTTCATCTCCACCACCTCCCGTAGGAGGGCATTCCAAGTATCCACCACTCTCTCCGTGATGTTTGTAAGGAATGTATATTGTGACATCGTCTGCGTAGATGAAAGGGTTAAGGCCTTGGTTGGATAAGGGCTAGTGGGGGTCATCATTTAGATTATATCTAGCGCATGTCCTTTTATCCAGTGGATTTCCAAAAGTATGCATGGAAGTTTTCATAGTAAAAGTACCAATACAAATAGCCAGTGCAGCTTTGTGCATCTACTTTTCCCAAGTTAGTTTTCAAAATTGTTTTAAAGTCTGTCTGCCCAATATTCAAAGCAATTTTAACAGCCAGGAGAGGCTCCAGTCTGTTTAAATTGCTTGTCTAGGACTAATCTCAAATATTCAGTGGTACTTAACTGGATTGTGCTGCATAATCTCAGCAGTTAGCACCTAAGCCAAAACTGGCTAATTTTGGGGAGGTCCTAGGGTGGAGTTTACTTGGTTAAATGCTGATATTCAGCACTTAACTACATAAGATTACCACATAAATTTGGCCTCATAAAAAACTATCCTATCTTTATGTGGTTCAGCTTATACAGTTAAGTGCTGAATATTGCACATAACTGCATAAGTGTTTTCCGCCCATGTATGCCTGGAGGATATTCAATGCTGGTGCCCAGATGTGGCCCAGCATTGAATATCTTGGAATAATGCTGGTGGCAACCAAAAGAATGCTGTCCGCCACCGGCTGAATATCAGCCCTTGTAAATAGAAGGCACCTGCAGACGTTATCCATCTGTGCATTGTTTGAAGATTTCCCGATATAAATAAAACTAATAAATATAACAACTGATATTAGAATATTGCCAGCTATTGAAGTTAATATGGTATGCACCTGAAGACGTAAGAAACTATCTTTAAGACATGAATTATGTATACCTTAAAGGAGAAGAGGGTCAGGGAAGTTATGATACAGACATTTGAAATACTTGAAAGGTATTAATGAACAAACAAACCTTTTCCAAAGATGAAAAAACTGTAGAAGAAGAGGACATAAAATAAAGCTGAAAGAAATTTTAAAAGCAACATCATGAAATATTTTTTCTCAGAAAGGTTGGTGGATGCTTGGTATGCCCTCCCAATGAGGTGGTATGGGCTAAAATAGTGATGGAATTCAAAAAAAACGTAGAATAAACACAGAGGCTCCCTATATTAGCAAAAATATGGAATCAAAATATAGAGCATTTTTGCTCACAACAAAACGTAAATGACTTTCACACTTCAAAAAAGCATAGAGGGGATCTGCAGTTAGAACCCTAATCATCTCACTGGGCAGATTAGATAGGTCATCATTTACTATGTTTCTATGTATCAGTAAAGAGAAAGTAAAGTAAGTAAATGTGTAATAGAAGAGGAAGGGCATGCATAGGGTGAAAAGAAACAATGAAAAAGAAAATTTAAGTGCGATAACGCACACTGTAAAAAAAAATAAAATACAGAAAATAAGATGCAGAGATACAAGTAAGTGAAAAGCAAGTATGGGAAAAAAATGAAAGAGACGTGCAGATGGCAAAAGAAAGCCATGTCTTTACCATACATGTATCTCACTGTACCATAATATCACCTTGATATTATTCACACCTTGTATTTGTTCACACCGAAATCGGTCAACGCCGATTACGGTACCATGTAAGCCACATTGAGCCTGCAAAGAGGTGGGAAAATGCGGGATACAAATGCAACAAATAATAATAATAATAATAATGCATACACACACACATCAGGTGATAATCCTGAGAAACAGAGACGAGGGGGGGGGAGAGCTGACCCAGTTTTCTGCATACTGCTATTTTCTTCTCCCCCTTACTGGGCAGTTGTTGTAAAAGCAGAAAAGAAACCTGACCTGCTCTTGCAGTTTCTTCCAGGGTTTGAGAATCTCCCCTAAGCACCACATGTTGTCTTTGCAGTGTCCGCCCTGGAACGGCTTCCACCACAGCCACTAAAGAGTTGGCATATTTATGGCGCGTGATGTCCAAACAGGAGCGAAGACCATACTGGTAAGTTATATGCTTGTGTTAATAGGGAATCACTTACCTTAAGCTTTGGTTCTGTAAGATACCATTTTATAAAATGAGTAGCTTGTTAATACCATTCCAAGTTATTCTGCTCCTGAGGCAACTTGAGCTCTTACATTGTACAATGGTCTTGCTCTTTCTTAGTAATTAGCATAGATCATGCTCAGAGTTTTACAGCTGAAAATTTCTTGTTGTCCTCCTAAAAGTAAGTGGCACAGAGTTCTTTGAAGAGAAACAGTTTTACACCAATCATTCATGTGGGTGAGGTCATATGGAATGGTGTCAAAGCAGAACCATCATTCAGAGCCTTCTTAGAAACTTCTGAGCACTTCTCAGCATGCATAGTAATTCCTATGTGGCTGTTTTTTGCTTTCGTTTTCTAGCATTCCTTAGATTCTTTCATTTTCTTTTAATTACCTAGTTGAGTTTTCATCTTTAAGTTTTATTCTTCTTTCGTTACTTTTGATTATATAGCCACTGTTTCACCAAGGTCAAGCAGAACACATAGTCCTCATATATGAGTGATACCATCTGCTTGAGGCTTGGTTGGGGAAAAAAATGTAACAAAACCTCTCTAAGCTTTTGGAGCTTTCTGGTACAGTAAACTATACTTGTAGAGGTTCTCTCTTATACTTGTGTTATTGTATGGGGCCATCTCAGTTCCTTTTCTTCCCTGGAGTCTGGTGGTAATCTGTTTTCTCCGAGAACAAGCAGGCTGCTTATTCTCGCGTGTGGGTCGACGTCCGCATCGGCCCGGGAACCGGCATTTTACCACAGCAAAAAAAAAAAGTTTTGCTGGAGTCTTCTGGCGTGTGTGCGCACGTAACTCAGTTTTCTTTTTTCTGTGACGAGGTGCAGCAGGTTTTTCCTGTGCTCCTCGTTTGGCACGGGAAAGAGTATTGTGCTTTCACAGCTTTTTCGCATTTACGTGTTGTTTTATTTCCTTGTTTAAAAAAAAATGTTTGGGGGCCGGTGCTGTCCATCAGAACCTATTAATTTATAAAGCATGTATAGTTGGGAAGAAATGTATTTTAGTGAATTGGACAACTTCGGAGACACCATCGTTTTGGCAATGGCGCAACAGGTGGCATGCATTGCTCTTGATGGAATTGCAAGATTCTTGCTATAAACCAAAAAAACAGCGCAGTTTTTACTTAGTCTGGAAGCCTTATATTAACGAGATGGCCCCCAAAGCTCGCAGTTCCATTCTTAACAAGCTGAGATTAGATCCCATGAAACTAACAACGAGACCTGTTTGAAAGATACGGATGTCTGTTTAATTACTGAAGTGCAGGAGGTCGCCTGGATTAGGTTTAAAGGGGGGGGGAAGGGGGTACCTAAGGTAGAGGAGGGGGTACAGGGTTTCAAAAGGGGGGGGATTTAAGAAAACAGAGCTCTTATTTAGGTTGGGGTAGGAAGGGGATATACTAGTCTTGATTGTTTGTAGTATGTTCAGATACTTTTGGCAAATAGAGAAGATTGTTAATAAGATGTGTGGATAGGATAAGGTTAAGAGGCTGCAAATAAGGAGCATGATGCATGACAATATAAATGGCATGGATAATGTCATCAGTAAATACCACAAAAAGCAATATAGGGATCTGCTATCATAGGGGGAGGGTTTAAGGGTCCAGACCTTATCCATGATTGACATATGCTGGTCTGATGTCATAATAAGGAGTTTGTAATCACATGACCAGAATATATCCTTGTTGTTATGAATATGAGCTGTAGTAACGAAAAATGAACATCCTGTTTCGGAATATGGTTGTAATGTTTTATTGTACGTTCAATAAAAACTGTTTAAACCTAAAAAAAAAAATGTTTTACAATTTACTTTTTACAATCCTTAGTTCTTTATTTCCAAAGTTAAATTTTTCTTTCTTTTTCGACGCGGACGGTTTTAGGCCGCGCGGTCGGATTTCTCCCCCTTTTTGTGCCTCCTTTACTTTTGGCACAATCGAGTCCTTTAATTTCACCAAGGCCGTTTTTCCTTCCATGTCATCGAGGATACCCAGCGGCTTCAAATGTTGTACTCAGTGCAACCGGACCATCTCAGGTACCGATACCCATTCCTGGTGTATCCAGTGCCTTGGGCCCGATCACAGCCCAGCTGCTTGTAATCTGTGTCTTTGTATGAAGAAACGGACCCAAGTAGCTCGAGAAGCCCAACGTAAGAAACCTTTTGGGGCTCGGTCCGGTCCTTCGACGTCGGCATCAACATTGGTACCGAGGTCGGCAGTGTCAACGTCAACATCGAGGGGAGCATCGACGTCAGGAGCAGAGGTAATGGCTGCTGAGCGACCAAGTCGCGCTGGGAGCAGTGAGGCATCGAGTGGGTCTCCACCTGCCTTGAGGCCTCCTGTTATGCAGGCCCCCTGGGACCGACCATCGTCGGATCCGACCCCGAGGAGACGTGAGGATTCCATGTTGTCCTCATCAGTACCGAGGAGTCTTGGTGATGGGCATCAAGCGAAGGTGAAGTAGCATTGTCACCGATCTCATCTCCTTCGACACACAGGGCCAGGAGCTCTGAGGTGTCGAGGGATTCAGCACCTGAGAAGCGTTTGCGCTGAGAGGATCGCTCCCCCTCCATACAGGAGATACCGATGCGTCACACTTAGCAGCCCGGTACCTGCACCTGAGCCTCAGCAGATTCTGCCACCGAGTATTCCACTGACCCCGTAGCCTTCTCCAATGGCGGCTCTCGACGAGCGCATCCAGGCCCTGCTTCCAGAGATCCTGGAAGGACTGCTGCGCCAGTCTGCTTCGGTGTCAGGGGTGCTTGCACCTTCCATACCATCTGCTGCAGCGGCGTCTGGCCCTTCGCCTGCGGTAAGGTCCCCATCGGTGTTGACTGCCACCCAGGTTGACTCCCCTTCGACGTCGGTGGAGGAAGCTTCGCCGCAGTCCATGAGGGCATTGGCCTCTTGTCATCGCCATTGAGGAACTTGAACCTTGGCATCGAGGCAGGCTCAGTCTCGGAGTGTGATCCCAGATACTTTTCTTCCGATGAGTCATATGGGATTCCCTCTGAACCTTCCCCGCCACCTGAAAGGAGACTGTCTCCTCCTGAGAGTCTTTCCTTTACATATTTTATCCAGGAAATGGCTACGGCTATTCCATTCCCTATGGAGGTTGAGGATGAGCCCAAGGTTGAGGTGGACTATCCTTCTCCACCTTCAAGGACGTCCTTATGCGGAATTGGTCGTTCCCTCTGTCTGGCCCCATGATCCTGAAGAAAGCTGATTCTCAGTAACGGATCCACGGTGAACCTGCGTTGATGAGGTCTTAGTAACTCCACAATTCCATGGTGGTGGACTTCGCCCTCAAAAGTGCCAAGAGTACTAGAGACTATGCCTCGGCACCCCCAGGCAGAGAAGGTAGGACCTTGGACTCTTTTATGAGGAAGACATATCAGGCCGCTATGCTCCCTGCCCGTATCCAGTCCTGCCAGCTTTTCATGAGCGTACACTTGCAAAACTCAGTGAGGCAGCTGTCTAGCTTGGTCGATGCCCTCCCTCCGGAACAGGCCGAGCCTTTTCGCCAGGTGGTCAGGCAGCAGAAGATGAGTCGTAAATTCCTGACCAGGGGTGCTCACGACTCTTTTGATGTGGCATCCAGAATTGCTGCTCAAGGTATAGTGATGCGCAGACTCTCATGGCTGCATGTCTCTGACTTGGATCATTCGGTCCAGCAGCGGATGGCAGATGTACCTTGCTGGGGGGACAACCTTTTTGGTGAAAAAGTAGTGGATCTTGTTGACCAGATCAAGAAGCATAATGATGCTATGGATTCTCTCTCCCGCTAGGTGCCTCCTGCTACAACCTCCTCATCTAGGAGGTTTTTGGGGGGCAATAGGAGTGCTCCCTATTCCTATGCTAGGCGTAGGTACACTTCAGCTTCTCGACAGCCTAGTCTGTTCAGCCCCAGCGCACTCGTTCTCGTCAACATTGTGCGCCTAAGGTCCCTGCTGCTCCCCAGCAAAAGCAAGGGACGAGCTTTTGACTGGCTCCAGTTAAGCATAGCCACAGTAAAAGTGTCCGTACCAGACAGCTTGCCGGTTGGAGGGAGGTTAATGTTTTTTCACCAAAGGTGGCCTCTCATAACCTCCGACCGGTGGGTTCTTCAAATACTCCGGTTAAGGTACACCCTCAATCTGAAAAGCAAACTTTCAAATTGCCCACCAGGAACTCATTCTTACAGCTCCCAGCACAAGCATGTACTTGCAGAGGAAATCTCCACCCTTCTAGAGGCCCATGAGGTGGGACCCGTTCCACCAGGGGAAGAAGGGCTAGGATTCTATTCCAGGTACTTCCTTGTGCAAAAGAAAATGAGGGATGCGTCCCATCCTAGACCTAAGGGTCCTGAACAAATTCCTAGTCCGAGAAAAGTTCAGAATGGTTTCCCTGGGCACCCTTCTTCCCATGATTCTGGAGAACGATTGGCCATGCTCTCTGGACTTAAAGGATGCTTACACACACATCTCGATAGTTGCAGCTCACAGGAAGTTTCTTTGATTTCGGCTGGGAACACAGCATTTTCAGTACTGTGTACTGCCCTTTGGCCTGGCGTCTGCGCCCAGAGTGTTTACAAAGTGTCTAGCAATAGTCACAGCGTTGCTATTCAGACTGGGAGTGCATGTGTTTCCTTATCTAGACGATTGGCTGGTGAAGAGCACCTCGGAGGAGGGTGCTCTGGAGTCCATGCGAATGACTATTCAGGTGCTAGAGGTACTGGGGTTCGTAATAAATTACTCCAAGTCCCATCTCACTCCTGTCCAAAAGTTGGAGTTCATTGGAGCACTGCTGAACAAGCTCGGGCTTATCTTCCCGAGACAAAGGCAGACAACCTCCTGTCCCTGGTGTCCACAGTTTGAGTGTCTCAGCAGATCACAGCTTGGCAGATGTTGAGACTTTTAGGGCACATAGCCTCTACAGTGCATGTAACACCCATGGCATGTCTTCATATGAGATCAGCTCAATGGACCCTAACTTCCCAGTGGTATCAGGCTACAGGGAATTTGGAGGATGTGATCCAACTGTCCACTGAATTTCAAAATTCTCTTCAGTGGTGGACAATCCAGTCCAATTTGACTATGGGACGACCATTCCAAATTCCTCAGCCACAAAAAGTGCCGATGACGGATGCATCCCTCCTGGGGTGGGGAGCTCATGTGGATAGGCTTTACACTCAAGGAGCCTGGTCCTTCTGGGAAACAGGTCTTCAGATCAACCTCCTGAAATTACAAGCATTCTGGAACGCTTTGAAGGCTTTTAGAGATCGGCTATCCAACCAAATCATCCTGATTCAAACAGACAATCAGGTTACGATGTATTACACCAACAAGCAGGGGGGGGCACCAGATCTCGCTCTCTGTGTCAGGAAGCTGTTCAGATATGGCTTTAGGCACACTGTCAGGGCATGTATCTTCAAGCCACTTATCTGGCAGGTGTAAACAACAGTCTGGCTGACAGGCTGAGCAGTGTAATGCAACCTTACAAGCACTGAACATGAGCGTAGCTCACAAGATCTTCAGAGCATGGATCTTTTTGCCACTCAGATCAATCACAAGGTCCCTCAGTTCTGTTCCAGGCTTCAGGCCCATGACAGACTAGCGTCGGATGCCTTTCTCCTTCATTGGGGAACAGGCCTTCTGTATGCGCATCCTCTCATACCTCTAGTAGGGAAGATTTTGCTGAAACTCAAGCAAGACCGCGGAACCATGATCCTGATTGCATCCTTCTGGCCGCGTCAGATTTTGTTCCCTCTTCTTCTGGAGTTGTCCTCTGAGGAACCTTGGAGATTAGAGTGTTTTCCAACCCTCATCACTCAGAATGAGGGGTCGCTTCTACATCCCAACCTCCAGTTTCTGGCTCTCACGGCCTGGATGTTGAGAGCTTAGAATTCGCCTCCTTGGGTCTTTCAGAGGGTGTCTCCCGAATCTTGCTTGCTTCCAGGAAAGATTCCATGAAGAGGTGTTAACTCTTTGAAATGGAAGAGTTTTGCCATCTGGTGTGACAGCAAGGCCCTAGATCCTCTCTCTTGTCCTACATAGACCCTGTTTAAATACCTTCTACACTTGTCAGTGTCTGGTCTCAAGACCAACTCCATAAGGGTTCACCTCAGTGCAAGTAGTGCTTATCATCGGCGTGTATAGGGTAATACTATCTGTGGACAGCCTTTAGTGGTTTGCTTAATGAGAGGTTTTCTTTTGTCAAAGTACCCTGTCAAACCTCTGCCAGTGTCATGGGATCTCAACGTCGTTCTCACCAAGCTGATGAAAGCTCCTTTGAGCCACTGACTTCCTGCCATCTGAAGTACTTGACCTAGAAGGTATTTTGTTGGTGGCTGTTACTTCAGCTTGTAGGGTCAGTGAGCTTCAGGCCTTAGTAGTGGATGCACCTTATACTAAGTTTCATCACAATAGAGTAGTCCTCTGCACGCACCCTAAGTTCCTACCAAAAGTGGTGTCGGAGTCCCATCTGAACCAGTCAATTGTCTTGCCAGCATTTTTTCCCCAACCTCATGCCTACCCTGGTGAGACCAGCTTGCACACCTTGGACTGCAAGAGAGTATTGGCCTTTTACGTGGAGCAGACGAAGCCCTTCAGATAGTCCACCCAGTTGTTTGTTGCTTTCGATCCCATCAGGAGGGGAGTCACCATCGTAAAACGTAAAATCTCCAATTGGCTAGCAGATTGCATTTCCTTCACTTACGCCCAAGCTGGGCTGACTCTGGAGGGCCATGTCACAGCTCATAATGTTACAGCCATTGCTACCTCGGTGGCTCTCTTAAAGTCAGCCTCCATTGATGAAATTTGCAACGTGATCATCAGTCCACACATTCACATCTCACTACTGCCTTCAGCAGAATACCCGACATGACAGTTGGTTTGAGCAGTCAGTGCTGCAGAGTCTGTTTGGGGTTTAGAATCCAAATCTGCCACATTGAGCCTGCCATGAGTGGGAAAGCGCGGGGTACAAATGTAACAAAAAAAAAAAAAACGCCACCCCTAGGCCCTTTTTTTATTCTCTTAACAGGCTGTACTCTCAGCTAGCTGTATATAGTTTCAAGTTAACCTATGTTACGTCCTCGTCGTTGTGAGGCCCAATTGACCATTGTGCATTGTTTTGAGTGAGCCTGGATGCTAGGGAATACCCCACGTGTGAGAATAAGCAGTCTGCTTGTCCTCGGAGAAAGCAAAGGTTACCTATTGCAGGTATTCTCCGAGGACAGCAGGCTGATTATTCTGACAATCCCTCCCACCTCCCCTTTGGAGTTATTGTTATGCTTTTTGATTTAACTGAGGTATGCGCTTGCGTGGCGGGCAGGAAGTCAGTCTGCGCGTGCGCGGTGCGCACTGCATGCACGCCAGAAGACTCCAGCAAAACTTTTTTTTTTTTTTTTTGCTGTGGCAAAATGCCAGTTCCCGGGCTGACGGGGACATCGACCCACGTGTGAGAATATTCAGCCTTCTGTCCTCGGAGAATACCTGCTACAGGTAAGTATCTTCGCTTTTCTGTAATATCAGCAATTATGTTTTTGTTGCTTAGTCCTGACATGAAAAGACAGATTCTGTCTTTTTCACTCCTTTTTCCTCTTAGACAGACCCTAGTTTTTTGTTGCCCTTTACACTTTCCTTAATTTTTGGGACAGCTGTGATCTGTACCGGCATTGGTTCATTACGCAGTATTAGTACATTTTAAACCTTGATTTACCATGGGAGTCACTAACCTGTGGTAGCTCAGCACCGCAAGTTACTGACTCCCATGGTAAATGAATAATGCTGCTTGTAAGCCACCTCACAAGAAGCATTATTCTACTGATTAGGAGCACTGGGCCATCAAGCCATGGCCTGATGCTCCTGAGTTGTGTTAAGGAGCAAGCCATGTTGGCAATAAGGAACTCACTGAGCCCACAACCTCTAATCAGAAACCTCCCTTCCAAAGGCCCCCCTGTAATTCATTCTGTCACGTGAAAGCCCCCCCTCCCAGAAGGCCCCCCCCTGGAAGGACCCTTTATAGTCTTTCCCACTCCCTAAAAATATTCCAAAATGTGAAGGTTCCCCCCTCCCCAGAAGACCCCTCATCCACATGTAGCACCCCCAGGTCTGTTGTAACATCCTTGGTGGTCTAGTGCAATCCAGGCAAGAGCAATCTCCAGTTGTTCCTGCCCTTCCCAGCACCAAGTTCAAAATGGCACCAGTAACCCCTAGTGGTAGTGTAGCACTACTACCATTAGGTGTCATATTTATAAAATGACCCTAAGCAGAAATACTGCTAGACTACTGCTAGGCGTCGCCAGCACCATTTTGAATCCAGTCATATTTATAAGACCCTGTGAGGGATGGTGCCACGTCTCCTTAATGATACTCCCTCACGATGTTAGGTTAAGGAGGACCAGAGGAAAGCAGCGATCCCAACCACATTTGCTCTACTACCTGTGTGTGAATTGCAACTGTGACAGTCAGGTAGACCCAGTGTCACTGGGAACCTTGAAGAACTCTGTGCTTGATGCAGCCTGGGTTGAATGTTGTTGATGAGAGACCAGAGCATGCCGTAGCCTGCAGGACCATGGAAGGATGTTTTGCTTACAGCTAAGGACTAGTTTGTGTTATTTTTCCCCTTGCCGGTGAAGTTAACAGGACCCCCATACCTAGCACCTTTAATTATTATTTTGCTAACCTTGACCACTATGTGGCTGCAGGCCCTGCCCTCATTCATGTTACCAAATATGGTTCTAGAGGTGGGGTAGGAGCTTACCCTGCTGGAAGAAGCCAGAATCCTTAGCCTCCAGGACTCTGGGCCTTATAGGACTACCACACAGGACTGAGACCGACAGGCTAAAGAGGTTAGCTCTGCCCTGAGAGAGAAGGAAACTTTAAAGAATTTAATAGGAGCTGGACAGGCAGGTTTTTATTTTGTTTTGATTCTTGCACAGTGCGTGCTGCAGGTGTACAGAAAACACAGAAATATAGAAACAGAGAAAAATGTAGGGAGATAAAGTCCATATGGCTATATAGTCTGCCCATCCATGCCATCTACTCTCCTTATCACTCTCTTAGAGATCCTATGTACTTGTCCCAAGATCTCCTGAATTCAGATACTGTGAGCCAGCCGGGTTTTACTGCCATTGCTTTCCATTGAAAGCAATGGAAGTAAAACCTGGCTGGTTCAATTACTTCCATTGAAAGCAATTGCTTTCCATTGAAAGCAATGGAAGTAAAACCCGGCTGGCTCAATCCATCCTCCTTTTTCTGGAGCCATATGGTAACCCTAAATTTTCACCTCTACCACTTCCACCGGGAGGCCGTTCCATGAATTCACCACTGTTTCTGTGAAGAAGTTTTTCCTCAGGTTACTTCTGACTCTATGCCTTTTCACCTTCACCTTATGCTCTCTTGTTCCAGAGCTTCCTTTCAATTGAAAGATACTCACCTCCTGTGCATTTATGCCACATAGGATTTAAATGTCTGTATCATATCTCCCTTCTCCTGCCTTTCTTTCAAAGTATACATATTGAGATCTTTAAGTCTGTCCCCATACACTTTATTACAAAGACCACTTGACTATTTTAGTACCGCCCTCTGGACCAACTCCATACTGTATGTATCTTTTTCAAGATGTGATCTCCAGAATGGTACATAATATTTTAAATGAGGTCTCACTAGAGTTTTATACAGGGGAGTCGCGCTGTTCCAGGGGGGGGGGGGGGGCACTGCACCCGGGGGGCGGGGCGCATCGGCAATCCGCCCCGGGTGTCAGCCCCCCTAGGAACGCCACTGACATACTATCACAAAAGTTCTTCACCCTCTAAGCTGTACCATTCCCTCAGGTTTTTGCAGCCCAAATGCATGACCCTGCATTTTTTAGCATTAAATCTAAGCTACCAAATTCCAGACCATTCCTCTAGCTTCACTAAGTCCTTCCTAATGTTATCATAAGTACATAAGTATTGCCATACTAGGACAGACCAAAGGTCCATCAAGCCCAGCAACCTGTTTCCAACAGTGGCCAATCCAGGTCACAAGTACCTGGCAAGATCCCAATTTCCCTATGTAGAACCATATCAAAGGCTTTGATGAAATCTAAGAATACCTTGTCTAGCACTATCCCTCAGTTCAACTCTTGGGTTACGCAGTAAAAAATAAATCTAATTTGTCTAACAAGACCTACCTCTAGTAAAACCAACCTGCCTCGGATCCTGCAATCCACTGGACTCCAGAAACTGCATTAGCCTCTGTTTTAATAGCGTATACATTAACTGACTCACCACAAAAGTCAGACTAACTGGTCTATAGTTCCCAGCCTCCTCCTGCTTTGCTTATATGCCCAAATTTATAATGCTTAGCAAAAGAACATAGCAATGGCCACATGGTTGCACTGCAAATCTGTTTTAGAGAATAAAGTTGCCTGTTCACAAAGGATGCAGCCTTAGAAGTTTCCTGGGCCTCTCTCACCTGCCCAGGGAACAAACAGATGATCCGACCATCAGGTGTCTACCCTATTCATCCACAAAGAGACAAAACTTGCCTGACAGCCCAAACTTTAGTGGAATTCCAGCAGCAGGTGCAACAAGTGGTACAGAGGCAATGGGAACAGCAAAGACTTCCCAGAAAGCTCTGGAAGCCCAGCAGAACTCCCTGGCTCAGGTGACACAAGCACTACAGGCCCCCTGACAGCATGTTCCTTCTCCTATTCCAGTCCTAAAGAAAATGGTACTGAAAGATGACCCAGACTATTTTTTAACCAATTTTGAGAGGACTTTTGCCTGTCTGGTTGGCCAGAAGCATCATGGACTGCCTGTTTAGGGACCCTTCTAACTGGTAGCAGCCACACTACCTTCTAGGACATCAACTCCAGTGGGATGGCCACCTATATGGAAGTGAAGGCCACCATTCTGGAGAGGGCAGGCTGAACCCTAGAGTCCTACTGGCAACAATTCCAGAAGGGCTCTCTACAAGTCAAGGAGAATCCCCAGATTTTCTTCGACAGGTTCAAGGAACTAGCTTGGAGATGGCTCCAACCGGAGGGCAAGACGGACCCAGACATAATGAGTGTTATTCTGTTTGAACAATTTCTGGAAGGGCTACCCCCATCTATGAAACAATGGGTGAGGCGACATCCTGAATTGAAACTGGAGAGCGCTTTGGAAGCAGTTGAAGCTTTTTACCAAGCACAACCAGAATCTGAAACCTACAAGGAGAAGAACCAACCCGGACGGGGAGAGGGATCTTGGGGTGATTGTATCTGAGGATCTGAAGGCGACGAAACAATGTGACAAGGCGGTGGCCGTAGCTGAAAGGTTGCTAGGCTGTATAGAGAAAGGTGTGACCAGCAGCAGAAAAGAGGTTTTAATGCCCCTGAATAAGTCGTTGGTGAGGCCCCACATGGAGTATTGTGTTCAGTTTGGAGACCGTATCTTGCTAAGGATGTAAAGAGAATTGAAGCGGTACAAAGAAAAGCTACGAGAATGGTATGGGATTTGCGTTACAAGACGTATAAGGAGAGACTTGCTGACCTGAACATGTATACCCTGGAGGAAAGGAGAAACGGGTGATATGATACAGACGTTCAAATATTTGAAAGGTATAAATCCGCAAACGAACCTTTTCCGGAGATGGGAAGGCGGTAGAGCTAGAGGACATGAAATGAGATTGAAGGGGGGCAGACTCAAGAAAAATGTCAGGAAGTATTTTTTCACGGAGAGAGTGGTGGAATACGTGGTGGAGATGACCGTGCAGGCCTTTTTCTGCTGTCATCTACTATGCTACTATGTTATAATGTTGCTCCTTCAACAGTGGGGGTGCTCTGTCATACTTTCCCAGGCTGTAAATCAATCTTGCTGCTGTATTCTGCAGAAAGTGAAGTTTTTGTAACAGTTTTTTAGTAAGGCCCTCAAATAGCGAGTTACAATAATCTAAGTATGGAATCAGGATTGCCCGTGCCACTATTCTAAAGTTATCCAGGTGTAATTTAGATTGAATTGCTTTCAGCTGCCGTATTCGGAAACATTTTTTTAGATAAAGCCTTCACAAGTTAAGCCTGAATCAATAAAAAAGATGCAAAGAAAAACGCGAGTGAATTAACCAACTATAGACCAGTAGCATCCATTCCCTTAATAACCAAAATAACAGAAGGGATGATAACCAAACAACTCACAGACTATCTAAACAAGTTTTCAATACTACACGACTCCCAGTCAGGATTTCGCTCTAATCACAGTACTGAAACAGTACTAGTCACGCTCATGACTAAATTCAAACAAACGATTGCAACCGGCAAGAATATATTACTTCTACAATTCGACATGTCAAGCGCCTTTGACATGGTTGATCATGGAATCCTACTACACATACTTGAATACTTCGGTATCGGAGGCAACATTCTTAAGTGGTTTAAAGGATTCCTAACCACACGCTCATATCAAGTGACATCAAACTCGATCACCTCAGCCACATGGACACCTGAATGTGGAGTTCCACAGGGATCTCCCCTTTCACCGACTATATTCAACCTAATGATGACATCCTTGGCCAAACTACTTTCAAACCAGAACCTCAACCCATACATTTACGCTGATGATGTAACGATCTACATCCCATTCAAACAAGACCTAAAAGAAATTTCCAATGATATCAACCAAAGCCTACATATCATGCACTCCTGGGCACTCCTGGGCAGATGCCTTTCAATTAAAACTCAACGCAGAAAAAACCCAATGCCTGATACTTACCTCTCATCACAACACGAGCAAATTCACCGCCATCAACACACCAAAACTAAATCTACCAATTTCGGAAACCCTGAAAATTCTTGGAGTTACCATCGATCAGTACCTAACACTTGAGAATCACGCGAAAAACACAACCAAAAAGATGTTCCATTCAATGTGGAAATTAAAAAGAGTAAGACCATTCTTCCCAAGGACCGTCTTCCATAATCTAGTACAATCATTAGTACTCAGTCATCTAGACTACTGCAACTCACTGTATGCTGGCTGCAAGGAGCAAATAATCAAAAAACTCCAAACAGCCCAGAACACGGCGGCCAGACTCATAATTGGAAAATCAAGATATGAGAGCGCAGGACCCTTACGAGAGAAGCTACACTGGCTCCCTCTCAAAGAGCGCATCACGTTCAAAATATGTACCCTAGTACATAAAACCATCCACGGCGATACCCCAGCCTACATGTCAGACCTGATAGACCTACCACCCAGGTATGCTAGAAGATCATCTCGCACATTCCTTGATCTTCATTTTCCCAACTGTAAAGGTCTAAAATATAAATCAATGCATGCATCAACCTTTTCCTATATGAGTACGCAATTCTGGAACTCACTGCCACGCAACCTAAGAACGACCTATGAACTGACCAACTTCCGTAAACCACTGAAGACCCATCTGTTCGACAAGATATACCACAAAGATCAAATCATGTGAAACTCCCACTTAAATCCAGAAATGTTAATAATGCCCTCTATTATATTACTATCATGTATTCCATTACCATGCAATCCAACATCCTTCTGTAACACCAATTGTCTATTCTCTTCTCAATTGTCTATTCTCTTCTCATTTCCATTATCCATGATGTATTGTAAGCCACATTGCACCTGCAAAGAGGTGGGAAAATGTGGGATACAAATGCAATAAATAAATAATGACTCCTAACACTTTTAAGTGGTCCTCAATCATTAGTTTCTCACCTGTACCCAATTCCAAACACTTAGCTGTCAGCTGCTCATAATCTCCAAAACAAACAACCTTAGTCTTTAGTCTATTTAATTTCAGAAAATTGACTTTAGCCCAATTATCAGTTTTGATGACAATCTCCCTCAAGAAAGTCATAGTATCTTCACACTTTTCTCGAGCTTCACACAGAAGAAAAATATCATCAGCATATGAGTAGACCAGTACTCCCAAGGTGGACAGCACTGTTCCCATCATACTTAAATAGATGTTGAATACAGAAGGTGACAATGGTGACTCCGCAATCTGCATTCCACTGCAAGGATAACTTAGAATCCTTTCTTACGTTATATATTCTCCTCTGTAAAAGCTCACTAAACCATTTTAAAACAGTACCACTCACTCCAA
Organism: Microcaecilia unicolor; assembly: GCF_901765095.1. Classification (NCBI taxonomy): domain Eukaryota; kingdom Metazoa; phylum Chordata; class Amphibia; order Gymnophiona; family Siphonopidae; genus Microcaecilia; species Microcaecilia unicolor. The sequence goes on from NC_044041.1 coordinate 159,552,720, forward strand.
TCTGACTAAACCTATTCAACAATTGATCATGGTTCACAATATCGAAGGCGGCTGATATATCAAATTGTAGCAAAATAATTTGCTTTCCCTTACTAAGAGCCAATCTGATTTCAGTTACCATTTCCAGCAACAAAGTTTCAGTAATATGTAGAGGTCTGAAACTGTATTGTGAAATATGAAGAATGTCAAATTTGCTCAAGTAGACATATAATTGAGTATTCACAACAGATTCAATAAGTTTAGCAAGCCAAGATATGCTTGCCACTGGTCTAGAATTTTCTAGCTTAGACAAATCAGCTCACATTGATTTGGGAATAGGCGTCAGCATAATATATGCCAAATCAAGGGGGTAACTCCCAGTACTCAGAATAGAATTAACTAACATTGTCAACTAGACCACCATGTCAGAGGGTGCTGTCTTAAGTAAATAGGAAGGACAGATGTCTAAGTAACTAGCTTTCCTAGACAACCTTTTGAGGTAGATATTAATAGTATTTGTATCTACTTCCAAAAATTAATTCCATAGCATATCTCCTTTTACAGAGTTATCTCCTCTCTCCTCTTGTTGCTCCCACCACTGGCAATCCTGTCTGGTTTCAACAAGACTTTGCCTAATAATATCTTAATGTGAAAATAATTTGCTAACTCATCCGCCATAGGTTGTATTTCATGTGAAATCATCTGCATATTTATCAGTTGGTATCAAAGAGCTGAAAATTTGGAAAAGTTGTTTTGATGAATTTTCTGAATCAGCTATCATTTTTCCATAATATTTCCTTTTTGACACAACAACAGAATTTTTATGTATTTTAATCTCTTCTTTCCGCTGTCTATAAATACCAGTATCCTTTGTTTTACTCCAGGATCTCTCTAGCCTATTACAGAAACTGCTCTGAGAAGAAGCCATGGATGGCAATGTGGTCACTCCACATGCTTGCAAGTTTGTGGATGCCTCTCAACCTGAGAACAGGAACTATGTGCTGCAAGTTGAAGTGGATGGGAATCCCAACCAGGCACTGGTAGACTCCGGCAGTGCCAAGACCCTCGTTCAGAGGGAAATAGTTACTGGAGTGCAAGTGAACTATGAATAAACTGTGACACTATCATGTGTGCATGAGGACCAGAGACAGTATCCCACAGCTCAAGTATCACTCAAAACACCAATTGAGCAAGCCCAGACTGAGGTGGCAGTTCGGCCTTGGTTCTCCTGCCCAGTTCTCCTGGGCCGAGATTTCCCAAAATTCAGAGCTGTCTGGGCCCAGCTGATTGCTGGACCAAAGAATGAGGAGGAGTCTTTTCCTGAGATCTTTCTGTTGAAGGACCCTGACTTCTATATAGCAAACCCAAAATTGTCTAAACCTTGCCATCAATGGTGGTTAGAGAAACTGTGCTGCCCCCTGACTTTAGGAGCTGCAGTTGATGGAGATCAGGGGCCAAGGGAAGAAGATGGACAGTACATCCCAGACCCTAGATGGTTTACCTGAGAGGAATGAAGAACTATAAACTACTACTATAAATCACTTCTATAGCGCTACCAGTCGTATGCAGCGCTTTACAATTGAACATGAAGAAGACAGTCCCAGCTCAAAAGAACTTACAATCTAAATCATGACAAACAGACAGGACCAAAAAGGATAAGGGAAGGACAGACAGAAGGACACATAAGGATAAGATAAAAGTTACAAGTCAGGAGTCGAAAGCAGCATCAAACAGGTAAGCCTTTAGCCCGGATTTGAAGGCAGCCAGGGATGGAGCTAGACGTAATTGCTCAGGAAGCCTATTCCAGGCATAAGGTGCGGCGAGATAGAAGGAGCGGAGTCTGGAGTTAGCGATGGAGGAGAAGGGTGCAATTAGGAGAGATTTGCCTAGTGAACGGAGTTCTAGGGAAGGAGTGTAGGGAGAGATGAGGGTGGAGAGGTAGTGAGGGGCTGCAGAGTGAATGCACTTATAGGTCAACAAGAGGAGCTTGAATTGTATACGGAAACGGATAGGGAGCCATTGAAGTGATTTCAAGAGAGGACTGATATGGGCATAACGACTTTGGTGAAATATTAGTCGTGCGGCAGAGTTTTGAACAGATTGAAGAGGAGAGAGATGACTAAGTGGAAGACCTGAGAGAAGCAAGTTGCAGTAGTCTAAGCGAGAGGTGATGAGAGTGTGGATGAGGGTTCTGGTAGCATGTTCAGAAAGGAAAGGGCGAATTCTGGCAATGTTATAAAGGAAGAAATGACAGGTTTTAGCAATCTGTTGAATATGGGCAGAGAAGGAGAGGGGAGAGTCGAAGATGACCCCAAGGTTGCGAGCAGACGAGACAGGAAGAATGAGCGTGTTGTCGACAGAAATAGAGAATGGTGGAAGGGGAGAGGTTGGTTTAGGAGGGAAGATAAGGAGTTCAGTTTTGGACATATTGAGTTTCAGGTGGCGGTGAAACATCCAGGTAGCAATGTCAGAGAGGCAGGCAGATACCTTGGACTGGATTTCTGCCGAGATTACTGGTGTGGAGAGGTAGATCTGGGAGTCATCAGCGTAAAGATGATACTGAAAGCCGTGTGATGAGATCAAAGCACCAAGGGAGGAAGTATAGATGGAGAAAAGGAGAGGTCCTAGAACAGATACTTGAGGTACACCCACTGACAGCGGGATAGAGGAAGAGGAGGAACCACAGGGAATTTTAAGAGGGCTCAGGCAGAGGGTGAATCCCTTAGAAAAGCCCAGGCCATAGCTTTAAACTGAAACTTTTTCTAGAACTTTAAAAGGTAGTGGAAAGGCAGTTATTTTCTGTTCTTTAGTTGCTGGAGAGGTAGCAGTGTTACTGACCTCAATTAGGTGTTAATTAAAGTGTGAGACTGCAGAATATTTGCAGAGGTTACTAAGGGCAACCTGATTACTGAGTTAGCTTGAAAGGGTCTGTTTGAAGCAGTCCCCTTAGATTCAAAACTATATAAAGAGGGAAGGTCCCACTTAACTTTCTTTCTGAGAAGTTCTGAGAGAAGAGGACATTTCTCTGGTAAGTGAACATTATTTTGCTTTGTGCTTTGGGAACTTGAGGACTGGGGTTTAAAGGAGGAATTGTGATAGAATAAAAATATGAAAAAGCAAACTTTATCAACTAATCTCCATACTCCTTTCCCCCTAGTTTTAAAACTTGAACTTTGTACCACAGCATTAACAGATAGCCTCTAGCAGCCTTCAGTACCTAGTTTAGTCTTCATCCCGCCCACCCTCCCCAACACCCGCCCACCGCTAGCACAACTCTTAATTTATAGTCAGTTATTGTAATTAGGGTAACAAGCAAGGAGTGCTCTTATAAAGTTTTAAATACAATTCATTACATTCTAAGAGCAAAACACTAAATAAATCACACAATATACCATATAAACTAAAGACATTTTTATATTAGGCTAATATCCTTAATACCTTAACAAGTTTTAAATTATTGAAAAATTTATAAATACTAAGATGGAGTCAGCAGCAGCGAGAGGGGTGCTATTCAGTCTTTTGCATTGAGTGTCACATGTATAATTATCTCCCAGTTGGTGAGCAGTTATATGTGTGTGCCCGATGCAAAGAGCTCCTAGCTGTCAGAGAACGGGTCTGTTCTCTTCAGGTTGGTGGAGCTGAGGGAGACAGAGAGGTACATAGAGGAGACCTACAGGGGTGTTGTAGAGAAGACCCACCTTCAGTCTGACAGCCCCTGTGCTGCCTTGGAGGAGAGAGGTCTCCGAGAAGGAGAGCATCACTGGTGAAGTAGGAAGTACTCCTGTAGCCAGGTCCTGCCCATCAGGGTATGTACTATCCTCTTGCACCGAGGATATGTCTCCAAGTTCTGCCCAGGAGGGAAGAGTTAGGAAAACAGTTGTAGGTGGTGATTCGATCATTAGGCATATAGATAGCTGAGTGGATGGTGGACGTGAGGATCACCTGGTGACTTGCCTGCCAGGTGCGAAAGTGGCAGACCTCACATGTCACCTAGACAAGATCTTAATGCTGGGGAGGAGCCAGCTGTCTTGGTACATGTGGGTACCAATGACAAAGGAAATGTGGAAGGGAGGTTCTGGAAGCCAAATTTAGGCTCTTAGGTAGAAAGATGAAGTCCAGATCTTCCAGGGTTATTTTCAGAGATGCTCTGCGTTCCGCGCGCAGGACCCAAAAGGCAGGCAGAGCTCCGAAGTCTCAGTGCATGGTTGAGACGATAGTGCAGGGATGAGGGATTTATATTTGTTAGTAACTGGGTGACATTCTGGGAAAGGGGGAGACTGTTCTGAAAGAATGGGCTCCACCTTAACCGGGATGGAACCAGGCTGCTGGTGCTAACTTTTAAAAAGGAGATAGAGCAGCTATTAAACTAGAATAAGGGGGAGGGGGGAAAGTCGACAGTTGGCCAGGATACTATTGAAACAGGACATTTAGGGAATCCCAGTAGAGAGGTTTCAACAATGCTTAAAGTAAGCCAGGTGTGCTTAATGAGAGAGCAGGATAAAGGATGCACATTATCCCCTTCAACTTCTAAGCAGCTTCTAGATCAAAGGAAAAAACACAATTTGAAGTGCCTGTATACTAATGCTAGAAGCCTAAAAAATATGATGGAAGAGTTGGAATATATAGCATTAAACGATGTGGTAGATATAATAAGCATCTCAGAGACTTGGTGGAAAGAGGACAATCAGTGGGACACTGTGTTAACATGGTGCAAATTGTATCGCAATGATAGAGAGGATCAAATTGGAGGGGGGGTTGCGCTATATGTTAAAGAGGGAATTGAATCAAATAAAATAAACATTCCACATGACAGATAGCAGCATGGAATCATTATGGATAGAAATTCCATGTGTGAAGGGAAGGAGTATTCTTTGTAGGGCTTGTACTACCATCTGCTGGGACAGAACGAACAGACGGATGAAGAAATGTTTACATACTCTCGGATGATATCATCTCCCAAACAATCAGAAGATTCGCCAAGTTCCACAGCAAACTAGACATGTGTCCTAATAATCTTATAAAACTCACCCCTCACCAATTCATATCAGATCTCACTATGCACATGAACTACATGTTACAGAATGGAATCTTCCCAAAGGACAAAGGAAATATTCTACTCATGCCTATACCTAAAGATGCAAAGAAAAGTACAAATGACTTAACCGACTACCGCCCAGTAGCCTTCATCACGCTGATAACAAAACTAATGGTCAACACACAACTCAATAACTACCTAAATAAATTCTCAATTCTGCACGATTCTCAGACAGGATTTCGGGCTAATCACAGCACTGAAACAGTACTAGTCACTCTCCTGACTAAATTTAAACAAACAATCGCAACTGGCAACAATATACTTCTTTTACAATTTGACATGTCCAGTGCCTTCGACATGGTCAACCATGAAATATTACTACACATCCTAGAATATTTCGGAGTTGGAGGTAACGTTCTTAACTGGTTTAGAGGCTTCCTGACCACGAGATCATACCAAGTGATATCCAACACGATCACATCACCCCCATGGATACCTGAATGTGGAGTTCCTCAAGGATCTCCCCTATCGCCGACCCTCTTCAACCTAATGATGACACCTCTGGCCAAGTTACTATCCAATCAGAACCTCAATCCATACATATGCGCAGACGATGTCACGATCTACATCCCATTCAAACAGGATCTAAAGGAGATCAACAACGACATCAACAATAGCTTCCAAATAATGCACTCTTGGGCGGATGCATTTCAATTAAAACTTAATGCAGAAAAAACGCAATGTCTCATTCTTACCTCACAACATAACACAAACAAATTTACCACTATAAACACACCAAACCTTTCCCTACCCATGTCAGACACCCTGAAAATTCTCGGAGTTACCATCGACCAAAATCTTATACTTGAAAGTCACGTGAAGAATACAACTAAGATGTTCCACTCAATGTGGAAACTTAAAATAGTGAAACCGTTCTTCCCGAGGGCCATTTTTTGCAACCTGGTACAATCAATGGTGCTGAGTCACCTCGACTACTGCAATGCACTCTATGCCGGCTGCAAAGAACAAATCATCAAGAAACTCCAGACAGCCCAAAACACTGCATCCAGACTCATATTTGGAAAAACAAAATACGAAAGTGCAAAACCCCTCAGAGAAAAGCTACATTGGTTGCCACTCAAGGAACGCATCACGTTTAAGATCTGCACATTAGATCATAAAATCCTTTACGGAGATGCGCCAGCCTACATGCTAGACCTTGTTGACTTACCACCCAGGAATGCTAAACGGTCAGCCCACACATTCCTCAACCTACACTTCCCAAGCTGTAAAAAACTAAAATACAAACTAATACATGCTTCCAGCTTTTCATACATGGTCACACAGATGTGGAATGCACTACCAGGTAACTTAAAAACAGTCTACGAACTAACTAACTTTCATAAATCTCTGAAGACATATCTCTTCAACAAGGCGTACCACAACGCCTAATAACTGTAACCACAACACCTTACCACTCGACCTCCATTTTGATTGATTTCTTTTTATGCCTGTATGCTTAATTTTGCGATGTCAACCCATTCTCTATGTAACAACAATTGTAACTTCCACTCTGGAATGGCGAATGCCATAACGGAGCATTGTATGCCACATTGAGCCTGCAAATAGATGGGAAATGTGGGATACAAATGCAACAAATAAATAATGGGTGTTTTCAATTACTCCAATTTTGACTGGATAAATGTTACATCAGGGAGTGTCAGGGAGATAAAATTTCTAGATGTAATAAATGACTGATTCTTGGAGCAGCTGGTCCAGGAACCGACGAGAGGCGGAGCCATTTTGGATCTGGTCCTTGATGGCGTGTAGGGCATAGTGCAAGAGGTGGCGGTTTTGGGTCCCCTGGGAAACATTGATCATATCATGATTAAGTTTGAGCTACTATCTGAGATGAACCCGCAAAAAAAATCCACTGTAGCTGCATTTAATTTTCAAAAGGGCGGCGATAAGAAAATGAGGAAAATGGTTAAAAAGTAACTAAAAGGATCGGCTGCAAAGCATTCCACATATTTGCAAAGGTGGAAAGAAGAGAAAACGGCAGCCAGCATGTGAAGTAAAAGAGGCCATTACAGCCAAAAGATTGCCCTTCAAAGAATGGAAAAAGGACCCAAACGAAGAAAATAAGAAGCAACATAAGCACTGGCAAGTCAGAAGCAAAGCATTAATAAAGAAGGCTAAAAGAGAATATGAAAAGAAACTTGCCGCAGAGGCTAAAACTAAAAGTAACAAGTTTTTCAGGTACATCGGAAGCAGAAAGCCTGCGAGGGAATCTGTGGGACCATTAGATCACAAAGGAGCAAAAGGGACACTCAGGCAGGACAAGGCCATAGCAGAGAAACTGCATGAATTCTTTGCTTTTATCTTTACAGAAGAAGATGTGAGAGATCTGCCTGTACCGGAAATGGTTTTCAAGGGTGATGATGTGGAGGAATTGAAAGAAATCTCTGTGAACCTGGAAGATGTACTGAGCCAAATTGATAAATTAAAGAGTAGTAAATCACCTGGACCAGATGGCATACATCCAAGGGTACTCAAAGAACTCAAGCATGAAATTGCTGATCTGCTGTTAGTAACATGTAACCTGTCGTTAAAATTATCTGTACTACCTGAAGATTGGAGGGTGGCCAATGTGACACCGGTTTTTAAAAGGGTTCTAGGGGTGATCCAGGAAATTATAGACCAGTAAGCCTGACATCGGTGCCGGGCAAAATAGTGGAATCTATTATAAAGAATAAAGTTATAGAACATGTAGACAAACATGGTTTAATGGGACAGAGTCAGCATGGGTTCAGCCGAGAGAATTCTTGCCTCACCAACTTGCTTCATTTCTTTGAAGGCGTGATGTAGTGTATCTAGATTTTCAGAAAACTTTCGATAAAGTTCCTCATGAGAGACTCCTGAGAAAAATAAAGAGTCATGGGATAGGATGCAAGGTTCTGGTGTGGATTAGGAATTGGTTATTGGACAGAAAACAGAGGGTAGAGTTAAATGGTCATTTCTCTCAGTGGAGGAGAGTGAGCATTGGAGTGCTGCAGGATCTGTACTGGGACCGGTACTATTTAACATATTTATAAATGATATGGAAATTGGAATGACGAGTAAGATGACTTTAGTAAAATGGGGGAATACCTGAGGAAGGAGATGATGGGCTGGGAGGACGAACATGAAGTGGAAGGGCAGTGGTCCAGGCTGAAAGAAGTAATAAATAGGGCCACAGACCTTTATGTAAGGAGAGTAAATAAAAGCAAGAGAAAAAGGAAACCGATATGGTTCTCCAAGCAAGTGGCTGAGAAAATAAAGGCTAAAGAGTTAGCGTTCCAGAAATATAGAAAATCTCAAGAAGAGGAACACAGGGAGGAATACCGGATGAAACTGAAAGAAGCCAAGAGAGAGGTACGTCTGGCGAAGGCGCAAGCGGAAGAACAAATGGCTAGAAATGTAAGGAAGGGGCGACAAAAATTTCTTCAGGTATATTAATGAAAGAAGAATAACTAAAAAGGGAATTGTGAGACTAAAAGATACAGCAAACCACTATGTAGATAATGATGAAGAAAAAGCCAATTTGCTAAATAGATACTTTTGTTCTGTTTTCACTGAAGAAAATCCTGGAGAAGGACCGCGAGGGACTGGCAAAAGTACACCTGAGAATGGAATGGATATAGCACCGTTCACGGAAGAGAGTGTGTATCAACAACTTGGAAAGCTAAAGGTGGACAAAGCCATGGGACCGGACGGGATCCACCCCAGAATATTGAGGGAGCTCAGAGAGGTTCTGGCGGGTCCTCTTAAAGATTTGTTTAATAAATGCTTGGAGACGGGAGAGGTTCCGAGGGACTGGAGAACGGCGGAGGTGGTACCTCTTCACAAAAGTGGTGATAGGGAAGAAGCTGGAACTACAGGCCGGTAAGCCTCACTTCGGTTATTGGAAAAGTAATGGAAGCCATGCTGAAGGAAAGGATAGTGAATTTCCTAGAAGCCAATAAGTTGCAAGATCCGAGACAACATGGTTTTACCAGAGGGAAATCGTGCCAAACGAATCTCATTGAATTCTTTGATTGGGTAACTGGAGAATTGAATCATCGACGTGCTATAGACGTAATCTACTTAGATTTTAGCAAAGCTTTTGACACGGTTCCCCACAGTAGGCTCTTAAATAAACTAGATGGGCTGAAGATAGGTCCCGAAGTGGTGAACTGGATTAGGAACTGGTTGACGGACAGACGACAGAGGGTGGTGGTAAATGGAGTTCGCTCGGAGGAGGGAAAAGTGAGTAGTGGAGTGCCTCAGGGATCGGTGCTGGGGCCGATTCTGTTCAATATATTTGTGAGTGACATTGCCGAAGGGTTAGAAGGTAAAGTTTGCCTATTTGCAGATGATACTAAGATTTGCAACAGAGTGGACACCCGGGAGGGAGTGGAAAGCATGAAAAGGGATCTGAGGAAGCTAGAAGAATGGTCTAAGGTTTGACAATTAAAATTCAATGCGAAGAAATGCAAAGTGATGCATTTATGGAGTAGAAACCCACGAGAGACTTATGTGTTAGGCGGTGAGAGTCTGATAGGTCCTGAGGGGGAGAGGGATCTTGGGGTGATAGTATCCGAGGATCTGAAGGCGACGAAACAGTGTGACAAGGCGGTGGCCGTAGCGAGAAGGTTGCTAGGCTGTATAGAGAGAGGTGTGATCAGCAGAAGAAAGGAAGTGTTGATGCCCCTGTACAAGTCGTTGGTGAGGCCCCACCTGGAGTATTGTGTTCAGTTTTGGAGGCCGTACCTTGCAAAGGATGTTAAAAAAAATGGAAGCGGTGCAAAGAAAAGCTACGAGAATGGTATGGGATTTGGGTTCCAAGACGTATGAGCAAAGACTTGCTGACCTGAACATGTATACCCTGGAGGAAAGGAGGAACAGGGGTGATATGATACAGACGTTCAAATACTTGAAAGGTATTAATCCGCAAAAAAATCTTTTCCAGAGATGGGAAGGCGTTAGAACGAGAGGACATGAAATGAGATTGAAGGGGGCAGACTCAAAAAAGATGTCAGGAAGTATTTTTTCACGGAGAGGGTGGTGGATGTTTGGAATGCCCTCCCGCGGGAGGTGGTGGAGATGAAAACGGTAACGGAATTCAAACATGCGTGGGATGTGCATAAAGGAATCCTGTGCAGTAGGAATGGATCCTCAGAAGCTTAGCCAAATTTGGGTGGCGGAGCAGGTGGGGGAAGAGAGGTTGGTGGTTGGGAGGCGAGGATAGTGGAGGGCAGACTTATACGGTCTGTGCCAGAGCCGGTGATGGGAGGCGGGACTTGTGGTTGGGAGGCGGGAAATACTGCTGGGCAGACTTGTACGGTCTGTGCCCTTAAAAAGGCAGGTACAAATCAAGGTAAGGTATACACATATGAGTTTATCTTGTTGGGCAGACTGGATGGACCATGCAGGTCTTTTTCTGCCGTCATCTACTATGTTACTGTGTATGTTACTATGTTACTATGATCAAATTTGCAGATGATACGAAACTATTCAAGGTTGTTAAAACATGAGCGGACTGTGAAATATTGCAGGAAGACCTGAGGAAATTGGAAGACTGGGCGTCCAAATGGCAGATGAAATTTAATGTGGACAAATGCAAGGTGATGCACATTGGAAAGAATAATCCGAGTCACAGTTACCTGATGCTAGGGCCCACCTTGGGGGTCAAGGCTCAAGAAAAAGATCTGGGTGTTGTAGATAATATGCTGAAATCTACTCAGTGTGCGGCGGTGGCCAAAAAAGCAAACAGGATGCTAGGAATTATTAGGAAAGGGATGGTGAATAAGACTAAAAATACTATAATGCCTTTGTATCGCTCCATGGTGCGTCTGCACCTTGAGTATTGCGTTCAGTTCTGGTCACTGTATCTCAAAAAAGATATAGTGGAATTAGAAAAGGTGCAAAGAAGAGCGACTAAAATGATAAAGGGGATGGAACTCCTCTCGTATGAGGAAAGGCTAAAGAGGTTAGGGCTCTTCAGCTTGGAAAAGAGACAGATGAGGGGAGAAATGATTACGGTCTACAAAATCCTGAGTGGTGTGGAACAAGTAGAGCTAAATCAATGTTTTACTTGTTCCAAAAGTACAAAGACTAAGGGACACTTGAGGAAGTTACATGGAAATACTTTTAAAACAATTAGGAGGAAATATTTTTTTCACTCAACGAATAGTTAAGCTCTGGAACTCTTTGCCGGAGGAGGTGGTAACAGTGGTTAGCGTATCTGGATTTTAAAACAGTTTGGGCAAATTCCTGGAGGAAAGATCCATAGTCTGCTATTGAGACAGACATGGGAAGCAACTACTTGCCTTGTGATTTGTAGTATGGAGTGTTGCCACGATTTGAGTTTCTGCCAGGTACTTGTGACTTGGCGTGGCCACTTTTTGGAAAAACAGGATACTGGACTAGATGGACCATTGGCCTGACCCAGTATGGCTACTCTTATGTTCTTATGTAAGGTTATAATTGTAGATAGGAACCCTGTGGGCAACCAGGACTCCTCTAAGTTAGCTCCCTCATATTTCATAGCAAAGAAAGGTTTTTGTATAGTGTGACCAAGGGATCCTGGAAGGGGAAGAGATAAAGCAGTTGTTAGTCCTGCACCCTTATTGCAGGCAGGTCACGCAATTAGCACATAGTCACCTCTTAAGAGGTCACTCAAGGGAGGAGAAAATCCAGGAACTGATCTTGGCTCAATTTTTCTGGCCAGGTGTGTACAAGCAAGTAGCGCTCTTCCATCAGTCCTGTCCGACCTGCCAGTTGAGCAGTCCTGTGAGGGTTCCACCTGCCCCTCTCATGCCCATGCTCATTGTCAATACCTAATTTAACAAGGTGGCTATGGATTTAGAGGGGCTGCTGGATTATGCCACCAATTTGGCTTGGTATCTTCCAGGTGTACCGAGATTTCTTTCAGTTCCTCTTCTGTGGTTACGATGAAAGCCAGCTTGAAATGCATGAAAAATGTTGTTTTCAATGTACTGATCAATTTGGAGGAGGACAAGTTTCTCTAAGATTTTAGAGTAGAAGGGGAGGTTTGAGATGGGGCAAAAATTAAAAGGAAGGGAGTGGTCTAGATGAGGTTTCTTGAGGAGGGGATGAATGAGAACATGTTTCCAAATGGCGGGGACAGAGCCTTCAGATAGGCTAAACTCAAGAAAGAGGTTAGGGATAAGGGGCTAATATAAGTGCTTGACTAGAAAAGCAGACCAGGGGACTAAAGATGAGGAAGATGGAATGAGTGAGGTGATGACCTGGGCTAATGAGTGAGGAAATGGGAGGTGAAATGAGGACCAGGTGGCTGTGGAGCACAGGATTTGAGAGTGAGAGATATTCACTGAGGGAGAGCAGGGAGATGAAGGAATAGATTGGAGGGACAAGTGAAGGAAAGAGGTTTTAGACTACCAATCAGCTAATGTGGCAAGAGGTAGAACTGATGGATTGTATTCAGGTGAAATGGTGAGGCAGGAGAGGGTACAAAAAAGAACTTATAGGCAGTTAAGTGAGGATGAAATCTTTTTAGTGAAGAACTCCTGTTTTGTGGATCGGACAGTACTGTGATATTCTCTGTAGTGCATTTGGAAAAGAAAGAGTGACAGGTGATCAAGTCTTGCACCACTTCCACTGTGCACTGTGAAGAAAACTTTTGAGGAACTGGAGCTTTACAGATCCGATCAGAGCAGACTCAAGGATGCAGTACAGGGTGGGGGGTGGAGCAATATCATCCAAGAAAGAGGAGAGGGCTAGGTTAAGATCATGATTGTGAAATGAAAGAAGAGCAATAGGCATGAGAAAATTAAATGTGTTAAGGGTAATGGGATTTAATATACCGCCTTTCTATGGCATCACTAATATGAGCAATTGAAGCGTCTTTAATAATACGCAAGGTACAGACAGTCGGTGTCCGAGGGAGTGGAGAGCAGGCAGGGAGAGGTTAAACAAGAGCTGAAAGTGATCTGTCAAGTGTAGAGGCCTTGAGAGGGAGGTGGGAGAAAGATTAGCGTGAAGAGAGGAAAAAATAAGATCAAGGGTATTACCTTCAGAGTGGGTAGGGTAGGAAACATATTGAAAAAGGCTAGCTTTAGATGCAAAAGACAGAAAAGAGTTGGCTGCTTCAGATGGAAGAAGATTAAAATTACCCATAGGAAGAAGAGGGTGGAAAGAGCATAGCACTTTGTAGTGGAGAATAGAAGTTTCTCAGTAGGGAGCGAGGTTGGAAGGGGCAGGTGATAGAGGAGGGCAAGGTGAAAATTAGGATAACAGCCTCAGAGGTAAAGTGTGATATATCAGTGGGCAGGATAGGGAATGTGTAAGGAAGCCAAGGAGACAAGATTCAAGAAGAATCGCAGTATCGCCCCACAGCCATGTCTCAGTCATACAATGCACATCAAGTGAATGAGCAGAGATAAGAAAGTGACAAAATGGCTTTGAGGGAGTGAACATTGAGAAGACCAATTTTGAGCACTTCTGTGCTAGATAAGTGACTGTTTAAACCAATCAGAAGCCATGGAGAATTCTAGAATGATTCACCACCAGGCACAGAAGATCTGGTCACTATTTCTCTTGTGCCTCCACGTGCACTACCATGAGAACTTTGAGAGGCAGGAGCATTAGACAATGCTATATATCTCCGATTAGGAATCTTTTAATGGGATTCCCTGTATTTGAGCTGACTGGTTATTGATCTCTTCTTTGGTTGTCATGTCTAGCCTCTTGGTTAGAGATTGGGGAATTGGGGGGGGGGGGGGGTAATGGTTTTATGCCTGTTTTGGCACACATTTGTGACTTTGTGTTTGTATTTTCATTAACACTCAATAAGAACGTAATAAAAACAAAAATAGCTTCTGAAGGTTTTGGGTATGGGCAGACATAGAGGAGATTACTTTTGGGAAAGGGTTAGATTTCTGCCCCCGTGCAACTCTCAATTCTTAATACCAGTCAGTAGGATCAAATGATTTACCCTGGACACACATGTAATGTCTGGTAAAGACTTTATGAACATTTAGATTGTATTCTTTTAAATGAATTTAGTAAGCAAATATATGCATGGATTCATCCCTCTCTCCTGTTAGCCTACTAGAGGGTAATTTGTGGAATTCGTCTTTTATAAAATTGAACAAACATGTAAAAACATAAATAGTACATGCATAGAAAGTATGTGCCTACTTTTACACAATCTCCATATAGACATTCTCGGGGGCATAATTTTAGCAGAGAAGGAGTTGCAGTGTACACACATTTTCAGAACAGTTGTAAATTGTACATCAGCAGTTGCACATTATTTGTTTATAGGCATCTGTGTTAACCAAGATGAAAAGCTGACTGGCAGGAAATATAAATAGGGGACTTCCTTGATACAACTTTGGTAACTAAACATGACTCATGTTGGATCTTGTCCCCATTCCAGCAGTGAAAACTTTGCTCAGATGAGCACTTTTACTATTTAAATAGTAAAGGTATTTAAGGTTTAAAGTAATTTATGAAAAGTTGCAAAACAATTGGGAATTAGACAAATATTAACTTGACACCCTGTAATGCCGATGAAGAGGTTTTTGGTGTGGAAATCTGACTCTACCTAAAAAATTTATGGTAGTGAGTAATACTGCTGAGGCATGCAGTAATGATCATTAGTGTTTTAGAATCATATTTGTGAGTTTCTGTGATCCTTAACACAAAACTTTTGCCAATTGGAGATAGGCCATTATAATCAGTCACTTTCTTGGACATGTTATATAGGCATCCTGTTATAAAATCAAAGAAAAGCCACACAAGAGCAGAGGACAACAAACTGACTTCCAGCCTAGGAGAGAATGTTCAAAGGTTCTTTATTTAAAGGCACCAGAGAAATGACCCATGATGTACATTTTTTTCTGTTGCAACTCAGCATTGAAATGAATTTGATGCCTTCACATTAGTTGGTCTTATAACTGTAAATGGAAATAAATTGCTGTTTGGTATGAGAGCAAATCCCTAAATCCGTTTTCTTGCCAATCCATTTCTATTATTTACAGTTGGCCTCTATAAATGAAAAAATATATGAGCTCAAACCTGCCAAAAATAGATTTCTTTGCTCTGTTATAGGGAAGTTTTCTTTTGTTATTTTCTCTCTTTTTTTTTTTTTTTTTTTGCTTAAGGACCATAAGCTAGGTGCTCCTACATGTATGACTGATGTGAACTCAAAAGAAAAGAGGGTTGATTACTTGTTCTCTATGGAGAGCAGTTGAGCAGTCTTATTTATCCTTCCTTCTCTCTGAACTTGAGCTCATTAGCTTATGACGGGACTAAGGCATGCTATGATCATGTGGGTGAGCTGGATTACTGTGCGTGCTCAGAGACAATCTAAAGTTTCTAAGAAAGATCTGGCAGGGAGAATTTATTTGGAGCCAAAATATGTGTGCCTGGTGAACTGTTGTCCTCAGAGAGCATGTATTAAAGGTGAGGAACCCTGTTATAGAGAACCTATTCACCAAGATACCCTAACCTAAAAGTGGTTCTATATCCCTCTGCCTGTTCCCCTGAGCTGTCCAGTTTCCAAGATGATAAGTTCTCTATTCCTATGCACTGCCCTTAAGCCCTCCAGTCTTAGAGGTGGCAAGTTCAGTAGCCCAATGCCAGTTCCCCAAGCCATTCAGTGCTAGAACTGAAAGGCTTGTGCCAATCCTTCCAGCCATCCAGTCGTAGTAATGAAAGATCTCAGATCGCTAAGCAAGTCTACCAAACTGTCCAATATTCCTGTTTGCTGCTGCAGCACTTCTGCTATAATCAGCTTCCTGCTGCTTTTCTTCCAGCATCAAGGCTCGGAAATTCAGCCGGCTGCACAATCGGGTAATGAGGCAGGACCATGTCTCTAGCGAGGAGGAGGAGGAGATAACTCCAAAACCCCTGCATCTCCTGCTTGCGGAGAAGACTCTGTATTCAGTAGACTTTCACCGGTTTGTACCGTCGCCCCTTTACCACCAGTACTGTGCCTCCCTACACCCAACACCTTACACAGTATAAAGGGATGCATAAAACAAGAGAGAGACTGCAGGATAAGGAAGTCCTTGAAAGTATCCGAGACCTACAGCCACAGTATAGGATTGGTTGCAGCACTGCTTGTTTGGCACCCTGCCTTTAAGTAACTGGTATGATTTAACTCCCTGTTCAACTTCTCTCTTCTTTTAGGATGTCCTGGTAAAGAGGGGCATCTGAAAGCATGGGGTAGGGGCAGCAGCTAGAGAAAGCATCTACCAGTACTCCGTGATAATTCTAGTCTCAGTTTCCATTGTGTTTCAATAAATCTCCAGAGCAGAGATAGTAGGACTTTAGTTGTGAATCTCCTTATGTGGCAGCAGTTTTTCTGAATAGCTAATTCCACCCAGTCAAATTTGAAGGAATGGAATTCCTTCTCATAGCAAGTAAACTTAACTGTGTGTCTGTGCTGGTAATGGTTTCCTTTATGGATCCATCATTTTTTATCTGTCTGGTCCTTTTTTTTTTTTCCTTCATCTTTGGATTTGTTTAACTGGAACCAGCTTACACTGGTGCTGCAGCACCACAAGGTAACTATCTGAAGGGACCAGTTTATCATCTCTTCCTATCTAGCCCAACCTCTGTAGCGACAGTCAGGCTTCACTGGCTTTTATGAGAACCTGATGCACATGCATCCCAAGTCTTGACCACTAATCATTACTGTTCTACCCCTCCTGAAACTGCATGCTGTCTGTGCAGCATCCTGATAAGCCAGAGAAGAAAATGCGTGGTTCAAAAACTGAACAGAGGTCTCCTACGTGGCAGTGCACAGTACTACTGTGAAACTGCCGACCAACCCTGGTTCTCACTCTGATTGTAACTGTGAAAGTAACACAGTTTTTTTCCATCTTAACAAAATGGCTGGGTCTACTTCTGCAGGTAAAAATCTAGTGCTATTGACTTGAAACTCTAACAAAATTATTTAAATATATAGTTTACTATAGCCACATCTGGCAGTTTGCAGGAGAAATCAGTGCTACCAAAAGTATCTAAGATGGAGGGAACCAAACTAAGTACAAAGAATATACCTTCCCCTGATATTTAAACTCTGTGGTCAGCATTACTTTAAAACGCCAACCACAGCATTTAAAGTTGAATATCCATGTGTAATCTAGACACAGGAATTTATACAGATACTGCCAATATTCAGCTCTGGTACCCATTTAACTATTTTTGTTGTCTTAACTTGTCCAGATAGTTATCTGGGTATTAGTACTGCATATCAGCAGTACCCTGATAAATTCTGGCTCTGCCCTGAACCATTCTGTCACTACTGGATAGTGCCAGGGTGGTCAAGAAAGATTTTCAATGACATTATCCAGGTAATCCCGCTGAAAATCAGAGTAAGGGCCTGGTGAGCAGCACTTATCCAAGTAGGAGCTGCTCTTACCCAGATAAGTGCTGCTGAATATTGAAGCCATAATTTATTTAATGTCTAATGACATTACAAAACTTGATACTTTGATTCCCCGAAGAAGGTATCAGTTGGGGAACCAACACATTATACTTTTTAAGCATTCAGTTTATTTTCTTTCTGAATTGCCTAACTTGACTCCTTTTGTTCCATGCAGAAAGCTATTTGTTAGATTTCTTTTCACATTTTTGATGATATAGCAAGGGGATGAACCTCTCCCTATAAGACAGATTTTCTGATACAAGTATGAATATTTTGAGGAAACAGCTGCTTTTTAGAATTATAGCAATTGAGACTGTTCAACTTGTGTATCACATCATGTCCTATATTTTGTTTCTTGTGATATTCCCTGCTTCTATATATGTTTTCACTGCTGTTCACAGAATGTAATTCTATGGGTGGAGGATTAAGACCTTAGGTGTAATAAACTGGCAAGGACAAACAAACTCCATACAGGACAGGGTTCCCATGTTTGGGCAAAAATGTCCTAAATCAAATGGTGATCCAGGGTAAATCCAGGAATGGGTTGGTTTGACCAGCAGAAATACAAGCAATTGTCAATCCTGGCAGTCCTATGCCATCTGGTAGCAGCTAGCACTAAAACTAGGGCAAAGCTTGGGAAAAAAGAGGAATTGCAAAACAAGTCTCCCACCAGGGCTTGGATCACATCACAACTGTTTTGATCTGGCTCAGTCCTTTTATGTTGAAATTTTACCTTTTCTTGTTTTCTGTAGCTTGTTTAAATTGCAGTTTTAGGCAATCTTCACATGAAGCTCAGTTTTCAGAGACCTAGCTGCAATGACCCTCTAACCTCACTCTCCCTTTGTGCTATCTCTTCATCACACTATGTGCTTTTCTTGTTTGGTTCCTTTCAGCCATGTATAAAATTTAGAAACATTCCTCAGATAAGTTTAAAAAGAAATTATAGAGCTGTTTATGCCTGTTAATTTATCCAGCTGTTTTGGAATTCTTCCAATGTGGTACTTTTGAGTTTTACTTTTCAAAATAAAGACCCTTCCAGTTTTCTTATTCATGAGTGGTTTTGTGGTAGAACCCTAGCATTTTTCAGTCACATGGACATAGGGCAGCTGTAGAATATACATTGTGAAGTCTGAATATCTCAAAACAGTAGTGCATGAAAAGAAATCAGTAGCACTGGAATGATAGCTTGCCCCAAATTTACCTGAATTAAATAATATGTACAGTGCAGCAGTGATGAAGTTCAAGGTAATTTCTTTCACTGATTTTGAAAATGTATGGAAATGATCCCAATAAGCAACAAAAGCCTTATGTGCCCTGATCTTACTCTACCTTTCTGATTTTGCACTGTAGAATGCATGCTATTTAAGTAGCCATTGTACTTTTATTATTTTCAGGGTGCAGGTGGCTAGTTAATGCCATTGGTCCAAGAGTACAGTTATTGGGCAATACTTAAATCCCAGGGGAACTTCCAATCCCATGTATATATCATCCCTGCAGGGGATTTCCATTTGAAAATTAAAGGGCTACCTACAGCACTGGTAAAAAATTACCAGTGGACTTAAACCACACACAAGGATTTCAAAATGAAATCCCTGTATATGGCTGCCATATTTTGAGTGCTTCTTGACATAGACAGAGATGTCCTGATTGCTCTGTTTGCTTCTTCACTGTCTGTCATAATACTGCAGTATGATCTTTCCTTGTATCCATGACTTGTTGATCCTTAAGACAGCATGCTTCTAATGATTCCATAGTCCTTGTGTGCTTAGAGGGCTGCCCAACTATGCTTGGAAGCATCTGTGGTGAGTGTTATTTGGAGGTATGAAGTCTGGCATGGGCAGCCCTCATGATTTATATATATATTGGACATCCTGGGACAGAAAGCAAAAGGGCCTAGAGGGGTGGAATTGGATCCTGAATAACTTCTGAAGGACTATCTGACCAAACCAGCTGTTGCATTGGGAGTCCTGTTTTAGGCAGTAGTGAGATGTGAATGTGTGGACTGATGACCAATTGCAGCTCTACAAATCTCTTCCATAGAAGTTGGTCTCAGGTGGGTTACTGACACAGCCATGTCTCTAATATTATGAGCTGTGGCATGACTCTCCAGAGTCAGCTCAGCTTGGGCACAAGTGAAGGAAATGCAGTCTGCTAGCCAATGAGATAAACTGAATTTACCAATGGCAGCCCCTAAAAGAAACAAAAAGCTGGGTGGACTTTCTATGGGATTCAATCTGCTACATCCAATCAGCTATCCAATCACAAGGACAAATTGCTGCTTATCAACTCAGAGACAAAGCAGCTGTCATTACAAGTCTAAAAGTGGCTTTATTTAGGGCATCTGTAAAACAGCCTTGTGGTCCTCAATGCATACCTTTGTGAATCAATGTTGCCTAGATCAGTGCTTCTCAACCCAGTCCTTGAGACACACCTAGTCTAAGGCTGCCAACCGGATCCAGTCCTGGGTTTACTACAAGTCCCAGCATGCACTGGGATAAACCCAGGACTGGATCAACCCTGTCCTGTGAATCTGGATCCAGTTGGCAAACCTAGTCCTATCAGGTTTTCAGGATATCCACAATGAATATGCATGAGATAGATTTGCATGAAATGCCTCCGTGTAAGTAAATCTATCTCATGCATATTCATTGTGGATTCCCTGAAAACCTGATGGAATTAGGTGTGCCTCAAGGGCTGGCTTGAAAAGCACTGGCCTAGATCACTCATACTCAGGATACAGCCTTCAGTCAGGTGATCTTATGTAACTTCTTTGCCCAATGAATGCTACGAACTACAAAAAAAAAAAACCCTTCCACTTCCTACCTTGTCCTTGGGCCACAACAAAGTAACTAAAGTAATGGCCCTTAGCTATGGAATCACCATGAAATGCGCCTGCAGCCCCCTGCTTGTCTGTGGAAAAAGCAGAGTTGCCTATCTTTATCAGGGGTTCTCAGTAGGAAGCAGGGGAATGTGGCCACCTTTCCTATTAAAAAAAACAAACAAACCTCAAAGGTTATAAACAAAGCAGAGAAATGTAATACCCAACTCAGCAACACCAGATAAGCTTGCTAGAACAGACTGATGGCAGGAGAGCCACTCGAGGAAGCATGGGAACCCCCACACAGGCTGAGAGAGGTCTAAAATGACTTCTCAGAGTTGGATGAGAGCTCTGGCACACTTGCTCTGTTGGGTGACGTCACCATGAAATGTGGCTACATTTTCCTATTGTGTACAGTGAAACCCCTTTACAGGTAAGCAGCTCTGCTTTCTCCATTGACAAGGCAAAATGTCAGCCACACAAGTGGGTAATGTCATCCGACAGTGCCAAAAGGATCTGAGATTAAAAAAAAAAACAAAAACAGGTTTTTCTGAGCATGCATGAGTATTCCTGTGCAGCCACCTGCTTCATGAGTCTCCTATGTCCTTGATAATTTTTTATCTGATCTTGTGATCAGATACATTAGCACAGTCTCATCTAATTGCTTCAGTGTGCCACATGCTTATAATTCTTTTATTCTAGTTATTGCTTTTTATTTCCCTTGGATATTTTCCTCTCCTCACAAAAAATATTCATTTTCTCTATTTCCTTACTATTGAGTTTAATTTGACTAATATCTTCTTTAAGTTGGTGGTCTTCAAGCAACAGTTGGTTGGCTGGTTATTTTTTTATTATTTATTGATTGGGATTTATTAACCACCTTTATGAAGAAATTCACCTAAGGCAATGTGCAGCAGGTACAGTTTAACATAAAACTTACAATTTTGTAACTTTCAACAATTTTTTATTGATGACAAGCAGCAAAATAGTCACATCAGATATATCAGTCACAGTCATGTGCATACAGTCATCATCATTATTTTCCATATATATATATACCATTTATCCCTATCCCCCCCTCGTTATACCCCCCTCTCATATCGAATCGGCTTTACTGCTACTTTCCTCCAGGAGTCTGAACTTGGAAAGCCCCCATAGGTTCCGATCGTTTCTCAGCCGATCGATTTTCAGATAATCAAGACAAACATTTCCAACATTGCATGTTATAACAGTAGGCATATCTATACAAACCCAGCAAGTGCCGAATGATAAGTACTACCTTCAAACTTTTAACCGTTGTATCCCCTTACCCTATTCCTATCCTCCCCTCTATTCCATCCCGCGCTTCCCCGCAGTACCTTCATGATAATAAGAGTTATGTCCAATAGGGGAAGATGGAGATGAAGCTCTGTTAACAGTTTATTCTATATCTCCGCCTGCCCTCCCTCTCTCCCTTGGCCTCGTATAAGAGATCATGAGACCACACTTAATTATCCCTACGTTATAATAATCCTTTTGGTGGCCCATCGCAGT
This sequence comes from Microcaecilia unicolor, assembly GCF_901765095.1. Taxonomy (NCBI): domain Eukaryota; kingdom Metazoa; phylum Chordata; class Amphibia; order Gymnophiona; family Siphonopidae; genus Microcaecilia; species Microcaecilia unicolor. The sequence continues at coordinate 159,574,530 of NC_044041.1, forward strand.
CTCTCCCCCCCCCCCCCCCCCCCACTGTACCCCTTGAATATTACCTCCCCCCCTCCCCCTCCATTCATTCCACATTCATCCCAATTCATTCAATACCTGACTTCTAACTTTAGGAGCTATAACATTTAAATATGCTTTCCATGTTTTAATAAATTGTTGCCTCCGTTTTGGCGTGTATCGAGCACCTCTTGCCTCCCAGAGCATAAGCGCATGCAGTTTATTCCTCCAATACCAGTATGAGGGCGGTATGTCCATCAGCCAGTGATTCAATATGCATTTTTTCCCCAGAATGCAGGATTTACTTAGGAATAACTTCTCTTCCCTCGTCCCTGCCACCCACACCAATGAGGAACTAAACATTATCCGTTCAAATGTGAGTTGTACCCTAAATCCCAAAATCCCTGAGACAAACCGAGCGAGAGCCGTCCAGAACCTCCAAATGGGTCGACACTGCCACATCCCATGTGCCAATGAGGGCATGCCCACTCCACACTTCTGGCATCTATCTGCCCCCTCCACCCCTGCATGCCATGCTTGCTTGCCCGAGAAATATGCCCTATGTATTGATCGAAAGTGGCACTCCTGCAATTCCGCACTATGTACTACCCCTGTTAACCCTTTGAGCGCAGCCATCACTTTCCCTTCTGCTATTGTGCCCCCCACCTCTTGCTCCCATCTCCTCACTACTTCACCAATATCCCTTTTAGGTTTGAATTCTCCCAGTGCTTTATGAAACCAAGATATGGAAGTTTGCCCCACTGCATCCCCTCTTAGGAAGTCCCGAACTTTCCCCCCAAACTCCAATGTGAGTGCAGACCGGGGTAATCCCCTATGGTAATGTGCCAACTGTAAATAAGCCAGCCTGGTCAACGGACCTCCCGCACATCTCCTTTCGAATTCTTCATAGGACAGCAATGTTCCATCTGCCTGGAGGAAATTTTCCAACAGTGTCACCCCCTGTCTCTCCAGGTCCCTAAAAACTCGGTTTTCACTTCCCGCTGGGAACTCAGCATTGCCAGTTATTGACAATAGCACACTAGTCTCCGGATCTTGTCCCCAATGGCCCAGTAACACCCTCCAGATTTGTCTCAATGGCCGCAGCAACACACTATTTTTCACCAGAGGTGGCAACCCCCTCCTCTCCGAGTGCAATAAACAGTTCAGGGACCATGGCCTAAAATACGCTTGTTCCCACTTCATATCGGTATATGTGGTTGTGCCCAAGACCCAGTCTTTCACATGCCTTATCAAACAAGCATGATTATATTCCTTCATATCAGGCATGCCCAACCCGCCTCCAACCTGCGTCCCATATACATGACGCCACCTCATTTTTGGTTTTTTCCCCGCCCAGCAAAACCGTGCCACGTGCCTCTGCAAAACCCTCAGATCTTTACTCAATAGTTTAATTGGTAGAATCTGTAGTACATACAGCCATTTTGGGAATATAATCATTCGATACAAGTGTACTCTGCCCATTAACGACAGCGGTAAAGACATCCATTTTTCCAGTTGTGTCTTAGTTTCTCTAAGCAAGCCTGGGACATTGGTTTTATACAGCTGTGTTGGGTCCATTGGCATATTGATCCCCAAGTATTTAAATGCCGTATTTGCTTGGCGTAACTTTGTCTGACTCCATATCTCTTGTCCTATCCCCTCATGTGCTAGGGCCTCCGATTTCTCTAGGTTCAATTTGAACCCCGAGAAGTCTCCATATTCCTGAAGGCTCTCCATCAACCGTTCCAGTGACCCCCGGGGCTCAGTAAGCAACACCAGCAAATCATCTGCAAAGGCTGCGGTTTTGAATTCCTGATCCTGAATTCGTACTCCCTTGATATCTACGTTGCTTCCTATTTCCCGCAGTAATGGGTCTAGAGTCAACACGAACAGAAGTGGTGAAAGTGGGCAGCCCTGTCTTGTTCCCCTACCTATGTTAAACCATTCTGAACACAACCCATTCATAAGTACATAAGTAGTGCCATACTGGGAAAGACCAAAGGTCCATCTAGCCCAGCATCCTGTCACCGACAGTGGCCAATCCAGGTCAAGGGCACCTGGCACGCTCCCCAAACGTAAAAACATTCCAGACAAGTTATACCTAAAAATGAGGAATTTTTCCAGTCCATTTAATAGCGGTCTATGGACTTGTCCTTTAGGAATCTATCTAACCCCTTTTTAAACTCCGTCAAGCTAACCGCCCGTACCACGTTCTCCGGCAACGAATTCCAGAGTCTAATTACATGTTGGGTGAAGAAAAATTTTCTCCGATTCGTTTTAAATTTACCACACTGTAGCTTCAACTCATGCCCTCTAGTCCTAGTATTTTTGGATAGCGTGAACAGTCGCTTCACATCCACCCGATCCATTCCACTCATTATTTTATACACTTCTATCATATCTCCCCTCAGCCGTCTCTTCTCCAAGCTGAAAAGCCCTAGCCTTCTCAGCCTCTCTTCATAGGAAAGTCGTCCCATCCCCACTATCATTTTCGTCGCCCTTCGCTGTACCTTTTCCAATTCTACTATATCTTTTTTGAGATACGGAGACCAGTACTGAACACAATACTCCAGGTGCGGTCGCACCATGGAGCGATACAACGGCATTATAACATCCGCACACCTGGACTCCATACCCTTCTTAATAACACCCAACATTCTATTCGCTTTCCTAGCCGCAGCAGCACACTGAGCAGAAGGTTTCAGCGTATCATCGACGACGACACCCAGATCCCTTTCTTGATCCATAACTCCTAACGCGGAACCTTGCAAGACGTAGCTATAATTCGGGTTCCTCTTACCCACATGCATCACTTTGCACTTGTCAACATTGAACTTCATCTGCCACTTGCACGCCCATTCTCCCAGTCTCGCAAGGTCCTCCTGTAATCGTTCACATTCCTCCTGCGACTTGACGACCCTGAATAATTTTGTGTCATCGGCGAATTTAATTACCTCACTAGTTATTCCCATCTCTAGGTCATTTATAAATACATTAAAAGCAACGGACCCAGCACAGACCCCTGCGGGACCCCACTAACTACCCTCCTCCACTGAGAATACTGGCCACGCAATCCTACTCTCTGCTTCCTATCTTTCAACCAGTTCTTAATCCATAATAATACCCTACCTCCGATTCCATGACTCTGCAATTTCTTCAGGAGTCTTTCGTGCGGCACTTTGTCAAACGCCTTCTGAAAATCCAGATATACAATATCAACCGGCTCCCCATTGTCCACATGTTTGCTTACCCCCTCAAAAAAATGCATTAGATTGGTGAGGCAAGACTTCCCTTCACTAAATCCGTGCTGACTTTGTCTCATCAGTCCATGTTTTTGTATATGCTCTGCAATTTTATTCTTAATAATAGCCTCCACCATCTTGCCCGGCACCGACGTCAGACTCACCGGTCTATAATTTCCCGGATCTCCTCTGGAACCTTTCTTAAAAATCGGAGTAACATTGGCTACCCTCCAGTCTTCCGGTATTACACTCGATTTTAGGGACAGATTGCATATTTCTAACAGTAGCTCCGCAAGTTCATTTTTTAGTTCTATTAATACTCTGTGATGAATACCATCAGGTCCCGGTGATTTACTACTCTTCAGCTTGCTGAACTGACCCATTACATCCTCCAAGGTTACAGAGAATTTGTTTAGTTTCTCCGACTCCCCCGCTTCAAATATTCTTTCCGGCACCGGTGTCCCCCCCAAATCCTCCTCGGTGAAGACCGAAGCAAAGAATTCATTTAATTTCTCCGCTACGGCTTTGTCCTCCTTGATCGCCCCTTTAACACCATTTTCGTCCAGCGGCCCAACCGACTCTTTGGCCGGTTTCCTGCTTTTAATGTATCTAAAAAAGTTTTTACTATGTATTTTTGCTTCCAACGCTAATTTCTTCTCAAAGTCCTTTTTTGCCCTCCTTATCTCCGCTTTGCATTTGGCTTGGCATTCCTTATGATCTATCCTGTTACTTTCAGTTGGTTCTCTTCTCCACTTTCTGAAGGATTGTTTTTTGGCTCTAATGATTTCCTTTATCTTACTGTTTAGCCACGCCGGCTGACGTTTAGTCTTTTTTCCCTTTTTTCTAATACGTGGAATATATTTGTCCTGAACCTCCAGGATGGTGTTTTTAAACAGCATCCACGCCTGATGCAAGTTTTTTACTCTGCGAGCTGCTCCTTTCAGTCTTTTTTCACCATTTTTCTCATTTTGTCGTAATCACCCTTTCTATAGTTAACGCTAGCGTACTTGATTTCCTAGTTTCACTTCCTTCAATGCCAATATCAAAACCGATCATATTATGATCACTGTTATCAAGCGGCCCTCGTATTGTTACCCCCTGCACTAGATCATGAGCACCACTAAGGACTAAGTCTAGTATTTTTCCTTCTCTTGTCGGCTCCTGAACTAGCTGTTCCATGAAGCTGTCCTTGATTTCATCAAGAAATCTTATGTCCCTTGCGTGTACAGATGTTACATTACCCCAGTCTATATGCGGGTAATTGAAATCCCCCATTATTATTGTGTTGCCCAGTTTGTTTGCGTCCCTGATTTCCTTTAACATTTCCGCATCCGTCTGTTCGTCCTGGCCAGGCGGACGGTAGTACACTCCTATCACTATCCTTTTCCCCTTTGCACATGGAATTTCAATCCACAGTGATTCCAAGGAGTGTTTCGCCCTGGGATCTTTATATAACGTCTCTATTGCCTGTACAAAGAACCCCTTTATGCCATAAGCCTTTAATGTCGCAAACATGAAGCCCCAGTCCACTCTGTCAAAGGCCTTTTCGGCATCAAAGCTAATTAACATGGCCCGCGTGCCCTCACTCTTCACTCTCTCCAATGCCCCAATTATCCGTCTCAGATTTTTAACTACTTTCCGGCCTTTCACAAAGCCCACTTGTGATTTCTCCAGCAAATCCGGCAAAAACCGAGCCAGTCGATTCGCCAATATCTTTGCTATGAATTTTGTTTCTGCGTTCAGCAGAGATATAGGTCTATAAGACTCTGGCAGGTGTGCTTGCTTGCCCGGTTTCAGAATGACTGTTATATTAGCCTGATTCAAATGGCTGGGCATTTGTCTACGCGCAATCACCAAATTGAATACCTCCGAAATTAGTTGTCCAATCTCCGGTCGGAGTATTTTGTAAAATTCATTACTGAACCCATCAGGGCCTGGCGCCTTACCAAGTGGGCTTTGCTTTAATATCCAATCTACTTCATCTTCTGTTATTGCAGCATTCAAAATCTTTAGATCAGCAGTATGCACTTTTGGCACATCAACACTCCCAAGATATGCTGCACTAGGCTTCACTATCTCGGTTTGTGGTTTATATAACTCTTCATAAAAGTGCTTAAAGATCTCTGCTATTTCGCTATCTTTATGTTTCAATTCTTTTTGCCTATTTACCAATGAGATTACTTTCCTGGAGCCCACCTGCTTATTTATTAATTTCGCCAAGAATTTCCCTCCCTTATTAGCAAATTTATACAGCTGATATTTATAAAACACTGCTGATTTCTGGGCCTGTTGTTGTAATAACTCATTAAGGGTTTGTTGCGTCTCTAATAACTGGGCCCGCATTTCTAACGTCTGGCTATGGCCATATTGTCTCCTCAAAGATACCACCTTCTGTTCCCACCTTAGCACCTCTCTCCGCCACGCCTTCCTCTGGAAACTGTTATAAGCTATTATTTCCCCTCGGAGGACCGCTTTTGCGGCTTCCCAGAAGAGCACTGGATCTTCTCTATGTGTTTCATTCTCCTTCTGATATTGTGCCCACCTATTCAATAGTTGCGACTGAAATTTACTATCTCTATACAGGTAAGAAGGAAAGCGCCACGAGAAGGTTCCCTGTGACTCTCTTTCCAACCTCAAATCCACTGAGACCCAAGCATGGTCAGAAACCACTATTGGCCCAATCCTGGTCCCCGTGACTTGTGTTAACAGCTCCCGTGCTATCATTATGTAGTCAATGCGTGATAGCGTGGAGTGGGCTCTGGACAAGTGAGTGTAATCTCGTTCTAATGGGTTTAGGGTTCTCCATACATCTACTATCTCCAGGGCCTCTTCCAGCATCCCCAGGCCCCTCTGGCTCCTGGACAACTCTCGTCCCGTCGGATTAGATCTGTCTAATCTTGGCTCTCTTACCTCATTGAAGTCTCCCCCCAGTATGATAGGACCCTCTCCCATATCCTGCACTCTACGCAAGAGTTGTCTATAGAATGACTTCTCAAAGTTATTAGGCGCGTATATGTTACATAGCAATAAAGGCTGCCTCTCTATTTCTAGGGCCACCAGGACATATCGCCCTCTCTCGTCCTTGATTAGTTTCTTAATTTTCACATGCAATCCCTTGCGTATCAGGATTATCACCCCACCTTTCCCATCTACTGCTGGGGACTCCATAATTTCACCCACCCACCAGCGCTTCAACTTTTCGTGCTCTTCTCGCGTTAAGTGTGTTTCTTGTAAGAAGGCTATTGTTGTTTTCTGGTCATTTAAGACTTTTAAGATTTTTTGTCTCTTTATTGGGGAATGTATACCCCCCACATTCCATGTCACAACCTTTATTTCTGACACCTCTCAGTAGTAGTTTGACCCTCCACCTTCCGCTTCCAACTTTTAACCCCCCGAGAGATGTCCCAGCCTCCACCTCCCGAGCATTCCTTTCATACTCCCCATTTCTGCCGCTCCTCATCCGTTCCCAACACTCATGCATCTCATTCATCCACATTCGTCCCACCCTTCTATCCCCCCCTTGTCCATTCCCCTTATACCTACCCTTCCCTCCCTCACCCTCTCCCCCCACCCCACCCCCTCTTTAACCCCTCTTACATACTTTACCCTAAACATGCCCTTAGGCATTACGACTTCCGTGTCCCCAGGATTAGGACACTCTCTTACTGCGTTAGGGCTCCGGCCCTTTGGACGTCCTTATCACATTTTCAAATTTTATCATTAACTGAAAACTCATATAAGACTCAACTTCAAACCAGCACCAACATGTGCAATATCCTTCTTGTAACCTCCTCCAGCCTTCTATTAGTGTGAATTCAACACCAAATCCGTCTGGCTCTGCTGGATCTGTTTCTTTCAGCCATTGTTCTCTCCTTGTTCTCTGCTCCCTGCTCTTGTTAACTTGTCAACATATTCTTCAGCCTCCCTCACTTTGTCAAAGTACACCACTTGTCCATTGTTTATCACCTTCAATCGCGCTGGGTAAAGGAGGCTAAATTTGTATTTGAGACCAAACAGCTTAGACCAGATGGGCCCGAACTCTCTTCTTGCTGCAGAGACCTTCAGTGAGTAGTCCTGGAAACATAAAACTTTCTTGCCTTGATACTGCAGCTGTTTCCCGGTTCTTAGGCTTTGTAAGATCTCTGTTTTATGCGCGTAGTTCAAGATCTTTAGTATTGCTACCCGTGGCCTGTCTATGTTTTCTCTCCGGGGCCCCAATCTGTGTGCTCTCTCAATTTTCAAATTACCAATGAGGTCTTGCTTCTCCACCGCTTCAGGCAGCCATTTTTCAAGGAACGTGCCTAGATTCCGTTCAGGCACACTTTCCGGCAGCCCAACCAGCCTCAGGTTGTTCCGCCTCAAGCGGTTTTCTAGATCCTCCAGCCGCGACGCCACTTCTTCCAGTCTGCCGATTATTTTTGGGCGCTCCTCCACCACCTTCCGAATCTCCTCCTCCGCCTGTCCCAGTCGCTGCTGCGCCTCGTGGAGCTCCGTGACCAGCGTAGCCTGCCTCTCCTCCATCCCGTCCAGCTTGTCCAGGATCAGTTGTAACTTCTGCCCTACTGTTTGCTCCACCGCTGCCTTCACTTCTTCTGTAATTTCAGCGGCCCACAGTGAGCTGGGCGAGGGTGAGTCAGGAGCTCCTTTCTCCGCCATTTTGCCGTCTCCTGGGCGCGCTCGCTCTTTGGGCTCTTTCCGTCCCGTTTTTGCCGCCATCGCCGCTGACCCTCCGTTTACGGCCAAATTTCTGTACTGGATGTTTTTAATTCTCGTAGTTGATCGTCTTGCTGTGGTTAAGGACGCTGTTTGCGAGCGCAGATTAATTAGTGTCCCGGAGCAGCTTCACCTTCCGTCTCGCTACTCCATTCCCCAACCGGAAGTTCCAACTTACAATTTTGTAAACAGCATAACAATAGTAAAATGACCAAATGTAAGCATAAATACAATAAATTAGGTAAAATTGGAAATAGCAAGTTGAAACCTATTAATAGGACTAACATGAATCAGAAATATACATGTTTAACAGCACTGCAGAACAATCATATAACAGAAATATGATAAACGCCAGTACAATACAAACTAACATAAATATAATACAATGTCAGTATACTAGCAATGGAACGCTTAATAAGCACACAGTAGAACATTCAAATAACAGCTAAATGGTGCACCTACAATACAATGAGACATCTTACTATGTAGCCAGGGCCAAGTGCAGATACATAGACGGGGACAAGATGTGTAGTACAAAGTCAATTGGGATAAATGAGTGGCTAAACTCAGGCAAGTTCTATGTACAGTTAAACAAGATATGAGGATCTGGTTTAAGTTACAGGCTGTGCAGCAAATTAGTCAAGATGTAGAGTGAATGTGTGGTCAGACACCACATGTATTAAAGGCTTGGGAGAAGAGTCAGGCTTTCACTTGATTTCTGAAGTGGAGATAGTCTTGAGTTAGATGTAGCTCCTCTGGGAGTAAGTTCCAGAGTGTGGGGGCAGCTCCTGAGAAGGCTCGCTGGCGGATATCACATCGTGCAGTTTCTTTTGATGAGGGTACAGATAGTGATACTCCTTGAGAAGACTTCAGAGGTCTCAAGTGTGTGTAGAGGACTAACTTATTCTTCAAGTACTCTGGTCCATTTTGTTTGAGGACCTTGAAAATGTAGCCCTGTTATTTACTGGTAGCCATTGTTGCCCTCAGAGTAAGTACAACATGGCCAAAGCAGACACCCCGGACCATGTGTCCACTATGGCCAGTACTCTATAACAGAAAGTAGTAACCTACTTTCCTTTATAGAAGCAGCTACAAATAGGTGCCTTCTTGTTGCTCTCTTTATAGAATTATCCCCTATATGGGTACCGTTCTTCAATTAATCTACTACAAATCTTATATATGAATCAAAAAATATATTGTTCTTTATTAACAAAAATATCACATATCACCATTTAAGTCCCACACTTCTCACATCAAGTCCCATAAGATAGGCCGTTATGCAGGAAATAAAGTCCATAAAATTCCCAACTTCATACAACTCCTGTTGGATGTACTTTACTGCACCATCGATCTTCAAATGTGGCATAGATCCACACCTTCTGTGTCTCTCACGTATAATCCAATCCACTTGGTACTTAATCTGTTACTCTTCACAGGAGCACTGATACTCAACCAGAACTTCACCTCCGCTGTATAACCAAAGGCTTGACCAAACAAAACGTGGTCTTCACACAGGGCCGTGCCAAGGGTCTCTGGTGCCCCCCTGTAGACTATCAGTTGGCGCCCCTCCTCCCCCCCCACCCCCCCCCCCCCCCCCCCCCCCCCCCCCCCCCCCCCCGGTTTGGCACAAGATGCAAAGGAAATAGGAGCTGAAAGATGGAGGCATTCTTTGAGGGATTGCTGAACAAAAAAAAGGTTCATATTCATTTCAATTTTCTAAAAGCCAGTTTCTCATACATCTGCACACAGCTACTGAAAACAGATCTTTTCAAGAAGGCATACCATAATCATCCATCTTAAACACTAAATAATAACACTACACAGATACAAAACCGAAAGCCTATCACATGATTGATTACCCTCCTTGCTACCTTTATTTAAGCACTACCACTTTAAACCTCATGTCAAATAGAATCTCTCTATAGCAGATGACCTATGTCACAATCCAATTTATTACTCAGGAACCTTTATGCAATACCATGCAGGCATGCTAATATTACGCTGAAGATGCTCATATATTTTTGTACTTATTTTGCCATCTATTTTTTTTTTTTTGGGGGGGGGGGGGGGTAATGGCTCACTTTGCTTTTTTCCTGCCTCTTTGCCTTTCTGTTCCATCAGCTTATCTTCCTTTCCTCGTGCCCTTGTAGTCTCCCCTCCTTCCTCCCTGATTCTAGCTTGTTCTCTTCTCCCCCCCCCCCCCCACCAACACATAGAAATTTCCTTGCCTTGTTTTTCCTATCTGCCTCTTTGCCTTTCTGTTCCATCAGCGCGTTTCCTTTCCTGTGCCCTTAGTCTCCCCTCCTTCCTTCCTCCCTGATTCTAGCTTGTTCTCTTCCCCACCCCCACAGAAATTTCCTTGCCTTGTCTTTCCTTTCTTCCCAGCATCTGGTTCCAGTTCCCCCAACCTGCAGCCTCAAATGCACTTTCTTTATCCCCTATAAGTAGGTCCACACCACGTCAGCCATTACAGTAATGAAAACAACAAGGCGATGTCTTCTTCTTACCAATGATGTCCACAGCACAGTCAGTCTCGGCAAAACACAAAATTAATGTGGAGCGAGCAGGGCAGGCAGCGGATCTCATCATCCGATCCATCCAAGCAGCGGCGCCGGCTCTCCTCTCAACAGCACTCCAACGCGGCGGCGGCGGCAACACTCGGTCCTTGTGGAAGAGCTGGCTGGGGGTGGTGCCATTGCCAAAAAGACGAATGAGCGCTGCGCATGGGAAGGCAGCAGCGCATGCGCATAGGCACCAACGCGGTAGGTGCAGAGAGGTTTATTTTTTAATTTTAGAACTGTCACTGACTCGGCTGGCGGCGGCGGCGCCCTTGAAGGCAGGCACCCCCTGCCGTGCTTACCCCGCTTACTGGGTTGGCACGGCCCTGATATTGACCAGTCTAATTTTGGGCTTTTTACCCGCCCAGCAGAATCTGCTCAACATGCAATTTTAAAAATGTAAATCTATGTAGCATGTGCAAGGGCAGGCTCTGGAGGACATATAGCCAATGAGGGAATTGAAACATTTGCACAAGGTTTATTCTCCCAAGGAATGATAATAGCAGAGCCTTCCAACATTCCAGCTGCCCACGTGTGGCCTCCATAAGGACTGAGACATTAAAGCGGTATAGGGTACGTTCCTCCATTGCCAAACGAATCCCCAAATATTGAAATGAATTGTCTGCCCAGCGTAATGGAAAGTCTGAGTCCCACAGTTGCTTAACTTGCGGTGAGGATGGCAAAGCCTTTGACTTATCCAAGTTGAGGCGAAACCCTGCATAATCTCCATATTCCTGAAACGTCTCCAATAACGCCTCAAGGGATTCCCGTGGTGTACCAAGATGAACTAACAGGTCGTCAGCAAAAGCAGCCACTTTGAAGCAGTGAGGACCAATCTGAATGCCTTTAATGTCAGGATTTGCCATAATCTCCCTTATAAGGGGGTCCAATGTTAACACAAAAAGAAGAGGCGACAAAGGACAACCTTGTCTAGTCCCCCGAAGCATGGGAAAGGGCCGAGACTCCCTCCCATTGACCAATACTTTAGCCCAGGGTGCCGAGTAAAGCGCCCTGATGACCAAGACAAAGCGACCCACAAACCCATATGGCTTTACGGTGGCAAATAAAAAATCCTACTTTACTCAGTCAAAGGCCTTCTCTGCGTCGAAACTGATAAGTATAGATTGGAATCCCCTCCGTTCCCTATATTCCAACGTGGCCAGTATCGTATGCAGATTCTTTGCCACCGAAGGACCCCCACACATACACACACACACAAATCCTACCGTGAATCATGAAGGATACCCAGCAAGACCCAAGCTAATTGATTCGCCATTATCTTTGCCAACTGCTTGACTTCAAAATTCAGAAGGGAAATAGGACGATAAGATGTTGAGCAGGTTGGATCTCTTCCTGGCTTAGGTAACACTATAATCTGAGCTAAATCAAGGGTTATGGTCAATGCTTCCTCGTCTACAATTTTATTAAACATTTTAGTTAAAGGAGGGACCACCACCCCTCCCATCAGCTTGTAAAACTCAGCTCGAAAGCTGTCTAAACCTGGAGCCTTAAGCAGGGGACTACGCTTGATTGTCATAGCTACTTCCTCCTGTTACTGGAGCATTCAATTGATCTCTCTCTTTTTGCCCTATAGAAGGCAGTGCAATATTATCCAAGTACAATTCCCCTGGGAGACAGTCATCCGGGGGAGCCGCATAGAGACCTCAGTAATAATCCTGAAAGATCTCACAAATCCCCTCATCAGAATGAACCCTACGTCCTCCAGTATCCTGAATCGTAAGAATTTACGTGGGCCCCCTTTAGGCCGAATCAACCTTGCCAACAACCTTCCCGCTTTATTTCCATGACTATCAGGGCCGTGCTGATGCAGTAAGCGAGGTAAGCGCCGCTTGCCTTCGAGGGGCGCCACTGCCCTGCCGTCCGTCTGCTCACTTGCAAAATCTTTCACCTGAACTTGTGATTCTCCTATCTCCGCTGCCCTCCCCTTTTCATGCAAAGGAGCAGTATTAATTGAGGCAGGCACGCTCTTCAAGCTACGTGAGAATACAACCAGATTGCTATTTATGCTTCAGTTTGGGGCTAGCTCCTCAGTCAGGGTGAGTTTCAGAGTTTGAAACAGCATTCAAATTAAAGAGAACCTGAAATTTTAAAAGTGCTAAAAATAAGTTTTAAAAGTATTTGCCTTAAATCTAATTGCAGAATTCAGGTGCTGGGAGTCTGTACTTGGTTGTCATATGCTCAGATTTGTTTAAATCATATGCAAATTAGTCCGGTGTTTTTCACTAAACATTCCCATGAGTGTCTGTATGTTAATCTGCATTCAAATAGAGCTCTCTGATTGGATGATCAGCTTCTGTTAAGAAATCTGCCCGGGAAGTGAACAGAGTGAGAGCTGTCCTTTGCCAAGAGAGACATCCAGCTGTGACTTCCTGTGTTTGTTGACTGAAGTTATAAAAGAGTGCCTGATTGTGGTAAATGAGAAAATATAAGTGAAAAGAGATTGGTGGCGATTGAAGTTTCTCTAGTGAGAAAAGGATCTGAATATTTCAGGATACTTGAAGTTTATGAAGAATAGAAAAGGGTGAATTTCAGTTTAAGAGTGTTTAAATCCTATAAGCTATATAAAGGCTAGGTAGATTTAAGTGACTGTAAGCAAGGAAACCTTAATATTTGATCTGAAATAAATATTTGATCTGAGATAGTTGATCAGAGATAAATGTTTGATCTGAATTATATCCTTTGGTGCAAAGGAGATTAGAATGCAATAGAGTATTTCTTTCTGTTTACCAGTACAGTCAAATAATTCCATTCCACTTAAATAATTTTTTGTTATATATATATGAGGGAGTAGTATCTGGATTTATTGTAAATCAAATTGATTCCATTCACAGGAATTCATATTCACCTTCATGCATTCATCCGATATTATCCTTTAAGGATGAAGTTTTATTTTATGTTCACTCTGTCTCTTGTGAGCTGAGCACAGTTAGTTTCCTCAGCTGGCACGACTACATATTAGAGGTATTTTGATACTGTGTGAAGTTTTACCACAGACGGGTGACATATATAAAACATTCTCCTTGGATAGGATGTGATATGTGAAAATACATTTTGCTTTAATGAAATTGCTAAACTTTAGAGTCAGAGACTTATCAATGAGGGATACATACAGTGCTATTTTTTCCTGAGGTCCGGCTTACTTGCCTGCTTCCTTCTGTTCCTGCTCTGCTGGATGGGGGGGGGGGGGGGCGCGCCAACTGATAGTCTGCAGGGGGGCACCAGAGACCCTAGGCACGGCCCTGATGACTATGATGCATATACCAATAAAACTGCAGCGATTTAAGGGCTCTCTGATGAAGAAGCGTGTTCAGCGCCGTTTGACATTCCAACAAAATCCTCCAATGTTTCCCTGTTGGTGAGATTCCATAACACTGCAGAGCTCGACAAAGCAGCCCTCCCAACCTCAAGATTTCTCTGTCATGGGCGGAACATTTATAATGGGAATAACTTATTATTTCTCCCCTTAAAACTGTTTTTGCTGCTTCCCAGTACAATATAGGGTTGGCCTCGTGCTCTACATTCATAGTTTTATAGGATTCCAAACACTTCAACATCCTCTCCCAAAGCATAGGGTCTTTATATAACTCAACGGGGAACTGCCAAAGCCCTCCTCGTGGTTTAAAATGCCCTAAAATCCCAATCCATCCATACCCAGGCATGATCCGATATAACATAGAGGGGGATAATCAAACAGGGGTGCCCATCTCTAAGGACGGCCCCGTAAAGGGGCGGGGAAACCCATATTATTGAAACAGGATGGACGTCCATGTTTCGTTTCAATAATACGGTCGGGGACACCCAAATCATGAAATTTTGGTCGACCTTAGAGATGGTCGTCCCCGATTTTTGGCGATAATGGAAACCGAGGATGCCCATCTCAGAAATGACCAAATCCAAGCCATTTGGTCGTGGGAGGAGCCAGCATTTGTAGTGCACTGGTCCACTAACTGAATGGAAAAAGCCCTTCCCTTACCGATCTGGAAAGGAACGGGCATGCATGAAGGAAATTGCATGCAAATGAGCTGCTTGCTGTTACCTCATTTGCACACGATTTCCTTCCTAAGGAGGGGAAGCGACAGCAGTTGAGGACATTTATTTATTTGAATTTTGGATCACAAGTAGCAGCAATGGGATTTGAACCAGCCACCTCTGGATTGCAAGACCAGTGCTCTAACCACTAGGCCACTTCCTTGAAATTTGGCCATCCCTGTAGGGGGGGGGCAGTATGCAGGTCCATGGGGGGGAGGTATGTGTGTGTCAGCGGAGTCATAACGAAGTCGTGGACGTCCTTCTTTCAAACATTTTGGATGTCCTCAACTGCCCCCCCCCCCCCACAGGGATGGCCAAATTTCAAGGGAGTGGCGTAGAGTGGAAGAGTGGCCTAGTGGTTAGAGCACTGGTCTTGCACTCTAGAGTTGGCCAGTTCAAATCCCACTGCTGCTCCTTGTGATCCAAAATCTAAATAAATAAAGAAGGTATCAGAGGCATAGCAAAGGCATGGATGTCCTCACAGAAACATCCACATTTTGGACGTCCTCAACTGCCATTGCAGGGAAGGACATCATCAACTGCCGTTGCAGGGAAGGACATCCTCAACTGCCGTCGCAGGGACGGAGGCATAGCGAAGGACATACTCTTTAAAAAAAAAATTTTTTTTTTTTTGAAGTTTTTTTTTTCGGGGTGGGAGGTGGTTAGTGACCACTGGGGAAGTCATGGGAGGTCATCCCTGATTCCCTCCGGTGGTCACCTGGTCAGTTTGAGCACCTTTTTGATGCTTGGTCGTGAAAAAAAAATGAACCAACTAATGTCGGCCAAATGCTCGTGAGGGGCGCCCTTCTTTTTTCCATTATCGGCCAAGGACGCCCATCTGTTAACCACGCCCCGTCCTGCCTTCGGTACACTGCCGACACGCCCCCTTGAACTTTGGTCATCCCTGCGATGGAAAGCAGTTGAGGACTCCCAAAATCGGCTTTCGATTATGCCGATTTGGGCGACCTTAGGAGAAAGATGCCCATCTCCTGATTTGTGTCAGAAGAAGGGCGCTCTTCTCCTTCAAAAATAAGCAGGATAGGGTCCTATATCCGATTTCTGCACTCTGCTGAACTCCACTCTGCTTACCAGCAGATAATCAATTCGTGCCTGGATATAATGTGCACGAGATAAATGAGTATAATCCCTATCTGAGGGATGCAACTCCCTCCAGATATCAACAAGGTCCAACAACTGACTTAACTGAAGTAAGCCTTTAGAAACATAGAAACATGACGGCAGATAAAGGCCATATGACCCATCCAGTCTGCCCCTCCTCTGTAACCCCTAATTCTTCCTGTTCCTAAGTGATTCGACATGCTTATCCCATGCCTTTTTAAACTCTGGAACAGTCCTCAACTTCACCACCTCCACCGGGAGCCCATTCCACGCCTCTACCACCCTTTCTGTGAAATAATACTTCCTTAGGTTACTCCTCTCAACTTTGTCGTATGCCCGCTCATTCCAGAGCTCTCCATTTGAAAAAGGCTCTCTTCCTGTACATAAATGCCCTTGAGATATTTAAACGTTTCTATCATGTCTCCTCTCTCCCTCCTCTCTTCCAGCGTATACATGTTGAGGTTCATAAGCCTGTCCCTATAATTTTTGCATTCAAGACTGCTTACTAATTTCGCAGCCGCCCTCTGGACCGACTCCATCCTGTTTATATCGTTCCATAGGTGTGGTCTCCAGAACGGCACGCAGTACTCCAAATGAGGCTTCACCAGAGACTTATACAATGGCACTATCACCTCCTTTTTCCTGCTGGTCATGCTTCTCTTTATGCACCCAAGCATCCTTCTGGCTTTGGCCGTCGCTTTTTCTACCTGTTTGAAAGCTTTAAGGTCATCAGACACAATCACCCCCAAGTCCCACTCTTCCTTCACACACTGAAGCACTACACTCCCTATACTGTACCGTTCCCTTGGATTTTTGCGACCCAAGTGCATGACCCTGTATTTTTTGGAATTAAACCTTAGTTGCCAAATATCGGTCCATTCCTCTAGCTTCGCTAGGTCCTTCCTTATGTCATTCACACCCTCCAGGGTGTCCACCCTGTTGCAGAGTTTAGTATCATCCGCAAAGAGACAAACCTTACCAGACAGCCCTTCCGCAATATCGCTCACAAAGACGTTAAAAAGAGGGGCGGGTACACCTAATACAGCTGGTATTGTTCCCTCGCTGGTTATACGTCTTACAAACATTGCCAATCCGCTTGACGAAGAATGATTTGAAACGAGTGATTCGCCTTTTTAGTCGGTTCTGCTGGGCAGGGAAGAAGCCAAAATTTAGCCAGGACATGTTTGTTGAGAGCTGGAAGCAAGGAGGCATAGGCTTCCCGGACCTGTTCTTATATAATCAGGCATGCTTGATACGACATTTGGGGGATTTGTTTCATGACACGCAATATTACACACCCCTAACTTTTGAGCAAGCCTTTTTTGCGCCTTATGATGTGTTGGCACTTCTCCACTTGCCTCGTAGCCTCATCCCATCTAAATTTAAAACAAGTATTCTACTTCAGCCTCTTAGAGAGACGTGGCAATGGTGGATGAGGCAGATGGGGGGACATCCACATGTCACGGATCAAATACCGATTATGGGTTACCCAGTATTTGAAGCGGGACTAGACAACCCGATCTTTGGTAGTTGGCAAGGGTTGGGCATCACGAAACTGGAACATTTGCTAATGGAAAGTGGGGAGGTGCTAACATTCGACGCTCTCCAGGATAGGGTGGGGGCAGCATGGGGCAATAGGTTTGCCTATGCACAGGTTACACACTATATGAAATCCTTAAACCAGGCAACTCTGAAGGGATGGATGGGGGAAACAATCCGTGGTTTTTTTGAGGAGTTGTTGACAGAGAGATACTTGGTCTCTGGTCTGTACGCAGCCTTGGCTCGGCGTGACCTAAGAGACAATATGAAGGCCTTAAACACAAATGGGAGCAAGATATAGGGTCCTCGTTAATGTCTTGGGATGTGGCAGCTACTTTGAAAGGTATCCATATGCAAGTACAGGATGAAAGGCTGAGAGAATGCGGATATAGAGTAGTCCTCCGAAGCTACATGTCTAAAGCACAACAGGCTCATGTGCTGGGCCCGGACAGTTCAGCCTGCTCCAAATGTGGAAGGGGTTCCGGCTCATTATATCATGCATTATGGCAATGCCCCAAACTGCGTGCGTTTTGACAGCGGGTAAAAGGATTTTAATTCGACTGGGGAATAAGATTCAAGGAACAGACAGGCAGTTTCTGCTTGATCAACCAAGGGCTTTTGCCCTGCTGCTTGCCCCCGCTATAAAACTATGCAGGAAGCTGAGTTTGGTAGCTCGGAAGTGCATTATGCAATATTGGACCTCTCCAGATGAGCCGGCTTACTGGCACTGGCGAAATCAAGTGCACCTTTTGGCCTCTTGGGAAGCTAGAGATTCAAAACAATCGCCCAAACGTAGAGCACAATTTCTCCAGATCTGGATGCCGTATTTGCAAGCTCTTAGCCCAAGGGGACGAAGCTTGCTTCTCAATGCCTGATAAAGCCGAAGAAAAGCGGTGGTGGAAGGGAAGATGCCTGGAGCTGGAGAGTGAGACAGGACCGTTTGCTGCTTGCTGGGGGGGGGGAGGCAGATGGGGGGTAGGAGAGGGTGGGGACTGGAAGGCTTGGGGGTTAGTGTGTTATGGTGTAGGTATGGTAATAAGTCACTGTTGCAGGGAACCATGATCATGATCTGACATTCCTAGGTCAATAAGAAGTCCCTTTTGATGGAGCCTGGATATTGAGTAGATGGGTGATTTTTCAGACACATGGAGAGTTATGACCGGACACATGTCCCAGCCCATCCTGTACATCATCACTATGCTCCCGCAACTGCGAAGTACAACGGGGGGTGGGGTGGAGGCCGGGGGGGGGGGGAAGAGTGGAGGGACAAACAATAAGAGTTTGACCCTGTTTAAATGTTGGGAGATCTACGCACTGTACGATAGAAAAGTTCTGTAATACTGCCAATATTATTGCGATGTACCATATTGGTGTGTCAATAAAACAGTTGAAATATTAAAAAAAAAGAGTTGGCCCTAGGACCGATCCCTGCGGTACAACACTGACGACCTCCTTTTCTTCAGAGCAAGCTCCATTTACCACCACCCTCTGTCTCCTACCATTCAACCAGTTTTTTACCCAATCAGTTACTCTAGGTCCCACACCGAGTGCACTCAATTTATTTATCAGTCGGCTATGCGGAACCGTGTCAAAGGCTTTGCTGAAATCCAAGTATACCACATCAAGCGCCCCTCCCACATCCAACTGTTTGGTCACCCAGTCGAAGAAGACAGTCAGATTCATCTGACACAACCTGCAACTAGTGAAGCCATGCTGCCTCGGGTCTCGCATTCCATGTAGTTCAAGAAATGTCACAATCTTCCTCTTTAGAAGTGTTTCCATTAGCTTACTCACCACTGAGGTCAGACTGACAGGTCTGTAATTCCATACCTCCTCCTTACTTCCACTCTTGTATAAAAGAAACCACATCCGCCCTTCTCCAGTCGACCGGGACCACTCCACTCTGTCTACTTTTAGTTTGGCAAGCCCCTCATGAACGTTAACGGGTCTTGGTCTACCATGATACATCCATCCCCTTTAGCCTTGTTTTCTGCAGCCCTACCCCCAGTTTTTCATTGGTGAACACAGAGCTAAAATAATCGTTAAGCAGTTCAGCTTTATCCTTATCTTCCACATATTTCTCTCCCTCAGCTTTGAGCCTCATAATGCTATTATGGCACTTCCTCTTGTCACTTACATATCTGAAAAAGGTCTTGTCCCCCAATTTTACCTTATTAGCTATCTTTTCCTTCATTTGCCGCTTCGCTTTCCTGATAGCTTTTCCAGCTTCTCTTTGCTTATTTAGGTATTCTCTCCTGTCTTCATCTTTCTGAGTCGTCTTATAACAAGCAAAGGCTAGCCTACTTTCCCTTATCTCTTCAGCTACTACATTCAAGAACCAGAGAGGCCTTTTCCTCTTACTTTTATGTAATTTTCTAACATAAAGGTTAGTTGCAGTGGTGTGCTGGAGCCGGCTCTCACCGGTGCAGAGCCGGTTGTTAATTTTTGAACAATTTAGAGAGCCGGTTGTTCTGCTCTCAGCTAGGACTTGAATGGGGTTTATTTTTTCACAAATTGCAGCAGGAGGCTGGAGGCACGCATGCCCAAACACACCAACTGTCATCTGATATTGGTGCATGCGTGGTGTGTGGCAACCCTGCCTCCTCGTGCTGCACTGCAGGCAAGAGGTTCATGTGCATCGTGGAGTTCCTGATTCTCTCTTCCCTGCTGCTGCCCTTCCCACTGCCCCATGCATTGAACTTTGTTTCTTCCCTCTCGTATCCGCTCCCTCTCCCTGCCTCCCTCCATCAACCTCCCCCCCCCCCCCCCCCATTCGACCGGATCGTTAATTACTTGCAGGCAGGCAAAGGACACTATCGGGACCAAGGAGGTTTGACGTGATGAGCTGCAGGCAGCCGATCTACTCCACAGTAAGAAAGGAAACCAATTTGTTTAATCTTTGTTTTCACTCCCCCCCTCCCCACAGCTGTTCTCTAGTGAGCTCTCAAACCAAACAATCAAACCTACGATCTGCTGCATCCACATTCTCGTTTTATTTTTTTATTCTTGGTCCATCTGTAACAAGTCTAAAGCTGTTTCAATTGGATAGGCAAAGGTGGAGGACAAAAGTTTTTGTTTCGTTTTTTTTTTACTTATTGGATAGATTTTTTATTTATTTGAAAGCTTTCCATATAATATAAATATCATGAAATAACAATTGAATATCACTAAAACATCTTTAAAAATTATTATAGCTGGTAGAAATAGCAATCTTAAACTTTGCATTTTGTGCTCATTTTCTACACTAAAAAAAAAAATAATAAATACACTGTCTGTATACAATACAGATGGCCAAATTTCAGTGAGGATATCCTGTTTCCTGATGGGTTCATCTACCTTGGGAAGCCTTGTGTTATAAAGATGATGATGGAATATATTGAAATTAAATGGAAATAGAATTAAACTCTCCTTTCATTGGGGCACATGGAATCAGATCTTAATCTGTTTTGTAGAAGTTTACCTTTTAGATACACAAATGGATTATTCTGTTTTGAACATGTTTCAGGGGCAAGTGGTTTTATTAGTCAAAATAAAAATATTTTGTTTCTTGCAGATTTCTTTTGTTTAAACATAAATGGGCCATAAGCCCCTAATGCAGCCCATTGGTTTTCTTATATTTTGTTCTTGTGATATACTGTGTCAAAACTGAAAACTCTTGTCTCTATCTGGTCGATAATAAAAGGAGCTCATTGTGAACACTATCCACCCTAAAAGGTTGTTTTGTGGCTGTACATGAAGAATTATGATATTGGCTAAATACGTGTATGTTTGTGTCCCTAGTCCTGCATCCTAAGTTTATATAATCCTTTCAAGAAATCCAGTTAATCTTTTAACTTATTAGTGGAGCATAACCGCATAGTCATCGTATTGTCGCATCTTCAATATCGTAATACTAGTGCCCATCTAAGGAACAGCCAGGTTATTTTGAGTTAGTCTTCACTTGCTTTCCTTGTGCTACTACTATCCAGTAGGTAGGCAGTGTCTTAAAAGATGGAGGATAAAGGATTTTTTTTTACATTAAAAGAAGGTAAATTTGGATGTAAGGATTGTTTGAAAGCACGCTCTCTCTCCCTGGGTATAGCCAGCTCTGCAAATGTTTGTTTGTTTTTTTTGGCGGGGGCGCAGAGGTGGACGGGGGGGGGGGGCACAGAGGTGGACCAGGGAGAGAGCTTGTTATTAAAAATGTACCAGCACACCACTGGTTAGTTGCCTTTAATATAGCTCCTTTCAGTCTTGTCCATTGCTGCTCTACATCCTTCAGCTGTTCCCAGGGCCGGTCTTAGCAAGTGCGGAGCCCTGTGCAGACCAATTTGGTGGGGCCCCATCCTAGCCCTGCCCCGCCCCAGCTCCACCCCATTGATAAGATTATTCAATTTTTAGAAAATATCTAACACCAGCTCTGGCAGGATGTACATTTCAAATCTGACATATTCTAGTCACAAAATAGAAAAATAAAATTCTTTTTTCTACCTTTTGTTGTCTGCTCATTTTATTTTTCAAGTCATGTTGGTCTCAGTCTCTGGTTTCTACATCCTTCTGTCTTCTCTTAACTCACTCACCAAGGTCTCATGTTCATTTGATATTCCTACTCTCTCTCCATGTCCACTATCCATCTTCTTCCATCTTTGTACCTCTATCTTCCTCCATGTTTAGTATCGCCTTTTCTCTGTGTCCCTATATTTCTCTGTCCAGCTTCTCCCCTCTCTTTGTCCCCAGTGCCAATATATCTCTACCCTCTCTGACCCTACCCCATTCAGCTTCTCTCCCTCTCACTTCCTCCCCTTTCCAGCATCTGATTTGGTTGCCTGACCACCCCACTCTCCGTCCCTCCCTCACGCTGTAGGTTTAATATTTGTTCCCTTTTCCGTCATCTCCTTGGTCTGGTATCTATGTTTCCCTTCCCTCCCTCCTTGTGCTGTACCAGCAGTTCTCTCCCCTCCCTCCAGTTCTCCTCCCCCTCTTTCACGTCCAGCAGCTCTCTCCCATCCAGATCCCCTACTCCTCTTCCTCCCACATCCAACAGCTCTCTCCCTTCCAACCAGATCCCCTCCTCCTCTTCCTCCAGCAGCTCTCTCCCTTCCATCGTCCCCTCCTCCTCTTCCTCCCATGTCCAGCAGCTCTCCCCTTCCCTCCAGTCCCTTCCTCCTCTTCCTCCCTTGTCCAGCAGCTCTCCAGCCCCTTCCTCCTCTCCCTCCCATGTCCAGAAGCTCTCTCCCTTCCCTCCAGTCCCCTCCTCCTCTTCCTCCCATGTCCAGCAGCTCTCTCCCTTCCCTCCAGCCCCTTTCTCCTCTTCCTCCCAGCCCCTTCCTCCTCTTCCTCCCATATCCAGCAGCTCTCTCCCTTCTATCCAAATCCCCTCCTCCTTTTCCTCTCACCTCCAGCAGCTCTCTCCCTTCCCAGTTCCCTCTAATCCCCCTCCTCCCACAAGTCCGACTCTGGCAAAACTATCCCTTCCCCCACGCCAAGTCCAGCACTTACTTTTTAGTTCTGTCTTCCAGGCCCGCCCATCCAACATCCTTCATCGCTGTTGCTGCCTTTTCTCCTGCGGTTCCATGTACGGCCGTCTGGGAGGCAGCGATCATCGTTCCTGCTAGTGCCTGCCCTGAAATTGTGCTTCTCCCCAGGCTCCGCCCCGCTCTTATTTTTGCTCGTCGCGCAGCGCTGCCAGTGCCATTCACACAGGCATCTCCGCTCCCCTCTGCCACGTCCATCTGGCCGTACTAAACAGGAAGTGCATCAGTGAGGGTCGGATGGACGCAGCAGAGGGGAGCGGAGCTGCCTGTGTGAATGGCAGCGCTGCGCAACAAGCAAAAAAAAAAAGCAGGGCGGAGCCTGGGGAGAAGCACAATTTCAGGGCAGGCACTGGCAGGCAACGCTGATCGCTGCCTCCCAGATGGCTGTACACGGAGCCGCGGGAGAAAAGGCAGCGACAGCGATGAAGGGTGTTGGATGGGCGGGCCTGGAGGGAAAGTGGAGGCAGAGTTGAGGCGCGCCGCCCCCTTAAGCGCGAGGCCCTATGCGGTCGCCTCGGCCTAAGACCAGACCTGGCTGTTCCCATCCCGCTAACTGTTCCTTGAGAAATTCCCCCATCTCGGCAAAGTCAGTTCCTTTGAAATCCAGGACCTTCAATCTCGAGTGAGCCCTCTCTTCTGTTTTAATATTGAACCATACTATACAATGATCACTAGATGCCAAATGGTCCACCACCTTGACGTCAGAAATGTACTCTCCATTCGTAAGCACCAGGTCCAGAACAGCTCCATCCCGCGTCGGTTCCGTTACCCACTGCTGGAACAATTCTTCCTGTAGGGAATCTAAGATCTCTTTGCTTCTAGACGATCCCGCAGCTGGGACACCCCAATCAACATCCGGCATATTGAAGTCACCTATCAGTAGTACTTCCCCTTTCCTAGCTATCTTGTGGATGTCTTCAATTAAGTCCCTGTCCAGTTCCTCCGACTGTGAGGGAGGTCTGTATATCACTCCGATATAGATACATTTTCCTTTCCCTCTTTCCAGTTTAACCCACAGTGCTTCTTCCATACCCCACATGTCCTGCAGTTCTGCCACTTGGATATTATTCTTAGCATATAATGCCACACCTCCACCCTTTTTTCCTAATCTGTCCTTCCTGAATAGATTATAGCCAGGTATAGCAACATCCCAGTCATGGTTCTCCATGAACCACGTCTCCGTGACCGCCACTAAATCCAAGTCCGCTTCCATCATTGTAGCCTCAAGTTCTAGAAGTTTGTTTCCCATACTATGGGCATTGGTATACAAGGCTCTCCAGATTTTACTATTTTTATTCTATAGAGGCATTAGATGTCCTACCTTCCTTGGGATTAATTTTGGCTTTGTGGCCTTTTATACCCATCTCCATCAATTTTAGTTTAAAGCCCTCTTTAGTACTTTAGCCAGCCTGTTGTGGAAGACACTCCTTCCCTTCCTTGACAGATGGACACCATCACTGCTCAGTGCCTCTTGGAAAATCATCCCATGGTGTACGAAACCAAAGCACTTTGTTAGTATAATAACCAATACCAACTATAGTCCAGAGGTTTTAAGTTTGTCAATGACTGATATTCAACTTTAATAATTGCTATTTAAATACAATACATGCCTTAAAAATTCACAATCGTCATAACTCAGACCACACCACTATTCCATACTACACACTTTTCATTCACTTCCACATTCATTACATAACCTTCTTTTCATGGGGTTGTTTATATTCCCTTTTAGTGCAAATTATAAAATTATTTTACATTTTCTCTTTAACATTTTAACTTTCTCAAGAGTTCATCAGTTCAAACCTTCCCTTAGATAACAGGTAGTCTTTTCAACTTCAATAGTCCCTTGTTGCTGACCTAACTCCTTCCCTTGAGTCACACGCAGACTTTCCAGCTACGATAATCACTTGCTGTTGAGTGTTTATTTTATCCGGTATTCCTCTGATCCTTAGACATGCAAGATTAAGCGTATTCCGCTTTCCATCTGGTATCTCCTCACTCCGTGTCCATATTAGGCACTCAGAAAAAGGAATCAACTCCCCCTTGCAGTTATCATGTTTGTATCTTCCTGATTAGAATTTCCACATTATTTTCTGAATAAACTTAACAGGTCAGCTTGTTCCTCAATATGGACCCATATTTCAAATTCTTCATCAGGAGGAACAAAAAAGTCCTTTAACAAACAAAGGCAAGTATCGATCAATATTTTAAAACCTTTTACATATATTAGTTCATTTACACAAAAGAGTCTTAAATCATGAGCTGCTTACCAGGGGGGAGCCATGTCCAAATCCTGCCCCCTTTCACTTCCGGTATCACAACCTGAATACCCCCATTTTATAGGCTAGGCACTCTCCCTTACTTAGAAGTCCTTAAGCTCCAGCGCGTTATAACTAACACTCCACTTCTAAATTTAAACCATTGGGGACCACTGTCCGCCATAAAAAAATTAACCTTTCTTCTTGCACCCTTAGCGCTTCACTGACATCTCCACCATGCTTCAGAGACACATGAATTAATGCTGTAAATCGCAACTCCACTGCATGATTTGCTTCCCGCCAGTCATTGACAAACTTAAAACCTCTGGAGTATAGTTGATATGGATTATTAGGAACACTCTGGTGTTGGTAAAAGTGTCCCCTTAACTAGGGAACTATTAGCATAATAACCAGACAAATGTCTTGATGTAGACTTGTCCATACCAGGGTCCCACTCTGCATTAAAATCTTCCCCTACCACCAAGGGAGTGTACTCATTGGAAGTTAGTATTTTAGTCACACTTTTATAGAATTTCTTATCGTATTGATTCGGGCCATAGATGTTACATATGTAAACTGTATGATTATTAATTACAGCCTTAACCAAAATAAAATGTCCTCCTGGATCAGCCCTTATGGTCTGTACCTCCTCAGCTACACCCTTTTTAAACAAAATGGCCACCACCCCTTCCCCCCCCCCCCCCCCCCCCCACACACATTCCAAGTTGCCAATTTTACCATGTCATACTGAAAAATACTGCCTCCAACTTAGCTTCTTCTATAGTGTTCAATGGCAAGGGACGTCCCAGCCTCCATCCCCCCCCCCCCCCCCCCCCAGCCAGCATTACAGATCTGATCCATCTCCCCACATCTTGCAAATACCTCAATCTTAACCTCAAAATTCCAAACAACTCCTGAAGCCTAAACCCTGCTCCCCTACTGTCACGATTGTGACTATATTTCCTGTCAGACTTGCTTTGGGGTTCCTCCAGCCAAGCTAAGTCGGCGTGTAAGTCCTGAAACCTGGGTGGAAATCCTGAAATCCGTTCCAGTCCAGGCTAGTCCATTCCGGGATCCTGTTCCTGCCAGGCTGTGCTCTGCTCTTGTGTTGCTTAGCCCCTCCCTGCTGATGACCTCATCTGTGGTGCCTTTATTACCACCTGGGAACTTTCTAAGTTTGCCTTTGCATCGCTATAGGTCAGTTGGCATGCTGCTGCACTTCTGTTTCAGTGTTTCTGTCTGTGGGCTTTTGCCTTCTGATTCAGTGGGTCTGTCTGTGGGCTTTTGCCTTCTGATTCAGTGGGTCTGTTTGTGGGCATTGGCCTTCTGCTTCAGTGTGTCTGTTTGTGGGCTTTGGCCTTCTGTTTCAGTGTGTCTGTTTGTAGGCTTTTGCCTTCTGTTTCAGTGTGTCTGTTTGTGGGCTTTGGCTTTCTGCTTCAGTGTGTCTGTTTGGCCTTCTGCTCCTGTGGGTCTGTCTATGTTGTGTTTCTTGTTCCCTTCTGCCTTTTCCTCTAGTCTTTGTTTGTGCAAGCTTGTGGTTGAACCCTGTTACCTGGGGAAGGTTTCCCCAGTTCTGTGTCCTGATTCCTAGTCCCTGTTAGTCAAGCTTGCTTCTGAGTCCTATTTCCCTGTGTGTGTTCCTGATTCCTGTAAGTCCTGCTGGCCACCTGCACCTGGGGGCTCAACGCCTGGGGAATGGTGGTCAAGTGTAGGTGAAGTCCGTTCCAGTCCTGAGTTCCAGTCCGAGTGTGTTTAGTTCTGAGTGTTCCTGCTACTGTTCTATGTCTGCAGTCCCTGCCTTGTTTGTGTGCTAGCCCAGTGCTGGTTGGAGTGGTTTTGCCTGCCACTGCCACTCCTCGGCAGTGGCCCAAGGGCTCACAATTCCTGTTTTCCTGTGAGAGAGACACCTACTCCCCTCCCTTCCCCCAGATCCCAACCCCCAATATAGTATTCTACCCATAGGAACAGTCACTTCAAATGCCTCCCCAACAACCCCTATTACTTAATAAATCAAAACTGATCGCATCTTGAAGAAGAAGTAAAAAACAAACAAACAAAAAAGCCACATGCATATGTCCATCCATACACACCCCCTCACATCCAACAGCTGGAACATTCCTGACCGCCACCCAATCAAGATTGATCTTGCAGCCTCCATAAGCCAATGTCCAACAGGTTAGGGGCCATTGAGCACCATCAGACAGCGTCAACAGGGGCCAAAAAAGAAGAGAGTTTCCACAGTCTTTTCTTGATTATATTCCTCCATCCATATTCTCCCTTCGCAATGGCAATGTGTTGAATTTCCCCATGAAATGCAGCTTCCCAGTGAGAGTCATTCATATAACGAATCACATAGATGTTCGCTCAGGTCGTCCCCAATCTCTCCAAGTCCCCAATCTCTCCAAGAAATTTGCGAGCTTCCTCCACTGAGGTATATGACTGAGTCAAGCCCCCATGTGTAAGTTTGAGGGTAGCCAGGTATATCAATGCAAATTTAATGTTGAGAGCAAACAACTTTGAGCAAATGGGGGAGAAGGCTCTGTGCTGCACCGCCACCCCTGCGGAGTAATCTTGGAAGGAAAGAATTTTCTGATTGTCATATTTCAATGTCTTCCCCGCTCGGAGTGCCAGTAATATCTCTTGTTTATGAGCAAAATTCAAAATCCTAAGGATAACCACTCTGGGTCTGTGTGGTGCCTGTGCCCTCGGACCCAGCCTGTGAGCTCTCTCAATGCGCAAAGGGCCATTACCTTCTGTGAGCTGAAGCTCCTTGGAAAGCCACTGTTCCAGAAAGCCATGTAAGTTTTTGTCTGGTATTGATTCTGGCAGTCCCACGAACCTCAAGTTGTTCCTTCGCGACCTGTTTTCTAGGTCCTCCACTTTGGCCTCTAAATCCACTACTCTCTTCTGTATTGTGCTCTGTTCTTCCTCTACCACCATAACCCTATCTTCCACCGCTGATGTTCAGATCTGAAAGGCCACACAGTCTTTAGAAAGTTCTCCCATTTGGGCATACAAACGTTCCAATTTGGTATCTATGGGAGCTAATCGACTCTCCAGCAGATCTTCCAAGACCACTGTCATCTCTGAGGTAATCTCCTCGATCCACGTTGATGAAATCGTAGGGCCAACTGGGCTCGAAGGCGCCTCCATTTTGTCCTCCGCCATTTTACCTCAAGAGTTTTCCTTCTGAGCCAGTCTCGCTGCCATAATCTCGCCGCCAAACCAAGCAATCAGCTGTAGAACTTGTCCGGCTCTCACTAGGTAATAAATTTAGGGTTCTGCAAGAGTCAGTGAGCTGCAAAAGATGTGGGAGTTGCTTGGGCGCCCGGAGAGACTTAAACTAGCATCTTCCCTTGAGCATAGCATCACGTGATCTCCAGGAAATTGTTTTTAAACTTGGGGAAAGGTAGTCTTAGGATTAAATAGTTAATCTCAGGGACTATTTAAAGTTATTTTGCCCATTTAGCCACAGAGTTTAAAGAATAGTTTTTCTTAGCATATAACACCTCTGCTACAGTTCCATAGGCTAACATTTAAGGGGGCTATTTTAAAGTTACTATAGTATCAGTATAAAGCATAGCTAATAGGCACAGGAAGCTCATTGTAGCCAGGACATGCTCTCCAGGGGATGCAATATCCTCTTGCACTAAGGCTGTGTCTCCAGGGGCTTTTGCTCAGGAGGGAAGGGTTAGGAAGGCCATTGCAGCTGGAGATTTGATCATTAGGCATGTAGATAGCTGGGTGGCTGGTGGACATGAGGATCACTTGGTCAGTTGCCTGCCTGGTGCAAAGGTGGTGGACCTCATGTGGCACCTAGATATAATTTTAGATAGTGCTGGGGAGGAGCTTGCTGTCTTGGTACATGTGGGTACCAATGACATGGAAAAATGTGGGAGGGAGGTTCTGGAAGTTAAATTTAGACTCTTAGGTAGAAAGCTGAAATCCAGAACCTCCAGGGTAGCGTTTTCAGAAATGTTCCCTGTACCACATGCAGGACCCCGGGCAAAGCTCCAGAGTCTCAATGCATGGATGAGGTTATGGAACAGGAAGGAGGGCTTTAGATTTGTTAGGAACCGGGCAACATGCTGGGAAAGAGAGAGCCTATTTTGGAAAGATGGGCTCCACCTTAATCAGGGTGGAACCACGCTTCTGGCATCAACATTTAAAAAGGAGATATAGAAGCTTTTAAACTAGAAACTGGGGGAAGGTAGTCGCTCAAAAGTGCATGATTCGGAACAAGGTATCGTTAAAAGATATCACCAAAACAGGGACGATAGGGCATCCTGATAGCGAGTTTGCAATAGAGATCATAGTAGACCATGGGGAGGAGGGGGAGCTTATTTTCAAATCACTTAGACTTACAAAGTTCCATAGGTTACTATAGAACATTGTAAGTTTAAGTACTTTAAAAATACACCTGCAGTTGTCTTTAAAGAGCAGACAGATTTTCAAGATTGCAATTATCACTGTCAACTACTGAACAAGTTGTAAATAGGAAAACAAACATTGTTTGAAATGTCTCTATTCAAATGCCAGAAGCCTAAGAAATAAGATGGGAGAGTTAGAATATATTGCACTAAATGAAAAGATAGATAGGCATCTCTGAGTCCTGGTGGAAGGAAGATAACCAATGTGACACTGTCATTCCAGCGTACAAATTATATCGCAGAAAGCACCCACAGACCCAAAACACAAACCACCAGGATTCTTAGTCAGTCCAGGACAACAGAGCTAATAAACTAATGGGTTTATTATCAGAAAAGTAGATCATTGAACGATATAAAACAGGTGGATAAACAACAAGCAATAACAGGTAACTGAGTAAGGATCAATATTAAAGCTATCTAAATACTTTATTACCTGGGTAGCACCTGGGGAGTTTCAGGAAAATAACTGCTCACATATCTTGAACAGGGCCTCAGGACAGAAATGCTTACCCTCTGCACTCTCTATCTGAGATTGAGGAAAATCCAGTACCTCCTGGCTGGATTTTGAACTCCAGAGCCAATCAGAGCCTAGAGCACCAACCTTGAAACTATCTGGCCAATGGCACTGCAGGTTACCTTCCCATAGGACTTAAACTGAAAAAGAAAACAGTCTTCTCTGCAACAGAAAACAAATACCGCTTGCTGGCCAAACAAGAGAAACACACTGCATGAAAACATTAATACAATTTATAGGCTTGAAAACCCCTTGTTTCGCCATACCACCCAAGCCCTGAGTCCCCATATATACTCTCAATACCCAGCCAATCTATGAGGCTGTCTTCCGGTCTCCAGCTGAATCATAGTCTCTCCCCAAGTCCCTGCTCTCCCATATCCCCAGGATCTGCCTTCCTACTTATTTCTCACATTTCCTAAGCATCTGTTGCCCCCACAATTTTCCCCTATCTATTTCTTTCTTTTCCTAGTATCTTCCCCTACATATGCTCTTGCTTCTCTACCCTCACAGTACGGGGGTAATTCTCAAAAGATCACCTAAAGTTAGGCGCCAGGAGGATGTATACTAAGCATGAATTCTATAATGGCAGTTATGCATTGTATGCAAATCTCTTTCATGCATATTCATTGTGGATATCCTGAAAACCTGACTGGCAAGGGGTACTCCAGGACTGGACTTGGGAAACACTGTTGTAGAGTACTAGAAGTCCTTAGCTACACACCTAGCTTTAGGTGAAAGCAGTTATGTTAGCTCGATGGCTGGTATAAATGCTTTCGCCTAATGGTAGGCAGTACTGATAGCATTTCATAACCAGTGCGCTTAACTGCTAGGCACACCCCTGTCTCACCCATGCCCCTCCCAAGTCCATGCCCTCCTTGCAGTTGTACGCTATAGTTCTCCGAGGACAAGCAGGCTGCTTGTTCTCACGACTGGGTTGACGTCCACGGCAGCCCCCACCAACCGGAACAAAACTTCGCGGGCGGTCCCGCACGCAGGGCATGCCCACCGTGCATGCGCGGCCATCTTCCCGCCCGTGCGTGACCGTTCCCGCTCAGTCTTTTCTTTTCCGCGCTGGAGAGAGCCGTGTTCGTCTCTCTCTCTGTCAGCCCCGGAAACCGGATTGCGCTTAACCGCGAATTTTTTCTCGTTTCGTTTCATCGTTCTTCGTTTTTCTGTTTAGTTTAAAAAAAAAAAAAACGCTGAACTTTGTTTTCCCTCGTCTCTTAGCGGGGGGCTGTTTTTGAGGTGTGATTTTTACCGCCACCATCAACGACTTTGATTTCGCCGACGCGATTTTTCCGTCGATGTCCTCGAAGGTCCCGAGTGGATTTAAAAAGTGTGGTCGGTGCGGCCGGCATATCTCGCAGACCGACACTCACGCTTGGTGCCTCCAGTGCCTCGGGCCGGAGCACGATACCAAGACGTGCACTTTGTGTCTCGGTCTCCAGAAACGGACACAAGTAGCGAGGCAAGTTCTTCGGGACTGTCTTTTTGGAACTTGCGCCGGCCCCTCGACGTCGACTTCGACGGCATCTGTATCGACGGCCGGTTCTTCGGTACCGGTATCGATGTCCATGAAATCGGCACCGATGGCATCGACCCCAGGAGCACAGGTCCCGTCGGCCCACCGGTCCTCCGGTGAAGGCAGGGGTGAGAGGCCGCGTGGGCAATCGGCCCCGGTCACTCCCTCTACCCAGGGCCCTCGGGACCGAACCCTGTCGGACCCGGTCCCTCGAGGCCGAGGGGGATCGACCTCCTCCTCGATTCCACCAAGCGCCGATGACGGGCATCGCAAGAAGACGAAGAAACACCGTCATCGGTCACCCTCGATGCATCCGGCTCCCGGCGCCGGAGATGAGTCGACGCCGAGGAAGCGGCAGCGTCGAGAGGAGAGGTCCCCCTCTCTAGTAGAGGTACCGCCGCGTCAGGGTCCCAGCACTTCGGTGCAGTCTCCTGGACCCGAACAGCTTCCGGCACCGACGCCTCTACCAGCCCCCTCGCCTTTCCCGACAGCGGGCCTTGACGAGTGCCTCCGAGCCATCCTTCTGGGGCTCCTGGAAGGGCTGATGCGCCAGACTGTGCCGGCGCCGGGGGTGCTTGCACCCTCGGCGCCATTGACTGTGGCGCCGGCGAGCTCTAGCCCGGTGCCGAGGCCTTCGACGCCGACGCCGCTTGCGGCGCCGGTCTCGACCGCCACACAGGTAGAGTCCCCGTCAACGTCGATGGAGGGAGCTTCATCCCCGCCGGCGCGGGAGTCCACCACTCGACGACGCCACCGAGGCCTCGGTGCCTCGACGTCGAGCCGGGCCCGGTTGAGAACTCAGCTGCATGAGCTTATGTCCGACACCGAGGAAGAGGCCTCGTGGGGGGAGGAGGAGGACCCCAGATATTTCTCCTCAGAGGAGTCTGTGGGCCTTCCCTCCGACCCCACTCCTTCACCAGAGAGGAAGCTCTCGCCACCTGAGAGCCTCTCCTTTGCCTCCTTTGTCAGGGATATGTCTATTTGCATTCCCTTTCCCGAGGTCTCTGTGGATGAGCCGAGGGCTGAGATGCTCGAGGTCCTTGACTATCCATCACCACCTAGAGAGTCCTCCACGGTACCGTTGCACAATGTCCTCAAAGAGACACTGCTTCGGAACTGGTTGAGACCACTATCTAATCCCACCATCCCCAAGACAGCAGAGTCCCAATACAGAATCCACTCAGACCCAGAGTTAATGCGGCCCCAATTGCCTCATGACTCGGCGGTCGTGGACTCTGCTGTCAAGAGG
Source organism: Microcaecilia unicolor (assembly GCF_901765095.1). Classification (NCBI taxonomy): domain Eukaryota; kingdom Metazoa; phylum Chordata; class Amphibia; order Gymnophiona; family Siphonopidae; genus Microcaecilia; species Microcaecilia unicolor. The sequence continues at coordinate 159,607,234 of NC_044041.1, forward strand.
GCACGGAGTTCGAGGGATACCGCCTCGGCGCCCCCGGGGCGGGAGTCTCGCACTCTGGACTCGTTTGAGAGGAAGGCCTACCAATCTTCCATGCTCGTGACCCGCATCCAGTCTTACCAGCTCTACACGAGCATCCACATGCGGAATAATGTGAAGCAACTGGCGGACCTGGTTGATAAGCTCCCGCCGGAGCAGTCCAGGCCTTTTCAGGAGGTGGTCAGGCAACTGAAGGCGTGCAGAAAGTTCCTGTCCAGGGGTACATATGACACCTGTGACGTGGCATCTCGTGCTGCGGCCCAAGGTATAGTGATGCGCAGGCTCTCATGGCTGCGTGCCTCTGACCTGGACAACCGCACCCAGCAGAGACTGGCCGACGTCCCTTGCTGGGGGATAATATCTTTGGCGAGAAGGTCGAGCAGCTGGTGGACCAACTGCATCAGCGGGAAACCGCCCTCGACAAGCTCTCCCACCGGGCGCCTCCAGCATCCACCTCAGCAGGTGGACGTTTTTCCCGGGCCCGGCAGGCTGCACCCTATGCTTTTACCAAGCGTAGGTACACCCAGCCGGCCCGAAGGCCTCCTCAGGCACAGGGACAGTCCCAGCACGCTCGTTCCCGTCAACAGCGTGCGCCTAAGCAGCCCCCTGCGCCTCCACAGCAAAAGCCGGGGACGGGCTTTTGACTGGATCCAAGGGAACATAGCCGCCCTCAAAGTATCCGTACCGGACGATCTGCCGGTCGGAGGGAGGTTAAAATTTTTTCACCAAAGGTGGCCTCTCATAACCTCCGACCAGTGGGTTCTCCAAATAGTGCGGTGCGGATATGCCCTGAATTTGGCCTCCCTGCCATCAAATTGTCCCCCAGGAGCTCAATCCTTCAGCTCCCATCACAAGCAGGTACTTGCAGAGGAACTCTCCGCCCTTCTCAGCGCCAATGCGGTCGAGCCCGTACCACCCGGGCAGGAAGGGCAGGGATTCTATTCCAGGTACTTCCTTGTGGAAAAGAAAACAGGGGGGATGCGTCCCATCCTAGACCTGAGAGGCCTGAACAAATTCCTGGTCAAAGAAAAGTTCAGGATGCTTTCCTTGGGCACCCTTCTGCCAATGATTCAGAAAAACGATTGGCTATGTTCCCTGGATTTAAAGGACGCATATACTCACATCCCGATACTGCCAGCTCACAGACAGTATCTCAGATTCCGCCTGGGCACACGGCACTTTCAGTATTGTGTGCTGCCCTTTGGGCTCGCCTCTGCCCCACGGGTGTTTACAAAGTGCCTCGTGGTGGTAGCGGCGTATCTCCGCAAGCTGGGAGTGCACGTGTTCCCATATCTCGACGATTGGCTGGTCAAGAACACCTCGGAGGCAGGAGCTCTCCGGTCCGTGCAGTGCACTATTCAACTCCTGGAGCTGCTGGGGTTTGTGATAAATTACCCAAAGTCCCATCTCCAGCCAGCCCAGTCTCTGGAATTCATAGGAGCTCTGCTGAATACTCAGACGGCTCAGGCCTTCCTTCCCGAGGCGAGGGCCAACAACCTCCTGTCCCTGGCTTCCCAGACCAGAGCGTCGCAGCAGATCACAGCTCGGCAGATGTTGAGACTTCTGGGTCATATGGCCTCTACAGTCCATGTGACTCCCATGGCTCGTCTTCACGTGAGATCTGCTCAATGGACCCTAGCTTCCCAGTGGTTTCAAGCCACCGGGAATCTAGAAGATGTCATCCGCCTCTCCACCAGTTGCCGCACTTCACTGCACTGGTGGACCATTCGGACCAATTTGACCCTGGGACGTCCATTCCAAATTCCACAGCCCACAAAGGTGCTGACGATGCATGCATCTCGCCTGGGGTGGGGAGCTCATGTCGATGGGCTTCACACCCAGGGTCTGTGGTCCCTCCAGGAAAAGGATCTGCAGATCAACCTCCTGGAGCTCCGAGCGATCTGGAACGCACTGAAGGCTTTCAGAGATCGGCTGTCCTGTTAAATTATCCAAATTCGGACAGACAATCAGGTTGCAATGTATTACATCAACAAGCAGGGGGGCACCGGATCTCGCCCCCTGTGTCAGGAAGCCGTCGGGTTGTGGCGTTAGGCTTGCTAGTTCGGCATGCTCCTCCAAGCCACATACCTGGCAGGCGTAAACAACAGTCTGGCCGACAGACTGAGCATGCAACCGCACGAGTGGTCGATCCATTCCAGAGTGGTACGCAAGATCTTCCGAGAGTGGGGCACCCCCTCGGTGGACCTTTTCGCCTCTCTGACCAACCACAAGCTGCCTCTGTTCTGTTCCAGACTTCAGACACACGGCAGGCTAGCGTCGGATGCCTTTCTCCTTCATTGGGGGACCGGCCTCCTGTATGCTTATCCTCCCATACCTTTGGTGGGGAAGACCTTACTGAAGCTCAAGCAGGACCGCGGCACCATGATTCTGATAGCGCCCTTTTGGCCCCGTCAGATCTGGTTCCCCCTTCTTCTGGAGTTGTCCTTAGAAGAACCGTGGAGATTGGAGTGTTTTCCGACTCTCATTTCGCAGAACGACGGAGCGTTGCTGCACCCCAACCTTCAGTCTCTGGCTCTCAGGGCCTGGATGTTGAGGGCGTAGACTTCACTGCGTTGGGTCTGTCTGAGGGTGTCTCCCGTGTCTTGCTTGCCTCTAGGAAGGATTCCACTAAAAAGAGTTACTTTTTCAAGTGGAGGAGGTTTGTCGTTTGGTGTGAGAGCAAGGCCCTAGAACCTCGTTCTTGCCCTGCACAGAACCTGCTTGAATACCTTCTGCACTTATCAGAGTCTGGACTCAAGACCAACTCAGTAAGGAATCACCTTAGTGCGATTAGTGCTTACTATTACCGTGTGGAAGGTAAAGCCATCTCTGGAGAGCCTTTAGTCGTTCGATTCATGAGAGGCTTGCTTTTGTCAAAGCCCCCTATCAAGCCTCCTGCAGTGTCATGGGATCTCAATGTCGTCCTCACCCAGCTGATGAAACCTCCTTTTGAGCCACTGAATACCTGCCATCTGAAGTACTTGACCTGGAAGGTCATTTTCTTGGTGGCAGTTACTTCAGCTCGTAGGGTCAGTGAGCTTCAAGCCCTGGTAGCTCATGCTCCGTATACCAAATTTCATCACAACAGAGTAGTGCTCCGCACCCACCCAAAGTTCCTGCCGAAGGTGGTGTCGGAGTTCCATCTTAACCAGTCAATTGTCTTGCCAACATTCTTTCCCAGACCGCATACCCGCCCTGCTGAACGTCAGTTGCACACATTGGACTGCAAGAGAGCATTGGCCTTCTACTTGGAGCGGACACAGCCCCACAGACAGTCCGCCCAATTGTTTGTTTCTTTCGACCCTAACAGGATAGGGGTTGCTGTCAGGAAACGCACCATCTCCAATTGGCTAGCAGATTGCATTTCCTTCACTTATGCCCAGGCTGGGCTGACTCTAGAGGGCCATGTCACGGCTCATAGTGTCAGAGCCATGGCAGCGTCGGTGGCTCACTTGAAGTCAGCCACTATTGAAGAGATTTGCAAGGCTGCGACGTGGTCATCTGTCCACACATTCACATCACATTACTGCCTCCAGCAGGATACCCGACGCGACAGTCGGTACGGGCAGTCGGTGCTGCAGAATCTGTTTGGGGTGTAAATCCAACTCCACCCTCCAGGACCCGAATTTATTCTGGTCAGGCTGCACTCTCAGTTAGTTCTTCTTCGTAGGTCAATTTTCAGTTTTGCCCTCGCCGTTGCGAGGTTAAATTGTCCTGGGTTCTTGTTTTGAGTGAGCCTGAGAGCTAGGGATACCCCAGTCGTGAGAACAAGCAGCCTGCTTGTCCTCGGAGAAAGTGAATGATACATACCTGTAGCAGGTGTTCTCCGAGGACAGCAGGCTGATTGCTCTCACCTACCCTCCCTCCTCCCCTTTGAAGTTGCGTTTTGATCATTTGCTTGTCATTCAACTGAGCGGGAACGGTCACGCACGGGCGGGAAGACGGCCGCGCATGCGCGGTGGGCGTGCCCTGCGTGCGGGACCGCCTGCGAAGTTTTGTTCCGGTTGGTGGGGGCTGCCGTGGACGTCAACCCAGTCGTGAGAACAATCAGCCTGCTGTCCTCGGAGAACACCTGCTACAGGTATGTATCATTCACTATTTTGTACATGCAATTTTCAGAATTCCAACTAAGGCCAGTTATGCACATAACTGCTAATTCATGCCATTTAACACCAATTGTAACCAATAATTGGTTAATGCCAATTATCAACTAATTTTTATATTACGTTACATGCCTGACATATTCTATAACTTACAGGTACAACTTTGCATGCTATGAGTAAAATTGTGCAAGTTTGTAGAATTAGGGGATATCTGTCCTCTCCCTTCTCACAGCAAATGCACCAGCCTCCTACTTCCAGCACCCAGTATCAGCTTCACTGTAACATAGCAAATGATGGCAGATAAAGGCCAATACAGTCCATTTAGCCTGCTTAGTAAGGTGGCTAGAGTTGTACTTGCCACTCCATACAGGTGTCACGTCTGTGGTCATGACCCCTCACAGCCTCTACCTGATTTCTGGGGGTCAGCTTCTGAGCTGGCTTCTGCCTATCCTTTCTGGAGTAGTTCTGTCTTTGGGAAGATCTGTTTCGGTTTCCTGTCTCTGGCCACCGTCATCTGGGTTGGATCAATGGTGGCAGCCATCTTGGATGGCTCAAGAGTCGTAGCCATCTTGGATAGCTCAAGGGGTACAGCCATCTTGGATAGATCATATCATAGGAAGCCATCTTGGAGTAACGAGGACAGGAAGGAAGCCCTTATTTGGTCCTTAGAGATCTCCTGTGGGAACAGCCTCCATAGTTACTTAGAGTTGCTGCAGCTGCACCTCAGGTGTGGATGGGCTTTATTAATCACCTAGAGACTGCAGTCAAGTGCCTTTGCATTGCGTCTAAGGTCCCTGGTTTGTTGGTGCTGTGCTGCACTTCTGCCTAGTCGGATTTCCTGATTCTGGCTTTGACTCTGGTTTGTCTCTTGGACTATTCCTCTGCCTGCCGCCTGCCTAGACCCGGATTGTTGTTGGACTATTCCGCTGCCTGCCGCCTGCCTAGACCCGGATTGTTATTGGACTATTCCTCTGCCTGCCGCCTGCCTAGACCCAGATTGTTATTGGACTTTTCTTCTGCCTGCTGCCTGCCTAGACCCGGATTGTTACTGGACTATTCTTGCTGCCCGCCTAAGTGACCTTGCCTGGACTTGCCGGTACGTTTGTTCTGCCTTGCTTCTGGTGTGGGGTGGTTTTAACTGCCGCTGCTGCCCCTCAGCAGTGGCCCAAGGGCTCACAAACCCAGTTTCCAGCTTTGTGTACGTGACAACAGGTTACCCTCCCTATGCCTTTGTTTAGGGTTGTATATGTCTCTCCATGCAGATTAACCCCCTCTATACATGTCTTTTATGAACTGCAAAAGGCATTGTTCCATCCTCTGTGTTTATCCAATGCCTGTTTTTAGTATGTTTAGTTGAATTCTTGATATACTGCCTGTCATAGCTGGGTTGAGTTCTATCACTGTTTCCCCCTCATCCCTACCCAACCTCCATTGAGGGCATCTTCCACCCTTTCTATGAAAAAGTATTTCCTGAAGTTGAATCCCCTTCTCCCAGCCCTAGGCCCAGCATCATCCCTTTTGGCCTAGTGGTTAAAGCAGTGGGCTCAGAACAAGGGAAGACGGGGTTAAAATTCTGCTGCTGCTCCTTGTGAGCTTGGGCAAGTCATTTAACTTTTCAGTGCCTCAGGTAAAAACTGACTGCCTTGTTTACTAAGGTGTGCTAGAGTTTTTAGCATGTGCACAAAATTAGCGTGTGCTAACTGTGTAGGCACCCATAGGAATATTGTGGGCACCTATACAGCGCATGCTAATGGTTAGCACGCACCAAAAACGCTAACGCGCCACTAGCGCGGCTTGGTAAACAGGGCCTTTAGCTTGTAAGCCCTTTGGGGACAGGAAAATGCTTTCTATATAATTCACCTTGACCTAATGCTAAAAAGGCATGAGATAAACCCCAAATTCCTCCCAGATCCCCCAAAAAGGAGAGGGGTAGTGCATCCCTAGAAAAGGGGAAAGGCTGCAGGCAGAGTCATGCAACTAGTATAATAGAGCAAAGAAATCAGTTTTTGTCTGCAAACTTCTGTGTCTAATTTGTGATCACATTCTGTATTTTTGAGGGTTTATATTCTGTATATTTGACTGGTGAGGTAATATGATAGTGTATCATCCTCTCTGACCCCCCCCCCCACCCCCATGACCATCAGTACCGCTCAACATCCCCTTCTCCTCTTTCTGCTCCAAGCTCATCACCTGTATACTCCTCTCCAATCTCTTCTCGAAGGATGGTACCAATATATATACTTTCCCAGTACCAGTATTACCCCTCTTCCAGTATTAATACCCCTCCTCCCAACAAAAGTATTTCACCCTGCCAGTAGCAGTATTCTCAGAGATGCCAAGGGTGGCCTATCCCAGTGCTGGAGATTTACCAGTGCAATGCTGGAGATTGAAGGCCAATGAGTGAGGTTTTTCTCGCGAGCACTAGCCATGTCTAAAACAAGTTCTGACAGATGCACATTCCAAAGACTGATATATTCCAATCAATAAATAAAAAATAAAATTCTTGTTTCTACCTTTGTTGTCAGGTCATTTTATTTTTCCTATTATGTTGGTTCTAGTCTCTGGTTTCTGTTGTCTTCTTTCTTCTCTTAACTGTCTTGCTAGAGTCTCCTTGTCCATTTGTCACTTCTTTTCTCTCCATGTCCACCATCCATCTTCTCTCTGTGTCCCTATCTATCTGACTCAGCATCACCCTTGTCTTCCCGCCATGTTGAGCATCTCCCATCTCTGCGTCCCTATTCCCCTCCCCTCTTCCTTCCCTCCTGTCTCTCTCTCCTGGCCAGCATCTCTTCCTCTCCCTCTCTCTTCTCGCACTCCTGTTCTGTCTACCCTTTGCAGAATCAGCACATCTCCCTCTTCATTCTTCCTCGCAGGTCTTGATACCTCTCTCTTTCCTTATTCTTCCCCCCCCCCCCCCACCCCAAAGTCCAGCACCTCTTTCCCTCTCTGCGCCCTCTTTCTTCATCATTGCCCTCATTGAATCTTTCTTTACTTGTCTAGCACCTCTCTCCCTCCTTTCCCCCCAATACAGCACCTCTCTCACTCCTTACCACCCCCGATATAGCACCTCTGCTTCCTTGTTCCCCCTCCAATGCAGCATTTCTCCCTCCTTACCTCCACGATGCAGCACCTCTCGCTATCACCCCTCCCATGAAGCCCTGGTGGTCTAGGATACTAGGTCAGGCAGCAGCGATCCCTTGTTGCTGCTGCCTGTACCGGCTCCAAGGCTCAAAATGGCGACTGCAATTACGGACCAATGCTCAACACTAACAGCATGCAAATTATATGCCAGTTGTTAGTTGTGAGCATTGGTCAGTAAAAGGAGCTTATATGGTGCTTAGCCCCTTCAAGTGCATCCAAGGATGCACTGGACAGGGGCTGGGCACTGCCATTTTGAGAAGAGCAGGCCCAGAGGCAGGAGGGAGTAGGCGTTGTACCTGCCCTCCTGCCTCCAACACGTGTCTGTCCTGATTTAGATTGTAAGCTCTTTTGAGCAGGGACTGTCTTTTCTTCATGTTCAATTATGATGGGCTGCGTACGACTGGTAGCGCTATAAAAATGATTTATAGTAGTAGTACCAGAAAGCATTTTTTAACCTTTATTTACACAGCTACCACATTACTTTATCCTAAATTAAAAATAAAATTATTTTCTGTACCTTTGTTGTCTGGCCATTTACTTTTTCTAATTGTGTTGGTCCAAGTCTCTTGATTCTGCTTTCCTTCATATTCTCTTAACTCTCTTGCCAGGGTTTCCTGTCCATTTGTCATTTTTCTCTCCTTTTTCTTTGTTTTCTTCAATTTATTTTTCTACCTCTTTGTCCAGATTTAATTCATTCTTACTATCCATTTTTTAATTTCCCTCTGTTTACTTCATCGACCTATGGCTTTTCATCTTTTCCTCACTTTTGTTCATATCCCTTCCTCTTATTCTCCAGTCTTTCATAGTAACATAGTAGATGATGGCAGAGAAAGACCTGTATGATCCATCCAGTCTGCTCAACAAGATAAACTCATATATGCTACTTTATATGTACTGTATATCACAGCTATTAAATTAGCTTCAAAATGAAATTCACTTAAGCGTATTCTATAAAGTACACCTTAGTTTAGGCATACTTTATAAAACAATCCTAAATTTCCATGCTGTTTATAGAATATGCCTAGTACTGGTCCACATGAGGCGGGGCTAGTGCTGGGCAAGACTTCTACAGTCTGTGCCCTGAAAATGGCAGATACAAATCAAGGTAAGGTATACAAAAAAAGTAGCACATATGAGTTTATCTTGTTGGGCAGACTGGATGGACCGTGCAGGTCTTTTTCTGCCATCATCTACTATGTTATCACATCATTTGGGTTTACATGCAGATCTTCCCAGTGCTCTGTTCTATAAAATGTGCACCTAAATTTTATAGCATTCAACTCAAAAGGGGCATGGCCAAGGGAGAGGCACTGGTAGGTTAAGGGCAAGACAGACAAAACAAAGGAGGATAGAAGTCCCTCACGCAAACGTAAGCAAAGAACAAGAAAGTGAGAACTCAAGGAGGATATCCAATAACTCTTTAATTCTGACAAGCATAAAACCGTCCTGTCCAATGAGTCTTAAAATCTTGGAGCCATAAAAACGACCCTTTTTTTCCAGAAATTGGATGTGATGTTATAGAATAAGGTCATTTACACGTCCAACTGCCACTCAGAGCACCCTTTGCACTAATTTAGTGAGGATCTTCCTGGTGTTAACTTTCTGACAGCACTAATTTAGTGAGGATCTTCCTGGTGTCTAACTTTCTGCAGCACTTATAAAATTACCCCCTTACTGTCATTTTGCACTAGACACATAATTCTGTATGGCAACCTGTGTGTATTTGTCTTCATAGCTCATTCTTTAATTTTTAATCTTCAGATTAGTATTGGAACACTACTGCAACTGAAACATATGTCTTCCTTCCAGAGACCAGCATGGTGTACAAAATGTTCTAATTGTGGGACAATCTGAACAACCCTTCAAGGCCCCATGGAGCACTTAACAAGAACCACTTTGCCTCTCTTTCCTTGGCTCTAGCATATCAATTATGATCTGCAAAGAGGAGTGGACCAAAATTCCTCCTGACATGTGTGCAAACCTCATCATCAACTACAGAAGACGTCTGACCGCTGTGCTTGCCAACAAGGGTTTTGCCACCAAGTATTAGGTCTTGTTTGCCAGAGGGATTAAATACTTATTTCCCTCTGCAGAATGCAAATAAATTCATATACTTTCCACAATGTGATTTTCCGGATTTAATTTGTGATGTGCTATCTCTCACTGTTACCAATAACCTACCCTTCAATTATGGGCTGCTCATGTCTTTGTCAGTGGGCAAACTTACAAAATCAGCAAGGGATCAAATACTTATTTCCACCACTGTAGGTGTCGTCGTAGATGATATGTTGAAAACTTCTGCTCAATGTGCTGCTGCGGCTAGGAAAGCAAATAGAATGTTGGGTATCATTAGGAAAGGGATTGAAAACAAAAATAAGGATATTATTCTGCCGTTGTATCACTCCATGGTGCGACCGCACCTCGAGTATTGTGTTCAATTCTGGTCGCCGCACCTCAAAAAAGACATAGTGGAATTGGAAAAGGTGCAGAGAAGGGCGACAAAGATGATACAGGGGATGGGACGACTTCCCTATCAGGAGAGGCTAAAGAGGCTGGGGCTCTTCAGCCTGGAGAAAAGGCGGCTGAGGGGAGATATGATAGAGGTCTATAAGCATAGGTGGTCGGTGGCCCAACTGTTTGGGGAGGCTAAAGGGGCGGGGTTAGGGGTGGGGCCAGGGGTGGAGCTTAAATCCATAATTGTCTGATAACACACAGAAAAAAATAAAAATAAAAGTTACAATTAATACCTTTTATTAAATTTAGATATTAGATATGTATCATATGTCAAAGAATAAAGTGGTTGCTCAAAGCATATTCTAAGCACAATCGCTCAACTGCAAAACACTATGCACAACTTTGTGCAAAAACACACTCAGAACCTTACTGTACCATAAATATTACACTGGGCAGAACCTAATACACCAATATACCACCCATAAGGAAAATGCAGACCGTCAACAATATGAAACAAGGGATCATATCATCACAATTCTCATGTAGAGTCACAAAACACCCTAATTCATGTTTAATGTGGGATAAAATGCCATAAATAAGTAAATAAATATAAACTTTTAATGTTGAGCACCAGATTCTCAAAGTGGACATATTCCAAACACTATAATGAAAATAAAATGATCTTTTCTACCTTTGTTGTCTGGTTGTCCGATTCTGCTGCTATCTGTTCTCAGTGCAGGTCAGGAAGTCATCTTCCTTAAATATCTCCCTGGCAACCCAGCCAATCCCCACCCCCCTCCCCCTGCTCTCCCAGCAGTAAGGTAAACAAACCATAAACCAATTTCTACAATTGGTTACACAAGGCTAGAGGGCTTTCACTGCAGCTCCTGCTGTGAGGATGGAGGTAAATCAACAATTTAAACCTCTCAGAGCACAGCAGGGGAGGCTTAGCCTGTCCAAGCCTCTTATACCGGGCGCCTATGTCTATAAGATAATGAGTGGAATGGAACGAGTCGATGTGGAGCGTCTGTTTACGCTTTCCAAAAATACTAGGACAAGGGGGTATGCGATGAAGCTGCAGTGTGGTAAATTTAAAACGAATCGGAGGAAATTTTTCTTCACTCAACGAGTAGTTAAACTCTGGAATTCGCTGCCGGAAAAGGTGGTTAAGGCGGTTAATTTAGCAGACTTCAAAAAAGGGTTGGATGGCTTCCTGGAGGAAAAAGCCATAGAATGTTATTGAATGGATGAGGGAATAATACAGTATTTCTAGGATGGGCGGGACAAATTGCTTGTTCTTTTGGCCACTGTCGGTGACAGGGTGCTGGGCTCGATGGACCCTTGGTCTGTCCCAGCATGGCAATGCTTATGTACTTATGAGACTACAGAGCAAACCGCTTAAGTGCAAGGGTCTGGGACCAAAGAAATACATGCAGTTAACCAGAGCGTGCACTTAACAGTTGTGACCCAAAGAAGTTTGACATCTGATAAGCATATGTACAGTACTGTTTATTATACGTACAGTATACAGTCTCTGTTAACTGACATTAGGCTTACTTGAAGTAATCAGTCATAGTCCTCTGTACACTATTGTGTCTGTGAGTTCCATAGACTACGTCTGCCAGACGGTAAAAACTGTCATAGCACTGACATCCAGTGGCCTCCAAATAGGCTCGCACAGTGTTGAGACTCTCCAGCGCTCTTGCAAAAGTGACAGGAGCTTGTTGAATTTCATCAGCATGCGCCTCGCTGCTCATTTCATCATCTGTTTCATCATCAGCCAGTGCCTGCGTGTAGGCGCATATCTGGACATCAGTGCTGACGTCAGCTGTTTGTAGATCGTAATCAACAGCTACGTAGTGATGAAACTCCTCTTCAGTAATACCGACTGGGATGTCAATAGCCTCTCCACATCCTTAACAAAGCTTGCCCACTTGTAGCAGTTCACAATGGTTGCTACTACTACTTATCATTTCTAAAGCGCTACTAGACGTACGCAGCGCTGTAAACTTGAACATGAAGAGACAGTCCCTGCTCGACAGAGCTTACAATCTAGGACAGACAAACAGGACAAACAAGAGATAAGGGAATATTAAAGTGAGGATGATAAAATAAGGGTTCTGAACAAGTGAATAAGGGTTAGGGGTTAGGAGTTAAAAGCAGCATCAAAAAGGTGAGCTTTTAGCTTAGATTTGAAGACGGCCACAGATGGAGCTTGACGTACCAGCTCAGGAAGTCTATTCCAGGCATATGGTGCAGCAAGATAAAAGGAACGGAGTCTGGAGTTAGCAGTGGAGGAGAAGGGTGCAGATAAGAGAGATTTACCCAGTGAATGGAGTTCCCGGGGAGGAATGTAGGGAGAGATGAGAGTGGAGAGGTACTGAGGAGCTTTAGAGTGAATGCACTTATAGGTCAATAAGAGGAGTTTGAACTGTATGTGGAAACGGATAGGAAGCCAGTGAAGTGACTTGAGAAGAGGGCTAATATGAGTATAACAACACTGGCGGAATATTAGTCGTGCAGCAGAATTTTGAACAGATTGAAGAGGAGAGAGATGGCTAAGTGGGAGATCTGTGAGAAGCAAGTTGCAATAGTCTAAGCGAGAGGTGATAAGAGTGTGGATGAGGGTTCTGGTAGTTTGCTCAGAAAGGAAAGAGCGAATTTTTGTGATATTATAGAGAAAGAAACGACAGGTTTTAGCAGTCTGCTGAATATGTGCAGAGAAGGAGAGGGAGGAGTCGAAGATGACCCCAAGGAAGAGACAGGAAGGATGAAAGTGTTATCCACAGAAATAGAGAGTGGGGGGAAGAGGAGAGGTTGGTTTAGGGGGAAAGATAAGAAGCTCAGTCTTGGTCATGTTTAGTTTGAGATGGCGCTGAGACATCCAGGCAGCAATGTCAGACAGGCAGGCTGATACTTTGGCCTGGATTTCGGCTGAGATTTCTGGTGTGGAGAGGTAGATCTGGGAGTCATCAGCGTAAAGATGATACTGAAAACCATGAAATGAGATCAGAGTGCCAAGGGAAGAAATATAGATGGAAAAAGGAAGAGGTCCCAGGACAGATCCCTGAGGTACACCAACTGACAGTGGGATAGAAGTAGAAGAGGATCCATTAGAGTATACACTAAAGGTACGCTGGGAGAGATAAGAAGAAAACCAGGAAAGAACAGAGCCCTGACATCCAAGTGAGGACAGCGTATCAAGGAGTAGGCTGTGATCAACAGTGTCAAAAGCAGCAGATAGATCGAGAAGGATGAGGATAGAATAGAGACCTTTGGATCTGGCCAGGAACAGATCATTGGAGATTTTAGCAAGCGCTGTTTCAGTTGAAAGAAGGATGCCTGTGTAACATGATTCCAGGCTTCTTTCTGCATATGTAGGGAATCCAACAATGATAGATTACGAGCCAGTTCAACAGCACGTTTATCCTTGCCAGTCTGGTCATCCATAATGCTCATCAGATGACATAACACAAGAGCCTGATAATGTTTTTTGAAATTGGCTATTATGCCCTGATCCATAGGTTGGATCAGAGAGGTAGTGTTTGGTGGCAGGAAGACCACCTTGATGTTAGACAGCCTGACATCATCACTGTGTGCAGCACAATTATCACAAAGCAACAAAATCTGACGCTTTTGTGCCCGCATTCTAACTTCTTTAGCCACTGCTTCCAAATTTCCCCAGTCATCCATGAATTTGCATTAGCCTTGTATGATACAGGAAGTCGCTTAACATTCTTGAAGCAACGGGGCTGTTTGCTCTTTTCAATGACGAGTGGTTCCAACTTCTCACTCCCATCCATATTGCAGCAAAGGAGGATCGTCAGTCGGTCCTTCGACGTTTTACTTCCTGTAGTTTCGGCTTGTTTGAATGCAAGTGTTCCCTCAGGAATCGCTCGCCAGTAGAGACCATTTTCGTCAGCATTGAAAGTGTCACGAGGTGCAAACTCGTTCAAGATGGTAGGAAGAACTGAAACAACCCAATTTTCAGCACCAAAGTCATAAGCATCTTGTTTTTCACCATGCTGCTTCTTGAATTTTATGTTGTTCCTCTCCTTCCATCTTTCCAACCATCCAACAGTGGCTTTGAATTCAGTTAGTCCAAGACTTTCAGCTAGCTGATTAGCTTTCTCCATAAGCAGTGGACCACTGACAGGAAATTGTCTGCTCCTGACTTGAGAAAACCACCAAAGAAGAGCATCTTCTACATCCTCAGCTTTTCCTGCCCGTTTATGTTTCCTGTGTGGATTTGTATTGTTTTGCCAGTCTTCCAGAAGCTGATCTTTCTGTTCAAGATACGTGAAATTCGACTGGGATTGACACCATATTCTTTAGCAATAGATGCTTGACTTTGTTTTCTAATTTTTTAAGAACTTCTATTCGTTCAGCCAGTGTTAAGGTCTTACATTTGCGCAATGACAACGATGACTCCAGTGCACACTCTAACAACTTTCTTTCGCTTATTCTGCCTGTGGCAGTTAACCAATGAGATTTCAAATTTAGCGCCCCTTTGTCACGTGCCAATCGGCTTCCATATTCCGTGCGTGTGCTTATGCGGAGTCTTTCCTGCAGAGGAGCAGTCTTAAACCATGCATATTTTTTTTATCAGTGGTGCACTAAACCGGTTTGTCCCCATAGAAATTGATGGCGCCAAAAACGGGACCGAAGTACAGCATGCAGTTAAACATAGCATGCGCCTCTCCGATGTGCACTTAAATGGAGTGCACTGTACTGACTATTTAACCCTGCTCTCTGTTTTCTGTCTTTTAACCCGTTTTTAATCCACAGTAGGACATTGCCTCCTATCCCATGACTTTCTAATTTCCTCAGAAGTCTTTCATGAGGTACTTTGTCAAATGTCTTTTGAAAATCCAGATACACAATATCAACTGGCTCTCCTTTATGCACATGCTTACGTACCCCTTCAAAGAAATGTAGTAGATTGGTGAGGCAAGATTCCCCTTAACTAAATCCATATTGGCTTTGTCTCATTATATGTTCTGTAATTTTGTTCTTTATAATGGTCTCTACCATTCTCCGAGGACAAGATCTTCCTAGCAACAAAGTTTGCTAGCCCTCGCGTGCACATGCGCGACTGTCTTCCCGCCCGTAGCGCGAACGTGCTCCTGTCTCTTTTTTTCTGCGGCTCAGGACTGCTGTTTTACGGCGGTTCTGTGTACCAAAGAGGCCCTCGATGCGTTTTCGCCGCTTTTTTCGCCTCTTTTTCACCGAGTTTCGGCATACTGTTTGAGTTCACTCGTGTTTCCGTCTTAAAAAAAAAAAGTTTTCCTCTATTTCTTTAGTTTTGCCCATAAGTTTCCTTTCTTTTTCGTGAGCGGCCATTTTGGCCGCCCATGCGGGTTTTTCCCCTGTTTTCGTGTCTTTCTTTCGGCACCATCGCAAATTTTGAACTCGCCGGCACATTTTTCCGCCCATGTCCTCGAAGCCTGCCAGCGGCTTCAAGAATTGCACGCAGTGCAACCGGACAATCTCGCTCACTGATAGGCACGTCTCATGTATTCAGTGTTTGGGGGCTGGTCATCGTCCCAACGCCTGCACGCTGTGTCTTCAGCTAAAAAAGAGGACCCAGGAGGCGAGATCAGCTCAGTGGAACCTGTTGTTCGGAGCCTAGTCCGGTCCTTTGATGTTGACGGAGCCAGCGGTACCGAGGTCATCAACGGTATTGATGTCTGATTCGGAGGGTGCAATGCCGTCCGGAGCGCAGGTGATGGCTGCCCAGAGATCCCACGCTGGTAGCAGTGAGCCATCGAGTGGGTCTCCACCTGCCTCGAGGGTTCCTGTGGTACAGGCCCCCCAGGACCAACATCCTTTGGACCCGGCCCCGAGGAGACGTGTGGATTCCACGTCCTCCTCATCGGTACCGGGAGGTACCGCTGACGTGCTTCGAGCGAAGGCGAAGAAGCACCGTCATCGGTCACCTTCCCGTCACGGTACCGAGAGCTCCGGGACGCCGAGGGACTCGGCACCCGGAAAGCGTCGACGCCGGGAGGACCGCTCACCCTCCATCCAGGAGGTGTCGATGCGCTCTGCTCTGGACAGGCCGGTAGCGCCTCCGTGCCCCAGGCAGATTCTCACCTCGTTGCCGGTACCGGTCCCACAGCATTGCTCGACAGACATTCTAGACGAGCGCCTCCGAGCCATACTTCCAGGGATTCTGGAAGGGCTGCTGCGACCATCTGGTCCGGTGCCACCAGTGCTTGCACCATTGGTACCGTCGAGAGATGCGGCAGCTGGCTCCCTGCCCGTGGTGAGGACTGCAACGCCGGTACCACTTGCGGCATCAGCGTCTGCTGCCACCCAAGTTGACTCCCCGTCGACGTCGCTGGAGGAAGCTTCGTCGCCGCCGGCGCAGGAGTCTTCTTCTCAGCACAGCCATAGAGGACATAGTTCCTCGGCGTTGAGACGGCTTTGGACTGAAGTTCAAGAACTGGTGTTTGATACCGAAGGTGAGGCCTCATGGGAGGCAGAGGAAGACCCCAGATATTTCTCTGATGAGGAGTCTTGTGGTCTTCCTTCTGATCCTACTCCTTCGCCATAGAGAAAGCTTTCTCCCCCTGAGAGTCTGTCTTTCTCTTCATTTGTCTGGGAAATGTCTGCGGCCATTCCCTTCCCAGTGGTTACTGAGGATGAGCCCAGGGCTGAGATGTTCGAGGTCCTATACTATCCTTCGCCATCTAAGGAGTCGTCCACTGTTCCCCTTCAAAATGTCCTGAAGCACACATTGATGGCTAACTGGGCAAAACCCTTAAGTAATCCCACTATTCCCAAGAAGATTGAGTCCCAGTATCGGATCCACGGGGACCCAGAGTTGATGAAGACCCAGTTGCCTCATGACTCTGGAGTTGTGGATCTGGCTCTCAAGAAAGTCAGGAGTACTAGGAATTACGCCTCGGCGCCACCAGGGCGGGAGTCTAGGACTCTGGACTCTTTTGGGAGGAAGGCCTACCATTCTGCTATGCTCGTGTCCAAGATTCAGTCCTACCAGCTCTACACGAGCATCCACTTTCGGAACAATGTGAGGCAGCTGACAGACTTGGTCGATAAGCTCCCGTCAGAGCAGGCCAAGCCTTTTCAGGAGGTGGTCAGGCAGCTGAAGGCGTGTCGCAAATTCCTGTCCAGGGGTGTTTACAACACTTTTGATGTTGCGAACAGGGCCGCTGCTCAAGGTATAGTGATGTGCAGACTCTCATGGCTGTGTGCCTCTGACCTGGAGAATAGAGTCCAGCAGCGGATTGCGGATGCTCCTTGCCGGGGGGATAACATTTTTGGTGAGCGGGTCAAACAGGTGGTAGAACTCCTCCACCAGCGGGACACCGCATTCGACAAACTCTACCACCGGACGCCTTCAGCATCTACCTCTTCAGGTAGACGTTTTTATGGGGGTTGGAAGAATGCTCCCTACGCTTACAATAAGCGCAGGTACAATCCTCCTTCCCGCCAGCCTGCTCAGGCTAAGCCCCAGCGCGCTCATTCATGTCAACAGCGTGCGCCTCAACAGGTCCCAGCAGCTCCCCAGCAAAAGCAAGGGACGGGCTTTTGACTGGCTCCAGGCGAGCACAGCCCACATAAAAGTGTCCGTGCCGGACGATCTACCGGTTGGGGGGAGGTTTAAAATTTTTTCACCAAAGGTGGCCTCTTGTAACCGCCGACCGGTGGGTTCTTCAAATAGTCCGGCTGGGATTCTCCCTCAATTTGATCTCCAAACCTCAAAATTGCCCACCAGGAGCTCAGTCCTTCAGCTTCCAGCACAGGCAGGTACTTGCAAAAGAACTCTCCGCCCTTCTCAGTGCCAATGCGGTCGAGCCCGTGCCACCGGGACAGGAAGGGCTGGGATTCTATTCCAGGTACTTCCTTGTGCAAAAGAAAACAGGGGGGATGCGTCCCATCCTAGAACTAAGGGCCCTGAACAAATATCTGGTCCGAGAAAAGTTCAGGATGCTTTCCCTGGGCACCCTTCTTCCCATGATTCAGAAAAATGATTGGCTATGCTCTCTGGACTTAAAGGATGCTTATACTCACATCCCGATACTGCCAGCTCACAGACAGTATCTTCGATTTTGTCTGGGAACACATCATTTTCAGTACTGTGTGCTACCATTTGGTCTCGCCTCTGCGCCCAGGGTGTTCACAAAATGCCTGGCAGTCGTGGCGGCGTCTCTATGCAGGCTGGGAGTGCATGTGTTCCCTTATCTCAACGATTGGCTGGTGAAGAACACCTCGGAGGCAGGAACTCTACAGTCCATGCAGATGACTATTCAACTCCTGCAGCTACTGGGGTTTGTGATAAATTATCCAAAGTCCCATCTTCTTCCAGTGCAAAGACTCGAATTTATAGGAGCTCTGCTGGACTCCCAGACTGCTCATGCCTACCTCCCCACGGCGAGGATAGACAATCTTCTGTCCCTTGTTTCCTGGGTACGAGCGTCTCAGCAGATCACAGCTCGGCAGATGTTGAGATTGCTTGGCCACATGGCCTCCACAGTTCATGTGACTCCCATGGCCCATCTTCACATGCGATCAGCTCAATGGACCTGCGTGTCTGCCTCAAACATCCTCATACTAGGAGACATCAACCTACACCTAGAAGATGACACCTCACCAAGCACACGAGAATGCAAAGAATTCCTTAAACTCTGGGACTTACAAGTACTCAATACGCAACCAACACACAAAAAAGGACACCATAGGCGTAGACTGGGGGGGGCGAGGGGGGGCAATGCCCCCCCAAACGACGCGAGGCGCCGCCGCGCCATTAGTTAAAAAAAAAAAAAAACCACATGCAGGCAGGCACGCGCTCCTCTCGGTCCGCTTGGCTTCCCTGCCCTCTCTACTCTATCTGCGTCCCGCCTTCCTCTGACGTCATTTCCTTTCGGGCGGGACGCAGACAGAGAGGGCAGAGAAGCCAAGCGGACCGAGAGGAGCGTGTCCGTCTACCCCTCTCTCTTCCTCCCTCCCTCCGGCGCAGGCAGCAGTCTTCCAGCGTTCCTGGCAGCGGTAGCGTTGTACACGCTGCCTTTGGCTCTGCCCCGAAGCCTTCTCTTCAAGTTCCTGTTCCCGCATAGGTGGGAACAGGAACTTGAAGAGAAGGCTTCCGGGGCAGACCGAAGGCAGCGTGTACATCGCTACCGCTGCCAGGAACGCTGGAAAAGCTGAAGACTGTTGCCTGCACCGGAGGGAGGGAGGGAGGAAGCGAGGGGGTAAACTGAGTCACCATCTTGGACCTCGGGGGGGGGGGGGAGCAGAGGGAAGATGGATGGGACTGGGAGGGGTGGGAAGCAGAGGGAAGGAGCAGGAGATGAATGGGACTGGGAGGGGTGGGAAGCAGAGGGAAGGAGCAAGAGATGGATGGGACTGGGAGGGATGGGACTGGGAGGGGTGGGAAGCAGAGGGAAGGAGCAGGAGATGAATGGGACTGGGAGGGGTGGGAAGCAGAGGGAAGGAGCAGGAGATGGATGGGACTGGGAGGGGTGGGAAGGAGCAGGAGATGAATGGGACTGGGAGGGGTGGGGAGCAGAGGGAAGGAGCAGGAGATGAATGGGACTGGGAGGGGTGGGAAGCAGAGGGAAGGAGCAGGAGATGGATGGGACTGGGTGGGGTGGGAAGCAGAGGGAAGGAGCAGGAGATGGATGGGACTGGGTGGGGTGGGAAGCAGAGGGAAGGAGCAGGAGATGAATGGGACTGGGAGGGGTGGGAAGCAGAGGGAAGGAGCAAGAGATGGATGGGACTGCGAGGGGTGGGGAGCAGAGGGATGGACCAGGAGATGGATGGGATTGGGAGAGGTCAGGCACAGCAGAGGGAAGGAGCAGAAGATGGATGGGACGGAGGGATGGTGAGCAGAGGGAAGGAACAGAAGATGGATGGAACTGGGAGGGTTGGGGAGCAGAGGGAAGGAGCAAGAGATGGATGGGACTGGGAGGGTGGGGAGCAGAGGGAAGCCTACTGGAAAGAAGACACTGCATAATACAGAAGACACTGGGATCAAAGCGAATAGAAAAACTAAATGATCAGACAACAAAGGTAAATAAAAGTATTTTATTCATAATTTATTAATTGAAATGTGTCAGCTTTTTGAAATGTGCATCTGTGATATTTTGCCTGTAAATTTCATTTCCTTCCTCCATATTAGCATATTCATTTGCATATTTATATATGCAAATGATATGCTAATATGCTCCGCCCATTCTTTGCCCCCCCAAATGAAACAGTCAAACTACGCCTATGAAGGACACACACTTGATATCATAACAAATAAATTTGAACCGGATTCAACCATCACGATTACTGACACAAGATGGACACCTACGTTATGGTCAGACCACCACAAAGCAAATGTCTCTTTACGCTGGCGAAAAACACACATAAACACAAGCAATAAACAGGAGCGAACAACATACACAACGAGAGGAAAAATAGACCCCACAATATTCTGGCAACAGATCTACCAGAACGAATGGCCAACAAACGCTGACACCATCCAATTCCTCCAAGAATGGGACGATCTATGTACAACAACACTAGACAAAATCGCCCCAACCCAAACCAGAACATCACACAGGAAAAAAACAAATCCATGGTTCACCGAAGAGCTGAAAAAACTCAAATCACAAGTCAGGAAACTAGAACGAGAATGGAACAAAAAAAAAGACGAACAAACACTAAACGCATGGAAATTACTTCGGAGACAATACAAATACACCATAAAACAGACCAAAAGACTACATTACAAAACAATAATAGGACCAAACTACAAAGACACACATAAACTCTTCAACTTTGTGAACAAACTGTTAGACACCACACCAGTTACAAACAACGGCAAAGATGTACCAGATGTGGACAACCTTGCGAAATACTTCGAGGAGAAAATTAAACAACTACGACTCAAAATACCTACAAGCCCTATTGAGTACGCCACACTCTTAGATTGTCTTGACCCAGAAGAAGGAACTTACCCTGCAGACAGAACATGGACCGAATTCGAAATACTATCAGAAGACCTCATCTCTGAAACTCTCAAAAGATATGCCAAATCCCACTGCAAACTAGACACGTGCCCAAATAACCTCATGAAATCTGCTCCTCAACAATTCATAATAGACCTAACGAGCCATGTGAACTACATGCTACAGAACGGACTCTTCCCAAAAGAAAAAGGAAAAATCTTACTCACCCCAATTCCTAAAGATACAAAGAAATGCACGAGTGAAATAACCAACTACAGGCCAGTAGCCTCCATACCACTAATAACCAAAATAACTGAAGGAATGGTAACCAAACAACTTACAAACTATCTAAACAAACACTCAATACTGCATGATGCCCAATCAGGATTCCGGTCGAATCATAGCACAGAAACAATATTAGTCACCCTTATGAATAGATTTAAACAAATAATTGCAACCAGCAACAACATACTACTCCTCCAATTTGACATGTCAAGTGCCTTCGATATGGTTGATCACGAAATCCTATTACACATACTCGAATACTTTGGCATTGGAGGAAATGTCCTGAATTGGTTCGAAGGGTTCCTAACCCAACGTTCGTATCAAGTCACATCAAATTCGACCACGTCTAGGGCATGGACACCGGAATGTGGAGTACCACAAGGATCACCTCTCTCACCAACCATCTTCAACCTAATGATGATCCCTCTGGCAAAACTCCTATCAAACCATAACCTCAACCCATATATATACGCTGATGATGTGACAATGTACATCCCCTTCAAACAAGACATTAACGAAATCTTCAACGAAATCAATCAAAGTCTACACATCATGAACACATGGGCAAATGCATTCCGTCTGAAATTAAATGCAGAAAAAACTCAATGCCTAATACTCACCTCCCAATACAACACAAAAGAATTCACAGCTATAAACACACCAAACCTGAACCTTCAAATCTCAGAAACGCTAAAAATCCTTGGAATCACTATCGACCGCCACCTAACGCTCGAAACTCATGCTAACAACACAACTAAAAAGATGTTCTACAGCATGTGGAAACTGAAAAGGATAAGACCATACTTCCCAAGATCCGTCTTTCGCAGCCTAGTGCAATCCCTCGTGCTCAGCCATCTGGATTACTGCAACTCACTATACGCAGGTTGCAAAGAACAAACACTGAGAAAACTTCAAACAGCCCAGAATACGGCAGCCAGACTCATCTTTGGAAAGCCAAAATATGAGAGTGCAAAACCATTACGAGAGAAACTGCACTGGCTTCCACTAAAGGAACGCATCACTTTTAAAGTATGCACATTAGTCCACAAAATCATTCACGGCGAAGCCCCAGCCTACATGTCTGAGTTAATAGACTTACCACCCAGAAACGCCAAAAGATCATCCCGAACCTTCCTAAACCTCCACTTCCCTAACTGCAAAGGCGTGAAATACAAAGCGCTACATGTATCTACCTTTTCTCACATGAGCACGCAGTATTGGAATACACTGCCACGCAAGTTAAGAACAATCAACGAGCAAGCTTCCTTCCGCAGATCATTGAAGACCCATCTTTTCAAAAAAATTTACGGAAAGGACCAAAACACATAAAGTCCACACCTACTGTTCACGAATGCACCACACATTCACCTCTGAACTCTCATTCCTGTAACATCACATCATTCTTACCTTCAATCACAGAAAGATATATATCATATGTTCTTATGCCTTTTTATCGCCCTCTAAGCTCCCATTGTTTCCTTCCAATGTTTCAATGTTTATACTCCAGTGTTACATTCCTTAACGACACCTCAATTGTTTCGCATAATTCTGAAAAATGTAATCCATAACCAATCTGTAACAAATTGTATTTCCAATATTTAACCCATATTGTAAGCCACACTGAACCCGCAAAAAGGTGGGAAAATGTGGGATACAAATGCAATAAATAAATAAATAGCTTCCCAGTGGTTTCAAGCTGTGGGGAATCTAGAGGATGTGATCCAACTGTCCACGAGTTTTCTCAGATCCCTACATTGGTGGACAATTCGCTCCAATTTGACCCTGGGACATCCCTTTCAAATTCCTCAGCCGCAAAAAGTGCTGACGACGGATGCATCTCTCCGGGGGGTGGGGAGCTCATGTCGATGGGCTTCACACTCAAGGAAGTTGGTCCCTCCAGGAAACAGGTTTTCAGATCAATCTCCTGGAGTTGCCAGCAGTCTGGAACGCGCTAAAGGCTTTCAGAGATCGGTAGTCTCATCAAATTATTTAAATTCAGACAGACAACCAGGTTGCTATGTACTACATCAACAAGCGGGGGCACCGGATCTCGCCCCTTGTGTCAGGAAGCCATCAGGATGTGGCTTTGGGCTCGCCAGCATGACATGTTTCTCCAAGCCACGTATCTGGCAGGCATAAACAACAGTCTGGCCGACAGGTTGAGCAGGATAATGCAACCTCACGAGTGGTCTCTCAACTCGAGAGTAGAACGCAAGATCTTTCAAGCGTGGGGCATCCCCTTGGTAGATCATTTTGCCACTCAGGTCAACCACAAGGTCCCTTAGTTCTGTTCCAGACTTCAGGCCCACGGCAGACTAGAGTCAGATGCCTTTCTCCTTCATTGGGGGAAGGGCCTTCTATACGCGTATCCTCCCATACCCTTGGTAGGGAAGACTTTGCTGAAACTCAAGCAGGATCGTGGAACCATGATTCTGATTGCTCCCTTCTGGCCACGTCAGATCTGGTTCCCTCTTCTTTTGGAGTTGTCCTGCGAAGAACCATGGAGATTGGAGTGTTTTCCAACCCTCATCACTCAGAACGAGGGGGCGCTTCTGCATCCCAGCCTCCAGTCCCTGGCTCTCATGGCCTGGATGTTGAGAGCGTAGACATCGCCGCCTTGGGTCTTTCTGAGGGTGTCTCCCGAGTCTTGCTTGCTTCCAGAAAAGATTCCACGAAGAGGTGTTATTCTTTCAAATGGAAGAAGTTTGCTGTCTGGTGTGACAGCAAGGCCCTAGATCCTCGTTCTTGTCCTACACAGACCCTGCTTGAATACCTTCTGCATTTTTCAGAGTCTGGTCTCAAGACCAACTCTGTAAGGGTTCACCTTAGTGCAATTAGTGCTTTTCATTATTGTGTAGAGGGTAAGCCTATCTCGGGACAGCCTTTAGTTGTTCGCTTCATGAGAGGTTTGCTTTTGTCAAAGCCCCCTATCAAGCCTCCTACTGTGTCATGGGATCTCAATGTTGTTCTCACCCAGCTGATGAAACCTCCTTTTGAGCCCCTGAATTCCTGCCATCTGAAGTACTTGACCTGGAAGGTCATTTTCTTGGTGGCAGTTACTTCAGCTCATAGAGTCAGTGAGCTTCAAGCCTTGGTAGCTCATGCTCCTTATACAAAATTTTATCATAACAGAATAGTCCTCCGCACTCACCCTAAGTTCTTGCAAAGGTGGTGTCGGAGTTCCATCTGAACCAGTCAATTGTCTTGCCAACATTCTTTCCCCATCCTCATACCCACCCTGCTAAACGTCAGTTGCACACATTGGACTGCAAGCGAGCATTGGCCTTCTATCTGGAGTGGACAAGCCCATTCAGACAGTCTGCCCAAATGTTTGTTTCTTTTGATCCCAACAGAAGGGGAGTAGCTGTCGGGAAACGCACCATCTCCAATTGGCTAGCAGATTGCATTTCCTTCACTTAAGCCCAAGCTGGGCTGACTCTTGAGGGTCATATCACGGCTCATAGTGTTAGAGCCATGGCAGCGTCGGTGGCCCACTTGAAGTCAGCCACTATTGAAGAGATTTGCAAGGCTGCGACGTGGTCATCTGTCCACACATTCACATCTCATTACTGCCTACAGCAGGATACCCGACGCGACAGTCAGTTTGGGCAGTCGGCGCTGCAGAATCTGTTTGGGGTTTAGAATTCAACTCCACCCCCCTAGGCCCAGTTTTATTCTGTTTCAGACTGCACTCTCAGTTAGTTGGTTCTATTTAGGTCAATCTCAGTTATGTCCTCGCCATTGCGAGGCCCAATTGACCTCTCTTTGTTGTTTTGAGAGAGCCTGGGTGCAAGGGATACCCCAATCGTGAGAACAAGCAGCCTGCTTGTCCTCGGAGAAAGCGAAGTTACTTACCTGTAGCAGATATTCTCCGAGGACAGCAGGCTGATTGTTCTCACAAACCCACCCTCCTCCCCTTTGGAGTTGTGTCTTCCCTTGTCTTTTGCTTTCTACTGGATTGAGGAGCACTCTCACGCTATGGGCGGGAAGATGGTTGCGCATGCGCGGTTCGCGCATGTGCACACGAGGGCTAGCAAACTTTGTTGCTAGGAAGATCTTCCGATCTGGGGCTGCCGTCGGACGTCACCCAATCATGAGAACAATCAGCCTGCTGTCCTCGGAGAATACCTGCTACAGGTAAGTAACTTCACTTTTTGCCGGGCACCAATGTCAAGCTCACCAGTCTATAATTTCCCAGATCACCTCTGGAACCTTTTTAAAAAATCGGCATTACATTGGCCATCCTCCAATTTTCCAGTACCATGCTTGATTTTTAAAGTTAAATGACATATTATTAACAATAGCTCTGCAAGTTAAATTTTCAATTCTATCAGTACTCTGTGAGGTATACTATCTATTCTAGGCAATTTGCTACTCTTCACTTTGTCCAATTGCTCCATTACATCTTCATGTTTACAGAGATTTGTTTCAGTTTCTCTGACTCATCAGCACTGAATACCATTTCTGGCACTGGTATCTTTCACACATCTTCCTCTGTGAAGACTGAAGCAAAGAATTCATTTAATGACTCTGCTATGGCCTTGTCTTCCCTGATTGCCCCTTTTATCCCTCTGTCATCTAATGGTCCAACTGATTTCTTTTGCCAGTTTCTTGCTTCTAATATACCGGACCTCCAGCCCTCTCTTCCTGCTCACAACAGATGCTGTGCCTTCATGGCAGCAACTAATACAAGTGAATATCTGATTCTTGGCTCCTGAGATGGAGGGAGGTGCTGTTATTGTAATTGATTGGTGGTGCACAGCACATTTTATTTTGAAGTTGGTGGTGTACCCATGATGGGCTCCTAACTAGTTGATTACAGTTTTATGAAACCTCCACAGTAGGTAGGATAGATGGCAAAATATCAGCAGAGTCACAGATGAGCTGCTATCAACTTTGAAAGGTAGGTAATTGGTGAGTCAGAAAGATAGAAAGGACTATTCTATACTTTTGTGTTGTACTGCCACTCTGTGGCATACAGTTGTATTTGTTGGCCCAGATAGCTCCTTCCCTGTAGCTTTTGATCCAATAGGTCGGGTGTTGCATTTATGGTTAATTGTAGGGGTGTGCAGGCAAAAAAATTTCATTTTGTTTAGTTTCTTGTATCATTTGCAGGGTGTTTTTATTTGTTTTGTTTAATTTTGTTTTTATAGCTTTCTGTTTTGCTTTTATAGATTTTTGTTTCGTAGCAATTGTGTTAAGAGGTAGCTGCAGCTGCTGTCCCCTCCTCCCCCCCCCCCCAAAAAAAAACAGTTTATGGTTAAGCACTCTTACCCCCTCCCTCCCAATTCACAACTCAAACTCCTAATGACAATCTGCAGCTCCCTACCATATCATTCAACCCACTCCTGACCTCCCCCTCCACCCCCACACCAGCAGTAGGAAATGTGTCACTCCTCCCCCACCCCCTTAAAAAGGCAACCAACCGATCACCTCTGGCTCTTACCAGAGATATTGGTGGTATAGGTTTTCAACAGGAACAATCCCACTTCATTCTCAGTCCCATTGTACTGAAGCAAAGGTAGCTGTAGCCTCAGGACAGGAATAACAGGAGCTGTAGTTGTAGAAGACAGTGGCATTGAAACAACTTAAACAGACATATTTAGGCATTTGAAGCAAGTGAGTGAGGGTCAAGAAGTTAAGTCTTTCAGATTGCACAGAAGTGGACTATTCTTATCAACAGGGGAGTAGCCCACCATAACTAGAGAGAGGTAGACTGCACAAAGGCTAGGCTGCTTTATGTATGGGAAATGGGAAGCATTGTACACCTGACACTCTGATCTTCTCTTCAAGCTTCCCAAGAATCAAGGACAGAACGCAGTGGTATTAAGCAAGCAGGAGCCACTTTGGAGCAGGGAATCAGTTTGTTCCTGCTGCTTCTCTTCCTACCCTCACCCCCACACCCCAGTGAGACAAGAAGGAACACAAGAAGAATGGTTGGGCCATGGAATCAGCACAAGACTGCACTAGAAGACCATAAAGATCCAGGGTGTTCTCAGGAGATGTAATAGCAGACACAGCCAGGCTGATTAAATTCTACTGCTTCTAACTGGTGAGCTGTGGCTTGCTATTAATTCAGTTTCTGGATTGAAGCTTGGATTATGAAACAGGTGATCAACAGGAGAGCAAGGGGGGTGGTTAGATTGAGAGAGTTGATCAACTGAAGAGCAGAGTGGTTAAGCTAGAAGATGGGCTGACTACATAAGTGCATAAGTAATGCCACACTGGGAAAAGACCAAGGGTCAATCGAGCCCAGCATCCTGTCCACAACAGCGGCCAATCCAGGCCAAGGGCACCTGGCAAGCTTCCCAAACATACAAACATTCTATACATGTTATTCCTGGAATTGTGGATTTTTCCCAAGTCCATTTAGTAGTGTTTTATGGACTTGTCCTTTAGGAAACCGTCTAACCCCTTTTTAAACTCTGCCAAGCTAACCGCCTTCACCACGTTCTCCGGCAACGAATTCCAGAGTTTAATTAAGGGGGGGTACTTCAGATAATAATTACTTAAACATGTACCCCCTCCCTCCAATATTCAACCTGTAGTGGTCAGCGGGTTTCAAGCTGCTGACAGCCATACATTGAATTAGATCTAGATATTCAATATCGGGATATATCTGAGCACTAGCACTGAATATCCAGATCAGCTGTGGACCTGAAATGTAGGTGAGTGCCAGCACCTGCATAGCCAAATGGGCCAAGCAGGACTCTTCCTTTTCTGTGGTCCTATCTGTCCACTTAGTTTTGTGGGCACCTGCACCTAATGTGCCCCAGCACTAATCAGTGTTGCAGCAGTCAGAAGGGATATTCAGCGGCACTGCCTTGTTAAATGTTGTTGAACATTCCCTTGGCCTGCTGATCAGGGTTTAAGCAACCAAGAGCCTCTCCTACCTGCTTAAACTCCCATATTTATCTATATCTGTTATTCTCCGAGGACAAGCAGGCTGCTTGTTCTCACGACTGGGTGACGTCCGCGGCAGCCCCCACCAACCGGAAAGAAGCTTCGCGGGACGGTCGGCACGCAGGGCACGCCCACCGCGCATGCGCGGCCGTCTTCCCGCCCGTGCGCAACCGCTCCCGCCAGTTCCTTTTTTTCCGCGACTGGAGAGAGTTGTGCTTCTGCCACTCTCTCTGTTTCAGCCGCCGGATTTTTCGACCGCGTTTACGCGGATCGTCGCTTCGCTTCGGATTACCGTTCGGTTTTCCTTTTTTCTTGTTTGTTAAAAAAAAAAAAAAAAAGAAAATCTCTGCGTGTGTGGAGCACGCGCTCCCCTTTTCCCTCGCTTCCAGCGGGGACGCCACGTTGCGACCTAGTGGTCGCTCGGTCGTTTATCTTTTCGTGGTGTGATTTTAGCCACCATTGACGACTTTGACTTCGCCGACGCGATTTTTCCGTCGATGTCCTCGAAGGTCCCGAGTGGATTTAAAAAGTGTGGTCGCTGCGGCCGGCCGATCTCGCAGACCGACACCCACGCTTGGTGCCTCCATTGCCTCGGGCCGGAGCACAATCTCAAGTCGTGTGCTCTGTGTCTCGGTCTCCGGAAACGGACTCAGGTTGCGAGGCAAGTTCTGCGGGACCGTCTTTTTGGAACTTGCGCCGGCCCCTCGACGTCGACCTCGACGGCATCGGTATCGAAGGCCGGTTCTTCGGTACCGGTATCGATGCCCGAGACATCGGCACCGATGGCAGCGACCCCAGGAGAACAGGTCCCGTTGGCCCGCCGGTCCGCCGGTGAGAGTGGGGTTGAGAGGCCGCGTGGGCAGTCGGCCCCGGTCACTCCCTCAGCTCGTGAGCCACGGGACCGACCCCTGTCTGACCCGGTGCCTCGAGACCGAGGGGGATCGACCTCCTCCTCCTCCATGCCCTCCGGCGCCGGTGACGTGCATCGAAAAAAGGATAAGAAGCGTCGTCACCGGACGCCCTCGGTGCATCCCGAAGAGGAGTCGACGCCGAAGCGTCATCGTCGAGAGGAGAGGTCTCCGTCGGTTGTGGAGGTACCGACGCGTCGGGGTTCCGGCACCTCGGTGCCGTCTCCTGGCTCCCAGCAGCTTCCGGCACCGACACCCTTACCGGCCCCACCGCCTTTCCCGGCAGCGGGCCTGGACGAGTGCCTCAGAGCCATCCTTCCGGGGATCCTGGAAGGGCTGATGCGCCAGGCTGTGCCCTCGGCGCCGATGACTGTGGCGCCGGCGAGCTCTAGCCCGGCGCCGGGGCTGTCGACACCGCCGCCGCTTGCGGTGCCGGTCTCGACTGCCACGCAGGTGGAGTCCCCGTCGACGTCGATGGAGGGAGCTCCGTCCCCGCCGGCGCGGGAGTCCACCGCTCGACGACACGAGACCTCGGTGCCTCGACGTCGAGCCGGGCCCGGTACAGGACTCAGCTACATGAGCTAATGTCCGATACCGAGGATGAGGACTCGTGGGGGGAAGAGGAGGACCCTAGATATTTCTCCTCAGAGGAGTCTACGGGCCTTCCCTCGGACCCCACGCCTTCACCGGAGAGGAAGCTCTCACCTCCTGAGAGTCTCTCCTTTGCCTCCTTTGTGCGGGATATGTCTATCAGCATTCCCTTCCCCGTGGTCTCTGTGGAAGAGCCAAGGGCCGAGATGCTCGAGGTCCTCGACTATCCATCACCACCTAGAGAGTCCTCCACGGTGCCGCTGCACAATGTCCTGAAGGAGACGCTGCTCCGGAACTGGGTGCGACCATTAACTAACCCCACCATTCCCAAGAAAGCAGAGTCCCAGTACAGGATCCACTCTGACCCAGAGCTCATGCGGCCCCAATTGCCCCATGACTCAGCGGTCGTGGATTCTGCTCTCAAGAGGGCACGGAGTTCGAGGGATACCGCCTCGGCGCCCCCGGGGCAGGAGTCTCGCACTCTGGACTCGTTTGGGAGGAAGGCCTACCAATCCTCCATGCTCGTGACCCGCATCCAGTCATACCTGCTCTATATGAGCATTCACATGCGGACCTATGTGCAACAACTGGCGGACCTGGTCGAGAAGCTCCCGCCGGAGCAGTCCAGGCCTTATCAGGAGGTGGTCAGGCAGCTGAAGGCGTGCAGAAAGTTCCTGTCCAGGGGTATTTTTGACACCTGTGACGTGGCATCTCGTGCTGCGGCCCAAGGTATAGTGATGCGCAGGCTCTCATGGCTGCGTGCCTCTGACCTGGACAACCGCACCCAGCAGAGACTGGCTGACGTCCCTTGCCGGGGGGATAACATTTTTGGTGAGAAGGTCGAGCAGATGGTGGACCAACTGCATCAGCGGGAAACCGCTCTCGACAAGCTCTCCCACCGGGCGCCTTCAGCATCCACCTCAGCAGGTGGACGTTTTTCCCTGGCCCGGCAGGCTGCACCCTATTCTTTTGCAAAGCGTAGGTACAACCAGCCGGCCCGAAGGCCTCGTCAGGCACAGGGACAGCCCCAGCGCGCTCGTTCCCGTCAACAGCGTGCGCCTAAGCAGCCCCCTGCGCCTCCACAGCAAAAGCCAGGGACGGGCTTTTGACTGGATCCACGGGAACATAGCCGCCCTCAAAGTGTCCGTACCGGACGATCTGCCGGTCGGGGGGAGGTTAAAATTTTTTCACCAAAGGTGGCCTCTCATAACCTCCGACCAGTGGGTTCTCCAAATAGTGCGGTGCGGATACGCCCTGAATTTGGCCTCCCTGCCTCCAAATTGTCCTCCGGGAGCTCAATCCTTCAGCTCCCATCACAAGCAGGTACTTGCAGAGGAACTCTCCGCCCTTCTCAGCGCCAATGCGGTCGAGCCCGTACCACCCGGGCAGGAAGGGCAGGGATTCTATTCCAGGTACTTCCTTGTGGAAAAGAAAACAGGGGGGATGCGTCCCATCCTAGACCTGAGAGGCCTGAACAAATTCCTGGTCAAAGAAAAGTTCAGGATGCTTTCCTTGGGCACCCTTCTGCCAATGATTCAGAAAAACGATTGGCTATGTTCCCTGGATTTAAAGGATGCATATACTCACATCCCGATACTGCCAGCTCACAGACAGTATCTCAGATTCCGCCTGGGCGCACGGCACTTTCAGTATTGTGTGCTGCCCTTTGGGCTCGCCTCCGCCCCACGAGTGTTTACGAAGTGCCTCGTGGTGGTGGCGGCGTACCTACGCAGGCTGGGAGTGCACGTGTTCCCATATCTCGACGATTGGCTGGTCAAGAACACCTCGGAGGCAGGAGCCCTCCGGTCCATGCAGTGCACTATTCAACTTCTGGAGCTGCTGGGGTTTGTGATAAATTACCCAAAGTCCCATCTCCAGCCATCCCAGTCTCTGGAATTCATAGGAGCGCTGCTGAATACCCAGACGGCTCAGGCCTACCTTCCCGAAGCGCGGGCCACCAATCTCCTGGCCCTGGCTTCGCAGACCAGAGCGTCTCAGCAGGTCACAGCTCGGCAGATGTTGAGACTTCTGGGTCATATGGCCTCCACAGTTCATGTGACTCCCATGGCTCGTCTTCACATGAGATCTGCTCAATGGACCCTAGCTTCCCAGTGGTTCCAAGCCACCGGGAATCTAGAAGATGTCATCCGCCTCTCCACCAGTTGCCGCACTTCACTGCTCTGGTGGACCATCCGGACCAATTTGACCCTGGGACGTCCATTCCAAATTCCGCAGCCTTCGAAAGTGCTGACGACGGATGCATCTCGCCTGGGGTGGGGAGCTCACGTCGATGGGCTTCACACCCAGGGTCTGTGGTCCCTCCAGGAAAAGGATCTACAGATCAACCTCCTGGAGCTCCGAGCGATCTGGAACGCACTGAAGGCTTTCAGAGATCGGCTGTCCTACCAAATTATCCAAATTCGGACAGACAATCAGGTTGCAATGTATTACGTCAACAAGCAGGGGGGCACCGGATCTCGCCCCCTGTGTCAGGAAGCCGTCGGGATGTGGCGTTGGGCGTGCCGGTTCGGCATGCTCCTCCAAGCCACATACCTGGCAGGCGTAAACAACAGTCTGGCCGACAGACTGAGCAGAGTCATGCAACCGCACGAGTGGTCGCTCCATTCCAGAGTGGTACGCAAGATCTTCCGAGAGTGGGGCACCCCCTCGGTGGATCTTTTCGCCTCTCAGACCAACCACAAGCTGCCTCTGTTCTGTTCCAGACTTCAGACACACGGCAGGCTAGCGTCAGATGCCTTTCTCCTTCATTGGGGGACCGGCCTCATGTATGCTTATCCTCCCATACCTTTGGTGGGGAAGACCATACTGAAGCTCAAGCAAGACCGCGGCACCATGATTCTGATAGCGCCCTTTTGGCCCCGTCAGATCTGGTTCCCTCTTCTTCTGGAGTTGTCCTCAGAAGAACCGTGGAGATTGGAGTGTTTTCAGACTCTCATTTCGCAGAACGACGGAGCGTTGCTGCACCCCAACCTTCAATCCCTGGCTCTCACGGCCTGGATGTTGAGGGCGTAGACTTCGCTGCGTTGGGTCTGTCTGAGGGTGTCTCCCGGGTCTTGCTTGCCTCTAGGAAGGATTCCACTAAAAAGAGTTACTTTTTCAAGTGGAGGAGGTTTGTCGTTTGGTGTGAGAGCAAGGCCCTAGAACCTCGCTCTTGCCCTGCACGGAACCTGCTTGAATACCTTCTGCACTTATCAGAGTCTGGCCTCAAGACCAACTCAGTAAGGAATCACCTTAGTGCGATTAGTGCTTACCATTATCGTGTGGAAGGTAAAGCCATCTCTGGAGAGCCTTTAGTCGTTCGATTCATGAGAGGCTTGCTTTTGTCAAAGCCCCCTATCAAGCCTCCTACTGTGTCATGGGATCTCAACGTCGTCCTCACCCAGCTGATGAAACCTCCTTTTGAGCCACTGAATACCTGCCATCTGAAGTACTTGACCTGGAAGGTCATTTTCTTGGTGGCAGTTACTTCAGCTCGTAGGGTCAGTGAGCTTCAAGCCCTAGTAGCTCATGCTCCATATACCAAATTTCATCACAACAGAGTAGTGCTCCGCACCCACCCAAAGTTCCTGCCGAAGGTGGTGTCGGAGTTCCATCTTAACCAGTCAATTGTCTTGCCAACATTCTTTCCCAGACCGCATACCCGCCCTGCTGAACGTCAGTTGCACACATTGGACTGCAAGAGAGCATTGGCCTTCTATCTGGAGCGGACACAGCCCAACAGACAGTCCGCCCAATTGTTTATTTCTTTCGACCCTAACAGGCTAGGGGTCGCTGTCGGGAAACGCACCATCTCCAATTGGCTAGCAGATTGCATTTCCTTCACTTACGCCCAGGCTGGGCTGACTCTTGAGGGTCATGTCACGGCTCATAGTGTCAGAGCCATGGCAGCGTCGGTGGCCCACTTGAAGTCAGCCACTATTGAAGAGATCTGCAAGGCTGCGACGTGGTCATCTGTCCACACATTCACATCTCATTACTGCCTCCAGCAGGATACCCGACGCGACAGTCGGTTCGGGCAGTCGGTGCTGCAGAATCTGTTTGGGGTGTAAATCCAACTCCACCCTCCAGGACCCGAATTTATTCTGGTCAGGCTGCACTCTCAGTTAGTTGTTCTTCGTAGGTCAATTTCTGTTGTACCCTCGCCGTTGCGAGGTTCAATTGACCTGGGTTATTGTTTTGAGTGAGCCTGAGAGCTAGGGATACCCCAGTCGTGAGAACAAGCAGCCTGCTTGTCCTCGGAGAAAGGGTATGATACATACCTGTAGCAGTTGTTCTCCGAGGACAGCAGGCTGATTGTTCTCACCTACCCTCCCTCCTCCCCTTTGGAGTTGTGTGTTTCATCTTTTGCTAGTCATTCAACTGGCGGGAGCGGTCGCGCACGGGCGGGAAGACGGCCGCACATGCGCGGTGGGCGTGCCCTGCGTGCCGACCGTCCCGCGAAGCTTCTTTCCGGTTGGTGGGGGCTGCCGCGGACGTC
Source organism: Microcaecilia unicolor (assembly GCF_901765095.1). Classification (NCBI taxonomy): domain Eukaryota; kingdom Metazoa; phylum Chordata; class Amphibia; order Gymnophiona; family Siphonopidae; genus Microcaecilia; species Microcaecilia unicolor. The sequence continues at coordinate 159,641,117 of NC_044041.1, forward strand.
ACCCAGTCGTGAGAACAATCAGCCTGCTGTCCTCGGAGAACAACTGCTACAGGTATGTATCATACCCTTTACATGTAACCCTTGCTTGCCCAGGTGAGAATTGAGCGGGTTACTTTAAGCAAATCTTTATGGTTTGTAGGGAGGATAGGGCTGGGATCAGTTTGAGCTAGGAGGCCGATTGGCACAGTAAACCACTCAGCATTCTCCTTTCTTCCAGTTAGTAAAGTCCAGGCCAGAATTTTAGTTCTAAACCAGAGGGTTTACTTAAAACTTGGATTCTTCAGATGAAAAACATGGGACAATGTATTTATTTAAATCATTTCTATTCTGCTGTATCTACAATTGTAGGCAAATGAACAAAGTGAATATACACAACCAATTAACATAAAATATTAAAACCAAAACTAACCTGTAACAATCAGTACACTTAAAATGTATCAACCACTTGCCAACCAATATATCAGTGTTGGGCCAGATATTGAAAGTATTTATGTTCCTAATTTTGTGTTATGCTCATAAATTGGCCTCTCTAAAGATTTATTAGGGCTGAGTGTATAAATGTTTACTCAAACTTTCACTAAATTTGGTGGCAACAGGGGTAGCTTTAGGGCGGGAAAAATAAGTTAGTTAGGAGTTTAGCACTGATTTTCAGTAGTACTAGGCTCATAACTCTAGGCAAACGAATGGTGGACCTAAATTTATGAGCATGTTAAAGAATAGCACCTAAGTTCAGTTTTGCTTGCAACTGCCACTCTCTTTTTGCACATAATTGCCACTGTAGTTTGGAACACATGCACCAAATTGGAGCCTAACATTTAGCATACCATACAGAATTAAGGGGCTAAGAGTGGAGAAATAGACTAGTAGTTAGTCTGGCTGGGATACTCCCTCAATTTGATCTCCAAACCTCCAAATTGCCCACCGGGAGCTCAGTCCTTCAGCTTCCAGCACAGGCAGGTACTTGCAGAGGAACTCTCCGCCCTTCTCAGCGCCAATGCGGTCGAGCCTGTGCCACCGGAGCAGGAAGGGCTGGGATTCTATTCCAGGTACTTCCTTGTGCAAAACAGGGGGGATGTGTCCCATCCTAAACCTAAGGGCCCTGAACAAATATCTGGTCCGAGAAAAGTTCAGGATGCTTTCCCTGGGCACCCTTCTTCCCATGATTCAGAAAAATGACTGGCTATGCTCCCTGGACTTGAAGGATGTTTATACACATATCCCGATACTGCCAGCTCCCAGGCAGTATCTTCTATTCTGTCTGGGAACACGGCACTTTCAGTATTGTGTGCTGCCCCTTGGGCTCGCCTCTGCGCCCCAGGTGTTCACAAAATGCCTGGCGGTCATAGCAGTGTCGCTACACAGGCTGGGAGTGCATGTGTTCCCTTATCTCGATGACTGGCTGGTGAAGAACACCTCGGTGTCCATGCAGATGACTCTCAACCTCCTGGAGCTACTGGGGCTTGTTATAAATTACCCAAAGTCCCATCTTATTCCAGTTCAACAACTAGAATTCATAGGAGTTCTGCTGGACTCTCAGACAGCTCGGGCCTATCTTCCCACAGCGAGGGCGGACAACCTTCTAAGTTGACTGAAGCGGGATTCTTGCGTGACGGGCGGGAAGATTGCCATGCATGCGCGGTGCGCGCACCCGCACTCTCAAAGGCTTTAGCAACTTTTGTTGCTAGGAAGATTTTCCGGACCTGGGGCTGCCGTGGACGTCACCCATATGTGAGAACAATCAGCCTGCTGTCCTCGGAGAATACCTGCTACAGGTAAGTAACTTCGCTTTATCAGCACTGATTGGCTTGTTACTCAATGAAGTTACGCACATCAAATTGGGCATGCACCCAATTTAACACGTGTAACTCTTAATGCCATATATAGAATTTGGCTCTTTATATTTTAATTCTTAACTGGCCTTTCATATCAACAACTTCCAAGTTTCAATTTTATTTGGTATACTGCTTATCAGTATTAACAGAATATGTCGACAGCTATCAAGGGGACCGTGTCAGGAAGGAATGGGAAGGTTTAACCAAGTATATTGAGGAGAAAAGAAAAAACTAGTTTCTTGTAAGGTTTTGCTTCAGTGCATCTATCAGAAAAACTGTGTTGCTTTTCCATGCAAGTGCCTGGATAGCTATCCAGGAAAGTCAGTGCTGCTATATATGTGGTCCTACTTGCTTGGACACCGGCACTGAAAATCATTGGTGCCTGGATAACTCCTGACTCCACCTTTGCTCTGCCCTTGGACTGCTCCCATTAACTGGAGAGCCACAGTGGTCTATGCTGATATTCAGCATCACTCTCCAGTGAAGAGTCACTGAATATCAGCACTAGACCTGGTTAGTGGGATTTAGGGGTCCTTTTACTAAAGTGTGTTATATTTTGCAGTTACCACACCTTAACACAATAAATTAATGTGCTGTAAGTGCAAATTTAGTGCAGAAGATATTCTAAGGCATGCCCAGCATATCCTTTGCATGATTCACTTTATAACGTCAAAATAGCATGTGGTACCCTGTTTGCAATTAGGGCGAGGGACTTAGGAGGCGCTGTGAACCTGCAATAAATGCACAATTGTCAGTTAGTGCGCGGTATGTGCTACACACTAACTGCAGCATGCTCTCCATGCCCATTCTCAGCCCATGTCCCAAAGAGTTAATGCCCCCTAACACAAAATGCCCTTTATGCATTAATTGGAGTACATGAACCATTAAAGTAATGCATAGCCAGTTACTGCACTTGTGTGGTGGTGGTTAATGTGTACCAATTCATCGTTAACTGCCTAACACACTTCAATCAGTAGCTGCCTCCTATCTGGTTAAATCACATAGAATATTTACCCCTTAGACTATGGCAGTGGTGATTATGTAACCTAGGGAATGAGTGCCTAATGTGGCATTCATGGCCAGCCCTACTAATGTTGAAGAGAGACAACTCCTAGCTGGAACATGTATACTTTGTTATTTGTGCATTGCTTTAAGCTTTCAGGTTAGGTGATAAATTAAGTCTAAATAAACAAGTTAATTAAAACGATGATGAGAAAAATCTATTTTATCTTCTTTGAAGAAAAGAAACAGAGGCACTTTTATTTTTTTCATTTTATTACAACATCTCTTCTGCAGACAGATCACAGATAGTACATCAACCTGAGAAAAATAGAGATTCACAACTGAAGCAATGCTGGAGAGATGAGCAGAGGCTAGAGAGGGACCAGATGTTAGTGAGTGAAGGGCAAAACATTTAGCAAGCAGAACTAGAGATGGGCCAGAAGAGAATGGGGCAAAAAAAAAAAAAGCCAAAAGAAACAGGTGAAGGTCAAAGAAGTGGAGGCATAACCAATCCGGAGGCTAAAAGAAGCTCTAAGAAGTGTGGCATAACTGTCTGGAATGAGGAGTGAGGGAAGAGCTGTTCACTGGGTGAAGACACACCAAAGAAGGACAAACAGGCTAGTGTCTCTCCCTTAGCAACACCAAGGCCTTGATGTGCTAAATTATACATCCATAGACACAGACTGCAAAAAAAAAGACTTAGAATATGAGGCTCTTCTTCTTTAACTCTGGCCCATCCCCCTGCATTTATACAACATCTTTCATACAACTATTTCTACAAAAAAAAATCAGATTGTCACATACAAAGTATAGTAAAATATAAAGCATCAAAACAGTTGGACAAGTCAAGAAAGTGAATCTTGAGATGAGATTGTGAAAAAGGAAGAGAGAACATAAGTACTGCCATACTGGGACAACCTGAAGGTCCATCAAGCCCAGCATCCAGTTTCCAACAGGCCAATCCAGGTCACAAGTACCTGGCAAGATCCCAAAACAGTACATTTTATGCTGCTTATCCTAAAAATAAGCAGTGGATTTTCCCCAAGTCCATTTTAATAATGGCCTATTGACTTTATTTTAGGAAGCTATCCAAACCTTTTTTAAATCCCGCTAAGCTAACTGCTTTTACTACATTTTCTGGCATCGAACTTCAGAGTTTAATTACAGGTTGAGTGAAGAAATATTTTCTCTGATTCGTTTTAAATTTACTACTTTGTAGCTTAATTGCGTGCCCCCTAGTCCTAATATTTTTGGGAAGAGTAAACAAGCTATTCATGTCTACCCGTTCCACTCCACTCTTTATTTTATAGACCTTTATCATATCTCCCCTCAGCCATCTTTTCTCTGAGCTGAAGAGCCCTAGTTGCTTTAGTCTTGCTTCATCGGAAAGTCGTCCCATCCCCTTTATCATTTTCTTCACCCTTCTCTGTACCTTTTCTAATTCCACTATACAGTGGCGAACCAACAGTGGGGCGATGGGGGCAGCCCGCCCTGGGTGCAGGTCATTAGGGGGTGCTGCCATGGACGTCTTTCCTCCCCTCCACTGGTGCAGTGCTGCCATGATGTCTTCCCCCTCCCCAAACTGGTGCGGTGCTGCCATGGGTATCCTGTTTCAGTCCCCCCTCCCGACTAGTGCGGTATCACTCTCCCCCTCCTTGCTCTACGCCTGCCCCACTCTGCAGGTCTTTAAACTTTGAGGCCTCCGGCAGCATCAGCAATGTAAACGCTGCCTTCGGCCAGCCCCAGAAGCCTTCTCTGTATAATGTCCTGCCTATGTGGGAAGCTGTATAAAGGAGGTTTCTGGGGCAGGCCGAAGGCAGCACTTTCATCACTGATGCTGCTGGCAGGCCTGGAAGCTTGGAGGCCTACAGGAGCAGAGCGGAGCGGGGGTGGAGGAAGGAGGGAGAGTGATGCCAGCCAGACATTGGGAAAGGGGAGTGGCCAGAAAAGGATGTGATGTGATGCCAGATCTATGGGGAAGAGGGAGTGGAGAGAGTGATGCCAGATCTCAGGGGAAAGGGTGGTGGAGAGAGGAAGGAAAGTGATGACAGGGGAATGGGAAAATGGGGGTGGAGATAGGAGGGAGAGTGATACCAGACCAAACAGAAAGCAGGAACGAGAGGGAGAGGGTAGACTGGGAAAAAGCTGGATCTCGGGGGGGGGGGGGGGGGGGAGGGAGAACGAGATGCAGTACTATGAAGCAGGGGACAGAAGAGAGAGAGATACTGGCCCTGGGGTGGGAGTGTAGGAGAGAGGGAGAAAGAATGGTGAGGAACATGGGAAGGGAAGGGGACGTGGCAGATGCTGAACATGGGGGGAATAAGGAAAAGGACACGGGAGGTTATGGATAGGAAAGATAGGGAGTCAGAGAGAATGGCAGTGGACATAGAAAAAAGTCAAATAGGAGATAAGCAGAAGATGGATATGGATGGGGAACAGAGAGAGGAGAGATAATGATGGAGAGAGGAGGAGATGCTGGAATGTATCATGTAAAAAGGAGAGAGGGGGCACAGGCTGGATAGAAGAGAGAGAAAAGGCAGGCAGTGGATAGAAGGGGCAGAGAAAGCAGACACATTGGATGAAAAGGAGAGAGAAAGAGAGCAGATGCTGGATGCAAGGGAGAGAGAGAGTGAAGAGAAGACAAGGGAAGCAGAAATCAGAGACAACAAAGGTAGGGGGAAATTATTTATTTATTTGCTTTAGAATAAAGTAATATTTTAGCTGTGGTGATAAATAGAAAATGAAAATAAGGTGATCTTTTTATTGGATTAAGTTTAATATATTTTTGACTAACTTTCAGAGACCAAAATCTCCATCCTTAGGTCAGGACAGGACTGTAACTGCAGTATACTGTACCGACCTGAGGAAGGAGGTTTTGGCCTCTGTAAGCTAATCGAAAAATGTATTAGTTCAATAAAATGGTATTATCTTATTTTCCATTTTTTGTTTTATTTCTTTTTGTTAATTTGTAAATTTGGTGTTTGTCAGTTTTTTCAAATTTATATCTGCCCAATGCAAAGTGCTGCTAGCTCTCAGAGAGCGTGTCCGTTCTCTTGAGGCTAGAGTAGCAGACTTGGTAGAGCTGAGGGAGACAGAGAGGTACATAGAGGAGACCTACATGGATGTTGTAGAGAAGTCCCACCTCCAGTCTGGTAGCCCCTGTGCTACCTTGGAGGAGGGAGGTCTCCTAAAAGGAGAGCATCACCCTGGTGAAATAGGAAGTACTCCCGTAGCCAGGACCTGCCCACCAGGGGATGTACTATCCTCTTGCACCGAGAATATGTCTCCAAGCATTGGAGCCGACTCTGTGGGTGCTGTGGGTGCTTGAGCACCCCCAATATTGAGAAAATTCCTTGTATGTGTCCAAGGAGGAGTTATTTTCATTGGGCTTAGCACCCCTAATAATTTTGAAAAGTTGGCTCCTATGTCTCCAAGTGCTGCCCAGGAGGGAAGGGTTAGGACAGCTGTTGTAGTTGGTGATTCGATCATTAGGTATATAGATAGCTGGGTGGCTGGTGGAAGTGCGGATTGCCTGGTGACTTGCCTGCCTGGTGCGAAGGTGGCGGACCTCACGTGTCACCTAGATAGGATTTTAGTGCTGGGGAGGAGCTGGCTGTCTTGGTACATGACATAGGAAAATGTGGGAGAGAGGTTCTGGAAGCCAAATTTAGGCTCAGGTAGAAAGCTCAAATCCAGAACCTCTAGGGTAGCATTTTCTGAAGTGCTACCCATTCCACGCGCAGGGCCCAAGAGACAGACAGAGCTCCAGAGTCTCCATGCGTGGATGAGACGATGGTGCAGGGAGGAGGGTTTTAGATTTGTTAGGAACTGGGCAACATTCTGGGGAAGGGGGAGCCTAACCCAGGGTGGGACAAGGCTGCTGGCATCGGCATTTAAAAAGAAGATAGAGCAGCTTTTAAACTAGAAACTGGGGGGAAGGCCGACAGTCACTCAAAAGCGCATGGTTCGGGATAAGGTATCTTTCAAAGATATCACCAAAACAGGGAAGATAGGGTATCCTGATAGTGAGGTTGCAAAAGAGACCATAGTAGATCAGGTGTCCTTAAACAAAAATAAAAATCAGACAAAAGATTGCAAATTAATACTGTCAAGTACTGAGTATGATGTAAATAGGAACAACAAACATAGTTTGAAATGTCTATATTTGAATGCCAGAAGCCTAAGAAATAAGATGGGAGAGTTAGAATATATTGCACTAAATTAAAAATTAGATATAGTAGGTATCTCTAAGACCTGGTGGAAGGAGGATAACCAGTGGGACACTGTCATAATGGGGTACAAATTATATCGTAGTGATAGGGTGGATGGAATTGGTGGACGGGTAACATTGTATGTTAAGAAGAGCCTTGAATCAAATAGCTTGAAAATTCTGCAGGAAACAAAACACATCTTGGAATCCCTATAGATTGATATTCCATGTGTAAAGGGAAAAAGGATAGTGATAAGAGTGTACTACCGTCCGCCTGGCCAGGATGAACAGACGGATGTAGAAATGTTAAAGGAAATTAGGGAAGCAAACAAACTGGGCAACACAATAATAATGGGTGATTTCAATTACCCGATATTGACTGGGTAAATGTAACATCAGGGCATGCTAGGGAGGTAAAATTCCTTGACAAAATCAAGTACTGCTTTATGGAGCAGCTGGTACAGGAGCCGACAAGAGAAGGAAAAATTCTAGACCTAGTCCTTAGTGAAGCACATAATCTGGTGCGGGAGGTAATGGTGACGGGGGCCACTTGATAACAGTGATCATAATATGATCAAATTTGATATTAGCTTTGAAGTAAGTATACACAGGGAATCCGATACGTTAGCATTTAACTTTAAAAAAGGAGACTATGATAAAATGAGAAGAACGGTGAAAACAAACCTTACAGGAGCGGCTTCGAGGGTCAAAAATTTACATCAGGTGTGGATGCTGTTCAAAAACACCATCCTGGAAGCCCAGGCCAAATGTATTCCGCTTATTAAAAAAATGACAGAAGACCAAACGACAGCCGGCATGGTTAAAAAATGAGGTGGGGGAAGCTATTAGAGCTAAAAGAAATCCTTCACAAAATGAAAGAAGGAACCGACTGAAAATAATAAGAAACAGCATAAGGAATGTCAAGTCAATTGCAAAGCACTGATAAGGAAGGCAAAGAGGGACTTTGAAAAAAAGATTGCGTTGGAGGCAAAAACACATAGTAAAACTTTTTTTAGGTATATTAAAAGCAGGAAGCCGGCAAAAGAATCGGTTGGTCAGCTAGATGACCAAGGGGTTAAAGGGGCGATCAGGGAAGACAAAGCCATAGTGGAGAGATTAAATGAATTCTTTGCTTTGGTCTTCACTGAGTAAGATTTGGGAGAGATACTGGTGCCAGAAATGGTATTCAAAACTGACAAGTCGGAGAAACTGAATGAAATCTCTATAGACCTAGAGGATGTAATGGAGCAATTTGACAAATTGAAGAGTAGCAAACTTCCTGAACCAGATGGTATTCATCCTAGAGTACTGATAGAACTGAAAAATGAACTTGCGGAACTATTGTTAGTAATATGTAATTTATCCTTAAAATCGAGCGTGGTACCGGAAGATTGGAGGGTGGCCAATGTAACACAGATTTTTTAAAAAGGTTCCAGGGGAGATCTGGGAAATCATAGACTGGTGAGTCTTATGTCAGTGCTGGGCAAAATGGTAGAGACTATTATAAAGAACAAAATTACACAGCATATTCAAAAGCATGGATTAATGAGAGAAAGCCAACATGGATTTACTGCCTCACCAATCTATTACATTTCTGTGAAGGGGTGAACAAACATGTGGATAAAGGTGAGTCGGTTGATATTGTGTATCTGCATTTTCAGAAGGCATTTGACAAAGTACCTCATGAGAGACTCCAGAGGAAATTGGAAAGTCATGGGATAGGAGGTAGTGTCCTATTGTGGATTAAAAACTGGTTAAAAGATTGAAAACAGAGAGTACGGTTTAAATGGTCAGTATTCTCAATGGAGAAGGGTAGTTAGTAGGGTTCCCCAGGGGACTGTGCTGGGACCTCTGCTTTTTAACATATTTATAAATGACCTAGAGATGGGGGTGACTAGTGACGTAATTAAATTTTCTAACAACACAAAGTTATTCAAAGTCATTAAATCGCGGGAGGATTGTGAAAAATTACAAGAGGACCTTAGGAGACTGGGCATCTAAATGACAGATGATGTTTAATGTGAGCAAATGCAAAGTGATGCATGTGGGAAAGAGGAACCCAAATTATAGCTACATCATGCAAGGTTCCATGTTAGGAGTCACTGATCAAGAAAGGGATCTAGGTGTCATCATTGATGATAAGTTGAAACCTTCTGCTCAGTGTGCTGCAGCAAATAGAATGTTAGGTATTATTAGGAAAGGAATGGAAAACAAAAATGAGGATGCTATAATACCTTTGTATTGCTCCATAGTGCGACTGCACCTCGAATATTGTGTTCAGTTCTGGTCACTGCATCTCAAAAAAGATATAGTGGAATTAGAAAAGGTGCAGAGAAGGACGACAAAAATGATAAAGGGGATGGGACGACTTCCCTATGAGGAAAGGCTAAAGCGGCTGGGGCTCTTCAGCTTGGAGAAAAGACAGCTGAGGGGAGATATGATAGAGGTCTATAAAATAATGAGTGGAGTTGAACAGGTAAACGTGAAGCATCTGTTTACGCTTTCCAAAAATACTAGGACTAGGGGGCATGCGATGAAGCTACAAAGTAGTAAATTTAAATGAATCAGGAAAAATGTTTCTTCACTCAACGTGTAATTCAACTCTGGAAATCGTTGCCAGAAAATGTGGTAAAGGCGGTTAGCTTAGCAGAGATTTAAAAAGGTTTGGACGGCTTCCTAAAGGAAAAGTCCATAGACCATTATTAAATTGGACTTGGGGAAAATATTTCTGGGATAAGCAGCATAAAATGTTTTGTACTTTTTTTGGGATCTTGCCAGGTATTTGTGACCTGGATTGGCCACTGTTGGAAACAGGATGCTGGGCTTGATGGACCTTTGGTTTGTCCCAGTATGGCAATACTTATGTACTTATATAGTTTATATTTATATTTTGCACAGTACTAGGGGACATGCATCACTGTTTCTGTGGTGTTGCATTGTATGCGGAATCTGGCCTCTTAGGGGCTCAGTTTAATTTTTGTCTACATATTTCTATTTTAGTTTGTGGTTACTTATTCTATACGGGGTGAGGATGTGTTTGTGTTTGTGAAAAAGACATGGTTTTCTGTTAGCAGTTTCATTTTTACTAATCTGTCTTGTTTAGTTTTACAATGGGTGTATTGATGTTCTAGTGCTCACTGCAATGTTTAAGATGCTGCCTTTCCTAGGTACACCCTTGTTGTGTGACTCGTGGATTATTACTAAAAATATTTTCATATAGAGGAGGGAGTGTTAAAAAATGATTGGCCCCAGGTGTCAAATATGCTAGGTACACCACTGCCACTATATCTTTTTTGAGATGCGGTGACCAGAACTGCACACAGAATTCGAGGTTCGGTCACACCATGGAACGATACAAAGGCATTATAATGTCCTCATTTTTGTTTTCCATTCCTTTCCTAATAATACCTAACATTCTATTTGCTTTCTTAGCTGCTGCTGCACACTGAGCAGAGGGTTTCAATATATCATCAACAATGACACCTAGATCCCTTTCCTTGTCAGTGACTCCTAATGTGGAACCTTGCATTATGTATAATTCAGGTTCCTCTTTCTCACATGCATCACTATGCACTTGCTTACATTAAACATCATCTGCCGTTTGGATTATTATTATTATTAGCATTTGTATAGCGCTACCAGATGCACGCAGCGCTGAACACCTGATACAAAGAGACAGTCCCTGCTCTAAAGAGCTTACAATCTAAATAATACAGACAGACAAGACATTTATGGGTGAGGGAAGTAATGGGTGAGAAGGAAGGAAGGGACAAGGGGAGGGCAATTGAGTAATGGCTAGGAGCTAAAAGCAGCAGTGAAAAGGTGGGTTTTCAGCATAGATTTGAAAACAGGTAGAGATGGAGCTAGATGTGTAGGTCCAGGAAGTCTATTCCAGGCATAAGGTGCTGCGAGACAAAAGGAGCGAAGCCTGGAGTTAGCAGTGGAGGAGAAGGGGGACGACAAGAGAGATTTGTCCAGTGAGCGGAGTTCACGGGGAGGAATGTAGGGAGAGTTGAGAGCGGAGAGGTAATGGGGGGCTGCAGAGCGGATGCATTTAAAGGTCAGTACGAGAAGTTTAAACTGAATGTGGAAGTGGACAGGGAGCCAGTGAAGTGACTTGAGGAGCGGGCTAGTGTGGGTATAACAATTCTGGCGGAAAATAAGTCATGTCGCAGAATTTTGGACAGACTGGAGAGGAGAGAGATGGCTGAGCGGAAGACCAATGATAAGTAAATTGCAATAGTCCAAGCGAGAGGTGACAAGGGTGTGGATAAGGGTTCTGGCAGCGTATTCAGAAAGGAAGGGGCGAATTTTGCTAATATTGTAGATAAAGAAACGACAGGTTTTACCGATCTGTTGAATATGCGCAGAGAACGAGAGAGAGGAATCAAAGATGACTCCAAGGTTACGAGCCGAGGAAACAGGGAGGATGTGAGAGCCATTAACAGAGATAGAGAAAGGGGAAGAGGGGAGGTGGGTTTAGGGGGAAAAATGAGAAGTTGTTTTGGCCATGTTGAGCTTTAAATGGCGTTGAGACATCCAAGCAGCAATGTCGGACAAGCAGGCTGAGATTTTATCCTGGATCGAGGTTGAGATTTGAGGGGTGGAGATGTAGATCTGAGAGTCATCAGCATAAAGATGGCACTGGAAGCCATGGGATGAAATTAGGGTACCAAGGGAAGAGGTATAGATGGAGAAAAGGAGGGGTCCAAGGACAGAACCCTGAGGCACACCAACAGAAAGCGGGATGGAAGTTGAAGAGGATCCAGAGTGAACACTGAAAGAACGAAGTGAGAGGTAAGAGAAGAACCAGGAAAGAACAGGGCCCTGGAATCCAAGCGAGGACAGCATATCCAGAAGTATAGTGTGGTCAACAGTGTTGAAAGCAGCAGATAGGTCAAGAATGATAAGGATAGAATAGAGACCTCTGGATTTAGCCAGTAGCAGGTCATTAGAGACTTTGGTAAGTGCAGTTTCAGTAGAGTGAAGAGGGCGAAAAGCAGATTGGAGTGGGTCAAGAATAGGTTGCGAAGAAAGAAAGTCAAGACAACGGCAATGAACGACACGTTCAAGTAATTTGGAGAGGAAAGGGAGAAGGGAGATGGGGTGATAGTTGGAGGGACAGGTACGGTCAAGTGAGGGTTTTTTAAGGAGTGGAGTGACAACAGCATGTTTGAAGGCCATAGGAACAGTTGCAGTGGAGAGTGAAAGATTAAGGATGTGACAGATGACTGGGATGATAGTAGGAGAGATAGTGTTAAGTAGATAAGTGGGGATGGGATCAGAGGAACAGGTAGTACATTTTGAGGAGGAAAGAAGAAGGGCATTTTCCTCAATAGACACTTCAGAGAAGGAGGAAAAAGAAGGAGAGGAAGGAGAGTAGGGGGTGAGGACTAAGGGAGAGAGAGGTGGGGAGGGTTTGGATGAAAATTCAAGGTTAATCTTACGGATTTTATCGTGGAAGTGCTCAGCTAGGGTCTGAGGAGAAAGAGATGGGGGAATTTGGGGCAGAGGTACCTTCAGAAGATGCCTAGTTTCATAAGGTCCTCTTATAATTTTTCACAATCCTCTTGCGATTTAATAACTTTGAATAACTTTGTATCATCAGCAAATTTAATTACCTCACTAGTTACTCCCATCTCTAGATCATTTACAAATATGTTAAAAAGCAATGGTCCCAGCACAGACCCCTGGGGAACCCCACTATCTACCCTTCTCCATTGAGAATACTGACCATTTAACCCTACTCTCTGTTTTCTATCCTATAACCAGTTTTTAATCCACAAAAGAATACTACCTCCTATCCCATGACGCTCCAGTTTCCTCTGGAGTCTTTCATGAGCTACTTTGTCAAATGCCTTTTGAAAATCCAGATACACAATATCGACCAACTCACCTTTATCCACATGTTTGTTCACGCCTTCAAAGAAATGTAATAGATTGGTGAGGCAAGACTTCCTTTCACTAAACATATGTTGGCTTTGTCTCATTAATCCATGCTGTTGAATATGCTCTGTAATTTTGTTCTTATAATAGTCTCTACCATTTTGCCCAGCAACCATGTCAGTTTCACCGGTCTATAATTTCTCGGATCACTTCTGGAATCTTTTTAAAAAATCGGAGTTACACTGGCTACTCTCCAATCTTCCGGTGCCATGCTTGATTTTAAAGATAAATCAGATTTTACTAACAATAGTTCTGCAAGTTTATTTTTCAATTCTGTCAGTACTCTGGGATGAATACCATCCGTTCCAGGCGACTCTTTAATTTGTCAAATTGAGCTACTACATCTTCCAGGTTTATAGAGAGTTCATTCAGTTTTTCTGACTCGTTAGCTTTGAATACCATTTTTGGCACCAGTATCTCTCCCAAATCTTCCTCGGTGAAGTCCGAAGCAAAGAATTCATTTAATCTCTCTGCTGTGGGTTGTCTTCCCTGAGTGCCCCTTTTACCCCTCAGTCATCTAGTGGTCCAACTGATTCTTTTGCCGGCTTCTAGCTTTTAATATACCTAAAAAAAAATTTTACTATGTGTTTTTCCTCCAACGCAATCTTTTTTCCAAAGTCCCTCTTTGCCTTCCTTATCAGCATTTTGGATTTGACTTGCCATTCCTTATGCTGTTTCTTATTATTTTCATTTGGATCCTTCTTCCATTTTCTGAAGGATTTTCTTTTAGTTCTAATAGCTTCCTTCACCTCACTTTTTAACCATGCTGGCTGCCATTTGGTCTTCCTTCCTCCTTTTTTAATACATGGAATATATCCAGGAAGGTATATTTGAACAACATCCACACCTGATATACATTTTTGACCTTTGCAGCTGCTCCTGTAAGTTTTTTTTTTCTCACTGTTCTCATTTTATCATAATCTCTTTTTTGAAATTTAAATGCTAACGTATTGGATTTCTTGTGTATACTTACTCCAAAGCCGATATCAAATCTGATCATATTAAGATCACTATTCCCAAGCGGCCCTAGCACCATTACCTCCTGCACATGATCATGCGCTTCACTAAAGGACTAGGTCTAGAATCTTTCCTCCTCTTGTTGGCTCCTGTACCAGCTGTTCCATAAAGCAGTCCTTGATTTCATCAAGGAATTTTACCTCTCTAGCATGCCCTGATGTTACATTTACCCAGTCAATATCGGGGTAATTGAAATCACCCGTTATTATTGTGTTAGATGAAGAAAGGAACTGATAAGTGGTCATTCCAGACAGAAAAAGCTGTCACTAATTGTAGTTGGGTTATGAGGTGAAACAGTCATCACACCTAAGCTTTCCTTGTGACTTCTCCAGTCTTTTCTGGAGTATTGTTGGGGACACACCAGAGCCCTCCGGTTCTGAATTGGGACAGAAACGATACAAGAGTCAGATGTGTGTAGAGTATAAAGGAAGCAAGAAAGAGAAACAAGGTAAGACAAAGAGGCAGGAGCAGTTCTCCCAAGGAGAATTTTCAAATAAGGATTCTGAATTCTGACAAAGAGATAGGCAGGGTCCAAAGCAGAAACTAAGGAGTGTGTCCCTACATCAACTCCTATCCGAGTCATCTCCCTGATCCCTCCTATTCCTTTTTCCCCTGGTCTTGGATCTCACTCACAGTATCTGGTCCTGGAGTCTCTTTTCCCCATGACAATTAGCCTTTCTCCTCCATCTGCAATGTTCTTCCATTCACTTGTGTTGCATTCTGTCCCTCGGCTGTGAGTGTGTGTTCCTTGGATATTCGCCATGACTACAACAACAGGTATCTGGGAGCACAACACTACAGTCCAGCCGAGAGGGGTGGTAACACTTGCCCCACTTCAATTTTCACCAGTGAGCTGCGTATCCATGTCAGCTCCAATCTCCAATCCTGCCGTCAGTTTTAAATCTTTCCCTTCTTATCTCCAAATCCTTCTCTGTCACATAAACCAAGAACATGGCAGGTCCCATGAGACTAAGGGGCCTTGCACAGTTTGTACTATGAAACTGGTCCTGAGTTGTGTTTTGTTCAGGCAGAACTGAGGACATGAATGATAAAGTAAGTGAATGAAATGGATGTAGCTGTGCCAGAGGTATTGGTGCTATCCTGGTTGGCTCTGCCACTAACTGCAAACTAGTATGAAGGAGAGGAAGAGAGAGAGTCATGCCCCCTTTCAACTCTGGGCTGGTGGTGACATTCATTAGGGCACTCCATGTGGCACTGGGGTCCTGGACAATTGCCCTGTTCTTAAATGCTGGCCCTGGCTGCTAGTGATCTCTATGGACTGAGTAGGAAGAGATGAGCAACTGTTGCACAGTCAGCACTACATATACAAGTGTATTAACAATTATTAGAAAAATGACAAACAAGAGATGGCTCTGGGTCAACAGTAAGACCAGTAGGTATGCCAAAGTTAAGAAGGAAGATGAGTAGCCTTGGAGAGAAGAAGTGACTTAGTAGACAGAACAATGAGCCAAAAATCAGGGAAGCTAAAGTTTAGATCCTGATTCTAACACTGCCACTCCTTCTGATCTTCAGCAAGTCACTACCATTGCCTCGGGTACTCTTTTAGACTGTAAGCTCTATGGGGCAGGGAGATACTGTACAGCACTGCATACATCCAGTAGTGGTATAAAAATGTCAAATGCTAGTACAGAATAGTACTTTGTGAGAGACTTACAGCCAAAGAAAAAGCTTCTAGTCTTAGAGATATCCAACTGCTCAAAACTGAGATAAAGTTAATTGTCATGTAAGGTTCCATGTTAGGAGTTACGGACCAAGAAAGGGATCTGGGTGTCGTCGTCGATAATACGCTGAAACCTTCTGCTCAGTGTGCTGCTGCGGCTCGGAAAGCGAATAGAATGTTGAGTATTATTAGGAAAGGTATGGAAAACAGGTGTGAGGATGTTATAATGCCGTTATATCGCTCCATGGTGCGACCGCACCTTGAGTATTGTGTTCAATTCTGGTCGCTGCATCTCAAAAAAGATATAGTGAAACTGGAAAAGGTGCAGCGTAGGGCGACTAAAATGATAGCAGGGATGGGACGACTTCCCTATGAAGAAAGATTAAGGAGGCTAGGGCTATTCAGCTTGGAGAAGAGACGGCTGAGGGGAGACATGATATATAAAATAATGAGTGGACTGGAACAGGTAGATGTGAAGCGTCTGTTCACGCTTTCCAAAAATACTAGGACTAGGGGGCATGCGATTAAACTACAGTGTAGTAAATTTAAAACAAATTGGAGAAAATGTTTCTTCACCCAACGCGTAATTAAACTCTGGAATTCGTTGCCGGAGAACGTGGTGAAGGCGGTTAGCTTGGCAGAGTTTAAAAAGGGGTTAGACGGTTTCCTAAAGGACAAGTCCATAAACCGCTACTAAATGGACTTGGGAAAAATCCACAATTCCAGGAATAACATGTATAGAATGTTTGTACGTTTGGGAAGCTTGCCAGATTGGCCGCTGTCGTGGATAGGATGCTGGGCTCGATGGACCCTTGGTCTTTTCCCAGTGTGGCATTACTTATGATTTGCCAAGGCAAATGTGTAGGTTATGAATTGCAAAGATCACTGAAATAACTGAAAAGATATGCAGCCGAATATAGTCAGACCAACATTCAAAACCAGTTATGCAGTCGATGGTGGTGCCATCTGCTATCTGCATAAGTGCCTGATGTAACCACGGGTGCTCAAATGTGGCAAGGATGCGCATAACGTACTGTATTCTGTAAGTTGTGTGAGTAGTAGCACCACCCATGCCTTTCCCATGCTATATCTTAATCAATGCCCCCTTGCATTTATGCCACTTATTCACATAATGATGGAATAGAGCTTAGTCGCTTTACTGCCATTTATGAGTGTAAGTATACACTTACAAAAGTGCTGATATTCCATACATTTACACATGCAAGTGGCATGTACATGAGGACACCCAGTTACAGAACTGCCCTTCACATCTTTGAGGAAGTCCGATTGAAAAGTCATCAAGAATATTGTTAGTGGAGAAATGGTGCAAGAATTGATGCTTTACTGGGAAAATAGAAATTAGAGACTACAGTGAGACCTGAGTTTGAAGGAAGAAGTTTGTTCAAGGGAGAAGACAACTGTGGCTTTGAAGGAGTAAAAAAGAGAGCCGTGAATGGAAAGACGTGTGTAGCAGGAAGGAGCAAGAAGGCAATTGGTGAGGGAGGGGGGGGGGGGGGGAGCAAAGTCTAAGAGAATAATGTTTTCTCCAGATGAATGTTTGTTGAGTAGCTATGGACATCCCCACCAGAATTACACAGGCCTTGCCTTTTCCACTAGAGACGATGTTCATGAGGTATAGACTTTCCACCCAGAATAGTTCCTGTGGACAGAGGCCACAATTCACAGATAAATATAGCCAATTATTGCACAGGACATGTATGAAAGAAACCATATTTCATCATGAAGAATATGCAATGTTTACAACCAGTGATAGATATTACATTTTAAGAGGCTTCATATTTATCTTAGACACAACGTATTCATTATGAATTAGCAGTTCCAATCATGTAATCTATCCACACATTTTGACTGGTGCTTTATAAGATGGGGTACTTACAAAAGGTTTTGTGGAGACTCTTCTCTGTGTATCTTTATTGTTTCTTAAAATAGCCAGATTTTCCAGATTCCTCAAAATATCAACATGCCTTTGTCTTGGTTTTATTTCATTCTCTTGTTGGTCTTATTAATAGGTTTCCTGACTTATCCCTACCATTTTCTAATAGTTTTGCATATTGTTAAGAATTAAAGGGTAACACCTTCTGTTATTAAACATCTTCCCTGAAATCTCTCCTCAACTGCACATTTTGTATTCATAGTTTGTCTATCTTTGGGCATTGTCATTTTCTCCCTTAAACTCACTCTTCAACCTTTCTTGTTTCAAAGGTAAGTCTTATATCATCTGTATTATATGCAAGGGTGAAGCACAGTCAATTTTTCTTTAAAATGTGATACCTTCATTTGAGCTCACAACCCTTTGCCTTTGGGTTTACTTGGATTTATTTCTTTTATCACAATGGGTTGATGAGCTGAGTGAGGGCTGCTAATCTAATCCTCAAGTTATGGAACACCAGCAGGAAAGATGCTGTGGAAAGTGATACTGTACTGAAAATTGAGAGCAGTCTCTTAAGAGTTAGATTTTAGTACCTAGTCTAAGCCTAGATTTCATAAAAACTCAAAATCAACTTTAGGATAGGGGAACTCTGTTTCTGTATTATGTCTAATCTGGAGAGAATCTGATTAATAACAAAAATTGCTACTGAAAGGAAGAAAACCAAGCTAGGCAGGTGTCCATGGTTTCAGCATATTCATCACAATGGGATAGAAAGGAGAGATTTTATTGTCTGTTGTGGGGGTCTAAGACTTACAGTATGTGACCCCAACCTCAGAATTTTTCTAGCTGGAGAGGGAGCTGTTCCAAGACCTGCAATGTCTACAGGATTCAGGATCCTAAATCCACCAGGCTGGAGGTCAGCGATCCAAGGATGGTGTCCTGAAATGCCGGATGGTGCAGAAAGTCCTGTCTTTGCTGGACATTGTTTCCAAGGAGATGGCTGTGGTTAGCAATAGCAGGCTGCCCCGAGTAGGACACCCCTGAGTACATAAGCGAAGGGCTGCCAGAGCAGGGCATAGGGCTGTTGGTTGGTGAGATCTCATCATCTGAGCTGTGGATAATATTCCTGTCACCTGTGAGACCTCCTCCTGTGGTAGGAAGCTCCACCTGAAGGTCCTTTGGAGTGCCCCCCTCACCATTCTCCCTAGAGGAAGGAAAAAATATAACAATGAATAAATGAAGCCCATCTCATCTCTAATTTTTCAGTTTCTGAATTTAAGAAAGTCTCTGCCATAGGTAATACAAACTTAACAGAGGGAAAGAAGGTTGGAGCAGTTATCTCATGCTTCCATTCTAGAGCAGGGATTTTCAACCCAGTCCTTGGGACACACCCAGCCAGTCAGATTTTTAAGATAACCACAATGAATATGGATAAGAAAGATTTGCATACAATGGCATACAATGGCGGTAGTGCTTGAAGATTTATCTTATACATATTCATGATCTAGAGGGTGGTTACCAAGGTAGTTCCATAGTAGTGGGTATAGGTTGAAACAGTCCAGAGTTATCCCATTTCAGAAACAGAAGAAAGACATTTACAGTGACACAGTTCAAACATGCATGAGACCTTTGTAGTAGGATTGAGCAAATTCCTCAATCTGAACTTCCCCAGCTGTAAAGCACTTAAATATAAGCAGGCATACGCCACTACCTTCTCCTACAGAAGTACACAGATATGGAATGGGTTACCCCCAGCCCTAAAAACTATGGACAATCTAAGCAACTTTCGCAAATCTCTGAAAACACATCTCTTCAATAGAGCCTACAAAAAGAACCCTTAAAGACACAAAACTCAAAGATTCCATCTTCTCTAATTCCTTATCTATCCTCTGTTTACTTTTGATTGTTTCCAATATCCTGTCATGACTTTGTCATTACAACACTCTGTAAGCCACATTGAGCCTGCAAATAGATGGGAAAATGTGGGGTACAAATGCAATAAATAATAGAAGCCAACTTAATCAGAAATTACCCCTCTCTAGACAGTCAAGGAGTTTGCTCAATTTGAGGAGTGCTCAAACACCATCAGCACCTATGGGGAGGAGTAAGACCTGTGACACAAGCAGACTCAGTAGGCTGAACCAAATAATCCTATCTGCTGACATTTGCCCCCAAATTCTATGAAAGTTACCCAAATATAGGTTCCCAAAATTGGGTACGGATTTCAGAGCAGCATCTAAAATAATTAGTTAATGGGCTCCAATGATTTAATTATTGGCGCACACAAGCACTTAATTGGCACTAATGATTTGGGTGCTGATCTGGCTATGTGCTAGTCTGTAAAAATAGGCACCTAAATTGGATCATGTGCAACTCAAAAGGGGGTGTAACTGTGGGAGGGGCATGGGCAGGTCGGGGCATTCACAAAATATGTACGCAGTGTTACAGAATGGCAGGGATCCACTCCCAATTTGCATGCCAGGATTTACCCCAGGTTTCAGATGGCATAAGTTCTCACACCCAAAGTTGAGTGCCAAATTTGGTGCTCAACGCTATTCTATAAACAGTGCTTATCCTGAAATGTCCTTTATAGAATAGCGTTGAGCATTGAATTTTATCAGCATTGAATTTTTGGTGCCATTTGTATAAACTTGCCCTTTATGTGCTTAGGAGGCTTGAAGTAAGAAGAAAGATATGAGAGCATAAAAAAGAGTGTTTTTGCATAATTAGAATGGTGTGAGTTCAGCTGCCAAAATTAGAAAGAATAGACTGTATGATGGAGCTGTTAAGGAAGGTCTCCTTTTTCCAGACATTGCTAAGATCTGTAACAAGGCTGACAGACACAGGGAATGGGAAAACAAATAAAAGTGATCTAAGGAATTGGCAGGAATTTGACATGAAAAAGCGCAAAGTCATGGGGTGCAAAAATGCAGGCGGTGGAAAAAGGTCTAGAGGGTGCTAAATTGGCTAGGGACAAAACCTATGGAATGTGAGGTTAGGTCATTGGAGAAACCTCGATATTGTATCCAATTCTGGCACCACACCTGATGGCTAAAGATAGGTGAGAGACAGTCCAGAGAAAGGCTATTATGTCTGCTCCACAAACTTTTAAGATGAGGGTTATGTAGACCCTAGAAAGGGAGAAGGGAACAATATTATCGAGAAATTCAAATATCTCAAAAGATATAAATAGTTCTCAAGAGCATTTTCAGTTGAAAAGACATTCTAGTATAAGGGAACATGGAATGAGACTGTAGGAAGTGGGGCGGTGAATACTTGGAAGAGAAGGTAAGTATGGGCCTCATAGAAGACGCCACAAAAACTGTGAACTCCTCTCTTTCTAACGGATAACTACCAACAGCATTAAAAAGGGCAGTGATTCACCCTTTCCTAAAGAAAAACAATCTTGACCAGGACAAACTTAAAAGTTATCAGCCAGTATCCAGCATGCTAGATCCATGTGGTTACTTACATTTTTAATCATTAAATGTAGATATCTACAGGCAGGCACAGTAGCAGAAAAGTTTGGGCATTTCAGTGGTTGTGGAAGTAACATGTATCCCCAGTGGCATTGTTAAAAGACAGAACACGTCTTTCTATGTTACCTGGATTATCTTATAAAGTGTTACATATTTTCTATTAGGCAGTAACCTTAGGGTTGTCAAATAGCTACTTTTTCTCTGCCTACACAGGCTGCTTTCCTGGCAAAAGTTGAAAAATGACTGCGGAAAAGCTGGATTTTCCAGGGACTGCAGCTTTAAGACCAGGTGGGATGATGTTGCTGATGGTGGCACATTTGCTGCTGCTGTAGCTTGCTGTGGGAGTTTTCCAACACTGTTCCATCACAGTGCAGGATGGATTTCCTTTTCGGGCAAGAAGTCTGCTAGGAGCAGCAGCATGCAGAGATGTCAACTGTGCATGACCTGTTGTTAAAAGGAAGTGGGAAGTGGACCAATGACTCCAGGGAGACGGGATACTGATGTATAAAGTACCACTTTATTCACAGACTCGACACAGTACCGTGTTTCGGCCACAGGCCTGCCTCAGGAGTCTAAACAATAGGTCAGAAAATAATGATTAAAAAATAATAATAATAAAATAAAATATACACATATACATACATATGTACACTAATATAAAACAGGCAAAGAGATATCTCAGAAAAGCATACACAGAAAACCTCTAAAGAAAAATATATATATACATAAACTCAAAATGTCAAGATACATATAGACTATATTAAAAAATAAAACATCATAAGCAATGTACAGAATATATATATATATATAAATGTACAAACATATGTGTGGACAAATCAAGACATACAGAATATATATATATATATATACATACATACATATGTATGGACTGTTGATTTACAAATGTATTATATCATAGTAAAACATTAACAGAATAAATACATTGATAAAAAAAAGTTGAATGATGACATCCTATATAATAAAACTCACCCTCAACGTTCTGAGGACACTGACGTCACTGCAGCCAAGCCACTAACGTCACTTCCGTCATGAAGGGTTCGTGGTGGTGAAGCCACCGAAAGCACCAAGTCTCTGGGCCCCGCCCTCGCGTCAAACGTGATGATGTCGAGGGCGGAGCAATGGTGTCACGCATCGAGGGCGGAGTAATGGTGTCAGTGGCTTCAGAACGACGAACGGGTGGGTAGGGAGGGAGGGGGGGGTGTTGGGGAGGAAAACCTTGCTAGCGCCCGTTTCATTTGCTCCAGAAACGGGCCTTTTTTACTAATATATATATATATATATATATTCTGTACATTGCTTATGATCTGTTTTATTTTTTTTTTTATATAATCTATATGTATCTTGACATTTTGAGTTTATGTATATATATTTTTTTCTTTAGAGGTTTTCTGTGTATGTTTTTCTGAGATATCTCTTTGCCTGTTTTATATTAGTGTATGTATATGTGTATATTTTATTTTATTATTATTATTTTTTAATCATTATTTTCTGACCTATTGTTTAGACTCCTGAGGCAGGCCTGTGGCCGAAACACGGTACTGTGTCGAGTCTGTGAATAAAGTGCTACTTTATACATCAGTATCCCGTCTCCTTGGAGTCATTGGTCCACTTTCCACTTCCTTTTAACTGTTGTTTTCTCGTGGGAGTTAGTGTTCATCCACCTCGGTGGATCACCTCCTCCTTAACTCTGCGTGACCTAGCATGAGGCCTGATGATGAGAAGAAGCTGGGCAGCGGGGTTAGGTCATAAGTACATAAGTAATGCCATACTGGGAAAAGACCAAGGGTCCATCGAGCCCAGCATCTTGTCCACGACAGCGGCCAATCCAGGCCAAGGGCACCTGGCAAGCTTCCCAAACGTACAAACATTCTGTACATGTTATTCCTGGAATTTTGGATTTTTCCAAGTCCGTTTAGTAGCGGTTTATGGACTTGTCCTTTAGGAAACCGTCCAACCCCTTTTTAAACTCTGCTAAGCTAACTGCCTTCACCACATTTTCCGGCAATGAATTCCAGAGTTTAATTACATGTTGAGTGAAGAAAACTTTTCTCCAATTTGTTTTAAATTTACTACACTGTAGTTTAATCGCATGCCCCCTAGGTCCTAGTATTTTTGGAAAGCGTGAACAGATGCTTCACATCCACCTGTTCCACTCCACTCATTATTTTATATACCTCTATCATGTCTCCCCTCAGCCGTCTCTTCTCCAAGCTGAATAGCCCTAGCCTCCTTAGTCTTTCTTCATAGGGAAGTGGTCCCATCCCTGCTATCATTTTAGTCGCCCTTCGCTGCACCTTTTCCAATTCTACTATATCTTTCTTGAGATGCGGCGACCAGAATTGAACACAATACTCAAGGTGCGGTCGCACCATGGAGCGATACAACGGCATTATAACATCCTCACACCTGTTTTCCATACCTTTCCTAATAATACCCAACATTCTATGCGCTTTCCTAGCCGCAGCAGCACACTGAGCAGAAGGTTTCAGTGTGTTATCGACGACGACACCCAGATCTCTTTCTTGGTCCGTAACTCCTAACGTGGTCAATGCTTCTTCCCTTCTTCCCACCTTCTCCAGAGCCACCTGAGCTTACAACAGGTGAGGTATTATAGGCAGTAACATAACCATGTGCTAGCTCACACCCAACAAAGTACCGCCAAGCCTTAATAGCAACCATAGAAGGCACCACAAAAATTGTGAACTCCTCTCTTTCTAATGGGCAACTACCAACAGCAATGATTCGCGCTTTGCTAAAGAAAAACAACCCAGTTATGGAACAAAAATGGTCCTCGTATCCCTACTAGATTACCTTCATAGAAACTGAGACAGGGGATTCACCTCGGTGTTAGTACTACTAGATTTCTCAGCAGCTTTCGACACTGTGGATCATGATATCATGATAGCACGACACAAACAGGAATGTATCAATCGAACAGTACTTGCTTGGTTCAGATTCTATCTATCAGACAGGCAACAATCCATAATGTTTGTCAGCAACTCATCGCCACCATGGGCACTGACCTGTGGGGTACCACAAGGATCAATACTATCACCTATTCTGTTCAATATCTACCTCAAGCCACTAACTGAGCTGGGCCCATGGCAGAGCCACCCACTGCTGCTGATGCCACCCCCAGGATTGCCGCCAGTGCCACTGCCACCCCCACAGAATTGCCGCCGCTACCCCCCCCCCCCCCCGTGCTGCAACTCCACATACCTTGGCTGATGGGGATCCCTAAGCCCCGCCAGCGGAAACCTTCCTCCAGTGCTGTTCTTCACTCCGCCACATTGCCTGCCCTGTCCCTGCGGCTGCTTTTCCCTTCATGTCACACGCTCAATTTCATCAAAACCGAGCATGCGTGATGTAAGGGAAAAAGCAGCCACAGGGCAGGTAAAGCAGCGGAATGAACAGCGCTGCTGAAAGGTTTTTTTCTGCTGGTGGGGCCTGGGAACCCCCACCAGCCAAACCAGAGGTCACAAAGCCCTATGTCTGCTCATTCCCAGCCTCTAAGGGGGGCCCAACACCAAAGTTTTCTCTTTCCTCCTGTTGGGACGCGATCACCCAGGTCCCATCAGGAACAGGAGAGAGAGAGACCCCGGTGCCAATCTTGCCCCCCCTCCCCCTCTCGGCGGCCCTGGCTGAGCTGATTCGGTCAATGGACACTTAGTTCTACATCTGTGCGGATGATGTGCAGTTACTCATACCCATTGAACCTGACTTACCTACAGCCCTGAATAATCTGATTACCTGTCTAACATCAGTTCAAGAATGGGCTAAACACAACAAACTTTATCTGAACCCAAGTAAAATCGAGCTTCTCTGGGTTCTCTGGATACATACCTGACAACAAAATTTCTTTTGGGAAGTATGAACTCCCCCTCAAATCACAAGTCAGGAACCTCGGAATATAGTTAGATTCAACACTTACTCCACTTACACCAGTGCTGGCCTTCCGACAGCCACCTAACTTAAAACACAAGCTAATTAGAAGTAAGCTCCCAACACAGACTCAAAAAGAAGAAAATGGCACACATCCTTGCAATATATCCAGCTGCAAACTATGCCAAAATATTTCACAGGACCCCACGGTCATTCACAAAAGGAAAAATATTCAACATTAAGGCATCTTTCATGTGCTCATCTTCCAATGTGGTATATATCATTCAGTGTAAAAAATGCAACAAAGACTGCCACATTGGAGAAATAAGTCAGATGCTAAAGAAGAGATTTAATTTACATAGACACCATATGAAAAATGCTAGTACTAATAAAGGTGTCACGCCTGTGGGGCAGCACTTTACAAAACCAGAACACAGTACCAGTGATTTCATGGTAAGAATCCTAAGGGAACTTTAAAACAATACAGAAACCCAAAAGACATACCAGATAGGAGGGGAGAGATTAGTGGACTGGAATGATGTCCTCAAAATTAACAAATTAGTGATTAGAACGGAGTTTCATAATAAAACCCTTATTGAATATTGTCATCGGCAACGCATTCCCCGTGGGCTTAGGTGGAATAAGGAACCTAGGTTTCTAGAAGATAAAGGAGTTTGTTACCGAGTAGAACGCTATAATATCTAGATGCTCCCTTGATCTTATGCTCTTGACGATAGACAAATTGGAGAACCAGTTATTGATACAGAAGAGAGAGTTAGATGAAGCCATTGAGAGCCTGTGGAGCTCCATGGAACACACAGTGTTTGAGTCACAGTTGGCTTCACATCTAAAAACAATTGATAAATATTGTCAGGAGATTAGATCTCAGAAAGTAGGTAAATTTAAGAGGGATGAGATGGATTAAACGAGAGGTTATGTGTATCCATGGATGAATACCAGTAGACCGTCCCGGAGATTTAGGAGAATGAAGCGGGTTGGGTTCACTAACACGTCTAGTGATTCCTCGGGTGAGGATCTTCCAGTCCATCCTGTTAACATCCCTAGGTCACATGATAATGACTTACCAGTCAATCCATCTTTTTTAGACAGTTCCGCTCCTCCGGACAGCCCTTGACCAGGTCGGGCAAGAATCGTAGAGTCTTACGACAGGCCAAAGATTGATTTATAATCTTTCTTCCTAAAGAGCTTACCGATAGCCAAGTTGAGGTCCTTAGATTGGGATTATCTTTTGTTCCATATAACAGATATGACAAATTTGTCACACGCCAGGCCCTGTATCGATTTTTTAGAAAGCTTAAGTTGAGGGCTTATTTTGGTGATAATCCCCCGGAACCGGTGCCTACACCAGATTTACTCAATGCTCCATCTTTTCTTTCTAAATATTGTATCCCGTCCACGTGGATGCCTCCCAGCCCCCCTGATCCGATTATTGAGACTTTTCAAAGATTAGTATTGAACGACATAGTAAAAATGGAGAAGGTACCACAATATTCTCACCATAACGTATCCAATGCACAGATGAGAGGAATTGCAGGAGGATCGTTCGATTATTATATTGAAAGCGGATAAGGGTGGTGCTGTTGTCATTCAAGATGTGCAGGATTATTTTTCAGAAGCACACAGACAGTTGGATGATGCT
Source organism: Microcaecilia unicolor (assembly GCF_901765095.1). NCBI lineage: Eukaryota > Metazoa > Chordata > Amphibia > Gymnophiona > Siphonopidae > Microcaecilia > Microcaecilia unicolor. Next base: position 159,667,738 of record NC_044041.1, read on the forward strand.
GCTTTCTACACTAAGTTGGACAGTGACCCCACACTTATATATCAGAGAGATATTAAAATGTTAATCGACACTGCATCAGCAGAGGGCACTATTTCCACCCGTGAGGCTAGATATTTATTCAAACAATTTCCTTCCATCCCTGTCATCAGATTTGTGCCGAAAATTCATAAAAGTTTAAGGAATCCTCCTTCCCGGCCGATAGTAGGTAGTAATGGTTCGCTCCATGAGCCGCTATTGCAGTTCTTGGACTTCCATTTACAGCCGCTGTTGAAGACGATCCCTTTGTATGTAAGGGATACGGCACACTTACTTTCCATGCTGGATAGGGTTCAGGTTGGGGACCCCTCAGTTATGTTGATTACCATGGATGTTAAATCGTTATATACGGTTATTCCCCAACAGGCAGCGCTGGGGTTGGTGGATGCTAATTTACAGAAGTTGGACATTTCTCACCAGAAGCTAGCCTTACGTAACACCATGGCTCAATGTGTGGTTCAGCACAATTATTTTAAATTTGGGGATTCTTTCTACCTGCAAACACGGGGTGTCGCTATGGGGGCGACGGTGGCTCCCACCATCGCGTGTCTGTATATGGCACATTATGAAGAGCGATATGTTTATCTGCCTCAATTTACTTCCAACATTGTCCTCTGGATTAGATACATTGACGATGTCTTCTGGTTTGGAAGGGGGACAGACAACAACTTGATGCTTTTTGCCACCATCTCAATACGTGTGACCCTAATATAGAATTTGCTGTCAGTGTAGGGGGTACAAAAGTGAATTTTCTGGACATTGCTATTGAGCTACAAGCGGGGCGGTTTAGTACCCAGCTATATCGTAAAGAGACTGATACGAATAGTTTGTTACACTACTCTAGTTTCCATCCTGTATCCCAAAAAGAAGCCATCCCCTTTGGACAATTCCTTAGGGTAAAGAAAATTTGTGATACTGAACAGGGCTTTAAGAAGCATGCTGTGGATATGGCCCATAGATTTGAGCAGCATGGGTATCCCCGGAAGATCATAAGGAAGGCACATAAGAGAGCAGTGAACGTGCATAGGCGGTGGTTATTTGAACCCCGTGATGACAGCAGTCGCACTGAGGATAAGGATGTAGTGACTTGTGTGTTACCTTTCTCGTCAAGAACTTCTGAAATTAAGCGTATCATTAAATCCCATTGGCCTTTGTTGTGATTACATGGCATGGTATCTATACCACGTTTTGCGTACACGAGGTCCCGAAATTTGGGTGAGTTATTAAAATATAAGGATTATGTGGCCGGTCCGGTCCATGATAGAGGACATTTTCTTTGCCACTGATGCAATTATTGCCCTTATGCGTGGGTTACCACTCAGCTCACACATCCGGTCACTAAACGAATAATACATTTGAGAGAAAGAACAGACTGTGATACTGCACAAGTTATTTATGGCATTCAATGTCCCTGCTTGATGTGGTACATTGGGCAGACAAAAAGGAAAATCAAATTGAGAATATGGGAACATCTCAGCAATCTGCGGATCCACAAAAAGGAGGCTCCGCTGGTGAGCCATTGGGATCAGATGGGACACAAAGAGGAAGATTTGAGATTCGTGGTATTAGCTTGCATACATCAACCACGTGGTGGCAACATTGTCTCTAATCTATTGAAGAGGGAAGCTCAATACATCTACAACTGGCAGACTACATATCCCAGAGGGCTCAACAAAGCTATTGATTGGTGGGCGGTTAACCACCTGTGAGTAATTTGGAATATAAATCTTCATTGTGCATGTCTCGGCGTGCTTTCGATTTGGATCAGGACTGTTGACTGTTTTTCATCTGGTGGCATCTGGACTTAAAGTAAGATTATAAAACTTTAATGAACATGAGTGTAGTTTGAGAATATGATCGATAGGAGCATTTCAGATTGAACTATTTATGTTTGTGTTTTAGATCCGTTCTCCTGAAGACGCCAAATAGGCGAAACATGTGACTACATGTTGAGAGCGTGATTGAGTTATCATGGAAGTGTACACATGATTTTAATCGCACAATAATTGCACAGCATAAAAAAAAGAAGAAAAAATGAGTTTTATAGGACTGGGACCAGCACTGCTGTTCGTTGCTTCTTTGTAGGAGCTGCCCTGCCAAGCCCAAGCTAAGTACATCTATCACAGCTTGATTTTTGAATATCGAGTAGTATTGACATCTTTTGGTAGGTAGGGAGGGCTGACGGTGCTATGATGTTGGTTGTGGTGGCGAGTGCACTGCTGGATAGCAGTTCTTGCGTACCCAGTTCTGAGCACTGTTCACTTTAATTTAATTTAAGTTAATATTTAGTCCAAGTTATGTTAGGCTCTACACCATCTTAGCGGTTTAGGGGGGTGGTTATATGTATGTATATTAAGGAGTAGTGTAACAGGTTTCTATCTTTCAAGGCATTAAATTTTAACTGCCAGACCCTCGACCATTCTTCTAACATTCAGAGATCCCTTCTCATCGTTTCTACTCCCTCCGGGGTATCCGCTCTATTGGCTATTTTTGTGTCCTCCGCAAAAAGGCAATATCTCCCACTAATATATTAAACAGAATAGGCCCCAGCACGACCACTGCTCACCTTCCTTTCCTCCGAGCGGATTCCATTTACCACCACTCTCTGCCACCTGTCTGTCAACCCGTTTCTTATCCAGTTCACCACTTCTGGTCCTAAGTTCAACCCTTTCAGCTTATTCACGAGTCTTCTGTGGGGGACTGTATCAAAGGCTTTGCTGAAATCCAAAAGTGTTTAGCAAATTTGCTTTTCCTTCATCATTATCCACATAGCGGTTCGCAGCATCTTTCAGTCTCACAATTCCATTTTTAGTCTTCCTCCTTTCACTAATATACCTGAAGAAATTTTTGTCTCCCCTCTTTACATTTCTAGCCATTTGTTCTTCTGCTTCCGCTTTCGCCAGACATATCTCTCTCTTGGCTTCTGTCAGTTTCATCTGGTATTCCTTTCATGAACGCCAACTCTTTTTTTTTTTCCAAATATTTTATTAATTTTCAAAGAATACAAATAACAGGAAAACAATGATGGAAAAACCTAGGAAGCAAGAAACACAACAGGTGGGAAAGGAAAAAAAAAAAAGAGAAAGGAAAGAAGAGAAAAAAGGAGGGGAAAGCATCCAGGTGTTTAACAAATAAGTCCTTTGTACTGGTTTAAGGTGTGGCCTGAATAGTTTGGAGGTAGTTGTCCAAAATAGACCAAATGTTTTTCTTAGATACTATCATCCGACTTTTCGCAGCCATGGCGAGCTCAAACTTCTGATGCTGCAGGACTGTATTCCACCAGAAATGAATATTCAGCAACTGTGCGTTTTTCCAGTTTTGCAAAATATGCCGTTGAGCAATAGTGAGGAGAATGTCCAATAGTTTTGATTGCGGGGAGGTCAAATCAAAAGTTGCATGAATGGACTTAAAAATTACAATTGAATAAGTCAGGTCATCAGTTATGGGCAAACGTTTTTGTATAATATTCCAAACAGCCTTCCAGAATTGAAAGATCGGAGGACACTCATATAGCATATGAGAGAAAGTACCCACTTGCAGCAAACAGTGCCAACATTTGTCTGATGAGCTCAGGCCAGCAGTAGCAAGTTTTCGAGGAGTCCAATTGGTTTTATGATATAAAAAAAACATAGACTGCAAAACTGCTGCAGAGGAAAGAGGTTTCATAACTTTAGACCAGAAACAGAACCACATATTTTCATCTACCACAGACTCTGTATCAAGCTGCCAATTATGTTGAAGGGCAGTATTGAAGTTGTGTGTTGCGTTAATAAAAATTTTATAAATAGATGAAGCTGTGTGCCCAGCTAATACTAGTGTCTGGGTGTTGGCAAATAAAGAAGGCAGCTGAGATGACAATGATGCCAGCTCAACAGATGCCTTCACACTATGAGTAAGTTGCATCCATTGAAAGAACATAGTAGGAGGTAGAGAAAATTTGGATACCACCTCAGAAAAGGACCAAAAACTATTATCAGCATTAACAATATCAGACAGATAGAAGACTCCCTTATCTATCCACTCTTTCCAAAAGAATGGAGCCTTATTTATTAAGATATGCGGATTATACCAAAGTGACTGATGTGATGACTTACTGAGAGGTATTGCTTGAAATTTGTCGAGGGCCAATAAACATTTGACCGTGGAGACTATAATCTGATTAACTCTATGTGATGGAAATGAAGAAGCAGTAAGAAGAAGCGGTAAAGTGAGAGGAGCTACCATGGCCTCCTCCAATTGCAGCCACACGGGCTTGTATTCAGAAGCGCGGAAGAACCATCTGCACCCCTGCTGTGTAATGTAAGATTTATGATAAGTGAGGAAGTCGGTAAATAAAACTCCGCCTTTTTCCCTGGTGCATTTAAGTTTCCTCAAAGCAATCTTTGGAGGCTTATTTGACCATAGAAAGGAAGATAATAATTTGTCAACTTGTGAGTAGAATGGAAGGGGGAAGACGATTGGAAGCATACTGAGGATATAATTAATTTTTGGAGATATCATCATTTTAATAGTTTCAAGCCGGCCCCACCAGGACAAGTGTAGAGGATGCCAGGAATGCAGCAAAGCTTTAAGGGTTTTCAAGATTAAGTCGGAGTTATGATGAATAGAATCTATGGCATTGGCGTGCAATTCTATTCCTAAGTATTTAATTTTTGGGGTGGCCCACACCAAGTTAAAAGACTGAGCTATATTCGGAAGTGCTAATGCGTTGAGAGGAAATAATTCCGTCTTCTGCTGATTGATTTTGTAGCCCGAAAATTTGGAAAAGTGAGCGATTAGGTCCAGGAGCGCTGGGATAGACTGGTTCGGATCAGAAATATAAAGTAAGACATCATCTGCATAGGCAGAGTACTTAAATTCTAGATCTTTATAGACAATTCCATGTACACATGCATGAGATCTAATCGCAATTAGAAGCGGCTCTAATGCAATATTGAAGAGGTATGGGGATAATGGACAGCTTTGCCTGGTGCCACGGAGCAAAATAATGTTCTCTGACAAAAGGTTATTAGTGATTACCTTGGCTACTGGTTTTGCATAAAGAGACTGAACTTTAAGCACAAATTCAGAAGGGCAGCCGAACCAGGTTAGCACTTCAAAGAGAAAGTTCCATTCAACCCTGTCAAAGGCCTTTTCTGCATCCAATGATAAAGCCACAATTGGTTGGGGCTGGAAAGAGGCTATATGTGATAAATGAAGAAAAAGCCTTGCGTTATCGCTAATAAGTCGTCCAGGCATGAAACCTACTTGACGGGGATGAATAATTTTATGCACAACTTTTTTAAGACGGTTGGCAAGAATTTTAGCGTATAGTTTATAGTCCGCATTGAGTAAGGATATAGGCCGGTAATTAGACACCAAAAGAGGATCTCTATTCGGTTTAGGAATGACCGTTATGACTGCCTCTGCGAATCGACTGGTAGAGGTGGTTTCCGGAGACAGGTCATTGAATAAAAGTAAGAGAAAAGGAATGAGGTCAAATTTAAAGACTTTGTAAAACTCTATAGGGATCCCGTCTGGGCCTGGGGACTTCCCTAGAGGAGAGTCTTGGATGGCCACTCTAATTTCTTTTTCAGTGATGGGCTCCAGAAGGGGAATGACTTCCTGCTCTGTCCATTTAGGACATTGTAGGGGGATTAAAAAGTTTTCCGTTAAGTGAAGTGATTGAGGGGCTTCTGACTGGTATAGTTCTGAATAAAATGATGAAAAGCCCTGGAAATATCGGTTTGAGAGGTGACAATGGTATGCTCAGATATTTTAATGGCAGAGATCTGCACCTTGGATCTTTTTCTTTTTAGATAATTAGCTAATAATCTACTGGATTTATCCTTTTCAGCATAATGTTTAGACTGAAAGTCAAAAATCTGCTGGCCGGCTTTAAAGCTTAATAGCTTGTTCATCTCAAATTTTAGGTGACATAGTTTATTAAGGAGGGTAGGATTAGAAGTTTGAAAATAGTTGTTTTCGATTTCTTTAATTTGTGATTCAAGCTTTAAGATTAAAGCCCTCTCTGCCCTAGCTTTATATGCAGCAATCAAAATAAGCTCACCTCTGAGGGTAGCTTTAAAGGCCTCCCAAACTGTGAGCGTGCTACTTGTGAAAGAGGAATTGTCACTAAAGAAGTCTTTAATGAATGCTTTTAACCGCAATGAAATATCGTCATCAGCCAGAAGATTTAGAGGCATTCTCCATAAAGGAGATCGCCTACTATTGGTGCCGGACCAATTCAAATCTAATGAGACTGGCGCATGATTGGAGACAGTGATTGGAGAAATAGAGGAAGTAAGAATTGACTCCGTCAGAGTGTTGGAAATTAGAAAATAATCCAGCCTAGAGAAACTCTTATGAGGAGAGGAGTAAAAAGTAAATTCTTTAGCGGTCGGGTTATATAGTCTCCATGGGTCGACAAGATGCATGTGATCAATAAGAGAACACAGAGCGAGAGAAGATTTGGAGGGAGTAACCTTAGCCTGAGAATGTCTATCGAGATGATAATCTAAAGGTAAATTAAAGTCACCTGACAAAATTATGGGAAGGGGATCAAATGCCTGAATTAGCTGAAGGAGGTTAAGGAAAAACTCAGGAGCATCAGTGTTAGGAGCATATATATTAACAAGTAAAATTGAGGCATTATTAATAGATACCTTAACAATTATCCATCTACCTTGGAGATCCACCTTCTGTTCCAAAATAGTTGGATGCAAGTCTTTGTGGAATAAAATTGAAACGCCGTGCTTCCTGCCTACTGAGAGAGAGTCTATGGAAGATGAGATCCAGTTACTTTGTTTGATAAAAGCTGTCATGGAGACACAATGGGTCTCTTGTAGTAAGATCACCCCAGGTTTAAGTTTCTTAAGGTATATCAAAACCTTTTTCCTTTTAACAGGATGATGCAAACCATTAACATTCCAGGTCACAAATCTTATAGGTGCGGCCATGCTAGACTGAGACATCAGAGATGAAAAGGAAAGTAAATGTGTTAATTGATGATCTTTTATTAGACAGACACCTGGGGAAATACCAAAAAGAGAAGGAAAGGGAAAGCTGAGTTAGAAGTAAGAAAAGCGGCATAAAGAACTAACAATTAGTTCAGCCTAAGAAAGTGTTATATAATAAGAGAGGTTGCGAGGAGAGACGAGAGAACACTTAAAGACAGCCCCTGCATGTTTCATATATATGCAAAAATGAAAAAGAGAAAACTTAACGCTTGTTAAACCTATACCTCATATTATAAAAAAAGACATCTAAAGACAAGAACATCTTGAAGACTGCAATGTTGAGGTTCAAACATGAGGGTTATTACTGATTAGCAACTAAAACACCAGAATAAAAATAGACAGAAATGCTATACAGTATCATTGAAAGACACAGCTACAGCAATAGTCCTCCATCATACAGAGAATGGCTGCTATCGGGAGAGCAGGAGCCATAGTTATTGGACACTAGAGAAGGTGTGTCATTACAAATGCAGCATAAGGGGCTAACCTGCAACCGTGGTCAAACCAAACTGCATAACTACTTTAAAAAGGAAAAACTCCTATACTGTATAGGAGAAATGCTGACTTAGTGCAGCCGAGATACGTATCTTTAACACATTTACAGAAGAACCCTCATGTTTGAAGGATATGAGAGACTTATAGCAGACAGCATATAACAAACATATGTACAGATAGGCTATCACATAAGTGAACAGACCAGTTAGGGAGAAACATTCCGGTTACAAACAGGTGCAGCAGTAACTATAAAGAAGTAAGGCTATACAGTTAACCTGAGATAACTTTCACAAACAAGGCATTTTGTGGTACAACAAAGCAACAAACTAAAACCGGAAGGAAGAGCAGGCTCAAGTATGTTTTGTATTAATTACTCTTCTCCCAAATTAGTTTGTTGCGTTTTTTTTTCCTATTTTTTTTTTTGTTCTCTGGCATTACTTTTGCTTGTGGTAAGGCATGAGAGAACAGCACCACAGCAGAACCTGAAGAAAGCAGTCCAGCTAGGAGGTGACCACTGCGAGTTTGTGTTGCTCTATGGTACTCTGATCGTCTGACAGAGGATGAAGTACAATCAGAGAACATGGCTGCTGGAGCAGAGCTAAAATGCGCATAGCCAGGAAGCAAAGCCAGGAATAGCGAAACTCAGTTGTATGGCATATTGTAGCTGAAAGTGGCTGAGCCAGTGTGGTTGCAGAGAGCAGGAAAGGAATGTTGATCGAGACTTGCTTCTCACTCTGTTAGCGCTGTGCCCTGGGGGGTGGGACTGTAGTATTCAAGCAGAGTTTGTGTTTGAAGCCCCAATACATCCCTAGAGATTGAGGAAGATGAAAGCAGACCCCGAGGGCACAGCCGAGGAACTGTTATCACCCAGGCTGCAGACATCAGCTGGGAAAAGCAGTGTGATGTAATAACAGCCTTACAGGGGAAGCCACTGCTAAGTCAGAGAATTGATGGGCACAGTATATTTAAACAGGACTGCAGAGGTATCTCTGTATGTAGTAAGGAACACCAGCTTATACACGTCACTGAGCAGGCAAAGAAATCTCAGAACTACACATGAAACAAAGTAAAACAGGGAAACAAATGCACTCAAACAACTCCACTAGTAAACGATACTTCACTGCATTCTACATGAGTCCAGGAATTATGAGGCCATGCCCTGCGATTGCAGCTGATCTAAATAAGATTGCAGCTGATGCGAGTAAAAAAACTTTGATGTGTTATTTAGAGTGATTTGCATGCGGGCAGGATAGTAAAGTCCATAGCGAGCCCCTACAGATTTAAGGCGAGCTCTAAGGTTCAGGAAAGCCTTCCGCTTTCGAGCCGAGGTTAGTGCCAGATCGGGGACCACCAGGATCCGCTTTCCCTCGAAATGGAGGTCTTTTAACACACGAGCTGCCGTGAGTATGGATAAGGCTTGCTGATACTGAAGGAGCTTAGCGATAAGCAGACGGGGACCCAGCAGTCCCTGCTTGTGAAAAGATGGCGATCTGTGAGCTGATTCGAACTGCAACGGAAAGTCCGTTTTTAACTGTAGAGCTTGTGGGAGCCAGGAGAGAAACTGGATAACATTGTTGCCCTCTACTCCTTCCTTGAGCCCAATAACCCTGAAATTATTCCTTCTATTCCTGTTTGATAGATCCTCAATTTCCTGTTCTAGCTTTCTAAACTGCAGCTCTGACTTCTCTCCTTGCTGTGCCAGCAAAAGAGCAGTTTGATCTGCTCGTGACTCCAATGATTCTACCCGGAGGGTGAATGCTGCTAAATTAGAGGTAAGGGACTGTAAATCCTCTTTCAGATCACACGTTGCTTGAAAGTGCTTTGTGGTTAATTCCTTTAACGACCTTATCTCTTCCATTATAATTTCAGTCGCGGAAGATGGCAACCCTGTCTGCAATGCCTTCTCTGGTGTGAGTGGATCTGATTTTGATCTTTTCGATCCAGTCAGAGATGAGTGAGGTGAATCAGCCTTTGCAGATTTAGATGAGGACATTATAAAGTAGCGATTCGTTAAGCCTTGAAGAAAATGGGTAAAAATTGTATTTTAAACCGATGCTCCAACCGAAGCAGGGGAGAGAGAGACTCTAAGCGTCCATCTTCAACGGAACACCAACTCTTTAACCTTTATTTTCTCAGCCACTTGCTTGGAGAACCATATTGGTTTCCTTTTTCTCTTGCTTTTATTTACTCTCCTTACATTTATTTATTATTTGTTGCATTTGTATCCCACATTTTCCCACCTATTTGCAGGCTCAATGTGGCTTACATAGTACCGTGATGGCGATCGCCAATTCTGGTATGACAAATATAGAGTGGTATAGTGTTAAGGTTCATGAGTAACAGACACATTAGATAAAGGTTTGTGGCCATATTTATAGCTTCTTTCAGCCTGGACCACTGCCCTTCCACTTCTCATATGTTCCCCCAGCCCATCAGCTCCTTCCTCAGGTATTCCCCCATTTTATTAAAGTCAGCATGCTTGAAATCCAGGACTTTGAGTTTTGAGTGGCTGCCCCCAACTTCAGCTGTTACATCAAACCAAACCATTTGATGGTCACTGCTGCCCAGGTGGGCACCCACTCGGACAGTTGACACACTATCCCCATTTGTGAGCACCAGATCCAGTGTCACTCCCTCTCTCGTGGGTTCCATTACCATTTGTCTGAGTAGAGCACTTTGAAAAGCATCCATGATTTTTCTACTTCTTTCCGATTCGACAGATGGAACTTTCCAATCCACATCTGGCAGACTGAAATCTCCAAGCAACAGCATCTCTCTTTTCTTTCCCAACTTATGGATATCTGTGACCAGATCTTTATCTAGTTCCTTCGATTGTGTCGCAGGTCTGTAGACAATACCCATGTGGACAGAGGTTCCATCATCTCTTTTTAAGGTGATCCATATCGCTTCTTCCTTTCCCCAGACCCCTGTCATTTCAGTCGCTGCGATATCATTTCTCACATACAGAGCTACTCCTCCACCTTTAAAACTATCTCTATCCTTCCTAAATACATTATAGCCTGGTATGTTTGCATCCCATTCATGGGAATCATTGAGCCATGTCTCCGTGATTGCAACAACGTCTAAGTCTGCATCTCATGCATATTTATTGTGGTAATCCTGAAAACCTGACATGCCTCCAGGAGAGAGAAAAGATTAATGAACTATACACTCCCCCACCTCCTTGATTCTGTGCTGACTGTGATGTCACAATTGATGTCACAGCTGCAAGAGCCAATAGACACCAGTATGCTGGGTGAATAAGATGACTGGGAGACTGATGTGGTTTTACTTTAAGTAGGGGTTAGCACAGTGGTTCCCAAACTTTTTTGGTTTATGGCACCCTTCATGCCCGAGCAATTTTTCATGGTACCCCCCTGGCCATACCAATCTCCCCACCCCCAGTCACACAGGTCTCCGCCCCACAGCCATTCCGGTCTCCGCCCTCACCCGGCCACAAAGGTCTCTGCCCCCCTGGGCACACAGGTCTCCACCCCCACCCCTGGCCACAGAGGTCTCCATCTTTTTCTCGGCACAAATATAACAGTTCTAGTGTGTCCCTATAACCAGCCCCTCCAAATGACACACTGATTACAGTTTATAACAAATTACTACTCTACCTATAAAAAGTTATTCCTTTATTATACTTCCTCTGTATTCATCTGTAGGCTACACAAGCTAGCATATTTGAAAATACAAGTGAGATTAAATAAAAATGCTACCAACAATAAAGAACGACAACATGGATGCAGCAGCTCACAGGTTGGTTTGCTAGGTTTGCGTGCTTTGTTTTGAATGGGAAGGGGAAACAGAGACTGACCTATTGGCTTCAACTTTTTGACTTCATCCCATGTCCTGTTTTCATCCAACCTCCTTGGCAGCAAAAACGAGTCCCGAAGGCCATCTGCTCTGTGTCCCAGTGTCTGTAACAAAAAAAAAAAAAAAGCAAGCATGGGGCCCGCAGCAGCCTTCAGGCATGTGCTGTTGGCTCTGCTGGTACTCTGTTCCCTCTGATGTCAATTTCCAGTTCCAGGGACAGAGGACCGGCAGAACTGACAGCTCATGCTTGAAGGCTGCTGCAGCCCTGTGCTTGCTTTTTTTTTTTTTTTTCCTGCCGCTGCTGTCTGCAGTAGCAGTTCGGGTGGTGGCGGGATGGAGGTTGGGATTTTCCACGGCACCCCAGAGAGTTTGCTTCGGCACACCAGGATGCCGCGGCACACAGTTTTGGAACCGCTGGATTAGCAATTGTTTTGGACATGGTATAATTGCTGCTCTGTTTCTTCTTGTATCAGACTATTACTGGGGCTCATAGTAAAGCATCTCTCCTTCTCTGCATTGCAACCAGAATTAGAGTTGGGTTGGGGGGGGGGGGGGGGGTGATCCAGTTGAACAGTCTGACTAAAAGCCCTATAATAATTAGCAACTTGTTTGGTTCTGGAGAGCCTGCAGTCCCATCTTAACATAGTAACATAGTAAATGACAGCAGATAAAGACCTGTACAGTCCATCCAATCTGCCCAACAAGATAAACTCATTTTACATGCTATGTGATACTTTATACCCAAGCTTGATTTGTTCTTGCCATTCTCAGGACACAGACCGTAGAAGTCTGCCAAGCACTGTTCTTGTACTAAGTTCTGAAGCTAACGTCGAAACCCCTTAAAATTTACACTCCAGCCCATCCCTATTTATTCAGTCATAATCAGGGCATAGACCATAGAAGTCTGCCCAGCACCGGTTTCGCTTCCCAATTACCAGCGTCACCACCTAGTCTCCGTTAAGATTCTGTGGATCCATTCCTTCTAAACAGGATTCCTTTGTGTTTATCCCACGCACGTTTGAATTCCATTACCGTTTTCATCTCCACCACCTCCAGCGTGAGGGCATTCCACATCCACCACCCTCTCTGTGAAAAAATACTGCCTGACATTAGTCCTGAGTCTGCCCTCCTTCAACCTCAATTCATGTCCTCTAGTTCTACCACCTTCCCTTCTCCAAAAAAGATTTGTTTGCGGAGTAGCACCTTTCAAATATTTGAACGTCTGTATCATGTCACCCCTGTTTCCCCTTTCCTCCAAGGTATACATGTTCAGGTTGGCAAGTCTCTCCTCGTATGGTTTGCAATGCAAATCCCATACCATTTTTGTAGCTTTTCTTTGCACCACTTCCAGTCTTTTTACATCTTTAGGAAGATACGGCCTCCAAAACTGAACACACTGAATACTCCAAGTGGGGCCTCAGTAATGACTTGTAGAGGAGCATCAACACCTCCTTTCTTCTACTGATTATACCCCTCTCTATACAGCCTAGCATCCTTCTGACCACGGTCGTCACCTTGTTGCATTGTTTCTTCACCTATAGATCCTCAGACACCAACACCCCAAGGTCTCTCTCCTGAGTTGAACTTACTAATCTCTCCCCTCCTATCTGGTATGTCTTTTGGGTTTCTGCACCGCAAGTGCATCACTCTACATTTCTTGGCATTAGACGGTGGAATCCCGAGTACAGCAGAGCTACTGGATCGGCATCTGATATTGAGTATTGAACCCCTGAAGCAGCGGAAGCGAAACGGGGACTCCCTGTTGGGTGAAAGCTGGTGTTTTTTTTGGACAGCATAAACACTACAACGAATGGATTAAAGCTAAATGGTGTATGGCTTGAAACACTGGGAACTGATCTATTTAAAGACTGAATTATCACTAACTGTATATAGATTGAGTGGGATTCTGTGCTCAAAGTAATATAATCATAAGTCTGTCACTGAAAATATTGGAGGGATAAATGGCTGATAAATGATGCCTATAAACACGGAGTAATTGTGGAGTTTTTTTCTAAGCCAAATGATGGTGCGCTGTGCCCATGCCTTAAAGTCTAATTGTGGGCTGGCTGGGTGGTGTTACTGAGGCTTTGTTTTCTCCACCACGAAGTGTGAGGCAGTGGTTAGCCATTAGTGACAGCGTTGGCATTTACAGTACATTGACGCAGCGGGTGTGAAGCTGAGTCTTGAGTTTCCAGAATTAAATTTTAACTGCCAGACCCTCTACCATTCTTCTAACGTTTGGAGATCCCTTCTCATCGTTTGTATACCGTCCAGGGTATCCACTCTATTGGTTATTTTCGTGTCATCTGCAAAAAGGCAAACCTTTCCTTCCAACCCTTCAGCAATATCTCCCACTAATATATTAAACAGAATAGGCCCCAGCACCGACCCCTGAGGAATTCCACTGGTCACCTTCCTTTCCTCCGAGCGGATTCCATTTACCACCACTCTCTGCCACCTGTCGGTCAACCAGTTTCCTATCCAGTTCACCACTTTCGGTCCTAAGTTCAACCCTTTCAGCTTATTCACGTGTCTTCTGTGGGGGACTGTATCAAAGGCTTTGCTGAAATCCAAGTAGATTACACCTAGCGCACGTCCTTCATCCAGTTCTTTGGTCACCCAGTCAAAGAAGTCAATAAGATTCATTTGGCAGGCTTTTCCTTTGGTAAAGCCATGTTGCCTCGGGTCCTGTAACCCATTGGCTTCTAGAAAGTTAACTATTCTTTCTTTCAGCAGCGACTCCATTATTTTTCCTACCACCGACGTGAGACTTACCGGTCTGTAGTTTCCCACTTCTTCCCTGTCTCCACTTTTGTGAAGAGGGACCAGATCTGCTCGCCTCCAATCTCACAGAACCTCTCCCATCTCTAAAGATCTATTAAATAAATCTTTAAGAGGTCCCACCAGTACCTCTCTGAGCTCCCTCAGTATCCTGGGATGTAGCCCATCCTGCCCCATAGCTTTGTCCACCTTCAGGTTCTCAAGCTGTTTATAAACTCTTTCTTTCATGAACGGCGCAGTATCCACTCCATTCTCAGATGTTCCTTCTCCAGGATTTTCCTCCGTGAACACTGAAGAGAAATAATTTCCATCTTTGCTTCTTTGAGTTTCAGCCGATAATCTTTTCTGTGATCCTCTCGTTGCGTTCTTTTGTATTTCTTGAACAAAGCCTCTTTTGCTCTTATTTTTTCAGCTACTTGTTTGGAGAACCATATAGGCTTCCTGCTTCTCTTGCCTCGCATAAAGATCAGTCACCATATTTATAGCAGCCTTTAGCTTGGACCACTGTTTTCCCACATCTCCTATGCCTTCCCATGCCAACAGCTGCTACTTCAGGTATTCCCCCATTCTATCAAAATCTTTACATCTGATATCCAATACTTTGAATTTTGTGCATCCGCACTCCGCCTTTGCCCTTAAATCAAACCATATGATGTGATGATCACTATTACATAGGTGGGCACCCACCCGAATACTGGAAACTCTTCCTCCATTCATGAGCACTAGATCCAGCATCGACCCTTCCCTTGTGGGTTCTGTCACCATTTGTCTGAGCAAGGCACTTTGACAGGCATCAACAATCTCCCTACTTCTTTCCAATTCTGCAAACGGGACATTCCAATCCACGTCAGACAAATTGAAATCTCCCAACAGTAGCACCTCCCCTTTCATACCAAGCTTTTGAATATCTTCTATCAGTCCTTGTCTAACTTCTCCGTTTGTGCAGCAGGTCTGTAGATAACCCCGTGTGGATACAGGTTCCGTCTTCTCTTTCCAGGACGATCCATAAAGCTTCTTCCCTTCCCCAGGTGCCCTGCATTTCAGCCGCTCTGATATTGTCTCTCACATACTGCGCTACTCCTCCACCTCTTTGGCCCTCTCTATCCTTACTAAAAAAAATTATAGCCCAGTATGGTCACATCCCATTCATGGGAATCATTGAACCATAATAGCAACAATATCCAAGTTTTCTTCAAACATCAGGGCTTGCAAGTCTTGAACCTTTTTACTTAGACTACAAGCATTTGTGCTCATTGCTTTCCATGTGCTTTTTGAGTTTAAGTGGTTTTCTATATTTATATGACCTTTCCCTCTGCCATCATGTTTATTCTGGGAGTGACTTTCTGAAATCCCTTGTTTCCTTTGTCACCCCCACCCTCTAGTTTAAATGTCTAGAAACATAGTGTCTGAATTTCTCCCCAAGGATCCTTTTTCCCATCACAGAAAGATGTAGCCCATCATTACAGTACAGCCTGTTTTTCCACTTATTACCCCATTTTCCTATGTATTTAAAACCTTCTTCTTTACACTAAGACTCAAGCCACTTATTGAATTCCACTGTTTTGCGTAATCTTTCCTCTCCCTTCCCCCACGTAGGAATTACTTCAGAAAAAGCCACAGTCCAAACCAAAGATTTCACTCCCTCCCCCAAGCTTCTGAAATGCTCTCTGTGCTGTAAACTTGCTATTATTAGCCAGGTCATTTGTCCCCAAGTGAATTACAGCATTAGCGTTTGAAGCCTCACTCTCTTCTCGGATCACTTTCAGTATTCGGTCTGCACATCTTGTAGCTGAAGATCCTGGAAGACATTTCACTAGGTTGGAACCCCTGAACTTTGTTCCTAAGTTAATGCCTTTGATAATGGAGTCTCCGATCAGTATGAATTTTCCACCTTTCACCAATCCGTCATTATTTGGGGAATATTTCTTGGGTTGTGCTACTTTCATTGCCTCTGGTTCTACCACAGTACTTCATTTTTCAGCATCATAATGATGCAACGCTTGGGAGTGTGAGTATTTCTATGTCACGGATCTTAGTCTACCAGAGCCTACTGTGACCCATCTATTCCTCTGTTGTTTCATTCTCTAAGGCAGTGGTGGTGGTAAATTGGCTGGGAAATGAGTAATCCTGGGTGCTTCTTTGATTGTAGCCAATTCCTTCTTCAGTTTGTTGATTTCATCTTTCAAAGATGATATTTGGAGACAGGACAAGCTCTAAGGTTCCAGATAGTTTGCCTTAGGATTAAAGCATAACATGTATTGCACTAAATGAAGGTCATAGTGATGCCCAATTTAGCTCAGACACTTCTCAAGGTAAACCCAAGTTCTGTATTTGTCTTTTCACCACACAGCAGTATACAATTTCCCTTCCAGTCACTAGAATTGATTGAATTAAGTCTCTGGCAGTGTAGATTCAAACCACAATTCTAATGAATGCACCTTTAAAAACAGACACCAGATTCTATGTAACCAAATGCTTGGATTAAGTCACAATTTTAAAACACTTGGCACAGGTTAAAACACAGTTCCAATGAAAACACCTTTAAGACAATTCCAGCATGCAAAGATGAAATCACTAGCACAGATGTTCAAAACAATACAAGCCCTTTAAGACAATACCAGCATAAAAATATAAAATCACACTGCAAGAACAATTTTAGGTTATAGGCAATAGAATGAAGAAAGATGAGGAACTTTTACAGGTCAGACCCTCTGCAAGTGAAAGGACAGGGTTGTTGTTTTTTGTTGTTGTTAATAGGATAGAATAAAAAGGGGGTGAAAAAGAATAAGGAGTCAATAGTTTATCAGGAAGATATTAAGAGCAGGACCCAGGTAGCCTCAGTTAACAATCAGACCAAGTCTGAAAATGCACAACTTAGCTCAGACACTTACCTTTCTTTAGTCTCAGCTGCACGGTCCCGTTGACGACGATTCTTGAACCAGTTGCTGACTTGTGTGGTAGTCAGTCCAGTGGCTTCAGCTAGTTCCCTCTTCTCCCGGGGTGATGGGTATGGGTTGTGTATATACCACTCCCTGAGGACACCCCGTGACTTCTCCTGGGAAGAGGAGACCAAAGGTGGGTGGATCCTGCTCTATGAGGTCAGGAACAAACACCTTGCACACAATACCAAGCAAATAGTTGAGTGGGGGTATGGTGGACTGGAGCAGTGAAAATAGCAAAGAGGCTGTTGGCACCTTGTACACCAGGGGTTTTCAACCCAGTCCTCAGGTCACACCCACCCAGTCCTCGGGGCACACCCAGCCAGTCGGAGTTTTCAGGATATCCCTATTGAATTCAGTGGGGATATCCTGAAAACCCGACTGGTTGGGTGTGCCCCAAGGACTGAGTTGAAAACCTCTGTGGTAGTCTAACTACTGTATTGAGTAAGCATTCCAGAAAAAGAGTTCATTAGTGCAGCTCTTGTTCTCTAAATCTCGTGCTTCAATAAACTGGTTAGTCTATAAGATGCCACCAGCATCTTTATCATTTTTAAAACCAGATGTGTACTGTATACACAGTTGCAAACATGCAAGTTCACATTCACACTGAAACAGGTCAGGATGTCAGGTTATTCACAGGAGTTCCTTGGAGCTGAGCACACTGGGAATTAATTTTACAACATTTCAGGATGCAGCTGAATCCTGAATTGCTTTCATTACTGTCTGCACTCCCAGTAACTGAGTCCTAAGACTTTTACTGCAGCAGCTGCAGAGTGCTGGTGTTTTCATTATGATGTGCAGTTTCATATCATGTTTCCAAGAGCTGAATCATTGCATTTATTGTACAGTAGGGGCTTTTGGAGGCAGAGTTCCTACACTTACCTTATAACAAAACCTCTCGGGAGGCCAGTCTCTGTGCTTATCTTATAGCAGAACCTCTCCAAAGTCCAGTTCGTGTGATTATCATACAACACAAACTCCTGGGAATCGAGTCTCTGTGCTTATGATGCAGCAGAACTTCCCGGACTTTTAGTTCCTATACTTATCATATAGCAGAACTTACCAGGACCCCAGTTCCTACACTTTTCATATAGCAGAACTTCCCAGGAGTCCAGTTAAGTGCCCATATAGGTTTTTAAAACTGCTTTTTTTTGGCCAGGGTCTTAATGAGGGATTAAAGGAATCATTTTCCATATCATTTCCACCCCACCAAGTTAAAATTGCAGCCTAACTATTGAATTAGCAGCATTTACATGTGTAGGTTTGTAAAATGGGGCAGCTACATGTGGATATGGAGCAACTTTACATGTGGATGCTATTGGGTCAGCACTATTCACTTTTTCAATGAGTATCTTTATAAAATGACTACTCCATCTGCATGTGTCAGCAAATACATGTGCCCCCCCTTGCTAGTAGTTTAGAACGTGCTGACAAATACACATGCACTCCCCTGCAGGTATTTTATAAATGGCTGTGGGAAACATACTGCCAGAATTGAGTACGTCCCAATCTGGGCATCTCAGTTCCAATCTCTACATTCTGTGTAAAATTCAGTTCTTTTTATCTGAGTGTTATGCTGACATTTGCTCAGTTTAGTATTGTTGTACTGTTACTAATGTAAGTTGCTTCCTCAAGCTATACCTGTCTGTATACTACCTTGGGCAAATTTTGGATTTATTTGTTACATTTGTATCCCACATTTTCCCACCTATTTGTATGCTCTCTTTATTATAACAGTTAATAAATCAAATTAAATTCTGTTGTTCTATTTGCTTTGTAGGGAGCCTACAAACTCTCTCCCCAGAACAGCTGAATTCAGATGGTCTCTGCTATATGAATGGCTTTGGAGGAGGCATTTTGTGTTCAGTTTTCTCTTGTCACATTTCTGTTCCATATGATGGGACCCCCCTCCCCTCCCCCATACCTCACACTCTCCCTTCACAGAAAGCTGCCTAGTCAACCAGTTCATAATAAATCTGTAACACAAGCCCCAAGGCCTTGGCTTCAGTGTTTTGTTAGGTTCAAGTCTGCAGGTGTTGAGGGGAGGAGGTTTATATCTCAAGATCAGACAAACAATTAAATTCCATTAATGTCCCTAGCTAGATTTTACTTTAAGTAGGGGTTCAGTGCAGAGCGGTAAATGTTCACAAGTGGGCTTTTCTTAGGTTGTACTGAGCTTTTAACTGTTTAACAAATTAAAGTATATTCTACCCCTAATTTTTCCACACATCATAACAGTTTCTAGATCTATCAGTGTGTCTCATATATGGCCTGCATTAACTCTTAGGCCCAGATCAGAAACTAAAGGGTGGACCCAACCAGTGCCAGGTCTGATGATGGTTTGCCTCAGTGACATCACATAGCTTCAATAAGGGGCCATTTGTGCCGGAGGCACTCTGAGTCCTTCTTGCTTGCTCCCCACCCCCATCACTGCCCCCAAACACATAAAAGTGCCAGTGCATCTCCATTCTGC
The DNA here is from genome assembly GCF_901765095.1 of Microcaecilia unicolor. Lineage (NCBI taxonomy): Eukaryota > Metazoa > Chordata > Amphibia > Gymnophiona > Siphonopidae > Microcaecilia > Microcaecilia unicolor. The sequence continues at coordinate 159,687,279 of NC_044041.1, forward strand.
CCTACAGTGCTTCCTGCTACTCCAATATTACATCAATTTTCTGAAACAAGACAAGCTAGGGGATCACAGGCTCCCTGATGTAAATCCAATATGGTGATACCATAGTTCATGACAAGCTACCATATCTGTAGAGATTTAATCTGTATCAAGGAGTATGTGTCAGTGGATGAGATTTTGTTTATGACTGGGACAATGGGGAGCCACAGGAGTGTGCACAGGAGGTGAAGATTATATTATCTGCCAATTTATGTTCCAATTTTAATTTCCTTGTATTGTTATTTTTACTTATTGTATTTATTGTATATTATACTGTCTATGGTTGAATTATTGTAGTCTGCATTGTCTAAAGGCAGAATATAAATAGATATACAATAAACAATGCTGGCTAATTGCTGTCAACAGTTAACAGTTGTGGTAGTAGTGAGGAGAGGGAAATAGAGGGGGATTTGATGACTGTGTGGTTGAATGGTACCATCTTGGTAGGAGGTGTTCTTGCCAATCTTTGCCTACTAAGGGGATCTTAGTTTGCTCAGTGTAGCTATTAGTGAAAGCTAGGTTTCAAAAAAACCTGGGATGCCCCTGGAAAAGGACAATTCAGAAGAGGAACCTGTTAATACCTAAAGCAGTTCTTTCCAACCCAATTGGAGACCCTACCTAAATAACTTTTTACATAAGTAAACCTTAACGAATAGAGATTTGAATTCAGCAAATCCCAGCCTATATAAATAAATCCAAATAAATAAATCAATAATCGTGGAAAGCAGCCATCAACTTAAATGAAAAAAATTAAAGTCCCTCGAAGTTAAGGAAACTTCACTTCTCTCTCTGATGAAACAAAAAGACCATTTCAATGACCTCGATGTTCAGAAGATCACCTTACAACAATATATGTGAAGAGCAAGAAATCCCCCTAACCCTTCCCAGACAAGCCATGTGCTGCTTCGCAGAGAAATTGTCATAAATCTCCTTGTGCTGGCCACTTACTGCTTGATATTCAGAAGCACTTATGTGGTCAATGTCTGTGCTGATTGCAAAAGTGCTTTTTTTCTTATAAAATATGGGCCAGGTGGGTGTGTAGCTTAATGGCCAATGTGATACAGTTAAAAGGGAGCCAAGTTTGGGGGCAGGGTGAGGACAAACAACCAAGTTCTATGTTCAACAGAATATATTTTTGAAAGAGGTATTGACATGTCATAAAATCTTAGTCCCCTGCAAGCTTTAATATTTCAACAATTCTATTTCTTGTTTTCTGTCTTCCATTTATGCATGCATGTGTAGTTGTATTTATGTATTTACTGATAAGGGCACTGGGACCTTGGCTTTTTTTTCTTTCTTAGGGGAGGAGGCAATTTTCAAAGGGATCCTTTGTAGTTATTCACCTGCATAGAAAGCTGCTTTGAAAATGTCCTTTTCCTAAGGCCTGGATAAGACCGCAGTTTCTGGGTCACCCCAGTGACCTCCACCTGGGGAGTTTATTTTTAACCCACCACACATACTTCCTGGTAGGGAGTTTGTACCTAGAAACTCTGCAGCTACATATGTACCTGCAATCTTTGCTGGAACAGGGATTATGAAAGATGAACTCTGTGGGGCTTTTCCTTTTGAAAATCAGTTTGCAGGCCCACGGCAAAGATAGCAAAAGACAGCTGTGGCAACTAATATTATGCAGCATTTAAATATCTCATAAGATGTGTGTTATTCGATTTTGTATGTTGATTGTAATATACTTTGGACAAATATGTTTTAGATTAGTGGACTAGAAAAATGTGGAGATATAAATAAACTGAGAATGAAATAATATCTCTGTAGAAATCTATAGAGCAGCCTCACCTTGAGCACTTTGTGCAGTTCTGCTTACCCCATCTCAGAAGAGATGTAAAAGCATTAGAAAAGATTGGAGGGAGCCCAATCCTGATGAAGAAAAGCTTGAGGTTTATAACATCATGAGAGATGTGGAAAAAGTTAACAGGGGACCATTAGTTACCCTTTCAAAGGGTACTAGAACTGGGAAACAGTCCATGAAAATAACTGGTGGTAGATGTAAAGCACTTTTTTAAAAAGTTCCCCCCTCCCAAGTTAACAAATAATTAAGGAGCCCTTTTAATAAAGCTTAGCGTGCTAATGGATATTACCTTGTGCAAGTGCTACATGGCCCATAGCACATGCTAAGCTTAATTAAAAAGGCTCCTAAGATATGGAATCTGTTGCTAGAGGATGAGACAAAGGGCACTGTTATAGCTGGGTTTTTAAAAATGGGTTGGACAAGTTTCTGGAATACAGGTCCATACGTTATTACCTGGCCAGGAAAGTTTGAAGGTCACTACGTTGGAATGCATCTCATCATTAGGATCTGCAGGGCATTTTCAATTAACCCAAACTGCCCATTGTCAGAAACAGAATGCTGCATTCAGTGGGGTATGGGTCAGAACCTCTGTAATACTTCTGTTCTTGTAAGAAATAGTACAGGAACAGAACTCTCTCTGCTCCAGCCCTTTAACTACTGAGCTATTTCTTGTAGATGTTATGAGAATTGGATATTTCCAGAATAGCTTTCCTAAAACTATTATTCCATTCCACTGGAAAAAACTCCACACCATTTAGAAAAACTCATCCACCAACATGTTTAAATAGTTCCAGTGTTGGTCTTGGTCAGGAAAGAGTTCTGCATTCTCCGGGTCTCAGGTATCCACTAGAATTTTGCAATGCCCTTGAAAAGCTGAGAAACAAAAATCAACACTACAATACTGTAACACTTTTGTAGCATGTGAATTCTGATAAATAATAAATTTGCACTGAAATAGCAGCAATTAAGTAATTTCAAGGGCTTTGATTCTTTCTTACAGCAAACCCCTTTATAACCCACCCCCCCTCTTCCCATGTGGGAGATATTCCTCTCTTGTGTAAAACCTGTAACATCTTGAGACTTATGGGTTCAAATCCCAGCATAGTCAGTTTATCCACCCTTCCAAGATGGATAAAAGTAGGCATTTATGATCATTTGACTGTAACAAAGCAGTTAAATAAACATGTTAATCTTATTAATTAATGGGTTTTCACCTCTATCAGCTCTAATTGTATCCATTTTCAGAAAGTGCTGCTTTCCTTTGCCCAGAAGAAGCCATGCTTTCCTTTTTTCATTATCCACAATTTTCTTACCTTGAAACAATAGCTAGTCTCCTCTCCATCCCATATGGTCCTAGGCAGGGGAAACTTACGCCTGACCCTGTACTTCCCCACTGCCCCCAGAGGTCTGCCCCTCAGTTTCTCTGCCTCCACATAGTGCGCCTTCAGCCAGAGCTGTTGCAGTTTGGGGTGATTGTGGGGGGAGAACTGGTAACTCTCCAGGATCTTGTAGAGCTCTCGGAAATTACCCCTGTGGAAGGCAACTATTGCCTTGGCTTTGAGGACACTCTCATTCTTGTGCAGGTGGTCGCAGGCCGGCAGTGACCAGAGGAAGCGTCCCAAGCGCTCAATATTTCCCCCTTGCTGTAGGACTTCACACACGCAAGCAACCTGCTCCTGGGTGAAGCCAAAACTCATGGTGAACCTTCTAAAGGAACCATCCAACAGGATAAGGAACCCAACTCTCCCTGGGGGGACACAAATTTGAAGGGGGAGGTCCCCTGATTCCTGTAGTTGACTGTCCAATGGCTTTCAGAGTCTTGAAGTACAGGAAGAACTGACTGCAGTCCCTGTCTGGGATTGCTGTAACTTTCCTGGTACTGAGCAGAGACCAACTCTGTATTTTTCCTGCTCATTCAAACTGTATACTCCCAACCTTTTAAAAAACTGTAGGATTCTTGCATAAATAATAATAATAATAATAAAAAAGCTATGTTAATTTTTCCCCTGAAGTCTTTTGCGAAGGACCAGAGCTTGGCATGGGAGAATGAGCTGGATCCTTTCCTGGAATGATAGAGTCACAGTGATATATGGTTACTTCATCCCCAGGGAAGATCTTTCTCTGCCTTGCTTGCTCTCTCACTCTCTCTCTTTCAGCTGTCACTCTGTTTCTTGTGGCTCCAAATTATGCTGCCCAGGGTAGGCTTGGGGGATATCAGTTACAGGCTCAGCCCACACACTTCTCTGTCCTTCCAGTCATTGGCTGGCAACCAATCCATTAGGAAAATTATGAGGTCTCCCTTCTCTTCTTTCTCAAACCTTTCTCCTAAGAGCTAATGTCATTTTATGGAAACTTGAGTCCAAGGCGGAGGGTTAGAAAAGGCTTTGGAAAACATCTCTCTGTTGCACTCTCTCTCTCTCTTTTCCCCACTATCTTTGGTCTGTTTCTGCTTTCTGTCCCTGCAGATCTCTCTGTCTCGTCTCTATGGCAGTGTCATTTCTCATTTTTCTTTTTGCATCCCTCACTTCTTATCACCTCTTGGTCTCTCTTCTCTCATTTTTCCCTCCTTTTTTTTGTGACCCTTGCTTTCTCTCTTTTCTACAGTTTCTTTCAATTCCTTTCTTCCTTTCTCCAGGAAAGGGTTGAGAGGAAGGGGAATCAGAAGTGCATGCAATGGGGCAAACCAAGGACAAGCTCAGCCTCAAGGAAAATAAACAGAGTCTACTGTTAACCCGATGTCTGGGTCACTGCACCCCATGGGCTCAGGCAAAAATGGAAAAAGAGAACATGACCTTATGATAAAATAAAAAGATTGTTGTGAAGGAGCACTGGCAACATACTCTGTGTTATCAGGGATAGACCGAACTGGTTCTACTATGACCTGCAATTCTGATTTCATTAGGAAGAGCTGGAACTACAAGGCTACAGATGCATCTAGACCCCTTTAGCATCTTTGTATGAAAGTTAGTTTATTGAAATGCAACCAGAAAGCCAAAGGCAGCTATGTCAGATGACTTGAAACAGCTGTAGTTGGGGGTCACCAAGTTTTCATTCAAATCAGAAGAATTTGATCCTTGCTTCTTATGAAGCTTCTGCACATTTAAATAGGGAATTTCCTGGCAATATTTGCAAGATATCTTTTCCACTCAGCCTCGATAGCTCAGTCATAGTGCTTCAAGCTGGTAGATAGTGTCATTGTTAATTCTGGCACCTACTCCTTGAGCTGAGTGGAGCAGTGGTTGTTACCGACTATTTTTTTAGTTTAGTGGCAATAAGCAGTTAATCAGAGAATAGCATTTGGAAGTAGCTCTTAATGGGGCTGCATACTTCTGGTGTCTCCCACTAATATCCCCTTGAAGAAAGGAGAGGGCTTTTGATGTGTAGGAAATAGCTCTGACAGCCATATTAATCCTGGAGAAATTTGACTCTGTATAGCCTAAGAATTTGCCAAGCATATTGTTATACATGAGCTTTCGAGAACATACTGGGCCCGATATTCAAAACTATATAACCATCCAGGAATGGCTCCTGGATGGTTAAATAGCATTTTAGTGCTTAACCACGGATATGCAGCAGGAGATAACCAGTTATCTCCAGCTGAAAATCTGTGGTTAGTGGCTAGCCGCACGACATAGCCAGTTAGGTACAAATATTCAGTGCCAAAGTGGCTATGTTTAGCGGTTAAGTTGCTGCGGTCAAAAATAAAACGGGATATTCAATTCCAGTTGCCAGAAACGACTCAGCATTGAATATCCGGGTGTAACACCAGCAGCAGGCAGCAAAAGGGCTGCCCATCGCTGGCTGCTATCGGGGTGGGGGGACTGAGTTTTGGGACACAAAACATCTCAAAGGCTCAGACTCTGTCATTAACCTATCAGTAAAATCATATACAGTACCTGAAAATTTTAGCATGGCCAATATGATGTCAATATATATATATTTTTTTTTTAATTGAAAAAGTTGCAACCAAACAAGTACAAAAACAAGCAGTGTGACAAAACAGTACATGCCCACTTTCTTCCATTTGCAAACTAATGGGTGTGAAGACATTGTAAAGTGTATCTTGTGAGGGAAGCAGGTCTATGACATTCCTATGAATGGTTTGTGTGTATATTTGTTTTCAGTGGGTATGGGAGTGGGGAGTTGTGTGGGTGTATGTGGCAATGGCATGTGTTGGGGTGAGATGGGGTTTGTGTGTGGAGATGAGTGCGGCATATGTGTGTACATGTGTGGAGGGATGTGGGGGTGCATATGTGGGATGTATGTGGATGTGTGGAGGGGTGTATATGAGGCAGGTTGTCTATGAGTGGGGGGTGGTGTGTTGTGGGATGTATGTGTTGGGTTGGGAGTGTGTGTAGACGGTGGGGTGTGGATGTGTGGTGTTGTGAGAGGGATGGTTTATGTGATTGTGTGTATGTGTAGGATGGCAGTGTGTTGAGGGGTGGCGGTGGGAGGGATAGTAGAGGGCAGGGGTGGGTGCATGTGGGTGGATGAGTGATAGAGATAGAAGATGGAGGGGGTGTAGAGTGTGTGCATATTGACATTCTAGCCCCCTTACCCCCATGCACTCAAATCCTCAACATCCCGTTTTTGCATTCTTCCCTTGTCCATACCCTGAACTCCTTTACCTCCCTCACTATTCCAGCCCCCTCCCAGCTTCTAATTCTTATTTATTCTTCCTACAGGGTCCCCTCAAACAGAGGAATACCTCAAGGCCACAGCCACAATGAAGACTGGTAGAGCCTGCCTGTGGAAGACCCCATTCCTGCCCCCCCCTGCAGCCACTGTGGTCCTCCTCAGTTCTTCTACCAGCAGGAGATAGAGTCCATTTAGGTAGGGTCTGCCAAACTTTACTATGACCTTGCTGCATTCCCCTGTGGCATGCTCTGCAAATCTTTACCATAGTCAAGGCCTTTGCCTGACTTCTACTGGCAAAGGATGGGGTCCATGACAGCATCTGCTTCTCCTCTTTGCTGCCACCACTGGATCATTCTTCTATCTTGTGCTGGTGGAACTTGGGGACCTGATGGCAGGTGCTGCTCCTCTTTGCTGCCACTGCCCTCATCAGTTTTTCTGCTAAAGGGGGGATATAGGGTCCCCATTGACATGCCAGATCCACCCTGCTTTCTACTGATAGCGGGGAGTAGGGTCCATACTGGGTTAGACTGATGTCCATCAAGCCTAGTATCCTGCTTCCAACAATGGCTGATCCAGGTCACAACTACCAGGCAGAATGCCAAAGAGTAGCAAGATTCTATGATACCAATCCCATGGATAACCAGTAGCTTTTCCCGTATCTATTTTAATAGCAGATTGTGGACTTTTCCTCCAAGAACTTGTCCAAACCTTTTTTACACCCAGATACACTAACTGCTGTTACCACATCCTTCGGCAATGAGTTCCGGAGTTTATCTGTTCATTGAGTGAAGAAAAAATGTCTCCTGTTCATTTTAAAAGTATTACTATGTTCCAGGTTTTGATGACAATGATCTACAGAAAGGAGAGGGGGAAAGTCTCCTCAAATGTATAGGTCTCAGAACACTGGTTTATTTCTGTCTAGTGGCATGTATTGCTTATGCTTAATGAGGTGTAGAGTTCATGAAAGTTTCTTTGCATTCGCAGTAGTTATTGGGGGAGGGGGGGGGAGAGCGGGGATTATGATAAGGCAAGCACAAAATGTATGAGCAGCGTATTCGGGAGATATCAATGTTATAGTGGATATTCATGTGGCAAAACAGTGCTGGCTATGGGGATCTGGTTGTAAGGGGGGGGGGGGGAAATGATAAAATCATTGATGATAAATGATTTGGATGCGTATACCCAAATGCGTTGTATTTTTCCAAGGTTATGTTATTGGATTTGTTAATAATGTTGAATCATCAATAAAAATAGTTTAAACCTTAAAAAAAAAAAAAAAAAAGTATTACTATGTAACTTCATAGAGTGTCCCCAAGTCTTTATATTTTTGGAAAGAGTAAACAATTCACGTTTACCCATTATATTCCATTCAGGATTTTGTAGACCTCGTCATATCCCCCCTCAGCCATCTTTTCTCCAAGCTGAAGAGCCCTAAACTCTTAAGCCTTTCTTTGCATGAAAAGAGTTTGATCCCCTTAATCATTTTGGTTACCCTTTGAACCTTTTCTAATTCTGCCATATCTTTTTGAGATGCAGCAACCAGAATTGCACACAGTACTCAAGATAAGGTTGCACCATGGAGCAATACAGAGGCATAATAATATTCTTTATCTTATTTTCTATCCCTTTCCTAATAATTCCTAGTATTCTGTTTGCTTTTTTGGCCACTGCTACACACTGAGCAGAAGATTTTAACATATTTTCCACAATGACACCTAGATTTTTTTTCTTGGGTGGTAACTCCTAATGGGGAACCATGATTTGGATTATTCTTCCCAATGTGCATCACTTTGCATTTGTACACATTAAATTTCTTCTGGTATTTGGATGCCCAGTCTTCCAATTTCCTAAGGTCCTCCTGCAGTTCCTCACAGTCTGCACGTGACTTAACATCTTTAATACTTTTGTGTCATTTGCAAATTTAATCACATCACTTGTCATTCCCATTTCCAGTTCATTTATAAATATGGTAAATACCACCGGACCCAATACAGATCTTTGGGGTACTTCACCTTCTTCCATTGAGAAACATGGCCATTTAACCCTACCCTCTGTTTTCTTCTTTTAACCGATTCTTAATCCACAATATAATATTGCCTCCTATCCCATGACTTTTTAATTTATTCAGAAGTCTCTCATGAGAGACTTTGTCCAATGTTTTCTGAAAATCTAGATATACTACACCAACCGTCTCACCTTTATCTACATGTTTATTCACTTCTTCAATGAAAATGAAGCAAATTGGTGAGGCAAGATTTCCCTTGGCTGAATCCATGTTGACTCTGTCCCATTAAACCATGCTTGTCTATGTGCTCTGTAATTTTCAACTTTATGATTTAATCTATTATTTTGCCCAGCATTGGCATCAGGCTTACCAGTCTGTAATTTCCCGAATTGCCCCTGGAACCCTTTTTAAAAATTGGCATCACATTGGCCATCCTCCAATCTTTAGGCTACAGATCACTAATAGGACATCAGCAATTTCATGTTAGAGGTCTTTCATTACCCTGCGGTGTATACCATCCTGTCCAGGTGATTTACTACACTTCAATTTGTCAGTTTGGCTCATTACATCTTAGAGGTTCACAAAGATTTGTTTCAGTTCTTCTGTATTGTCACCCTGGAAAATGGCACAGGTAGAGCTCAGGGATATAGCTACCATTGAGTGAACCCAGTAAAATGCCCAGAGCCATCCAATGGTATGTGCCACCTAAGGTTGCATCTTCCCTCCATCCTCCCCCTCCCTGCACCCAGATCCAACATCAGCTTGCTCTCCCCTCCCCCAGGTCTAGCATCGCTTCAGCGTGCCCTGTTGCCGGTCCTCCACATGCGGCAGGGAGAGCACTGAAACCTGCCTCTCTGGCCAGTGGGTCCTTTCCTGTGCATGTCCCACCTCTCTGATGAAACGTTTCGTGGGTGGGATGTGCACAGGAGAGGTAGCCAGAAAGGCAGGTTTCAGCACTCTCCCTGCCACATGTGAAGGACCAGAGGGTGAGGCATGGGGGAGCTGGAGAGATGTCAGACCCACTCAGTCATTGAAGGGAGACAGGATGCCTGACTTGGGCATGGGGGTAAGGGCAGGGATGGAGTTGAAGGAGAAATGCTGGACTTGAGGGGTGGAGTAGAGGGAAAAGAGAGAAACCTGGAGCAAAGGGCAGGAGGAATACAGGGAAGAGATGCTGCTCTGGGGGAGCAGAGGGGAGAGAGAGAGACCTGGATCAAAGGGGAGGGGGGCTGATGCTAGACTGTGGGGGAGGGGGAAGGGAGAGAGACTGGACCAGGGGAGAAAGGGAGACTGATGCTGGACTGACAAAGTGAAGGGGAGAGAGATGCCAGACCAGGGAGGGTTGGGGTGCAGGATGAAGAAAGAAAGAAGCTGGACCTGGGGAGGGACAGGGACAAAGAAGAGGGCTGGCCCTGGAGGGGACAGGGACACAATGTCAATTCCCTTTTTAACGTAGAGTGCCACCCTCCCTCCAATTTGATCCACCCTATCATTTCAATATAATTTCTACCCTGGTAACAGTGTCTCATTGGGTGTCCTCCTTCCACCAAGCCTCTGAGATGCCAATTGTATCCATTTAGTGCTGTATACTCTAGGTTCCCCATATTATTTTGTTGGCTTCTAGCATTTGTATACCGACATTTCTAATTGTATGTATTCTTTTTATCTACAAGCTGCTTAGAAGTTGAAAGGAATAATTTCCAATCTTTACTTTGCTCTCCATTAAGGACTAGTGGTTTTCTTTCACCTTTGTTGTAACCTATCAGTATTCCTCAACTTCCCTCTTTTGATACCTTCCCTTCAAAGATACACTTCTGAGCAATCGTCAGCTTCCTCCCCCCCCCCCCCCAATTCTAGTTTAAAGGCTGCTCTACCTCCTTGTTAAATGTTAGCACCAATAGCCTGGTTCCATCTTGATTAAGGTAGATCCCATCCTTTTTGAATAGGTTCCACCTTCCCCAGAATGTTGCCCAGTTTATAACAATCTAAATCCCTCATCCCTACACAATCATCTCAACCATGCATTGAAACTTTGGGGCTCTGCCTGTCTCTTGGGTCTTGCGCGTGGAATAAGGCGCATTTCTGAATAGGCTGCCCTGGAGAATCTGGATTAGAGAGTTGCATGGGGACAGAAATTTCACCTATCCCCGCCCGTCCCCACTGGAATCTCCTACTTCCCTCCCCCCCACCAACCCTGCAAGTAATCTCCTCTATCCTGCCCATCCCCTGTGCTAAAATAACTTGAATTGTGGTAAAATAATTCAAACATCAAATAAATAGTAGAAACACGCACACACCCAATTAACTTATATATCATGTGAAACTAAATGCTTTCTTCAAAAAAATCTTTTTAAGTTTTCAATTTTTTTCACTTTAAAAAGGAGGGGAAAATCCTCAGCAATCAAAGGTAATCACCATGGACTGGTCACAACTAGTATTACTCACTTGAATTTCAAAAGCCAAGGCTCAAGGACCAATCATTGGCCAAAAACCTGCAATAAATTTTTGATTTTTAATTTTTTCAATTTTAATCTTCCAATTTTAACGTGTAATTACTTCTTCTTATAAGGTTTAAATAAACTATCAAATAATGTCATCAATTTCACAGAACCAATATACTACTACTTATCATTTCTAAAGCGCTACTAGACGTACATAGCGCTGTACACTTGAACATGAAGAGACAGTCCCTGCTCGACAGAGCTTGCAATCTAATTAGGACAGACAAACAGGACAAACAAGAGATAAGGGAATATTAAAGTGAAGATGATAAAATAAGGGTTCTGAACAAGTGAATAAGGGTTAGGAGTTAAAAGCAGCATCAAAAAGGTGGGCTTTTAGCTTAGATTTGAAGACGGCCAAAGATGGAGCTTGATGTACCGGCTCAGGAAGTCTATTCCAGGCATATGGTGCAGCAAGATAAAAGGAACGGAGTCTGGAGTTAGCAGTGGAAGAGAAGGGTGCAGATAAGAGAGATTTACCCAGTGAACGGAGTTCCCGGGGAGGAATTTAGGAAGAGATGAGATTGGAGAGGTACTGAGGAGCTTCAGAGTGCACTTATAGGTCAATAAGAGGAGTTTGAACTGTATGCAGAAACGGATAGGAAGCCAGTGAAGTGACTTGAGGAGAGGGCTAATATGAGCATAACGACACTGGCAGAATATTAGTCGTGCAGCAGAATTTTGAACAGATTGAAGAGGAGAGAGATGGCTAAGTGGGAGACCTGTGAGAAGTAAGTTGCAATAGTCTAAGCGAGAGGTGATAAGAGTGTGGATGAGGGTTCTGGTAGTGTGCTCAGAAAGGAAAGGGCAAATTTTGCTGATATTATAGAGAAAGAAAGGACAGGTTTTAGCAGTCTGCTGAATATGTGCAGAGAAGGAGAGGGAGGAGTCGAAGATGACCCCAAGGTTATGAGCTGATGAGACAGGAAGGATGAGAGTGTTATCCACAGAAATAGAGAATGGGGGAGGAGGAGAGGTTGGTTTAGGGGAAAAGATAAGGAGCTCAGTCTTGGTCATGTTTAGTTTGAGATGGCGCTGAGACATCCAGGCAGCAATGTCAGACAGGCAGGCTGATACTTTGGCCTGGATTTCGGCTGAGATTTCTGGTGTGAAGAGGTAGATCTGGGAGTCATCAGTGAAAAGATGATACTGAAAACCATGGAATGAGATCAGAGTACCAAGGGAAGAAGTATAGATGGAGAAAAGAAGAGGTCCCAGGACAGATCCCTGAGGTACACCAACTGACAGTGGGATAGAAGTAAAGGAGGATCCACTAGAGTATACACTAAAAGTACGCTTGGATAGATAAGAAGAAAACCAGGAAAGAACAGAGCCCTGAAATCCAAGTGAGGACAGCATATCAAGGAGTAGGCTGTGATCAACAGTGTCAAAAGCAGCAGATAGATCGAGAAGGATGAGGATAGAATAGAGACCTTTGGATCTGGCCAGGAACAGATCATTGGACATACTCTGTGCTACCGCGATATTCAAAGGTCACAATTGAAAAACATTCTCTGCCATTCAACTTCTTATCATACAGCATGTTCCAAGGAAGCATTTAACTTGAGCTTCAATTCCTCATAATCTCAACAGGGGCCCGTTTCACCCGAATAGGCTTCTTCAGGAGGTACTCCTCGTTTTACACAGCGTGAAGAAAAATTTTATTAATGACAAAATAAATCAGATGTAAAAATCAATATATCTAACTCTTTAAGTGCGCTAGCATTTTTAGCTTGCACTAATATTTAGGGCATGCTAAAAGTTAGTGACATCCATGGATATCGCTAATGTTTAGCGCACACTAAAAACGCTAGCGTGCCTTAGTAAAAGAGGCCCAATGTAAACTCACTGCAGCACTAGAACCATTCATCTGACATGCTGGCTGGCAGATTACAGCCTTTGAAAAATGGTGCCGGTATTTCACTCAAACGCTGACATCAACATTACAAAATCTGATTATGTGCAACAGCCGTTCAGAAAAATATATGTTTGATTGTATACAAACAACAGTTCAAACAAACTGTATAGCAGTTCAGAAAAATACTGTCCACTGTATACGTTCATTTACATCCCTCGGTTCAACTGATTATAATCTGTAAATCCAGTGTTGTTCACAATGCAGCAGTTATTGATCCCAATCTCCGCCTCTAATGTTCAGGGAGATTAAATCAATGGCATGGCACTCAAAGTCTGTAAAATCATGCTTTTGTGAAACACTATGAATTACCATAGGTGCACCCTTTTTGGAATGAAACAAGTTGTGATGATGTTCATTCATATGAATGTGTAAGGCGCATGTGGTTTTCCCAATATAGAGTTTATTACAAGGACATTTAAGTAAATACACCACGCCACGAGATCTGCAGTTGGTAAAATGTCTCAAAACATATTTTTTGCCATCCACTGGATTCTGAAAGTGAGTGCATTCTCTTGAGATTTTACAAGTTTGACAATGTCCACATTTAAAGTGTCCAACGATTTGTTCTGATTGTCTAACAACTTGTGGAAACAGCACTGGACTAAGTATTTCTTTTAAATTGTGCCCCCTGAAGAAAGCTATTTGGAAAAAATGATTCTCAAAAACTGGATGGGATCTCATAATGTCCCGATTGTTCTGAAGAATCTTGGCCACTTCTTCCCATTTGATGACACATACATCCATAGTTGTCTCGTCCTGGACATCTTGTCTTTTCCTCAGCAACCATTCACAGTGATTATATTTCACCTGAATATAGCAAGGTTTCAAAACTCGCCTTGGGTAACTCTTTGTGTCAAATCAGTGAAAAAGATCATAAGTTTGCTTTTTAAAGAGAAATTGTGAATAGGGTAAGCTCTCCTTTAATCATCTTGGGTGATTACTGTAAAGTACTAGAAAGGTACTATGGTCAGTCAATTCTCTATATACTCTGGTACAAAATGTAGTACCAATCTGTACAATTTCTATATCCAAAAAATGCATACATTCTCTGGAACATGTAGATTCTTTTGAGGAAAGCGTTTAGTGTCACATGATATATAAGTTAATTGGGTGTGTGCATGTTTCCACTCTTTTCTGATGTTTTAGTTTGACTAGTATTTGTGGAACAATTCATTATTGTTTGAGCGGTAAAATAGCACATGTTGATAACTTCCCCTCTCAGTGCTTATGGGGATTTCAATGCTATCAACCATAACCATTAAATTTTTTAGTGCTGTTATAATTACCATGGCACAAGGAAAGGATAGGTAGGATAACCTGGCACTACACTTCTGCAGGATCCCTGCAGGACCTGCATCCATCCCCAAGGGACCCCTGTGGCCATGAAGGGGATCCCCCTAACCTCATTACCGTGCAGCTCTATAATCTGGATTTCAACTTTTTACCTAAAAGCCTTAGGGGCCCTTTTACTAAGGCATGGGAGGGCTAACGCGCAGGTAGTGTGCGCCAAATCAGCACTATCACCGGGCTTGCAAGTGCACCCACCAGTAATTCTGAGTTTAGCATGCACTGAATCCCACTGTAGAAAATCATTTTCTATTTCTACCACAGGGGGCGTTCCCGGCGGTAATCAGCAGTTGGCACACGCTGCATTGTTACCGCATGGGTAGCACGTGAGCTCTTAATGCTAAGTCAATAGGTGGCAGTAAGGGCTCAGGCCGCAAATAGGTGCATGCTAGTTTTAATTTTAGCGCACGCTCATTTCCCAGCCCATTAAAAAAAGCCCTTTTCCCAGCCATGGTAAAAGAATGGCCCAACGTGTGCCCAAAACACATGCCCACACTACCATAGGTCACTTTTTACCAAGGCTTAGTAAAAAGACAAAATTAGGCTTCCAGAATGTCTCTCCCATATTTTCCTATGTCGTTGGTACCCACATCTACCAAGACAGCTGGTTCCTCTCCTGCACTGTCTATAATTTTATCTAGTTGATGCATGCAGTCTGGCAACCGCACCAGGCAGGCAAGTGACCAAGGAAACAGAAAAACATCCAAAAAGCAGCACAAAGTACCCTTTTGACATTTTATTTGCCAAAATGCAGGCTTCTCCTACCAAGGCACAAAACTATGGAACACCCTACCGAAAAACTTAAGATGCATAGCCTAGGTCAATACTTCAACTTTCACAAACACCTCAAAGCATTTTTCTTCAGAAAACTATATTATGAAGACCACAAATAATCTCATGTTAACTCAGATCAATCATCGTTCTCTCAATACCCATCATATACATTGACATTTGACCCATTATACCCCATCCTCAGGAAGCTATCCTACTATCATTTAGTACCTCTCACTGCATGAACTCTGTATTATCTGTCAACGTCCCTATTACTAATACAAACCACAATGAACCAATGTAAGTTGGAATATTGTGGGGTACAAATGTTATTATAAATATATATAAATAAATAAAACATCCAAATCTATTTTATTTAAACCAATTTTTAAGATGTTTTTCTATGCAGTTCGTTGGCAGTACATCAAGATCACAAGGGGACGTGTCAAAGGTGTAATGGGATGGGATTTGGGTATTGGACATTTTTCTGCCATAATGGAACAAAACAAAAATGTGCAGGGTTACAATTTAGATGTTTTGGTCTAGACCTGTTTTTATCACAACTAAGTAAATTGCGGTATTTCAAGCATGTGAAATAAACAAAAATAAAATAAAGTCACAAAAAGGTGCCCTAAATGACCACTGGTGGGATTAATGCATGACCCCCACTCCCCCAGTGTCACTGATCCCCTCCCACTCCCCAAAGATGTGAAAAAAATAGTACATACCAGCCTCCATGACAGCTTCAGCTGTTATGGCCAGTCCTATAAGATCAGCAAGCAGATTGGTGCAAGTGCACTGTAGAGAAGGTGACCCAGGCCCTTACCCCACTCTAACTAGTACACTTGTAGTGGAATGTGTGAGTCCTCCAAAACTCATCAAAAACCAACTGTACCTACATATAGGTGACACTTGCGGGCATAAGGGCTATTGTAGGATACAATAGGTTCTTGATGGGTTTTGGAGGGCACACTAGTCAGTATAAGGGGGTAATGGTGAAATGTGTACCTGAGACTTTTTATGTTAAGTCCACTGCAGTGACCCATAGGGTGCCCAACAGCTCTGCTGGGATGTCTTTGTGGCCAGTCTACTAAGAATGCTGGCTCCTCCTACATCCCAAAAGCTTGATTTTGTGCGTTTTTCATTTGGATGTTTTTTTTTTAATGGTCCTAAAAGATAGAAGCACTGATCACAACATCTAGCAAATGGCATTTTTAAAAAAAATTAAAAAAAGATAGACTTTTTCAGGTTTGAAAATGGCCATGTTCACTACTGGATTTCTGGACATTTTCCTATATCATCATATCGAAAATGCTCCTCCAAGTGATCCTCATGTCCACCAGTCATCCAACTATCTACATGCTTAATGATTGAATCACCATCTATAATGGCCATCCTAACCCTTCCTTCCTGGGCAGAAGCCTCTGGAGACACCTCCTTGGTGAAGGAGGAGATTGCATCCTCTGGAGAACAGATCCTGGCTACAGGATTACTGCTTGCTTCACTAGAGCGATACTCTCCTTTTAGGTGACCTCTCTCATCCAAGGAAGCACAGGGGCTGTTAGACTAGAGGTGTGCCTCCTCTATATACCTCTCTGCCTTAGCTCCTCCAAAACTGCTACTCTAGTCTCAAGAGATTGGACTCGGGGAGGACAAGACCAAAGTGGAGAAACTGAATGAGTGAGGCACTCTTTACATCGAGCACACATATATAACTTCTTGCCAAACGGAAAAATAATCATACATGTGGCACTCAATGCAAAAGACTGCAAAGCACCCTGTTGAGTTGTTTACTTATTTAAAACTGGTTAAAGTAGCAGGAATATTAGACTAATTTAAAGAGTCTTAAGTATATTGTATGCTTTTATTTAGTGTTTGCTTCTCAGCCTGAATCAGTTTTAATTTCAGCCAAAACTGGCCAATGAGTCGTCTGAAAAAAACAAACAAACAAAAAGCTGTTTCAGTCTGCCTCTACCTCACATTACCACTTTTGCACTTCCTCCTATCACTTACATGTCTAAAAATTGTCTTGTTTCTTATTTTATCTTGTTGGCTATTATTAATTTCATTTGCATCTTTGCTTTCCTGACTACTTTACCAGCTTCTCTTAGCTTTTCCAGATTTTGTTGCCTCTTTGTATAACCTCTTTTCCTTTACCTTTCCAGCTACTACTTTTGAAAAACGAAGTAGCCTTCTTTTCCTCTTTTTTTTTTTTAATTTCCTAACAAAAAGGTTGCTTGCCCTTAAATTAGTACCTTTGAGTTATGTTCACTGCTTTTCTATTTCCCACAGTTGTTCCCATCCAGCTAACAACTCCTTGCATCTTGAAAAAGTTCGTTCTTTTAAAGTCTAGAACCTTCATTTTTTAATAAACCCTCTCCTAGTGGTTAGGGTGGTGGACTTTGGTCCTGGGGAACTGAGTTTGATTCCCAGCACAGGCAGCTCCTTGTGACTATGAACAAGTCACTTAACCCTCCATTGCTCGCCACATTGAGCCTGCCATGAGTGGGAAAGCGCGGGGTACAAATGTAACAAAAAATTTAAAAAATCTGGTGATCACTAGATGTCAGACGATCTCCCACTATAACATAAGTACATAAGTACATAAGTAGTGCCATACTGGGAAAGACCAAAGGTCCATCTAGCCCAGCATCCTGTCACCGACAGTGGCCAATCCAGGTCAAGGGCACCTGGCACGCTCCCCAAACGTAAAAACATTCCAGACAAGTTATACCTAAAAATGCGGAATTTTTCCAAGTCCATTTAATAGCGGTCTATGGACTTGTCCTTTAGGAATCTATCTAACCCCTTTTTAAACTCCGTCAAGCTAACCGCCCGTACCACGTTCTCCGGCAACAAATTCCAGAGTCTAATTACACGTTGGGTGAAGAAAAATTTTCTCCGATTCGTTTTAAATTTACCACACTGTAGCTTCAACTCATGCCCTCTAGTCCTAGTATTTTTGGATAGCGTGAACAGTCGCTTCACATCCACCCGATCCATTCCACTCATTATTTTATACACTTCTATCATATCTCCCCTCAGCCGTCTCTTCTCCAAGCTGAAAAGCCCTAGCCTTCTCAGCCTCTCTTCGTAGGAAAGTCGTCCCATCCCCACTATCATTTTCGTCGCCCTTCGCTGTACCTTTTCCAATTCTACTTTCCCCATTCATAAGCACCAGGTCTAGTATGGACCTATCCAGTGTGGGTTCCATTACCAACTGCTGGAACAGCTCCCCTTGTACAGAATCCAAGATCTCTGTACTTCTAGATAACCTCACAACAAGGATACCGCAATCAACATTTGGCATATTGAAAACACCTATAAGTACCACTTCCCCTTTCATGAATGTCTTCAATTAAATCTTTGTTTATTTCTTCTGTCTATGAAAGAGCCCTGAACATCATACTAATGTAAAAACAGTTTGTATTCCCTCTTTCCAAATTATAGAAAAAAGCAGTTAACATAGTTGAGTTTCAAAAAGGTTTGGACAAGTTCTTGGATAAAAAGTCAATAGACCTGGAGTAAGCAGCATGAAATCTAGCTACTTTTTGGGATCCTGTCTAGCAGGACTATTTTTTTTTTCAGGCAGTATGCACCAGTATGGCATACCAGCACCTTATTTTACTGCCTGCATAAGTAGGTAAAAACGAGAACTGGATTCACCTGTCCAGAAAATCTGGAGCCAGTTGGCAACTGAAGCTTCAATATGTTTTAGCCTGGCTTCTTTTCCAAGGATAATATTTGTGCAGTCCTGTCAGTGTTCTCTAGTGAAAAGGTCTCCTCAAGACTAGGCATTTAACCTCTTCTTCTCGGGAATCTGATATGTTTCCAATGAAAAGATGTCTCATTTGACTCCATGCTTGCAAGCTGAATGTAGCTTTTAGCCAGAAAAGGCATGTATGAAACCTAAAGCAAACAGAGAGGAAGGAGAGAAGTGACAAACTCTCTTCATTACACAGATAAAGAGAACAGGGTAACAGGCTGCTTCCATTTTACCTTCCTAAAGCTAGATAGTTTAATGCAGAAGGGGTATAAGATTGAGAGGGACGAAGGACAAGGCTTCCAAAACCTGCACATCATATCCTACAGCAGATCTGCTCAATCCTGTCCTATTCACCCTGCAGTCAGGTTTTCAGGATATCAACAATGAATATGCATGAGATAAATATGCATGCACTGCCTCCATTACATGCAAATGTATTTGATGCATAGTCATTGCGGATATCTTGAAAACCAGATTGACTTGGAATGTCCTAAGGACTAGGTTGCGAATCCCTGGTGTAGGTTGAGAGGGATGTAGGACAAGATTTCCAAAACCCATCAGTCCAGCAGAACTTCTCTGTCTTATCCTAAAAACCTGACTGATTTTGGGATCAATAGGACAGCTAATTGAATATGCATCAGGTATATATTTGCATATACTGGTTCTTCAGTGCATGCAGCCATAGGTCTTGCATATTCATTGTAGCTAGTCTGAAAATCTGAATGGCTATGAGTCAGTAGGACAGAATTAAGCAGTTGAGCTACAGGATATAAGGGGTAGGGTCATGGGAAATCTGTAGTGCAGAATAAGGGGAAAAGGGCACCAAAGAAGTTCTGCAGAATAAGGTATGCAGGGTAAAAGGAGTATGATGCAAAACAAGGGCAATGTGTGAGGGCACAGGGTGGGTGAGCATGTGATAATTTAAAACATTACTGCCTAGCAAAAGTCCAGGACTGAAATAGCACAGGATGCTTCATGTCAGGAACAAGGTGCAACAGCAGAGCAGTATGTGGTGAGGAGCAGTTATTACTAAAATAGCAGGGAATGCTACAGGGTAGGAAAGAGGTGCATTGGCAGAGCTGTGTGTATGTTTGGTGGGAGAGGTTTATTACTAGAATTGCAGGTTGTACTGGAAGCTATATAAGCTTTAGTTTTCATAGTCATTTGAATTGACGAAAGGCATCACCTTATGTCATTGTATTTGTTTCATTATTTCTATGTAGAACCAGGGTATAAAATAGATTTTTTTTTCAGTACTTCCGCATGAAAATAAAGATCAATAAAGAACTTGGATTGTGAGTCCTCCAGGAACAGAAAAAAATTTACCTGAAAGTAACTCACCTTGAACTACTTGTGAAAAGGCATGAGCTAAATCCAAAGTTGTCACAAATGCATGAACATAAGAACCGCCATACTGGGAAAAGACCAAGGGTCCATCAAGCCCAGCATCCTGTCTCCGACAGTGGCCAATCTAGGCCTCAAGAACCCGGCAAAAACCCCAAAACAAAACAAAAATTTAAATTAATAATGTTCAATGGACTTTTCCTTCAGGAATCTGTCCAAACCCCCTTTAAACTCAGCAAGGCCAACTGCTGTCACTACATTCTCTGGCAATGAGTTCCAGAGTCTAACTACGCGCTGATGGACAGATGATCAAAGCCCCGCGCTATTCCAAACAGCGCTCTAAAAATAGCGCTGGAACAGCGCGGGACTTTACCGTACGGATGATCAGAGATAATGCATGCAAATTTAAGCAGTGTGGGTGAATTGTGCCGAGCGAATCCTCCCGCACTTGTTTGACAGATCTGGGCTATCAAAAGCCCAAACCTGTCAAACACAGGGGCTGGAGGTCCATGGGACCACCAGGCCCTGACTACCCCTGCCCCAAGCAAGGCAAAACGGGGGCTGGAGGTCCGGTGGACCTCCGGTCCCCCCGACGATCCCACCCTCCACCCCCCAGGTTCAGGGAGGGCTGGAGATCCGGTGGGTCTCCAGCCCCCCAACCCCCCACCCCGAAAATGGTCCCTGGTGATCAAGTGACCGCCGCCCCCACAACCCAACCCAACCCCACCCCCAGCATTGGCAAGGGTCCACTCTGCCATCCGATCTGACGCCCACCCTCCCTCTCTGCCTACCCGCCCGCCCCCCTACCTTGGTTGGAGGAGGGACGCAGTCTGCTTCCCTCCTCTTCCTTCGATGCCGCAAAATGGCAGCACCCAGCCCTGCCCAGTGCATCCTGGGATGCACTGGGCGGAGCTACACACCATAAAAGGGAGTTGGGTTGGGGGGGCGGTGGCGGCGGCAGCCACTGGACCACCAGGGAACATTTTCAGGGGGTTTGGGGGGGGGGGCTGGAGACCCACCGGATCTCCAGCCCTCCCTGAACCTGGAGGGGTGGGATCGTTGGGAGGGACCGGAGGTTCGCCGGACCTCCAGTCCCCTGTCGCTGGGGGGGGTGGTTTGCGTCGTTGGGGGGAATGGAGGCCTGCAGCATGCAAATGCATGCTGGACAGGGCTCACCATTCCTTCCCAATGATCTGCAAACCCTAACGCCAGCTCGGAGCTGGCATAGGGTTTGTCGCAGCCAGCAATCCAATCTTTGGCGCGCTGGTCGCTGATCATTGGGGATGAATGCGTTAAGCCCCGTTTAGCATGCATTTGCATGCTACTTGTGGTAAGAGTCCTCGAGCACGTTGTTTCACGCACTCGAAGGCTCTGATCATGTGGGGTTAGCAAACGCCGACGCTAGTATGGCGCTAACAGCCTCTAGCGCCGGTGTTTGCTTTTGATCATGATGGTATGAGTAAAGAAAAACTTTCTCCTATTGTTTTAAATCTACCACATTCTAGCTTCATCTTATGTCCCCTGGTTCTATTATTGTTAGAAAGTGTAAACAAACGCTTCACGTCTGTCCGCTCTATTCCACTCTTTATCTTGTAGACTTCTATCATGTCACCCCTCAGCCGCCTCTTCTCCAAGCTGAAGAGCCCTAACCGTCTTAGCCTTTCCTCATAGGGAAGTCCTCCCATCCCTTTTACCATTTTCTCTGCACCTTCTCCAATTCCTTTATATCTTTTTTCAGGTGCGGCGACCAGAACTGAACACAATACTCGAGGTGCGGTCTCACCATGGAGCGATACAACGGCATTATAATATCCTCGTGTTTGTTTTCCATCCCTTTCCTAATAATGCTCAACATGAAGTTAATCCAATAAAAAGTATCACCTGTAACTCATTAGAGGATGGCAGCAGAGAAGGTCCATTTGATGCACTCAGGCTGTCCACTCATATCTGCCTAATGCTGTTATGGGTCTTCTTTCTCACTCCCTCTGCATCTCTCCCATGCATAGTTGAATTGTGGCACAGTAAATCAGGATGACTCTTATTCTCTGTAATAATTGTGGTGCTTTAGTTTCAAGGCCAGTCATCTGGGCACTAAAGGCTTGTCCTATATGTCATCAGCTCGCTAGTTTAAAACAGGAGCTCAGTAAACTAAAGGAGGAATTAGATGCACTTAAACCAGCTTCAAAGACTCCACAAAATCATACTGCACAGAATCAAACCAAATTCACACCACTGCCTCAAAGGATAAAACCACCAAAAAATAGATGGTTCACAGTAGGCTCAGGCAGACTTTGTTATGTGACACAAGCATCCGCCCTCACAAGTGTTGCCCCTACAGAATTCTTTTGCGCCATTACAGCACTGTCACATTCCTGAAAATAGAACAGATGCAGAAGAAAAAGGAATGAAGGTGGAACAAAAAGATAGGAAAGTACCCAAAGGGTTAAGACACCCCCAAATCACTAATGTTAAAACACATACCAGGAAATGTAGATGGAAAGCGATGACCACAAATGCTCGCAGTCTAAGCAATAAAGTTCATGACCTTCAAGCCCTGATGGTGGAGGCAGACTTAGACATTGTTGCAATCACAGAGACGTGGCTAAATGGTTCCCATGAATGGGATGCAAACATACCAGGCTATAATCTATTTAGGAAGGATAGAGAGGGTCGAAACGGTGGAGGAGTAGCTCTGTATGTGAGAAATGATATCACAGCGACTGAAATGACAGGGACCTGGGGAAAAGAAGAAGCGATATGGATCACCTTAAAAAGAGATGATAGAACCTCAGTCCACGTGGGTGTTGTCTACAGACCCCCGACACAACTGGAGGAACTAGATAGGGATATTCAAAAGTTAGGAAAGAAGAGAGAAGTGCTGTTGCTGGGAGATTTCAATCTGCCGGATGTGGATTGGAAGGTTCCGTTGGCAGAATCAGAGAGAAGTAGAGAGATCCTGGATGCTTTCCAAAGTGTTTTGCTCAGACAAATGGTGACGGAACCCACGAGGGAGGGAGCGACGCTGGATCTGGTGCTCACAAATGGAAATAGCGTGTCAAATATCCGAGTGGGTGCCCAACTGGGCAACAGTGACCATCAAATGGTTTGGTTTGATATAACGGCTGTAGTGGAGGGCGGCCACTCAAAACTCAAAGTCCTGGATTTCAAGCGTGCTGACTTTACTAAAATGGGGGAATACCTGAGGAAGGGGATGATGGGCTGGGAAGAAGTACAAGAAGCGGAAGGACAGTGGTCAAGGCTGAAAGAAGCTATAAATAAGGTCACGAACCTTTATGTACGGAAAGTAAATAAAAGCAAGAGAAAAAGGAAACCGCTATGGTTCTCCAAGCAAGTGGCTGAGAAAATAAAGGCTAAAGAGTTGGCATTCCAGAAATACACAAAAACTCAAGAACAGGAACACGGGGAGGAATACAGGATGAAACTGAAAGAAGCCAAGAGAGAGATACGTCTGGCGAAAGCGCAAGCGGAAGAACAAATGGCTAGAAATGTAAGGAGGGGTGACAAAACTTTCTTCAGGTATATTAGTGAAAGGAGAATGACTAAAAAGGGAATTGTGAGACTAAAAGATACTGCGAACCGCTATGTAGATAGTGATGAAGAAAAAGCAAATTTGCTAAATAGATACTTTTGTTCTGTTTTCACAGAAGAAAATCCTGGAGCAGGACCGCGATGGTCTGGAAAAAGTACAAATGAAAATGGAGCGGATACAGCATCATTTACAGAAGAGAGTGTGTATGAACAACTTGTAAAGCTAAAGGTGGACAAAGCCATGGGACCGGACGGGATCCACCCCAGGATATTGAGGGAGCTCAGAGAGGTTCTGGCGGGTCCTCTTAAAGATTTGTTTAATAAATCCTTGGAGACGGGAGAGGTTCCAAGGGATTGGAGAATGGTGGAGGTGTTCCCTCTTCACAAAAGTGGTGATAGGGAAGAAGCTGGAAACTACAGGCCGGTAAGCCTCACTTCGGTTATTGGAAAAGTAATGGAAGCGATGCTAAAGGAAAGGATAGTGAATTTCCTGGAAGCCAATAAGTTGCAAGATCCGAGACAACATGGTTTTACCAAAGGGAAATCGTGCCAAACGAATCTCATTGAGTTCTTTGATTGGGTGACAGGAGAATTGAATCAGGGACGAGCTATGGACGTAATCTACTTAGATTTCAGCAAAGCTTTTGACACGGTTCCCCACAGAAGGCTTTTAAATAAACTGGATGGGCTGAAGATAGGACCCAAAGTGGTGAACTGGATTAAGAACTGGTTGACGGACAGACGCCAGAGGGTGGTGGTGAATGGAGTTCGCTCGGAGGCGGGAAAAGTGAGTAGTGGAGTGCCTCAAGGATCGGTGCTGGGGCCGATTCTGTTCAATGTATTTGTGAGTGACCTTGCTGAAGGGTTAGAAGGTAAAGTTTGGGGGTCACGTGATGGCAGGAACCTAGACGGACGTCCCGCGGCTGCTCTCCTCTGCCATGCTAATAAAATGGCATTTTATTGCACTTTCTGCCCCGATTCAACCCCTAAAAGAAAAAGTCAGCGGACCGCATTAGGAAGAGCTAGCGCTGACAATCCAGCGGCGTGGTGCAGCAAGCAGGTAATGCCGGCAAAGACCCCGCAAACACAGAAAGGGCGCGGATCACAAAGCACGGTCAACATGGCGACTGGAAAGGAGAAGGGGGAAGAAACAGCGAGTTCAGATCCTCCGGTGGTTGCTTTGCAAGCAGCGGCAATCCAAGAAATAATGAAACACATGGCTGCAGTGCTGGATGACAAGCTGTCCACGCTGCATGCCTTCATGGACGACTTAAAAGAAAATATGGCGGCACAAAGTACCCGAATACAGCTTGCAGAAGAGCGGATCTCTCACCAAGAAGATGCGGTGAGTGGAATTGAAGCTCAGCTGGCGGTCATGGAAAAAAGATGCAAAGTGCTAGAGGACAGGGTAGAGGATCAGGAAAATAGGAGTAGGCGCAACAACATTCGGTTGGTAGGAGTGCCAGAGACTTTGAAAGAGAAGGAGATCTGGGAATTAGTGGAAACATGGCTACCAAAAGAGCTGGGCCTAGAGTTGGAGGGACAGAGACTGAAGGCGGAACGGGTGCATCGAGTGGGTGCCCTGAAAGACCAGAACAGCAGGTCGCGCCCGGTGATCGCCCGAATCTTCAACTACGCTGACAAGGCGAGATTGATGGAAAAATATCGTCAGAAAAGAAAGCTGGAGTACCAGGGGGCCACAGTGCTGTTATTTCCAGACTTCTCGCCGAAAGTATCGGAGCTCCGAAAGCGCCTGTCTCCATTTTGCTCCCAGCTTTTTCACAAAGGGATCAAGTTCTCACTACAATGCCCAGCAAAGGTGAGAGTGCTGCATGAGGGGCAAGTCCTGTTTATGGAGAAACCAGAGGAGCTTCAATCGTTTGTGGACCGACTGAAGTGAGCTGGGGCCATGCCAGGGGACTTAAGCCGGCATTGGATAAAACTGTGTATCAGAGCATTTGATATGTTTTAAGGAAAGTGAATCAGGAGATGAGCACTTGGCTCCATAATGCGAGGACTGCATTGCTTGTTCTATGACTTTGTGACCAGACCACTCCTCACATACAGTGGACAACTTCCCCTGGAGGGTACTGATGCAGCAGGGTTATGAGATTGTGAGTGTTAAGGAAGAGGCATCTGAGGCTTGGCGGTAATGCAGATGGAAGAAACTCACATATTAATTGCAGAGCTGAGACTGTGTCTTTGAGCCTGCTACTTTGGAGACTGCGGGGATGCAAGTGAAGACCGCTGCAGGCTTGAGGAGGATACCCATAGCTCACCCACACAGAGCATGTCTGCATCCTTTTTTGTTTCTCTCTTTTTATTATGAGCATAGTTCTGTGAATAATTAACTATTTGTATTCATTTAACCTCGCAGGTAATGCTGTAGTAAACTAAAGAGGAGGCAGCAATATAGCGGGTATTCTATGAGGAAATATTCTGGGTTGGGATTACTTAAGGTATACCTGTTTAAGGGGTGGGGGAGTAGTAAGAAGCAGTGGTCATGAATAACATAATGGATGCAGCAGAGGGGGGATCGGGGAGAGGAGGAAGGAGGGGGGAGCAGCTTCCTTGGGCAGGGGTTGCAACACCGGGTGTTCTGGAGGGAAGGGTAGGGAAGGGGGAGGCAGTAAAAGGGAAGGAGGGTGTGCGTGTGAGTGGGAAGAGCGGGTGGGGAGCGGATGGGGGGTGCGAATGGTGTACGGGATGTGAAGGTGGGAGAGAGGGTGGGGACTTGGGGGGTGTGATAGGGAGAGGAGGTAAGGGGGCTCCTGGAGTAGGGGAGACTACAGCCTGGTGTGAAGACAGGAGTGGAAAAAGGAGAAAGCCATTCTTTGAGTGGGAGGTGGTGAGCTGGGACACTGCCTTTGGATCTCAGGTAATCAGCAAGCCGACCAGATGCATGAAACCACATGAGTAGTTTGAGATTTGGGTCCTTGAATGTGGACGGTATCCATTCCCCTATTAAACGCTCTAAGGTTTTGTCTTATTGTTCCAGGATGAAAGTTGATGTACTTTTCATGCAGGAGACACATCTCACGCAACAAGAGCACAGAAAACTACAACGAGGCTGGGTGGGAGAATTAGTATCCTCGTCCTTCAACAACAGGCAACGGGGGGTTGTCATTCTGTTTCATAAAAAGCACCATGTTACTACACATAAGATAGTGCAGGATTCGGAAGGTCGGTATGTTATTTGGTTGGGGGAGGTAGCGGGTCAGAGAGTAGCTCTTTGCTCTATATATGCTCCCAATATATACTCCCACTCTTTCTTCTCGGGGGTACTGGCGCAGTTGGTGTCAGTTAGCGGGTACAAGCTGGTAGTTGGGGGAGATTTTAATATTACTGCAGACCCCCTGATAGACTGCAAGCCAGCAAAACCACGTCCCCCGGCGTGGAAAGATAAAGGGGTAAACTTTCTGATGAAGGAATTGGGGTTAATTGATATATGGCGCGTGCTGAATCCAGAGTCCTACGACTATACGTTTTTCTCACAAGTGCATGGGGTGTATGTGAGGCTGGATTATTTATTGGTAGATTCCTCCCTTCTATCGAAGGCGCATGCGGCAGACATAGTAGACGGTGCAGTGTCCGATCACTGTTTAGTATGGGTGGATATACAATGGAGGCAGGGCAGTGAGACGCGGATGTGGCGAATGAACCCTACCTTGTACTTGGATTTGGAATTGCGCACTTTTCTAATGTTAGCGTGGGACAATTACATAAAGGACAACGATCCAGAGACAGTGAACCCTATTGTGTACTGGGAAGCAGGGAAGGCTGTACTCAGGGGACACATTCTGGCGTATACAGCGAAAAAGAACAGGGAGAGAAATGAGCGCTTAGTTACCCTGTCAAACCAACTACAACAGTTAAGGGGGAGATGTGCCCGTCAGAGGGATGAGGAGACGAAAAAAGAGTATTGGGCGATATGGAGATGCATTAATGACGTCTTGAATGAAAAAGCGGCCCAGGATATAAACATGTACAAATATAATTTGTTTCGATGGGGGAATAAAGCAGGGAAGTTGATGTCGTCTCTGGTGAAATGTAGATGGGCAAGGAAGATCATCACAAAGATAAAGTCGCCTGTAGGGGAGGTAGTGTCCACGAATGAAGGCATACAAGAGGAGTTTGTGAGATTTTATAAAGCATTATATAATAAAGGAGAGATAGACAGGGAGCAAAGGGAGGCATTTTTCAAGGATATTTCTCTACCACAGCTATCCAATGAGCAGAGAGACCAACTGAATGAACCGGTAGTGGGAGAAGAGGTTAGTCAGGCGATTAAACGTTTAAAGCTGGCCAAAGCGCCGGGTCCAGATGGGTTAGGGCCTGAATTTTACAAGATTCTGGGAAATAAAGTCTGCTCCCCTTTTCAAGAATTATGCCATCACCTATGTATTTCCGGAAGGGCGAGAGGAGGTCTCACACATGCCCATATAGTAGTGCTTCCTAAATCTGGCAGGGATGAGGAGAAGTTGGGCTCTTATAGACCAATCTCGCTCTTAAATCAAGATATTAAATTGTTTGCGAATATTATGGCGAATAGGCTGAGAAGGGTTCTGCCTGAGTTAATACACACGGATCAAGCAGGATTTGTACCAGGGAGGTATGCCTCCTCTAACATCTTGAGAGCGTTGACAGTTATGCAAAGAAAAGGAAAGGCCCCCGGAGACGCAATAATTACAAGTTTAGATGCTGAGAAAGCTTTTGATAAGATCTTATGGGATTATTTGTTCTGGGTCTTACCTCAATTTGGCATAATGGGAGAATTTTTGGGTGGAATCCGAGCTCTATATAGCCATCCTACAGCCCAGATACTAATCAATGGGGCATTATCTCAGACTTTCTCATTGGAAAGGGGCACTCGGCAGGGCTGTCCACTCTCGCCCATGCTATTCGTACTGTCTTTAGAGCCCTTTGCTATTAAAATTCGCCAGACCAGTACAGTAGAAGGTATTAGATTGGGGTCCCAGGAAGTCAAAATTAATTTGTTCGCTGATGACATGCTCATTTATTTAGATAATGCCTCAGCAAGTGTCCATAACCTGGTAGATTTGCTCGTGCAGTTCGGATCGTTTTCAGGCTTGCGGATTAACTTTGATAAGTCAGAGGCCTTGCCGGGCAGCTGCCTAATTTTCCCTTGGCATGGTCAGAGGGCACACTAAAATATTTGGGAGTGTACCTACATAGAGACATGCGAGAGATCTACAAGCGGAATGTACTGGATAAGCTGGATAGCCTTAAGGCGTTGTGCCAGCGCTGGAAGGATTTGCCGCTTTCCCTACTGGGCAGAGTAGCCCTCGTTAAAATGGTAATGCTACCAAAAATTCTGTATTCTTTGCAAATGTTGCCACTGTGGATTACACGCAAGGATGAGTTGTATTACAAAGGCTTCATAGGCACTTTTATCTGGGCCGGGCGTAGGACTAGAATCAGTTTTGCCAAGCTAACCTTACCCAGAGCTAAGGGCGGTTTAAACTTTCCAGACCTCCGCCTGTATAATGTGGCAGCCTTACTTAGGTGGATCTACGAATTACATGGGGGTACTGATAGATACGCACCGAATACCATCTGGCAAGACGAACTTCTCCCTCACTCTGCATTTAACCTGATACAGAGGAGGGTGGGCAGGAAGGGAGAACTGCAGTTTTTGTTACAGCCGTTACAGAGAGCTTGGGAGTGGTGGAGAGGAAGTCTGGGGAAGGCTACAGGAGCATCTCCATTCCTGGCTGCAGTGGACAACCCTGATTTTCCAGCGGGACAAGGGGTGTCGCGGTTCAAGATATGGGCAAAAAATGGGTGTCGATATGTGGGACATTTTATTACATCTGAAGAGGGGTCTTTCCCCTCGTTTGAGCAGACGCAGGCCAAGTGGAACCTAGGGAGGGCAGATTTTTTTCCATTTCTACAGTGGAGGCACTATTGTGCCACATTGACTCCTGCAAAGTCCCGGGGGCCTGCTTTCACCCGATTGGATATGCTGTTCTGTCAGATGCCGGAATCAGCAAACAAGCTGGCGGTGTGGTATGCCCTGGGGAAGGAGCAGAAGGAAGCTATTTTTTTTGCTGGCTTGGCAAATTGGTGGGGGGAGCAGGTGGGAGAAGAGGTCACAGTGAACATGCTTTCTAATTACTTTACATTGGCCTTTAAATCAACCCCCAGTGCGAACTTGCAAGAGATGCAATTCAAGCTACTGCATGGGGCTTTCATAACACGGGAAAAGGGTAAGCGCATGGGGCTATGGGAGGACAGTACATGCACGAGGTGTAAACATAGAGAAGGCACATTAATTCACACTTTCCTGGAATGCACAAATTTAGCTCAGTTTTGGAGGAAAGTATTGGAAATGCTGGAGTGCACGCTAGGGATTCCTATAGAGTGGTCTTACAAGATCCTGTTGTTGGGGGATGAGTCTCAATTAAGTGAACAGGGCCTGCAATATCCTCAAGTTCGGTTTGTGGGTGTGGCCCTCATGGTGGCACGTAAAACAATCCTGGCACATTGGACGCTTGAAAAGCCCCCGGTTGTCAATCTTTGGCTAGCCAGAATGAAGCAGATGGCTTGCTGGGAGCAGGAGCGTTATAAGTCCTTGGGACAGAGAGGACGGGGATATGGATATGTCTGGCAACTCCTTGAGAAGTCATATCTTGAGTCTCAGGTTTCTCCAGGAGCAGGGGAGGGAGGGGGGGAAGGATTGGTGGGGGGGGGGGGGGAAGAAAAATAAAAAATGAGGTGGAAGGTTATACGTACTAATGGTTGATATGATACTTGCTCATGTGTATTGGGAACTGCAGTTCCCATGCATTTATTTACAAGTTGAGTATTTACAAGTTGAGAATTTGTTTGAAGTTTGCAGTTGCTTATCATTCATGATATACAAGTTGCTGTTGCTCTGGTGTCACTAGAGAGACTTCACAGACATGTTATGTATGTTGCACCATACGAAAATTTTGCCTGTTTTTGTTATATGCCTTTCATACTTTTAATAAAAATATATTAAAAAAAAAAAAAAAAGAAGGAAAAGTTTGCCTATTTGCGGATGATACTAAGATCTGTAACAGAGTGGACACCCCGCCCGGAGGGACTGGAAAACATGAAAAAGGATCTGAAGAAGCTAGAAGAATGGTCTAAGATTTGGCAATTAAAATTCAATAACCAACTATTCAACTATAGGGAATTTATTCAAAACCGGAGTCAGTTTTAACACATGGCTACATAAGACTCCAGAACATATGAAAAATCTTGTTTTTATTGACAACAAATGTCAATTACCCATACATAACCACATACAATACAATCTTACCTCATTCAAACGTTTGCATGCTCCAGCCATCCGTCAATATTCATAATAGTAGTGCTCCACTATATATACATCTCACAAGATGTTACAACTCATTCACAATAAATACATTATAACCATAACAATTTGGAACTTATCAGCTTAACCAAAAAGTTCACCATTAACGCTGGTTCTATAAAATAGAACCTGCGTATATTCTATATCAATTGTCCTGTATTTGACTAAAATATACTTGATACAATGTTGCACCATATACATATACTATAAGAATATTCTTCGGACCGCAAAAATGTTCCCAATTGATGAAAAGTATCATTGAGAATGTCCAAACCCCAAAATTGGATTGGCTGGGGACATGCGTCCGTGCTTGTAAACATCAAACCGCCAGTTCCCCGATGCTGATCGGCATTTCGTCTCCTTCCTCAGGAGGAACCAAAGCTGTAACAATATTATTGCACATCAACACTACATGTTCATCTTAAATTTAAACAAACATTATAAATCAACATTTTAAAGTGTGCTTACTTATAATCCTATATCAGGCTGCACGCCTGCGTGGTAATCGGCCGGGCTTCCGCCCAAGAATCGCACCACCGGAAACTGTTGTATGCCGGCCCCATAATCGCATGAGTTAAATACTGAGGAACCCTTGCGTAAAAGCACGCACCCACAGTTATGTCACACCCACTCAACCTCCAAATTGAGGCTGTGCGATGTTACCGTACCCCATGTATAAATATACCGCTGCTCAAGTAAAAGTAAACGAGCACTAATATCCCCGCTTCTGTTGGTAGGTAAAATCTGGGACAGTACAACACATTGTAACTGGTCAATAGTGTGATTGTATCGCTGCCAGTGGGACACCAGCGGATTCTCCCTTTTACCTAATCGTAAATTACTAACATGCTCTGCCAGTCGATTCTTTAACTGTCTCTTTGTGTGGCAAATGTGTGTATTGTTGCCATTCTGTGTACACCAGTGTGATTGATATCCCTCATAGTGATAGACAATTCTTTTTAAGATATAATACTACATGTATTAGTGAGTGTGTTGTTTATTGCATTTGGTGCCCATGTGCACTATACTACATTTGCCACACAAACAGACAGTTAAAGAATCGACTGGCAGAGCATGTTAGTAATTTACGATTAGGTAAAAGGGAGAATCCGCTGGTGTCCCACTGGCAGCGATACAATCACACTATTGACCAGTTACAATGTGTTGTACTGTCCCAGATTTTACCTACCAACAGAAGCGGGGATATTAGTGCTCGTTTACTTTTACTTGAGCAGCGGTATATTTATACATGGGGTACGGTAACACCGCATGGCCTCAATTTGGAGGTTGAGTGGGTGTGACGTAACTGTGGGTGCGTGCTTTTACGCAAGGGTTCCTCAGTATTTAACTTATGCGATTATGGGGCCGGCATACAACAGTTTCCGGTGGTGCGATTCTTGGGCGGAAGCCCGGCCGATTACCACGCAGGCGTGCAGCCTGATATAGGATTATAAGTAAGCACACTTTAAAATGTTGATTTATAATGTTTGTTTAAATTTAAGATGAACATGTAGTGTTGATGTGCAATAATATTGTTACAGCTTTGGTTCCTCCTGAGGAAGGAGACGAAATGCCGATCAGCATCGGGGAACTGGCGGTTTGATGTTTACGAGCACGGACGCATGTCCCCAGCCAATCCAATTTTGGGGTTTGGACATTCTCAATGATACTTTTCATCAATTGGGAACATTTTTGCGGTCCGAAGAATATTCTTATAGTATATGTATATGGTGCAACATTGTATCAAGTATATTTTAGTCAAATACAGGACAATTGATATAGAATATACGCAGGTTCTATTTTATAGAACCAGCGTTAATGATGAACTTTTTGGTTAAGCTGATAAGTTCCAAATTGTTATGGTTATAATGTATTTACTGTGAATGAGTTGTAACATCTTGTGAGATGTATATATAGTGGAGCACTACTATTATGAATATTGACGGATGGCTGGAGCATGCAAACGTTTGAATGAGGTAAGATTGTATTGTATGTGGTTATGTATGGGTAATTGACATTTGTTGTCAATAAAAACAAGATTTTTCATATGTTCTGGAGTCTTAATTAAAATTCAATGCCAAGAAATGCAAAGTGATGCACTTAGGGAATAGAAATCCACGGGAGACGTATGTGTTAGGCGGCGAGAGTCTGATAGGTACGGACGGGGAGAGGGATCTTGGGGTGATAGTATCTGAGGATTTGAAGGTGACGAAACAGTGTGACAAGGCGGTGGCTGTATCTAGAAGGTTGTTGGGTTGTATAGAGAGAGGTGTGACCAGCAGAAGAAAGGCAGTGTTGATGCTCCTGTATAAGTCGTTGGTGAGGCCCCATCTGGAGTATCGTGTTCAGTTTTGGAGGCCGTATCTTGCTAAGGATGTAAAAAGAATCAAAGCGTTGCAAAGAAAAGCTACGAGAATGGTATGGGATTTGCGTTACAAGACGTACGAGGAGAGACTTGCTGACCTGAACATGTATACCCTGGAGGAAAGGAGAAACAGGGGTGATATGATACAGACGTTCAAATATTTGAAAGGTATTAATCCGCAAACGAACCGCAAACGAACGAGACAGAGGCGTAGCTATGGGTGGGCCTGGATGGGCCCAGGCCCATCCAGTTTAGCCTCAGGCCCACCCAGAAGCAGAGTCCGTGCCTTCAAATCCTCGCCCTCTCCCACCCCTGCCACAGCGCTTGCATTTAATGCTGTCAGCACTGCTGTTGCACCTCACAGTCTCCCACCCCCGCGGCAGCGCTTACACTTTGCTATGGCGCTGCCTGACAGCAACTCTACAGATGTGTCACTGACGTCCTGCTCTGGGGCCTTCCCTCTGCCACGCTGATATAACTTCCTGTTTACGGAGGCGGGATGCGGAAGGCCCTGGAGCAGGACGTCAGCGCCACATCTGTACAGTTGCTGTCAGGCAGCGCCATAGCAAAGTGTAAGCGCTGCCGCGGGGGTGGGAGACTGTGAGGTGCAGAAGCAGTGCTGACAGCATTAAATGCAAGTGTTGCGGCTGGTGTCAGAGAGGGTGAGGAAGTCAGTGGGGTGCTGGCCTTGTAAGGGGAGGAGGCTAAAGGGAAGGGAGAGGTGCTGGACTTGGTGAAGGTGAGGAAGACAGTGGGGTGCTGGCCCTTCAAGGGGAGGGGGCTGAAGGGAAGGGAGAGGTGCTGGACTTGTTGGGGGGGTAAGGAAAATTTGAAGGTGCTGGCCCTGGGAGGGGAGGGGCCTGAAGGGAACAGAAAGGTGCTGGACTTGCCAGGGGCAGAGGGTTGGAGGGAAGGGAGAGAGGTACTGGACTTGCAGAGGGGAGGTTGGAGGGAAGGGGAGAGGTTTTGGATTTGCAGGGGGGAGGTTGGAGGGAAGGGGAGAGGTTTGGGATTTGCAGGGGGAGGTGGAGGGAAGGGGAGAGGTGCTGGATATGCAGAGGGGGTGGAGGGAAGGGGAGAGGTTTTGGATTTGCAGAGAGGAGGTTGGAGGGAAGGGGAGAGGTTTTGGATTTGCAGGGGGAGGTGGAGGGAAGGGGAGAGGTGCAGGATATACAGAGGGGGTGGAGGGAAATGGGAGATGTGCTGGATATGCAGAGGGTTGAAGTGAAGGCGAGAGGTGCTGGACATGTAGGGGTCTGGATGAAAGGGAAAGAGGTGCTGAACATGTAGGGGGGCTGGATAAAAGGGAGAGAGGTGCTGAATATCTAGTGGGGGCTGGATGAAAGGGAGAGAGATGCTGGACATCTTGGGGGGGGGGGCTGAAGGAGAGGTGCTGGATATGCAGATGATGGCTGAAGGGAAAGGAGACAGATGTGGACCTGCAAGGAGGGCTGGAGCAAAGGGAGAAAGGTGCTGGACCTATGGGAGGGGTTAGAGGGAGAGGAGAGAGATGCTGGGAGAAAGAGAGGAAGAGAAGCTGGTTGGGGGGGTGGGATCAGAGAGGAGAGGGACACATTGGTGTGGAGGAGGGAGAAAGGGGACACAGGGAAGTATACAGATACAGAAGGGAGATGATAGGCATTAGGTGGGCGCATGGGGACAGGGACACAAATGTGAGATGCTGTATGGGGATGGCACATGGGCACAGAGGGGTAATGCCTGACAAGGGGGGGGGGAACAGGGATATGGAATAGAGATAAAATGCTGGACACTGGATAGGGGGGTATATGGACACAGAGGGGGGGGGGACATACCAGACAAGGTAGAGAATAGGAACACAGAAGGAATATGCAGGGCATGGGGTACATAGGTGCACAGAAGAATGATGATGGATGAGGGGATATGAACACAGGGGAGATACTGGACAAGGAAATGTAGGAAAACAGAGATGGGAGACGGATGAATGGATATGGAGAAAGAAGAAGTGTCAAATAGACAGGAGACCCTGGCAAGTGAGTTAACAGAAGACAGAGGGAAGCAGAAACCAGAGACTGGGACCAATATGATTTGAGAAATAAAATGATCAGACAAGAAAAAGGTATAAAAAATTACTTTATTTTCAATGTTGTGAATGTAATATGTTGGATTTGGAATGTACATCTTCCCAAAGTTGATGTTAAACATGGCTGGGGTCCAGGACAGAAATCTAGGAAAGGACCCCAAAGTCCATTACCAGGCTGCGCCTTCAGCTTCCAGCATGCAGGCTTTCTCTGGCCAAGGAACCAAGCACAATTGCCCTAGTTGCAACCCCTAACACCATCCCTGGCATGTGCCATCTTTATATTTTGCACAGGAGCAAATGCCTTTCTTTCTTGTTTCTCTGGTATTGTACTACATGTAAGGTCTAGTTTCTTGGGGTTTCCATTTAATTTATTTTTCTAGAGTTTGTGGTCACTTATTCTGTATTTGGCATTTGTGTCCTGTGTGTGTGACTGAGGTATTCTGTTAGCATGAAGTTTCCATGTAGCATTCTGTAGTAATTTGGCTTGTTCATCTTTCCTGATAAATGTATTTGTATTTTAGGACCCTACCATAGGCGCCCGGTATAAGAGGCTTGGACAGGCTAAGCCTCCCCTGCTGTGCTCTGAGAGGTTTAAATTGTTGATTTACCTCCATCCTCACAGCAGGAGCTGCAGTGAAAGCCCTCTAGCCTTGTGTAACCAATTGTAGAAATTGGTTTATGGTTTGTTTACCTTACTGCTGGGAGAGCAGAGAGAGGGGGGTTGGCTGGGTTGCCAGGGAGATATTTAACGAGGATGACTTCCTGACCTGCACTGAGAACAGATAGCAGCAGAATCGGACAACCAGACAACAAAGGTAGAAAAGATCATTTTATTTTCATTATAGTGTTTGGAATATGTCCACTTTGAGAATCAGGTGCTCAACATTAAAAGTTTATATTTATTTACTTATTTATGGCATTT
This sequence comes from Microcaecilia unicolor, assembly GCF_901765095.1. Lineage (NCBI taxonomy): Eukaryota > Metazoa > Chordata > Amphibia > Gymnophiona > Siphonopidae > Microcaecilia > Microcaecilia unicolor. Next base: position 159,723,673 of record NC_044041.1, read on the forward strand.
TATCCCATATTAAACATGAATTAGAATGTTTTACATGAGAATTGTGATGATATGATCCCTTGTTTCATATTGTTGACGGTCTGCATTTTCCGTATGGGTGGTATATTGGTGTATTAGGTTCTGCCCAGTGTAATATTTAAGGTACAGTAAGGTTCTGAGTGTGTTTTTGCACAAAGTTGTGCATAGTGTTTTGCAGTTGAGCGATTGTGCTTAGAATATGCTTTGAGCAACCACTTTATTCTTTGACATATGATACATATCTAATATCTAAATTTAATAAAAGGTAGTAATTGTGACTTTTATTTTTATTTATTTTTTCTGTGTGTTATCAGACAATTATGGATTTAAGCTCCACCCCTGGCCCCACCCCTAACTCCGCCCCCTTTAGCCTCCCCAAACAGTTGGGCCACCGACCACCTATGGACCCTACTATAATATTTAAGGCACTTCTTTTTCATAGGTAGGATCTTTTTTTTTGGAAGTTAGTGTTGGCATGGTAGATGTGCTCTAGGTTCTGAGTGACTTTTGTTTTATAGATTTTTAAAAATTAATTTATAATATGTAATTGAGATTACACTAGAAACCAAACTTTCTTTATATGATGAGTTTTATGGAGAATTGTCCATGCTGTGCTCTGTATCCATTGTTGGTGGAGGGCCAGGAGGTTCTCTGGATGCAGAATGTGTTTGGCTTCAATACCATATATGTGTTGGAGGACCATGGCTCAATGGGGCTGAATAGTGCAGTCTATTGTACTTCCCTTAGCTCTCAATTGGCCTGCAGCCACTGAAGCCTGCACTGCAACCCTCATTGAAGTTATGGGGAGTGGAGTAGGGACAGAGCATGGGTGCATCAGGTTGCTGTTTTTTCGCTTTCAAAAATGTTGGCAACTCTAGTGCCCACCCATCCAACCTGTTGGCCCACCCAAAAATTGCCTTCTGGCTACGCCACTGGAACGAGAGGACATGAAATGAGATTGAAGGGGGACAGACTCAAGAAAAATGTCAGGAAGTATTTTTTCACGGAGAGAGTGGTGGATGCTTGGAATGCCCTCCCGCGGGAGGTGGTGGAGATGAAAACAGTAACGGAATTCAAACATGCGTGGGATAAACATAAAGGAATCCTGTTCAGAAGAAATGGATCCTCAGGAGCTTAGCCGAGATTGGATAACAGAGCCGGTAGTGGGAGGCGGGGATAGTGCTGGGCAGACTTATATGGTCTGTGCCAGAGCCGATGGTGGGAGGCGGGGATAGTGCTGGGCAGACTTGTACGGTCTGTGCCCTGAAAAAGACAGGTACAAATCAAGGTAAGGTATACACAAAAAAGTGGCACATTTCTTGGGCAGACTGGATGGACCGTGCAGGTCTTTTTCTGCCGTCATCTACTATGTTAGTTTTGCTCCTCTGTCTTCCACTTGTTTGTTGAACTTTATTTCTACAAAACCAAGTGGCCTAACAAAGCAATCACTGTCCTGCATACTCTGGTCCCAAAGGGCTAGGAGCAACTGCCCACAAAGTGAATGAGAGGAGACATGAAGGAGTTAAAACTCTTCCTTGGCTACTTTCATTCTTTCTGGAAACCTGACCTTGCTTTCCTCCTCCATCCACTCCAACTGTAGACTAAATCTGGCAAGATAGCAACCAGCCCTTCCTGCTACAGGAGATCATTTATATGCCTGTCTGAGCAGCTGTAACCCTATCCAGCTAGGATCACCTTACCTGTAGCCATGGAGTTCCAGCAGATAGGCTGCATGGCTCTCATGCCAGCCCTGGTGCACTGCTGCAGGGAGCTTACAAAAGCAATAGTACTGTGGCAGCACCCTGTGTAAGGAGGACACCTGCAGAGAGCTGCAAGGTATAAGGGGAGCATAAAAAATAGAGGAGTAAAATGACATGAGGACAAAGTTTATCCCTATCCCCACAAGCTTTGACCCCATCCCCACCCCATTTCTGCAAACTAAACTCCATCTCCTCTTGCACATGAAGAAACTGCAGCTTTCACCATTCACATGGATGATAACAAATGTCTTCCATACAGTACTAGTTCCAATCATTTCTTTTTATTTGAACTTTATTGAAATTTTTTTTATAGTTTACAAAAACAGAAAACAACACCCTCCTCCCCGCCCCCCAAATTAAAATTGGGAAAAATACAATCAAGAGTACAATACCCTATGCAAACAGCATAAAACTGTCTATCTCATTCAAGATATTGTATTTACAAGAAGTCTCTGTAAGAGCTTATACAGTAATTGTATAGAACCTTAATCATAACTATTGCCATACTGGGTCAGACCAAAGGTCCATCAAGCCCAGCACCCTGTTTCCAACAGTGGCCAATCCAGGTCACAAATACCTGGCAAGATCCCAAAAAAATACTAAACATTTTATACTGCTTATCCCAGAAATAGTGGATTTTCCCCAAGTCCAATTTCATAAAGGTCTATAGACTTTTCATTTAGGAAGCCGTCCAAACCTTTTTTAAACTCTGCTAAGCTAACCGCCTTTACCACATTCTCCGGAAACGAATTCCAGAGTTTAATTACACGTTGAGTGAAGAAAAATTTCCTGCAATTCGTTTTAAATTTACTACTTTGTAGCTTCATCGCATGCCCCCTAGTCCTAGTATTTTTGGAAAGCATAAACAGACGCTTCACATCTACCTGTTCAACTCCACTCATTATTTTATAGACCTCTATCATATTTCCCCTCAGCCGCCTTTTCTCCAAGCTGAAGAGCCCTAGCCGCTTTAGCCTTTCCTCATAGGGAAGTCATCCCATCCCCTTTATCATTTTCGTCGCCCTTCTCTGCACCTTTTCTAATTCCACTATATCTTTTTTGAGATGCGGCGACCAGAATTGAACACAATATTCGAGGTGCGATACAAAGGCATTATAACATCCTCATTTTTGTTTTCCATTCCTTTCCTAATAATACCTAACATTCTATTTGCTTTCTTAGCCGCAGCAGCACACTGAGCAGAAGGTTTCAATGTATCATCAATGACGACACCTAGATCCCTTTCTTGGTCTGTGACTCCTAACATGGAACCTTGCATGACGTATCTATAGTTCGGGTTCCTCTTTCCCACATGCATCACATTGCACTTGCTCACATTAAATGTCATCTGCCATTTAGACACCCAGTCTTCCAATCTCGTAAGTTCCTCTTGTAATTTTTCACAATCCTCCTGCGATTTAACAACTTTGAATAACTTTGTGTCATCAGCAAATTTAATTACCTCACTAGTTACTCCCATCTCTAGCAGGCTTATTTTCGAAAGAGAAGGGCGCCTATCTTTTGACACAAATCGGGAGATGGGTGCAGAGCCGTATCGAGGGGAGCTGACACCCGGGGCGGGTCGCAGCTGTGCACCCCCCCCCCCCGGAGCGCATACCTGCGGCGAGGGACGGGCAGGAGGGCCGATCCACCCCGACTGCACGTTGCTGGGGTGTGTCGGCTCCGCGCTGATTCACTGCTCTCTCTGTCCCGGAACAGGAAGTAACCTGTTCTGGGGCAGAGAGGGCAGTGCACCAGCGCGGAGCAGACACCCCCCAGCGGCGTGCACCCGGGGCGGACCGCTCCCCCCTGCCCCCCCTTCCTACGCCACTGGATGGGTGTCCTTCTCTCAGGGTCGCCCAAATCGGCATAATCAAAAGCCGATTTTGGGAGTCCCCAACTGCTTCCCTTCGCGGGGATGACCAAAGTTCCTGGGGGTGTGTCAGAGGCAGTGCTTTTTTTGTGCCGGTACGCGCCGGTACGGCGTACCGGCACCTTTTTTCCTGAGGTCCCGCTCGCGATTCTCCTCTCACCTGCCCTGCCCTCCATGCCAGCAATTCTCTCGCCCCTGCCCTGCCCTGCATACTCAGCATGTCCTCTCTCTCTCCCCTGCTCGCCTCTCTCCAAGTCGCAGCAATTCCGGCGAACCGTGCAGTCTGGAAGTGAAAGCAGCAGTGCTGCTCACTGGCTGGCAGGCGCAGGTTCCTCTCCTCTTGCGTTGCTTCCCTCTCAGTGCGTCCCGCCCTCGTAGGCAGGACACGCTGAGAGGCAAGCGACGCAAGAGGAGAGGAACCTGCCTGTGAGCCAGTGAGCAGCACTGCTGCTTTCACTTCCGGACCGCACGGTTCGCCGGAATCGCCGCGACTTGGAGAGGGGCGAGCAGGGGAGAGAGAGAGGACATGCTGGGTATGCAGGGCAGGGCAGGGCAGGGGTGAGAGAATTGCTGGCATGCAGGGCAGGTGAGAGGAGAATCGCTGGACATGGAGGAGAGGGCAGGGGGAGAGGAGAATTGCTGGGCATGGGCAGGGAAGAGAGCAGAATTGCTGGACATGGGCAGGGGGGAGAGGGGACTTGCTGGCCATGGGCAGGGGAGAGAGGAGAATTGCTGGGCATGGATGAGGGGAGGGCAGGGGAGGGAGGCGATGTGCTGGGCTTGGAGGGCAGGGGAGGGGAGAGAGAATTGCTGAACATGGGCAGGGGAGAGAGCAGAATCGCTGGCCATGGGCAGGGGAGGGCAGGAGGGAGGGGAGACATGCTGGTCATGGGCAGGGGAGAGAGGAGAATTGCTGGGCATGGATGAGGGGAGGGCAGGGGAGGGAAGCGATGTGCTGGGCTTGGAGGGGAGGGAAGACAGAATTGCTGAACATGGGCAGGGGAGAGAGCAGAATCGCTGGACATGGGCAGGGGAGGGCAGGAGGGAGGGGAGACATGCTGGACATGGGCAGGGGGGAGAGGAGACATGCTGGCCATGGGCAGGGGAGAGAGGAGAATTGCTGGGCATGGATGAGGGGAGGGCAGGGGAGGGAGGCGATGTGCTGGGCATGGAGGGCAGGGGAGAGAATTGCTGAACATGGGCAGGGGAGAGAGCAGAATCGCTGGACATGTGCAGGGGAGGGCAGGAGGGAGGGGAGACATGCTGGACATCGACAGGGGTGGGCAGGGGAGGGCAGGGGGGAGAGGAGACATGCTGGCCATGGGCAGGGGAGAGAGGAGAATTGCTGGGCATGGATGAGGGGAGGGCAGGGGAGGGCGATGTGCTGGGCTTGGAGGGCAGGGGAGGGGAGAGAGAATTGCTGAACATGGGCAGGGGAGAGAGCAGAATCGCTGGACATGGGCAGGGGAGGGCAGAGGGAGAGGAGACATGCTGACCATGGGCAGGGGAGAGAGGAGAATTGCTGGGAATGGATGAGGGGAGGGCAGGGGAGGGAGGCGATGTGCTGGGCTTGGAGGGCAGGGGAGGGGAGAGAGAATTGCTGAACATGGGCAGGGGAGAGAGCAGAATCGCTGGACATGGGCAGGGGAGGGCAGAGGGAGAGGAGACATGCTGACCATGGGCAGGGGAGAGAGGAGAATTGCTGGGCATGGATGAGGGGAGGGCAGGGGAGGGAGGCGATGTGCTGGGCTTGGAGGGCAGGGGAGGGGAGAGAGAATTGCTGAACATGAGCAGGGGAGAGAGCAGAATCGCTGGACATGGGCAGGGGAGGGCAGGGGGGAGAGGAGACATGCTGGACATGGGCAGGGGAGGGCAGGGGAGAGAGGAGAATCACTGGGCATGGGTGTCTGGAGGGGGCAAAGGGAGAGGAGGGTTGCTGGACATGGGTGAATGGAGGAGAGGGAAGGGAGAGAGAAGAAATGCTGGACATGGAGGGGAGGGCAGGGGAAGAGGAGACATGCTGGTCATGGGCAGGGGAGAGAGGAGAATTGCTTGGCATGGATGAAGGGAGGGCAGGGGAATGAGGGGAGGGCAGGGGAGGGAGGCGACATGCTGGGCATGGAGGGCAGGGGAAGGGAGAGAGAATTGCTAGACATGAAGGGGAGGGCAGGGAGAGGAGACATGCTGGACATGGACAGGGGAGAGAGGAGAATTGCTTGGCATGGATGAAGGGAGGGCAGGGGAATGAGGGGAGGGCAGGGGAGGGAGGCGACATGCTGGGCATGGAGGGCAGGGGAAGGGAGAGAGAATTGCTAGACATGAAGGGGAGGGCAGGGAGAGGAGACATGCTGGACATGGACAGGGGAGGGCAGGGGAGAGAGGAGAATTGCTGGACATGGGTGGCTGGAGGGAGGGCAGGGGAGCGAGGAGAATCACTGGGCATGGGTGGCTGGAGGTGAGGGCAGGGGTACAGGAGGGTTGCTGGACATGGGTGGATGGAGGAGAGGGCAGGAAGAGAGAAGAAATGCTGGACATGGATGGAGAGGAGGGGAGGGAAGAGTGAGGAAGGAGATGAGATGAAGGAAAAGGAGGAGAAAAACTGCACATGGATGAAGAAAATAGGCAGAAGCTGGATCCACTGGACAGTCAAGTCTGTGGAGGACCCAGCTTTTACTTATGGATGTAGGGCAAGAAATGAAGAAGAAAGGCAGAAAGTAAAGAAATAAATGGAAAGGAAGCCCTGGAAACGGAGTTAAGAGGACAGATAGCAGCAGAATCGGATACTGAGCCAGCATGATCAGAAAAACAGTCACCAGACAACAAAGGTAGAAAAAAATCATTTTATTTTCATTTTAGTGTCTGAAATATGTCCAATTTGAGACTTTACATCTGCTGTCTTATTTTGCACTGTGGATACTGGACCTGTAACAGCTTACAGAAATTTATAATGAATAAAAATCACATTATTTTTTTTTCTCCTATACTAGTGCAATATTTTCAATGATGTCTGTTTATATGCGCCATGGCTGGTATAAGGGGTGTGGCTAATGTGGGTGTGGTTATAATAGGGGTGGGGGCATATGTGGTGACCCTGCCCACAATGAGTACACAATTGGAAGAATTAGATAAAGACCTGATCGCAGATATTCAAAAGTTGGGAAAGAAGAGAGAGGTGCTGTTGCTGGGAGATTTCAATCTGCCGGATGTAGATTGGACGGTTCCGTCTGCGGAATTGGAAAGAAGTAGAGAGATTGTGGATGCTTTCCAAAGTGCTCTGCTCAAACAAATGGTCATGGAACCCACGAGGGAGGGAGCGACGCTGGATCTGGTGCTCACAAATGCGGATAGCGTGTCAAATGTCCGAGTGGGTGCCCACCTGGGTGGCAGTGACCATCAAACGGTTTGGTTTGATATGACGGCTGAAGAGGAGGGTTGCCACTCAAAACTCAAAGTCCTGGATTTCAAGCGTGCTGACTTTAGTAAAATGGGGGAATACCTAAGGAGGGAGCTGATGGGCTGGGAGGACGTACGAGAAGTGGAAGGACAGTGGTCCAGGCTGAAAGAAGCTATAAATAGGGCCACAAACCTTTATGTAAGGAAAGTAAATAAAAGCAAGAGAAAAAGGAAACCGCTATGGTTCTCCAAGCAAGTGGCTGAGAAAATAAAGGCTAAAGAGTTGGCATTCCAGAAATACACAAAAACTCAAGAACAGGAACACGGGGAGGAATACAGGATGAAACTGAAAGAAGCCAAGAAAGAGATACGTCTGACGAAAGCGCAAGCGGAAGAACAAATGGCTAGAAGGGTAAGAAGGGGTGACAAAAAAATTTCTTCAGGTATATTAGTGAAAGGAGAATGACTAAAAAGGGAATTGTGAGACTAAAAGATACTGCAAACCGCTATGTAGATAATGATGAAGAAAAGGCAAATTTGCTAAATAGATACTTTTGTTCTGTTTTTACTGAAGAAAATCCGGGAGAAGGACCACGATGGACTGGCAAAAGTTCATTTGAGAATGGAGTGGATATAGCACCGTTCACGGAAGAGAGTGTGTATCAACAACTAGAAAAACTAAAGGTGGACAAAGCCATGGGACCGGACGGGATCCACCCCAGGATATTGAGGGAGCTCAGAGAGGTTCTGGCGGGTCCTCTTAAAGATTTGTTTAATAAATCCTTAGAAATGGGAGAGGTTCCGAGGGATTGGAGAACGGCGGAGGTGGTCCCTCTTCACAAAAGTGGTGATAGGGAAGAAGCTGGAAACTACAGGCCGGTAAGCCTCACTTCGATTATTGGAAAAGTAATGGAAGCGATGCTGAAGGAAAGGATAGTGAATTTCCTGGAAGAAAATGAGTTGCAAGATCCGAGACAACATGGTTTTACCAAAGGGAAATCGTGCCAAACGAATCTCATTGAATTCTTTGATTGGGTGACCGGAGAATTGAACCGTGGACGTGCTATAGACGTAATCTACTTAGATTTCAGCAAGGCTTTTGACACGGTTCCCCACAGGAGGCTCTTAAATAAACTGGATGGGCTGAAGATAGGACCCAAAGTGGTGAACTGGATTAGGAACTGGTTGACGGACAGGCGCCAGAGGGTGGTGGTGAATGGAGTTTGCTCGGAGGAGGGAAAGGTGAGTAGTGGAGTGCCTCAGGGATCGGTGCTGGGGCCGATTCTGTTCAATATATTTGTGAGTGACATTGCCGAAGGGTTAGAAGGTAAAGTTTGCCTATTTGCGGATGATACTAAGATTTGTAACACAGTGGACACCCCGGAGGGAGTGGAAAACATGAAAAAGGATCTGAAAAAGCTAGAAGAATGGTCTAAGGTTTGGCAATTAAAATTCAATGCGAAGAAATGCAAAGTGATGCACTTAGGGAGTAGAAATCCAAGAGAGGCGTATGTGTTAGGCGGTGAGAGTCTGCTAGGTACGGATGGGGAGAGGGATCTTGGGGTGATAGTATCTGAGGATCTGAAGGCGATGAAACAGTGTGACAAGGCGGTGGCCGTAGCTAGAAGGTTACTAGGCTGTATAGAGAGAGGTGTGACCAGCAGAAGAAAAGAGGTGTTGATGCCCCTGTACAAGTCGTTGGTGAGGCCCCACCTGGAGTATTGTGTTCAGTTTTGGAGGCCGTATCTTGCTAAGGATGTAAAAAGAATTGAAGCGGTGCAAAGAAAAGCTACGAGGATGGTATGGGATTTGCGTTACAAGACGTACGAGGAGAGACTTGCGGACCTGAACATGTATACCCTGGAGGAAAGGAGGAACAGGGGTGATATGATACAGACGTTCAAATATTTGAAAGGTATTAATCCGCAAACGAACCTTTTCCGGAGATGGGAAGGTGGTAGAACGAGAGGGCATGAAATGAGATTGAAGGGGGGCAGACTCAAGAAGAATGTCAGGAAGTATTTTTTCACGGAGAGGGTGGTGGATGCTTGGAATGCCCTCCCGCGGGAGGTGGTGGAGATGAAAACGGTAACGGAATTCAAACATGCGTGGGATAAACATAAAGGAATCCTGTGCAGAAGAAAGGGATCCTCAGGAGCTTAGCCTAGAATGGGTGGCAGAGCTGGTGGTTGGGAGGCGGAGCTAGTGTGGGCAGACATATACAGTCTGTGGTGGGGCTGGTGGTTGGGAGGGGGGACTAGTGCTGGGCAGACTTATACGGTCTGTGCCGGGGCTGGTGGTTGGGCGGCGGGGATAGTACTGGGCAGACTTATACGGTCTGTGCCAGAGCCGGTGGTGGGTGGCAGGGATATTGCTGGGCAGACTTATACGGTCTGTGCCAGAGCTGGTGGTTGGGAGGCGGGGATAGGGCTGGCCAGACTTATACGGTCTGTGCACTGAAGAGGACAGTACAAATAAAAAAAAGTAGCACATATGAATTTATCTTCTTGGGCAGACTGGATGGACCGTGCAGGTCTTTTTCTGCCGTCATCTACTATGTTTACTATGTTACTATGTTTATAATGAATAAAAATCACATTATTTTTTTTTCTCCTATACTAGTACAATATTTTCAATGATGTCTGTTTATATGCGCCATGGCTGGTATAAGGGGTGTGGCTAATGTGGGTGTGGTTATAATAGGGGTGGGGGCATATGTGGTGACCCTGCCCACAATGAGTACCGGCACCTTTTTTTCTACAAAAAAAGCACTGGTCAGAGGTGTAGTGAAGGCGGGACTGCGGCGTGCCTAACAGAATCTGTAGCCAGACACCCTATTTTGGGTGGGCCTGGTCCCAAGATAGGTGGGCAGAACTCCACCCTGTCCCACAAGTGATTTGGTCTTTCCCTCTCTCACCTGCATGCGATATGGTCTCTCAAACATCCCTCCTTCCCTGCATACCTTTTAAACAGCAGATTTTCACTGGCAGCGAACAGCAACTAATACGCACTGCTCATGTTGGCTCCACAGCCTTCTCTCTGATGCAACTTCCTGTTTCCACATAGGCAGGAATACATCAAAGGGGAGGCTGTGGGGCTGGTGTGAACAGTATGTGTCAGTCGCTGCTCGCTGCAGGCCAAGATCTTCTATTTACAAGGTACTCAGGAGGGATAGTTGTTGGGAGTTTTGGCTGGTGGGGCTTGGGGATCCCTGCCAGCCACATCATAGGTGTGCTGCTACTGGGTGGGCCTGAGCTCAAATTGGGTGGGCCTGGGCCCACCCTTGGCTACGCCACTGTAACAGATGGGCATCTTCAAGCAGTAATGGAAAAAAGAAGGGTATCCCTGACGAACACTTGGCTGATTTTACTTGGCCCTTTTTTTTTTATGACCAAGCCACAAAAATGTGCCCTAAATGACCAGATGACCACCGGAGGGAATCAAGGATGACCTCCCATGACTCCCTCAGTGGTCACTAACCACCTCCTACCCTGAAAAAAAACAACTTTAAAAACTTTTTTTTTTTTTTTAGAGTATAGGTGAAGGACCTCCTTTATTTATGTGGATTTTGGATCACACATAGCAACAGTGGGATTTGAACCGGCCACCTCTGGATTGCAAGATCAGTGCTCTGGCTACGCCTCCACTCCTCTCCACTCCCTTGAAATTTGGCCATTCCTTTGGGGGGGGGGGCAGTATGCAGGTCCCTGGGGGGGGGGGGGTATATGTGTGTCAGCAGAGGCATAACGAGGGCGTGGACATCCTTCTTTCAAACATTTTGGACGTCCTCAACTGCCCCCTCCACAGGGATGGCCAAATTTCAAGGGAGTGGAATGGAATGGAGGAGTGGCCTAGTGGTTAGAGCACTGGTCTTGCAAGCCAGAGGTGGCCAGTTCAAATCCCACTGTTGCTACTTGTGATCCAAAATCCAAATAAACAAAGGGGGTGTCAGAGGCATAGCAGGCATGGACATCCTTCTCACAGAAACATCCAGGCATGGACATCTTTCTCACAAACACCCACATTTTGTCTAGGGACAGAGGCATATCAAAGGACATCTTCCGTTGCAGGGACGGAGGCATAGAAATATCCAGTGTACCTGAATGTAACTCACCTTGAGCTACTACTGAAAAAGGTGTGAGCAAAATCTAAATAAATAGCAAAGGACATCCTCAACTGCCATTGTGGAGGCGTAGCAAAGGACATCCTTCACCCATACTCTAAACAAAAAGACAAAAGTTGTTTTTTTTTTCAGGGTGGGAGGTGGTTAGTAACCACTGCATGCCTTTTTCTATTCAGTTAGTGCATCAGTTAGTCCACTGCAGTGCCCCCTAGGATGCCCGGTTGGTGTCCTGGCATGTCAGGGGTACCAGTGCACTACGAATGCTGGCTCCTCCCACAACCAAATGACTTGGATTTGGTCATTTTTGAGATGGGCATCCTCGGTTTCCATTATCGCCAAAAACCGGGGATGACCATCTCTAAGGTCGACCAAATGTTGAGATTTGGGTGTCCCTGACCATATTATCAAAACAAAAGATGGACGCCCATCTTGTTTCGATAATACGGGTTTCCCCACCCCTTCACCGGGACGTCCTTAGAGATGGGCGCCCTTAGAGATGGTCATCCCCGTTCGATTATGCCCCTCTAGGTCATTTATAAATATGTTAAAAAGCAGTGGTTCCAGCACAGACCCCTGGGGAACCCCACTAACTACACTTCTCCCTTGAGAATACTGACCATTTAACTCTACTCTCTGTTTTCTTTCTTTAAACCAGTTTTTAATCCACAATAGAATATTACCTCCTATCCCACGACTCTCCAATTTCCTCTGGAGTTTTTCATGAAGTACTTTGTCAAACACCTTCTGAAAATCCAGATACACAATATCAACCGGCTCACCTTTAGCCACATGTTTGTTCACCCCTTCAAAGAAATGTAGTAGATTGGTGAGGCAAGATTTCCCTTCACTAAATTCATGTTGGCTTTGTCTCATTAATCCATGCTTTTGAATATGTTCTGTAATTTTGTTCTTTATAATAGTTTCTACTATTTTGCCCGGCACCAACGTCAGACTCACCGGTCTATAATTTCCCAGATCTCCCCTGGAACCTTTTTTAAAAATCGGCGTTACATTGGCCACCCTCCAGTCTTCCAGTACCACGCTCGAGTTTAAGGATAAATTACATATTACTAACAATAGTTCCGTAAGTTCATTTTTCAGTTCTATCAGTACTCTGCGATGAATATCATCCGATCCAGGAGATTTGCTACTCTTCAGTTTGTAGAACTGCCCCATTACAACCTCCAGGTTTATAGAGAATTCATTCAGTTTCTCCGACTCGTCAGCTTCGAATACCATTTCTGGCACCGGTATCTCACCCAAATCTTCCTCAGTGAAAACCGAAGCAAAGAATTCATTTAATCTCTCCGCTACGGCTTTATCTTCCCTGATCGCCCCTTTTATCTCTCCCAGCGTACCTTTAGTGTATACTCTAGTGGATCCTCCTCTACTTCTATCCCACTGTCAGTTGGTGTACCTGTCACATCCGTCGCTCACTCCGGCTGCTCCTCTGCGGGGAGCAAGGGCCGGGAGGAAGGACCCGCAGCCAGAGAGGGCTTACCGATGGTTTCCCGGATGGGCGCCTGTTCCGGGCGCAGTCGGGGCCGAGCCAGTGTCCAGTGCGGCGATGGCCGGCCTCCTTGAGGCCGCAGCCGAAAGCCGGGGCTCGCCGCGGCGATGGCCGCCCTGTCCGGGGCCGAGCCTGTGGGCCAGCGATTGCGGCTTCCGGGCTCTCGGTCGCCGGCTATGGGATCCATGCTTGCACCAGCGGGGAGGATGGCGCCGAGACGCGATGGCCGACGTCTTCTCCACATTCTGGCGCGGGAACTTGAAGCTCCGCCTCAGAGGAACCCGATTGGGATGCCGGTGCTGTAGCCCCGCCTGGGAAGCCGGACGGAACCAACCAGAGGGATTTCTTCAGTAGCCGGGTTCCGATTGGCTGGCCATGTTGGCTGGGGTTGGGCGGTTGAATGCTGACAGTATTTAAGGAGCGGGGCTAAAACAGGACGTTGCTTCAGGTTCTGTTTCCCGAGGCCAGTCTTCGTGTGCTCCTGTTCTCTGTGCGTTCCCTTGTTCTCCTGGTTTGACCTTTGGACTGTTACTGGACAACCCTGATAGCTGCCTGCCCTGACTTGTTGCCTGTTTTTGGACGACTCTGATAGCCGCCTACCTTGACCTGTTGCCTGTTTCTGGACTTCTCTGATTTTCCACCTGCCCTCCCTGCTCCCGGTTCCAGTGCTGGGTCAGTCCGTCAACCCCGCGGTTCCGGAAGTCCCGTTGGCCGCCTGCAGCTGGGGGCTCAACCCCCGGTGAATGGCGGTCGCCGCGAGTGAAGACTTGGGGTTGCACGGCTGTCCTCTGAGGTCCTTCGGGGCCTTGCGGGACCTAAGGGCTCACCTTCTTCCCAGACAAGACAGTACCTCAGGGATCTGTCCTGGGACCTCTTCTTTTCTCCATCTATACTTCTTCCCTTGGTACTCTGATCTCATCCCATGGTTTTCAGTATCATCTTTACGCTGATGACTCCCAGATCTACCTCTCCACACCAGAAATCTCAGCCAAAATTCAGGCCAAAGTATCAGCCTGCCTGTCTGACATTGCTGCCTGGATGTCTCAGCGCCATCTGAAACTAAACATGACCAAGACTGAGCTCCTTATCTTTTCCCCTAAACCAACCACTCCTCCTCCCCCATTCTCTATTTCTGTGGATAACACTCTCATCCTTCCTGTCTCATCAGCTCATAACCTTGGGGTCATCTTCGACTCCTCCCTCTCCTTCTCTGCACATATTCAGCAGACTGCTAAAACCTGTCGTTTCTTTCTCTATAATATCACCAAAATTCGCCCTTTCCTTTCTGAGCACACTACCAGAACCCTCATCTACATTCTTATCACCTCTCACTTAGACTACTGCAACTTGCTTCTCACAGGTCTCCCACTTAGCCATCTCTCTCCAATCTGTTCAAAATTCTGCTGCATGACTAATATTCTGCCAGTGTCATTATGCTCATATTAGCCCTCTCCTAAAGTCACTTCACTGGCTTCCTATCCGTTTCCGCATACAGTTCAAACTCCTCTTATTGACCTATAAGTGCATTCACTCTGCAGCTCCTCAGTACCTCTCCACTGTCATCTCTCCCTACATTCCTCCCCGGAAACTCCGTTCACTGGGTAAATCTCTCTTATTTGCACCCTTCTCCTCCACTGCTAACTCCAGACTCCATTCCTTTTATCTTGCTGCACCATATGCCTGGAATAGACTTCCTGAGCCGGTATGTCAAGCTTCATCTCTGGTCGTCTTCAAATCTAAGCTAAAAGCCCACCTTTTTGATGCTGCTTTTACCTCCTAACCCTTATTCACTTGTTCAGAACCCTTATTTTATCATCCTCACTTTAATATTCCCTTATCTCTAGGAAGTGACGTCACGGGGACGAATGGCTGCCTAGATTTCTAGCTCCCACACTTCCCCACCTTAACGCATCATAATTAGCGATACTGGAGGCTTATTTTTAGCGAAAATCCCATTCGGCGACAATCCAGACACTCTGCTGCCTAACATGAGCAGAATATCGGCGACGCAGCAGCAGGGAAGCGAGCGTGCACCAAAGCGACAAAACGCGAGGAGCCTTTCGCGCCACGCTTCTCCCGCGATGTAGGACTCCGATTCGGCCGCCTCACATGCGGCATCGCGCCAATCTGCCTCAAAGATGAGCTCGTCAGCAGATCTGGCGAAGTGTTTGGAGGCGATCCGCGATGAAATAAAAGCAATGCGGGTTGAAATACTGGAGCATGTTGACGCTCTCAGTTTAGACTTGAAAGAACTGGTGGGTAGAGTGGAAACTCTGGAGGAGAGGATGGATGATCAGGAAGAGCAGCATGGAGTGTTGAACTCGCATGTATCACAGATGCAGGAGCAAGCAGAGGACTTTCAATACAAACTAGATGACCTCGAGAACAGAGGCAGAAGGCACAATTTGCGGTTCCGCGGAATTCCTGAAAGTGGAGGCATGGAAGATGTTCCGGTGCTGGTGAGGAACCTGTGCGAAAAAATCATGGGGGAGGCCTGGGACCCTGCTGCAGCAGCTATTGATAGAGCACATAGAGTGCAGGGTCAGCGAGTGGAAAACAGACCCAGAGACATTCTTGTTCGTTTCTCCTCCTATGTGTTTAAAGAAATGCTGTGGCAGAAGGCACGTAAGCTTCCAGACCTGGAATACAATGAAGCACGGGTCTCTGTGTTTCAAGATCTTTCTGTGTTTACATTAGCACAGAGGCGCGCCATGAGACCGGTGATCGAGGTTCTGAATAAAGAAAAAATTGCTTATAGATGGGCTTTTCCATTTGCCATCTGTTTTGAATTAAAGGGGCAACAGTGTTGGAAGCGGAAAGTGGCTGAAGCATGGAAGTGCCTGTACGAGGCTGGCCTGACCACATCAGAGATGTTGCCTACAGAATTGGCTTCGACAACCAAGGCGCACCTTCAGAAGTGGAAGAGAGTACCGCAGAAAACGAAGACACCGAGAACTCAGACCTGAAGGCCTACCGAGGACTCTGGTGCTATGATTATGACTGTATCTATTGCAAAGATAGGTGCTGGCTTGAAAAATGAGTGGGGGAGATTGAGAGAAGTTTAATGTTCTGTGGGAAGGTTAAGGTTGGGGATAGGATATACATTTGCTTTAACATAAGGGGTGGGGATGTGTTTGAAGTGTGGGGGAGGGACAGGGTAGTGTGTTTGCCTCTTGAGTTGCTTTCTCCTAACTTCCCATGCAATGCTGGAAGGTATTGCCTGGTGGGTGGATATGGAGGGGGAGGGAGGGATTGGGAGGGAGAGGGGGGGACTTAGGGAAAAATATGCACCTTTCTTTCATAAGCTGGTTAGATCAGAGGAGGGCTAATGGTGGGCTATATGTTTTTCACTTATAATATAAAGGGACTAAACTCTCCTTATAAAAGACATGGACTATTGCGTGAACTATGTTTGGTACAACCACAGGTGGTTTTTGTGCAAGAAACTCATTTCTTAAAAAAGCACGAGAGGTTATTGTCCTCTAAACAATACCCACAGGTGGTCTGTGCTTCGGATATATCCGGGGCTAAAAAAAGAGGGGTGGCTATTATGTTTCATAAAGATGTTCAGGTGCAGATTGTGCATACAAGAAGGGACAGGGAGGGAAGATTTCTTTTTCTGCATGTTAAGATGGAGCAGGAGGAGTACACATTGGTCAATGTATATGCGCCAAATGAGAGGCAGGAACATTTTTTCCTGCGGCTCCAAAGGGAGCTCCAGGCCTTCGCCAGAGGTAAGGTGCTGGTGGCGGGAGATTTTAATGCCACTATGCAACCCTATGCAACACTATGCAAGGGTTGATAAGTCAGCTCTTCCCTCCCAGACGGACTGTAGAATATCTCAGGCTCTGGCCAACTTTGTAGAAGGGATGGGACTGTATGATGTGTGGAGAATGGGACACCCTAGAGGGAGGGACTACACTTTTTATTCCCAGGTACATCTCACCTACTCTAGACTAGACTATATTTTTCTTGATAAAACTCTGTCTGAAGGGGGGGAAGAGTCTACTATAGGAAACATTACTATATCAGATCATGCCCCAGTCTGGACTGTCATTCCTTCTTTGAGGGAGGAGGTGAGAGACAAAAGGTGGACTTTTAACAACAGCTTGCTGCGGGATCAGGAAACAGTGGCTAGTTTTATCCCAGTCCTGAAAGAATATTTTGATATCAATATGGACTCAGGCCCGACACTGGGTACGGTGTGGGATGCATTTAAGGCAGTCTCAAGAGGGCACTTTATTAAATGTGCGAGTCGGAAAGCCCAAGGTAATAGAGTACGCCTGGCTCAATGCATGGAAAGGCTGGGGGTCTTGGAAGATAGATATAGGGCTTCTGGCTCTGTAGCTGACTATCGCAAGCTACAAGCGGTGAGATTGGAAATTGCGGGGTTGTATGAGGAGAGTTTGAAATTTGTGAATGAGAGAATGAAACAGGTTTACTATGCTTGTACTAACAAGCCTGGAAGAATGTTGGCTACTAAACTAAGACGAATGAGAGCAAATAGACACATCTTGAGAGTAAAGGACGCCAAGGGAGACATGATGCACAAATCCGTTCAAATTAGGGAACGATTTGCCCAATATTACGAGAACCTCTATAGGGAGGATGCTACTGTACAGACTGGGGGAATAGATGACTATTTGGTGGCCAGGGGATTGCCGGTCCTTTCTGAATTGCAAAAAAGGGAGCTTGATGAACCGGTGCAGGTGGAGGAGGTTATTAGGGTTGTAAGAGCCTTGCCCACGGGGAAGGTGCCAGGGTTAGATGGCTTCACAAATGAGTTCTTTAAGGTATATGTGGGTGAGCTGGCACCTTACCTGACAATGATAATCAACTCTGTGAGGGAGGGGGCACCTCTTCCTAATGAAACAGGTGGGAAATCAGGAGACGAAAGGCAAACTTTGGTTCCAAACAAGGCAACTTTATTGCTAGCAAGTGAACAGCACCGAGTAGTCTCGGGACACTGTGTGTCATAAATCATCTGACACTTACATTTATACTTCCCTACTGGGCCTGCGCATTTGGCCCCTTACACATCACTACTGGCATGCGCAGTAAACATTTGTAGTTCTTACAGTACAAAATTGTAGTCCCAGTACATACTTACGTCATAACACTGAAATGATACTGGCAAGAAAACGAAACTTAGCAGCTTATTCTTCACACACACACAATGCTCCTTTCTAGCACAGGAGATAAGGTTCGGCTCAGGAATGCAGGGGGTGTCAGCACCCTCCAAGGTCGCGTTGCTACATGCAAGCTGGTCTTGTATAGGCCTTGCAAACTACTGTTACAAGCTATATGTCTAATAGTCCTGCATTCTGTCCTTACATTAGTAAACAGCAACCTTCTTTCGTTAGTAAACAGTAAAACTGGATAAGGCACAAATGTCCAGTGCAGTAATAAGGTGTGGCTAACCAGCCAAAAGCAGAGGTAGAGTGCATAAGTATACGTCCATCAGTAGGCACAAAAACATGAGGTTGTCCTGTTGTTCAGCAGTATTCGGGTAGCATTAGGCGTTCCACTCCTTCATTCCCCCCTTTTGATACTTGAACATCCATTCTGGTGGAGAGTATCACCTCCATGAACCCTGAAAAGGAAAGAAAGGACAAGGATAGTCAGCGAGGGAGGCAACAAGCGAGCCCTAAGCCCTTGCGCAGCCGTTGGTTGCTTCGCCGGGGTTGAGACGGAGGGTCCCTAGAGGAATCCCCCCCCCTTTGTAGCCGGTCTTATGCTGACACAAGGGTACTGGCCCATTAAGTGACTCAGGGGGTTCAAAGTGCACATCAGCCACAAGGTGCTTCATCGTAAGCTTCGTCAGACTGGGGAATGGGGGAGTACATCTGGAGAGCCATGAGCTGGGCAGCAGCCCGGCGGTCAGCGATGCTCTCCATGGTGGAGCGGAGACACCTGAAAACAAAGGGAAGAGATAAAGGAATTAGTAAACAGGACAACAAAAACAGGCCACCCATGACAAGGAGGCCTTGCAGGCTCCCGGAGGTTGGCAACCAGCTGGTTAGGGAGGAAGTCCAGTCCCACGCGCTGTTCCAGGTCTGGACGGGGACGTGGGCTAGTTTGACCATTCGGTCAGTTATCTCTTTGATGACCTGGCTCTGGTCATCAATCTGTAAGCAGCAATTACTGAGGTTAAACTTGCCACACACCCCGCCCTCCTGGGCTAGGAGGTAGTCAAGAGCCAAGCGATTTTGGTAAACTGCGGTAATGAGCTTAGTGTTTTGTCGGGCTAGGATATTGAGGGCAAAGGCCGAATCGTTAGTAAGGATTTCGAGCACGGCCTGTAGGCGAATAATGCGATTCAGCATATAGATAGGGGTTCGGTACCCGTATGTACCATCTTCAGCCCATGTGGCCGGTCCATAGTAATGAATGATGCGTTCTGGCGGCCACTCATTGTCTTTCCAGTCTCCAATTTGGACTTTGGGCTTGGTGTTTAGAAAGGACCGTTTACGTCTGGCAGGGGTATCTGGCCCCTTTTCCACGTATAGGGGGATACCCAAAGTTTCGCCAACTCGCAGGGGCAGAAGGAAAAAGCTAGGTCGAACAGTGCCCAAGAGACAGGTACCGTACCAGCGGGCCGGGAGCTGTTCGTAGGCCCTGCGCCCGCAGATATAGTAGTAGCCCTCCGGGGCTACCCACTTGAGGGAGGCGTTTCCTCCGTATGTCCATGTCGTGTTCAAGGTGGGTTCTGTCCAAATAGGCTCCGGGGCGGGCAGGTCATCCGTTTGCCACCAGGTCGTCCGGCTTCCATTATACTGAAGGACCCCCGTGCAAGCAGAATCTCCCACTGGTACAGAGTACCGCTTCGATGGCGCTCGACTAGCGCAGAGGGTACCTATGATATTTGTTCTTAGGGCCCATTCGTACGGCTTCGGCCGTTGGGGAAAGGTAATGTTAGTGGTGTTGAGTGCATCCCATGTTTGCTGTCGGATCTCTCTCGCTTCCCAGGGCCATTGTTCACCCATGTCGGTGCCTCCACAGACGAAACAGTTGGCAATTCCCAGGGAGAGGGCAATGTTTTCGGCCAAGTTGAGGAACATATTCCGGGCTTCTGGGGAAATGGGGAATTTAGTCTCGGTCTGTTCAGCACGAGCGATTTCATCGAATACCTCTTGGTAGCCGACGACAGTAGTCTGGTAGTGCGTAGGAGGCTTTGTTTCGAGGCTCTGATATATGGTAATATATGTCAACGGATCCATTCCTCCTCCGTCAATGCCAAGGCCCCACGTCCCTCTCCATGGCATATCGTGTCCTCGAATGGGCCAGTCTAGGGACACATAGTTACCAGAACCTCGACGAAACTCGCCTAGGCCGGTGCAGCCGGCATATCCTCCACCCGTATAAGCACATACTCGGTCCCAGCCCGAGGCTCGAGTGTCACCGGCACATGGGAGCCAAACCCACGGAGAGCAGCATCTCACGTCTGGACTGAAGGGGCAGACATACTTGTGGTCGTTCACATATGCCTTACGCCAACTCTGGCTGCCACATTTACGAGACCAAGGGTGTTTGTCCATGGCGACACAAACGTCGAAGGTTAGGGTTGCTACCGTTTGGATGCCACCGACAAGGATGCGAGTGGAATTTATGTAATACAGAATGCCATCTCCCTCTACTCCCGGAGGCCCGGCCACATACGCAGGGAGTCCTACACTGAGGGTGACATTGTAGTATCTTGGCTTGGTAGGGCTATGGCAGATAGTGAGATTGCCTTGGAGGCATCTGTGGAACTGTTGGAGGCCATTCGGGGTTATGAGGGCACAAGTCGGGAGAAGCCGGCAATCGCCTTCCGGGGGCTGCGTCTGGTGAATGAGGGTGGTAACCAGGTGATATCCTCCCTCTATACGATGGCGCACCAGGCGCAAACATTCAGTGCAGTTCAGGCTCAGGGTGGCAGGATAGCTCGGGACTGCACACAGGAGAAGGAAGATGCTCAGCATTATAGATGTGGTGGGAGGTATCCGAGCTTTTGCAGCAAGAAGATAATGAGGCCCACGATGAAGGCTGCGATAAACAGGGAGCCAAAAACGCAGTGGGTCCAGAAGCTGAGTTCCTGTTGCTGGGCAGGCATGAATCTGGTGGTTCACGTCTTTCTTAAGGTCAGCCGTAATGGAGCGTCTGGATGGTGATGAGCAGTCCAACGCTTCGGGGTGCTGTTAGTGGGAGCGGCAGGTTTCAGTCGGGTCCAATGTATCCACACCGAGCTTCCTGCAATTTTAACAGCGGTTGGGGTCGTTAGGAGAACAAGGGAGGGCCCCTTCCATTTGGGCTTTAGACAGTCAGATTCATCCCACTCTTTTACCCAGACCTCATCTCCTACCCTGAACCGATGTGTGGGATTGGTGAGAACCAAGGGGGCTACTCTTTCAGTGTATTGCTGGATGTCTTGCACTACCTCGTGTAATGCTTTCATCTGTCTCACTAAGGAACTCTCGCCCTGTATCTGCAAGGAGTCGGGAAAAGAGGGTAGTGGTGGTGGCCTAGCATACATCATCTCGTAAGGAGTAAGGCCGGTAGCCTTGGGGGTACACCTAAGATGTAGCAAGGCCAGTGGAAGCAGATCGGGCCATTTAGCTTTGGCTTCTTGGCATAGCTTGGCTAGCTGGTTCTTCAGGGAACGGTTAGCTCTCTCCACCATTCCACTGCTTTGGGGTCTCCAGGCACAATGTAACTTCCAATCGAGGCCCAGTCTCGTACTGAGCTGTTGAGTTACTTCGCTGGCAAAGGCAGGACCGTTGTCGGAGTTTATCTGCTTGGGGAGTCCGTATCTGGGTAAGATTTGATGAAGCAGTAGGGAGGTGACTTCTTTAGCCATTTCCGTTCTGGTGGGCTGGGCTTCAATCCATCCGGTGTAGGTACACACGGCGACGAGGATAGCTTTGTAGCCCCGGGCCGGGGGCATGTGGGTAAAGTCAATCTGGCAGACTTGGAAAGGGCTAGTGCCTCGGAGAACATGTCCTGGCATAGGACCGGGCCCCGTTCGAGGGTTGTTCCGGGCACAAGTTGCGCATCGGCTGGAAGCATTTTTGGTCCACAGGGACAGTTTGTTGATGTAGTAAGTTTTCTCGAGTAGGCGCCCCAGGGCGTCCCTGCCCAGGTGGGTGCGATCGTGAGCCTCCTTGGCCACCGTCCAGGCCAAGGCTTCGGGTATCCATATGCGCCCATCCTGTAGTACCCACCAGCCATTGCGTGACTCCAGGCCTTCTTGTCGGGCCCATTCCGTTTCTTGGGAGGTGTAGATGGGGATTTCTGTAGGGAGATGGACGACGAGTACAGGGTCAGAAGAGTGAGTAGAGCAAGGGAGCAGACTTGCCCTTTTTGCGGCATCATCCGCTCGTTGGTTACCGCGGGCAATAGGGTCCGTCCGGCCGGTGTGGGCCCTACAATGCATTACAGCTACTTTCTTTGGCTTCCACACCGACTCGAGCAGTTGGCAAATCTCAGTGGCATTTGCAAGTCCTTTTCCCTCAGCTGTCAGGAATCCCCTCTCCTTGTACAAGGCTCCATGCACCTGGAGGGTGAGGAAGGCGTATTTGGAGTCAGTGTAAATGTTAACAACTTTCCCTTCAGCCCACAGGAGGGCTTTGGTGAGGGCGATCAGCTCCGCTTTCTGGGCTGACGTTCCGGGTGGCAGGGCCATAGCCTCGATCACGTGGTCCTCAGATACAACAGCATAGCCAGCTCTTCGACTTCCCTCTATTACTTGGCTACTTCCATCGGTGAACAGGGTGATGCCCCCCTGCCAGGGTTGGTCCTTGAGCTCAGGTCTGCTAGAATGCACAGTGGCCATTACCTCCTCACAGTCGTGGAGTGGTGATTCAGGGGCCGGAAGGAGGGTAGCAGGATTAAGGTTGGTTGTGTCCAGGATCCGCACCTCCGGATTTTCGCACAGGAGGGCTTGGTATTTGACCAATCGGGAGTTGGTCATCCATCTGGGTCCGTGGCTCTCGAGTAGGCCGCGGATGGTGTGGGGTGTGGTCACAAAGAGTGTCTGGCCAAACGTGAGTTTATTGGCCTCGTGTATCAGCAGACAGGCCGCTGCAATGCTTCGGAGACAGCCCGGCCATCCTCGTGCCACGTTGTCCATTCCCTTGGAGAGATATGCTACAGGGCGTTGCCAGGTGCCGACCAGTTGGGTGAGGACTCCAAGTGCCAATCCTTTCTTTTCGTCGATGAACAAGTGGAATGGCTTAGTCACATCTGGTAGTCCGAGCGCTGGTGGGGCCGCAAGGGCATCCTTGAGGTCCTGAAGGGCTTTCAGTTCGTGTTTCTCCCACTGGAGATTTTGGCCCTCGAGTTCAGGCCCTCTCAGTTTGGCGTACAAACTGTGGGTCAGGATGGCAAAGTTGATGATCCAAATGCGGCAATATCCAGCGGCTCCGAGGAGTGCCCGTAGTTCCTTCTTATTTGCAGGAGTGGGTTGGTTGCGGATAGCTTGGGTTCGGGGGGTACCGAGCCTTCGGGTTCCTTCTCGGAGGCGGAAACCCAGGTATTCGACTTCAATCTCGCATATCTGGGCCTTTTTGCGGCTGGCCCGGTACCCCTGGGCTTCCAGGGTTTTCAAGAGGTAAAGGGTAGCTTGTGCACAGTCCGTGTACGTTTCACGGGCCACCAACAGGTCATCCACGTACTGGACGACCGGCCCGTACTCGTCTTGGTACGTTTTCAGGTCCTGGGCAAGCTGGTCACCAAAGAGGGTGGGGGAGTTCTTGAACCCCTGAGGAAGCCGGGTCCATGTATATTGCTGCTTGGTTCCCGTCTGTAAGTCTTCCCACGTGAAGGCAAACAACTTCTGGCTGTCGGCAGCAAGGGGGATGGAGAAGAAGGCGTCCTTCAGATCAATGACACTATACCACTTGGTCTGGGATGGCACTTGGGCTAAGATGGAGTAGGGGTTTGGTACGAGGGCGACTATGTCGGCTACCTGGTTGTTGACTTTCCTCAAGTCCTGGACGGGTCTGTATTCGGATGTTCCTGGCTTCTTAACGGGCAACAATGGGGTATTCCATGCGGATCTGATTGGTTTAAGAACCCCCTGTTGAAGAAGTTTCTGTAGATGAGTGTGCATACTATGTCGGGCTGCATAGGGGACGTGGTATTGTCCTTGGTTGACAACTTGAGCATTCGGTTTGAGCTCAATCCAGATGGGGATAGCGTTAACGGCCAGTCCTCCGGGGTTCACTTCTGCCCATACATCAGGCACTTCATCCATTATGGCTCGCCTCTGCTGGGCAAAAGGGGTATTCTGGTCGTAACGGCAGTCGCCAGGTCCTACAGTTGAGGGAGCGTGTAGTCTCCATTCTTCTCTTACTGGACAGATAAGTGTTACTGGCCTATCTTCAAAGCGAGCTTCCACTTCACCCGTGGTCTTGAACTTCAAGGTGGCCTGGAGCTTACAGAGCAGGTCTCGACCAATCAAGGGGACTGGGCATCCAGGGATGTGTATGAACTGATGAGACACCATCGTCCCTCCGATCTGGACTTGGCGCTCCTTGAGGAGGGGGGCCGCAAGGGATTTCCCGGAGGCTCCCACAATTGGTATAGTTTCTTTCGTGGCTGGGGCTATGGCGGTGGTGATAACAGATCGCTGGGCCCCCGTGTCTAGTAAGGCCTTCATAGACTCTGTCCCCACCCGAATTTCCACCAGAGGGTCAGTGGGGACTCTGCCCTCCCGGTTTCTTCATGCTGTGCTGTCTCGGGTAGCGTCCACCGCCATCTGCCATTCCCTTCGGTCATCCCGTCCTCTATCTCTTCGGCCCCTTCCCCGGCCTCGTCTGGGGGCCCCTGTACGGTCGCCCGTCTCCTCCTCTCTCTGCCGGTCCCATGGTTCCTCTTCTCTCGGGCTGTCCCGTATCTCCTCTGGACAATCAGCCCACCAGTGTCCTTCTTGTCGACAATTTGCACACTGGTTACGTCCTATGGGGGACCGCGTTCCTCTTGTTCTTCTGCCCCTCCCCTTTGGTCTAGACCTCATCCGTTCTTCCAGCACCATGGCCAACACATCTGCCTTCTCCCGCATCCGCCTGGTCGATTCCTTTCGGGCCTCCGTCTTCTCTTCCTGGTCGCGATATCCGAATACGCGATCCGCTATAGCTTTCAGTTGGCTGAGGCTCATCCCTTCGAACCCCTCCGTTCTCTGTAGCTTTCTTCGTATATCCGATGCTGACTGGCTAACAAAACTCATAACTACGGTTGGGAGGTTCCTGGGGTCTTCGGGGTTTATCGGGCTGTGCCTTCTAAATGCCTCCATAAGCCGTTCCAGAAAATCCCCCGGACTCTCGTCCTTTTGTTGGACTACACTGTGAATTTTCCCCATATTGGTAACCTTCTGTTTCCCCTTCTTTAAGGCGGCCAGGTACGCCTGCTGGTATCGGCGGATAAGGGTTTGGCCTTCAGCGGTTCGGTAGTCCCACGCAGGAGCAGCGAGGGGCGCCTCCGTCTCTATTAGGTTTTGTAAGTTGGCATGGGTGGGGTTCGCATCCCGGACAGCTTGCTCCATATTTTGTTGTAAAAGGCGGCGTTCTTCAGTGGTCAGGATGTGGGCGCTCAACTGCCTAAGGTCTCCCCAAGTCGGATTATAACTGTATATAATGCCTTCCACCAGCTCCACCAACTGCTCGGGTTTCTGGTCGTAGGACGGCCCATGCAATTTCCAGTTATACAAATCGGCGCTCGAGAAGGGAACGTGGCTATAAAACTGTTGATTCAATGGGCTGGCCCCCCCCTTCCGCCGGGTTAGGGGTATAGGTGGTAGATTGTCGAACTGGGAATAGGTTAGTGGCTCCCTCTTTCCTGCTCGAAGGGAGGGCATTGCGCGGACTCGATTGGGGGAACCGAGTAATGTTCTTCACAACCCGTTTACTCTTCCGTATGGTTGCGGGGCCCGGTGACTCAGGCGAGTCTGGACGGGACGTCTCTCCGGCCTCCGACTCTGACCCGGAAGCATCAGCGTTATCCGGGCCCTCCTCCAGGCTCGCGATGTCGGGGTATATCGGGGCATACGGCGGTGGCGCGATGTCGTCTTCGTATGCTTCCGCCGTAGCAAGTATCGGGGCCTTTGGAGGCTTCTTTTTGGGCAACCCCTGAACTTTCCCTAGGGTTTCCTTTGGGGGTTTCATTCTAGAAAGTGTGCTGGTCGTACTGGGCGTAGCTCCTACCTTACCAATGGTAGCAGGGGGCGTGGTCTCAGTGGCTTCAGCGCTAGGGGCGGTAGGCCGTATGGGGGCGGTCCCTGCGGCCTTCTGAACGGCAGCGGTTGCCGAGCTTTGGAGAGCGAAGGCATGGGTCGGCAGGGCCTTAAGTTTAGTTTTCCGGCCCTTTCTCTGCTTTACCACCATGAGGGCGGCCTTTTCTACCTTCCGTTGGGCCCAAGCCGGCGGGTCCCGGACTACATCCAACCACGCTTCTATATATGGGATGTCCTCGGGACAGCCTGGGTTTCCCTCAACTATAACAATATTCATGACCGCCGCCACTTTTTCATACTCGAATGACCCTCCCGGGGCCATTCGGCAATTCCTAGCCCTGGCCACATAAATTGACATCTCTGTATCATCCCGGCCCTGCTACATTTATCTTGGTCGAACACTTCGCTAAAGTGTTCCGTCATTAAGTCTAACGGTGAAGACCCACCCCCGCCCATCCTAACCTGAGTGCCAAAGGACAGGTGACGGACAAAAGGGGGAAGGGGCGGTGGAGGAGTAAGGGGTCTCGTTCCACCAGACACAAAAGGGTCAACACTCGGCCTGACCAGGACGCGGTCGCCCGGCCTGGAACTGCAAGCCCATCCACACACTTTCATACGCCACAAGAAACCCTCCCGTTCGCCGCTCGGTTTCGTCGCCGGAGCCTAGTGAGTTTCGGGACCTAGTCGTATACCAATAGTCCGTATTAGTCACTGGCTAAAAGAGGGTGATCACGCCTCTTCTTCGGTCCTTACTGGGCCGGTCACTACGTAAAGTATACTCGCCTGTCCGCCGGGGTCGCAGGCTGCGCCGTCGTACGCTTCTTTCTGAAACAGAAAAGGTGCCTTGCCGGAACCACACAGCCCCCTCTACAGTCAGGCGGAGTTGATCGACCCTCCTCCGGGAGATGGACGCTGAAATCAGCGGTGGCCACTCACCACCTTCTCGGGTGGGGATCGATAACCCGACTCGACCGCAGTGGGGGAGGGGAAGAATATAATCCGATTCCCCTTTCTACTTCTGTCCCATCTGGGTCGCCAATGAAACAGGTGGGAAATCAGGAGACGAAAGGCAAACTTTGGTTCCAAACAAGGCAACTTTATTGCTAGCAAGTGAACAGCACCGAGTAGTCTCGGGACACTGTGTGTCATAAATCATCTGACACTTACATTTATACTTCCCTACTGGGCCTGCGCATTTGGCCCCTTACACATCACTACTGGCATGCGCAGTAAACATTTGTAGTTCTTACAGTACAAAATTGTAGTCCCAGTACATACTTACGTCATAACACTGAAATGATACTGGCAAGAAAAACGAAACTTAGCAGCTTATTCTTCACACACACACAATGCTCCTTTCTAGCACAGGAGATAAGGTTCGGCTCAGGAATGCAGGGGGTGTCAGCACCCTCCAAGGTCGCGTTGCTACATGCAAGCTGGTCTTGTATAGGCCTTGCAAACTACTGTTACAAGCTATATGTCTAATAGTCCTGCATTCTGTCCTTACATTAGTAAACAGCAACCTTCTTTCGTTAGTAAACAGTAAAACTGGATAAGGCACAAATGTCCAGTGCAGTAATAAGGTGTGGCTAACCAGCCAAAAGCAGAGGTAGAGTGCATAAGTATACGTCCATCAGTAGGCACAAAAACATGAGGTTGTCCTGTTGTTCAGCAGTATTCGGGTAGCATTAGGCGTTCCACTCCTTCACTAAGACCATGATGGAGGCTTGGGTGGCGGTAATACCAAAGCCAGGCAAGGATACAACTGAGTGTTCCTCATACAGACCTATATCGATTCTAAACACGGACGTCAAAATTTTTGCAAAAGTGTTGGCGAACCGATTGGGCAATGTACTTCCTAGCCTAATCCACCCAGACCAGGTAGGATTCAAAGCTAAAAGACAGGCCATGGACAACATACGCCGAACATACATCACTCAGCTTAAAGCCAGGCCCACAGTGTTGCTCGGATTGGATGCTGAAAAAGCGTTCGACCGGGTACACTGGGGATACCTGGACAAGGTCCTGCATAGAGTGGGGATTGGACAGCTTTTTAGAACCTGGATACAGGCCCTGTATTCCTCCCCGCAAGCATGTGTGAGAGTAAATGGTGGAAATTCGGAGGCATTTGTGTTAGGACGTGGAACTCGGCAGGGCTGCCCGTTGTCCCCTTTACTGTTTGCCCTGGCGATGGAACCCTTGGCGGCAGCTATTAGGGAGAACGAGGATATTGCGGGAGTAAGGGTAAGGGCGCGGGAATATAAAATTGCATTATTTGCAGATGACGTGCTTCTGACCCTGACGAACCCACTGGTCTCTCTACCTAACTTATTGAGAGAGATAGAGGACTACACTCGGGTATCGGGTTACAAGTTAAATGCTAGTAAATCTATTGGATTGGCAGTGGGAGTACCTCAGGGTTTGATGGAGACACTGAACACGTCCTTTGTATTTAAGTGGAAGCGCGTGAAGTAAGCTATCTTGGAGTTAAGATAAGGAGTAACCTGTCTGAATTATTTGAGGCAAACTATCCGGCAATTAAGAAGGAAGTGCAGGAAGATCTGAATAAATGGATGTCTATGGGATTATCCTGGTTTGGGAGGATAGCGGCGATAAAAATGAACATTCTGCCTCGTCTTCTGTACCTATTCCAGGTCCTTCCTTTGCGTCTATCTCGCACTTTTATCTCTGGACTGCAGGACTTATTGATTCGCTTTATTTGGAATCAAAAGAGACCGCGATTGCCTCGTGCCTTTCTCTATAAAAGCAGGCGTGAGGGAGGGTTGGGGGTACCAAATCTGTTTTGGTACTATTGTGCGGCGCAGTCCAGAGCGGCGATAGACTGGTTCAGGAAGGAAGATCATAAATTGTGGGTAGATATTGAACAATCCTTGGTGGGAACTCGAAAGCTAGGACATATAATGTGGTTTGCTAGTAAGTATAGAGGACAAATAGATAGGTTCCCACCTACGGTACAGGCTACTTTCCATTACTGGGACCTTATGTTTCCGGAACGTCAACCACCAGTGTCGGGCTTAGCCCCGATAGTAGACAATCCTATGTTTGAGCCCGGCATAGGGAACACTACATTTAGCAAATGGGCAGATTTTGGGTTGGACCTGTTGGGACAGTTGCATGTGGGAGGAAATCTGGTACCCTTTGAAAAGTTGGTGGAAGATTTTGGGCTACGGCCTGGTGACCGTTATGCCTATATACAGTTGCAACATTTCTTGCTAGGACAAGGCTATTGTGAAGGGGAGGATAAGGGTTTTGAACAGATGGAAGTGGAGGGGGGAGAAGGAAGGAGGCTCAAGAGCCGAGGGAGACAGAGCAGAGCCTTACCTTTAATTGTTCCTCAGAGAGAGAGAAGGGAAAAGGTAGTTCCCCCTAGAAAATGGAGGTGGGAGAAGGACTACATTTCCCAGCATCCCCGGGGAAAACCCTGGTATAAGGATTATTGGCCCCAGCATTCCCCGGGAGAAGGCTCTGACAAGGCAAGGGAGGGGCACCTGGAACCTAATCAAGTAAGAGAGGAACAGCCGCCCAGAGAGGAGGAGAATGAGTCCATGGACTGGCAAGCTGCTGGAGAGCAGGAGCAGGAGGCAGGCTCTGTGGAACCCATGGACCTTTCTGCCTGGGCTCATGCCTTGAAGGCTAGGCTGCAAAACCAGGTGAAATCTTGGTGTCAGAGCTGGGTTGAAAGTGGAAAGGGGAAGGGTCATGCGGGAGGAGGGTCAGAGAGGTAATAGAGTGACCCTGAATGGGTGGGATCCTTTCCTCTTTCCCAAAGGAGCTCAGGCTGTGTCTTGGTGAAGAGAGTGCTAAGGCATTGAGCCCTGGGGATTTTGAACTGTTGGGAAAACAAACCTTCTTTTGTGTGGGGGAGGGGAAAGTAAGCTACAGGTTTTTTTTCTTTTGTGGGCTGAGGCCCAAAGAACTTTGAGGGTTTTGAACTGTTGCAGAAACCCAAGCATGGGGCCCAGCTCCCTGGGTTCCTTTTGGTTGTAAAGTTGGGCTACAAAGGGATCTATCTTTGGGGACTGTTAAATTGGCTCCAACTGTTTTTTTTTTCTTGAAGCAGCAGAGAGCTGCACGGTTTTTTTTTGCTGTACCTGGGCCCTGGGAGGAAAGCAGGAGCAACTGTTTGAAGGGCTGCAGGATTCCTTTTGCAAGTTACTGAACTGTGAATCCCTGACAATAAAGGAGCTTGGTGACTTTTGCCTTTTGAAGTTTATTTTCTTTGAGCCCTGCCCTGTGGACTGCAGTGGGCCGGGAAGCTGAGTGGCCAGGTTGGAGGCAAGGTCCCGAAGACCCTCTGGCGGAGGGAAGGCTTTTCACACTATATAGGGTGTATGAAGTGTGACATCCATCCAATCCAAGAGCTCTGTGTAGACTTGAACATATCACGTGGAATGATATCTCGTTTATACGCGTACCAGGTGATAAATATTAAACAATATGTACTTCATAGGAAGAGGTGGGAACAGGAATTACAATTTTCTTTATCAGATGCAGGGTGGCGGGCGTTGGAAAAACAGACCTTGAAATCATCCTTAGCTGTGGCAATGCAGGAAAATGCTATTAAGGTATTTTACAGATGGTATCTGACTCCGGTCAGACTGCATCACATGTTCGCCCATGTGCCCAAAGACTGTTGGCGGAATTGTGGTGGAATGGGGACCATGGGTCATATTTGGTGGTCCTGCCGTAAAGCTCAGGCCTATTGGAAGGGGGTGCAAGCGCGTCTTCAGGTCTGGGTTAGCAAATCTGTACAGTGGCATCCGTTAGTTTTCTTACTTGGGCAGCGGCCAGTGGGCATCACGTCTGACCAGTGGCTCTTGTTGAGAGGATCCCTGCATGCAGCTCGCATAAATTTAGCACAGAACTGGAAATCACCTAAGGTTCCCTCAATGGTGACTTGGATCACCAAGGTGAGATACATATGTGAAATGGAGAGATTAACTGCAGTAAGAAGGAAAACTTAGCCTGCATGGGAAAGGGTTTGGGAACCCTGTCTACAACAGTGTTCTGGTTAACTGGTGTGTACATGAGTGCAAGGAAGGTGGGGGGGGGGGGGGAGGATAAGGGGTAGGGAGATTTTCTGTAAAAAATATTCAAAAATTCGAAGTAGCATATGCCTCTGTTTTAGCATTGTTAGTTAACTGATGTTTCTTTTGTCAACTACTCACTGAATGATTGTGTGGATATGTAGATAACTTTATTGCACCGATTTGAGTAGATGTTGTATTGATTTTGCAATGCTCAATAAAGACTTCTATAAATTAAAAAAAAAAAATATTTCCTTATCTCTTGTTTGTCTTGTTTGTCTGTCCTAATTAGATTGTAAGCTCTGTCGAGAAGGACTGTCTCTTCATGTTCAAGTCAGGGGCGTAGCCAGACTTCGTCGGGAGGGGGGTCCAGAGCCTGAGGTGAGGGGGCACATTTTAGCCCCCCCAGCGCTGCCGCCCCCGCCATTGCTGAACCCCCCCCCCGCCATTGCTACCCCTACCACCAACTTTGCCCCCCCCCCCCCCGCCATTGCCGACCCCCCTCCCGCCGCCACCTACCTTTGCTGGCGGGGGACCCCAATCCCCTCCAGCCGAGCTGAGGTCCTCTTCTTCCCAATCCCGCACAAGGCTTCGTTCTAGTCTGACGTCCTGCACGTTGTACATGCAGGACCTCAGACTCACAGAAACAGAACGAAGCCTTGCATACTGTGTCCAGGGGATCTTCCCAAACTAAATTACTTCCCTGTGGCACGGCTGTAGGATATCAGAAGATCTATCCTGATTTAATTGATCTATCGGATGATACCAAGAAAATTCCCATAAACAGACAATCCTCTACCACTGTTAAGATTGAGGGAGTTATGGATCTCACAGAATTGAATCCCAATGACCCTGCAGATACTGTTGAGACCAGTGGCTCAGATCCATCACTTGACCGCCCTATGCCTCATCTTACACCTATGTATCCCAGGGGGATGCCCTTGGGACCCATGGGTTTAACATCGAGGTTTCAGGACATCGCTACTGAAAAACGAAATGATATGGATACCGTTCGGCATAGTCTCACTAAATTGACTCCTCACCGTCCGCCTCCCCAATTCGATTTGGACGGTTACTCAGTACTTAACTTCCCCCAGCGGGTCAATTTTGGGGGGGCAGAACCCCAGAATGCTAATATATACGTAGCCCCGCATGAAAATTCCCCAAATACAACTAAAGTGCTGCCTTTGCTTAATAAACAGTCTGGCGGTATAGCACACACAGAATACACTCCGTATTCTAATGTGGAATTAACTAGTTTAATTCAACAACTCCCTGATTTATCCGCTGGAGGTACCAAATGGATTCGTAAATTTGAAGAACTAACCATGGGCTCCACACCAGCCATAGGAGATACTAAAGCCCTCTTAGGACGTATACCACAGGCCAATGTAATTGATCTTTTTACAGCCGCCGGATTCAGCCCACTTGTAACCTCCGATCTTTATGACAGGGACAAATTCTCTGAGATTAAGGGCCCCTTTTGGACAGCCGTCCGTAATCGCTATCCCATGCGCAAGGACTTTTCCATCCTTACTTCCCAGCGTTGGGACCCTAATGAATTCATTGAACAATACATCTTTAAATTACAACAACTATATAAAGAAGAGACAGAGGAGCATTTTGATGCTCCCAATAGTCTTCCTGTGTTTTACCATTTATTTAAAGAAACCTTACCTTCTAAAATCAAGGAAGCTCTAGATAATACAGTTGGTATTTCACAGAAGTTATGGCCAGAAATGAAAGAACAATTCTTCATCATTGTAGGTCATTCATGAAACACAGTCAAAAACAGGGTACAGAATTACAAAAATTGCAAACCCACCTTATGTCCCTTCAGATCAAGCACATAGAGCAGGACGAACCTCCTAAACATAGGCTAGGGTCTATACTTATACCTAATTCTGATTCTCTAATTTTTGATAGGGATGAACAGTTTCCCCAACGACCCGAGGACTTTCCTCAAAATACAAACCCGATCATGTATATGAGGGGTAGAGGAAGAGGTAATTTTAGAGGAAATTCTAGAGGCCGTTTAAGGGGATTTTCAGGGCGTGGGCACTTCAGTGCCGGTCCCCAGGGTTATCCCAGTCCATCGTGCCACCCTAATATCCAGTGTTGGCAGTGCAATAATATTGGCCATTACGCCTCTGAGTGCAGGAGCAGGGGCCCTAATTACAATACCCAATCACGATATCAGAATCCTGACCCACGCCCATCTTTTCCTTTATGGAACCCAGACAATCCTGATCAACCCCAGTGACTAGGAGTCGTCCACACTAGTGCAAGATATAGCGATCCCATGGTTACATTACAGATTCAAGGCATTCCAGTTTCCTTTATGGTTGACACTGGAGCCTCATGAACCGTTTTGGCCAACGCCCCATCACAGCTTGTGAAGCAACTTAAATTCTCTAAAGAAAACATTACCACTATGGGCTTTAATGGTGTGCCTACAGATACACTAGTTTTAGAACCTGTGACAGTACAATTTGCAGGACAGGAAATAGTGGCTCCACTGTTATATGCACTTTCATGCCCTGTTAACCTCTTAGGACGAGATCTACTAACTCAATTTAAATTTCAGATTCATTTCGATTTACCTTGTTAATACTTCCCTGATTTTTGCTGTTGCTACTTTAACGGACCAAATTGTTTCTACTGCCTTACACAAGTTACCTGTTTCCCTATGGGCATCGCCTGATTCACCCTAAGGTGAAGTAAAAACTAAACCTCACCGAATCACATTATTAGATGGTTCTGATGGTCCCAAGATTAGTCAGTATCCATTGAAACCTGAGGTAATCCGAGGAGCTCAAGACCAGATACAGGCATTGTTAGATCAAGGAATTATTGAAATTAGTCATTCTCCTTACAATACTCCTTTATTTCCAGTTCAAAAGAAGGAACCTGGCCAGTGGAGAATGGTACAGGATTTAAGGGAACTTAATTCTGTTGTTAAACATGTTTTTCCCAATGTTTTAAGAACCCCACTACTTTGTTACAAAGCGTTTCCCTACAATCTTTCCATTCTACCATCGACCTATTTAACGCTTTTTTTCTATTCCCTTTCATCCTGACAGTCGCCCTCTCACTGCATTTCAATTTGATAATGTTACTTATCAATGGACTTGATTGCCCCGAGGTTTTACTGACAGCCCTACTGTATTTTCACAGACATTAGCACAACATATCAAAGAATTTAAATCTCAATATGCATGGCCTGAACGGACTCACTTGTTACAATATGTAGATTATATGTTAATTACCTCTAATGATTTTGATATTTGTGTGCAAGTTACCTGTGATTTTTTTGAATTTTTGGGCTGTCAAAGGTTACAAGGTGAATAGAAAAAAACTGAAAGGGGCACAGTCTAAGGTTACGTATTTGGGATACAAAATTGGTGCTCAGCAAAATGCCCTCGGCTCTGAAACCCTGTCTCATGTTTCTAAATTACACCTACCCACTACTGTTACTGAATTGAGAGCTGTTTTAGGTATGTTGAATTTCTGTTGTTTATGGATTCCAAATTATTCTGAAAGAACTAAACCCTTTTACCAGAAATTGTCTGGTAGACATGATTTTAAATATGAAAAAGTTGATTTTACCGATGCTGAAACTTTAGCATTAGTGACTTTAGTTAAGGATGTTGTACAAAGCTCACCCTTAGCCACGGTTGGCGTGTCCCGTAAAGTACATCTGTGGATAACCCATGCTGGTCACACTTGGTCTGCTCTTATGATTCAGGATCATGAGGATATAGCTTGTGGGTACCTATCAGGGTCATTTACTCCTGTTGAAATGGGATTCGCTGAATGCGAACGAGGATTAGTGGCTGCAGCTACGGCTGTATTAAAATTATATAGCTATATCCCTCATTTGCCAGTGGTCATACACAGCTCCCATGATGTTAAGTACCTTTTGAACAAAAATATTAGTCATATGACTCCGTCCAGGTTGCAAAAATATCAGGTAGTGGGAGGAAGTGACATCACGAGTTTGAATGGCTGCCTAGTCTTTTAGCTCCTGCACTTCCCCAAGCTTTAATTGCTTTATCCACTGCCATCGGGGCTTTTTTAGGGCTTGCATTGCAGCGGTTGGTATCGTGGTGAGATTGTGCAGGTGAAATGAGCAAGACAGCTGCTTCCCAGCGTAAAGAGAGTGAGCGGTGTTCGGTGCGCCAGAAGGCAAAGGGCCCTTCGCGCCACGTGTCGTCCGAGGCGGGCGGTTCCTCGGGGTCCGATTCAGCCTCCCCTCATGCTGAATCTGGTAGGCTGCTTTCAGTGAAGAAACTAGGGGTGTCAAAGGAGTTGGCAAAATGTTTAGAAAATTAAAGCGGACATTAAAGCATCCAAGATGGAAATTTTGGAACACATGGACGCAATATGCCTGGATATTAAAGAGCTTGGGGGCAGGGTGGAGTCCCTTGAGGAGCAAGCAGAGGAACAGCTGGAGGGGCAGAATTGGTGGACACTCGCATTGCGCAGATCATTGACCTGACGGAGGAATTACAGTTTAAACTTGATGATGTTGAGAACCGGGGAAGGAGAAATAATCTCCGCTTTCAGGGGGTACCTGAGAACGGTGGAATGGAAGATGTTGTCACCATTGTGAGATCGATTTGTCGGTCCATTCTGGGGGAAGATTCGGAGGTATTGGATGTACAAATGGATTGGGCTCACAGAGCGCTGGGCAAATCCCAGGAGAACAAGCTGAGGGACATAATTGTCTGCTTCCCTTCATATGCAGTTAAAGATTTGGCTGAAGGCCCGACAGTCACCACCTTTCACTTTTTACTCTGACCCAGCGTAGGGCAATGAAGCCGGTTTTGGACATTTTGGTGAAAAATAAGATTGCTTACAGTTGGGCTTTTCCATTTGCTATGTGCTTCAGTTACAAGGGACGGCAGCTGAGATTTCGGAAGGTGATGGAGGCATGGAAATTTCTGCATGAGGAGGGCCTGGTTGACTCTTCGGCTCTTCTGTCTGATTTGGCGCCATCGACAAAAGCTAAGCTGATGAAGTGGGTTACCCACAAGACTAAGAAATAAAAGGACTAAATCGGACTTGATGTACCTCTGTTGCTTTAAACCAGGCAGAATTTTTCATATTAAATGGGGGCAAACTGTGTTGTTATGTAATGGAGTGCTTGATAGCTGGGACGGAATTCTGTTAGTGCTTGGGTTCCTGATGGTAGGTGGGGGGAAAAAGAAAAAAAAGTTTGTGATGTAAGGCTTGTTGGAGGGGAGTGTGTGTGGGGGGGATTGGGGGGTTGTTCGACTCGGGGTGTGCTTTCTTTCTGTATGGGGTAAAACAAACTGGATCCAATAAAAAGTCCTCTCACAATGAGTGTCTTCCTGAACAAGGTCTTTATTCACAATGGCACAACTGACCCGACACGTGACATGTTTCGGCCGTAAGGCCTGCGTCAGGGGTCTATAAAATAATGTACATAAAAACACAAATATAATTAAAAACATAATCACACCATAAAAACTCCAAATGACATTTTGAACGTATTTAAACCATTAGGACAACTTAATTAAAAGAAGATAAAAATACAAATATGTATATATCTCAAATGATGAAAAATAATTAAAATTAATTATTTTTCATCATTTGAGATATATACATATTTGTATTTTTATATTCTTTTAATTAAGTTGTCCTAATGGTTTAAATACGTTCAAAATGTCATTTGGAGTTTTTATGGTGTGATTATGTTTTTAATTATATTTGTGTTTTTATGTACATTATTTTATAGACCCCTGACGCAGGCCTTACGGCCGAAACATGTCACGTGTCGGGTCAGTTGTGCCATTGTGAATAAAGACCTTGTTCAGGAAGACACTCATTGTGAGAGGACTTTTTATTGGATCCACTGTTTGTTTTACCCTGTTGGTTTTCCTGTGGAGAGCTCACCTTCTGTGGGTGTTTGCTTTCTTTCTGTATCCCATTCAGGGCCATTTGGCGCTGTCTGGTGGGGGGGGGGGTCAATGCATGAGAGGTGGTTTCAGAGCGGAGGGGGGAGTTGGGGTGGGGGAGGGGTGGAGAGGGAGGGAGGGGGAGGTTGGGACTGCAGGGGGAGAGAGTTGGGAGGGGGGATTGGGGTCTGTTGGGGGTAGTGTGGTTTATGAGGAAGGTGCTTCAGGGGGACTGCTTGGTCAAGAAGTGTTTGATCTGTACAGGCTTGGCAGAGGTTTGACATGACAACGGATTTGAAATTTGTATCTTATAATGTGAAAGGCCTGAACTCTCCACAAAAGCATCAGAAGCTGTTTAAAGAACTAATGGATTTTCATCCACAGGTGGTGTTTCACCAGGAGACCCATTTGAGAAGAGACCATGAAAAATTCTTGTGTCACCCTCACTATCCCAATGTATTCTGTGCATCTGCAATAGATGGCTCTAAGAAAAGGGGTGTGGCCATATTGTTATGTTGCAGGAATTGATACATGAATTTGTGATGCTTCAGGAGTCAGACAGCACACACCAGAATGAGGGAGAAATCTTCTTTATTTGCCAGCAAACAAAGCAGGACATCAGTTCTAGCTCTCTTCTCTCTCTCTCAGCTCTCTGGATGTTATGGCTTTTGTCTGTCCTCTTCAGCTCTCTTCTCTTCTGTCTGTTCCTTCTGCTCTCTTTCTCTCCTGTTGTCTTCCAGCTTTCTTTCAGCTCTCCTTCCTTTCTTCTGACGTAAACTGCTTCTGCTCCTACTTAAATACTGTTCTATCCCCCTCCTAGCCTTGCCCCCCCTTACTCTCCAATTGGTTAAGGAATAGATTGGTTACCTGGCCTCAACCAATCCTTACTTTTGAAATATCAGTTACATAGGTTCCAGACATCCTAAACTGACCTCTAACCTGGGGCCCCTCAAGCCAGACATTTGGTCTCCAGAACTCTTACATTTCTCATTATGATTGATTTCTCATCTATAGCTTAAACTGGGTTCCCTTAGAGACCAAGAGGCCCAATCTGACATTGGTTATTCTCATATTCCTAGTCAGCTTCATACTACCTGCTAGCTGAACTCTGGCATTCATTAAAGAGGTCAAAAGCCAATCTTACTTAATGGCATTCAGGACCATTTCTACATTTACCTACAATTAATCAAGGAGAAGAGAGCTGACTAGTCCTGACCTCGTTCACCTATCAGCTTATACATTGAACCAGCCAGAACTGCAGATAAGTCAAAACACATGTTTGACCTCTTCACTGCAGTCTTTGCTTAGAAAATACAGCAGAGAGTTGAACAAACATTCCACACAGAATTATTAATTTACACAGAATACAGCATATTCTAAAGTAAGCATCCTTATAAGACATATTCTACATACTTATAATGGTCTATATATCTAAGCTATCTCCTTATAACAAAATCTACATATCAAGAACTTCTGAAATAGTATTTCAGCTTTAAACTACAGTATGCCTAACAGTATACAAATGTTGAGCTAGCATTCATTATTCACAAGGGTGAAAGAAATTCCTGTCTCTGACCTTTCTAACCCAGCCCGGCAAACGCTAGACTTCTAGTAATTAATTCCAGCCTGCATTCCTTTATCTTGCTTGCAAGGTAAAAAGCTAGAATCCAAATTTCAAGCTTTTAACAGAATTAACCCTTCATATGATTTCTCAGAATTAATCTTTGCCCATGGCTGCCTCATTCCCCCCTTTGAGACTAAAATCAGCTTATGCAGAGATAAGTCTCACAACTCAAACTCTGGAGATTATAGTGATCCTAACTGGGAATAGACTTGTGAATCACCATTACCTTACTTGTTAAGGTCCGACGGCATACTGCCGAAGCACATGAGGCCAGGAAACAAAACAACAACCCTGCTAAAACTAAGACTATTAGGGAAATGAACAAGGGACGTATCCAGGAGGTCAATGACCACCACCAGGAGGTAAGGTCTAATCCTCCTCGGTAATCCTCCACATTAAGGCTGGCCAACTGTAGGACTTTATCCATGGCATGCCTAACTACATGCGTCCTATTTATGACAATAGTACAGCACTCTGAAGAATTTAGCACTGTGCAGAGGCCACCCTGAGCTGCAAAGAGATAGTCAAGGCCCATACGATTATACCGAGAAACTATACTTAATTCATTAATTTGATCCTGCAATGCATTGACTACCACATTCAGCTCATGAACTAAAACATGGAGTAGGGACTGAAGTCTCCGGGTGGCCATACCTAGTTCAGTAATACCCGCTACCGGGCCTCCAATTGGAATCCAGGCCGTGGCAGAAAGGGCTACAAGTCTCTTTTTAGTCAGAGGATAAGTAGAATTGATATACTGGAGGGCTAATTCAATCGCCTCATCCTCTGTGGCAACGGAGGAAGGTAAGGACAAAGCCTCTCGCTTAGAGCGGTGCGGGGATGGTGGCTTGAGAAGAGGAATAACTTTAGGAAAATAATTCAAGGTTACCAATACACAAAAATCATATGTGGAGGGAAGAATCATGTGGAGGACATTATCACAGAGCCAGTAATGACCAAGGAGAGGGTGAGGAAAGTTCCCAATAAATGTTGGCTCAGGCTGGACAGGGTACTTAGGGTGCCCATAATGTGAGCCCCTATCCCAGGGGGAACGAAGACGAAATGGAGACTTTGCACACCATAGGCGCCAATCCCCAATTGTGACAGGCTGCTCATTTGTTAGTAACTCTTCATACCCCGGGGACTTATGAAAATAGAAAATAAGCTTGGACACTATAGTCTTCTCAGTGGTACGCTTAGGAGCCAGATAATCACCTGGGTCATAATCTGCAGGTACGGTAGCAGGGCACATAGGAGTACCTGGAGAAACTACCCACACAGATTCTCCTTTTTCTGGGAGAACATTAGTATAGTTACAGGGAATGGGAAGAACAGTTGAGATGCTTCTTGTTAAACAAAACACTCCAGAGGCTGGATAGGGAGACGTAAAAACTGGCCTTAGAGAAGAGTCAGAGGGGGAAGTAGCATTATAAAAGGACCACCAAGTATAATCCTGGCTCCAAGGACCTGAACTCGAAAAATAGGGAGGTATAAGAGCTGGGAGTTGCACAGGGACAGGAACAGCTGGGACATCTGTGGTATAAGGAGAAAATCGGGAACACACAATACAAGGGGAAGTAATCTTTGCCTGGCTAATTAGTTCCTGGACAGAGTGTAACCAAAGGTTGGAGCGAGTTGGGGTATTAGGAACAAGGAGGCAAGGAGTAGAAAACAACAAAAGCATCCAAACTACTAACATTTTCTTTCTTCCTAATCTAAAACAAATACAGCAAACTAATTAAGCAATAATATTTCAACAGTCTGTGCTAATCACAGATTACTCTCATATAGTGTTCTCAGTCTTTGAGTTCTTATACCAGTTGGGATAGACCCTCAACTGACAAGGATCAAGCTTTCAAATTCCAAGAAAGCCAGAATCAGGCAAGAAAGAGTCTCAGTGTGAAGCCGAAGTTCAGCCGCTCCTGCAGTATGCAGTTGACCCTTCTTTTCAGCTAGTAGATTCTTTGGTTCGGGTCAAGCGCAACTTCAATGGCTCCGCTGGATCTCTTTCTGCTCTCCACTGTCTAGGCTCCGTCTGATCCGTGCTGGGCTCAGTCTGGTCAGCAGACTTAATTCGAGACCAATGGACCCATGGAGTAATCCCTGCGACCTTCACAGCTGCAGGGGTAGAAAGCAAAACAGTAAAAGGTCCTTTCCATCGGGGCCCCAGAGGCTGAAGCCTCCAATCTTTCACCCAAACTCTATCCCCTGGCAGGAAGGAATGTACCTGAGCCTGGAAGGGGACAGGGTTTATTTCTCTCACATAAGACTGAAGCTCAGAAATTATCTTTCCCAAGAGGGCTACCTGCTCCTGCACCTGGGCAGACCCTAAAATCCCTATGTCTCCCTTAATTCCCTGTAAAATGGCTGGGGGCTTCCCATACACAATTTCAAAGGGAGAGAGGGCTGTTCCTTTAGTTGGGGTGCATCGGAGGCGGAAGAGGGCTAGTGGCAATGCCTGTGGCCATTTCAATTGGGTTTCCTGACAAATCTTTGCTAGGCTATTTTTCAAGGTTCTGTTTGCTCGCTCAACCTGCCCTGAACTCTGGGGACGATAGGCACAATGCAATTTCCAGGTAATGCGCAATGCGCGGGACAGGGCCTGAAGTGTAGCTTCAACAAAGGCGGGACCATTATCTGAACCTATGGC
The DNA here is from genome assembly GCF_901765095.1 of Microcaecilia unicolor. Lineage (NCBI taxonomy): Eukaryota > Metazoa > Chordata > Amphibia > Gymnophiona > Siphonopidae > Microcaecilia > Microcaecilia unicolor. Next base: position 159,764,803 of record NC_044041.1, read on the forward strand.
AAGGGGCAATCCATACCTGGGGATGACATCCCTAAGGAGAGCTCGAGCTACTTCTGTGGCTTTCTCAGTAACTGTAGGATATGCTTCCACCCACCCAGAAAAGGTACAGACCATGACCAAGAGATATCGGAGCCTACCGCTCCTGGGCATTTCTGTGAAGTCTATAACTAGGGACTCAAAGGGTGTTAGTCCTCTAGACTGAACTCCTGGTGGAATACGGGGTCCCTGACGAGCATTATTCTGGGCACAGAGAGTACATCGGGCAGAGGCAGTGGCAACCAGACTATCCAATCCTTCCAGCACCACTACTCGATTGAGTAGACGGGCTAGTGCTGTTTTCTTAAGTGTGATAGGTCATGAGCTTGAGACACTACAGGCCAAGCTAGGTGGCGTGGCACCAGAACTCTGGTATCAGGGAGATGTAACCAGCCATCAGGTCTCCTTACTGCACCTTCTTCTTGAGCCCATCTCTCTTCCATTTGGGTATACATAGGTGTCCATTCTTGCAATCGAATTTGGAACAGGGGAGTCACAGTACTTGCTGGGGGTCCTCGAGCAGCTTCCTTGGCCACCCGATCAGCATGGCGATTCCCTCAGGCCACTGGAGTATCTATTCTTTGGTGTCCCCTACAGTGAATGACAGCTACCTTCTTGGGGGCCCAAACAGCCTCTAGCAGCTGAAGTATTTCGGGTCCATACTTAACAGGTTGGCCTGCAGCATTTATGAGTCCCTTTTCCTTATACAAAGCTCCATGAGCATGTAGGGTTGTGAAGGCATACTTAGAATCAGTATAAATGTTGGTTACCAGTCCTGCTGCTAGCTCCAGAGCTCGTATGAGGGCCACAAGTTCTGCTTTCTGGGCTGAAGTTCCTTGGGGCAGGGCTCTTGCTTCTATCACCTTGTCTTCTGTCACCACAGCATAGCCCGCCAGTCGCTTAGAGTTCTCCACATAACTGCTTCCATCTGTAAAATAAATTACATCTGGGTCCCTCCACGGAACATCTTTAAGATCTGGTCGACTGGAGTACACTTCATCCATGGTTTGGATACAGTCATGATCCGGAGGTCCCTCAGATGCTGGCAAAAGAGTGGCAGGATTAAATGTAGCCACTGTTTCCAGGTGTATCCGTGGATTCTCACACAAGCTAGCTTGGTACTTAACCATGCGGTTATTTGTAAACCAGTGGTTGCCCTTATACTCCATGAGGGTGAGAACTGCATGGGGGACTTTAACAACCAGTTCTTGCCCCAAGGTCAACTTATCAGCTTCCTGGACCAGTAAGGCTGTTGCTGCAATGGCCCTCATGCAGGCTGGCCATCCTTTAGCCACTCCATCCAGCTGTTTAGACAGGTATGCAACAGGCCTCTGCCAGGATCCCATCATCTGGGTCAACACACCCAGAGCAACCCCCTGTCGCTCGTGGACATACAATGAGAAAGGTTTCTCCACATCAGGAAGGCCTAACGCAGGGGCTTGGAGTAGGGCTTTCTTTATGGCAATGAAGGATTGTTGAGCTGTAGGTCCCCATTCAAATGGTTCCTTTTCACCCCCCTTTGTGGCTTGGTAAAGGGGTTTCGCCATCAATGCAAAATTTGGAATCCAAATTCTGCAAAATCCGGCTGCTCCCAGAAATTCCCTAACTTCTCTTCTGGACTTGGGTTGGGGAATTGCAGCAACTGCTTGCTTCCTACTAGCATCCAGTCTCCGACTTCCCTGGGAAATACAAAAGCCCAAATACTTCACTTCTGACTGACAAAGTTGGGCCTTTGAGCGTGAGACCTTATAGCCTGCATCCAAGAGTAGCTCCAGCAATTCTCTAGTAGCCTCAAAACACTCTTCCTGGGTCACTGCTGCAATCAGGAGGTCATCTACATACTGGAGTAAAACTCGCCTGGAAGGCTCAGATTTAAAAGTCTTAAGGTCTTGCCCTAGGGCTGTCCCAAAAATAGTGGGGGAATTCTTGAACCCCTGTGGCAGGCGGGTCCATGTATACTGAAGCTTCCTTCCTGTTACTGGGTTTTCCCATTGAAAGGCAAAAAGCAATTGACTGGCGGGGGCCACCCGAATACAAAAGAAGGCATCTTTTAGGTCTAGTGTCGTGAAATGGGTAGCTCCAGAAGGTATCAATCCTAGCAGGACATATGGATTAGGCACTACAGGGTGTAATGAGATAGTGGATTTGTTGACCACTCGTAAGTCTTGGACTGGCCGGTAGTCCTCAGTCCCTGGCTTCTGAACTGGCAATAGTGGCGTATTCCATGGAGACTGGCAAGGACGAATAATTCCATGGGATAACAAACGATTCAGATGTGCTTGAATCCCTTCCAGAGCCTTTCGGGGAATTGGGTATTGGCGAAGATGGATTGGCCGGGCACTTGGGAGTAAATCTACATGAACAGGAGGAATATTTCGGGCCAACCCTGGGGGATTATCTTCTGCCCATACCCCACTGACCTGAAAGCTGTCTGCCAGGGGTAGGTCAACTTGGCCATGCGACTGATGCAGCCGCCATTCTTCTTCAAGAGGGCAGCAGAAACTCAATATACCCTTAGGGCTGGATGCTGGGGGCCGAAAGGAGACTGAAGTCTGGCCATCAGAGTCAAAGGAAATTTGGGCCCTAAGCTTGGACAGCAGGTCTCGGCCTAACAAAGGGATTGGACAGTCTGGCATATACAGGAATTCATGAGTGACTGTGTGTGAGCCTAATTGGCATCTACGGGTTGTCAGAAAGGGCCTCCGGTTCTGCACCCCCGTGGCACCCACCACTCGGACAGTTTTTCCAGACACAGGCGCTAATCGCTCCGTTACAACAGAATGTTCAGCTCCTGTATCAATCATGAATGGAATTGAGCGGCTCCCTATAGTTAACTTGACCATAGGTTCCTGGGAGCCCAGTTTGTAGGAACCCGGTCTGTCCTATTCGTCCCATTCTGCCATCTCAGCTATCCCGATGATGTCAGATTCAGGAGGCTCATATCTTCCCTCTCGAACTCGGCCTCGGCTTCCTCGATCTCCTGGTCCCCTTCTCAGTCCCTGGCGCCTCTGGGGGCATTCATCTTTCCAGTGCCCTCTTTCCTTACAGTAGGCACACTGATCCCTCTCCAATCTTGGTCTGGGATTCTCCCCCCTTGGCCGGGATTGATTGAAGGAATCTCGGGGCCTGGCTGGTGGTCCGGGGTCCCACTTTGGCTTCCCATTAGCTAGAGGTCGACCTCGGTTAAGGGTGGAATTAGTAATGGCTGCCGCTAAAAGGTCGGCCTTCTTCTGCATCTTCCGGTCAGCCTCTCGGCGCACCTCCTGATCTCTATTAATGAAAACCTTGGTTGCGATCTCAATTAGCTGGGTGGTATTCATCCCTGCGAATCCCTCCTGACGCTGCAACTTCTTCCGGATATCTGGCATACTCTGGGCCACCAATGCGCTATTCACCATTCTCTGGTTTTCTTGGGCTTCAGGGTCAAATGGGGTGTATGTTCTGTAGGCTTCAATTAGTCGCTCTAGAAAGGCCCCAGGGGATTCAGTTGCCCCTTGGAGAATTTCAGAGACCTTTGCTAGATTAATGGGCCTCTTTATGCCTTTCCTCATACCTTCCAGCAAGTCCCGGCAATAGCCAGACAACAGTTCATAGTGCTGCCCATCATTTGGATCCCAATCTGGAGCTGCGCGAGGAAACCGAGCTCTAACCCATCCCTCTGGGTCCTGTGTCCCCCCGGGGACACGCTCTCGCGTGATGGCCTCAGCATTTTGCAAAATCTTCCGCCTCTCCTCAGTTGTGAAGAGGGTCAGGAGAAGTTGTTGACAATCAGTCCAGGTTGGGTTATGGGTGGCCATAATGCTAGTCACTAGGTCCACCACTGCCTGAGGCTTTTCAGTATAAGAGGGGTAATGCGTCTTCCAATTCAGGAGATCAGTGGTTGTGAAGGGTACATACTGATAGGCCTGTGCCTGTATAACCTGACCCTCATTATTAGGATCCGGTCGAGTGATGGTTACCTGTCGGAGTGGCAGAACTCTCGAGGAGGTGGGAATGGAACCTGAGGTAGAGCTAGGAGCTACCCTCCTATCATGCTCAAAAGTAATTGCAGCGGGTCTAACCCATTCAGTGGAGGTAGGTTGAACCCCTGAGGGATGGGGAGGGGTACTCATAGACTGAGAGGTGGTCACAGGTGATTCAGTCCATTGAAAGGGATGCCGGGCCCCTAATGAATGGGTAGGGGTATTAGAGGGAGAGGCTGGGCTGTCAGGAGTTGAGGAGTCAGGGAGTGGAACCCAAAGCGGGTCTTCAGAGGTTAACAGGAGAGGATGTGGCACAGAAGGGTAGAGACTGGGTGAAAAGTCCAACCTAGGGTGTGGCAGGTGTGGCACAGGAGGGGAAGAACTATCCGGAGAAGCCTGTGCTGGAGAGGCTTGGGCTGGGCGGCGTGGATCTCTAGGGGTGGCACGGAACCCCAACAATGGGCCATAAGGTGGTGGCTCAAGGTCTGAGGGGTCATCAGAGAGTATGGGTTTCTCGGACAGGGTAGGGGCGGAAGCCACCGATTGGGTGGTAGGCTTCCTAGGGCTCTTTCCCTCTTCTAGTTTAGATTTTCTAATCTTTCTTTGAACTTGGCCTAACATGAATTTTACTGGGGATCCCATATAAGTTTTCAACCACGAGGGAGGGTCAGTCACAAGGCTGTCCCAGGAATCTATATAAGGGAGTTGTTCAGAATATTCTGGTTCTCCTACAACTATGCTGTAGACCTTCCGGATTACTTCAATATCTAAGCTGCCACTAGGGGGCCACCCCACTCCCATAGATGGCCACTCAACTTCACACAAGGTTCTTAGAGTACTTGAGCTTAAAGTCTGTCCATAGTCATTAATTAAAAATCCTTTTTTGAAGTTCTTAAGCATACAATCTAGGGGGGTAGCAATTTGTCTAGATGATGTCCCACCCATAATGCTTACAGTTACAACACACAAAAGGGAGGGAGTTTTTGGATTTGCGGTAAGGGGTCCCCACTCTTTTAACATTCACGCATCACACATTCTGCACAAAAAATCCCACCCAACAATTTCAGATTTCTCAGATACAGATAAGCTCAAGCGTTTTCGCTTCTAGTCCCCGCGACTAGAAGGTACTAGGGCCTTCGCTGAGAGTTGATCAGGCTCTCCTTCCTCAATTTTTGAGGGGCTGATTTACAATTTTCTAGCTAGAATTACAATACAAAATACAGAATACATACCCGGCGAATGTTCTCCAGTCAGTTGGGTGCTGGGATTAATGCAGGATTGATCCCACCGCTGCCACCAAGAATTGTTGCAGGAATTGATACATGAATTTGTGATGCTTCAGGAGTCAGACAGCACACACCAGAATGAGGGAGAAATCTTCTTTATTTGCCAGCAAACAAAGCAGGACATCAGTTCTAGCTCTCTTCTCTCTCTCTCAGCTCTCTGGATGTTATGGCTTTTGTCTGTCCTCTTCAGCTCTCTTCTCTTCTGTCTGTTCCTTCTGCTCTCTTTCTCTCCTGTTGTCTTCCAGCTTTCTTTCAGCTCTCCTTCCTTTCTTCTGACGTAAACTGCTTCTGCTCCTACTTAAATACTGTTCTATCCCCCTCCTAGCCTTGCCCCCCCTTACTCTCCAATTGGTTAAGGAATAGATTGGTTACCTGGCCTCAACCAATCCTTACTTTTGAAATATCAGTTACATAGGTTCCAGACATCCTAAACTGACCTCTAACCTGGGGCCCCTCAAGCCAGACATTTGGTCTCCAGAACTCTTACATTTCTCATTATGATTGATTTCTCATCTATAGCTTAAACTGGGTTCCCTTAGAGACCAAGAGGCCCAATCTGACATTGGTTATTCTCATATTCCTAGTCAGCTTCATACTACCTGCTAGCTGAACTCTGGCATTCATTAAAGAGGTCAAAAGCCAATCTTACTTAATGGCATTCAGGACCATTTCTACATTTACCTACAATTAATCAAGGAGAAGAGAGCTGACTAGTCCTGACCTCGTTCACCTATCAGCTTATACATTGAACCAGCCAGAACTGCAGATAAGTCAAAACACATGTTTGACCTCTTCACTGCAGTCTTTGCTTAGAAAATACAGCAGAGAGTTGAACAAACATTCCACACAGAATTATTAATTTACACAGAATACAGCATATTCTAAAGTAAGCATCCTTATAAGACATATTCTACATACTTATAATGGTCTATATATCTAAGCTATCTCCTTATAACAAAATCTACATATCAAGAACTTCTGAAATAGTATTTCAGCTTTAAACTACAGTATGCCTAACAGTATACAAATGTTGAGCTAGCATTCATTATTCACAAGGGTGAAAGAAATTCCTGTCTCTGACCTTTCTAACCCAGCCCGGCAAACGCTAGACTTCTAGTAATTAATTCCAGCCTGCATTCCTTTATCTTGCTTGCAAGGTAAAAAGCTAGAATCCAAATTTCAAGCTTTTAACAGAATTAACCCTTCATATGATTTCTCAGAATTAATCTTTGCCCATGGCTGCCTCAGTTACATTCCTCTTTACAATTTCAGGTAGCAAAGGTGAGGAGAGATAGAGAGTGTGATAATGGCAGAGCAAGCTGTAACATTAGCTTCGATCTATGCTCCCAATGAAGGGCAGAAAGCGTTTCTGACTACACTGGGGGGTCATTTTAATTCCTGTCCTCAGGGAAAATTTATAGTTGGGGGGGGGGGGGACTTTAATGCTATGCATAATCCTGTGCTGGATAGGTCGGGTTTGCCTTCAGGGGGTGATGTTTTGCTTTCCCAAGCACTGAGTAGGTTTATTAGAGACTTAGGGATCTTGGATGTGTGGCGAGTTTCTCACCCAGGGGCTAGGGATTATTCGTTTTATTCTCATTCACATGCAATGTATTCCCGTATTGATTATATTTTTGTGGATGTAACACTGACTCACGCTGGATGGTCTTCTGAAATTGGTGTAGCCACCTTGTCAGATCACGCTCCGGTCTGGGTCAGTCTTCCATCGTTAGGGGGAGAGGAGGTGGTCATTGAATACTAGTCTCTTAAAGGAGGAGGGAATTTTAGCTGGCTACAGAAAGCTTCTTCAAAAGTACTTGGAGATCAATGTGGGTTCAGGACCCTCCCTGGGGATTGTTTGGGACGCTCTCAAGGCGGTTTCTAGGGGATTCTTCCTTCAGAAAATTAGTTTTAGGGCTAGACAGCAAAAAGCAGAGGTTGCCAAATGTTTAAACCATTTGAATTTGTTATCAGTAAAACATAAATCCTCTCATTCTGTGACAACATTGAGGGAAATACAGGCATTACGCTTGAAATTGGACCAGGTATACTTGGATCAGTTAAAGTTCTTTCAAGACCAGCAGAGGCACTCTCACTTTGTGTTTAGTCAGTGGCGTACCAAGGTGGGGGGCGGTCCGCCCCGGGTGCATGCCGCTGGAGGGGGCCGCAGCGCGCACCTGGCTCAGAGTTCGCTATCTTCGCTCGTTCGCTGCAGCTCCCTCTGCCCCGGAACAGGTTACTTCCTGTTCTGGGGCAGAGGGAGCTGCAGCGAACGAGCGAAGTTAGCGAACTTTTCGGAGCCGACAGGCGCGCACCGCGGCACCCCCCCCCACAGCGGCGTGCACCCGGGGGGGTGTCATTTCGCTGGGGGGGGGGGGGGAGGTGTCATTTCGCCGGGGGGGAGGGCGCTGCACCCGGGGGGGGCGCATCGGCGATCCGCCCCGGGTGCCATCCTGGCTAGGAACGCCACTGTGTTTAGTAACAAACTGAGTAGGATGTTGGCGCTTAAGTTGAGACATTCAAGAGTTGACAAAACTATTTTGAAAGTGAGGGACGGGTTGGGGGGGCTGGTGACCAATTCAAAACAGATAAGGGAGAAATTTCAATCGTTTTATCAAACACTGTACATGTAGGAAACTGTGACTAATAATAATAGGGCACAAGAATTTCTGTCGGCCTGTTCTTTCCCTACAATTTCACCTGGTCAGAGGGAGGCACTAGATGACAGGGTCTCTGTGGAAGAGGTTGCCAAGGTGATCAAGGCCCTTCCAGCCAGAAAGTCGCCTGGTCTGGATGGATTACCAAATGAATTTTACAAGGCTTTTAAGGGGGAATTGGCACCCATTTTGACGGAAATCATAAATGATGGAAGCCTGGACAGCTGTCATACCCAAATCTGGTAAGAACATGACTGAGTGTGCCTCATATCGTCCCATCTCCATATTAAATTCTGATATAAAAATCTTAGCAAAGGTGCTGGCTAATCGTTTGGCAAAAGTTATGCCTGACTTAATCCATCCAGACCAAACGGGCTTTATTCCTGGTAGATGGGTAATGGATAATATTCGTAGAATGATTAATTTGCTACACATCGCCCAGAAAAATAATCTTCCTGTTTGTTTATTGGGGTTAGATGCCGAAAAGGCCTTTGATAGAGTACATTGGCCTTTTATGTTCCAAGTGTTGGACCAATTTGGAATTGGCTCAGGATTCATAAGGTGGATTTGGGCGCTGTATGCATCGCATAGGGCCTGTGTTAGGGTCAATGGTGGTAATTCCCCAATGTTCTCCTTGTCTCGTGGGACTAGACAGGGATGCCATCTTTCGTCTTTGCTCTTTGCATTGGTTATGGAACCTCTTGCCATATACATCAGGTCTGACCCTAATATATCAGAAATTCAGGTGGGCCCTAGGGACTTAATAAGTTGGCGCTCTTGCGGATGATGTGCTTCTCTCCTTGTCAAAACCATTAATATCACTTCCCAATCTGATGAAAGGATTGTCGTTATTTTCAGTGGTTTCAGGTTTTAAATTAAATGTGAGTAAATCAGAGGCCCTAGCGGTTGGAATTCCCTGTCCAGTGTTGGAATCGCTCCAGCAATCTTTTTCATTTAGGTGGGTAACGGGAGGAATAACTTACCTAGGGGTTACAATCACTCCTCAATTTTCAGAGTTGTTCTCGGCCAATTATCCACAACTTTTGAAGGCGGTTTATAGAGACTTAGAGAGGTGGGATACCATGGAATGTCTTGGCTGGGTAGAATAGCGGTTTTAAAGATGAACGTTCTGCCGCACTTGATGTACTTGTTTCAAGTTCTTCCTATTCGGGTTTCAAGGGGCTTTCTGTCAGGTGTGCAGTATAAATTGGTCCGTTTTGTTTGGGCTAATAAGCGCCCACATTTGCCTAGGTCTCTCTTATACAAGGATAGGAAGAGAGGGGGTTTGGGTGTACCAAATGTTTTGTGGTACTACAAGGCAGCTCAGGCGCGAGCGGCTTTCGAGTGTTTTCAGGATCAGTCTCATAAATTATGGGTGAAGTTGGAACAGGCTGGGGTTGGTTCTTGTCCACTTAGTGCCTTGATGTGGATCCCCAGTAAACATCGGTTGTGTCCTTCAATTCTTTCTACATTCACTTATTGGGACGGGTTGTTTCTTCGACCTGATGCGGTGTTATCTAAGCTCTCGCCGATAGAGTATAACCCACTATTTCCCCCGGGTGTTTCTTCAGGGATCTTTCGCAGATGGTGGTCCTTAGGTCTGGTTTCTTGGGGTCAGTTCTTTGATGAGGGCAGTGTGCTTTCTTTTGACTCTTTGAAAGAACAATACCATCTCTTACCTAATGAGATGTTTGCTTATTGCCAGTTGAGACACTTTCTTACCTCAAGGGAGATCCAGGCCACTATAGTGTGGGAAGAATCGTTTATTGAGGACCTTTGTGTGGATTCCAAGACTACCAGGGTCTTATTACATGTCTTTGCTCCTTTTTAAGGGGACGAATGGGTCCTAGTTATGCCCATAGGGAGAAGTGGCAACAGGTGCTGGGGGTGACAATTGGTGAGGGTGACTGGTCCCTTTTTGAGAATAACTGGTCAAAAATTTCTATTTCAGTCCCTTATCAAGAAAATGTAGTTAAGGTGCTTTACCGGTGGTATTTGACTCCGGTTAGGTTGCACCATATGTTTCCTGGAGTCTCACCACTGTGTTGGCACGGCTGTGGACAATGGGTCACATTTGGTGGACCTGTAATAAAATCAGGGCCTATTGGAAAGCAATAGAACATAGATTGCAACGGTGGATCCTAAGGCCGGTCAAGTGGTCCCCAGAGTATTTTCTATTTTCAAAAAAACTGCCAGGACTAGCAAAATCCCAAGCGTTGTTAGCCAGACAAGTAATGGTGGCGGCGAGAGTTGTGGTGGCAGCTTGTTGGAAATCACCTACAGTCCCACCATTGACAAGATGGTTCAACAAATTATGGTATACTAGTAAAACATGCCAGTTTCTGGTGCAAATGAAACGGGCGCTAGCAAGGTTTTCCTCCCGAACCCCCCCCCCTCCCTGCTCACCCCTTCGGCGTTGTGAAGGCACTGACCGCCATTGTTGCGGACCTCGTCAATGCACGCCAACGCCACCTTCAATGTGCTGAGTCATTGGTTGTGAAGCCACTGACGCCATAGCTCCGCCCTCGACGTCATCACATTTGACGCGAGGGCAGGGCCCCAACACAGTGATTTTGGTGGCTTCACCACCACGAACCCTTCGAACCGGAAGGAAGTGCCCGGAGGAACTGACAGTGACGTCAGTGTCCTCAGAACGTTGAGGGTGAGTTTTATTATATAGGATATGTGAAATGGACAGGATTCGGGCAGTGAGAGGCCATATGGAGGCAAAGTGGGAGGCAATCTGGGAGCCCTTTCTGAAGCACTGTGAATGTTAAGGGGGGGAGAGGGTGGAGTTTGGTGGTGGGGGAGGGTATGGACTTGGATAAACTAGAGTGGGGGAGGGGGGCTAGGATATTTTATTGTAAAATCTTAAAAACTTGGGAGTCCTAGTTTTTATTATTCGATAAGATTCGATTATTGATTCGATAAGGCATTATGGTCATGTTGTAATAATTTGGGGTTTTCATTATTGCTGATATGTATCATGTTCTTCTTTAGATCTTGTTTTCACTGTATAGGAATCCTTGAAGTTTCAATAAAGACTCTTTTCAAATTAAAAAAAATATCAGGTAGTCTTACTTAGTATTGTTCATCAATTGCAACCTCTTACATCTGCAGAATTGAAATGTTTAGATCATTTGATAAATATCTCTGAGTCCACTTTTCCACACCAGTGCACTGCACAATTACCTTCTGTACCTGCCTCATTGCATATTCATTATGAGATCCTTCAGAAAGGACCCGTTTGGTTCACTGATGGATCTTGTCAACATGGAAATGCTGAATTTGCCGCCGTCAATTATACGCCCACTGAGACTCCTATTGATATTGTACAATTTTGATTACCACACGATTATACAGCACAGACAGCTGAATTAGCTGCAGTGTTGTATGTCTTGCAGAACAAATCATTGAATGAGGATGTCTCTATTGTTACTGATTCCTGTTATGTTTTTTCTTCATTGCATACTCACATACGTAAATGGAACCACAGAGGTATGGTCACCCTTTACGTCATGTGACTCTATGGAATCAAGTGTTTGAAGCGTTACAAGAACGCCATAATAAAAATTTACGTATAGCTATTAAATGGATTAAAGCAAATCAGGAAACTGTATTCTCTTTTGAAATTAATGGTAATCATATGGCAGATGATTTAGCTAAAGAAGTTACAGAAACTGTCCCCAGTCACGTTGTTGATAGTACAGCAGCAGTGATTATGTTTGTTGACACTTCCCTACCCCAAATTTTGGACAGGTCACAGCTCTATGAAGCTCTACAGGCTTCCGCCACTCAGGCTGAATTGAGATCCTGGAAGTTAACAGGATGTACACTGAATTCCCAAAGCTTGTGGGTGTACCATGCTGGCCAAATTTGTGTAGCACAGCACAACTTATCTTTATTATTGTACGCATTGCACTATCCCTTACATTTGAGTGTTACTATTATGTATGATAACCTTTCTTCCAAAGTTTGGGCCCCACAAATGCTGTCACTTAGTCATACTGTTGTTCGCCACTGTTATAAATGCTTTTCTCCGAGGATAAGCAGGCTGCTTGTTCTCACTGATGGGTGACGTCCACGGCAGCCCCTCCAATCGGAACTTCACTAGCAAAGGCCTTTGCTAGTCCTCGCGCACCCATGCGCACCGCGCATGCGTGGCCGTCTTCCCGCCCGAACCAGCTCGTGTTCGTCAGACTTCTTTTGTCCGCGCTCGGTACGGTCGTGTTTGCGCCGTTCGCGCCCCTTAAGTTGACCCTCGCGCGTCTTTTGACTTTTCGCTTTGAAAAAAAAAAAAAAAGGGATTTCGGAGAAGGGCCTTTCGGTCTTTTTCCCCTTCCCGTATTTCCAGTTTTTGGCCCCGTGAAGTTTTCTTTCGTTTTCGGGGTAGGCCCTTTTGAGGCCTCGGGTCGAGTTTTTTCTCCCCCTCTTTTTGGTGCCTTACCGCAATTACGAGTTTTGATTTCGCCGGCGTGATTTTTCCGCCCATGTCATCGAAGTCTCCCAGCGGCTTCAAGAAGTGCACCCAGTGCGCCCGGGTAATCTCGCTCACTGATAGGCACGCGTCGTGTCTTCAGTGTCTGGGGGCTGGGCACCGCCCGCAGGCCTGTAGTCTTTGCGCCCTTTTACAGAAAAGGACTCAGGTAGCGAGATTGGCCCAGTGGAACGTTTTGTTCTCGGGCTCTTCGTCGGCATCGGCACCGGGAGTATCGAGTGCGTCGACGTCGACAGCGTCAAGACCTCCGTCCTCGGCCGCGACTGTATCGGTTGCATCGAGGCATCGACCCTCTGAATCGTCGGGGCCGAGACATCGGAAGGCTGCGTCGGCGTCGGTGGTACCGGGACCTCCACTAGTGCTGATGTCGTCGGACGGTGGTGCTTTGACTGGAGTGCAGGTGAGGGCTGTCCATTCCCCTGCTGGTGGCGGTGAGCCTTCGGGTGGGTCTCCCCCTACCCTGAGGGCTCCTGCGGTACAGCCCCCCCCCCCCCCCCGAGACCGACCTTCTTCGGCCTCGGCACTGAGGAAGCGACGGCTGGATTCTACGTCCTCGTCAGTACCGGGAAGCTCCGGTGACGTGCTTCGTTTGAAAAAGTCAAAGAAGCATCGACACCGGTCCCCTTCCCGCGTCGGTACCGAGAGCTCTGGGTCGCCGAGGGAGTCGGCACCCAGTAGGCACCGTGAGGACCGCTCACCCTCTGTTCAGGAGGTGTCGATGCGCTCCACCTTGGACAGCCCGGAACAGCCTCCACGCCCGGAACAGACTCTGACTTCGACACCTGCATCGGCTTCCATGTCTTTCTCCACAGCCGCCCTGCACGAGAGTCTCCGGGCCGTTCTCCCAGAGATCCTGGGAGAGCTGTTGCGCCCTTCCCCTCCGGTACCGGGGGTGCTTGCGCCACCGGTACCGTCGAGTGAGGCGCCGGCTGGCCCCTTGCCCGGGGTGAGGTCTCCGACATCGGTGCCGCTTGCGGTACCGACTGCGGTCGCCTCCCACGAAGGCTCCCCGACGACGTCGGCGGAGGGAGCTTCGCCAGTGCGGGCGAGGGAGTCTACCTCTCGACGCTCACACCGTGGCCGTGGTTCCACGGAGTCGAGCCGGGCACGGCTTCAGACACAGGTTCATGAACTTGTGTCTGATACCGATGGTGAGGCCTCGTGGGAGGAGGAGGAGGACATCAGGTATTTCTCTGACGAGGAGTCTGATGGCCTTCCTTCTGATCCCACTCCCTCCCCTGAAAGGCAGCTTTCTCCTCCCGAGAGCCTGTCTTTTGCGGCCTTTGTCCGGGAGATGTCTACGGCCATCCCCTTCCCGGTGGTTGTGGAGGACGAGCCCAGGGCTGAAATGTTTGAGCTCCAGGACTATCCTTCTCCACCTAAGGAAGCGTCCACAGTACCCATGCATCATGTCCTAAAAAAGACATTGCTGGCGAACTGGACCAAGTCTTTAAGTAATCCCCACATTCCCAAGAAGATCGAGTCCCAGTACCGGATCCATGGGGACCCAGAGCTGATGCGCACTCAGTTGCCTCACGACTCTGGAGTTGTGGATTTGGCCCTAAAGAAGGCTAAGAGTTCTAGGGAGCATGTTTCGGCGCCCCCGGGCAAAGACTCTAGAACCTTAGACTCCTTTGGGAGGAAGGCCTACCATTCTTCTATGCTCGTGGCAAAAATCCAGTCTTACCAGCTCTACACGAGCATACACATGCGGAATAATGTGCGGCAGTTGGCGGGCTTGGTGGACAAGCTCCCTCCTGAGCAAGCCAAGCCATTTCAGGAGGTGGTCAGGCAGCTGAAGGCGTGCAGAAAGTTCCTGGCCAGAGGGGTGTATGACACCTTTGATGTTGCGTCCAGGGCCGCTGCTCAAGGTGTGGTGATGCGCAGACTCTCATGGCTGCGTGCCTCTGACCTGGAGAATAGGATCCAGCAGCGGATTGCGGACTTGCCTTGCCGTGCGGACAATATTTTTGGAGAGAAGGTCGAACAGGTGGTAGAGCAGCTGCACCAGCGGGATACCGCTTTCGACAAGTTCTCCCGCCGGCAGCCTTCAGCTTCTACCTCCACAGGTAGACGTTTTTATGGGGGAAGGAAGACTGTTCCCTACTCTTCTGGTAAGCGTAGGTACAATCCTCCTTCTCGACAGCCTGCGGCCCAGGCTAAGCCCCAGCGGGCTCGCTCTCGTCAGCAGCGTGCACCTCAGCAAGGCCCCTCGGCTCCCCAGCAAAAGCAAGGGACGAGCTTTTGACTGGCTCCAGCAGAGCATAGTCGATATCAATGTGTCAGTGCCGGGCGATCTGCCGGTCGGGGGGAGGTTGAAAGTTTTTCACCAAAGGTGGCCTCTCATAACCTCCGACCAGTGGGTTCTCCAAATAGTCCGGCAAGGATACACCCTCAATTTGGTTTCCAAACCTCAAATTGCCCACCGGGAGCTCAATCCTACAGCTTCCAGCACAAGCAGGTACTTGCAGAGGAACTCTCCGCCCTTCTCAGGGCCAATGCGGTCGAGCCCGTGCCATCCGGGCAAGAAGGGCTGGGATTCTATTCCAGGTACTTCCTTGTGGAAAAGAAAACAGGGGGGATGCGTCCCATCCTAGACCTAAGGGCCCTGAACAAATATCTGGTCAAAGAAAAGTTCAAGATGCTTTCCCTGGGCACCCTTCTTCCCATGATTCAGGAAAACGACTGGCTATGCTCTCTGGACTTGAAGGATGCCTACACGCACATCCCGATACTGCCAGCTCACAGACAGTATCTGCGATTTCAGCTGGGCACACGTCACTTCCAGTACTGTGTGCTACCCTTTGGGCTCGCCTCTGCACCCAGAGTGTTCACGAAGTGCTTGGCTGTAGTAGCAGCAGCGCTTCGCAGGCTGGGAGTGCACGTGTTCCCCTATCTCGACGATTGGCTGGTGAAGAACACATCCGAGGCAGGAGCTCTAAAGTCCATGCAGATGACTATTCGCCTCCTGGAGCTACTGGGGTTTGTGATAAATTATCCAAAGTCCCATCTTCTCCCAGTGCAGAGACTCGAATTCATAGGAGCTCTGCTGGATTCTCGGACGGCTCGTGCCTATCTCCCAGAGGCGAGAGCCAACAACTTGTTGTCCCTCGTCTCGCGGGTGCGAGCGTCCCAGCAGATCACAGCTCGGCAGATGTTGAGATTACTGGGCCACATGGCCTCCACAGTTAATGCGACTCCCATGGCCCGCCTTCACATGCGATCTGCTCAATGGACCCTAGCTTCCCAGTGGTTTCAGGCTGCTGGGGATCTAGAAGACGTGATCCACCTGTCCACGAGTTTTCTCAAATCCCTGTATTGGTGGACGATTTGGTCCAATTTGACCCTGGGACGTCCTTTTCAAATTCCCTAGCCACAAAATGTGCTGACTACGGATGCGTCTTTCCTGGGGTGGGGAGCTCATGTCGATGGGCTTCACACCCAAGGAAGCTGGTCCCTCCAGGAACGTGATCTGCAGATCAATCTCCTGGAGTTACGAGCGGTCTGGAACGCTCTGAAGGCTTTCAGAGATCGGTTGTCCCACCAAATTATCCAAATTCAGACAGACAACCAGGTTGCCATGTATTACATCAACAAGCAGGGGGGCACCGGATCTCGCCCCCTGTGTCAGGAAGCCGTCAGCATGTGGCTTTGGGCTCGCCGTCAGGGCATGGTGCTCCAAGCCACATACCTGGCAGGCGTAAACAACAGTCTGGCCGACAGACTGAGCAGGATTATGCAACCTCACGAGTGGTCGCTCAACTCCCAAGTAGTGCGACAGATCTTCCAGGTGTGGAACACCCCCTTGGTAGATCTCTTTGCATCTCTAGCCAACCACAAGGTCCCTCAGTTCTGTTCCAGGCTTCAGGCCAACGGCAGACTGGCACCGGATGCCTTCCTCCTGGACTGGGGGGAGGGTCTCCTGTATGCTTATCCTCCCATACCTCTGGTCGGGAAGACTTTGTTGAAACTCAAGCAAGACCGAGGCACCATGATTCTGATTGCTCCCTTTTGGCCGCGTCAGATCTGGTTCCCCCTTCTTCTGGAGTTATCCTCCGAAGAACCGTGGAGATTGGAGTGTTTTCCAACCCTCATCATACAGGACGAAGGGGCGCTTCTGCATCCCAACCTCCAGTCTCTGACTCTCACGGCCTGGATGTTGAGAGCGTAGACTTTGCCTCTTTGGGTCTGTCGGAGGGTGTCTCCTGCATCTTGCTTGCTTCCAGAAAAGATTCCACTAAGAGGAGTTACTTCTTTCTATGGAAGAGGTTTGCCGTCTGGTGTGACAGCAAGGCCCTAGATCCTCGCTCTTGTCCTACACAGACCCTGCTTGAATACCTTTTGCACTTGTCTGAGTCTGGTCTCAAGACCAACTCTGTAAGGGTTCACCTTAGTGCAATCAGTGCATACCATTACCGTGTGGAAGGTAAACCGATCTCAGGGCAGCCTTTAGTTGTTCGCTTCATGAGAGGTTTGCTTTTGTCAAAGCCCCCCGTCAAACCTCCTACAGTGTCATGGGATCTCAATGTCGTTCTCACCCAGCTGATGAAACCTCCTTTTGAGCCACTGAACTCCTGCCATCTGTAGTATTTGACCTGGAAGGTCATTTTCTTGGTGGCAGTTACTTCAGCTCGTAGAGTCAGTGAGCTGCAGGCCCTGGTAGCCCAGGCCCCTTACACCAAATTTCATCATAACAGAGTAGTCCTCCGCACTCACCCTAAGTTCTTGCCAAAGGTAGTGTCGGAGTTCCATCTGAACCAGTCAATTGTCTTGCCAACATTCTTTCCCCGTCCTCATTCCTGCCCTGCTGAACGTCAGCTGCACACATTGGACTGCAAGAGAGCATTGGCCTTCTATCTGGAGCGGACACAGCCCAAAAGACAGTCCGCCCAATTGTTTGTTTCTTTTGATCCCAACAGGAGGGGAGTGGCTGTGGGGAAACGCACCATATCCAATTGGCTAGCAGATTGCATTTCCTTCACTTACGCCCAGGCTGGGCTGGCTCTTGAGGGTCATGTCACGGCTCATAATGTTAGAGCCATGGCAGCGTCGGTAGCCCACTTGAAGTCAGCCACTATTGAAGAGATTTGCAAAGCTGCGACGTGGTCATCTGTCCACACATTCACATCTCATTACTGCCTGCAGCAGGATACCCGACGCGACAGTCGGTTCGGGCAGTCAGTGCTTCAGAATCTGTTCGGGGTTTGGAATCCAACTCCACCCCCCTAGGCCCATGTTTATTCTGTTCCAGGCTACACTCTCAGTTAGTTGGATAAATTGTTAGGTCAATCTCAGTTATGTCCTTGCCGTTGCGAGGCCCAATTGACCATGTTTGTTGTTTTGAGTGAGCCTGGGGGCTAGGGATACCCCATCAGTGAGAACAAGCAGCCTGCTTGTCCTCGGAGAAAGCGAATGCTACATACCTGTAGAAGGTATTCTCCGAGGACAGCAGGCTGATTGTTCTCACAAACCCGCCCGCCTCCCCTTTGGAGTTGTGTCTTCCCTTGTCTTTGTCTTGTTACATATGAGACTGACGAACACGAGCCGGTTCGGGCGGGAAGACGGCCGCGCATGTGTGGTGCGCATGGGCGCGCAAGGACTAGCAAAGGCCTTTGCTAGTGAAGTTCCGATTAGAGGGGCTGCCGTGGACGTCACCCATCAGTGAGAACAATCAGCCTGCTGTCCTCGGAGAATACCTTCTACAGGTATGTAGCATTCGCTTTTGAATACCCCCAAGTGTGAAAACGTGATTCCCCCAGGTAAGTTGCCTACTGTACAAGGCCCTGGCTTGCACTGATACTGTGATTTTACAGACATGCTCATACAAGTAAAAGGACAAAGATTTTTGTTAGTCTGTGTGGATGCGTTCTCTAAATGGGTTGAAGCGGTTCCCTGCACCCGAGAAACTGGTCAGGTAATGGCCCAGGTTTTGTGCAATGATATAATTCCCAGATTTGGTATTCCCTGCAAAATTACTACTGATAATGGATCAAACTTTGTTAATGAATTGATCCACACCTTGACTGCTAAATTACAAATTACTCACTGGACGGTAAGCATTTACAAACCCACCAGCAATGGCCTGGTTGAAAGATAAAATGGTTTGTTAAAAACAAAATTACGGCAACTCATGGCAAATGGCATTAAAAATTGGCTAAATGCCTTGCCCCTAGCAGGGCCGCCGAGAGGAAGGGGACAGGAGGGACAAAAGTCTCAGGGCCCGGGCCTCCAGGGGGGCCCGGTGCCGCTGCCGCCTGGCCCACCCTCTGTCACTCCCGGAACTAACCTTAAGCCTCCTTTCACTTCGCAGCAAGCAGCAGCAGGTCAGGCCACTCCTTCCTTCCATGTCCCGCCCTTGCCTGATGTAACATCTGGAAGGGCGGGGCACGGAAGGAAGGAGGAGAGGTCTGCTCTGCCACTGCTTGCTGCAAAGTGAAAGGAGGCTTAAGGTTAGTTCCAAGGGCTCGGCCCGATAGCGGGTGGAGGGGGCCCGGCGTCCTCGGGTGGGTGGGCGGCGGGGGGGCCCAGTGATCTCAGGTGGGCGGCGACCTTGGGTGGGCGGCGACTTTGGGTGGGGGGACCGGGGGCGGCCTTGTCCCGGGCCCGGCTCCAGCTCTCGGCGGCCCAGGCCCCTAGCACTGCTTACTTTGCGTGCTACTCCTCAGGCATTAAAATTAACCCCTTTTCAATTGTGTACTGGACGTAGAATGCGCCTCATTGCAGGTAATCCTGATCATTGCTTGCCAGATCCTTACTCAGTTTACTGGGATCGATTACAGAATGTGATAACCTCTTTGTCTTGCTTTTCAGAGGAAATGCCAGACAAAAGGGGGGATGTAAATCCCAAGGCCTTGAAAGTAGGAGATCTAGTACTGTATAATAGTGCTACAGGTATGAGCCTTGGTCCCATGCTTAGCTTTGGTTCAGGCTTCAAAATGAGAGAAAAGCTTGCAGGCCTGTGTAACTCTGACTTGACCTCCAGTGTTGGAGCACTGCAGAGAACCAAAGCACCCACTATGTTATCACCAAAGCACTGCAAAGAACAACAGGAAATCACAAGGGTGGGGGTCTAACTGACAGAGTGATATTGTTTATCAACATGGTGGGAAAGGAAAAGTTTGTGGTCAGAACAGCCAGGTGTAAGGGAATTGCAAAAGTTTGTGGTTAAGCAAGCTAAGAATGAGAACATGTTTAAGATTTGAAGCTACTCATTAGCATAAGCCAATCAGTGTAGACCATGACATTAATATAGATCCTATCAGATGTGCTTACTGTCATACTACCAGTATCCTGTATGAACATATAAAAGTTAGGGTACTTCCTGCTTCAAGTCAGAGAGAGGGTTGGTCACTCTCTCTCTGTGGGAAACCAATACATTGCGTCAGAATTGGCAAATTACCCAATTGCTTTCCCATGAATACCTTTGAGTGATAAAATATATCACATAAGACTACAACCCAGATAGCACCTGTTTGCAACTGGGGAATTATATTCCTATAACCATTGAATGGTATTTCTCATGACAAATAGTGTTCTGTAAATTGTGTCTGCAGACTAATGGCTAATTGTAATTATACTTGATGCCTAAGAAATAAAAGATACCTTCTTATACTCTTAACTATATTTAGTATGTGTTCTTGGCTACTTATGAGCTAGTACACAGCTCTGGTAAGTAAGGAGTTCAGATTTACAAGGTGAATATATTAAAAGCAGCCTTGGGGAGTTTCCTGTGCTCGAGATACCTCCGCAAACACTACACCCACAAAACTTGGAAAGACCCTATTTATGTTGGACCTTTTCGAATTGAGGCCTTGTCAGCTACAGCAGCAAAGTTACAGGACCATACTTCCTGGGTCCATTTGAAGGACATTCGCATCTATCATTGTCCTGATGCTTCCGACAGAACAACGGCTGCAGACTCAGAACGCCATATTGCTGACCCAGCAGTGTCTGGAACCACACAATATTAAGCTCACTGTTATTGGACTCTTGTTTGTTTTTACCTTTGTTTTAGCATTAATTTTATTTTTATTAGCAAGACTCCACATTATATTTGCTTAACCATTACTTACTTTTTACTTACTATTATAGGACTTTTTACTTTAGTCATAATTTTGTTTTTATTAGAAAAAAACTGTATTATTTTTGTTTAGAATAACCACTAGTATGCATGTTAATTGTTTATTGTCCACTCTTTTTAACTTGGCCACTCTTATCCACTCCAGTGATGTAGAGGGGGATTTTGACTCCCTTGTAACCATTAATTCAGATGACTTGAATCCCCAAGAGGTGGATAGATATTATGCTCTGGGGCACTATCCAGTTAAGATTACTATCAAATCTAATATAACTGATGAGACAGTCACGTTGCAATTAGATATTTGCAGTATAGCCTCTTGTGGATCTTTAGAGTGGCAATGATGGTATTCTAAATTTTATGTTTACCTATGTACTTACCCTGAAATGAGTAATTATACATCTCCCTGTACACAGTGGTCAAACGTATGGTGGTACACTGGACCTAATTATCCAACCAGTGGACATCACGCTTGGGATAACCCTTTACATACAAATATTACCATAGTTCGACAGTCGGTGGACCCCACCACTTGTGAGATACAGAAATGTAACCCTGTGCTCATAACCTTTAAGGGAATGTATAAGGCAATGAACCGTACATTTGGTATAGGAATAGAAGCCACTAACACGGACCTTATTGGCCGCTTTCATATTGTGGTCATTTCTCCCTCACTATCCAATATTGTGCCAAGCAATCACCTGATACCCCAAATCCCTGAAACAAAAATTCCCATCATAATTCTCAACGTAACTAGTTTAAAGGAAACGTTTACTCTTGAAACTGGTTATGGTGGCACAAATTTGTGGATGGACTGGATACGGTTCACAACTCGTAGTTTGAATTTATCTGATTGTTATGTTTGCTCCTCCTCTTGCCCTAAGCCCTTGGCTGTTCATTTCCCTTTGAATCTTATAAATGATTATAATGGTAAAATGTGTATGTTAAAATTGCTCCAAGGTACTAAAAATAATGATAATTCTTGCCTTTCCCTCAGTTTATTATTTCCTGAATTACCCAAAGATGCGAGGATACCTCCGGTGTTTAAGACACCTGTTTCTGGGACAATATTCCAGACATGTATATTAAGAGAAAAGATCAAAAATTCCTATTTTGTAGGAAATTTATCCTCTTGTAATTCTAGCCTACTCCCCGGTGAGAAACTTGACTTTTCAAGCTTTTCACGTCCCCGAGCAGATATCTGGTGATATTTTGGAACTAAAACCCTGTATTCCACTTTACCCTCTAACTGGTATGGACAGTGTGCTTTGGTTCAGCTAATAGTCCCACTCACCATAGCATCTCGACATATTGATACACCAGTCTCCTCTAGAAGGAAAAGGGATATTAAAGGCTCCTTTGATGATAGGATTTACATAGATGCTATAGGTGTTCCTATGGGGGTACCAGATGAATTTAAAGCTCGCAACCAAATTGCTGCAGGTTCTGAATCTTCATTATTCTGGTGGTCTACTATTAACAAGAATGTTGACTGGATTAACTATATTTATTATAACCAACAAAGTTTCATTAATTACACTCGAGATGCAGTTAAAGGCATTCCTATCCAATTGGATGCTACGAGCCAGATGGCTTGGGAAACCGCTTAGTCCTTGATATGATATTGGCAAAAGAAGGAGGAGTTTGTATCATGTTAGGAGGACAATGTTGTACCTTTATTCCTAACAATACTGCACCTGATGGGACCATAACTATTGCCTTGTAAGGACTCACTACCTTAGCGATGAACTTGCTGAGAATTCTGGTATAGATACCACCTGGACTGGGTGGATGGACAATATCTTTGGGAAATGGAAAACCTTTATATTATCTGGTTTAACCACATTGATAATTATTATTGCTGTTTTTGTACTTCTTGGCTGTTGTGTAATACCTTGTATCAGAAGCTTGGTGCAACGTTTAATTGAAACTGCTTTAAGTAAGAGAGAACCCATAGGACACAATGTTCTGTATGAAAAACTACACATTAACACAGATTGAAGATGTATGTTGATGATGATGTTTAAATCTTTTATGATTTCCTTTGCCTAGCATTTGTTATCTTCCTCCGGGATCATTTAGATGGGAGGATATTGTAAGTGGGAAGTGGACCAATGACTTCAGGACGCCGAGACTAAAGTGATACTTTATTGTAGACTCAACACAGTACTGTGTTTCGGCCACAGGCCTGCCTCAGGAGTCTTGAGCAGTGTAAAGAATTTTTTGAATCACTGTCTCGTCTTGGATGTTACCAAAAAAAATTTTTTATCCAACGCTGGATGGTCTAATCAAAGACTTCCAAGATCGTACGAAAACGCTTGTAGGTTCTATTTTTTTTTCTATATCTGTACCCCATGGGATTTTGACTCATAACCACTTGTAAACACTCGCCTCCACCTACCCTCCTCTCTTCCTTCCCGTTCACATTAATTGATTTGATTTGCTTACTTTATTTATTTTTTGTCTATTAGATTGTAAGCTGTTTGAGCAGGGACTGTCTTTCTTCTATGTTTGTGCAGCGCTGCGTATGCCTTGTAGCGCTATAGAAATGCTAAATAGTAGTAGTAGTAGTAGTAATTTTGTGTTCATCCACTCTGTGGAAAGCTTTCCAGGATATTGTAAGTAGCATAAGGCCCGGGGAAGGTTGAAGAGGGGCAATATACATTTCACTATAACCACATTGTCTTGTTACACTTAGCCCAATCCCTGCTCACGATTTTTCTATGTGGATATGGAACATGACTTGTATCCATAAACTCCCCATGTACGATCCAGGCCCATATGCTCCTTAGTGCCCATACATGAGGTCGTGTGGCCAGGACGGGTATTCCAGCCAACGGAATTTAAGTGGTTTGTGACCTAAAACAGCCTACGGCCAGGGCACTAACAATTGGGCATACACCTCACTTCAACCAGGTGAAGCCCTTACTAAAGGCCTTCAAGGGGGGACATGTATATTGTGGGTACAATTATGAACTATGAAATATGAACCACGGTTAAAGCCAGTAAGAGCTAAGGCCTAACAGAGCATATAGGCTGACAGGCCTAAGTGTTTGAGTGTCTCTTAGTTGACCTCTTTACTGAATCAGAGCTCATAATCTACTGGCACCTAAGTAAACACTATAGATAATAAACATAGTTATGCACCCTAGAGCAGAGTCAAAGGGCAAAGGCCATAAATCGTGAGGCCCAGGAACTTATGATCTGATAAGATGTCCTTGCGGGAAACTGGCCTGGGAAAGGAGGAGACCATAAACAGAGATGGGAGTGTGGTTTAACAGGTGAGAGGGACCAGATGGCTTTGAAAGGAGACTGGATGATCCTGGGTAAGATAGCTTGTTGAAGGCTTGTAAATCATTGTTAAACACAAGTGTATAAAAATAGCTGTCTCAGTTTTATATGTTGGAGCGATAGATACAGCTAGCATATCTATGCAGTAGTTCTATCCTCCCATGAGAAAATTAATTGTATCAATACTTGGGAAGTGAATAAAATATACTTTCTCATAGACGCACAGCCTTGGTCTTTTATCTCTGCAAATTGTGGGTAACTGATATATGAAGATTTGTAGAGGTGGTAAAAAGACCTAAACATTTAAGATAGTTAATTCACTCTAAGTTTTTTTTTTCACCGTTTTTCTCATTTTATCACAGTCTCCTTTTTTAAAGTTAAACGCTAATGTATTTGATTTCCTATGTATACTTACTTCAAAGTTAATATCAAATCCTATCATATTATGATCCCTGTTATCTCCCTGTTATCAAGCGGCCCCAGCCCCATTACCTCCCGCACCAGATCATGCGCTCCACTAAAGACTAGGTCTAGAATGTTTCCTTCTCTCGTCGGCTCCTGTACCAGATGCTCCATAAAGCTGGCCTTGATTTCATCAAGGAATTTTACCTCTCTAGCGTGCCCCGATGTTACATTTACCCAGTCAATATTGGGGTAATTGAAATGGGATATCTAGACGATGCAGGACTTAGAGATAAGACTACAATAATTGAATTACCTGCTGGAAATTGTGGAAGATTTTTTTCAACGTGTTGTTGCCATCCAAGATAAGTAACGTTTTTCATTGTTATATATATAATTGTGTCTCCACCTATGAGTGTTGTTGAAGGTGGATGGACAGCATTTCATGAAGTGATCTAATGTGGAGTTTTTTTTTTGAGACTCATGATTAAAGAGGCACTCTTTCTTATTATAAGGTGTGTCCTTTGGAAGGAGGTGTTGCCGGTTATACTGAGGTCTCTTTTTTTCCTCCACAATTTTTTCATGTGTGACAGTCCATAACCTCCTCTCAACTCTGTGACGATTGTAGAAAGCTAGAAAGTAGTGGTAATTGAAATCATCCATTATTATTGTGTTGCCCAGTTTGTTAGCATCCCTAATTTCCTTTAACATTTCTGCATCCGTCCGTTCATCCTGGCCAGGCAGACGATAGTACACTCCTATCACTATCCTTTTCCCATTTACACATGGAATTTCAATCCACAGTGATTCCAAGAAGTGTTTTGTTTCCTGCAGAATTTTCAAGCTATTTGATTCAAGGCTCTCGTTAATATACAATGCTACCCCTCCACCAATTCGATCCACCCTATCACTACAATATAATTTGTACCCCGGTATGACAGTGTCCCACTATCCTCCTTCCACCAGGTCTCAGAGATGCCTATTATATCTAATTTTTCATTTAGTGCAATATATTCTAACTCTCCCATCTTATTTCTTAGGCTCCTGGCATTCGCATATAGACATTTCAAACTATGTTTGTTGTTCCTATTTACATCATGCTTAGTACTTGACAGTATTAATTTGCAATCCTTTGTCTGATTTTTATTTAAGGACACCTGATCTACTACGGTCTCTTTTGCAACCTCACTATCAGGATGCCCTATCTTCCCTGTTTTGGTGATATCTTTGAAAGATACCTTATTCCGAACCATGCGCTTTTGAGCGACTGTCGGCCTTCCCCCCATTTCTAGTTTAAAAGCTACTCTATCTCCTTTTCAAATGCTGATGCCAGCAGCCTGGTCCCACCCTGGTTAAGGTGGAGCCCATCCTTTTGGAATAGGCTCCCCCTTCCCCAGAATGTTGCCCAGTTCCTAACAAATCTAAAACCCTCCTTCCTGCACCATCGTCTCATCTACGCATTGAGAGTCTGGAACTCTGCCTGTCTCTTGGGCCCTGCGCGTGGAACGGGTAGCATTTCAGAAAATGCTACTCTAGAGGATCTGGATTTGAGCTTTCTACCTAAGAGCCTAAATTTGGCTTCCAGAACCTCTCTCCCACATTTTCCTATGTCATTGGTACCTACATGTACCAAGACAGCCAGCTCCTCCCCAGCACTATCTAAAATCCTATCTAGGTGACGCATGAGGTCCACCACCTTCGCACCAGGCAGGCAAGTCACCAGGCAATCCTCATGTCCACCAGCCACGCAGCTATCTATATGTCTAATGATCGAATCACCAACTACAACAGCTGTCCTAACCTTTCCCTCCTGGGCAGCACTTCGAGGCATATCCTCTGTGTGACAGACTAAACTAGATCCTGCAGTGCCTGCTAGATTCTATCTGTTAATGCTGTGGTACAAAGTTTTTAAAACTAAGTGGAAAAGACTATGGAGATTAGTTGATAAAATTTGCTTTTTATATTTTTATTTTGCCTATCACTAACCTACAATTCCTCCTTTAAACCCAAATCTTTAAGTTCCCAAAGCACAAAGCAAAATAGTGTTCACTTACTAGAGAAATGTCCTCTTCTCTCAGAACTTCTCAGAAACCAGTCCCTACAAAAGGCAGAATATTCAAATAATGAAGTGGCAATTGCCTGATACCATACCAAAAAGGAACTCCATCTCTTCTCAAAAGTGGCCAGTTGGTTATGATGTATAGCAGTCAACTTGCTAGGGTAGTAGGCTTGTCATAGCTTTGGTTTGATGGTGGCCATAGATGGAAGGTCCATAGTAGTCCAAAGTCTTACCACCTCTCTACGTGCTATTGCTACACACTGATAATACTTTAAACTGGGAATCAGGGAAGTTGGGAGATTGCCATTGCAGTAAGAATACCTTCAGATCAGTAGGTACCTGCACTCTTAGTATTTAAGAAAATGTTTGGACATACATTGACCACAACTTTTGTATCATCAGACAGTCCCACCATACATGCCATAAGTGCCTCTACTCCCACACACACCCTCCAATGAAGAGCAGGTGAAGTAGAAGATAATAATGAGAGGCGAGTGGAGAAAAAGCTACTATCTATAGAGTACTTTAAGACCTTGATTTACCAAATTTGCTGAAACTGAAACCTTAAAAGTATTCTCATAAATGTTAAGCCAATCCCTATCTGATATGGAGATACCCAAATCATGTTCCCATTTAAGCAGATACAGCTGTTTTGACTACGAGGCCCCTTGAAACAGGTTATATAATCTATTCTGTTTCTTCTGTGAAGCTCTGCCCAAAAGAATTTACTCTAGGTGATTGTAATGGCCAAGTGGTTAAGGCTATGGACTTGAAATCCATTGGGGTCGCCCTGCGCAGGTTTGAATCCTGTTGACTATGGGGCAGCAAATTTGTCTCTGCAATTTGTTGCCAGAGAATGTGGTAAAAGCAGTTAACTTAGTGGGGTTTAAAAAAGGTTTGGATAACTTCCTAAAAGTCCATAAGCTATTATCAAGGTGGACTTGGGGAAAATCCATTGCTTATTTCTAGGATAAACAGCATAAAATATATTCTACTGTTTTGGAATCTTGCCAGGTATTTGTAACCTGGATTGCCACTGTTGGAAACAGGATGCTGGGCTTGATGGACCTTCGGTCTGTCCCAGTATGGCAATGTTTATGTTCTTAACTGTAGCCACAAAGTTGCAGATTTGTAAGTAAATATAAAATTCCACAGAGGGAAGAGCATATACAGATTTCAATTGTTGGAAAGATTTCAATATTCCCCCTTCATATAGGTCCCCTATAACATAGTAACATAGTAGATGACGGCAGAAAAAGACCTGCACGGTCCATCCAGTCTGCCCAACAAGACAAACTCATATGTGTATACCTTACCTTGATTTGTACCTGCCTTATTCAGGGCACAGACCGTACAAGTCTGCCCAGCAGTACTTCCCGCCTCCCAACCACCAGTCCCGCCTCCCATCACCGGCTCTGGCACAGACCGTATAAGTCCACTATCTTCACCTCCCAACCACCAACCCCTCTTCCCCCCACCTGCTCCGCCACCCAATTTCGGCTAAGCTTCTGAGGATCCATTCCTTCTGCACAGGATTCCTTTATGCATATCCCACGCATGTTTGAATTCCGTTACCGTTTTCATCTCCACCACCTCCCGCGGGAGGGCATTCCAAGCATCCACCACCCTCTCTGTGAAAAAAATACTTCCTGACATCTTTCCTGAGTCTGCCCCCCCCCTTCAATATCATTTCATGATGTTTAGATCCCTCTCTTCTCCCACAGATGTAAGATTGACATCCCATTGTGGTGCAAACGGTGTAAGTGTACATAATGGGGAAACATACAATAACAGCTTGTCTCCCAGTAACATCCTCCGCATTATTATTATTAAAGATCTAAAGTGTCTCAGATAAGGCAACATTCCGCCTAGTTGCAGTGACCTGTGTTTAGGTTCCCAGACTAACCCCATGTTTACTAAGCTGCACTAGCGGCTGCCGTGTGCTAATGTTGTCACTTTGAATGTGCTGTGTCAGCATTGCTGCGTTGCTTAGTAAACAGGGGGGTAAGTTTGCCCACTGGATAGGGGGAAGCATACTTTTTTGTATATGAACTCAGGCTTTTGGGACATAAGAACATAAGAATAGCCATACTGGGTCAGACCAATGGCCCAGCTAGTCCAGTATCCTGTTTCCAACAGAGGCCAATCTAGGTCACAAGTACCTGGCAGAAACCCAAATAGTAGCACCATCCATGTTACCAATCCTAGGGCAAGCAGTGGCTTCCCCATGCCTATCACAATTACAGAATATGAACTTTTCCTCCAGGAAATTGTCCAAACCTTTTTTAAACCCAGATATGTTAACCACAACCTCCGACAAAGAGTTCTAGAGGTTAACTATTCTTTAAGTGAAAAAGTATTTCCATATAAATCCATTGAGTGTCCCCTAGTCTTTGTACTTTTTGAAAGACTAAAAAATGGATTCACTTCTACTCATTCTACACCACTCAGGATTCTGTAGACCTCAATAACATATCCCTCCTCTTTTTCAAGCTGAACAGCCCTAACTTCTTTAGTCTTACCTCATACGAGCGGAGTTCCATCCCCTTTATCATTTTGGTTGCTCTTCTTTGAACCTTTTCTAATTCCACTATATCTTTTTTGAGATACATTGACCAGAATACTCAAGGTAAGGTAACACAATGGAGCGATACAGAGGCATTATAGTATTCTCAATCTTATTTACCATCCCTTTCCTAAAAATTCCTAGCATCCTGTTTGTTTTTTTGGCTGCCACCGCACACTGGGCAGAAGATTGCAGAGTATTGTCTACAGCATTACCTAGCTATTTTTCTTGGGTGCTGACTCACAAGGTGGAGCCTAGCTTTAGATAACTAGGATTTGGATTATTCTTCCCAATGTGCATCACTTTGCATTTGTCTACATTAAATTTCACCTGCCATTTGGATGCCTAATCTTCCAATTTCCTAAGGCCTTCCTACAATTTTTCAAGGTTGTTAAAACAGTCCACATGTGTTTTAACAAACTTGAATAGTTTTGTGTCATTTGCAAATTTTAATCACCTCACTCGTTCTTCCAGTTTCCAGATCATTTATAAATATGTTAAATAGCTGGTCTCAGTACAGATTCCTGTGGCACTCCACATTTCACGTTCCGCTTTCTGTCCAATAACCAATTCCTAATCCACAACAGAACATTGCCTCCTATCCCATGACTAATTTTCTCAGGAATCTCTCATGAGGAACTTTGTCAAAAGCTTTCTGAAAATCTAGATACACTAGTTCAACCGGCTCACCTTTATCCACATGTTTATTCATGTCTTCAAAGAAATGAAGCAAATTGGTGAGACAAGACTTCCCTTGGCTGAAGTCATGCTGACTGTGTCCCATTAAACCGTGTTTATTTATAAGTTCCGTAATTTTATTCTTTATAATAGTTTCCACTATTTTACCCGACATTGATATCAGGCTTACAGGTCTGTAATTTCCCAGATCACTCTGGAACCCTTTTTAAAACTTGGCATCACATTGACCCTCTCCAATCTTTAGGTACTATGGACTTTAACTGCAGGTTACAGATTACTAACAGTAGATCAGCATTTTCATGTTTGAGTTCTTTCAGTACCCTTGGACACGTGCTATCCAGTCTAGGTGATTACTACTCTTTAATTTGTCGATTTAGTTCTGTGCGTCTTCCAGGTTCACCGAGATTTCTTTCAGTTCCTCCGCTTCATCACCCTTGAAAACCATTTCCGGTACAGGTAGATCTCTTACATCTTCTTCTGTAAAGACTGAAGCAAAGAATTAATTCAGTTTCTCCACTTTGCTCCTTCATGATCCAACGATCTCACGGATTCTGTCGAAGGCTTTCTGCTTCTGATATACCTGAAAAGTTGTTACTGTGAGTTTTTGCCTCTGTGGCAAGTTTCTCTTCATATTCTCTTTTAGCTTTCACTATACGTTTGGCCCAGGCCAAACATATTCCACAAATTAGAAAAGAAAGACGGAACTCTAAAAGACAGCTGGCCTGGTTGAAAAGTGAGGTGAAGGACGCTATTAGGGCTAAAAGAAATTCCTTCAGAAAATGGAAGAAGGAACCATCTGAAAATAACAAGAAGCAGCATAAGGAGTGTCAAAGCAAATGCAAGGCGCAGATAAAGAAGGCCAAGAGGGATTACGAAAAAAAAAGATAGCAGTAGAGGCAAAAAAGCATAGTAAAAACTTTTTTCGGTATATTAAAAGCAGGAAGCCGGCAAAAGAATCGGTTGGGCCGCTGGATGACTGAGGGGTAAAAGGGGTGATCAAGGAAGACAAAGACGTAGCGGAGAGATTGAATGAATTCTTTGCTTCGGTCTTCACCGAGGAAGATTTGGGTGGGATACCGATGTCGGAAATGATATTTCAAGCAGACGAGTCGGAGAAACTTACTGACTTCACAGTAAACCTGGTGGAAGTTATGGGGCAGTTCAGCAAACTGAAGAGTAGCAAATCTCCTGGACTGGATGGTATTCATCCTAGAGTACTGATAGAACTGAAAAATGAGCTTGCAGAGCTACTGCTAGTGATATGCAATTTATCCTTAAAATCGAGCATGGTACCGGAAGATTGGAGGGTGGCCAATGTAATGCCCATTTTTAAAAAAGGTTCCAGGGGAGATCCTGGAAATTATAGATCGGTGAGTCTGACGTCGGTGCCGGGGAAAATGGTAGAGGCTATTATTAAAAACAAAATTACAGAGCACATCCGAGGACATGGATTACTGAGACCGAGTCAGCACGGCTTTTGTGTAGGGAAATCTTGCCTGACCAATTTACTTCAATTCTTTGAAGGAGTAAACAAACATGTGGACAAAAGGGAGCCGGTTGATATTCTGTATCTGGATTTTCAAAAGGCGTTTGACAAGGTACCTCATGAAAGACTACAGAGGAAATTGGAGGGTCATGGGATAGGAGGAAAAGTCCTATTGTGGATTAAAAACTGGTTGAAGGATAGGAAACAAAGAGTGGGGTTAAATGGGCAGTATTCACAATGGAGAAGGGTAGTTAGTGGGGTTCCTCAGGGGTCTGTGCTAGGACCGCTGCTTTTTAATATATTTATAAATGATTTAGAGATGGGAGTAACTAGCGAGGTAATTAAATTTGCTGATGACACAAAGTTATTCAAAGTCATTAACTCGCGACAGGATTGTGAAAAATTACAGAAGGACCTTACGAGACTGGGAGACTGGGAGGCTAAATGGCAGATGACGTTTAATGTGAGCAAGTGCAAGGCGATGCATGTGGGAAAAATGAACCTGAAAGCGAATGCTACATACCTGTAGAAGGTATTCTCCGAGGACAGCAGGCTGATTGTTCTCACTGATGGGTGACGTCCACGGCAGCCCCTCCAATCGGAACTTCACTAGCAAAGCCCTTTGCTAGTCCTCGCGCGCCCATGCGCACCGCGCATGCGCGGCCGTCTTCCTGCCCGAACCGGCTCGTGTTCGTCAGTCCCATATGTAGCAAGACAAAGAAAAGGGAAGACACAACTCCAAAGGGGAGGCGGGCGGGTTTGTGAGAACAATCAGCCTGCTGTCCTCGGAGAATACCTTCTACAGGTATGCAGCATTCGCTTTCTCCAAGGACAAGCAGGCTGCTTGTTCTCACTGATGGGGTATCCCTAGCCCCCAGGCTCACTCAAAACAACAAACATGGTCAATTGGGCCTCGCAACGGCGAGGACATAACTGAGATTGACCTAACAATTTATCCAACTAACTGAGAGTGTAGCCTGGAACAGAATAAACATGGGCCTAGGGGGGGGGGTGGAGTTGGATTCTAAACCACGAACAGATTCTGAAGCACTGACTGCCCGAACCGAATGTCGCGTCGGGTATCCTGCTGCAGGCAGTAATGAGATGTGAATGTGTGGACAGATGACCACGTCGCAGCTTTGCAGATCTCTTCAATAGTGGCTGACTTCAAGTGGGCCACTGACACTGCCATGGCTCTAACATTGTGAGCCGTGACATGACCCTCAAAAGCCAGCCCAGCCTGGGCGTAAGTGAAGGAAATGCAATCTGCTAGCCAATTGGATATGGTGCGTTTCCCCACAGCCACTCCCCTCCTGTTGGGATCAAAAGAAACAAACAATTGGGCGGACTGTCTGTTGGGCTGCGTCCGCTCCAGATAGAATGCCAATGCTCTTTTGCAGTCCAATGTGTGCAGCTGACGTTCAGCAGGGCAGGAATGAGGACGGGGAAAGAATGTTGGCAAGACAACTGACTGGTTCAGATGGAACTCCGACACTACCTTTGGCAAGAACTTAGGGTGAGTGCGGAGGACTACTCTATTATGATGAAATTTGGTATAAGGAGCATGAGCTACTAGGGCTTGAAGCTCACTGACTCTACGAGCTGAAGTTACTGCCACCAAGAAAATGACCTTCCAGGTCAAGTACTTCAGATGGCATGAATTCAGTGGCTCAAAAGGAGGTTTCATCAGCTGGGTGAGAACGACATTGAGATCCCATGACACTGTAAGAGGTTTGATGGGGGGCTTTGACAGAAGCAAACCTCTCATAAAACGAACAACTAAAGGCTGTCCCGAGATCGGCTTACCTTCCACACGGTAATGGGATGCACTGATTGCGCTATGGTGAACCCTTACAGAGTTGGTCTTGAGACCAGACTCAGACAAGTGCAGAAGGTAGTCAAGCAGGGTCTGTGTAGGACAAGAGCGAGGATCTAAGGCCTTGCTGTCACACCAAACCTCCTCCATAAAAAGAAGTAACTCCTCTTAGTGGAATCTTTTCTGGAAGCAAGCAAGACACGGGAGACACCCTCCGACAGACCCAAAGAGGCAAAGTCTACGCTCTCAACATCCAGGCCATGAGAGCCAGAGACCGGAGGTTGGGATGCAGAAGCGCCCCTTCGTCCTGTATGATGAGGGTCGGAAAACACTCCAATCTCCACGGTTCTTCGGAGGACAACTCCAGAAGGAGAGGGAAACAGATCTGACGCGGCCAAAAAGGAGCAATCAGGATCATGGTGCCTCGGTCTTGCTTGAGTTTCAACAAAGTCTTCCCCACCAGAGGTATGGGAGGATAAGCATACAGCAGGCCTTCCCCCCAATCCAGGAGGAAGGCATCCGATGCTAGTCTGCCGTGGGCCTGAAGTCTGGAACAGAACTGAGGGACCTTGTGGTTGGCTCGAGATGCAAAGAGATCTACCAAGGGGGTGCCCCACACCTGGAAGATCTGGCGCACTACTCTGGAGTTGAGCGACCACTCGTGAGGTTGCATAATCCTGCTCAACCTGTCGGCCAGACTGTTGTTTACGCCCGCCAGGTATGTGGCTTGGAGCAACATGCCGTAACGGCGAGCCCACAGCCACATGCTGACGGCTTCCTGACACAGGGGGCGAGATCCGGTGCCCCCCTGCTTGTTGATGTAATACATGGCAACCTGGTTGTCTGTCTGAATTTGGATAATTTGGTGGGACAGCCGATCTCTGAAAGCCTTCAGAGCGTTCCAGACCGCTCGTAACTCCAGGAGATTGATCTGCAGATCGCGTTCCTGGAGGGACCAGCTTCCCTGGGTGTGAAGCCCATCGACATGAGCTCCCCACCCCAGGAGAGACGCATCCGTAGTCAGCACTTTTTGTGGCTGAGGAATTTGGAAAGGGCATCCCAGAGTCAAATTGGACCAAATCGTCCACCAATACAGGGATTTGAGAAAACTCGTGGACAGGTGGATCAGGTCTTCTAGATCCCCAACAGCTTGAAACCACTGGGAAGCTAGGGTCCATTGAGCAGATCGCATGTGAAGCCGAGCCATGGGAGTCATATGAACTGTGGAGGCCATGTGGCCAAGCAATCTCAACATCTGCCGAGCTGTGATCTGCTGGGACGCTGTACCCGGGAGACGAGGGACAGCAGGTTGTTGGCCCTTGTCTCCGGAAGATAGGCACGAGCCGTCCGAGAAACCAGCAGAGCTCCTATGATTTTGAGTCTCTGTACTGGGAGAAGATGGGACTTTGGATAATTTATCACAAACCCCAGTAGCTCCAGGAGTCGAATAGTCATCTGCATGGACTGTAGAGCTCCTGCCTCGGATGTGTTCTTCACCAGCTAATCGTCGAGATAAGGGAACACGTGCACTCCCAGCCTGCGAAGCGCTGCTGCTACTACAGCCAGGCACTTCGTGAACACTCTGGGCGCAGAGGCGAGCCCAAAGGGTAGCACACAGTACTGGAAGTGACGTGTGCCCAGCTGAAATCGCAGATACTGCCTGTGAGCTGGCAATATCGGGATGTGCGTGTAGGCGTCCTTCAAGTCCAGAGAGCATAGCCAATCGTTTTCCTGAAGCATGGGAAGAAGGGTGCCCAGGGAAAGCATCCTGAACTTTTCCTTGACCAGATATTTATTCAGGGCCCTTAGATCTAGGATGGGACGCATCCCCCCTGTTTTCTTTTCCACAAGGAAGTACCTGGAATAGAATCCCAGCCCTTCTTGCCCGAATGGCACGGGCTCGACCGCATTGGCGCTGAGAAGGGCGGAGAGTTCCTCTGCAAGTACCTGCTTGTGCTGGAAGCTGTAGGACTGAGCTCCCGGTGGGCAATTTGGAGGCTTCGAGGCCAAATTGAGGGTGTACCCTTGCCGGACTATTTGAAGAACCCAACGGTCGGAGGTTACAAGAGGCCACCTTTGGTGAAAAACTTTCAACCTCCACCCGACTGTCAGATCGCCTGGCACGGACACGTTGATGTCGGCTATGCTCTGCTGGAGCCAGTCAAAAGCTCGCCCCCTGCTTTTGCTGGGGAGCCGAGGGGCCTTGCTGAGGCGCATGCTGCTGACGAGAGCGAGCGCGCTGGGGCTTAGCCTGGGCCGCAGGCTGTCGAGAGGGAGGATTGTACCTACACTTACCAGAAGAGTAGGGAACAGTCCTCCTTCCCCCATAAAAACGTCTACCTGAGGCGGTAGATGCTGAAGGCTGCCGGGGGGAGAATTTGTCGAAAGCGTTATCCCACTGGTGGAGCTGTTCTACCACCTGTTCGACTTTTTCTCCAAAAATGTTGTCCGCTCGGCAAGGGGAGTCCGCAATCCGCTGCTGGATCCTATTCTTCAGGTCGGAGGCACGCAGCCATGAGAGCCTGCGCATCACTACACCTTGAGCAGCGGCCCTGGATGCAACATCAAAGGTATCATATACCCCTCTGGCCAGGAATTTTCTGCACGCCTTCAGCTGACTGACCACCTCCTGAAACGGCTTGGCTTGCTCAGGAGGGAGCTTGTCCACCAAGCCCGCCAACTGCCGCACATTGTTCCGCATATGGATGCTCGTGTAGAGCTGGTAGGACTGAATCTTGGCCACGAGCATAGAGGAATGATAGGCCTTCCTCCCAAAGGAGTCTAAGGTTCTGGAGTCTGCCCGGGGGCGCCGAAGCATGCTCTCTAGAACTCTTAGCCTTCCTTAGGGCCAGATCCACCACACCAGAGTCGTGAGGCAACTGAGTGCGCATCAGCTCTGGGTCCCCATGGATCCGGTACTGGGATTCGATCTTCTTGGGGATGTGGGGATTAGTTAGCGGCTTGGTCCAGTTCGCCAGCAATGTCTTTTTTAGGACATGATGCATGGGTACTGTGGACGCTTCCTTAGGTGGAGAAGGATAGTCCAAGAGCTCAAACATTTCAGCCCTGGGCTCATCCTCCACAACCACCGGGAAGGGGATGGCCGTAGACATCTCCCGGACAAAGGCCACGAAAGACAGACTCTCGGGAGGAGAAAGCTGCCTTTCAGGGGAGGGAGTGGGATCAGAAGGAAGGCCATCAGACTCCTCGTCAGAGAAATATCGGATGTCCTCCTCCTCCTCCCACGAGGCCTCACCATCGGTATCAGACGCAAGTTCACGAACCTGCGTCTGAAGCCGTGCCCGATTCGACTCCGTGGAAACACGGCCACGGTAGGAGCGTTGAGAGGTGGACTCCCCCGCCAGCATCGGCGAAGCTCCCTCCGCCGACGTCGTCGGGGAGTCTGCCTGGGAGGCGGCCGTAGCCGGTACCGCAAGCGGTACCGGTACCGGAGACCTCACCTCGGGCAAGGGGTCAGCTGGCGCCTCACTCGACGGTACCGGTGGCGCAAGCACCCCCGGTACCGGAGGGGAAGGGCGCAACAGCTCTCCCAAAATCTCTGGAAGAACGGCCTGGAGACTCTCGTGCAGAGTGGCTGTGGAAAAAGACTGAGAAGCCGATGCAGGCGTCGATGTCAGAGTCTGTTCCGGGCGTGGAGGCTGTTCCGGGCTGTCCAAGGGGGAGCGCATCGACACCTCCTGAACAGAGGGTGAGCGGTCCTCCCGGTGCCGATGCCTACTGGTTGCCGACTGCCTTGGCGACCCAGAGCTCTCGGTACTGAGATGGGAAGGAGACCGGTGACGATGCTTCTTGGACTTCTTCAAGCGAAGCATGTCACCGGAGCTTCCCGGTACCGACGGGGAGGACGTAGAATCCAGCCGTCGCTTCCTCGGGGCCGAGGCCGAAGAATGTCGATCTCGGGGGGGGCTGTACCGCAGGAGCCCTCAGGGCAGGGGGAGACCCACCCGCAGGCTCACCGCCACCAGCAGGGGAATGGACAGCCCTCACCTGCACTCCAGACGAAGCACCACCGTCCAACGACGTCAGCAACAGCGGAGGTCCCGGTACCACCGACGTCGACGCAGCCTTTCGATACCTCGGTACCGACGATGCTGAAGGTAAGGGCCTCGATGCAGTCGATGCTGAAGGTAGAGGCCTCAATGCAGTCGATGCCGAGGTCGAAGACTTCGATGCTGTCGACATCGATGCACTCGATGCCCGTGCTGTTGTCGTCGAAGAGCCCGAGAACAACGCGTTCCACTGGGCCAATCTCGCTACCTGAGTCCTCTTTTTTAAAAGAGCACAAAGACTGCAGGCCTGCGGGCGGTGCCCAGCCCCAGACACTGAAGACACGAAGCGTGCCTATCAGTGAGCGAGATTACCCGGGCGCACTGGGTGCACTTCTTGAAGCCGCTGGAAGACTTCGATGACATGGGCGGAAAAATCACGCCGGCGAAATCAAAATTTGCGATGATGACGAGGGGCACCAAAAAGAAGGGAGAAAAACCCGAATCGAGGCCAAATAGGCCGGTCCTGAAAGCGAAAGGAAACTTACTCGGGAAAAAGCTGGAAACACGGGAAAAGGGTAAAGACCGATCGGTCTCTTTTTTTTTTTTTTTTTTTTAGCGGTAATCGCGAAGACGCGCGAGGGTCAACTTGAGGGGCACGAAACGGCGGTAAAACACGACCGTCCCGAGCCCGGACAAAAGAAGACTGATGCGGTGCGCATCGGCGCGCGAGGACTAGCAAAGGCCTTTGCTAGTGAAGTTTCCGGTTGGAGGGGGCTGCCGTGGACGTCACCCATCAGTGAGAACAAGCAGCCTGCTTGTCCTTGGAGAAGTAACATTTATCCAGTCAATATTGGGGTAATTGAAATCACACAATAGTAGTTACTTCTACATCGATTTATTCTGTATCTGGAGGTACGTCTTGTATTAGTCAATGAAAAATAGTGGAGAAAAAGACCTCAGTGTGAATCAGATACCTCCCAATTTGAAAGATATACCTTCATTTGCAAAGAGGGCTCCTTTTAATCATTAGTCTAAAAAACCTCCGCTTTTACATATTACATATATATAATACCTCTCCACGATACAGAAATAAGAAGAGACTTTAAACTTCTCTATAACTGATATATATTAGAGTTAATCATTCATCTTGGATGCAGCTTTCAATAAATCTGCCACTCATTCAGTAAAAGTTAATCAGAGTACCGATGATTTCTCTAACTCCCAACAGGGGTTCCCTGTTTCACCATCATTTGGCTGCTTCAGCAGAAAAAAAGACACAATTTTAACAGGCCACATCCAAGACAGCAAAAATTCAATTCACCACTGCACATCTCTCCTGGCTTTTCACAAAATGGCCACAATTAAGTCTTGGATCCAATATTGTGGACTTGAGTGTAATTATATTTTCTTCTCCTTTTTCAAGAATTGATTTGTAAGAATTTATGTTATTATTAGAGAGATTGTGTGTCTGCACCTCTGACCCCCCGGGGTTATGATAATTGGAACTACTAATTGTAGTGGACTTGAACTGAATAATTTTTTTTTTTTGGGGGGGGGGGGGGGGTTCATGATAGCATTGTGCTTATTATTTCAATCAGTTTTTCTGTACAAGTTTAGCTCCATTTGTCTTTATTTGAAATTTCATAAATAAAAATTTTTCTAAAAATTGAATAATTTTATCAATGGGGTGGAGCTAGGGTGGGGGCGGGGCTAGGGCAGAGGCGGTGCTAGGATGGGGCCCCACCAAATTGGTCTGCACAGGGCCCTGCACTTGCTAGGGCCGGTCCTGTCTCTAAGACCTGGTAAAAAGAAGATAACCAGTGGGACACTGTCATACCAGGGTACAAATTATATCATAGTGATAGGGTGGATCAAATTGGTGGAGGGGTAGCATTGTATGTTATGGAGAGCCTTGAATCATATAGATTGAAAATTCTGCAGGAAACAAAACACTTATTGGAATCTCTATGCATTTAAATTCTATGTGTAAAGGGTAAAAGGATAGTGATAGGAGTGTACTACCGTCCACCTGGCCAGGATGAATTAATGGATAAAGAAAAGTTATCAGAAATTATGGAATCTAACAAACTGGGCAATACAATAATAGAGTGATTTCAATTACCTCAATATTGACTGGTTAATGTAACATCAGGGCATGCTAGGGAGGTAAAATTCCTTGTCAAAATCAAGGACTGCTTTATGGAGCAGCTAGTACAGGAGCCAACAACAGAAGGAAAAATTCTAGACCTAGACCTTAGTGGAGCCCGTGATTTGGTGCAGGAGGTAATGGTGCTGGGGCAGCTTGATAACAGTGATCACAATATGATCAGATTTGATATCAGCTTTGGAGTAAATACACACAGGAAATCCAATACATTAGCATTTAACTTTCAAAAAGGAGACTATGATAAAATGAGAAGAACAGTGAAAAAAAATTAGAGGAGCAGCTGCAAAGGTCAAAAATTTACATCAGTCGTGGATGCTGTTCAAAAATATCATCCTGGAAGCCCAGGCCAAATATATTCTGTAAAAGGGACTCTCAGGGAAGAGAAAGCCATAGCGGAGAGATTAAATGAATTCTTTGCTTTGGTGTTCAGTGAGGAAGATTTAGGAAAGATACTGGTATTCAAAGCTGACAAGTCAGAGAACTGAATGAAATCTCTATAAACCTGGAGGATGTTATGGTGCAATTTGACAAATTGAAGAGTAGCAAAACTCCTGGACTGGATGATATTCACCCTTGAGTACTGATAGAATTCAAAAATGAACTTGTGAAACTATTGTTAGTAATATGTAATTTAAAAACGCCTGAATTGGTAGCGCACACCAGCATGCAGCGCCTCGCGTTCGCCTTTGAAGCGTGAAAGAAGCATATAGCCGCCTCGGGCCCTCCCTGTGTCCCGCCCTTCTCTGATGTAACTTCCTATTTCCATGAGGGCAGGACACAGTGAGGGAGGGCCCGAGGCGGCGATCTGCTTCTTTCACATTTGGCCATGAGGTGCTGCACACTGGTGCTGCGCTGCCGATTCAGAGGTCTTTAAAATGCATTACAGGGGGTTGGGTGGCAGAGAGAAGGAGCCTGTAGAGGGTGCTGAGAGTAGACAGGTGGGGACTGGGTCGTGGGGGGCTCAAATGGGAGAAGGGGGCTGGAGCGGGAATAGGGGCCATGAATGGGGCAGGAAGGAGAATGGGGCAGGTGGGAGAATGGGTCTGAGGCTGCAAAGGGGGGGTCAGATGAGAGAATGGGGCTAGGGCTGAAAAGGGGGGGCCATAATGCAAGGCAGGTGATGAAGGAGACTGGAACTGGGGGCTGAAAAGGAGGGTAGGTGGGATAAGGGGGTTAGTTCTGGAACTGGGGGCTGAAAAGGGGACAGGGAGAAAGTGGCTGGGGCTGAAGCTCAGGGACTGGTGGGAGAAAAGGGCTGGGGCTGAAACTAAGCTGAAACAGGGGACTGGTAGGAAAATGGGGCTGGAACTGGGGGCTGAAAGGGAGAGCAGGTGGAAGAAGTGGGCTGGGGCTGGACCTAGGGGCTGGTGGGATAACGGGGCTGGAACTGGGGGCTGAAAAGAGAGGACAGATCCTGGATGGGAGAGGGAGGGCAGACCCTGGATGGATGGGAGAGTGAAGGCAAATAGTGGATGGAAGGGGCAGAGAGAAAGGGCAGACAGTGGATGGAAAGGAGAGGAGGGCAGACAGTGGATGGGAGAGAGAGCAGACAGTGGTTGGAAGGGGGAGAGAGAGAGGGCAGACAGGGGCAGATGGTGGATTAAAGGGGCAGAGATAGAGGGCAGATGTTAGATGGAAGGGAGAGAGAGACAGGGCAGATAGTGGTTGGAAGGGGCAGAGGGAAAAAGGGCAGAAGGTGGATGGGAGAGAGAGGGCAAATGGTGGATGGAGGGGACAGGAGAGAGAAGGCAGACACTGGATGGCAGGGAGCGAGAGAAGGCAGATGCTGGATGGAATGAAGAGAGTGAAGAGAAGATGAGGAAAGCAGAAACCAGAGACAAAAAACTGCAAACAATTTTTTTTTCTTTTTTTGCTTTAGGATAAAGTAGTATTGTAGCTGTGTTAAGAAATGTTTATAAATTGAACATGGAAATAAATTAATCTTTTTATTGTACTATTTTAATACATTTTGACTAATTTTTGGAGAACAAAACCTCCTCCTCAGGTCAGGAGAGGATACTATAACAGCAGTATACTGTAATGACCTGAGGAGGAGGTTTTGGCCTCTGAAAGCTAAATGTATTAGTCCAATAAATGGTATTATTTTATTTTCTATATTTGTTTTATTTCTATTTGTTAATTTGTAAAGTGGTGAAATTTACATCTGCTATCTTTATATTTTGCACAGTACTGGGGGACATTTTCTGTTTCTGTGGTGTTGCATTGTATGCAGAATCTGGCTTCTTGGGGTTCCGTTTAATTTTTGTCTAAACAGAAAGTTTATGTTTACTTATTTTATAGTGGATTAGGGTGTATCTGTGTCTGTGAAAAAGACATGGCTTTCAGTTGGCATTGACAGTGCAGGATCGACGACCTTCGTTTTACAATAGGTGATGTTCTAGTGCTCATTGCAGTGTTTAAGATGCTTCCTTTTCCTAGGTACACCCTTGTGTGACTCATAGAAATTACTGCTTATGGTATGATAGAATTGCTCTATAGGTCCTGAGTGTTTTGTATTCTCGGTATGCCTAGTACTGGATTTTGAAGGGGGGTGTTAAAAAATGACTGGCCCCGGGTGTCAAATACCCTAGGTACGTCACTGCATAAAAGCTGATGCCTATGGATTGTTGCCGTCAATGTTTCTATTACTAGGGTGTGAGTGGGGACAAGAGACCTCCCTGTCATGTACTCCTGTGTAGCCCAAATTCATTAGAGTAACCCCCATTCACTCGGATTCTTGCTGTAGGGTGGCCATAAATGGCAGATATCCAACTTCTAAAATTTGGACTGAACCCAACATGAGCCAAGGTTTGCAATATGAACTCCCATTCCATCCTATCAAATGCTTTTTTGGCATCAATAGTGAGGAGGGCTATTAGGATGTTATGCTTTTGGACAAACCAGATTAGATCAAGAGTACATTGCAAATTGTCTCCTATAGTTCTGCCCTGTATAAAAACTGCCTGGTCTTCCCCAACTATAAATGCCTCATTACTCCAATCTATTTGCCAAAACCTTACATCTAGATTCAACAGAGATATAGAGCAATACGATCCACAAGCTGTTTGGGCAGCAGTCACTCCTGCCGCTAACACAGAGGGAGGCAATGAGCTGCCTTGGAAGATAGAGTTAAAAACTTCAGTCAGAACTGGAGCTAGAAACCCCACTATTTTTTTTAAACAAAATTTAGCTAAAAAACCATCTAGCCCAGGCAATTTGCCAAATTTCAAAGTGGTTATGGCATTCTTAACCTCCATCAACTGAATCTGCTGGTCAAGACTCTAAGCTTGTTCATCAGTCAATTTAGAGAGGCAGGCCACTTCTAGATGATGAAAACTCCCTGTCAGATCAGGCACAACCTCTGAAGTATACAGCAGCTGGTAAAATTGTGGAAAACACTGCCTAAATCTAGATGGATCAGTAATGGATATATAATTGGCGCCTAGATTTAGGCACCAATAATAGAATGTGCTTAGTTGCTATTTCAGTGCTGATATCTGTGCGTATCCATATACGCCAATGAAAACCTGGTGTAAATCCCAGCACGTAGATTTAGGCACACTGGGCCATATTCTATAACTAGGCCCCTACATTTTGGAATGCCCATGAAACGCCCATTTCCCTGCCCATAACCATGATCCTTTTTGCCTCTATGCGTTAGAAGTTCTGTACACATCGTTACAGAATAACAAGGGGACGAGGGGGAGTGGCTAAAGCCATTTCACTACTGCAGGAGCACTTGTATGGTTCAATCCTTTTGAGCCTATACGGTTCCCATGCTGTATGAGAATTGTGTGGTGTCAGGTTACACAGCTCTATTACTAGAATAGCAGGGTGTACTTGCAGAGCTGTATGAGCTTTTGAGGGGCATTTTTGAAAAAAAGTTTGAAT
Source organism: Microcaecilia unicolor (assembly GCF_901765095.1). Classification (NCBI taxonomy): domain Eukaryota; kingdom Metazoa; phylum Chordata; class Amphibia; order Gymnophiona; family Siphonopidae; genus Microcaecilia; species Microcaecilia unicolor. The sequence goes on from NC_044041.1 coordinate 159,807,706, forward strand.
TGGGATGCCCCGGTCATTACATTCAAAAAAGTCCATTTCAAAGAACAGGAAAAACATTGGGATTTCCTGTTCAAAAATATGAGAAAGACACTCTTGTACTGAAAACGTCCAAAAAGAACAGCCATTTTCCAAACTGAATCATCCAAAATATGAATGCCAAAAGGCAGGCACAAAAACATCCGTCTAGCATCATTTGTACCAAAATGGCCACACAAACATCCCTGCAGAGGGGCAGCCTAGTGGTTAGTGCAGTGGACTTTAATAAAGGGCACTCGGTACAAATCCCATCTTATCTCCTTTATTATGTATTGTGAGCCTCCAGGCACAGTGAAAAATCCTACTACACAATACTACAATACCTTTCAAGCCTGCGGGTGTCTCCTATATGTAGGTGTAGTAGGTATTTTGTTGTATTGGGGGGAGGCTCACAATTTCCACCAAAAAAGAACAAGGGTGGGATCTGGACCTGGGTCCTCTTGTGTACAAGTCCACTGAACTGACCACTAGGCTACTCCTGAGAGCTGCTAGCTGCTCTGTTTGGTATACCCATATAATGCCATTATAATGCCTGGTATCCCCCCTTTCAGTTTCAGTTCTTAGGGGGGGGGTGGGTGAGGGACATCCACTAGGGGATTAAACAGACGTCACACCTTAATCCCTCCCAGTAGTCATTTGGTCAGACACAGTATCTTTTTTGTAACTTGGATGTCATTGAAACAAGTCTAGATAAAAATGTACTTCTTTTCAGACTTGGACATTTCTTCCTGTTCCATTATCACTGAAAGATGTCCTAATATTGGGCCCGCCCTAGTCCCACTCACAACATGCCTCCAACACAGCTCCTTGCTATTTGGATGAACTCAGTGGAAAACATCCAAATTCTGCCATTTTGAAAATCGCAATTTGGACGTTTCTAGCAGGACCTTTTCTTGGCCCTTGTAAGCCATCACCTTAGTTTTCTGCCCATCTCCTGTGTCCTCTATCCACTGGGTGCCATATTCTAATGTAGTGAACATCAACTTTAATTTTAGGGAAGACTTTGCTTTTGATCACTGCCACGCCAACCAAAACATGCTATGGTATTGGATTTTCAAACAGTTATACTCCCTCAGTATGATAGACATACATTTTTTTTTTATTTGTTGCATTTGTATCCCACATTTTCCCACCAATTTGCAGGCTCAATGTGGCTTACATTATGCTGTAATGGCGATTACCATTTCCGGATAGAAATTACAAACAGTATTGCATTAAGGTGTATAAGTGGGAAAGTCAAATACAAAGCAGGGGCATAGCCAGATCTTGCCAGGAGGGGGGGGGGGGGGGCAGAGCCAATTATGCACACAATAAAATAGCTGTAAAATTAGACATATTTATTTATACTTCAATATATAGATTCCATATGAAGTGATACAGTACCAAAAAACAAGGAATAAAAACACACATGGCTAATGTTATAAAAATATATATATATATATATACATACATATATTACAAAGCATTAAAAAAAACATAGAAATGATTGTTCCTCACAATTTGCAATAAATGGCAAAGTACCTTTTTGGAAGACATGCTGGTGAAAAGTTTTGCCAAGGCTAAAATGGCTGCTACAAAAAAGTCCATCACAAAGAGTGCAATAGCCAGCTGAAAGTGAACACTGAGTAAGGGAGGCAGCAGGCTCAATTTACTGATGATCCTGGGTAGACTCAGTTTTGGCTTTAAGCCCACTTCAGGCCTGGAGCTGCAGTGCTCTGGGGAAATCAGAATTACATCTTCTTCCATGTAATAGGAAGACAACCAGGCCTGCATCCGCTTACCTCAGGCATTTGGTAAACCAGGCTAAAGGTGTACAGATAAGCTACTCACACTGCTAGTGTCTCGGCTATAACCTAAGCACCTTTCCTGCTTCAGAAAAAGATCAGAAAACTAGTGTTGATATTTAAAATTCCAGAAAGGAAAAAAAATAGCATGAAATCATACTCAAGACTAAGAGTGATAAACCAATCCAGAGTTTCAGGAAGCAATAAAACTTTTGGGAATTGTAAGGGCAAAACAGAAGTCATACAATTCAATAGCAAGTTATACTGATCTAAGAAATTTCCAGCAAGTTATTATTTGATTGGTATGAATAACACCCATTTAACACTCATTTAAAAAAATTATTTGTTTGTTTGTTTGTACCAAAAGCACACCTACAATAATAAAGTGATGTGAATGCTGTTTGGATTAATCCTATAAGCTACACTGGAGCCATTACCATCACTGATTCAGTTATAGTGAACATCACAGGCTTTTGAGCAGTCAGTACATCTACTGCACTACTAGCCAGGGGCAGCTCTACATCAGCTAGGCTAAGCTATATTTAGTGTTTAGATGTGGAGCACAGAGAATGGGTGTTTGAATGCATTGTGAATATGTTTAGTTACACTTCACCAGGACTCTGGCCCTCCTAAAATACAGCCACACTTTCACTGTTCAGAGTATGTGTAGCTGTTACCATTTTTTTTTTCAAATAGCTTGATGTATATAAAGAAATGACAAAGACTTACTGCAGACAGATTCCGAAAGAAATAATCCCCCACCACCTTCCCCACCTCTTGACGGAGCAATTTTCATATTACCCATTGAGCTGCAAAGTCCACGGGTATAATTTACCACACACTTTACACCAGCTTCCACGGTGAACGTCCCTACCCATGTACTTTCCCTTTGAAAACTGTCACAAAGTAAAAATACCCCCAAACACTTGCATTTCATTTCTATGCAGGTCCTTTTTCCAAGCAAAACAATGCACATACTTTGGAAAATGCAAATGTATACGTATTGTTTCAGCTCCATCCTAAACCCATCCCCAGGAATGCCTTGCAAGATTACTTACCTGTAACAGAGGTTCTCTACCATCAGCAAAATAAGACACACAAGGGGGTAACTTTAATCCTGACAGTGGGAGAGCAGGTTCTCAGAGAACTCAAGAAAACAAAAGAAGACACTTTTCTAGGAAAGCATCAGAATTCCCATACCACTGCTCCCTCACATAGCATGGGAGTCTTACTTTAGCACACTAAACATTCCAATAGGGAGCTGGATGACACAGCATGTCTTATTTATTCTGCAATCAATGGAGAATCTCCATTACAGGTGAGCTACCTCATTTTCTCTGTGAACAAGGAGGATGAATCAGTACACAAGTGGGATAATATCACAGCTGCCAATAAGTTACTTGTGGAATGTAGTCCTTGCATCTAGTTTACAACATAAAGAATTTTTTTTTCTTTCTTGATAGAACTAGTGGGCATTTTAACCATACAGATCATGGAATACTGCTTAACAAGGATACTGTCCTCTCTGGAGCTATGATCACAGCAGTATTGAGAAGTAAAAGATCTGCATAATGGCCATGTCACAGCTTTATATATTTATTCTACTGGCAGAGATAATGATGAGAAAAAATAGGATAACCTCTTGATGATGAACCACAAGTGCAAGAGAAACAGAGGTAGTCAAAGGAAGTAATGTAAAATCAACCTGATTATCAAAGACTTTATTGTGGACAGGACCCAACACATCTGGGTTACGGTGAAACTGCCTGCATCAGGGGTCACCATTTCTCACAAAATTGCATAGAGGCAATGTTAGCATCACATACAAGTTGTTTCCACTTGAAATCTTGATGTTACTGTTGTCACAGATGGCTCACAAGCTTAATAAACATGTAAGACATCAGTTGGACAAGTTCTCTTAACTGTTAATTTTGTATTGAGTTAAGAGACTTAGCTGTACTGTTTTGTACATTCTTGACTGATACAGTTTGTACACGCAAGCACTCAGGAAAGATGCAAACTATTTGAAAATAGCAAGCACTCTCAACAACACTGCTCCCACAATAAGGGGAAAATGAAAACATTCATGAAACATCGGGCAATGACACAAAACAAAAATTTTCCAGCTGCCATTTCCCTTTATTAGAATGGAGCCTAGAAGAAGAAAGAAGGACTATAGACTAATATGGAATCTGGATACTACCTTTGGCAGAACTTCAGATATGTCCGAGTATTACATGCTTCTGAAAATACAGGCAAAATACAAAGAGAAGTGGACTAGTCTGTTGCTCACTCCTGGCTTATGTGACTACCACAAAAAAAAGCACTTCCTAGCTAAGCAGTCTGAGGTGTGCACACTTCACTGATTCAAACAGAAGCTTCATTAGCTGTGTTAGAACCACATTCAGATCCCATGGCAAGGGGATGGGCAGCCAGAAAATGTTTGTTTTGTGTTGTTTCCTGCATTGTTTTGGGAGTGTTTGTTTTGCTCTTTTTTATTTTTCCCTTATGTCATCAAGGAAGCAGTGTGGTTGAGAGTACCTACAACTTGCAAATAGTATGTACTTTCCTCACTGAGCACAAGTGCAAACCATATCAGGAGAGTGCATAGTCTTTGCAAAATGTGCACTATTATCAGCAAACAAACAAAAAAAATCCCTCAATGTTTTTTTTCTGCTTGCTTTTGTTAATGACATGCAATGGACCTAGGATATGTCATTGACATTTTCCATGTCATTTCAAATGACAGCCCATCCCTAGTGGTTACTTAACAGGAGATTTCTTGTTCCATAGCTCCTTTATAAATCTCACACTAATGGATGTGTAGAGAAGGGAGCATCGTCAGCCTTAGTGTGGTAAGCCGTAATGGTGCCAAGACATACTTTTACTGACAGTGTACTCAAGTCTGAGCAAGATAATGGGATTTGATATACCATAGCTACTGGTTCACATTTATTGCAGTCCTATTGTGGATTAAGAACTGGTCAAATGACAAAAACAAACAGTAGGGTTAAATGGTCAATATTCACAATAGGGCAGGGTAAATAGTGGAGTTCCCTAGGAATCTGTGCAGGGACCACTGCTTTTTAACATATTTATAAATGATCTGCACAAAGGAATAATGTGAGGTGATCAAAATTTGCCGATGACACAAAGTTATTCAAAGTTGCTAAGAGAGGATTTTGAACAATTGCAAGAGGACCTTATGAAAACTTGGAATATGGGCATCCAAATTGCAGATGACATTTCATCTGAACAAGTGCAAAATGATGCATGTAGGGAAGAGGAACCCAAACTATAGCTACATAATGCAAGGTTCCACATTAGAAGTCATCACCCAGGAAAAGGACTTAGGTGTCATCGTAAATGATATATTGAAACCCTTTGCTCAATGTACAGCAGCAGCTAAGAAAACAAATAAAATGCTAGGAATTATTAGGAAAGGAATGGAGAACAAAACTGAGAATATTATGATGCCTTAGTGTCACTCCATGGTGTGACCACAACTTCAGTATTATGTGTAATTCTGGTCACCACATCTCAAAAAAGATATAGTGGAATCTGAAATGGTACTTAGAAGGGCAACAAAAATGATGAAGGGGATGGGAAGACTTCCCTGTGAGGAAAGGCTAAAGAAACTAGGGTTTTTCAACTTGGAGAAGAGAGAGCTGAGGGGAGATATAATAGAGGTCTATAAAGTGCTGAGTGGATAGTAACAGGTAGATATGAATTACTTGCTTACTCTTTCCAAAAATACAAGGACTAGGGGGCATGGAATGAAGCTATAATACATTTAAAACAAAATCAGTGAAAACATTTCTTCACTCAACATGTACAGTGGTGGAAATAAGTATTTGATCCCTTGCTGATTTTGTAAGTTTGCCCACTGACAAAGACATGAGCAGCCCATAATTGAAGGGTAGGTTATTGGTAACAGTGAGAGATAGCACATCACAAATTAAATCCGGAAAATCACATTGTGGAAAGTATATGAATTTATTTGCATTCTGCAGAGGGAAATAAGTATTTAATCCCTCTGGCAAACAAGACCTAATACTTGGTGGCAAAACCCTTGTTGGCAAGCACAGCGGTCAGACGTCTTCTGTAGTTGATGATGAGGTTTGCACACATGTCAGGAGGAATTTTGGTCCACTCCTCTTTGCAGATCATCTCTAAATCATTAAGAGTTCTGGGTTGTCGCTTGGCAACTCGCAGCTTCAGCTCCCTCCATAAGTTTTCAATGGGATTAAGGTCTGGTGACTGGCTAGGCCACTCCATGACCCTAATGTGCTTCTTCCTGAGCCACTCCTTTGTTGCCTTGGCTGTATGTTTTGGGTCATTGTCGTGCTGGAAGACCCAGCCACGACCCATTTTTAAGGCCCTGGCGGAGGGAAGGAGGTTGTCACTCAGAATTGTACGGTACATGGCCCCATCCATTCTCCCATTGATGCGGTGAAGTAGTCCTGTGCCCTTAGCAGAGAAACACCCCCAAAACATAACATTTCCACCTCCATGCTTGACAGTGGGGACGGTGTTCTTTGGGTCATAGGCAGCATTTCTCTTCCTCCAAACACGGCGAGTTGAGTTCATGCCAAAGAGCTCAATTTTTGTCTCATCTGACCACAGCACCTTCTCCCAATCACTCTCGGCATCATCCAGGTGTTCACTGGCAAACTTCAGACGGGCCGTCACATGTGCCTTCCGGAGCAGGGGGACCTTGCGGGCACTGCAGGATTGCAATCCGTTATGTCGTAATGTGTTACCAATGGTTTTCGTGGTGACAGTGGTCCCAGCTGCCTTGAGATCATTGACAAGTTCCCCCCTTGTAGTTGTAGGCTGATTTCTAACCTTCCTCATGATCAAGGATACCCCACGAGGTGAGATTTTGCGTGGAGCCCCAGATCTTTGTCGATTGACAGTCATTTTGTACTTCTTCCATTTTCTTACTATGGCACCAACAGTTGTCTCCTTCTCGCCCAGCGTCTTACTGATGGTTTTGTAGCCCATTCCAGCCTTGTGCAGGTGTATGATCTTGTCCCTGACATCCTTAGACAGCTCCTTGCTCTTGGCCATTTTGTAGAGGTTAGAGTCTGACTGATTCACTGAGTCTGTAGACAGGTGTCTTTCATACAGGTGACCATTGCCGACAGCTGTCTGTCATGCAGGTAACGAGTTGATTTGGAGCATCTACCTGGTCTGTAGGGGCCAGATCTCTTACTGGTTGGTGGGGGATCAAATACTTATTTCCCTCTGCAGAATGCAAATAAATTCATATACTTTCCACAATGTGATTTTCCGGATTTAATTTGTGATGTGCTATCTCTCACTGTTACCAATAACCTACCCTTCAATTATGGGCTGCTCATGTCTTTGTCAGTGGGCAAACTTACAAAATCAGCAAGGGATCAAATACTTATTTCCACCACTGTAATTAAACTCTGGAATCCATTGCCAGAGAGTGTGGTAAAAGCAGTTAGCTTAGTAGAGTTAAAAAAAAAAAAAAAAAAGGTTTGGCCAAGTACTTAAAAGAATTAAGTCATAAATCATTATTAAGATGGGCATGGGAAAATCCAATGTTTATTACTGGGATAAGCAGCATAAAATCTGTTTTACTCTTTCGCATTCTTGCCAGGTACTTGTGACCAGGATTGGTCACTGTTGGAAACAGAGTACTGGACTTAATGGACATTTGGTCTATCCCAGTATGGTAATGTTAATGTACTAATGATCCAACAGTTGCATTTCACACTAAGTGGAAAAATGCATCTTTTAAAACTATGATTTTTGAATAGATTCTCTTCCAGAAGCTAACTGCACCTCTTCAATTTCTGTTGGAATGATGCCACTACTCGGTGTTCAATTTATAAGCCATTAGTAGCAGTGTGTGTAGACTGAAATGAAAGATTTTGTGAGTGATGTAAGAATCCAAGCAAGCTTAATTGGTATTTCTAAGGAGAGGTGATACCACTGTGGAAACCATACTTGCCTTGGCCAAGCTGGGCTATGGAATTACATTGGCCTTGTCTTGGATAATCTTTTGCATAACTCTGGCAATGAGAGAATTGGTGGTGGTGGTGGCAGTATGTGTGTGTGTGGGGAGGGGGGGGGGGCGGATATTATAGTCATATCACTGAATGAACCATTTATCTTTTACCAGTTTGAAGACCTGGGTTTCTGGAACACAATTGTGGGAGTTGATTGTTCTCCTCTGATGCAAAGAGGCTGATGCCATAAATATGCCAGCAACCAAAAATATTCTACTGAATATTCTGGTAGCACTATAGAAATGATTAGTAGTAGTCATTAGGAAACACAGATATTGAAGCAGGTAAATTGTTCTGCTAATAGCTCCTCTGGTTATTTGAAGTGAAGATCACTTGATTAGACAGTCATCCATGAGATAACAAAGACTTTCCCTGTGAAGGGTTATTGCTATTACCACTAGGCACGTCATAGATACTTTGGGTTTGGCCACCAGTCCAAAAGATAAAACTCACTACTAGTCATGAACTTGCAGCACCACAAAACATAGATATCTTCTGAACATGTGTGTATGAGTAGCCCTTTCTGATTGGTAAAGGAGAAATCTTTGATAGTGTGATCACTTTGAACTTCAACATCAGATACTTGTTTGGCCCTCTGTGTTCCAAAATTTGTTTCAGATTCCCTTTCAGGAGTTTATCCCCAACAAAGGAACCTTTCTTATGGCCTTGTTTGATAATAGGGTTTCTTGAAGCATCATGTCCTGATTTTGAAAATGGAGTAGATAACTCAGATGGTTGTGCAGCCTCTGGAAAAAGTGAAGGCTATATCCCTGATTAGACAATCTTCAGAATTCCTACATCTGATGTTATTGAAGGTCACCTGTTCCAAAAGAGAAAAATTCTCCTACTTCCTGGGAGATGCCAAACAAGGACTAATGTGGAATTGGTTATGTTTGGTGATTCTAAAAATGGGGAGGTGGTTTAGACTTTGTTGAACCCTGTAACATCTATGGTCCCCTCTCAATTTGTCTTTCTTGTGGCTAAGATAAAAATGAGGCTTTCTTTGATAGTAAATTTGCTTTTTCATAAGGTAGAAGAGCCTTTTAGATCCTGAGAATTGCTCCCCTGATACTGATGACAAGACCTGTAAAGTGCTGTGGTGGTCTTTCATCAAATCTAGTTTCCTTTAACAACAGACAGATTTCCCCCTGTGCAGGTAATATCTGCCAGTTTTTTATGCAGACCTGAACACAGACCTAATTATTCTAACCAGACCAGTTTTCAAACTTATATTGATACTGGTAAAGTGTATGCAACCATCTCAAAATCTTTGTATGCCAAACCTGTAAGATTCCATGTTTATTCATCTATTTTCAAAAGCTGTTTGTAACTAAGGCATCTGGTCCTATGGCAAGTGTTATGCATAAATACTAAGTTTTTGGACACTTTGGTACATGTATAGTTAATGAGCTATATACTGCTTAGTATATCCCCCCCCCCCCCCCATTCACAATTTAGTCTAATGGTTTTGAATCATTTCCAGGCTGTATATCTGAGTGGGCCTTGGAATATATAGTTTTAAGTGCTGTCTGTACTACCACACAGTGATGCTGAAGTTTAGCATGATCAAAACTGGGGCAAGGCTGCACAGCGAATGCTACATACCTGTAGAAGGTATTCTCCGAGGACAGCAGGCTGATTGTTCTCACTGATAGGTGACGTCCACGGCACCCCCTCCAATCGGAATCTTCACTAGCAAAGACGTTTGCTAGTCCTCGCGCGCCGATGCGCATGCGCAGTCGTCTTCCCGCCCGAACCGGCTCGTGTTCATCAGTCCCATATGTAGCAAAACAAAGACACAACTCCAAAGGGAAGGCGGGCGGGTTTGTGAGAACAATCAGCCTGCTGTCCTCGGAGAATACCTTCTACAGGTATGTAGCATTCGCTTTCTCCAAGGACAAGCAGGCTGCTTGTTCTCACTGATGGGGTATCCCTAGCCCCCAGGCTCACTCAAAACAACAAACATGGTCAATTGGGCCTCGCAACGGCGAGGACATAACTGAGATTGACCTAACATCTTATTCAACTAACTGAGAGTGTAGCCTGGAACAGAATAAAAAATGGGCCTAGGAGGGTGGAGTTGGATTCCAAACCCCAAACAGATTCTGAAGCACCGACTGCCCGAACCGACTGTCGCATCGGGTATCCTGCTGCAGGCAGTAATGAGATGTGAATGTGTGGACAGATGACCACGTCGCAGCTTTGCAGATCTCTTCAATAGTGGCTGACTTCAAGTGGGCCACTGACGCTGCCATGGCTCTAACATTGTGAGCCGTGACATGACCCTCAAAAGCCAGCCCAGCCTGGGCATAAGTGAAGGAAATGCAATCTGCTAGCCAATTGGATATGGTGCGTTTCCCCACAGCCACTCCCCTCCTGTTGGGATCAAAAGAAACAAACATTTGGGCGGACTGTCTGTTGGGCTGCGTCCGCTCCAGATAGAAGGCCAATGCTCTTTTGCAGTCCAATGTGTGCAGCTGACGTTCAGCAGGGCAGGAATGAGGACGGGGAAAGAATGTTGGCAAGACAATTGACTGGTTCAGATGGAACTCCGACACTACCTTTGGCAAGAACTTAGGGTGAGTGCGGAGGACTACTCTATTATGATGAAATTTGGTATAAGGAGCATGAGCTACTAGGGCTTGAAGCTCACTGACTCTACGAGCTGAAGTTACTGGCACCAAGAAAATGACCTTCCAGGTCATGTACTTCAGATGGCATGAATTCAGTGGCTCAAAAGGAGGTTTCATCAGCTGGGTGAGAACGACATTGAGATCCCATGACACTGTAAGAGGTTTGATGGGGGGCTTTGACAGAAGCAAACCTCTCATAAAGCGAACAACTAAAGGCTGTCCTGAGATCGGCTTACCTTCCACACGGTAATGGGATGCACTGATTGCGCTATGGTGAACCCTTACAGAGTTGGTCTTGAGACCAGACTCAGACAAGTGCAGAAGGTAGTCAAGCAGGGTCTGTGTAGGACAAGAGCGAGGATCTAAGGCCTTGCTGTCACACCAGATGGCAAACCTCCTCCATAAAAAGAAGTAACTCCTCTTAGTGGAGTCTTTCCTGGAAGCAAGCAAGACACGGGAGACACCCTCCGACAGACCCAAAGAGGCAAAGTCTACGCTCTCAACATCCAGGCCGTGAGAGCCAGAGACTGGAGGTTGGGATGCAGAAGCGCCCCTTCGTTCTGGGTGATGAGGGTCGGAAAACACTCCAATCTCCACGGTTCTTCGGAGGACAACTCCAGAAGAAGAGGGAAACAGATCTGACGCGGCCAAAAAGGAGCAATCAGAATCATGGTGCCTCGGTCTTGCTTGAGTTTCAACAAAGTCTTCCCCACCAGAGGTATGGGAGGATAAGCATACAGCAGGCCTTCCCCCCAATCCAGGAGGAAGGCATCCGATGCCAGTCGGCCGTGGGCCTGAAGTCTGGAACAGAACTGAGGGACCTTGTGGTTGGCTCGAGATGCGAAGAGATCAACCAAGGGGGTGCCCCACACTTGGAAGATCCGGCGCACTACTCTGGAGTTGAGCGACCACTCGTGAGGTTGCATAATCCTGCTCAACCTGTCGGCCAGACTGTTGTTTACGCCTGCCAGATATGTGGCTTGGAGAAAAATGCCGTAACGGCGAGCCCACAGCCACATGCTGACGGCTTCCTGACACAGGGGGCGAGATCCGGTGCCCCCCTGCTTGTTGATGTAATACATGGCAACCTGGTTGACTGACTGAATTTGGATAATTTGGTGGGACAGCCGATCTCTGAAAGCCTTCAGAGCGTTCCAGACCGCTCGTAACTCCAGGAGATTGATCTGTAGACCTTGTTCCTGGAGGGACCAGCTTCCCTAGGTGTGAAGCCCATCGACATGAGCTCCCCACCCCAGGAGAGACGCATCCGTAGCCAGCACTTTTTGCGGCTGAGGAATTTGGAAAGGGCATCCCAGAGTCAAATTGGACCAAATCGTCCACCAATACAGGGATTTGAGAAAACTCTTGGACAGGTGGATCACGTCTTCTAGATCCCCAACAGCTTGAAACCACTGGGAAGCTAGGGTCCATTGAGCAGATCGCATGCGAAGACGAGCCATGGGAGTCACATGAACTGTGGAGGCCATGTGGCCGAGCAATCTCAACATCTGCCGAGCTGTGATCTGCTGGGACGCTCGCACCCGGGAAACGAGGGACAACAGATTGTTGGCCCTTGTCTCTGGGAGATAGGCACGAGCCGTCCGAGAATCCAGCAGAGCTCCTATGAATTCGAGTCTCTGTACTGGGAGAAGATGGGACTTTGGATAATTTATCACAAACCCCAGTAGCTCCAGGAGTCGAATAGTCATCTGCATGGACTGTAGAGCTCCTGCCTTGGATGTGTTCTTCACCAGCCAATCGTCGAGATAAGGGAACACATGCACCCCCAGCCTGCGGAGCGCTGCTGCTACCACAGCCAGACACTTTGTGAACACCCTGGGCGCGGAGGCGAGCCCAAAGGGTAGCACACAGTACTGGAAGTAACGCGTTCCCAGACGAAATCGGAGATACTGTCTGTGAGCTGGCAGTATCGGGATATGCGTGTAAGCATCCTTTAAGTCCAGAGAGCATAGCCAATCTTTTTCCTGAATCATGGGAAGAAGGGTGCCCAGGGAAAGCATCCTGAACTTTTCCTTGACCAGATATTTGTTCAGGGCCCTTAGGTCTAGGATGGGACTCATCCCCCCTGTTTTCTTTTCCACAAGGAAGTACCTGGAATAGAATCCCAGCCCTTCTTGCCCGGGTGGCACGGGCTCGACCGCATTGGCGCTGAGAAGGGCGGAGAGTTCCTCTGCAAGTACCTGCTTGTGCTGGAAGCTGAAAGACTGAGCTCCAGGTGGGCAATTTGGAGGTATGGAGGCCAAATTGAGGGCGTATCCTTGCTGGACTATTTGAAGAACCCAACGGTCGGAGGTTATAAGAGGCCACCTTTGGTGAAAAGCTTTCAACCTCCCCCCGACCGGCAGGTCGTCCGGCACGGACACTTTGATCTCCGCTATGCTCTGCTGGAGCCAGTCAAAAGCTCGCCCCCTGCTTTTGCTGGGGAGCTGTGGGGCCTTGCTGAGGCGCATGCTGCTGACGAGAGCGAGCGCGCTGGGGCTTAGCCTGGGCCGCAGGCTGTTGAGATGGAGGATTGTACCTATGCTTACCAGAAGAGTAGGGAGCAGTCCTCCTTCCCCCATAAAAACGCCTACCTGATGAGGTAGATGCTGAAGGCTGCCGGCGGGAGAATTTGTCGAAAGCGTTATCCCGCTGGTGGAGCTGTTCTACCACCTGTTCGACTTTTTCTCCAAAAATGTTATCCGCACGGCAAGGGGAGTCCACAATCCGCTGCTGGATCCTATTCGCCAGGTCGGAGGCACGCAGCCATGAGAGCCTGCGCATCACCACACCTTGAGCAGCGGCCCTGTACGCAACATCAAAGGTATCAAAAATACCCCTCTGGCCAGGAATTTTCTACATGCCTTCAGCTGCCTGACCACCTCCTGAAACGGCTTGGCTTGCTCAGAAGGGAGCTGGTCCACCAAGTCCGCCAGCTTCCGCACATTGTTCCGCATATGGATGCTCATGTAGAGCTGGTAAGACTGAATCTTGGCCACGAGCATGGAAGAATGGTAGGCCTTCCTCCCAAAGGAGTCTAAGGTTCTGGGGTCTTTGCCCGGGGGCGCCGAAGCATGCTCCCTAGAACTCAGCCTTCTTCAGGGCCAGATCCACCACACCAGAGTCGTGAGGCAACTGAGTGCGCATCAGCTCTGGGTCCCCATGGATTCGATATTGGGATTCTATCTTTTTGGGAATGTGGGGATTAGTTAGTGGCTTGGTCCAGTTCGCCAGCAATGTCTTTTTCAGGACATGATGCATGGGTACTGTGGACGCTTCCTTAGGTGGAGAAGGATAGTCCAAGAGCTCAAACATTTCAGCCCTCGGCTCATCCTCCACAACCACCGGGAAGGGGATGGCCGTAGACATCTCCCGGACAAAGGCCGAGAAAGACAGACTCTTGGGAGGAGAAAGCTGTCTCTCAGGGGAGGGAGTGGGGTCAGAAGGAAGGCCATCAGACTCCTCGTCAGAGAAATATCTGATGTCCTCCTCTGCCTCCCACGAGGCCTCATCATCGGTATCAGACACAAGTTCACGGACGTGTGTCTGAAGCCGTGTCCGTCTCGACTCCGTGGAACCACGGCCACGGTGGGAGCATTGACTCCCTGGCCGGCAGTGGCGAAGCTCCCTCCCCCGACGTCGTCGGGGAGTCCACCTGGGAGGCAGCCGAAACCGGTACCGCAAGCGGCACCAGTACCGGGGACCTCACCCCGGGCAAAGGGCCAGCTGTCGCCTCACTCGACGGCACCGGTGGCGCAAGCACCCCTGGTACCGGAGGGGAAGGGCGCAACAGGTCTTCTAGAATGCCAGGAAGAACAGCCCGGAGACTCTCGTGCAGAGCGGCTGTAGAGAAAGACTGAGAAGCTGGTGCAGGCGTCGAGGTCAGAATCTGTTCCGGGCATGGAGGCGGTACCGGGCTGTCCGAGGTAGAGCGCACCGACACCTCCTGGATGGAGGGTGAGCGGTCCTCCCAGTGCCGATGCCTGCTGGGTGCCGACTCCCTCGGCGACCCAGAGCTCCCGGTACCCAGTTGGGAAGTGACCGGTGACGATGCTTCTTCGACTTCTTTGAGCGAAGCATGTCACCGGAGCTCCCCGGTACCGATGAGGACGTTGAATCCAGACGTCGCTTCCTCGGGGCCAGGGCCGAAGATGGTCAATCCCGGGGGGGGGGGGGGGGGGGCTGTACCGCAGGAGCCCTCAGGGCAGGAGACCTACCCGAAGGCTCACCGCCACCAGCAGGGGAATGGACAGCCCTCACCTGCACTCCAGACGAAGCACCACCGTCCGACATCAGCACTAGACGGGGTCCCGGTACCACCGATGCCGACGCACTCTTCTGAAGCCTCGGTACCGACGATGCAGGAAGAGGATGCCTCGATGCAGTCGATGTCGATGCGGTCTCCGAAGACTTCGGTGCTGCCGACGCCGATGCACCCGACGAATCTCTCGATGCCGATGCCGTCAAAGCGCCGGAGAACAGAACGTTCCACTGGGCCAATCTCGCTACCCGAGTCCTCTTTTGCAAAAGAGCACAAAGACTACAGGCCTGCGGGCGGTGCCCAGCCCCCAGACAATGAAGACACGAGGCGTGCCTATCAGTGAGCGAGATTACCCGGGCACACTTCTTGAAGCCGCTGGAAGGCTTCGATGTCATGGGCGGAAAAATCGCACTGGCGAAATCAAAATTCGCGATGATGACACGAGGCACCGAGACAAAAGGGGGAAAAAAACCCGTGCGGGCGGCCAACAAGGCCGCTCCCGAAAGTGAAAGAAAACTTACGCTGGGAAAAAGCTAGAAATAAGGGGAAAAGGTTCTCTCTCTTTTTTTTTTTTTGTGAAAAACGTGAAAGACGCGCGAGGGTCCTCTGAGGGGCACGAAACGGTGGCAAAAACACGACCGTCCCGAGCGCGGACAAAAGAAGACTGATGAACACGAGCTGGTTTGGGCGGGACGACGACCGAGCATGCACATCGGCGCGCGAGGACTAGCAAACGTCTTTGCTAGTGAAGATTCCGATTGGAGGGGGTGCCGTGGACGTCACCCATCAGTGAGAACAAGCAGCCTGCTTGTCCTCGGAGAATTTATATTTAATCATTGGTTTCTTTGAAATGAGGACATAAGAAGGTGGAGCTTTCCAGATGCACCGTTGAAGTTCTTGCAGAAATCGGTGGACAGGTAATACCACTGTATCTTTCACAGGGTCAGTTATAAGAAGTAGAATGAAAATATGCTTTCTAGGGTCCTTTTGTATAAGAAATGGAATTTTGCCTTTTTCTTAATAAAGAGCATATAAGGGAGTGGAGGAGTGGACTAATGGTTGCAGCAGCAGGCTGAGAACTAGGGAAGCCTGGTTGAAATCCCACTGTTACTCCTTTTGATCATGTGCAAGTCATGTAAACTGTCACAACTGTCAGGAATAGTGAGCCTTTAGACCAAAGCCAGAGCTTTGGCAGACAAATCACCTGGGCTGGCACAGGCAGGAATCAGAACAGACTGGACTAGGATAAACTAACAGACTCAACAAGGCAGGACAGAGGTAACTAAACACAATGGACAACACAAGGACCAGATCCAGACGAGGCAAGGAAAAGAAGGCAAAGGGGCCAAAACTGGAACCTAGAGAGGACGAGGCAAAACTTGGAACTGGATTAAAACTGGGACCCAGAAATGCAAGACAAGGCAACACACGGAAGTAGATTAAACTGGGTCCAGAAAAGGGCAAGACAAGGACAAAGCAAGAACTGGATCTGGACAGGACTAGACCGAAAGACAAGTCAAAGCACAAGTAGACAGGCAAGACAGGGCAGGAGCTAGGCAACAGAATAACAGACACACGACAATACACAAGGCAGGAACAGGATTCAGGATTCTCAAACAGGCTTGGCTGGAACAGGATTCTTAAACAGGATTCAGGATTCTCAAACAGGCTTGGTTGGCACCGGATGCTGGAACGGGCTTGGCTTGACTGGAACCAGATTCTGGAACAGGCTTGGCTTGACTAGAACTGGATTCTGCAACGGGCTTGACTGGAACCGGATTCTGCAACGGGCTTGGCTTGACAGGGAACAGGATACTGAAAGGGACATGGCTTGACAGAGAGCAGGGACAGAAACTAGCTCAAACACACAGCAAGGGCAGAACCTGGCTCAAACACACAACAGGAACAGAACTTAGCAGAAACAGAGCTCAAGAGCCAGGACGCAAACATAGCAGGCAAAGGATTAAGCAGACTAAGGGAAGACAAACAAACGAACGAAGGAAGGAAGGAAGGAAGGAAGCAATGTGCTTACCAGCATCCACAGCTGGAAGGGAAAGGCCAGGCAGATTGAGAGGCAGCAGACACACCTGCATAGCAGTGAGGTAATTAGGGACAATGCTGGCTTCTACAGACTCTCAGAATTAACAGACAAGAACAACACACACAGGAAACAGAAAACAGGAACAGAGCTTGGCTAAACACAGAGATTGGCTTAAACATGGAGCTTAACTATAGCAAGAGTCAAAAGCAGCCCTAGACTAAAAGCAGAAGCCAAGGGAAGTCAAACAGATACAGGCAGGGTGGCACCAAGGCCAGGGTGTGGCTCTACAGCCAGGTTTTCAGGAAACAAGATTCAAAAGCAAACTCACAGAAACAAAGGAAAGCATTGAAAAACAAGACTCAGAGAAACACAGCACAGACCTTCAGGTGTAAAACACTCAGGAACATAGCCAAGCATGGATATGATCTAAACAGGTAACACAAGATTAAGAGACCTCTTGCAAAGCCCATAGGAAAGCTCCCTGGGTCCTTATAAAGGAGTAGGCTGATGATGTCACAAGTAGGAAATGAAGCAGAAGCAGGGAGACCAAAGCAAGGCTTGGCTTACAGGAAGAACAACAATAGCAAATGAAGCAGACTGGAGAGGTCACAGAGCTAGATAAGGAGAAACAGTAGGTCTGAACATAAGGGCACGGCCACAACCGTGACATAAACCTCTATTGCCTCAGGTACAAACTTAGATTGTGAGTCCTTTAAGGACAGAGAAATACCTACTGTAGCTGAATGTAATTCATCTTGACTTACTACTCAAAAAGGAGTGAGCCAATTCCAAATAAATACATAAATATCCTCTGCCAAGGATATACTACTTGGAGTCACTTATCAAGAATCAGGGAAGAGGCAGAAGAATACTCCTTCACCAATCCTTTGTCTGAAACACTACCAGAAAAATGTGGCAAAGAGAAGGACTGCGATGGCAAAACTTCATCACCCAGAGAATGGTAGTCGTGAGGTACCATGAAGAATTGTATTTCTGGGGAACACAGAGGGTAAATTTTGTTGCTGCTGGGTATCATCTGGCTGTTTCACCCAAGCTTGGCAATGTTGAGACAGTGATCATTTCTGCATATTTTGTAAAATTGAAGGGAGCTCCTCTTGTGGTGGAATGGGTTCATATTCCTGGAAACGAATTGGACCTAGCATTTAAACTTTGAGAGTGATCTAATGAAAGGATCTGGGTAAGATTAGATGATAGTCCTGTACCAGAATCAACACTTGTTTAGCGGGAACATCACATCATATAGGTTTCTCTTATCCTACTCTGAAAATGGGGAAGAGGTTATGGTTCTTCCAACTGTCAATGTTGCCAGTGCAGATGGTATTGGTTACTTTGAAATGCCTGTGGAGAAGTGTTTCAGATGGTGAGTTGGGGAGGTGGGGAACAGCAGGGGCAGGGACTTGCATCAGTTGAGTATTCTCATTTTCCCAATTCTGTGGTTTTACAGAGGCAATGTTTTCTTTCATTCCTATGGCATGAGCAATGGTTGTTAGACTTTTGGCCAGATTCAGTGAGATCTGAACCCCCTTCAGAATGATCTTCGCTTATTATCAGGATCCAGGTTTTCTCTAAGGTGCCATTTTAGGGTCTTAGGTGGTCTAACCTGGACCAGACTGGCAACTGCAATCCTGAAATACCCAGCTCTTGTTATTATCTATATTCATTACTTACTAGCATGTGGAAACATTCCACCACAATGAGGCTAACTGGCTAAGTCATGGTCTGGTCCTAGACATAACAAAGTGAATGTGACTCTCCTGTGGCTATTTTCCAGCCACACCTGCATTTTTAAACTCTGGTTTTCTATAGATGAAAGGCCTTCAAAGTGATGACAATAGTGGAAGGATTAGAATAGAACAGAGCACTGGCAAGATTTCTGTACTGTGAGAAGAAGCAGAGGGGGGCAATGCCCATGCATGGCCATAACAATTTTTATTTTTTCCTGAGCTGTGACAGAGCCCATGCTGATACCATCAAAATGAAGTTGCCCACTTATGTAACTCATTCATCCTATGTGGCGACAGAGAACAAGATTTACCTGCATAGGGTGGGCAATTTTCAAACAGCCCATTTCTGCAGGCAAAAACACTGTTTTACATGCTAGAATGCTTTTTACAAATGCCCTCTTAAAGAGATTCCCATAGCTGTTGTGGATGCAGCACCCAATCCTGGAGGAAGGAGAAGTGTGGGATAGGAGGAAAGGGGTCAGTCTTTTTGTGCTATTCACGCTATGGAGGCCCCTCTTTTTCCTTATGTGGTCACTGTGCACCAATCTGTCCCACCAGTATACCACAGATGTAAGAGTAGTGCCAGCACAGAATTTTGAACACAACAGTGCAGCATCACCCACCTCATAAATTAATTTAGAACAATATAGCAACAGTGGCTAAAAAAGAACAAATGGGTATTACTCATTAGGATTACACAAAAATTATCCACAGAAATTCTTAAAACTGCATAGTCTGGATCTGTACTATATGCCAAAAATTGCATATGAGTAGTAGTGATAACCCTTGACAATTCATAATTCTTTTAAAAATAATAATATATATTCTTTAAACAATTATTCTGCATTCACTATTTGGCTATGATGTTGTGAAAGACATTATGACCAGCAGATTAGTCAAACAGCCCATTTAATTTTTAGGGCACAAGGGGAAGTATAGGATCAGGGGGGCAGCTTTAAAGGAATTTTTAAAAAGGGCTTAGTCACATAAAGGGTTATTTTATAACAGGACACCTACACACCTGTGTCTTTATAAAAATAGTAGCATTGAAGCACAAATTGTGCATGTCTTCCAAGTATAAATGTTCACACCTAGATTATTCAAAGGCATATTTTATAATCTGTGCACACACATGCATACCCAACCCTGTATCTGTTCTTACGGGTAAAGTATGCACCATCATGTCATCACACATACTTTTATGCTGGTTGGTGTAACAGGCCACATACATGCAAAACTGACTTTATAAAATTATCCTCAATGAATTTAAACTGATAAGGGCTGAGAATTTTTACTTAGGCTTCATCCTCCTACCCCCCTCCCCCACACCAAGAAGCTGGAATACAGAACTTGGCTTATTTAAGGGATGTCAAATTATTTCTAGTTCATGACATTTAGATCTAATGGGTAAAATTTTACAAGTGTTTTGCATGCATAAGTCTGCGAGGTACAATTGTGGCAACATGCCAAGTTAAAACAATCAGATTCTAAAGGCACAGAGAAAAGGTTATTTTGTAGCTGTCCTATCAGCTTTTGGCTACATTTTACAACAAAAAGGGGGTAGGGGGCGGGGAAGACAGAAGGCAACTTAGTGTTTTAATAGCATGATTCTGTTGTGCTTGTATAAAAAAAAACCCCACTTAAACCAATTCAGTATTGTATTTCTGCAAAGAAATTGTCTATTTTCCTTTTCTGTCACGGGCTCAGCAATAATGTTGCTTATGCTGTAGTTGCAAGATGGAAAATATACCCCCCTTTTTTTTTGTTTTTCTTTGCCTATTTACACAAGATTTTCCCTCATCTCGTACATGGGAAGCAGAATCATTACATGGATTGTAGGCCAAAGGGATTGAAAATGAAAGATTAAAAGACCCCACCTCACTTAATGTTCATAGGTACAGGACAGGCTAGTCTTTCTATATGAATGGAAATGTTTCTTGGGGGAAGGGAGGGAGGAAAAATGTGTTGTCAAATCCAGCAAGGGGGTGGATTGGCTGTAAATGGCTACAGTTCCAGAGGGTGGCTCCTTCCATGAAAGATCCAACAGGGATGGACTTCCCCCCTTCTAGGGATAAAAATCTGTGTCACTGCCCTCTGCTTAGCACCAACTGATGGGATTCATGCTGATTCCCAATCAGCCTCTGAGAACAAACTAGAAAAGGTTAAATCCAGCAGCCATCTCCAGAAAGTAAAGAAGAAGGGATAGGAGGTCCTGCTCCTCTTGTGTGCTCTTAGCAGGGAATGTTTGGTTAAGGCACAGTATGAAGACCCTGATCCACTAATAGGCAAGATGCTCACAGGGTTTGAGATGGTTCTCCCAGTTTCTACACTCATCATTATCTGAGATTAGTCTCCAATTTATTATTACTAGGTGTATTAAAATCTTAATATACCGCCTAATAAGGAAGCCTTCTTCCCCAGGAAAAACACCAGCAGTTGAGCAAGATTCTATTTCTTCTAAAGGAAAGACATGGCCAAGTAATATGCAATCCCCCCACCACCACCAAAACAAAGTGTGACTTGTGTACAGGGGAAGAAGGGACAATCGATGACTTAACTCACTTGTGAGTTGTGTGGCCCTCATCAAGGCCCAATGATGTTCTTCATTAGTCATGCCTGGGATTCAATAATCTAAGATGTCTCACAGCATCCTTCATATGTGTCACTTTCTTTCCATATCATGGGTAATGGCCCTAGGTCCTGAGAAGCCTTTTTAAGATAACAGTGTGGAAGAGGGGGCAGGCAATATTAAAGCTCTTCCATTCAGAAAGCTATTCTGATGTCTTTAATCTGTTTTTTCTTTGTACTGCTGGCCCATGTCTATATTAGCTTACCATTTTGTCCCCTGTTCACCCCAAATGTCAGAATCACTGAGAAATGTTTTTTATCCAGTAGTGCTTACAATACCACAGTTAATACTGGTCACTCAGACTTGGGAACACTACCACCAATATGTTTGCAATTTTTTCTGGTTCTGTCAATCAACTATCTACCCCATACCTGCCATGAGGCATTACAGCTTCAGACCCCATTACTTCAGCGTCCTTCTCCAAACTGCAAAATCTCGGTGCAACCAGAAAGGCTGAATTGGGAAGGAGAAGAGGAGGTGGATCTATATTTTGGTTAGGCCAAGATAACGAAGACAGCAGGCATGCATGCATGCCTGCCTGCCTTAATTTACCAAGTCCAACAGCTTTTGAAGGTGAAACAACACTAGGCAACCTTTCACCATCCTACAAGTCTAGAGATTCTTCCACTGGGACAGACTGAAGCTGGGTGAGCACTTTCCCTTCTCTTGTCATCTCATGAGAGTCCAAGCTTCCCCCTTGAAGATGCTCCTCATCCTCTGAGCTGCCCAACAGCATTCCCTCACTATCAGGAAGTTGAAGTAGTCCATGTTGCTCCCCTGTTCCATCCAATATCTGCACAGCCCCTTTTTCCATCTCAAAGAGCTCCTCAGAGTCAACTCCTTGTACTTCTATACCTGCAGAAGCACTCTGCCCACTAAGGGAACCTGGCCAGACTATATGCTGTTGCGATACTGGCATAGATGGGAGCACCAGACCCTCCATGGGGAGGTTTGAGAAGAGGCCAGCCTGAGCTAGCGTGCTAGTGTTCATACTGCTGTCAGCCCCATCTGCATCAAAGGCAATGGCTGGTTGGTTCATGATGCTGTTCAGAGTTCCAGAAGGGCACATGTGCACAGGGGCCACCACTGCTCCACTGGGTGCTGCTGGCACAGAGGTGGTAACTATAACCCCAGGCCCCAATGGGTCTTTGCTAGCAGCACTTGATGTATTCACAGTGGCTACTGGTAGCATGATGTCACCATCAGGAAGGGCCACCTCTTCTTGCTTGATGGGCGTGGCTGTGGATGGCACTGTGGACATGAGCATGCTGGCAGGGAAGGCGGCTGTGAAGATTAGCTTCCCCTGCTGAAGCGTTACACCTGTCAAGATTGTGTTTCCCACCACTGGGTTTGTCAGAAGCAGATTTCCTGAAAGGATAAACAAGAAGTGAGAATTAAAAGTAAGAGACAACACATATAAGCATTCTGCAATGCTGTACCTCTTGTGAGCATTCAGCAACTGTAGAAAAGAACTGCACATAAATAAAAGTGAATTATATCCATAGAACATTTATTCAGCCACCTTTGGCACAGAAAGTCTGGCTATTATCGTTTGGTTAAATACAACACTTGTACTCTGAAATTGTCATAAAACAAATCCTTGATTTATTAATACATGATCATGTAGCAATACATCCACTTTAGGTTACCAAAGCTCCCCTCCCAGATTCATAACCACTCCAGCATGCGCTCACATGCACCCTATTAGTCGATTCAACTCCTTCATGCCACTAATTAATGGATATCCTTTAGCCAAAACACATAACACCTTGTTTAACCATGAAACGGTGTTTAGTCCAAAGATCTTAACAATTCGCCGTGAAACTTATCTTCACAACGATTTTCTTCAATGATACATAAAGAAAAAGTAAATGTCACCACATTCCCCCTTGCTGGGTTATCCAGATTTCAACCATACAAGTGTCGTCCAGGTACCGGAACAGACTGACGCAGCAGCCCCTCCGGGAGACCTGGAAGAATGGCTCGGAGGTGCACGTCCAGAGTGTCTACCGGGAAAGGCTGTGGGGCCGGTGTAGGAGCCGGAGGCAGAACCTGTGCAGAGCAGGGAGGCGGTACCGGACTGTCTGAAGACCGACGCACCAACACGTCTTGGATGGAGGGTGAGCAGTCCTCCCGGCGTCGACGCTTCTCGGGTGCCGAGCTCCTCGACGCCCCGGAGCTCCCGGTACCATGTGTGGAGATCGATGCTGATGCTTCTTAGCCTTCGCTCGATGCACGGCATCGGTGCTCCTCAGTACCGAGGACATGGAATCCACACGCTTCCTCTGGGTTGGGTCCGAAAGTGGTCGGTCCCAATGGGCCTGCGCAGCAGGAGCCTTCGAGACAGGTGGAGACCCACTCGACGGCTCACTGCTCCCAGCGTGCGTTGATCTCCGGACAGGTATTACCTGCTCTCCCGATGTCGTTGCCATCTCCGGTGCCAATGTCGACGCCACCGACCTCGGTACCGCTGTCGACATCGACGCCGAAGTGCCAGGCAAAGCTCCAAACAGACGTTCCCGCTGAGCCTTTCTCGACGCCTATGTCCGCTTTTTAAGGCTAAGACACAACTTATATGTGTCTGGGCGATGGTCGGGCCCAAGGCACTGGATACACCACGAATGGGGATCGGTACCTGAAATTGCCCGGCTGCACCGACCGCACTTCTTGAAGCCGCTGGGAATCCTCGATGTCATGGATGGAAACATAGCGGTGGCAAAGTCAAAATTCTCGATGGTGCCAAGAAAAAAATGGCACAAAAAGGAGAAACACAAATGTGCATCCCAATAAGGGCCGCGACGGCAGCAAAAGACAACTTAAAGAGGGCCCAACTCTAAAACGTAAGGGAACTTTTTTTTGTTTGTTTTGTTTTTTGAAACAGAAGAAACGAATAAAACAAAGAAAAAAGCGTGAAAACTCGCGACCAAAAACGAAGGCTCTTTCTCAGGGCACAGAGAGAGACAGTAAAAACAACCGCTCCCTACTGCGAAAAGAGAAAAAACTGGCGGGACTCTCGTGCAACGGGCAGGAAGAGGATGGTCGCGCATGCGAGGTGCGCGCGCTCGAAGGCTCTAGCAAACTTTTGTTGCTAGGAAGATTTTCCATTCATCGGGGCTGCCGTGGACGTCACCCATTCGTGAGAACAAGCAGCCTGCTTGTCCTCGGAGAATGCCCACGTCGGCTTCCTAGTACTGGCCATCTTAGGATTAAAGGAAGAGGCCATAGCCACCTCAGGATCTTCAATACCGAGAGCCTGCAAAGCATCAGAAATGAGGGACGGGAGCTCGTCGCGGTGGAAAATACGGACCGCCTTAGGGTCATATTATTCCTGTGGCAAAATACCTCCTTCTTCTAGGTCTTCCATCTGAGAGGGCCTACCAGATTCCTCTGACTCCCCAAAAATAGAATGGGGAAGGGAATGAGGACGAAGGGAGGCTGCTTCAGGCATAGAATAGACCCGCCTGCATTTAGGATCAGGTACGTCTGCAGGAGAAGGTAGCAAGTACCCAGAAGAAACAGGGGCCTCTGGAACTGAGGGAACACCAGCCTGCATGGACATATCAGAGGACTCAGGCAGTGCTCTCTTGAGAAGAAAAGCCCAATGCATCAATAAGACAAAACTCAGGGGAGAAGAACTCACTCTGCCCGTCTGTCCCTGAACCCGAGGGAGGTGCCAAACAACGAGAATCCCTCGGCTAAAGCCCAAGATCAGGAGTCACCCCAGTCGTCCCCCTGCACTCATTGTCATCAGCCACGGGCAGGCGCATGTCCCAGCACTGAAATCAGAAGGGCGGGAAAGGTCTCTGTTAGATGAGACCGCCACACTCCTTAGACCCGAAGAGTCAAGGCAGTTCGCGCTGCAGAGCCCCGCCGCGGTCCTCTGTTTGCTATAGCGGGACCAGCGCTTCACCACTTCAGCTGCCATAACCCAAAACGGGAGCACTTGAAAAAACAAAATGGCGCGGCACGCCAAAAAAAATCAACTTACCCAGCCAGCTCTGATGCACTGAAACCGGGAACCCTCCCAGGAGGAGCCAAGCACCACGCTCCACACAGCTGAGACCCAGTCCGAAGGAGCTCGGGTCTGTCTGCAGCGTCTCACTAAAGTGAGAGGTAAACGAGCCTCTGTTTTTTTTTTTTTAAACTGTCAAGTTAGGATGCAGGCAGCTAACAGTACAGAAGCCGGGAGGAAGGGAGAGATGGAGTAAGGCAGGGACCTGGAGCCCAAGTATGCCTTCAAAGTGGGCACCACCAGCCTCACACCCCCTGCTCAACTGGCAAAGTGAAGCCTCCCAAAGGCACAAATCCAGGAGCTGGAAGGAATCTGTCCACCACTTGCTGGAGATAGAGATATACTGAAGATGGAAGGGACTAGACGCCCAGGGTCATTGCCTTCTTTCAGTGTTCTCTATCTCCACCTGCTGGTAGGCGGATACAACTCACCAGTTCCTGGATTCATCTGCTGTTGATGATAAGGAATTGTACCATTCCACAAACAACGGGACAGGGGTGGACCTCGATGCTCCACGGCCAATAGCATCAACAATCTGACTTTATAGATGAAACCACAGACTTCTTCAGGGACCTGAGAGGGCTGCTATTTGGATTATGTGTCAAAGAATTGAATGTTTGTACTATTAAAAAGCTTTCAATAAAGAAGAGAGAATATGATAAAAAAAATTTTAAAAACGAAAACTGACCTGTTTATTTTTAACCCAACTGATTCCTTCTGGGAACAATACTCTATTGAACTACAACAACATGAGCCTTCACTTACAAATACCAGGGGATTTTCCCTCTATTTTTATATTCTTCCAGCTATCACGAGGGCCCTCAGCCAGGGGCATAAACTCCAGCTCCCTCTGGAACTAAACTAACTCTAGGCTTGGCAACAATGCTACTGAATGACAAAAAAGATACCTTCCCTTCAGGGGCTGTGAATGCTGCCTCTACAACACTCCCTGCCTTGGCTAGCCTAGAGGGCAGAAGCCTGGCTTTGGATGAAACCCAGGTCCCACATCATGCAACACTTGTCAATGAGCTGACTTGGCTAATGTTGGACATTAGCATCCAGAAGGGAAAGCTTTACTAACAAAATAACAAAATAAACCGAGGTGGCCTACGATTTAAACAAAATGAAAAGGAAAAAAAAAACAAAAAAACTTTGCCAAATAAGAGTGTTGGAGGATCAAGAATTACGCTCAGAAGTGTCAGGAAATGTTCTGATTTGAGTGTTCTGGAGGAGTGTTCTAGAGGAGTGGCCTAGTGGTTACAGCACCGGTCTTGCAATCCAGAGGTGGCCGGTTCAAATCCCACTGCTGCTCCTTGTGATCCTGGGCAAGTCACAACCCTCCATTGTCTCAGGTACAAACTTAGATTGTGAGCCCTCCTAGGACAGAGAAATATCCAGAGTACCTGAATGTAACTCACCTTGAGCTACTACTGAAAAAGGTGTGAACAAAATCTAAATAAATAAATAATAAATTCCGAATCCTAAGCACGCATCCACCGCTCATATAATATGAAGAATCCCTTCAGAGTATAACTGGTTTTGCCTTTTGCCCCCCAAACATAACTTCAGCTACATGGATTCTGCTACCTCCTGCAGTATAATAGTCAGTCAGTACATTTCTGGAACCTGTAATGGACTGCACCAAGCTTAATTATCACCAGTTACAACTCAATAAAATGAGAGAATTATTACCCATTTACTATTCACTTTCTCCTCCTAGGAACCCAACACAATATAAAGGACAACTTAAATAACAACAGATAAAACAAAAATCAATATATATAAATGGCGAGTGTCGTACTCACTCGCAAATGCGCAGTACAGACCCTCTCTGCCCCGCCCCTGCGTCAATACATGATGACACCAGGGGCGGAACAGAGAGGGTCTCTACTGCGCATTTGCGAGGGACACCGCCGTCGCTAACGCTCCCCCCACCCGGAGTCGCCGCCGCCACCCACCTTCCACCCGGTCGGGCTCTCGCTCCGCTATTGAAACAGCGAGGGCACGCAGCACACAGCTCTGCTGAGCTGCGTCGGCCTTCCTTCTTCTTCTCTGCCTGTGTCCCGCCCTCGACGACGTTACATCACACGAGGGCGGGACACAGGCAGAGAAAAAGAAGGAAGGCCACAGCAGCTCAGCAGTAGAGCTGTGTGCTGCATGCCCTCGCTCTTTCAATAGCGGAGTGAGGGCCCGACCGGGTGGAAGGTGGGTGGCGACGGCTCCCGGGGGGGGGGGGGGGGGGGGGGCAAATTGGAGGGGGAGCGGCAGCGGCGAACTCGGCGGCGGGGTGGGGGGCCTTTCAACCCCCCCCCCCTTCCTATACTAGCCCTTTTTTACGGGCTGATCAGCTAGTGTAAAACAGATACTCCAAACATTCAAAACCACTGCCCTCCTCCCCAACCTTAAAAAGAGATTTGCTCACTGGGAGAAAATAGAAGTTTTGTGGAAAGGAATAAAAATAAAGAACTGACCTACCTGGAGTTTGAGTCTGTAGCTGCAAAGCTGCCATCCCCATGTTGGTGTTGATTAAATGGACATTGCCCTGGCTGATTCCTCCGCTGGCCACCTGCGAAGTTCCAACTTGGTTAATCTTTATGGGGGTCGTGTTGGCTACAATCTGAATAGGCCCAATTCCCTGCTGCAGAGTTACCACCTGAGATGTGGGCACCACCTGAGGAAGTGACATTATCTGAGACCCTTGAGGCACTTGAGGTACTGAGAGTAACTGATGTGATGTAGTGGCCGCTTGGGAAACAGAGTAGACTGGAGATAGTGGGACCATCTGAGCTGGGGAAATCACTTGAGTCCCTTGTGCTGGCTGGGAGAGGGGGACCACTTGGGATGATGGTGAAAACTGTGATAAAGGAATACATGGTGGAGCAGCTGCAAGTCCGGTGGGGGCTTGGACCACTGTTGCTACAGTGCTGGTTGGGGTATTCTGCATGGAGGGCACTGCAAGATGGTTCGCCGTGGGCAGCGATACAACTGGAGGATTTTGGAGGGAATGAGAAGTCACAACTCTCTGGGCTGGTGGAGAAACCTGAGGAACTATAGAGACTTGAGAAGATGGAACACTGGTCATCTGGCTAGGCTGGGAAGAAGGCACGATGTGCGACATAGGAACAACCTGAGACCCAGAGACTACTGGCTGTGCTTGGAGGACTTGAGACATGGCAGCTACTTCACCTGATGGGACTACTTGTGGAATGGAAACTATCTGAGTAACTTTTGGATCAGACATTACTTGCTGTACTTGGGGCAGATGGGTCAGGGATAGGACATGGGGGCTCTGTACTGCCCCAGGGACAGAAATACACTGGGATGCAACAGCCTGCTGACCATCAGCCTTCACCTCCTGAGTACTTGTTCCACTGACCTGGGGGCTCTGACGTGCCACTGAACCATTCTGGCTGAATACGAAGGATGGCAGGGTTGAGATGGGTGAAGCCTCTCTACTTTCTTCCACCTTAATATCAATTCCACTTTGTACATTCTGAAAACTTGCTGACCCACTGGAGCTCAATATGACCGTTGACAGGGCATCATGTGGTGGCTTGGACTCAAGCTCAACTGGATGCAGGGGAGACTTATTACCTAATAGAGTGGAACCATTAAATAAGATGGGTGAAGTACCATTAACAGGACTCAGGGTGATAGCTTGGCCATCCCCCAGAGTCAGCCCATTAATAATCACCCCACTGGAAGTCTGGATGACAGATCCTCCATTTAGCACAATAGGCTGAGGGCTAGTGGTGACAAAGCTACCATTCAGGAGCACAGAAGAGGCACTGGAACAGGTAGTGTTGGCAGACAGGAAGACACTGTTGGACACAGATTCCTCATCCTGTCGGCTGGAGGTTCCCATTTCCGTGTCTTCTGGACCCCGGCTGGACTCATCTTCTGTGCTGTGATTCCCATCTGACTCACTGCAAGAAGAAGGAAATTCAGAAAATGATCAGCATCAGAGACATGAAAAACAACCCTAAACACAGTCTGGCTTACAGGACACACACCACAAATATTCTTGAGCTCTATTTGCATATTATTATTATTATTTTGTTCATACTTTTTCAGTGCTTTAGTGTTCAAGGCAAGTTGTATTCAATCAGTACATGGGTACCCGATTAATTTGCAAATTTAGGTCACACTGAAACCAAATCTGATTGAGGATCCCCAGGAGGTCAAGAAGCCCTGAAATAGATGTATGCCTGATGCTCTGTGCAAGAAATTGGCCAGCTTTACACTCTTAAGTTCTCTTCGTTCACAAAAAAAGTATAAACAAATAACTTTATGTGACCTGTTATAGAATGAGAGGGTTTAAGTGCCATTTGCGTGCTTAAATTTATAGAATGCTGCCATTCACGTGTGTAAGAGTATACTTATGCACATAAATAGCCATGCAAAAAGCATTATTCTATAATCCCAGCACGCAAATGCCTCAGTGCTTAAATGCAAGGGGGGGCTTTCACAGGGAGGGACATGGATGGAGCTGACATTTACAAGCTTAGTTCACAGAATAATGGAACTTAAGAACATAAGAATAGCTATACTGGATCAGACCAATGGTCCATCTAGCCCAGTACCCTGATTCCAACAGTGGCCAATTCAGGTCACAAGTACCTGGTAGAAACCCATATAGTAGCAACATTCCTTTTTTTAAACCCAAATATGCTAACCGCTGCTACCACATCCTCCAGCAGTGAGTTCCAGAGCTTAACTATGCTTTGAGTGAAAAAATATTTCCTTCTATTTGTTTTAAAAGTATTTCTATGTAATTTCATTGAGTGTCCCCTGGTCTTTGTACGTTTTGAAAGACTTGGGTGCTGAAAGACTGAAAAATCGATTCACTTCTACCCGTTCTACACCATTCAGGATTTTATGGCCCCCAACATATCCTCCCTCAGCAGTCTCTTTTCCAAGCTGAACAGCCCTAACCTCTTTAGCCTTCTTCAAATGGGAGGAGTTTCATCCCCTTTATCATTTTGGTCACTCTTCTTTGAACCTTTTCTAATTCTGCTATATCTTTTTTGAGAATAGCCATACTGGGTCAGACCAATGGTCCATGTAGTCCAGTATCCTGCTTCCAGCGTTGCTTGACAGAATCCCAAATAGTAGCAAGATTCATGCTGCCGATCCCAGGGACAAGCAGTAACTTTCCCCATGTCTATCTTATTAGCAGACTATGGAATTTTTCTCCAGGAACTTGTCCAAAAGTTTTTAAAACCCAGATAAACTAAGCAACGATACCACATCCTCTGGCAACGAGTTCCAGACCTTAACTATTCGTTCAGTGAAAAAATATTTCCTCCTGTTCATTTTAAAAGTAGGACCATGTAACTTCCTTGAGTGTCCCCTAATCTATGTACTTTTTGAAAGAGTTAAAAAAAAACCGATTTACTTTTAGCTGTTCTATACCACTCAATATTTTGTATACCTCTATCATATTCTAACCTCTTATGACTTTCCTGATATGAGAGGAGTTCCATCCCCTTAATCATTTTGGTCACCCTTCTTTGAACCTTTTCTAATTCTGCTATATGTTTTTTAAGATATGACGACCAGAATTGCACACAATACTCAAGGTGTGGTCGCACCATACAGCGATATAGAGGCATTATAATATTCTCTTATTTTCTATCCCTTCCCTAATAATTCCTAGCATTGTGTTTACTTTTTTAGCTGCTGCCAAACACTGGGCAGAAGATTTCAGTATATCGTCCATGATGACATGTAGATCTATTTCTTGGGTGCTGACTCCTAGGGTGGAACCTAGCATCAAACAACTATGATTTGGATTATTCTTGCCAATGTGAATAATTTTGACATGTGCACAAATCTCATCAGCTATTTGGATGTCCAGTCTTCCAACTTCCTAAGGTCTTCCTGCAATTTTTCACAATCCGCATGTGTTTTAACAACTTTGAATAGTTTGGCATCATCTGCAAATGTTTCCTATGTTTCAAAGTTTTGTTCCATTGCTATATTCCTTAACGACACTTTGATTGTCTCGCATAACTCTTCACAATGTAATCCATAACCAAGTTGTAACGAATTGTATTTCCATCATTCATCTTATATTGTAAGCCACACTGAGCCCGCAAAGAGGTGGGAAAATGTGGGATACAAATGCAATAAAATAAATAAATAAAATAATAACCTCGCTCGTCGTTCCCATTTCCAGATCATTAATAAATGTTAAATAGCACCAGTCCCTTGGTTTACATTCCACTGCACTAACCACTAGGCTACTCCTCTGCTCTGCAGGGACATCTGTGTGACCATATTTTTGAAAAAGATGCCAGACATTCATGTCCCTGGTTTTGTGTCGTTCAAAAGTTGGATGTTTCACTTTGGAAAATGGCTATTCATTTTGAACATTTTCAGTGGGAAAACATCCATCTCACAGCCATAATCAAACAGGAAATCTAGACATTTTTCCTGTTTGATTATGGCTGTGAGATGGACGGTTTTTTTTTTTACACTATAAGCAGGACAGGGTTTTTTTTTTGGGGGGGGGGGGGGAGTTAGACTTTTTTTTTTTTTTAAATGCCCCTCTGTATATAGCTTTTACTAAAGCCAGTTCCATCTGTATTTTTTTAAAGGTATTTTGGCTTGTTCATTCAATAAATGACAAATTAGAGCTTTCCTAATCTACCAGTAAGCTTTTAAAATTTACTCATTTACCCCCAAATTCTATGGGCTCCTTTTACTAAGGTATGCCAATGGAGTAGCATGCATGAAATACTAATAAGCCCATAGGAATAATATGGGCTTCTTAGCATTTAGCACATGGTTTATCCATTAGTACACCTTAGTAAAAGGAGCCCTATATGTGGCGCTCAAAATTGTGCATGCGTGCAATTTAATTGAATTAACCAATTAGCACCAACAATTGGGTGCTAACAATTATTGGCGCTGTCAACAATTAGAATTTATGCGTATGCAAAGATACGTATGTCAATTTTTCCGTGCGAATCTGAAAAGGGGGGCGTAGGTGGATAAGGGGGGGGTACTAGAATTTGTGTACAGTATTATAGAATATGGTAGATTTGTGCCTAATTTAGGCCCAACTCGGAGTGCTGTTTACAGAATAGCAATTAGCACTCATTTTTTAGCACACAATTTTGGGTGCCATTTACAGAATCTAGGGCCCTGTTTACTAAGCCGCGCTAACTTTTTAGCTCACGCTAACGCTAGACACCTATAGGAATATATGAATGTCTCTAGCATTAGCGCACGATAATTTTTAATGTGTGCCTACAGCGCGGCTTAGTAAACAGGGCACCTAGTCCTTAGCATTTTGTTCAATGTTTGTACCTGTTAGTTTAGGGATCTTTCCAAGCATAGTAATACTGTAGATCCATCAGTGATACCAGTAAGCATGAGGAATAAGACACCAAAAAGTACAGCATTCATATAACAACTTTATTCTTAAGGTTTATGTGCCAAACACATATAAGAGATATTTACATTATATTTTTAAAATGTGTGAATACTAGTTTTACCCTATATGTTTTTGCTCTCTCTTTTTAAATGATGAACAACGAGGGGCATAATCGAACGCCCAAGTTTTCCTGATCGAAACAAGATGGGCGTCCATCTTTCGTTTCAATAATACGGTCGGGGATGCCCAAATCTCAACATTTAGGTCATCCTTAGAGATGGTCGTCCCCAATTTTCAGCGATAATGGAAACAGAGGACGCCCATCTCAGAAATGACCAAATCCAAGCCATTTGGTCATGGGAAGAGCCAACATTTGTAGTGCACTTGTCCCCCTGACATGCCAAGACACCAACCGGGCACCCTGGGGGGCACTGCAGTGGACTCCAGAAAAAGCTCCCAGGTGCATAGCTTCCTTACCTTGTGTACTGAGCCCACCAAACCCCCACAAAACCCACTCCCCACAACTGTACACCACTACCATAGCCCTTAGGGATGAAGGGGGGCATCTAGATGTGGGTACAGTGGGTTTCTGGTGGGTTTTGGAGGGCTCACACTTACCACCACAAAGTGTAACAGGTGGGGTGGGATGGGCCTGGGTCCACCTGCCTGAAGTGCACTGCAGCACCCACTAAAACTGCTCCAGGGACCTGCATACTGCTGTCATATTTGAGGCTGGCATAGAGGCTGGAAAAAATATAATTTTTATTTAGGGTGGGAGGGGGTTAGTGACCACTGGGGAAGTAAGGAGAGGTCATCCCCAATGCCCTCCGGTGGTCATCTGGTCATTCAGGGCACATTTCTGTGGCTTGGTCAGGGATGCCCTTCTTTTTTCCATTATCGGCCGAGGACGCCCATGTGTTAAGCATGCCCCAGTCCCGCCTTCGCTATGCTTCCGACATGCCCCCGTGAACTTTGGTTGTCCCCGCGATGGAAAGCAGTTGAGGACGCCCAAAATCGGCTTTCGATTATGCAGATTTGGGTGACCCTGTGAGAAGGATGCCCATCTTGCAATTTGTATCGAAGATGGGCACCCTTCTCTTTTGAAAATAAGCCTGAATCTGTTTCTATTTTCCATTAAGAAATATTTGATAGAATAAGATTTAGGGCTTCTTTTATTAAACTGCTCTAGCGATTCCCGGTGTGACAAATGTGCTGCAGTACATTCATTCTGAATAGGCTGTGTTGCATTTGCCGCAGCACAGGAATCGCTAGCGCGGTTTAGTAAAAGAGGCCCTTAATTCTTTATGTTTAATGTATTTTCATATTTTATTTATTTATTTTATTACATTTGTACCCCGCGCTTTCCCACTCATGGCAGGTTCAATGCGGCTTACATGGGGCAATGGATGGTAAAGTGACTTGCCCAGAGTCACAAGGAGCTGCCTGTGCCGGGAATCAAACTCAGTTCCTCAGTTCCCCAGGACCAAAGTCCACCACCCTAACCACTAGGCCACTCCTCCACTCACCTCATGTTACTTTAACAACTAAGTAGCCCTTTTATTAAGCTGTGGTAAAAAGTGGCCTGCACTATTTTGGGCGCGTGCTAGGCTATGTTTTACCATGGCGGGTAAAAGGGCCTTTTATATTTTTAAAAATGAGACAGTAAATATCCGTGCGGTATTATACTGCCTGAGCCCTTACCACCATCTATTTACTTGGTAGTGAGGGCTCACACACTATTCGTGCGATAATTAGGCAGGGCGGCAATGTGGCCACACTGTCGATTATTGCCAGGAACGCCCCCTGCAGTAACATAGTAGCTGACGGCAGAAAAAGACCTGCACAGTCCATCCAGTCTGCCCAGCAAGATAAATTCATATGTGCTACCTTTTGAGTATACCTGACCTTGATTAGTATCTGCCATCCTCACAGCAGACCGTAGAAGTCTGCCCAGCACTAGCCCCGCCTCCCAACCACCAGCCCCACCTCCCCCCACCGGCTCTGCCACCCAATCTCAGCTAAGCTTCTGAGGATCCCTGCCTTCTGAACAGGATTCCTTTATATGTTTATCCCACGCATGTTTGAATTCTGTTACCGTTTTCATCTCCACCACCTCCTGTGGGAGGGCATTCCAATTATTCACCACTCTCTCCGTGAAAAAATATTCCTGACATTTTTCCTGAGTCTGCCCCCCCTTCAATCTCATTTCATGTCCTCTCGTTCTACCGCCTTCCCATCTCCGGAAAAGGTTCGTTTGCGGATTTATACCTTTCAAATATTTGAACGTCTGTATCATATTACCCCTGTTTCTCCTTTCCTCCAGGGTACACATGTTCAGGTCAGCAAGTCTCTCCTCATACATCTTGTAACGCAAATCCCATACCATTCTCGTAGCTTTTCTTTGCACCAGTTCAATTCTTTTTACATCCTTAGCAAGATACGGCCTCCAAAACTGAACACAATACTCCAGGTGGGGCCTCACCAACGACTTGTACAGGGGCATCATCACCTCTTTTCTTCTGCTGGTCACACCTCTCTCTATACAGCCTAGCAACCTTCTAGCTACGGCCACCGCCTTGTCACACTGTTTTGTCGCCTTCAGATCCTCAGATACTATCACCCCAAGATCCCTCTCCCCGTCCGTACATATCAGACTCTCCCTGCCTAACACATACGTCTCCCGTGGATTTCTACTCCCTAAGTGCATCACTTTGCATTTCTTCGCATTGAATTTTAAATTATTTTCTACCATGGGAAATTGTGCGTGCCAACTTCGGAACTACCGCCAGGTGCTCGTGCTACCCCGGCAGTAGGGTCAATTTGGCGCATGCTACCTATGTGGTAGCCCTACCACAAGCTTTGTAAAAGGGCCCCTAAAGTCTGTATAACGTTTCATAATTTTCAAAAATATGCAGAATGTTTGGTCAATTTTAGAACTTATATTACTGAGTCACTGAGCCATATGCTAATTTTTACAGTTGTGTACCCAGTATATGCATTGAACTCACCTACTTTTACCTGATTGAGTACAAATCCTGATTTGTGTTGGAACACCTGTCCAGCTGGTAGCTCTGATTAACTTCACATTGCTTTTGAATACATAATAGATTCTTTACTATACTTATATGCTTATTTCTTTTAAAAAAATTTTTACGGTATATTAATTTTTTTTGTGTGATTCTGATTTTATCATATGCTTATTTATGTGTTCATACAATTCATATACAATTGTTTTTTTATTCTGCATTTGTATGCTTTATCCTTTTATGTACATATGATTGCAAAAACTATATATA
Organism: Microcaecilia unicolor; assembly: GCF_901765095.1. Classification (NCBI taxonomy): domain Eukaryota; kingdom Metazoa; phylum Chordata; class Amphibia; order Gymnophiona; family Siphonopidae; genus Microcaecilia; species Microcaecilia unicolor. The sequence continues at coordinate 159,843,571 of NC_044041.1, forward strand.
TATATATATATATATATATATATATATATATATATATTTAAATTATAGACCCCTGACACAGGTGTATTGCTGAAATACAACCCATATAGTATCTTTCAACAAAATCTGTTCCTCCACACCAATTCTGTGGCCCACTGTGCTATTTTCTGCTTTTAAAGAAAACAAAATTCTCCAGGAATTTTGCCACTTTTAATTGAACCAGATTAAAATAAATTAATCTCTGCCAGAAAACTAAGGGCCCTGTTTACTAAGGTGCATTAGTGTTTTTAGCGCGCACTAATGCTAGACACCCATAGGAATATATGGGTGTCTCTAGAATTAGCGTGTGCTAATTTTCAGTGCACGCTAAAAACACTAACATGCCTACCACATGGCTTAGTAAACAGGACTGTCCTTTTATGTTGAATTGTACAGTGCTGCGTAACCCTAGTAACGCTTTAGAAATGTTAAATAGTAGTAGTAAATCTGCTCAAATTAACTTTCAAATGATCCAAACAGAAATTTTATCTGAAATATCTGAAGGAAAATAATAGAAAAATAGAAAACTGTCTTTGTCTAGCACACCCAGATTTCCTGCTGTATCTATTACACAGGTGAACAAACAACTTAACACACGCTGAGTAAAAATAAACAGACTCTTTCTCCTACTGTTAGTGTCCACATGCATCTAACACACCAAATTTAGTTGAAATGAAAAGATGTCCTATCACCAGTGAACAGCTTCTAGAGAGGGGTATTTTTTTTTTAGCTCAGAGCAGGACTGAGACAGAATTCAGCAACCATTTGTCGCCTTCATGAGCCCTTCCACCAGCTGCTGGACTGGGAGTCCTCCAAAACATCCATTTCTCCCAGAACAGAAACAGTGTGTGCGTATATCTAGGGCTGACTCATCCTGCACCCCCCTTTCCCCTAAGGATGGCTGCCTCTCTGGTTATGAGGAACCTATCAAGATGAGACCAGAATAATCCTTCCACAAAAATCAAAGGCAAAAAAAGCAGGGATCTCCACAACCAAATCGAGAGAGAAATCCAAAAGTCACTCAAAAAAATATGTTAACATTAAGAAGCACAAACTAAAACACCACATGAAATCAAAACGACCCGACACAGACCCTAATGAACCACCGCCTGCCACAGGGGTCGCAAGATCTTCATTAATATGGTGAATAAGTTCTGACAAGATGATGATATTAAACAAGTGATGATACGTTGAAACCCTCTGCTCAGTGTGCAGCAGCGACTATGAAAGCACATAGAATGTTAGGTATTATTAGGAAAGGAATGGAAAACAAAAATGAGGCCGTTATAATGCCTTTGTATAAGTTCCATGGTACGACTGCACCTCGAATATTGTTTTCGATTCTGGTCACCACATCTTAAAAAAGATATAGTGGAATTAGAAAAAGTACAGAGAAGGGTGATGAAAATGACAAAGGGGATGGGATGACTTCCCTATGAGGAAACACGATGCTGAGCTACTTCTGCCGGAACAGAAAGAGCTGTGAGTTCCCGGTGCACAGTGCGAAGGTCTACTCAGTGGCCTGGAGCTGCGACGGCCACAGACTCGCCTCCGGCTCCTTCGAAAAGACGGACAGTGTGCTCATGCTGTACAAGAACCGGCTGGTGATGGGGTGGGGTGGGGGGGGGGGGGGAGAAGAGGGCAGAAGGACAGGGCAGTCCCCATCCCTAACCATACCCATTCCCCCCACACCCAGGGGGATTGGCCTAATGGTTAGTTCAGTGGGCTTTGATCCTGGCAACCTGGGTTCGATTTCCATTGCAGCTCCTTGTGACCTTGGGAAAGTCACTTAACCCTCCATTGCCCCAGGTACAAAACATCAAACAAACAAAAAAACTTATTGTGAGCCCTCTAGGACCAGAAAAGGTACCTGCATATAATGTGTACAGAGCTGCGTATGTCTAGTAGCGCTATAGAAATGATTAGTAGTAGCAGAAAGGCTAAAGTGGCTAGGGCTCTTCAGCTTAGAGAAAAGACAGCTCAGGGGAGATATAATATAAAACAATGAGTGGAGTGGAACGGGTAGACATGAATCAATTGTTTACTCTTTCCAAAAATACTAGGACTAGGGGGGCATACAATTAAGTAGTAAATTTAAAACAAATTGGAGAAAATGTTTCTTCACTCAATATGTAATTAAACTCTGGAATTTGTTGCCAGAGAATGTAGTAAAAGCAGTTAGCTTAGCGGGGTTTAAAAAAAGGTTTGGCTGGCTTCCTAAAGGAAAAGTCCATAGCTAATTACTAAAATGGACTTGGGGAAAATCCACTGCTTATTTCTAGGATAAGCAGCATAAAAAGTATTGTACTTTTTTGGGATCTTGCCAGGTACTTGTGACCTGGATTGGCCACTGTTAGAAACAGGATGCTGGGCATGATGGACCTTCCATCTGTCCCAGTATGGCAAAACGTATCTACTTATGTACTTATGTAACCAGCAGGTACCACTTTAAAAATGCTCTCATGCCGAGTCCGAAACAAAAAAGGAGGAAGTAGATTAAATCACTTGTTTAACATCATCTTCATCTCGTCAGTACTTATTCACCATACTGAAGATCTTATAATCCCTGAGGAAAGATGATGGTCTGCCGTAACACGGCCCTCGAGATGTCCTTTTGATATCATGTGGTGTTTTAGTTGGTGCTTCTTAATATTAAAATTGTTTTTCAATTGACTTTTTTTTTGGAGTTCTCTCTTGATTTGGTTGTGGAGGTCTATTGTCCATCCCTGCTCTTTTTGCCTAGGAGGAACCAATGCCAGATCAAGTCCAAGGTTTTACATTTTGAAGAAATCTGAGATCATATTTCACAACAAAAGACACCTCAAGAGGCTTACGTCGCAATCATAGGCGGTCGGTGGCCCAACTGTTTGGGGAGGCTAAAGGGTGCGGGGTTAGGGGTGGGGCCAGGGCCGGAGCTTACCTCCATAATTGTCTGACAACACAGAAAAAAAATAAGTAAAAATAAAATAGTCACAGTTAATACCTTTTATTAAATTTAGATATTAGATGTCAAAGAATAAAGTGGTTGCTCAAAGCATATACTAACCACAATTGCTCAACTGCAAAACACTATGCACAACTTTGTGCAAAAACACACTCAGAACCTTACTGTACCATAAATATTACACTGGGCAGAACCTAATACACCAATATACCACCCATACGGAAAATGCAGACCGTCAACAATATGATACAAGGGATCATATCACAATTCTCATTTAGAGCCACAAAACACTCTTTTAGGGTGGATAGTGTTCACAATGAGCTCCTTTTATTAACGACCATATGTAGATCCTTCAAGAGGTAGTGTGTCATGATTTACGCTGTACACCCTTTCTGATGTTTTGGTGCCACCTCAGTAAGCCCAACACACAATCTCTCCACTGCAAAACACTATACACACACTTGTGCAAAAACACACTCATAGCCTTACCAAACCATAACAGCACTAATTCCAAGGACAGTACGAGCTACAACCTTTATGTGCAGAAAGGCAGGACTATAATTACATGGGCTCTAAAACACCAGTACACAACCTAGTGAAACAAAAACAAAACAAAACAAAACAAAACAAAAAGGGCTGCAAATACTACACGCGAGCAGAATACTGCATCTTGATCACACATGAAAAACACATGACACAACAGATATGAAGGCAAAATACTGAACTGGAAAGTTAACTCAAGAAGTCAGACTCAGCATGCAGCAATACTAGAAAAATTGAAACTTACATGCAAAATATCACAGATGTACATTTCCAAAAGCTGACATATTCCAATTAATAAATTCTGAATAAAAAATGTTTTCTACCTTTGCTGTCTGAGCATTTAGTTTTTCTATTAGCTTTGGTCCCAGTGTCTTCTTTCCATCTGATATTTTTTTCTCTCACCATGTCCACCATCCTTCTGTGTCCTTATGCGTCCTGTCTACCATCTGTAGACCTGACCCTATCCTTTCTCCAGTTTCAACATCTGCCCTCAAAGTGTTCCAATCCAGCCCTTAAATTCAGCAATTTCCCCTCCATCCATATAAAGCATTTCTCCTCACTCCCCTCCCCTCCATCCATGTGCATCTACTTCCTCTGTCTTCTCTCCCCTCCATCCATGTCTAGCATTTCTCCTCTCTTCCTTCCACTCCATCCGTGTGCATCTCCTTCCCTCCATCCTTGTCCAAGATTTCTCCTCTCTTCCCTGCCCTCCATCCATGTCCAGCATTTCTCCTCTCTTCCCTCCCCTCCATCCATGTGCATCTCCTTCCTGACTTCCCTCCCCTCCATCCATCCATCCATCCATGTCCAACAAATTTCCTCTCACCCCTGCCTCCTCCATCCACATCCATGTTGTCCAGCAATTCTCTTCTCTTCTCTCCCCTTCATCCATGTCCAGGACATCTCCATTCTCCCCTGCCATCTCCTCCATCCACCCATATCCTGCAAATTTCCTCTCTCCCCTGTCCCCATTCATCCATCCATGTCCAGCAATTCTCCTCTCTCCCTTGCCCTCCGCTCCATCCATCCATCCATGTCCAGGAACTCTCCATTTTCCCCTGCCCTCTCCTCCATCCATCTCCAGAAAATTTGCTCTCTCCCCTGTCACCTCCATCTATGCCCAGCAATTCTCCTTTCTCCCCTGCCATCCCCTCCCATCCATGTCCAACAATTCTCCTCTCCCCTGCCCTCCTGTCCAGCGATTTCTTCTCTCCCCATGCCCTCCACTCCAACCATCCAAGTCCAGTAATTCTCCTCTACCCTGCCCTCCCCTCCTCTACAGCAGTCTGTTCTCTCCCCTTGAACTCGCCTTCTCTCCACATCCAGCGATTCTCCCTGCCTCCCTCAGCTCCCCAACAGCCCTCCTCTCTGTTCCTTTCTGACTCTCCTTCCTTCCTTGGTTCCCGCTCTGACTGGCTCCCCGAATCGGCAGCCCCCCCCCCCCCCCCGCGCGTTTTAACCTTTACTTTCCGACGTGGCAGCGACGTCAATCAAAGAAGAAGAAGGGCACAACAGGCTCCCTCGCTTCCAGCTTCTCTCTTCACACAGTGTCCCGCCTTCAGCATCAGTGATGATGCATTTCCTGTTTCCGCGAAGGCGAGGCACTGTGTGAAGAGAGAAGCTGGAAGTGAGGGAGCCTGTTGTGCCCTTCTTCTTCTTTGATTGACGTCGCTGCCACGTTGGAAAGTAAAGGTTAAAACGCGCGGGGGGGGGGGGGGGCTGCCGATCGATTCGGGGAGCCACAGAGCGGGAACCAAGGAAGGATGGAGGGAGAGCCAGAGCTGCCTCGCAAAACCGCTGTGCTTGTGAGGGCAGCAGGGAAATTGGAAGTCCACGATTGGGCTGGGGAGGCTTAGCCTCCCCAAGCCTCCTATACGGGGCGCCTATGGTCGCAATTAATACCTACAGCTACAATACTGAACTCATAGTAAAACCTCAAAGAAGCCTATTCCAAAACCTATACCTGGTCATACAGTACAATCTGATAATTGTAACCCTTAAATCTCAAAGAGAAACCTCCAAAAAGCAGACCTGCCAAGTCTCCCACATTGAGCGGGAGACTCCTGCTTTGGCGGATCATCTCCCGCACTCCCATTGGCGCTGAGACAGACTGCCACCACCTCATCGCCATTTCCAGATGAGCAGCAGCAGTGGCAAAAGAAGAGAAAGCAAGCGAGGAGCCGTAGCCTTCAGGGAAGCGCTGTCAACTTTGCTGGTCCTGTGCCCTCGCTGATGTCAACTTCTCATTCTGGAGGAGAGAACCAGCAGAGCCAACAGCACATGCCTGAAGGCTGCGGCTCCGTGCTTGCTTTCTGTTGTTTTGCCACCACTGCTGCTCATTGGGAGAAGCTGCAGTGGCAGCAGGAAACACAACATACCAAGGGGAAGGAGAACGGAAGGGAAGGGGGTGCATAGAGAGAGAGGCAGGACATGCTAAATGACGATAAGGGAGGAAAAATGATAGATAGAAAAGTGAGGATGATGGAGGGATAGAGAGAGGGGAGAAAGATGATGAGTGGAAACAAGATGGGGAGAGTAAGAGGGGACACAGTGGATGGAAAAGGGCTGGAGAGAAAGTGCTGGGGAGAAGGATGGGGAGAAAGGGGAGAGCATGGCTGGAAGGATGGCCAGAAAAAGAGGGAAGGTGCTGGATGGAAGGAGGGAGAGAAAGAGGGAAGATGCTGGAAACATGGGGACAGAAAGAGGGGAGACGCTAGATGAGAAGATGCAGAAGGAAGAAACTGGAAGGATGGGGCGAGAAAGAGGGAAGGCGCTGGATGGAAGGTGTAGGGAGAGAATGAAGAAAGACACTGGATAGAAAGGTAGGGAGAGAAAGATGGAAGGTTAGAGAGGGAAAGAGAAAAGATGCAGGATGTAAGGGTGCAGAGAGAAAGAGGGGCAGATACTGGAAGGATGGGAAGAGAAAGAGGGGAGAGGATAAAGTTAGTGACAGACGAATAAGAGGAAGGGGCATGGGGAGAACTAGGGTGAGAGAAAGAAAGATGAAAAGCCATATGTAGATGAAGTAAAAACAGGGAAATTAAATATTGGCTAGTAAGAATGAATTAAATCTGGACAGAAAGGCAGAAAAATGAATTGTAGAAAACTGAAAGAAACAGGAGGAGAAAATGACAAATGAACAGAAAACCCTGGCAAGAGAGTTAAGAGAAGATGAAGGAAAAAAGAAACAAGAAAATGGGACCAACACAATTGGAAAAAGTAAATGGCCAGACAACAAAGGCAGAGAAAATAATTTTATTATTAATTTAGGATAAAGTAATGTGGTAGCTGTGTTAATAAAGGTTAATAAATATAATTAAAACATAAAATAGAAAATAAGATGATACCTTCATATTGGATTAATTTTTAATACATTTTTGACTAGTCTTGAGAGACCCAACACTTCTTTCCATAAGTCAGGAGAGGATGGGAAAATTAGGTTCTTATCTTGGTAATTTTCTTTCCTTTAGTCATAGCAGATGAAGCCATTACGTATGGGATGTGTCCATCAACCAGCAGGGGGAGATAGAGAGCACTCAACTTTTCACAGTGCCTCATGGCCAGCCAGCTCCACTGCCTCTTCAGTATTTGAAGGTTCCAAAGCAGTATGGCAAACCGCAATGGGAATAACATGAACTTTCCTCACAGCAAACGATGGCCCCTTAACAAGGGCATGAACTCAAAAGGAGGGAATGAACACATCCTCGTGGAGGGAATAAACTCGTCCTCCTTATTGTATAACTGGAGGGGATACACGCAACCTCCTGGAGGGAATAAACTCATCCTCCAAAACATAAACTGGAGGGAATGGACTCATCCTCCTATAAGTGAACATGAATCCTGAAGACTGTTTTCCGACTCCCCAAGGAAGGAATATAACTTCAGGAAACAAGAACAGCACCTAAAATCAGAATCACTGCAATACAGACAATCATACAGGGAGGGCTCATGGCTTCATCTGCTATGACTAAAGGAAAGAAAATTACCAAGGTAAGAACCTAATTTTCCCTTCCTTGTCATCAAGCAGATGAAGCCATTACGTATGGGATGTAACAAAGCAATCCCTATATAGGGTGGGAAAGGTCACACCACGCGCTAGCACTTGTGCTCCAAAACGCGCATCCCTCCTAGCAGCCACATCCAGCCTGTAATGTCGGGCAAAAGAGAGCTTAGAAGCCCATGTTGCTGCACTGCATATCTCTTGACGAGAGAGTGCTCCAGTTTCAGCCCAAGAGGAAGAAATCGCTCTGGTAGAATGCACCTTAAAGGCTACAGGCGGAGACCGGCCGGCAAGCAGATAAGCTAAAAAGATAGTTTCTTTGAGCCAGCGGGCAATAGTGGCTTTAGACGCTGGAGACCCTCTGCGAGGACCTGATAGCAAAACAAACAGATGATCATAGATCCTGAAAGAGATAGTAACTCGGCACATCCAACAGGTGCAACTGCCCAAAAGATTCTGGAAACTCCTCCTTATCAAAGGAGGGCAAGAAAATAGGCTGGTTTAGGTGAAATGCTGAAACCACCTTAGGCATGAAGGAAGGCACGGTCCGAACCGTGACCCCGGACTCTGAGAATTGCAGAAATGGGTCTCTACAGGACAGCGCCTGGAGCTCTGACACCTGTCTCGCCGAAGTAATGGCCACAAGAAAAACGGCCTTTAGTGTCAAATCTTTCTCCGATGTTCGCCGAAGCGGCTCAAAAGGAGAAGCCTGCAGGGCCTTCAAAACTAGCCCCAGATTCCAAGCTGGACAGGGTGCTCGCACGGAAGGCCGGAGCCGAACCACCCCACTAAGATACCGTGCCACATCTGGATGAGCAGCTAAAGACACGCCTTCAACCTTACCTCGAAGGGAGGCCACGCTGCCACTTGCACCCGCAGGGAATTATAGGCCAAGTCTATTTGTACACCATCCTGCAAAAAGTCCAGAATCGGCGAGACAGGAGCCCACATGGGTGTGATCGCTTTTGAAGCACACCAAGACTCAAACTGGCGCCAAATCCTGGCATAAGCCACGGAAGTGGAACGCTTGCAGGCCTGCAGGAAAGTGGAAATGACTGTGTTTGAATAGCCTTTGTCCCTCAATTGCGCCCTCTCAATCGCCATGCCATAAGACCAAAGCAGCAGGCGTCCTCCATGGCTACCGGGCCCTGTGACAACAGGTTCGGTATCAGAGGTAAAGGAAGGGGAGCCTCCACTAGCATCTGTCGGAGGTCCGCATACCAAGGCCTCCTGGGACAATCCGAGGCGATGAGGACCACTTCTCCTGGGTGCAGCTGAATCCGCAGGAGCATGCGCCCTATCAAGGGCCACGGAGGGAACACATATAGTAGGCCCGGAGGCCAGGGCTGAGTCAAGGCATCCAACCCTGCCGAGCGAGGATCTCTCTGTCTGCTGAAGAAGCACGGGACTTTGGCATTTGAACTTGTCACCATAAGATCCATCACGGGCTTGCCCCATTTTGGCACATTTCTGCAGGAATACTTCGTCTGCTAGTTCCTAGTCTGCTGGATCGATCTGATGCCTGCTTAGATAATCGGCTTGCACGTTGCTCTGACCTGCAATGTGAGCTGCCGACAGAAACTGAAGATGCAGCTCGGCCCAGTGGCAAATCTGTTCGGCCTGCTCGGCCAGTGCTCTGCACTGAGTGCCGCCTTGTCGATTTATGTAGGCCACTGCTGTTGTGTTGTCCGACATCACTCTGACAGTCAATCCTTCCAGGGTCACTTGAAAGGCCAGAAGCGCCTGAAACACCGCTTTCAACTCCAGGCGGTTGATGGACCACTCGGACTCCTCGGGTATCCATAGACCCTGTGCATGCTTCCTCTTGCAATGTGCGCCCTAGCCCTTCAGGCTGGCATCTGTCACTACTAGACACCAATCAGGGAGCGCCAGCGGCATTCCTCGCCGCAGCATGCTGTCTGAGAGCCACCACTCCATGCTGAGACGGGCCGCAGGGAGCCAAGAAAGTCTGCATTGATAATCCTGAGAAACTGGAGACCATCTTTGAAGTAGGGAATACTGTAGAGGTCTCAGGTGCGCTCTCGCCCAGGGCACCACTTCCAATGTGGCTGTCATCGATCCCAGCAGCTGGACAATGTCCCAAGCTCGCGGGCGGGGCATCCTCAGGAGCAGACGGACCTGATTCTGAAGCTTGCACCGCCTTAGCTCGGGTAGGTATACATAGCCCGAGTCTGTGTCAAACCTGGCCCCCAAATAGTCTAGAGATTGCGAGGGGGTCAGGTGACTTTTGGCCATATTGACGACCCAGCCTAGAGATTGAAGTACTGAGACCACTCTGGCTGTAGCTTGATAGCTCTCTGTTACAGAGTCTGCTCTGATGAGCCAGTCGTCTAGGTACGGGTGAACCCTGATACCTTCTCGCCTGAGCAAAGCAGCTACTACCACCATTACCTTCGAAAAGGATCGGGGAGCTGTGGCGAGGCCAAAAGGCAAGGCCCAGAACTGGAAATGTTTTCCCAACACCGCAAACCTCAGAAACTTCTGGTGCGGGGGCCAAATTGGTATGTGCAAGTAAGTTTCTTTCAGGTCTAGAGACGTGAGAAACTCTCCTGGCTGTACCGCAGCAATGACGGAGCGCAGGGTGGACTTGTTTAATTCTTTTAAGTCCAGAATAGGGCGAAAAGACCCACCTTTTCGCGGCACCACAAAGTAGATGGAGTATCAGCCGTAGCCGTGTTCGGCGGGAGGTACCGGGGACACGGCCCCTAACTGAATCAGACCTTGCAAAGTCTCCTCTACCGCCGCCCGTTTGGCGGCAGAACCGCATCGGGACTCCACAAACACGTCTCTTACTGGGGCGTTGAATTTTATTCTGTAGCCATCTCTGATCAGGTCCAGAACCCATTGATCTGAGGAAATATTGGCCCCCTCCTCGGCAAAGAGGGAAAGACGTCCTCCGATGACAGGAAGCGAGGAGGGGGCCGGCGCACCATCATTGAGAGGGTCGACCCTGAACTCCAGGCCTAGAGCCGGTGGCTGCGGAACGCTTGTCCGAGTGAAAGGAGTTCCTCTGCTGAAAAACAGGCACGAGAAGTGAACCCAGCAGAACGCCCCGGGCGGTACCTTCTAGCTTCACGGAAGCGAGGTCTATAAAAGGAGTGGACCGCCTGGCCCTTGGAGGAAGGCCTCGGCCTATCTTCGGGCAAGCGCTGGGGTTTAGGGTCTCCCAGGTCTTTAACAAATTTTTTTTTCCAACTCCTCACCAAATAGGAGAAGGCCTTGAAAGGGCAACTTCACCAACCTTTGCTTAGAAGCCATGTCCGCTGCCCAATGTCATAGCCAAATAAGACGGCGAGCCGCCACTGCTACTGCCATTTGTTTAGCCGAAGCTCTGACAATATCATAAAGGGCATCAGCCAAAAAGGACAAGGCCGACTCCAGCCGCAGAGCCACATCCGAGAAGGGCTCCGCTCCATCTCCGGGCTGTTCCACTGCCTGTTGCAACCACGCCAGGCAGGCTCTAGCAGCATAACAACTACATGCAGACGCCCGAACAGTAAGACCTGCAATTTCAAAGGACCATTTAAGTGCTGCTTCCAGCCTATGGTCTTGTATATCCTTCAGGGCAACTCCTCCTTCCACAGGGAGGGTAGTTCTCTTTGTCACCGCAGTGACTAGGGCATCTACTTTAGGCATTGCAATGCGAGCCAAATGCTCCTCACGCAGAGGGTATAATTGCCCCATAGCCCTGGAAACTTTCAAAGGTCCCTCGGGGTCAGCCCACTGAGCGGAAATAAGCTCTTGGATGGAGTCATGCAAAGGAAAGGCTCGAGCAGGCTTTTTGGTACTAGCCATCCTAGGATTCACAGAGGAGGCCATGCCACTGTCAGGCTCTTCAATAGAAAGGACCTGTAGGGCATCTGAAATAAGCGCTGGCAGCTCATCATGGTGGAAAATCCTCACCGCGGAGGGATCATCCAGATCCTGTGGTAATTCTGCACCTGACTCTGGCTCCTCAGACCACGAAGGCCTGCCAGAACTCTCCGAATCCTCACAGCCCGACCACGGGGGGGAGGGGGGGGAGGTGCACCACAATCTGAAGGGGAATTCGCCCTTCTACGCTTTTCTTTATGCCAATTATCAGGGAAAATAGCCTCAGTGGACAGTCCCAGGCCAGAATCCACCGGGGGGGGGGGGGGGGGGGGGGGGGCAATAGAAGGGGCCTCAGACGACCCTTGAGGGAGAGCTCTTTTCAGCATGTATGTTTTATGCAATAATAACACAAAATCAGGGGAGAAAAACTCACCCTGGGCACCCAGATCCCATCCGGGGCTAGCCGCTCCCTGAATAGCCTCAATTCGAGGCCCCCCCCCCACCCCGGGCTCAGGGCTCTCCGTCTCTACGGAGGCCGCGCCATGCGGGGAATGTAAAATAGCGTCCGCTGCCAGCTCTGAGCGGGAAGAATCATCGCTCGCCATGCTCGGGCCGGCTCTTACGTCTGTACAGCACGATTTACAGAGCCCCGCTGCTGATTTGCGCTTGCCACACTGGGAACAGCACTTTACATTCTCTGCAGCCATCGCCGAAAACGGCGGGAAAATTCAAAATGGCAGTTTTGCGCCAAAAACGCCCCGATCGCGGGTCCACCCCGGAGGAGTTAGAAAACACTCTTACCTCACCGGACCGAGTATCACAGCTCCGGTCCCATAGAAGAATCAAAGGAAAACCTCTGTTCCATTTTTTTTTTTTTTTAAACGCTGTGAGGAAAGCAGAGGTAATAAGAACTCCGGAGGCTCAGATGAGTGGGAAAGGCAGGGAAAGGCGAACCAATATGCCTGCATCCACTGAGTGGGAAAGGACAGGGAAAAGCAAGCTAATATGTCCACATCCACGGGGGCATGGGTAAGGCAGGGAAAGGGCTAACCTATGTGCCTTCAAAGTGAAGCTGCTATAGCCTCTAACACCCTGGCTAACAACTGGCAAGCCAGGAGCCACCCCCAGGCAGATTTCTGATGGAGCTCGAAGAAGCTGCAGCCACCCTGCTTGGGGAGATAGAGAATACTGAAGAGGCAGTGGAGCTGGCTGGCCATGAGGCACTGTGAAAAGTTGAGTGCTCTCTATCTCCCCCTGCTGGTTGATGGACACAACCCATACGTAATGGCTTCATCTGCTTGATGACAAGGAAACAAGGTATTAGGCTAGTCCAATAAAAATATATCATCTTATTTTCCATTTTCAAGTGCCTAAACTGAGCTTATACAGGAGGTCCGGCATTGGAGGCTGAAGCATGCTACCAATTGCTACACTTCTGAAAAAGCAAGGTAGGGGGCTCATGCAGTGGACCACTTCAGCTAGCGGGGCTTGGGTATTTCCACCAGCGATTCAACCAGTGCCACAATTTTGGAGTGAGCTTAAGCTCAAAGTGGAGGGGGGGCAAGGTCCCCTTGCGGTTATGCACCTGGTGGAAATAGATGCCTGATAGGGGGTATAATAGAGTGAACTGAAACACTCCCTTTTACCCATCTCTGTGGTCACTGGTATAAATAAAATATTTTCTGCAATGGCTGTGGGATTGAGGTGTGCCAGGGGATGGAGCCATGAGGTAGAGTGGGCGGGACTAAGGAAGAGTGGGGGGGCTAGGGGCGTGTACTAAAATCTCCCTCTCAAAAATCAGGACCCCTTGACAGCTCTGAAAGACACTTGTTCCAAATTATGGGACAGGCCACACAGCAAAACCGAAAGCATGCCAGCAGTGGGGAAGATAATGTAACGAACCATTTTAGCAACTTACATCAGTAACTTGAAATTAAACATGACCAAAACCGAGCTTCTCATTTTTCCCCCCAAACCCACCTCCCTGCTCCCCCCGTTTTCTATTTCTGTTGATGGCTCTCTCATTCTCCCTGTCTCTTCAGCTCGAAACCTTGAGGTCATCTTTGACTCCTCTCTCTCCTTCTCTACTCATATCCAGCAGATCGCCAAGACCTGTCGTTTCTTTCTTTACAACATCCGTAAAATCCACCCCTTTCTTTCTGAGCACTCTACCAGAACCCTCCTCCACACCCTTGTCACCTCTCGTTTAGACTACTGCAATCTGCTTCTTGCTGGCCTCCCACTTAGTCACCTCTCCCCTCTCCAGTCGGTTCAAAACTCTGCTGCCCGTCTCGTCTTCCGCCAGGGTCGCTTTACTCATACTACCCCTCTCGTCAGGTCGCTTCACTGGCTCCCTATCCGTTTTCGCATCCTGTTCAAACTTCTTCTACTAACCTATAAATGTACTCACTCTGCTGCTCCCCAGTATCTCTCCACCCCTTCCCGTGCATTCTGTTCCATGGATAAATCCTTCTTATCTGTTCCCTTCTCCACTACTGCCAACTCCAGACTTCGCTCCTTCTGCCTCGCTGCACCCTACGCCTGGAATAGACTTCCCGAGCCCCTACGTCTTGCCCCATCCTTGACCATCTTTAAATCTAGATTGAAAGGCCACCTCTTTAACAGTGCTTTTGACTTGTAACCACTCGCCTCCACCTACCCTCCTCTCCTCTTTCCTCTACACATTAATTGATCTGCTTGCTTTATTTTTGTCTATTAGATTGTAAGCTCTTTGAGCAGGGACTGTCTTTCTTCTATGTTTGTGCAGTGCTGCGTACGCTTTGTAGCGCTATAGAAATGCTAAATAGTAGTAGTAGAAGTAACTTACATCAGTAAGGGAAGACTAGGCAAAAAGCTATGCAGAACATGAGTGCTAATAAAACATACTTGCAAAGCAATGAGCACAAGCACTTGCAGTCTAAACAATAAGGATTAGGATTTCCAAGACCTAAGGTTAGAAGCAAACTTAGAGATTGTTGCTATCACAGAGACATGGTTCAATGACTCCAATGAATGGACACAACTATGCTGGACCATAAACTGTTTTGGAAGGATAAAGATGGCTGAAAATGTGGAGGAACAGCACTGCATGTGAAAAACAATATTAAAACAGCTAAAATGCAAGGACCTGGGGAATGCAAGGTCTCTTGGAAAGAGAAGATGGAACTTCTATTCACATGGGTATCGCTTACAGATCGCCAACAGAAATGGAGAAGCTGATCTGGTCTTAGATATCCAAAAGTTGGGAATGAAAGGGGAGGTGCTGTTGTTGGGAGATTTCAACCTGCTGGATGTGGATTCAAATGTCCTATCTGCAGAATCAGAAAATAGAGAGATCGTGGAACCTTTCAAAGTGTTCTACTCAGACAAATGGTGATGGAACCAACAAGGGAAGGGGCAACGCTGGATGTAGTTCTCACAAATGAAGAAAGTGTGTTTAATGTATGGGTGGGTAACCCACCTAGGCAGTAGTGATCATCACACAATATGGTTTGATACAAGAGCTAAAGTGGAGTACAGACACACAAAACTCAAAAAGTCCTGGATTTCAAATAGGCTGACTTTAGTAAAATGGGGAAGTACCTGTAGAAAGAACGAATGGAATTGGAGGACATAAGAGATGTGAAAAGACAGTAGTCCAAGCGGGAAAGAGTAATAAAAATGGCAACAGATCTTTATGTAAGGAAAGTAAATAAAAGTAAGAGAAAAAGGGGCTCATTTTCAAAGCACTTAGACGTACAAAGTTCCATAGGTTACTATAGGGCTCATTTTCAAAAGAGAAAATGTCTAAAAAGGTGGCATAAATCTACATTTGGATGTTTTCTTATAAAAACGTCCAAATTGGTATTTTCAAAACCAATTTTTAGACTTTTTCTATGAAGTTTGTCAGACGTGCATTCAAATCACAATGGGGCATGTCAGGGACGTGTTTAGGGCAGAATTTGGGCATTCCTAACACTTAGGACGTTTTTCTGCCATAATGGAACAAAACAAAAATATCCAAGGCTATAAGTTGGATGTTTTGGTCTAGACCTGTTTTATTAACAAAAAAACACAAAAAGTGCCCTAAATGACCAGATGACCACTGGAGAGAGTCAAGGATGACCTCCCCTTATTCCCCCAGTGGTCACCAACCCCCCCCCCCCCCACCCCCAAAAATGTGATTAAAAACATTACTTATGCCAGCCTCAGATGTCATACTCGGGTCCATTAGAGCAGCATGCAGGTCCATGGAGTAGTCTAATGGTGGGTGTAGTACACTGCAGACAGGTGGGCCCAGGCCCATACCTCCCCACTACCTGTTACATCTGTGGTAGAAACTGTGAGCCCTCCAATTCACCAATAAGGGCTATTGTAGTGGTGTACAGTTGAGGGTAGTGGGTTTTGGGGGGGCTCAGCTGACAAGATAAGGGAGCAATGGTGAAATTTGTACTTGAGAGCATTTATTTGAAGTCCACTGCAATGCCCCCTAGGGTGCCCCATTGTTCTCCTGGGATGTCTGTGTGGCCAGTCTACTAAGAATGCTGGCTCCTCCCACATCCCAATGGCTTGATTTTGTGCATTTTTCACTTGGATGTTTTTTTTAATTGAAAATGGACCAAAAAGATAAACACGCAGAGCACACAAACGTCCAAAGTTGGACGTAGACGTCACATCGAAAATGCCCTTCTATGTAACTCTGTAAGTCTAAGTACTTTGAAAATATGCCTCAAAGTAAACCAATATGGTTCTCCAAATAAGTGACTGAAAAAATAAAGTCAAAAGAGGTTGCATTCATGAAGTACAAAACAATCCAAGAAGAGGAACACAGAAGAGAATCTGGATAAAACAAAGATGCAAACAGAGAAACACAGCTGGCAAAAGCACAGTTAGAAAAAAATGGCTACAGATGTAAAGATAGGTGTTAAGACTTGTTTCAGGTATGTTAGATAAAATGGTACGGTAACTATTTTGAAACTTAATAAAGAGAAATAAAACAAAACAAAAAAAACACAGGATGAGATGAAACCTGTATTAAATTAGCACAACAAAAGAAAAGGAATGTATGTGTATCAGTTTAAGTGGCATATCAAGAAATCAATAAAGAATGTTGGGGAAAGGAGGAAGCATTGAAATGGAACTCTAAAACTAAAAGAGGCTGTGAACCACTGTGTAGAGAGTGATGAGTTAAAAGCAGACATGTTAAACAAATAATTCTGTGTTCACAGAAGAAAATCCTGGAGAAGAACCATGGTCGGCTGATAAAAGTATATATGGGAATTGAGAAGATATCCACCATTCATGGAGAAAGTGTTTACAAACAACTTGAAAAGCTGAAAATGGGCAAAGCCAGGGAGCCAAATAAGATACATTCCAGGATATTAAGGGAGATCAGAGAGGTTCTAGAAGGTCCTCTTAAAGATATGTTTAATAAATCCTTGGAGACGGGAGAGGTTCCATGGGTTCGGAGAAAACAGATGTGGCCCCTCTTCAATAAAATGGTGACATAGAAGAAGTGGGAACTACAGGCCAGTAAACCTCACTTTGAAAGGTTAAAAGTAATGGAGGTACTGCTGAAGGAAAGGGGAGTGAAATTTCCTGGAATCCAACGGTTTTCAACATCCAAGATAACATGAGTTTACTGAAGTATGCCAAATGAATCTGACTGACTTCTCTGACTGGGTGATGAGAACTGGATTGAGACACATGCTTCATGTAGTCTATTTGAATTTTAGCACAGCCTTCAACATAGTTCCTTAAAGTGGCTCATGAATAAACTGAGTGGACTCAAGTTAGGACCCAAAATGGTGAACTGGTTTAAAAACTGGACTACAGATGTGGTACATGGAATTCATTCTGAGCAAAGAAAGGTAGGTAGTGAAGTACCCCAGAGATCAGTACTGGGGCCGATTCTATTCAACATATTTGTGAGCAACATTGCTGGAGGGTTAGAAGGGTTTGCTTTTTGTGGATGACATGAAGATTTACAACAGAGTAGACACCCCGGAGTGGAGTAGACAAAGAGAAGTGATCTAAAAAAATTAGAAGAATGAGCTAATGCTTAACAGTTAAACTTTTATGTGAAGAAGTGCAGAATGATGCACTAGGGGTGTAGAAATCCAAAGGAGCTGTATGTAATAGGTGGTGAGAGGCCAATATACATGGACCAGGACAGGGGCCTTGGGGTGATAATGTCTGAGAATCGCTAGGTGGTGAAACAATGCAACAAGGCGGTGGCCAAAGCCAAAAGGATGCTAGAGGTACAGTTTTAGCCTCCCTCCTGATTTCCCCTATTGTTACATATATGTCACACTGAATGGCTTCTTATCTTTAAACAAAATGTAATATTAGACAAAGGGAACATGAATAAACACATAACACAGTTTTTTCAGTTATTATGGTGCTCATTTTCAAAGCAGATGGACATCTCAAAATGCCCCCAAAAAACATCTATCTGCCCAAAATGTCCAAATGGCAGAATTGGAACATCCTACACTGCAGTGCATCAAAATACAAGGGACATATTCTGTGTGAAACTAGGGAGGGCCCAAATTTAGGATGTCCAACAGTGATAATTGAACGGGAAAAAATGTCCAAGTCTAAAAAAAAAGACCGTTTTCATTTAGACCTGTATCAATAATGTCCAGGGTACAAATAGGTGCTCTGACTGATAAGCTGACCACTGGAAGGATTAAGGCATGATCCCTCATGAATCTCTCAGTGGTTACTGTCCCCCTCCCTCACTCTTGAAAATGACACTGGAAAGGGAAAATAGGCTCCTTGACATCAGGTATTATGGGCATTCTTAACATAGCAGCAAACAGATCTCAAGGGTAACCTAGATGTTAGTGCAGTAGACTGTAAAGCAAAGATACTTACTAGTAGCAGGTATTCTCCGAGGACAGCATGCTTCACGTTCTCACAAGTGGGTAGACGCTGATCTGCATCACCCAATCAGGCATTTATGCCACAGTAAAAAGTACAGCTTTGTGAAGCAAGAGTCACACTCCACCACACATGCACGAGTGCCTTCCTGCCCGTCACATGAATGCAGTCTCAGTTCAATATTAAAGCAAAAAACAAAGTAAAAATAACCAAGGAGACAACTCCAAAGGGAAGTAGGTGGAACTGTGAGAATATGAAGCCTGCTGTCCTCGGATAATACCCGATACAAGTTAGCAGGGCTATGGTTGGGCTCAAGACACTGCAGACACCAAGAATGAGTGTCCTTTCCAGAGAAAGTCTGATTGCACAGGGTACAGCATTTCGAGCCACTGGGAGTCTTCATGGACATGGACAGGAAAACCTCATCAGCTAAATTAAACAACTTGATGGTGCCTAAAAAGGGGCAAAGGCTCAAAAAAAAGAAGAGAAGAACCCAACCGGAGTCAGGGCCTAAAAACGGCCCGTGACATAAAAAAAGAAAGAAAACTTAAACCCAGGCAAAACTCAATAAAAAATAAAGGACAGGTTTGAAAAGGTAGAAAATGTAAAAAAACACAATGAAAATAGGAAAAAGGAAAAGCCAAAAGGCACTAAAAGCTCTCTGAACCAGGCAAGTGAGGAGAGGACTAAAAAGACGCAGCTTCTCGAGCGGAAAAATGAGAACTGAGGAGACCGCGTTCACGCAACAGGTGGGAAGGTGCTTGCGCTACTTTTTTTACTTTGACATAAATGCCGGACCGGGCGACGCAGATCGGCATCTACTCACTTGTGAGAATATTGGAGCCTGCTTGTCCTTGGAGAAACCAGGGACCCACAGTTATATCCCACATCAAGTCTCTCTCTCTCTCTCTTTTTTAAACCTTTAAATTGTGAGCCCTCCAAAAACAGAGAAATACTTAGAGGGGCATAATCGAACGCGAACGCCTATCTCCATGGGCGTCTATGTCCGAAAACAGGTACGTGAAGAGGCGGGACAGACAGTATTTTCGAAAAAATGGACGTTTTTCAGCTGGGCGTTTGTTTTTTTTAGCGATAATGGAAACTAAAAACGCCCAGCTCAAAAACATCCTAATCCGAGCCATTTGGTCGTGGGAGGGGCCACGATTCATAGTACACTCGCCCCCCTGACATGCCAGGACACCAACTGGGCACCCTAGAGGTCAGTGCGGTGGACTTCAGACAACGCTCCCACATGCATAGCTCCCTTACCACGGGTGCTGAGCATCCAAGCCCCCTCCCCCAAAACCCACAAATGTACAACACTACCATAGCTCTTAGGGGTGAAGGGGGCACCTACATGTGCATACAGTGGGTTTTGGAGGCCTCCCATTTACCAGCACAAGTGTTAAGGTAGGGGGGGATGGGCCTGGGTCCACCTGGCTGAAGTGCACTGCGGTACCCACTAAAAGTGCTCCAGGGACCTGCATACACGCAGGCCTCTAGGACTTGTTGCTGCTATATAACACTGGCACACCAGTTGACACCTGAAGACTAATCTCTCCGAAAACGTCCTTTATTGGAATAAGCACGCTTACTCACAGTTAACTGCAGATCAGAAGTTGTGCCCCACTGGCAAAGAGTCTCCTTGGTACTGAGATTAGCAGTAGGTCAGAGCTGGTAGAATTGTGTACAATGCCCTCTTTCAGCCACATTCAAGGTAAGAACTAAGTTCTGTAACGTGGCTAACACGTGAAAGGGATCTAAAACTGGCTTACAAAAATGGCCACTACCTCATGGTCTACCGGAAACAAAACAGGGCACACTGACCCAGTAAGCAGGGGGAAAATCACCATGGGAGTAGAGCCTACCAACTACCAACATTGTGAGCATTTGCCACAAGCTAGTGGAATCACGGAGCCCAATACCCTACACCCACCACAATGCATTGCTGATGTGACTCTGCAGTGCGCATAACAGAAAAGGTGTCACACTCACCCGAGAGCCACATCAGAACCAGGGAAAGGCTGTCACAGGATAGAACACATTCTGCTGTCATGGAGGTGGGTACGGCATTTGAGGCTGGCATAGAGGCTGGAAAAAAAGTTTTTAAAGTGGGTTTTTTTTGGTGGGAGGGGGTTAGTGACCACTGGGGGAGTCCGGGGAGGTCATTCCCGATTCCCTCCAGTGATCATCTGGTCAGTTGGGGCACTTTTTTGGGACTTGTTCGTTAAAAAAAAAAGGGTCCAAAAAAAGTGACCCAAAATCGTGGTCAAAACGCCTTTTTTTTTTCGATTATCAGCTAAAGACGCCCATCTCTCCTCGGCCGATAACCACGCCCCAGTTCTGCCTTCACCACACCTCCGACACGCCCCCGTCAACTTTACCTGTTTCCACAACGGATTGCAGTTGGAAACGCCCAAAATCGGCTTTCGGTTATACCGATTTGGGCGCCCACGGGAGAAAGATGCCCATCTCTCGATTTGGGTCGCAATACAGGCGTTTTTCTCTTTTGATTATAAGCAGGTTACTGTACCTAAATATTAGACAACTGCAAGCCTGAGGGCTACTAATGTGATGCACATTCAGGTATAGTAGGCATTTCCCTGTCTCTGGAGGGCTTATTTAAAATAACAGAAATTCCAAATTTTCAGTCTTTACAAAGCTCTTGGGTTAAAGAACTGGGTAGACCACCAAGGATAAAAATATAGGTCACAATGTTTGCTGCGATACCAAAGTTGGTGCATCAAGCAGAGTTGAAGGAATGCCGATACCGTATAATCCATCGAGCATACTTTTCAAAGTGGCGAGCCTTCCGTACAGGATGTGTAGAAACACCTGTGTGCTCAAAATGTGGGGTCCCTGAAAACCGACTCCTACATGGCCTTTGGACATGCTCAAAGATAAAAGCCTTTTGGAGATCAATTATGGTTTATCGCCAATGAATACTAAATCACGAATATGTCATTTGAAGGTGTCTTCTTTCATAGAGCCTCCCTCTTCGGGTCCTAGGGTCGAGATGAAAGCCTATTTTTGGGCAAAGACAGAAATTTATTTTTAGTTACTGGATTCAGGATACTTCTCCATCTTTCTGGATGTGGAGGAATAGGCTTCACGCTTTAATGATTTGGGAGGCGTGGTCGGCCAGGCCATATCAGAACAGACAAGTTAAATTTCTTGCCATTTGGAGAGCACATTTGGATTCCATATCAGCTCTGGCTCAGAGCCAACTACTAAACAAGTTTCACAGACCTTAATATCCTTTATACATCTTAGGAATTAAGGGGAGGAGGGTACGAACTTAGAGCAGTTTGGTACAGGGGTAGGGTCTATAACCTATATCTAGGACTATCAGAGTCAAGGTCTTAGATCTCTAGAGCAGGGTATACAAGCTATATTTGTATGTGGGTTGGGGTGGATTCTGGAATTGAGGACACATTATTGCTAATAGTTGTGCAATGTTCCTGTCCCAGGACGGGTCACTTTCTTTTCATTGTATTGCTGGTTTGTATTTTGTTTATATATCTATAAACAGAATCTTTAATAATAAAATAACAGAGTTGCAGTGAAATATGAACCTGGGTGCCCTGGATTAAAATCCACTGCACTGACCGCTAGGCTGCTCCTCTGCTCTGCAGGGAAGTCTGTGTGGCCATTTTCACACAAATGCTGCCAGACAGACATCCTTGTCCCTGTTTTTTGGTGTTCATAATTTGGAGATTTTAGTTTGGAAAATGGCTGTTCATTTTGGACATTCTCACGTATTTTGGAACAGGAAACCCTGGCATTTTCCTGTTCGAAAACAGCTGTGAGACGGATGGGTTTTTTGCACGCTATGAGCGGGATGTCCCAATTCTGACTTGGATGTTCTTTTGAAAATTCCCTTCCATGTCATTTATTTAAGGAATAAATTTATTCAACACCCATGTTGAACACAGCCAGGCTTGATTACAGCCAGCCCTGTTGAATCTAAACCTCACTATAAGAGTAAAATAGTCACCACAAAGCTACTACAAGAACCTTATGCCATAATCAAGAAGAAATGAAAAAAAAAAGTTGTTAAAATAAATCAATCTGGATAGCACTACAAAGCCAAAATTTCTAAAACTCTAGGACTCCACTGAACCACAATGAGACTTGGAACAGAGGTGAATCTTCCTAGGAGTGGCTGGCCTGCCAAAATTACTCCAAAGGCGCAGTGACAACTCATTCAGAAAGTCATAAAGCATCCCAGTATATCAAAGAACTGCAGGCTTCTCTGGTCTCAGCTAAGGTCAGTGTTCATGACGCCATAATGAGAAAAACAATGGGCAAAAATGGGATTCAAGGAAGAGCACCAGTGCAGAATCCGCTGCTAAAGAGTAAGCTTGTCTCAAATTTGCAAAAACACACTTGGATGATCCCTCAAGTCTTTTGGGATAAATGTTCTATGGACAGATAAGTCAAAGGTAGAACTCTTTGGACAACATAGGTCTCAATAACTCTGCTGTGATGTGAGGATGCTTTGCTGCTCAGGACCTGGAAAACTTGCCATTATTGAAGGAACCATGAATTCTGCACTGTACCAGAAAATTCTTAAGAGCACTGTCCGGTCATCCACCTCTAGACTGCACAAGCTGCTTGATGAGGAGGGAGATACCAAACACTGAGTAATACCTGTCCTGTGGGCGGCCACTGCCCTGGGCAGGTGACTACCTGATTGACGGGACCGGGCTCTGAGCTGTCAGGAGAGTCCAACCTATTGAAGGGGGCCTTTTGTGTGTGAGGACGGACCCCTACCCCCACACAGGACTACAGCGCACGGACTTATGCCAGCTGAAATCTTGCGTAAATCCTGGCAGATAACCCCAGTGTTCTAGACCACTATACCCAATTATCTGGAATGCCCCTGATCTGCCCATGCCTCCTCTTGGGTTGTATGCGAGACATTTTGAGCGCACATCATAGAATAGAGCGTAGGCAGATGCGCACATAAATCCGCACTAGTACCAATGAAATTCAATTAACCTCAATAACTGGTTTTTTAGCACCCAATTGAATAATTAATCTGTGTGCAGCATCTGGGCTCCGCGTCCAACTCTGGGTGACCTATATAAAATCTGGAGCTCACTGATCACAAACTATGAGTGGAGATGTATCCAGTAATTCATTTGTCTGATTAACCAGACCTATACCCTTCTGTGCCTTAAATATGAAATGTCAACATTTTAAACCTTAGATGGTACCCTACAGGAAACTAAGGTTAATTGCTTCAACCATGGCAACACATCATCTCTAGGTACCCCCCCCCCCCCGACAATCTTAGCAATAATGTTCTGTAACTATCATTTTCTTTATTTTACTAACTTCAATAAACATCAAAATACATTTGAATAAAGATACAGGCATTCAGTAAACAATTCGTTATATTCACCATCAATCAACAGGAAATAAAATAATAACCTGAAACAATCTGTCAAGACCACATTTAGGGGAGAGATCACAATTCACATTTTAGAAGAAATAATATATTCAAAAGAAACCACTAAATAAGATACACAGTGGATGCCCACCTATAATAACATATGACCGAACTTAAAGAAAGAGAAACCCTCTGATCTGTCACAGCTCTGTTACTCCTCTACCTTCAAGGAAAAATTGAAGTTGTACGGGGTCATTAAATAAGAATGATGATCCAAATACATCAAACATTTACACAGGTACCTAAGCTGAACTTTAGCCCCCAAAGCAATAACATGCTGCTTGAAAGACAGAAAATTTCTTCCTCCTCCTAGTTCGAGTCCACTTGGAAATGTCCAGAAAGATA
This sequence comes from Microcaecilia unicolor, assembly GCF_901765095.1. NCBI lineage: Eukaryota > Metazoa > Chordata > Amphibia > Gymnophiona > Siphonopidae > Microcaecilia > Microcaecilia unicolor. Next base: position 159,867,577 of record NC_044041.1, read on the forward strand.
GAAATTTTCCCATCAAAAAATAAAACTTCAGAGTGCATCTTTATCCTGCTGAAACACAAAAGTTACAAGTAATGTAGATCTGGAAACAACCTCCTCAGCCAAACTTTCCAAGACATTAGTTATGTTAAGACTAGCAGAAGACACTTCTACCAAAGAATTGCCAGTGGGAGAGCTAGTATGTCTAGAAATTGGCAAAATAATATATTTTATGTAATGGTGGAAGTCCAGAATCAGAATACTTAACTTTTTCTTTCAAAAACCTATAAAAAGGCTTTAGGTGGAGACTTCCGGTTAGGGAATGGAGTAGCGAGGTCGCAAGGAATCGCTGCTCCGGTACACCCACAGCATCTGCGCTCAATAACAGCCGCCCTCCTGTCAAAAGCGGAGAAAAAACGGAACGTGTTTAAGCGCTAATCCTCTGGCTTACAAGATATCGCAAGCAAGGCTGCCGATGGCGGCGAAAGCGGCATGAAAAGAGGTGAAAGAAAGCGTGGGTTGGAGAAGCTAAGATGGCGGATCAGGGAGCCCCATCTTCTCCTACGCCTAAGCTCGCTGTGGGCCGCCAAAATTATGGAAAATGTCAAAGCGGCAATAGAGCAGGCGGTGGGGAAAAAACTGCAGCTCATACTCGACAAACTGGACGGCACAGAAGAGAGGCAAACAGCACTGGCGACAGATCTTCTGGAGGCACAGCAGAGATTGGGGAAGGCGGAAGGTAAAATTATGTATCATACCTGATAATTTTCTTTCCATTAATCATAGCTGATCAATCCATAGACTGGTGGGTTGTGTCCATCTACCAGCAGGTGGAGATAGAGAGCAATCCTTTTGCCTCCCTATATGTGGTCATGTGCTGCCGGAAACTCCTCAGTATGTCGATATCCAAGCTCCATCCGCAGGACTCAGCACTTAGAGAATTACACCCACAAAGGGACACTCTGCCCAGCTCACCACCGCCAAAACGGGGGAGGGGAATTAACCCAGCTCATCCCCACACAAGTGGGGGAGGGGAATCCGTCCAGCTCATCCCCGCAGAGCGGGGGAGGGACACCACCCCGCCGATGCGGGGGGATCTGGCTTATCCTGCAACCGCAACCGCGGGAGGAGCTGACTGACCCTAACACCGCCGAAGCGGGAGGGGTACAAGGCTGCCCTACAGCCGCACGAAGCGGGAGGGAGCGCCGGCAGAATTTATGTCTCAATCCAGCCCCGTAAAACGGAGGGGAGAGAAATGCAGCAGCTCACTGTAACACAAACTCGTCTCAACTCTTGAAGAATCCAAGTGAAAAAACTTGAACACGAAGTCCTCCTGAACAGGAACTGAAGACTAAACTTGAATCTGAAATGCAACCAGAATATAAACAGTACAGATATCTGGGAGGGGCTATGGATTGATCAGCTATGATTAATGGAAAGAAAATTATCAGGTATGATACATAATTTTACCTTCCATATCATCATGCTGATCAATCCATAGACTGGTGGAATGTACCGAAGCAGTACTCACCCAGGGCGGGACATTGAAATCCCTGACCGCAACACTGAAGCTCCAAACCGGGCCTCCGCCCGAGCAGCCACAGTCAAGCGGTAATGCCTGGAGAAGGTATGGGCCGATGCCCAAGTTGCCGCCTTGCATATCTCTTCCAAGGAGACGGACCCGGCCTCTGCCATCGAGGCCGCCTGAGCTCTAGTGGAGTGAGCCTTCAGCTGAATAGGCGGCACCTTCCCCGCGGCCACATAAGCCGCTGCAATAGCTTCTTTGACCCATCTTGCCACTGTAGGCTTAGCAGCCTGCAGACCCTTACGAGGACCTGCAAACAGGACAAACAGATGATCCGTTTTCCGGAAATCATTGGTCACTTCCAAGTATCTGATGATGACTCGTCTCACATCCAGATATTTGAGAGCAGAGTATTCCTCTGGGTAGTCCTCCCTACGAAAGGAAGGGAGACAGAGCTGCTGATTCACATGGAAGCGAGAAACAATCTTGGGCAGGAAGGAAGGCACAGTGCGAATAGTCACTCCTGCCTCAGTGAACTGCAGAAAAGGCTCTCGACATGAGAGCGCCTGGAGCTCGGAAACTCTTCTGGCTGAAGTGATAGCCACCAAAAAGACTGCTTTCAACGTCAGGTCTTTCAGAGATGCCCTCGACAAGGGTTCAAAAGGTGGCTTCTGCAAGGCTCTTAGCACCAGGTTGAGATTCCACGCAGGCACCACTGAGTGCAGAGGAGGGCGCAGGTGATTAACTCCCTTGAGAAAACGTACCACATCTGGCTGCGAAGCCAGGGAAGCACCCTTCAGGCGGCCCCTGAAGCAAGCCAGAGCCGCTACCTGGACTTTAAGGGAACTGAGCGACAGGCCTTTCTCCAGACCTTCTTGCAGGAACGCCAGCACTGAAGAAATTGGAGCAGTGAAGGGAGAAAGTGAGCCTGCTTCACACCACGCTGCAAAGGTACGCCAAACCCTGGCGTAAGCAGTAGAAGTAGAGCGCTTCCTCGCTCTCAGCATAGTGGCGATGACCTTGTCTGAGAAGCCCTTCTTCCTCAGACGCTGCCGCTCAATAGCCAGGCCGTAAGACCAAAGGGGGAGGGATCCTCCATCACCACGGGACCCTGATGCAACAGGCCCTGCTCCACTGGCAGCCGCAGAGGGTCGTCCACTGAGAGCCTGATCAAGTCCGCATACCAGGGACGTCTGGGCCAGTCCGGACCCACCAGGATTATCCGGCCCGGATGCTTTGCCACCCGGTCTAGTACCCTGCCCAACATGGGCCAGGGCGGGAACACATAGAGAAGCTCTTGTGTCGGCCACTGTTGGAGAAGAGCATCTACTCCCAGAGATCGAGGGTCCCGTCCTCTGCTGAAAAAGCACGGCACTTGGCAATTGGCCGATGACGCCATCAGATCTAGGCTCGGCTGGCCCCAGCGCTTCATGATGTCCAAGAACGCCTGAGCAGATAACTGCCACTCTCCGGGATCCAAGGTATGGCGACTGAGAAAGTCCGCCTTGACATTCATGACTCCGGCAATGTGGGCAGCTGACAGCTGTTCCAGGTTCGCTTCCGCCCACTGGCATAGATTCATGGCTTCCTTGGCTAGAGGGGCGCTCTTGGTACCTCCCTGGCGGTTGACATAGGCCACAGCCGTGGCATTGTCCGACAGGACCCGTACTGGCTTCAACGCCAGTACCGGGAGGAACTCCAAAAGCGCCAACCGAATGGCTCTGAGTTCCAGGAGGTTGATAGACCACTTTGCCTCTGCAGGAGACCAGAGCCCCTGCGCTGTCCTTCCCAAGCAGTGGGCTCCCCAGCCCGTCAAAGAGGCGTCCGTCGTGACGACAATCCACTCCGGGGTCACAAGAGGCATCCCCGCAGACAACTTGTCTGTCTTCAGCCACCAGCTCAGCGCCTTGCGCACTGCTGGGTCCAAGGGAAGGCGCACAGCATAATCCTCCGACACTGGAGTCCAGCGCTGCAGCAGAGAGTGTTGTAGTGGTCTCATATGAGCCCTGGCCCAGGGCACTACTTCCATCGTGGCCGTCATAGAGCCCAACAGCTGCACATAGTCCCAAGCCCGAAGCGGAGAGGCTACTAGGAACTGGTCCACCTGAGCCTGAAGTTTGACAATCCGATTGTCCGGCAGGAACACTCTGCCCACTTGGGTGTCGAATCGAACTCCCAGATACTCCAGGGACTGAGTCGGGCGCAGCTGGCTTTTCTCCCAGTTGATGATACACCTCAGGGAGCTCAAAAGAGCAATCACCCGGTCCACAGCTTTGCCGCACTCTGCATAAGAGGGGGCTCGGATCAACCAGTCGTCCAGATAAGGATGGACTTGTACTCCTTCCTTTCGCAGGAAGGCCGCGATGACCACCATTACTTTGGAGAAGGTCCGCGGAGCAGTAGCCAACCCGAACGGGAGGGCTCTGAACTGGAAGTGTCGGCCCAGGACTGCAAAACGCAGAAAGCGTTGATGAGGAGGCCAGATGGGAATATGCAAGTACGCTTCCTTGATGTCCAAGGATGCCAGGAACTCCCCTGCCTTCACTGCCGCTATAACAGAGCGGAGAGTCTCCATGCGAAAGTGCTGAACTTTCAAGGCCCGATTGACCCCTTTGAGGTCGAGGATAGGCCGGACAGAACCTCCTTTCTTTGGTACCACAAAGTAAATGGAGTAACGTCCCTTGCCAATCTGATTTTCTGGCACCGGAATGACCGCACCCAGGCGGATCAGATTGTCCAAGGTCTGCTGCACTGCCACAGCTTTGACCGGAGACTTGCAGGGAGAGAGTACAAACCCGTCTCTTAAGGGTCGGCAGAACTCTAGCTTGTAGCCGTCTCTGATGACTTCCAGCACCCAAGCGTCTGAAGTTACTCTGGTCCACTCGCCCAGAAACGAGGACCTGTCTTGGGCGTCCTTTAGGGCCGTGCCACCTTCCACCGGCAACGCCGTTTTCTTAGTCACCGCAGTGATTAAAAAATCCACGGTAGGCCAAAGAAAGGCCTCCCGTTCACTTTCAGGCAAAGGATAGAGGCGGGACATAGCCCTAGCCACTTTGAGGCTCGCTTCCGGGACATCCCATTGAGCCGAAATTAAGGTGTGCATGGCATCATGCACGTGGAAGGTTCTAGGCGGGCGCTTCGTCCCCAGCATAATGGCGGAGCCAACAGGGGCTGAGGGAGAGACGTCCTCTGGAGAGCAAATCTTCAAAATGCTCATGGCCTGCACTAACAGGTTGGGCAAATCCTCTGAGCGAAAGATCCGCGCTGCAGAGGGGTCATCCGCTCCATCCGAGCGGGAATCCGTCTCCTCCAAGGAATCCCCAAAGGACCGTTGGGAGAACTCAGATACGCTGCCCTCATCTACATCAGAGGAAACAGCGTCCTCTAAGGCCTGGGAATCCACCCGAGGGCGTTTACTTCCGGGGGCCTCAACCCCGTTATCGGACAAGGGAGAAGGGGCAGCGTTTTGCATAAGGAAGGCCTGATGCAACAGCAAAATAAACTCAGGGGAGAAACCCCCCCAGACTGTGCACTTCAGCAGCCTGGGCCACAGCCCTAGACGCACCCTCAACCGGCGCTCACAAGAGCGGGGGAGAAACATGCTGCGCATCCAAGATGGTGTCCGGCGCAACACTCCGCGAAGGAGCCGCGCGGGAAGAACGGCACTTAACTTTAGCCGCTTTTTTTGCCGTCGCCCAAATCAAGGGCGGCCATGGCATTAACGTCTCCCAGCTCAAGGGCGGCCCAAGAAGAAGCCGTCCGAGCAGAGTGGCCGGCCAAGATGGCGGAGGCGAGCAGCGGGGGATGGGCGTTTATGGCGGGAAAAACCGCCGCACCGGAGGAAGACCCGGGAGACTGACCGGACTCCGAACTGACACCCAACAAGGGCGAATCAGATTTTAAGACCCCCGCATCCCCGCTAGAAGCGCACACGTGGTCCGGGAAGCGATTCTTCGCGCCCTCGCCCTCAGACGCCATAGGCCACGTGGAGATCGATCGGGGAACCCCCTGCCCGCTATAAAAAGGTAAAAATTACCTGCTTCTCGCTCCGAGCTGTAACGACCTGGTGTCCCAGTGAGTAGCTGCAATAAACGTTTAAATAAACGTCAAAATAAACGCCTTTAAGGACGTCCAAAATTTTTTTTTTTTTTTTTTTAACGGAGCCAGCGGGAGGGGGGAGAAAAGGAGGGACCTGGCGCCACCAGGTTTGCACTTGCTCAAGAAGAGCCCTCAACCCCAGGTACTCAACAAAACCTAAAAATTAGGCTTGGAGACCTAGCCAGAGCTGCTGCTGTGTGTGACCACCACCTGCTGAGATAGAGAACATACTGAGGAGTTTCCGGCAGCACATGACCACATATAGGGAGGCAAAAGGATTGCTCTCTATCTCCACCTGCTGGTAGATGGACACAACCCACCAGTCTATGGATTGATCAGCATGATGATATGGAAGAAGACATTCTTCAGGTGGCAGAGGAGCAACCTAAGATGGCTGCCTGCTTACTGGAGCTTGAGAACAAGGTGGAAGACCTAGAAAATCACTCTAGGAGAAACAACCTCAGGCTGATGGGTCTACCTGAAAACTTACCAGAAAGAAACCTCTGTCACTTCCTGGAACAATGGCTGGCACGCGAACTGCCGAATACAAGCCTGGCAGAGGGGTTGAAAATAGAGAGGGCCCACCGGCTGGGACTCAGGCGAGAAAATTCAGATCGGCCTAGAGTGGTTATTTTAAAGGTGCTCAACTATGCTCACAAGATGGAAATCCTGCAATCCCTAAGAGCTGGAAAAACTTTGGAATATCAGAGCAAAAAAATTTTGTGCTTTCAGGATTACTCGTCAAAGGTCTCTGCAGCAAGGAAAAGCTTTGCCCCGTTGTGCACTAAGCTGTTTGGGATGAAATACAAATTTAGTTTATTGTATCCAGCGCGGCTGAAGGTGATCCATAATGGACAAGCTCATTTTTTTTGACAAGATCCAGGAGGCTCAGGCTTATGTCGATACACTAACCAGATCACCCAACAGTGAGTGAAGATGCTGTAGAGGGTCTATGGAATATAATTATAGCCCAGGTGGCATAAAGGAGAGCATCAAATCTTTAAACATAGAAATTACACAAGGGAGATCTCGGGATAAGATGAAAGGGAACATGGACCCAAAGCTCCCTAGAGGAAAGTCAATCAAGTTGAGAGACTGTAAACTCAGGTTGCTTTGGCAGGAATCCAAAAGAAGATGGAGAAGAATGATTGGAGGGACAGTAAGAGGGCTTGGCCCCTCAACATAAAGTGTGGGTGCATCGATCCCTGCACGTGGGGGTTTTTATGCCTGGTGGCATGAGAGGGGTAACATATGGGAATGGAGCAGGGGGGAGGGAAGGGCCTTGGGGTAGGGGAGTGGGGAGGGGGCAAGGGGGGGAAAGGGAGGGAGAGACGGAACAAGAATCTGTGAGCTGAGACTGTGGGTGTGTGAGAGATGGTTGATTGTGCACAGAAGTGAGACACTACAGATACTGGTGTGGAATGACAGGCCAGGGGGATGGAGGCTGGGACATCTCTCGGGTGTGAATGGAGGTATGCAGTGGGATAATCTGGAAGACCAAATAGGGGAGACATGAAAACACTACACAGTCACCTGGAATGTGGGGGGCATACACTCCCCGATTAAGAGACAAAAAATTCTGAAGGTCCTCAATGACCAGAAAACCTCCATAGCCGTTTTACAAGAAACTCATTTAACACAAGCAGAGCATATGAAGTTGAAGCGTTGGTGGGTGGGGAGATATTTGAGGCCCCTGCAATGGGCGGGAAAGGGGGAGTGATAATCCTGATCCGGAAAGGAGTCCATGTGGAAGTGAAAAAAGTAGTAGGAGATCCCAAGGGGAGGTATGTTCTGGCATCTGTTGTGTTGGAGAGGCAACCTATGATACTATGTAATATTTATGCCCCAAATACATATGAGAAGCAGTTCTTTAGACAGGTCCTCCGGAGGATACAGGGTTTGGGAGAGATCCCTATAGTGATGGGGGGGGGGGGGGGGATTTCAATGAGGCAGCGGATCCGACTATGGATAGATCCCGGCCGACAGGGAGACAGCTGTCTAGTGCTAAGGGGGGAATTGCAGCTTTAGAGGAGGCATTAGACCTAGTGGATGTGTGGAGGACCCTAAATCCATTGGATAGGGATTACACGCATGTTTCAAGGGCTCACTCCACACTCTCCCGTATTGGTTATATATTTCTCACGAGGGAGTTACTCACTCAGGTGGAGTCCACCAAAATAGGCCCAATAGTATCAGATCATGCCTGGGTAGGGGTGAGGCTAAATATGGGGGGTAGACCTAGAGGAGACTATCCGTAGCGCTTCCCAACTTGGTTATATAGAGACAATCAATTCTTGCCACACCTGTTAAGCTGCTGGAAGACATATCAGAGCCATAATGAGGAACATAGGAGGGACCCGGTACTATTTTGGGACACTGCAAAAGCTGTCCTCAGGGGAAAAATTATAGCATACGCAAGTTTTAAGAGAAAGGTGAGACACGCAGAAATGCTTCGGTTGGAGAGGCGTGTCACACAGCTGCGGCGGCAATATAGCAGAGACCATCACCATAGCATTCGGGTCCAATTACTAGAGACGCAGCAAGCTCTTAATGAGCTGCTACATCAACAAGTCCAGAGATCCACAGTGTACTATAAATACCAATTATATAAATTTGCTAATAAGGGGGGAAGACTTTTGGTGAAATTAATAAACAGAAGGGAGGGAACCCGTAAAATTGTAGCTTTAGCAGATGCTCAAGGGAGGTTAACTCATACAGATGGCCAGATCTCCAACATTTTCAAAGAGTTTTTTGAAAAGTTATATATCCCACAAGCGGAGATTGTAACTCCCAGTGAAGCATATCTGAGAAGTATAGATCTGCCTCAGGTATCTGAAGAGGAATTAAGGGTATTAAATGCAGATATTTCTGTAGATGAGGTGGCTTAGGTGCTTAAACAGAGTCCCTTAGGGAAAACTCCCGGGCCTGATGGTCTGAGTAACGAATTTTATAAGCTGATGCAAGACGAGATCAGCCCGGTGTTAGCAGAGACATTCAATGACATTGTGCGGCGTGGCTATATGCCGGCTCACTTAAATCAAGCCCATATATCGGTGCTGTTGAAGCAGGGTAAAGAGGCAACACAACCAGAATCATACCGCCCTATTTCATTGCTAAATTCAGAAAATATTGGCAAACCGACTAGCTAGATACCTCCCCTCGTTGGTGGAGAAATCACAAGTGGGTTTTGTCAGAGGGAGAAAGATAGCGAAGAATATGAGGAGAATACTAGCAGCGTTAGAAACAGTGCATAGGGAGGACAGGCCCGCAATGTTGATCAGCTTTGATGCCGAAAAGGCTTTCGACAGAGTGGACTGGAGATTTTTATTTGCTACATTGGGGGCATACGGTATGACAGGGTTTTTCGTACAGGCAATTAGAACTTTTTATACCGACCCGAGTCGCTGTCAACGGCGGATTCTCGGAGTGGTTTCCCATCAGCAGAGGTACCAGGCAGGGTTGTCCTCTGTCCCCGCTTCTATTTGTGTTGTCTCTTGATCCTTTGTTGCGGGAGATAGGCCATAACACGGATATACATGGGGTACAAATCCGAACTCGGGTATTTAAAACGGCAGCTTTTGCGGATGACCTGCTGGTGTTAATCCAGGATCCGAAGAGTTCCTTAGAGTATCTTATGGAAAGTATAAGGGAATATGGTGATTTTGCTGGGTTTAAACTGAATCTCGCAAAGTAGGAAGCCATGGCGAGCCCAGGGGTTGAAAGAAGCGGAATGGGAACAGTTCCCCCTGCGCTGGGTGACTGGATCCTTCAGATACTTAGGCATTCAGATGCCAATGGACCCAGCTCAGTTATATGAGAGGAATGTTTCGAGGCTGTTGAGAGAGACTAAGGTACAACTGTCTTCCTAGGTATCTTTACCATTGTCTTTCATGGGGAGGTTGCATGTGTACCGTATGATTCTCAAAATGGCTTTATGTACTACAAGCCATCCCCATCCGTTTGCTGAAGAGAGACTTGCAGAGACTTCAAGGGGTAGTGGCTCGTTTTTGTTGGGCTGGCAGGAAAGCGAAAATGCTATGGAGGTATGTGTGTGGGGCTCCGATAGATGGGGGGCTCGGTATGCCTGACATGCGGGAGTATAATCAGGCATGTATGTTGCGGCACCTAAGGGATTGGGTGTTGGGTACGACAACTTACACAGATATGGACCTGGAGAAAGCCTATGTTGCCCCATGGCACATTGATTTCTTACTGCACGCAAAGCGAAAAGCTCTCCCTGCCTTGATGAAGGATAGTGTCCTGTTAACCCCATTGCGACTAGTATGGCGGGATATATTGAGACTCTGGGGGCAGAACCCAGAAAGTAGTGAACTGCTACTGGTGACTGGTAATGTGGACTTTCAGCCAGGAAGGGAAAGCAAAGTCTTTAGAGACTTAGAGCGTACTGGAGTTATCCTTTTGGAGAATTTTCTAAGGGAGGATGGAAGCATCCTCTCATATTCAGAATTTGCAGGAAAATGCGCTGGGGGGCCGATGACGATGTTTGCCTATCGCCAGCTGACACATTATATGCAAGGGCTTCCTAGTGAGAGCCTGTCGTTGGCTTTTGGGACGCAGCTGAGAGAATTTCTGTCTGGAGATGCGGCTGGGCAGGTATCGGTATCAGCGTTCCATAAAGCACTGAGAGAATATAGGCCCAAGAGGAAAGTTAAGGAGGTGTCGGAGCGGTGGAGTCAGGAATCAGGAGGGAGAGTAACAGAAGGAAGAATCTTGGCAGCACTGAAAGGGAATGGGGGTGGGGGGTGGTGCATAGTGCCGAACTGCAGGAATGTCATTTTAGAACTATTCATAGAGCATACTTTTCCACCAGACAGGCATGGCATGCGGATATCGTAGAGGCGGACACATGTCCGAAGTGTGCAACGAGGAGAGCCACGCTTTATCATGGTATGTGGCAATGCAGGGACATTCGAGTCTTCTGGTCAGCTCTCTCTCGGTTTGTGTCTTGGGTTCAGCGGCATCGGGTACTCCTGAGCGAATGATGTTCTGTTCAAACGCAGTATGGGACCAGGGGTCACGGGAGAAGACGTTTTTTCTTTGTAAGGCCTGTATTTTGGGGGAAAAATGCATTCTCAACCATTGGGTTTCGGACAGGGCGCCATCATACTGGTATTGGAGAAATAAACTTCACAAACTTATGCTATGGGAATTGCGGGATGCTAGCTTCACACCGAAAAGGCAACGCTTCATGCGGGTATGGGGGCCTAGTTAAACAGAATATCCCCACGGACACGGAGTCAAGTTTTGAATGTACTAGGTTAGGTCATGAGAATGAGTGGAGCGAATGGTGTCTGGAGTGAAGTCCCGCAAGGGATCTGTAGGATGCAGTCTCAGCCTTTGGATATGAGAATCAAGGGGGCAGAGGGGAGGTTGGGGGGCGGGGACAGGAGGGAAGGGTTGGAGGGGATAGGAATGGGGGGGGAGGTAATGTTATAAAGGATCATGTTGTATACATATGGAAATATAATCACAGATAGGAAAGAAATTGGGAAAATGTTCACTGAATATTTTTCGGCGCTATATTCGGTAGAGCAGGGGCCGGCGGGTAAACACCTCTCTGAGTATCTCAAAAATGCAGGACTAGTTCAGATACCCAAGAAGGTTTAGATGGGTTAAACAGCCCAATAACATTGTTAGAGATACAAACGGCTGTGAAATCCCTAAAACGACATTCGGCCCCGGGTCCGGATGGGTATTCTGGGGAATACTATAAAATGTTACCCCCAGACGCGCTGGCATCACTTTTGGAATATCATGAAGAGATAGTAAACACCGGGAAATTTCCCCTACATACAAATACGGCACTTATCACAATGATCCCCAAACCCGGCAAACCGGCCGATGAAGTTGGCTCCTATAGGCCAATTTCCCTGCTAAACTAAGATGTGAAATTGCTAGCTAAAGTACTGGCTGAGAGATTGGCCCAGTGGCTTCCCATGCTTATAGGCCCAGAACAGGTGGGGTTTGTACGGAGACGGCAGGCAACACATAATGTCAGGAAGTTGCTACTTGCAATAGCATCCTGCCACAACATGGGAGAATCTGCTATGGTGATTAGTCTGGACGCAGAAAAGGCATTCGACCTGGTACGATGGGACTTCCTATTCTCAACTTTAGAAAGTATGGGCATACAAGGCTGGTTTGTACAAGCTGTGAAGGCCTTATATTGTAACCCAGGGGCAAGGGTGATAGTGAATGGAATTAGCGAGGAGGAGTTTACAATTGGGAAAGGAACACGGCAAGGTTGCCCGTTGTCGCCCTTGCTCTTTCTATTGGCGCTGGAACCGCTGATCAGAGTGGTGAAAACTGCAAAGAGAATCGAGGGTGTAAGAGTAGCGGATCAGGAGGTGAAGATTTTAGCCTATGCGGATGATCTGATGATAACACTAACTAATCCAGACCACTCATTGGAAGTGCTGTTGGAAAGCATAGATCAGTATGGCCAACTCTTGGGGTTCAAATTAAACATAGCTAAATCTTACGTTCTCACACTGGGTCCAGAAACACCGAAAGTTAAGGACAAGACCATGCCACTGCAAAGAGCAACAGAAACAATTAAATACTTAGGAGTACATATTCCCTCAGACCTTACAAAGCTATACGACCAAAACATACGACGACTGATCAAAGATACTGAGTTGAGACCCTAAGGGGAAGAATCGCGTTATATAATATGACGATTATTCCTAGATGGCTGTATGTACTTCAGACGATACCAGTATATTTAAGAAGGTCAGATGAAAAAAAATTAAATTCACTGTTACAACGATTCCTGTGGCAGGGAAAGAGGGCGCGCCTTCCAATAGAGACACTACAGATCCCGGTGGACTATGGGGGGCTGGGGCTGCTTAGCGTCAGATATTTCAATGTGGCATGCGGCATGAGACACATTAATGATTGGTTCAGATCCACCCAAGAATATTCCAACACTGACTTAGAATTGCAATTAACGCCGAGGGTACACTTTAGCAATTATTTACATGGTACAGGGGCCCGCATTCCAGTCATACTAAGAGAAACTAGCATTATGCAGACGGCCCGGGCAGCATGGAGATGGGTCTGTCATATGCATAAATTTGCCCCAAATACAACCCCATTCCTCCCTATATGTGATAATGCAGCATTTATCCCGGGGCAGCTATACTCAGTCTTTCGCAGATGGGAGAGAAAGGGAATAAAATATGTATTGCAAGTGGTTACAGAAGAGGGACGCATGAAACCCTTTTCGGCCCTGAAGGAGGAATTTGCCTTGCCAGACAGAGACCTTTTTTTATGCTCAGTTAAAGCATTATGTGACATCGCTACACTGGGAACATTTGGCAGAGGACGTCCAGGAAGAACTTTCGGCAGCCCTTTCACTGGAGTCACAACAGAAAGTGCCCCTATCCTTTTACCACAAGCACATTAGAGATACAATGCCAGAACCAAACTATAAAAAATTGGAGGCTGACTGGCAACTAGACTTGAAAGTTAACATAACGACAGAAACAATTAAGACGTTCATCCTGACCATTCCTAAGCGCTCGGTATGGGTGGGACATTGGGAACAACAGTACAAATTTGCTTTCCGTCTTTATATACCACCCCGGAGAGCTTTTTATATGGGACTCTCGCCATGGGGAGAGTGCCCCAAATGTGGATCAGATGGTGCAACATTGGGCCACATGTTTTGGTCCTGTAAAGGAATCTACAATTTTTGGAAAGATTTGGTACAAAATATATCTACATTATGGCAGAATAAATGGGAATGTGAACCAACTCTATTATTTGGTCAACTAAAACTTAAGACATCCGATTCCAAAAGGATACAAAAACTTCATTAATAAAGCTATTGTGGTTGCCAGACAGGTCATTTTGAAAGAATGGCTGACGCACAAATATCCCACAGTGATACAATGGCGAACACAGATGATACATTTGATGCGTATGGAACGAATTGGAATCAAGAACATGGACTCGAGTGCAGGGGAAGAATTGCAATAAATATGGTCCCCTTTTTGGAACACTTTGTCAGCACCGGCCAGGAGTTACCTACTGAATTTATAGAGACTTAAGATAGAGGACGAGAGGGAGGGAGGGTTAGGGAGGGGTGAAGGGGATGGGGAGGGACGATGTCTGGGGGGGAGGGGTTAAAAGGGTAGGTAAGGAGAAAGGTGGGAGAGGGGGTTGGCGAAAGGGGGGAAGGGATTTTGAAAGAGTTGAATAGATTAATACAAGTTATGTTGTGAATTATGTTGTGAATTAATACAAGTTATGTTATAAATTATTGAATATATCAAGTTAACAATAGGTGGCATAGGGAGGGAGGGGAGAAAATGAAAATGATAAGAATCTCTGCAGTTGTACTTTACCTGCTGGTTTAGTTTCTCGAATGACTTTTGGTTTTATACACTATGTTGACAAATGTCTCAAAATTTGTCGTTGTTTACCAATAAAAAGATTTAAACATAAAGGATCATGTTGTTTAGCGGGTTAATGGGCAATTGTTCTGTATTTTGCAATATATAGTAAAGTTGGTTGTGATCTGAATGTTTCCAGTGATAATATGTTTGAAATTATGTACTGGAGGTAAAAGACAAGTTTGGGGAAAAGGGGACAACATGTTATAAGTTTTGGGTGCGGTTTAATAAGGCGTGAGATCCTCACACTGAAAGTTTGTGTAATCTGCTAAGTGAGGGTTATCGCTGTGGTATGACCTGTTAAACTCAATGCTAGAGTTAGTGCAATGTTTAAACATACCAGCAAAGTGGAATTGCCATAACAGGTTTATAGGCTATGTATAGTGGGAGGAGGAGGGGTGGAAATGTTAAAGTTTGATGACTGTACATCATGTTGTATATCTATTAGGTTGTCTTCTTAAGTGTTGCAATACTGTACTATAGCCAACATGATGAGGTTGATTTTTATTTCTTGCTGTGTTTTCAAATAAAAACCGTTGAAACATAAAAAGGCTTTAGGTGTAGCAGTCAGGATTTTAGGAAAATTCAAAAGTCGTAAGTTTAAATGTCTAGTAAAGTTGTCCAGATTTTCTGCAACATTAATTTATCTTGGACCAAATTTGTCTGAATTTTCTGAGACTTCTGAAATACAAGAATCTAATAAATTCAACCTGTCTGGGTCTTCAACACCTCTTCACATTTGGCGATCCTTTCTGCTTGCTGCTGAACTTGAAAAGAAATTCCTGAACACATTTTGTCCAGGGCTGTCCAGATGCTGTCAAGGGTTACCTCAGAGGGTCTCATCGAAGGAGGGACAGATGGAGTAGCCCCTTCTCCCATCGCACCCTCTACCAATCCTCCAGAAGGCTGAGGGACTTGACTCCCTTCCCTCAGCGTTGTTCCTGCTGCAAGGACTTCCTGAAGAGCCGGCATACCCCTGGTTGCATCAGGCAACATGCACTCCGAAGTGGCGGTAAGCCCAACGTGGGCTTACCGCTTACAAATCTGGAACTACCGCTGGGCTACTGAAGCAGCCCGGCGGTAGTTCCCACCCCCAGTGTGCGCCACTTCCAGCCCTACAAAAATATTTTAATTTTTGTACTGTGCAGTGCCACGCGTTGCCCAGTTACCGCCAGGTTAGCGCAGGAGCCTTTACTGACACCTCAATAGGTGGCAGTAAGTGCTCCTGTTACCTGCTGCGGTAAAAGGGGACCTCAGCGCATGTCAAAAATATGCACTGACACCAGTGCAGGCCTCCTTTTATCACAGCTTGGCAAAAGGACCCCTAAATAATCAATTCACAACTAACTGTTCACTCCACTCACTATTTTTTAGACCTCTCACTTCAGCCATCTCTTCTCCATGCTGAACAGCCCTAACCTCTTTGGCCTTTCTTCATAAGTGAGCCATTCCATGCCCTTTATCATTTTGGTCACCTTTCTTTTACCTTTTCTAATTCCACTATATATTTTTTGAGATGCAATGACCAGAATTGCACACAATATTCAAGATATGATAAGACAATTGAATAATATAGAAGCATTATGAATTCTCCGTTTTAGTCTCCATTTCATTCCTAATGATTCCTAACATTCTATTATTTTTTTCTTTCCATTCCATCTTGTTCAAAGGGAAGCACCAGAAAAATTCCAGGAATACAATATTACACCTGGAAACAGCTTCTTTAATAACTCTGCAAAGTGGGGTCATAAAAATGTTAACTAAAAATGGAAAGCTAAACAAGGGAGTATAGTGTAGACAACAGGACGCTTCCAAAAACACAAGGGAGTCGAAGAATATCATACACCAGAATTTATTCATTAAAAAAACACTAGTCGACTTGACATGGCATCGTGTTTCTGCTAAAATGCCTGCCTCAGGAGTCTAAGTGAATAAATATACAAACATATTACTAAAATATATAAAGCTAAAAGAAATAAATACTTGAAACATTTACAAATAAAGTAAAAAAAAAATAAAATGTAAAAATAAGCAATAGATGATTAAGACAAATATAATTAGGATCAAAATGAAACATAAAAACACTAAGGAAGTTGCTCCATATATTCTAAAAAATTGCTCCATATGCTTAAAGGTTAAATACAACATTAAAAAAAGGTAAAAATAAACAATAAGGGCCCCTTTTACAAAGCGGTGGTAAGCCCAAAGCGGGCTTACTGCTTGCTAAAAAGGAAGTACCGCTGGGCTACTTCAGCATCCACAACACGCCTCATATCCGGCGCTACCAAAACTTTTTATTTTTGTAGCGCCAGTGTGTACCTGGTGGTAATCGGGCAGTGCTGTGCACTGCTGGGTTAGCACAGGCCTTTACCACCACCCATTGATGGCTCCCCCCTGAAATAGCTGTGCAGCTTGTGCTTCAATTGCAGAATGGCCATTTCCTGAAAAAAGACCTACCTTCTACCTAATGCGGTAAAAGGGGGCCTCGGCGTGAGTCTAAAACACACGTCGATGCCAGTGAAGGCCCCCTTTTGCTACAGTTTGGTAAAAAGGGCCCTAAATGCATAAGACAGACGGATCGCAATACCTTCCTACACTATAGCAATCACCATCAAACTCTTTAAAAAAAAAAAAAAGAACCAAACCCATGTCAATTTCTCTGCTCAAGAAGAATCTGTATCAACATTGACGATTTTAATCAGCAAGCCTCTATCATGACACAAAAGATTTGAGAGTGGAGGATACCCTAGACAACATGTATTATCAGGATTCAACAAGGCAAGAATGGAAGACTGGGAAGAAATACTCCAATCTACAAGAGAAAGAGCAGCTCTCAACACTGTATGTACCCTCAAATTTTTGCACCTGGCAGGACAGATCCAAAAGAGCATTTGGCATCATTGGTACATCCTGGAGGGCAATGACTGTTTCCAAGAAAAGGTTTGATCACTGCTTAATTGAAAGAGAAGAATCTTAGAGAAAACCTTGCTCCTTCCTGCCTTCCTGAATTACCTACTCAAAATCCCAAGGCACAATTCCTGGGACATTCAAAATACGGACCGTGTCGTGTTTGTAAGCACATTTTGGAAATATCATCACCCACATACTCAAAAGGAATACATATTCAAGCACACATCCAATTGTACTACTGCCAGTGTTATTTATATTTTTCAATGTCCACGTCACCTGATGTACATTGGCAATGATAAAAATGATAAAAGAGAAAAATTAAAACAAGGATAATTGAACATTGTAGTAACATCAATAGGAATAATGGATCAGCACCTCTGGTGAACCACTGGCAGACTGCTGGACATACACTACAGGCCATAACAGCAACGGGCTTGCCACACAGCAATCCAGAACTACCACCAGCCCAACACAGCTGCTGGTAGTAGTTCCACCTTGAAGACGTGCCATTTCCAGCACTATGGAAAGTAATTCCGTAATTTCTAGCATGGCGCTAACCCTGCAGTTATCAAGTTACTGCAGGAGCCCTTATCGCCACCTCAATGGGTGGTGGTAAGTGCTCCCCCCCCTGCATAGCCACACGGTAAGAATAATCTCACTGCATGGCCATGTCTTTTTTAAGGGCTTTTTACCCACTGCTGTAAAAAGGGCCCTGGCATGCAACAAAAACAGCCCCCACCGCTACTGTAGAGCCGTTTTTACCACAGCCTGGTAAAAGGACCCCTAAATAGTAACACAATAGATGACGAAGGAAAAAGACCTACACGGTCCATCCAGTCTGCCCAACAAGATAAACTCATATGTGCTACTTTTTGTGTATACCTTACAGCACTAGCCCCGCCTCCCAACCACCAGCCCCGCTCCACCGGCTCTGCCACCCAATCTCTGCTAAGCTTCTGAGGATCCCTTCCTTCTGAACAGGATTCCTTTATGTTTATCCCACGCATGTTTGAATTCCGTTACCGTTTTTATCTCCACCACCTCCCATAGGAGGGCATTCCAATTATCCACCACTCTCTCCGTGAAAAAATACTTCCTGACATCTTTCCTGAGGCTGCCCCCCTTCAATCTCATTTCATGTCCTCTCGTTCTACCGCCTTCCCATCTCCGGAAAAGGTTCGTTTGCGGATTTATACCTTTCAAATATTTGAACGTCTGTATCATATTACCCCTGTTTCTCCTTTCCTCCAGGGTATACATGTTCAGGTCAGCAAGTCTCTCCTCATACGTCTTGTAACGCAAATCCCATACCATTCTCGTAGCTTTTTTTGCACCGCTTCAATTCTTTTTACATCCTTAGCAAGATACGGCCTCCAAAACTGAACACAATACTCCAGGTGGGGCCTCACCAACGACTTGTACAGGGACATCAACACCTCCTTTCATCTGCTGGTCACACCTCTCTCTATACAGCCTAGCAACCTTCTAGCTACAGCCACCGCCTTGTCACACTGTTTCGTCGCCTTCAGATCCTCAGATACTATCACCCCAAGATCCCTCTCCCCGTCCGTACATATCAGCTCTCACCGCCTAACACATACGTCTCCCGTGGATTTCTACTCCCTAAGTGCATCACTTTGCATTTCTTCGCATTGAATTTTAATTGCCAAACCTTAGACCATTCTTCTAGCTTCCGCAGATCCTTTTTCATGTTTTCCACTCCCTCCCGGGTGTCCACTATGTTACAAATTTTAGTATCATCCGCAAAAAGGCGAACTTTACCTTCTAACCCTTCGGCAATGTCACTCACAAATATATTGAACAGAATCGGCCCCAGCACCGATCCCTGAGGCACTCCACTACTCACCTTTCCCTCATCCGAGCGAATTCCATTAACCACCACCCTCTGGCGTCTGTCCGTTAACCAGTTCACCACTTTGGATCCTATCTTCAGCCCGTCTAGTTTATTCAAGAGCCTCCTGTGGGGAACTGTGTCAAAAGCTTTGCTGAAATCTAAGTAGATTACGTCCATAGCACGTCCTTGATTCAATTGTCCGGTCACCCAGTCAAAGAATTCGATGAGATTCGTTTGGCACGATTTCCCTTTGGAAATTTTAAAATTTTTGTATTCAAGGTCTTCAAAGACAATTGGCACACGTGAAGTGTAGATAAGCTACTGCTCCAGGAAGAACAAAGACTAATTTTTATTTTCAGACTGTAGCTCCCTCAGGACTCAATTTAGATACAGATTATACACCATTTCTGCAAAATACATATACCCCAGGGTCCCATATGAGTTTTCCCACATCAGTTACTTCACCATAAATATTTTTAGAAACAAAAAGCTCTTTGATTTATTTTTATTAATAATTAGATGCATTCATGATTGTCTATTATCAATATTTATTCCTTATTTATATTACGCCATTTTCAATGTATTGTGTTTTTATGTATTGTATTTATTTTCTTGAAGGGCAGATTTGCACTTCACTAAATATTGATTATATTTCAATATTGTTTTCACATCAATTCAGGAATGTATTCATCATTTATGTCAACTTTCTTATATATAGCTGCACTCCATTAAACATTGATTTCACTTCAATATTGTTTTCACATTGATATAAATGTATTCACCATTTATGTCAACTTTCTTACATATAGATGAAACCTTTGAGTTTTTCTTGTTTCTTTTATTCACTTCAAACAGAAAAAATGTACTATTCTTTTTTTCATTCACTTCACATGGAAAGAATTTGCTTTCCTTTTCGCTATACTTATTTATGCTGTGTATTTATGAGTTCTTTCCAACACTCATTGATGCCGTTCACTACTCGGGACTCGTCTTGCTCATGCATGCATGTGTGGCATCTTTTTTGGTTGCTTTGTGCCAATCAACTCCGGATTCTATTTAATTCTCATTTTTACAAAGCTGTGCTAGCCGCTGCCGCTGCCGTCCGGTAATGTTGACATAGCCCAGCATTACCACCCAAAACAGACACGCAGCAATTTTCATTTTGCCACATGTCCATTTTTGGCAAATATTTAAAAAAGACATTTTTTACAATTGCGCTGAAAAATGATTCTGCGGGCGCCCAAAACACGCATCTACACTACCGCAGGCCATTTTCAGCGCACCTTAGTAAAAGGACCCCCTAGTCTTTTAAGTCTCATTTTGATTTTAATTGTAACTGTCTTATACATTTATTATTTATTTTTACCTTTTTTATGTTTTATTTAAGCTTTGGAGAGAGACCAATAGTGACGGTGTATTTATTTTTCAACATATGGAGCAATTTTTTATAATGTACTATGGAGCAACTTCTCTAGTTTTTTTTTAGGTTTCTAATTGTATTTGTCTTAATCTATTGTTTATTTTTACATTTTATTTTTTACTTCAATTGTAAATATCTCAAGTATTTATTTCTTTTAGTTTTGTGTATTTCAGTAATATGTTTGTATATTTATTCACTTTTAGACTACTGATGCAGGCATTTTGGCTGAAACACAGTACTGTGTCGAGTCGACTAGTGGATTTTTTAATGAATAAATCCTATGTATGATATTCTTCGACTCCCTCATGTTTTTGGAAGCGTCCTGTTGTCTACACTACTCCCTTGCTTATCCCTCTACATTTGTAGTATTTCTTGTTCTTCCATTTTGGTGGCTGACCTTCAAAAATGGAAAGCATGCACACAACCTTGGAGTCTGCTACAGTGTAACTTCCACAGCCCTGTTTACTAAGCCGCGCTATAGGTACTCAAACTTTTTAGCATGCGCTAAAAATTAGCATGTGCTAACACTAGAGACACCCATAGGAATATAATCGGTGTCTCTATCGTTAGCCTGCACTAAAACGTTAGCACGCCTACAGCACAGCTTAGTAAACAGGGCCCTAAGATCTCCCACCCCCACTCTGCCCTGTAAAAATTAAATAAAACCAGTTCAAACCTTTGCCCCTAAACCCCACCACCTGCAGTCACTCTGTCTGCAGGTTATGATTTATCATATCAACAGCTGATGACAAATCTACACAAATCACTATCATGGATCTCCATCTATTCTCTTCATGGCAAAGATCATCCATTAAAGATACCAAGAGCAATCCTGTACTGTAAGATACCTAAATCCAGACTAACAATTACTTATCAGTGCCACTGAATCTGCAAACTCCACTAGTGATTTCCAACTGCTTTTCCCACCAATTTACCTCAAAAAGGAAAATTAAGTACCAGTCTATAACAGGGCTGTGGGTTTGCTTTGTTATTCATGTAATCTGTTATACTGTGCTATCATACTGTCTTTTAGGTGTTATTTCTTGGAAATTAATAACATTGCATTACTCTAAGTACAAGCCTATAATATTCAATCTTAGAACTATCCAGGTAGGATGTTACTACTACTACTTAACATTTCTAGAGCGCTACTAGGGTTACGCAGCGCTGTACAATTTGACGAATAAGGACGATCCCTGCTCAGAAGAGCTTACAATCTAAAGGACGAAATGTCAAGTTGGGGTTGTTCTTCAAAACTGGCCTAATGAAGGATTTCTTCAACATAAGTTACTACACCTTCAGCTAAGGATGTGGTCAAGCTGACAAACATAGGGGTCCTTTTACTAAGCTGCAGGAAAAAGGACCCTGCGGTAATGGGGGGGGGCAGTTTTTCCCACGTGCCAGGGCCCTTTTTACTGCAGCAGGTAAAATCCCCCCCCCCCCAAAAAAAAAAAATGGCCACGTGGTAAGATAACCCTTACCATGTGGCCATGAGGTGGGGAGCACTTACCACCATCCACTAAGGTTGCGGTAAGGGCTCCCACGGTAACTGGGCAGTGTGCTGTGATGCCCAATTACTGCCGGGTTAGCACCACGCTACAGAAAAAAACATTTTACGGAGAACCGAAAATGGTATGCGTCCAGCTGGAACTACCACTGGCAGCCACGTTGGGCCGGCGGTAGTTCTGGACTAGCAGGCTACAAGAACAAGTCGTGTTTACTGCCACTTTGAAAAAGACCCCCATAGTTAGGTTCAAAAGAGATTTGGACTTTTTTCCAGCTCTTTGTCCATAATTACTAACCAAGGAGATTTCAGAAAGTTACTGTTTCTCCCTGGAAATGAGCGTTAAGAAATACATCTACTTTTTTGGTATCTGCTGGGTACTTCTGAACTGCACCGGCCATTGTTAGATCAGGGTCTATAAAGCCCATCATCTTGTCTCCAAGTCAGCATGGCTTTTCTTAAGTTCTTATCCCAACACCATCAAATCCAAAACATCCTGTAAAAAAATAACTAGATATCACTGGGTCAACATAACGCTAGGTTTCAGATGCCACTGGGAGTAGGAGCAATTGGGAAATGCTCCTGCTTTAAGAGGTGGATTAAGATGGGGGTCGGGAGATGTCTGACGGGGGAGTTGAGAGAGAAGGAGAGATGTTAGACCTGGTTGAGGAGAGGCAAGAAAAGGAAAAACGCTGGACCTGCTGTAAAGAGGAGAAGGAGGACAGATGCTGTATTTGCTTGTTGGGGGGAGGGAGGGTAGAAGAGAGATACTGGACTTCCTGGGAGGGAAGTGGAACGAGGAGAGATGCTGGACCTGGTTTGGGGGGGGGGGGGGGGGGAAGAGAAAGGACAAGGACTGATTCCTGGGCCTAGCTGGGAAGGGGGAAAGGGAGAAATGCTGGGTGGGCGGGGGATGGGGAAGGGAAGAAATTACTAGTGGCATAAACCTAGGTCATGGGACACTTTGAGACAGTCACAGATGAGTGATGACAGATGTTGGCATACATTGGTCAGTGTTGTGGCCCCACACAGGAAAGTATTTATCAGCTTTCAGCTCTTTCGGAACCAAAGTAGCCCTGACTTAAACATTAGCAAAAACCAACAGGTAGAGCAACAGGGTCAGATTTAGGGGATCCAGAGTTCAAATCTTGTTTTGTCTGACACTCCATGTGACCTTGGAGACGACACTTCAACCTCCACTGCCTCAGGTACAAACTTACTACTACTACTACAAATCATTTCTATAGCAAACTTAGGGGTCCTTCTACCCTGTTTCCCCGAAAGTAAGACATCCCCCGAAAATAAGACCTAGTAGAGGTTTTCCTGAATTGGTAGATATAAGGCCTCCCCCGAAAGTAAGACCTAGCAAATTTTTGTTTGAAAGCAGGGCCGCCGAGAGCCGGACAAGGCCGCCCTCGGGCCGCCCCCCCACCCGAGGTCACCAGCCCCCCCCCCCTCCACCCACCCTCCGTCACTCCTGGAACTAACCTTAAACGCCTCCTTTCACCTTCGCAGCAAGCAGCAGCAGGGCAGACCTCTCCTGTTACGTCAGGTGAGGGCGGGAAACGGAAGGAAGGAGTGGCCTGCCCTGCTGCTGCTTGCTGCGAAGGTGAAAGGAGGCATTTAAGGTTAGTTCCGGGAGCGACAGAGGGCGGGAGGGCCAACCCCGATCCAATCCCGATGTTTCCACGAAAAATAAGCCAGCCCCTGAAAATAAGACAGCGCATTTTGGGGGGCAAAAATTAATATAAGACAGTGTCTTATTTTCGGGGAAACACGGTACAAAGCTGTAGCAAAAAGCTGGCACATGTTTTTGATGGGCACTGAGACCCCCTTTTACCGCAGCGGGTAAAAGGCAGGTCTTTGTTTTTTTCAAGAAATGGCCATGCGGAAAAGTGAAGCACTTGCCACACAGCCATTTCGGGGAGGAGCATTTACTGCCACCCATTGAGGTGGCATAATGGGTCCCGTGCTAACCCAGCAGTAACCAGAAATTACCACCAGGTACACACTGGCCCTACAGAAATTGAAATATTTTGCAGTGCCAGAAATTGTGCGCGCTGGGGGAGGGAACTACCGCTGGGCTGCTGTGGTAGCCCGGCAGTACTTCCCTTTTAGCGAGTGGTAAACCCACACTGGCTTACTGTCGCTTCATAAAAGTACTAAAAAGCACTCCTGCATTACTGTACGCTAAAACATATTAGCATACATTATTTACTACAGGTCCCATTTTATGCAAAGGAACCTATTTATTAACAATGTCCATTAACAAAATTAGCACACTGTAATTTAAACCTTGCGATCTATTTGGGGGTTATTGTGGGCTCCTACACCTCTTTGCTTGAAAGAGTGTATGTGTACATGTGTGGGTGAGTGGATGCACAGGGCTCCCTCAGCTGGGGGAAAGGGGTTGGGGAGAAGTATGCCAGTCTTTTCATCTATTGGTTTGGGCAAGTAGGTAAGTATTGGGGGGGGGGGGGGGGGGCTTATAATGGGCTCCCTTAGCTCTCTTTGTGAAAGTGGGGAGTATGTTGATGAGGGTGTACACAAAGCTCCTTACTTCTATTTGTGGGAGTACATTGGGTAGGGGGATGAAAGGTGTACTAGGCTCCTCACCTCTTGATATGAAGTTGTATCTTGGGGAGTTGGTGCACAGGGTTCCCTCAGCTCGTGGGGTAGTGGAGGTGCGTATTAGGTGTGCAGAAGGCTCATCTTACATATGTACACAAGTAATGCCAGACTGGCACAGATCAAAGGTCCATCAAGCCCAGTGTCCTGTTTCCAACAGTGGCCAATCCATGTCACAAATAAATACCTGGCAAGATCCCAAAAACGTTCAATACATTTTATGCTGCTTATGCCAGAAATAAGCGGTGGATCTTCCCCAAGTCATTTTAATAATGGTCTATGGACTTTTCCTTTAGGAAGCCGTCCAAACCTTTTTTAAACCCCGCTAAGCTTTGGGAGAGAGGACTGCATTGGTGGGGGAAGGGTGTAGTGGGCTCTCTCCTCTTGGGATGAGCTAGTGCACAGAGCTCCTTCAGCTGTTGAGGGATCTGGGGCTTCTGTGTTAGGGATGCAGCAAGGGGAGAGGGTGTGTACTGGTGCAAAGCGGTCTAGCAGGCTCTCTGCCCTTGGGGTTAGTTGGTGCACAGAGATCCCTCGGTTGTTGGGGAAGAAAGGGGTGTGTATTAGAGGTGCAGCAGATGCTTCAATTTTGGGGAAGGAGAGTGTATTGGTGGAGGAAGGATATAGCAAGCTGTCTCCTATCAAGGTGAGTTTGTGCACAGGGCTCCCTTAGCTCTTGGGGGTTATGGGTATGGGTATTAGGGATGCAGCAGCTTCTCTTGGTTTGTGGGAAGAAGTGTGTATTGATGGGGAGAGGTCTAGTGGGTTCTCTGCTCTTGAGGTGAGTTGGTGCATAGGGATCCCTCAGCTCTTGGTGTGTATTAGGAAGAAGTGGGCTCCTCTTGGTTCAGGAGAGAGGTGTGTATTGGTGGAGCAGGGTTTAACAAGCTCTTTCTTCTTGGGATTAATTGGTGCATAGGGCTCCCTCAGCTCAGGGGAATTAAGGTGTGTTATTAGGGGTGCAGTGGGCTCCTCTTGGTCTGAAGGCAGGCGAGTGTACTGGTGAGGGAAGAGTGTAGCAGGTTTTCTCCTCTTGGGGTGACTTGGTGCACAGGGCTCCCTCAGTTGTTGGGGGATGTGGGCTCCTCTTGGTTTGAAGGAGGGAATATGTAATGGTGAGGGAGGAATGTAGTAGGGTCGCCTCTTGGACTGAGTTGGTATACAGGTCTTCCTCATCTCTTGGAGGATAAGGATGTGCGTAATAGGGATGCAATGGGCTCCTCAGTTTGGGAGAGGGAATGTGTATTGGTGAGGGAGAAGCATAGCAGGCTCTCTCCTCTTGGACTAGTTGGTATACAGGGATCCCTCAGCTCTTTGGGGAGTATGTTTGTGTAGGGATCCCTCAGTTCTTTGGGGAGTGTGGGTGTGAGTTCAGCAGGCTCCTCTTGATTTGGCAGGAGGTGTGTATTGGGATAAGGGGTGTAGCGGGCTTTCTGAGTACTTGGGGAACATGGGGTGTGTATTAGGAGTGTAGAGGCTCCTCTTGGTTTTGGAGAGAGAGCATTTATTGGTGGAAGAGGTCTGTAATGGGCTCTCTGCTCGGCCGATGCTCAGAACTCCTAAAGTAAAGCCAACAGCGAGGTATCCATACCACTGGAACAGTGCAGAAAACTAGCTTGCTCATGGTCAAAAGAAATAAACATAAGAACATAAGAGTTGCCATACTGGGTCAGACCAATGGTCCATCTAGCCCAGTAACCTGTTTTCCAAACAGTGGCCAAGCCAGGTCACAAGTACCTGGCAGAAACCAAATTATATGCATGCTGTAAAAGTGAAAGGGGGGAGGAAAGTGATTGGCGCATGTGCAGAAGAGTTTTGCGGTAACCTCAGCTCTTATGTGAATGCGCCAGGCAAACCCGAAAGTGAAGCACACATTAGCATCTGTCTTCTGTGCCTTAAGTATAAGCTTTTCAAATTTTTTTTTTTTTACTTGGAAGGTTAACAGTTAAGCGCAGGAAAGTCGCTAATGTGCGCTTTTACTTTGGATTTGCTCTGACTCGCACACATTCGTCTTTCACTACCAGTGCTTAGGGGCTTGCACATGCTTCCAAATGAAATAAAAACCAGAAGATTTTAAAACAAGAATCGCGAGACATCCTCTCTTCAAACAACCTAATGCCTGCTCCGAGCTGACATTAGGTTTTCAGCAGTAAGGACAGCTTTGTTTTGTGCGCTGTTTTCTAAGCATTGGGAGGGAATAGGGAACAAGAAATTACCTCATTAACATCCATTTGACTATATTTGCATGCTATTTGCACTAATCTTTGCCACGAACATTGTCTCCCAATAATCACCTCTAGTGCTGGCATTACATTTTGAGCATTGGCCCACGGGAGGGGGGGGGGGTGATGTTAAGGATGCAGCAAGTACCTCTTGGTTTCGGTGAGGAGGAGTGTACTGAGCTCTCCTCTTGGTGTGAAGATTTATGTTGCTGAGTTGGTCTCCCTAAGCTCTTGGGGGGGGGGGATTTGAGGTGTGTATAAGGGTTGCACTCTGAATTAAAGGTGCCAGCTGTGCACAAGGCTCCCTCACTTCTTGGGGGGTGAGGTTTATGGGCTGAGTATTAGGGGTGTCTTGTGCTCTTCTTGGTTTTTGGAATCTTGCCAGGTATTTGTGACCTGGATTGGCCACTATTGGAAAGAGGATGCTGGGCTTGATGGACCTTTGGTCTGTCTCTGTATGGCAATACTTATGCGCTTATGGTTTGGGGGAAGGGGTGTAGTGGGCTCTGTACTCAGGTGAGTTGGTGGACAGAACCCCCCCCCCCCCCCCCGACCATATGGGGGAGGGGATCCTCTCGGCTTAAGAGAGGGGATGTGTATTGGTGGGGGAGGAGTATAGTCTCTCTTATTATAGCGAGGCGATGCACTGGGCGCCTCTTGGTTTGAGGGGGGGGAGGTGCCATATACCAGACTCTCAGCACTCTAAGGATATATATTAGGGATGTAAGCAGTGGTGTGCTGGAGCAGGCTCTCACAGGCTCTCGAGAGCCATTTATTAAGTTTTTAAGAATTTTGGGAGCCGGTTCTCCATGGTTACTTTAACAAATGGATCCCAAAATGTGGGCTTGGGCCCCTCCTGAATTCTCTTTTACTTTGCTGGTGAGAGAGAGCCCCCTGTTAACAATTTACCAGCACACCCCTGGATGTAAGGACTGATGAGTTCTATTCTTTTGGGGTAAACTGGTGTACAAAGCCAGCAATGCATCTGCGCTCACCTCTTGGCGGGCGCTCCCGCAACTCCTCGGTCGCGCTGGCGGCGGTTTTTGAACCAGTTGCTGACCTGCGTTAGAGAGAGGCCGGTGGTCTGGGCCAAGCGGCGTTTCTCGTCCGGTGCTGGGTAGCGGTTGCGGCGGTAGCACTCTCGCAGGGCACTGCGGGAGCGCTCCTTGAAGCAGTACACCGTCTCCTCGCCGTCCCAGATGGTAGGCGGCAACGGGAACTTCTTGCGGAGCCGGTACTTGTCCACCGCGCCCAGCTGGCGGCCCCGGGCGCGCTCCGCCTCGCGGTACCGGGCGCGCAGAAAGAGGTCCTGCAGAAAGCGATGGTGGCGGGGCGGGAAAGGCCGGCTCTCCAGTAGCCGGTACAGCTCGGCGAAGTCCTCGCGCTGAAACGCAACGAGCGCTCGGGCGCGCAGTAGCGGTTCTGCCTCACCCGCTTGTGGCGGGGGCAGCGCGGCCAGGAAGATGGCGAGGCGGGAAGCAGCACCGGCCTGCAGCAGCGCCTCACACACGCATGCCACCTGCTCGGGCGTGAAGGAAGCCGGCGGTTCCGAGGGAGGAGGAGGGGTCGTCGCCGCCGCTGCCGTTCCCGCTCCTGAGTCAGGGCCCGCCGAGGACGAGGCCATCTTCCCCCGGATCCGGATCCTGATCCTGATCCTTCCTCTCCCCCCCCCTCCCCCTCCGGGAGGAATGCTGCACGTCACACCGGCCTGCCGTGCATGCGCCCCCCCGCCCCCGGGGAGGCCCCGTGCCCCCGGCGCCGCTGCACCGAAACTTTTCTCTGACTCTTCTGCAACTTTTCGCTACTGTTGCTCCGTCCGTCGCAGTCCCCCCTGCCAGGCCGCGGTTTCCTGATCCTAGCGTACCGCCAGTCCTACCTTTTCCCTCGCTTTATCCCAACAACACCCGCATTCTTACTCTTTACATTGTCCACCTTGTTGCTTTCTGCCTGCCTTCCCCTATAGAGAGAACGTAGAAACAGAGAAAAAAAAATGAAGGCAGATAAAGACTATGGCCTATGCAGTCTGCCTATTCGTGCCATCTATTTTTCCTTCCTTTCCCTTAGAAATACTAATCGGGGCTCACAATAGATCAGTAGCTCAGATGTAGCACTTCTCTTCAACAAAACTTTGCTGCCAAAAATGCTGAAAGTAAACAAAAAGCTGGACCGGGGAGATAGAAATGCAAACAAACTAGCAGAATAATGGAGTTTAAATATATGTACCAGAATGTCTTTCCTTCAGTCTCTCAAACCTCCACTCCCTAAGCCCATGATACTCAGTTGGATTTGGCAGAAGTTTTACTTTTTCTTCAAAAGTGCCTTGTGTTCACCTCCCCTTCCTTTTATTTTTCCCTCTCTGCCCCAGTTAGTATATTTGCTGGGTTTCTGCTGCCTGTTTCTCTCCAGTTGACAAAAAGAGATAAGCTCCTAGGGACACCAACTGGGGAATAAACATCAGGGACCCAGGGCACCCACTGGATGTTCTGTTTGATAGTTATAGTGGCCACCACTGCAGCTGTAATTCTTACTTTGATGTTTTCGTCTTTTATTTTTTTCTTTATATGCATGGGTGATGTGTTTAAGTTTTCTTCTTTTATTTGTGTGCATGTATATATATATGGAGTGGCTTAGTGGTTAGAGCACCGGTCAGAGGTGGCTGGTTCAAATCCCACTGCTGCTGCTTGTGATCTTGGGCAAGTCACTTAACCCTCCATTGCGCCTCAGGTACAAACCAAGATTGTGAGCCCTCCTGGGACAGAAATATCCAGTGTACTTGAATGTAATTCACCTTGAGCTACTACTGAAAAAGGTGTGAGCAAAATGGAAATTATATATATATATATATATATATATCTTATGAGTGTTTGTTAGCTTCATTAGAGTAAATAAATAAACATGGCAGCAATTCAGAAAATGCAAGCCCAAGTATAATTTTGGTAAACAACATCCACCCTGCCCACATAGGCTTGAGACTCAGGAGTGAAGGAGAAGCCTGGTAGCTAGAGCAGGAGGCTGAGAAGTAGGAAAGCCAGGGTTCAAATACTAGCTTATTCTAGTCGCATGAAAAATGTTAAGGACTTTGAACTTCTCCAGATGCAACAACAGGTTAGAAAGGAGTTCCAGACTTACGGTAGAGGAGTGTGGTAGCCGTGTTAGTCCACTCTTAAGGTTATCAATAGAAATCAAACAAAACCCCCCTCTCCACTGGAAAACTACTAGCCTGGGTGGTTACCTAAGCCCATCAACACCTATCCAAAGAATCAATCACAGAGGCTACAGCAACAAAAGACAGTGAAACTCCACCTATTACTCAGACTCAGAAGCCCATCTATCAGACAAAAGAAGCTCAATCATCTATCAGACAAATGGACGCCAGGACATCTGCAGAAAGAAGGACTTATAATGTGGTCATGTGAACAGACTACATTAACCATAATGCCTTGCAAAATATCCAAGACATGCACACACCATGCTTCTCTGCTAACATTATAAAAGGCCTGGAAACAGCCCAGCTTGCCCTCTTGGAACCTCCTCCTCTTGGGACCTGCTGCTCTCTTGGGATCTGCTGATGCCTCCTGTCCTCAACATGTGCTCATCAGTCCTGCTGGACCACAGCATGCTTGTAACAAGGACTTGTAAGTTGATCTAGACCTGCTACTTTGTTCTATTTTAAGCACAGATTACCTGTAAAGATTCCTCTTAAAAACCTACCTCTCGTGTGAAATTGTATATTAAATCAAGGTAACTTTAAAACCATACAAGAACGTAAGACCTTTGAAGTCAGAATGATTGAATATTTTAACACCCAACAGAAAGGACTTAACAAGGACCTGGGGTTCCTAGCCCATTATAAACCATAAAGCTGTATGTCTCTGTTGATCACCCTCCCCTCACCTGTCCACACCCACCCTGTTAGAATACCAAAGATATACTTTGATGTCCCCATGCATACTTCCTACCCACCCCCATCCTCCCACCCTGTCAGACGGTCATAGCAATGCTTGAATGTTTTTCACTTATATACACTGTCAGCTAGCACATTTGCTTATTTCCGATCTGACGAAGAAGGGCAACCTTCGAAAGCTAATCAAGAAATGTATTAAGTTATGTCCAATAAAAAAGGTATCATCTTATTTTCTTTTCCATGTTTTATTTTGTTTGATTTCTATTGATAGACTTACGGTATAAACCTGTCTCCACACAATAAGGTCTAACTTCTAGCCACACAATTAGCTTTAAATGAATTGATTCTTTTGGGAGTATGGGTACTTTTCAGGTTTCAAATTAAATCTGTCAAAATCAGAGACTTTGGTGGGCGATGACTCCACTGAACAGGAGTGGAGTGATACTTTCCCCCTGCAGTGGGCTACGTTTCTTTTTGTTACTTGGTCTTCCAATTGACTTGATACTACACGCCTATACAAGATAAATGTAGATAAGCTGTTAAGAGAAACACAACAACTGAATAGCTGGGGAATCTGCTTCTCTCACTGATGGGGAGAATTTGTCTCTTTCGAATGCTAGTTTTTCCTCGGTGGCTGTATTTGCTTCAAACTTTACCTCTCCATCTTCTACAGAAAGACCTCGTGGTGTTGCAACTGGCTGTGCAAAATTTCTGCTGGGGGGAAAGAACACTAAAATGAAATGGGAATATCTACAAGGCCCCTGGCACCAAGTTTCTTTATTATTTGATATCCTGCTTGAAGGGAGGCCCATCAAAGCAGCTTACAATATTTAAAATTAAAATAGGTATATGTTATATAGAGAGAAAATAGAAAATTTGACAATTGTATTAGAGGAAAAGAGAAAAGAAGTGAAAGAACTGATCAGATCCAGACTTGCTCTTGGAAACAGTAATGCTCTTTATATCTGGAGAGAGATGATTAGGATTACGATAAATAAAAAAAACATTGCAGAACAGGTATGTTTTATGATTCAACATTTTTATTGATGACAATTCAAAGGAAATACATCTAATAAAATGAATACATATAGATTAAAAAATAAACATGTACTCCTTAAAACAAAATGGTACAGTCCGTCGTCAAACTTTTAACATTTTCTCCCCACCCCTCAGTTTCATTTCATTGTAAACCTCATTAATACACATAACAAAATACTTAAACCAAGTAGTAACGAGCAAGCCATCCCCACTATTCCAACTTCTTCTTCTCCTCCTCCCCACTCCCCAACCCCCCCAGCTCTGATCTCTCTACAACCCCCTTTCCCCCCTCCCCTTTGAGCTGCTAGCTTCTCCCCCCCCCCCTCATACTAATCATCCTCCCTCTCCCTCCTATCCCCCCCTGACAGTGCAATGCCCATTCTTTACTCTCCACAATTCCTAGCCGTCCCATGGGAGTCTATTCAGGACTTGACTACATGCCCATGGCGATAATTTGGACAAATAAGCTTCCCAGATTGCAAGAAACCTCCGCTGCCTTCCAGGAGACAACCCTGCCCCTCTGGATTCCCATGTCATCAACTCATGCAGCTTGTTCCTCCAGTGCCAAAAGGAGGAGGGGGCGATCCTGAGTCCAATAAAGGAGAATACACTTTTTCCCAAGATGCAGGACTTCCCCAAGAACAGGTTCTCACCTCTCGTCCCCTCTTGCCACGAGCCTGGCACACTAAACATCACCTTCTCAAATGATAACCTCACCACTCGTCCTATCACTCCCTGGAGAAAATGAGCTATGGCTGACCAAAACTTAAAGA
Source organism: Microcaecilia unicolor (assembly GCF_901765095.1). Lineage (NCBI taxonomy): Eukaryota > Metazoa > Chordata > Amphibia > Gymnophiona > Siphonopidae > Microcaecilia > Microcaecilia unicolor. Next base: position 159,899,850 of record NC_044041.1, read on the forward strand.
TGTACCTACACTCCCACATACCATGGAAAAGCGTTGCCTCCTCCCTCTTGCACTTGTTGCAGCCTGGCGACTCCAGCACCCCGACGTGAAAAGCCTGCCTTTGAGACAAATATGCCCTGTGCACTGTCCGAAAATGACATTCCTGCAATTCCACGCTATGCACCATTTGAACACCACTCTTTAGAGAGGTCAGTAACAACTGTGCGGAAACTCTTCTTCCCAACTCCCCACTCCACCTATCTGCTACCACTTGCAAATCCCTCCATTGCTCCCTTTTGTTTAATTCACCATGAAACCACGATATCGAAATTTGGCCCGCTGCATCCCCTTCCAATAGCTCCCTCAGCTGCCGTCCAAACCTTAGAGACAAGCTATCCCTTGGGAGAGAGCGTACGTAGTGCGACAGTTGACTATAAGCAAACATTGTAGCCGGACCCTGAACACACTGAGCTGTGAAATCATGAATCGACAAGAGGGACCCATCTTCTTTAATTACACTTTCTAGGAGAGTTATTTCCTTCTCTTTTAAAAATCAAAAAACTGGTGTGAAGTCTAAATTCCCTTGGATTGGCAGCCACACACTGCTGTGAGGACACTGACCCCACAACCCAAGCACCAGTCTCCATAGGTGCCACACAGGTCGAAGCAAACATAGTAGATGACGGCAGAAAAAGACCTGCATGGTCCATCCAGTCTGCCCAACAAGATAAACTCATATGTGTATACCTTACCTTGATTTGTACCTGCCTTTTTCAGGGCACAGACCGTACAAGTCTGCCCAGCAGTATTTCCTGCCTCCCATCACTGGCTCTGGCACAGACCGTATAAGTCTGCCCTCCACTATCCTCGCCTCCCAACCACCAACCTCTCTTCCCCCACCTGCTCCGCCACCCAATTTTGGCTAAGCTTCTGAGGATCCATTCCTACTGCATAGGATTCCTTTATGCATATCCCACACATGTTTGAATTCCGTTACCGTTTTCATCTCCACCACCTCCCGCGGGAGGGCATTCCAAGCATCCACCGCCCTCTCCGTGAAAAAATACTTCCTGACATCTTTTTTGAGTCTACCCCCCTTCAATCTCATTTCATGTCCTCTCGTTCTACCGCCTTCCCATCTCTGGAAAATTTTTTTTTGCGGATTAATACCTTTCAAGTATTTGAACGTCTGTATCATATCACCCCTGTTCCTCCTTTCCTCCAGGGTATACATGTTCAGGTCAGCAAGTCTCTGCTCATACATCTTGGAACGCAAATCCCATACCATTCTCGTAGCTTTTCTTTGCACCGCTTCCATTTTTTTTAACATCCTTCGCAAGGTACGGCCTCCAAAACTGAACACAATACTCCAGGTGGGGCCTCACCAACGACTTGTACAGAGGCATCAACACTTCCTTTCTTCTGCTGATCACACCTCTCTCTATACAGCCTAGCAACCTTCTCGCTACGGCCACCGCCTTGTCACACTGTTTCGTCGCCTTCAGATCCTCGGATACTATCACCCCAAGATCCCTCTCCCCCTCAGTACCTATCAGACTCTCACCGCCTAACACATAAGTCTCTCGTGGGTTTCTATTCCCTAAATGCATCACTTTGCATTTCTTCGCATTGAATTTTAATTGCCAAACCTTAGACCATTCTTCTAGCTTCCTCAGATCCCTTTTCATGCTTTCCACTCCCTCCCGGGTGTCCACTCTGTTGCAAATCTTAGTATCATCCGCAAATAGGCAAACTTTACCTTCTAACCCTTCGGCAATGTCACTCACAAATATATTGAACAAAATCGGCCCCAGCACCGATCCCTGAGGCACTCCACTACTCACCTTTCCCTCCTCCAAGCGAACTCCATTTACCACCACCCTCTGTCGTCTGTCCGTCAACCAGTTCCTAATCCAGTTCACCACTTCGGGACCTATCTTCAGCCCATCTAGTTTATTTAAGAGCCTCCTGTGGGGAACCGTGTCAAAAGCTTTGCTGAAATCTAAGTAGATTACGTCTATAGCACGTCGATGATTCAATTCTCTAGTTACCCAATCAAAGAATTCAATGAGATTCGTTTGGCACGATTTCCCTCTGGTAAAACCATGTTGTCTCGGATACTCCAACTTATTGACTTCCAGGAAATTCACTATCCTTTCCTTCAGCATCGCTTCCATTACTTTTCCAATAACCGAAGTGAGGCTTACCGGCCTGTAGTTTCCAGCTTCTTCCCTATCACCACTTTTGTGAAGAGGGACCACCTCCGCCGTTCTCCAATCGCTCGGAACCTCTCCCGTCTCCAAGGATTTATAAATCTTTAAGAGGACCCGCCAGAACCTCTCTGAGCTCCCTCAATATTCTGGGGTGGATCCCGTCCGATCCCATCAGGGCCGTGCCGATGCGGTAAGCGGGGTAAGCGCCGCAGGGGGGCGCCCACCTCTGCAGGGCGCCACCGCGGTGCTTACCCTCGCCCCGCGCCGCCGAGGACTTTAAATCTTTTACCTCGGTCGCAGCAGCGTCAGTGAAAGCGCTGCCGACTTCTCCCTTCCCTTGCACTCATTGGTTCCCTCAGTGTCCCGCCTTCTTCTGACGTCAGAAGAAGGCGGACACTGAGGGAACCAAGAGCGCGAAGGGAAGGGAGACGTCGGCAGCGCTCTGCTTTCACTGACGTTGCTGCGACCAGAAGTAAAAGATTTAAAGGCCCCAGGGCACGGAGGAAAGAGCAGAGAGGCATGGATGGGAGGGCAGAGAGACAGGCATGGATGGGAGGGCAGAGAGGCATGGATGGGAGGGCAGCAGCAGCGCCCAGGGAGAGGACAAATTGCTGGAAGGGGAGGGGAGAGAGGAGGATTGCTAGCTATGGATGCAGGAGGGAAGGGCAGAGAGGGACAAGGATGGACATGGGGGCCCAGGGAGAGGACAATTTGCTGGAAATGGATGGGAGGGGAGAGAGGAGGATTGCTGGCAATGGATGGAGGAGGGAAGGGCAGAGAGGGACAAGGATGGACATGGGGGCCCAGGGAGAGGACAATTTGCTGGAAATGGAGGGGAGGGGACAGAGGAGGATTGCTGGCTATGGATGGAGGAGGGAAGGGCAGAGAGGGACAAGGATGGACATGGGGGCCCAGGGAGAGGACAAATTGCTGGAAATGGAGGGGGGGAGGAGGAATGCTGGCTATGGATGGAGGAGGGAAGGGCAAAGAGGGACAAGGATGGACATAGGGGCCCAGGGAGAGGACAATTTGCTGGAAATGGAGGGGAGGGGAGAGAGGAGGATTGCTGGCTATGGATGGAGGAGGGAAGGGCAGAGAGAGACAAGGATGGACATGGGGGCCCAGGGAGAGGACAAATTGCTGGAAATGGAGGGGGGGGAGGAGGATTGCTGGCTATGGATGGAGGAGGGAAGGGCAAAGAGGGACAAGGATGGACATAGGGGCCCAGGGAGAGGACAATTTGCTGGAAATGGAGGGGAGGGGAGAGAGGAGGATTGCTGGCTATGGATGGAGGAGGGAAGGGCAGAGAGAGACAAGGATGGACATGGGGGCCCAGGGAGAGGACAAATTGCTGGAAATGGAGGGGAGGGGAGAGAGGAGGATTGCTGGCTATGGATGGAGGAGGAAAGGGTAGAGAGGGACAAGGATGGACGTGGATGGGAGGTCAAGGACCCAGGGAGAGAGAAGAAATTGCTGGAAATGGATATAGAGCAAGAAATGAAGAAGAAAGGAGGAAAGTAAAGAAATAAATGGAAAGGAAGCCCTGGAAATGGAGTTAAGAGGACAGATAGCAGCAGACTCAGATACTGGGCCAGCATGATCGGAAAAAGAAAGTCACCAGACAACAAAGGTAGAAAAAAAATCATTTTATTTTCATTTTAGCGTTTGGAATATGTCCACTTTGAGAATTTACATCTGCTATCTTATTTTGCAATGTATAGCAATTTGTTTCTAAGAATATTGCTGACAATTCCTGTCAGTGTGGCAAGTGGTAAGCGATCATTTTCACCGGGGGGGGGGGGGGGGGGCGCGCCAACTGATAGTCTGCAGGGGGGCGCCAGAGACCCTAGGCACGGCCCTGGGTCCCATGGCTTTGTCCACCTTTAGCTTTCCAAGTTGTTGATACACACTCTCTTCCGTGAACGGTGCTATATCCATTCCATTCTCAGGTGTACTTTTGCCAGTCCCTCGCGGTCCTTCTCCAGGATTTTCTTCAGTGAAAACAGAACAAAAATATCTGTTTAGCAAATTGGCTTTTTCTTCATCATTATCTACATAGCGGTTCGCTGTATCTTTTAGTCTCACAATTCCCTTTGTAGTCATTCTTCTTTCACTAATATACCTGAAGAAATTTTTGTCGCCCCTCCTTACATTTCTAGCCATTTGTTCTTCCGCTTGCGCCTTCACCAGACGTACCTCTCTCTTGGCTTCTTTCAGTTTCATCCGGTATTCCTCCCCGTGTTCCTCTTCTTGAGATTTTCTATATTTCTGGAACGCCAACTCTTTAGCCTTTATTTTCTCAGCCACTTGCTTTGAGAACCATATCGGTTTCCTTTTTCTCTTGCTTTTATTTACTCTCCTTACATAAAGGTCTGTGGCCCTATTTATTACTTCTTTCAGCCTGGGCCACTGCCCTTCCACTTCATGTACGTCCTCCCAGCCCATCATCTCCTTCCTCAGGTATTCCCCCATTTTACTAAAGTCAGCACGCTTGAAATCCAGGACTTTGAGTTTAGAGTGGCCGCCCTCCACTTCAGCCGTCATATCAAACCAAACCGTTTGATGGTCACTGCTTCCCAGGTGTGCACCCACTCGGACATTTGACACACTATCCCCATTTGTGAGCACCAGATCCAGCATCGCTCCCTCCCTCGTGGGTTCCGTCACCATCTGTCTGAGCAGAGCACTTTGGAAAGCATCCACGATCTCTCCGGCCATTTTCCCCTGGAGACATGAAGCAGCGAATTCACATGCCAAGGACTGCAGTAAGCCTGTTCTAGTCCTATATCTGTATATGTGGAGGTACATATTAGCCAGTCTCGTAAATGCCTAAGAAAACAAGCCTGGTTATATCGTCTAAGATCAGGAAGCCCCAACCCCCCCCCCCCACCCTTTGGGCTCCCATCAAGTAGTGCCACCTCATCTTTGCTTTTCGCCCCCCCCCCCCCCCATCAGAACCTTGCCACCAGCTTCCTTAACAACAGCAGATCTCGCCATGTTATCCAAAGAGGCAAGATTTGCATCACATATAGCCACCTCGGGAAGATAATCATTCTATATAGATGTAGCCTGCCCATAAATTACAATGGGAGAGCCTCCCAATGCGCCAGCTGTTCCTTCGTCACTCTGAGCAGTTTTGAAACATTAAGTTTATACAGCAGCGATGTAACATAACATAGTAGATGACAGCAGAAAAAGACCTGCACGGTCCATCCAGTCTGCCCAACAAGATAACTCATATGTGCTACTTTTTATGTATACCCTATTTTGATTTGTACCTGTGCTCTTCAGGGCACAGACCATATAAGTCTGCCCAGCACTATCCCCGCCTCCCAACCACCAGCCCCGCCTCCCACCACCGGCTCTGGCACAGACCGTATAAGTCTGCCCAGCACTATCCCTGCCTCTCACCACCGGCTCTGGCACAGACCGTATAAGTCTGCCCAGCACTATCCCTGCCTCCCAACCACCAGTCCTGCTTCCCACCACCGGCTCTGGCAAAGCCTGTATAAGTCTGCCCAGCACTATCCCCGCCTCCCAACCACCAGCCCCGCCTCCCGATCTTGACTAAGCTCCTGAGGATCCATTCCTTCTGCACAGGATTCCTTTATGCTTATCCCACGCATGTTTGAATTCCTTTACCGTTTTCATTTCCACCATCTCCCGTGGGAGGGCATTCCAAGCATCCACTACTCTCTCCATGAAAAAATACTTCCTAACATTTTTCTTGAGTCTGCCCCCCTTCAATCTCATTTCATGTCCTCTTGTTCTACCACCTTCCCATCTCCAGAAAAGGTTCGTTTGCGGATTAATACCTTTCAAATATTTGAACGTCTGTATCAGATCACCCCTGTTTCTCCTTTCCTCCAGAGTATACATGTTTAGTTCAGCAAGTCTCTCCTCGTACGTCTTGTAACACAAATCCCATACCATTCTCGTACCTTTTCTTTGCACCGCTTCAATTCTTTTTACATCCTTAACAAGATACGTCCTCCAAAACTGAACACAATACTCCAGGTGGGGCCTCACCAACGACTTATACAGGGGCATCAACACCCCCTTCTGCTGGTCACACCTCTCTCTATACAGCTTAGCAACCTTCTAGCTACGGCCACCGCCTTGTCACACTGTTTCGTCGCCTTCAAATCCTCAGATACTATCACCCCAAGATCCCTCTCTCCGTCCGTACCTATCAGACTCTCCCCGCCTAACACATACGTCTCCCGTGGATTTCTATTCCCTAATTGCATCACTTTGCATTTCTTCGCATTGAATTTTAATTGCCAAACCTTAGACCATTCTTCTAGTTTCCTCAGATCCTTTTTCATGTTTTCCACTCCCTCCCGGGTGTCCACTCTGTTACAGATCTTAGTATCATCCGCAAATAGGCAAACTTTACCTTCTAACTCTTGGGCAATGTCACTCACAAATATATTGAACAGAATCGGCCCCAGCACCGATCCCTGACGCACTCCACTTCTCACCTTTCCCTCACCCGAGCGAATTCCATTAACCACCACCCTCTGGTGTCTGTCCGTCAACCAGTTCCTAATCCAGTTCACCACTTCGGGTCCTATCTTCAGCCCATCCAGTTTATTTAAGAGCCTCCTGTGGGGAACCGTGTCAAAAGCTTTGCTGAAATCTAAGTAGATTACGTCCATAGCTCGTCCCTGATTCAATTCTCCTGTCACCCAATCAAAGAACTCAATGAGATTCATTTGGCACGATTTCCCTTTGGTAAAACCATGTTGTCTCGGATCTTGCAACTTATTGCCTTCCAGGAAAATCACTATCCTTTCCTTCAGCATGGCTTCCATTACTTTTCCAATAACCGAAGTGAGGCTTACCGGCCTGTAGTTTCCAGCTTCTTCCCTATCACCACTTTTGTGAAGAGGGAACACCTCCGCCGTTCTCTAATCCCTCGGAACCTCTCCCGTCTGCAAGGATATATTAAATAAATCTTTAAGAGGACCCGCCAAAACCTCTCTGAGCTCCCTTAATATCCTGGGGTGGATCCCGTCCGGTCCCATGGCTTTGTCCACCTTTAGCTTTTCAAGTTGTTGATACACACTTTCTTCTGTGAACGGTGCTCTATCCACTTCATTCTCATTTGTACTATTTCCAGTCCATCGCGGTCCTTCTCCAGGATTTTCTTCTGTGAAAACAGAACAAAAGTATCTATTTAGCAAATTTGCTTTTTCATTATCCACATAGCGGTTTGCAGTATCTTTTAGTCTCACAATTCCCTTTTTAGTCATTCTCCTTTCACTAATATACCTGAAGAAATTTTTGGCACCCCTCCTTACATTTCTAGTCATTTGTTCTTCCGCTTGCACTTTTGCCAGCCGTATCTCTCTCTTGGCTTCTATCGGTTTCATCCGGTATTCCTCCATGTGTTCCTTTTCTTGAGTTTTTCTGTATTTCTGGAACGCCAACTCTTTAGCCTTTATTTTCCCAACCACTTGCTTTATTTTTTGTTACATTTGTACCCCACGCTTTTCCACTCATGGCAGGCTCAATGCAGCGGGCAATGGAGGGTTAAGTGACTTGCCCAGAGTCACAAGGAGCTGCCTGTGCCGGGAATCGAACTCAGTTCCCCAGGACCAAAGTCCACCACCCTAACCACTAGGCCACTCCTCCACTTGGAGAACCATATCGGTTTCCTTTTTCTCTTGCTTTTATTTACTTTCCTTACATAAAGGTTCGTGGCCCTATTTATAGCTTCTTTCAGCCTGGACCACTCTCCTTCCACTTCTCGTACTTCCTCCCAGCCCATCATCTCCTTCCTCAGGTATTCCCCCATTTTACTAAAGTCAGCATGCTTGAAATCCAGGACTTTGAGTTTTGAGTGGCTGCTCTCCAGTTTAGCTGTTATATCAAACCAAACCATTTGATGGTCACTGCTGCGCAGGTGGGCACCCACTCGGATATTTGACACGCTATCCCCATTTGTGAGCACCAGATCCAGTGTCGCTCCCTCCCTCGTGGGTCCCATCACCATTTGTCTGAGCAAAACACTTTGGAAAGCATCCACGATCCCTCTACTTCTTTCCGATTCTGCAGACGGAACCTTCCAATCTACATCCGGCAGATTGAAATCTCCCAGCAAGAGCACCTGTCTCTTGCTTCCCAACTTTTGAATATCTGCGATCAGGTCTTTAATTCCTCCAATTGTGTCGGAGGTCTGCAGACAACACCCACGTGGACAGAGGTTCTATCATCTCTTTTTAAGGTGATCCATATCGCTTCTTCCTTTCCCCAGGTCCCTGTCATTTCAGTCGCTGTGATATCATTCCTCACATACAGAGCTACTCCTCTACCTTTACGACCCTCTCTATCCTTCCTAAATAGATTATAGCCTGGTATGTTTGCATCCCATTCATGGGAACCCTTGAGCTACGTCTCCGTGATTGCAACAACATCCAATCTGATGTATCCATAGATAGTTGAATACCCAAGTAACGAAATGACTCCCGAGCCCACGTCAATGAAAACCCTGCCCCCCAGGACTGCCTCAAATCTTGTGACCTCGACAATGCTTCTGACTTTGCGAGATACAGTTGGAACCCAGAGAAGTCCCCATACTCCCTCAAACTTTCCATAAGAGTCGGCAGTGAGGACCGTGGGTCTGTAATTAGCACCAGTAAGTCGTCTGCAAATGCCGCTGACTTAAAGATGAAATTTCCTATCCGCACCCCTTTTATATCCGAATTTAGTTGTATCTCCCGTAAAAGGAGATCTAAAGTTAGTATGACTAGAAGTGGCGATAGAGGGCAACATTGCCGAGTCCCCCTTCTGATTGAAAACCAATCCGATAACTTCCCATTAGCACTCACCTGCGCCATACAGAGTCCGTACCGCTTTAACAAACCAACCCTCTAAACCATATGCTTCTAAAACTCCAAACATAAATCCCCAATCAACCCTATCGAATGCTTTTTCTGCGTCAACGCTTACTAGTAACGCCTGCTCCTCTTTTGATCTAATTGTTTCCAATGCTACCAGAATTCTTCTCATATTCTTCACTATCACCCGTCTCTGGGTGAACCCCACTTGAGGTTCAGCTATCAAAGAGGGTAGTACTCTTGCTAGCCTATTGGCCATGATCTTAGCCAAAACTTTCACTTCCGTATTAAGAAGTGATATTGGGCGATATGACTCTGGACGATCCGCAGGTTTACCCGGCTTCTGAAGAACTATAATCTAAGCCATGTTAAGATGAGGCGGCAGCTGCCCCCCCCCCCCCCCCCCCCCCGAACATGATTGTTGAAAACATCTGCCAGCACCAGGCTCACCTCTGACTGCAAAATTTTGTAAAACTTCCCTAGAGCTCTGAGAGGACCTTATTTATAGCCCTATCCTCATGCTGTCTTGCTCCCCTAGCATCCGTCAAAGTAGCTATTTTTCGACGTTCTTCGCTGCCAGTGCTAGTCTAGCCATTAATGTGCTCCCCTTATTTGCAAACCTATAAAGTTGATACTTATAAAATGCCCAGGACCTCTTTGCCCTTTCATGCAACAATTCATTCAGAGCTTGTTGAGCTTCCAACAGCTGCTTCTTGACCTGTGAGGATTGGTCTACCCCGTACTGTCTCCGAAGCATTGTTACTCGGTGTTCCAAACAGAGCACCTCTCTGCGCTTTACCTTCCTCTGGAAACTAACATATGAAATGATTTCCCCTCTAAGAACTGCTTTTGATCTATGTTGCTCATTCGATTCTTTATATTTATTTATTTATGGCATTTATATCCCACAATATTCCCACCCAGAGGCAGGCTCAATGTGGTGTTCAATTGTCTAATAAGCAAACATAGATACAAAATACAGTATTCTGAGTCATGAAAGAGAAAGAGAAATAACAGAGGAGGGAAAGGGAGAGAGGAGGAGGTGACAGTTTGTCACTAGGATAGCCATGGTTCAGAAGGATGTGGCGCCAGGCGGACACACGGCGTATGCTCTACCAAAAAGGAAAGTCTTGAGTCGCTTCTTGAAGGTTGGGTGATCAGGAGTGAATTTGACCACCTGAGGCAGCCCGTTCCACAATTGAGTGCAGAGATAAGAGAAAGAAGAAGCATAGACGGACTTATATTTAAGGCCTCTAAGAGCTGGGTAGTGAAGATTGAGGTACAAACGAGCTGACTTGTGGGAGTTCCTGGGCGGCAAGTTAATAAGGGTGTCCATATAGGCAGGGGCTTCTCCATAGATGATTTTGTGTACCAATGCGCAGATCTTGAAAGCAATGCGGTCTTTCACAGGAAGCCAGTGTAACCTCTCTCGCAGTGGCCTCGAGCTTTCAAATCTCGATTTACCGAAGATGAGTCGGGCTGCGGTGTTCTGAGCAGTTTGCAGTTTTTTTAGGTGCATACTTGTGCATCCCCCATAGATACTGTTGCAGTAATCGAGACGGCTAATAACAAGAGACTGGACTAGATTGCGGAATACTTCTCTCTGAATACGTTTAAGCTTCTAGAGTGAGAAGAACATTTGCTTGACTGTAGAGTTCACTTGCTGCTCCAGTGTCAAGGATCTATCTACTATAACTCCCAAGATTTTTAAGGACTCCGAAATTGGCAGGACGAGTTCAGGAGTAATTAATGTAGGAGGTCTGAGTTTGTTGTAGGGAGAGGAGAGAATCAAACAGTGTGTTTTCTCGGCGTTGAATTTGAATTGAAACGAGTTGGCCCAGTCGAGCATGGTGTTAAAGCCTTGCCGGATCTTACTGGTTATTTCATTTAGGTCTTTCTCAAAAGGGATGAAGATAGTGATATCATCAGCATAGATAAATGGGTTAAGACCCAGTTTGGAAAGGGCCGCTGCTAAAGGAATCAGCATCATGTTGAAGAGGGTTGGTGATAGTGAGGAACCCTGTGGCACTCCACAGTCTGCTTTCCAGTGAGGTGATAAGGTAGAAATGGTGTTTACTTGGTAGGTTCTTGATGTTAGAAAGCCCCTCAACAAGGCTAGCACTTTTCCACTGGCTTCAAAGTAATCTAGGAGCCACAGCAGGATGCCATGGTGCACCATGTTGAAGGCACTTGACATGTCGAACTGCAGGAGTAGAATACTCTTCCCTACAGCTATTTCCCTCTTAAAGTTGGATAGGAGAGTGACTAGTACGGTCTCAATACTGTGGAGCGGTCGGAATCCCGACTGCGGGGTTTGCAGAATATTAAACTTCTCCAAGTGCTCACTAAGTTGTTTATTCACCAAGCTCTCCATGAGTTTCACGAAAAGGGGAATAGATGCTATTGGTCTGTAGTTGGACAGGTCACTACTCTTTTTCTTGGCATCTTTGGGTACAGGGATAAGTAAGATGTTATTGTTGCCACTTAGAGACCAAGAATGGCAGAAAGTGAGTATCCTTATAAAGAAAAGACGGAAATCACCACCCTGTCCCCGAGGGGGTATGGTCCCTCCCCTGTAGCCCCAACTCTACCCAAGCGTGGTCAGAAATCATTATTGGGCCTATTTTAACCTCCTCCACCTGAGTCAGAAGGTCCCTAGAAATTAGCAAGTAGTCTATTCTAGACATTGTAGAATGTACTCTCGAAATATGGGTGTAATCTCTCTCCAAAGGATTAAGAACTCTCCAAGCATCTACTAATCCTAAAGCCGATTCCAGCAAGGTCACCCCCCTCTCTGTCCTAGCCAATTCCCTATACATTGGTCTTGAGCGGTCTAAAATTGGATCCGCCACATCATTCAAATCGCCCCCCAGCACTATCGGCACCTCACCTAGTTCAAGTATCATGCGAATAACCCATTTGAAAAATGGCTTATCAAAAACATTAGGAGCATACAAGTTACATAGCAGAAAAGGCTAATGCTCCAGTACCACTGACGCCAATACATACCGACCCTCCAGATCTGCTATAGCCTTCTTGGTCTCCAAATGCAGTCCCTTTTTGATCAGGATCGCTACTCCCCCCCCTCTTTCCCGCTGCCGGAGCCCCGTAAATTTCACCAACCCACCATCTTTTTAGTTTTAAATGTTCCGCATCTGAAAGATGGGTCTCCTGTAAAAAGGCAACCGAGGTCCCTCTATCTCGCAGCACTTTTAACAGTTTTTGTCTTTTAATTGGGGAGTGAATCCCTCCTACATTCCAAGTTGTAAACTTTAACCCCAACATCTCAACCTATTCCCTCTTGCTCCCTAGGGATTGTTGGCTTTCTAGCTGACATCCGTTCCCCTTTACAGCCAAGGGAGTGTCCCAGCCTCCACCCCCTCAGATTGTGAATTAACCACACCATTAGCCTTTCCGCCAATGCCAAATTACCTAAGCCATAGAGCATTGCACCCTCCTTTCCCCCTACATCCCTACTCCAACCCCGCCCCCCCCCCCGCCCTCCCCATTCCCATAACCCCCGCCGTTCCGTTTACCACACAGAACTTTCTGGACCCAGGACCGCCCGCCCACAAACAAACATCTTCCCCCCATGCCCTACCCTATAAGTAAATCCTCCAGATCCAATCCCCTTATGTTATAACAGTAGAATGATTCACACCCTCACCAAAACACCTTGCAAGCAAACCCTTGCCCTCCCCACCAAACCATAGACGCTTCTGCCCACAACACAGCCACTCAAAAAAAAAAAAAATTCAAAGGAAGGAGAAAAGCAGAAAAGTAAAAGTGTGAGAGAGAAGAGGATGAGAGAGAGAGAGAAAAAAAACATCATACATTCCCCTCTCAATCGCACAGCAAATACAAATAACTCCTTCCACGCCTTGTACACAATCCCAGCATGTCTTTATATCCACTACATTTTGTCACTATACATGGCTCCTTATGCAAAACGTCCAGTGCCCCAGGACAAATGATGAATTCCAACATTCCAGCAGCAGCAGCAAAAAAAAAAAAAAAGTACTTGTAGCTTTCAATGCAAAGGGGGGGGGGGGGGGCTCAAGACCTGTTACCTCGTGTAGTATTTAATCAAGGCCCTCGCAATCTGCGAATTCGACCCCTTCCTTGTAGGTCTTTCACCTCCCTCAGCCACTGATGTTAGGGCTAGAACTGTTCACACTATCAGGTCCAGCAAACCGATAGAATACTGAATCCCGGGATGAGGCCCCAGAACCAGGTAAGTTTTAAAGTGGAGCCTTGAATTTATCAAGTGATAGTTCTGAGTGGAGAGCAGGCAGTAGTGCGTTCCACAATGTCTGGGCAGTTACACTAAAAATGGTGGCCTGAGTGGAGCCAAATACAATTTGCCAGACAGAAGGTATTATAAGCTGGTTTTGGGAGGAAGATCTTAATGAATGGGGTGGAAGATAAGGTATCAATAGCCAAGAGAGATTTTCAAAGCACTTAGCCTTCCAAAGTTCCATAGAAACCTATGGAACTTTGGAAGGCTAAGTGCTTTGAAAATGAGCCCCTATAGTGATTGCTATGAAGCACTTTATGAACAAGTGCTTGAATGTAATATGATGAGTAACTGGAAGCCAGTGGGCCTCTTTGAGTAAAGGGGTCATGTGATCATACTTTTTAGAGCCAGTAAGCAGCTTAATTGCAGTGTTTTGTGTAAACTAATCATCTGATGTCCTTTGCTCACTGGCCATTCAATAAGGCATTGCAGTAATCCAAAGAGCTAATCATCAAGGCATGTATAAGAGTTTCAAGAGCAGCTCTGTCCAGTGGCATAGCTATTGGGGCCTGGGACCCCCCACCAATTGGCTCTGGGCCCCTGGATTGGCTGGCAGGGGTCCCCAAACCCCTACCAGCTGAAGAGTTTGTCCAGCGCTGGTCCAGCATTGCCTGTCCTGTTTTCTCTTCACCTCACATTGCAACATGCTTGTTTTAGTGAAACTGAGCCTACGCGACATTTTGCGTATGCTCAATTTCATTAAAACAAGTATGCGGGACATGAGGGGAAAAGAAAGCAGGGCAGGCAATGTGGCGGACACCAGCACTGGATAAATGCTTCAGCTGGTAGGGGTTAGGGACCCCCGCCAGCCAAGGTATGTGAGGCGGCGGAGATGGGTGGAGAGCGTCAGTGGTGGGTGGCGGCAGGGAGGCAGACCAAAATGTGCAATGGACTTGACGCGGTCCCATGTTTCGGCAGTAATATGCCTGCTTTAGGAGTCAAAGTCTCTGTGTGAACCAAAAACATTCCCTTAGATAAAGGTGGCACAAAACCACTATAGCTTAAGATTCTGCAACCAGAATGTGAAACGCCAAAAAGTCCGCTCAAAAAGCTCTGGAACCTTTTTGTGGCAATAAACATTTCTTTCTTCATTAACCTCTGGAGTCCAGTTTGGATTGGTTACCTAGCATCCCTTCCCTACTTCTTGGATTAGTATTGTGTTGTAGGGAATCTGGGGCAATGGAGGAATTATTTATTTATTTGTTACATTTGTATCCCACATTTTCTCACCTATTTGTAGGCTCAATGTGGCTTACATAGTGCCGGAGCGGCGTTTGTCAATTCCGGTGTAAACAAATACAAACACAGCCACATTTGGGAATCGTACATTGGGAGAGTTGAGTTATGTCCATTACGTATTTTGGTTATATTGTGTTGCAAAGATCAGGCATTTATGTTGGATCGGTAGGGTAAGCTTTTTTAAACAGGTTCGTTTTTAGTTTTTTTTCTGGAAGTTTAGGTGGTCACACATAGTTTTCAAGGCTTTTGGTAATGCGTTCCACAGTTGTGTGCTTATGTAGGAGAAGCTGGATGCGTAAGTTGATTTGTATTTGAGTCCTTTGCAGCTTGGGTAGTGCAGATTTAGGTATGTTCGTGTTGATTCGGATGTGTTTCTCATTGGTAGGTCCATAGGCAGTCGGTAACCCAACTGTTTGAGGAGGCTAAAGGGGCGGGGTTAGGGGTGGGGCTTACATCCATAATTGTCTGACAACACACAGAAAAAAAATAAGTAAAAATAAGTCACAATACCTTTTATTAAATGTAGATATTAGATATACTACTACTTAACATTTCTAGAGCGCTACTAGGGTTACGCAGCGCTGTACAGTTTAACAAAAAGGACAGTCCCTGCTCAAAAGAGCTTACAATCTAATGGTGAAGTGTCAAGTGGGGGCAGTCTAGATTTCCTGAATAGAGGTATGGTGGTTAGGTGCCGAAGGCGACATTGAAGAGGTGTATCATATGTCAAAGAATAAAGTGGTTGCTCAAAGCATATACTAACCACAATCGCTCAACTGCAAAACACTATGCACAACTTTGTGCAAAAACACACTCAGAACCTTACTGTACCATAAATATTACACTGGGCAGACCCTAAAACACCAATATACCATCCGTATGGAAAATGCAGACCATCAACAATATGAAACAAGGGATCCACGAGGGAGGGAGCGACGCTGGATCTGGTGCTCACAAATGGGGATAGTGTGTCAAATGTCCAAGTTGGTGCCCACCTGGGCAGCAGTGACCATCAAACGGTTTGGTTTGATATGACAGCTGAAGTGGAGGGCAGCCACTCAAAACTCAAAGTCCTGGATTTCAAGCGCGTTGACTTTAGTAAAATGGGGGAATACCTGAGGAAGGAACTGAGGGGTTGGGAGGATGAACGAGAAGTGGAAGGACAGTGGTCCAAGCTGAAAGAAGCTATAAATAGGGCCACAACCCTTTATGTAAAGAGAATAAATAAAAGCAAGAGAAAAAGGAAACCGATATTGTTCTCCAAGCAAATGGCCGAGAAAATAAAGGCCAAAGAGTTGGCATTCCTGAAATACAGAAAAACTCATGGAGAGGAATACCGGATGAAACTGAAAGAAGCCAAGAGAAAGATACGTCTGGCGAAAGCGGAAGTACAAATGGCTAGAAAGGTAAGGAGAGGTGACAAAAATTTCTTCAGGTATATTAGTGAAAGGAGGAAGACTAAAAAAGGAATTGTGAGACTGAAAGATGCTGCGAACCGCTATGTAGATAATGATGAAGAAAAAGCAAATTTGCTAAATAGATACTTTTGTTCTGGAGAAGGACCGCGATTGACTGGCAAAAGTACAAATGAGAATGGAGTGGATACAGCACCGTTCACGGAAGACAGTGTGTATGAACAACTTGAAAATCTAAAGGTAGACAAAGTTGTGGGACCGGATGGGATCCACCCCAGGATATTGAGGGAGCTCAGAGAGGTCCTGGCAGGTCCTCTTAAAGATTTGTTTAATAAATCCTTCGAGACGGGAGAGGTTCCGGGGGATTGGAGATTGGCGGGGGTGGTCCCTCTTCACAAAAATGATAGGGAAGAAGCTGGAAACTACAGGCCGGTAAGCCTCACTTCGGTTATTGGAAAAGTAATGGAAGCGATGCTGAAGGAAAGGATAGTGAATTTCCTGGAAGCCAATAAGTTGGAGGATCCGAGACAACATGGTTTTACCAAAGGTAAATCGTGCCAAACAAATCTCATTGAATTCTTTGACTGGGTGACTGAAGAACTGAATCAGGGACGTGCTATAGATGTAATCTACTTAGATTTCAGCAAAGCTTTTGACACGGTTCCCCACAGGAGGCTCTTGAATAAACTAGACGGGCTGAAGATGGGACCCGACGTGGTGAACTGAATTAGGAACTGGTTGACGGACAGGCGCCAGAGGGTGGTGGTTAATGGAATTCGCTCGGATGAGGGAAAGGTGAGTAGTGGAGTGCGTCAGGGATCGGTGCTGGGGCCGATTCTGTTCAATATATTTGTGAGTGACATTGCCGAAGGGTTAGAAGGTAAAGTTTGCCTTTTTGCGGATGATACTAAGATTTGTAACAGAGTGGACACCCGGGAGGGAGTGGAAAACATGAAAAAGGATCTGTGGAAGCTAGAAGAATGGTCTAAGGTATGACAATTAAAATTCAATGTGACAGAGGGTGGTGGTAAATGGAGTTCGCTCGGAGGAGGGAAAGGTGAGTAGTGGAGTGCTTCAGGGATCGGTGCTGGGGCCGATTCTGTTCAATATATTTGTGAGTGACATTGCCGAAGGGTTAGAAGGTAAAGTTTGCCTATTTGCGGATGATACTAAGATTTGCAACAGAATGGAGACCCGGGAGGGATTGGAAAGCATGAAAAGGGATCTGAGGAAGCTAGAAGAATGGTCTAAGGTTTGGCAATTAAAATTCAATGCGAAGAAATGCAAAGTGATGCATTTAGGGAGCAGAAACCCACGAGAGACTTATGTGTTAGGCGGTGAGAGTCTGATAGGTACTGAGGGGGAGAGGGATCTTGGGGTGATAGTATCCGAGGATCTGAAGGCGACGAAACAGTGTGACAAGGCGGTGGCCGTAGCGAGAAGGTTGCTAGGCTGTATAGAGAGAGGTGTGATCAGCAGAAGAAGAGAGGTGTGATCAGCAGAAGAAAGGAAGTGTTGATGCCTCTGTACAAGTCGTTGGTGAGGCCCCACCTGGAGTATTGTGTTCAGTTTTGGAGGCCGTACCTTGCAAAGGATGTTAAAAAAATGGAAGCGGTGCAAAGAAAAGCTACGAGAATGGTATGGGATTTGCGTTCCAAGATGTATGAGCAGAGATTTGCTGACCTGAACATGTATACCCTGGAGGAAAGGAGGAACAGGGGTGATATGATACAGACGTTCAAATACTTGAAAGGTATTAATCCGCAAAAAAAAATTTTCCAGAGATGGGAAGGCGGTAGAACGAGAGGACATGAAATGAGATTGAAGGGGGGCAGACTCAGAAAAGATGTCAGGAAGTATTTTTTCATGGAGAGGGTGGTGGATGCTTGGAATGCCCTCCCGCAGGAGGTGGTGGAGATGAAAACGGTAACGGAATTCAAACATGCGTGGGATATGCATAAAGGAATCCTATGCAGTAGGAATGGATCCTCAGAAGCTTAGCCAAAATTGGGTGGCGGAGCAGGTGGGGGAAGAGAGGTTGGTGGTTGGGAGGCGAGGATAGTGGAGGGCAGACTTATACGGTCTGTGCCAGAGCCAGTGATGGGAGGCGGGACTGGTGGTTGGGAGGCAGGAAATACTGCTGGGCAGACTTGTACGGTCTGTGCCCTGAAAAAGGCAGGTACAAATCAAGATAAGGTATACACATATGAGTTTATCTTGTTGGGCAGACTGGATGGACCATGCAGGTCTTTTTTCTGCCGTCATCTATTATGTTACTATGTAAGAAATGCAAAGTGATGCACTTAAGGAGTAGAAATCCACAGGAGACGTACGTGTTAGGCGGTGAGAGTCTGATATGTACGGACGGGGAGAGGGATCTTGGGGTGATAGTATCTGAAGATCTGAAGGCGACGAAACAGTGTGACAAGGCGGTGGCCGTAGCTAGAAGGTTGCTAGGCTGTATAGAGAGAGGTGTGACCAGCAGAAAAAAAGAGGTTTTAATGCCCCTGTATAAGTCGTTGGTGAGGCCCCACCTGGAGTATTGTGTTCAGTTTTGGAGGCCGTATCTTGCTAAGGATGTAAAAAGAATTGAAGTGGTGCAAAGAAAATCTACGAGAATGGTATAGGATTTTCATTACGTATGAAGAGAGACTTGCTGACCAGAACATGTATACCCTGGAGGAAAGAATAAACAGGGGTGATATGATACAGGCGTTCAAATATTTAAAAGGTGTTAATCTGCAAACGAACCTTTTCCAGAGATGGGAAGGCGGTAGAACTAGAGGACATGAAACGAGATTGAAGGGGGCAGACTCAAGAAAAATGTCAGGAAGTATTTTTTCACGGAGAGAGTGGTGGATACTTGGAATCCCTCCCGCGGGAGGTGGTGGAAATGAAAACGGTAACGGAATTCAAACATGCGTGGGATAAACATAAAGGAATCCTGTTCAGAAGGAATGGATCCTCAGAAGCTTAACCGAGATTGGGGGGCAGAGCCAGTGGGGGGAGGCGGGGCTGTTGGTTGGGAGGCGGGGCTAGTGCTGGGCAAGACTTCTACACAGGGGCGTAGCCAGACCGGTGGGAGGGGGTCCAGAGCCCGAGGTGAGGGGACACATTTTAGCCCCCCCCCCCGGCGCCGCCGACTGACCCACCCCCCGCCATTGCCAACCCGCCGCCACTTTTCACAACCTCGCGCCCCCCCCCCCCCGTACAACGTGCATGCAACAGAACGAAGACTTTTTTGACTTCAGGACGAAGAGGACGTCGGCTGGCGGGGATTGGGGCCCCCGCCAGCAAAACCGAAGGTAGGCGACGGCGGGGGAGGATTTGCGGGAGGGGTCGAGAGGGTCATCGGGAGGGGGGTCCATGAGGAAATCTATGGGGGCCCAGGCCCCCTCAGGCCCCACGTAGCTACGCCACTGCTTCTACGGTCTGTGCCCTGAAAATGGCAGATACAAATCAAGGTAAGGTATACAGACAAAGTAGCACATATGAGTTTATCTTGTTGAGCAGACTGTATGGACAGTGCAGGTATTTTTCTGCCGTCATCTACTATGTTACTATGAGGGGCATAATCGAACGTCGCCGGTGGTGCAACAGCTGTCCGGCCATCTTTTTTTTCGATAATACGGTTTAGCCCGGCCAAATGCCAGAGTTCGCCGGGTTTCAGATTGCCGGTTTTGTTTTTCAGCGATAATGGAAAAAAATGCCGGCCATCTCAAACCCTGTGAAATCCAAGGGAGGAGCCAGCATTTGTAGTGTACTGGTCCCTCTCACATGCCAGGACACCAACCGGGCACCCTAGGGGGCACTTCTAAAAATGTTTAAAAAGTACACAAATAGCTCCCAGGTGCATAACTCCCTTACCTTGGGTGCTGAGCCCCCCAAATCCCCCCCAAACCCACTCCCCACAACTCTACACCATTACCATAACCCTTATGGATGAAGGGGGACACCTACATGTGGGTACAGTGGGTTTTGGGGGGGTTTGGAGGGCTCAACACTTAGCACCACAAGTGTAACAGGTAGGGGGGGGGGTGGACCTGGGTTTGCCTGCCTGAAGTGCACTGCACCCATTAAAAACTGCTCCAGGGACCTGCATACTGCTGTCAGGGAGCTGGGTATGACATTTGAGGCTGGCATACAGGCTGGTAAAAATAGGTTTTTATTTTTATTTTTTTAGTGTGGGAGGGGGTTGATGACCACTGGGGGACTACAGGTAGGTCATCCCCCATTCCCTCCAGTGGTCATCTGGTGAGTTGGGGCACCTTTTTGAGGCTTGGTCGTGAAAATAAAAGGACCAAGTAAACCCGGTGAAATACTGCTTAACGCCGCTTTTTTTCCCCATTATCCGCGAAAGCCGGCCGTCTGGTAGCCACGTCCATGCCCACCCATGTCCTGCCTTCGTTATGCCGCCGACACGCCCCCTTGAACTTTCGCCGGTGCGGTGACAGGAAAGCGATGATGGTGTAAAAAAAACCGCTTTCGATTATACCGATTTCGCGCTTTTGAGAGATCGCCGGCCGTCTCCCGATTTATGTCGGAAAATGGCCAGCGATCACTTTCGAAAATAAGTCTGTATATTAATACGTAATATCACAATTCTCATGTAGAGCCACAAAACACCCTTTAAGGGTGGATAGTGTTCACAATGAGCTCCTTTTATTAACAACCATATGTAGATCCTTCAAGAGGTAGTGTGTCATGATTTAGGCTCTACGTCCTTTCTGATGTTTTGGTGCCACCTCAGTAAGGCTAACACACAATCTCTCCACTGCAAAACACTATACACAAACGTGCAAAATCACACTCATAACCTTACCAAACCATAACAGCACTAATTCCAAAGACAGGACGAGCTACAAGCGTATGCATGGAAAGGCAGCACTATAATTACACCGGGCTCTAAAACACCAGTACACAACCTAGTGAAACAAAAACAAAGCAAAAAGGGCTGCAAATACTACACGCTAGCAGAATACTGCATCTTGATCACATATGAAAAACACATGACACAACAGATATGAAGGCAAAATACTGAACTGGAAAGTTACTTCAAGAAGTGAGACTTGACATACAGCAATACTAGAAAAATTGAAACTTACATGCAAAATATCACAGATGCACATTTCCAAAAGCTGATATATTCCAATTAATAAATTCAGAATAAAAAAATGTTTTCTACCTTTGCTGTCTGAGCATTTAGTTTTTCTATTAGCTTTGGTCCCAGTGTCTTCTGTTTTATGCAGTGTCTTCTTTCCATTTGATATTTTTTCTCTCACCATGTCCACCATCCTTCTGTGTCCTTATGCATCCTGTCTACCATCTGTAGCCCTGTCCCTAGCCTTTCTCCAGTTTCAACATCTGCCCTCAAAGTGTTTCAATCCAGCCCTTAAATTCAGCAATTTCTCCTCCATCCATATCCAGCATTTCTCCTCACTCCCCTCCCCTCCATCCATGTCCAGCATTTCTTCTCTCTCCCTTCCACTCCATCCATGTGCATCTCCTTCCTTTGTCTTTCCTTCCCTCCATCCTTGTCCAACATTCCTCCTCTCTTCCAGGGGCGTAGCTATCGGTGGGCCTGGGTGGCCCAGGCCCACCCAATCTTAGCTTAGGCCCACCCAGTTTTCCCTGCTCCTCCAATCAGTGCACAGCCAGCCTTTAGCCCTTCAGCGAACAGAAAAGAGCAGCTCTTCTCTCTCCTTCCAGCATCCCGGCACCAGCCACCAGGTATGCCCCCCCCCCCCCCCAGCCTTCCAATCCCCTGATCCGCCGATAGCGTCAGTGAGAAAGCAGTACACACGCTGCTTTAGACCTGCCCGAGAAGCCTTTCTTTCTCCTTCAACTTCCTGTTCCCGAACTTCCGTGTAGGAGAGAGAAGGGCTTCCAGGCAGGGACAGGTCTAAAGCAGTGTTTGTACTGCTTTAATTAACCACCATATATTAACTTATTCTGAAAGGGGTCACTGAGCACGGCTGTGAAAAGGTCAGGTAAACAAACAGGCACTGTGCTGTTTCGAGGGTCTGAGCCGCTTATTTAAGAGCAGCTGGGTAAAAGAATAGTTTTTGCACTGTTTGCAGTTGAAATCGGTAACCGGAGCAAAAATGAAACTGAAGCCTGTGGCTCTCCAAAGCCTTCAGAAAAATACTTTCAAGCAATTAGCACCCTCTTGACATGTAAAGCTAAACATTAGAATGGTGCATTCAGTTAATCTTACTCTTAATGGGCTTGGGTCCTAGGTAGGTGCAGAGTTTGTTTCAAGGGATCCACTGGTCTGAATGGCTGCATGTTAGTCTTTTTTTTCCCTAATGCAGCATAATTGTATGTGAACTGTAGAATTTGCATATATTTAGCATTTATTTCCCTTTGCGAGAAAGTTCACAGTGGCTCGCTGCTTAATTGCCCTTTTCCATGGATGGATGGATTCCACTGTTCCACAGTGCAGCAAGTGCCTGGAATCACCCAAAATGTCTTTCCCCACCCGCAGAGGAGGACTTTATATTTCTTTACAGAGAAATAATACTTAATTTTCAGTCCTAATAAGAGCTGGGAGTCAGACAGGGGCAGATGGTGGATGGAAGGGGCAGAGATAGAGGGCAGATGTGCATGGAAAGGGCAGGGAGAGAGGGCAGACATTGGATGGAGGGACAGCAGAAAGGGCAGACACTGGATGGCAGAGAAAGAACGAAGACAGATGCTGGATGGAAGGAAGACAGTGAAAAGAAGATGAGGAAAGCAGAAACCAGAGACAACAAACTGTAAATAAAATATATTTTTTGTTTTTTTGCTTTAGGATAAAGTAGTATTGTAGCTGTGTTAATAAATGTTTAAAATAGAACATGTAAATAAGGTAATCTTTTTATTGGACTAATTTTAATACATTTTGACAAACTTTCGGAGAACAAAGCCCCCTTCCTCAGGTCAGGATAGGATACTGTAACAGCACTATACTGTATTTACCTGAGGAAGAAGGTTTTGGCCTCTGACAGCTAAATGTATTAGTCTAATAAAATGGTATTATTTTATTTTCTATATTTGTTTTATTTCTATTTGTTAATTTGTAAAGTGGTGATTGGTATTTGTTAGTTTTTTCAAATTTACATCTGCTGTCATTATATTTTGCACAGCACTAGGGGACATTTTCTGTTTCTGTGGTGCATTGTATGCAGAGTCTGGCATCTTGGGGGTTCAGTTTAATTTTTGTCTAAATAGAAAGTTTATGATTACTTATTTTATAGTGGATTAGGGTGTATTTGTGAAAAAGACATGGCTTTCAGTTGGCATTGACTGTGCAGGATCGACAATCTGTACTATTCTGTCTGGTTTTGTTTTACAATAGGTGAATTGATGTTCTAGTGCTCACTGTAGTGTTTAAGATGCTTTCATTTTCCTTGTGTGACTCATAGTAATGACTGCTTATGGTATGGTTGAATTGCTCTATAGGTCCTGAGTGTTTTGTATTCTCGGTATGGTGGTTTTAAGGTTTGCAACATAGGTTCCGAATATGTATGTGGTTTATGTTGCTGTAGGACAGCTGTTGGGCATACTGTTTGTTAAAAATTATTTAGGATCCCCCAAAAAACTACTCACACCTATATATACATAGTGCCCACCCATATTAGCTCTGGGCCTACCCAAAATGTCAGGTCTGGCTACGCCACTGCTGTCTTCCCTCACCTCCAACCATGTGCATCTCCTTCCTGAGATCCCTCCATCCATCCATCCATGTCCAACAACTCTCCATTCTCCCCTGCTCTCTCCCTCCATCCAGTCATATCCAGCAAATTTCCTCTCTCCCCTGCCCCCCTCCATCCATCCATGTCCAGCAGTTCTCCTCTCTCCCCTGCCCTCCCCTCCATACATCCATGTCCAGCAACTCTCCATTCTCCCTTGCCCTCTCCTCCATCCACACATATCCTGCAAATTTCCTCTCTCCCCTACCCCCATTCATCCACCCATGTCCAGCAATTCTCCTCTCTCCCCTACCCCCATTCATCCATCCATGTCCAGCAATTCTCCTCTGTCCTCCCCTCCATCCATGTCCAGCAACTCCATTCTCCCCTGCCCTCTCCTCCATCTATGTCCAGCAAATTTCCTCTCTCCCCTGCTCCCTCCATCCATGTCCAGCAATTCTCCTTTCCCCTGCCCTCCCCTCCATCCATCCATGTCCAGCGATCTCTTCTCTCCCCCTGCCCTCCCCTCCATCCATCCATGTCCAGTAATTCTCCTCTCTCCCCTGCCCTCTCCAGCAATCTCTTCTCTCCCCCTGCCCTCCCCTCGTCTCCTCCTCTCTTGCGATCTCTTCTTTCCCCCTGCCCTCCCCTTTTCTCCGTCCAGCACTCTTCTCTCCCCCTGCCCTCCCCTCCTCTCCAGCGATCTGTTTTCTCCCCCTGCCCTCCCTTTCTCTCCATGTCCAGCGATCTGTTCTCTCCCCCTGCCCTCCCCTCCCATACATGTCCAGCGATTCTCCATGCCCTCCCTTAGCTCCCCAACAGCCCTTCTCTCCGTTCCTTTCTGCCCCCCCCCCCCACGCGTTTAACCCTTTTACTCTCCATGGCAGCGATGTCAGTGAAGAAGAAGGCACTGCAGGCTCGCCTCCAGCTTCTCCCTTCCCTCTTCACACAGTGTCCCGCCCTCGCGGAAACAAGCAATGCATTATCACAGAAGGCGGGACACTGTGTGAAGAGGGAAGGGAGAAGCTAGAGCTGGATGCGAGCCCGCAGTGCCTTTTTCATCACTGATGTCGCTGCCACGGAAAGTAAAAGGGTTAAAACACACGCACACGCCGGGGGGAGGGGAGGAACGGAGAGCAGGAGGGCTGTTTGTCGGGGAGCTGAGAGCGGGAAGGAAGGAGGGACCGTCGGAGAGCTGCCTGGCTGCAGCGCTGCACCACGTTTGTGGGGGCAGCAGCCAGGGGAAGGTCATGGTTGGGCTGGAGAGGCTTAGCCTCCCCAAGCCTCTTATACGGGGCGCCTATGGGTAGGTCGATCAATTCGGTCATGTATCCCGGGGCTTCACCGCAGATAATTTTGTGAACCAGAGTGCAGATTTTGAAAGCAATGCACTCTTTGATTGGGAGCCAGTGTAGTTAAGTGACTTGCTCAAGGCCAAAAGGAGCTGTAGTGGGAATCAAACCCAGGTTGCTAGGATCAAAGCCCACTAACCATTAGGCCACTCCTTCCAAGCCTTCCCCACGACTGTAAGTATACAAAGTGCTGTGCACAAGTTATGTTCATGCTCGTAGTAGTTGGCCTTGGGGTAGTGCCAGATGTTCAAACCACAAGGCTACTTCCTACCCTGTTTGGGGATGCCTCTTGGGATGGGAAGGCCTCTGGGATGGAGGCCAGTGATGGGATTTAAACTCCCCACCCCAGATAGCTAAGGCAATCATCCTAACTACTCAGCCACCTCTTTGCTCACCTTCTCCCACTACTGCAACCAGAGTTACACCTAATCACACTGACCACCCTTCAACATCTTCAGTCCTTCTGTGACTGTTCTCTTGTGCTTGACTGCTTAAATATTTTAAATTTAAATGCTTTACTTTTTGTCTATTAGATTGTAAGCTCTTTGAGCAGGGACTGTCTTTCTTCTGTGTTTGTACAGCGCTGCGTACACTTTGTAGCACTCTAGAAATGTTAAATAGTAGTAGTAGTAGTAGTAGTAATAAGTACATAAGTAATGCCATACTGGGAAAAGACCAAGGGTCCATCGAGCCCAGCATCCTGTCCACGACAGCGGCCAATCCAGGCCAAGGGCACCTGGCAAGCTTCTCAAACGTACAAACATTCCATACATGTTATTCCTGGAATTTTGGATTTTTCCCAAGTCCATTTAGTAGCGGTTTATGGACTTGTCCTTTAGGAAACTGTCCAACCCCTTTTTAAACTCTGCTAAGCTAACCGCCTTCACCACTTTCTCCGGCAACGAATTCCAGAGTTTAATTATACGTTGGGTGAAGAAAATTTTTCTCTGATTTGTTTTAAATTTACTACACTGTAGTTTTATCGCATGCCCCCTAGTCCTAGTATTTTTGGAAAGCGTGAACAGACGCTTCACATCCACCTGTTCCACTCCACTCATTATTTTATATGCCTCTATCATGTCTCCCCTCAGCCGTCTCTTCTCCAAGCTGAATAGCCCTAGCCTCCTTAATCTTTCTTCATAGGGAAGTCGTCCCATCCCCGCTATCATTTTAGTCGCCCTTCTCTGCACCTTTTCCAATTCTACTATATCTTTCTTGAGATGCGGCAACCAGAATTGAACACAATACTCAAGGTGCGGTCGCACCATGGAGCGATACAACGGCATTATAACATCCTCACACCTGTTTTCCATACCTTTCCTAATAATACCCAACATTCTATTCGCTTTCCTAGCCGCAGCAGCACACTGAGCAGAAGGTTTCAGTGTATTATCGACAACGACACCCAGATCCCTTTCTTGGTGCGTAACTCCTAACGTGGAACCTTGCATGACGTAGCTATAATTCGGGTTCTTTTTTCCCACATGCATCACCTTGCACTTGATCACATTAAACGTCATCTGCCATTTAGCCGCCCAGTCTCCCAGTCTCGTAAGGTCCTCTTGTAATTTTTCACAATCCTGTCGCGATTTAACAACTTTGAATAACTTTGTGTCATCAGCAAATTTAATTACCTCGCTAGTTACTCCCATC
Source organism: Microcaecilia unicolor (assembly GCF_901765095.1). Lineage (NCBI taxonomy): Eukaryota > Metazoa > Chordata > Amphibia > Gymnophiona > Siphonopidae > Microcaecilia > Microcaecilia unicolor. Next base: position 159,926,516 of record NC_044041.1, read on the forward strand.
TCTAAATCATTTATAAATATATTAAAAAGCAGCGTTCCTAGCACAGACCCCTGAGGAACCCCACTAACTACCCTTCTCCATTGTGAATACTGCCCATTTAACCCCACTCTCTGTTTCCTATCCTTCAACCAGTTTTTAATCCACAATAGGACATTTCCTCCTATCCCATGACCCTCCAATTTCTTCTGTAGCCTTTCATGAGGTACCTTGTCAAACGCCTTTTGGAAATCCAGATACACAATATCAACCGGCTCCCCTTTGTCCACATGTTTGTTTACTCCTTCAAAGAATTGAAGTAAATTGGTCAGGCAAGATTTCCCCACACAAAAGCCGTGCTGACTCGGTCTCAGTAATCCATGTCCTCGGATGTGCTCTGTAATTTTGTTTTTAATAATAGCCTCTACCATTTCCCCCGGCACTGACGTCAGACTCACCGGTCTATAATTTCCCGGATCTCCCCTGGAGCCTTTTTTAAAAATCGGCGTTACATTGGCCACCCTCCAATCTTCCGGTACCACGCTCAATTTTAAGGATAAGTTGCATATCACTAGCAGTAGCTCCGCAAGCTCATTTTTCATTTGCATATGTAGGGATGCCTCTTAGAATGGGAAAGCCTGCGTCCCTGATGGAGGTGCAAAATGCTAGCAGCTCAGGGGAGCAGGCACCAGTAAAGGAGTTTGAACTTGCCACTCCAGTATGATACATCAAGTGTTCCAACCACTCAGCTACCTCTTCCCCTGTGTAGCAATGCCTTTTAGAATGGGAAAGACTGTGGGCTAGATGCACTAAACCTTAACGACCCTCTAATAACCCTTTAACGAAGGAAATTCCTAACCGTTGCATGCATTAAAGGCCTTTTTCCTACGAAGCAAGCAGCTAACGAAAACGGAATGCAAAGGAGAAACTACCATTGAAATGTGGACAATTCGGAATGCACTAACCATACCGATGATTGCAACGAATCATTTACCGTCAGAAATTTTATGTGTGCTCAGACCTGTCGTTAAGGCCCCCTGCACCATAAAAATCCAAGCCAGCATGTTTAAAAAGAAAAGTGAGCTACAAACACAAACACGTGGCTCTCCGCTTTCCCCTGCATCATTACAAAACAAAAGATACTGCTTCTCCCTGCAGCTTAAAAATCCTGTCTTTCCCCTTCTCCAACAGCTTTGAAAATTAACACTCTATCCCCTAAAGCCAATTTTCCCAGTACTGTAAACAAACTGCAAAGAGGTCTTTTGTTACAAAAGGGGATTTACGAGGGTCGTTCTTTTTAGAATTATCTTCAACTGCACTCTTCTGCTAGATCAGACAGCTAAAAGGCTTGCAGGTCGGGATCCCCCCCTCGCACGCCCCAGTCTGACGTAAGCAACCTACGTAGGTTTAATACGTTTGTGGCTGCTCTGCGCATGCTTAAGGAGCAAATTAACGACGGGGATAACGTACGCTTGATACATTGTACTTTTCAATACCGCACCGAACATTTCTGAGCTGTTTTTTTTGTGCATTCTTGGTTGTTTCAAATTCGTTAAGCACTTTTACGATTTAGATTTTTTAACGTTTGGTTGATGCATCTAGGCTTGTGTCCCTGAGGAGGAATGTTCAAAATGGTGGGGGGGGGGGGGGGGGGGGGGAGCATGGCTGTTGTCAATACTTTAGTTTGTTATGGGGGGAGGGGTGTGGGAATGGATTATTTTTGATTTGTTTCATGAAGATTGTCAACACTTTATTTTGCTACTGGGCGTGGGGGAGAAATGTTGGATTTGTAATTTTATTTTCAATAAAAAATGTACTAACCTTTTGCAGTGTTACTGTGTACATCAGTTGTCTCACATGCTGCCCTCTCTGTTGGGTCTGTTTCTGAGGTGCCTCATCTGGACTGCCACTTTCCTCCCTGGCTCAGGCATATAGTGCCAGGTTAATGCAGCATTCACATACTTGGGTGGGCCTGTATAGCTTCCCTCCCCAGCAGATGCGGGGAACTGGCCATCATTGTACCTTTCTTCATCCTCTCCCTGTGGGTGCACAATGGGCTTCACCAGACATGTTGTCAGAGTCTAGCCATGGTCTCTAGGGTTGCCAATTGAATCCAGACTTGCTTGACAAGTTTGATTTTGCCCTGGATTTACCCAATTGTGTGCAGGCACTTGTACTTCTGATTTCCCCTTTGCATTCCCTAAGAAAAGCCCCAGGAATGGATCAACCCTGTCAGGCAATTCTGGATATAGTTGGCAACCTGAATGGTTACCTGCCTATGACAGTTTAGAAACATACCTCTATTGTGTGTGTGCCAGCCAGAGATGGGTAGTAATACTTGAGTACAAGTACATAGTAACATAGTAGATGATGGCAGAGAAAGACCTGTGTGGTCCATCCAGTCTGCCCAACAAGATAAATTCATATGTGCTACTTTATATGTATATGTGACCTTGATTTGTCCCTGCTGTTTTCAGGGCACAGACCGTAGAAGTCTGCCTAGCAGTAGCCCAGCCTCCCAACCACCGGGGCTGCTACCCAATCTCTGCTAAGCTTCTGAGGATACATTCCTTCTGAATAGGATTCCTTTATGTTTATCCCATGCATTTTTGAATTCTGTTACCGTTTTCATCTCCACCACCTCTCGCGGGAGGGCATTCCAAGTATCTATCACTCTCTCCGTGAAAAAATACTTCCTGACATTTTTCTTGAGTCTGCACTCCTTCAGCCTCATTTCATATCCTCTAGTTCTACCGCCTTCCTGTCTCTGGAAAAGGTTTTGTTTGCAGATTAATACCTTTCAAATATTTGAATGTCTGTATCATATCACCCCTGTTTCTCCTTTCCTCCAGGGTATACATGTTCAGGTCAGCAAGTCTCTCCTCATACGTCTTGTAATGCAAATCCCATACCATTTTTTGTAGCTTTTCTTTGCACCGCTTCAATTCTTTTTACATCCTTAGCAAGATACGGCCTCCAAAACTGAACACAATACTCCAGGTGGGGCCTCACCAATGACTTGTACAGGGGCATCATCACCTCTTTTCTTCTGCTGGTCACACCTCTCTCTATACAGCCTAGCAATCTTCTGGCTACAGCCACCGCCTTGTCACACTGTTTCGTCGCCTTCAGATCCTCAGATACTATCACCCCAAGATCCCTCTCCCTGTCTGTACATATCAGACTCTCACCGCCTAACACATACGTCTCTCGTGGCAATACTTTTATTTGTAACAAGTTACAATTAAGCTGTACATTTTTATTTAGCAACAAAGTACAAATTTATAAAGGTTTTTTTTAAGTATTTTCCGTACCTCTGCTTCTCTTCCTCTACAGGCGATGTCAAGACCCAGCTTGCAGCTGATTGGGTCTGAACTTCCTGTCCCAATTGGATACAAGCCAGTGTCTGACATTATTTGGAAACCCACTACCCCCCCCCCCCCCCCGAATATGATTGGTTGAGAAAGTGTACCAGTAGCCTCTCACCTACCCAGAGTCCTCTGAGGTGGCCCCTGCTACTGCCTCTTCCTTCTAATTTAGCAGCAGACTTGTGCAACTGCGCCAATTGAAGCGAGGAGGACTTGGAGGAGGTGGTACTTATGCACTGAAGTTGTCACATGTGCATGTTGTGTTCAGTGAAGTCCTGCTCCTGCAGCCTGACCAGGTTGCCCATAACCGCTCCATTAGTGCTGTTCATCTCCAGTTGCCAGGGCTGCAAGACCTGGTGCAGTTGTTTGGCAGAAATGGGCTGGCACTGCTCTGCAAGTCTGCAATCAGTTTGCAGGGAAATCCAGTAGACACTGGTGGCTTGTCACCTTGTTCTTTTGGATAGGGTTTCCCTTTCCCAGTCCCACCCTTCTTGCTAGTTTCCCACATGGAATTAAAAGACAAAACGTTTACAAATGTAAAATTACATTTAAAATGCTAAGCATATAGCTATAAAATTTTTATAGTGGCAATCATTTCAAAATGTAAAACACAAAACTCCTTCCCTCCTCCACCCACTCACAAATAAATTTAACAAGCTTGATAAAGATTTTTAATTTACATTTGTAATTTCATTTATTAAGTTTCTGTTCAATTGTACCCACAGAGATCTAGACAGATTACAAGTTGCTAGGTGCATAATCACAATACAGTATTGCTTGTAAACATACTTTATAATTTAAAAAAGTAGTTTTACGAGCTGTACTTTTTACTTTTACTTGAGTATTTTTTTTGGGGGGGGGGAGAAATAAGACTTTCTACTTTTACTTCACTACTTTTGAAGCTAGTATGTTTACTTTTTACTTAAGTACTTTAAAAAAGTAACGACCTTATCTCTGGTGTCAGCATATCCACTGAGTATTTGTAGCACTCTCCATACCTTGGAGGTCTGCCAACTCATACAAGGCTGTCATGGTCTGCTGTTATTCTGAGTAGGCCTGTTCAGACAACAGTCCAGGAACATCACAATGCAACATGAGATGGCTGGCTGCCTAAGGTCTGCACCATCTTCCAGGGAAGGTGGCCAGGTTCCTGTGTCCAGGGAAGCCAAGGCGGCACTGACCTTAACAGTGGCAGGGCATGTCCCCTCCAAGTACTGACCTCCATATCTTCCTGCAGCTGCCCACAGGGGTACTTGGTCTCCCTATCACAGGGTTTCTCTGTGTATACACTAGCTATGAACTGCATCAGACCTCTCCCTCTCCCCTTGTGTGTGCCTCTGCAGATTGTGAAATGCAGAAGCAATGATATGGACAGCATTCATGCCTTCTCTGGCAGCCACACAGCACAGATAGACTGCAGACAAATAATAGTTGTAGAGACACCCCCACACACAGAGATACACACATACTTTTACATAAAAGGGTCATGGAAGGGAAAAGTGGGTGGGGGTAAGGCACAGGAGGTGATTGGGAACAGAGAAATGGACACAGGTAGGGCAGGGAGAGGCCAGGGTGTACAGCAGAATAGCAACGACAGAATGCAAGTGAATAGGCTGAGCAGTGCACTGAATGCATACATAGTAGCATAGTAGATGACAGCAGAGAAAGACCTGTACGGTCCAACAAGATAAACTCATATGTGCTACTTTATGTATATACCTGACCTTTATTTATATCTGCCATTTTCAGGGCACAGACAGTAGAAGTCTGCCCAGCACTAGCCCCGCCTCCCCCACCGGCTCTGCCACCCAATCTCCGCTAAGCTTCTGAGGATCCCTTTCTTTTGAACAGGATTCCTTTATGTTTATCCCACGCATTTTTGAATTCCGTTACCGTTTTCATCTCCACCACCTCCCGCGGGAAGGCATTCCAAGTATCCACCACTCTCTCTGTGAAAAAATACTTCCTGACATTTTTCTTGAGTCTGCCCCCCTTCAATCTCATTTCATGTCCTCTAGTTCTACCGCCTTACCATCTATGGAAAAGGTTCGTTTGCGGATTTATACCTTTTAAATATTTGAACATCTGTATCATATCACCCCTGTTTCATACATCTGAATTCCAAATAACATCTGCAACATGGCAACACAGTGTTTGAATCCCAAAAGAAGGAACACCACTTACCTTGGCCGCCATCAATTTAAAGTGAAAATTTTGATGCGGAATTCAGACATCAGAATGCACTGAAAACAAACTTTTCAGTGTGCGTATTCCACATGGATAACACACCTGATTTCCTAGGGATCTGGAATAACCACCCTCAACTTTCCTAGGGATCTGGAATAACCACCCTCAACTGTTCTAACCACTAGGCCACCTCATTTGTTCTAGAGCTGTAGCTCACAGGTGTCTGTACTGATGCCTTAGGGGGAGAATAAGTATATCTCTGAGTGAAGAAGTGCGTATATCTCTGGAGGAAAGGTGACTACAGTCTGCAGACTCAAACAATGAGGTTCCCTTGAAGTCTGAGAGACCAAACAGCCTGTTATACAACAATCTATAACACATCCTATGTAGCAAAGGAGAGGTCCAGTGATGTTGCTATGGCAAAGTACCTAAGGGATCCTTCAGAGGACAAAATGGCCATGTTACATGTTCCCAATATTCAACTTTAAACACCTTTTCTCAGATCCCATATATCCACAAGGTATGGTTGTCTCAAAACACTAGTATAGGCTTGGGTGAGTAGGTCAGCTATAGATCAGGTGGGAATCAAACCCTGGTCACCAGGCTCTCAGGCTTAAGCTGTTACCACTAGACCACTGGTCTACATACATTCTTTAGTGTTCCAATGAGGGACTGCATAGGGTAGGTATCCCAGATCTTGGGCCAAGCACAAAGCACCCTAGTAAGAGATATGAGGTACAATACAGGTTGCAACACCTGTTTATACCATGGCCCATTCACCAGAATTATAAGCAGCACCCTAAACCCTCCAGCACACCTAAGGTCCTGAACACATTTGAAGCTGACCTAAACACCATTGAAAGCTTGTGAAAAACAACACAGAAAAACATGTTGTACAGAATCGCACTTAGTGCTGAACAACCTCCTCTGAGGAGGCCTACATATCTGCGGCCAGTTTATGCGCAGTTACGCATATCTGCGGCCAGTTTATGCGCAGTTACGCATGATTCTATAACAGCACACACACATTTTGGACATGCCCTCATTGTGCGCCTATTTCAGCTGTGCGCCTTGGAAAACTAGCGCATAACTTTATAGAATTCACTTAGAGGGATGTGCATGTAAAGTCCAATTAGTGCTGATAATTGCTTGTTAGTAGTCAATTATCGGTGCTGATTGGCTTTTAACCAATTAAGCTGTGTGCAGCAGTTGGCAGTGTGCACAGATTTCCACGCACATTTTTGGATGCCATATAGAGAATTTGAGGGAATGTCTATACCAGACTCCTTGTGGATGGCCCAAATCATGGTTATTCCAAAACCTGGAAATCCAAAACGTTACCCAAGTCCTACTGTCTGATTTCATAGATGAAACATGGCCATGTTGGTCTATTTTAATAAAAACCAAATGCTAAAACCCAAATATCAAAAGAAGGTGAAAGATGACTTTTCGCTATATTTTTCTACAAGGACCAGTCCTAATGGTCTGTGTTTAGAAGCTCTGATGGGGTTCCTGAAGAAGTGTTTTCTAAAACAGAACTCTGCAGAATCTGCCAAGTTGGATTTGAATCAAGATAAGCCTAGCTTGTGCTTTACTATCTTCAGTTTTGGGACCATAGTGGACTATCATATGTTGATCCATGATTAGTGATGTCAGTGTATTTATAATTTTGACTTAGATGAATCTGTAGGATTGTGAACTTTTATGTCACATATTGCCATTGCATTACACATTGGGTATGGGCACATGGGGAGAGCCCAATGATGTATGAAGAGATGAGGGAAGGCAGTCCAAGATTTTTGAATGTAGTGTATAGCCCCCTCCTGAATGTGGGATAACTTCCTCTATTTTCGTAGAGTCACGTTGTTGTATACTGAGAACTCCCCCAATCACTCATTTATTCACTCAAATAATAATAGTAATTAAAAAAAAAAATCTATTAATTAAAGAATGGCACACAAAAAAGACCATACAATACATAGGAACTTCAATAACAAATCCATGGGAAAAAAATGATACAACCAAGCAAGATAATAAGAAACCCAAACTATCAACCAAAGGAATGGTACAAACAACACACATGCCCCATTCCTGTTTTGTATATATATCCCCCTCCCTTCCCAGTTCCCTCCCTCTTATTCCATGTCCTCAATCAAATTACGCGACTGAGCCGGTTGGTCCTAAAAAGCCTTACTTGTTTGCGTGAACCTCAGAATCATCTTGAATTCTTATTTTACACATACGGTGGGTTTAGTGTTATTAGCTATTTTAATAAAAACAGAAAAAATACACAAGGAGTAACAAATTTTCAAAACATCCTAAAAAAGCATGAAACATGCAGTCTGCTAACCAAATGGCTAACACAGACTATGGGGGGCTACAAACATCTCAAAATTTAAATAAACAAGGCCTCCAAATGAATTCCCAGATATTATCATTGGCCTCAATAAACCACAAACTCCAGAAAAAAGAGCAACAACAGCAATAACAAAACAAACTCCCCAAAACAGAAAAAGTTGCTCATCAAAAAAACAGAAAAAATAGCCAAAACCCACACAGTCAGTTTTAGTATCAAACCCCCAAATTTCCACATCAAATCCCCATTAGTCCCAATAAATACTGCAGGTAATTCATGAATTATATCAAAATACAGCTCCACAGATACTTAGCTTGACTGAAGAGGCATCCTGTCCCCATACTGGATCATCCAAACCAGTACTGCTCCAGGGCATAAGAGAGCTGTCTTCTAGTGCTGTGATGCATAAACATATTTCAGCAGTCCAAAACCTCTCTTCCAGTGTATCACATCACTAGAAAAGAGCTCTCTTAGGCACCGGAACAATTCTACAGCTAATTTGTTACAAATCAAGTTATACAACCCCATTATCCTCATTCCAACCCCACCCACCCACCCACCCTCCTCCTCTGTCCATTCTTCCCCCACCCCCTGGGAAGAAGAGTTTGACAAGAATGGTACCTCAAAGCTTAAATAACATACCAGGCATCATACAATCAACAAGGTATACACATATACATATATGTATACTAGTAAAAAAGGCCCGTTTCTGACACAAATGAAACGGGCGCTAGCAAAGTTTTCCTTGGAGTGTGTATGTTTGGGAGAGTGTATGTGAGAGTGACTGTTTGAGAGTCAGAGTGAAAGTGTGAGTGTGTGAGAGAGAGAGTGAGTCTGGGTGTGAGTGTGTTTGTGAGAGAGTGTGTGTGAGAATGAGAGTGTGTGCAAGTGTGTATGTGAGACACAGTGTGAGAGAGAGTGTGTGTGTGTGGGCAAGAGAGAGAGTGTGTGTGAGACACAGATTCTCTGTGAGAGTGAGTGTATGACACCAAGCGAGTGCGTGAGTGACTGTGTGGCACATAGAGAGTGAATGTGATACAGTGTGAGACAGAGTGTGTGAGAGTGAGAGTCAGAAAGACATTGTATATGAGAGAGAGAGTGTGAGCCGTGCCCTCCCAATCCATGGCCATCTGTCCCCTGCCCCCTCCATTCATCCTTTTCCAGCAATTCCCCTCTGTCCCTGAGCCCTGCCCTCCCAATCCATGGCCATCCATGTTTGTCTGTCACCTGCCCCCTCCATTCATCCCTATCCAGCATTTCCCCTCTCTGCCTGAGGCCTGCCCTGCAATCCATATCCATCCATGCCCATCTGTCCCCTCCATTCATCCCTATGCAGCAATTCCCCTCTCCCTGAGTCCTGCCCTTCCAATCCATGCCCATCCATGCTCCTCTGTCACCTGGCCCCTCCATTTTTCCCTATCCAGCATTTCCCCTCTCTGCCTGAGGCCTGCTCTGCAATCCATATCCATCCATGCCCATCTGTCCCCTCCATTCATCCCTATCCAGCAATTCCCCTCTCCCTGAGTCCTGCCCTTCCAATCCATGCCCATCCATGCTCCTCTGTCACCTGGCCCCTCCATTTTTCCTTATCCAGCATTTCCCCTCTCTGCCTGAGGCCTGCTCTGCAATCCATATCCATCCATGCCCACCTGTCCCCTCCATTCATCCCTATCCAGCAATTCCCCTCTCCCTGAGTCCTGCCCTTCCAATCCATGCTCATCTGTCACCTGGCCCCTCCATTTTTCCCTATCCAGCAATTTCCCTCTCTCCCTGAGTCCTGCCCTCCCAATCCATGCCCATCCATGCTCCTCTGTCCCCTGCCCCCTCCATTCATCCATTTCCAGTAATTCCCCTCTCGCCCTTCCATGACCCCCCCCCCCTCGCATCCATGCTACTCTCTCTCCCATGTCCCAGCCTGGCCCGCCCTCTTCTCCCCCCCCCCCCCTTCGCATCCATGCCTCGCATCCATGCCCCCCCACCCCTTCGCATCCATGCATCCCTTTTTTTTTTTTTTATTCTTTTTAACTTTACCTCCGTGGCGGTTCGTGCAGCGAAGCGTCAGGGAAGGAGGCGGCGCTCCCGACGTCTAGCTTTCCCTTCGCTGTGTTCCGCCTTATTTGAAGGCGGAACACAGCGAAGGGAAGGCTAGACGTCGGGAGCGCCGCCTCCTTCCCTGACGTTTCGCTTCCCGATTTGTTTGTTTTTTTCGCGAGGGCGGGGCAGAGACGGCTGGCTGGCTTGAAGGCTTCACACCACGAATCCACGAACCCTACAGCTTCAGTGACGTCAGATGGCTTCACAGAACGTTGTCCTCATTAGAACGTTCACGGTGCGTTTTATTATATTAGATATATAAAGTATACATATAAAGTATCACAAACCACGTAAAATGAGTTTATCTTGTTGGGCAGACTAGATGGACTGTTCAGGTCTTTATCTGCCACTATGTTACTCTTTGGGGTTCTACATGGAGATTCCAAAATCTTCAGAACTTTTAGTACAGGAACAGTGCTGGGCAGACTTCTATGGTCTGTACCCTGAGAAAGGCAAGGACAAATCAAACTCGGGTATAAAGTATCGCATATCATGTAAAATGAGTTTATCTTGTTGGGCAGACTGGATGGATCGTTCAGGTCTTTATCTGCCATCATTTACTATGTTACATGAAAGAAACAAGGAGCCATGCCTACTCATTGTTATGTTTGGTAGTGAGCCCCTGGACAAAGGCCGAGGCCTATGTCAGACTGAACCCATGCTAGCAAAAGGGAAACTAAAAGGCTGCAAGGCCCAGCACGCACAAAGAAACCAGGAGGCAAAGGCAGAACACTCATATGGGTTGCAAGGCCGAACTGGAACCCTTGCTTAACAGAGTCCAGCAATGAGCAAGAAAGGGAAGATAAGAGTAGAAGAAGTGGGCAGAAGCAAGCTCTAGGCCAGTGATGGCGAACCTTTCAGAGACCGAGTGCCCAAACAGCAACCCAAAATCGAATTATTTATCGCAAAGTGCCAGTACTCATTGTGGGCGGGGTCACCACATATGACTCCACCCCTATGATAGCCAGACCCCTTACACCAGCCATGGCGCATATAAACAGACATCACTGAAAATATTATACTAGTATAGGAGAAAAAAATAACATGATTTTCTTCCATTATAAATCATTTCTGTAAGCTGTTACAGCTCCAGTATACCCAGTGCAAAATAAGACAGCAGATGTAAATTCTCAAATTCGACATATTCAAAACACTAAAATGAAAATAAAATGATTTTCCTACCTTTGTTGTCTGGTGATTTTGTTTTTCTATCCATATTGGTTCTAGTCGCTGATTCTGCTGCTCTCTATCTGTTCTCTTAACTCCATTTCCAGGGCTTCCTTTCCATTTATTTCTTTACTTTCCTCCTTTCTTCTTCATTTCTTGCCCTCCATCCATGTCCAGCAACTATCCTCTCCCCTCCAGCCACAAATGTCCAGCAACCCTCCTCTCCCCTCCAGCCACAAATGTCCAGCCACCCTCCTCTCCCCCCTGCCCTCCCTCCCAGCACCCGGCAGCACCCAGCACCAGGCCTCCCTCCCTCCCACCCAGCACCCAACATCAGGCCTCCCTCCCACCCAGCACCCACCATCAGGCTTCCCTCCCACCCAGCACCCAACATCAGGCCTCCCTCCCACCCAGCACCCAGCATCAGGCTTCCCTCCCACCCAGCATCAGGCTTCCCTCTCACCCAGCACCCACCATCAGGTCTCCCTCCCAGCACCCAACATCAGGCTTCCCTCCCACCCAGCACCCACCATCAGGTCTCCCTCCCTCCCAGCACCCAACATCAGGCTTCCCTCCCAACCAGCACCCACCATCAGGCTTCCCTCCCACCCAGCACCCACCATCAGGTCTCCCTCCCTCCCAGCACCCACCATCAGGCTTCTCTCCCACCCAGCACACAACAGCAGGCCTCCCTCCCACCCAGCAGCACACAGACAGCACCAGGCAGGCCTCCCGCCCTCCCTCCAACCCAACAAGCATCAGGCCGCCCGCCCGTCCGTCCTTCCTCCCTCCCTCCCAGCACCAGGAACCCCCCTCCTCCTAAAATTTAAAAAGCGTACCGTCCTCGGAGTCAGGGTTAAGGTGGCGTGCGTTGGCAGCAAAGCGCATGTTCTTCACGACGCGCCGTCGGCCTTTCCTGTCTCTCAAGCTCTGGTCCCGCCTACGAGGGGAACCAGAGCTTGAGAGACAGGGAAGGCCGAAGGCGCGCCGAGTGAAGAACACACGCTTCGCTGTTGCTGCCGACGCACGCCGCCTTAACCCCGACTCCGAGGACGGTACGCTTTTTAAATTTTAGGAGGAGGGGGGTTCCTGGTGCTGGGAGGGACGAGGGAGGGAGGACGGGCGGGCGGTCTGATGCTTGTTGGGTTGGAGGGAGGGAGGCCGAAGGGAGGGAGAGTGGGCGGACCAGCGATGGCGACGGTGCGCGTGCCAAGGGAGAGGGCTCTGCGTGCCCTCTCTGGCACGTGTGCCATAGGTTTGCCATCACTACTGTAGGCTAAAGGCAAGCCCACACAGGGCCAAGCAGCAAAACATTGCGTAGGCTTACTCACAAGGCACAAAACTAAGGGTAAGCCCACTCAAACACAAACACTGACATGCTGTGTAGGTCTCACAAGCAGAATACCAAGGGCAAGCCCATTCAAACACAAGCAGCCACATGCTGCCTAGGAACACTCAGCGAACATAGGGGTAAAGGTGAACCCAAACTGACACAAGCAGCGCGCGCTGCACTGGAAACACACACAGACTCAAGGTCAAGAAGCAAGCAACACACTGCCTAGGAAATACTCAGCAAGCACAGGGTTTTTTTTTTTTTAATTTAATTTATGTTATACAACTCAAACAGAGATGATATGGCAATTTGTAACATTATGTTCAAATAATTAACACTATTAACATTAAGTTGAAATTCACTTAACACTTTCGACTCTTATAGTTAGGAAATACCAAAGTTATAGATCCAAGAGAGGAAATAAAAATAATATTAATAATACATTTTTAACATGTTCAAAACAGGAGTTATTGCTGACCTATTTCCTTCCCCCTAGCTATTATACAGTGAGTGTGCTTCTGTTAATGAACGATCACATTTGCATTCATTTCTTCCTTTGAAACTAAAAAATCCTCTAATTGCTTAGGATCAAAGAATTGGTAATTTTTTGACCGAAATAATATTCGACATATACATAGAAATTTGAGTACAAAATTGGCCCCTAGGCCAAAGTTCTCTGACGCATAGCCAAAAAGGCCTTGCGCCTTCTTTGTGTTTCTCTAGATAGATCTGGATACATTCTTATTTTAGAACCTAAGAAGAGATGTGTGGTAGCTGTGTTAGTCCACTCTTAAAGGTTATCAATAGAAATCAAACAAAATAAAACATGGATAAGAAAATGAGATGATACCTTTTTTATATGTCCAATAAAAAAGAACCTAAGAATAAAGAACCCAAATGTCTAAAGAAAAGTTTCAACACGGCATCTCTATCCATTTCCAAGGCAAATGACACCACTGCAGTAGTTCTCTGGGTAATAAATTCCAATGATGATTCCAAAAAGGATGTTAAGTTCATACCATCTCCTATATGTGGTTGAGAAACACCTTCACCAAATTTAATATTATTCTGAATATACTGCACATGCACTATAGGAGGCAGTGAGTCACTCAGCATCCCTAGAACCTCAACCAGATATTTCTTAACCATATCTACAGCCGACATCAATGGAGACCTTGGGAAATTGGTTAGCCTTAGATTAAGCTTCTTAGATTGATTTTCCAAATATCCATTTTACGCATAGTAAAATTTTTCTCTTTAATTGACGCTTCATTCAATTGCTCCAACTTATATGTATTTTCCCCAAGTTGTTTCATTCCAGAGATCTGTTGAGTATTAATTTGTCCTTGGATTAGGACTGCCTCGGACAAAACCTTTATTTCCATATTATTTTTTTATATCAAAAATTGAAGGGAAGAATGTAAATTGAAAGTCAAGTCCCAGAGTGACTCCATTGTCACTACGGCTGGTTTGCTCACTGATCCCAATGAGAGGGGGCTTTAAGAATCTGGTTTAAATCAGTAATTATTTTTGATGAAAAATTAAAAGTTTGTTCTCCTACCAGATTTCTCTCTTCCACCTCATCTTGCATGGGCAGGTTCCCTCCCTGTTCCTTCGGCTCCTCTTCTGGAAGCCGAGTTACAGACTCCACTTCCATGCTTCCTTCTCCTGGCTGTGAGAGAGCCGCATGCTCAACGGGGCTTAAGGAAACCCCGTCTACACTGCCAGCCGACTCAAGCAAGTCGGCACCGGTAGCGGGGGAAGACGCTTGTCTAGGTCCCATCGTTACCCCGTAGCATTCGAGAGTCAATTGCTGAGGAAGGTGAGTCCCGGTTGGAGTCGAGGGAATTACCCTTACTTTTCCTCTCCTTTTCCCCATTTCTCACTGGGTTCAGTAATCCTTCAAAGCCCTGACTCCAAGACCATCTCTGGGCGTCCGGTGTAGCAACTCACTAAAACGCCATCTTGGATTCCCCCCAAGCACAGGGTTGAAGGCGAACCCACACTGACACAAGCAGCACACTGGTAACACACACACAGAAGCAAGGTCAAGAAGTAAGCTCACACAGTCTCAAGCAGCAATACTCAGCAAGCACAGGGCTGAAGGCGAACCCACACTGGCACAAGCAGCATACGTCTCAAAACCCACAGCACCAACAAACCAAGGCTAGGGTGGCTTTGATGCTAGAGCGTCTGATTCAAATATTGGTGGGGTTAAATCGGGTCCGGCATCTGATGTCATCCAAATCAGATGCCAGCTCGTCCAATCCCTGAAATGGTTCAATGTGTGCCTGGCAAAGCGCTGGTGGGTGCAGCTGTAGACTCCTCTTCACTCTCACAGGTCAGCTTGGTCCTTGGATGTTGCCAAATCACAGTAAGACTGTGACAGCACCCCCTCCTCAAGGGCCACTCCTACCTCGGGTGCAGGGTTTAGGTTCATGAGGAAAGAGTCAATGAAAGCGTTGAACCAACATGAGGGCATGAACTTGGGTAGCAGCATCCCAAGAGTTATCCACTGGTCCATAACCCTTCCAAGAGATGAAATATTGTAGTTGTCCTCTATGGTGTCGAGCATTGAGGAATCTCTGTACTTCATATTCACCTTGGGAGGCATACACTGCTGGTCGAGAAGACAGTGAAGACAATTAATTTTTTCTTAAAACCACAGGTTTAAGCAAAGACACATGAAAAGTATTGTATACTCGCAAACTGGTTGGCAGTTTGAGTTGGTAACTGACTGGGTTGATTTCTGTATTATGGGATATGGACCCACAAATCGCAGAGCAAACCGAGTGTAAGGAGTCTTCAATTGGAGATGGTGAGTGGAAAGCCAGACTAAATTACCAGAATGGAACAGAGGCCCCAGTCGTCTGTGTCTGTCATTTGTCACTTCATACGGGCAGTATTTTGCTGAAGTGTCTTCTGAACCGATTGCCAAATAGACCGGAGGGAGGTTACAACTCTGGCTGCAGCTGGACCATCAGAAATAGCCTTCAAAGGTAGTGGGATACATGGATCTCGCCCATAAATGATATAAACTGGAAAAGATCCTGTGGCAGAGCTTTCTCTATTATTATGGGCAAATTCTGCCCAGGGAAGCAATTTACTCCAGTCATCATGATGGGCACTAACATACATTCGCAGGAACTGTTTCAAACACTGATTAGTACACTCGGTCTGGCCGTTTGATTGAGGATGATATCCTGAGGGAGAATTCAGCTTCACACCCAGAGCCTGGTTCAGGGCTTACCAGAACTTGGACACAAATTGTACTCCATGGTCTGAAGTGATAGTCTCTGGTAAACCGTGAAGATGGAAGACTGATGTGATGAAATGTTGTGCAAGTTTCACAGCAGAGAGAAGTCCCAGCATGGGCACAAAGTGTGCCATTTTCAAGAACCGGTCTACTACTACCCAGATGACTGTATACCCTTCAGAGGATTGGAGGTCAGTAATGAAATCCATGGCTATATGGGTCCATGAGTTTTCAGGTGCCAGTAGTGGCAGAAGCAATCCCTGGGGTCTTTGATGAACAACCTTATGCTGAGCGCAATTCGGACAAGCAGAGACAAATTCTTAAACATCATGGTCAAGTGTGGGACACCAATATATTTGTGATATAAAGCATTTCGTTCCCACGATACCAGGATGTCCTGTAATTCACGAGGAATGGCCCCATCGAAGCACTTTCTCAAACGAGGAGGCACAAAAGTCATACCGGGAGGTATAGCTGCCACCATTGCAAGAATGATAACAGCAGGATCAATCACATGCTACAATCACTCATCCTTGATATCTGGTTCCAGAGATCTAAAGAGAGCATCTTCCTTTGTGTTTTTCTCCGCTGGACAGTAGGTCAAAGAAAAATTAAAGCTTGAGAAAAATAGTGCCCAGCGAGTCTGGAGAGAGTTCAGTCATCTGGCATCTTGCAAATAAATAAGATTCTTGTGATCCATGAATACTGTAAAAGGCACCACTCCTCAAGAGCCAATTTAATGGCTAATAACTCCTGATCTCCTATAGAATAATTTCTTTCGGCCAGAGTATATTTTTTAGAAAAAGAAGCACATGTGAGAAGCTTCCCACTGGAATAGGCCTGTGATAATATTGTCCCTGTGCCAACAGATGAAGCATCTACTTCCACAAAAGTGTTTTTCACTGGATTAGGATGTTGCAGGATTGGTGCTGATTCAAAAGCCTGTTTGAGATTCTCAAAAGCTTTACAAGCCTCCTGAGACCAATAACGAGAGTCAGCACCCTTTCTAGTCAGGGTGGTAAGAGCAACAGCCAATGAAGAATAATTCTGAATGAATTGTCTATAGTAGCTGGCAAACCCTAGGAAGCATTGTAACACTTTACACCCTGTGGGCTGTTGCCACTGCAAAATTGCAGATAATTTGCTGGGGTCCATCCTCAATCCTTGGTTTGAAACAATATCCCAAAAAAGGCAGTTCAGGACAATTAAATTCACATTTCTCTAGTTTCACAAACAAATTGGTTCTCCCTCAACCGCTGCAATACTGTCTTCACATAATCATAGTGTTCTTTGCAAGACTTGTAGAATATAAGGATGTCATCCAAGTATACCATGACAAATTTGTACAAGAGATCTCTAAAGATATCATTCATAAAGGACTGAAATACAGCTGGGCATTAGCCAACCTGAAGGGTATCACTAGATACTCATAGTGCCCGTCATGTGTTTAAATGTGGTCTTCCACTCATCACCCTCTCGTAGCTGAATATGGTTGTAGGCCCCTCGTAGATCTAATTTGGAAAATATCTGGGCCCCTTGAAGATGATCAAACAACTCTGAAATGAGCGGCAATGGATATTTATCCTTCACATTGATAGCATTGAGGCCTC
This sequence comes from Microcaecilia unicolor, assembly GCF_901765095.1. NCBI lineage: Eukaryota > Metazoa > Chordata > Amphibia > Gymnophiona > Siphonopidae > Microcaecilia > Microcaecilia unicolor. The sequence goes on from NC_044041.1 coordinate 159,943,863, forward strand.
TGTAGTTGATGTGAGGAAGTAAACCTCCATCATTTTTCCCCACAAAAGAAAAATCCAACTCCTGCTGGGGATTTTGAGGGATGAATAAATCCACAAGTGAGATTGTCTTGAATATACATAGACATTGCTTCAGTCTCCAGGCAAGACAAAGGGTACACTCTACCCCAAGGTGGTTCTGTACCCGGCATCAATTCAATGGTGCAATCATATAAACGATGTGGGGTAATGTTTCAGCTCTTCGTTTGGAGAAGACATCTTTAAAGGATTGGTACATGGCTGGTAGTTGTACATCCAGCTGAGCCAAATGAAGCAAAGGTTGCATTGGAGATACTTTATCCAGGCAGGATTCTTGACAAGCTGGGCCCCAGGCCAACAATTGACCCGCTCCCAATCAATATGAGGGTTATGCTGACGAAGCCATGGTAATCCTACAATGATAGCATTGATAGTGGCTGGAAGTATAAAAAAGGAGATAGTCTCCTGATGTAACACCTCCACCTGCACTGGGATGGGTATGGTCCTAGAACGTAGAACTCCTTGAACATGACCAAACACAGATGACACCGGAATGGGATGAGCCAATGTTTGGGTAGGGATCTGATGATCACGTACTAGGACTTCACTGATGAAGTTACTTCTAGCACCAGAGTCAATTAGGGCTTCCACACAAGGGTCAAACTTCACCGACAGCAGGACTGGTACCAATACTTGCATCTGGGGAGGAAAAGTGTTCTGCCCAAATCCTGTCTCCCCAGCTGGGATCATGCTTCATGAAACAAGTCTGAGCCTATGCAGGTTGAGTGCCTTTCGATTTTGGCCCAGGAGAAACTACAAAGACGTTCCCCTTCTCTCTCAGCGTCCCGCCCTTGCGTAAACAGAAAATGAGGGCGGGACCACAGCTGAGAGAGAAGGGGAAGGCTGAGCCGGCTGTACTCTGCTTCTGCAGTCATGACTTCAGTCAGGTTAGTAAAATGAGTTTTGGATGTTGTTGGGTTGGGGCTAGTTAGGGTGGGCGGGCCTGGAGCAAAAGTGGCTGGGCCTGGGCCCATCCAGGCCCGTCCGTGGCTATGCCCCTGGTTCCCAATAGCTCCAGTAGCAGTTACAGTAGCAGAAAGAGTGTCCACCTGTTGATTCAGCTCAGTAGCGTAGCCAGAGTTTAATTTTTAGATGGGCCTGGAGGTGGACTGGGTGGGCACAGGCCTCGCATTTCCTCTCCACCCGCTGCCACCCCGCCCACCCGCTGCCTCCGCCGCATTTCCTCTCCACCCGCTACCCCCCCCCCCCTGACAGCCCCCTGAACATGGTCAGTTCTGGTCATTTTTACTGACCTAAAGCGCCGTTCTCCCTCCAGCACTGGCGATTCCTTTAGCCAGCTTTCTGCCAGCACACATCGTTGGAGCCTCTTCTCAGGCGCTTCCTGCCTACTTTGCAACTTCCTGTTTTCCGCAAAGGTGGGACGCAGGAAGTTGCAGAGTAGGCGGGACGTGCCTGAGAAGAGGCTCCGACGGCGTGCGCTGACAGAGGCTGGCTATGGGAATCGCCGGTGCTGGAGGGAGAACGGCGCTTCAGGGCAGTAAAAGTGAGCATGCGGACCGGGAGAGTGGGCAGAAGAGGCTGGGCGGGCCTGGAGCAAAAGTGGCTGGGCCTGGGCCCGTCCAGGCCCACCCATGGCTACGTCCCTGATTCAGCTTATCAACGGCTCCCATAACCTGTTATACCTGAGCATGCAATTGCTGTAGTAAATGCATAGCAGAAGACTCAGTTGAGCTCATAGCTCTAGCATCCTGTTACCTTTGGTAGTGGGCATAAATCCTTGCAGTGTTTCGTATGTAATTTTTCTAATGCTCTCTGTAACAGCGTAAATGGAAAGCGGTATGGGATCTCTCTGAAAATGCCTAATTGCACTTTAATTGCTGCCCGATGAGTTTGAAGATTAGCTCCTTTATTTTAGTGTTACCTTTTATTCGTGATTCAAAGACATAAGTACATAAGTACATAAGTAGTGCCATACTGGGAAAGACCAAAGGTCCATCTAGCCCAGCATCCTGTCACCGACAGTGGCCAATCCAGGTCAAGGGCACCTGGCACGCTCCCGAAACGTAAAAACATTCCAGACAAGTTATACCTAAAAATGCGGAATTTTTCCAAGTCCATTTAATAGCGGTCTATGGACTTGTCCTTTAGGAATCTATCTAACCCCTTTTTAAACTCCGTCAAGCTAACCGCCCGTACCACGTTCTCCGGCAACGAATTCCAGAGTCTAATTACACGTTGGGTGAAGAAAAATTTTCTCCGATTCGTTTTAAATTTACCACACTGTAGCTTCAACTCATGCCCTCTAGTCCTAGTATTTTTGGATAGCGTGAACAGTCGCTTCACATCCACCCGATCCATTCCACTCATTATTTTATACACTTCTATCATATCTCCCCTCAGCCGTCTCTTCTCCAAGCTGAAAAGCCCTAGCCTTCTCAGCCTCTCTTCATAGGAAAGTTGTCCCATCCCCACTATCATTTTCGTCGCCCTTCGCTGTACCTTTTCCAATTCTACTATATCTTTTTTGAGATACGGAGACCAGTACTGAACACAATACTCCAGGTGCGGTCGCACCATGGAGCGATACAACGGCATTATAACATCCGCACACCTGGACTCCATACCCTTCCTAATAACACCCAACATTCTATTCGCTTTCCTAGCGACAGAGAAAGCAGACAAGTAATCTTTTTCAGTCTGCACCCAATGCTTCTCAAATCTTAACTGGTCAGGTATCAGAAGTGTTGGTAGCAAAACTGCATGTTTATCAGCTTTTGAGAGCTTTGAGGTCTGCACAGCAGGCATATTTAGATGTACCATCATATTAGGTTGTGCAATTGAATAAATATAGAGAAGCTATTTTATTTTTATTTAGCAGGCTCTATTATGTGGAACAGCCTACCATTAAGGCTTTAAAAAAACTCCAGGAAGTAAAACAATTTTAGCAAGAGTTGAAGACTTATCTTTTTAAACAAGCGTATGGGGTAGCAGAAGATCAGAATTGAGTTGGCAGAAATAATGTTGTCTGAGTAATTAGAATGAAGCTCAAAAATAAATTTTTAAAATTTTATATGTTTTAATTTTTTGAAATGTTACGTTTGTAAGAATTCAGTGTTTGATTTTATGTATGCATGCTTTGTTAACCGCTGAGAATTTTGGATTATGTGGTATAGAAATGGTTAAATAAATAAATAAAGCAAGCAGCAATTAGGTCGGAGGAGTAGCCTAGTGGTGAGTGCAGTGGACTGTGAACCAAGGGATCCAGGTTGAAGTCCCACTTTAAAAAAAAAATTCTGAACCTTCCAGAAATAGAAAAATACCTAGTGTACCTAAATACAGTGCACTCCATTTAAGTGCACGTCGGATAAGCACATGCTCTGTTTAACTGCATGCCGTACTTCGGTCCTGTTTTTGGCACCATCAATTTCTATGGGGACAAACTTCGGTTTAGCGCACCACTGATAAGTGCAAGATTCGCTTATATGCATGGTTCAAGACCGCTCCCCTGCAGGAGAGACTCCGCATAAGCGCGCGCATGGAATATGGAAGCCGATTGGTGCATGACAACCAATGAGATTTCAGATTTACTGCCTCTTTAACTGCCACAGGCAGACTAAGCGAAAGAATGTTGTTAGAGCGTACACCGGGGTCGTCTTCGTCGTCGCGGCAGAACTGTAAGACTTTAACACTGGCTGATCGAATAGAAGTTCTTAAAAATTTAGAAAACAAACAAAGTCAAGCATCTATTGCTAAAGAATATGGTGTCAATCCCAGTCAAATTTCACGTGTCTTGAAGCAGAAAGACCAGCTTCTGGAAGACTGGCAAAACAATACAAATCCACAACGGAAACGAAAACGGGCAGGAAAAGATGAGGAGGTAGAAGATGCTCTTCTTCGGTGGTTTTCTTAAGTCAGGAGCAGACAGTTTCCTGTCAGTGGTCCACTGCTTATGGAGAAAGCTAACCAGCTAGCTGAAAGTCTTGGACTAACTGAATTCAAAGCCACTGTTGGATGGTTGGAAAGATGGAAGGAGAGGAACAGCATAAAATTCAAGAAACAGCATGGTGAGAAACAAGACGCTGATGACTTTGGTGCTGAAAATTAGGTTGTTTCAGTTCTTCCTACCATCTTGAACGAGTTTGCACCTCGTGACATTTTCAATGGTGATGAAAACGGTCTCCACTGGCGAGCGATTCTTGATGGAACACTTGCATTCAAACATGCCAAAACTACTGGAGGTAAAACGTTGAAGGACCGACTGATGATCCTCCTTTGCTGCAATATGGATGGGAGTGAGAAGTTGGAACCCCTCGTCATTGAAAACAGCAAACAGCCCCGTTGCTTCAAGAAAGTTAAGCGACTTCCTGTGTCATACAAGGCTAACGCAAATTCATGGATGACTGGGGAAATTTGGAAGCAGTGGCTAAAGAAGTTAGACACTAGAATGTGGGCACAAAAGCGTCAGATTTTGCTGCTTCGTGATAATTGTGCAGTACACAGGGATGATGTCAGGCTGTCTAACATCAAGGTGGTCTTCCTGCCACCAAACACTACCTCTCTGATCCAACCTATGGATCAGGGCATAATAGCCAATTTCAAATAACATTATTGGGCTCTTGTGCTACATCGTCTGATGAGCATTATGGATGACCAGACTGGTAAGGATAAACGTGCTGTTGAACTGGCTCGTAATCTATCACTGTTGGATTCCCTACATATGCAGAAAGAAGCCTGGAATCATGTTACACAGGCAACCATTGTGAACTGCTACAAGCGGGCAAGCTTTGTTAAGGATGTGGAGAGGGACGAAACAGATGCAGCTGTTGCAAACGCGTCAGATGTAGAGTTTATCGGCATCCCAGCCAGTGTTACTGAAGAGGAGTTCCATCGCTGCGTAGCTGTTGATTACGATCTACAAATGCTGAAGACAGCACTGATGTCAAGATATGCGCCTACACGCAGGCAACAACGGCTGATGATGGAACAGATGATGAAATGAGCAGCGAGACACATGCTGACAAAATTAAACAACCTCCTCCTGTCACTTTTTCAAGAGCGCTGGAGAGTCTCAAAACCATGCGGGCCTATCTGGAGGCCACTGGATGTCAGTGCTATGACAGTTTTTACCGTCTGGTAGATGTAGTCTATGGAACTCACAGACCCAAGATTGTACAGAGGACTATAACTGATTACTTCAAGTAAGCCTAATGTCAGTTAACGGAGACTGTATACTGTACGTATAATAATAAACAGTACTGTACATATGTGTATCAGATGTCAAGCTTCTTTGGGTCACAACGGTTAAGTGCATGCTCTGGTTAACTGCATGCATTTCTTTGGTCCCAGACCCTTGCACTTAAGCGGATTGCACTGTATATGACGCCTGCAAGCTTGACGGCTACTGAAGTGATATACATTCAGGTACAGTAGATGTTTTTCAGGTCTTGGAGGGATCACGTTTACAAAAAAAGTTGAGTGGGGTTTTAACCTTTGTCCCTTGGTCTACAGTCCACTGCACAATGGTCATAGAAACTATTAAGGACCTCTTTGTAGGAAAGGCTGCAAGAGATGGTGGTTTCCCTGCTGAATCTTATAAAGGTTTAAAGGAACATTTATTCTCCTTTGTTACTCATTTAATGGAGTCTTCTTGGGGGACCCTCTGCCCAATAGTATATGTGGAGGGGCATTTTCAAAAAAATGTCTAAGTTCATCTCACATCCATAATCAAACAGGAAAACCGTCTAGCTTTCCTGATAGCTGTGAGATGGACATTGTTACACTAAAAACATCCAAAATGAATAGAAATTTTCCAAAGTGAAAGGTCCAACTTTTGAATGACAAAAAAACAGGGACATGAATGTCTGGCATCATTTTCAAAAATATGGCCACACAGATGGTTCTACAGAGCAGAGGAGTAGCCTACTGGTTTGTGCAGTGGACTGTAGACCAAGGGACAAAGGTTAAAACCCCACTCAACTTTTTTTGTAAACGTGATCCCTCCAAGACCTGAAAAACATCTACTGTACCTGAATGTATATCACTTCAGTAGCCGTCAAGCTTGCAGGCGTCATATACAGTGCAATCCGCTTAAGTGCAAGGGTCTGGGACCAAAGAAATGCATGCAGTTAACCAGAGCATGCACTTAACCGTTGTGACCCAAAGAAGCTTGACATCTGATACACATATGTACATATGTGGTTCTACAGATTCCTACAGAGCAGAGGAGTAGCCTACTGGTTTGTGCTCACCATTATCATTAGTTGCTATATAAGTGCCCCATTCTTGCTTAACAAAAAAAAAAAAAAATCATACATCAAACAATAGCTGTTTGCATACAAGAGGAAAAAACCCTCAGTGGCCCCTCGTCATTAAAATGCTGTGACTGGAGCCTTACAGCATATCAATCGTTGTTGAAAAAAAAAAAACTCCTGAATTTGTACACAGCAGTGATAATGCTAAAACTGTTGCCTTCGTGTCTTATTTCATTGATAAAAAAAACAATAAGGAATTCTCTTATATTAAACAGTCATTGGAAACATATCTTTTTAAGCCCAACAGGGCCATTCATTTCACTTTGTTAGCTTCTTCAGGAGCAACTTCATTAAATTCAATAAGCACCCGCTAGCTCAATTCATCAGCAATAGATAACAAATTTGCAGGGTGATGTAGCTTGTAACCCTGACTGCAGCCAGGGAGAGGTAGTTGACATCATGACTGTCCACCATGTCACAGTTCAGATGTGGATGCTGCAGCAGCAGCTTAGGACAGAGCCAGCGATGTTTTTGCTAAGCTGACGTAGGCAATAGGGGTGTGTGTTTTGAGGGTACATACCTTTCTACTGTTGAAGGTAATGCCTGGTGTGTACCGGCAAGAAGGGGTTGGTCCTCCAGATGGCCCTGTAACAGCTCTTTAGTGCCTCAACATCCCTGGGTCAGGGCTGTATATATTATGGGATGATGCTCCCTGCTGCATTGGCATACAGCCCATGAATGACACACTTGTGGCAGCACATGGGGGAGTTGGGGTAATGTGTACACCTATATGACAGACATCCTCCAAATCAAGCTGTCATCTGCTTCCACAACACAGTTATTGGTTGGGTTTGGGAGGATGATGAGACTGCGGTATGGTGGGCTGTAAATTTTGGGTGGGTGGCCCAGGTAGTTGCCATCATTACGTGTATGTGGCAAAGTTGTGGCCATGGGTGTCACACCTCACATGGCAGCTGCTCTGTGTTGCATGTGAATAGTGTGAATGAGTACTTGCCACCCTTCCACAGTACAGTGACCTCTGAGGTCTACAGTTGGGTACATGTGCTGTCAACATCTTACTAGCTGTGTGGCTTTTCAGGGTATCGTGTGGATGTGGGGACTTGTTGGCACTATAGGTCCTTACCTTGCCAGGGTCTTCCAGATCTATTCCCAGACCATTTACAGTTATAGCTTATTAAAAACTTGATATACTGCAGCTTCGGGTACCCTTTGCCTGCCCTCCCTGAAGAGGCTCTCCTCATTTTGTAGCACTAGGAATGCCAGAAGGTTGCTGTCCTTATCTGAGAAATTGTGCTCCCTTCTGGTTTTCATCTTGCACGTCCTGGTCATCGGTGCTGTATATATTGCAGAACCTGGTCCACAAACACAGGGCTCTGGAGTACAGGAGTGGCCTAATAGTGCAGTGGGTCTTGATCCTGGAAACCTGGGTTCAATTCCCACTGCAGCTCCTTCTGACCTTGGGCAAGTCACTTAACACTCCATTGCCCCAGGTACAAAAACTTAGATTGTGAGCCCTCTAGGGACGGAAAAAGTACCTGCATATAATGTGTACAGTGCTGCATATATCTAGTAGCGCTATAGAAATAATTAGTAGTAGTAGTGTCCTGGGCATTGCTGGGAAAAGCTGACTACATGACGCCTGGCATAGCTCTTTGACCACGGATCTCAATGTTTACTGGAGTCTGGTCACACGATGCTGTATGGCTAGCACTGCACATGTATGGCCACACGTGTACTGCCATCACTGGATCCCAGGTACAGGGTTTTCCTTGCAGGCGCTACATGGCCAGGGGCCTCACAGCCAAGGAATCCTGCACATGTATGGGCCAGGCATGCATGTGTTTGCTGATTTGGACCCACTTTCTGCATACTGTAAGTTATAGAATAGGTGAATGATGTCACAAATTAGCATTTATGCACGGATATGATAGGTGCTATTCTGTAACACTGGTGCACTAGTCTCATGGCACATAACAGCAGGAGCATGTCACGGGTGTTCCACCTAGCAATATGCACACTTAGAGAATAGTATCAGACACACGAATTGCAGGTGCAGTTAGGCATGCAAGCTTCTTTTTAACATAGTTTTGAGTCAGTTGGCTACATTAATCCAGAGTTTTAATATCTGTACCTGCTATAAAATAAAAGTTTTTTTTTTTTACTTGTAAAGAAGTACAGGATAACATTTGTTACTTTTGACAAAGTAATAATTTTGCTAATTTTTACTACTTTTACTCTGCTACATCTGATGCTTGAAGTTAAAAGTTAAAAGTAACAGCGGAAGAGAGATGTAAGTGATGATTTCTCAGTAAACCAAATGAAACAGCAAAACTGGGAACAGGATTTTGCTATTGCAAACCTTGTCACACAAGCAGTGAATCATTTCATCTTAAATTTTGCTCTTCAGTGAGCATAATCTATACAACAGTGGAGTTGCCTGTGTCTGTTGAGCTGGTTACTAGTCTCCAGCCAAACAGAATACTGATGAGTTGGGTCACTTTAAAGTGAAGATGAAGCTGGTAACAATTCTTGGTGCATGTCTCCACCACAACAGACTGTTCATCATCCCATGAAAAAATTTACATTGGGGTAACTGTTCACTGGATTGATAGGGAAGAAGTTTGTTTGTCTGGCCTTAAAACTGAAGAGTTCCCACACATTTGAAGTCCTTGCATCAATTCTCAAAGATTTTCAGAGTTTGCCATCAGATGAAAAATTGTTACAACAACAGACAATGATTCCAACTTTGTGAAAACCTTCTTTGTAATTAGATTAGAATGAAGATGCAAATGATGAATTAGACAGCACTACTTCTAATGCAGATGATAATGACAATAATGATGATAAAGTACTCTTTGCTATATTGAAGTCAAGTGTTTCAGAGATTCCCTTGATTAAAACTTACAGACCCAGTCAGAAGACATAAGTAATATTGTAACCTGGCCTAATTTGAAGAAACTTTTTATCAGACTGAACAATCCACTTTTTGCTAGTGCAGTTGTTAAACCATTTTAGCTGCGCTGGATTAAAAACTCACACGTGAGCTTCCTTGAGCAACAGTCATTTTCAAAAATTTTGTTTTATTAAAAACAAAGTGGTTTGTATTGTAGAGCAATAAAGTTGTTGGGATAAAAGCATCAACAATAGTTGCATTCACTGTAGTTATGTTCCTTTTACTTTTACTCAAAAAGTATTATATTAGGCAATAACTTTATTTTTACTAGAGTAAATTATGTAATATGTTCATCACTGTACATAAGTATTGCCATACTGGGACAGACCAAAGGTCCATCAAGCCCAGCATCCTGTTTCCAGCAGTGGCCAATCCAGGTCACAAATACCTGGCAAGATCCCAAAAGGTACAAAACATTTTATGCTGCTTATCCCAGGAATAAGCAGTGGAGTTTCTCCAAGTCCATTTTAATAATGGTATATGGACTTTTCCTTTAGGAAGCCATCCAAACCTTTTTAAACCCCGCTAAGCTAACAACCTTTACCACCTTGTCTGGCAACGAATTCCAGAGTTTAATTACATGTTGAGTGAAGAAAAACTTTCTCTGATTCATTTTAAATGTACTACTTTGTAGCTTCATTGAATGCCCCCTAGTCCTAGTATTTTTGGAAAGAGTAAACAGATGCTTCATGTCTACCCTTTCCACGCCACTCATTATCCAGCGCACTCATTATTTTATAGACCTCTATCATATCTCCCCTCAGCCGTCTTTTCTCCAAGCTGAAGAGCCCTAGCTGTTTTAGCCTTTCCTCATAAGGAAGTTGTCCCATCCCCTTTATCATTTTTGTCGCCCTTCTCTACACCTTTTCTAATTCCACTATATCTTTTTTCAGATGCAGTGACCAGAATTGAACACAATCTTCAAGGTGCGGTCGCACCGTGGACCGATACAAAGGCATTATAATGTACTCATTTTTGTTTTCCATTCCTTTCCTAATAATACCTAACATTCTATTTGCTTTCTTTCCCGCCGCAGCACACTGAACAGAGGGTTTCAACGTATCATCAGCAACGACACCTAGATCCCTTTCTTGGTCAGTGACTCCTAACGTGGAACCTTGCATTACGTAGCTATAAGTCGGGTTCCTATTTCCCACATGCATCATTTTGCACTTGCTCACATTAAATGTCATCTGCCATTTAAACGCCCAGCTCCCAGTCTTGTAAGGTCCTCTTGTAATTTTTCACAGTCCTCTTGCAATTTAACAACTTTGAATAACTTTGTGCCATCATCAAATTTAATTACCTCACTAGTTACTCCCATCTCTAAGTCATTTATAAATAAGTTAAAAAGCAACGGTCCCAGCACAGACCTGAGGAACCCCATAACTACCCTTCTCCATTGAGAATACTGACCATTTAACCCTACTCTCTGTTTTCTATCTTTTAACCAGTTTTTAATCTACTACAGGACACTATCTCCTATCCCATGACTCTCCAATTTCCTCTGGAGTCTTTCATGAGGTACTTTGTCAAACGTCTTTCCAGATACACAATATCAACCGCTCACCTTTATCCACATGTTTGTTCACCCCTTCAAAGAAATGTAATAGATTGGTGAGGCACGATTTCCCTTCACTAAATCCATGTTGGCTTTGTCTCATTAATCCATGCTTTTGAATATCCTCTGTAATTTTGTTCTTTATAATAGTCTCTACTATTTTGCTCAGCACTGATGTCAGCCTCACCGGTCTATAATTTCCCAGAGCACCTCTGGAACCTTTTTAAAAAATTGGCGTTACATTGGCCACCCTCCAATCTTCCGATATCACACTCGATTTTAAAGATGAATTACATATTACTAACAATAGTTCTGCAAGTTAATTTTTTAATTCTATCAGTACTCTGGGATGGATATCATCCGGTCCAGGAGATTTGCTACTCCCATAAGAATTTTCATACTGGCACTCGAGTATATTTGGCTTCTCTTCTGACACTATCAGGTGAATTTTTGAAAGAGAAGGTCGCCCATCTTCCGACACAAATCGGGAGATGGGCGTCCTTCTCTCAAGGTCGCCCAAATCGGCATAATCGAAAGCTGATTTTGGGTGTCCTCAACTGCTTTCCGTCGTGGGGAAGACCAAAATTCACGGGGGCGTGTCAGCACCGTACCAAAGGCGGTACTGGGGCGTGATTTAGAGATGGGCATCCTTGGCTGATAATGGAAAAAAGAAGGGCATCCATGAAGAGCATTTGGCCGACTTGTTCCATTTTTTTCATGACCAAGCCTCAAAAAGGTGCCTGAACTGACCAGATGACCACCAGAGGGAATCAGGGATGTCCTCCCCTTACTCCCCCAGTGGTCACTAACCCCCTCCCACCCCCAAAAAAATTTAAAAACATTTTTTTCCAGCCTCTATGCCAGCCTCAAATGTCATACCCAGCTCCATCACAGCAGTATGCAGGTCCCTGGAGCAGTTTATAGTGGGTGCAGTGCACTTCAGGCAGGTGGACCCAGGCCCATCCCCCCCACCTCTTACACTTGTGCTGGTAAATGTTGAGCCCTCCAACCCCCTCCAAAACCCACTGTACCCACATGTAGGTGCTCCCCTTCACCCTTTAGGGCTATGGTAGTGGTACGTTGTGGGGAGTGGGTTTTGGAGTGGGTTTGCTCAACACCGAAGGTAAGGGAGCTATGCAGCTGGGAGCAATTTGTGAAGTCCACTGCAGTGCCCCCTAGGGTCCCTCACCTCATCTTTTCTCTATTGCTGCAGGTTCTTCTCAGGCAATCCTTCATGTTTTCGCTTAATCTTTCCTATTTGATTATGACATTCTTTTCAATAGTAATTTAATCTGTAAACCGCTTTGCTATGGTTACACTAAAGGCGGTATAGCAAGTTCTTAATATACTGTAAACTGTAAAACTCTTGCCAGGTGAACAGGGCAGAATTCTACCTGCAGCCACTGGCACAGTGATTCTTTGCTTTTGTGTAACTCTGGGTGACTGAGGAAATGGGACAAGCCTTGGTGTCCATGTTTCTTGAAGGGTCTTGATATGTCTTGGAGGGTCTCTTCCTGCAGGATCCCTTTGGCCTCTGTGGGAGCTGCACCTCAGTCTTTCCTCTCCCCCTTCCTCCCCACTTCCTAAAGTAGTGAGGGGTTTCTGATCTTTTAGCCTTTAAATTAAATTTTTCCACTTAGGAATTCATGGAGAGCTTTTAATACTATAATAAGCCTAGAAAGGGGCTACTTATATGACCAGCCTACCTAAGGTATATAAGGTTTCCTTCTGCAGCATTAGGAGAGCTGGCGATTTCCATCGTTCTGCCCCTGAGGTTGTCATGGAAACGGTATCAGTTTACGCCTGTGGCCCAGGACTGGTTTGGCTGAGAGAGCCTTGCTGGCATCTGGCAGCCTCTGTTGCTGTGCAACTGATCCTGCCATAATCCTCAGCCTGTAACCCTATGCCGCTTGCAATGACACAGAGAGCAGGGACAGGTGGTTGTAGGGGGGGGGGGGGGGGGTTGTTATGTAGGCACTGAGGCTGGATCTGGTTACATGTGGTTCGGTTCATAATAAAAAGGCAAGGTATGAAGAGGTCACACTAATCCTCTCAGTGTTATTTGTAAACTTTTTCAGTTTTCTAGATTTTCATTTTGATTTCCTGCTGTACATTTTATTTTGGTTAAAGCAATGATATTGCTATATTAAGTCCTAATAGACTAATGTGATTATTAGGTAAAGCAGGCAAGGGAGCTGCTTGTCCTGTAGAGCTTACAAATGACCAGCAGAGAATAGGTCCAGCACAAGCAGCAGCATAGCAAGTTTCCTCTCATGTAGCATTGCCTGAAAGGGAATCTGTGTGCTGTATTTTTGTAGGAAGCTCCACGGACTGCTCATCCCTTCACATTCCCAACATACACTGCTGCACATGGGTCACCATCTGATGGATGGGAACAGCTACCTGACACCTGGAGAGAGGAAGTTCAGGAGCCCTAAGAGGCACTCAGCATCCTGAGGCATCTCTCAAAATAGGGGTGGAGGAAAGGCTGGGGTACAGGATAAAAGTCCACAGCCAGATCAGGGTCAGAATAGGCTGCTGGCTTTACTATACAAAGTAATTCTCAGACCCAGCCATTTACTGAAGTCGCCAAACAAATCATGTTGGTTTAAAATCTTTTATAGCTTAGTTTTTTGGTTGTTACATCTTTCCCCTACTGCATCTCTCATTGGGAGAGGATGAGACTGGAGTAACTGTAAGCTCTATGGCTGTACTGACTATTCATACTCCATTTGATTTGGCCAAATAGTGATTTAAATTTGAATACGAATAATCTGGGGCTCTACTATGCTAAATCCTACTGAAATAAACACTCGATCTTTGATTTCATGTTGCTTCTTTTATTATTTGTTATATTAAAGCTCAATGCCCATTATTCGTATTTGGCTGAATAATATATTTAATTATTTGTATTTGGCCAAATAGTAAATTATGCTATTTGATACAGCTCTAGTAAGCACATCCCATCCCCTCCCCTCCCCTCAGCCAGCATTCTAGCACCATTCTTACATTGCCCCCTTCTGGAAAAGAATGTGACTGCAAGAGCTGTGAACACCCTTAGAGTAAACACTCTTGCACCATTCCATACTGCATCTCCTGCTGGGGAAGACTGGAACTTCAGGCACTCATTCTCCCTAGAATGATTTATTTATTTTTGTTATATTTGTACCCCGTGCTTTTTCACTCATGGCAGGCTCAATGCATCTTACATGGGGCAATGGAGCTGCCTGTGCCTGAAGTGGGAATTGAACTCAGTTCCTCAGGACCAAAGTCCACCACTAGGCCACTCCCCCACTCTTTGATAAATACGTTTTTCCCCAAGCAGAGGAAATCCCCTTTAAAGCCCAGACATCCACCTCAGCCTGATCTCTGGGACTAGTTTATCAGTGGAGGCCCTCTCTCCACAGATGTCACCCAGGCTCAGGTTTTGCATCCTCCTCCTCCCATCTAACAAGCAGATCAGGTCATTTCCAAAGGATCAGTGCCTTGTTCTCTGGAGGGAACTCAGTCAGTCAGTCTGCTCTCTCAAAGGAACCAGCGGAGTGTGGTGGCCTCAGGGTTAGGTAATAAATACTTGGAAGTAAAAGTGAGTCATTGTGAAAGTGTGTGCAGCACATAAACTGCTAACATTAGGTGGGGGGTGAAGGGAGCAGAGAAGAAGGAAAGAATGCCGTGAAGAAAGACAGATGAATGATTTGAAAAGTTTGATTTGATATCCAGATTCCATAATGCTGGGGGGTTAAGTCCATAAGCATTTATTAATTTAGACCTGGGGAAAGCCAGGAGGGGGGAAGAGGATGGCAGCAAAAATCTTGTTACTTCTTAGGATTCTGCCGGGTACTTGTGACCTGGATAGGCCACTGCTGGAAGCAAAATACTGAGCTAGATGGACCTTTCGTCTAACCCAGTATAGCAATTCTTGTGTTCTTATGAGAGTGCAAATCTGTGCAGTACTGTGCTGACATGGATCCTGCTGTGTTGAAATAAGGAAAGTGTGAATACTGGCACTAGTGTGCTGGGGATGGGTGGATCTCATGCTCTGAGTTTGGGAGTGTGGCTCCCCATGTATTTAGGGGGCAATGATGCAATGAGGAAAAGGAAACAAGTTCAAAAAGTTTGTACTGGGTGCAGTTCTACTCTCCATATCCGGAAAAAAAAAAAAGATATAGTGGAAATAGCAAAGATACAGAGAAGGGCAATAAAAATTATAAAAAGGGTTGGAACAGCTTTTCTGTGAAGAAAGACTAAGCAGGTTAGAGCTCTTGTATAATCTCTATATCTCAAAAATGGTTAAAAGCTCACTTTATATAACTTGAGGAAAATCAGATCTCTTTTGCATTTCCTAGATCAGAAAGTAACCAAGCTCTTAAATCATGCTTTAGAGATAAGCAGAATTGATTACTGTAACTCCCTATTAGTGGGTTGCCCTCAATATCAAATAAAGCGCCTACAGCTGCTACAAAACACAGCAATCAGGTTACTCTAAAGATCCTGGTCCACAGCTTATGTGACACTCTACCTTTCTAAACAGCACTGGATGCCTGTATGTTCAAGGATTAAATGTAAGATCCTCATACTAGCCCATAGGACATTTTATACAGGGGTACCTTCCTACCTACATTCTCTCCTCCTTCCCTATCGACTGATGCAAAGCCTACGGTCCACACAGGCAAACTGTTGGAAAGTTCCATCTCATAAAAATCTATGGTTGGACTCCTCTTGCTCTGCAGTGTTGAGCTGTATTGTGCCTCAGCTTTGGAACTCTCTTCCCCAAACTCTTAGATATGAAGGCTTTTATTCTAGATTCAAAGCAGGCCTTTTTTGTTAATTTGTACAGCGCTGCGTAACCCTAGTAGCGCTCTAGAAATGTTAAGTAGTAGTAGTAGTAGGCCTAAAGACATGGATGTTTAATCAAGCCTTTGATACAAATAATCTGTGTTTTCCATATGAAGCCCAAGCACCCAGAACAGGGGCGGATTTGGTTGGCGGATGTCCACTTCTCTGACTCTATTCCTAATGTTTACAGTTACTCTTTCAATGTCTACTGGAAAATAAATTGTCATTCTATTCATACCCCCTCCAGTTGTATCCATTAATGCTTGATTGTTAGATGTTTATCTAAATAAACAGCACATCAGTCAATTGAACTTGTCTTAACTGCATTGACATTGTGATTTGAAAGATAGTATATTAAATAAGTCAAATAAATAAACAATGAAAGCAGAAAAACTCCAATAGCCTATCCAGTCCTGCCTATCTAGACCAACTGCTCAGCTGCACAATCCCTTCCTCTTTCTATGAGATCTTCTGCCTATCCCATGCTTTCTGGAATTCAGATATTGTTTTTGTCCTCATCATCTTTGCCAGAAGGCCATTCCATACACCTACCACCCTTTCTGGTAAGAAATATTTCCTTAGATTACTCCTGAATCTACTTCTTTTCATCCTAATCCTATGACCCCTCATTCTAGAGCAGAGGCTCTGAATCCAGTCCTTGGAGAGAGATTGGCATATAACGAAAGCAATGCATGCAAAATCTCTCTCTTGCATGGTCATCATGACTATCCTGAAAATCTGACTGGTGGGTGTGTCCTAAGGAGTGAATGGAGAAGCTTGTTCAAGAGCTTCTTTTCATTCCTGTGCAGTTATACCTTGGAGGTATTTAAATGTTTGTATCACAGTTTTTCCCACGTTTCCTGCAGGGTATATATGGCTAAATATTTAAGTAAGTCCCCATACCCTTTGGTCTTGATACTGAGACAGTGGGAGTTAGACCAGCTAACACCCGCTGTCACCAGTGAACCAGGAAATTCAATGCTGGAGCCATATCCTGCCACCAGTATTGAATTTCTGGGGTTATTTTGGTGCTGCAAACATAGCCAGTTCGGCTAACTGGCTAGGTTCCAGTGGCCCAAGATAGACCTGCTTATAGAATCAGTAACCGGCTATGTCACACGATATAGCCAGTGACCGGGTTAGCCGCTGACTGGGACATTCAGTGGGAGATAGATAGCCAGTTATCTCCCACTGAATACCGGCAGATAGTCTACTTGAAAGTATTTAACCGGCCAGGTGCTATTCCTGGCCGGTGAAATAATTTTGAATATTGGGCGGTTTATCATGATGACAGTTTACCATTTTAGTAGCTGCTCTCTGGACTGACTCCATCCTGTTTTCATCCTTTTGAAAATATGGTCTCCATAACTGCACTCTGAGACCCCGAGCGAGGGTTGTGGGGTGGCCCTGTCAATATCACAGTCGGACAAGATTGTAAACATAAAATAAGTGCTTTTATTAACTTAAATCTGAGGCCTGTTCCTTCACAGGCCTAGAACAAAAAGTAAAATCTTTAGAGGGGGGAAAGAATTTACTTGGACCTGTGGCCTACCGGGTCCAAAACACAGTCTATGGCACGTGACAGACACACCCCAAACACAGTTGTAGTTTATCTCTTTCTTTCTCTCTTTGTATTTCCAGATCTGGCTCCAGCCAGACCTCAGAACAAGGCAGGGGCGTAGCCAGACAGCAGATTTTGGGTGGGCCTAGGCAAGAAGCGGGTGGGCACCAAATGTTCTCCCCCCCACCACCAAAAAAATATCTCAGCTGGTGGGAAAATGCTTCTGTCCACCTTGGTAGTCTGCATAAGGCATGCACTGAAAACTGAGCATTCACAGGTGCCAGTATCGTGGAGAGCAGCATTTTCATTACCATCAGGGGGAAGTCTTCAGCTGACAGAGCTTGGGATCCCCACCAGCTACCGCAAAACATGTTCTACTGTTGGGTGGGCCTGAGCCCTAAGGCCCATCTATGGCTACACCACTGGAACAAGGCTCACAATTTTTTCAAATAAAAGATTGGTTTACCTCATTCAGATCACAGCAGCTAAACGTATTCTATAAAGGCCATAGGAGCCAACTTTTCAAAATTATTGGGGGTTCTAAGCCCAATAGAAATAACCCCTCCCTGGATATATACAAGGAATGTTTTCAATATTGGGGGTGCTCAAGCACCCACAGAGCCTGCTCCTAAGGTAAAGGCGTATGCTGGGACCAGTTCTTCCTTTCCTGGCCTCCCTACCCTTAGATTGGCCCTGTCTTTTAAACTCCCAGGTACTAACTCTACCCCTCCTGACTCACTTCCTCCCAGGGCGGGATCAGTGCTCTTAAGGTGGCCCAGGCTACTTACAGAGGGACTTTTCTTAAGGGTGAGAGGCAGTGTTCTATAAACCCCATCACATGCACATAATGGTCCCAACATTCCATAATGTTTTATGGTCTGCTAGGCAGTGGCATAACCTTGAGGGCTTGGATCCCCCAGTTTGGGCTCAGGCCCCCTTCAAAACCAAAGTACCTGTGAATGGCTGGCAGGGATGCCCAATCCCTGCCAGCTGATGAGATCCACTGCCTGGAACTGCCCCAGGGCTGCCTCAGCAGGGAAGAAATTGGCGGCCTCCTTTCTATCCGCCAACACCTGTACTCCTTACGCATGCTCAGTTTGCGCATGAACTGAGCATGTGCAAGTCTGGAAAGAAAGCCACCAATTTCTTCCCCGCTGAGGCACACTGTTGCAGTTCTGGGCAGCGGATGTCATCAGCTAGTGGGGATTGGGTATCCCTGCCAGCAAAGGTAAAATTATTACTGTGGCAATGGGGATGGGAGGTTGAGTGAAGAGAAAATGTATTGCCGCTAAAAATTGAATCCCGGCTACATCCCTGCCGCTAGGGATAGTACTGACATTACATAAGAACATAAGAATAGCCATACTGGGTCAGACCAATGGTCCTTCTAGCCCAGTATCCTGCTTACAACAGCGGCCAATCCAGGTCACAAGTACCTGGCAGAATCTCAATTAGTAACAACATTTCATACTACCAATCCCGGGGCAAGGAGTGGCTTCCCCCATGTCCATGTCAATAACTAATGATGGACTTTTCCTCCAGGAACTTGTCCAAACCTTTTTTAAACCCAGATACGCTATCTGCTGTTATTACATCCTCCAGCAAAGAGTTCCAGAGCTTAATTATTCTTTGAGTGAAAAAATATTTCCTCTTATTTGTTTTTAAAGTATTTCCATGTAATTTCATTGAGTGTCCCCTTATCTTTGTATTTTTTGAACGAGTGAAAATTTCATTACATTTTAGACCTCAATCATATCCCCCCTCAGCCATCTCTTTTCCAAGCTGAGGAGCCCTAACCTCTTTAGCCTTTCCCCATGTGGGAGGAGTTCCATCCCCTTTACCATTTTGATCGCTCATCTTTGAATCTTTTCTGATTTCGCTATATCTTTTTTGAGATACGGCAACCAGAACTGAATGCAATACTCAAGGTGAGGTCGCACCATAGAGTGATACAGAGGCATTATAATATTCTTGGTCTTATTTTGCATCTCTTTCCTAATTCCTAGCATCCTGTTTGCTTTTTTGGCTGCTGCTGCACACTGGGCAGAAGAGTTCAGCGTATTGTCTACAATGACACCTAGATCTTTTTCTTGAGTGCTGACTCCTAAGGTGGACCCTTTGTGTATGAAGGTTGCCCACCCTTGTTTTAGGACATTTCATATAGTATATCTGCAGTAATTTGCTTAGTGAAAAATGCATGGTCATATATGATTGATGCTTTTCTATCTGATTATTGTAGTTCTTTTCTGGTATTTTGTTTTAACTTTGTACACCACTGTGATCTTTTTAAACAAAAAGTCTAGCGGTATAGTAAATTCAATAGACTGTAAACTGTTAGGCATTCCTGGGAGCAGAGAATGAGCAGAGCATAGGTGAGATTGGCACATCTGAGCACATTTTCTAAAAGCATGCATGTGTACTTATTCTTACAGACACACACACAATTTACACTAGCTTCCAGCAGGTATAAATTTCTGCATTTACTTTCCCTAGGATAATTTTACACATGCTGTTAGGAGCACCTTTCCCTGTTACAGTATTGTCCCCCATGGCGGGCAAAGTTATATACTCAGGTAAATGGGCTGTTTGAAAATTGCTCACACTGATGGTTCTTTGATTTTGAGTACCTGTCTGGGTCTGTTATTTTGCTTTGACTGCAGCTGCTCTTTGCTACCTCCAGAAGAAGTCACCCTAGGTGACTGCCTGCTCTGTTGAATAGCTAAAAGCCAGCCTTGGCCCCTGATAGTGAAGGATAGAATCCCAAGGTATGCTAAAACTAGAACTAGAGAGCAGAGCAGTGAGATAGATATATGCTATGTATTTCTCAGTTACTGTATAATATGAGAGGGGAAGAGATGGAATTAATATGGAAATGATGTGGATTGTTAATGCTGTGTGATCTTCAGAACCACTGTACAATGTGAGAAAGAAGGAGGAAGGATTACTGTGGAAAATATGAGGACCATCAAAAGGTGTGTACTTTTTAGTGCTATTGTACTATATGAGGAAAGAAGAGGAGGAGGGATTGTTGCATAAATTATGAGGATCTTCAATGA
Source organism: Microcaecilia unicolor (assembly GCF_901765095.1). Classification (NCBI taxonomy): domain Eukaryota; kingdom Metazoa; phylum Chordata; class Amphibia; order Gymnophiona; family Siphonopidae; genus Microcaecilia; species Microcaecilia unicolor. The sequence goes on from NC_044041.1 coordinate 159,964,138, forward strand.
TGTGTTTGATTTCATGCTACAACATACATAATAAGATTGTAATGTGTTTACAGTCCCTGGAAGATTTAACAGCAGGCTGGAGTGAGTGTGGTGTCTCTGGTGTGCCCTTCAATGCCATCTAGTGGAACTATTTAGAACAGCATTATGCTCTGCATCACATGATAAACCAGTCTTGGGAATATGTGGTGTAAAATTGTGTGAGGTAAGAAACTATTGGTCCCCAGAAGAGATGTATGTGAGGACAGAGCAGCATCCTGAGGTGATGTTGGTTTAGGAGAGAAACTGACTCTAAAGCATTTAATACACTGTGAAAAGATATTATTAGGGTGAAGTCCCTATACTAAATCAACCCCTACCAATCATGGGTGTGATTTTATAAACTGCCCACACTAGTGAAAAACTTACATACACCTTGCAGGATTTTGAAAGTGAAAAGTATATGCGTACATTTACTGTGTAAATTATCCCAGGAAAAATAGCAACACCCATTTACACTAGCTAATTTGTGCACATACGATTTTATTTTCTTTGTTTTAGATCCAGAAGTTTTCTCCTGCGCCTTTTTCTTTTCAGCTCACTCAGAACAAGGCTGGGAATTTAGGACCCAGAATCTTCTTTCACATTTCCCCTTATTTTATTAACACCCCTCCCCTCAAACATCACTGCAGTGATCTTCCTAGTTTGTGACAATAAACCTTTACATCAACCATCTAGAAGTCACTATGGTATAATGGACACAAACTCTCTGCCCTCCTTTGAAGCATTTCCAGGCCTGGGTGACCTGGAAGCAGAAGCTTCAACCTGACAATTGCACTGGGTACCTTCTGCATGCTAATGCACAGCATTAAAAAAACATAGGGAGCAATTCTATGAAGTGACATCTAGAGGGCGAGGAAGCAGTCTATGTCATTAACTATCTTGAGTACAATATATTAACGTGGAGGGGAATTTCGAAAGAAACATCCAAGTTGCGATTTGGACATCTATGCAAAATGTCGAAATCCAGGGGCGGGGAAAACCGTATTTTCGGAAAAAGATGGACGTCCATCTTTCATTTCGAAAATGCCATCAGAGACGTCCAAATCCTTAAATTTGGACATCCCTAGATTTGAATGTCCTTGGATTTGGACGTTTCTGACTTTCGGCAATTTTCAAAACCAAAGACGTCCATGTCAAAAATGTCCAAATGCAAGCCATTTGGATGTGGGAGGAGCCAGCATTTGTAGTGCACTGATCCCCCTGACATGCCAGGACACCAACTGGGCACCCTAGAGGGCACTGCAGTGGACTTAATAAAATGCTCCCAGGAACATAGCTCCCTTACCTTGTGTTCTGAGCCCCCCAAAACCCACTACACACAACTGTACCCCACTACCATAGCCCTTTCGGGTGAAGGGGGCACCTAGATGTGGGTACAGTGGGTTTGAGGTGGGTTTTGGAGAGCTCGCTGTTTCCTCCACAAATATAACAGGTAGGGGGGTATGGGCCTGGGTCCGCCTGTCTGAAGTGCACTGCAGTACCCACTAAAGCTGCTCCTGGGACCTTCATGCGCTGTCATGGACCTCAGTATGACATCTGAGGCTGGCACAAAATATTTTTAAAGATGTTTTTTGAGGGTGGGAGGGGGTTAGTGACCACTAGGGGAGTAATGGGAGGTCATCCCCTATTCCCTCCAGTGGTCATCTGGTCATTTCGGGCAACTTGTGCCTTATTTGTAAAAAAAAAACAGGTCCGGGTGAAAACTTCCAAGTGCTCGTCAGGGACGTCCTTGCTTTTTTCGATTATGGGTCAAAGACATCCAAGTGTTAGGCACGCTCAAGTCCCACCTTCGCTAAGCCTCCAACACGCCCCCTTGAAATTTGGATGTCCTTGCGACAGACTGCAGTTGGAGACGTCCAAAATTGGGGTTCGATTATACTGATTTGGACGTCTCTGGGAGATGGACGTCCATCTTCCGATTTATGTTGAAAGATGGACGTCCTTCTCTTCAAAAATGAGCCTGAGAGTAACATAGTAAATGATGGCAGGTCCATCCAGTCTGCCCAACAAGATAAACTCATTTTACATGGTATGTGATACTTCATATGTATACCCGAGTTTGATTTGTCCTTGCCATTCTCAGGGCACAGACTGTAGAAGTCTGCCCAGCACTTTTCTTCTACTAAAAGTTCTGAAGCTAATGTGGAAGCCCTTTAAAATTTACACTCAAGCCCATCCATATCTATTCAGTCACGATCAGGGCGTAGACCATAGAAGTCTGCCCAGCATCGGTTTTGCTTCCCAATTACCAGTGTTGCCACCCAATCTCCGCTAAGATTCCGTGGATCCAGTCCTTTTAAACAGGATCCCTTTGTGTTTATCCCACGCATGTTTGAATTCTATTACCATTTTAATCTCCACCACCTCCCATGGGAGGGCATTCTATGTACCCACCACCCTCTCTATGAAAAAAATACTTCCTGACATTACTCCTGAGACTGCCCCCCTTCAATCTCAATTCATGTCCTCTAGTTCTACTGCCTTCCCATCTCTGGAAAAGATTTGTTTGAGGATTAATACCTTTCAAATATTTGAACATCTGTATCATGTCACCCCTGTTTCTCCTTTCCTCCAAAGTATACATGTTCAGGTCGGCAAGTCTCTCCTTGTACAGTTTGCAATGCAAATTGCATACTATTTTTGTAGCTTTTCTTTGCACCACTTCCAGTCTTTTTACATCTTTAGCAAGATACAGCCTTTAGATCTGAACACAATACTCCAAGTGGAGCCTCACCAACGACTTGTAGAGGGGCATCAACACCTCCTTTCTTCTGCTGGTTATACCCCTTTCTATGCAGCCTAGCATCCTTCTGGCCACGGCCATTGTCTTGTCACATAGTTTCTTCAACTTTAGATCCTCGGACACCATCACCCCAAGGTCTCTCTCCTGATTCAAATTTACTAATCTCTCCTGTCCTATTCGGTATCTCTCTTTTGGGTTTCTGCACCCCAAGTGCATCACTCTACACTTCTTGGCATTAAATTTTAACTATACCTTAAAGAAACCACTGTTTTTCTATATTATATTTTTTTGAGAATAGTATAGGTATACTATTACAACTAGGAACTGAAGAAAGCATACTTGCTAACCCAGTATTGATTAGTGATAATATTACATTTTAACTGCCAGACCCTTGACCATTCTTCTAACGTTTGGAGATCCCTTCTCATTGTTTCTACTCCCTTCAGGATATCCACTCTATTGGCTATTTTGTGTCATCTGCAAAAAGGCAAACCTTTCCTGCCAATCCTTCAGCAATATCTTCCACAAATATATTAAACAGAATAGGCCCCAGCACCAACCCCTGAGGAACTTCACTGCTCACCTTCCTTTCCTACTAATACTACTACTACTACTTAACATTTCTAGAGCGCTACTAGGGTTACGCAGCGCTGTACAGTTTAGCAGAAAGGACAGTCCCTGCTCAAAGGAGCTTACTTTCCTTGCATAAAGATCAGTTGCCATATTTATAGCAGCTTTTAGCTTTGACCACTGATTTTCCACATCTCCTATGCCTTCCCACGCTAACAGCTCCTTCTTCAGTTATTCCCCCATTTTATCAAAATCAGTACGTCTGAAATCCAGTACTTTGAGTTTTGTGCGTCTGCACTCCGCCTTTGCCTTTATATCAAACCATATGGTGTAATGATCACTATTACATAGGTGGGCACCCACCCGGATATTGGAAACACTTCCTCCATTCGTGAGCACTAGATCCAGCATTGACCCTTCCCTCGTGGGTTCCGTCACCATTTTTCTGAGCAAGGCACTATGACAGGCATCAACAATCTCCCTACTTCTTTCCGATTCTGCAGACGTGACATTCCAATCCACATCAAATTGAAATCTCCCAGCAGTAGCACCTCCCCTTTCATACCAATCTTTTGAATATTTTCTATCAGATTCTTCTCCGTTTGTGCCGGAGGTCTGTAGATAAACCCCGTGTGGATAAAAGTTCCATCTTCTCTTTCCAGGATGATCCATAAAGCTGCTTCCTTTCCCTAGTCTCCCCGCATTTCAGCCACTCTGATATTGTCTCTCACATACAGGGCCACTCCGCCACCTTTTCAGCCCTCTCTATCCTTCCTAAAAAGATTATAGTCCTGTATGGTCACATCCCATTCATGGGAATTGTTGACCCACGTCTCTGTAATAGCAACAATATCTAAGTTTCCTTCAAACATCAGGGCTTGCAAGTCTTGAACCTTTTACTTAGACTATAAGCATTTGTGCTCATTGCTTTCCATGTGCTTTTTGAGTTTAGGTGGTTTTCTATATGTACATGACCTTTCCCTCTGCCATCACGTTTATTCTGGGGGTGACTTTCCGAATTCCCTTGTTTCCTTTGTCACCCTCTAGTTTAAATGTCTAGAAACATAGTGTCTGAATTTCTCCCCAAGGATCCTTTTTCCCATCACAGAAAGATGTAGCCCATCATTACAGTACAGCCTGTTATTTTTCCATGTATTACCCCATGCTCCTAGGTATCTAAAACCTTCTTTACACTGAGACTCAAGCCAGTTATTGAGTGCCACTGTTTTGCGTAGTCTTTCCTCTCCCTTCCTCCATGTAGGAATTACTTCAGAAAAAGCCTCAGTCTGAACTAAAGATTTCAGTCCCTCCCCAAGCTTCTGGAACACTCTCTGTGCTGTAAATTTGCTATTGTTGGCCAGGTCATTTGTCCCCAGGTGAATTACAACATCAGTGTTTGTAGCCTTGCTCTCTTCTTGGATCACTTTCAGTATTAGGTCTGTACATCTTGTAGCTGAAGATCCTGGAAGACATTTCACTAGGTTGGAACCAGGGGCATAGCCAGACTTCGGCGGGAGAAGGGTCCGAGCCTGAGGTGAGGGGACACATTTTAGTCCCCCCCCCCCCCGGTGCCACTGACCCCCCCCCCCAGCCATTGCCGACCCCCCCCCCCCCCCGCCGTTGCCACCACCACCAACAACAACTTTGACCCCCCCCCTGCCAACGACCCTCTCGACCCCCCCTCCCGCCGCCAACCCTCCCCCGCCATCACCTACCTTTGCTGGCGGGGGACCCCTATCCCCACCAGCCGAAGTTCTCTTCTTCCCGCGCATGGCTTCGTTCTGTTTCTGAGTCTGACGTCTGTTCTGTACAACGTGCAGGACATCACAATCACGAAACAGAACAAAGCCTTGCAGATCAGCCAGCAACAGCCGCTGGCTGATCTGCAAGGCTTCATTCTGTTTCTGTGAGTCTGAAGTCCTGCGACATCACTCAGAACCAGAACGAAGCCTTGTGCAGAAGAGGACCTCAGCTGGCAGGGGTTGGGGTCCCCCACCAGCAAAGGTAGCCCACGGCGATGGCGGGGGAGGGTTGGCAGCAGGAGGGGGGGTTGAGAGGGTCGTCGGCAGGGGGGTCTAGGGCCAAATCTACGGGGGCCCAGGCCCCTGTGGCCCCACGTAGATAAGCCACTGGTTGGAACCCTTGAACTGTGTTTCTAAGTTAATGCCTCTGATAATGGAGTCTCTGAGCAGTAAGAATTTTCTGCTTTTCACCAATCTGTCATTATCTGGGGGATGTTTCTTGGGTTGTGCTACTTTCAATGCCTCTGTTTCCACCACAGTACTTCTTTTTTCAGCATCATAATGATGCAACGCAGCAAAAGAATTTGACAGGGGCAAAAGTTGGAAGGGTGACTGTTTCTGTGTTACAGATCTTAATCTACCAGAGCCTACTGTGACCCATCTATTCCTCTGTGGCAGTGGTGGTGGTAAATTGGCTGGGAAATGAGTAATCCTGGATGCTGCTTTAATTGTAGCTAATTCCTTCTTGAGTTTGTTGATCTCATCTTTCAAAGATGATATTTGGAGACAGACAGGACAAGCTCTAAGGTTCCAGATAGTTGCTTTAGGATTAAAGCAGAACTACTACTACTACTATTTAGCATTTTTATAGCGCTACAAGGCATACGCAGCGCTGCACAAACATAGAAGAAAGACAGTCCCTGCTCAAAGAGCTTACAATCTAATAGACAAAAAATAAAGTAAGCAAATCAAATCAATTAATGTGTACAGGGAGGAGAGGAGGGTAGGTGGAGGCGAGTGGTTACGAGTCAAAAGCAATGTTAAAGAGGTGGGCATGTATTACACTGAATGCCATGTTTTTACCAATGTAATACATGGACGTCTCCTTTGGAATGAGTTGGAGAATCAACTTTTGTTGAACTACTGACATCATGACTCCTTACACAGGCATAACACCAAAACACGGCCTCTGTGGGGTGTCTAATAAAAGTTTTTTACATCCATTCTTGAGGCTGAATGCGCTTTTGTGTTTGCTACTTGTGTTGGTTCTCTTTCTCCTGTACCTAAAGGAAGGCGCCACATAGGCACATCAAAGGTGCCATTGAATGACAGGTAGGCTCCTATGTGCACTAGGCAGTATTCTGTAAGGTAGCACATAAATGCCACTGTGTGAATGCCTAACTGCAAGGGGGCATACTCATGGGCATGTCTCCCAGGTGCATGCATAATTTATTGAATACTATAAACTACGCATATTACTTGGCAAACCTAGAGGGGCATAATCGAACATCACCGGCGAAATAGGTCGCCGGCGATCTATTTTGACGGCGGCATAACAGCTGGCCAGAACCGTATTTTTGAAAAAGATGGCTGGCCATCTTTTTTTCGATAATACGGTTTAGCCTAGCCAAATGCCAGAGTTCGCCAGGTTTGAGATCGCCGGGTGTGTTTTTCAGCGATAATGGAAAAATATGCCGGCCATCTCAAACCCGGCGAAATCCAAGGCATTTGGTCATGGGAGGAGCCAGCATTTGTAGTGCACTGGTCCCCCTGACATGCCAGGACACCAACCGGGCACCCTAGGGGGCACTTCTAAAAATGTTTAAAAAATACACAAATAGCTCCCAGGTGCGTAGCTCCCTTACCTTGGGTGCTGCGCCCCCCATATCCCCCCCCCCAAACCCACTCCCCACAACTCTACACCATTACCATAGCCCTTATGGGTGAAGGGGAGCACCTACATGTAGGTACAGTGGGTTTTGGGGGGGGGGTTTGGAGGGCTCAACACTTAGCACCACAAGTGTAAGAGGTAGGGGGGGGGGGGATGGACCTGGGTCTGCCTGCCTGAAGTGCACTGCACCCATTAAAAACTGCTCCAGGGACTTGCATACTATTGTCAGGGAGCTGGGTATGACATTTGAGGCTGGCATACAGGCTGGCAATAAATTTTTTTATTTTTATTTTTTTAGTGTGGGAGGGGGTTGGTGACCACTGGGGGAGTATGGGGAGGTCATCCCCCATTCCCTCCGGTGGTCATCTGGTCAATTGGGGCACCTTTTTGAGGCTTAAAGGTGAAAATTAAAGGACCAAGTAAACCGGGCAAAATACTGATTAACGCCGCTTTTTTTTTTCCATTATCCGCAAAAGTCTGCCATCTGGTAGCCACGCCCATGCCCACCCATGTCCCGCCTTTGCTTCGCCACCGACACGCCCCCTTGAACTTTCGCCGGCACGGCGACGGGAAAGCGGCAATGGTGTCAAAAACGCCGCTTTCGATTATACCAATTTCGCTGCTTTTGCGAGATCACCGGCCATCTCCCGATTTATGTCGGAAGATCGCCGGCGATCATTTTCGAAAATAAGCCTGCTAGGCACACCAACTCACATACAAGTAAAGAACAATAAAGGCATATAAATAGACCATATGGCCTATCCAGTTTGCCCATCCATGCCATGTAGTTAGAGATCCTATGCACTTGTCCCAAGCTTCCTTGGATTCAGATACAGACCTCGTCTCCACCACCTCTACCAGGAGGATGTTCTATAAGTTCACCACCCTTTCCATGAAGTAGTAGTTCCTCAGGTTACTCCTGAGTCTGTTCCCTTCCACCTTCATCTTATGCCTCCTTATTCCAGAGCTTCCTTTCAGTTGAAAGAGACTTGCCTGCTGTGCATTTATGCTATGGAAGCATTTCATGGGTGTAGTTTGGGGGGCCATTGCCCCCCCCCCAAAAGAGCTGCCCCTACCTGGGCAGGGGTAGGGACATAAGCAATCACCCACCACTAGCTTCTTTCAGCCGCTGCTGTGGCAGCCTGGAGGAACCGCGAGCATCCGTGCTCTTCCCTTTCCTTTCCTTCCATGCCTTTCGCTCACTCCCTCCACCCCCCCGTCCTTGGCAAAGCATAATGAAAACATGCGCTGGGCCATACTCCTGCTGCAAACACTGCTGCCAGCTTCCCTCATCCACCTCATAATGTAAATTCCTGTTTCCGGAGAGAAGAGGAGGGAAGCCGGCAACAGCGCATATAGGAGCACAGTCCTGCGCACATTTTTATTTTGTTTTGTAGCTGCATCAGGTGTGGGGGGGGATGGAGAGAGTGAGCAAGAGGCAGGGAAGGGTAGAGCATGGAAGCTTGTGGTTCCTCCAGGCCACCACAGCAGTAGCTAGGAGGAGAAGCTAGTAGTTTAGCACCTATGTCCCTAACCTTGCCCTGGGGGGGGGGGGGGGGGGGTGGAGAGAGTGAGCAAGAGGACAGGTGAGGCAGGAGAGAAAAGATCCTGGATGGCTGCATCAGCGAAGGAGAGTGAGGGAGGACATTCTAGATGGAAAGGAGAGACACTGGATGGAATGGGAAAAGCCTGGAAACAGTGAATGGAAGAGGATAGAGAGGAGGATACAGTGAATAGAAGGGGGAGGCAATGGAAGGGGGAAGAAGAGACACAATTGAAAGGAATGAGAGAGAGAGATGGGAGATGCTGCAAAGGGGAGAGACAGAGGGGAGATGCTCAATGGAGAGGTGAGGCAGAGTTGCTTGATGGAGGGATGACAAGGAGACAGTGGATGGAAAGGAATGAGGGAAGATGTTGATGCTAAATGGAAGGGGGAAGAAGAGACACAATTGAAAGGAATGAGAGAGAGAGAGAGATGGGAGATGCTGCAAAGGGGGGGAGAAAGGGGGAGATACTGGATGGAAGGGGATGAGAGATGGAAGATGTTGGATGGAAGGGGAAGGTGAGAGATGCTGGATGGAAGGGGGAGGTGAGAGACAGAAGGAAGGGGGAGAGAGAGAGAGCGGAGACACTGGATGAAAGGGGAAGAGAGAGAGGGAGGAGATACTAGATGGAAGGGAGAGAGAGAGAAGACGCTGAATGGAATAGGAGGAGAGAGAATGGAAGGAGGAGAGGACAGACAGTGAAAGTCTGGGGAATATGAGGAAGGGGGCAGGGGTGAGGGAAAGAGATGGAAACTTGTAGGTAGATGCAGTAAAAAGAGGGAAATTGAAGACTGGTTAGTAATAATGAAATCTGGACAGAAAGGCAGAAAAATAATAATGAAATCTGGACAGAAAGGCAGAAAAATAAATGGAAGAAACTGGAAGGAAAAGATCAATGCTGGATATGGATGTAATGAAGAAACTAAAGAAGACAGGAGGAGAGAGGAAAATGACAAATGGAAAACGAAACCCTGGCAAGAGAGTTAGCAGAAACCAGCAGTGGCGTACCAAGGGGTGGGGGTGGTCCGCCCCGGGTGCACGCCGCTGGGGGGTGCCGCGGCGCGCGCCTGCTCCTCCAAATTCGCTAAACTTTGTTCATTCGCTGCAGCTCCCTATGCCCCGGAACAGGTTACTTCCTGTTCCGGGGCAGAGGGAGCTGCAGCGAACAAACGAAGTTTAGCGAAATTGGGGGAGCAGGCGCGCGCCGCGGCACCCCCCCCCAGCGGTGTGCACCCAGGGGGGTGTCATCTAGCGGGGGGGGGGGGGTGTGCTGCACCTGGGGAGGGCGCACCGGTGCTCCGCCCTGGGTGCCATCGAATCCAGGAACGCCACTGGAAACCAGAGACTGGAATCAATATAATTAGAAACCGGCAAAAGATTAGAAGCTGGCAAAATAATTGGTTTGACCATTAGATGACTGAGGGGTAAAAGGGGCAATCAGGGAAGACAAACCATAGTGGAGAGATTAAATGAATTCTTTGCTTCGGTCTTCACCAAGGAAGATTTGGGAGAGATACCGGTGCCAGAAATGGTATTCAAAGCTGACATGTCAGAGAAACTGAATGAAATCTCTAAAAACCTGGAGCTCAATTTGACAAATTGAAGAGTAGCAAATCAGAGTAGCAAATCTCCTGGACCAGATGGTATTCATCCCAGAGTACTAACAGATTGAAAAATTAACTTGCGGAACTACTGTTAGTAATATGTAATTTATCCTTAAAATCGAGCATGGTACCGGAAGATTGGAGGGTGGTCAATGTAACGCCAACTTCTTTAAAAAGTTCCAGAGGAGATCCAGGAAATTATAGACTAGTGAGATTGACGTTAGTGCCAGGCAAAATGGTAGAGACTATTATAAAGAACAAAATTACAGAGCATATTCAAAAGCATGGATTAATGAGACAAAGCCAACATGGATTTAGTGAAGGGAAATCTTGCCTCACCAATCTATTATATTTCTTTGAAGGGGTGAACAAACATGTCGATAAAGGTGAGCCAGTCAATATTGTGATACTGTGTATCTGGATTTTCAAAAGGCATTTGACAAAGTACCTCATGAAAGACTCCAGAGGAAATTGGAGAGTCATGGGATAGGATGTAGTGTCTTATTGTGGATTAAAAACTGGTTAAAAGGTAGAAAACAGAGAGTAGGATTAAATAGTCAGTATTCTCAATGGAGAAGGGTAGGTAGTGGGGTTCCTCAGGGGTCTGTGCTGGGACCGCTGCTTTTTAACATATTTATAAATGATCTAGAGATGGGAGTAACTAGTGCGGTAATTAAATTGGCTGATGATACAAAGTTATTCAAAGTTCCCTTGGTGCTAGCTCATTTCAGTGAAAAAATCATCACTGTCCAATAAACTGGGTTCCTATCCAGTCTATTTGTTTTTAGATAACCATAATGAGTATATATGAGATGTAAATATGCAAATGATTATAATAATGTGTCACAGCCTACATTTTGACCCCTCCCCCCCCTCAAAGGAACAGTCGAACTAAGCTTATGAGGCATTTAAACATTTCTATCATATCTCTCCTCTATCTTTCTTCCAAAGTACATATACTGAGATCTTTGTCTGTCCCCGAACACTGACTATTTTAATAGCCGCCCTCTGGACTGAATCCATCATGTGTTATGACTCGGTAGAAGTGAGCCCCTGTGCCCCAACTGAGCACGGCTGCGATGGAGTGATGCCGCACTCGGTCAGGCAGCTAGACAACCCCTAGCTTCACATGGGAAGCGACCACCGTTCACCGGGAGTTGAGCTCCCAGCTGCAGGTGGCCACCAGGACTTCTGGAACCGGCGGGGTTGCACAGCCGCTGACCAGGATGGCTGAGAACAGACACAGTCCAGAACCAGTACTCCGAAAGGCAAGAATAATCAAAATCAGTCCAGGGTCAAGGCAGGCAGCAAACAAGCGAAATCCAAGAAAACTAGCCAAGGTCCAATACACAGGAAAACAGGAGCTGAAGATAGCCAGCAAACAGCACTCAAGAGCAACTCCTCAGAACAATTGAGGCCGAAGCAATGAAGGACTGAAGGCAGGGCTTTAAATAGTGTTGGAATCAATCTCAAACATGTGCATCTGATTCAAGATGGCTGCCCCCATCAGCAGAGCTGCCTCCGTCCAAATATGGGCTTCCTTCCTGAAGCTAATCAACACCAAGATGGCTTCCTAGGATAAGATCTATCCAAGATGGCTGACTCTTGAGCTATCCAAGATGGCTGCAGACATTGATCCAACCAAGATGACGGCTGCCAGAAATAGGAAACAGAAACAGACCCATCCTGGAGAAACCACATCCAAAATAGCCGGCTATCTCTGCCGGACCGTGCCTCGCCGGCGAATCGGCCGCGCAGGTCTGGAGCCAGGTGAGGACCGTAACATCATGTTTCTATCTTTTTGAATGTGCCGTCTCCAGAATTGTACACAGTGCTCTAAATGAGGTCTCACCAAAGATTTATACCGAGGCATTATCACCTCCTTTTTCCTGCTAACCATTCACCCTATGCACCCAAGCATCCTTCTAGTTTTTGCCATCTCCTTTTCTACCTGTTTGGCTACCTTTACATCATCACATACAATTACACCCAAGTCCCACTCTTCTTTCGTAGACAGAAGCACTTTACCCCCTAAACTGTACCGCTCCCTCAGACTTTTGCAGCCCAAATACTTGACCCTGCATTTTTTAGCATTAAATCTTAGCTGCCAAATTCTGCACCATTCTTCAAGCTTTGCTAAGTCCTTCTTCATGTTATCCACACCATTAGGGGTGTCTACCCTATTGCAGATTTTGGTATCATCCAGTGGCGTAGCCAGACTTGACATTTTGGGTGGACCCAGAGTTAATATGGGTGTGCACTATGTATATAGGTATGAGTAGTGTTTCTTGGGATACTACAAAATAAGGCCTTAGAATGCACTTGATGATGGATTTCTAAGTAGTCTGCCTAACAGCTGCATCAGCGTAAACCACATACATAACAGAAAAATCAATATTTTAAAATATAATTACATTTTCCCATATCTTAAAATTGACCAGACGACATAAGTCTACTACAGTGGCAAACCTCTCAACACACGACAGGATCTTGCAATAAAAATACACAGGAAAGATGTATTCAATTCTGGTAGCACCTCAATAATAGCAATACAAAATCCCTTAACTGTCCTTTTACTTTGTGAAGTAACACTAAATCCTGCAAAGAAACTTCTTAGAGCCTATGTTGCAAATCTCAACACCAATTCTGAACACAAATACCAACAGTACTTTTATAAATGCAGTAGTGCACATACATAACAGCAATACACTTCCCATTGGAAAAGTCAGACAAGTCAGACTCATACAACCCGACACAAACTACATGCCAGCAGAATCTCTCACCTTGGTCACATGCAGAGCACATACCAACTCTCATCAATTACAGAATAGAGGACCAAACATTAGCAATTGTCCTGTAGACTGGCATCAGTCCATCCCTGCCCTTCAGCCTGGCATTGGCTTTTCCCTTCCCTTCCCTACCCCACCATCCATCTCCATAGCCCAGCATCAGCCCTTCCTTTCTCTACCTTACCCTCTTCCCCATTTGTTCCTGTAGCACTGTATCAGCCCTTCCCAATCATTCATTCCATAGATAAGCCCCACCATAACCCCCCACCCTGCCCTTTAGCCTAGCATCAGCCTTGTCCTACCCCATACCCATCCTCCCACGGTCTGGGATCTCTTCCCCCAACCATGAAGGACACCAGCATTAAATATAAGACTTTTTTTTATGTCCTGGGCACTGCAGAGCCCACCTCCACCCAGAAACCTGCCTATATTAAATTTAAAAAATTTTTAAAAATTTGTAACCCGGGCACTGCAGAGAACAACCCCCAAAACCCATCAACATGAAAAATATACAACCTTTTTTAGATTGTAACCTGAGCATTATCACAAATGTATTGTTGGTGGGCTTCTGGGTGGGGGTGGGCTCTTCACTGCCTAGTGAAAAAAGATATATTAAAATGATTAAATATGCCTTGTTTTTTTTACCTAGGCAGTAAGGAGCACACCCCCACCCACCATTACACTGTACACGATGTTAAAATTAAAAAAATATATATTTATTTTACCTGGCCTGGGCAGCTTGGCTTCGGTGGTGGTGGCAGATAGTGTAGCAGATTCAGAGCGCAATCATTGTGCTCTGCTCCATGTGTAATGTTGTGGGGCCACGGGGGAGTGCTGCTGAGGCAGGGCAGACCGGCAGAGTGGAGGAACAGGAACAGAAACTGCAACCGCGACCGCGAAGATAGCCGGCACAGTTTCCCCTCCCATGCAACACTGCGGTGCCATCACGCATGAGGGGGAGGAGCAAAGGAAAGCAGCAGAGTCCAGAAACGTCAGAACTGGATGGGGACTCAGGGAGTGAGTGACGGAGTAGAGGCGCCAGCGTCAGAGCGTCTAACACTACAATGGCTGCACTTAAAACAAAATTTGGTAGAGGAGGACCGGACAGCTGCTGGCTGCCTGGGTGGGCCTGAGCCGAGATTGGGCGGGCCTGGGCCCACCCAGGCCCACCCGTAGCTACGCCCCTGGTATCATCTGCAAAGAGGTAAACCTTACCAGACAGACCTTCAGCAATATCACATATAAAAATTTTAAAAAGCTCCAGCCCAAGGACTGAACCTTGCGGCACACCAGTAGTAATATCCCTTTCCTCAGAATGAGTTCCATTTACCACTACCCTCTGTTGCCTTCCAGTCAATCACTGCCATTAACATGGCATAAGAGAGTGTGCTAATGCAGACCTTATGCTAGTATTCTATAATGGAATCTTGGTGCCAAGATGCAATTATAAATTGGCACTAAGCATATGGCATTGGGAAACCTAGATTGAGGTGCTAATTTATAGAATTGCCCCCTAAACTAGAAGGCTGACCAGTATAAGTACTGTTTCTGAATAAAGATGACCATATTTGTATTTATTTAACACATTTCAAAAGTATGTGTCTAGTTCCAAACCCTCCCCCCCAAAAGGGCATAAAAATATGCAAGAATATGTGATTTTTATAAACACCCATTTCTGTGGATAAAGCCATTGTGGTAGCATGGATTAGCAGCTGGACTGCAGGACCTCATAAAATGCTGCACATACAGGTTGCAGGTAAAAGTCAAAGCATTTTATTTATGTACACAAGGGAAATTGCCAGCTGATTTAGAACAGCAGGGACTGCTGATGCCTTGTGGGTTCTTTTGTATTTTCGGATAACAAACATGCATAAACTATAAACATACACACAATCACCCAGGAAGTAGACACGATAAATATATTTAATATGATGCTATCAGAGTATACAGATACATTGCTTCCGGTTACAAGTAGAGGATCTTCACAGCAATCTATAGCTTTCCATCCACAGAGAGGGGGCATGAAGGGTCTGGACTGTAAAGACTTGCTGCTAAGCTCCCATACTGCACAGAGATGGAACAATGGAGCAAAAAGCAAAAAGAGAGAAAACAAAAAAGATAGTTCCTAGAAAAATACTAGTACATCATTAAAATTATAAACTTGCTTTGCCTGGCCCAAACAGGGCAGGACCTGTCCAGGATAACCAATCAGAACCTGCCAAGGTAACAAAAGGGATTATTTATTTATTTATTTATTACATTTATACCCCGCGCCTTCCCACTAATGCAGGTTTAATGTGGCTTACATATTAATTGGGATTACATAATATTGACAGAGAAAATATAAGTGAAGTGTAGTAGAATAATAAGAGAGATTGGTAGATAGAGAGAGGTAAGGGTGAAGGGAGTAGGAGAGGTATAAGCATGGGGTAGGTGGGCATAGGAGGAGGGGTAATGTAGGTGGGAGGGGGATGGGACACGGGATAGACATAGGAAATTTAGGTGGTAGATGTAGATGTTGTCATTGACTCCTGGATATGTGTTGGGTAAATGGGTTCATAGGATTAGTTTGGGTCATTTGGGTAGGCTTGCTTGAACAGATGGGTTTTTAGAGATTTATGAAAGGGCAGATATTCACTGATTGATCGGATAGGTCTGAGGATGTTTCTCTCCCTCAGAGTTACTAACTGATAAGGGAGCTGAAGGCTCCTTGGCTGTGGCAGGGGGATTCAATACTGAAACAGTGTAAATAGGGCATGCCAGATAAGAAAAACAGGCAAAGGCCAAAGGTAAGACATTAAATGAAGGCTTGCAGCCTTGTAAGCCCAATTTCCAGTAACAGAAGCAAGTCAGGTTTTTTCCCATGCTGCTATGTTTCCTCACAGGCTTGGTAATTCTAATAAAGTTTATTCAAGCACAATCACAGTTTCAGTAACTTATCCCTGATATGGATCCCACTTTAATATGCAACAAATTTTCTCAAGCATAATCACAGTTCCCATAGCCTGTCCCAGACATGGCTCCATAGTTCAAATAGCCAAGGGATAATTGGCCTACCTTGGAAGTGTTCAATGAACTCTCACACAATCCTTGGAGGCTTAGACTTGAGCTTCTTACAACACAGGGTGCAAGCATTTGAGCTAGGGTCACCCCTCTTCCCTAGAACTCCCCTCAAGTACTGCAGCCAAGCCATAACTCTCTGGAAGGATTCATGCTCAGGTTCTCCCCATCCTGTTCTGCCAGACATCCTGCTCGCTTCTTGAGCCCCGCCCTCCAGGCGAGACAGGCTAACTAGGCCTTAACTTACCTCAGCTCTAGCCTCAGTGAGGGAGTGTCCTTAAGGAAATCCTAACTTGTAACAACCATTCCTTTACAGCCATGTTTACTTGTCGAAATGGCTTCAAAAAGTTTCCTCCCTATGTAGCAACACCTCACTAGATTATCCCCAGGGCCGTGCTAACACGGTAAGCGAGGTAAGCATGGCAGGGGGGCACTTCCCTCTGGGGGGCGCCGCCGCACCATGCTCACCTCGCTCGCCCTCCCGCAACATCCCTTTTCTTTTTTTTTCTTTTTAAATTTACCTCCGTGGTGGCGGTTCCGGCAGCGCAGCGTCAGGGAAGGAGGCGGCGCTCCCGACATCTCTAGCCTTCCCTTCGCTGTGATCCGCCTTCTTCTGACGTCAAGGATGATGTCAGAAGAAGGCGGAACACAGCGAAGGGAAGGCTAGACGTCGGGAGCGCCGCCTCCTTCCCTGACGCTGCGCTGCCAGAACCGCCACGGAGGTAAATTTAAAAAGAAAAAAAAAGAAAAGGGATGTTGGGGGGAGAGAAGAGGGAGGGCAGTTGAACAATGGGAGCGGGAGGGCAGGGGAGAAACGAGAGCATGGATGCGAAGGGGGGGGAGAAGCGGGCGGGCCAGGCTGGGACATGGGAGCGAGAGAGAGGAGCATGGATGCGAGGGGGGGTCATGGAAGGGAGAGAGGGGAATTGCTGGATAGGGATTAATGGCGGGGGCAGGGGACAGAGGAGCATGGATGGGCATGGATTGGGAGGGCAGGGCTCAGGGAGAGAGGGGAATTGCTGGAAAGGGATGAATGGAGGGGGCAGGGGACAGAGGAGCATGGATGGGCATGGATTGGGAGGGCAGGGCTCAGGGAGAGAGGGGATTGCTGGATAGGGATGAATGGAGGGGGCAGGTGACAGAGGAGCATGGATGGGCATGGATTGGGAGGGCAGGGCTCAGGGAGAGAGGGGAATTGCTGGATAGGGATGAATGGAGGGGACAGATGGGCATGGATGGATATGGATTGCAGGGCAGGGCTCAGGGAGAGAGGGAAATTGCTGGATAGGGATGAATGGAGGGGGCAGGGGACAGATGGGCATGGATGGATATGGATTGCAGGGCAGGGCTCAGGGAGAGAGGGGAATTGCTGGATAGGGATGAATGGAGGGGGCAGGGGACAGAGGAACATGGATGGGCATGGATTGGGAGGGCAGGGCTCAGGGAGAGAGGGGAATTGCTGGATAGGGATGAATGAAGGGGGCAGGGGACAGATGGGCATGGATGGATGTGGATTGCAGGGCAGGACTCAGGGAGAGAGGAGAAATTGCTGGACATAGAGGGGAGGGAAGAGAGATTAAGGAGATGAAATGAGGGAAAAGGAAGAGAGGAGAAAAACTGCACATGGATGAAGAAAGTAGGCAGAAGCTGAGGACCAGAAATTAAGAAGAAAGGAGGAAAGGAAAGAAATAAATGGAAAGGAAGCCCTGGAAATGGAGTTAAGAGGACAGATAGCAGCAGAATCAGATACTGAGCCAGCATGATCAGAAAAAGAAAGTCACCAGACAACAAAGGTAGAAAAAAATCATTTTATTTTCTTTTTAGTGTTTGGAATATGTGCACTTTGAGAATTTACATCTGCTATCTTATTTTGCAATGTATAGCAATTTGTTTCTAAGAATATTGCTGACAATTCCTGTCAGTGTGGCAAGTGGTGAGCGATCATTTTCACGGGGGGGGGGGGGGGCACCAACTGATAGTCTGCAGGGGGGCACCAGAGACCCTAGGCACAGCCCTGGAGCCCAAGGCAGCTATGTCCCCTTCATTTGCCGTTAGCCATAAACCTCAGTATCACCCTGAATAATAAGGGGCATTATGAATGTTATTAGCAAATGGCTTCACCACCATTACCCTACACAACAGGTCTTGCATTTAAGTGAGGACTATCTATAAAAGTACCTTCCTCACTCATCAATTCCAGAGCCAGCTGTTCCATGAAGCAGTCACTTATGCACCTAGGAACTTTATGTCCCCTGGCATGTTCTGATGAAGCATCTACCATGGGGACTCAGCACATATTTACTAAATCCAAAACAGAGTTGGCAATGAGTGAGAGGAATAATTTACATTTGGCATTCTGGAAAAATAAACAAAGCAATCTTACAACAATCTCTCACTCGCGATCCTAATTCACAGTCCAAAATTATGCTTATATACACTTATACTTTATAGTGAAAGTAATAGACACAAGGCTCAGATGTTATTATAAAAAGGTAAGCTGTTTATTGTATCATACTGGCAGCAGGCAATAATAGATGTAATCAGAGACCATGAATTGTGCTAACTCAGAATAATGGTAAAGGGTCTAGGTGTAAGATAATGCACACTCAGCTAATCCTTGAATATTAGGATACCTAGCACTCCCAGTTCAGACCTGACAGATGATATCATTCACAACACTGGATCAGGAGGCTGCAGGTGGAACTAATGATGATGAATCAGGATCAGGAGCACAGGCAGCAGGTGGACTTCCCAGCCAGGAAGTCTACAGGCAGGTGATGCCACAGATTAACAAGCCTTCATTCTGGTGGCAAGCTCGGAGCCAGCTGATGGCTGTTACCAAGGTTCTGACAGATAACAGCTTGC
This sequence comes from Microcaecilia unicolor, assembly GCF_901765095.1. Lineage (NCBI taxonomy): Eukaryota > Metazoa > Chordata > Amphibia > Gymnophiona > Siphonopidae > Microcaecilia > Microcaecilia unicolor. The sequence goes on from NC_044041.1 coordinate 159,982,985, forward strand.
ATGGGTGGGTGGGGGGGGGGGGCGTCAAACAGAGGTACCCCCTTCCCTTCAAGAAAAAATCTCAGTTGAGATTTTTCCCAGTTTTATTTGCCTCTTAAGCTCTGTTAGCATCTCCCAGTCTTGTTCGGTTGGTTTCCTCCCTGATCCTCAATCATAACAGCATCTTCTCATATCCCGTTCCATTTATCTGTCCCAGGCATGTTCCAGTTCTGTGATAGTGCTGACTCCCACCACCTATTCTGGTGGGCCATTCCAAGCATTCTTGTTTTCCTTTTTGATTTGTACAAGCCAAATGTAGGCCAAGGCTTTGTAATAACCAAAACACTCATCGAAGCAAATAAATCTGGTCTGGTCACCCTGTGCTTATTCAGGATAGGTTTATAGCCATGGGTACACCATACAGGTTACCCCTGCCATTTTGGAAGCCCAAGTAAGGAGGACCTAACTGCCCATTGCCTTTTTTTAATTACTTGAGTATCCCACCTCCCCCACCCCCAATCACTTCTGCATGATGTCAGAGGTAGGCATAGTAGTTTTACAGACATTTCCCAGTTGGGAGGTGTCTTAGCAGGGAGAGTAGTTTCTTTATAGTAAAGGAGCCCAGATGGTTCTCTGTACTATCATTCTAGCTGTCCTCTAGGGAAGGTTGATGGGGCTCATGAGGGTCTAAGGTCATTGCCCTGATTGCAACCAAAGTTCCTTCTAAGCGGAGCATGTGAGTGATCACTCATACATTTTAGGAGCATCGCTCACTGATTGTCATGTCTCCTACCTCAACGCAAGCAGCGTCCTCGGGCTGCAGGGGGTCCCATTGACACGCACACTTGACTGGCACAGCCCTGAGCTATGTGTGTGTAGTTCTTCTCTGGGTTGGTTCAGAGAGACGGTGGTTGAGGCTCCTTGATTGCTTTGCTTCTGTGCACCTGTTTGCTCTCTCTCTTTGCTTGGTTCCCCTTTCCCTATCAGCTGTGTGTGCTGGTTGCAGGCTCCTTGATTGCTTTGCTTCCATGCATCTGTGTCTGTCTCTCTCTGCCTGGCTTCCCTTTCTCTATCAGCTATGTGTGCTGACTGAGTTCTAGTAGGAACATTCTTTGTCTTCCCTTGCTTCTCTCCTATTGGTCTCCCAGTTTCCTCCTCCTCCTGTTCTTATCCTATGGCTGTGCTGCTTCTCCCTGCCGGTTCCTGCTGATGTCAGATGCAAGTACTTTATTAACTGAGCTCTTCCTGGACTCCATCCTTCAGCTTCTACTTTGGTAGGTGTTACTTGCTCTGTAGTTTGCTTCTTATCTACTTGTCCCTCGTTGCTGACTTTGCCTGTACCTGGATTACTCTCTTGCCTGCTGCCTGCCTATTGACTTTGCCTGTACCTAGATTACTCTCTCGCCTGCTGCCTGCCTATTGACTTTGCCTGTACCTGGATTACTCTCTTGCCTGCTGCCTGCCTATTGACATTGCCTGTACCTGGATTACTCCCCTGCCTGCTGCCTGCCTATTGACATTGCCTATACCTAGATTACTCTCTTGCCTGCTGCCTACCTAGTGACGCTGCCAACTTCGGGATTATTCTTCTTTCTGCTGACCTGGCCGAATCCCTTGGTGCTCTTTTCTCGTCTCTCCACGTAAGTCCTGCCGGCCACCTGCACCTGGGGGCTCAACCTCCAGGGAACAGTGGTCACCGCAGGTGAACCTTGGGGTTGCCCGGTCACCAAGCAGAACCCGGGTTTGCTACATTGGACTCAGCAGCGCTTTACTTGGTACAAGAACTCACGTACAGGACACTGATTTTACATGGTCACTCATAAAAATACCAACCTGACTTTCAAATAAAATTAAACTATAAAAATTAATTAAATTAAATCAATTACTGACCCGATTTAAACAAGTTTCAAACAAAATTGCACTGTATGAAACAGTCTATGCTGTTGTTTCTTTGTCACTACTAGTCTCGTGAAGTGCATTGCTAATACTGGTGCACAAAAATTGTTAGTTTTTAAAACTTGTTGCTCAAACAAAAAAAAACTTTGCTTGCACCAGGGAGGGAACATCGATTACTCCTTAAGGCAATGATTCTCAAACCTGTCCTGGGAGAACCCTAACCAGTCAGGTTTTCAGGATATCCACAATTAGTGCTTTTTTTGTAGGAAAAAAGGTACCAGTACTCATCATGGGTGGGGTCACTATGACTCCACCCATATGGTAGCCATACCCACAGTAGCCACACTCCTTATACCAGCCATGGTGCATATAAACAGGTATCATTGAAAATACAATTCCAGTATAGGAGAAAAAAATAACTTGTGATTTTTTTTTCATTATAAATAATTTCTGTAAGCTGTTACAGCTCCAGTATACCCAGTGCAAGAAAAGACAGACATACATTCTCAAATTGGACATATTCCAAACACTAAAATGAAAAGAAAATGATTTTTCTACTTTTGTTGTCTGGTGACTTTGTTTTTCTGATCATGTTGGTCCCAGTCTCTGATTCTGCTGCTCTCTATCTGTTCCCTTAACTCCATTTCCAGGGCATCCTTTCCATTTATTTCTTTACTTTCCTCCTTTCTTCTTCATTTATTGCTCTACATCCATAGGTAAAAGCTGGGTCCTCCGCAAACTTGTCTGGAGGAGGTATAGAGTGGATCCAGTTCTTGCTTATTTTCTCCATCCATGTGCAGTTTTTCTCCTCTTTTCTCTTTCTCTCATCTCCGTCAGTATGCATCATCTTCCTATTCTTCCCTCCCCTCCATCCATATGCATCTCCTTCCTCTCTTTTCTCTCTCATCCATCCATGTCTAGCATTTCTCCTCTCTCATCCATGTTCATCTCACTTCCTCTCTCTTCCCTCCCCTCCATCCGTGTCCAGAATTTCTCATCTCCCCTAAATCCATGTGCATCTCCTCCTCTGTCTTCACTCCTCTTCATCTATGTACATAATTTTTCCTCTCCCCCTCCCCTCCATCCATGTTCATTTCACTTCCTCTCTCTTCCCTCCCCTCCATCCATGTCCGGCATTTCAACTCTCTCCCCTCCCCTCCATCCATGTGCATATCCTTCCTCTGTCTTCCCTCTCCTCTATCCATGTCCAGCATTTCTCCTCTCTCCCTTCCCCTCCATCCGTGTGTATCTCCTTCCTCTGTCTTTCCTTCCCTCCAACATTTCTCTTCCCTGCCCTCCACTCCATCAATGTCCAGCATTTCTCCTCTCTCCCCTCCCCTCCATCCATGTGCATCTCCTTCCAGTCTTCCTTCTCCTCCATGTCCAGCATATCTCTACCCTCCCCTCCATCCATCCATGTCCAGCAACTCTCCTCTCTCCCCTGCCATCCTCTCCCATCCATGTCCAGCGATTCTCCTTTGCCCCTATTCTTCCCTCCCATTCATGTCCAGTGATTCTCCTCTCTCCCATCCATGTCCAGCAATTCTCCTTTACCCCTATTCTTCCCTCTCATCCATGTCCAGTGATTCTCCTCTCTCCCCTGCCCTCCCCTCCTATGTCCAGCGATTCTCCTTTGCCCCTATTCTTCCCTCTCATCCATGTCAAGCGATTCTCCTCTCTCCCCTGCCCTCCCCTCCCATCCGTGTCCAGCGATTCTCCTCTGCCCTCCCCTCCCATCCATGTCCAGCAATTCTCCTCTCTCCCCTGCCCTCCCCTTCCATCCATGTCTATGCCAAGCAATTCTCCTTTGCCCCTATCCTTCCCTCCCATCCATGTCCACCGATTCTCCCCTGCCCTCCCCTCCATGTCCAGTGATTCTCCTTTGCCCCCTATCCTCCCCCTCCCTTCCAAGTCCAGTGACTCACCCCAGCCTCCACCTACCTCCGAGATCATTCCAACCCCAGCCCCACCTGCCCGCCCTCAGCTCCCCGACTTTCCATTCGTGCCCCCTGCATTGAAATCTATTTACCTGAAGTCGCAGCGGTGAACTGGCAGTGAAAGCAGCAGGCAGGCAGGCAGGCTCGCCTCCTCATCACTTCCCTTCCCTCTCAGCATCCCGCCCTCGCAGAAAGGAAATTACATCAGAGGAAGGTGGGATGCTGAGAGGGAAGGGAAGCGACGAGGAGGCAAACCTCCCTGCTGCTTTCACTGCCGGTTCGCCGCTGCAACTTCGGGTAAATAGAAGATTTCAACGCAGGGGGCACGAATGGAAAGTCAGGGAGCTGAAGGCGGGCAGGTGAGCTGGCCCTCAGAAAAAAGGTGCTGGTATACCATACCGGCGTGTACCGGCACAAAAAAGCACTGTCCACAATAAATATGCAAGAGGTAGATTTTCATACCAAGGAGGCAGGATATGCAAATCAATCTCATGAAAATTCATTGTGGATTTCCTGAAAACCTGACTGGCTGGAGTTATCCCAGGACAGGTTTGGGAATCATTGCCTTAAGGATTGCCTTGTTCCCAGATCTTTGGGAAAGGGCATGTAGCCAGAAGTCCAGGAGGATTGTGAGTGGAAGAATTAAAATATGAATCTTTAGTAGGGTTACCATATGTCCTCTTTTTGAATGTCTTCAGCTATGTCCTCCATGATTTTTAATTTTTAGGGAAATGTCCTCTTTTTCTTTTATGTGCCTATGATCCACACCTACCCATATAATGAGAGAAACCATCTCTGACCTATTAGTAAGTCTGGACACATGGGGGTGCTAAAGAGAGAGAAAGGCATTGCTGATCTCTTCTTTTTCCCTGCTGGTCAAAGGAATTTTGTTCGTACAGCACAACTTTAAGCATATCTCATGCATTGACTTTTACACATATCTCAGAATCCAGTCAAAGTTGTTGAGGGATGTCTGCTCTTCTGATAACTACGCTTGGGCTCAGGCTCAGTCAAAATCAAAACCAGAAGTTCTTGAAAAGTAGATTTTCTACTGCTGTACTGTAAGTAAGTCACTGTTTGATGTTTATTCATTAACTAAAGGCTACAATTAAATATTTCTTTAGCAAAGGTAGCAACCATTTTTATTTTTTCTGTCCTCTTTTTTGTCTAAACAAATATGGTAACCCTAATCTTTAGGAAATGGAGTATATCCTATAAGCCTTCTTTTCAGAAGAGACTGTTTATCTGCCTTACAAGGTGGATTTCCAGTCTGTAGTGAAGGTTGCCAGACCGTTGGAATTACCATAGGAGTTTCTGCACCAAGTAGTGGCATAAATTCTACCCAATCAGCCCTTGTGATCTGGGTGGCAGAGGGAAGAGAGAGTGGACCTCTATAGCTGCTCCCATATCTTCTGAGGTAGATCCTTCCTGCTCCAGGATGCCTTAATTTGAATTTCTGCCACTGGCAGAAAGGAATGGCAGCTAAGGTTCACAGCATTAATATTTCAGAGGGTTCTCACCATCATCCTGGGAAGCACAGGCCTGATTAATTGCAGTTTTCAAGCACATATTGATAATTTGCCTGTGCATTATATCCTATGAACACCAGAAGAAAGGTCTCTTTGGCATGTTGCAAGTATTAAGGCGAATGTTAGCATTAATTTTGAGAGACTGAGATCATACCCACAGAATACAATGTCTCACTCATTAAGAATGTGTTACACCCATTTGAAGAGTCTCTCACACTCAAACTCACACTCTCTGATCTCCCTCTTTCCCTGTTTAGAACCTTACTGCCAGCTCACTTATCCTGATCACTACTTTCATGAAAGGTAAGCCAGAGAAAAGAACAGCCTTACTAATGTACTCTCATTGTTATGTTTGATCGTGAGCCCTTGGACTTAGGCTGAGGCCTAGGGCAGACCCAGGCCGAGGCCTAGGGCAGACTGGGCTCACACTATACAGAGAGAAAGTGTTACGAAGCCCGGCACACTCAGGGAGACTGGAGAGCACCACCAAAAAGGAAAATAGACCACTTGTACGGGCCGCAAGGCCGAACTGGAACCCACACATACAGAATCCAAACGTACGGGCTGCAAGGCTGAACTGGAACCCAAGCACACAAAAGGGAAGGAACAGAGCACAGTCCCAGAAGGGAACACCATCCAGGTCGTGCACACTGCGCAACACACAGTCTCCAACGGAAGGTCACCAGACCAAAGACACAGATACTGACAGTAATAGCAACAACCAGGATAAGGGAATCCACCCGAACAGGCAGCTCGAGCTGTACTACACAGATTAAAGTAATGAGCAGCTCAACAGGATACAAACAAGAGATACCGTAAGTAAAGGATTAAAGGGTAATCACACAGCAAGACAGCTCAAGCTGTACCACACAGCTTAATGGAGAGCAGTCCTCACAAGATTCAAACAGCAGATCAGAATGGAGGAAGCAAGCTCCCAGGGACACAAACAACAAACACGGAAAGAAAGGGGTTAAAGGCAACCCACACAGAGAACAGCTTATAGCTGAGCAACAGCAGAGCTTAAACGGAGGGAGAAAGCTCCTACAGACTCAAAGAACAAATACAGACAAAAGAGAGTAATGGCTAATCACATATAAAGATAACTCACGCTGTGCCACATGCACAGACAAAGGAGAAACAAGGTAAGCTCACAGCTGAGGGAAATAACGCTAGAGCGTCCTGTGCAAGCAGAGGTAGGCTTAAATAGGGTCTGGTATCTGAGGTCATCTGCCTCAGATGCAGGGCTTTTTTTGAGGGGTACTTAGGAGTACTGAGTACCAGTAGCTTTTCCATTGTCTGCTAAAATTGACCCATGGACCCCAAGTTTTAATGAAAGAGCTCAGGCTCTACACACCGATTCTGCCTTGTCATAGATTCTGTGACTGGTTTCAGGGGGCCTGATATTGTGAGGTGGGTCCCTCAGTGATCACCGCACCTCTGAAGGTGGCTTAGCATTTGAGTACCGGCACCTTTTTTGCTAGAAAATATGCACTGCTCAGAAGTCAGCCCAGTCCCTGATATAGCCAATCAGGGCCAAGCCCCTGTCACTACCCTGCTTGTCCCAGTAGGATCATAACACTCATGCAGTGAAACCCACACCCAGGTGTAGTTAGAGTAGGGCTAGAGCAGAGTTGCAATGCACATGCATATTTTTAATCCTCTGTGCAGTACATACTGCAGCAGTTAGGGTCACCCACATATACTGCTATGAACTGTGTGACATGCCATTGCCATGTTTCAGTCTCCAAGGGTAGGAGAAACAACACATAGAAGTGTGGGGAATCCCAACAACAGGTGTATGAAGGGTATTAATGCCAAGGCATGTCACATCAGAATCAGGGACAAAACATGCAGCTACAAGCTACCCTTGGGTTATCAGGTTCTGTGTTTTCATGGTTTTCCTCTTTTTTCTCGAATCATTCTTACAAGGTAATCACCCAATCTTCAATTTTCTCCTTCTAACCCTTGTCCTGTGGTGTCCCTCAAGGATCAATATTGTCTCCCCTTTTACTTAATTTGTTTATTTCCTCCCTTGCTATGATTATTCAGACTACAGCCATTTCGTTTCAGTTTTATGCAGATGACATTCTTCTTTTATCCATTTACCCCCTCCATTGGGCCTTTACAGATTTGTTTGGATAAAATTTTGAAATGGCTTTTTGACCATAGATTGTCGCTTATTGGTTTACAGGGGAATCCCTTGTACCAACCTCCATATTGAATCTATTTGGTACTCCCATTCAACCAGTCTCCTCATTTCATTATCTAGGTGTGATCCTAGACTCTCATCTTACTTTTTCTCCCCAAATATCAAAATTATGTAAGACCAGGTTTTTGGTTCTGAGACAACTTGGATCACTCAGAAGATTTTTTGATTTAACCCTTTAGTGTCCAATGTTCCCGTAATAATATGGGAACAGATTGATGGGAACATTGGACACTATACATTTTAAATTCATTCCATTCCATAATATTCCTATGGGCATCTACATGGTTAGCACACGCTAACTTTTAGTATGCGCTGAAAATGCTAGTGTACCTTTGTAAACAGGGCCCCAAGTCAATTTATTCAGTGGAATGGAGACACACCTTTTTCATCATTGCACAAAGATGCTCCAATATTTTGTCTTCTGATATGACCTTAAATTATATGATCTGATAAACACAATGTTCATCTCAATGCATTACATTGGCTCAGCGTCTTTCTGACAGTTGGAACACCATCTTGGTTGGGTGAAGTTTCTCTCCTCATAGGATGATTTACAAAACCCCTCGAAGAAGCCATTTGGCAAACTAGGATCCTTGTTGGGGTAGTTTAAGGACTGAGGGGGGATGAAGGCACAGGATTCTATCACACTGTTTTCTTTGTGACTTTTGTCATGTAAAGTTTTGGATGACCTCAGTTTTTGGAGTATCAGCATTTGAATATATTTACTAAAGAATTACATGATCATTTGCAGATTATGGAACTACTGAGCTGATACAGATGAGTGACATCTAATGCACATAGTGTGTGGAGATGAACATTGTGTTTATCAGATCATATAATTTAAGGTCATATCAGAAGTCAAAATATTGAAGCATCTTTGCGCGATGATAGAAAAGGTGTGTCTCCATGCCATTGAGCACATTGGCACTGTATGACTTCTGAGCACAAAAAAATTATAAAATAGTTTTAAAAATATATTTATATATGTTTGATGCTACTTAAGGTAATTGAAGTAAATAAATACATATAAAGATTTTCTAAAGAAAACTTTAACACCTGGATTTTGGAGTTAATTATAGAGTACTACATGTATTCATGCACATATTTTATAACTCACCCATGTGCTTGCCCACTGGCAGATATTCTGCTAGTCTGTATTCAATAAGAAGTAATATACACACAGAGGGGGGGAGGGCAATTCTATAAAATGGCTCCTAGACAGAGATGCCTTGAGGCTGCCTGGTAGGACCCTGTTCTGTAAAAGGAACACAGGCACCTACTCAGTGGCATATCTAGTTTGGTTGCCAGTTGCCAGCTCCAGGCACGTCACCCCTCCTCCCTCTATCAAGCAGTAAAGGGGGTGCACTGAGCAGTCACATGGCTGTTGGGTCTGCCGTTCCCCTGCCACGGAACAGGAAGTTGACAACAGAGGGGGCAGGGGACTAGCAAAGCTGGCAGCCGTGCAACTGCTCAGTGCAACCCCTTTACTGCCTGCACCTTTGGCGGACCCCTTGGTTCGCTACTGTACCTATTTTCCTTTATAAAGTAGCATGATTGCCACACAAGTTCACTTTAAAGGTAATAAATAGAAGCAAAACAAAAGAAAGTAAAATAAGGTGATACCTTTTTTATTGTACTAACAATATATTTTTGATAAGCTTTAGAAGGGAGGACAAAAGAAGACTTTTTAAACATTTAATTATATTTTTATTTATTGCTTTCTTTTATAGAATATTTTATTTATTTATTACATTTTTACCCCGCGCTTTCCCACACATTGCAGGCTCAATGCGGCTTACATAGTTAATACAATTACAATAGCAAAGTCTTACAGGAGAATATTATAAGCAGTGAAAGTGAGGTTAGTTATACTAGTTATAGTTATATTAGTTATAGTTATATTAGTTATACACGCCTATATTTTAGGTGTGAGCACTTATGCCAGCCATAGAGTTATAGTATAAATGCTCACATCTAAATGCAGAAGATACGTGCATAACTTATAGTATGCTATAAGTTACATATGTAAATGTGTGCCCCCTCGCCACTCAGACTCCGCCAATGTAAATGCCCACCATCCACTTATAAGTAAAGGGGATATGTGAGTAGTTATAGAATAGCATGTAAGCGCTTACTCAGCATTTACATTTGTATGTGTGCACATCTGTGGCTAACGCCAGTAATCTATAAGTTACATACGTGTATGGTACTTAAATATAGGTGCTCTCTTTATACACTTGCCCCCCAAGTGATCATTTATGCACCTAAATGGCTAGACTATCCATAGGCATAAGAATGGGATGGGCCACAGGAGCCATTTTGAGCTAAGATCAGCCCACAAGCTACTATGGATGAGGCATCTGCCTAGGAAGGCAGCAGAACAGGAGTACCACATTTTATCTCCCCTCTTTTCTCTTCACCTTGCAACTGCTGCCACCCTCCCCCTTCCAGAGGTGAAGAGCAAAGTGGATTCAGAACCTGTGCAGGGCCTTGAAGAACAGGTCATGCACTCATGAGGGGGGATGTGCCAATGGTGTGTGTGCCTTTGGAAGGGCGCCAAACCAAAAGTTGACTCAGAGCACCACGGTCCCTTAAGCTGGCCCTGATGGCAGTGGCGTAGCCAGACCTGACATTTTGGGTAGGCCTGGAGCTAATATGGGTGGGCACTATGTATATAGGTATGATGGATTTCTAAGTAGTCTGCCCAACAGCTGCCCTGCATCAATATAAACCACATATATACTTAATAGAAAACAGATATTTGTAATACATTATCCCATATCTTAAACTTGACCAGACATAAGTCTGCAATAATGGCAAACATCTCAATACACATGTCAGGATCCTGCAATATAATTACAGCAATAGCATATATCCTTCAAACTTTGCTTTATAACAAATGCCTGATTAAGTAAACGTTGAAGTCTTTTTCACTTCCTCTAGCTCTACTCTATCTCCCTTCTGATGCTGACAAAATAAAATGTGGTACATATCCTTCAACTTTACATTATAATATATATGCCTTATTAAGCTGTATTAATCAAACATTTAAAATTTGGTAAATATACCTTTGAAGACTTCTTCCTTTTCTACCTACTATGGAATTTGTCGCATATAGAAAACATAGCTAGAATGTTTCCTCTTATAGCTTTCCTAGGAAAAATGTATTTAAATTCAGGTATCACCTCAATAATAGATACACAAAATCCCTTCACCTCCAGGTACTTTGTGAAGTAAGAGAAAATCCTGCAAAGAAACTTCTTAGAGTCTATGTTGCAAACTTTAACCAATTCTGAATACAAATGCCAATAACAGTACCTTTAAAAAGGCAGCAGTGAATACACACAACAGCAATACACATCTCATTGGAAAGGCCAGACAAGTCAGAATCCTAGATCCACACAAACTACATGCCAGCAAAATCTCTCACCTGCTGGATCACACGCAGAACACAGACCAACCCTCATCAATTATAGAATTAAGGACCAAAAATCAGAAATTGTCTTGTAGCCTGGCATCAGTCCTTCCCTTCCTTATCCTCCTAACCATCCTTGTAGCCTGGCATCGGCCTTTCCCTTCCCTATCCCACCATGATCCAGCCCTTCTACTCTACCCCCACTATCAATTCCCATAGCCCAGCATCAGTCCTTCCCTTCCCCACCATCCATCTGATAACTAGGCATCTGCCCCACCCCTCCCTGCACGCAGCTTAGCATTAGCCCTGTCCTACCCCCTTACCCATAACTCCCTAGTATGGCATCCCCTCACCCCCACCCAGAAACCTGCCCACATTAAATATAAAGCTTTTAAATAATAACAATATTATTATTATTATTATTATTATTATTATTATTTTAACCTCGGCACTGCAGAGACTTCCCCACCCAAAAACCCACCAACATAAAAAATACAACTTTTAAAAAAAACTTGGGCATTGAGCCCACCCCCACCCAAAAACACATTTAAATTTGTTGGTGGGTTTCTGGGTGGGCTCGTCACTGTCTAGGGGGGGGGGGAACTCCTCACTCTCCCCTCCGCCCCCCATGCGAGCATTTAAGGCATACCTTTGCTGGCAGGGATGCCGACTATCTTTCTCTTTTGATCTAGGCACAGGAAAAGAAAAGATTTTAAATGCTCCCAGATTTCAACCTAATTCATGTTTAATGTGGGAATATAAATGTTATAAATAACTTAAAACAAGTAAATAAATAGAAACTCTGGATGTTGAGCACCTGATTCTCATAATATATCTATTTTAGTGGCTCTTTCCAGGAGAAAAAAAATCTCTACATGAATACAATAGTGCTAGAGTGTCCCTATAACCTGCCCCTCCTCCAAATGACACACTAATTACGATTTATAACAATTTACTACTCTACCTATGAAAAGCTGGCATGTTTGAACATATAAGTGAGATTAAATAAACATGCTACCAACATTAAAGAACGACAACATGGATGCAGCAGCTCAAAGGACTGCTTGCTTTGTTTGGGATGATGGTAGGGGAAAGAGACAAACCTCTGAGGAATCCTGACTAGATGGATGCATAAAGGTAGAAGCAGGAGGTATATCGCAAGTGATGAAACACACAAAGCAGTCATGGCAGGCATGTTTCTGAAAGCTGCATGAAAACAAACAGTACTCTATCGTAACTAGCAGTGCAATTGCCCCGGGATATTTATCAAAGAATGTTTCTCTACAGCAGAGGTGTAGCCACGGGTGGGCCTGGACAGGCCCAGGCCCACCCATTTTCCCTCCAGGCCCGCCCATCCTTCGCATGCTGTCACTGCCCTTTTGTCCCACGGAGGCAGCGTTCAGCGTTTCCTTCCTGCCCTGTCCCCAAGCTCCGCTGCATCGTCCCTGCAAGTGGAATCCTTCTCCTTTTCGGCCGTCGCGCTGCGCTGCCGTTCACACAGGCAGCTTCGCTCCTCCCTGCCACGTCCATTCTGGCCCTCTCTGATGCACTTCCTGTTATGGCCGGATGAACGCGGTGGGGGAGGAGCGAAGCTGCCTGTGTGAACGGCAGCGCAGCGTGACGGCTGAAAAGGAGAGGGATTCCACTTGCAGGGATGATGCAGCGGAGCCTGGGGAGAAGACAGGGCAAGAATGAAATGCTGAACGCTGCCTCCGCGGGACAAAAGGGCAGCGGGAAGGTTGTGGATGGGAGGGCCTGGAGGGAAAATGGCTGAGCTGCTGGGACATGGGAGGGAGAGAGGAGGAAGGGACTTGAGGGAAGGGAGAGAGCTACTGGACATGGGAGGGAGAGGAAGAAGGGACTGGAGGGAAGGGAGAGAGCTGCTGGGACATGGGAGGGAGAGGAAGAAGGGACTGGAGGGAAGGGAGAGAGCTGCTGGGACATGGGAGGGAGAGGAAGAAGGGACTGGAGGAAAGGGAGAGAGCGTCTGGGACATGGGAGGGAGAGGAAGAAGGGACTGATGGGAAGGGAGAGCTGCTGGGACATGGGAGGGACTGGCAGGAAGGGAGAGAGCTACTGGACATGGGAGGGAGAGGAGGAAGGGGCTGGAGAGCTGCTGGACAAGGGAGGAAGAGGAAGAAGGGACTAGAGGGAAGGGAGAGAGCTGCTGGACATGGGATGGAGAGGAGGAGGGGATTGGATGGAAGGGAGAGAGCTGCTGGATATGGGAGGGAGAGGAGGAAGGGGCTGGAGAGCTGCTGGACAAGGGGGGAAGAGGAAGAAGGGACTAGAGGGAAGGGAGAGAGCTGCTGGACATGGGATGGAAAGGAGGAGGGGATTGGATGGAAGGGAGAGAGCTGCTGGACATGGGAGGGAGAGGAGGAAGGGGCTGGAGAGCTGCTGGACAAGGAAGGAAGAGGAAGAAGGGACTAGAGGGAAGAGAGCTGCTGGACATGGGAGGATGGGGAAAGAAAGAGGGGAGATGGATGAAAGGATGCAGAGAGAAAGGGGAGAAACTAGAAGGATGTGGAGAGAGGGAGGAGACTGAACAGAAAAGGGTAGAGAGATAGACACTGGATAGAAGGAGAGGGGAGATAGAGACACTAGATGGAAGGATCAGGAGAGAGGGTAGATGAGTGGAAGGATAAGGAGAGAAAGAGGGAAGACACTGGATGGAAGGGTAGGGAGAAAAAGGAGACGCTGGATGCAAAAGAAAGAGGGGAGACACTGGAAGGATGGGAAGAGAAAGAGGGGAGCTGCTGGATGGAAAGAGGGAGAGGACAGAGTAGGGAAAAACTGGAGAATAAGAGGAAGGGGCATGTGGAGAACAAGGGTGAGGAAAAGATGAAAAGCCATAGGTGATGAACGGACAGGAAACCCTGGCAAGAGAAAGACGAAGGAAAGCAGAATCTAGAGACTGGGAGCAACACAATGAGAAAAAGTAAATGGCCATACAACAAAGGTAAAGAAAATAATTTTATTTTTAATTTAGGATAAAGTAATATGGTACCTGTGTTAATAAAGTTTCAGAGACCAATACTTCCTTCCCTAGGTCAGGAGAGGATACCGTAACAGCATTATACTGACCTGAGGCAGGAGGTTTTGGCCTCTGAAAGCTCACTGAAAAGTGTGACTAAATTTTGCTGGGGGAGGGGGATAGAGAGAAAATTTTGTGCCCACCCACTTTGGGTTCAGGTCCACCCAAAATTGGCAGTCTGGCTACGCCACTTTTACAACCTGTAGAGCAGTGGCGTAGCCAGACTGCCAATTTTGGGCTCTTTTAGAGAGCTCCGTAATCAAACACTCAGGTATGCTTTTTCAAAACCGAGGTTGACAACAGACCCAGCCTACACAAAACATAGCCCCAGACCATTTCAGCAATCGCAGGAATCCTGACACTTGGAACCTCTTCACTTTTGAAAGCAGGGTACGCGATTAACATATCTAACCTCTTTGAGCTGCAGCCCTGCCTTCACTGTTGCCGGCTTCCAAGTCCCAGCCGGTACTTCGGTGGCCTGAAGGCTGAAGCAAGAACCTTGAGCTGCAAACCTGATGCTTGTGGCAGAAATTTCCTTGTGAGACCGATCTGCATGCCGTGGGGAACGGAGGTAAGGCAAGGCAGGCAGAGAGCTCCTGTTTTTTTTTTTTTTGCTGCGTGTGTGGCTGTGAGCAGAGCCAGTGAGGCTGGAGCCCTGGCAATTTCCTTAAGCCTAAGACAGAATCGATTGGTGGATCAGGCGAAACTGGGTGGGCCTGAGCCATGTTTAGGTGGGCCTGGGCCCACCCAGGCCCACCCGTAGCTACACCCCTGCCTGATGGGTCTCTTTCAAGGCCTCTCGCTGGTGCTGAATCCACTTTGCTCTTCGTCTCCAGTAGGGGGCGGGCAGTGACAGTGGTAGCAGCAGGCTTGATAAGAGGCAGGAAAAGGGGTGAGTTGCTGGATATAAAGAGGAAGGGGAAATGCTGGACTGTTGGGGGAGGAGGAGGAATGGGAAAAGGCAATATTGGACTGTTGGAGTGGGAGGATAAAGGATGCTGCTGCACTGTTTTGGAGGTAGAGAGGAAAAAAAAGGAGACGCTGAGGTGAGACGGGATGTTGGATTGTTGGGAGAATTGAGAGGGAAAATGGAATGCTGGACTATTAAGGAGTTTAGAAGGGAAAAAGAAAATGCAATACTGTTGGGGTGGAGGTGGGAAATGGTCATGATTCTAGTAAGGAAGAAAAAAAAATTACATTTAAATCAGTGATGAGAGCCGGGGGCACAATTTGGGGTGTGCAGGGGTGAAGCTTGGCCCCATCAACCAAAGAGGCATTCTGTTGCCCCTGAGACTAACATAGTTTATGTACCTTCCTGCCACCTAACATTAGACTCCTCTTTACAGAATTACCCCTTATGTGGCATAAACTTCTACTTCCTGATGCCTTAGATTCATTCAACTTGAGCCATCCCTTAGTCCCTCCAGTCTATCACTGGAATGCTTTTTATGATTCACTTTTATTGTCCTTCATTGTCATCTTTTGATCATTATGTTCTGACCTGAGATCTGGTCGAGAGACATATTTAAGGCCCTGTTTACTAAGGTGCGCTAGCATTTTTAGCCCATGCTAAAAATTAGCGTCCTCTAACCGTGTAGATGCCCATAGGAATATTATGGGTGTCTACATGGTTAGTGCGTGCTAATGCTTAGCACACGCTAAAAATGCTAACGCGCCTCTAGCACAGCTTAGTAAAGTCCAAGATACATACACATACACATATATATTAATCACACACACAAACACACACACACACACATATATTAGTTAGTTAACTTGAATTCTGCATCTTTGAGTAAGAATTTTTTTTCTGTATTACATTGCATTATTTTGACAAAAAATGCAGAATTTTAAATTATTGGGCACGGAATTTCACATGTGTTGGTACAGAAGTCCCCAAGGAGGACAAAATGAATTCCTCACCATTCAACACCAGGGGGCAGGCCTCCTCCATACTTTTACCCCAACAGGCTGCAAGTGATTGAGTATCACTCTCCCCTCACCCCATGAGTCCCCACTAGAGCAGAGGGGAGGAGGTGTGGCCAGTGCAGGCAGCCGGTTGAGTGGTGGGGATTGGGAAGGAAAGGTTGCAGGAGTTCAGACAGAGGCTGTAGTAGAGCAGTACAGGAGTTGCAATGGAGGAAGAGCTACAGGGGCAGAGGTAAGTGTGGAGAGGGCTGCAGCTACTGCCTGAAGATAGTCTCTAGTCCTGGGACAGAACTAATGAGCTGTAGATCTGGGGGAGGGGGGGTTACCTTCTCACTTTGTGCAGCCTGGTCTCACAATTTGCCCCCTGGGGGAAGGACCTCAGCCTATTTCCTCCCCGAGTCCACAGCTAGAGAAGCGTTTGTGGGTTTTTTGAATGATATTTTACAGTGGTAAAAAGGGCGCATGGAGGCGATCTTTTGTTTACTGAGATCTTTCCTCCTCCCACAGCTGTATTTGGGGCCAGGTTTCTAGCAGAAATCTGATCATGAGATGCTATAGGGTGTGTGCTGAATAATTGTGAATGGGTCTTTGGAAGAAGGTGGGTGTGTGTACATGGCAATGGCAAATCTGGACAATGAGGTGTCTTGTGTACATAACGGGATGGGATCTGGGGAAGGGGTGTGAATGCGTTCGTGAGTTACGTGGCAGAGGATCTGGGGCGGCCGCCACTGACACATTTGTAAAAGGAGATTGATGTGTGCAGCTGGAGAGCTTGAGAAAAGGTGTCTTGGGATGGGTAACGTGTCTGTCACACAGGGCTGGCCCAACCATTAGGCAAGACTAAGTGGTAATGTGGGGCAGCAAAAAGCCGCTGCAGTCAAAACAAAGATCCTGACAACCACAAAAATTCAAAGAACCATCAGTGTATACTTTTACCTACAGGAAGGGTGAACACTTTTCAAATAGCTCATATACTTGTGAATGACTTTTGGAAACTGGCCTTAGTATTGTTTGTGTGTTAGTATGTATGCACAAATGACAAAATCTAATTTTGAAAAGCATGATATACTGGGAGTGGGGCAGATTAGGGGCCTGAAAGTTATATGTGGGTGGGGAAGGGTATAAGACTGAAGGTTTGCCTTGGGCACTCAATACCCTTGCACTGGCCCTGCAGTCAATAGGGGGTCCTTTTACTAAAACGCGGCAAGCCGGCACTACCGTTGGAACCCAGCAGTAGTGCCTGTCCCCAACATGCACCATTTCTGATGTGTCAGAATTTTGGGGGGAGTTAGCGCCGGGTTAGTGCGGGAGCCCTTACTGCCTCCTAAATAGGTGGCAGTAAGGGATCCCCTGAGAAATGGCCACATGGCAAGTGGTTCACTTACTGCATGGCCATTTCCATGTTTTAAAAAATAAAAAGCCCTTGACCCGCTGCAGTAAAAGGGGCCTCAGCATGCAGCAAAGCTGCTCGCTGATGCCACCGCAGGGATCCTTTTACCACTGCATGGTAAAAGGACCCCTAGATGTGATTTTGTGCAGATTGGGTCTAGAAACAGGGAGGTGGAGTACTGTGACACTAGGTCCCTTGGGAACATGATATTGGGGCCAATTTTTTGTTAAACACCGGCAGTGGTGTTTCACGTAATCTGTATATTCAGCGCAATCCTCTATAGATAGTGGCACTGAATATACAGATAGTGCCAGTGCAGTCACTGCATTATCTGCTATTCAACAGGGCTAAACTAGTGGGTGGTGCAGATGGGCAGACTGATAGGCCATTTGGCCTTTATCTGCTGTCATGTTTCCATGTCTGTGTTTCTTTATAACTTACTTAGATAGGAGCTGAATAGTGCCATTATCTAGATAATTTTTCCACCCACCCTTACTCTGCCCCTTTTTATATGGATAGCATTGGGCTGCTTAATGATTTGAGTGGCCCGACATTATTTGTATTTCTTTTTCTGCCGTCACTTACTATGTTATGTTATGTATGTTATCCCCAGGATTCTATTAAGGGTGCCTAACATTTGGTGCAGATCTCAGATCAGTGCCCAAAATAACTAATGTACTGCAATGATTTAAATATTGGATCTAACAAGCACTTAATTAGCACTAATTATAATTTGGGTGCTGATTTGTATATGTGCCGTTTTGTAAAAGTGGGGTGCCTAAATTGGATTGTGCACAACTCAAAATGGGGTGTGGCTATGAGCAGGTCAGAGGTGTTCACAAAAGATGTTATCAGTGTTAGAATAGCAGGGATCCATGTCCAGTTTACTCCAGGTTTCAGCTGGCATTTGTCCTTATGCCCACAGTTGACTGCTGAATTCAGTGCCCAGATTTGGTGCTCAACGCTATTCTAGAAAGGGAATGGGACTTGATATACCACCTTTCTGTGGTTTTTGCAACTACATTCAAAGTGGTTTACGTGGAGGGGCATAATGGAACAGAAACGCCTATCTCCATGGGCGTTAATCTCCGAGAACGGGTCCGTGAAGGGGCGGACCAAACTGTATTTACGAAAAAAATAGACGCCCATGTTTTATTCGCCAATGTGTGAGCTGGGCGTTTTTGCTTTTCAGCGATAACGGAGAATGAAAGCGCCCAGCTCAAAAACGAATAACTCCAAGGCATTTGTTCGTGGGAGGGGCCAGGATTCGTAGTGCACTGGTCCCCCTCACATGCCAGGACACCAACCGGGCACCCTAGGGGGCACTTTTACAAAAACAAAAAAACAGGTAAAAGAGCTCCCAGGTGCATAGCACCCTTCCATTGTGTGTTGAGCCCCCCCAAATCCCCCTCAAAACCCACTGCCCACAAGTCTACACCATTACTATAGCCCTAAGGGGTGAAGGGGGGCACCTACATGTGGGTACAGTGGGTTTGGGGGGGTTGGACGACTAATAAGCATTAAGCAGCACAATTGTAACAGGTAGGGGGGATGGGCCTGGGTCCACCTGCCTGACGTCCACTGCACCCCCTAACAACTGCTCCAGGGACCTGCATACTGCTGCCTGGGAGGAGGGTATGACATTTGAGGGTGAAAATAAAAAGTTGTGAAACATCATTTTTTTGTGGTGGGAGGGGGTTAGTGACCACTGGGGGAGTCAGGGGAGGTCATCCCCAATTCCCTCTGGGGGTAATCTGGTCATTTAGGGCACTTTTTGGGGCCTTATTCGTGAAAAAACAGGGTCCAGGAAAAGTGCCCTAAATTCTAGCTACAAACGCATCCATTATCGGCGAAGGGCGCCCATCTCTGTTCGGGTGATAACCACGCCCCAGTTCCGCCTTCGACACGCCTTCGACACGCCCCCGTCCACTTTGTCCGCATCCGCGACGGAGTGCAGTTGAAAGCGACCCAAATTCGGCTTTTGATTATACCGCGTTATTCGTTTTTGTGAGATAAACGCCCATCTCCCGATTTAGGTCGGAACTTGGGCGTTTTTCTCGTTCGATTATAAGCTGGATAGTGTATACAGGTACCTTTTTCTACCTGGGGCAATGGAGTGTAGTGGGAATCAAACCTAGTTCCCCAGGATCAAAGTCTATGCACTAACCACTAGGCTACTTCTCCATCCCAAAGTACCCTTTATAGAATAGCATTGAGTGCCAAATTTTAACAGCACCATTTATAGAATCTGTTTCTAACTGTATATTTTCTTTTAAATATACAGATGGGCAAGTTATATGTTTACTCATAGGAGTCAACTTTTCAACATGATTGAGGGGGAGGGGTGCTAAACCCAATGAAAATGACCTCTCCCTGGACATTGTCAAGGAGTTTGCTCAATATTGGGAGTGTTCAATTATCCATAGAGCTTGCTCATATGCATTCACTTGCAAATGATGAGCATATATATTGCTTTGAATATTGGTCCAGTTGTTTTTAACCATTCATATATATTAAATGAAACTCCCTAATCTCTCATTTGTCTGTCTGGGATAGACTATAAGCTGTATGGAGAAGGGGCCAACTCTTTATGTGTATATATGTACAGTGCCGCTGTCGCATATGTCTAGTAGCGCTATAGAAATGATAATTAGTACTGGTAAGATGGGTCAGAGAAAAGCTACACTGTAAGGTATGCAAGAAAGGAGGGGGAATAGGGAGAATGATGCAATCATGGGTTTTATTTGTTTGGATTTAGCTCATGCCATCTCATTGGTAGTTTGAGGTGAGTTACATAATATTCATGTATGGTCAGTATTTCTCTGTCCCCAGAAGGCTTACAGTCTAAGTTTGTGCCTGAGGGATCTGAAACATGGATTGCCTAGTTCTCAGACAGTTGCTCTTATCACTCCACTCCCATGCTATCATTTTTCATTCTGGTTGCAAGAGATTGGGGGTGGGGGACAGTGATCTCTTACACTATGTGGCAGGTGTCAAGTATGTGAATTGTAATGCAGTCCACAGCATTCATACAGTCAGAAAACATCCTATGCCATGTCATTTTAGGCAAGAAGCAGGGGTGAAAAATATTTAGAAAATAGCTGCTGACCCAAAGCCTATGGCGCCAAGAAATTTGTGGGTTTTTTTGTTTTCTATTTTGCATTTTTTATTATTTTTTTAATGTTTTACTTTTTTTTTCTATTTTACTATCCTTTCTGCTCCTCCTTCCCCAGGTTCCAGCCTCTTTCTGTCCCCCCTTCTTTCCCATTCTTCAGGCACTTTTTCTGTGATTCAACAAGAAGGCCTCACTAGAGCAGCCATCTCAGTCTCCCACCACTTCCGCTCTGTTCTGGATCTTGCTCTTAATCCGCATCCACAAGTGATTCCCAGTCAGCATCTCTTTCACTGGGTGCAAAGCCCTGAATTTTATGCATCCAGGATTTAGAGTTGGACATTGACAGAGAGAACTGTCTCATTCCATATGCTGAAGACAAAGGATTTTTTTTAATTGTTAAACTGAAAGAACCCTACAAAACTACATGATTTGGGACTCCAGGAGTTAAATTCTAGAGCTTTTAGGATGTAATTTTACAAATGTTTTTTTGTACCTATGTTACAGTATATATGTGCAAAAGGTTTCTTATAACAATTTCTGTAAGTACACACAGTACAATTAGGCATGTGCTTTCTCTCTCCCCTCCCCCACCCCCGCCCACAGTCTGGCATCTGCTCCCTTCGTTTCTCAACCCCCTTACCCAAGTTTACCTTCCTTGTTTGTTTTCTAAAAGTGGTTGTCAGCAAAGATTCCTATACCCTGTTTTCTTTATTGTCATCTGCCCCTGAGGAAACAGGAAGTTACTGGCTAGGTGTGACCTGAGGACTGGTTTGTGATACTTTATATGTATACCCATTTGATTTGTCCTTGCCTTTCTCAGGGCACAGACTGTAGAAGTCTACCCAGCACTGTTCTTGTACTAAGTTCTGGAGCTAACGTCGAAGCCCCTTAAAATTTACACTCCAGCCCATCCCTATCTATTCAGTTACAATCAGGGCATAGACCGTAGAAGTCTGCCCAACTCCCATTTTGTTTCCCAGTTACCGACGTCGTCACCCAATCTCTGCTAAGATTCCGCGGAACCATTCCTTCTAAACAGGATTCCTTTGTGTTTATCCCACGCATATTTGAAGTCCATTACCGTTTTCATCTCCACCACCTCCCGCAGGAGCATTCCACATATCCACCACCCTCTCCGTGAAAAAATACTTCCTGACATTAGTCCTGAGTCTGCTCCCCTTGAACCTCAATTCATGTCCTATAGTTCTACTGCCTTCCCGTCTCCGAAAAAGGTTCATTTGCGGATTAATACCTTTCAAATATGGATCCTAAGGAGCTTAGCCGAGATTGGGTGGCAGAGCTGGTGGCGGGAGGCGGAGATGGTGCTGGGCAGACTTGTATGGTCTGTGCCAGAGCCGGTGGTGGGAGGCGGGACTGGTGGTTGGGAGGAGGGGATAGTGCTGGGCAGACTTATACGGTCTGTGCCCTGAAAAGGACAGGTACAAATCAAGGTAAGGTATACACAAAAAGTAGCACATGTGAGTTTATCTTGTTGGGCAGACTGGATGGACCGTGCAGGTCGTTTTCTGCCGTCATCTACTATGTTACTATGTTACTGTGTCACCCCTGTTTCTCCTTTCCTCTAAGGTATACATGTTCAGGTCAGCAAGTCTCATACAGTTTGCAACGCAAATCCCATTCCATTTTTGTAGCTTTTCTTTGCACCGCTTCCAGTCTTTTTACAATTTTAGCAAGATACGGCCTCCAAAACTGAATACAGTACTCCAAGTGGGGCCTCACCAACGTCTTGTAGAGGGGCATCAACACCTCCTTTCTTCTGCTGGTTATGCCTCTCTCTATGCAACCTAGCATCCTTCTGGCCACGGCAGTCGCCTTGTCGCATTGTTTCTTCACCTTTAGATCCTCAGACACCAACACCCCAAGGTCTCTCTCCTGAGTCGAGCTTACTAATCTCTCCCCTCCTATTCGGTATCTGTCTTTTGGGTTTCTGCACTGCAAGTGCATCACTCTACACTTCTTGGTATTACATTTTAGATATTGGTTCATATCTAGGTATAAATAGAAACCCTGAAGGGATAGTTATACCCCATTAGTGAATACTATTACATTTTAACTGCCAGACCCTCGACCATTCTTCTAAGGTTTGGAGATCCCTTCTCATCGTTTCTACTCCCTCCAGGGTATCCACTCTGTTGGCTATTTTCGTGTCATCCGCAAAAAGGCACACCTTTCCTTCCAACCCTTCAGCAATATCTCCCACAAATATATTAAACAGAATAAGCCCCAGCGCCGACCCCTGAGAAACTCCACTGCTCACCTTCCTTTCCTCCGAGTGGATTCCATTTACCACCACCCTCTGCCACCTGTCGGTCAACCAGTTTCTTATCCAGTTCACCACTTTCAGTCCTAAGTTCAACCCTTTCAGCTTATTCGCGAGTCTTCTGTGGGGGACGGTATCAAAGGCTAGATTACATTTAGCACACATCGTTCATCCAGTTCTTTGGTCACCCAGTCAAAGAAGTCAATAAGATTTGTTTGGCAAGATTTTCCTTTGGTAAAGCCATGTTGCCTCGGGTCCTGTAACCCGTCAGTGGTTCTCAACTAGTGTGTCCCTGTCAGGTGGGCGTTGTGTCATAAGGTTTGGTGTAGACAGCATGCCTATGATTCCTTTATAACCATCAGTGCCTGCATGCTGGGAAGAACAGCAATCTTGAGAGTCAGGTTCTTGAAATTCCTGTAACTGGTCCCTATTTCTACTTCCGCAGTACCCCCAATAATAACTGCAGCCTCTAGCCTCGATAGAAAATGTTGTAGGTCTGCTGTCCATAGATTCCATTTGCTATATAGTTTCTGAGTGGCATATTTGCAGGTTTTTTGTGTTGATGCACAGTATCTGGCAGTGGAGGGATTTTGTATTGCTTTTGCTGAGGTTTGAGTATATTTGTTGTATGGCAAATGAGAAATCTGGGACTGATATGTTGTATCAGTGGCGTAGCTATGGGGGGCCATGGGGGCCTGTGCCCCCCAAATTGGGTCTGTTGCCCCCAGTTTGGCTAGCAGGGGTTTCCGACCCCAACCCCCACCAGCTGAAGAATTTATCTGTTCTGCGCTGGTCTCGCACTTGCCTGCTCTCCTGTTTCCAGTCGCACCGTGCATGCTCTCGTTTTAATGCTCACGCATGTTCAGTTTCATTAAAACGAGCGTGCAGTGCACGGCACACTGGAAACAGGAGAGGAAGCAAGTGCGAGACCAGAGCGGGACAGATAAACGCTTCATCTGGCGTGGATTGGGGACCCCCACCAGCAATGGTACCTTACGGTGGCTGCAGCAGGGGGTGGTTGGCGGGGGGTGGGGGTCAGAAGCAGTGGGGGAGGCAGGCTAAAATGTGCCCCCCCCAGTTTGGGCTCTGGACCCCCCTCCCACCAAGGTCTGGCTACGCCCCTGTATACAGCTTTTTGATATGGGATAGACAAAACATTCAGCTAAGCAATTAAATATTTAGACATGCTTTGTTCAGCTGTGAATTTTAGTGTTCTATGTGTCACATACAGGAATGTTGTCTGTCAGGTATGTCGCAACAGAAGAAAGATTGAGAACCACTGATATGTCCCAACAGATTGAGAACCACTGCTCTGTACAAATCCCTGCAGCACCTCATCTCTTTTCCCCTTGCCCCATTTCACCATTGATTTAGCTTCCAGCTGCCCTTAGCAACTTCTAGTTCTACCTACCCTAATCCTCTTTGATCTTTCCAAGGCCCTGCTGGTGGTTTATCAGTTGTTGCCACTTTAGGCACTGACCTAGGAGGCCTCAGGTCTGATCTCATTCCCTACAGTGCCTTCTGACTGAGATACAGATTTCTATCTTGTGTACTCTCCCCTACATTTCTTGGAGTGCCTCTGATTGGCTGGAACACAGATCTCTCCCCTCACCCTGTGTTTGTGATTGACCCTGTGTATCTGCATCTCCTTGGAACACATTTCTCTCTCTTCTGTGTATCCCTTGTTCCCTTCCCCACAGAGCCTCCACGGATCACTCATCCTTCTTCCCTCTAATTGCCTCTACAGATCACTCATCCTTCTCCCCTCTAACTGTATTCTGGTTTCTCCTTTTCAAATTCTGATGTAGACTTTGCGCTTTCTCCATTCCATAGTCCTACAGGCAATAGTTTCAGATTAATCAGCTGATCTTGCAGCCTCTTTCCAGGTATTTCACACAGAGTCCGTGACGTCGGAGAACACAGTGTCCGCTGTCAAAGAGTTCTTGGCAGTTGTCAGGCTCTGCCCTCTGGGCTCATTGAGAAAAGTGCCAATGTTGTGAATCGGCTTCAGAGCCAGCTTACTGCACTTCTGTGACTGGTACAGGGAGAGCTGGTGGAGGCAAAAGTCTGAGTAAACTTGAGCACTTTAACAGTCATTAAAATGCCATTGTATTAATGGGAGCCCTGAGCCACAGGTACCCCTGCACAGCTGGAATTCAGTTGTACCTTACTAACCAGAAGAGAGCTTTTAAATGAATCTTGCTATCTACCTTACAAAACAGCAGCAAGAGTCATTATGTGGCTCTGTTCCCAAATGAGAAAGTTTAGCAGAAGTTGTAATTTCCAGATACATTTTTTTTTAAGGAAGGTGGAGGTGGTTTGTCAGAGCTGTGCAGGAAAAGGGGTGGTATCTCTGGCCTGGAATATCCAGGGCCAGCTCAAGGGACTGTGGTGCTCTGAGACAGCTTTTGCACCCCCCCCCCCCCCCCCCGGCAATCTGATATCTCTCCTTTCACACACACACCCCCACCTGTAATCCAGTATCTCCTCCACTCTCTCAGGTCCCGCCATCCTGCTGGACTGGCTAAGGGCACTGAAGATAAAGGATGCCAAAATCCCAGTCTGCCATCTATCCCTCTAGAAGTTTGAAGGTTGGCCAGACTGGAATTTTGGCACCCTTTTTCACCAGCACTCTGTCTAGGGTACTGCAGGCTAGAAGTGAGGTAACATAGTAAATGACAGCAGATAAAAACCTATATGGTCCATCCAGTCTGCCCAACAGATAAAGACCTATATGCCTATATGGTCCATCCAGTCTGCCCAACAAGATAAACTCATAAGGTATGGCTATAGGTATATTGGCATAGCTCTGTGTGAGGTGTCTCTGTATTGGAATAGCAGATAATGTTGAAGAGGAGGCCATAGGTGATTTGACAGAGCTGGGTGGGTGGGGGTAGTTTTAATACTGGAATAGCAGGGTGTAGCAGGGAAGGTCTGAGGTGAGTAGGGGGTCTCTGTTGGACTAGCAAGGGTACTGCAGGGGAGGCCAGAGGTGAATTGACTCAGTACTGGAATAGCAGAAGGTACTGGAGGGAAGGTCTGAGATGGATTACCAGAGCTGTGTGGACTGAAGGGAAGTGGGCCTTTTATTGAAATAGCAGCAGGTAGAAGTGAGATAGATTGGCATATTTTTGTGTGGGGAGTCTCAGTATTGGAAAACAGAGGGTGGTACAGGGAAGGCCTGACACGTTGGCAGAACTTTGCTGGATGGGGGAGTAGGTCTCGGTATTGGAATGGCAGGGCGTGCTGCAGGGTTGAAGTGAGGTATACTGGCATACCCCTGTGTTGGGAAGAAAGGGGGGATGGGGTCTTAGTACTGGAAAAGCAGAGTGCTACAGGGAAGGCCCCGAGATGCCAAATTACCCAGTTCCAGGCTGGAGTTCTTCGGACAGTCTTGGATTTCTGGCCACCCCACATACTAGTGCATTATGAAACTGATTTCAATGGGTAGAATCAGGAATACAAATCCCACACTGCTTTGGGATATAAGTTCAAAACCAGGACTGACCCAAAATCTCTAGTCTGAAACTGTGTAACTTGCCAGCTCTGTACACCTCAGGCCTTCAGAGTTGCCAAGGTACCCATTCCAGGCGGAAGACTTTTTGGCCAGTCCTGGTTTTAAACTTACACACCAATGCAATGCAGAAGCTTAGCCGAAATTGGGTGGCGGAGCCGGTGGGGGGAAGAGGGGTTGGTGGTTGGGAGGCGAAGATAGTGGTGGGCAGACTTATACAGTCTGTGCCCTGAAAAAGACAGGTACAAATCAAGGTAAGGTATACACATGAGTTCATGTTGTTGGGCAGACTAGATGGACCGTGCAGGTCTTTTTCTGCCCTCATCTACTATGTTACTATGTATTTGTAGTCCATAATTCGACCCATTGAAATCAGTGCTGCAGGTCCCATCATACATCAGAGGTTGACCGAAATCCAGGACCGGCCAAAAAGTCTCCCTCCTGTAACGGGGCAGCTCTGCATGGCGTGTTTAGAAGAGCTGTGCAGGAACCAGGTAGCGCAGTGTAGGGGTGTCAGCATGCATAGACGAAAATCAGGATCAGAGGTGCCTCAGAGCACTAGCAGTCCTTGGTTATTATGTTTTTGTTGTGTTCTTCCAGCTGTACAGAGAGCAAGCCCTGGTGACCTCACGGGATCGCTCCCTCCAATAAGCGGGTTGTAACTAGCCAACCAATCGGCACCCTGTGTTCCTTTCTGGTATTTAGCTTAGTGGTGAAGGAGACAAACAGAAGCCTTAACTAATGAGATCACGGATACACAACTGTACTGTATGTACCGGCCTCGGCGCTGTCCCCGCCCTCACCGAGGTTCACACACGTTTCTGTGCGCCTCGTGGCCTTTAGGCTGCTGCATTCTTCTGCTAGGGGGAGGGGAGCCGCAGGCTGAATATAGGATTTGTAAACTACACAGCTCAGCGTGCATCAGTCTCTGTGAACCTTGGAGTAAACTAGTCGGAAGCAAAGAGCAGTCATCTCAGACTCGAGGGTGGGGGGAGGGTAATGAATGGCGCGATATCGCAGTAGGGAACAAAGAAAGACCCCCCCCCCCCTTCCTGTCCTATTTGTGTCCCTTCTGTCACCCTGTATGACACCGTGAAGGGAATAAACCATCCTGTCTGTCTCAAACCCTTCTATCACACATGAGATAGGGAATAAATAAAGTGTGTCTCTTGTATCAACAGTGCAGGGAATAAAGACCATCCCAGTGTTTCTATATTTTCTGTCACGCTGCGTGACATAGGGCATTAAATAAAGATCATCCCCACGTGTTTCTAGCCCATTTTTAAAAAATAAAAATTCTTTTCAGTAACCATAATCCAGGAGGTAAAATCGACACTCGTATAACGTCATCCAACAGGAAAATAAAGTACAAGAAAAACAAAACTAAATTTATAAAGAAAAAATAACTGTACAAATGAGAAGTCCAAGAGGAAAAATGTCATTATATGCATGTTTCAATTATAAAGAAAAATTATGAAGGGATGGAGGGAGGGAGGGAGAGAGAGAAACACAAAAGTCAGAAATAAAAATACATTTGTGTACATCATACATAAGCTCTCGCTCCTGAGCTGTAATAAACTCCCTCAAGTGATTCAAAGAAAATATACACTTTCCCTAAAATTTAGGGGCCTGTGTGCTAAATGCTAAGAAGCCCATCAATGGGTTTCTTCGCATTGAGCATGTGTTAATTTCATTACTGTGCATTAGTAAAAGAGCCCCTTAGTTAGGCATTTGCAAGGAAATCTCAAAAAGAATTGCATATCAGGGTACTATGTCTCAATTTAAGAAATTCTCCCTTAAATTCCTAAGTTGTGGATAAGACTGAATAACATGACTGTGGAAACACAGCAGTAGTAGTAAAGGGGTCTTTTACAAAGTGCTGGTAAGCCAAATGCGTACTTACCGAATGCTAAATCAGGACTACCGCCCGGTAGTTCTGTCCCGAGTGCGCGAACCATTTCGGGGGGGGGGGGACCCCATGGAAATGGCTTGTGTGGTGGTAACTTGGCAGTAATTGGGCATCGCTGCGCACTGCCGGGTTACAGCGGTAGCCCTTATCGCTACCTCAATGGGTGGCAGTAAGGGAGCTTTTTACCTGCTGTGGTAAAAAGGGCCTTTGCTGTTAGCGCAGGGCACTTTTTCCCGCAACTTGGCAAAAGGACCCCTGAATGCGCCTTAAAATAACCAAGCAATACCAAATCCAACAATGGAGGCCACCCACCATAGTGGCTCTATAAATGGTCTCCTGAGCAGAGGTCTCAAGCAGATCTGTTAAATTCACATCTTGAATGAAATCCACTGCACCTCCCAACCACTGTTTCTTTAAACTGCGCAGCCACACAGCTGCGTACCTTCTGGTAAGAGACTGCGCAACTGGTACACCCAGACCTCTGTCTATCTCCCGCCACCACCCTCCACTGTTGCTGCTGGGGATGCACTGTATATAACTATTTTGCCGGTCGCACCCCCTTCCAACATCACTTCTTGTTCTGGGGCAGAGCTAGCAGGCAGATGTGGCTATTTGAAGTGCGGCCTGCAATGCTTGTATTTTGTTTTGCCTCCACTGCTGCTGATTTGGGAAAGCAGTGGCAGCGGCAGGAGTGTCTTGGGGGAGGGGGAAGGAGGCAAATGCTGGATGAGAGGAGAGGGGCAGAAACTGGAAGGAATTGGGGAGAATGGCCAAATCCTGGAAGAAAGTGAGGAAGACATAGGGGCAGACAGGAGGTGAGAGAGGGCAG
The DNA here is from genome assembly GCF_901765095.1 of Microcaecilia unicolor. Lineage (NCBI taxonomy): Eukaryota > Metazoa > Chordata > Amphibia > Gymnophiona > Siphonopidae > Microcaecilia > Microcaecilia unicolor. The sequence continues at coordinate 160,011,954 of NC_044041.1, forward strand.
ATGCTGGTTGGAAGTGGGGAGGACAGAGGGGTAGACATTGGATGGAAGTGGGGGAGGGGCAGACACTGGATGGAGATTGGGAGGAGAGAGAGGCAGACTGGATGGAAATGGGGGCGAGGGGCAGATGCTGGATAAAATTGGGGAGAGAGGGCAAATGCTGGAAGGAAGTGAGGAGGACAGAGGGGCAGACACTGGATGGAAGTGGGGAGGAGAGAGGGCAGATACTGGAATGGAAATGGTGGAGATGGGCAGATACTAGATGGGAGAAAGAGGGGCAGACACTGGACGGAAGTGAGGAGAGATGAGGCAGATGGTGGAAGAAAATGGGGAGGAGAGAGAGAGCGCAAATGCTGGTTTGGAGTGGGAGGAAATGGGCAGACACTGGATGGAAGTGGGGAGGAGTGAAAGGGCAGATGCTGGATGGAATAGGTAAAAAGAGGAAGGAATTTGATCTACTGCTTTTCTGTGTTGCAATCAAACCAGTTTACATTTTATTATATGCATGTACTTTGCCCCTAGTATGCTCACAATCTTAATTTTTTTTTGTACCAGGGACAATGAAGGAAGAGGGCAGATATGGATGGAAGGGGGAGAGAAGGGGCAAATGTGAATGGAAGAGGAGATAAAGAAAGTGAAGATGCTGGATAAGGTGGGGGAAGAAAGGGCAGATGCTGTGGGGAGAGAGGATAGAGTTAGTGAGAGACTGGGGAATAAGAGGAAGAAAAGTAGGAGAGCCAGGGTGAGTGAAAAAGGTGGCAAGCTGTAGATAGACACAGTAAAAGATGGAAATTGAGGACTGGATAATAAGAAAGAATTAAATCTGGACAGAGGCAGAAAATAAATTGAAGACAGCTAAAAGGAAAAAGAGAGAAATTTGACAAATAAACAGGAAATCCTGGCAAGAGAAGTGAAGATAAGGAAAGCAGAAACCAGACACTGGAACAAACACAATTGAAAAAAGTTAATGGCCAGACAAGAAAGGTAGAAAAAAGAATTTTATTTTCAGTTTAAGATAAAGTAGTGTGGTAGCTGTGTTTATAAATGTTAATAAATAAAAATAGAAATGTAAATAAAATGTTATCTTTTTATTGAATTAATTTTAATACCTTTTTTACTAACTTTCAGAGACTAAAACTTCCTTCCTCAGGTCAAGACCAGATATTTTTTTAATTATTTGGATTTTGCTCACACCTTTTTCAGAACTAGCTCAAGCTGAGTTACATTCAGGTACACCGGATATTTTTCTGTCCCAGGAGGGCTCACAATCTAAGTTGGTACCTGAGGCAATGGAGGGTTAAGTGACTTGCCCAAAATCACAAGGAGCAGCAGTGGGATTTGAACCAGCCACCTCTGGATTGCAAGACTGGTGCTTTAACCACTAGGCCACTTCTCCACTCCATAACAGCAGCATACTGTCCTGACCTGAGAAAGGAGATTTTGCTCTGAAAGCTAATTGAAAAGTGTATTTAGTCCAATAAAATGCTATCATTTTCCATTTTTATGTTTTATTTGTATTTGTTAATTTGTAATGTAGTGTTTGGGATATGTCAGTTTTTTAAAATTTATATCAGCAATTGTTACATTTTCCACAGTGCAGGGGAACATGCATCACTGTTTCTCTATCTCTGGTGTCGCACTATAATATAAGCAAGCCTGACTTCTTGGGGGTTCAGTTTAATATTTATTTCTATTTTTAGTTCATGGTTACTTTATTTATTTATTGGAATTTATTAACCTCCTTTATGAAGAGTTTCACTTATTCTGTACTGGGTGAGGGTTTGTGTTATGCATGTATGAATGAGACATGGTTTTGTGTTAGCATTGACTGCAGGATCGATCTGCACTAATTTGGCCTGTTTAGTTTTCCTATGGGTGTATTGATGTTTTAGTGCCCACTTTGTTTGTAGTTCTGTCTTATCCTAGGTAAGTCCTTGTTGTGTGACTCATGGAAGTTACTGCTATTATGTTATGTTGGAATTGCTTTGTAGATCCTGAGTGACGTATGTAGTGTTTTGTATTACTTCACATTATGCCTGGATTTGGATTTACACCGCACCTTTCTCAGTAATAGCTCAAGGCAAGTTAAATTCAGGTACAGTATTTTCCTGTCCTTAGAGAACTTACAATTTAAGTTTTATATCTTAGACAATGGCGGGTTAAGGGGACCTTTTACCAAGCAGTGGTAAAGGACCCCTGCGATGGTGTCAGTGCGCTGGTTTGCCAAGCACCAAAGCTTCCTACCGTCACTGGTAAGAGGACTTTTTTTAAAAAAGGGAAATGGCTGTGCCGTAAGTGTAATGCTTGTTGTGCGGCCGTTTTCAGGGGGGAACCCTTACCGCCTCCTACTTAGTTCCCATTCTAACCTGGTGGAAACCAGGCAGTGCATGGCGCTAAAAAATTAAAAATAATTTTTTGCCATCGGAAAAGCCACGGGTGGGAGTCAGCACTACCACTGGGCTCCCAAGGTAGCCCAGCAGTAGGACTGAATTGCCGCACGCCAAGCCCGTGGTACCCCTACCGCAGCTTGGTAAAAGGGACCATAAGTGACTTGTTCAAGATCTCAAGGAGCATTGGTGGGTTTGAACCCTGGCTTTCCTGTTTCATACCCTTCTGTTCTAACCATTAAATACAGCTAGTATAGATAATACATATTATCTGTAATGTTTGGTAACTCAGCAGCAAATTAAAGGCTAACAGAGCTGAATCCTAGTGACCATTTAGCTACCAAAAATATTGATAGGTAAATTATTTTATGGTTGCCGGTAACCTCAGAATTTCTATTACAGCTGAACATTACTGTTCACATGGCCAATAGGAAGATGCTGGACTGGGGAGCTAGGATTGAATGAAAGCCAAGTGTTAAAGTACCTGCATGTATTTCCAGATTACTGTAAATATTCTGTTCTATATGTTGTATTATTTTGATTTTTTTTTTTTGTTATATAATTCTCTGAAGTTCATACAGTGTGTATGACACCATCAGTAATAGAGGTACTGGGGGAGGCAGCTGGTAGACAGTGAAGGGGTTCTTCCTTGCTGTGTTCAAAACTGCCCCTACTGCCTCCCCCCCTTTTTTTTTAGAGTAGTGTTCGTACAGGGGGTAGCAGTGTTCCCCTTTTAAGCTGTGCTAAACATCCAGTATCTGAGTAAAATTCAGACTAGCTATAAACTACATGTGAACAAATAGGGAACGCATACAGAGTATGGCTCATGGAATTCTTTCTAGCCTCCCTGCAAGTGTTTTATATATGTATACACGTGTGTGCGTGTGCATGTCTGTATTTGTATCTGTAAGATGTGCTGACAAGGTAATGTAACGGAAAATGCTTGCTCACTTCAATTTCAATTTCAAATAAACAAACTTTTGGAAAAAGAAACAAAAGTGAACAGTCGTCTTTACTTTCTGACAATCTGCAAGAAGAATGACACCATTCCCAAAGGACTGAGGATCAAAAATCCTTTGGCTTCTACTTACTATTCTGACTATGCGGAGAAACTCCTCAAATGCACTAGTCAGAAACTAAGAAATGAACTTATACATCAACTCTACAAGAAAAAGAGAATAATACAAACCCAAAGGGATGAAATCATGAGGAACATGGAGGAACTACATCCACACCTTATGAACCAACTTAAAGAGGACCTGCATAACATCCAGAGAAAAAAACAATACATTGCTATCCGCAAAAAAGAAATAAAGCTGTCTTCTCTCCTGCAGAATCAGAGAGGGGAAAACAGCTTATCCTTGAATAACTACAGCTCTGCAGAACCAACATCCCCAGACACCTTGGAGACACTTGGATATACATCTGAGGCATGTGAAAATCAGAGCCCAAACAAACCTGGGAATACTGATCACACCTTTACAGATGCAGATCAGATGGGGATAATAAACCTCTCGAGCCTTTAATTATCACAGCATGAAGTCTCTGTACTATCCAAAGGACTTTCTTTTTGCCCATCCAGCAAACTGGACTAAATCCAACTATATTCAGACCTAGAAGAATTCTTTAGAAAACTACAACTTAAAGCACATTTCCACAATAGAGGGACACCAAACAGACCGGAATACAGTCTTAAACAAAAGAACACTTATTTCACCCCTCAGGAGGGACAAAACTACAAGCTGGATAATTACATAGAAAGTTTCAGACATAGGGTTAAATCACAACTTTCCAACAGACAAAAGAGAATTCTGTACAATCTTACCCCACCAGAAAGAGCGACCATAAGAACTCTACAAACTAACGAACACATTATCATCAAACCCGCAGACAATGGAGGCGCAGTGGTAATTATGGACACACAAAAATACATTGAAGAGGGGCACAGACAGCTCTCAGACAATAAATACTACAGGAAACTAAGTGAGGACCCCACACAGGATTATACAAAACAGCTAAAAGACCTTATCAAAACATTTCCTACACAAGTGCAGCCTCATCTGAAGAAACTCATACCAAACCAGCCTTCTGTGGGCACATTCTACATGCTACCCAAAATCCATAAACCTGGAAACCCTGGCAGACCAATCATATCAGGTATTGGCACACTCACGGAGGAAATATCTGGATTCATAGAGGGAATTCTGAAACCTCTCGTACACAAAACTACAGCTTCATACAAGACACCACAGACTTTCTGAATAAATTGAAAAATATCAAGCAATTACCACCAAACACCCTTCTGGTCACGATGGATGTAGAATCACTATACAGCAACATTCCACATGCGGATGGCATAGCTGCATGTGGGAGACTCCTAAAAAGATCCACACTGGACCATCAATACTCACCAGAAACTGTTACAAAATTAATCAAATTTATTTTAACTCACAACTACTTCCGCTTTAACAATGATATCTATCTACAAATAATGGGCACTGCGATGGACACCAGGACAGCACCCCAATATGCCAACCTTTTTATGGCTGAGCTGGAAGAAACATTTCTGAATACATATGGAAGAAACATTTCTGAATACATACCAGACCAAACCTCTAAAATACTACCGGTACATCGATGACATTTTTATGATTTGGACGGAGGGGGAAAAAACTCTGAAACAATTTTACTATTCCTTCAATACATACCATCCTACAATCAGATTCAAAATTGACTGCTCCCCAGAAAAAGTCAATTTTTTGGACACACAGTCTCAATCAGTGATGGCTGTATACAAACATCTATATACAAGAAACCCACAGACAGATGCAGCTACCTCCACAACTCCAGCTTTCACCCTTCACATACAAAAAGATCCATTATTTACAGCCAAGCCACAAGATACCACCGTATCTGCTTGGACCCAGGGGATAGAGACAGACACCTTGAAACCCTGACTGCATCCTTCAAACAGGCTACAACCCCAAAATAATCTCCAAGAATATTGCCTCCACCCTCAAAACACCCAGGGAAAATCTGCTACAGTACAAAGAAAAAAAAGCCACAGACAGAATTCCCCTTGTAGTGACATACAACCCAGAGCTGGAGAAACTGAGGAAAATCATAAGGGACCTACAGCCCCTACTCCAGGGGGATGAATTACTGAAAGAGATATTCCCATCCCCGCCAATGCTGGCCTTCCGACAGCCACCAAACGTAAAACACAAGCTGATCAGGAGTAAACTCAGAACACAGACTGAAGGTGAAGAGAAAGGCACATTTCCCTGCAATACATCCAGTTGCAAGCTATGCCAAAACATTTCACAGGACCCCACAGTCATTCACAAGGGAAAAATATTCAACATAAAGGAATCTTTCACATGCTCATCTTCCAATGTGGTATATATCATTCAGTGTAAAAAATGTAACGAAGGATGCTATATTAGAGAAACAGGCCAGATGCTTAAGACAAAATTCAATCTGCACAGACATCACATGGAAATAGCCGGTGCCAGTCAGGCCCCCATCCCTGTGGGCCAACACTTTACAAAACCAGAACACTGCACCAGTGATTTCACAGTAAGAATCCTGAAAGGCAACTTTAAAACAATACAAGAACATAAGACCTTTGAAGTCAGAATGATTGAATATTTTGACACCCAACAGACAGGACTTAATAAGGATCTGGGTTTTCTAGCCCATTATAAACCATACAGTTGTATTTCTGTGTTTATCTCTCTGTTTATCATCCCTCCTCTCACCTTCCCACACCATCCTGTTAGAATATCAATGAAATGCTTTGATGTCCCCATGCATACCCCCACCCTCCCACTCTGTCAGATTGTCAAAGTAATGCTTTGATGTTTCTCTTATATATACGATCTGCTACCACATTTGCTTATTTCCGATCTGACGAAGAAGGGCAACCTTCGAAAGCTAATCAAGAAATGTATTAAGTTATGTCCAATAAAAAAGGTATCATCTTATTTTCTTTTCCATGTTTTATTTTGTTCGATTTCTATTTATTTCCTTTACTCATGAAGAAAAAGCTTCACTCACATCAACTCAGTCCTTAGAGGGAACATTTTTCCCAACACACTCCTTTAATTGTAGCTGAAATATAGTATGCCATAACTATCTGTGTCAGAGAAATAGGTGCTAGGTGTAATTATCAATCATACATTGTTTCAAAATTTCCTTAGTGGAAATCAAACTACGAAAAGGAAAATTCAAAAATCTCAAAATAACTGAGCATAAAAAATTCTCCATTCTTTAAAATCTTACTCTCTAACATTAGATTACCCTTAACCAATGAGGAGTTTGCAGCCTGTAGTAACTCTATCCTCTGTCCTTCATTACATGGCTCTGTCTTCAATTCACATAGAGAGTCTTTTACTAAGGCGTGCTCACGTTTTTGGTGCGCGTTAAAATTGGCGCGCTAAACGTTAGAAACGCCAATGCATTCCTGTGGGTGTCTCTAAAGTTTAGCGCACCCACAATTTTAGCACGAGCTAAAATCGTGAGTGTGCCTTAGTAAAAGACCCTCTATGTGAATTAGAGACAGAGCATCAGGGCAAACTAGGGAGGTGAAATTCCTTGATGAAATCAAGGACTGCTTTATGGAGCAGCTGGTACAGGAGCCAACAAGTGGAGGAAAAATTCTAGACTTAGTCTTTAGTGGAGCGCATGATCTGGTTCAGGAGGCAATGGTACTGGGGCCGCTTGATAACAGTGATCGTATTATGATCAGATTTGATATCGGCTTTGAAGTAAGTACAAACAGAAAATCCAATACATTAGCATTTAACATTCAAAAAGGAGGCTATGATAAAATGAGAACAGTGAAAAAAAAACTTAAGAGGAGCAGCCGTGAAGGTCAAAAATTTACATCAGACTTGGATGCTGTTCAAAAATACCATCCTGGAAGCCCAGGCCAAATATATTCCATGTATTAAAAAAGGAGGAAGGAAGACCAAACGACAGCTGTCATAGTTAAAAAGTGAGGTGAAGGATCTATTAGAGCTAAAAGAAAATCCTTCAGAAAATGGAAGAAGGATCCAACTGAAAATAATAAGAAACAGCATAAGGAATGCCAAATCAAATGCAAAGCACTGATAAGGACGGTGAAAAGAGACTTTGGAAAAAAGATTGCGTTGGAGGCAAAAACACGTGGAGGGGCATAATCGAACGGGGCTGGCCATCTCCGGGGCCGACTCCGTAAATGGGCGGTGCCAACCATATTTTCAAAAAAGATGGCCGGCCATCTTTTTTTTCAATAATACGGTTGGGGCCGGCCAAATCTCGACATAAATGTTGAGATCGCAGGGTTTGAGATGGCCGGCTTTGGTTTTCGCCCATAATGGAAACGAAGCTGGCCATCTCAGACCCGGTCAAATCCAAGCCACTTGGTTGTGGGAGGGGCCAGCATTTGTAGTGCACTGGTCCCCCTCACATGCCAGGGCACTAACCAGGCACCCTAGGGGGCACTACAGTGGACCTCACAAATTGGTCCCAGGTGCATACCTCCCTTACCTTGGGTGCTGAGCCCCCCAACCTCCCCCAAACCCACTCCCCACAATTATATACCACTACCATAGCCCTAAGGGGTGAAGGGGGGCACCTACATGTGGGTACAGTGGGTTTCGGGTGGGTTTTGAAGGGCTCCCATTTTCCACCACAAGTGTAACAGGTGGGGGGGGGGGGGTGGGCCTGGGTCTGCCTGCCTGAAGTCCACTGCACCCACTAAAACTGCTCCAGGGACCTGTATACTGCTGCGATGGACCTGAGTATGACATTTGAGGCTGGCATAGAGGCTGGCCAAAAAAGTTTTTAAAGTTTTTTTTAGGGTGGGAGGGGGTTAGTGACCACTGGGGGAGTCAGGGGAGGTGATCCCTGATTCCCTCTGGTGGTCATCTGGTCAGTTCGGGCACTTTTTGGGGACTTGGACCTGAAAAAAAGGGACCAAATTAAGTGGACCAAATTCTCGCCAGGGATGCCCTTCTTTTTTCCATTATCGGCCGAGGGCACCCATCTCTTAAGCATGCTCCGGCACGCCCTGTCCCGCCTTCGCTACCCTTCTGACACGCCCCCGGGAACTTTGGCCGTCCCGGCGACGGAAAGTAGTTGGCGCTGGCCAAAATCGGCTTTCGATTATACCGTTTTGGCCGGGCTCAAGAGATCTCCAGCCATCTCCCAATTTGTGTCGGAAGATGGCCGGCGATCTCCTTCGAAAATAAGCTGGATAGTAAAACATTTTTGTTAGGTATATTAAAAGCAAAAAGCCAGCAAAAAAATGAGTTGGACCACTAGATGACCGAGGGGTAAAAGGGACATTCAGAGAAGACAAAGCCATAGCTGAGAGATTAAATGCATTCTTTGCTTCGGTCTTCACCAAGGAAGATTTGGGAGCATGGGCGTAGTTTGCCTATTTCATTTGGGGGGGGCAAAGGATGGGGCAGGGCATATTAGCATATTCATTTGCATATATGTATGCAAATGAATATGCTAATATGGAGGAAGGGAGAAAGAGCTGGCTTTTTTGGGAATAACCATAATGAATATGTATGATACATATACATTGTGGTTATTCCCAAAAAAGCCAGCTCTTTCTCCCTTCCTTCCTTCTTTCCTCCTTACCCAGCACTCCCTCTTCCTCTCCAGTAGTATTTCCCTACCCTCTTTCCCATACCATGCCAGTGTAGACCTTAGAAATGCATAAACTCTATATGTAGATCCTTCAAGAGGTAGTGTGTCATGATTTAGGCTCTAAAATCCTTTTTGATGTTTTGGTGCCACCTCAGTAAGGCCAACACACAATCTCTCCACTGCAAAACACTTTACACAAACTTGTGCAAAAACACACTCATAACCTTACCAAACCATAACAGTACTAATTCCAAGGACAGGACGAGCTACAACCTTATGCGTGGAAAGGCAGCACTGTAATTACACCAGGCTCTAAAACACCAGTACACTACCTAATGAAAAAAAAAAGGGCTGCAAATAATACACACTAGCAGAATACTGCACCTTGATCACACATGAAAAACACATCACAAAAAATATGACACGAACTAGAAATAAAAAAATATGAAGGCAAAACACTGAACTAGAAAGTTACCTCAATAAGTTAGACTCGGCATGCAGCAATACTAGAAAAATTGAAACTTACATGCAAAATATCACAGATGCACATTTCCAAAAGCTGACATATTCCAATTAATACATTCTGAATAAAATACTTTTTTCTACCTTTGTTGCCTGATCATTTTGTTTTTCTATTTGCTTTGGTCCCAGTGTCTTCTGTTTTATGCAGTGTCTTCTTTCCATTTGATATTTTTTCATTCATCATGTCCACCATCCTCCTGTGTCCTGTCTACCATCTGTAGCCCTGTCCTTCCTTGAGTTTCAGTATTTATTTATTATTTAGATTTTGCTCACACCTTTTTCAGTAGTAGCTCAAGGTGAGTTACATTCAGGTACACTCTATATTTCTCTGTCCCAGGAGGGCTCACAATCTAAGTTTGTACCTGAGGCAATGGAGGGTTAAGTGACTTGCCCAAGATCACAAGGAGCAGCAGTGGGGTTTGAACTGGCCACCTCTGGATTACGAGACCAGTTCTCTAACCACTAGGCCACTCCTTAGTGTTCTGATCCAGCCCTTAAATTCAGCAGTTTCCCCTCCCTCCATCCATATCCAGCATTTCTCCTCACTCCCCCCCCCACATCCATGTGCATCTACTTCCTCTGTCTTCCCTTCCCTCCATCCATGTCCAGCATTTCTCCTCTCTCCCTTTCCCTCCATCCGTGTGCATCTCCTTCCTTTGTCTTTCCTTCCCTCAATCCTTGTCCAACATTTCTCCTCTATTTATTGCCCTCCACTCCATCCATGTCCAGCATTTCTCCTCTCTTTCCTCCCCTCCATCCATGTGCATCTCCTTCCTGACTGCCCTCCCCTCCATCCATCCATGTCCAGCAACTCTCCATTCTCCCCTGCCTTCTCCTCTATCCACCCATATCCAGCAAAATTCCTCTCTCCCCTGCCCCCATTCATCCATCCATGTCCAGCAATTTTCCTCTCCCCTGCCCTCCCCTCCATCCATCCATGTCCAGCAACTCTCCATTCTCCCCTGTCCCCATTCATCCATCCATGTCCAGCAATTCTTCTCTCTCCTCTGCCCTTCCCTCTGTCCATCCATGTCCAGCAACTCTCCATTCTCCCTGCCCTCTCCTCCATCCATCCATATCCAGCAAATTTCCTCTCTCCCCTGCCCCCTCCATCCATCCATGTCCAGCAATTCTCCTCTCTTCCCTGCCCTCCCCTCCTGTCCTCTCCAGCAATCTCTTCTCTCCCCCTGCTCACCCCTCCTCTCCATATCCGTTGAGCTCTTCTCTCCCGCTGCCCTCCCCTCCCATCCATGTCTAGTGATTCTCCCTGCCCTCCTTCAGCTCCCCAACAGCCCTCCTCTCTGTTCCTTCCTGCCCCCCCCCCCACCGTGCATTTAACCCTTTTATTTTCAGTGGTAGCGACGGCAGTGAAGAAAAAGGCACTACGGGCTCGCCTCCAGCTTCTTCCTTCCCTCACACAGTGTCCCGCCTTCTGCGATGATGTATTTCCTGTTTCCGTGAGGGCAGGACACAGTGTGAGGGAAGGGAGAAGCTGGAGGCGAGCCCGCAGTGCTTTCTTCTTCACTGCCGTCGCTGCCACTGGAAATAAAAGGGTTAAACGCACAGGGGGGGGGAGAAGGAACGGAGAGGAAGACTGTCGGTCGGGGAGCTGAGGGCGGGACGGAGGGAGAGCTGCCTGCAGCGTTGCACCGGCCCTTTGTTTGGGGGGGGGCAATGCCCACCCTCGCCCCCCCAAATCGCCCATGTTTGGGAGAGATACCAATGCCAGAAACGGTATTCAAAGCTGATAAGTCAGAGAAACTGAATGAAATCTCTATAGACCTGGAAGATGTAATGGGTCAATTTGACAAATTGAAGAGTAGCAAATCGCCTGATGGACGGGGTGGTATTCATCACAGAGTACTGATAGACTTGAAAAAATGATCTTGCAAAACTATTATTAGTAATTTGTAATTTATCTTTAAAATCAAGCATGGTACTGGAAGATTGGAGGGTGGCCAATGTAATACCGTTTTTTTTAAAAGGTTCCAGAGGTGATCTGGGAAATTATAGAGTAGTGAGTCTGACGTCGGTGCCAGGCAAAATGGTAGAGACTATTATAAAGAACAAAATTACAGAGCATATTCAAAAGCATGGATTAATGAGACAAAGCCAACATGGATTTAGTGAAGGGAAATCTTGCCCCATCAATCTATTACATTTCTTTGAAGGGGTGAACAAACACGTGGATAAAGGTGATCCGGTCAATATTGTGATTCTGGATATTCAAAAGGTATTTGACAAAGTACCTCATGAAAGCCTCCAGAGCAAATTGGAGAGTCATGGGATAGGAGGTAGTGTTTTATTGTGGATTAAAAACTGGTTAAAGGATAGAAAACAGAGAGTAGGGTTAAATGGTCAGTATTCTCAATGTAGAAGGGTAGATAGTGGGGTTCCCCAGGGGTCTGTGCTGAGACCACTGCTTTTAAACATATTTATAAATGATCTACAGAAAGGAGTAATTAGTGAGGTAATTACATTTGCTGATGACACAAAGCTATTCAAAGTTATTGTGAGAGGATTGTGAAAAATTACAAGAGGACCGTAAGAGACTGGGAGACTGGGCATCCAAATGGCAGATGACATTTAATGTGAACAAGTGCAAAGTGATGCATGTGGGAAAGAGGAACCCAAGCTATAGCTACGTAATGCAAGGTTCCACATTGGGAGTCACTGACCAGGAAAGGGATCTAGGTGCCATCATTGATACGTTTTGAAACCCTCTGCTCAGTGTGTGGCGGCAGCTAAGAATGCAAATAAAATGTTAGGTATTATTAGGAATGGAATGGCAAACAAAAATGAGGATGTGCCTTTGTATTGTGCTATGGTACAACCGCACCTTGAATACTGTGTGCAATTCTGGTCTCCGCATCTCATAAAAGATATAGTAGAATTAGAAAAGGTACAGAGAAGGGCGACAAAAATGATAAAGGGGATGAGACGACTTCCCTATGAGGAAAGGCTAAAGCGGCTAGGGTTCTGCAGCTTGGTGAAAAAACAGCTGAGGGAAGATACGATAAAGGTCTATAAAATAATGAGTGGAGTGGAACGGGTAGACGTGAATTGCTTGCTTACTCTTTCTAAAAATACTAGGACTAGGGGGCTCGCAATGAAGCTTCAAAGTAGTAACTTTAAAACAAATTGGAGAAAATATTTCTTCACTCAACATGTAATTAAGCTCTGGAATTCTTTGCCAGAGAATATTGTAAAAGCAGTTACCTTATCAGGGTATAAAAAGGTTTGACTAGCTTCCTAAAAGAAAAGGCTATAAGCCCTTATTAAAATAGACTTGTGGAAAATCCACTGCTTATTAAGCAGCATAAATTTATTGTACTGTTTTGGGATCTTGCCAGGTACTTGTAACCTGGATTGGCCACTGTTGGAAACAGGATGCTGGGCTTGATGGACCTTTGGTTTATCCCAGTATGGCAATACTTATGTACTTATGAGCCCAGGCCAGTAGCAGGTGCCTCCCCCTCCAGCGTTGGAGCATTTGACCTCGCAAGGGTTGTGGCAGTTAATGTCGCGGCAGTTAGTATCACATGACAGCACTTCTCCCAGAGAGGAGAACCTTCATTGTGAAATTGCTCCTGAGATGTCTTCACAGGAGGGGGTCAGTTTAGCCCACGGGATCAGAGTCCCTTGATTGCAGATATGGCATTACCTCATGCAGGAATCGGTTCTTGAAGCATTGGAGGTTCCTCTTTCGCTGGTAAGACCTGAAGCAGTTACTTTGGACTTGGTTTGGGAAGGTCTAACTTCTCTACACACTGCAATTACTTTTTTAATAAAGGCTGTGGCAGCGTTTAGTACGGTTGTGGTTAAGAATGAAAGCTCACTGTCAACTATGCAATCTTCAGTTCAGAAGTTGGACCAGGAGAGTACTGAGTCCCAGAAATTAAGTGCTGCACTGGGGAAGGACAAGACTGTGACTAATAGAAGAGTATAGAATTTGGAGAATGCAATGAGGTTCCTGAACTTGCGCTTTGTAAATTTTCCTAAGCACCTTATTTTTTCTCCTAATCAGCTCTTGCGGAGCTATTTCAAGGAAATTTTGATGATACCTAAGGAAGCTTTTCCTCCAATCTCTAAGGCGTATTATATTTCCTCTAAATCAAAGGCTTCTGTAGTCCAGGTACATTCCTCTGAAGCAGCTCCAAATTTGGAGTTGGAAGAAATATCCCAGGACAGTTTAGACCTAACAGCATTTATTGAAAAATCTGATTCTGAGGTGGTGCCTTGGGAGACTCTGCTGGTGACTTGTTTTTCCTCAGGACAGGGAGCATGTATTAAAATTATACTTTCGCCATAGAAAAAAACTACTTGGGGGGAGAGAGTACTGCATAAACTTGTTTGCGGATGATATGTTGTTACTGCTTGATAAAGCGTCTTTAAACATACCATTGGTGATGGCTATTATTTGAGACTTTGGTGTTTTCTCCGGCCTTTGCATAAATTTTGGGAATTCGGAGGCCTAACCTATAAGCAACCCTTGTGTTAGTACTATGTTGCCCAATTTTCCTTTATCCTGGGCTAGGACTGGTATTAAATATCTTGGGGTGTACCTTAGTGCGGACCAGGCCTGGGTTTATAAGAAAAATGTGATGGATAGGCTGGAGGAAATAAAGCTGCTCTGCTACCGGTGGAGAGATCTCACAGTGAGCTTTATGGGGCGAATCGCGCTAGTTAAAATGGCCCTACTACCAAAATTATTGTACCCCCTGCAGATGCTTCCACTCTGGGTGCGCAAGCATGAGGATAATTTGTTTCGCAATATAATTAGCTCTTTTATTTGACATGCTAAACATCCCAATATTTCTTTTGCTAAATTAACCTTAGACAGTTCTCAGGGGGGACTTCGCTTACCTGACCTGTGGACTTATAATGTTGCTGCATTTCTGCGCTGGATTCATGAGACGCACTCTGGGGCTAGTTCCTTCTCCCCTGCCGATTTTTGGACCAGTTGGTGTGCGCCATACGACCCATTCTCAGTTTTAGAATCCCGACACCCCCGGAAGTTGGGGGAGTTGCGGGGGAATCCTTTTTTGGTTGCTTTGTGGTGGTCTTGGGTGTGGTGGAGGGAGCATGGCGGAACATCTAGGGGGCTAGGCCTTTTCTTAACTTTGATGGGCAATGTTGACTTCCCCGCTGGCCTGGAAACATCCGCGTTCAGACAGTGGAGGGGAAGTGGGTGCAGGTATCTGGGACACCTTAGACAGTTGGGAGGTGGGAGTTTCCCTTCATTCGAGCAAGTTAAGCGTGCATAGAAGTTCCCCAATTCACAATTTTTTGCAACTATATATTGGTCGCGGAGCGCCAACAGAGAGGGCAGGCGGTTTTTACGCAATTGGATCATCTCTTTTTGCAAAGCCCCTCTTGTTTAAATAAGCTGCCACAATGGTATCAGATGATTCGAGCCACAAGGAAGGCCTCTTACCTGGTGCAAGTGGCTGAGGCCTGGAGTAAGCATACGGCAGACCGTGTATCAGTAGAAAAATTGGGGGCTGTGTTTGGGAGCTTTCACTCTGTGACACCCAATGCGACGCTACAGGACATTCAATATCGAATTATGCATAGAGTATACATTACCAAACAAAAATGGAGAGTTATGGGGTTATGGGAGGATGACACATGTGTTAAGTGAGGGCACTTTTTTACATTCCTTTATGGAATGCCCTACTCTTTCACCACTCTGGTCAGGTGCTTTGGGAACCATTGAGAATACTTTGCAATGCACGTTTGAGTGGTCATATTCAGCAGTACTAATGGGCAGTATGGCTTCCCTCAGAGAACAAGGGCTGGGAGAGGCACAATGTAAATTCATTCTGGTAGCCACTCTGCTCATCAAAAAATGCATTTTGCAGGCCTGGGCAGATAGTGCACCCCCCTCAATAGTTACTTGGTGTAGCCTTATGCGAGAAATGGCCAGTTGGTTACTCACCTCCCTTAAGTTTTCTACTTCTCTGGGGCAACGCCAGTATCGTGATTTCTGGAGCAGAGTCTCCTCATCGCTCCTGACAGAGCACCTAGTAGATGATGATGCTCCCTGAAAGTCCTCATAGTTAGGTGGTAGGGGAGAATGGGAGGATTGATCTTAATAGGTTAATTAATGGCAGGAGCTGTTCGCTAAAGTTGTTGTGGACCGACAGTGGGGGGGAAGAGGGGGAAGGGTAGCAATGGGAAGGGGGGGGGGGTTATTTCAATTCAAAACTGAGTCCGGGGCGAATCTGCTGTGTTCTAGTTATCTGCATAGTTCGTTGTATATGTTGGTTACTTAACCATTTGCAAGCAAAATTCTTATGCAATGCTTGTACAGTGAAGTTATGGTATACTCTTTTTGTATGTCAGTGTTTTTGCTTCTGACTTAATAAAGATATTTTTAAAAAAAAGTGACTTGCCCAGAGTCACAAGCAGCAGTGGAAATCAAACCCAGTTCCTCAGGATCAAAATCCACTGCATTAACCACTAGGGCTACTCCTCAGGCCTTAAATCACATTCTCTCCCCTTTATCCTTTATATCATACTGTATCACATGGGGCAGGGGATAAAGTCCATCCCTGGGCATTTATCTCCCTTGTATCATCGCATAGGGCAGTGATGGCGAACCTATGGCACACGTGCCAGAGAGGGCACGCAGAGCCCTCTCTGTTGGCACGCTCGCCGTCATCTCAGCCAGTTCCAGCCCCCCCTCCGAATAAAAGTCATACCTGCATCAAGCTTCCCTCCCTCCCTCTCACCCAGCACTAGGCCGCCCGAGCACCAGGCCGCCCGCCCTCCCTCCGTCCAAGCACCAGGGCCCCCCCTCCGAAATTTAAAAGTCATACCTTGTCGGGGTTAAGGCAGCGTCGGCAACGGCAGTGAAAAGCGCTGGCTCGGCGCGCCTTCAGCCTTCCCTTCTGTCTCTCAAGCGCTGGTCCCGCCCTTGCAGAAACAGGAAATGAGGGCGGGACCAGCGCTTGAGAGACAGAAGGGAAGGCTGAAGGCGTGCCGATCCAGCGCTTTTCACTGCCGCTGCCGACGCCGCCTTAACCCCGACCAGGTATGACTTTTAAATTTCGGAGGGGGGGCCCTGGTGCTCGGAGGGAGGGTGGGCGGGCAGGCAACCTGGTGCTCGGGCGGCCTGGTGCTGGGTGGGAGGCAGGCCTGATGCCTGGGTGGGAGGGAGGCCTGCCTGGTGCTTGGTAGGAGGGAGGGAGGCCTGGTGCTGGGTGGGAGGGAAGGAGGGAGGGATGCCTGGTGCCTGGGAGGGAGGAAGGGGTGCTGCCGCCTGGTGCTTGGTGGGAGGGGTGCCGCCGCCTGGTGCTTGGTAGGAGGGATGCCGCCTGGTGTTTGGTGGGTGGGAGGGAGGGAGGGAGGGAAGCCCTGGAAACGGAGTTAAGAGAACAGATAGAGAGCAGCAGAATCAGAGACTAGGACCAATATGGATAGAAAAACAAAATCACCAGACAGCAAAGGTAGAAAAAATCATTTTATTTTCATTTTAGTGTTTGGAATATGTCCAATTTGAGAATTTACATCTGCTGTCTTATTTTGCACTGGGTATACTGGAGCTGTAACAGCTTACAGAAATGATTTATAATGAAAAAAAATCATGTTATTTTTTTCTCCTATACTAGTATAATATTTTCAATGATGTCTGTTTATATGCGCCATGGCTGGTGTAAGGGGTGTGGCTATCATAGGGGTGGAGTCATATGTGGTGACCCCGCCCATAATGAGTACCGGCACCTGTTATTCAGGTTAAATTGCCCTGTTGGCACTTTGCGATAAATAATTAGATTTTGGGTTGTGTTTGGGCACTCGGTCTCTGAAAGGTTCGCCATCACTGGCATAGGGCAAGAAATAAACACCATTCCCAGGTTTTCTATCCCTTCTATCACAATGTATCAAATGAGTCAGGAAATAAAGACCATCCTTGGTGCTTTTATCCCTTCACACTATCTCACAAGGGGCAGAGAGTAAAAACTATCCCCTCACATGTTTCTATTCTTTCTAATACACTGTACCACATGGGGCAGAAAATAAAGACCTTTCTCAGGTATTCTATCCCTTCTATCACTGTGGTCAATAAGTCAGTAAATAAAGATCATCCTTGAGTGTTTTATCTCTTCTATCAGAATGTATCTCATAGAGCAAGGAACAAAGACCATCCCCAATCATTTCTGTCCCTTCTATTACACTATATCATAACGTGTAATTAAACTCTGGAATTCGTTGCCAGAGAATGTGGTAAAAGCAGTTCACTTAGCGGTGTTTAAAAAAGGTTTGGATAACTTCCTAAAAGAAAAGTCCATAAGCCATTATTAAAATGGACTTGGGAAAATCCACTGCTTATTTCTGGGGTAAGCAGCATAAAATGTATTGTACTGTTTAGGGATCTTGCCAAGTACTTGTGACCTGGATTGGCCACTGTTGGAAACAGGATACTAGGCTTGATTGACCTTCAGTCTGTCCCAGTATGGCAACACTTATGTACTTATGACAGGGAGTAAAAAACATTCCCCACATGCTTCTATCCCTTCTAATACTGCACCACATGGGACAGAAAATGCCATTCCCAGGTGTTTCTGTCCCTTCTGCAGGGAATTAAGACTGTTCCCAGTCATTTATATCCTTTCTATCACAATTCGGCTCATTTTCAAAACAGAAAAACACTTAAAAAGTGGCATAAAGCAGCATTTGGATGTTTTTCTCACAAAAATGTCCAAATCAGCATTTTCGAAACCTATTTTTAGATGTTTTTCTTTGGAGTCCGTCAGAAGTGTGTCCAAATCTCAAGGTGGCATATCAGGGGCGTGTTCAGGGCAGGACTTGGGTGTTCCTGAGATTTCAGATGTTTTTCAGCCATAATGGAAGAAAACAAAACCGTCCAGGACTAAAACTAAGACGTTTTGAGCTAGACCTGTTTTTATAACAAATAAGGCACAAAAAAGTGCCCTAAATAACCAGATGACCACTGGAGGGAATCAGGGATGACCTGCCCTTATTCCCCTAGTGGTCACTAACCTCCTCCCACCCCCCAAATATGTGATTAAAAACATTACTTGGCAGCCTCTGTGCCAGCCTCAGATGTTATACTCAGGTCTATTAGAACAGCATGCAGGTCCCTGGAGTAGTCTAGTGGTGGGTGCAGTGCACTGCAGACAGGTGTACCCAGGCTTCTACCTCCCCCTACCTGTTACACTTCTGGAGGAAACTGTGAGTCCTCCAAAATTCACCAGAAACCCACTGTACCCACATATAGGTGCCCTCTTCACCCGTAAGGGCTGTGATAGTGGTGTACAGTTGGGGGTAGTGGGTTTTGAGAGAATCAGCAGATAAGGTAAGGGAGCAATGGTCAGATGTGTACCTGGGAGCATTTTATGAAGTCCACTGCAGTGCCCCCTAGGGTGCCCTATTGCTTTCCTGGGATGTCAGGGGGACCAGTGTACTAAAAATGCTGGCTCCTCCTAAATCCCAATGGCTTGATTTTGTGCGTTTTGCACTTGGGCGTTTTACATCCAAATCACAAAACCTTCTATTTTCGAAAACAAAAGATAGACATTTTTCTTTTTTGAAAATTAGGTTTTTTGCTATTTGGATTTTGGACGTTTTTTGCAAAATGTTCAAAATCATACATCATATCGAAAATGCCCCTCATAGTATCACATGAGGCAGGGAGTAAAGTATATCCTTGGGCATTTCTATCACTTTATCACACAGTGCAAGGAATAAAGACCATTCCTGTGTTGTCTCTGAGGGGCATAATTGACGGGGTGCCCAAGTTTTCCTGAGGACATCCTCGCAGGACGTCCCGGCGAAGGGGCAGGGAAACCTGTATTATCAAAACAAGATGAGCGGCCATCTTTCATTTCGATAATACGGTCGGGGACACTCAAATCTCAACATTTAGGTCGTCCTTAGAGATGGAGGTCCCTGGTTTTCGGCGATAATGGAAACCGAGGACGCCCATCTCAGAAACGATCAAATCCAAGCCATTTGGTCGTGGGAGGAGCCAGCATTTGTAGTGCACTGGTCCCCCTGACATGCCAGGACACCAACCGGGCACCCTAGGGGGCACTGAAGTGGACTTCAGAAATTGCTCCCAGGTGCATAGCTCCCTTACCTTGGGTGCTGAGCCCCCCAAACCCCACTACCCACAACTGGGGGTGAAGGAGGGCACCTACATTTTATTTTTTTTTATTTTTGTTACATTTGTACCCCGCGCTTTCCCACTCATAGCAGGCTCAATGCGGCTTACATGGGGCAATGGAGGGTTAAGTGACTTGCCCAGAGTCACAAGGAGCTGCCTGTGCCTGAAGTGGGAATTGAACTCAGTTCCTCAGTTCCCCAGGACCAAAGTCCACCACCCTAACCAGTGGGTTTGTGGTGGATTTTGAAGGGCTCACATTTACCACCACAAGTGTAACAGGTAGTGGGGGTGGGCCTGGGTCTGCCTGCCTGAAGTGCACTGCACCCACTGAAACTGCTCCTGGGACCTGCATACTGCTTGTTAGGGAGCTGGGTATGACATTTGAGGCTGGCATAGAGGCTGGCAAAAAGTATTTTTAAAGTTTTTTTTAGGATGGGAGGGGGTTAGTGACCACTGGGGGAGTAAGGGGAGATCATCCCCGAGTCCCTCTGGTGGTCATCTGGTCAGTTTGGGCACCTTTTTGAGGCTTGATCGCAAGAAAAAATGGATCAAGTAAAGTCGACCAAGTGCTCATCAGGGATGCCCTTCTTTTTTCCATTATCGGCTGAAGATGCCCATGTGTTAAGCACGTCCCAGTCCCGCCTTCACTATGCTTCCAACACGCACCCGTGACAGATAGCAGTTCAGGATGCCCAAAATCGGCTTTCGATTATGCCGATTTGGGCGACCCTGGGAGAAGGATGCCCCTCTTGCGATTTGTGTCGAAAGATGGGCACCCTTCTCTTTTGAAAATAAGCCTATCTCTCTTATCACACTGTATCAAACATGGTAGGAAATAAAGACTATCTTCTGGTGCTTCTATCCCTCCTGTTTGACTATGAGGCATATTTTCAAAGCACTTAGACTTAACAAAGTTACATAGAGGTGCATTTTCGATAGAGCGTCGTCAGACTCAAAATCAGAATAGAAAAAAAGGTGTTTTTTTTAAATACTATTTTGAACAAGGTTTTGTGCTTTGTACATTTTGGGTTTTTTTTTTAAAATAAATGCCGCCCAGATGAAAATGTAGAAAATCAAGCCATTGGGATGTGGGAGGGGCCAGCATTTTTACTAGACTGGTCCCCCAGACATCCCAGTTTAGGTAGTAAATTTCCAGATCTAGATATTGATTCCCAGAGTCTCAATACAATGATACAGGGAAATGGGACTTGATATACAGCCTTTCTGAGGTTTTTTGCAACTACATTCAAAGCGGTTTACATATATTCAGGTACTTATTTTGTACCAGGGGCAATGGAGGTTTAATTGACTTGCCCAGAGTCACAAGGAGTTGCAGTGGGAATCAAACTCAGTTTCCCAGGATCAAAGCCCACTGCACTAACCACTAGGCTACTCCTCCACTAGGGGGCTTTAATGTGTTCAGAAAGGATAAGGTTGGGGAAGAATAAGGATGATAAAACACTTTGGGGCTCATTTTCGAAAAAGAAATCATCCAAAAAATGGTACAAAGTGGCAGATGGACGTTTTTCTTGCAAAAACGTCCAAATTGCTATTTTTGAAACACATTTGTAAAATGTTTTTCTACACAGTTCGTCTGCAGTGGTCCAAATCACAAGGGGGCGTGTTGGGGGCAGACTTTGGTTGTTCCCATAACTTGGATGTTTTTTCTGCCGTCATGGAACAAGCAAAAACATCCAGGGCTAAAAGTTGGACGTTTTGAGCTGGACATGTTTCGTTTATGACTGATCACACTGGCTGATTTGTTTATATATTCACTGTGGGACCGCCAAGGTTATACTTACATATATTGTAACTGGTTCCCACCAACTACTTCTTATACCCACACAGTTCATTCATCAATTCATTTAGTTAGTGCATTTCTCTTGGTGACCTCAGTTGTGCACATTGCCAATATTTCTTAATGGCAATGGATCGTGCACACAGTTCTTCATCGGTTCACAATGCTAGTGAGTTATTTTTCATTATTTTAATTTTTAGAATTCTGTCTTTATATTAATTCTATCATCAAATAGGGGTGATGTTAATGTCCAACATGCATGTTTCGCCCGTCTCCAGGGCTGTTTCAAGGACTGACCCCTACAAAAAATAGAAAATACAATCTAGTTTCAACGGTACGTCGATAGAGATATGTACTATTATCTTCTCATAACGACCATCCGCTATATATTCCCCCCTCCTTCTTACCCTTTGCCGTTTTAGCGTCAGCTCTGCTTCAAAGTTAACGGGTTGTTCCCCTGCAAAGATGGCGGCGGCGTGTTCCTATCTACCTTTAATATTGTAATAGATCTGACGTCACCCACCTTCGTCTCGGCCCCTGATTGGACAGAACTATTGGAGATTTACATGAGGGACGCCCACTCTAATTCAGCATTGAGACCAGAGGGCATAACAGACTGCAGTGTAAAAATATACCACTGCTCTCTAAAATTTAATAACTTATTTACTGATCCTCCCTCCGTCCCTACGCGCACATGCTCCAAAATCCTCCATCTTATATCCTCCACCCGATGTTCTTTCTGAGTCCAATGCTCCACCAAGGGAGCCTGGGCATTGTTAGTGACAATACAAGATTTATGCTCTGTCCATCTTATCTTAATAGGGCGAGAACTCCTCCCTACATATATTAATTTGCAGGGGCATTCAATCGCATATATTACATTCTTTGTTTCACAATCGGTTATATCTCGAGCACCGATCTTCATACCATTCGGGGCACACCACTCAGCCCCCCTCACTGCCAGTCTACACCATTGGCACCTGCCACATATGTTCTGTTGCCCTTTACCATCCCTCCTTCTTGGTTCACGGAACTTAATAGCAACAGAACATATGTGGCAGGTGCCAATGGTGTAGATTGGCAGTGAGGGGGGATGCGTCCCATCCTAGACCTAAGGGCCCTGAACAAATATCTGGTCAGAGAAAAGTTCAGGATGGTTTCCCTGGGCACCCTTCTTCCCATGATTCAGAAAAATGATTGGCTATGCTCTCTGGACTTAAAGGATGCTTACACTCACATTCCGATACTTCCAGCTCACAGGAAGTATCTGCGAATCCATCTGGGAACACAGCACTTTCAGTATTGTGTGCTGCCCTTTGGGCTTGCCTCCATGCCCAGGGTGTTTACAAAATGCCTGACGGTGGTTGCAGCATCGCTACGCAGACTGGGAGTGCATGTGTTCCCTTATCTCGACGATTGGCTGGTGAAGAACACCTCAGAGGCAGGAGCTCTACAGTCCATGCAAATGACTATTCGACTCTTGGAGCTACTAGGGTTTGTCATTACCCAAAGTCCCACCTTCTTCAAGTTCAACAACTAGAATTCATAGGAGCTCTGCTGGACTCTCAGACGACTCGGGCCTATCTTCCCGAGACGAGAGCAGACAACCTTCTGTCTCTTGTTTCCATGGCCAGGGCATCTCAGCAGATCACGGCTCGGCAGATGACACTTCTAGGCCATATGGCCTCCACAGTTCATGTGACGCCCATGGCATGTCTGCACATGAGATCTGCTCAATGGACCCTAGCTTCCCAGTGGTATCAAGCTGCGGGGAATCTAGAGGATGTGATCCAGCTGTCCACCAATTTTCACAATTCCCTTCAGTGGTGGACAATTCGATCCAACTTGGCCCTGGGACATCCCTTCCAGATTCCTCAACTTCAAAAAGTGCTGACCACGGATACATCTCTCCTGGGGTGGGGAGCACATGTAGATGGGCTCCACACTCAGGGAGTTTGGTCCCTCCAGGAATCAGGTCTTCAGATCATTCTCCTGGAGCTGTGAGCGATCTGGAACGCTCTGAAGGCTTTCAGAGATTGGCTGTCCAATCAAATTATTCAAATTCAGACAGACAACCAGGTTGCCATGTATTACATCAACAAGCAGGGGGGCACCGGATCTCGCCCCCCTGTGTCAGGAAGCCGTCCAGATGTGGCTTTGGGCACGCCAGCACGGCATGCTTCTCCAAGCCACGTATCTGGCAGGCGTAAACAACAGTCTGGCCGACAGATTGAGCAGGATAATGCAACCTCATGAGTGGTCGCTCAACTCGGGCGTCGTACGTAAGATCTTCCGATAGTGGGACATCCCCTCGGTGGATCTTTTTGCCACTCAGCTCAATCACAAGCTCCCTCAGTTCTGTTCCAGACTTCAGGCCCATGACAGACTAGCGTCCGATGCTTTTCTCCTTCATTGGGGGACGGGACTTCTGTATGCGTATCCTTCCCATACCTTTGGTGGGGAAGACTTTGCTGAAACTCAAGCAAGACCGCAGAACCATGATTCTTATTGTGCCCTTTTGGCCGCGTCAGATTTGGTTCCCTCTTCTTCTGGAGTTGTCCTCCGAAGAACCGTGGAGATTGGAGTGTTTTCCAACCCTCAGAACGAGGGGGCGCTTCTGCATCCCGACTTCCAGTCCCTGGCTCTCACGGCCTGGATGTTGAGAGCGTAGAATTCGCTTCCTTGGGTCTTTCTGAGGGTGTCTCACAAGTCTTGCTTGCTTCCAGGAAAGATTCCACAAAGAAGTGTTACTCTTTTAAGTGGAGGAGGTTTGCCGTCTGGTGTGACAGCAAGGCCCTAGATCCTCGCTCTTGTCCTACACAGACCCTGCTTGTATATCTTCTGTACTTGTCAGAGTCTGGTCTCAAGACCAACTCTGTAAGAGTTCATCTTAGTGCAATTAGTGCTTTCCATTATCGTGTAGAGGGTAAGCCTA
This sequence comes from Microcaecilia unicolor, assembly GCF_901765095.1. NCBI lineage: Eukaryota > Metazoa > Chordata > Amphibia > Gymnophiona > Siphonopidae > Microcaecilia > Microcaecilia unicolor. The sequence continues at coordinate 160,036,370 of NC_044041.1, forward strand.
TCTCTGGACAGCCTTTAGTTGTTTGCTTCATGAGAGGTTTGCTTTTGTCAAAGCCCCCAGTCAAACCTCCACCAGTGTCATGGGATCTCAACGTCGTCCTCACCCAGCTGATGAAAGCTCCTTTTGAGCCACTGGATTCCTGCCATCTGAAGTACTTGACCTGGAAGGTCATTTTCTTGGTGGCAGTTACTTCAGCTCGTAGAGTCAGTGAGCTCCAAGCCTTGGTAGCCCTTGCTTCTTATACTAAATTTCATCATAACAGAGTAGTCCTCCGCATGCACCCTAAGTTCTTGCCAAAGGTGGTGTCGGAGTTCCATCTGAACCAGTCAATTGTCTTGCCAACATTTTTTCCCCGTCCTCATACCCGCCCTGCTGAACATCAGTTGCATACGTTGGACTGCAAGAGAGCATTGGCCTTCTATGTGGAGCGGACAAGCCCCTTCAGATAGTCCACCCAAATGTTTGTCTCTTTTGATCCCAACAGGAAGGGAGTCGCTGTCGGGAAACGCACCATTTCAAATTGGCTAGCAGATTGCATATCCTTCGCTTATGCCCAAGCTGGGCTGACTCTTGAGGGTCATGTCATGGCTCATAGTGTTAGAGCCATGGCAGTGTCAGTGGCTCACTTGAAGTCAGCCACTATTGAAGAGATTTGCAAGGCTGCGACATGGTCATCAGTTCACACATTCACATCTCATTACTGCCTTCAGCAGGATACCCGACGCGACAGTTGGTTTGGGCAGTCGGTGATGCAGAATCTGTTTAGGGTCTAGAATCCAACTCAACCCCCCTAGGCCCATTTTTGTTCTGTTCCAGGCTGCACTCTCAGTTAGTTGTTCTTCGTAGGACAGTCTCTGTTATGTCCTCGCCGTTGCAAGGCCCAATTGACCTTTCTTTGTTGTTTTGAGTGAGCCTGGGGGCTAGGGATACCCCACATGTGAGAACAAGCAGCCTGCTTGTCCTCAGAGAAAGCGAAGATACTTACCTGTAGCAGGTATTCTCCGAGGACAGCAGGCTGATTGTTCTCACCAACCCGCCCTCCTCCCCTTTGGAGTTGTGTTCTGCTTTATTTGCTTTTCATTTAACTGAGGCGGGAACTGACGCACGCAGGCGGGAAGATGGCCGCGCATGTGTAGTGCGTCCGTTCCGCGCTCTACTGGCTGCCGCAAAGGTTTTGAAGATTTTGCTGGAAAATCTCCGTTCCGGGGTGGATGCCGACCCACATGTGAGAACAATCAGCCTGCTGTCCTCGGAGAATACCTGCTACAGGTAAGTATCTTCGCTTTATGTCAGTAAGGATAGGCCTGGACTTTGGCAGCTGCTTCTTCTAAATGGTTGCTGTGACTTCAAGCGATGGCCTCACAAGAATTCCACAGAAGTTTCAGCAGCCATTTTGAAGAAATGGTGGCAACAAGCTGATCAGCGGCAGTGGGCTGGAAAGAGTGGGGTTCTTTATTTATTTATTTATTCATGACATTTATATCCCGCATTAGCCAAGAGAAAATACTCCGGTTCAACATGACTTAAATAACAAACATTATTGATAAATACATTTTAGATTGTAAACAGAAATTAAGATACATCATGTGAACCGTTATAGAAGGTTAGTATTAATTTATATTTCTCTAGTAAAAAAGGCCCGTTTCTGTTTTAAAGGAAACGGGCGCTAGCAAGGTTTTCCTTGGAGTGTGTATGTTTGAGAGAGTGTGAATGTTCGAGTGTGTGTGTGTGTGACAGAGAGAGAGTGAGACTGGGTGCGAGTGTGTGTGTGAGAATGAGAGTATGTGCCAGGGTCCCCCCTCTCTCCCAGTTCCAGAGTCGTTTCCCCCCCCCCCCCCAGTATGTCTCCCATTTGCAGGGTGTCCCCCCTTCCTCCCTTCCTTCCTTCCTCCCAGTTGCAGGGTCCCCCCTCCTCCCATCCTCCCTTTTCCCCAGTTGCAGGATCCCCCTCTCCATCCCTTCCTCCTTTTTTCCCAGTTGCAGGGTCCCCCCTCCCTTTTTCCCAGTTGCAAGTTCCCCCCTCCCCCCTCCCTTTTTCCCAGTTGCAGGGTCCCCCCTCCCCCTCCCAGTTGCAGGGTCTGTGTGTCTCCCCCCCCCCTCCTTTTGTCCAGTGGAAACAACTGTAAAAACAGCAATGAGAAGCAACTCCTAGGTTTCCTTTTTTTTTTTAGTGTATAGGAATGACGGCTGCTTTGGGGAGTGGAATCAGAGATTACATAGACTTGCTTTGTTCACTTCCACTCCTGTCTATTGAACGTCCAGCAGCATGTCATAGCAACCAATCAGTGGCACTTCAGGAATGACATCACTTTATCTACTCCACTTTCCTTTTCCACGGTTCCAGGCAGCCTCAGAATGTTGGAGGTGAGAATTATTATATAGGATGAAGAAAGATGAGTTAATTCTTGAGATAAGGTACTTAGAGAAAAATGATCGAGTAAATTTACTATTGATGGAGTTAGGCTGATTGATCAGGCTTCAAATGATCTAGAACCAAAATAATGTTATAAGAGGGTATGGTTTGGCAGAAATCAGTAGTCACATTCATTTTAACTTTGATTGTTTTCATAAAAGGTTGAGCTACAGAAATATGTTTTCAGAAGACTTTTGAATGACTTAAATTATCTGTGCATTTTATTATTTTAGGTACAGAGTTCCAGATTTTGTTCCTTGATATGAGAAATTGGCGTTATGGATTGATTTGTAACTCATATTCTTACAGTCAGGAAAATGTAAGATAAGATATTCTCTGGATGACATAATGGCAGTGCGTAGTGGTAATTCGATGAGATTGTACATGTAGGATGGGGACAAGCCATACAGAATTTGGTGAATGAGTACACATAATTCAAACAATATTCTTTCTTTTGTTGGCAACCAGTGTAGAGCATACGGAAGAGGTGTTGCTTTGGCGAATCGTGGTGATCTACATATTAGACGTGTAGCCGTGTTTTGGGTAGTTTGTAATTTTCTGAGTAGGCCCCATTTAATTCCTGCATGTATGGAGTTACGATAATCAAGTTTAGTTAGAACTAGGCATTGAACTAAAGTACGGAAAACTGGTTCAGTGAAAAATGATCTTAATCTTTTTAGTTTTCAATGTAAGTGAAAGACACTTTAGACCACTTTGGAGACTTGTTTCTCAAGAGTGATTGATCAGTTGTGATTCCTAGAAATTTTCATTGTTGAATCAGGGGGATAGGTGATATTCTCATTGTGAAATTTTTGAGATTGATTGGATGATGAGGATTGGTTATTATAAGAAATTTTTCTTTTTCAGTGTTGAGTTTTAATTTGAAGTTGATTGCCCAGGATTCCATTAATGTTATGCCTAATTTAATTTTGTGTGTTATTTCTTGAATTTCTTTGGTGAATGGGATATATATGGTGACATCAGTATATATAAATGTTGGGAAACCAGTTTTCCCATTAAGTTAAATAGGGTAGTCGTCATGATGCTGAATAGGATGGGGGATAATGGAGAGCCCTGAGGTACTCCGCAGTCCGGGGACCATGTTGACAAACTTTTACTTGATTGTTTGACTTGATATGATCTGGATCCTAGGAAGCCAGAGAACCATTTTAGAATATTTCCACAGATACCATACAAGCTCATTTTCAAAGCACTTAGCCTCCCAAAGTTCCATAGAAACCTATGGAACTTAGCCTCCCAAAGTGCTTTGAAAATATGCCTCTAAATAGTGGTCCAGAATATTTAAAAGAATGCTGTCAGAAGCATTGGACATATCGAACTGAAGTATTAAGATTTTTTTTACCCAAATTTATTTCTTTTTTGAAATTGGCTAGTAAGGTGGTTATAACAGTGTCAGTGCTGTAAGAGGGTCTGAAACCAGATTGTGAGCTATGTAAGATGGAGTCCCTCCATTACCTTTACTAATAAAAGAATAGAAGCCACCGATCTATAATTGGAGACTATACGTAAACTCATCTGGGTATTCTTCGGTGTGGGAGTCAGAACAATGCTACCATTGTGACTTGGGAATAGTCCCTGGGATATCATCAAACTGAGTGTTGAGTGTAGATAATGTACAAATATTGTGGGGGCTGATTTCAGAAGATATTTAGGGCACATATCAAGTAAGCATTGTGATTTTGCATATTTGAGTAACGTATGTTTGACTTTTCAACTGTGAGTGGGAGAAAGGTAGACCAGATCCTGTCAGCTTGTGAGATGGAAGGAGATGGCTCGAGTAGATTGAGGAGATGGTCTTTTGATGTTAGTGATTTGTTTAGTTCTTGTCTAATTTTAGTTATTTTTTGCTTGAACTAGGTTGCCAATTGGTTGGCGGATGGCTCGTTTGTTATAGTTACAGTCTGAGTATTTAACAGGTTATTTACTACGGCATAAGAGTTTTCTTGGGTTGAGTGGAGGAGTGGCCTAGTGGTTAGGGTGGTGGACTTTTGGTCCTGAGGAACTGAGTTCAATTCCCACTTCAAGCACAGGCAGCTCCTTGTGACTCTGGGCAAGTCACTTAACCCTCCATTGCCCCATGTAAGCCACATTGAGCCTGCCATGAGTGGGAAAGCGCAGGGTACAAATGTAACAAAAAAAAAAAATCCGCCAATATATTTTGAATAATATGTTGTTCTTGCTTTGGTGATCATATGTTTGTATGATTTTTAGAGTATTTTCCAGTTATTCCATTGTTCAGTTGATTTATTTTTCTTCCAGATTCTTTTTTACCTTCTACATTTTTGTTTCATTTGTAGAAGATCATCATTGAACCATAGAGATATCTTTTTTTTTTTTGGGGGGGGGGGGGGGGGGGAAGGTGGGATTTTTCTGTAATTGGTGCCGTTTCATCTAGAACTGTTTTACAGGTATCATTCCATTTCTGAATGAAATTAGTTGATGGAGTAGAAATAAGTAATTTGCAAATTTCCAAAATTTTAAAGGATCGATTTTGCATCTGGTTTCGAAGAGATATGGCTTATGATTAGGTTTAGTACAGTGGTTGATTTCTTTCCAGTTAAGTTTGAATCATAGCGTACTGTGATCTGACCAGGGAATTGGTGACCATTGTGTTTCAGATATGAGAAAATTGGTTGGATGAGAAAATTTGGTTGCTAATATATCAAGTTGATGGCCTTTAATATGGGAGGACGTTCCACTAAAGAGTGAGAATTTCCAAATAGTTAGGAATTCAAGAAAATGTTTGGTATTTTGATTATTAATGTTTTTAAGATGTAAGTTAATATCTCCAACCATGATAATATTGTCATTGTTGACACAAGAGCTGGAGATGAATTCAGTGAATTCCGCCTCCGCTATGTTCCAATTACCAGTAGGTCGATATAGTAGTAAAAGGCAACGGATTCAGATAAAGAGTTATCTTTTATGGAACAATTCATTATTTCCAAATTGGAGAATTGTAGTTCTGTGACTATTTTTACCTCAAAAAAAGATTTGTAGATGATGGCTAAACCGCCACCTCTCTTCTTGGTTCTAGGCAGATGAAGGATGGAATATCCAGGTGGACAAATATCTAAAATTATTGGATCATCCTTCGTGTGTAACCACGTTTCTGAGATAATGGCTAGACCAAATTGTGCTTCATTAATCCAATCTTTAATTATTTCAGTTTTGTTAATGTTAGCATAACCTATGGGTATGGAGATAGGAGTGTATATTGTATCTCTTTGTAGAGGTAGCTTTGTGAGTAGTTGCTTATAGTAAGAAGTCATAGAACCCTTTTTTATTATTGTGGTATTTAGTTTTGTATTTATTTTATTGGATTTTGCTCACACCTTATTCAGTAGTAGCTCAAGGTGAGTTACATTCAGACATACTGGGTATTTCTCTGGCTCACAATCTAAGTTTGTACCTGAGACAGTGGAGGGTTAAGTGACTTTTCTAACATCAAAAGAAGCAGGAGTGGGATTTGAACCGGCCACCTCTGGATGTCAAGACTGGTGTTCTAACCACTAGGCTACTCCTCCAAGCACATAAGCACTGCCACGCTGGGAAAAGACCAAAGGTCCATCAAGCCCAGCACTCTGTCTCCAACAGTGGCCAATCCAGGCCCCAAGAACCTGGCAAAAAACCCAAAATTTAATAATAATCAATGGACTTTTCCTTCAGAAATCTGTCCAGACCCCCTTTAAACTCAGCAAGGCCAGCTGCTGTCACTACCTTCTCCGGCAATGAGTTCCAGAGTCTAACTACGCGCTGAGTAAAGAAAAACTTTCTCCGATTTGTTTTAAACCTACCACATTCTAATTTCATCTTGTGTCCCCTGGTTCTATTATTGTTAGAAAGTGTAAACAAACGCTTCACATCTGTCCTCTCTATCCCACTCATTATTTTGTAAACCTCTATCATATCTCCTCTCAGCCGCCTTCTCTCCAGGCTAAAGAGTCCTAGCCGTCTTAACCTCTCCTCATAGGGTAGTCGTCCCATCCCTTTTATCATTTTTGTTGCCCTTCTCTGCACCTTCTCCAATTCCTTTATATCTTTTTTGAGATGAGGCGACCAGAACTGAACACAATACTCCAGTTGCGGTCGCACCATGGAGCGATATAACGGCATTATAACATCCTCATGCTTGGTTTCCATCCCTTCCTATATAATAATTCTCACCTCCAACAGGATGTGCTTGGGACCGTGCCTGCCGGAAGTGGTCTGCTAGGCAGGCATGCACTGACCTCAGTGACATCAGTGACAGACAATTTGGCAAAGCAAAACAATCTGAGTGCTGGCCAATAGGACACAGGGTTGATAGGAGAGTTTTAAAAGACTGAAGGAACCGAAAGTGTTAAATGGGGGGAGGGGGGGAGTTCTGAACGACTAAAAGACATGAACATTTGGGAAAGGAAAACAATCTCAATGCTGACCATTAGCATACAGGGTAAATAGGAGAGTTTTAAAAGACTGAAGGAACCAAAAGTGGCAAGTTCTGAATGAATGAAAGAAATGAAAATTTACGAGAGGAACACAATCTGAATGCCGGGCATTTGTACACAGGGTAGATAGGACACTTTTTTTTTTTAAATGAAGGACGTGAAAGTATTACATCTTGGGGGAGGGGTGAGGAGGAAAGCGGTGGGGTACATAGGGCCACGGGGGTACATAGACTTTTGAAAGCCTTAAGGAACCCAAGGTGTGGGAAGGAGAAGGAAAAGGAGGGGAGGGAACGGGGTGAGGGGCATTAGGAACAGGGGAGGAGGCCCTGTCACACACTCTCATTCTCACACACACAGTCACACAGACAGTCTCACTCTGTCACACACCCGCACATTCACTCTGGCTCTCTCTCTCAAACATACACACTCCCAGGAAAACCTTGCTAGCGCCCGTTTCATTCGTTCCAGAAACGGGCCTTTTTTACTAGTTTCTAATAATACTCAACATTCTGTTCGCCTTCTTAGCCGCCGCAGCACATTGAGCTGAAGATTTCAATGTCCTATCCACGATGACTCCCAGATCCCTTTCTCGGTCCGTAACTCCTAACGCGGAACCTTGCATAACATAGCTGTAATTCGGGGTCCTCCTTCCCACATGCATCACTTTTCACTTGTCAACGTTGAACTTCATCTGCAAAGAGGTAGGAAAATGTGGGATACAAATGCAACAAATAATAATAATAATAATAATTTGGACGCCCAATCCCCCAGTCACACGAGGTCTTCTTGTAATTTTTCACACTCCTCCCGCGACGAGACGACCCTGGATAATTTTGTGTCATCTGCGAATTTAATTACCTCACTAGTTACTCCCATCTCGAGGTCATTTATAAATATGTTAAAAAGCAGCGGTCCCAGCACAGACCCCTGAGGGACCCCACTAACCACCCTTCTCCATCGAGAATAATGGCCATTTAACCCTACTCTCTGCTTCCTGTCCTTTAACCAGCTCTTAATCCATAATAATACACTGCCTCCGATCCCATGACTCTCCAGTTTCATTTGGAGTCTTTCATGCAGCACTTTGTCAAATGCCTTCTGAAAATCTAGATATACAGTATCCACCGGCTCCCCTTTGTCCACATGTTTGTTCACCCCCTTGGAAAAATGCAATAGATTTGTGAGGCAAGACTTCCCTTCACTAAAACCGTGCTGACTTTGTCTCAGTAGCCCATGCTTTTGTATGTGCTCTGTAATTTTATTCTTAATAATAGCCTCCACCATTTTTCCCGGCACCAACGTCAGACTCACCGGTCTATAATTTCCCGGATCGCCTCTGGAACCCTTTTTAAAAATCGGCGTTACATTGGCCACCCTCCAATCTTCCGGTACCACACCTGTTTTTAGGGATAAATTGCATATTATTAACAGTAGCTCCACAAGTTCATTTTTCAGCTCTATTAATACTCTGGGATGAATACCATCCGGTCCCGGTGATTTACTACTTTTCAGTTTGCAGAACTGCCCCATTACATCCTCCAAGTTTACAGTGAAATCATTTAGTCTTTCTGACTCGTCCGCTTCAAATACCTTTTCCGGCACCGGTATCCCTTCCAAATCCTCCTCGGTGAAGACCGAAGCAAAGAATTAATTCAATTTCTCCGCTACGGCTTTGTCTTCCCTGATCGCCCCTGGCCTACAATGGTATTATGTTTGGACCATTGTAGGCCAGATAGTGAGATTCTAAAGTTGATGGATAATTAAGATGTCTAGTTGGTGACAAATAGTGATAATGTCTTGGGGTATGAATCATTGGAATATTATAAAAGAATTCAAAAGCATTAGTGAAATGGGTTGACTGTCTTGACCAGATGAGTAAATACAATGCCGAAGGTAGCAGGGGTCTTAAAGATCTCATTGCTGAAGCTATGGTACAGATTTTTGCAAGTCTGAGTGTGAAATGATGCAAGTTGTTGTATGTGTGGTTATATGGAAAGATAAAATATATAGAAAAGGAAAGAGAGAGTCATGAGATAATTTATCATTAGTTTAAAACAAAGAGGCCACTAGACCACCAGGGCTTGTTAAGGTAGGTTCAGGGAGGGCACCCTGAGGCTTGGGGGGGAGGGAGTTGAGCCAGCCAGCCCAGTCGAGCCTAGGAACCCAGCCAGGCTTGAAAAAAACAGCTAGACCCCCCCAACTGTCCCCTGAAAAGGAGGACATGTCTGGGAAAACCCAGACCTATGGTAACCCTACATTTTACCTCACTCTATTACACAGTAAAGGGAATAGAAAATATTTTTTCTCAGTGGTGATTATTCGTGTTTGTGAAATGTTACTTGCAGTCTTTTCGCTCTGCTTTGAGAGGAGCACTGGAGGAAAAGCGTTCTAGGATTTGCAGGACTCCTGAATCAGCATTTCCTTAGCATCAGCAGCAGATGAATCCAGAAACATGTGGGTTGTTGTGACCATTTACCAGCAGGTAGAGATGGAGAATACTAGCTGGTAGATGGTCACAACCCACAAGTCTCTGGATTCATGTGCTATGACTAAAGGAAAGAAAATTATCAGGTAAGAAGTAATTTTTTCGTTAAAAAAGATAGATCTATGACAGAAGGGTTGTTTTCTTCAGAAAGCATTTAAGCAGGAATATGAGTACTGAGAAGTGACGTGAGATTCTAACTAGTTTGTACTGTTAGAGGTTGATATCCAGAACAGTGGCGTAGCCACAGGTGGGCCTGGGTGGGCAATGGCCCACCCACTTAGGGCTCAGGCCCACCCAACAGTAGCACATGTTTAGCGGCAGCTGGTGGAGATCCCAAGCTCTGTCAGCTGAAGACTTTCCCCTGATAGTAACAAAATTCTACTCTCCACAATACTGGCACCTGTGCAAGCTCAGCTTTCAGTGCATGCCTGCTACAGACTGCCAAGGAGGAAAGAAGCATTTTTCTGCCAGCTGAGATATTGTTTTGGTGGTGGTGGTGGGGGGAGAACATTTGGTGCCCACCCACTTCTTACCTAGGCCCACCCAAAATCTGTTGTCTGGCTACGCCCCTGAGATTCCAGAAATGGTTCCTGGCCAGTTAAATCACTTGTGCAGGATATCTGCTGATATTCAGTGGCACTTAACCAATTAGTGTCACTGCATATCACCACAGACTGGTAAACTGAAAGCTGGCTATTTTGTAGGCAGTCTGGAGGCAAAGTTGTCGCTTAAGTGGTTAAGTGCATAAAGCTCAGTCCTAGCTTTATGTAGTGTCACTTAGGTGGTTTAATACACTAAATGTAATATTGTACTTAACTGCATAAGAGCTGGCTGCATAAACCGGACATGGCCCAGCATTGAATATTCAGGGATAATGCCAGTGGCAGATAAACAAATGCTTACCGCTGCTGGCTGAATATGTACCCTTTAGTTTTATTTATTTATTTATTTTATTTATTCTCTTCAGTATTTTTTTAAATGTCTTGATGTGTGTTTTTTTTTTTTTGGGGGGGGGGGGTTGCTCAAAAGGTGGTTAATCACATTTTTATTAATACATACAAAATAAATACAACTGATGGTCTTTTGTGAGGGAAGGAGATAGATAGGGTTTGGGGTTTGTGGTACAGGGCCTGTGCCATCACATTCCTGCAAGTTTTTGGGAATCTGGTCTGTGACTGGGAGCTGTTCTCCCTCAGCCTGTACACAGATAAACAAGCAGCTTAGTACAGGATGTTCTCAGAGCAGAGACCAAGGCAGCCTGTATGAAAGAGCGCATGCACACATCCCAGTGGGGTTGGGGAGGGTGAGACTGATGCATGCTAGATGAGGGAGTTAGGGAGAGAGGAAGAGCACATGAGATCATATGTGCATGTGCTGGGTATAGAATGTGTGTATGAGAACATCTGTACACACTAGGGGGTGGGGGAAGGGATGGGCATGCAAGTGAGAGGGGGTGGGGGGAGAAGATAGATGTGAGAGTGTCTGCACACATTGGGGGATGGGGAGATCAGAAGTATAATATAGTGAAAGCATGTGAACATGTTTGGAGGAAAGCATGTGTATAAGAGCTTCTGAATTTCATTAATAGTGGCCACACATATTATCATTATCATCATTAGTGCTATGAGATGTATAGAGGAAAGGACTGTTCAGACACGTATAGACAAGCTGCTTTGTAATGATTACAGTCTAAGCCAGAAACACAGGCAAAACGTCTGGAAAGGGGGTTGCAGGGAGAGAGTGTTTCAAGTTTAAACAGTGGCCAACTGCTAGAAGAAAGGCCTATTGAGAATACGTCTGAGGAGGCTGTATGCAGAAACAGGTCCAGGTTTTAAAAGTGTTGAAATGGGGGCTTTGATGTATGGAGGAGGGTTGGTGGGAATTGAGCTTTAAAGAATGAGGAGAGTGTTGATGTAGTGGGGGGGGGGGGGGGGGTAGAGAAAGAGAACAGTGATGTGGAGGAATTGACTAATCTTATTTCTCTGTGTTAGGAGAGGGGTGTTTGTACAAGTTATGCTGGAAACCGGGGACTACCACCCAACTGTCTGTGGGGATCTGAGACTTGTCCTGAGTTGGCTGTAGGATCTAACCCCTCCCTAAGCCTATTCTGATTCCTTACCCTGTCTCATTTTTTAATTTGCATTTCTCTTTTATTGTTCTCTTCTCCTCCCACCTCAGTGTCTCCCTTCCGCTCTCTGCCTCTCTGATTTCTCTTCTTGCTTTCTTCTCTCTCTCATTTCCTCTTCCCTTGCTGTTTCTCTCTTCCTTTCCTTTTAGATTCATTTTCCCCCAAAGCCCCTGCTTCTCATTCTATCCCTTTCGGTCTGGTCTCCCCATGGTCTTTATCTCATCCTCTCTCCTCATCTAGGTTTTCATCTGTTCAAACCCTCTCCCCCTTCACCTCCACATTGTTGTGTCTGAAAGCCTTGGTTGTTCTCCCAGAGCTATATGTGGTCCTTAACCACAGCTGCTGATGCTGCCCTCCCCCCACCCCGGAGAATGGAGTACAGTGCCAGATGAACAGGAAAGCTATTGTACACAGTACACGCCCACATAGCTTGGACAGGACGTTTTATTTGAACTTCCCTTATTGCAGAGAAGCTGTTGCTGTTCCCTTGTAGATCCTTCCCTCTGAGTCTCTGTAATCCTTCCCTCTGAGTCAGTCCTGGAGCTCAGCAGCTTTTGTTCCTGTACAGTATGTTCTGGCGGTAATTACTGGCTAGAAAAATAACACAGCTAATGAGACTGGAGACAGGAAACAGGCCAGTTCCCTGCCCCACATCGGGTCCTGATCTTTGCCTGGCCTTAAAAACAGACTGTGCGATCTTCTTGGACAAATATTTTGGAAGTCAGCACAGACTCCCTCTTGGACTCTTCTTGCCCCAGTACTGTTAGTTCTTATTAATTGGATATATCCTTTCTGCTTCACATACTGTAAGTTGAACTCATTTCATGACAGAACTTAGTGGTCAGAAGATTATATAACCTCCCATAGCTGGTTTGTGAGGCCCCCTCTTCTGTCTGTATGTGTCTCACCTTCCACCCCCCCCCCCCCCCGAGATTGGGAAGTGTCCATAACCAGTGAATTTTGAGAGCACTAATCTTCATTATGGTGAGTTGTAGCTAAATTCCTCTTGTTCTTTTTCCCATCCAGTGGCGTAGCCAAGGGTGGGCTCAGGTGGGCTCAGGCCCACCCAGTAGCAGCACACCTATGATTTGGCAGGCAGGGATCTCCAAGCCACACCAGCTGAAAACTCCCAAAAACTGTCCCTCCTGCATACCTTGTAAATAGCAGATCTTTGCCTGCATCGAGCAGCGACTGATACATACTGTTCACACCGGCCCCACAGCCTTCCTTCTGATGTATTCCCACCTATGCAGATACAGGAACTTGCATCAGAGGGAAGGCTATGGGGCCAACATGAGCAGTGTGTATTAGTTCCTGCTCGCTCCGGTGAAAATCTGCTATTTAAAAGGTATGCGGGGGAGGGGGATGTTTGAGAGACCATATGGCATGCAGGCAAGAGAGGGAGAGACCAAATCACTGTGGGGTAGGGTGGAGTTCTTCTGCCCACCCATCATGGACCCAGGCCCACCCAAAATTGAGTGTCTGGCTACGCCCCTGTTCCCATCTTTCATGAGCTCACCTGTTGGCTTTTTCTGATCCTTTCTATCAGACAGGTGATAAATTGTGTGTGTGTGTTTTTTTTTTAATTTAGAATTCTCAAACCTACATATCCACAAATGCAAGAATGAAATAAACAAGTTCATATCACGGGGAGAACTGGGGTACAAAGTATAAAAAAAGAAAGCAAAAAGGCAATTTAAGCAGATGTAAAATACACTGCTACTTTTATACCTATACAATTAGACATTTTTTTTACTAACTCCTCACCTAACTGATAACCTCTGTAATAAGAAATCATTTCACTTCTTCATCTATCAGAAACCGCTCTAGTTGACATGGATCAAAGAAACTATAATTTGAATCAGAAGTTTTTATGAAGCACTTGCAGGGAAACGTTTTTTAAAAAGCTTGCCCCTATTGCAAGCACACTTGGTTTCAGTTGAAGAAATTGGTTTCTATGTAACTGTATGAGCATTGACAGTTACAAAGCACTGGCAGTTACAACAGGCAGAAAAATCAATAAATATGTTTTTCATTCTCATTTTTTGTTCCCCAAACCATCATCCCCTGCAAGGTGACCTATAAATATCATTTGCAAAGAGGATTTGACCGTTGAGAAACAGCCCACCAGTTTATTTCTATTTTGTCCTCTGATAGAGATCACCTCAGGTCAGGTTTTCAGCCTTCATAAATCTTGTAGGGCCTGAAGCGTTAAAGAAAGATCCGATAACTGACTTTTAGAGCAGGGGCCATTGCTTATTCTACAAAGAGTCTGGTCGCTACTATTAATTCTTACTCAAGTCATTTTCTGGGTCTCACAAGTTGTCTGTTGCTAAAGCGAAGCAGAAGGAGGTAAAAGAAAATAATTAAAGTACAGCAGAGAAATGACAGACGATTACAAAACCGCGGGTATTTGGTGGTGTGTCTGGTGGTCACATCATGTTTCTGGTCTGATAACAGGATGTGACATAATTTTGTTGCTATAATTGCTATTTCTTCCAATACCATATTTTTTAAAATTGTGTTTCTACCTCATTCTGTTTATGAAGCAGTTTGGGGCCTGGGCCAGTGCTTCACATGGAGAGCCAGAGAGAGGAAGGTGCAGCTCTGAGCAGTCTGCACATTGTCTTATTACTTCTTCTGTATTCTCTCACCCACCCCCTTATCCCCTCTCCTGAGGCTGGTCACTGTGGTCTCCTCTCTATTGCTCACCCTATCTTTTTCTCTCTGCTCATCTTACTCTTCTGTTCCCTCTATTTTACCCTAGTTTTCTAATTTCTTCCTTGACCTCATTCTAACCCTGGTCTCCCAGGCGCTCTACTTGTCTCTAGCTCTGCCAAATAAACAAGTAGGGCCTGGGCAGCTATTGTCCCAGTAACAAAACAGCATGTTCTTAAGGGCAAGGGCCTACAAGCACAGATCCCATCCAGGCAGGAGGCCAAAGGACAGGAACAGTACAGACTGTTCCCAGCCAGCCAGGCTAACCAAAGAATGAGAGAGAGAGGGGAGGGATGAGGGAGGAGCACAGATGGGAGGAACCTAGAATAGGAGCAGATAGGGAAGTGCTGGCTTCATTCAGAGTTACTCATGGTCTGGATTATGCACGATTTTCCTGCCTAGGAATGAGGGATAGACTGCTCTGGAGGCGCAGGCGACTAAGGAGGTAAAGCGGGTCAGGGGGTGCTGTGCGACGGCCAGCCATGTGGCTATTAGAGCTGAAATAGTGTCCAGAAGGGATAGCTCGTGTCTGTCTTAAACGTGTTTCTGAAATCCCAAGGCAGATGTCAGTCAGCACCAACCTGAACTGGGGCATTATAATTCTGGATGTTTAAACGCTTTGGATTAGAGTTAAGTAGAAAGACTAGAATTCTGCCTGATACTCCTGCTTATTGACTGAAGCAGTTTTAATGTTAATTGCAGAGAAAAAAATAGCCTGGATTTTTATTGGTAATGGCTTTCTTTTAATTTTTTCATATCAAGTTCATTTTGCATTTGGTTGTGTCAGGTACACAGGAGAGTGATTTTTTTTGTTTCTGATTTCTCACCTCATCTGGGAAAAGGAAATCCCCTAGTGATGATGGAATAATTCAGATATGATTTGAGTCTGTGGAGAGAAGGAGAGAGAGAGGGTGCTGATGAGGGCTACTGTTGACTGGCTGTCGTATGTCGCTTCTTTTCCTCAAGATCTGTTTTCTCCTTTATCTTAGATCCACATTTTAACCCCTCCCAATGCCTGTAGCTCTCTATATCTGATTTCTTGAGAGATGTGTGCTTATACTCAATATGTAGGCATGCCTATGGTGTTGGGGGGGGGGGGGGAGTCAGCAGCTTATGTGTTCACTGGTATATGTGTGATGCATGTGCAGATCTGGGTGCCTTGCTCTGTAGAGCTGCTTTGGCATACTGACCAATAGACTGACCTCCCTGAGGAATTCTTGACTGTGGGCTTAGGAACTTTGCTCCTTGCCATGTATCCCAAACTTTAAAATCAATTTAAAAAAATAAGAGGGATGAGAGAAAGTGTGAAAGAAGACCCTTATGCACAGAGATGCCAGCATTTTCTTTTAGCTAGGGATCTGGTGGGGATGGGGGGGTTGTATTCCCCATTGTGGGATCTCTGATCTCTCAGAGAGCCAGAGCAGACCTTACAGCTCTGGAAATCAAGCCAATACAAGTACAGACATCTCCGACATATCTGGCATCTTGTTGATCCTTTTTATAAGAAGAAACATTTGTTCCGTCTTGTAAAAACAAAACTTTTCACAAGCATCTATTTGTGGTTACAAAACTGGTTCCCTCTCTCCCTTGTAGTTTTTTGCAGCGGTAATCCCTGGAAGTGGAGCTGTGGCTGCACACAGCTAAATTAATATTTTCCCTTTTGCATTCATGAGAAAAGGAGACATTCTTCCATCTCCCCACTGTGATCCTGGTTACAGACTTAACTACTTCTAATATAACCCTGGTCATTGTGCATAAGAGGAATTTGGAAGTTTTGGTCATAGGCTGTGGTTTCTATTGGGGGTGGGGAGTTAGAACAGCCTTTTGGAAAGTTTAAAGGCCACCTTTTAGGCACTTGTCCTCAGCACAAAGTGCCAGTCACTGTGTCTGTTTGCATGCATGCATCAGAGGCTCTCTGTGTGGACACCTTCAGCTGAAACTTGATAGAAAATCCTCCTGCTGAGGTTCCAGCTTTTCTGCCAAATCTCATATTCATCCAGGGAGAGCTCTCTTCTATCCCCCAATATTTGTACCAGGAGAGAGCAGCCATGCCTGAATTTGTGGGAACAGTAATACACCTTCATTCCATGCTCCAGCCCTGCGCTTTTTCGATTTATTTAATTGTAAAAGTTTTAAACAAAATCCAGCTTAGTTTTTGATCTAAACTTGTAGCCCGGTTTTTGGTCTAAACTTGTAGCCCTATTGAAAGTAAATGCCAAATCTTCATTGTGCATGGGGATGGCACCAGTTGGCAAACGGAAATACTCGTCAGCACAGAGTAACCTAGGTGCTTTGTACTGTTTGTGTGCAGTCTCTTGAGATCACTAGGAGGAAAGCTGCTCAGCTGTTCAACTACTGGGCGTTATTTGGAACACAAAAGAAAACTGTCTGGACTAAAAAATATAAAGAAATAGGAGCTCTCCCCATTGCAAATCTTTAAAAAGCCCACTAGGTGTCACTGTTTCTTAACTGTGTGATATATACCTGTGCAATACTAACACCAATTTTGTTGCGTAAGTTAATATCTTATGAATATTACTGCATACCTGCTTGCGTCAAGCAATATAATAAGACACTGCTAATGGCAAGGGTTAATAAAGTACCTATATGTAAAATATGAAAGTGGTTTATAAACATATAAGGCCGGGTACTGAAAAGAACTTACTCATATAGCCATCACTGCTGTATGGATAAGTACCCTCCCTGTCCATTCATTTTTAGCAGCACTCTATGGACAGTGCTGCTGAAAATCAGAGGTATGTTTCAGACCTGTTCATATCCAGGGGAAGATCACTCACCAAGGTGGAGGAACAAATAACACTACGAAATGGTGAACAGGAGCAAAGGAGTAGTGTAACCAACAGGACACGAGGGAGACAGAGATAATTAAACACACATTTTTTTAGGCTGCACTTGGAACAAGATTGGAGCTTTTTTAAAGACTATCGTATCTCACCTGCTCTGTATATGTTTTTTACATAATACATGGACATTTTTTGAACTACTGAGGCAGGCACTATTGCCGAAACGTGGTGCCGTGTGGAGTCCTTTTATGAATAAAGCTTGTGTTTAATAATCTCTGTCTCCCTCGTGTTCTTTTGGAAGTGTCCTATTGGTTACACTACTCCATTGCTCCTGTCAGACCTGTTTATGCCTTTTTTATGCGTCATGTGTGGTTTTGTAGTTCCTACTTTTTTGTAGAGAAATCAGAACTACAACTCCCAGCATGAACTTGGATAAATCTGGGACTGGATCAGCCTCTGTAGATTACTTCGTGTGAGGTAGCAACCGTAGTTTTCTCTTAGTAAGGCAGTTCTATATATATTTCGTTCTTAGAATCAGGATTCGGGGTGGTGGGAAATTGGGGAAAAGTCCAACCTGCAGACGTTGCAGGTCCCACAGTTATTTGTAACAATTGTGGTTCTTCTAAGAAGCTGAGCGGGCAGAGGCCTGAGCAAAACAGAGGCTGTTCCTAGGGCTGGTATTTCCTGTTCACCTTCAGCCTGAGGCTGGCTTACATTGGGTAACAGAAGCCAGGGATGGGCTACAGATGCAGGGTCTATCAATTCCTGTCTTCTAATACAAAGATCTGCTTTACACAGAGGGGCTATGTTGGCTTTGTGAATGGTACACACTTGTCCAAGCAGTTTTAACTCTCTCATAGGGAAAACATCTTCTGATCATATTTATTTATTTATTACATTTGTACCCCCGGCAGGCTCAATGCGGCTTACATAGTAAAAAAAACATTAAAAAGGACATGTAAGAAGAATATTTTAAACTGTGATAGAACATAGTGGCAACAGTGCCCAATAATATATGAATTGGAATATGGGGAGGTAGACAAGGATAGGATAGGATATTACAAATGGTTCCGATTTTAACTAAACATCTTTAGACTCTGATAACCTGGAACATTTTAACTGGGCCTCCTGCTTTTTCCATTTTCTTTAATCGAAGGATTGTCACTTCTGCAGGTCCACGATAGAAATCCGGAAAGAGAAGTCACGAGACGCAGCCAGAAGCCGTCGCAGCAAGGAGACAGAAGTGTTCTACCAGCTTGCACACACTCTGCCTTTTGGCCGGGGGATCAGCACCCATCTGGACAAAGCCTCCATCATGAGGTTGACACTCAGCTATTTACAGATGCAGAAATTGCTCTCATCAGGTGAGGGGAGGGGCATTGGCTGCCCTTGACAACATGTGCTTAACTTCAGGCAGGGGCTGTATGTGGGAAGGAAGGCTAGAGAGGAGGAAGGAGGCTGACATAGCTAATTGCAAGGGGTTGTATGAGTGAAGCTGTAATGCAGAAATCCCTCTTAGCGTTCAGTGTTGGTGTTTATGTGTGGAGGGAGTGTTTATTACAGTAACCTTGGCCTTCAGAACATGCTTGTAGCATGTAAGCTATGTGCTTGAACATTAGAAGATAAGAACTGATTTGCTGGATCAGACCAAGGGACCATGGAGGTCAATACCCTCTCTTCCACAGCAGTCAGTCTGGGTCACTTGGAAGTACCTGGGAGATTCTAATAAGAAAATTCAATTCATGTTTCTTACGCTCAGAAGTAAGGGGTGGAGACACCCCCAGTCTGTTTATGGCTCCGTCCTTCAGAATTTTATTTATTTAATTTATTTATTGGGATTCATTAACCACCTTTAAGAAGCTATTCACCCAAGGCAGTGCTTGTCCAAATCTACTACTACTACTACTATTTAGCATTTCTATAGCGCTACAAGGCATACGCAGCGCTGCACAAACATAGAAGAAAGACAGTCCCTGCTCAAAGAGCTTACAATCTAATAGACAAAAAATAAATAAAGTAAGCAAATCAAATCAATTAATGTGAACTATAATCTAATCTTATAGTTGAAGCCAGCAAATGGAAATACAGTTTCATAAATACAACCAAGTAGGAATTCAGTTCATAAATTATATATACAGCAACGTTGATCAGCAACAAATTCCACAGCTTATTTAGGATGTGTTGAATGAAAAAAATATTTTCTCTAGTATATTTTAACAATGCTACCTATTTGTTTCATGGAGCACATCTTAGTACAATTTGAAAGGGTAAACAACCATTCTCTATTTACCTATACCATAAGCAGTGGAATGGGGTGGGCAACAAGGGCCATGCCCCTCCCCCCAATATTTTGCCCAAAACACTAACATCAATTAGAGTGTTTGGGGGGAGGGGACCGGAGATTGGTTTGTTCAACTTCTCTAACCAAAATGTTGACCAGAATTGTACACAATATTCAAGGTGTGGTCATACCAGGGACCTTTACAGAGGCATAATGACATTCTCAGTTCTGTTCTTCATCTTTTTCCAAATAATCCCTACTATTCCATTTGTTTTTTTAACTACTGCTGCACGCAGCTAAGAATTTCAGGGTACTGTCCACAATGACTTTGTCTGGGTGGTGACTCCTAATGTGTACTCAGCATTGCATATTTACAGTTCAGATTATTTTTCTCTATGTTCAACACTCATATATTTGACTATTTTTATTCTAGGCAATTTTAAAACCCATAGTTATCTAATATCTTAAAAGATCCCAATTAAAAAAATTAAAACTTATCTGCTGTTAGTTCCCTAGTCTCAGTTGAATTGTGTTCTGTGTAAAATATGAACAATGCCTGACACATGCTATTCTAGAGGGTACCCCTCCTCACTCTGACAGGATCTTGGGACCCACACCTTCTAAGAGCACACACTGGCAGACCTTTCTGTCCTCTGTTTCTCTCTACCCCTCCCTCTTTCATTGTCTGTTTTTCTCTAGTTTTGGGGAGAGACTTTTCTTACCACTCCTTCTTCCCCCCAACAGGGAACTGGAGCAAGAAGTCAGAGACAGACCGACAAATGGACAGTTTCTACCTGCGGGCTCTGGATGGCTTTCTGATGGTGCTAAATGATGATGGGGACATGATCTACCTCTCTGAGAATGTCAACAAGCATTTGGGGCTGACTCAGGTAAGAGGAGAGATGGAAAGAGAGGTGTAATAGTATGGGAAGGTACTCATCTTTACTCTGCCACTCTTGGTGCTGGCTCAAGAGGTTGTGGTGTTCTGAGTCAACTTTTGTTTTTGTGCATCTTTCCCCTTTTCAAGGTAAGCCAGTGACATCAGAGGGAGGGGATTTTGACACCCATTACCTTAGGTGCCCTGAACCAGTGCCTCGCCTGGTTTAATGCTTAAGCTGGCCCTGAACACTCCCTCTTCTGTGATCCTGCCAAGTCACTTGATATCTGTTGACTTTTAATCTCGCAAGGTTGGCACTTACCTACATCTGCTTTTTCCTGCAGTTGGAACTCATTGGACAGAATATTTATGATTTCATTCACCCTCGGGATCAGGAGGAGCTCCAGGATATGCTAAGCCTTCGGCATGGTAAATATTACAGCTGCACTATTTTCCTATACCTTAATCACCCTTTCCCTCAGCTGTACCTGTGTACTGCCACATCCCCTGTATCCCCTCCTTGGGTATCCTGATTTCTTTCCAGGTGAAGCATGGTGTTCAGGCCTATGGTTACTATAAGTTCACACACCTCTTTTCTTGACACATAGGCCTTTCTAAGAAGGAGGATGTGATCCAGACCGAGCGCAGCATTTCACTGAGGATGAAAAGCACCCTGACCAACAGAGGGCGTACTGTCAATCTAAAGTCTGCCACTTGGAAGGTAAGCCTGGTCGGAGGTGGGAAAGTATGACTTGAGTTTTCAAAAGAGGGTAAGAATTGAGTTTACATAAGGTCATCTCTTAGACCAGGAGTTCCCAAATCTGTCATAGGTTATCCATAATTAATATGCATGAGATAAATTTGAATAAAGTGGAGGTAGACCATGAACCTTGATCTCAACCATTAGCTGAGCCCATCCTTGAGCCTTGTTCTTGATCCTGATTCTTCCACTTATATGAAAAACTTAGAAATAAACCTGAGCGACATCACAGAAAAGGAAATCGAACATGCAATACCAACTCAATAACAAAGCTGCTGGACTAGACCACATCTCAGCTGAGCTGTTGAAACACGGTGGTGATGACATTGTGAAACAACTAGCATCATTGTTAAACATCTGCTGGAAAAGACTGGAGACATGGAGAGATCATTAGACTGCCAAAAAAAGGAGACATCACTGAATGCAATAACTAGAGGAACATTATGCTTTTATCACTCCCAGGGAAAGTTTTTGGCATGATACATACTCTGTCGCCTGAGAGACGCAGTTGATGAAATTCTGTGAGAGGAACAGGCTGAATTCTCTAAAGGACAATCATGTATCGAACAAATCTTCACATGGTGTAAAATCATTGATCAAAGTATAGAATTCTGAACACCATTGTCAATGCATTTTGTTCATTTCCAGAAGGCATTTAACAGTGTCCACCAAGAATCAATGTGGAAATTTGTAAGGATATACGGCATCCCATCTAATAAATATCTTCAAAAATATGAATGATGGATCCCAATGCTGCATTAGAACAGATGTCATTACACACGACTTTGATGTCAAATTGGGGGTATGGCAAGGCTGTGTCCTCTTACCTTTCCTGTTCCTCCTGGTGATAGACTATGTCATTCGTGAAACAAACACATCAAACAATGGTGTCCAATGGCACGGACTGGATCGACTTACAGATGTGGATTTTACTGATACAACTTTATTGGGGGAGAGAGAGTTTACAAATCTTAACAACTAGATTAAAAGAGACTGCTGGAAAAGTAGGATTGATAATAAATAGTGAAAAAAAAACAAGATTATGCAGTTTAGAACTAGTAGCCACAGACAAATAATTATTGGGAAGACACCATTTGAGGATATAGAACGATTTTCCTATCTGCAGTATATTGTCAAACAATGGTGACATCAAGGCAGATGCGTACTGTAGAATTGGAAAAATGGCAGCAGCATTTTGTCAACTGCGCTCAATATAGTCAGCAAAATCGATCAGTATCAAAACAAAATTGTACCACTCCATTGTTTTGCCAACTGCATTGTATGCCAGTGAAACCTGGGAAGGTATCAACCAAGACAGGAAAGAAACTGAATGTATTTCACCAGCGATGCCTGTGAAAAATCTTAGATGTGACTTATCGAGATCACATCACAAATAATGAGATACTGAGGAAAAGCAATTCCAGAAGATTTCAGGATTATGTTACTGAATGCAGACTCTGGTGGACAGGACACATTTTACATATGTAAGACCATTGTCATCCCAAGGTGGCACTAAAATGAACACCAGCTAGTGGATCAAGAAGACCGATACTGACCTGGAAAAGCACACTCAAGAGGGATCTATGCAATGGAGGCAGAAGATGGAAGCCATTGTGGCCAATTGAGATAGATGGAGAAAGCTTGTTGCCCAAAGTTCAGATGTTGCATGAAAGCTCAGAGAGAGAGAGAGAGAGAGAATGGACGTAGTTTATGCAGTCTGTCTCATGCATATTCATTGAGGATACACTGAAAATCCAATTGACTGAGAGTCTTCCAAGACAGGTTTGGGAATCACTATCTTAGGTTACATTCAATGGCTGCTCCCTACCCCATCCCCATCCCAGTCCTCCAAGAGTGTGGTGGCAGGGGGGGCGGGGAGGGAGGAGTCTTCCCCTACCCTTTTCTTTCTGATGTCTTTTCTTCTTCCCCATACAGGTATTGAATTGCTCAGGGCATCTAAAATCCTATGAAGGCCAGAAGCAGACAGAGGATAGTTCAGATTCAGAGTACGTGGATCCCCCATTCCGATGCCTGATCTTGCTGTGTGAGGGAATCCTTCACCCCTCCAGCATTGAGTTCCCCCTGGACAGCTATACTTTCTTGAGCCGTCACAGTATGGACATGAGGTTCACCTACTGTGATGACAGGTGAGATGCAGGCTAGGGTATGCACCAGATGCATGTCAGGGTTACCATATAGTTGTAGGTCAGAGGGAAATTCTGGAGCACTGCTGCAGTGGAGAGAGTGGCGTTCAGCTATTTGGATTGCTTGATTACCTGGCATTCCCCTGGATGTAAATGTACTATGGGGGGTAAGGAATGAAAATAGCAATGGGACCACAACACATTTAAGAAAATATAACTCACAAGGTTTTTCCTGAAATAATGAGGGAGAAGAAGGAGGCTCAGCTATGCTTCGGGTGGGGGGAGTGAACAAATAAAGAAGAGGGCGGATAATCAACATTCATCTGTGGGCTAGTTTCTGGGACCTTAATCTATCAATAACAAGAACCCCCTCTCTCTTTCATTCTCCCTCCTGGGTGCGCACAGGATAGCGGAGCTGGCAGGATATGCACCAGAGGAGCTGATTGGCTGCACAGTTTATGAGTACATCCACGCTCTGGATACAGATTCTGTGAGCAAGAACATGCATACTTGTAAGTCACTGGCAAGGCCCAGGCCCATTCTGAATGTTGTCTGTCTCTCTCTTGGGAGACTCATGCCCCTGTTGAGTGATGTGTTGTTAGTGAATCAGGCCCCTGGGTCCTTATAGTGGTCTCTGTGTCTGTCTGTTCTAAACCTGAGCTTTCAGCATCTCATACTGGCCTCTTTCTTGTGCAGTGCTCAGCAAGGGGCAGGCCATCACAGCACATTACCGCTTCCTTGCTAAGAATGGTGGCTACTTCTGGATGCAGACACAGGCAACAGCCATCTCCGATGAGAAGAGCGTGATGTGTGTGCATGCGGTGCTCAGGTTTGTACTCCAGATCTGTTGGGAGCAAGGGGAGAGCATGGCGAATATTTTGAGCAGATCTTCTTAAACCAGTGCTTCCTCTACGACCCTCCAGACCGGTCAAGACGCGTGGGTTATGTCCTCCTACCAGCAGAGGGAGACTGAGAAACACTGAGCTTTTGAATACTGTATATATAACCTGTGCAGTACATCCACTAGCCAGTATTTTCTCAGTCTCAGCAGAGGTAGATGGACAGCCTGTGCAGTCTTCAATAGTCTGGTGAGGTAGCTGGATTATACGGTTAAGGGATTTATTCTCTGATTGCCAAATTTAATGTGTTTTCACTATTCCCTGTACGTGGTTTAAAAAAAAAAAAAAAAAAGTAAGTGCTTCGGGGCCCTGGGTCCAGTGGGGCCCAGTTTTTCCCCCCTGGGGTGTCACACCTGTGTTCAGGTCCCTCCCCCTGTGCTGCTCTCCTTGGAGACCCTGGCAGCTTTGTGCCTCGGCTGCTTTTCTAATATTGTAGCCTTGAGAGCCCCTCACTTCTCAGCTGCCAAAATTTGGGTGATGTCTCTTTAAGAGCTATCTGAAGCTGTTTCTGCATAGGAACGGACGGCAGGTCCGTTCCCTGTTTGTAGCGAGTGAGAGCAGTGCGAGTGCTTGTGCTGGGGAAGCGGTGAGTGAAAAGTTTCTTTTGGCGCCGTTTTGCACAGCGTGTGGGGAGCTTCGGGGTCATGGCAGGCAAACTCCTTCGCTGTCGCGCGTGCTCGCGCCGAGGAGTAGAAGCTCCGGGAGGTCAGTGCCGGTTGTGCGGCGAACCGAAGCAGGCCTCGCCGATGGCGGCACCCCCGGTATTGAGCGCGGAGGTCCCGGCGAGTTCGGGGGTGTTGGGGGCGGCAGGAGCGTCGGCAGGGACGGTTTCGGCGAATTTAGTTTTGGCGGGAACGGCCGCCATTTTGGATTCCGCGCGTCCCGCGGAATCAGCTGTTTTTGGCCCTGCTGCTCCCGGATCGGCTCCAAAAGGGGGGCCTGAGGGTACAGGAGGCGTTGGTTTTCCGCCGGATTTTGTTTGGACCCTCTATCAAGCCTGGAAGGCGGGACCCACTCCTTTAGGGGAGGGGCCTAGTTCGGCAGTGTCTAAGAGGCCTCGTTTTGAGTGGGACGACGAGGAGGGATTCTCTCCTGTAGGCTCTGAAGGTGCTTTTAGTGATGTAGGGGACCCTGAGGGGTTTGAGGGTCCTCAGGATCCGGAGTTGGTGGTTCCTGGGGAGGACCCCTCCGTAGTGCGGATTTTTCACAGGGAGGAGCTTGCGGAGCTCATTGAGCAGGTCTCTTCAACCCTTAAGTTTGAGCAGCCAGAAGCGGCTTTGGGGGAGGCTAGACAGGTGGACCCCTTGGTTAAGGGGATTCAGAGGCAGGCTAGGTCTTTTCCCATGAATAAGGACATCCGGGATATGGTGTTTCAAGAGTGGCATTCGCCGGATTCTCCCTGTAAAGTGTCTAAAGCAATGTCTAGACTGTACCCGCTCCCACAGGAGGATAGAGATTCCTTTAAGGCACCCACAGTAGATGCGGTGGTGACAGCAGTTACAAAAGCCACGGCTATTCCGGTGGACGGGGGGACTGCTCTCCGGGATCCCCAGGATAGGAGGCTTGAGTCATTCCTCAAGCGGAGTTTCGATTTGTCGGCCCTGGCCCTGCAGGCCTCGGTTTGTGGGGGGCTGGTTGCGCGGGCGTGTTTCCGATGGGCCGAGAAGCTGCTTGATGATTCAGTGGAGGTTGGGACCTCCGGTGTGCAGGAATTAGCCAAATTGGAAATGGGATCGTCCTTTTTGTCGGACGCGCTGTATGATTTGCTCCGTGCCTCGGCCAAGAATATGGCTATGCTGGTGGGGGCACGTAGAGCACTGTGGTTGCGAGGTTGGGTCGCAGATGCGGCTTCCAAAGCCAAGCTTTGTTCGCTTCCTTTTAAGGGGTCCATGCTTTTTGGTGAGGATTTGGATAAGTTGGTGCGCGGGCTCAGTGATACCAAGGCCCCTCGCCTTCCGGATTTTCGTCCTAAGGCGGCTTTCAGGGGTACTTCCTCCCGAGGTCGGTTTAAGGAGGCTCGCCGGTATAGGCCCGGGAGGACTAGTGGTCCCTTTAGAGGTCGGTTCTTTCAGCGCACTCAGTCCTTTCGGGGCAATCGGCGCGGAGGGCGTGATTTTCCCGCAGGAGGACAGGCGTCGGGGCGTAATTCGCAATGAAGGTGTGCGGGCCCAGGCTCTGGTTCGGGTAGGGGCTCGGCTGAGTCTGTTTTACCAGGACTGGGTCCAAGTCACTGCGGATCAATGGGTTCTCGAGGTGGTGCGAGACGGATACGCTCTGGAGTTCGACGGCCCGCCTCCCGAAAGGTTTCTGGAGTCTCCTTGTCATTCGAGGCTCAAGCGGGCAGCGGTGCGGGACACTCTGGCTCGTTTGATCAGTCTGGGGGCGGTGGTCCCTGTTCCCCCCGCTCAGCGCCGCTTGGGCTGCTATTCAATCTATTTTGTGGTCCCGAAGAAGGAGGATGCCTTTCGGCCTATACTAGATCTGAAGGCGGTCAATGCAGCTCTCAGAGTCCCCTCTTTTCGCATGGAGACATTGAGGTCGGTCATTGTCGCGGTGCAGGAAGGGGAGTTTCTCACGTCTTTGGATTTGACGGAGGCTTATTTGCACATCCCCATTCGGGCCGCTCATCAGCGATTTCTGCGCTTTGCGGTTTTAGGAAAGCATTTTCAGTTTTGTGCTCTGCCTTTCGGATTAGCAACGGCTCCTCGGACATTTTCCAAGATCATGGTTGTAGTGGCGGCGGCCTTGCGGAAGCAGGGTATTCTGGTGCACCCGTACCTGGACGATTGGTTGATTCGGGCCAAGTCCCAGTCGGAGAGCGAGATGTCTACTGCTCGGGTGGTGCAGTTTCTTCAGTCTCTGGGCTGGGTAGTGAACTTCGCCAAGAGTCACCTGGTGCCGTCGCAGTCGCTGGAGTATCTGGGAGTTCGTTTCGATACCAGAACCGGTCGAGTCTTCCTGCCGGGCCCTCGGATTTGCAAGTTGCAGGGTCAGATTCGTCTGTTCCTGTCGGAGGCGGCTCCGACGGCCCGGGAGTATCTACAAGTCCTAGGGTGGATGGCGGCCACCATAGAGGTAGTTCCGTGGGCCCGGGCGCACATGCGGCAGTTGCAGTCAGCTCTTCTCAGTCGGTGGTCACCCCTGTCGCAGGAGTTGGACGTACGTCTTCAGTTGCCGGTAAGTCCACGCCTCAGTCTCCGGTGGTGGCTAAACCCAGGAAATCTGGACACGGGAATGCCGTTGGAGGCTCCACAGTGGGTGGTCCTCGTCACAGACGCCAGTCTTCAGGGCTGGGGGGCCCATTGTCTCGGTCAGGTAGCTCAAGGTCGTTGGTCCCAGGTAGAAGCTCAGTGGTCCATCAATCGTTTGGAAACTCGGGCCATTCGACTGGCGCTTCTGGCGTTTCAGAGTGTGCTGTTGCGGAAAGCAGTCCGGGTGTTCTGCGACAACGCCACCGCCGTGGCTTATGTCAACCGTCAGGGGGGCACAAAGAGTCAGGCGGTCGCGGAGGAGGCGGCGCTGTTGTGTCAGTGGGCGGA
Organism: Microcaecilia unicolor; assembly: GCF_901765095.1. Classification (NCBI taxonomy): domain Eukaryota; kingdom Metazoa; phylum Chordata; class Amphibia; order Gymnophiona; family Siphonopidae; genus Microcaecilia; species Microcaecilia unicolor. The sequence continues at coordinate 160,063,869 of NC_044041.1, forward strand.
GGTTCATCTTCTAGCGCTCTCCGCGGCACATGTGGCTGGAGTAGACAACGTGGAGGCAGATTACCTAAGCAGGCATGCTCTAGACCCAGGAGAATGGGCGCTTCATCGGGCGGTGTTCAATCGCATTGTGTCGGTCTGGGGACTTCCCGTGATGGATCTCATGGCAACAGCCCGCAATACTCACGTTCAGAGGTTTTTCAGTCGACGGAGGGATCCGCGAGCGGAAGGCATAGACGCGCTCCTGATGGTTTGGCCGCAGGAGTTGCTGTATGTGTTTCCTCCATGGCCGTTGGTCGGTCGAGTGGTTCAGCGCATTGCTCGGCATCACGGTCAAGTGATTTTGGTAGCCCCGAATTGGCCGCGTCGGCCGTGGTACGGAGATCTGGTTCGGTTGGCAGTAGCGGACCCTCTGCCGTTGTCAGAGTCAGTGGTGTTGTGTCAGGGACCGATAGTTATGCCGGATCCGGCTCGGTTCTCGCTTACGGCCTGGCTCTTGAGAGGCACAGGTTAAGGAAGAAAGGTTTTTCGCCCAGAGTTATCGAGACGATGTTGAGTTCGCGTAGGCAGTCCACTTCGTTGGCGTATGTCCGGGTCTGGAGAGTATTTGAGCATTGGTGTGCGGGTAGACAAATTCTTCCCTTTCGAGCGTCGGTGACAGATGTCTTGGAGTTTTTGCAGGATGGTATGGACAGGGGTCTGGCCTTGTCTTCTTTGAAGGTACAGGTGGCAGCTTTGTCGTGTTTTCGTGGAAAGATCCAGGGGAAGTCGTTAGCTTCTAGTCCGGATGTGGTTCGATTTTTGAAGGGTGTTAAGTTACTGCGGCCGCCCCGGCGGCGGATGGTGCCTCCGTGGGATTTGAATCTCGTACTGGATGCTTTGGTGAGGCCGCCGTTTGAGCCCTTGGTTTCTGTTTCGGATAAGGATCTGTCCCTAAAGACTGTGTTCTTGGTGGCTATTACTTCAGCCCGGCGGGTGTCAGAACTTCAGGCTTTGTCTTGTAGAGAACCCTTTTTGTCCTTTTCCAAGGAGAAGGTTTCGTTGCGCCCGGTGCCGTCCTTTGTGCCCAAGGTGGTTTCAGAGTTCCATGTGAATCAAGTTATTTCCTTGCCAGTCTTGGGTGATTCTGCGGGGGATGCGGAACAGCGTCGACTGGCCAAGTTAGATGTGCGAAGAGTCTTGCGCTGTTATATCTCCAGAACTCGGCACTATAGACTGTCTGATCGCTTGTTCGTTCTCCATGGTGGTGCAAGAAAGGGTGCGGCAGCTTCCAAAGCTACAATAGCTAGGTGGTTGAAAGAGTCAATTGCGTCGGCGTATTTGCTGAAGGGCCGCGTGGTCCCTAAGGAATTTTCGGCTCATTCTACCAGGGGAATGGCGACCTCCTGGGCGGAGAGTAGTATGATTCCGCCGTTAGATATTTGTCGAGCGGCGGTTTGGTCGTCATTGCATTCGTTTGTTAAGCATTACAGGATTGATGTGCATGCCAAGGACGAGGCAGGCTTTGGGGCTGCAGTGTTGACCTCTGGCCTTCGTGGTTCCCGCCCTTAGGATGTTTACTGCTTTGGTACTTCCCACGCGTCTTGACCGGTCTGGAGGGTCGTAGAGGAAGGTGAAATTAGATCTTACCTGCTAATTTTCTTTCCTCTAGACCCTCCAGACCGGTCAAGGCCCGCCCTGTCTGTACTTTAGGCCAGGAGGTTTTGTTTGGTCTGGTCTCTTTGTTGTTCTATCTTGGCAGCTGTTGAGTGTGGTTTCTATGTTTCAGACTTTTGTTGGTCTGAGTCTGGTTAGGTGTGACCGTGTTTGAGAGTCCACCTGTGGAAGCACACACAATAAAAAGGGCACAATGAAAGATATGAAGAAAGTGTCCGGTTGGCAGTGACCACGTACAGGGTTGTTAGTTGTAGTTGCTGTTTTGGTTTCTCTGCTTTGTCAGGGTTATACTGGCTAGTGGATGTACTGCACAGGTTATATATACAGTATTCAAAAGCTCAGTGTTTCTCAGTCTCCCTCTGCTGGTAGGAGGACATAACCCACGCGTCTTGACCGGTCTGGAGGGTCTAGAGGAAAGAAAATTAGCAGGTAAGATCTAATTTCACCTTTGGACCTAGTAGCTAGTCAGATTCTTAGGATATCTGTATTGAATATGCATGAGATAAATTTGCATATGCTGTTTCTCTATTAGAGTGCTTCTCAACTCAGTCCTCGGGACACACCCAGCCAATCAGGTTTTCAGGATATCCAGAGTGAGCATGCATGAAATAAATTTGCATGCACTTCCTCCTTAATATGCATATCTGTCTCATGCATGTTCATTGTGGATATCATGAAAAGTCGACTGGCTGGGTGTTTGGGTTGAAGACCACTGCTCTAGTGCATGCACATTTATCTTTTACACATTCTTTGTGGATTCCCTAAAACTTGACTGGTATGAAAAGTCCTAGTTTTGAGATTACTTGTTCACTTAATCTCTCTTTTCCACTTTGGGAAATATTTCTGGATAGAAACAAATGTAAACTCTGCTCCCTCTAGTGGAGCTCCACCCCTTTCCATGCAACCCTGCCCCTATTTGTTCCATTTTTACAGCAAAGCCCCACCCCCAGCATTAGTTTACATGATCAGTCCCCCTTCATTCTGACCTAATTTTCTTTGACTTTCTCCCTTCCCCCACAGTCAGATTGAGGAGGCTGATGTGGTTTTGTCCCTGGAGCAGACGGATCAGAGATCCCAGCATCCCGTTCCTGAGATGGCCTCTGGCTGCGACACAGTAAAAGAAAACCCCACAGAGTTGATCTCTTCAGATTTGGCACCAGCAACCAGCGAGATAATTCTTTCCCTCAATATAAGTGAATCAGGTATGGAAAAAGTAGGGAGAGGGGAAAGATCAGGATTCTCTCACGGGTAGGGGAAGGGCATAGAAAGGACCTAGGATTCTTTTGGGGGTTGGAGAGATGGGGGGGTTTACCCTCCATTTGAGGTTCAGCATACTTCTGGGTTTTCATAGGACTTTGCAAGTGAGAACGACCATTTCAGCCTATGACAAGAATAATCACCTTGGCAAACTAGCCTGGTGCATGCTGGTACATTGAGTGTGGCTGCATCACACAGATAAATGTTTTTGGCACATATATTGGGATGACATCTGCAGTTGTGTGTATATACAATGCTATATGAACAGTCCTGAGTAGAGGAGTGGCCTAATGGTTAGTGTAGTGGATTGTAGATCTGGGGATCTGGGTTCGATTCCCACTGCTGCCTGATGGTCGGCAGTGGGTTGAGATCCTGGGGACCCAGGTTCAATTCCCTCTGCAGCTCTGAGTGACCCTGAGCAAGTCACTTAAACCCTCAGTTGCCTAAGGTACAACAGTAGTACAATGTACTACTTAGATTGTGAGCTCACTAGGGACAGACCCAGTATGAAACTGTAAAATGCTTGAATGAATGAATATATATACCAGCCTCTACGTACCACTTTGCAGATTGTGTATACTTTCTGTGTGGGTGCTGTTCTGTAGATAGTAGATAGATGGTCACTGTGTGATCCGCAGTGTGGGATATGTATACCTGCTTCTGCTTATACATGCACTATGCCATGGTTTCTGTGTACTACTACCTGGTCCACATGCTAATGTCTCGAATGTGTCCTCGCTACAGGACTCCAGGACTCCAAGCTGCTGGCTTTCCTGCGCCCTGCAGACATGAGTGATGAAGAAATGCAGTCAGATCCACGGCGCTTTTGCAGCCCAGATCTTCAGAAGCTGTTGGGCCCCATCTTTGATGGCCCCAAAGAGAAAGCTGAACTTCAAGTGGCGGAGCCCATGAGCCCACAGCCGTGCCCATCTCCAGAGTCACTGGAGCAGACAGACCAAGTTGCCATGGAGACTGCAGACACTGCTGCCCTGGTAACTCCCTCGACTTTCCTGACCACATGTGCGTGAATGGCTAAAGCGCTGCATATGTCTAGTAGCGCTATAGAAATGATAAGTAGTAGTAAAGGGTATAGTACCAAGTTCTGGAGGAGGTGGTTCTGTTTGTTTTGGGTTGCATGCCTGGGATAGAGCAGATGGGAGAGTTTGAAAATGTTTCCAGGGATGAAATTAGGGAGTGCCGGGCTCCTAGACCCTGATGCAGTTATCTCTTTCCCATTCCAGAACAGTCATCATTTTTCTCCCCAACCCCTACACATAATCATCTCATTTCCAATCCCCCCACCACACAATAATCTTCAAATTTCCCCTTCAGTCTAGGCAATCATCTTCTCCTTTCTCTTACCCCCTCCCCACCTGCACAGTCATTATGTCTCTCCCACCTTGCCCCCGCCACACAATCATTTGTATTCTAGATACCTTCCAGCCCCCCATCGCACCTCACCTCCTGTAGTGAAAAGCAGCACTTCTTACCTACCGCTGCTGCCTCCTCTGCCAGCTTCTTCTGCTTGGAGGAAGGGATTACATTTGACTGCAGGTTCTGCTGCTGGTCTGTTGCACACCAGCTTTTTTTCAAAGTAGCTGAAAATTGATAACATGCCATGCTAAGGGTGGCCATTCCAATTGTCCTTCCCTCAAAATGGGATGCATCCCTGGACTACAAGGATGAGTGATAGTATGTTAGGGGTAGCATCCCTGGGATACAGGAGGTGAGGCAAGTGAGTTTCTGGGGAAGAACCTCTGGGATTCTGGTGAGCAGGGGTTGTAGTGGGTGGAGCCCTTGGGGAGAACGAGTAAGGTTGTGGGGAGGTCACAGGATTCAGAAAGTGCTTGAATGTAGGTATGTGACCCCTGGTTCTTTTGGCTAGTACCAGTCTGCTTCCTCTGACTTCATTCTATCCTTTTTCCATGCAGGCGACTCTTCCAAACCAACCACCCTCAGACATGGACAGTGTGCAGAGATTCTTTGCTCCCAGTAAAGACATGCCGGCCAAGGAGACTCTACAGGTAAATGCAAACTGTCATCTCATCCTGGCAATGACCATACCCAGATGAGAGCTTATGCCACTCTCATCTAAGAACCTAATAATAAAATTGATTGCCCTCAGTTTCATTATTCCATTTATATTTTGAAAGGCTGATGGACACACTTTCATCATATATTAGGATATGTACAAAGAAAATATTTTTACAACAGGCAAGCTCTTAAATTTAGAGAACTTTTTTTTCCTAAATAAAACTAAAAAGTGAAGCTAAGGTAGCTTCTGATGTGATGAAGGGAGCTTCACCCTGAGTGCTTTGTTTTTCTATTTGTGTATTCCCCTCCTTTCACATTGCGTTTGTCATTTGGGATTTTGTTTATTTCATTATTTTTGGTTCCCAGAAGGGGAGGAATGAGGACAGCTTTTGTGTATGATAGCTCCCCAATGAAAGCCAAATGTCAAGATGCAATGAATCCCTGGTAAAGGGGGGGGTGGGGGGGGTGGGGGCGGCGGGATAGCTGTGCATGGCAACTCCCCGATGAAGACCAGGCAAGGTGGGGAGGGGAGAGTCTTTTGAGATGACTGCTTGATGAAAGCTGAATAGGAATGAGAAGAGGTGTAGCTCACAGGTCACCTTATAATCCCTGCAGGACCTGGAATCTCTGGATCTGGAGATGCTAGCTCCGTACATCTCTATGGAAGATGACTTTCAGCTTGCATCCTCTGAGCACCACCTGAGCTGTGTAGAATGCAGCAAACCCCAGGTCAATCTGCTGTCTACCCCCTTGCTGCAATTATCACCAACCTCTACCCAGCGTCGCCGCTCCAGCAGCTTCAGCGGTCTTTCCTTAAGGGCATCTGCCACATCTGAAAGCCTTCCCCACTGGGGCAGCGAGACCTGCCTCTCCCCACAAGGACCAGAAGAAGTGGAACATCCAGGAGCCAGAGTTTTTAGAGGGACAGTGATGCTGCATGCGAGGAGAGAGATGGAAACACAATCGCAGATTTGCCTACAGCGCAGGAAGAGGTGAGGGGAAATTTGTGTGTGTGTGAGGGAGAAGTGTCTTGGATAATGACTCTGTTTGAGGGAGAAGTGTATGACTGAAGATGAGGTGTCTGGTATATGAAGAGTCTACAGAGGAATCTCTAGAAATCACTAATTTTCTTTTGTAACCTCAGAGTGTTGGAAAGAGCAGAAGATGAAGAAGATGATGATGCCTCTGATCCAGAGCCTTCCAAACGACCCCGTCCTGCTGACCAGGACCCCTTTGTAATGCCCTCTCTCCGCTTGGTATGTATTCAAAGGCAGTACTGGTTTTATCTGAGTAGAGCTGGGGTAGGTGCAGGCCAGTATTGTATTCAGAAAGACTCCGAATTCCAAGATTTCCTTTTACCAAATTTCAGGTGTATTATTGTGCATTTGAAAAATTGAAATCATACTGTGGAACTGGAGCTTAGATGAAGTTATATACAGTCTCTGGTCAAGGCATAGTTTCTTTTAGGGTGATGCTTTAGGAGGTCTGTCCTCTATTTTTTTAAAGATATTCTCTGAGCCTTCCTGAAACAAGAATAGGATGCATGATATGCTTTTTTTTTTTCACTCTGACCAGACATAAAATAAAATTCACAAATAGACAAAACTTAGATTTTAAAAAGTGGGGTGCAGAGAATGTATTAATTCCCTTCCCCCTGCTTCTTCCCTCCTCATTGTCAACTTATCTTGTTTCCTCCATTCCTCTCCACTTCTCTTTCCTTTCCCTTCCTCCATGTTCTTTTCCATCTTTCCCTTCTTTTCATTAGGTATCTATCTCCCTCTTCATTCCCCCCTTTGAACGCTTACCATGATCATTTCTCCCTACCAGAGTTCTTTCTATTCTGCCTCCCCCTTCCATTCCTGAGATCTTCTCTACTTCTCCCTACCCTACCCTGTCCTGTATTCTGTGGATGCATAAGTCTTTTGCATGGTTTCCTGTGCAGTCTCTGGTTCTAAGGCACAGTCTCTTACAGGGATTCCTGGCTAATACAGAAACATTTGCAGAGAGAAATGATGAAGGAGACACCATGGTGCATGACAGGCTGTCTGTGCCAGAGGAGTCCCCCAGAGGTGAGTCCTGATTTGATTCATATGATAAAAGAACAATGAGGGTCCATGTAGGCTGAATGGGGTCAGGGGTTACAGAGTAGATGGATTCAATGAGCTTTTTATGCAGCTTGACAGAGGTCAGAGGGGTGATGAGGTGAGTAACCAAGGTTGGTAATTTTTCTTTAAGGTCCCACAAGTGAGATGCTCGCATTTGTGACAGAAGATCCCTCGCTGTGTGAGCTGGCACTGTACAAGAATGAGGATGAGCAGCTTCCACAGAGTACCGTGCACTTTCTGCCAGCAGAGGAGCTTCTGCGGGAGCTGAAACAGGCCACCTGAGCAGCACAAATAGCCAGTGACACAGTACAGTATAATACCTCATTCACTCCACTGCAAGGACACCTCAGAACTCAAGGTCTGCTCGGAGTGGGCCTTCACCTCTTAATCCAGGGGGACCTCAGCCGCTCACCTCTGATTCTGGGAGAGCGAGGACTTCATTTTCACCTCTACCTCTGATTCAAGGAGGGGCCTCAGTCTCACCAGCCTCTTCATCCAGGAAGGGACCCCTGCCTTCACATCCAGGGACCGATCCTCAACTTCATGCCACCTGCATATCAGTTATCGGCCTGACTTTCACCTTGCCTTCAGATCCAGGGATGATCTTAGCTACCTCCTTATTAAAAGGAGCCTCCGGCCCTGGCTGCTGAACAGCCTTTGTACTCAGGAACTCTACCTCTCCATCCCTCACATCCACCTCCCTGCCACTGTTTCTCTACCCTCCTGGGGAATGGGGAGAATCTTCATGTCAAACCTCAGGGTGTGTGTATGGGCCTCCTCTAATCCTATTCAAGGAGGAGTATTGACACTGTACAGAATTAGAAATTTGAAACTGTTCTTCAGTAAATGGAAGTTTCCTTTAACTTTTGGACTGTTGAGAATGAAGGCATTATGAGGAAGTGAATGGAAGGGAGGCTGACTTCTCTCTCCCCCTTTCCTCGGATGTGTCAAGGGGTTGTTACTAGTCTCCCCTCTTGTCTTGGGGTAACAGCTGAACACATCCCCTCGGACTCTGTACCTCTGCATGTCTGACTCCTGATACCTGGACAGTGCTATAAATTTCAGTCGGCACACTTGGGTTTGGTGGTCTGTTCTTAATGCAGTAGAAGGGAGGGGAGTGGCAACACAGATTTATTGTTACCACAAAACAGTCCACATTCAGAGAGGACCATTCTAAACAGTTTTTTTTTCCTGTCTTCCTTATTTTATGAAGTAGATTATGTTGGTGCAATACACATTTCTCTCTCTGGATTTTTTTATAAAGTGTTTTATAAGAAACTCAGAGGCTCCAGATTCCAATAATCATTTCTCTGTTGAATGTTTGGACTCAGGCTTTCCAATAAGGAAGCCTTATATATAGTCCACTAAAAGACATTTAAAATAACCCCCAACAGGAACACCTTGAGACTAGATAAAGATGTACAAGACAAAATTATTCACAATTGGCTAAAAGAAGCGGGAGGGAAAACTTCATGTACAGGGTCCCTATGATCGTGGTGGTCCATATGAAGTTGAATTTAGAAATTTTCCCTTTTGGCTATGCTCTTTAAAAAGGAAAAAAAAAATTCCAAATGAATCAGTGAGGATGACTCTACCTTAATCCAGCAAAATTGTTCACAGACATGTTTGATCTAATGGAAGGGATTAAGAAACACAATTTCTGTCTTAATAGCCGCAGAAAGCTACCCCTACAGGTGCAGTGCAGGGATTAGCACCCTGCTGGTGTCTATAACGAGAGCAGTATTTATAAACTGCTCAAAAGCACTTGAAATCCATGTATCTTGCCCTCGGCTTCACAGGATTGAAAGGGTAAGTGGAAGGGAAGGGACCGGAAGACCCCAGCAAAACCCCCTAAAGTTTCCTCTATGGATTGGGAAAGGGGAGGAAGAAGTGAACTCTGTATTTATTTAAATCTTCCACCTTTCCAGAAACCAAAAATACTTGTATTTTCTTTTTATAATAATTATTATTATTGTTACAGAATTCTCTTTCTGGTGGTTTATTTTATTTTTATATTTCACTCAGACTCAGTAGCTTAAGGTGAGTTATGTTCAGGTACAGTACGTATTTTCCCGGCCCCAAGGGGATTACAGTTTGAGTTTGTACTTGCGTTTTGGGGTTACTGTCTCTCTTTTGTTGGTCACAAGTTGAGATGTATTTGTGGGCAGGCAGGGGAAGAGATAGAGGGGCATTAATAAGACTGGTCATTTATAAAGAGGAGCAATTGTAGATCTGGGAGATTCTGCATTTTGGAAGGAGGGGTTTGGCTTATGAAAGGAGGGGGGTGTATTCCCAGAGATTAAATCTTTATGTGAAGTTTAAAGGTTCGTGTTGGTGTGAAATTAAACCTTATGAGCTATTCCCCTCATCTCTTGCAGCATGTGTGACATAATTGGCGGAAATTACACTTGTGTAAAGATATGAGTACTGATTTGCCCTGACTTAACTATTAATGTAGTTTTCTTTTCTTTCTTTCTTTTTTTATTGTGGCTACCTGTTTTCCTTCTGCTGCTTTGTACACCCAGCTCAGCTGGAGTCTACCCAGTATTGGAGCTCCAGACCTGGCCAAGCTCCCTCTGGAAACCACTGCCAGCCAGTAGCTGTGGCCATGAGTGGCATCTGGGATGCAAGAAGAACCCAAATTATTTCCTATTCAGTACCCCCCCCCCCCCCAATCAGTTAACTAGCACAGCAAATGGCTAGTACTGGATACAGAGACCAGTTGGCTGTTTCTCCAGCAGTAAATTCAGGAGGCACAGGATAGAATAAACCTTGACTCCTCATGACTGCATTTTCCTTTTACCCAGCTTCTGTGTTTTAAGCTTTTCATGGGGGGAGGGGGTTCCAGACAGTATTGACCTAGGATGTGCAAATAGGTTGAAGGAAATAACCAGGCTGGCTGTATCACAGAAGTTTTCATGGAGCTGGGAAGCTGGTGCAAGAATTCAAGTGCCTTCAAATGCAGCCAGGTAAAAGTGCTTCCAGCAAGAGATGTCACTAGGAGAAAACAGGAGATGACAATTGCAGTAATGAAACTTCAGGTTGCATGGCTAAAGGTCACAGCTCTGGAAGGCTATAGACAAGATAAAGGCAATCCAGAGCAGACCTCTGGACATAGCTCAGGATCTGACTAAAAAATCCCAAGAGACCAGACATGAGGATCCAAATAATTATACTGGAGGGGAGGGGAAAGAAGGTAGGATGTGCATTCTGATATCTCAAAAGTATAAAGAATGTACAAATAGCAACCCTGTTACAGAGGAAAAGAAAGTTCTAGAATGAGAGATCATGGGCTTAGATTAGAAGAGTTATTAGGAAATGTTTCTTTAAAGAGATGGGGTGGAAGCATGGAACAAACTCCTAGGGGATGTAATGGAGGCAACACCAGTTAATAGAATTTGGTAAAGCCTAGCACGGAGATAATTACTTTATGAAGTGAAGTTGGAGTCTGCAGTATAGAAGAGGAAAACTGGCAGATCAGATGGGCTTGTTGGCCCTTTATCTGCTGTCATGTTTTTTTTTCTCTCTCTCTTTGTGCAACAGTAAGCTTAGATCCTGCAGTGCCCTAGGAAAGTCTGTTCTACAAAGTGAAGTATCCCTTAAGCTTGAGGCTTATATTGATGTCCAGTCTGGGAGTGCTTCAACCTGGCTGCATGATAAGCACTATGAATTCTGAGCTTTCTTTAAAACAGTACATGCTCAAAGGAAACTGATCCTTAAACTTGAAGGTTAAACTGAAAATACCTCTTTGAGTCTTCAGGATGAGATTCACTCAGTGTAAAAGTCCCTGATCTGCCCATGTATCGTAACCTAAGTACTTAATAAGAGGTTGGCATTTTTTTTCTTATGTTTGGTTTTCAAATGTAGCTCGACCATTTTTTATTTTCTTCTTTCTTTTAACCATCAAAAAGGCAGCTGTTCAGCCGCAAATTGCAACACGCACAGGAGGACCTGAAATGGAAATCCATTGTAGCAAATAATCAAGAATGTTTATGACCAATGCTGGTGATAACACTGTACAGTTCAATTTAGCAGTGTGGTTTCCATGGACCTGGTACAATGTCTCTCTCTTTTCAGTCTGGATGCTAGATTCTATAGCCTGTCTCCCTCCCAGCAGTATATGGAAATGCAGAAAAAGGCTCATGGATCTTTTTGAGCTTGCAATGTATTGTTAGTTTAGAGGCAAGAAATCAAATTCGCTTCAAAAATAACTGAGTGCAGGAATGAAGACAAACGGGTCAATATTCAGCTGAGGCAGTGAGCGTGGTTTTTATTTTAAATGGTGGCTGTAGCTGTCATCACTAGGCGAAATGCTCTGGCTCTGCCCTGGCACTATCTGGATAGTGCTGGAAAAATCTGAGGTAATTTTCAACAGCATTATCCTTATAGTGACACGGAAATGTCATGGTTAAGGGACTTACACATTTAGCAGCAGTTGCTAAACATCTTAGTTCTTTTGAATATTGACCCAAAAGTGTATTGTGGTTTGAGAACTCCCAGAGATGGTTGCTGCAGAGCTCAGTATAACAGCAGCAGGTCTGTATGCACAGGGCTCAGGAGTCCAGCAGCAGACCTGTAGTGCCACTGAAAATCTTGGCTCAAGAATGAAATGGGAAGATACATTGTGCCAGGGAACTAATGTCTGTTTGTTTTTCATACCTGTATACTTTTTTTTATTATTATTTCAGTGTAATTTAGTGTGTGAAAAACACTGACTCCTTGAGTTCATCAAATAAATGATGTGTCTAGAAATGATTTGCTTCCCAAGTCTTTGCTTTCCATGGAAATGAAGAGCATCTTGAAGTGTTTATGTATAAAGAAAGGCCCCAATAATGGGCTTGGTTGTGACAGTAATATCCTGGAGGTGTGGTCCCTGGTTTCCTGTGCAGTATCAGAAATGTGCTCCTGACCTAGACCATCTGCCCCAGAGACGCTGCTGCTTGTACCATTCTTTTCTCTCTCTCTCTCTCTCTCTCTCTCTCTCTTTCAACTATTTTTATGAACTTTTTGACAAATAAAAGTACAAAATCTGCATGGCATATATAGTTCTTTACACACCATAACAACTGACATTTCTATTCACCTGATATAGCCCTCTTCCCCCGCATTCTCACCTTCTAAACTAGCAACTAAGCTTATTTAAATTTCACACTTTTTTTCACATATTGATAGCTATACTTGCCCAGTGAGTTAGAGAGTCCAAGTTAGACCCCAAATAAGTACAAAAGCATCACCATACTGGGACAGACCTTAGGTCCATCAAGCCCAGTATCCTGTTGCCAACAGTGGCCAATGCAAGTCACGAGTACCTGGCAAGATCCCAAAAGAGTAAAACAAGATTTTATTTCTGTTTATCCCAGAAATAAGCAGTGGATTGTTCCAAGACCACCTTAATAATGGTTTATGGACTTTCTCTTTGGAACTTGTCCAAACCTTTTAAAACCTGCTATGCTAACTGATTTTACCATATTCTCTGGCAGTGAATTCCAAAGTTTAATTCCATGTCCATTTAATGGAGGACTAGCCTAATGGTTAGCTGAGTGGCTTGAGAACTATGAGAACCAGGTTCAGTACCCACTGCAGCAAGTCACTTAAACCTCCATTGTCCCATGTACAAATAAGTACCTATATATAATATGTAAACTGCTTGATTGTAATCACAGAGAGGTGGTGTATCAAATGCCATCCCCTTTTTCCAATTTGTTTTAAATTTACTACTTAGTTTCATTGCATGTCCCCTAGGCCTTGTATATTTGGAGAGAGTAAACAAGCAATTCATGTCTACCAATTTCACTCCACTCAGGATTTTTTTATCTTCTGCCCTCAGCTGTAACTTCTCCAAGCTGAAAAACCCTAGCCTGTTTAGCCTTTCTTTATAGGAAATTTGTCCCATCCCCTTTATCATTTGGTGCCCTTCTCTGTATCATATCTAATTTGATTTGTGCAGTTTTGCTGCCATCTTCTCTATCATCATTAGTCATAGAGGGCCAAGTGCCATTCCGTAAACCTGGGTGGCTGAGTGTCTCTCCAACACATCACAATATATATTTTGAAGCATAGAAACATAGAATCATGACGGCAGATAAAGGCCAGATGGCCCATTCAGTCTGCCCTTCCTCAGTAACCACTAGCTCCTTTTCCTAAGGGATCCTACGTGCCTGCCCATGCTTTCTTAAATTCTGAGCCAAAGAAAAACCACACAAAGTGTGGAGGTGCACTTGATCCCCACGAAACAATAGGAGAAAACAAAGGAGGGGTGGGGGAAAATAGGCGCTATCCAAACAATGGGGGAGACGTATATTTTAATAACACAATGATATTTATTGCAAATGGTTGACTCGACACAGCCGTGTTTCGGTGCCATAGCGCCTTCTTCAGGAGTCTTCCAAAGGTATATTCAGTGTTTGGTGGTTAACACACTGGGAGATAAAGCACTAAGGAATACACAATTCCTTCTCTTCAACGAGCAAAAGGAGGTGCAGCAAATCACTGGAGTAGTAACACATCCAACAAGTCAGAATTATTATTTATTAGAATTTATTTACTGCCTTTATGAAGTAATTTACCCAAGGCGGTGTACAGCAAGAATTAGTCAAACATAGGCAATAGACACAGCAGTAAAATTAGTCAAATAGCACATAATATGGCATAGCATTCTACTTACAATGTCAACAGAATACACAATAAACATTTTAATAGACAGCATAGGGCATAAGCAAACATGTAACACATAGATAAGACAGAGTAACAGGAGTTAGAAAAAATAAGGGAACTAATTTAAAGAAAGCAGCACTTGGAGTCATAAAGATGCATGAATATAATCTCAACTAGAGTACAATTCCATCTGCTAACTGAATAAGTGCCTGGATAAAGTTGAACAAAAAGGCTGTCCTAATTTAACCTGCACTTACCCAGGTACTGGTCTGAATATTGTCAGTATCTGGATAAGTTCTTGCATGCACTTGTGATACAGATATTCAATGCTAGTGCCTGGATTATGCCGGGCATTGAATATCCAGGTCAAATTCAGCTGGTGACGATCAGCACCTTTGAAAATAATGAATGCTACTGGCTGAATATCAGGGTGACAGGAAGGCAGGCAAAGAAACCCTCACAAGACATTCCAAATTGCTTGTACCATGGGTTCTTTTTGAATGAAAAGTGCAATAAAAACCCAGCTTTTCATCATAATAATAATGGGCTTTCTCTACTGCACAGGTCATTTGGTAATTTCTTTCAGTCACTGATAGGGGCAAGTATTCCTTTAAGAAAAAGGTTTCTGAAAATAAAATCATAATTTAAGTATGAGAGCAACAGCTACAAGTCAAGCCAAGGTAATGAAATACTTTGCTCTAGAACTAGAGGGCACAGGGATGCAGAGGCTGTCACCTGTAGGATAGGAGAGCGGGGGGGGGGGGGGGGGGGGAAGTGGCATGGGTAGGACAATATAAAGTCTGTGACTTATAGAACAGGATGGCACAGGGGATAGGTTATATAAAGTCTGTCACCTCTAGGAGTGGAGGGCTGGGGGTAGGCACAGGGATACAAAGGCTATCACCTCTAGAACTGGAGAACTCAGAGATGGAAACTGATCAGTGCCTGTCATCTCTAGACTGTTAGTTTGAGTCAGAATCGGGTTTATAATGGTCCATGGTTACTGTGATGCTCATATTTAAAATAGTGTTGGGGCCAATAGCGTACCTCTGGGGCCTGGGCCACCCCCAATTTTCCTCCAGGCCCCTGGTTTTGCTGGCAGGGGTCCCCAACCCCCACCAGCTGCAGCCTTCTCTAGCATGCTCTCTGGCGCCACTGAGTTGCCTGCCCTGCTCTCTTTCCCCCCTCATGTCCTGCACTCTCTTTTTAGTGAAATTGAGTTTCACTAAAGGAGAGGGGGAGAGAGAGCAAGGCAAGCAACACGGCGGTGCTGGAGAAAGCTTCAGCTGGCGGGGGTTGAGGACCCCCGCCAGCCACGGTATTTGCTGCAGCTTGCAGTTAGCAATTGGGAGAGCGGCAGGGCGGCAGTGGCAGGGCAGCATACCCCCCCCCCCACCTTGGGCTCTGGTCCCCTCCCACTGTGAGGTCTGGGCTACGCCCCTGGTTGGGGCACCTGTCATATAGACACCCACATCACCAAACCTGCTCTCAGGCTTGGTACTTTACAGGCAGATTCAGCCCAGACCTTTAGATTGTAAGCTCCTTGGAGCAGGGACTGTCCTTTATGTCAATTTATGTTAATCTGTACAGCGCTGCGTAACCCTAGTAGCGCTCTAGAAATGTAAGTAGTAGTAGTAGATCAAGAACTGAGTGGGTGGACCTCCTCTGATACATTTCACAGTGGGAAACTGCAGTGTACAGGAACCAGCTTAAGTGGTGAGTGAGAACGAAAATGGTGACAATATTCAAGCGTGCTTAGAAACATTACGCAGACAACAGCCAAATGGCCCATCCAGTCTGTCCTTCTTCAGTAACCTCTAACTCCTCCTTTTCCTAAGGGATCCCATATACCTGTCCCACGCTTTCTTAAATTCTGACAGTCTTCGTCTCCATGACTTCCACCGGGAGGCTATTCCACGCATCCACCACCCTTTCCGTGAAAGAGTATTTTCTTAGATTCCTCTTAGCTTCTTCTTATGCCCTCTCATTCCAGAGTTTTCCTTCATTTGAAAAAGGCTCACCCTCCTGTACATTAATGCCAT
The DNA here is from genome assembly GCF_901765095.1 of Microcaecilia unicolor. NCBI lineage: Eukaryota > Metazoa > Chordata > Amphibia > Gymnophiona > Siphonopidae > Microcaecilia > Microcaecilia unicolor. The sequence continues at coordinate 160,079,614 of NC_044041.1, forward strand.
TGAGGTATTTAAATGTCTCTATCATATCCCCTCTCTCTCCTCTCCAGTGTATACATGTTGAGGTTCATGAGCCTGTTCTATATGTTTTATGACAGAGACTGCTTACCAGTTTAGTAGCTGCCCTCTGTACTGACTCCATCCTGTTTATATCTTTCTTTCTGTAGGTGCGGCCCCCAGAAATGCGTGCAGTACTCTAAATGGGGCCTCACCAGAGACTTATACAAGGGCACTTTCATCTCTTTTTTTCCTGCTGGTCATCCCTCTCCTTATGCACACAAGCATCCTTCTGGCTTTGACCGCCATCTTTTCTACCTGTTTGGCCACCTTACCCCCAAGTCCCACTCTTCTTTCGTACACAGAAGCACTTCACCCCCTATATTGTACCATGCATTTCTTAGCATTAAATTTTAGTTGCCAATTATTGGACCATTCTTCAAGCTTTGCTAGATTTTTCATCATGTCATGCACACCCTCCGGGGTGTCCACCCTATTACAGAGTTTGGTAACATCCTCAAAGAGACAAACCTTACCAGACAGTCCATCCACAATATCACTCACAAAGATGTTAAAAAGAGCCAGCCCGAGGACCGATCCCTGAGGCACACCACTGATAACAATCCTTTCCTCAGAGCAAGCTCCATTTACCACTACATTCTGTCTCCTTCCATTTAACCAGTTTTTAACCCAATTAGTCACTTTAGGTCCCATACCTAATTAATAAACTGAGTGATCTGTTGCCTGTGCGGAACCGTCTCAAAGGCTTTGCTAAAGTCCAAGTACACCACATCTAGCGTTCCTCCCAGGTACAATTGTTTGGTCACCCAGTCAAAGAAATCATCAGATTTGTCTGACATGACCTGCCTCTAGTGAAGCCATGCTGCTTCAGGTCCTGCAGGCATTCAATTCGAGAAACCTCATGATCCTGTGCTTCAGAAGCATTTCCATTAGTTTACTCACCACCGAGGTCAGACTGACTGGTATGCAATTCTCAACCTCCTCCTTACTTGGGACAGATATAACTAGACAGATTATTAAAAATGACCCCCCTATAAGGTACCTGGGTGAATTGACTCTAGTATTTAACCGGAAATAATCCAGTTGGTTTCTCAGTGAAAATCACCTGTATATATGTACATAGAGATGGAACATAGACTTTGCCCCAGCTATTTCTGGAGGTGGGTGATAAGTATTTGAAAAATAACCCACATTGTATGAAAAATCATTTAATATATTAAATTTGATGTACAGCCTCTCACAAAAAGCAGCTACGTGGTTTACAATCAATATCTCCATGTCCACATGCAGTTTCTCTCTCCTTACTGATCCAAAACCACACCCTCTGGAATGCCCTTCTCTTTTTGGCCTAACAGTTTCTCTTTTGTGTTTTACTTCAGCTCATTGGGAACCAGAATTGGGTCATGGCACCATTCACCTTTTACTTACAATTACATTCCCCATCCTAGCTTACTTAATGTGATCATTGCAGTAACAGGCCTTAGCTCTGTTCCTTGTAAGGTATGCAGCCACGCACATCGCACCTAGCGTCCATCCATCAACTCAAGACCCTGTGCCAGCTGCACTGATTCTTGTTTAGTGCCACATGTCTGGACGGACTTGGTACAGCACTGCAGCAGCAGTAATAGCCAGTGAAACAAAAGGTAAGGTAGGCCTGACAGGGGGAAGATACTGGACATATTAGGGGGTATAGGTAAAGGTAGAGGATATGCTGGACACTTTGGGAGAGGGGGAGGGAAGGGAGATGCTGGACAACAGTAGGAGGGGCCTTCAGTTATCTACAGGTGTGAGGGTGCATGGCCAAAAGTACCCTTGGGATGGCCCTGGCTGACAGCATTGATAAGAGGTGGCACTATAGTAGAAACATTTCACAGGCTGGGGCACAAAGTGAGGAGGAACCTCCCCTGCTCTTGTATACACTGGAAAAATGTGGGAAAACAGTAGTCCTGAATCCAGGAGCCAAGCATAACACCTTCTGTTAGAACCACATCATGGGTTCTAAATCTGACAAAAAGATGTCGATCTCAACAAACATGATTCCTCTCATTCTCTCCCAGTCTACCGGAACCAAGAATCTTCTGCCTGCAGAGATGACAAGTTACCCAGAGGTGCCAGCTCTGTGGGTGTTTGAGCACCTCCAATATTAAGCAAACACCTTGACTGTTTGCAGGGAGGGGTACTTTTCACTGGGTTTAGCACCCCTAATCAGTTTGAAAAATTGGTTCCTATGAACTTACCCAGCTCCAGGATGGAGATTGGGACAGTCCTGGTTTTGAACTTACATCCCAAAGCAGTGTGGGATTTGTAGTGCCTGTTTTGCCCACTGAAATATTTATTTATTTAGATTTTGCTCATACCTTTTTCAGTAGTAGCTCAAGGTGAGTACATTCAGGTACACTGGATATTCTCTGTCCCAGGAGGGCTCACATGTAAGTTTGTACCTGAGGCAATAGAGGGTTCAGTGACTTGCCCAAGATCACAAGGAGCAGCAGTGGGATTTGAATTGGCCTCCTCTGGATTGCAAAACTGGTGCTCTAACCACTAGGCCACTCCTCCACTACGAGTCCCATAATGCACCAGAATGGGAAGGTTATAAATCCAGAACTGTCTCAAAACCTCTAACCTGGAGCTGGGTAACTTGGCATCTCTGTGTCTGGCAGCATGCGATCTTGGAACACCTCTTTTTACCCAACTAAGAGTGTACACATTTCTGAAAACTCATATGCAGTTTTAGATGGTCAAATGAGGAGTTAGTTTTCAGCCAGGGTAAATATCTTTTTCCGCAGACAAGCAAGTAGTGGTACAGACAAATTTAATGGTGATAATCACCAACTCAGCGGCCAGTATGCCGGAGCTCTCCTCCAGCTCTGAGAATTTTTTCAGGCTTCTCTGAGCCTGTACGGGGATCTCCACACTTCCTCTAACGTTCCTCCCTCCCTCCAATCAGTCTCTTCATCTGCAGGCAAGTGTTGACGCAGCTATCCTCCTCCCCCTCACAAGCAGACAGCTTTTAAAAGTAATTTCTTCCTTCCCACGAAAAAACTGCAAGAAAAAAAAAAAGAATATAATAAATCACAGATAAAAGGAAGGAATAAAAAAATCTGCAATGCTGCGACTCTGACCTAATGGCTGTGAAGCCTCTACCAGACACTTCTCCATCTGCCAAAACCCCACCAGACTCAGCACAAGCACTGAGGGGGATTAAGCATGGATCTCCTCTTCAGCTGCACGGCCAGAAGCAGCTCCTTTTCCGGTGACAGCAACAATGCGGAAAGCACAGCAGCTTAACGGGGACAGCAAAGAGCAGCTGAAGTCAAAACAAAGCATTAGACAAACTTGTACAACAATCAGGTCCTAATTTAACCTTTATTTTTTTATAGGATTATTGAGTTTAATTATCAAAATCTTGGGGATGGAGCTGCAGACTAGGAGTCTGAAAGTTAATTGGGGCGGGGGTAAGACTAAAAGTTCATCTGTGGTGCCCACTACACTTGCTCTGAGCACACGGCCCACAGCACCCAGACTATCGCTCAACTGTTTCGCCAACAGTCGCAACAGCAGACTCGCTTCTTACATGGGTTTTAAGAAAGCAACTCCCATGCCTGCCTCTTGAACAGACCCTCCCAGCAGCAAAACAGACCACAGCGAGAAGAAACGTAAATCACTCTCACTTGAAGCAGCCCTGACTCAGGCGGACCATGAAAAAGTTAACCACAGAGGTAGCAAGACAAAAGATAACGAAAAACCATTGAACCACAAATTATCTCACAGTTCTGTAGTATAGAAACAACATAGTACCCTAGAAGGTGGCAAAAAAAAGAGGACCCTGGCCAAGCATGCAAAAGAATCCATCCCGCACCCAGTCAGCCTCACCAGTAACCCTCTCAGATTTGACCAAAAACCACCTCAGCCCACAGAGCGGCCCTATGCAGCTGCTCAGGAGATTTGTACAGGACAGTACAAGGTTCCAGCACAAATCTAGAACCAATCGCAAAAGGCAGATCTGCCCTGATCCAGCAGTCTCTAACCCAGTTGCGGCCACCTTCTGCAGCCTAGCCACAGTTACCACAATCACCCCCATCTCAAGAGTGTTGGTCCTCAGAGCCATGTGAGTCTGCAACAATTCTACCTAAGGAGACAATACCAACCTTATCTCAGAATCCCTCCTGAGTGCCAGGCACCATAGCGACAGAGGTCACAAGAATGAAAAAGTGACCACCCCTTTTTGACTACCTGCCAGTATACCTACCTTCTAATTTTGGTTGATGATGTTGAGAACCCAGTGATCCATGATTATTTCTTGCCATGCCTCACTGGGTTCTCAACATCATCAACCAAAATTAGAAGATTAATTTCTCCAGATGCCCACTGACCCAACCAGAACATCCAACCTCCCATCCCAGCTTATAGCTATACTGGAGAAGGAGATCATCATTCTCACGAGCAGCAAAGCTATCAAAAAGGTTCTATTACATCATCCCCCCCCCCCCTCCCCAAATTCAGAAGGTCTGAGACCCATCCTGGACCTTCAAAGCCTCAACCTTAAATCAAAACAGAGAAATTCAAGAGGATTCCCCTAGCAACAATCCTCCCCTTGTTAGGCTTGCATCTCTAGATCTGAAGGATGCCTACACTCATATCCTGATTCACCTTAAACACTGAAATTCCTTCGCTTCATCTTTCTAGATAATCTCTAATTCTCTCGACTCAAGCCCTCGACTTCTCTTCGCCACACTAAACTCTCTCCTCAAGGTGCCTCCATCCCCACTCCCCCCTCACTATCTCTCCAGATCCTAGTTGAGTTCTTCCACGACAAGGTCAGAAGATAAACCTCGAATTCTCTACCAAACCACCCCTCCCTCCCCTTGTCCATTCCCCTATTCCTTAACCCCTCCGTCCTTTTCCTCCTTTCCTGAAGTCACTGATGAAGAAACATCACATCTTCTCTCCTCCTCAAAACGAACTACCTATTCCTCTGATCCCATTCCTACCCACCTTCTTAACACCATCTCTCCTACTCTCACCCCTTTTATTTGTCATATCCTCCATCTTTCTCTTTCCACTGCGACCGTTCCTGATGCCTTCAAACATGCTGTGGTCACATTGCTCCTGAAGAAACCCTCACTTGACCCTACCTGTCCTTCCAACTATCCACCCCTCTCCCTCCTCCCCTTCCTTTCCAAATTACTTGAACGCGCCGTTCACCACCGCTGCCTTGACTTTCTCTCATCTCAAGCTGTTCTTGACCCACTCCAATCTGGCTTTCGCCCTCTTCATTCAACTGAAACTGCACTTACCAAAGTTTCCAACGACCTGTTCCTGGCCAAATCCAAAGGGCTCTATTCTATCCTCATCCTTCTTGATCTATCCGCCGCTTTTGACACTTGATCACAGCCTACTCCTTGATACGCTGTCTTCATTTGGGTCAGCTTCTAAGCTGGCTTCTGCCTATCCTTTCTGGAATAGTTTTCCTTCTGTGTTCTGGCTGCTTCCAGCATGGCTCTAATTACTCCACTCTACTGCACCTGGGGGTGCTGCCTGAGTTAGCTCTATCTCTGTCTCCAGCCTGGCTCTGTTTGCTCCTCTGTGCTGCACCTAGGTATTCTAAGTCTCTCTGTGTTCTGTGTGTGCTCTGCCTGCTCCTTGGTTTGTGCTCCTCTCACCCACTGGTGGCCAGAGCCAGTGGCTGCCATAGTTTGTCTTGCTGTTCCTACCCGTTCCAGACTTTAGCCCAGTCCGGTCCAGTTCTTCCAGGCTGCCGGACTTGTCTCTCTTGTTTGTGCCTGGACAGCCTCCGTAGTAGAGAGTTGCACGGGGACAGAAATCTTACCCATCCCCGCCTGTCCCTGCTGGAATCTAACCCGTCCCCGCAAGAATTTAACCCATCCCCACCCATCCCCGTAAGAATTTAACCCATCCCAACCCGTCCCCACCCGTCCCCGCAAGAATTTAACCCATCCCCACCCATCCCCGTAAGAATTTAATAGTACTTAAAAGAAAGTTCCAGTCAGCTCCCTCAGTCTCTCTCTGGATTTGAGCCACAGCACTGTAGGCAAGGAAGGAACGGAAGTTGGAACTTGGAACACTCTGGTGCGCACATGTAAGATTTGTCTCTGATTCACTGGCAGTGTGTGCTGAGAGGTCGCCACATGCACACGCCAGTAGGTCAGGTGACAACTGATTCTCGTGCCTGTGTCAGAGCTGAGGTCTGTGCACCAGCCTGGGAGCAAAGAGGATTATTAGTAACATAGTAAGTGACAGCAAATAGACCTGAACGGTCCATCCACTCTGCCCAATAGTCACACTCATGATCAATTCATCAAATCAACGAGTGTGATATTATATACTTGATTATGGTCTTTCTTTCGTGTTTCTGGAACAAAGACCACAGAAGTCTATCTGGCCCCATCCTTATGTTCCAACTGCTGGAGTTCCCATCGAAGCCCACTCCAGCCTATTCATGTTATCATTTGTGGGACGCAGACCGTAAAAGTCTGTCCAGCACTGTCCTCATGTTCCAGCCACTGAAGTTGCTGTCTAAGCCCTTTCCAGCCCATCCTACACCAGATTGCCATGTATGAGACACAGACCATACAAGTCTGCCAGGTATCAGCTCTAGTTCATCACAGCCAGAGTCGCCATCTAAGTGTCACTTGACATATCCGCACACATACAGCCATTTAAGGTTAGCATGCCTTTTTGAATTCCGTCATCATTTGTGACTCTACCACTTCCTTAATGGAAGACTTTCCACATTTATGCTGTTAAAGCAAGGAAGACGAGGAGGAGGAGGAGGAGACAGCACTCAAATAAATTGGTATTCGGTAGATGAGAGGCTGGTGCAGGTGCAGCTTACACTTCCATGGAAAGCCCACAGAACTGGTTCCATCCCCACGGGAACCCCGCAGAAACTGCCTCCGTCCCCACGGGAACCCCGCAGAACTGCTTCCATCCCCGCGGGAACCCCGCAGGAACTGCCTCCGTCCCCGCGGGAATCCCGCGGGTTCCGCGGGATTCCCACGGGGACGGAAGCCGTGCAGCTCTCTACTCCGTAGTTGCTTACTGATGGCTGCAGCTGCTCCTCAAGTGTTGCAGGGCTTTATTAATCACTTAGAGACTGCAGCCTTTGCCTTTGCATTGTCTAAGGTCCCTGGTATGTTAGAGTGCTCTGTGCACTGCTACCTTGTCCAGTTCAGTGTGAGTTTCTAGCTTGTTATTAGTAGCTTGGGCATAGCTTTTCTTGTTGGCTTTTGTACAGCTTTACTAGTTCTCCTGTGTTTTGCTTAGTGTGAGTTTCTAGCTTGTGACTAGTTAGCTTGGGCATAGCTTTCTTGTTAGCTTGTATACAGCTTTACTAGTTTTCTTGTGTTTAGCTTTCTGGTTTTCCCATGTGTGTTTTTCTTTGCTTCTGGAGCTTCAGCCCTAGTCCTGTCCGCTGCCAGTACTCCTTGCTACTGGAGCTCCAGCCATAGTCTTGCTACTTGACCTGACCATTGCCTGAATCAGACTACTCTCTGCCTGCTGCCTGACCAGACTACTGCCTGTACCCAGAAATTCTCTGCTTGCTGCTTGACATGACCATTGCCTCAATCTGACTACTCTCTGCCTGCTTCCTGACCCAACTACTGCCTGAACCCCAATACTTGCTGCCTGCTGCCTGTCCCGACTACTGCCTGAACCCCGATACTTGCTGCCTGCTGCCTGACACGACTACTGCCTGAACCCGGATATTCTCTGCCTGTGGCCAGACCTATTGCCGGAACCCGGACATTCCCTGCCTGTCTGCCTTGCTTTCACCTAGGTGCCTGGGGGCACTTCTGTATCCTGATTCCTGTTGTTCTGCTTGCTAGTTCCAGTTCCAGTTTTCCTGTAAGCCCTGCCGGCTGCCCAAACCTGAGGGCTCAACCCTTGGGGAACGGTGGCTAAGCGTAGGTGAAGCCTAGGTCCAGTGTGTTCCGGTCCCGTGTGTTCCAGTCCAGTGGGCTCCACTCCAGTGTGTACCAGTCCAATGGGTTCCAGTCCAGTGCGCACCCGTCCGGTGTGTTCAAGTCCTGTGTATTCCAGTGCAGAACTCCAGTCCGGGGTTCCAGTCCAGCCTTGTCTCGTCTCTGCTTTGAAGGTGACCTTGCCTGCCACTGCCGCTCCACGGTAGTGGTCCAAGGGCTCACAAACCCAGTGCTTCCAGGGAAGAAGCCTGACACTCTCTACCCCTGATATCTCAACCAGCATCCAGACCATTGTTTCAGCCTGCTTATCTGATATCGCTGCCTGGATGTCTCGGCGTCATCTGAAACTTTACATGGCCAAAACCGAGCTTCTCATCTTTCCCCCTAAACCAGTGGCGTTCCTAGGGGGGCTGACACCCGGGGCGGATCGCCAGTGCAGCGCCCCCCCGGCGAAACGATGGACACAAACGGGCTGGCTGGCGGGGGCGGGCGCGGGACTCCCCTCCCCTTACTCTGCTATCCCTTGTGGTCTAGAGGTACCTCTTCATCTTCGGGGCAGGAAAGAGCCCCCTCTTTCCTGCCCGGAGTGCTGCTGCTAACTGCCCTGCATACTGTGAGTCCAGCTCTCGGCGTTTCAAAATGGCCACCGAGAGTTGAAGCAACCTCGCGAGACTTCAACTCTCGGCGGCCATTTTGAAACGCCGAGAGCTGGACTCACCACAGGATGCAGGGCAGCAGTCAGCAGTGCTCTGGGCAGGAAAGAGGGGGCTCTTTCCTGCCCCGAAGAGGTACCTCTAGACCACCAGGGATAGTAGAGTACGGGGAGGGGAGGTGACGGGGGGAGAGTGGAGATGACAGGGGGGAGGCAAGGTGATTGGGGGAGGAGGGGAATATGCACCAGAGGCAGGGTGAGTGCATGGAAGGGGCGGGGCAGGGGACGTGAAAGGGGCAGCTCCCCCCAGTGCATCTTTACCTGCTGGGGGGGGGTGGCACGCGTCTGTCAGCAACGCTTGTTCCCTGCTCCCTCTGCCCCGTTACAGGAAATAACCTGTTCCGGGGCCAGAGGGAGCAGAGAAAGAGCATTGCCAACAGACGCGCGACACCCCCCCAGCTGCGTGCACCCGGGGCGGACCGCCCCCACCGCCCCCCCCTTAGTACGCCACTGCCCTAAACCCACCTCTCCTCTCCCCCCTTTCTCTATTTCTGTGGATGGCACTATCAATCTTCCTGTCTCATCAGCTCATAACCTTGGGGTCATCTTTGACTCCTCTCTCTCCTTCTCTGCTCACATTCATCAGATTGCCAAAACCTGTCGTTTCTTTCTCTATAACATCTGCAAAATCCATCCCTTCATCTCTGAGCACTCTACCAGAACCTTTAGCCACACTCTTATCACCTCTCGTCTTGATTATTGTAACCTGCTTCTCACCGACCTCCCTCTTAGCCATCTCTATGAAGATGAGTCGCGCAACAGAGTTTTGGACTGATTGAAGAGGAATCAGTCCAAAACTCTGCTGCGCGACTCATTTTCTGCCAAAGTCGCCATGCTCACATTAGCCCTCTCCTGAAGTCACTTCACTGGCTCCCTATCCGTTTCCGCATTCAATTCAAACTTCTCTTATTGACCTATAAGTGCATTCACTCTGCCGCTTCCCAGTACCTCTCCACTCTTGTCTCTCCCTACACCCCCCCTCGAGTACTCCGTTCTGTAGATAAATCCCTCTTATCTGTCCCCTTCTCCTCTACTTCTAATTCCAGACTCCGTTCCTTTTATCTTGCTGCACCTCATGCCTGGAATAGACTTCCTGAGCCTGTACGTCTAGCCCCGTCTTTGGTCGTTTTCAAGTCCAAACTTAAAGCCCACCTCTTTACCACTGCTTTTGACTCCTAACCACTACTAACTTGCAGTCCTTTTATCCTCTCCTCTTTATTCCTTTCCGTTATTGTTCTGTCTGTTTACCTGTCTTATCTAGATTGTAAGCTCTTAGAGCAGGGACTGTCTTTTTGTGTATGGTGTACAGCGCTGCGTATGCCTTGTAGAAATGATAAGTAGTAGTAGTAATCTCTATCAATACACAGTTATGCCTTTCGGTATCTTGTCAGCATCCAGGGTTTCCATTAAGTGCCTTGCAATTGTTGCTACAAAACTCCGCAGAGGCAGACATTATCCCCTGGATTCTGTAAAGGTCACCCAAATTTATCAGAGTTCCCAGGATCTGTGTGCAAACTAATTAATGAGTCATTACCAATCAGTTATTAACATTAATTGGCATTAATTTGGATATGCATGTGGATCTGTCTATGCATGTTCTATAACACTGTGCGCCCAAAGTGTTTAATGTGCAACCCAAAAGGAAGTGTAGCCATGGGAGAGGCATGGGACATTCCAAAAATTTAGGCACAGTGTTATAGAATTCTGGGGTTGTGTGCCCAACTTATGTGCCAAGTTTTACACCAGATTTCAGCAAGCATAAGCCCTAGAGCCCACAGTTGGGCACAGGAATTGGCACTAAGTGCTATTCTATAAAGGGTGCTTGGCACAGAGCGACCATTATAGAACACGGGTTTAGCATGGATGTTTCTGGCACCTACATTTGGGCACCCCTCCTCTTTTCTATCTACACTTCTTCCCTCGGTTCATTAATCACATCCCATGGCTTTTTATACCATCTCTATGCTGATGACTCCCAAATCTACCTATCTACCTCTGATATCTCACCTTGCATCCAAACCAAAGTATCAGCGTGCTTGTCTGATATTGCTGTCTGGATGTCTCAATGCCACCTGAAATTAAACATGACCAAAACCGAGCTTCTCATTTTCCCCCCCAAACCCACCTCCCCGCTCCCCTTGTTTTCTATTTCTGTTGATGGCTCTCTCATTCTCCCTGTCTCTTCAGCTCGTAACCTTGGGGTCATCTTTGACTCCTCTCTCTCCTTCTCTACTCATATCCAGCAGATCGCCAAGACCTGTCATTTCTTTCTTTACAACATCCGTAAAATCCGCCCTTTTCTTTCTGAACACTCTACCAGAACCCTCATCCACACCCTTGTCACCTCTCGTTTAGACTACTGCAATCTGCTTCTTGCTGGCCTCCCACTTAGAGGGGCATAATCGAACACGAACGCCCATCTCCATGGGCGTCTATGTCTGAAAACAGGTATGTGAAGAGGCGGGACAGACCATATTTTCGAAAAAGATGGGCGTCCATCTTTCGTTTCGAAAATACAGTTTGGATGGACCAAATGCCATTGATTTGGTCCTTTCTGAGATGGACGTTTTTGGTTTTTTTAGCGATAATGGAAACTAAAAACGCCCAGCTCAGAAACGTCCTAATCCAAGCCATTTGGTCGTGGGAAGGACCAATGTACAACACTACCATAGCTCTTAGGGGTGAAGGGGGCAACTACATGTGGGTACAGTGGATTTTCGAGGCCTCCCATTTACCACCACAAGTGTTTCAGGGGGGGGGGGGGATGGGCCTGGGTCTGCCTGCCTGAAGTGCACTGCAGTACCCACTAAAAGTGCTCCAGGGACAGGACTTGTTGCTGGTGTATAACCTTGGCACAGCAGTTCACACCTGACGACTAATCTCACTGAAAACGTCCTTTATTTAAATAAGCACGTTTACTCACAGTTAACTGCAGATCAGAGGTTGTGCCCCACCGGCAACGAGTCTCCCTGGTACTGAGATTAGCAGTAGGTCCGAGCTGGCAGAATGGTGTACAATGCCCTCTTTCAGCAACATTCAAGGTAAGAACTAAGTGCTGTAACGTGGCTAACACATGAAAGGGATCTAAAAGTGTCTTACACAAATGGACTACTGGAAACAAAACAGGGCACACTCTGACCCAGTAAGCAGAGGGAAAAGCACCATGGGAGTAGAGCCTACCAACTACCAACATCGTGAGCATTTAACACAAGCTAGTGGAATCATGGAGCCCAATACCCTACACCCACCACAGTGCCCTTAACAGAAAAGGTGTCACACTCACCCGAGACCCACATCAGAACCAGGGAAAGGCTGTCAGAGGATAGAACACATTCTGCTGTCATGGAGGTGGGTACGGCATTTGAGGCTGGCATACAGGCTGGGGAAAAAAGTTTGTAAAGTGGGTTTTTTTTGGTGGGAGGGGGTTAGTGACCACTGGGGGAGTCAGGGGAGATCATCCCCGATTCCCTCCGGTGGTCATCTGCTCAGTTGGGGCACTTTTTTGGGACTTGGACCTGAAAAAAAAGGGTCCAAATAAAACGGACCAAATGCTCGTCAAAAACGCCCTTCTTGTTTCGATTATCAGCTAAAGACGCCCATCTCTCCTCAGCCGATAACCACGCCCCAGTCCCACCTCCGCCCCGCCTTGTTCGTCTCCGTGACGGACTGCAGTTGAGGATGCCAAAAATTGGGTTTCGATTATACCGATTTGGGCGCCCATGGGAAACGGACACCCATCTCCCGATTTGGGTCGAAATATGGGCGTCTTTCTCTTTTGAAAATAAGCTGGTTAGTCACCTCTCCCCTCTCCAGTCGGTTCAAAACTCTGCTGCCCATCTCGTCTTCCGCCAGGGTCGCTTTACTCATACTACCCCTCTCCTCAGGTCGCATCACTGGCTTCCTATCCGTTTTCGCATCCTGTTTAAACTTCTTCTACAAACCTATAAATGTATTCACTCTGCTGCTCCCCAGTATCTCTCCACACTCGTCCTTCCCTATTCCCCTTCCCGTGCGCTCCGATCCATGGATAAATCCTTCTTATCTGTTCCCTTCTCTACTTCTGCCAATTCCAGACTTCGCTCCTTCTGTCTCGCTGCACCCTACGTCTGGAATAAACTTCCTGAGCCCCTATGTATTGCCCCATTCTTGACCATCTTTAAATCTAGATTGAAAGCCCACCTCTTTAACATTGCTTTTGACTTGTAACCTCTCGCTTCTACCTACCCTCCTCTCCTCTTTCCTCTACACATTAATTGATTTGCTTGCTTTATTATTTTTTGTCTATTAGATTGTACGCTCTTTGAGCAGGGACTGTCTTTCTTCTATGTTTGCGCAGCACTGCGTACGCTTTGTAGCGCTATATAAATGCTAAATAGTAGTAGTAGTAGCATTTACTGATCCAGCTCTATGTTGTCTTCTACCTAGACAATTGGCTCATATCCAGAGAAAAGAACTGTTGGTCTGTCGGTCTGTCCAAGGAATTGGCCACACTCTTCAAATCCTAGAGTTCTTAATCAATTAAGAGCATTCCAAGCTTGTCCTAATGCAATCCATACTAGAGAGGTACACTGAGACGGAAATGTAGCCCGTCCCTGCCCATTCCTGTGGGAATCTAACCCATCCCTGCCTCAGTGGTGTACCAAGGGTGGGGCAGTGGGGGCAGTCCGCCCCGGGTGCACGCTGCTGGAGGGTGCAGAGAGCAGCTCCGCTGGTTCCTTGCTCCCTCTACCCCGGAACAGGTTACTTCCTGTTCCGGGCAGAGGGAGCAGGGAGCCAGTGGAGCCGACAGCTGCACGGCTGCTCCCAGCAGTTAAGAATGCACCCGGGGGGGGGGGGGGTGTCATTGCGCCGGGGGCGGTGTCGTGCTGCACCCTGGGGGGGGGGGGTGCGCAGCAGCGATCCGCCCCGGGTGGCAGCCGACCTAGGATCACCACTGCCCTGCCTGTCCCCTGGGAATCTAACCTGACCCTGCCCATCCTCGCCACAAGTAATTTCCATTCTCACCCCTGGCCCACCCCTGCCGCCCCCCATCAGTCACCTTGCCCCCCCCCCCCCCCCAAGAAAGCCAGATTCTATAAATACTGGTAAAAGTAATATAAATGCATTTTCTTCCATACTCTGCTAAATAACACATTTTTAAAAAGATGCACATTTCCAAAAAAAGCATACATCGATGAGCAACTTGTCCCCCTTTCCTTTCCTTTCCCTCCCATCCATGAGCAGCATGTCCCCCCCTCCTCTCCATCCCCTTCTATCCCATGTGCTCTATTTCCCCTTTTCCCTTCCCCCTCTCCATGTACATCCCCTTGCCAAATTTTTTTCCAGCTCCCTCCCTCCCTTTTTACAGCCTTCTCACTCTCTTCCACTCACCCCCCCCCATGCACAACTCCATCCATCCACAGTCCCTTCCCTTCCCCTCCCCTCCCCTCCTGCCCTGCGTTCCATCCCCGAATGTACCTCTGTACATCCTGGTGGTCTCTTACGGGCAGGAAAGATCCCCACTGCTGATCCTCTCTCTGCTGCCATTTCTTTAAAATGACTGCGGAGACTTTTTTTTTTTATTTGTACCCCGCACTTTTTCCCACTCATGGCAGGCTCAATGCGGCAGGCAATGGAGGGTTAAGTGACTTGCCCAAAGTCACAAGGAGCTGCCTGGGCAGGGAATCGAACTTAGTTCCTCAGGACCAAAGTCCACCACCCTAACCACTAGGCCACTCCTCCTTCAAGTAGTGGCCTCATGAGACTTTGACAGAAGTCTTGCAAGGCCACCGCTTGAAGTCTCAGCAGTCGTTTTAAAGAAACAGCAGCAGCAGCAAGAGGATCAGTGGCAGCAAGCAGGAAAGAGTGGGGATCATTCCTGCCCGTAAGAGGCCACTAGGCCACGAGGATGTACTGAAGTATGTTTGGGGATGGCATCCAGGACTGGACAAGAGAGGAGGGGAGACTGGACTCGCCTAGCCTACACTTCCGCAGGATCCCCACAGGACCCAGGTCCATCCCCACAGGATTCCTGCGAATCCCATTCCTGTGCAACTCTCTAATCCATACCCTTCAAAGGTGCACAGCTTGTCACATGGCAGGTCAAAGTCTTTTTGCCAAAAGAGAGAGTCCTATGTCTCAGCAAGCGATTAAGCCAAGCACACACTATCACAACTCACAGAACATAGATCAAAGAGAGTTGTCATAGTCAGAATGTACAACCAAATGGCAAGGTTCAACATCAACAAACAAGGCAGAACGGGCTCTCTGTCTACATAGAGTGACATTGAGAATATGGCATCTTGTATGCTCAATGAAAATGTCATGTTGCAGGCAGTCTACCTGCCAGGACAGCACACTCATTTAGCAGACTCTCTCAGTCTCAACTTGATCCTCATGAATGGTTTCTCAACCTAAAGGTCTTGCCCTTGAACGCTTTTCACATTCTGCAGTCTAAGAACGGGTGGAGAAAGCATGCAAAACATTGCTCACAAAATTCGTTCCAGTCCTTCTGCATTTGTATGTGTATTTCTATTTCGTTTGCGTATGGGGGAGAGCCAGTGTGTGCATATTTATATGTGTACGTTTTTATATGTGTGTTGGTATGTCTTTGTGTATGCATGTTTTCTTGTTTATATGTATATGTGTATCTATATCTATGTTGGTTTTCACTGTGTCTATGATTAGGAGAGAAGATGAGAGGAGAAGACAGTTTAGTTTAGTCAATTGGGTGTAATAGTCCTGTTTGGCAAGGAATAGGGAGGACTGGAAGGCGGATAGTGTGAATTTGTAATGAATGAAGTCAGCATGGGTGCGAGATTTCCTCCAGAGGCGTTCAGCCGATCGGGCGCAGAAGCAAAGGTATCGGGTGCAAGGGGTCAGCCAGGGCTGGGGATTAGTACGCCTTGTGGGACGGGAGATGGACAGTGCAAGGGCGTCGAGAGCAGAGGAGAGGGTGGCATTGTAAGTAGAGACAGCCTTGTCGACAGACTCGGAGGCCATAATGGAAGGGAGGATATCAGAGATACTAGAGGATAAGGTGGGAGGGTCAACAGCCTGGAGATTCCTAGAAGTAGTGGTTAGTGTCGGGCGGGACTGAGGGGAGGGTGATGAAGTGTGAAGGTGATCAGGTGATGGTCAGAGAGAGGAAGAGCTGAGGCGCATAAATTGGAGGGTGAGCAGGTAGAAGAGAGGACGAGGTCAAGACAGTGGCCAGATTGGTGAGTAGGGGTAGTGGAGCTCAGTTGGAGGTTGAAGGAGGAGGTTAGAGTGAGGAACTGAGAAGCGTATGAGTCGGAGGGGTTATCAGTGTGTATGTTAAAATCACCAAGAATGAGGGATGGGGATGAGGGCTCAAGAAAAACGGAGAGCCAGGCATCGAAGTCGGTAAGGAAGGAAGGGAGGGACTTATCAGGGGGGCGGTAAATGACTGCAACTCTGAGTGGCAGCGGGTAGAATAGATGGATTGAGTGGACTTCAAAGGATGAGAAACAGTGAGACTGTGGTAGGAGGAGAGGTTGAAAACTGCAGGAGGGCGAAAGTAGTAGCCCGACGCTGCCATCGCGGCCAACTGGGCGGGGAGAATGGGAGAAAAGATAACCTCCATGGCATAGGGCCGCGACTGAGGCAGAGTCTTCAGGGGTGAACCAGGTTTCAGTTAGGGTGAGCAATTGAAGGGAATGGGAGATGAAGAGATCATGGGTGAAGGAGAGTTTGTTGCAGACCGAGCGTGCATTCCACAGGGCACATGAGAAAGGGAGGGAGGACGGGGGAGGAGGGGAATAGAGATGAGATTGGAGATATCGCGGAAACGTTTGCATAGATGAAGCGAGGACGAGGACAGGTGTGGGGGACCTGGGTTGGGATTGATGTCTCCCGCGGATAGCAGGAGAAGGAGCAAGAGAGTGCGGGTGGGGGAGGTAGGGCGACGAAGGCGACGAATACAGGGTGCGCTTAGGAGGAATGGGGAGGGGTTCATGGCAGGAAGGAGGTGTTGAAGGTTGAGAGCTAGGAAGGAGGAGGAGGACAGTAGGGATGGTGAGGTGGGGGACGGGGGGTAGGTAGGGTATTGCAGTAGTGAGCAGGACGGGAGAGGACATGGATGGGCAGTGAGTTAGTGCGGTATACAGCGGCGGGAGGGGGAAGAGATTGGGGAGGGACAGGGCAAGGAAGAGAATGTGTATGGGGGCCATAAGTAGTGACTGGGTGTTTATGGGTGCATATGTAGTGACTGAGGTAGGTAGTTATGCAGGCTGGGAGGCAGGTAGGTTGTTGATGGGCAGACAAGCAGGGAGTTGAGAGGTTGGTTGATTGGCTAAGCAGGCAGGCAGGCAGACAGGCATGAGCAGGTGATAGGCCAGCAGGCAGGTTGATTGGCTAGCAGGCAGGCAGGCAGGCAGGAACAGGTGAGTGCGGTGGACAGTACAGCAGCAGGACTGGAACAAGCTGGACTGGTTCGGAGCAGAAGAGAGCAGAGCAGCAGGATTGGTGAGTACAGCAGCAGGACTGGAACAAGCTGGGATGGTTCAGAGCAGAAGAGAGCAGAGCAGCAGGATTGGAACAGGCTGGAACAAGCAGGAGCAGACGGACTAGAATGAGCTGGATCAGGCGGACTGGAACAAGTTGGAGCGGATGGACTGGAATGAGCTGGATCAGGCAGACTGGAACAGGCTGGAGCAGATGGACTGGAACAAGCAGGGAGAAGCTGGAAACACGCTGGAGCAGATGGACTGGAACAAGCAGGGGGGGAAGCTGGATCAGGCGGACTGGAACAAGCTGGGAGAAGCTGGGTCAGGCGGACAGGAACAGGCTGGAGCAGATGGACTGGAACAAGCAGGGGGGGAAGCTGGATCAGGCGGACTGGAACAAGCTGGGAGAAGCTGGGTCAGGCGGACTGGAACAGGCTGGAGCAGATGGACTGGAACAAGCAGGGAGAAGCTGGATCAGGCGGACTGGAACAAGCTGGAGCCGATGGACTGGAGCAAGCAAGCAGGAAGAAGCAGGATCGGGTGGACTGGGGCAAGCTGGAGCAGCTGGACTGTTATATTTGCAGCTTTCAAAGCATCAGAGCAGCCAAAGCGACCGTGGAGGTTTGCCCTGCTACAGATCCGTTGTGCTCTAATTTGATTGCTTTAGTCCTGAGGATTCGATCACTGCCATGTGGGTAGGCCGCGTCCACGCGGTGGGTCAGGCAATGTGGACGTCGGGCTGCTGGGCCTGGGAGTGTTGTGGTGGTGTGGTGGGTCTCTTGGACTGCCGGGTCAGGTCCGCTGGCCGCGCAGGTCAACGATTACCTATTTGTCAGGTGGGGCGGTCCACCGCACGTGCTCTGCGTCGCTCGGTCTGGGTTTGTGCCACGAGGCCGCGGGTGAGCTCTCTCTTTCTCTACCTTGGTCACCCGGTGCTCTGACCCGATTTGGTCCCGGGCAGTTCCTGCCGGGGAATGCGATGGCTGTGGGTGAGCTCCCGGACTCGGCAAACTCGGCGCCTGGGCTGACCATGTGAGGCTGCCCTGGGTTTTCGCACCGCAGTGGGAGCGATGGAGAGTTGATCTACGGACCCGTTCACAACGCGGCTCCTGGACTCGGTAAATTCGGCTCCTGGGCAGCAGTGGTCATAGCGTCAAGCCGACCGGTTCACAGCGGAGCTCCCTACAGTGCGTCCTACCAGTCGGATGTTAGTTGAGATTTCGGGGGTAGAGAGGTAGATCTGGGAGTCATCAGCATAGAGATGGTAATAAAAGCCATGGAACAATATCAGAGAGCCAAGGGAAGAAGTGTAGATGGAGAACAGGAGAGGACCAAGAACAGAACCCTGAGGTACACCGATTGGTAGAGGGATAGAAGTGGAAGAGGATCCACCAGAGTGTAAACTAAAGGTGCGAAGCGAGAGGTAGGAGGAGAACCAGGAAAGAACAGAGCCCTGGAATCCAAGTGAAGACAACGTATCAAGGAGTAAGCTGTGATCAACAGTGTCAAATGCGGCGGATAGATCGAGAAGGATGAGGATAGAATAGAGACCTTTGGATTTGGCCAGTAACAGGTCGTTGGAAACTTTTGTAAGTGCAGTTTCAGTAGAATGATGAGGGCGAAAGCCAGAGTGGAGTGGGTCAAGAACAGATTGAGATGAAAAAAGTCAAGGCAGTGGCGGTGAACGGCACGTTCAAGTATCTTGGAGAGGAAGGGGAGGAGAGAGAGGGGTCGATAGTTGGAAGGACAGGTAGGGTCAAGTGAAGGCTTCTTAAGGAGTGGTGTGACCACGGCATGTTTGAAGGTATCAGGAACAGTCACAATGGAAAGTGAGATTTGGGATATGACAGATAAAAGGGGTGAGAGTAAGAGAAATGGTGTTAAGAAGGTGGGTAGGAATGGGATCAGAGGAGTAGGTAGTTCGTTTTGAGGAGGAGAGAAGATGTGTTGTTTTCTCATCAGTGATTTCAAGAAAGGAGGAAAAGGACGGAGGGCTTGGGGAGTTAGGGGAATGGACAAGGGGAGGGAGAGGTGGGGGTGGCTTGGTAGAGAATTCGAGGTTTATTTTCTGAACCTTGTCGTGGAAGAACTCAGCTAGGGTCTGGAGAGATAGTGAGGGGGGAGTTGGAGATGGGGGCAACTTGAGGAGACAGTTCAGTGTGGCGAAGAGAAGTCGGGGGTTTGAGCCAAGAGAATTAGTCAGCTGGATGTAATAGTCTTGTTTGGCAAGCAAAAGAGCAGATTGGTAGGAGGTTAGCATGAACTTGAAGTGTATGATGTCAGCAAGGGCACGAGATTTCAGCCAGAGGCGTTCGGCCGAACGGGTACAGGAACGTAGGTAGCGGATTTTAGAGGTCAGCCAAGGCTGGGGTTTGGTACGCCGTATAGGACGGGCATGAGAGGTGCAAGAGTGTCTAAAGCAGAGGATAGAATAGTATTGTATGAAGAGACGGCTTCATTGACAGATTTGGATAGTAACATAGTAACATAGTAGATGACGGCAGAAAAAGACCTGCATGGTCCATCCAGTCTGCCCAACAAGAT
Source organism: Microcaecilia unicolor (assembly GCF_901765095.1). Classification (NCBI taxonomy): domain Eukaryota; kingdom Metazoa; phylum Chordata; class Amphibia; order Gymnophiona; family Siphonopidae; genus Microcaecilia; species Microcaecilia unicolor. The sequence goes on from NC_044041.1 coordinate 160,099,278, forward strand.
AAACTCATATGTGCTACTTTTTGTGTATACCTTACCTTGATTTGTACCTGTCCTTTTCAGGGCACAGACCATGTAAGTCTGCCCAGCACTATCCCCGCCTCCCACCACCGGCTCTGACACAGACCGTATAAGTCTGCCCAGCACTATCCCCGCCTCCCGCCACCGGCTGTGCCACCCAGTGGTAGAGAAGAGGTTCAAGACACAGGAGGATAGGGTAGTAGGGTCAATAGCCTGAAGATTCCTAGATAAATTGGTTAAGATTGGATGGGGTTGGGCAGGAGGAAGTTTGAGTGTGAAGGTTATTAGGTGATGGTCAGAGAGGGGAAGATCTGAGGCAAAGAAACTGGAGGGAGAGCAGTTATAGGAGAAGACAAGTTCAAGACCGTGACCATTTTGGTGAGTGGGGGAAGTGGAGCATAGTTGGAGATTGAAGGAGGATGTTAAGGTGAGGAACTGGGAGACGTAAGAGTTGGAGGGATCATTAGCATGAATGTTAAAGTCACCAAGGATGTGGGAGGGGGAAGAAGGATCATGAAAGAAGGAGACAAGCGTCAAAGTCGCTGAGAAAGGATGAAAGGGACTTATCAGGAGGACGATAAATAACTGCTAATCGAAGAGGCAAAGATGTGAATAGGCGGACAGAGTGGACTTCAAAGGAAGAAAAGCAGAGAGACTGCGGTGGCAGAAGAGATTGAAATTTGGAAGAGGGTGAGAGTAATAGTCCAACACCACCACCGTGGCCAGCAGGGCGAAGAGTATGGGAGAAGAGATAATCACCATGGCAGAGGGCTGCGACTGAAGCATCAGGGCAGAGCCAAGTTTCAGTTATGGCGAGCAGATGGAGGCTACGAGAGATAAAAAGGTAATGGATAAAGGAAAGTTTGTTGCAGATGGAGCAGCCATTCCATAGGGCGCAGGAAAAGGGCAGAGAAGAGGGGGGGAAGAGAGGAATAGAGATGAGATTGAAGAGATCACGGTGCGACCTGCACAAATAGGATGAGGGTTGGTGAGGGGGACCAGGATTGGGATTGATGTCCCCAGCAGAGAGAAGAAGAAGTAGTAAGAGAGTGCGGAGGAGAGTAGGAGAGGAGTGGCGATGAAGGCGACGAAGGGGAGAAGAACTCAGATAGAATGGGGAAGGTACAATGGAAGGAATGAAATGCTGAAGGCAGAAAGTAAGGAGGGAGGAAGAGGACAAGAGAGATGGTGAGGTAGTAAAATCAACATTGGGCAGTGTATAACTGTAGTACACAGTGGCTTCGGGTGGAGGACTAGATTGGGAAGGGAAAGTACTAGGAGGAGAATGTGCAATGGAGCCATATGTAATGACTCAGGCAGTCCCAAGCGCTAGGTAAAAGTCACGAACAAAGGTGAGGCAGCAGGCTGGAGCTGAGGTTGAAAGCTGGAACAGTGTGGCATGCAACACTGGGGCGAAGAGACTGGAGTAGTAGGACAGGAGCCAAAGCTAGGTAACAGTCACGAACAAAGGTGAGGCAGTAGGCTGGAGCTGAGGTTGAAGGCTGGAACAGAGTGGCATGCAACACTGGGGCGAAGAGACAGGAACAGTAGGACAGGCAGGTAGGCAGGACTGGAAGAGCATGCAACACTGAAGCCTTGGCATGCAACACTGGGGCGAAGAAGGCCGGACAGCAGGATTGGAGCTGGAGCTTGAGCAGCAGACAGGCAGGTAGGCAGGATTGGAACAGCATGCAACACTGAAGCCTTGGCAAGCAGCACTGGGGCGAAGAAGGCTGTAACAGCAGGATTGGAGTTGGAGCTGGAGCAGCAAGCAGGCAGGTAGGCAGGACTGGAGCTGGACAAAATTACAGAGCATATTCAAAAGCATGAATTAATGAGAGACAGTCAACATGGATTTAGTGAAGGGAAATCTTGCCTCACCAATCTACTACATTTCTTTGAAGGGGTGAACAAACATGTGGATAAAGGGGAGCCGGTTGATATTGTGTATCTGGATTTTCAGAAGGCGTTTGACAAAGTACCTCATGAAAGACTCCAGAGGAAATTGGAGAGTCATGGGATAGGAGGTAGTGTTCTATTGTGGATTAAAAACTGGTTAAAAGATAGAAAACAGAGAGTAGGGTTAAATAGTAAGTATTCTCAATGGAGAAGGGTAGTTAGTGGGGTTCCCCAGGGGTCTGTGCTGGGACCGCTGCTTTTTAACATATTTATAAATGACCTAGAGATGGGAGTAACTAGTGAGGTAATTAAATTTGCTGATGACACAAAGTCGTTAAATCGCGGGAGGATTGTGAAAAATTACAAGCGGACCATACAAGACTGGGAGACTGGGCGTCTAAATGACGTTTAATGTGAGCAAGTGCAAAGTGATGCATGTGGGAAAGAGGAACCCGAATTATAGCTACGTCATGCAAGGTTCCACGTTAGGAGTCATGGACCAAGAAAGGGATCTAGATGTCGTCATTGATGATACGTTGAAACCTTCTGCTCAGTGTGCTGCTGCGGCTAACAAAGCAAATAGAATGTTAGGTATTATTAGGAAAGGAATGGAAAACAAAATTGAGGATGTTATAATGCCTTTGCATCGCTCCATGGTGCAACCACATCTCAAATATTGTGTTCAATTCTGGTCGCCACATCTCAAAAAAGATATAGTGGAATTAGAAAAGGTGCAGAAAAGGGCGACGAAAATTATAAAGGGGATGGGACGACTTCCCTATGAGGAAAGGCTAAAGCAGCTAGGGCTCTTCAGCTTGGAGAAAAGGCAGCTGAGGGGAGATCTGATAGAGGTCTATAAAATAATGAGTGGAGCTGTATGGGTAGATGTGAAGTGTCTGTTCACGCTTTCCAAAAATACTAGGACTAGGGGGCATGCGATGAAGCTACAATGTAGTAAATTTAAAATGAATCGGAGAAAGTTTTTCTTCACTCAACGTGTAATTAAACTCTGGAATTCGTTGCCAGAGAATGTGGTAAAGGCGGTTAGCTTAGCGGAGTTTAAAAAAGGTTTGGACGGCTTCCTAAAGGAAAAGTCCATAGACTGTTATTAAATGGACTTGGGGAAAATCCACTATTTCTGGGATAAGCAGTATAAAATGTTTTGTACATTTTTGGGATCTTGCCGGGTATTTGTGACCTGGATTGGCCACTGTTGGAAACAGGATGCTGGGTTCGATGGACCTTTGGTCTTTCCCAGTATGGCAATACTTATGTACTTATGAATTGCTCCTGGAGATTCAGCCCGAGCTGCCATTCTTGTCACTGACCTCACTTCCTCCATCATTCTTATGCCTTTTTAATCTACCTATAGCTAAATTGTTTTCCTGTCCCCTGGAAACAGTGAAGGAGTTTGCTTGGTATTGGGGGTGTTCATCTACCCCCAGCACTCACAGAACTGGCACCTAAGCTAAGTACCCTCTAGTAAATCAGGAAAAACAAATTTGAGAGGCAGAATGTTAGGGCAATGGCCTAACTATTTTGGTAGCTGTTTGAATTGTTGCCTTTTTGCTGCTGGCACTGTGATCTGGACAACTTTGAATCTCACAGCCTACATTTCCTTCCTGTTAATCTCATTAGATCTGCAGAAGGACATGATGGTTGAGAGATTTAAAGCAGAAATATCAAGTTGCCCAGTTCCAGGCTGGAGATTTTGGGACAGTCCTGGATTTCTGAGCATCCCATCCCGGTACATTATGGGTCTTCCAGCACTGATTTCAATAGGCAGGATAAGGCACAACAAATCCCGCACTGCACTGGAATTTAAGTTCAAAACCAAGACTGGCCAGAAAGTCTCCAGTCTGGAACTGGGTAACTAGGCATCTCTGTTAAAGTTGTTTGTAATTGTGGCAGAGAAGAAATGAGTGGTGGGCTCCCATAAAACAGGCTTCCAATGCTCCATCAACTACTTCAATTACTGACACTGCATATCCAGAGCTGTGATCTGCCTTCCCAATCTCCCACCATTGATCAAAACAGCCAGAGATGGCCTTCTGAAATGTGAGACTCCTGACCAGTTCAGGAGACCTGGCAAGCTGCACGGTGCCAGATCTCAGTCTCAGAGATGCCAAGTTTCCCAGTTCCAGGTTGCACACGTCTTTTGGCCAGTCCTGGTTTTAAACTTACACCCCAAAAAGCAGGGTGGGATTAGTGCTGCAAGGCCCATGATATATCATAATGGGATGGTCAGAAATCCAGGACTGTCTGACAATCTCCAGTCTGGAACTGGGTAACTTGGCATCTCTGCAGTTTGTTCTGACTGAAGCTGGAGAGAAAGAAGAGCAGCACAGAACCACTGAATCAAAAACACAAAAACGTTCCTGGCAGATTTAGTGCTATGCAGGCAGGGGCCACAGCAACAGTTAAAGACATTTAGTAGTACCAGGCACCGGCTCAGCGGGATGGTCTGAACCTGAGGCTTAGGCCTTTTATCTCCCTGCATAGTTGTAAACAAGTTTCAGCACAGCAGGCTTCACTACTCTTTTCAATGCCACCCCTGATAGGCATCATTCCTTTAACTCCTCAGATGCATCATCAGTGCCCACACGGATTGTGTCTTATGGGTCAGCACTCAGCCTAGTTGCATTTGAGTATTTACTTTTGGGACTCAACCCCTGCCCTGCTTTCTGCCTGGCCTTCATAGCTAAATAACAGATTTCACTCAGCTGCCATCTTCTCTGTGTTCTGGCTAATGAAAACACAGGCTGACAGCTTGGGAGCTCCTTCCCTAAACTCCTGCTCAGCCTTGCACAGTGTTGCCAGGAAGTCGTTGAAAAACAAGCGCATGTTCCCTAAAAAAATAAGCCCCAAACAAGCAATATCAATTCAAAAACAAGCCCAAATTTTTTTTAACATACTGTGAAGTTCAATCATATGCTAAAACACTCATCTGGCTGGCACTACTGGCCTCCCGGTGGAGCAGGGGCATAGCCAGACACCCAACTTTGGGTGGGCCTGGACTCAAGATGGGTGGGCAGAAGAACCCCTCCATGTCCCACAGGTGATTTGGTCTCTCCTTGTCTCACCTGCATGCCATCTGCTATTTACAAGGTATACAGGAGGGTCAGTAGTTGGGAGTTTTCAGCTGGTGGGGCTAGGGAATCAGCATAGGTGTGCTTCTACTGGGTGGGCCTGAGCCCAAGGTGGGTGGGCCTGGACCACCCAGGCCCACCCTTGGCTACGCCACTGCGGTGGAGGTGGTGAAGTTGAGGACTGTTCCAGAATTTAAAAAGGCATGGGATAAGCACGTGGGATCGCTTAGGAACAGGAAGAATTATTAGGGGTTACAGAGGATGGGCAGACTGGATGGGTCATATGGCCTTTTTCTGCCGTCATGTTTCTATGTAACTACTGGGCATTAGAGGAACTGGAAACGGTGCTTACCCATTCTCTTTTGCATGCCAGCTCTGCACTGTTAGCGCCTGGTTTCCTGTCCCAGGACACTGCAGCTCAGCCAATCACGAGATGCCAGAGTTGTGGCTCGGGCTGCTGGCAGCATATGTGAGTCTTTCTGCTCACATATGCTGCTAGTGCCAACAAGCCCAAAACCAAGCTACCCACAAATTCAGAAAACCCCCCACATGTTCTACAAAAAAAATAAGTCCAGCTAGTGGGGGAAAAAAGCAAGGTTGGCAAGACTGGCCTTGCAGCCTCTGCCACCTAGTGGATATTCTCAATAACAACCACTTTATCCAGTCTCTATAATTAGTTTAATTTACCACTTAAGGAGGGTTGCCAACTCTTCCAGGTCAACCAATCCAAAGAGGCTTTTGTGTATCTGGAGCAGTGCTGCTTAGGGAAATCAGAGTTACAAGTCCATGCAAACAATAGGCAGGGTTGAATCCACAGATGATGGTGCTAATGCTCACATGCTTTAAACTTCCCCTAATTCAACTCCATTTTCTGTCAAGTCTTTAACTGGGATGGGTCAAAACCAGGACTTAATCAACCTTTTTGGATTGATCTGCTTATGAGATTTATATGTAATGGGTATTTTTTGTAATTAATGTGTTGTTTGTGAATGTTATGTTGAGGTGGATTGGGCCTCAATTGGAGTGTTTTTGAGTAACAAATTTTAGAAATAAATAACTGCTGTAGTTTGGATTTAAATTTTAGATTTAACTACTTACCTTTAGTTCTGCTCGGTGGTTGGCAGGAGCTGGAAATACTGATGGGGTATCCTCTTCCCTGGTGAGCAAGAGGAAAGCTTGTAAGTATCACACTACATCCACACGTGCTCTCAAACCATTCTCTGGTCACCCAGTCAAAGAAATCATTCAGATTTTTTTGGCACACTCTTCCTTCAACAAAACATGTTGCCTCAGATCTTGCAGTTTATTGGATGCTAGAAAGTTCATTATCCTTTCCAGTTCAGCAGCACCTCCATTACTTTTCCACCCACTGAGGTAAGATTTACAGTATTCTAGTTTCTCACTTCTTCTCTGTTTCCGTCATAAAAATAGTTTACGTGTAAGTGTTAATATTTTATAACTTATGTGCACAACTGTTGTCTAACTTTAGGTAAACAAGAAAGAGGTAATCAGAGCACAGCAAAATAAACCAACAGGTAAAATAACACAAAGGGTCTTCAAGAACAGGTTAGCGTTGAGATGTGGCTATATTCTGATTAATGCACTTTGGTTTTTTTGACAGCACAAGCTGCCGTGAGCTGCTACAGTTTTACATTAGACACATGTGCGTAGTTTGACTGTTTCATTTGGGGGGGCAAAGGATGGGGAGGAGCATATTAGCATATTCATTTGCATATATATATTCAAATGAATACGCTAATGGAGGAAGGAAGGAAGGAAGGGAGGGAAAAAAAGCTGGCTTTTTTTGGGAATAACCATAATGAATATGTATATCAAGCCAGCTCTTTCTCCCTTCCTTCTTTCCTCCTTACCCAGCTCTCCCTCTTCCTCTCCAGTAGTATTTCCCCACCCCCTTTCCCATACCATGCCAGTGTTGACCTTAGAAATGCATAGATTCTATATGTAGATCCTTCAAGAGGTAGTGTGTCATAATTTCGGCTCTACACCCTTTCTGATGTTTTGGTGCCACCTCAGTAAGGCCAACACACAATCTCTCCACTGCAAAATGCTATACACAAACTTGTGCAAAAACACACTCGTATCCTTACTAAACCATAACAGCACTAATTCCAAGGACAGGATGAGCTACAACCTTATGCGTGAAAAGGCAGAACTGTAATTACACCAGGCTCTAAAACACCAATACACTACCTCGTGAAAAAAAAAGCAAAACAAACAGGGCTGCAAATACTACACGCTAGCAGAATACTGCACCTTGATCACACATGAAAAACACATGACACAACAGACATGACACAAGGAACTAGAAATAAAAAAAACATGAAGGCAAAATACTGAACTGGAAAGTTAACTCAAGAAGTCAGACTCAGCATGCAGCAATACCAGAAAAATTGAAACTTACATGCAAAATATCACAGATGCACATTTCAAAAAGCTGACATATTCCAAGTAATACATTCTGAATAAATACTTTTTTCTACCTTTGTTGTCTGATCATTTAGTTTTTCTATTCGCTTTGGTCCCAGTGTCTTCTGTTTTATGCAGTGTCTTCTTTCCATTTGATATTTTTTCTCTCACCATGTCCACCATCCTCCTGTGTCCTTATGCGTCCTGTCTACCATCTGTAGCCCTGTCCCTATCCTTCCTCGAGTTTCAGTATCTGCCCTCAACGTGTTCCAAACCAGCCCTTAAACTAAGCAGTTTTCCCTCCATATCCAGCATTTCTCCTCACTCCCCTCCATCCATGTGCATCTACTTCCTCTGTCTTTCCTCCCCTCCATCCATGTCCAGCATTTCTCCTCTTTCCCTTCCCCTCCATCCATGTGCATCTCCTTCCTTTGTCTTTCCTTCCCTCCATCCTTGTCCAACATTTCTCCTCTCTTCACTGCCCTCCACTCCATCCATGTCCAACATTTCTCCTCTCTTCCCTCCCCTCCATCCATGTGCACCTCCTTCCTGACTTCTCTCCCCTCCCTCCATCCATTCGTCCAGCAACTCTCCATTCTCCCCTGCTCTCTCCTCCATCCATGTTCAGCAATTCTCCTCTCTCCCCTGACCTCCCCTCCATCCATCCATGTCCAGCAACTCTCCATTCTCCCCTGCCCTCCCCTCCATCCATCCATGTCCAGCAAATTTCCTCTCTCCCCTTTTCCATCCATCCATGTCCAGCAATTCTCCTCCTTCCCCTGCCCTGCCCTGCCCTCCGCTCCATCCAGCAACTCTCCATTCTCCCCTGCCCTCTCCTCCATCCATCTCCAGCAAATTTCCTCTCTCCCCTATCCCCTCCATCAATCCCTGTTGTCCAGCAATTTTCCTCTCTCCCCTGCCCATCCTGTTTCTGTCCATCCCCTTCCCCCTTCTATCCAGCGTCTCTCCCCCCCTCTCCCCCTTCGCAGCATCTCCCAGCCATCTGTAAAGAACGACAACGTGGATGCAGCAGCTCACAGGTTTGCTTGCTGTGTTTTAAGTGAACGGCGACGGCTGCGCGGGGGAGTGGAAACAGTGATTTCAAATGTCTTCCTTACTTACAGTGGACGAGATAGGCTGGCTCACTTCCATTCCACTCCCGAAGTTGCAGCGATGAACGGGCGGGCAGGCGGCAATAGTAAAAGCAACAAGGAGGCAGGTTCGACTCCGTCCTTCACTTCCCTGCCCTCTCAGTGTCCCGCCCGCCCGAAAGGAAATGACATCAGTGGAAGGCAGGACACAGAGGGCAGGGAAGCGAAGGACGGAGTCGAACCTTCCTCCTTGTTGTTTTTACTACCGCAGCGCTGCCCGCCCGTTCGTTGCTGCGACTTCGGGTAAAAGTCGCCGTTCCAGTCATCGTTTGGGAGGGGCCATGATTAGACACTGTACATCTGACTGGTTTTCTCCACTGAATTATCGGATTATATAACAGATGATAATGGATTATTACCAAGACCCCTGACTCAGGCAGATGGCCAAACCACGGACCGTGCCAAGTCTTTCAATAAAGCCACATCTCAACATTAACTGTTCTTGAAGGTCCTTTGTGCTTTTTTACCTGTTGGCCTAACTTTAGGTGCTAGATTAAAGAATTAGGGGTTTGTATCTGTGGTTCTTGAATTTATGTTGTCCCAGAGGCTTTTGGGTGCCTCCTTTGTCTCTCTAAATAGGAGAACCCTCAGTGTTCAAGCCATTGTCCCTCTCATACCTGGGATCCCTGGCTGACTTCTTCACAATTCTACTTTCTCCTCATCTTCTTCACTTTGGCATCTGATGGACACCTACTCCTTTCTCTTCTGGGAAAAGCCTCTCTCTGAGAAGCTCTGAATCTCCTTCAGGTACTATTTAGGCAATCTAATATCTCTCCTTACTCTTCAACCTTTAGGATAGACTGGGATCTCAAGATAAAGAGCTCTTACAAACTTTTTCAGGAACAGAGGGTTAAACCAGAATCCTGTTTGCCTTCAGGAACAGAGGGATAAGCCAGAAGCTTCTTTCCCATAACAAGAACAAAATTCATGTTCTCACATTGCCACAGAGGGAGCTTACTAGCCTTACTGGTTCTTCCAATTCAAATAGAATGAGACTTGGACTCAACAGAGTACACTTCCTCTGGATCCTGCAGAAGCTGGCTGGCTACAAGAAATCAGTCTGAGATCTTTTCTCAGAATCTACCTGAAAATAGCTAAAAAAAACCAAACAAAAAAACAGGCGATCGTGCCCCCTTGTAAACTAATCAAAAATGGCCACAGAGAAAATATCTTACTTCCTCAAAAGCTAAGAAAACAATGGCTTGACTGATTCTAAGGATCTCTGTGTAAGAGACACACGCTGGAAATTGCCAATACTGCAAATGTCCAAGGGGCTCCTGAAGTAATTTGTGTACTCTTCTAACCACTCTCACAAAATGACACACTGATTTTGATAAGGATCTAGATGGGTCTTACATCCAGTTCATAAATTACTCCTAGATTAAAGCCATGGCAGAGATAGGAAATCACACCATGCAACAGAAAGACTGGGGAGGGGAGAGATGGCAGTGTGAATGCTGCAGAGCAAAAAGAACGCATGCTGTCAAGCACTACTGACAGCATTTGCAGCATCCCATTAGCTACTACTTGGTCCCCTGCCTTATCCACTAGTCCCCTATGGGTACTGCAACACCATTTTTGTTGACAAAAGCCATAGCTACAGCAATAACTGGTAGAGGCCATCATCAGACTGCTACAAGTGAGACCCCTGCATGACCCTCTGTAACACAGTACCTTGCAGATCCATCAAGACAATGATCAAGACCTGTTTTCAAATTCAGTGGGGAGACTTCTGCCCAATCTCCTATCTGGCAGATAATCTCCTATTATATAGGGTTTCTTTTCCCTTTCAAGACAAAAGGGAGCATAAGGAGGAGGGAGGGTTTCTCTTACCCTCTTAATTAGCATCTTACAGTCAGGCAGGATCTCCTGACAATAAAGAAATATATAGCATCTGTTTATATTTCCTTTTGAAGATGTATTTGGTCTGTTGTCCAAATGTTTTGGACCATTATACCTCTTCTATTCATCTTTACAGCTTTTCTCACACAAGAATATATTTCTCAGAACCTTTGATCTTTTATCTTAGTATTTCCCCTATTCTAAAAGAGGAGACAAAAGTTACCTACTGCTTCCTTATAGAGTTGCTAAAGAGGTGTTAGGTTTCTCTTGTCAATAGAACTATTGCTATTGACTCCAGGGATCAGGGAGATAGTGTTTGATCGAATTGTTCTAGGCAGAGAAGGAAATAAGATGTTACCTGGTTTTCCTCTCATAGTTGTAAAAAGGGTAATTCTCTCCTGGATTGTAGCCTTACTTCAAAGGGCATGGGAAAGGATTCTCCTGAACTCCCTTAGACCTGGCCATATTCTATTCTAAAAGAGGAGAGGTAGAGTATAAAATTGCTATTCCAGCAAGCTTTCCCCTGTTTTAGAAAGAGAGAAACCTCCATTTCTCCCTGTCCAAATATGAGGAATTAATTCTGTATATTAAATAATTGGAGGCCTTCCGCCTCCTACAACATAATCTTTAGTAAAAGACCCTCTACATCCTTTTTGAGGTAGGATAACCAGAACTGCACATAATACTGAAGATGCAGTCGCTTATACAGAGGCATAATGATACAAAGGCAGTGGAACAGCTTTTTGGTTGGAGGCTTTAGTGCACCAAGGGCAGGGTGGTCCGCCCTGGATGCAGGTAGCAAGGGGGTGCGCTGAGCTGCTGGATGCAGCAGTCGGCTCTATCGGTCCCTGGCCCCTCTGACATCAATTTCCTGTTCCAGGGCAGAGTACCGTCAGAGACAGCAGCTGCATGACTGCTCAGCGCACTCCCTTGCACGGAGGAGAGAGGGCAGGGGACACGCCTGGAGGACAGTGGTGCTGTCCTCCAGGTGGCAATCAAGGTAGGTATGCCACTGGTTGGAGAAGCCAACCAAACCAATCTCCAGCCCTGTTCCCGAGCTCTCAGTGGCCCACCTTATTCTGCTGCCTATATAATGATATTATATTTTGCTCTTTATTCTTTTCAATAAAATCCTAATATTCTATTTTCTTTTTTGGCAGTCACAACAGACTGGACTTTCAACGGGCAATTCCATAAAGTTAGGTGCCAAGATGCAGTATGCTAAGCACTACTTCTTTAACGTGCAGGACCCAAAAGGTAGGCAGAGCTCCAAAGTCTCAATGTGTGGTTGACGATGGTGCAGGGATGAGGGATTTAGAGGTATATAAAATACTGAGTAGAGTGGAATGGGTAGATGTGAATCGCTTGCTTTCTCTTTCCAAAAATACTAGGAATAGGGGGCATGCAATGAAGCTGCAAAGTAGAAAATGTTAAACGAAATGAAGAAAATATTTCTTCACTCAACATGTAATTAAATTCTGGAATTCATTGCTAGAGAATGTGGTAAAAGCAGTTAGCTTAGCGGGATTTTAAAAAGGTTTGGATAGCTTCCTAAAAGAAAAGTCCATAAACCATTATTAAAATGGACTTGGAGAAAATCCATTGCTTATTAAGCAGCATAAATTTATTGTACTGTTTTGGGGTCTTGCCAGGTACTTGTAACCTGAATTGGCCACTGTTGGCTTGATGGACCTTCGGTCTGTCCCAGTATGGCAACACTTATGTACTTATGCACTTTTCCTCAGACCACAGGCAAAGATGATATCAAAAGAACTTTCCTTGAACTTCATAAGAACATAAGAGTAGCCTTACTGGGTCAGTCCAATGTTCCTTCTAGCCCAGTATCATGTTTCCACTAGTGGCCAAGCCAGATCACAAGTAACTGGCAGAAATCCAAATCAAGGCAACATTCCATGCTACAAATCCCAGGGCAAGCAGTTGCTTCCCCATGTCTGTCTCAATAGCAGACTATGGACTTTTCCTCCAGGAACCCATTCAAACCTTTCTTAAACCTAAATATGCTAACCATCCTCTGGCAAAGAGTTCCAGAGCTTAACTATTTGTTGAGTGAAAAAATATTTCCTCCTATTTGTTTTTTTTTTTTTTTTTAATTTTAAACCAGATGTTTATTAATGAATCCAACAAGTGTACATTGTACAAAAACAGCATAACATAACATTACCAAGCATTTTGGATTCATCTGCAGTAAAGGCTCTACAATGGTAGGAACCCCTACAATCAACCGAATGTAGTCCAGTCATATTTGTTTTATACATAGAAAGTACAATGAAAATACATACTTAGAAAACATAAAGAAACCAACCTAACCCCCCTCCCCCCGCCCCCACAAGGTTCGAACACATTCTAACAAACACATGTCCTAGCATGCTCAAGTCACACCCTAGATACAAAAGGAGTCCATATCTTCGTCCACTTAGTCAGTGTGTTTTTCTCCCGTGCCAGTAAACGTTCCTGTTCAGCTATATATTCTAACATATATGTCCATTTCGCTATTGAAGGGCTGTTACACTGCTTCCAGGATCTAGCAATGGTCACACGACCTGCACAGAAACAGGCTCGCGCCAACGCCGTCCCTTCTGCAGGCATCCCCAAAATAGACCGGTTAAACAAAAATATTGCCGGGTCCCAAGGGATACTAGATCTGACCCACACTTGGAGTCTGTTCTGAATCATTTTCCAGAATGCTTTAACCTTCTTGCATGACCACCAAATATGGCCCAGGGTACCCAATTGCCCACAATTCCTCCAGCACAAAGGTTGAACCTTTGGGAACATTCGATTCAGTCGTACTGGTGTTAAGTACCAGCGGTACAGTACTTTAACACTGTTCTCCTGGATGTTAACTGCAGGGGAAACACAAACTGAAGTCCGCTCCATGCGCTCCCATTCCCCTTCTTCATAGGAGATACCTAATTCTTTTTCCCAACTTTTACGGTGTCTGCATGGTGTCGGTAATGAATCTCTCAGATACTTATATAACAAAGAGATCAAACCCTTGGAACCCAAATCTCTTACACACATTTCCTCTAAAAATGTCACATCCCCAAACAATTTATCCCTGACCCCTGAGGTACCAAGAAAATGAATAAGCTGACAGTAAGCATAATTATCTTTGGAGGGCAAGTGGTATGTTTCCGCCAATTCTCCAAAAGTTATAAAGCTTCCTTTTTCCACCATTTGTCCCCATAAATCTAAGCCTTGTCTTTTCCAGCTCGTAAATGCAGAGGTAGTGCACCCCAAAGCAAATGCCATATTGTATGCTATGGGGGACAACCTAGAATTATGAAAGTTTTTCATTCGCTCCATCTTATCCCAACATGTTAATGTAAACTGAATGATAGGGCACAAATTTAGCCCTAGGCGTCTATGCCTAGGGGGCAGCCATAGCAAATGGCCCAGTTTCAATGGGCTACGGATCATGTATTGCTCCAATTGCACCCACAGTTTATGTACCGGCTCTTGGAACCATTCTACTGCTGCCTTAGCTTGGGCTGCTCTATGATATAATACCAAATTAGGGACTCCCAACCCGCCTCGAGCTTTCCGAGCCCTGTACAGGACAGAACAAGGAATTCTAGGATGGCCTCCCTGCCAAACAAATCTAAGTATCTGGCGTTGCATGGATTGGAGTACTTGTTCTGCTAATGGCAATGGAATAGCCTGAAAGAGGTATAGCAGCCTAGGCAAAACATTCATCTTCACAGTAGCAATCCTGCCAAACCATGACAAGCTTAAAGAATCCCACCTAGCTAAGTCGTTTTGTATCGTTTTTAATAAGGGAGTATAGTTGGCATTATTTATGTCTTCGAGGGAACTAGTAATAAAAACTCCTAAGTATCTTATACCCTTAGTCGTCCACTTCAAAGGATAAAGATGTCGACAGGTGCAATAATCCCTATCTACCATATCCAAAGCTAGTGCTTCTGTCTTATTCATATTAAGTTTGAAACCAGAGACCTGACCATATCTGTCCATCTCCTGGAACACTTTCGGTAGGGATTCCAAGGGTGACGACAACGTCAGTAGGACATCATCGGCAAAGAGAGCAATTTTGGATTCCCACCCTCCGACCCTCACCCCTCGTATTTCAGGATCAGTCCTAATATTGTGAGCCAGTGGTTCCATTACAAGGGCAAATAATAAGGGCGAAAGTGGGCATCCCTGACGTGTACCTCTTTGTAACTCAAAGAAAGGCGATACCTGACCATTGATCCTGACACATGCTTTTGGGTTTGAATATAACTCCCTGATCCAATTACCAAAATAGGGCCCAAAACCAAACCGCTCTAATATACCATGCAAAAAGGCCCAGTATACTCTATCAAATGCCTTTTCGGCATCAATACTAAGCAAGCAGCAGGGTAACTTACGTTGTTTCGCTATATACATAGTGTCTAATATACGCCTGATGTTATCAGAAGCCTGTCTATTAGGGACAAACCCCACCTGATCAGGATGGACCAGAGCTGGTAGAACAGAGTTCATTCTAATAGCCAGCACTTTAGCCAGAATACGGACATCAACGTTCAGTATCGATATAGGGCGGTATGATGCACAGTCCAGAGCATCTTTTTGGGGTTTGGGAATAACTGCAATCCATGCATCTTTCATCGTGGGCGGAAGATCCCCACCAGAGCGCACATAGTTAAAAACCTCCGTCAAAAGAGGCGCCAATTGAGGCGCAAAGGTCTTATAAAATTCACCAGTATATCCGTCCAAGCCGGGTGACTTGCCATTTTTCAAAGTTTTAATGGCTACCAGAACCTCCTGCACCTCAACCGGAGCCTCCAATAATGCTTTTTGCTCTGGGGTAAGAGAGGGTAGATCCAACGCCCCAAGATATGAATGGATAGCCTCATCCCTTATGGACGGGTCCCGGGTATATAGCTCTGCATAAAAGTTACAAAATCTGTCCCTGATCTCTTGGGATGTTCTAAGAGTATCTCCACCCCGCCCCTTAACTCGAAAAACATTACGTTCAGCTTGCAATTTACGCAATTTTAATGCCAGTTGTCGACTGATTTTGTTACGCTCCACATATCCACCTAACCTTAACTTCTCGTTAAGAAATACCAAATCTTTAGACAGTAATGCTTCCAATTGCAGACGTGCTGTTTGCAGTAATTTGTAAACCCTAGCGGAACCTGTTCTTTTGTGCTTAAGTTCCAAATCTCTGATCTGTCCCCGCCAATAGAGCATATCAGCTTCTTTTTTTCGTTTAAGTTTCCCTGCAACTTTCATAAAGTGGCCACGAGACACCGCTTTAAGGGCATCCCATACCACTGACAAGGATGGCCCCGAGTTCATGTTAAAATGTAAATATTCCTTAAGTACATTAATATATTCTTTACATATAGCATCCTGACATAACATAGTATTATTGAACATCCAACAAGAACCCCTCTTCACATCACCTGTCCATTCTAAGGATAGCACACATGTTGCATGGTCTGATATCGTAATATTTCCAATGTGAGCAGTTCTATTCTGGCCTCCCAGTGATTTATCAAGAAAAAGGTAATCAATTCTGGAATAGGTAGCATGCACTGAAGAGTAAAAAGAATAATCTCTATCCATAGGGTGAAGGTCCCGCCAAGGGTCATACAGGCCCAAGTCTTGCAGTAAACTGGTCAGGTGTTTAGCGTTGGTTTTGTCACTCCTCGACACAGAGCCCGACTTATCTACAGCCGGATTCAGGGTTGCATTAAAGTCTCCACCTAGGATAAGTTGTCCTTCTACAAAAGAGTGAATTTGCTTTTTAAGCAGATTGTAAAAGGAGGGTTGCCCCGTATTCGGGCCGTACACGCATCCCCAGGTTACTTTTTTATTTTCAAGAACCCCCTGGACTAAAACAAATCTGCCCTGTAAGTCTCGTTTCACACGTTGAATCTGAACAGGGAGGTCTTTCCGAAAGAGAATTGCAACTCCCCTTTGCTTTTTATTGGAAGTGTCTGATGCAAAAAAAATCTTGGGGTATAGTGCATGGTGAAATAAACACTCATGGGCCCGCTTTAGGTGAGTCTCTTGTAACAGTATCACCTGCGGTTGCAGTCGGATTAACTCCTGCCAGATCACTTGTCTCTTTCTTGGTGCATTGAGACCTTTCACATTTAGCGTAACTATCTTTAAGTTAAGTCCCATCTTGCCAGATACATGTCATCAGCTTATCGTGTTGAACCCTGTGGGAAAACATGTTAACCCACCCCTTTCTTCCCCAACAGCCCAAAACACAACTTAACATCCCCAAGGTGAGACCAACAGGGGGAAAAAACCCCCTGTCTTTCTCACTCTTCACAAGTAAGGGCACCATACCCCTCCCCCACACTGCCCAGAATCAGAAAGCCCCCCAAATCCCAGGCTATAACTCATCAAGCACCCATTGTTCAGACTGCGTCATACATGTCTCATATTCAAAATGAAACACCTTCTCTCCGTAAGGAGAGTGAGAAATAGAAGAGAAAAAAGAACAAAGTATACCAGTTCAAGATGGCAAATTGGCCTCTGTCAGTTTTTGTTTTTTAGCCTTAGTGAAGACCTGCTGCCATTGACGTATTTTCTCTCTGTTATTCGCCTTCATTGCTGGAGTCGCAGATTCTGGGCCCATAAGGCCCGCTTGTTGCAAGACCAGTTTGGCACTAGCAGCCGTGCGAGTTCTTTGCTGTTTACCTTCCACTTCGAAACATAGCGCAAATGGAAATGCCCAACGGTATTTAATATGGTGTTGATTCAGAACATCTAAAATGGGTTTCATGTTCCGCCTCTGCTGCAGTGTAAAAGCAGAAAGATCTTGGTATACTCCCACCGAGGCCTCGTTGAATTTGAGATCAGCTTTCTGCCTTGCCAAGGTAAGCAATTGTTCTTTGTCAATGTACTTCTAGAAGCGTACTACTATATCTCTAGGCTTGTTGTTCAAAGGCTTTCCCAAAGCCCGATGAGCTCTTTCAATTTCGGGCACCTCACTACCAGGGGCGGCTATTAAGATCTGCGTGCATAGCTCCCGCACTATGCGGGTTACGTCCTCCTGGTTACCCGCTTCCGGTATCCCTCTAAATCTCAAGTTATTACGGCGAGCTCTATTTTCAATATCATCCATTTTATACAGCATGTCTTCTACCTGAGTAGTAAGTTCATCCTCTCGCTGACGTATCTGAAGGACATTTTCCACCTGTTCCTCGACCCGCAGTTCGAGGTCGTCAATACGGGACCCAACTTCTTTGATCTCACCTCGTAAATTATCAATCCGCTCCACTATATCAGTTTTCATAAGCGCCAGATCTTTGCGAAGATCGCGAAACAGCCGCGTGAAATGTGGGCCTCTGCTAGTGTTCGCGTCCTCGTCTGATCTCATTGACTCGGAGTCAGACAGCTCCTCGTTCTGAGAAGAAGCATGGCGCCCGTCCATCTTGGATACTCGCATGCTGCTCCGCGCTCCACTTTTAACCGCTACTGTTTTTGATTTTTGAGACATCTCGACACGGGGTACAACTCAGGTCACCCCCGATATATAATTAGGCTGAAATAGCGATGTTTGGGTGCTCAAAATAGCTTAAATCATAGGATTATTCGGGAGCTCCGATCCTAGACCGCCATCTGGGCTGGTGACGTCACCGGAAGTCCCTCCTCCTATTTGTTTTAAAAGTATTTCCATGTAACTTCATTGAGTGTCCCCTAGTCTTTAAACTTTTGGAATGAGTAAAAAATCAATTTACTTCTACTAGTTCTACACCACTCAGGATTTTTGTAGACCTCAATCATATCTCCCCTCATCCATCTCTTTTCCAAGCTGAACAGCCCTAACCTCTTTAGCCTTTCCTCATACAAGAGGAGTTCCATCCCCTTTATCATTTTGGTTGCTCTTCTTTGAACCTTTTCTAATTCCAGCGCTCCTATGGTTGAGATACGGAATATGCAGCTTCCAGAAGCTGGCTGGTACCATTAATTGCGGGCAGGATATGGTGTTGCTGCAAATATTGCTGTGCTGCCTGCACGTTTGTGAAAAAGAATGTGGTACCCTGATGAGTTATTTTGAGCTTTGCAGGATAGAAGGGTCCTTTTACTAAGGGGTGCATTAGCTTTTTTACTGACTAGAGACACCCATAGGGATAGGGAAATTGGACTTGATATACTGCCTTTCTGTTCAAAGCTGTTTACATACAGGTACTTTTTGTATCTGGGACAATGGAGGGTTAAGTGACTTGCCCAGAGTCACAAGGAGTTGCAGTGAGAATCAAACCCAGTTCACCAGGATCAAAGTCTGCTGCACTAACCACTAGGCTACTTCTCCACATAGGAGTATATGGGTGTCACTAGCATTTTGTGTGAGCTAAAAACGCTAGCGTGCCTTTGTAAAAGACCCCCATAGTAAAGCAAAGTTAATTTTTGCCTGCACAAGTTGTGAGCAGTGGAGTGAACTCCTGTCTGAGCCTTGTAACCTTGCCTGAGTAGTCTTGAAAGCATAACATCTTTTTACCTTGATATTCTATTTTATGTTCAGATCTTACCACTCTCAAGATTACTTCTTTGTGAACAAAACTGAGCAAGTGACTAAATTACCACTCTAGGGGGTTCTTTTACTAAGGTGCACTGAAAAATGGCTTGCGGTAGTATAGGCATGGGTTTTGGGCACACGGCAATCCATTTTTCAGTGCGCCTGTAAAAAAAACTTTTTTTTTTTATTGGATGTGTGGCAACATTAAAATTGCTGCATGTCCATTTTGGATCTGATTCTCACGCGGTAACCCGGCGGTAATGAACTAAATGCACCAAATGCCACTTAATGCGCGCCAGAAAATAAAAAATATTTTTTGGGGGCGCGCATAGTGAATGCACGCCAAAAATGAAATTACTGCAAGGGCCATGTGGTAGGTCCATTTTGGCACATGTTGGGTGCGTGACTGTAGATGCTTACGCGGCTTAGTAAAAGGGCCCCTACATTTTGGGTTTTGGTCATGTCAAGCTTGATTCTGTGTGCCTGCCCAATCCTTATGGGGCCAGCCAGGCTCATAAGGTGCAAGCTCTCAGGGAGCCAGATCTTCATAAAGCCCCTAAGTTCAGATGCTGTTGCTGATTTGTGCAGTACAATAATCTTAAATTGTTCCTCCTACTTTGATTTTCCAAGTCATCAACTTTATCTTCTAACACAATTTTGAAAGGCGCTGATTTTCTTGGGTCAAATGGCTGCTGTCTGTCTCAACAGTATCCAGCCATTTTGCGATTGAATAGAAATCATGCATGAGGTTTTCAAGCCGCTGATCTATGCTTTCCAATTTATCTATGATTCTTTGCAACTTGTGATTAAGGCCTCCATCAGGGCTCTGATCTCTGCCATAATTTCAGTGGTCCTCACTGCTCCTGCAGGAATCTGCCATCATGCTTTCTCCTGTTCAACCACAGTTCTTTTCATCCCTTTGCAGTTTAGCTGCCATTGAGATGCAGTAGCACTATAGAAATGATAAGTAGTAGTAGTTATAGCTACCGAATCACTAACGCTTGCTCTACTATTTGATGTAAAAAATGCCTCTGGAACCAATTCCAAAATAAGGTAAGAGGTGAGAAGGATCATGGAGCCGAGAGTTATCAACCTCCCAGCGCCATGGCATCATGTGTCCTTCTGCCTCCATGTACTTAATGCAAGTGATTTCAATACAACCATACACACAAGTGATACTATATCAATTTAACGTATGTAGAACATAGATTTAGACTCCTGATGCTGGCATCTTGCTGAAACATGGCCATGTCGAGTCTGATCCTTTATGCCACTGTCATTTGTACCTAAACATTTATATTGTGCATTTATTTTTGCTGGAATATTAAAAGGATATTACATACAAGGTTCCTTTTTGTTGTATTCTATTTTTGTTTCTCTCACTTCTTTGTATTTTTTTTTTTTTTGGAGAGTTTGAGAGGGTGGTTTCCTTCATCTGATTTAGTATTTGTGGATATCATGAAAGCCATAAAAAAAATCAGCATACTTGAACCTGCATTTTTTAAGGATATGTGAGTGATATGATTGCTGAATTAATTACCAAAGTTTTGGAGAGACAGCAGCCTAGGGGCTTGAAATCTAACTCAGGAAGGGTGTTAATAGTGTTGGGTAGTAAAATATTACTGGTTATATATATTACTTTCAAAAGTAACTGTAATGATTGCTTTTGTGCAAATGTAATGAAATAACTAATATATATATATATATATATATATATATTTTTTTTTTTTTTCAGTAATGAGTAATAAGATGTCTAGCTACTTTATATAGTTACTTTTTAGTGACACCCATCTGATTTTCTTTGCATCTCTAAGCCCATTATTGGGTTTCCTGCAATTTACTTTTGAGTGAAATTGGTCACGTGCACAGCATGAAGTAGTAACAAAGATGAGTGTGTCTTTGACACTTAAGCAATCTGTTTGTCAATTTTTTTGATTTAGTAATCAAAAAAGATAACAATATTTATGTTAAGTGAAAGTTGTGTCTGGTAAACCACAAACCTGAGAGAGATGAAGTGGAATCAATGCTAGCACTCATACTTGATCACCTGTTGATTGTAACTGTGACATCAAATTTACAGACTCAAATTGATTACCTCATCATGAACTTTGTCGTAGAAGACATGCAGGCTATTTTCATGGTTTATGCAAACAGCAACTGATGCACACAGGGAATCACATGCAAATGAGCTGCACAGATCCCTCTGTAAATGCACTTGACATCTCCGATGCAAACCCAACCCAGACATCCCCTACACCCAACCTGCATAAGCCAAAATGGCCCTGGTGGCCAGGTGACCCTCCCTGCACCAATCAAGAATGGTCCTAGAGGCCTCCCAACCCCCCCACCCACCAACCAACCAATCAAGAATGGCCCTGGTGGTCTAGTGACCCCTATCCAGTGTTGCCAGGTGGGCGGTTTTACCGCCCAATTGGGCGGTTTTCCGCGACCCGCTGCGGGAAATTTTTGCCCGCGGCGGGTTGCGGTTTTTTGGGCTCCTTTTAGGTCGTTTGGGCGGTTTTAAAAGCGTTTTTTTTCGGCCGTGGGGGGCGGGGTTAGTGACGTTTTGGGCGGGGTTCATGACGTTTTGGGCGGGGCCGGTGACGGCGGGGGCGGGGTTGATGACGGCGGGGGCGGGGTTGATGACGGCGGGGGCGGGGATGATGACGCGGGGGTGGGGGTGTCAGGGGCGGGGTTTGACTTTTGTATAATTATACTACAGCTGATCATAGATTTGGTAGTATTCTTGAACAGAGAATTGGTGAAGCTTTCAGACATAAATAAGGAAAATTATGCATTCCACCTTCTGATTCCTTTCTATTTAACATAGGTAATCACTATAACCCCTTGAATGCCAACTATTGCGCCTTTTATCTCTCTGTCTTTCACTGCGAGTGATTGTGAGAAAAACTGGTGTAAACTATTTGTATGCAACGGTCCTGGAATGTATGCTTTGTGTGTTTGACTAACACCTTGCTTCAACTAACTCTTGCCACGTGGTGGTTTTGTCTTGAAGCGATATGCTTCTTCCTACTTCTTTGACTGATTGAAAAGGGTTACTTAAATTCTATGTGATGGTCAGTCAAGGGTGTCTGCACTTTTGAATGTTTTTTCTTCCATTTGTCTTTTTCAAGGAACCTTTTTCTTGCATTGCCATCTGAATATGCCTTGCTGCAATTCAGATGCATAATATTTTGTTTTTATTTTTTTTATTTTTTGTTTTTTTGTATGCCTATTTTTACCTTACACCCTTCAGGGTGGTTTTCTAAATTTTTATTTTTTATTTTTTTATTCTCGATGCTTTGTTTCTTACCCTGCCTACTTCCTGGCCCACATTTATATCCACGACCCGCCTCCTAGCATTATGACTTCTTTCAATAAATTAACCACATAAATTGCACTACTGGTCTGTTTAAGTTTTGCCTTTCCCCAGATGGATACAGGAATTCCGTTGACGTCCCTCACCGAGGAGACGACTGCTAGCAAAGAAGAGCTACCCAATAATGTATCTGATCTGAAGGCTATGTTGCAACAAAGAATCGCTAGATTAAAGGACAGATGCACAGACCCCAACATTACCCGGTGTGAGATACGAGACATTATTGAGCGTGAGTTTCAACAGATGCATCGATTGGTCCATGAGCGAAAGAGACAGGCTCTCCACTTACTGGAGTTGCAAGAAGCTTTGGCCTCTACCCTTCTTTCTGAATCATCTAGCTCGTAAGTCCTGCTGGCCTCCTGCAGCTGAGGGCCCAACCCTTGGTGAATGTTAGTCATCGCAGGTGAAGATTCCATACCTACTGGCCATAGATTGCAACGCATTATCCGTGCCTTTAGACCATTTTTGTTCACCATATTTTTGACCCTCCATACATCAATAACTCGAACAATCAATTTTTATTGTTAGTTTATTTGTAATCTTTTCTTTTGTTCCATATACTTTACCATTGTTATTTGATCACGTCTTCGTAATAATTACCAATCTGTCTTGCACATTATGCAAGCCAGAAGTGGGGATATATTATGCAAATCCCAATTCCTAGTATTAAGAGGGTTGCAGTTGAAGCTCTGATCCCTACCAATCAGGAGATATAAATTCATATATACTGTTGCTATTTATGTAAATTGGCTTTTCATTATTGAACCCTTATGGCTTCGCTTTTGCTTTTGCACTTAATTAGCACTGTTTTCTCCATGTTTACATTGTCTTTCATGTCTCTTGACATCTATATATTATTTTTGCTTATTCAGTTCACGCTGATTATGCCCACCAAGATATAGCAATGTATCATTCAGGCATACAGTTATTTTGCTTATTCCTTTGCCAGCCTCTGACTCTTGATGGACTGAGTATGATGGGGCATGCCTAGAATAAAGACATGGAAAGATCCAAGTTTGTACACCACAAGTACGTCTTCAAGATCTATCCAGGCCCAAATGATGTTAGATCCCCCAAGGTTGTGGCAATAATCTTTACACCTTGCAAACTACTGGATCACAAGTTGTGGGTCCATGTGAAAGATATACGGGTTTACTCAGCCACAGAACCTGAGGTTACCAGCCTAACCATCTCAAGACCAGCCACTTCCTTCAGCAGGCCAGCCTGAAAACCCAGATCTTCGCCCAGATTCTTCAGCGCTTCCACCGCCTCAACCATGATCGATGAAAGAGAATTTAGAACTGATACTTAATTTGAGAATTACTGTTGCTGTTTACGGACATTATAGATTCATATTTTGTTTTATTTTCAGTTTAGCAGTAATCCTGTCTATATATTGAAAAGGTTTTATTTTTATTTTCCTATTATTTCCTTATTGTTCTAATTGTTTTTCTAAGAGTTTCCCCGTTATTTCTGTTTATGTAATTTAAATTGAAGTTGATATTGCTCAGATACAAGGGTAACATCAAACCCTAATACTGGCTATGATATCATAATGAAGGTGTAAACCCTGTTGGTATCAACCAGTTATGCAATTGTTTAACTTTGGTGTAGGCTTACTTAAGCTGCATGTCTTTCTGTAGGTTTGACTAAGCTCCAAGTGGGGTAGCGGATATATAAAATGCTTCCCATACTTCCAGGTCATTATGCATATGTCAAGATACATGCATGACCTTTGTTAATATAAATTTTCCTAGGATTG
This sequence comes from Microcaecilia unicolor, assembly GCF_901765095.1. Taxonomy (NCBI): domain Eukaryota; kingdom Metazoa; phylum Chordata; class Amphibia; order Gymnophiona; family Siphonopidae; genus Microcaecilia; species Microcaecilia unicolor. Next base: position 160,123,354 of record NC_044041.1, read on the forward strand.
ACCATTTTTGCTGTATAAGGCAACCACATACTTGCTATCCACTTTTTAGTGCTCATGATTGGATGCCAATGATGAGTAATAGTAAGGTCCAGGAATTCCGACCTGTTTAAGGATTCTGAATACCTACAACCTAAAACAGCTTGCAATCTGAGTACTAACCATATATTTGTTGAGCCACCATAACAATGCTTAATCAAAACCACTATTCCTTCCGAGGACCACTGAGATAGATACATTAGATTATCTCTCCATGCGCTATGCAACAGATATAACAGATGTCATAGAAAGACCTGAAAGTGTTTATTAGTATGATCCATCTGAAATTGCTAGTACCCGCATACCTATACTTCATGGGATTTTGTAGATGAACTCATGGATTTGTCCCATTCATAAAACCTCAAGAGAGATGACATCAGGATGAAGCCCAAGGGATTAGGTAATATAAAGGGAATTCCATATGCCCAAATAATATATCACCTGAGAATGAAGTTTCCTATCTTGCACCATACCTTCTAACAATTTGTAAGACCAAAACTCCCCCTCTCGTTTGATAGCTTGCCACCTTCTGGAATAGATGATGACAAGCTTGACGAGCTTTGTGTCACCCCTCTCCAGAGGGGGTGACAAGTGGGGAATGTATAATTATACTACAGCAAGAGGCCCTCACTGGATGCCCACCGGAAGGGTGGAAGGCCAGATTTTAGGACTCAGGCTGTAAAAATACCAGCTAGGTTTAAAAATCTATGACTGGCTGAGCAAGGACTTGCTTTTCCTGCAAGTTAATATGCGTTCTAGTTTAAGATCTATCCACTGGAATAGTGGTGGGCCAAGCTACATAGCTTTGTACAGCTGAAAAGCACTGACTAGGCCTGATAACCTACTAATGGCCTTATAGATGAGTCTTAACAAAATCAGGTACAAATTGAATGTAGCACTTATTAAAATGGAGTTTGTCTTCCTATAAGATGAAACTTAGATCATAAGATGATAAAAAAAAAAAAGAGGAAGTGAAACTGATATGCTAAAAATAAGATGTTCTGGCAGAAGAGAAAACATGTTGACAAAGAGGAAATTGCACAATAACTTGCAATAGCTAGAACGGAAGCACCTGGCCGGATAGGAAAATATGATCTCAGAAATTGTGAAATATTAGGAAAAAATGGGTCCTGCCATTGGCTTGCATTGGGATCTGTGGCTATAAAAGAGATAAGATTTAGACAGAGAGTTGGAGTCCTTCCCCAACACTTCTCGGACGGCAGAGCTCTGTGCAATTAAACCCAGAATCTGTTTGATGTCTGTACTTGATTGAAAACTTGGTAAGATTAAAGCCTTCTTTCTGAAATCTATCTCTGTCTCTATTTTCAAGTACTCTCCACCTGTCATTTATACTACAAACTAAGCCACATGCAAATAATACACACTCTTTGCACTAATTTAAGGACTCATAATATATGTGGGAACACAAATGGCCAAGGATTCATTTAAATCCAGATAGACAGAAAGCTGTGGTCATGGGAATTAGATTGGAACTGAGCCTTCTGATGCCTCCACAACGCCGCAAACAGATTGTGGAGGCACAAACCCTCTGTACACCTCCGTGGGAAAGGGTCTCCCCGGGGCGTAGAGAGGGGTTCAATTAAAACACTTTGGGCGGGTTTTGGGCTGGATTTGGGCTCGATTGGGTGGGAAAAATTTTTTCCACCTGGCAACCCTGCCCCTATCCCCATCCCATATCTTTTTAATAGGTTGGCGGTGGGAGGGCAGGAGCAACACCTCCTCCCTCGGGTGCTGCTTCTTCCAAAATGGCAGTGCTCAATCCCTGCCTGGTGCATTCTGGGATGCACTGTACAGGGCTAAGCATCATATAAGGAGGAGAGGGGTTACTAGGCCATACTAAATTGGTGCAGTGGAGTTCCACTGTACCACCAGGGAATTGTTTCAGAGGGAGCACAAACAGGCAGCCTTTCCAGCTGTTTGCTTGTGCTTTCCTTGTCTCCAACAGCTCTAGAGCAGTTGTAAAATGTAGCTTGGATTTTATGGCTGCTCTGGAGATGTGCATCACCTGGAATGCTCATTACAATACTAACGAGCTGATTGTAATACATTTATATGGGGTTCTCAGTGGCTGCTAACATGTTAAAGCCACGGTAAACCCTCTGTGCAATACTAGTGTTTGCTTTAGACTGGCTATTGAGAAAATTCCATGTATGTGTCCATAGGAGCTGACTCTGTGGGTGCTTGAGCACCCCCAATATTGAGAAATTTCATGGTATGTGTTCAAGGAAGGGTTATTTCCACTGGGATTAGCACCCCCCAATAATTCTGAAAAGTTGGCTCCTATCTATGTGTCCAGGGATGGGTTATTTCCATTGGGCTTAGCACCCCCAATAATTTTGAAAAGTTGTCTCTTATGTTTGAGGACTGAGCATTTTCTGTTTAGATGTTTTTTTTTCCTTTGCAGTAACTAGTAACTTTAATATATTAATTTTACAAAGTAACTTGCACAACAGTGGGTGATAGGCTGAAGACACTCGCTAAACTGGCTTTAATTGCACTGATTTCAATAAGAATAGGGAACTACAATTCCCACATGGCTCTGCGATGTAAGTTCAAAACCAGTATGGCCACGAAGTCTCCCTGGAGCTCAGCACCTCCTCTAGAGCCCGGGTCAACAGTAAGAGTCTACACGGCTATATAATAAACCCGATTTCTCCAGTCCTCGTTTGCCATTAGACATATATAGTTTTTTCAAACATGAAAATAACAGCACTTGGCTGACGCCTGTTGCCCGCCCTCACCCGCTGCCGACGGAAAAAGAAACATGGCCGCCGGAGGAGCTCTGCCCACGCCGGCCCGGCAGCATTGATGTCAGGAGCATTTGCTGAGTTTTACGACAGAGGGATACAGCGTGCCCGACGTAGAGGAAAGCTGGGAGGTTGGTTGCTAGGCACTCGCAAGCTCTATTTTCGGCTGGAAAATGGCGGAGAACGAGCGGGACGAGAGTCATAACCTGGAGGTGCTGGAGAGAGCCGAGGCGCTTAAAAATAAAGCCAACGACTTATTTAAAGGTACTTATGGGGGAATGGGCGAACTAGTATCAGAGAGTGAGACCTCGGAGAGCGGTGACATTGGTGTATAGGAAGAGACTGCGATGATGGAGGGAGTACTGGACTGAATAACAGGCTTTGGGGTGGGGGCATTAGTGATTAAAGGAAGGAAGGAAAATGGTAGTGGGAAACTTAGGCTAAAATATTGATGGGTGGGAGTTACTGCAGGCAGTGAGAGCAGTGGCGGATTGGGGGGGGGGGGTGTTTAGGTTGAATGGAGTATTATTAGAGCAGGGGAACTGGCAAGTGAAGAGGATACTAAGCAACCAGAGTGTTTCGGGCTGCTATATGGGTGGATAGCATTCACTGTGCAAGGATGTTACTGGCAGATGGGATGGCGCCAACATTTGATTGGGGGGTAGGGGAGGAAGATAGTGGATAGATAAGACCGAAGTTATGGGGATGGCACAGCACTAACAGATAAGGGGGTAGGGCTGGATAGCACTATACTCCAATTTGTTACTGGGGTAAGGAAAATATACATGTATGCAACATGTGACTTGCATTGGTTGTACCACAGAAAAGTAGTACATAAGTAATGCCATACTGGGAAAAGACCAAGGGTCCATCGAGCCCAGCATCTTGTCCACGACAGCGGCCAATCCAGGCCAAGGGCACCTGGCAAGCTTCCCAAACGTACAAACATTCTATACATGTTATTCCTGGAATTTTGGATTTTTCCAAGTCCGTTTAGTAGCGGTTTATGGACTTGTCCTTTAGGAAACCATCCAACCCCTTTTTAAACTCTGCTAAGCTAACCGCCTTCACCACATTTTCCGGCAATGAATTCCAGAGTTTAATTACACTTTGGGTGAAGAAACATTTTCTCCGATTTGTTTTAAATTTACTACACTGTAGTTTAATCGCATGCCCCCTAGTCCTAGTATTTTTGGAAAGCGTGAACAGACGCTTCACATCCACCTGTTCCACTCCACTCATTATTTTATATACCTCTATCATGTCTCCCCTCAGCCGTCTCTTCTCCAAGCTGAATAGCCCTAGCCTCCTTAGTCTTTCTTCATAGGGAAGTCGTCCCATCCCCCGCTATCATTTTAGTCGCCCTTCGCTGCACCTTTTCCAATTCTACTTTATCTTTCTTGAGATGCGGCGACCAGAATTGAACACAATACTCGAGGTGCGGTCGCACCATGGAGCGATACAACGGCATTATAACATCCTCACACCTGTTTTCCATACCTTTCCTAATAATACCCAACATTCTATTCGCTTTCCTAGCCGCAGCAGCACACTGAGCAGAAGGTTTCAGTGTGTTATCGACGACGACACCCAGATCCCTTTCTTGGTGCGTAACTCCTAACGTGGAACCTTGCATGACGTAGCTATAATTCGGGTTCTTTTTTCCGCACATGCATCACCTTGCACTTGCTCACATTAAACGTCATCTGCCATTTAGCCGCCCAGTCTCGTAAGGTCCTCTTGTAATTTTTCACAATCCTGTCGCGAGTTAATAACTTTGTGTCATCAGCAAATTTAATTACCTCGCTAGTTACTCCCATCTCTAAATCATTTATAAATATATTAAAAAGCAGCGGTCCTAGCACAGACCCCTGAGGAACCCCACTAACTACCCTTCTCCATTGTGAATACTGCCCATTTAACCCCACTCTCTGTTTCCTATCCTTCAACCATTTTTAATCCACAATAGAACATTTCCTCCTATCCCATGACCCTCCAATTTCCTCTGCATTACCTTTATCCCTTATAAGCAGGTGGGATTCCACTGGTGAGGGTAGAACAGCATTGATGAATCAGGTATGCTGGTATGGAGGAAAAGAAATTGGTGGATCCTGAAATATTGGATGACAGGAGGCAGCTACTTTTACCCACAATGATTCTCGTATCATTTTCCTCCTTAGCTTTTAATGGATAAACTTCATTTTTATTCATCATAACTCTTTGCAGTCATGAGTATCTTTAGAGTCTTTAACAAGTACCATGCTACTAGACTTGCTCCTTTGTAAGAAAGCAAAGTCCTAACATTGCTTCTCAATGACATGTGAACTCTTGGGGTTGCCTGAAGTTTGTAGAAGTCTTGGTGAATAACAAGTATTCTGGGAGAGATTTGTTTCCAGTATTTGGTCAGTTCATTAAAATTTTTAATTGGAACATCAATGACATCCTCGAGGTTAAATGTATAATTAGGGATTCAAGTTTGGTGAAAATCTAGTTGATGAAAACAGATTGCCATATGTAGTTTAGGAAAGATTCTGTCCCCCCAATCCTGCCCCCAATAGAGCATGACTGATTGAAGTTCTAGGTCTTTTTTTTTGTTTGTTACATTTGTACCCCGCGCTTTCCCACTCATGGCAGGCTCAATGCGGCTTACATGGGGCAATGGAGGGTTAAGTGACTTGCCCAGAGTCACAAGGAGCTGCCTGTGCCTGAAGTGGGAATCAAACTCAGTTCCTCAGTTCCCCAGGACCAAAGTCCACCACCCTAACCACTAGGCCACTCCTCCACTCTCTCTGGCACCATAAAAAGGCTTGCTTGAATAGTGTGTAGGCAGTGGAATTTGCTGTACTGTTAGCTTTTCTTTTACTTTTTGCAATTGAGTGGACTTGGGCAACATTTCATATGGACTTTTTTTTTTTTTTAATAACAGCTGGAGACAGACATTATAGAATGGACACTAAGGAGTAAGCTAGGGATCAGCGCATTGGACTGTGAGCTAGGAGATGTCCGGTCATAAATAGAAGACTGTTGTCTGCCATTGACAGTCTGTGTGGCCTTGAAATGTGTCACTTTGAGGCAGATTTTTACAGCCGCTCACCAGGGTAAAATGGCTTACTTGAAACTTGTCTGGTTAACAGCCTGGCTAAAAATATTATCAGACTTCCATAGTACTTGTAATAACCAGGATAAGCGGTGTCCTCATAGTTGTGTTTAGGTTAGAGCAAAACACAGTACGTACGTTTGCTTTTTAAATATACTCACTACTATTTTGCCACCCACATAAATAGGTTCAAAGTATCTGGTGGCTTTTAACTCATGTCCTTAGTGGCTGCTAATGTTCAAAGAGGAAAAAAGATATGTGGACTAAAAATGATTTTATATATTTCAAAACCATACAGGCTATTCAAAATGCTTAATTTCCATTTTCCTCAGTTCTTGGAACTGGATGTTGGATTAAGTAGGGTACTTGTGAAAACCAGAGGCAGCAATGCCTGGAAAGGCCTATAAATGGAGCTGGTAGAGACCAGTTTTGAAATGGAATTCATTTATGCCCGATACCTGATAGGAACAGGGTTCAGAAGCTGGCCAAAAAGCATGGGATAGAGAGAGTTATGCTTACACTACCAATCCTGATATAAAATCAGAGAGGAGGACAGCTAGGCAGACTGGGAGGGCTGATTCCTTTTTTAATCGGAGGAGAGTAGCGTAGAGGTTAGTGCAGTGGACTTTGAGCCAGGGGAACTGAGTTTGATTCCCACTGCAGCTCCTTGTGACTCTGGGCAAGTCACTTAACCCTCCATTGCCCCTGGTACAAAATAAGTACCTGAATTTATGTAAACCGCTTTGAATATAGTTGCAAAAACCTCAGAAAGGCGGTATATCAAGTCCCATTTCCCTATCGACTATTAACTACAATTACAGCTGAGGGATAAACTCTGTAGAAAAGATTTTGAATATTTACATAAATGTGAGTTATTTTGGATGTTTTAATGTAAAAGTATGCTGGAAGATGACTTGGGGTATGCATATCTGCTTTGTGTCTGAATAATTCATATTGCTCTTTGAAAGGGAATTTTAGGTCTTTGTGGACAAAAGGGGAAGAAGAAATCTCTCGAGTGGGAAGACAAGACAGGCAGGATTGGGGAAAAAGTGAAAGATTGTGGATGGAGAAAAGAATATAAAGAAATATTGGGATGGAGAAGGGAGATTCTAGAATCATGGGAGCAATCTAGAGAGAGGAAAGGGAGATATTCCTCTCCATATTTTACCCCTGATGTTTCTCGTATAGCTGCTCCTCTTTCTCCTCCTTGCCACTCTAGTCCTTTTCTCTACCTATAGTCCTCTGTTCTTTCCTGTGTCCAACCCAGGTGCCCATCTATACAAAGCTATCTATCCTCCACCAACTTCTCTTCATGTTCACCCTGATTCCCTGGTGCTGTTTTTAAACATACACACTCACCATGCCTGTCTTGAATATCTTCCCATCTTATCACTCTCGTTCTTTCATGTACCCCTCCCTCATTGTGGGGCCGATGTAGAAAGCTATCATGGACTGCAGTGCACAGTTAACCAGTTTACCTACTTGTTAATAACTGCTATATGTAAAAAGGGTTTCTGCACTAAAGTATACTCATGTGGTAGAGAACCACACAGCATATTAAAATGTATAATAAAGAGCCTATTATTTACCTCACAGCTATATACAGCTGTGCGCTGTTGTCTACTGCAGGGGCACAGTGCCAGAAACTGACCGTTTGAGGTGGCATAGCGGGGCAAATGCAGATTCTAGGGATTCAAATCCCTCCCATCCAACCCGTCCCCTTGCCCCACCAGAAATTCAGATAAACTTCCTGGGGGCTGTGCTCAAAGGTTTGCATTAGAGTGAAATTGTACCATGAACCTAGTGCAGGAAAATTGCCATGGCATGCAGATTAATACTGCGTTAAAATCACTGCAGTAATTTGCTGTTCAGAACTCAGCAATAAGTTTCCTGTCTGTGCCTGAGTGCTGATTGGCTCAGGCAATGACAGGAAAGTTGACAGTAACAAAAAAAAGGCATGTTGCAGCAACCAGCAACCTTTTCCCGACCTTCAGCATAATCCTGGTGTTCTAATGGACCCCCACCCCTTGCATCAACCTGCCTCCTACCCCCTCCTCAATTTTCAAACTAGCCTAGTGGTCCAGTGGAACCCCCTCTCTGGCCAGGCCCAGCCTAGACCCCACCTCCCCCAAAGTCACAGAGTACCCCTGGTGGCCTAGTGGCGGCCTATCCCCCCCCCCATACCTGTTGTCTGTAGGAAGCAGAAGCAATGCCCAATCGCTCCTGCTTCTCCAAGTTGCCATCTTAAAGATGGCTCCTGCTTCCTATGTACATTGGGTATGGGGGCTGGGCCTCTGCTAGGCTTCCAAGGGTACCTTGTGACTTGGGAGGGAGGGTCTGGGACAGGTCCCACTGGACTAACAGGCTATTTTGAGACTGGAAGGGGGGGGGGTCGGGGGGCCACCATGGCTTATTTTACATTTTTGGGGGAAGGGGCATGCTGATGGTCAGGTTGGAGGGAGAGAAGGGCTGCTATTAGACTCCTATAATGCTGCCCTGGACTTGGCGGCAAGTTGCTTGGGAAAATTAAAATTTTTTTTTAATTTAAGTATTGTTTTGGAGTAAATAATGACAGCATTTAAATAGTGCCTGTGCTCAAACCATTAGAGCACTGAACACACAATAATGTTTGTGCTAACCCGGCGCTAACCCCATTTTAGAACTGGTGTTAGTTTTGAGCATCAGTCTCTGTGCCTAGTGGCATTCCTCCTTTCCCCCCACTTATCCCCCCACCGCATCTGACATAAAACAAACCCCTCCCTGGTATTTAGTGGCCTGTGAGCATTATTCCTGCTTCCTTCAGATACAGGGGTCTGGGGTGCCTCGGGGAGGGGGGAGAGGTGCCACTAGTGGGGTTTTTTTTTTTTGTTTTAATAGTTGTGAGTGGTTGAGAGGGAAGATTGCCACTAGACACTTTTTTTTTTTATTCGGGAGGGGGATAGAGGGAGGGAGTGCTGATAGACACCAGGAAAGTGTTAGTGGGGGTTGGGCTAGGGGCTGGGAGGGAGCGAGGGGTCGGGGCTGATGTAAACCACTGGTAACTTCTTTAAACATCACCCTTCCTGTCACTGCCTTAGCTAGTCACTGTACTGACAGAAAGAATGACGTCTTGTAATGAGTTGCAGATTAGTGCCATATTTTTAATGTTGCAGTAATTTGCATGCTCATTGCTTATAGCCTGCTGCAGTATTTTTGGGTCGGTAATTTTGTAGTACATCTGATGCACTACCTTGGCCCCTCTGTAGCTGCTGTTTTGTATAACACTTTCCAGCTCCACTATTCCCTGTTTCACACAATTCACCCATCCTCTCTGTTTGGGCACCCCCTCCCCCAACTCGTAGTTGGCCCCTTTTACACATACTCCCAACTTTTGTTTTATTCAGCCATCTTCGTATCCCCCTTCCTGTGCTGATAGGGCAGCAGTGAGTGGAGCTGAGTTCTTCTGTGCCTCCTGGGGCTGGAATCTGTTAGGACGTGCGAGAGAGAGTTGGAGCACACCACCATTCAACTGCTGCCTGCCCTGTTCTTCAGTGGAAAGGAATGGATTTTGCTGTAGCTTCTGTAGCTGGAGAAGAGACCACTGGCCCTGCCTATTATGCTTAGATTGTATTAAGATTTTTGATTTGTTGTTTTTTTTATTAATTGAAATTTTATTGTAATGTTGAATATGCTAAATGTGCCAAACAGCAAAGTATATCAAGCTCAGATATTGAGTTAATAACATGCCTGGATAGGGATTCCCTTGCATGGACTGGCCCTCCTGTATCTGTGATTAATAGTAGCCTTTCATCTGCTTTTGTCTCCTCTGATCTGAAGGCTGTTGCTCGTCCAGTACTAAAAAAGGCTAAATTGGACCTTGTATCCCTGGCAAATCAGTCTGATTTCCAATCTCCTGTATTTTGCCAAGATTTTTTGAAAATGTGTTTTTTATTCAACTCCTGTAGCATGTGGTGTCTTCTCATTTTCTGCATCCACACCAGTCTGGCTTTAGGCCAGGACATAGTACTGAAACCATAATAACATCACTCCCTAGTGATTTCCATTTTGCATTCGAAACTAGACAAATATCCTTAATTTTTTTCTTTAGGTCTTTTTGTTGCCTTCAGTCTTATTGATCATGACATCCTCTTAGCTAAACTCGCTGACATTGACATGATCGTTGGCATTGACATTGACTGATGACTGATGTTAGCATTATCTGGAAATTGGAACGACGAGTGAGGTGATTAAATTTGCAGATGACACTTTGTTGTTAAAACACAGATTGTGAAAAAATTGCAGGAAGACCTTAGGAAACTGGAAGACTGGGCATCCAAATGGTAGATGAAATTTAATGTGGACAAATACAAAGTGATGCACATTGGTAAGAATAATCCAAATCGGTGTAATCTGAAGATCACTTGATGCTACCGACTTAGCAGGACTCCCCAGGGATTTGATCCGTGTCTCTCTCTCACCATCTGCATTAATTCTCGGTACACTGCCAGCCCTCTTGGGAGAATTTTAACCCTGTTGACAGCCTTCATTCATCAGTGTACTTCAGAGAGAGTTGCTGGTGGGATATGCCAAACAACGGCATAAAATCTTGCAGAGGAAGGCTACATAATAGAACGTCCAGGATGACAACAGCAGGCAGTGCTCCTGTGATTACACTGGATGAGGCTGCTGTTCTTGAACTTACAAAACATCTTACTGTGGTCTTGGAAGGCAAGCTTTCAGAAATCCACCTGGCCATTCAGGAAATTAAGGATGGGATTGAGTTGTTTGTGATATGATGTGTATTGGGGACCCTGAGTTTTTGATTGGTGGGCAACAGTCACCACCTAGCTGGGGGCCTTTCTGGCAGCATTAGACTTTTATTGGGATCATGGTTAAGCTCACCACTGTTACCTTAATATTGCTGGTTTTAACTCGCCTGTGAAGAGAACTAAGGTCCTTGCTCTGCTCCACAAGCCAGGGACTGATACAGGTTTTTTTTTTTTTTTTTTTTTGCAAGAAGCACATCTAACTGTATTAGAACATAAAAAACTTAATCATGGGTGGGAGAGGTATTCTGTTCTGCTTCCAGTGGGTTGCTACGTGGCTCTGCCATTCTACTCCATAAGCAGTTACTATTCCATTACGTTCATTCCCACTATTCCAGGACAAGTGGGTAGTTATGTCCATCGACCAGCAGGTGGAGATAGAAAATACAGAACTGAGCACCACTACATAGCTCACTGCTAGTAGCTCAGCTCCTCAGTATCTTTTATCTCCAGCAGGTGAATAGACAGACTTCCTCTGGTTCTGAGGCCTTGCTCCTGGTCCACTTGGTCAACTGGTTCCCAGTTTAGCAGACATACCTGGTGGTGCTTGGTCCCTGTCGTGCCTTCCCCCTGGGGTGTCCTGCGCCTTTTCCCTGTTTATCCTCTGTGTGAGAGCCTGCTTAGCAACCAGTCTACTCAGAAGATGAGGAGTCGCAGGCAACACAGTGAGTCTGGCAGGCTGGTGCTGCTGCCATGCCCTGCTGTGGTTGGGGGGTGGTGACTGTGTCCCCAGTTAGCGTGGACCCAGATGTGGTAAGTTCTTTCTGCTGTGCTTCAGGCCTCGGACGTCGATGGGAGCACTGCGTGTCGGTGGTACAAAAAAAAAGATCAGTGGAGTGAGAACCAGGGAAGCCTGGTTCAAATCTCACTACTGCTCCTTGAGGTCTTTGGCAGATACAAACACTGTGATTCCTCCAAAGACAGAAAGCTGCTTAATCTACCTGAATGTACAAGAAAAAAGACATGTTTTTTGCTTATTTGTGCTGTGTTCCTGTTTAAAAAAAAAAAAAAAGTGGGTGTGTAGCGCTTTGCACCACGTTTTCCCGCGCAGCGGTGGTCTCTGGCCATGGCAGCCCCCGCTTAGTTTGCGACCTGCTGCCCATCTTGCAGTGGGCGGTGTTCTTCCTTGAGCCGCTGCACGGTGTGCAGTTTGGTTCCCGAGTGGAGGAGCTGATTCGGTGCTCGCACATACAAGGTGCGCTCGGTCACAGCAGCGCGTTTTGGCTCCGGTCCTCGGTGCAGGGTCTCGGCGCTTTGCCTCAGAAGAAGGTGGTAATGGTGGCCAAATTTTTTTTTTCAACAGAAGTGAAGCCGCTGCGCAGGCAGCTATGTAGGTGGGGGTCCCTTCGGGGGGGGCCCTGGGATAGGGCCAGCCCTTTGTCTGGTCCACCAGGCCTTGGGCTGGTGCTAGGAGCCTTCAGCAGGCCTAGCAGCTCCGGGGAGAGAGAGAGGAGATGGGGCTGTCCCTGCCTGTTCCCAGGGGATCGCGACTGCTGCCCCGTGGAGACAGTCTCAGATATTGCTGCAGTTGGGCTGGTAGGAGGCGGCCCCCTGATTTCAGAGGCACTTGTAGCGCTCCCTTGGGGAGTTTCCAGAAGGTAGTCAGGCAGCTAGCCTTTTAAAGGGCCTCAGGGGCCTGTCTGGGGTGTTCACCCATTCACCTGGACATTTGGGTCCTGCTTGCCGCAGTGTGGAGTGCGTGTGACACAGGCCTACAGGGTGGGAGGACCGTGGCCCATACTTTCTCTGGTGCTAGAAGGAGGAGATGTTCCCTTCCTAAGTTGGACTTGGTGTCTGCAGTCACCTAGAGTACTTCCCTCCTGGTGGTTGGCGGCCTTGCCTTGAGGGATCTGATAGGTAGCCGAAACGGGCTTTGCAGTGCACTTTGAGGTGACTGCTTTGGAGCTGCAGCCTTCTATTTGTAGCCCTTTGGTGGCACAGGCCTGTTTGCAGTGGTATCAGCAGTCCCTTTTCCCGGGGCAGTCCCCGGGCTGCCTGAATGGAGGCGGGCTTAGCCTGTCTGATGGCCACAGTGTATGTCATTCTTAGTGTTTCAGCCACAGGCATGTCATTGACGCTTTCCGAGAGGCATCATTTCTGGCTGCGGGTGTGGGTCGTCCAAGGCCTGCGTTGTCAGGTTACCCTTTTGAGGCACATTTCTCTTTGGGAATGACCTCCGCAATTTGGTTCAGCAGCTGGGTGAACAGCGTCTTCCAGAAGACATTCCTTGTTGCTCTGCTTGCCTTGCAGGCTCAGCAGGTGCCTTGTTTCATGACAGCCTCATATGTAGGTCTGGTCATCAGACCTTTGGCCAGAGGGCTCGGTTTCGGGCCCGGCAATCTTCCTTCCGGGGTACGGAGAGCCGGCAGGGCACTCAGAGTAGCTGCTGTTTCCCGGAAATCCCAATGTAGTCAGGCCGGCTGGTCCATCCGTGCCTATAGGGGGCCGCTTCAAGCCTTTCGGGATGTGTGGTTTACCTTTTCCTCAGCTCTGGTGCTGGTTATTCTGGGTGATGGCTTCCAGTTTGAGTTCTCCCCTCCCGGTATCTCCTTACAGTCTCCTTGCCAGGGGGCCTCTGGCAGCTCAGAGCAGAAGCTCAGTTGAGGGGCTGCTGGCCCTTCAGGCCATTGTTCCCGTCCCTCCCGCCGAGCGCGGTCTGGTCAGTTCTCCTCCTATTTTGGAGTTCCCAGGAAGACTGGAGCAGTGCAACCCAATCTGGATCTCAAGAGGTTCACCGGTGTCCCTTTTTGGATGGTGATCCTGAGGTCTGTGCTCCCATCCGTTCAGAGTTTGAGTTCTCTCTGCCCTTGAGACCAGGGAGGTGTAATTACCTTCCCCTCTGCGGGCTGCTTCTGTTGTTCTTTTCCAGTTCCGGTCCCAGCCATTTGGTCTCCTCATGGGCCCAGGGACCTTTTCGTAGGTCGTCCGGGCCTCCTCTTGCCAAGCCTGTGTGGAGGCCCCTTCAACAATGATTCGCCTCCTGTTTTGTTTTTTCTTTTCTGGTTTGGGTGTTCAATTTCAGTGGGGGCAGCTGGTGCCAGTGCACCAACTTGGAGCATCTAGGTGTTCTTTTTGGTTCCCTGTGAGCTTGAGTGTTTCTCACAGAGGGACGGTGCTTTAAGTTAGCGTACCGGATTTTTTGCTTCTGCCTCGTTCCCAGCTTTCAGCCTGGGATTTCGTGCAGGTCCTCTGTTCTGTGACAGCGGCCCTGAAAGTCGTACCTTACTCTCTGATGCGGCCAATTTATAGGACCCTGTTCAGCCACTGGTCTCTGGTTTCAGAGGGTTACAGCTTCCGGCTTCTTTGCCCCTGGCGGTCAGACAGAGCTGAGGTGGTTGCAGCTTCCCCAGTCGACCCTAGGGAGGCCCTCCCCGCTCCTGCCTTGGGAAGTGGGGTCTATGGATGACAGTTTCTTGGGCTGGGGGGGCCTTTTGCAGGGGTCCCCTGGCACAAGGCTCCTGGTCTCCAGTAGAGGCGCATTGGCCCTCTATCCTCTGGAGCTGTGAGTGGTGCGCTAAGCTCGGGAGGCTTTTTGTCATGCTGTTGGGAATGTTTTGGTTTTGGGCCTTTTCAGACATTGCTATGGCACTGGCCTCTTCTACTAGCTAGGAGGGAACTCCTAGCAGTCTGCTGGTTAATGACCAGGGCAGAGAGACACCTGTTGTGCCTTTTGGCTGTTTTTGGGGGGGGGGGTCCCTCACGTGGGGACCGACTTTCTATGCAGGCACACTCTGATTTCCAGCGAGTAGGAGCTGTCAGTTGAGCCGTTAGAATTGGTAATGTGTTGATGGGGCTTAGTTCTTTTGGCCTATTCCTATGTCACGGTTCCTTGGTTCTTCAGCCATCTCAGGGAAGAGGACTCTGGGTCTGAGCGAGGGACTCCCGTACGCCTTCCCCCGTGCTGAAGTTAGACTGGGAGTGGGGGAGAGTGGCAGGCCTTTGGGATATAGTACTCCTATTCTCCAGCCTGGACACTGCTCCAGTGCTATGAAGATCTCGTGAAGCTCCTAGTTGGGGAGCTACTGCGATTCCTTCAGGTTCGAGGTTCTTCTGTCAGGGCCTGGTGGACATGGAGGATTCTTCTCCCTTTGGTCTTATGGCTTGGCCTTTGAGAGGGCTCAGCTGAGGAAGAAGGATTATTGGATTCAGTCGTGGCTTCCCTGCTGCAAGCTGGGAAGCGCTTTTCTTCCTTGGCGCCTGCCAGTACTTTGCTTCCTCCCTGGGCCATTCCTGGCATTTTTGTTGGAGGGAGTATCAAGGGCTAGCGCTGGGTTCCAGTCGCAGCCCTGGCTTGCTTTCAGGGTTGTTGGCAGACCTCTTCTTTAGCGGCTCTTCCGGTTATGATTCGTTTTCAGGGAGGTGTGGGTTGCTTACGTTGCCCTTTGCGTCCCTTTTCCGAATGGGATTTTATGCTGGTCCTTTGGGTGCTGCAGTACTCTCCATTTGTGCCCCATCGCCAGGTGAATCCTGATAGTTCTCACATAGAGCTCGGTGCTATTGGGGCGCTTCCGTTGGCCAGTTGCTTCTTGCAACTTCAGGCTTCTTCTTAATAGGACCCTTTCTCCGTTTTTCTTTTGCAGGCGGGGGTCTCGTTTCGGGCAGTACCGCCCTTCTTTTCTGAGTGCTTGTTGGTTTCTTTTTATTTAGTCAGCTATATGCCTCTTGCAGGCTTCTGGACTTTCACAGGGCTCTCTTCTGTTTTTTTTTTTGAGGTTTCCAGTGTCTTCTGCGTTTCGTATAGACCTTTTGTGCAGTTTGGTAAACAGCAGTTGGGTCTCATGGCATCCAAGGCTTCCTTTGCCCTGTGGGTGAAGGTGGTCGTGGTCTCAGCCTGTATTCTGGGAGGCTATTCTCCTCCTTGGGTTGGAAGGCACACTCTCCTGGGTGTGTGATTACGTCTTGGGCAGAGGCTTTGTTGTATTCTCTGATGGATATTTGTAGAGCAGAGGTGTGGGCTTCTATGCTTGTCTTTAGTAAGCATTATAGTATAGCGGGGGCCACGCAGGCAGTGGCTGCATTTGAGGCGTTGGTTCTGCGTGTGGCAGGTTCGGCTTCCCACCCTCGTGGGGATAGCTTTTGAACATCCCACTCGTCCTGGAATAGTGGGAATGAACGTAATGGAAGGAGAAATTAGGATTTACCTGATAATTTTCTTTCCATTAGTTCTTCACACTTCCAGGAGCCCTCCCGTGGTTTGATGCCCTCATTGGTGGCTCTATGCACTGTCTTTGTATCCTGTTTTCCAGGGGCCTTGTCTTTGGATGTTTTGGGGGCTGGATGTGTTGGTTACTGACCAGTCTCCTGATTGGGTGTTCTTTCTTCCTTGAGGACTGATACTGAGGAGCTGAGCTGCTAGCAGTGAGGTATGTAGTGGTGCTCAGTTCTGTATTTTCTATCTCCACCTGCTAGATTCAATTTGTTTATTAATTTTTCATTTAACAAGAATACCCTTGTTTTGAAATACAGCCATAACACATTATTTGAGAAACAATAACAACATTTCAAAATCAAATCATCAAAGAAAGTAATAACATAGTTCTTAAACATAAAACTTTCTTTTTTAATCATGATTCATTAAGCTTTCTTAGACCCCATTATAATGAAAAGGGCGATCAGAGTTAGGGAAGAATTATTACAAATCTTTAATCAAAAGTAATTAAGGCGGCATATATTCCCCCATAATATTTCTAACTACTACAGTTGTTTAGAATCAAGAAATGATTTTAGACTATCTGGTGAATAAAAGTTGTATTTAATCTGGCCCAACCTAACAAGACATTTACAGGGATAGGCAAGAAAAAACATCCCTCCTATCTCAAGCGTTCTTTTTTTTTTTAATGCCAAGAAGGCTTTCCTTCTCTGTTGGGTCGATTTTGTAACGTCAGGAAAAATCTGTACCTTTACTCCACCAAAACAGGTTTGTAAATTCCTAAAATACATTTTCATGATATTATTCAAATCCTGTTCAAAAATTAAGGAAACAATCAAAGTTGACCTTTGCGTAGTCTCATCTACAGTTTGTTCCAATATAGCTGATATATCATCAAGATCTAAATTAGTGTGTGATACATCTTGTTTTTTTTCCAGTTCTCCCTTAGAAGCTGAAATATAATATAATTTGTTTACAGGGGGTATTGCATCTAGAGGAATTTTCAAAACTTCATTGAGGTATTTTTTGAATAAATCATGTGGATTAATGCCAGGGAGTTGAGGAAAGTTCAATAGTCGCAAATTAAGTCTTCTATTAAAATTTTCAATTTGTTCCACTTTTCTTCGGATCTCAAGATTATCTTTTATCACTCCACTTTTAAATTCTTGAATAGAGTCAACTTTCTGCTGAAGAGCAGTTACTTTCTCAGCTATTTCCCCTTTAATCAGGTCTATCTTTGAGTTCAAATCTTGAAATTTTTTATCAAAAGTGCTGACTTCTCCTGAGGTCTGTTGTAACGTCACATCCATTTTATTCAGCATTGTCCATATCATAGCTAGATTTACCTCCTGTGTTCGTCCTGAGGCTCCTGCCTTTGCTCCCGGCGTCTGCTCTAACGTCTCCAGACCCTCACTGGGAACCTTGCCCGCAACACTTCCGGTAGGGCAGCGCTCCTCATCAGGCTTCGCTACTGACGCCGGGCACGGAGGTTTCGTAGTTAACGGTGGAGAGAGAGATATTTCCTCTCCCAGCAGGGTCTCCGCTTCCCCAGAGATCCCCGCTATGGGATCCATACCTCCAATAGATTGGGAGACTGGCGCGAAGAAACGTTCGAGGCCTGCTTGGGTCATCGAGGGAGTCGAGGTAGGTGGGGGAACTATCCGCGTCACCCCCTTTCTTTTAGTATGCGGCATTTTATCGCTGTAAAATTAATATTTCCAAGTCAGGATTCAGAGCGTCTCTTCACACAACTTGTTACGCCGCCATCTTGGATCGCCCCTCCCCGGCTGCCTCTATCTCCACCTGCTGGTCGATGGACATAACTACCCACTTGTCCTGGAATAGTGTGAAGAACTAATGGAAAGAAAATTATCAGGTAAGTCCTAATTTCTCCTTTCACATGCATAAAACTGATGGATAAAGAGGGCAGATTTGTTGTTGTATTGGGTGATCTCTGCGGGCAGAAGCTGCTATTGTGGTCAGTGTATGTGCCTAACATTCACAGTCACAAGTTTTTTTTTCAACTCTGGTAACCCATGTGGCTGCCTATCCAGATTATCACTTACTGATTGGAGGGGATTTTAATATTACTGTGAATCAGTTGTTAGACTGTAAGCTACCTAAATCTGTGGGGGGGAGACCACAAAATTAACGGTGTAAATTTCCTCATACAGTAACTTGGAACTGTGGCTGTGTGGTGCACCCTACATCCAGTTGAATTTGACTTCACCTATTATTCTCATGCACATAATGTATATGCTTGTCTGGACTATTTGTTGTTCTCTTAACAGACACTTCCACATGTTGACAAACTGCGTATTGATGTACCTACTGTGTGGGATCATGCCCTGGTGATTGCCATTTTAAACTTTTTAAATAAGGACACTGATTGTTTGGAGACTTTCCCCTCACCTCACTGGAACAAGTGGCAGGAATATGTAGCCATTCTTTCCCCTGCTGAAGTTGGCCCTGTGGTATATTGGGAGGCCTTATCATGTCTTACTAAGCTCGCATTAAACAGCTCCAGGAAAGTAGGTTAGTTTCTTTGAGCTGAGAAGAACGCATGTAACTAAACTGGATTCCTCTACTAAACAACAACTAGAAAAGGTTAGGAAGGAAATAGATGAGTTGTTGACTCAGTGAGCTGAGCGGCAGCTTTATTTTCAGTGTTAGTCTGTATAATTGGGGGCAGGAAGACAAACAAGCTACTTGCTAACTTGATCCGCCCCGCTAGGAAAAAAACAGATGATTACATACATTAAGGATGAGCAGGGAAGGTGCCTTATTGATATTGATCATATTTCCCAGCAATTTAAGTTTTATGAGCAACTATATAAGGAGGGGCCTATAGATGAGGATGCCCGAGATTCCTTTTTTTCTAAAATGCAGCTTCCCCAGTTTAGTGATGAACAGGTTCAGGAGCTTAATAAACCTATAGATACAATGAAACTCCAGTCTGCTATCAAGCGCCTTAAGCTGACCAAGGCACCAGGACCCCGATGGTTTGGGCCCAGAATATTAAAAATTTTTTGAATGATTTGGTGGTTATCTCCTTGCAATCTGTGTGTAACGGTATGTTAGAGTCAACGCTTTGCCCAGTTGAATTTGGCATATGTGATCCTTCTCCCCAAACTAGGAAAAGACTTGGAGCAACCTGGTTCTTGGCGCTCCATATCTTTACTTAACCAGGTTGTTAAAATTTTGGCAACAGTGTTAGCTACCAGATTGAACAGCTATCTTCCCCTGGTTATCCATAAAGATCAGGTGGGTTTTGTTCCTGGTTGCTGTGAATTTATGTACAGTTATGATCTTGCATGATGATAAGGGGAAATCAAACCAGGCAGTTATTGCTAGCTTACATAAGTAATGGCACACTGGGAAAAGACCAAGGGTCCATCGAGCCCAGCATCCTATCCACGACAGCGGCCAATCCAGGCCAAGGGCACCTGGCAACCCAACGTACAAACATTCTATACATGTTATTCCTGGAATTGTGAATTGTTCCCAAGTTCATTTAGTAGCGGTTTATGGACTTGGCCTTTAGGAAACCGTCTAACCCCTTTTTAAACTCTGCCAAGCTAACCACGTTCTCCGGCAACGAATTCCAGAGTTTAATTACGCGTTGCTATTTCTGAGGCTTTTCCTGACTGTGCAGCGTGACCGGAGCTCGTGGACTCGGTCCTTTGAGGTAAGAGTGGTACTCAGCTCCTCTGGGGAGGGCCCGTGGATGGCGTTCCGATTGGGGTGATTTTGGCGCGAAGCCGCCATTTTGAATTTTATTCTGCCGTTTTTTGGCAATGGCTGCTGAGGGAGTTAAGCGCTGTTCCCGTTCTGGCAAGCGCAGATCAGCAGCGGGGCTCTGTAAAACGTGCTGTTTAGACAGTAGAGCCAGTATGAGCATGGCGAGTGATGATTCTTCCCGCTCAATGGAGCTGGCATCGGGCGCTATCTTGGAAGCGCCGCATGGCTCGACGCCCGCGGTTGTGGAGTAGTCTGAGAGCAGAGGGGCGCCTCGGGCCGAGGCTACCAAAGGAGCTCCGTTCCCCTTGGCTCCTAATTCGGAGACGGGAGGTCAGGATGAGTTTTTTTTCTCCCCCGAGTTTTGTTCTTATTTTACATAAAGCCTTCATGCTGAAAAGAGCTCTACCGCAGGTGTCTGACACTGCATTGCTACCTGGTTCCCCTCCGACTGATGATGACCCGGGACTGATGCCAGATGTGGATGCCCCTGAGCGTTGGATGCACGCTAAGCATAGATGGGTAAATTCCCCGTCGGAGAGTGTCGCTCCCCCCTTCCCCCCTGTGGTTGGGCTGTGGGGACTCTGAGGGATCTGGCAGGCCTTCGTGGTCTGAAGAGCCAGAGGAAGGAGCCAGTTTGTCACTGGATCTGGATTATCCCACTGCGGTTCGGATTTTCCACTGCGATGAGCTGCCAGCACTTATCTCTGATGCCTTATAGGCCCTCTCTATTGATGACCCTGTTCAAGGCGAGGCCTCCTCGGGCAATCCGAGGATGGCGATTACTAAGAAGCCTGCTCGTGCCTTTCCTTTGCATGACTCCATCCAAGAGCTTATTTTTGCTGAATGGGCTGACCCCGAAGGCCCTTGAAAGTGGCCAGGGCGATGGGGCATCTTTACCCTTTGAGTGAGGAGCACTTGGCCCGTTTTGGGATGCCTAAAGTGGATGCCTTAGTCACGGCGGTGACAAAAAAGACCATCCTCCAGTAGAGGGAGGGGTCGCCCTGAAGGACATTCAGGACCGACGGCTGGAATCGGCGCTAAAACGGTCCTTTGAGATTTCGGGCCTAGCCTTTAAGGGCATCTGTTTGCAGTTCCTGTGCTGCTCGAGCCTGCCTCTCTTGGTTACAACAGGCAGTGGAACAGCCGTGGATGGTGCGGAGACCCTCGCTGAGGTTGCACCGTGCATGGAGTTGGCCTTGTCATTTTTACCTGATGCCCTTTATGATCTGGTTAGAGCTTCAGCTAAACAGATGTCTGTGGCGGTGTCCGCCCGCCGCCTTCTATTGCTACGGCATTGGGCGGCTGACATGGCCTCTAAGCAAAGGCTGGTGAAGTTGCCCTTTTGGGACCTTCTGTTATTTGGAGAGGAGTTGGAGAAGATTGTTAAAGACCTGGGGGATGCTAAACCCCAGCGGTTACCTGAGGATAGGCCGCGGCCTTCTTCCAAGAGTCAAGTGGTTTCCTCCTCCTCCAGACCTTGCTTCCGTGAAGCTAGAAGGTATTGCTCGGGGCGCTCTGCTGGGTTTACTCAACGTGCCCGCTTTCAGCAGAGAAACTCCTTTCGCTCGGACAAACGCTCCACAGCGGCAGGCTCAAGGCCAGGAGTTCAGGGCTGTCCTCCACAATGATGGGACGCCGGTCCACTCCTCCTTTACGGCTGTAGGTGGACACCTTTCCCTCTTTCTCCAGGAGTGGACCAAGATTACCTCAGATCAGTGGGTCCTGGACCTGATCAGAGGTTACCGATTGGAATTCGGTGCCCCGATGAGAGACGTGTTTGTGGAGTCCCGATGCGGTACTGCTGTCAAACGGGCGGCGGTAGAGGAGACCTTACAAGTCTTGTTGCACCTTGGAGCGGTGATTCCTGTACCTCCCGCCGAACACGGCTGCGGTCGTTACTCCATTTATTTTGTGGTGCCACGAAAAGGCGGGCCTTTTCGGCCCATTCTCGACTTAAAGAAAGTCAACGAGTCACTAAGAGTGCGGCATTTTCACATGGAAACCCTGCGCTCCGTCATTGCGGCGGTACAGCCAGGAGAATTCCTCACGTCTCTGGACCTAAAAGAAGCTTACTTGCACATTCCTATATGGCCCCCGCACCAACGGTTCCTCCGGTTTGCGGTGTTGGGAAATCATTTCCAGTTTTGGGCCTTGCCTTCTCGCCACAGCTCCCTGAACCTTTTCCAAGGTAATGGTGGTAGTAGCTGTTTTTCTCAGGCGAGAGGGTATCCGGGTTCACCCGTACCTCGACGACTGGCTCATCAGAGCGGACTCTGCAGAAGAGTCGTCATGTAACAGCCAGAGTGGTCTCAGAACTAAAGTCTCTGGGCTGGGTCGTCAGTATACCCAAAAGTCACCTGACCCCCTCTCAATCTCTAGAATATTTGGGGGTCCGATTCGACATGGCCTCAGGGTTTGTCTTTCTACCCGACCAAAGGTGGTGCAAGCTTCAGAATCAGGTCCGTCTGCTCCTGCGGATGCCTCGCCCGCGAGCTTGGGACTTTGTCCAGCTGTTGGGGTCGATGAAGGCCACCTTGGAAGTGGTGCCATGGGTGAGAGTGCACATGAGACCTCTGCAGATTGCCCTGCTTGAACGATAGTCTCCTATGTCCCAGGGTTATCAACGCAGACTCGCATGGCTCCCTGCGGCCCGACTCGGTATGGAGTGGTGGCTCTCAGACAGCATGCTGCGGCGAGGAATGCCACTAGCGCTTCCCGATTGGTGCCTGGTGGTAACTGATGCCAGCCTGAAGGTCTGGGGAGCACATTGCCAGGGAAGCTGTGCCCAGGGTCTGTGGACACCCGAGGAAATGGGGTGGTCCATCAGTCGCTTGGAACTGAGAGCGATATTCCAGGCTCTTCTGGCCTTTCACATGACTCTGGAGGGACTGGCTGTCAGAGTTCTGTCGGACAACACGACAGCAGTGGCCTACATAAATCGACAAGGCGGCACTCAGTGTCAAACACTGGCCGCAGAGGCCGCTCAGATATGCCACTGGGCCGAGCTACATCTGCAGCTTCTGTCAGTAGCTCACATAGCAGGTCAGAGCAACGTGCAAGCCGACTTTCAAAGCAGGTATCAAATCTACCCTGCAGAGTGGGAACTGGCAGACAAAGTGTTCCTTCAGATCTGTGCCAAATGGGGAACACCCATAGCGGATCTTATGGCCTCAAGCACAAATGCCAAAGTCCCGTCCTTTTTCCAGCAGACGGAGAGATCCTCGCTCAGGGTTGGATGCCTTTGCTCAACCCTGGCCCCCTGGCCTCCTGTATGTGTTCCCTCCTTGGCCCTTAATAGGGTGACTCCTCCTGCGAATTCGGCTGCATCAAGGAGTGGTGATCCTCATTGCCCCGGATTGGCCCAGGCGGCCGTGGTATGCGGACCTCTGGCGGATGCTGGTGGAGGCTCCCCTTCCTTTGCCTCTGGTACCGAACCTGTTGACGCAGGGTCTGGTGACCATGGACGATCCCTGCCGCTTTGGTCTTACGGCATGGCTATTGAGAGAGCGCAATTGAGAGACGGGCTATTCTAACAAGGCCATCTCCACTCTCTTGCAGGCCCGCAAGTGTCCCACTTCTGTTGCCTATGCAAGAATCTGGCGCCAGTTTGAGTCTTGGTGTGTTTCTAAATCGATCACACCCATGCGGGCTTCTGTCTCGCCGATACTTGGCTTGGCCTATAATTCCCTGCATGTTCAAGGGGCAGCCTTGACATGTTTTCAGGGGAAGGTCTCTGGCCTCTCCCTGGCTGCGCATCCAGACATTGCATGGTTTCTTAGAGGGGTGCTTCGGCTCTGGCCTCCCGTGCGGGCCCCTTGTTCGGCTTGGAACCTGGGGCTAGTATTAAAGGTTCTTCAGTGTTCGCCCTTCGAGCCGCTGAGGCGAGCTTCGGAGAAAGATGTGACTCTAAAGACAGTCTTTTTGGTGGCCATTACATCGGCGAGACGGGTGTCTGAGCTCCAGGCGCTGTCCTTTCGAGACCCATTTCTGCAATTCTCAAGAGTCCAGAGTAACGGTACGTACTGTGCCTTCCTTCATGCCTAAGGTGGTTTCAGCGTTTCACCTAAACCAGCCTATTTATCTGCCCTCTTTTACTAGGGAGGAGTTTCCAGAATCTTTTGGGCAGTTGCACCTTCTGGATGTGCGCAAGGCTCTGTTGCAGTATCTGCAGATGTCTAATGCTTTCAGGACCTCTGATCACCTTTTTGTATTGTTGTCAGGTCCTCGCAGAGGGTCTTCAGCGTCTAAAGCCACTATAGCCCGTTGGCTTAAGGAAGCCATTTTTTCTGCATATCTGCTATCTGGCCGGCCTCCGCCTGATGCCTTTAAGGCACATTCCAAAAGAGCAATTTCTTCCTCTTGGGCTGAGACGGGAGCACTCTCTCTTCAAGAGATATGTAGTGCAGCTACTTGGACTTCTAAACTCTCTTTTGCCCGTCATTACAGGCTGGATGTGGCTGCCAGGAGGGACGCATTTTTTGGAGCACAAGTGCTTGCGCGTGGTGTGGCTTGTTCCCGCCCTATCTAGGGATTGCTTTGATACATCCCATTCGTAATGGATGCATCTGCTGCTGATGACAAGGAAGGGGAAATTAGGTTCTTACCTTGGTAATTTTCTTTCCTTTAGTCACAGCAGATGAATCCATGATCCCTCCCTGATTGACTCTGTTTTGTGTTCAGTTTTTTTCTGCAGACGTTCCCTCATTGGGAGAAGTTGGAAAACAGTCTTCAGGATTTCTGTTTACTGCTCTGTTACAGGAGGTTGAGTTCGTCCCTCCTTTGTGTTATTGCTCCTGTTCTGGGGCGTTCGTTCGCTGTGAGGAAAGTTAATGTTATGCTACTTTGCGGTTTAACACTGCTTTGGAAGCTTCAAAATACTGAGAGGCAGATGGAGCTAGCCGTCCTAGAGGCACTATGGTTTTCAGTGTTCTCTATCTCCCCCTGCTGGTAGGTTTACACAGCCCAATCGTAATGGATTCATCTGCTGTGACTAAAGGAAAGAAAATTACCAAGATAAGAACCTAATTTTCCCATTAAATTAGTGGCGAGGAACGTGGCAGGGCTGCCCTCTATCCCCATGGCAGCTGCCCTCTATCCCTGTTGCTTTTCCTTTTAGCGTTGAAACCCCTGGCTGCAAAGATCAGCAGGAACCAGATATACAAGACACATGGATTGGGGGATCGGAAACTCGATTGAGTATGTTCGCTGATATGCTACTGAATGTGAATAGGGCACCTGAGAATTTGGCCAATATTTTGGACTTGGTCCACCAGTTTGGTACTTTGACAGGGCTCTGTGTCAATTGTGCCAAATCAGATGTCATGCTGTTGCAGGGCGCTGGGTAGGAGGGTTGGCATAGTGGGCTCCTGATCCCATTTGTTACACACAATATGAAGTATTTGGGTATTTTTTAAAGTCCTTCCTTCTTGGTGATGTACCAGCATAATATAGTGGCTGGTATTGCTAAAATTAAATCTCTTTCCAGAGATGGGCAGATCTTTCCTTGTCACTGGTAGTGTGGATCTTCTTAAGATGATTTTGATCCCTATGCTGTTATACCTGTTACAGGCCCTACCTATCTGGGTTCAATGTAAAGAGAAGAAGGCTTTGAAAACTTTTTTTTTTTTTTTGCAAATTTATGTGACAGGGAAGGGCAGCCCGTGTTGGTTATTCTAAATTAATTTGGATAAAGCTCATGGAAGGCTACATTTTCTGGATCTTCGTATTTATAATGTGGCAGTGTTATGCTGGATTCATGAGATGGTGACGGGAGTGCAGAAATGTTTTCCATTGGCTCTGCTTGGCTCTGCTGTGGTGCTGGTGCGAACCATATTTCCTGATTAATCTATTGCATAGAGACCTTCCTCGTGTGGGGGACTCCAGTTTTTGAGACCATTTAGACAAGCTTGGAAGTGTTGGAGGAAGAGTTTGCGGGGAATACCGCAGGTGTCTTGTTTTCTTACCCTGGTGGACAATCCAGCCTTTCCTTTGGGAGTGGGCGTGTCAAGCTTTCGGCTATGAGAACGTTATGGTTGCTTGGCCTTCTATCAGCTGTTGCAGGAGGGGGAGGAGATATTTTCCGTTGACCAACTTCAATAGCGGTGGGATCTTCCCCATGCGCACCGATGGGCTTTTTTTTTTCCAGGCCTGTCACTTATGATTGTTTATCATAAGTATGATACTGCATGGACCTCTAAATTGGATGTCCAATTTGCTTCTGTTTCTCCCTTGTGTAATGGTCTCTCGACTTGGACCCGCATAGTACAGGATACTTTGGACAGACATGGCATCTAAACTTTGTGAGTCATGGCAACAGGACATGGGGCAGGATTTCACTGTTACCCTTTTACCTGACCTCTTTGTTTCTACCTTTTCCTTTCTAAAAATGGTGGAACTCTGGGATAGACAGTTTTAAAATCTTACAGAGAGCATACATCACTAGGGCACAGGGGAGTCATTAGAAATTGTGGAATGATGGTAATTGTGTCAAATATAAGATTCATCCTGGTACTCTTACACTCCTTTTTGGAATGTCCGAAACTTACCCTGTGGGCTCCGGCTCTGCGATCTTTGGAGACCACCATTCAGCAGGAAGTGTCTTGGGACTAAAATGATAGCGGGGATGGGACGACTTCCCTATGAAGAAAGACTAAGGAGGCTAGGGCTTTTTAGCTTGGAGAAGAGATGGCTGAGGGGAGACATGATAGAGGTATATAAAATAATGAGTGGAGTGGAACAGGTGAATATGAAATGTCTGTTCACGCTTTCCAAAATACTAGGACTAGGGGGCATGTGATGAAACTACAGTGTAGTACATTTAAAACAAATCGGATAAAACGTTTCTTCACCCAACGCGTAATTAAACTCTGGAATTCGTTGCCGGAGAACGTGGTGAAGGCGGTTAGCTTGGCAGAGTTTAAAAAGGGGTTGGACGGTTTCCTAAAGGACAAGTCCATAAACCGCTACTAAATGGATTTGGGAAAAATCCACAATTCCAGGAATAACATGTATAGAATGTTTGTACATTTGGGAAGCTTGCCAGGTGCCCTTGGCCTGGATTGGCCGCTGTCGTGGACAGGATGCTGGGCTCGATGGACCCTTGGTCTTTTCCCAGTGTGGCATTACTTATGTACTTTATGTTGCTCCTGGTATTTCCCCAACCCTTGCTGGATTGAGGTTTGTAGGTTTATATGCATTGCTGTAGTCTTGCTTAAAAAAACTATTTTACAGTTTTGGACCTCGGAGGATAGCCCTCTTGTGCGGTACTGAAAAATGAGGGATGTTGCTACCTACAAAATGAGAGAGGAAGAGAAGCGGCAGATGCCTGATCGGAGTCTATATATATGCCTCTGGTCTCAATATGTTAATATGACACTAGTATAGTTTGCCACTCCTCTGACTGGGTTGATGCTAATTGTTATTCGATGCTGTTTTCTCTCCCCCCCCCCCCCCCCCCATCCAATTTGATCCACTTTATCACTGTGCTATAATTTATACCCTGATTTGAGCAGAGAGGTTATGTGGAAACGGAAAGACCTTTGGGAGTATAAGGAAGCACTGGTGACATGTGGAATTCAAGTGGCAGTATGATACCCTGCTAAACTGGTCACGTTTCAAGAAGGGACATTTTTTCAGGCGATCCCAGAAATTGAATGTTTTATTAAGTCACTCAAAGCAAGGAACCAATTTTTTACACCAACTGCGTCAATACCATTGGGATTTTAAAAAAAATGTGTAGCTAAAACCAAAAATAATCCAAGTTCTCCTGAGCTAGCGATTTTTTAAAAATGATTATTTTTTATAGTTCAACATTTTTATTGGTGACAAATCGTAAAACACATGTCCAACATTGTACGTTTACATATTCAACTAAACATGTACACCTTCAAAACTGAATGATACAATCTGTCATCCAACTTTTCATATTTTCTCCCCGCCCCACCCCTCTATTCCATATCTTCAATATTTTATTGGGGATAATACATGCCCAGATATATCTGCTGGTATAAGGAACTCTGCTCCAGTCTTAACATGCATTCCTTGCAAACAAACGGAACTAGGCTGTCATCAAACTTTTTACCTTACACCTCTTCCCCTCCATTGTTATGCAATAATAAGTTTTTAACGGCTCCTCCTATGAAGCTTGACTCCCCACATAGTATAATTCCCAACTTCAGACTTTGTTACCAGTTATTTATGATTCCTCTCCCCCTTCCTCTCGCTCCACATAAGACTCCTCCTCCATGGACGGTGTTACTTCTTGTTATCTCCTCATGTCCACCATCCCATCAGAATGACTTCCACATTCCACTATCTAAAAATCCCAAGGGAGAGAGTATAGAAATAATAATAAATAAATAAAACAACTAAAAGAAAGTCATAGTCTATTCAGCAGAAAACTGCGAGTTCTGGATGATAACGATTGTATGTACAATTCCCAAATTCCCAGGAAAGCCTTCCTTCTCTTTGGGGAGGATCCCACCACCCTCAGCTCCTGCAGAAGCAATTCGTATAGGCGGTTTCTCCAATGCCAATAATCTGGCGGCTCCGCGGCCATTCAACTGTTCAGGATAAGTTTTTTCCCTATTAAGCTGGCCTTGCGGATGAACTGCTGAGCCCCTTTTTGCGGAATTGCAAACATTTCATATTGTTCTAGCAATACCCCCAAAGGAGAAAACTGAATTTTATGCTTCACCACCTTTTCCAAGTATTGAGCGATTTGCCTCCAAAAAGCTTTTATCTTGTAACAGTCCCATAGATAATGAAACAACGTGCCCTCCCCCTGCCGACACTTAGAACACAACAGGTCCGGGACCCCTCCCATGTGGAACACCTGAGATTTGGCCATGTATGCTCTGTGTAAGATTCTATACTGACATTCTCTCAAGCTAGCATTCCCTGACAAGGAGGGTATTCGTGACACCAGCCTCTGGAAGTTAATTTGCAAATTAGGCTGCTTCAAATCTTGAGCCCACCTCAGCTGGATTTTCCCCACCTTCTTCCCTTTCCCTAGCTCCCACAAGGCTTTCTGCAGCCCTGAGACTGATAGCCTCTCCCCCGGCATGGAACCATAGAATTCTCTAATTCTACGCCCGTGTCTACCTCCCAACCTCTCTGGGTTCAAGGAGCGAACATAGTGAGCTAGCTGCCCATATGCAAATGAATGGCTATAATCTATACCCACTCCCAAGGCACCCAAGCCTAATAACTGCCCCCGGGAATCAAGGACATGTTCCAACCTCGTGATATCTAGTTCTGCCCATCTAAGAAACACTTTATTTTCTGACCCCGGTTTAAATTGAGGATTACCCTGTAATGGTAAAAGATCTGACATCGCCGCTGCTAGCCCCCAGCTCTTATTTAAATCCTTCCAAATCTCTCTAATGGGCCTTAGCAACACGCTGTTGCCCACAAGACTAGGTAGAGCAGTCCCTGGGCATTGCAGCAGATAATATAGATGATAGGGCTTAAAGTATTCTTGTTCCAGTCTCCTAGGCGTGAAGTCCTGCCTGTCCAATAGCCAGTCTCCCAAGTGTCTCAACAAGCAAGCTTGGTTGTAGCGACGGAGGTCCGGAAGACCCATCCCCCCTCCATCCATGAGCCCATTAAAATTTTCAAAGGAAGCTTAGGTTTGGAATCTCTCCAGACAAACTTCCTCACATACTTATAAATCCAATTTATATCCTTATTCTTTAACTTCAAGGGCAGCACCTGAAAAGTATAGAGCCACCTTGGGAATTCTACCATTTTGAATAGATGTATCACCCCTTGTAAAGTGATTGGTAAAGCTTTCCACCTCCCCAGTTGCCCATTCATTGTGTCTACCAGCCTGGTGATGTTGGTCTGATACAGGGCCGTAGTGTTCATGGTGATCCGCACTCCTAGGTACTGAAGAGACTTCACAGCCCATTTCAAAGGAAATGTGCCTCCCCACAGCCGTCTCACACTGTCATTAGCCGTCAATGCCAAGGATTTTGAGTAATTGATCTTAAACCCTGAGAAATCTCCATACTCCTGGAAGAGTTCCAATAAAGCTTCTAAGGAACGTTTGGGCTGAGTAAGGTGTACTAAAATGTAATCTGCAAAAGCAGAGACTTTAAATGATAGCGGACCCCAATTTACCCCTGTCACTTCAGGAAGGGCACTAATCTCTCTAATCAGGGGATCCAGGACCAGGACAAAGAGCAGAGGGGACAGAGGACATCCCTGTCTTGTACCTCTTCGGATTGGGAATAAGTCTGATTTCTCCCCATTTATCCACATATGCCTGTGGATTAGAGTACAATGCTCCTACCGCGTTTCTAAATGCCCCCTCTATCCTCACTTTCTTCAATACCTCAAACAAAGTTCCAAACTACTCGATCAAAGGCCTTCTCTGTGTCAAAGCTGACCAGCACAGAAGGCCTTTTCTGTGTCTCCACTGTCTCCAGGGAAGCCAGTAGAGCTCTTATGTTACTCGCCGCTGACCTGCCTTTTACAAATCCTACCTGAGGGGAGGCTACTAAATCCGGGAGCACCCTAGCTAACCTATTGGTCATTATCTTCGCATAAATTTTTATATCACAATTCAACAGAGATATTGGCCTGTAGGACCCCACCTCCCTCTCATCCCTACTGGGTTTTAATAATACTATTACTTTAGCCTCGTTTAGCCGATCTGACAGGGTTCCTGATGTTATCATATCATTGAACAGGTTAATCAAAGGACTTGTCACTTGCTCCTGCAGCAGCTTATAAAATGCCATGCTAAACCCGTCTGGTGGTGGCGCTTTATGAATTTTACTTTGCTGTAATGCCAGCATTAACTCCCCCTCCTCTATAGGGCTGTTCAGTATTACCAATTGCTTCTCTGAAATCCTAGGTATCTCTTGGTTGATCAAATATACCTCGCTATCCGGAATTATATCTGACGGCTCCTCATGTAATGCCTTATAATAGTCCCGAAATCTTTCTATGATCCCTCCAGTCTCCCAGATTATCTGACCTCCCCCATCTTTGATTTGCAGGATCCTAGAAGGCCCCCTCTGCCCCTTCACTAGCCTACTCATCAAAGTACCCGCCTTATTCCCGTACTGAAAGAGTTGATGTTGGTAATAGATTTGTGACTTCCTAGCCCTCTGGTGTAATAATTCATTCAATTCCCTTTGAGATGCCAAGAGTGCTCTTTTCTGTTCTTCCGTTATGATCTCACCAAATCTCACCCTCATAGCTCTAATTTCTTTTTCCAGACGGAGGATTTCTTTATCCCTCATTTTCCTAGCTCGAGCCCTATAGGCGATTATCTCCCCCTGCATTACCACCTTTGCTGTTTCCCAATATAAACTTGTTTGCTGTTGGTGACCCCTATTATGCGCCTCGAATTCCTTCCATTTTCCCCCTATATATTCCTTAAAATGCGGATCCCGGTATAATGCAAAAGGAAATCTGCAACTACCCCTTCCACCCCCATTCCTAGACACCTGCAGCTGTATATATATAATCGAATGATCTGATATTTCATATGGCCCTATTTCCGCTACTGGTATGTTTGCAAACAGGCCACTAGAGACCAGGAAGTAATCAATACGTGATTGTGTCAAAAGTGCCCTAGATACATGCGTGTAATCTCTTTGTGTCGGGTGGAGTACTCTCCATATATCAATTAAGTCCAGAGTCGAGCAGAGAAAGGGTAGACCTCTTTGACAATTGCTCAATGGAGCAATTGTGGAACTACATTTATCTATCTGGGGGTTATATACCAAGTTAAAATCTCCTCCAAGTACAATATTGCCCTCCTGGAAGGGGCTCAGCAGTTCTATTAAAGTTTTGTAAAATTTATGGTCAAAGACATTAGGTGCATATACATTGCAAAAAATGTACTTAATACTTCCACATTCCACCTCCGCCAGCACATACCTACCCTCCTTACTTCTTTTAACCGACTTTATTTGTAACTGCAACCCTTTTCTAAACAACATTAACACACCCCCTTTTTTCCACTTCGCCGCAGACCCCACCACCTCCCCCACCCAACCTTTCTGAAATGTACTATGTTCCTCTGCTGTTAAGTGCGTCTCTTGGAGAAAGACCACATCTGCTTTATGCTGCTGCATGGCCTGCAGTACTTTGGTGCGTTTAATGGGTGATGAAATCCCCCCCACATTCCAAGAAATTAGCTTAATCGTTCCCAGTCCACATTCTTATCTGCATATTTCCCTTCCACATATCTTATGTGAGGACACCCCCCCTCCCCAGCCCCTGGGTGCCTCCCCCTACGCCACATCCACCTGCTTCCTGCCTCCACTTTCTCAGTGCTGCCAGAACAGAAAGAAAAGAAAAACAAAAACCCTACTTCCCCCCTCCCTCCCCTCCTCCCCGCTCCCCTTCCTTCATGCTGCTCCCGAAGGACCAGACTGCCGTTCTCGCGAGAGAACAAGTCACGTCCCTGCCCCCCCTCGTCCCCCCAGCACCATCTTCCAGCTTATACTGCTATTCCCCGCCACAAAAATGTTTATCTCATCTGCTTGTGAACCGATATTAACCAACATAATAAACAAATTCAAACTTTCAACTCCTCTTTATACTTTACCCAACTTGTAACCCTAAGTTTCTCAGCATATACATCTCAAATATCCCTGTATGTCTCAGAGTTTTTTTAGCAACTGGCATCTGATTTTTGTCCGCGTTCCCTTTGACTCTGGGTGTTCCACTTTATCGCCAGCTTCAGCCTTCTGTTATTTTATCCTTGCTTGGCAAACTGCTCTCCTCACGGGCTCCGCTGACCCCTTGATTGTACTTGCTCGGTCTCTTCTTCCCCGCACTCCAGCATTTGATTGGCAAACTTTAAAGCTTCCACATGTGAGCTAAAGACATGCGATTTGCCCTCATGCTGTATTCTTAGTTTTGCTGGGAACATCAAAGCAAAGCGAGCTTTCTTTTCAAAGAGGCGTTTGCATACTGCAGCAAATTGTTAGCGCTGGGCTGCCACTGTGGCCGAAAAGTCCTGAAAACAAAGTACGCTGCGGGCTTCATATAATACCTTGCCTTTTAGTCTCCATTCTCTCAATATTTCTTGCTTGTGTGCATAATTGAGTATTCTACAAATTACCACTCTTGGTCTCTCCGTTTTCTGTCCCGCTCTCCCCAGCCTGTGTGCCCGCTCTGTCTTCAGCGCTTTCTCTAGCCTCGGTATATTCAACACTTTGGGCAGCCATGATTCTAGGAACCCCACTAGCTCCACTTCTCGTGTCGACTCTGGCAGTCCGATCAGCCTGAGATTGTTCCGTCGCGATCTGTTTTCCAGGTCTTCGACTTTTGCTTCCAATTTTTCCAGCCGTTCTTTCAGATCTTTTTGCTGGATTTCGTATTGCTGACATTGATCCTCTACATCTGACATCCGCTGCTGAAATCCCGTCAAATCAGTGCGCAGACTTTCTAGCTTTTCATCCATCTGCCCAATCTGATCGGATATTTTCTGAAGCTTTTGATCTACAGATGCTTCTAGCAGGGCTGAGACCTCCACTGCTATCTCTGCCGCCCAGGCAGAACTCACCGACTCGCCAGTCATGCTAGCCTCCGCCATCTTGCCCTCACCCACGCGGCTCCGGGCTTCCTCTTTCCGAGTTGTTTTTTGCGGCCATTCCGACCGTATTACAGATTGGCGTTTCAGCTTCCTACTGCGTGGGTGTTCCGGTCTCTTCCCTTACTTTTTGTGGGGTTTTCAGTGGTTTTAGACGGCGCTAGGGAAGTTATCCGAGGGGACTCAGAGCTCTAACGAGCGGCGTCCTCCCCGTCGCCTAGCATCACGTGACCATCCTATTTATTTATTTTTTTAAAACGAGCTAAGCAAAAGGCTGAGCCGATTACACTTTGTAAAGCATCGAGCTGCTAAAGGTAAGTTTTCAAGTTTGAAAGCTCCCCTCAAGCAGACTAGGGGAAAGAATCTTGCACTACTCTCCTCAGACACAGTTTCTCAGTTGAATGACACAATGGAGGAGGGGGATGGATCCCAAGTATTTCATGTCTGTGCCCTGAAGAGCACAGGTACAAATCAAAGTAGGGTATACACAAAAAGTAGCACATATGAGTTATCTTGTTGGGCAGACTGGATGGACCGTGCAGGTCTTTTTCTGCCGTCATCTACTATGTTACTATGTGGGAGAGGTTGGAGATGGTTCCACTCTGGATTCCCAGCTTAAACTGGTGGATGCAATGCATTGAGCACCAATGAATTGAGACTTATATTGTGATACTCTCAAGATTGGTGGCTGCACCATATTGTGGCACTGTGACATAATTGAGGCTTTGGCCATTCAAGTTACGGTATTGACTAATAGGAAGTAAAGTACATTGGGGTGGTGGTTGAGGGGGCCAGGGGGGAGGGGGAGGAGGCGGGGAGGTAAGGCAGGTTGGGTTCAAGGATGGAGGGAAAGTTGGGGGGTGGAGTAGGGGCGTAGGCCATGGAGGAAGCTCTTATTTTGGACAGACAAAGTTCAGGGTAGATAAAATGTGATATTGCTTAATGCTGGGTTTATTTTGAAACTTTTTTTTTTTTTTACCTAAAATCAAAGGTGAAAAGGTCATGTAAGTTGGCAACTTGGAATGTAGGAAGGGTAAATAATCTGATTAAGAGGAAGGAGATGCTGAAATATTTGTGTGATGGATATCATATATACCGTGGCTCCTATCCCCTTTCTTATAGGGAGGCCTCCGAGTAATAACCTCATCTATGGGAGCACCAGCACAGAGGCCAACCACCATTTCCTTCCACCACAGAGACAGGGCTAGGACCCTGAACTTAAGTGATAGATAAATATTATCAGAAAATTGTGTTCCATCTCATATAATACAGTAGAGAAGGACAAACTGCACAACTTGGGATGGCCCAACAAAGACAATCTACCGCCTGAGGCAAGAAATGCCACCCTGGCTCCTCACCACTGTCCTCCCCCTCCCCGCCCTTTCTTCCCCAACCCCTTCCTTGGGATTGCCTTTTCTGTTCTGTTGTTGTGTTTCGGAGGGGGGCGGCAGCGGTGACTCCCGTGGGCTGCTCTGCTGCCGGTCCCACAGTTGGGGAGGGGAGCCGGGACTGGCGGCGGAGAGGCGTACAGGAGTTGCTGCCGCGGCCTTCCTTTGAGGGACAGGAGGAGGGGGGTAATTTCAGTGAGGGGGGTTGGGGAGGGAAGGATGGGGGGTGACGCTGCCTCACAAGAGTGCTGCCTGAGCCTTCCACCTCAGGTGGCTTAATGGTAGGGCTGCCACTGACTCTTAACATATTATACAGCACTGGATGATACAGCCTTTAAAAAAATTATTTCCTTATCTCCCTATAAAAATCTAATTCTTCCTTGTCATCAGCAGCAGATGAATCCATTAACTGATGGGTTGTATCCGCCTACTAGCAGGTAGAGATAGAGAACACTGAAGAACCACAGTGACCCTTGGATGGCTAACCCCATCTGCCTTCAGTATTTCTCTGTCTCCCAGCAGGTGTGGACGTAGCTTGATCAGCTCCTGGATTTCTGCCTGGGGTGGCTCCTGTGCTTTGCCAGTTGAGCAGGGGTGTTGTGGCTGGTGGTGCCCACTTTAAAGGCATATAGGTTCGCCCTTTCCCTGCCTTACCCATTCCCCCCTCCTCCCAGAGTCCCTCTGTTGATGCCTGCCTCCAACTTTCCTCACAGCGTTAAAAAAAAAAAAAAAAGCGCGCTTTTACTGCGTGGCTCTTCTGAGGCTTTCTCCAGAGATTCTGGTTCAGTGCAGCTTGACCGGAGCTCGTTGACTCGATCTTCTGAGGTGAGAGTGGTGCCCAGCTCCTCCGGGGTGGTCCCGTGGACAGCGTTCCGAACGGGGTACGTTTTGGCTCGAATCTGCCATTTTAGTCCTATATTTCCGTCCAGTCGGGCGATGGCTGCTGAAGGAGTGAAGCGCTGCTCCTGCTGTGGTAAGCGCAGGTCAGCAGCGGGGCTTTGCAGTATGTGCTCCTTAGACGTTCGAGCTAGTTACGAGCATGGCGAGCGATGATTCTTCCCGATCGATGGAGCTGGCAGTGGGCGCCATTTTGGAAGCGCCACATGTGTTGACCCCCACGATGGCAGAGGAGTCTTGAGTGCAGGGGGACGCCTCGTTTCGAGGCTGCCAGAGGAGCTCCAACCTCCGTTTCGCCTAATTCGGGGACGGAGGGCCAGGGTGAGTTTTTCTCCCTTGAGTTTGTGTTGCTGATGCATAAGGCCTTCGTGCTGAAAAAAGCTTTGCCGCAGGTGTCCGACACTGCGTTGCATTCTGGTTTTCCTCCGGATCCTGATGCCCCGGGTGATGGCTACAGAGGTTATTTCTTCTCCCGAGCGTTGGAAACACACTAAACATAGACGGGTAAATTCCCCGTCAGAAAGTGGCACATCTCCTCCCTCCCCCCCCCCCCGTGGTCAGGCTATAGGGAGTCTGAGGGATCTGGCAGGCCCTCATGGACGGAGGATCCGGAGGAGGGTGCCTGTTTGCCACTGGATTCGGATGATCACAATGCGATTCGGATTTTCCACGGTGATGAGCTGCCAGCTCTCATTGCTGACACCTTGCAGGCCCTCTCGATTGATTAACCTGCCGAGGGCGATGCCTCCTGTTAATCTTAGGATGGCGAGTACTAAGAAGCCTAAGCGGGCCTTTCCTGTGCATGACTCCATCCAGGAGCTTATTTCAGCTCAATGGTCTGATCCCGATGGGCCTTTGAAAGTGGCCAGGGCTATGGGTCAGCTTTACCCTGTGAGTGAGGTTCACTTGGCCCTTTTTGGGATGCCTAAAGTGGACGTGCTGGTCACGGCGGTCACTAAAAAGACCTCTGTCCCTGTAGAGGGAGGAGTCACTTTGAAAGACATGCAGGACCGGCGGCTTGAATCCGCGCTGAAGCGGTCCTTTGAAATTGCAGGCCTTGCCTTGAGGGTGTCTATTTGCAGTTCCTATGCAGCCCGGGCATGTCTTTCCTGGCTACAACAGGCGGTGGAGCAGCCCGCTGATGGTGCGGGTCCTCTTTCTGAGGTAGCCCCGCGGATGGAGTCGGCCCTGTCATTTTTGGCTGATGCCCTGTATGATCTGGTCAGAGCTTTGGCTAAACAGATGTCTTTGGCGGTGTCCGCCCGCCGCCTTCTTTGGCTTCTAAGCAAAGACTGGTGAGGCTACCCTTTCGGGGCCTCCTGTTATTTGGAGAGGAATTGGAGAAGATTGTGAAAGACCTTGGGGGAGTCTAAACCCCAGAGGTTACCTGAGGATAGGCCGAGGCCTTCTTCCAAGGGTTCTGTGTTTCCCTCCTCTTCCAGACCTCGCTTCCGTGAAGCTCGCAGGTATCACCCGGGGCACTCTGCTGGATTTTCTCAACGTGCCCGTTTTCAGCAGAGGAACTCCTTTTGCTCGGACAAACGTTCCGCAGGAGCCGGTTCAAGGCCAGGAGTTCAGGGGCGTCCTTCACAATGATGGGACGCCGGTCCACTCCTTGCCTGAAATAGGAGGACATTTTTCCCTCTTTCTAGAGGTGGATCAAGATTAC
Organism: Microcaecilia unicolor; assembly: GCF_901765095.1. NCBI lineage: Eukaryota > Metazoa > Chordata > Amphibia > Gymnophiona > Siphonopidae > Microcaecilia > Microcaecilia unicolor. The sequence continues at coordinate 160,160,462 of NC_044041.1, forward strand.
CTCAGATCAGTGGGTCCTGGACCTGATCAGAGAAGGTTACCGACTGGAATTCGGTGCCCCGCTGAGAGATGTGTTTGTGGAGTCCTGATGCGGCACTGCCGTAAAACGGGTGGCGGTAGAGGAGACCTTACAAGTCTTGCTGCACCTCGGAGCGGTGATCCCGGTGCCTCCTGCCGAACGCGGCTGCGGCTGCTATTCCATTAATTTTGTCGTGCCTCGAAAAGGCGAGTCTTTCAGACCGATCCTCAACTTACGAAGAGTAAACGAGCCTCACAGAGTACGACATTTTCGCATGGAAACCCTGCACTCCGTCATTGTGGCAGTACAGCTAGGAGAGTTTCTCACGTCTCTGGACCTAAAAGAAGCACATTCCTATCTGGCCTCCACCCCAACGGTGGTGGTAGTAGCTGCCTGTCTCAGGCGAGAGGGTATCAGAGTTCACCCTTATCTCGACAACTGGCTCATCAGAGCGGACTCGGCAACCGAGAGTCGTCTTGCCACAGCCAGACTGGTGGTGGTCCTGCAAGCGCTAGGCTGGGTGGTCAATATACCCAAAAGTCACCTGACCCCCTCTGTCTCTCGAGTATTTGGGGGTCCGGTTCGACATGGCATCGGGGTTGGTCTTTCTCCCCGACCAAAGGCGGTGCAAGCTTCAGAATCAGGTCCGTCTGCTCCTGCGGATGCCTCGCCCGCGAGCTTGGGACTTGGTCCAGCTGCTGAGGTCGATGACTGCCACCTTGGAGGTGGTGCTTTGGGCGAGAGCGCACATATGAGGCCTTTGCAGTTTGCCCTGCTTCAACAGTGGTCTCCGATGTCCCAGGAATATCAACGCAAACTAACGTTGCTCAATGCGGCCCGGCTCAGTTTGGAGTGGTGGCTCTCCGACAGGATGCTGTGCCAAGGAATGCCTCTGGTGCTTCCTTCCTGGTGCTTGGTGATTAACAGATGCCAGCCTTCTAGGCTGGGGAGCGCATTGCCAAGGAAGCTATGCTCAGGGTCTGTGGACACCCATGAAAGTGGGGTGGTCCATCAATCGCTTGGAACTGAGAGCGATATTCCAGGCTCCTATGGCCTTTCAAAAGACTCTGGAAGGGCTTGCTGTCTGGGTTCTGTCAGACAACACAACAGCGGTGGCATACATAAATCGTCAGGCTGCTCAGATTTGCCACTGGGCTGAACTCCACCTGCAGCTTCTGTCAGCAGCTCACATAGCAGATCAGAGCAACGTGCAAGCCGATTTTCTCAGCAGGCATCAAATCGACCCGGCGGAATGGAAACTGGCAGAAGAAGTTTTCCTTCAGATTTGTGCCAAATGGGGGACTCCCGGTATGGATCTAATGGTGTCAATTGCAAACGTCAAAGTACCTCGCTTTTTCAGCAGAAGGAGAGATCCTCACTCGGCGGGGTTGGATGCTCTGGCTCAACCCTGGCCCTCGGGCCTCCAGTATGTGTTTCCTCCTTGGCCCTTGATAGGACGAGTCCTACTGCAGATTCGACAGCATCGAGGTCTGGTGATTCTCATCGCTCCAGATTGGCCAAGGCGTCTGTGGTATGCGGATCTCCGCCGGATGTTGGTGGACGCTCTGGTGCATTTGCCCCTGGTGCCGAACCTGTTGGTTCAGGGTCCGGTGTCTATGGAGGATCCCTGCCAATTTGGTCTTACGGCCTGGCTATTGAGAGGGCGCAATTGAGAGACAAGGGCTACTCTAACAAGGTCATCTCCACTCTCTTGCAGGCCCGCAAGTGGTCTACCTCTGCAGCTTATGCTCGGATCTAGCGCAAATTTGAGGCGTGGGGTGTTTCAAAGGCAATCGCACCCACGCGAGCTACTGTCTCAACTGTGCTGGACTTTTTGCAGGAGGGCTTACAAAAAAGCCTGGCTCACAATTCCCTGCGGGTGCAAGTGGCAGCAATATCATGCTATCGAGGGAAAGTCACTGGCTTGTCCCTGGCTGCTCATCCGGACATTGCCAGATTTCTCAGAGGGGTGCTTAGGCTCCGTCCTCCTGTCCGGTTGCCCTGTCCGGCCTGGAACCTGGGGCTAGTGTTGAAGGCTCTTCAGTGTTCACCCTTCGAGCCGCTTAAGCGAGCTTCAGAGAAGGATGTGACTCTCAAGACAGTCTTTTTGATGGCGATGACGTCGGCTAGACGCGTGTCTGAGCTGCATGAGCTGTCTTGTCGGGACCCTTTTCTACAATACTCAGAGTCCGGAGTAATGGTACGTATAGTGCTTTCCTTCCTGCCTAAGGTGGTTTCAGCGTTTCACCTGAACCAGCCCATTTTTCTTCTTTCCTTTTCTAGGGAAGAGTTCCCGGACTCCTTTGGGCAGTTACATCTTCTGGATGTCCGCAGGGCGCTGTTTCAGTATCTACAGATGCCAAATGACTTCAGGTCTTCTGATCACCTTTTTGTCTTGTTGTCAGGTCCTCGGTGTGGAGGCCCGGCGTCTAAGGCCACTATAGCCCGTTGGCTCAAGGAAGTCATTTTTGCTGCGTATCTACTTTCAGGTCGTTCTCCACCTGAAGCATGTAAGGCGCATTCCACGAGAGCCATCTCCTCGTGGGCTGAAATGGGTGCACTCTCTCTTCAAGAGATCTGTAGTTTGGCTACTTGGGCTTCTTAGCTCTCTTTTGCCCGGCATTACAGGCTGGATGTTGCAGCGAAGCAGGATGCTGTTTTTGGAGCTCAAGATTTGGCTTGTGGTGTGGCCTGTTCCCACCCTAAGTAGGGATTGCTTTTGTATATCCCATCAGTTAATGGATTCATCTGCTGCTGATGACAAGGAAGGGAATATTAGGTTCTTACCTTGGTAATTTTCTTTCCTTTAGTCACAGCAGATGAATCCATGATCTCTCCCTGTCTGACTTTGTTTTTTGTTCAGATCTTTCATGCAGATATAAATCTCATTAGGAGAAGTTGGAAAACCGTTATCAGAATTGCTACATGATGTTCTACTACAGGAGGTTGAGATCGTCCCTCCTTTGATGCTCCTGTTATGGGGCGATTGTTCGCTGTGAGGAAAGTTTATGTTGTTATACCTTTATGGTTCCTGTGCTTTGGAAATCTCAAATACTGAAGGCAGTTGGGTCTAGCCATCCTAGTGGCACTATGGTCTTTCAGTGTTCTCTATCTCCACCTGCTGGTAGGTGGATACAACCCATCAGTTAATGGATTCATCTGCTGTGACTAAAGGAAAGAAAATTACCAAGGTAAGAACCTAATTTTCCCATACATTTTATTCTGCTTATTCTAGAACTAAGCAGTGGATTTTCCACAAGTCCATTTTAATAATGGTCTGTGGACTTTTCCTTTTAGGAAGCCATCCAAATCTTTTTTAAACCCCACTAAACTAACTGCTTTTACTACATTCTCTGGCAACAAATTCGAGTTTAATTACAAGTTGAGTGAAGAAATTATTTTTCCGATTCGTTTTAAATTTACTACTTTGTAGCTTCATTGCGTACCCCCTAGTCCTAGAATTTTTGTAAAGAGTAATCAAGCGATTCATGTCTATCTGTTCCATTCCACTCATTATTTTATAGATCTCTATCATATCTCCCCTCAGAGTCTTTTCTCCAAGCTGAAGAGCCCTAGCTGCTTTAGCCTTTTCTCATAGGGAAGTCGTCCCATCCCCTTAATCATTTTCATCGCCCTTCTCTGTACCTTTTCTAATGCCATTATATCTTTTTTGAGATGCGGTGACCAGAATTGAACACAATATTCGAGGTGCGGTCACACCATGGAGCGATACAAAGGCATTTTTAACGTCCTCATTTTTGTTTTCCATATCTTTTCTAATAATGCCTAACATTCTATTTGCTTTCTTAGCTGCTGCTGCTGCACACTGAGCAGAGAGTTTTTGTATCATCAGCTATGACGCCTAGATTCCTTTCCTGGTTCTTGACTCCTAATGTGAAACCTTGCATTATGTATCTATGATTTGGGTTCCTCTTTTCCACATGCACCATTTTGCGCTTGCTCACATTAAACGTCTGTCATTTAGATGCCCAGACTCCCAGTTTCATAAGGTCCTCTTGTAATTTTTCACAATCCTTTTGCAATTTAACAACTTTGAATATCTTTGTGTCGTCATCAAATTTAATTACCTCACTAGTTACTCCCATCTCTAGATCATTTATAAATATGTTAAAAAGCAGCGGTCCCAGCACAGACCCCACTATCTACCCTTTTCCATTGAGAATACTTTGTTTTCTGTGTTAACCAATTTTTAATCCACAATAGCACACTACCTCCTATCCCATGACTGTACTTCGTCAAACGCCTTTTGAAAATTCAGATACACAATGTCGACTAGCTCACCTTTATCAATACTCCCAGGGTAGAGATGTTCTATTGAGCAAAGATGCTAGCAATAATTTGCAACGGTGAAGTAGAAGCTAGTCTGTTCAAATCATCTCAATGCAAGAAATTACTTCCTAAGGTATATGCATCACTAGACAAATTATACCCTGCTACCCAGTCTTCTGTAAAGAAGAATTGTGTGGAGTGATTGGCCAATCCTCTGAGTGATGATGATCGGTTTTGTATGCAACATGCCCACAAATGCATTATTGGTACTAACTATAACCAGTTACAGTATCAAATAATACAAAGAACTTAATGGACCCCCATTTTGGGGGGGGGGGGGGAGAGTAGGAGATTGTGGTAAGGGTCTGTGCAGGAAACAATGTGGACAAAGGTTCATTTGTGCATTTATAGTGGGATTGCCCAAAAATTCACAAATAATGGTGAGGGGTATGGAAAAAATAATGCTTGTATTGGTGAGGATTAGACTTTGAACAAACAAGCATGCTTGTTAGGGTTGTTACCAAATTCATCCATCAATGCAAGACCACCCAAGGAAGTGTCTCATTAGCTCATACTGGCTGTGAAAAGAGGAATTGCCAGATCTTGGAAAGATGTAGTAGGCCCTTATGGGCCCTGTGGTAATGGATTGTAAGTGAACTCCAACTGTATGACCAGCTAACGTTAGAAATTCATAGACGTGGACATGAATACACTAGGGTGTGGTGTGTTGTGCACCTCTGACCATGTCTCGAGTTTTAAGAGAGTAGACTATTGTTTATTATGAAGAGCAACTGCAGTGCAATGGAACTTATTTGGTTAACCCCCCCCCTCCCCCATACGATCAGGTTCTGTATTAGTTCCTAAGGAATTATAATTTACAACAGCATAGTTTATTCTCGTACCAGATACTGCCACTGTTGTGTACTGTGTAAATTGGGCTTTTGAGGATTGCTTTCTGTTTACTTTTTATGTGGGAGGGAGGGAAGGGGTGGGGAAGGGGATAATGGGGATTTTGGATGAGCATTTTGTGTTGCTGTCATCTTAAATGTCCACCCACTGTATTCCACTGAAATTGAATAAAGTTAAAAACAATACTATTTTCCAGTACACCTGGATTACAGGGCAATCCCAAGATATGATTGAAAGGACCACATCCCCTCTAGCATCCTTGTCCACCCTGCTGAAAGCTTCACTTTGCACAGCTCATTATGACTTTGTAGCTATTTTTCTCCACCTCATTCACAACTGCAAATGTCCTTGTTCTCTCAAATATCTCTTCCCAATTGATGTCCTCCAGTTCTTTCCTCCCAGTCTTTCAGATATTTGTCTCCCTTGGGGTTCAATGTAATGTATAGTTGGAATATTACGCCCTTCTGAATTCTGCTTTTCACCAATGCCTTAAATGGCGGCCTTTCTGCTTTCAGGTTTGTTTGGACCTCAGTGTGCAGCTTGTTCGTGGCTGGAGAATTTTTGAAGTGGCATCAACAGTCTGCAACTGAAGATGGGCACCATAACGCCCAGCTGGAAGCGGGATTGGCCTACTTGGTGGATGCTATTTACGATATTACGGCCTGCAGTATGTCTTTGGCTGTCATGGCACGTTGCCAACTCGAGATTGCAGCATTGGGCAGAAGGTGCAGCGTCTGGTCTAGATAACTGCCCTTTCGGGGCAAGTGGCTGTTTGGAGAAGATCTCAGTAACTTGGTGAAAGAACTGGGGCATACTAAGCCACAGCAGTTGCCGGAGGATAAGCCGAAAGCCTCTGGTTGGCCATATTCAGGGAGATCTCGATTTCGAGACAACAGATGGTACCGGCCTGGTCATCGGCAATATAGTCAGAAGTCCAACTTTCAGACATGCCAGTCTTCCTTTCTTGCAGACAGGAAGTCCTCCTTTCAGTCAGCTAGAGTGCCCAATGCCTCCCGAGCTTTGCAGTGATGTGAGGCTGTTCCATTTTTCTCTTCGTCTGGTGGGGAGACATCTTCAGGCTTTTTTGGAGGCGTGGGCCAAAATCACATCAGACCAGTGGGTTCTGGATATTCTACAGAAGGTTACAAGTTGAAGTTTTCCCGCTTGTTCGATCCGCTCTTCTTACAGTCTCCTTATTGAAAGGGAACCAAGGCGGTTGTGGTTCAGGCCACTGTAGATTCCGTACTGGCGCTCTGGGCCATTGTTCAGTTCCCCAGGCTGAACAGGGACAAGGCAGATACTCAGTCTACTTCATTATCCCAAAAAAAGGAAGCCACCTTTCGTTCAATTTTCGATCTCAAAAATCTAAACTTCTGCCTCAGTGTCCTTGTTCTGTATGGAAACACTAAGAGCAGTCATAGCCTCAGTTCAAGCAGGAGAATTTCTCAGTGCCCTCACTCTCAAGGAGGCATACTTGCATATACCCATATGGCCACTAAATCAGAGGTTTCTACGTTTTGTGGTGCTGGGCTGTTGCTTCCAGTTTCAGGGCTTTGCTCTTCAGTCTCACCACGGCACAGAGACCATTTGCCATGGCTACGGTGGTGGTTTTGGCTTTCCTGTTGGTGCCAGAGAATTGGAGTTCACCTGTATCTTGACAACTGACTTATTTGGTGACAGACAAAGTTGTCTGTCTTCTGAATAGAATACTAACTCCATCACAGACGCTGGAGTATCTGAGTATTCAACACAGCAGGGGGGAGGATGTTCCTCACAGAACACAGGAGGTCGAAGCTGGTTCAACAGATTCGTCTTCTCAGTCAAGGCAGGCCCTGGGGCTACATCCAAGTTCTAGGCTCAATGACAATGGCGATGAAAGTGGTGCCATGGACAAGGGCTCTTATGTGACCATTACAAGAGTCTCTTTTCCGCCATTGGTCTCTGGTATCACAGAAGTATGATCTTCATCTTCTTTGGAAACTGGTTGCCAGACGGAGTATACAGTGGTGGTTGTCGCTCAGGAATCTGACCATCTGTGCTCCCTTTCTGATAACACAGTGGAAGGTGGTGACAACGAAAGCTCATTACAAGTTCCATTTGGCACTGGACATCTGGACAGAACAGGAGTATCAGTGGTTGATAAATTGCTTGGGTCTCAGGGCAGTGTGGAATACTTTACACAAGTTTGCTCCCTTTCTGGCAGGGGCCCTGGTCAGAATTTCTCCAACAGTGCGATGGCTTATATCAACATGCAAGGTGGGGACGTGCAGCTGTCCGATAGCAACAGAGGTGGCCTTTCTCATGAGTTGGGTGGAGGAAAATCAAAATCATCTCTGTTTGTTGGCAGCTCACATTGCTGGGTTCTTGAATGTGAAGGTGAACTTTCTCCGCAGGCACTCCTTGGACCCAGGAGAATAGGAACTGTTGAGCCAGGGTTTTCAGCTGATAGTGGACCGATGCAGTCCTTTGCTTCTGTACTTGATGGCAATGAAAAGGAATGCCAAAGTGCTTGTTCTTCAGTCATTAGAAAAAACTGGGTTTGATGGGGTTCGATGCCCTACTGCAGCCCTTGCCAGATCTACTGTACATCTTCCCTTCTTGGCCCATGGTAGGCCATTCATCAAAGAATCACATTGCATCGGGGTTGAATAATTCTCGTAGTCCCAGATTAACTGCAGAGGCTGTGGTATGCAGACTTGATTAAACTGCTGGACACGGATTCTCTGTCTTCTGCAGGTGCACAGCCTACTCAAGCAAGGTCCGTTGCTCATGGAGGATCTGTGCTCCTTTGGACTTACGGCTTGGCCATTGAAAGGGCTTGGATGGCAAAAAGGTTATTGTGATTTGGTCATTGCTACCTTACTTCAGCTCAGAAATGCTGTACATCCATAGCGTGTACAAGGGTGTGAAGGACGTATGAGGGCCAATGTTTTGAGTGAGATCTTTCTCTGCTCAGATTGCACACATCCTAGCATTTCTCCATGCAGGTCTTTAGAAAGCATTAGTGTTAGGTTCTCTAAAAGTTCAGTTTGCGGCTTAGGGTGACTGTAGGAGATCTCTCTTGCGGTTCACCCAGATATTATTTGGTTCTTTTGAAAGTGGGATCTGCATTTCATCTCAACCAATCTATGGAGCTTCTATCCTTTTGCAGAGAGGACGAAGAGGCTCGGTATTCTTCCTTGAAGCTTCTCCATGTGCATAGAGTCTTCATTAGATATCTGGAAATCATAATGAGTTTCTTAAATTGGATAGACTATGATTTTTGGTAATCTGAGGCATATACATAAGTATAGATTGAGACAAAGCCAACATGGATTTAATCAAGAGAAATCTTGCCTCACCAATCTGCTACATTTCTTTGAAAGGGTGAATAAACATGGATAAAAGTGAGTCGGTCAATATTGTGTATCTGAATTTTCAAAATGTGCTTGTCCTTGGAGAAAGCGAAGATACTTACCTGTAGCAGGTATTCTCCGAGGACAGCAAATCCTCCCACCTCCCATTGGAGTTGTTATTGTTATGCTCTTTAATTTAACTGAGGTACTCGCGTGGTGGGCGGGAAGTTCGTCCACACATGTGCGGTGTGCACTGCATGCACGCCAGAAGACTCTGGCAAAACATTTTTGCTTTTGCAAAATGCCGATTCCCGGGCCGACGCAGACGTCGACCCACATGTGAGAATAATCAGCCTGCCGTCCTCGGAGAATACCTGCTACAGGTAAGTATCTTCGCTTTCTCTCATTTATACATTGAATCTGTACTTGCACATATATGTTCAGACTTGCTATCTCTCCTACTGCTACAGGCTATCCTTGACTTTGACATCTTGAGTTACAACATTTTTAGACTGACACCCATTTTCCTAGTTTATGATAACTGACTTAATACCAAGCATCTTGTTCCAGGCATGCATTGGCATGCTGATGTGAGGTGATGTTAAGAGAGAGAGTGCCAGGGACTTCATCTCCATGAAATAATGTGAGTACAGTATCCTGTAGGCAAGCTTTGGCGCTTTTCAGACTTAAAAAAAAAAAAAATACTTTTTAAATCATGTCTTGACAAATCCCAGTTGTCATGGCACTCTGTGCAAGAAAATCCCTGAGTCACAGCTAAATCACAGCAAAATTTCTGAATGTCTTGTTCACTGCAGCTGTTTTCCTTGGTCCTGAACCATGCAGCTCGTGGTGGATTTGAGCCTTTCTGTATCCAAAATTACATTCTGGTCTTACTGTTCTTACACTTGCAGAAGACTTGAAACCTCGAGGCCTGTGCAAGAGTTCAGACACCATGAAGCTCAACTCACTTTGATGCAGGCTTAAAGAAAGTGGCTGTTTGCTGGCTTTCACTGTAGTCACTTTGGGGAGGGGATTGACTGGCTTAAACTGGCAAGAGGGAAATTGCATTTCCATAGTGTCCCACAGATCAATCCAGAGACGAGTTGGTTATGTCCCTCTACCAGCAGGTGGAGCTAGAGAGAATACCCAAGAGGGAGAGAGCGACGCTGGATCTGGTGCTCACAAATGGGGATAGTGTGTCAAATGGAGGGGTGGCCTAGTGGTTAGGGTGGTGGACTTTGGTCCTGGGGAACTGAGTTTGATTCCCACTTGAGGCACAGGCAGCTCCTTGTGACTCTGGGCAAGTCACTTAACCCTCCATTGCCCCAGGTACAAATAAGTACCTGTATACAATATGTAAGCCGCATTGAGCCTGCCATTAGTGGGATGAGTGGGAAAGCGCAGGGTGCAAATGTAACAAAAAAAACAAATTGTCGAGAGTGGGTGCCCACCTGGGCAGCAGTGACCATCAAACGGTTTGGTTTGATATGACAGCTGAAGTGGAGGGTGGCCACTCAAAACTCAAAAGTCCTGGATTTCAAGCGTGCTGACTTTAGTAAAATGGGGGAATAACTGAGGAAGGAGCTGATGGGCTGGGAGGACGAATGAGAAGTGGAAGGATAGTGGTCCAGGCTGAAAGAAGCTATAAATAGGGCCACAAACCTTTATGTAAGGAGAGTAAATAAAAGCAAGAAAAAAAGGAACCCGATATGGTTCTCCAAGCAAGTGGCTGAGAAAATAAAGTCTAAAGAGTTGGCATTTCTGAAATACAGAAAAACTCAAGAAGAGGAACACTGAGAGGAATACCGGATGAAACTGAAAAAAGCCAAGTGAAAGATACGTCTGGTGAAAGCGCAAGCAGAATAGCAAATGGCTAGAAAGGTAAGGAGGGGTGAAAGGAGGAAGACTAAAAAGGGAATTGTGAGGCTGAAAGATGCTGTGAACCGCTATGTAGATAATGATGAAGAAAAAGCAAATTTGCTAAATAGATACTTTTGTTCGGTTTTCACAGAAGAAAATCCTGGAGAAGGACCACAATTGACTGGCAAAGTACATACGAGAATGGAGTGGATATAGCACCGTTCACGAAAGAGAGTGTGTATGAACAACTTGAAAATCTAAAGGTGGACAAAGCCATGGGACTGGACGGGATCCACCCCAGGATATTGAGGGAGCTCAGAGAGGTTCTGGCGGGTCCTCTTAAAGATTTGTTTAATTAATTCTTGGAGACGGGAGAGGTTCCGTGGGATTGGAGAACGGCGGATGTGGTCCCTCTTCACAAAAGTTGTGGGAAGAAGCTGGAAACTAGAGGCCAGTAAGCCTCACTTTGGTTATTGGAAAAGTAATGGAAGCGATGCTGAAGGAAAGGATAATGAATTTCCTGGAAGCCAATAGGTTGCAAGATCCGAGACAACATGGTTTTACCAAAGGTAAATCGTGCCAAATGAATCTCATTGAATTCTTTGACTGGGTGACTGGAGAATTGAATCATGGACATTCTATAGATGTAATCTACTTAGATTTCAGCAAAGCTTTTGACACGGTTCCCCACAGGAGGCTCTTAAATAAACTTGACAGGCTGAAGATAGGACCTACCATCTCTATGCTGATGACTCCCAAATCTACCTTTCTACCCTTGATATCTCACCTTGCATCCAAACCAAAGTTTCAGCGTGCTTGTCTGACATTGCTGTCTGGATGTCTGAACGCCACCTGAAATTAAACATGACCAAAACCGAGCTTCTCATTTCCCCCCAAACCCACCTCCCCACTCCCCCCGTTTTCTATTTCTGTTGATGGCTCTCATTCTCCCTGTCTGCTCAGCTCGAAACCTTGGGGTCATCTTTGACTCTTCTCTCTCCTTCTCTGCTCATATCCAGCAGATCGCCAAGACCTGTCGTTTCTTTCTTTACAACATCCGTAAAATCCGCCCCTTTCTTTCTGAGCACTCTACCAAAACCCTCATCCACACCCTTGTCACCTCTCGTTTAGACTACTGCAATCTGCTTCTTGCTGGCCTCCCACTTAGTCACCTCTCCCCTCTCCAATCGGTTCAAAACTCTGCTGCCCGTCTCGTCTTCCGCCAGGGTCGCTTTACTCATACTACCCCTCTCCTCAAGTCACTTCACTGGCTCCCTATCCGTTTTCGCATCCTGTTCAAACTTTTTCTACTAACCTATAAATGTACTCACTCGGCTGCTCCCCAGTATCTCTCCACACTCGTCCTTCCTGACACCTCTTCCCGTGCACTCCGCTCCATGGATAAATCCTTCTTATCTGTTCCCTTCTCCACTACTGCCAACTCCAGACTTCGTGCCTTCTGTCTCGCTGCACCCTACACCTGGAATAAACTTCCTGAGCCCCTACGTCTTGCCCCATCCTTGGCCACCTTTAAATCTAGACTGAAAGCCCACCTCCTTAACATTGCTTTTGACTTGTAACCACTCGCCTCCACCTACCCTCCTCTCCTCCTTCCTGTACACATTAATTGATTTGATTTGCTTACTTTATTTTTTGTCTATTAGATTGTAAGCTCTTTGAGCAGGGACTGTCTTTCTTCTATGTGCAGCGCTGCGTACGCCTTGTAGCGCTATAGAAATGCTAAATAGTAGTAGTAGTAGTGAACTGGATTAGGAACTGGTTGACGGACAGATGCCAGAGTGTGGTGGTTAATGGAATTCGCTCGGCTGAGGGAAAGGTGAGTAGTGGAGTGCCTCAGGGATCGGTGCTGGGGCCGATTCTGTTCAATATATTTGTGAGTGACATTGCTGAAGGGTTAGAACAGTGATGGCGAACCTTTCAGAGACCAAGTGCCCAAACAGCAACCCCAAATCTAATTATTTATCGCAAAGTGCCAACAGGGCAATTTAACCTGAATAACAGGTGCCGGTACTCATTATGGGCGGGGTCACCACATGACTCCACCCCATGATAGCCACACCCTTTACACCAGCCATGGCGCATATAAACAGACATCATTGAAAATATTATACTAGTATAGGAGAAAAAAATAACTTGATATTTTTTCATTATAAATCATTTCTGTAAGCTGTTACAGCTCCAGTATACCCAGTGCAAAATAAGACAGCAGATGTAAATTCTCAAATTGGACATATTCCAAACACTAAAATGAAAATAAAATGATTTTTTCTACCTTTGCTGTCTGGTGATTTTGTTTTTCTATCCATATTGGACCTAGTCTCTGATTCTGCTGCTATCTGTTCTCTTAACTCCGTTTCCAGGGCTTCCCTCCCTTCCAGCACCAGGCCTCCCACCCGGCATCAGGCACCCCTCCCTCCCTCCCACCAAGCACCAGGCTGGCCTCCCTCCCACCCACCCAGCACCAGGTCGCCTGCTGCCCCCCCGCGAGCACCAGGGCCCCCCTCCGAAATTTGTAAAGTCATACCTGATCGGGGTTAAGGCGGCAGCGGCAGTGAAAAGCGCTGGCTCGGCGCACCTTCAGCCTTCCCTTCTGTCTCTCAAGCGCTGGTCCCGCCCTCATTTCCTGTTCCCAATCAAAGAACGTATTGCCCCGGGATACATGACAGACCTCTCAGACCTACCAACCAGAAACACATCAAGATCATCACGAACATGCCTAAATCTCCACCATCCAAGCTGGTAACCTCTGACCAATGGATTCTTCAAATAGTCTGTTGCATTGGCAACAGATGCCACCAAGAGCAGATCACTTAGCTCTCCGCAAGAGCAGGTACTTGGAGAGGAACTTTCCGTCCTTCTAAAGGCACATGCAGTTGACCCTGTTCCACAGTGGAAGAGGGAAAGGGATTCTGTTCCAGGTACTTCCTTGTGCGAAAGAAGATGGGGTGGGGGGAATGTGTCCCATCCTAGACTTAAGGGCCGTGAACAAATTCCTGGTCAAAGAAAAGTTTAGGATGGTTTCCCTGGGCACCCTTTTCCCCATGATTCAGGAAAACGATTGGTTATGCTCTCTGGACTTAAAGGATGCTTAAACTTACTTCCTGTGAGCTGGAAGTATCAGGATGTATCTTCAGTTTCGGCCGAGGACACATCATTCCTTGTACTGCGTGTTGCTTTTCAGCCTCATATCTGCTTCCAGGGTCTTCACCAAGTTACTTGCAATAGTCATGATGTTGCTATGCAGACTAGGAGTCCATTTGTTCCCCCTATCTCGACAATTGGCTGGTGAAGAGCACACATCGAAGGATGATGCTCAGGAGATCATGTGGGACTGTTCGGGTGTTTTAAACTACCCCAAGTCACATCTGCTCTCTGTCCGGCGAAGTTCATTGGAGCCCTGCTACATATGCAGTAGGCGCAAGCTTTTCTCCCTATGCCTATGGCAGACACTCTTGTCTCCCTTGCCACTCAAGTTCGAGCCAGAAGGCAGGTCACAGCTCGGCAGATATTGAGGTTGTTAGGCCACATGGCCTCCTCCATCCATGTGATATCCATAGCATGTCTTCACCACTGACCTTAGCTTCCCAGTGCTGTCAGGCCACGGGGAACCTGGTGGATGTCATCCGAGTGATACCAGAGCTGGTTCAGTCTCTGCTGTGGTGGACTATTTGATCCAGTTTGACTCTGGGATTCCCATTCCAAATTCCCCAGCCCCGGAAGGTGCTGATGAGATGCATCCTATCTGGGGTGGAGAACTCATTTAGACTGGCTTCACACTGAAGTTACTCGGTCAGCCCAGGAGACTGATCTTCGCATCGACCTTCTGGAGCTACTGGTGATATGCAACACTAAAGGCTTTCAGAGATCGACTGATCAACCAAATTGTACTCATTCAAATTGCCTCCTTGGGTCTTTCGGAGGGTGTCTCCCGAGTCTTGCTTGCTTCCAGGAAAGATTCCACAAAAAGGTGTTAGTCTTTCAAATGGAGGAGGTTTGCTGTCTGGTGTGACAGCAAGGCCCTAGATTCCTTTTCTTGTCCTACACGGACCCTGCTTGAATACCTTCTACACTTAACAGAGTCTGGTCTCAAGACCAACTCCGTAAGAGTTCACCTTAGTGCAATTAGTGCTTATCAACGTGTAGAGGGTAAGCCTATCTCTGGACAGCCTTTAGTTGTTCGCTTCATAAGAGGTTTCCTTTTGTCAAAGCCCCCTATCAAACCTCCACCAGTGTCATGGGATCTCAACGTCGTTCTCACCCAGCTGATGAAAGCTCCTTTTGAGCCACTGAATTCCTGCCATCTGAAGTACTTGACCTGGAAGGTCATTTTCTTGGTAGCTGTTACTTCAGCTCATAGAGTCAGTGAGCAGCCAGCCAAAATTCGCCCTTTCCTTTCTGAACACGCTATCAGAACCCTCATCCACACTCTCATCACCTCTCGCTTAGATTACTGCAACTTGCTTCTCACAGGTCTTCCACTTAGCCACCTCTCTCCTCTTCAATCTGTTCAAAATTCTGCTGCACGACTAATATTTCGCCAAAGTCGTTATGCCCATATCAGCCCTCTCCTGAAGTCACTTCACTGGCTCCCTATCTGTGTCCGTATAAAATTCAAGCTCCTCTTATTGACTTATAAGTGCATTCACTCTGCAGCCCCTCACTACCTCTCCACTCTCCCTACACTCCTTCCCAGGAACTCCGTTCACTAGGCAAATCTCTCCTAATTGCAGCCTTCTCCATCGCTAACTGCAGACTCCGTTCCTTTTATCTCGCGGCACCTTATGCCTGGAATGGGCTTCCTGAGCCGTTACGTCTAGCTCCATCCCTGGCCGCCTTCAAATCCGGGCTAAAGGCCTATCTGTTTGATGCTGCTTTTGACTCCTAACTTGTCACTTGCTCGTAACCTTTATCTTGTGTTATGATCGTGATCAGAACCCCTCTCAAACTTACCTTTTTCCTGGGGGTCAGCTTCTTAGCTGGCTTCTGTTTCTTTTGTCTGTCCTTTCTGAGCTAGCTCTCTCTCTATGCTGGCAGCTTCCAGCAGCATGACTCTAATTGTTTCACTTTACTACAGCTGTGTGTGTGGACTGAGTTAGCTCTACCTCTCTTTGGGTGTACTGGCTTCAAGTGCTTCACGGTGCTGCATTGGTGTGGGTTGGGCCTCTCTGGGTTTCAGTGTGCTGTCTGCCTGGGTCTAGGGAGTGTGACATCATCAGGGAGGGCCTTGATAAGGAAGTGGTGGTGTTCCCTTCAGGGCCTTTGCAACGCTTGCTTTTGCAACTTGTTTTAGGTCCAGGTTAGTGTTAGTGGAGTGTGCACTTGTGACTGTGTGTTTAGCTTTCCTGCTTTTCCCTTGTGGTTCCCCTGCTTTTCCCTCTTGGTGCTTGGGAAGCACTGCTGTGCGTAGGGCTTTGGAAGCTCTGTTGCTGATAGAAGTACTTCAGGGTTTGGTGGTGTTAGGAACACTACAGATTTTGCTGTTAGAAGTACTTCTGGTGTTTGTGCTATTAGGAGCATTACAGTCTTTGCTGTTTGTGTTTGGTGCTTTGGAAGCACTTTTGGCTTCGTGTTTAGCTTCCCTGTTTTTTCCCTAGTGGCTCCCCTGTCTTCCCTTTTAGTGCTAGGAGCTCTTCTGGTTGTTTGGTGCGTGGGAGCACCCTAGTTAGTTTAGAGTTGCAGAGCTTCTGTAGCTTGGTGCTCAGAGCACCTGTGTTAGGTCAGTGCCTAGGGGCACTCCTGTTAGTATAGGGCTTAGGAAGTCCTTTTGTTAGTTTGCTGTTAGGAACACTTCTGCTGGTTTAGGGCTTGGGAGCTCTTAGGTCAGTTTAGGATTTAGGAGTACTTCTGTTTCCAGTCCTGGTCCCTGTGTCATCCGGTATCCGGTAAGTCCTGCCGGCCACTCGAACCCAAGGGCTCAACCCTTGGGGGGGCAGTGGCTAAGTGCAGGTGAAGCTGTACGAACCAGTCCAGTGTGTTCCGATCCGGTGTGTGTTCGTCTGGTGTGCTCCTGTCCAGTGTGTTTCAGTCCGGTGTGTGTTCGTCTGGTGTGCTCCGATCCAGTGTGTATTCCAGTCCGGTGTGCTCCAGTCCGGTGTGTGTTCCAGTCTGGTGTGCTCCGATCTGGTGTGTGCTCCGGTCCGGTGTGTATTCCAGTCCGGTGTGCTCCAGTCCAGTGTATGCCAGTCCAGTGTGTTCCGGTCTGGTATGTGTGCCAGTCCGGTGTGTTCCAGTCCTGTGTCCTCCAGTCCGGGGGATTCCAGTCCGTGTGTTCCGGCTTGCTGTGTGGTGCCTGCAGTCCTGCCGGTGCCGGTGTGCTTGCCCAGCGTTGGTGGGTTTTGCCTGCTGCTGTCGCTCCTTGTCAGCAGCCCAAGGGCTCACGTTTGCTCCAGAGCCCAGCCCCACGGGCTCTGAACCTGACATCTTGTCTTCCTTTCTTCAATAGTCCCTTTCCCTATGTGTCCTTCTGTCTGTCCTACCCTTATCCTTATTAGTCCTGTCTGTCCTGATTTAGATTGTAAGCTCTTTTGAGCAGGGACTGTCTTTTCTTCATGTTCAATTGTAAAGCGCTGCGTACGACTGGTAGTGCTATAGAAATGATTTGTAGTAGTAGTAGCAGCTCCAAGCTCTAGTAGTGCATGCACCTTATATCAAGTTTCATCATAACAGAGTAGTCCTCCGCACTCACCCTAAGTTCTTGCCGAAGGTGATGTCAGAGTTCCATCTGAACCAGTCAATTGTCTTGCCAACATTTTTTCCCCGTTCTCACACCCGCCCTGGTGAGGACAAGTTGCACACCTTGGACTGTAAGAGAGCATTGGCCTTTTACGTGGATCGGACAAAGCCCTATAGATAGTCCACCTAGTTGTTTGTTTCTTTTGACCCTAACAGGAGGGGAGTCGCCATCGGAAAACGCACAATCTCTAATTGGCTAGCAGATTACATTTCCTTCACTTATGCCCAAGCTGGGCAGACTCTGGAGGGCCATGTCACGGCTCATAATGTTAGAGCCATGACTGCATCCATGGCTCACTTAGTCAGCCTCCATTGAAGAGATTTGCAAGGCTACAACGTGGTCATCAGTCTACACATTCACATCTCACTACTGCCTTCAGCAGGATAACTGACGCGACAGTTGGTTTGGGCAGATGGTGCTGCAGAATCTGTTCGGGGTTTAGAATTCAACGCCACCCTCCTAGGCCCATTTATGTTGTGTTCCAGGCTGCACTTTCACTTAGTTGTGTTTCTTTTCAGGTCAATCTATGTTATGTCCTCGCCGTTGCAAGGACCAATTGACCTATGTTCATTGTTTTGAGTGAGCCTGGGTGCTAGGGATACCCCAATCGTGAGAACAAGCAGCCTGCTTGTCCTCGGAGAAATTGTAGATACATACCTGTAGCAGGTGTTCTCCGAGGACAGCAGGCTGATTGTTCTCACAAACCCTCCCTCCTCCCCTTTGGAGTTGTTCTATTCTCTGTTTTGCTTTTTATTAAACTGAGAGGGCACGCTCGCGCCACGGGCAGGAAGCCGTTCGTGCATGCGCGGTTCACTCTGCCCGTGTACCGGTGCGTTCTAGAAGTTTTAGTTTTTTCTTATGGATTTGCTGGTCTCCTGGGCCGTCGCGGACGACGATCCAATCGTGAGAACAATCAGCCTGCTGTCCTTGGAGAATACCTGCTACAGGTATGTATCTACACTTCATTAGATAACATATGCATCCAACAAGAGTAATACGAAAAGAACATTATATATCCATCCATGAAAACACTGGAAACACATTACTCAAGACTAAACAAGAAACCTCTCCCTCCCCCCCCCCCCCCCCCCCAAACCCATATCTCTTTATTTATGACAAGTTTGGGTTCAGTGTGGCTAAAAATAAACATTTGCAAAAAGTACGATACAATTAGTATTGGCACACGTTGTAATGATACAATACACAAACTTCATTGATTGACAAGAGCACACTTATGTTCTCTCCTCTTTCCTTCTTGTTTTAACATACATTTGATCTGAATATGTTCTGCTCTTGTCCAGAAGTCTGAATTGACTGTCTGGTATGTAGTTTCTCAGGGGTTGAAAGTAGAGCAGTTGGTGGGAGCCCGCTGCTGCGAGCCAAACTGAACCAGTAATAAATGTTTGTCATGTTAGCCCATTCAAGGTGCACTGGGAAAAGTAATGTCCTAGGTATGGTATTTCAGAGAAGATTGAATACTCCTCTACTATGTATTTATCTCTCTTTAAATCTAGTGAGCTGGCACCCTAGCTAGTGTAAAGAGAGCTCACAGTGTGAATCCCTTCCTGTCTGTACTAGCTGAGATTATATTCATTGATTTTCTGGAATGCCTGGGGACCAGTGTGGTAAAAATGCTGGCTCCTCCTACATCCCAATAGCTTGATTTTCAATGTTTTTCACTTGTACTGTTGTTTTTTTTTTTTTTTTAATTGACTGAAAAATAAATGCACGGATCATAAAACTTTGTTATAAACAGTATTTAAAAAAAAAAAAAAAAAGACCTTTTGCGGTTTCCAAAATGGTCATGTTTTCTATTTGGATTTGAGATGTTTAACGCAAAACGTTCAGAGTCCAACTTGGACATCGTATCGAAAATGCTGTTCCTCGTGTAACTAAACTCTGGAATGCATTGCCAGAGAATGTGGTAAAAGCAGTTAGCTTAGCAGGGTTTTTGGGAAATCCCACTGTCTATTTCTAAGATAAGCAGCATAAAATCTGTTTTACTCTTTGGGATCTTGCCAGGTACCTGTGACCTGGATTGGCCTCTGTTGGAAACAAGATACTGGGCTTGATGGACATTCTGTCTGTCCCAGTATGGCCAATGCTTATGTTCTTATTTTGTTTAATATATTTATTTACCGCCTTTTTGAGGGAATTCACTCAAGGTGGTGTACAGTAAGAATAGATCAAACATGAGCAATAGGCAATTACAACAGTCAAAATATTCAAATAACAATACAAAGTATGGATTAGGGTACCCTTAACAGTACCCTTGTGATTCTTATGTGTAACATGAGCTGTTTTGCTCTTCCTGGCAGGGAAAGACTATGAGAATGCAGTGAAGTATTACAGCGATGCCATCAGTCTGAACCCTGGAAATGCCATTTATTATGGAAACCGCAGCTTGGCATACCTACGCACGGAGTGCTATGGCTATGCCCTTGCCGATGCCACCAAGGCCATTGAGCTGGACAAGAAGTACATCAAAGGTTATTACCGAAGGGCTACTTGCAACATGGCCCTAGGCAAATTCAAGGCTGCCCTTCGGGACTATGAGACGGTGAGTGTCCTGTCTGTTAGTTCTTTTATGTTGTGTGTGAGGTGGGTTTTTTTTTTTTTGTGCCTATTAGCACATTGACCTCTACAGGCTGGTTCTGCTAATTTTTCCTTCGTCCTGTGATACCACATCTACCATCTCCTTGATCTGAGACTTTACGCCTCATTTTCCTCCTCCTCCTCCTCCTGAGTTCACACTATGCCAGGCTTTAGCCACCATTGAAGGACCTCTGTGTCTATCTGAAGGTTACCCCTTCTTCACCCCTCCATCTCTCTGTGGGTCTCATGTTTTCTATAGAACTGCTAGAATTTTTTTTTTTTTTTAATTTCCATCCTCTTTTTTTTTTTTATTTTTTTTATTTGGACAGGGAGAGGATGTGTTCACATTGAACTCCTATAATCCAGGTTAAATAATACACTATTTGCTTATTTACTTCCCAAAGTTTACTTACTTCTGCTCAATGTCGGAGAACCAGTCCTGAGTGCTATTTTTATTTAGATTTTCCTTCCTTCACGTAGTTAATTTCATTTGTTTTGTTTGGACAAATGCAATTTTTTGTCTCACTGCATTTTTCAAGCAAGCATCCTTTCTTTTTGTTTGTGATATGAGCTGGATCTACAACTAAAAAAGCCTCCAGATATCTGCTTCAATTGGAACAAAGGACATTAGGATGAGAAACTGCAAATTGAAACCATCTCTACAGCTTGAGTTAAAATTCATATCAATAACTTATTTCTTAAATTCTGATATCCTGCTTGAAGCTTCCTCAACATTAAAACTTCCAAACAGTTTCACAGGAGTGAAATACAGCCATTTGATGTATATCTCTAGTGAACAGAAGTGCCTGTTAAATATTACATACTGAACTTTAAAAAACAAATTACCTTGTTTCAAGTTTTAAAAGTACAAAATATAGGTAGAATTAGCTGACTGACTTTATATCTCATTTTAAGTAAAAAGTCTTTATTGAAGCAACAACAGAGCTTCTCTTCCTAGGAACTCAGACCCTCAGCAAACATTGTCTGCATAATTAACATAACAAACTGTATAAGTGAATTTACAAAGATCTAAACAGTGTATTAAAGCAACTCTTCGAACCTAATAAAGATATCTAAGGATAATTATCAATTTTAAATATAAAGTTTTTATTGAAGTAATAACAGAGCTGACACGTCAAAGGGACTCGGACCCTCAGCAAGCACTGTCTGCATAATTAACACACCACTGATAACTGCTGCCAAACACAAATTGTCTTTTGTTATACTCTGAAACTCTACAGATCTGCATGTAGTAAACTCTTAATCAAGAAAAGCAATATTTTTGACTTAAATAAAACTGTTTGTGAATTTAGAAAAAGAGCTAAACAGTATATTGAAACAACATTTTTAACCAAATAAAAACATCTAAGGATAATTATCAGGTTTTGTACTGTGTTAGCATTGCTCTTAGCTGCATTCCAAGGAGTGCTTAATGTCAATTACTCTCCTTTGTCTTTCTGCTGCCCGTCTCATCTTCCGCCAGGGTCGCTTTACTCATACTACCCCTCTCCTCAAGACCCTTCACTGGCTCCCTATCCGTTTTCGCATCCTGTTCAAACTTCTTCTACTAACCTAAAAATGTACTCACTCTGCTGCTCCCAGTATCTCTCCACACTCGTCCATCCCTACACCCCTTCCCGTGCACTCCGCTCCATGGATTAATCCTTCTTATCTGTTCCCTTCTCCACTACTGCCAACTCCAGACTTCGCGCCTTCTGTCTCGCTGCACCCTACACCTGGAATAAACTTCCTGAGCCCCTACGTCTTGCCCCATCCTTGGCCACCTTTAAATCTAGACTGAAAGCCCACCTCTTTAACATTGCTTTTGACTCGTAACCACTTGTAACCACTCGCCTCCACCTACCCTCCTCTCTTCCTTCCCGTTCACATTAATTGATTTGATTTGCTTACTTTATTTTTTGTCTATTAGATTGTAAGCTCTTTGAGCAGGGACTGTCTTTCTTCTATGTTTGTGCAGCGCTGCGTATGCCTTGTAGCGCTATAGAAATGCTAAATAGTAGTAGTAGTAGTCAATTGCCTGAACTGCTCCTCAGTTCCTCTTCCCCTCTCCATTGCCTGCAGTAATTCCGTAACTTGAATAAAGAGAATTATCTGGATCTGTAACCATGAGAGCTACACTGTGACCTGTCGCCAGTCTTTAACTCTCCTTTCACAGCTGTACAACTGGCTATGGAGGAACGGCAGCTTGAAAGAGCAACCCAAGGAATGCTTAAGGTCAGTTACTCTCCTGTGTCATACAAATACCTATCCTGCTCAGCTCTGTGCTTGTAACCATAATTCAAACAGCAAACAAAGGAAATTGACAATTCTATAACATGAGAGTTACAATGTGGCCTCTCCCATGCTCTAAATTCTCCCTTACTGCTGCACAACTGACTATGGAAGAATGGCAGCTTGAAAGAGGAACTCTACCTAATAATAACAGCGAGTCATAGTATCATTTTGGGAGTCATTTTGAAGTCTGCCAGAATGGCACATCCACATCTCCCCACCTTATGAGTTCCTGAGACTCCATCACCTCTCCTCACCATATCTACGATGAGAACACTACTATGGATTCAGACCAGAACAAAATGGCTACCATTCAATGGCCTAAAAAAACTCGTTACCTTTTGAAGTTACCCAAACAAGTCTTCCCTTTGGAACAGAAGTCTCAGCTTGCTCCTGTCCTCGCCATTTATATCATTGCCAAGTCTGTGGGCAACAAGGCTTTCTTAGTCGGAGATCTGCTAGAATCTTCATATTTGGGCTTTCTGTTTATCTCAGAAACATGGCTCACAGAAGCTGATAGTCCGATATTACCTCACATCTATCCACCCGGTTGTGGTATTCTTCTCTCTCCAAGACGGGGTAAAAAGGTGGCAGCTGCTCCCTGGATCAATGCCCAAAATACCTACTCAAATCCATCCCTATGGAAGCTGTAAACTGGTTACTTGATGATCTCAGTGAGCTGTTAAAAACTTCTCTCTTTCTCCTGATATGGGCAAAATTGTTCTCACTCCGCTGTTGAAGGGATCTGGGCTAGATGTGACATCACCTGCAAACTTCTGACCAGTGGCATGCATACCCATTTTTACTAAAGTATTAGAAACCTACATCAGTAAACAACTCTCTTTATATTTGAAAATTTTTCTATATTACTCTGGTCACAATTTGGCTTCAGATCATAACATAGTACAGAAACATTGCTGCTAGTTCTAACTACATATGCCAGACACCACCTATGCAAAGGCAACCAATATATCTAATTTGATATATTGGCGGTGTTTGATGCAGTTGATCACACATTGCTACTCGAATGCCTGGACTAGATAGCAATATAGGACTGTGATCAAATGGTTCAGTGAATTCCTTTCAAATCGAAGCTATTCTGTCAAGCAAAACAACCAACTTTCCAAGTACTGGCCTCCTAACTGCGAGTTTCCGCAGGGATCTCCCTTCCCACCTATCCTGTTCAATCTCTTTATGTCATCCCTTGCCTTAATACACCTGGGTTTTAATGAACTACTATTATCCTACGTGGATGACATCCTGCTTTTTTTTTACCAGTGACAGCATCAATCAAAGATACAGCTCAGTCTGTAGAGAATGGCATGACTACTGTTAGCACTTAGGCTCTGACCAATAAACTGAAACTGTGCAAAAAACCAAGGTCCGGTGGTTCCGAAAACGGAGTTCAGGTCCCATCATCAATATCTTTGTCCAGTAGTCAAAGCTTTGCAGTAAAGTCTGAGTATTAGGGGTCTTGCTTGATTCTTCTGTCACCTTCTCTTCCCATATTAACCAGCTATGGAAGAAAGGCTATTCAAAATGAGACAGCTAGTCTGATCATTCTTCGACCAAAAAGCCTTTGCACTACTAGTCCAAATGTTAATCCTACCTCACTTGGATTACTGTAACGTTCTATTTCTTGGTATTAAGTGTCAATGTCAGAAAAAACGACAAATCATTCAGAATATGTAAGTACATAAGTATTGCCATACTGGGAAAGACTAAAGGTCCATCAAGCCCAGCATCCTGTTTCCAACAGTGGCCAATCCAGGTCACAAACACCTGGCAAGATCCCAAAAAAGAACAAAACATTTTATACTGCTTATCCCAGAAATAGTGGATTTTCCCCAAGTGCATTTAATAATGGTCTATGGACTTTTCCTTTAGGAAGCCGTCCAACCCTTTTTTAAACTCCGCTAAGCTAACCGCCTTTACCACATTCTCTGGCAACAAATTCCATCTGCTAGACTAATAATACAGATTGAATAGATATACTAATGTTTCAACTCAACAAAGTTCACTGGCTTCCCATAGCAGAAAGACTTGAGTTCAAAGCTGCTTGTTTAGTTTTTCAAATCTTAAAGGGTTTCACCTCTGAACTGCTGATTAAGACCATGTCACTACGTTTGGTCCAGTCTTAACAGACTGAAAGAACAACTAATGTTAGCATTATTGTTTCAAAAGACAGTTTGAAATCAGAAGATTATCAGCTCTCTATTCCCTGTATTTTGAGTTAAAATATGGAAAACTCTACCTATTGCCACCAGAACAGAAAACAGCTACTTTAGCTTCAGGAAGAGGCTAAAAACCTTTCTCTTCCCAAAGACTGCTTCAAAACAATCCATTGACTTCTACCTCCTTTTATCATCTGTTATCCTTTCCTATAATGTTTTTTTGTCTCATTCATTACACCAATGATCTCTAATTGTTCTTATACCTCACACTAACATTATCAGCTTCTGTCTCACCTAGAATGTAAACCGCACTGAACCCTGGAAAGGGGATAATAGTGGTATACAAGAATTGATTTGATTTGGAAAAATGTTTTTCCTTTACATAGCTTTCCACGATTCCAGAACCTGTGGGATAGTTGTCTCCATCAACCAGTAGGTGGAGTTACAGGACTGAAAACTCAGCTGAGACATCTCTCTTGGCATCCAGTCCAGCTCCTTAGTATTTTCTATATCCAGCAGGTGGATGGAGACACACACGTTTCATCCTCTGGTTCTTAGTATTTTGCTTCTGGTCCAGTTGGACATCCGGTCCCTAGTTGAGGTTTGCAGATGGCTTGAGTGTGCAGAGTTATATCTGGAGGTCTTCAGATCCCTGTCTCTAGTGTCCCATGAATTTACTTCTGCCCTCCTTTCACCTCTCCCCTGTTTCCCATGGAGCTCTCCTTTTCCAGCACAACAACATTAAAAAAAACAAACAAACCAGGAAGGAGGTTTGTTGGAGAGCATGGGACAGAATATCAGTCCTGAGCCTTTCTCATCTCTGGTAAGACTTGTGGAGACTGAGCTTGGGAGGAGCTACTGGCAGTGGTAAATCCTACTAAAGTTTGATTCAGAACTGCATGGAGGGCTGCAAGTTCACATCTCATTACTGCCTGCAGCAGGATACCCGACGCGACAGTCGGTTAGGGCAGTCAGTACTTCAGAATCTGTTCGGGGTTTAGAATTCAACTCCACCCCCCTAGGCCCATGTTTATTCTGTTCCAGGCTACACTCTCAGTTAGTTGGATAAGTTGTTAGGTCAATCTCAGTTATGTCCTCGCCGTTGAGAGGCCCAATTGACCTTGTTTGTTGTTTTGAGTGAGCCTGGGGGCTAGGGATACCCCATCAGTGAGAACAAGCAGCCTGCTTGTCCTCGCAGAAAGCGAATGCTACATACCTGTAGAAGGTATTCTCCGAGGACAGCAGGCTGATTGTTCTCACAAACCCGCCCGCCTCCCCTTGGAGTTGTGTCTTCCCTTGTTTGTCTTGCTACATATGGGACTGACGAACACGAGCCGGTTCGGGCGGGAAGACAGCCGCGCATGCCTGGTGTGCATGGGCGCGCGAGGACTAGCAAAGGCCTTTGCTAGTGAAGTTTCCGATTGGAGGGGCTGCCGTGGACATCACCCATCAGTGAGAACAATCAGCCTGCTGTCTTCGGAGAACACCTTCTACAGGTATGTAACATTCGCTATATCACATTATAGTAGCTGTGCAAGCTATTCTGATTTGGTCATTGCTACCTTGCTTCAGGCTCAGAAACACTCTACATCCATGGCGTGTGCAAGTGTGTGGAGGATGTTCGAGGGCTGGTGTTCTGAATGCAGAGTTTCTCTCTCTTCTGTTCTGAGTGTTTTTCTAGGCATATCTTCAGAAAGATCTGGTGTTGGGTTCTCTAAAAGTTCAGATTGCAGTTTTGGCCTGTTCCAGGGACTGACTACAGACGACGTCTCTTGTGGCTCACCAGGATGTTCGATTCTTGCTGGGAGTGGGCCACTGCAGGCTCCCTTTCGTATGCCATGTGCAGAGTAGAACCCTAATTTAGTCATTTGAGCTCTTCAAAAGCCTGAAAGATCTTAATGCCAAAGACTGTTGTTGTTTGTGACTGTTGCATCTCAGAGCTTCAAGCTCTCTCTTGTCGGGATTCCTTTCTCCACTTTTCAGAGGTGAGGATCTCCCTGCACATGTTTTTTTCCTTTCTTCTGAAACTGGTATCTATATTCTCCGAGGACAAGCAGGCTGCTTGTTTTCACACGTGGGTTGACGTCTGCGTCGGCCCAGGAACCAGCATTTTGCCAGCAAAATAAATTTTTTTTTTGCTAGAGTCTTCTAGTGCGCTTGAGCGTGCTTCCTCAGTTTTTTCTTGTCCGCGGCGGAGAGACAGCGTTTCAGTTCTTCTCTTTGTTTTTGGCCCAGGAAGCAGTGTCTTTGATGGCTAGTTCGTTTTAGTTTTCTTTTATTTTTTCATCATTCTCTTAAAAAAAAAAAAACTTCCCGTATTTTTCTTGAATTTAGCCCTTTTCTATAAGTTTTCTTTCTTTTTTGACGTGGCTGAGTTTCAGCCCGCACGGCCGGGTTCTTTCCTTTCTTTTGTGTCCCTTTTTCTTTTCAAAGGCACAATCGTGTCGTTTGATTTCGCTGAAGCCGTTTTTCCTTCCATGTCATCGAAGATACCCAGCGGCTTCAAGCGTTGTACATGGTGCAACCGGACAATCTCAGGTACTGATACCCACGCCTGGTGCATCCAGTGCCTTGGGCCTGACCATAGCCCAGCCGCTTGTAGTCTGTGTCTTCGTATGAAGAAACGGACCCAAGAGTCTTGAGAAGCCCAATGAGAAAACATTTTGGGGCTCAGTCCGGTCCTTCGACATAGAAGGGAGCATCGACGTCTGAAGATAAGGTAAGGCTGCTGAGAGACCAATTCGCGCTGGGAGTAGTGAGGCGTCAAGTGGGTCTTCACCTGCCTCGAGCCCCCCGGGGACCGGCCTCATCGGCCCCGGCCCCGAGGAGACGTGAGGATTCCACGTCTTCTCATGGTACCAAGGAGTCTCGATGATGGGCGTCGAGCGAAGGCAAAGAAGACCGTTCATGTTCTCCTTCGACACATGGTACTGGGAGCTCTGGCGTGTTGAGAGAGGTGGCATCCGAGAAGCGTCGGCGCCGACAGGATCGCTCCCCCTCGATACAGGAGGTGCCGATGCGTCAGTATCCCAGTAGCCTGGTACCTGCTCCCGAGCCTCCAAGGATTCTGACACCCTGTCCCATCGACCCCGCAGCCTTCTCCGATGGTGGCTCTCGACGAGCGCATCCGAGGGCTGCTACGACAGTCAGCTTCGGTGTTGGGGGTGCTTGCGCCTTCTGTACCTGCTGCTGCAGCGGTGTCTGGGCCCTTCACCTGCATTGACGTCCCCGACAACGATGCCGCTTGCAGCCAGGTCGACTCCCCTTCGACTTCGGTGGAGGGAGCTTCGCCACAGGTGGACCGGGCATCGGCCTCTTGACATCGCCATAGAGGACATCGTTTCTCAGCGTCGAGGCAGGTTCAGTGTCGAAGCACCTTAACTCACGTTCTAGCCGATACTGAGCAGGAGTGTTCGTGGGAGTCAGAAGAGGATCCCAGGTACTTCTGATGAGTCATTTGGGATTTCCTCTGAGCCTTCCTGTCTGCCAGAAAGGAGACTATCTCCACCAGAGAGTCTGTCCTTTTCCTCCTTTGTCCGGGAAATGGCTATGGCTATTCCCTTCCCTGTGGAAGTTGAGGATGAGCCCAGGACTGAGATGCTCGAGGTCCTGGATTATTCTTCTCCACCTAAAGAGGCTGTGACAGTTTCTTTGCATAAGGTACTGAAGGAAGTCCTTATGCGAAACTGGTCAGCCCCTCTGTCTGGCCCCGTGGTCCCGAAAAAAGCTGAATCCCAGTATCGGATCCACAGTGAAACTGGGTTGATGAGGTCTGTTACCCCACAATTCCATGGTGGTGGACTCCGCCCTCAAGAGAGCCGGGAGTACTAGAGACTATGCTTCAGCACCCCCAGGCAGAGAGGCTAGAAATCTTGACTCTTTTGGGAGGAAGACGTACCAGGCCGCTATGCTCGCCGCCATATCCAATGATCCAGTCTTACCAGCTCTTCACAAGCGTGCACTTGCGGGACTCGATATGGCAACTGTCGGGCTTGGTTGATGCACTCCCTACGGAGCTGGCCAAGCCTTTTCACCAGGTGGTCAGGCAGCAGAAGGCGTGTCGAAAGTTCCTGGCCAGGGACTTTTGACGTGGCATCCAGAGTTGCTGCTCAAGGTATAGTGATGCGCAGACTCTCATGGCTGCGTGCCTCTGACCTGGATCATTCGTCCAGCAGCGGAATGGTGGATGTTCCCTTGCCGGGGGATAATCTTTTGGTGAAAAAGTAGAGGATCTAGTTGATCAGATCAAAAGCATGATGATGCTATGGATTCTCTCTCCCACCAGACGTCGTCTGCTGCTGCCCTCTCATCTAGTAGGTTTTTTGGCGGGAGGAGGAGTGCTCCCTATTCCTATTCTAGGCATAGGTACACTCCTTGGCAGCCTGCCCAGGCTCAGCCCCAGCACGCTCGTTCTCGTCAGCAGCGTGCGACTAAGGCCCATACTGCTCCCCAGCAAAAGCAAGGGCCAGGCTTTTGACTGGATCCAGTTAAGCATAGCCTCAATAAAAGTGTCCGTACTGGACGACTTACCGGTTGGAGGGAGGTTGATATTTTTCACCAACGGTGCCCTCTTATAACCTCCGACCGGGTGGGTACTTTCAAATTGTCCGCTTAAGATACACTGTCAATCTGGAATCCCAAACCTCCAAATAGTCCACCGGGAGCTTCAATCTTATAGTTCCCAGCACAGCGGGTACTTGCAGAGGAACTCTCCCGCCCTTCTAAAGGCTGGTGCGGTCGAACCCGTTCCACCAGGGCAAGAAGGGCTGGTATTCTATTCCAGGTACTTCCTTGTGCAGAAGAAAACAGGGGGGGATGCGTCCCATCCTAGACCTAAGGGACCTGAACAATTTCTAGTTCGAAGAAAAGTTCAGGATGGTTTCCCTGGGCACCCTGCTTCCCATGATTCAAGAGAATGATTGGACTTAAAGGATGCTTACACACATATCTCGATCCTTCCAGTTCACAGGAAGTATCTTCGATTTTTTCAGTATTGTGTGCTGCCTTTTGGTCTGGCGTCTGCGCCCAGAATATTCACAAAGTGCTTGGCGGTAGTCGCAGCATCACTACGCAGACTGGGAGTGCATGTGTTCCCTTATCTCGACGATTGGCTGGTGAAGCGTACCTCGAAGGCAGGCACTTAGCAGTCCATGCGAATGACTATTCAGGTGCTAGAACTACTGGGGTTCGTAATCAATTACCACAAGTCCCATCTCCAGTGCTTTAAAAACATATTTTTTTTCGAGAGTCATTTGAAAATAATGTTTAAAATAAAACACAGGAGAAAGAAGGACATAGGACCGGGAGAAAGAAAGGAGGAAAAAATAAATAAAAAAATAGATTTTTTGATTTTACTAAATGCTTTTATGATTATAGCCTGAGAAATTTGTATGAAGTTAATAGAATATCTTTTGTTGTGCTTTCTATCATAAATGGATTTCAGAGTATGTTTATCCACCGTTTTTAATGTTATTTAATTTGTAAACCATTCTGATTTACTTTTGTAATAAGCGACAGTCTAGTAAATGAATAAACGATAAAAGTTGGAATTCATTGGAGCCCTGTTGAACACAAACAGTTCAAGCTTATCTTCCCAAGACAAGAGCAGACAACCTCCTGTCCCTGGTGTCCATAGTTCGAGCGTCTCAACAGATCATGGCTCGACAGATGTTGAGACTTCTGGGGCATATGGCCTCCACAGTTCATGTGACTCCCATGGCACGTCTACACATGAGATTGGCTCAGTGGACCCTAGCTTCCCAGTGGTATCAAGCTGCAGGGAGTCTAGAGGATGTAATCCAACTGTCCACCGACTTCCGGAATTCTCTGCATTGGTGGGTGATTCTATCCAATCTGACCTTGGGACATCCATTCCAAATTCCTCAGCCACAAAAAGTGCTGACGACGGATGCGTCCCTCCTGGGGTGGGGAGCTCATGTAGATGAGCTTCACACTCAAGGAGCCTGGTCCTTTCAGGAAAAGGTCTTCAGATCAATCTCCTTGAATTGCGAGTGATGTGGAACGCTCTAAAGGCTTTCAGAGACCGGCTGTCCAACCAAATCCTATTGATTCAGACAGACAATCAGGTTGCAATGTACTACACCAACAAGCAGGGGGGCACCGGATCTCGCCCTCTGTGTCAGGAAGCCGTCCAGATGTGGCTTTGGGCACGCTGTCATGGCATGTTTCTCCAAGCTACATACCTGGCAGGCATAGACAACGTCTGGCCAACAGGTTGAGCAGGATAATGCAACTCACGAGTGGTTGCTGAACAATGGCCATAGCCCGCAAGGTCTTCCGAACGTGGGGGACCCCCTCAGTGATCTTTTTGCCCACTCAATCCAATCACAAGGTCCATTAGATCTGTTCCAGGCTTCAGGCCCATGACATTCTAGCATCAGATGCCTTTCTCCTGCATTGGGGAAGAGGCCTCCTGTATGCTTATCTTCTCATACTTCTAGTAGGGAAGATTTTGCTGAAACTCAACAAGACTGCGGGAACCATGATTCTGATTGCTCCCTTCTGGCCTGCGTCAGATTTGGTTCCCTCTTCTTCTGGAGTTGTCCTCTGAAAACTGTGGAGATTGGAATGTTTTCCAACCCTCATCTCCCAGAACAAAGGGTCTCTTATACATCCCAACCTCCAGTCTCTGGCTCTCACAGCCTGGATGTTGAGAGCTTAGAATTTGCCTCTTGGGTCTGTCAGAGGGTGTCTACCGAGTCTTGTTTGCTTTCAGAAAAGATTCCCACGAAGAGGTGGTTACTCTTTCAAAGTGGAGGAGGTTTGCCGTTGGTGTGACGTCAAGGCCCTAGATCCTCTTTCTTGTCCTACACAGACCCTGCTTGAATATCTTCTACACTTATCAGAGTCTGGCCTCAAAACCAACTCCGTAAGAGTTCACCTTAGGCTTACTCTCTACACGGCAATGATAAGCACCAATTGCACTGTCTCTGGACAGCCTTTAGTTGTTCGCTTCATGCGAGGTTTCCTTTTGTCAAAGCCCCCTATCAAACCTCCACCAGTGTCATGGGATCTCAGTGTCGTTCTCACCCAGCTGATGAAAGCTCCATTTGAGCCACTGAATTCCTGCCATCTGAAGTACTTGACCTGGTAGGTCATTTTCTTGGTGGCTGTTACTTCAGCTTGTAGGGTCAGTGAGCTTCAGGCCTTGGTAGTACATGCACCTTATATTAAATTTCATCACAACAGAGTAGTCCTCTGCACGCACCCTGTTCCTGCCAAAGGTGGTGTTGGAGTTCCATTTGAACCAGTCAGTTGTCTTGCTAACATTCTTTCCCCATCCTCATACCCGCCCTGGCAAAAGCAGTTTGCATACCTTGGACTGCAAAAGAGCATTGGCCTTTTACGTGGAGCGGACAAAGCCCTTCAGACAGTCCGCCCAGTTGTTTGTTTCTTTCAATCAATCCCAACAGTAGGGGAGTCGCCATCGGAAAAAGCACAGTCTCCAGCTGGCTAGCAGATTGCATTTCCTTCACTTATGCCCAAGCTGGGCTGTCTTTAGAGGGCCGTGTCACGGCTTATAATGTTAGAGCCATGGCTGCGTCAGTGGCTCACTTTAAAGTCGGCCTCCATTGAGGAGATTTGCAAGGCTGCAACGTGGTCCTCAGTCCACACATTCACATCTCACTACTGCCTTCAGCAGGATACCCGATGCGACAGTTGGTTTGTGCAGTTAGTGCTGCAGAATCTGTTCGGGGTTTATAATCCAATTCCACCCCCCTAGACCCATTTTTGTTCTGTTCCAGGCTGCTTTCTCAGTTGTTTATGGTTTCAGGTCAATCTGTTATGTCCTCGCCATTGCGAGGCCTAATTGACCAATGTTCATTGTTTTGATTGAGCCTGGTTGCTAGGGATACCCCACATGTGAGAACAAGCAGCCTGCTTGTCCTCGTTGAAAGCGAAGATACTTACCTGTAGCAGGTATTCTCCGAGGACAGCAGGCTGATTGTTCTCACAAACCCGCCCTCCTCCCCTTTGGAGTTGTTCTTGTTGTTTGTTGCTTCTATGCTTTTTGATTAAACTGAGTAAGTATGCTCATGCGACGGGTGGGAAGTCGTCCGCGCATGCACGGTGCGTGCAATTAGTGCGCTAGAAGTCTCTAGGAAAACTTTGTTTTTATGTTGCTGGAAAAATGCTGGCTCCTGGGCCGATGCGGACGTCGACCCACATGTGAGAACAATCAGCCTGCTGTCCTCGGAGGATACCTGCTATAGGTAAGTATCTTTGCTTTATCTCTGCCAATCTGTGGAGCTTCTGTCCTTTTACAGAGAGGAGGAAGAGGCTCAGTATTCGTCCTTGAATCTTTTTGATGTGCGTAGTCCTCATTAGATATCTGAAAGTTTCAAATGTGTTCTGCAAATTGGACAGACTGCTTAATGCCTTTTGGTAAACAGAGGCTTGGCCTCATCACTTCCAAGCCCACAATTGCTAGATGGCTGAAGGAGACTTATCACATCAGCTTATTTGCTTGTGGGGAAGCAGGCTGCTCAAGCCTTGCAGGCTCATTCTACGAGGCGCACAGCAACATCCTGGGTGGAGACTACCTTTTTGTCTCTGGCAGATATTTGCAAGGTGGCAGCATGGTCGATGCTGCATACCCT
Organism: Microcaecilia unicolor; assembly: GCF_901765095.1. Lineage (NCBI taxonomy): Eukaryota > Metazoa > Chordata > Amphibia > Gymnophiona > Siphonopidae > Microcaecilia > Microcaecilia unicolor. The sequence goes on from NC_044041.1 coordinate 160,193,310, forward strand.
TGCCAAGCACTACAAATGGACATTGCGGCATGCTTGGAAGCCACTGTAGGGCTTCGGTCCTCAAGGCAGTGGCACCAGGATCACACCCGCTCTAGGTATTGCTTTTAATCATCCTATATGTTTTGGAATAGTGAGAAGCTTCCTAATAGAAGAAAAAGTTAGGTCTTACGGGATCATTTTCTTTCTATTAATCCTTCCCAATATTCCAGTGGTCCACCTGAGGTTTCTAAGATGTTTAGTTAGTGTGAAGTAATGGGTCAAATAGCGACTGTCACTTTGCATAGTGTTTCCTGCATAGCTCTTGTTCTCTATAAGTTGTCCAGAGATGAGAGGTCCACATATTTGCTCATCTGGTTAGTGAGTTGTTTAAGATTGTTGTGTTCTGTGTTTCTCCTTGCTGCTTGTGTACGTAAATATTGAGGAGCTGGCCCGGATTCCAAAAGAGATATGTCTGAGCTCAGTTTTCTGTTCTCCATCTCCACCTGCTGGTTGATGGGACACAATTATCCCACAGGTTCTGGAGTAGTGGGAAGGACCTAATTTTTTTCCTGTGAACAAGCTGGATGAGCCAGTCACACCTCGTGATGTCATCCAGAGATGCCATGGATAGGATAACTCTCCTGTAGTAACAAGAAAAATGTAGGCAGGTAAAGACCATATAGCCTATCCAGTCAGGGCCATCAATGCCATCTTCTCTCTCTATCACTCCCTTAGAAATCCTGTGTACTTGTCCAAAGCTCTTCTGAATTCAGATACTGTTTTTGTCTCTACCATTTCATGGAGAGGCTGGTCCATTAATTTACTTCCTTCCCATTCCTCGGGTTACTTCTGAGTCTGTCCCCTTTAATCTTCATCCTATGTTCCAGAGCTTCATTTCAATTGAAAGAGACTTACCTCTTGTACATTTATGCCGCGTAGGTATTTATAATGTCTCTATCATCTCCCCCTCTCTTTCTTCCAAACTATATATATATGAGATCTTTGCCCCATACGTTTTATGACAAAGACCAGTAACCACCCTCTGGACAGACTCCAACCTGTTTATTTATTTTTTGAAAGTGCAGTCTCCAGAATTGTACACAATATTCTAAATGAGGTCTCACCAGATTCTTCTACAAGGGCATCATCATCTCCTTTTCCTACTGGCCATTCTTCTTCCTGTGCACCCAAACATCTTTCTAGCTTTTGCCGTCACCTTTTCTGTGTTTGGCCACCTTAAGGTCATCACATATGATCACACCCAAGTTCCACTCCTCCGTACAAAAAAGTTTTTCACTCCCTAAACTGTACTGTTCCCTTGGATTTTTGCAGCCCAAATGAATGATCCTGCATTTTTAGCACTGAATCTTAGCTGCCATATTCCAGACAATTCCTCTAGCTTCGCTAAGTCCTTGCTAATGTGCCCACACTATTAGGGGTGTCTACCCTATTGCAGATTTTGGTATCATCTGCAAAAAGGCAAACCTTACCGGACAGCCCTTTCAGCAATATCGCTTACAAAAATGTTAAAAAGAACTGGCCCAAGAACTGAACCTTGCCGCACACCACTAGTTACATGTTCTCTGTTTTAAAAGTGTTTCCATTAATTTACTTACCACAGAAATGAGACTTACTAGCTACAGTACAAAGAAAAAAAAGCCACAGACAGAATTCCCCATGTAGTGACATACAACCCAGAGCTGGAGAAACTGAGGAAAATCATAAGAGACCTACAGCCCTTACTCCAGGAGGATGAATTACTGAAAGAGATATTCCCATCCCCACCAGTGCTGGCCTTCCGACAGCTACCAAGCTAAAGCACAAGCTGATCAGAAGTAAACTCCCAACACAGACTGAAAAAGAAAAGGGCACGTTTCCCTATAACACATACAGCTGCAAGCAATGCCAAAACATTTCACAAGACCCCACAGTCATTCACAAGGGAAAAATATTCAATATAAAGGACTATTTTACATGCTCATCTTCCAATGTGGTATATATCATTCAGTGTAAAAAATGTAACGAAGGATGCTATATTGGAGAAACAGGCCAGATGCTTAAGACAAGATTCAATCTGTACAGACATCACATGAAAATAGCCGGTGCCAGTCAAGCCCCCACCCCTGTGGGCCAACACTTTACAAGACTAGAACACTGCACCAGTGATTTCACAGTAAGAATACTGAAAGGTAATTTTAAAACAATAAAGGAACGTAAGACCTTTGAAATATTTGAAATATTTGAAATATTTTAACACCCAACAGACAGGACTTAACAAGGATCTGGGTTTTCTAACCCATTATAAACCATAAAGTTGTATTTCTCAGTTTATTTCTCTGTTTATTACCCTCCTCTCACCTACCAACACCCATCCTGTTAGAATATCAATGAAATGCTTTGTCCCCATGCATACCCCCACCATCCCACTCTGTCAGACTGTCAAAGTAATGCTTTGATGTTTCTCTCATATATACTATCTGCTACCACATTTGTTTATTTCCGATCTGACGAAGAAGGGCAACCTTCGAAAGCTAATCAAGAAATATTATGTTATGTCTAATAAAAAAGGTGGTATCTTATTTTCTTTTCTATGTTTTATTTTGTTTGATTTCTATTGATAACCTTCAGTACCCTTGAATGTATGCCACCTGACCCCATTGCTTTGTCCACCTTTAGTTTAGTCAGCTCCTCAAGAATACAGTTATCTGAACATCATAACATAACATATCAGATCATTATACCATACTAGTAGAAAAGGCCCATTTCTGACACAAATGAAATGGGCGCTAGCAAGGTTTTCCTCGGAGTGTGTATGTTTGAGAGTGAGAGAGAAGTGTGTGTGAGAGATGGAATGTGTGTGTCAGAGGGAGAATGAGAGAGAGACAGAGTGTGTGTGTGTTTGTGTGAGAGAGAGAGAGTGTGAGACAGAGTGTCTGTGTGTGTAAGACTGTGTGTGTGTGACAGAGAGAGTGTGTCAGAGAGAGTGTATGTGAGAGACAGTGAGTGAGTGTGAGCCCCCACCTCCCCCTCCCCTCTCGCAGAGCCCCCATCCCCACCCCCACCTCTCTGGTCTCAGGACCCCCTCCCCACCTCCCTCTCCCCTGCGCCCCCTCCAGCCATCCATGTCCAGCGACCCTCCTGTCCCCCTGCCCCCCTGCAGCCACCCATGTCCAGTGACCCTCCAGCTACCCTCCCCCCCCCGGCGCATCAAACCCCCTCGCCACCCGCAGCTGCCAGTGGTAATGCTGTCCGGCCGCTGCTGCTTCTCCTGTTGAGCAGCAGCGGCCTCTACAAAAAGGAAAAAAGCGATAAATGTATTTAAACCCAGCCCAAATCATTCGCAAATGCCCTAGTCTTAAAACGCAGTCTCTGCAGCCGCTCCTCCTCTCACCTCTTACATCGTCGCTGTGCTCCTCCGGGGTCTTACTCCAGGGGCAGTGACGTGGAGGCGAGTGGAGGAGCGGCTGCAGAGACTGCATTTTAAGACTCGGGCATTTGCGAATGATTTGGGCTTGGTTAAAAAACGTTTGGTTTTTTTTTCTTTTTGTAGCGGCCGCTGCTGCTCAAGAGGAGAAGCACAGCAGCGGCCGGACAGTGTTACCAGTGGCAGCTGCGGGTGGCGAGGGGGTTGATGTGCTTCAGGTGGGGGGAGGGGGTGTTTGATGGGCCTTGGGGGGTGGGGGAGTGTTTGATGTGCCGGGGGGGAGGCGCATCAGAGGCTTCGGAGTAGGATTCAAATGAGCTTTTTCTGTTCGGAGCTGCCTGTCAGGCGCCTGTGTCATGGCAGCAGGAGTTAAGTTGCTTCTGTCGCTTTCTTTCATGTTTTTTTTTTTCCACCCTTGTCTGTTGTCAGGGGTGGTTCAGGAGGGCGTTCGGTGAGCACGGCAGGTTCGGGAGGGCGGCAGTCTCGTTTGGTTTTTGTCCTTTCTTTTGCTTAGCTTTTATTTTCCATTAATGTTCGATGAAGCAGCCTGGGCCCGCACTGCTGTTGCTTGGGGTCTCTGGATGATGTCATTTGAGGCTTCAGTCCCAGGCACAGCCAATCAGAATGGAGGCACAGACCCAGGCAGCTTCATGGAACGTTCATGGTGCAAATTATTATATAGGATCATACCTGATGGCTCAGATCAGTTTATACCAAAGTAAAAGACCCCCCCCCCCCCCAAAAAAAAAAAAAAAACCAAAACCAACAACAACCCATAATTCAAATAAAGAAAATACAATATCATAACATTTAGTGAAGAATGAAGATTTAAGTAGTTTCAGAAACAGCAAATAATTTGTTTCAATCCAAATTTCTAAAGGCAGCATGCCAGGTAGAGACCAAAGCAAATGTAAATAATCTCTTGGAAGTAGAAGCTAATTGGGGTTTAAAAAAGGAAGGAAATGTAATTTTTTAGCATGTAATAAGCCTAGTCATTCAGGGACTACCACCCCTGCATTCCTATTTGTGTTTGTCTTCTGGGGTCCTTCTCTCAGCCCTTCAGCTGTGAACACAGAACTGCAATATTTGTTAAGCAAGTACATGTTATCTTTATTAGCTTCTACCTATTCCTCCCCTTCACCTTTGAGTCTCACAATGCCAGTTTTATACTTCCTCCTATCACTAACATATCTAAAAAGAAAAGAAAAAAAGTCTTGTCTCCCTCCCCCCTCCCCATTTTACTGTATTGGCTAGTTGCATTTCTGACTACTATCAGCTTTTCTTCACTTTTCCAGATATTGCTGCCTGTCTTCCCCTTTCTGAATTAGTCATTCTGAGGATTCGTTGGCCCCCTCGGTAAGCTAGTCCAGCCCTTCCCAGATCGTTTTTTCCTGCCCAAGCCAAGAAATGGAATCCTATTCTCCTCACACAACCTATCCTCAAAAAGCAGAAACCAGCAAGAAAAAGGAAAAATACCAAATACTGGATTTAAAAAATACTGCCTTGGAAACAGTTTAGTGGGGGTGGAGGGGTGGGATGGAACCAACATCGCATCTTGTGACTCCTGAACTGAGAGCTGCTCTTTTATTTTAATTATTCTGCAGCTTTATACCTCTTTGGGGGCTGTGATGGTCAAGCAGAAAGGAAAAGTGAGGGTTTATCCCTCAGAGCCCCCACCAAATCTCCGGGTCAGCAGTCCATTGTGAAATTCATTGGCGAATCCGTCATGCAAACAGGTGGTGTGCCTGCTGCTGGGAGGGATCTGGAGCTGCCCCTAGTCACTGTTCCCTCTAAGATGAGCAAGAATCCTCCACCTAAAATCCTGCCAGTGGTGGGTGCTGTTTCATTTATCAGATTTTCAATAGTGAAGGGCAGCAAACTCTACAGGATTCCAGGGAACCTGCCTGTCCCTAGTGATTGAAAGCACAGTGTTGAAGTACTACCCTCCCCACTGGCAGCAATGAAGTTGGAGGACTTGCGTTCAGCTTAGATGAAACAGTACCCCCAACCTGGGCTTGATGTGTCACTGTCCCCACCTGATCGATCTTTCCCTGGTATCTCCTTGGGAGCTTTGGAACTTCTCCAGAAAGATAGGGTGCAGACTGTCAGTGCTACTTAGAGCTTCAAGGGAACTGGAAGTTTAGAAGCCCTTAATGCTGGAATGCACCAGAGCTACAAGGAAATAGAGTTGAGAAAAATGAGAGCTCTTACTCTGCAGCAGTAGGTGGTGGAGAGGGCAATTCTAGGATGGTGAGTGAGCCTGCCTCGGTCTCTTCATGGATATTTGCTGTGTTACCTCGAGTGGGAACTTCTATCGTAGTAAGACCTTCAGTGATTATTTTGGATGCTTTATGAACTGTTTTAATCAGATTGGATGAGAAAGTGATTAGCTATGGATCTTGCAGCCTTAAGGATGGAAATAAAGTGCTTGAATCAGGCACAGAATTTAGAAGGGACAGCCTTAATATAAGGCCCTTTAGGAAACTTTGTTATAACGTAGGATAGAAAATTGTGCCAGGCACTTAAATCTATTTTTAAACTTTACAATCTTGCCACTGGTGAGCCCACTGAAGGTTAAAAAAAAATATCTTCAGGAGACTGACTGTGCCATGTAAGGCAATTCTTCCTTTGAATAAGAAATATTCCTTGACCGACCACACCATTCTGAACAAATGGGTGGTACCTTCTTACCAAATAACATTCAGGCATTCCCAGAACAATTAGAACAGGAATGTTCATTAGAATAGGATAAAGATGGAGAAAAGACCTCAGTAAAACCTAGACAGTGAAGCTTTTAGCAATAGTATTGCCCACTTCGGCAAAGAAAAAACATCACAGGTCAGAAAAACTCCACCCACCCTATCATGTCATTATTAAAAATAATAAAAAAAATACTTAATGCAACTTGTATCAAAATATTCAAAAACTCTAAAGATTCAAATCACAGATAAATTTTTCCTTTGAGTTTGTTATGTATATAGAGGGCACTCATGGCCACCAATGAAGACTCTTTAGTACCAATGTTGCAGAAAAGGGGAAGTGGGTGGTTGGTGGAGCAGATCCAGTATTTTGGTTTCTTGAAAGCACTAAAAAATCGAAAATATTAGATTCATGTTAGGGGCGCTGTTTCGTTCATGCTGCCTCAGGGAAACCTAAAGTACTATATTGGCCCGTGATTTCAGGGTTCTGAAAGGAGTCCTGATACATGGCCTTCAGCTGAGGATTGTCGCTGCAAAGACCAGGCTAATCAAGTTGACTGGGGATATAAAACAAGGGAAACATCCTTTAATAATGAATAATGGCACAGATATCAGGCCACAGTTCCAATTCTAACTGTGCTGGAAGTACAGAGGAGCAGGAGAAAACTACCAAGCCGAAAAAAAAAAAAAGCATTCCATGGTTTAATTAGAGAATTTTTTTTTGTGTGTGAAAATTGGCCTTTAAGTGACAGCCTCTGCTTTCTCAGTGTGTTTCTCTTTTTCTCACCCTCCTGCACTCCTCTCTTTCTCTTTCCCTTCACTGTCTTCTATCCCACTACAGGTGGTGAAAGTGAAGCCAAATGATAAAGATGCAAAGATGAAGTACCAAGAATGCAACAAGATAGTGAAACAGAAAGCATTTGAGCGTGCCATTGCCAGCGATGAGCATAAGCGCTCTGTGGTAGACTCTCTGGATATAGAAAACATGAGTGAGTTCTGAGCATCCATGGCTAGAGGCGCTGTATGTGAGGGGGTGGGTCCCAACAGCACACAGACAGAGAGAGGGCTGTGTGTCTCATGAGTCTGCAGGCATTAGTGATTAGATGTGTATCTGTAGGTTGTAGAGATACATATGTATGTGTATTTAGAGGACCTATGGCTGGGAAATGGGGACTGTTTTGAATGAGTGGTCATTTAATCCCCCCAAGAGTCTATAGAAGGCATGACATTCTTGGGAGGTGGGGAAGGTGCACAACAAATCAAAGTAAGGTATACACAAAAAGTAGCACATATGAGTTTATCTTGTTGGGCAGACTGGATGGACCATGCAGGTCTTTTTCTGCCATCATCTACTATGTTATGTATGTATGTGCAATAGATTCACAAAGTCTAAAGGGATAAGGCTCTGTGTGCTTACCCATGGGAGTTGGGGCACTGTGTGTGTGTTCTGGAGATCCAGGAAGCAGGGTTGTTATGTTTGAGCACCTAGACATCTGCTTACATGTATGTGTGGTGGGGGTAGGTAAATGCTGCACTTAGTAGCAGTTTTCATCTCCTCTGTGCCTGTTTCCCAGTTGAACTGATCTGTGCACCTGTGCCTTCCTCTTGTTTGTTGTCTACCCCATTTGTCATGATGAACAGCAATAGAAGATGAGTACAGTGGTCCCAAACTGGAAAACGGGAGTGTGACGCTAAAGTTTATGAAGGATTTAATGCAGTGGTACAAGGACCAGAAGAAACTTCACAGGAAATGTGCTTATCAGGTACTGCAGACTCCAGCAGGATTATTCTATGAGGAATGGATAATCATCTTTGTAGAAATCACTGGTGAAATCACTAGAACCTCATATTCAGTTGTGAAGGCTGCATCTCCACAATGGCATGTGGCAGAAGCCTTCTATGAAAGGGCTGGGTGAGTAGTACAGAATCTGCATTATAATCTCCAGGAGGTGAGACTTTATAATGTGTGCATCCTGGGGAGGGGCGATGACAAGACCTTCAGATGTTCCACATTATGTTTCCCTAGAATTTTGTTTCAGGTAGTAAGAACATCAAGCTCAAGGGTTGTGGAATGAGGCTTATAAAGGGGTTAGATTGAGGAATAATCAGGAAAGTTTTCTTCACATCAAGATCTGACCCAATCATTAGGCAAAACTAGGTAGTTTGGGGGTGGTTGAGGGAGGGTAGCAAAGAGTAGCCATGGTTTAAAATCTTGAGCCATGCAAACTCAAAGAACCATCAATGTACTTTTACCTGTAGGGGAGGGTGTGCAACTTCAGTATTTAAAAGTATGATGTCTTTTTTGAGGGGAGGCAGATTAAGGACTTGAAATTAAATTGAGGAGGGGGTGTAAGGCTGAAGGTTCCCTTAGAGCACCCAATACCTTTGCGCCAGCCCTGAAAAAGTGAAGTAGGGGAATGAAAGAGGGTCCTTAGTGGTGGGAGAGTGAGGGTTAAACCTGGGATTGACATGGAGGATCCTTGTCGGTGGGGGAGTGAGGGGCAAAGCCTGGGAGAATTGAGGGGTCTTGACAGTGGGGGATTATGAAATAGTCTAGGATGACTAGAGGATCCTCAGAAGTGGAGGAGCAAGTGGTAAAGCTTAAGAGACGGCATTCAAACAAAGAGAATGAGTTAAGACTGGAGTCTTGAGATCTTTATCTGCCAGTTGCTTTTTTCTTTTTCATCATTTCCCTGGCAGGCAGATGAACAAAAGCCCCGCGCTGTTCCAAACAGCGCTCTAAAATAGCGCTTGAACAGCGCGGGGCTTTACCGCACCGATGATCAGAGATAATGCATGCAAATTTAAGCAGCACAATTATCTCTGATCATGGGGTAGAAGTGCGGGTGAATTGTGCCTGAGCATGCGGTCAGCACAATCCTCCCGCACTTGTTTGACAGGACTGGGCTGTCAAAGCCCAAACCTGTCAAACACAGGGGCTGGAGGTCCATGAGACCACCAGGCCCTGACTACCCCTGCCCCGAGCAACGGGGGCTGAAGGTCCGGTGGACCTCCGGTCCCCCCCGGACGATCCCACCCCCCATGTTCAGGGAGGGCTGGAGATCCGGTGGGTCTCCAGCCCCCCAAAACCCCTAGAAAATGGTCCCTGGTGGTCTAGTGGCCGCCAGCCAACCCCCCCCCCCCCCCCCCCCCAGCGTTGTCTGACAATCCCTGGTGGTCCAGCGTAAAAGACAGCCCTCTCCCGGCCCCCCTAAGTTGGAGGAGGGAGGTAGCCTGCCTCCCTCCTGTTCCTTGGGTTGACGCCGCCGCAAAATGGCGGTGTCCAGCACCGCCCAGTGCATCCTCGGATGCGCTGGGCGGGGCTACAGACCATATATTTATTTTGTTACATTTGTACCCCGCGCTTTCCCACTCATGGCAGGCTCAATGCGGCTTACAGGTACTTATTTGTACCTGGGGCAATGGAGGGTTAAGTGACTTGCCCAGAGTCACAGGGAGCTGCCTGTGCCTGAAGTGGGAATTGAACTTAGTTCCCCAGGACCAAAGTCCACCACCCTAACCACTAGGCCACTCTTCCACTCCAGTATAAAGGAATTGCTCCCTTATATTGTCTGTAGCTCCGCCCAGCGCATCCCAGGATGCATTTTGCAGCAGCTTCAACCCAAGGAAGAGTTGGGGGTGGGCTGGAGGTCTGCCGGACCTCCAGCCTCCCCCCCCCCCCCCCCCCCCCCGGTCGCTCGCTGGGTGGGAGGGGGTTTAGCTGGCAGCCACTAGACCACCAGGGACCATTTTCTGGGGTTTTTTTTTTGGGGGGGGGGGGGGGGGGGCTGGAGACCCACCGGATCTCCAGCCCTCCCTGAACTTGGAAGGGGGGTTGGGATCGTCAGGGGAACCGGAGGTCCACCGGACCTCCAGCCCCCTGTTGGCACTTGGCAGGTTTGCTTTGGGGGGGAACGGGGGCCTGCCAGCATGCAACTGCATGCTGTACAGAGCTCACCATTCCTCCTCAATGATCTGCAAACCCTAACGCCAGCTCGGAGCTGGCGTAGGGTTTGCCGCGGCCAGTGACCCAAATTTTGGTGTGCTGGCCTCTGATCATTGGCGATGAATGCGCTGAGCCCTGTTTAGCATGCATTTGCATGCTACTTGCGCAAAGAGCCCCTGAGCGCGTTGTTTCTAATCACGGGGCGGTAGCAAACGCCGGCGCTAGTATGGCGCTAACAGCCTCTAGTGCCGGCGTTTGCTTTTGATCATCTGCCTATGGGTATTTCCTTATCCCTCTGCCTGATCCTTAATCACCTTTAGGTAGTAACACAGTTATTGTCTATTGTATTAATTCTCCTCTTTCCCTGGAGAGAGAGCATGCCATTCATGAGACTGATAGTCAAATGACTTGTTGATTAACTGGAAAATTCTAATTTGTTTAAATTTAACCATTGGAGGAGTAGGCATACCGGAGGCACAGCTAACTTTTTAACTGGATAGACCTGATATTCAATACTGTGGTTAAAGCAGGGCTCAAATCCCAGGCTTCAGGTTACCATGATACCTAAAAATTACACCTTGTAGCCCAGAATTGACTGCCGCCATCACTACGGAAGAAACAGGTCGTCTTCACCTGCACGTGTGGCTCTGATTAGATTAAGCTGCACAATGCAGAACTCTGGTGCAAGTTTCTTGTGTTGTTTGAGACTGTAAAACTTGCGCTGGACCTCTGTATGGTGCAGCATAAAACTAATGCTCTTGGTCCAAAATACAGCTGCATGAAAATGAGTTAATTGCTAATATGTTCCCTGAATTAAAAGCACTACATTGGCTGCCAGTATGGCAGCAGATCCAATTTAAAGTTTGCATCTGGATATCTGAGGTGTTACAGGAAGTTTTGCCTCCATCTAAGAGAACTACTGGATTAGTATGTACGAGGGCTTTCTCTGTGGTCTAAGGGGGCTTAGTTGGGGGTGTCAGGGTTACATGTTCCAAGGGTGGTGAGATGCTATGCCAGTATATTCTCAGTGGCTGGCCCATTACTGTGGAATATAGTGCTAAGTTGCTTGTATGGAGAGCAAAGCTACACTCCAATTTCAAAGACTTTTTGAAGGCACATCTATTTAGGGAAAATTTTGGATAATCTGTTAGGAGAGGGAATGTCTGATTTCAGGGATGGAGGGATTTGTGTCTTCTAGTACCTGATTTAATGTTATGAATATTTGGTTGACATATGCCTTAATGATTTTATTTTTCCTGGGCGAAATGTAAATTTTAATAGATAAATCGGGAGATTAGTACTTATGGGTCATGGAACTTTAGGCACAAAATTGGAATATTAGCATTCAATGTGTATTAGCCATTTGAAATCTGATATTAAGAGTCTCTTGTAAGACTTGGTTTTCTGTAAAGTGTTGATTGATTTCTTTAATAAAGATTTCTTAAATAAAAATTGGGAGAGCAGCAAATAGTGAAAAGCTGTGGTTTTTTTTTCTTTTTTTGCAGTGACAATAGATAGTAGTGGTAGTTGGAGTTGGGGGAGATGAGATGATACTTATTTGGGAGGGGGGGGGGGGGTTGGGACTGCTGGGGAGAGAATCGGGTGAGAGCAGGGTGCAGGAGGATGAGAGAGACTAGTGGGAACCCCGGCCATGGTGATAAGATGAAGCAAAAAGGCAGTTGCATCAAGCACATCTATCAGGTCACCAGCATGCTGCTTTTAGCTTGTTTATGGTAGGGAGTGGAGGAAGAGCTGCTGGCATTCTGCAGTGGTGTTTTAAGGCCATGATAACAGAATGTAAATTAGGCCCTAAAGGAACTGTGGTGGACTAGCAGGGGTGGCAGCTGTGGGAGTGGTCTCAATTGTGTTTCCTAAGTTTTTGAGCTGGCCTGTAGTTTAAAGAACATTTGTCAAGACATTGGGTTAAAGATAACCAGCTATGTCTGAGAAATGCCTGTAGTAAATTTGACCGGATAAAGAATCTGGTTAACTTTAGCCAGATGTATTCAGAACCAGTGACTTAGCTGGTTAAAGTTTACTGGTTATGTTTTCTGAATGCAGCAAACCAAGAAGCGGGAAAAGGAAGAAGGTTTAACAGGTGATGGGATGAACAATCAAACTTTATTGCTGCAATACATAAGATTCAACATGGCACTGATGTACTTGCTTCAGGAGTCTGATGCTGTTGAATTTTGCAGGACTAATAATGATTCAGCCAATGTCTTGAAGGTCTTGAAAAAGACCGTGCATAAGATGGTGATTCACTTTCCAAACTTTAAATAGTTCTGAAGGTGAAAATGCTGGCAGGACATGCTTAGTGCAGATTAATCGTTTTCATGCAAAATTCAACAGCGTCAGGCATGTCAGTGCCAAAACGTGGTGCTATGTTGAGTCTTCTGTATTACAGCAATAAAGTTTGATTGTTCATCCCATCACCTGTTAAATCTTCTTCCTTTTTCTGCTTCTTGGTTGCTGCTGCTACCCCAAGGGACTTGTTTATGTTCAGTTACCTTTGGGTTTATGTTTTCTGAATATCAACCCTCATATTTTGCATTCCCTGAACTCATTGTTTTCTCTAATTGGTCCCTCTGCTGCTTAGTCTTCCCTCTGTCTGCTGCCCTTGATCTCTCTTCCACTTGGGGCTCAATCTTTCCCTTTTCTGTCTTTGGATAGATTTTGGTGCAAGTGAAGGAGGCCCTATCCAAGCTACCCAGCCTCGTGGATACCATATTAAAAAAGGTGCGTATTTGTCTGCATTATGAATTTCTCTTATTAGAACAAGCAGTGTGATTGTAGACAGTGCACTGTGAGACGTACACAGCACTATGCACTTCATTGAGAGATGGGCTAAACAAATTACTAAAAACGAAAATCCTTATATTCCACTCCAGGTGTTTTATTTGTACATCTTTTACTAATTATTCAAACCACATTTGGAGACTTTTTTATAAACCATCTTCAAATGTAAAACACACTTTTTAAATTAGGTGCGTGTGTGGTGTAAGCCAGCGTGTACTTTACAGTAAGTATTTACAGGGGCGGAGTTAGGGCAAAGTATGGGCAGAGTCATAATGTACATGGATATTTTATAAAATATATGTGCACTGATTACTAACATACCTGCTCTTGAGCTGGTGTAAAATCCGCATCTTTGTTCAATTTCTGCAGGATTTGCTCTTATTTTATAAAGTCACGCAAATAGGTGCTTATGTGCATCTATAAAATATGTTAAAAAACAGGTGCCTTATTATGAAATTACACAGTGTACAGGAAGAAATTAATTATTTTTAGCAATCAATCCAAGGGAATCCTTAGTTCTCTGCTTTATGCCTTCAGCATTGGGGTATGCAACTGAGTTTTTAATGACTTTATAGTATGAAGCATTTTCCCTTATTACCGGTGAGATCTCCTGCTGCCCCTTTGTAACTTTTTTTTTTTGCTGCTGGGGATGGAAGAGTCCTTCGCACCTTCTTTGTTGCATAGCTGCTAGCCTCTGTCCCCTTTCTAAAACTTTGCTCATCATGTTTGTGGGAATTTGTCTTTTCCCCACAATTCTATTCCTGTTTTCCCACCTTTATTTTCTTTACTGTGTTCCTTCATGTTTTTCTTCCTTTCCTCCCCCAATTACCTCTCTTCCTTTCCTGTGTACTCTTTCTTTCAGACAGAGAAAATTACCATCTGCGGAGACACCCATGGCCAATATTTTGATTTATTGAATATATTTGAATTGAATGGACTTCCATCAGAAACTAATCCATATGTATCCTTTCCTATGGGTGGCAGTTGTTCTCTGCTTTCAGTATTGTTGTGGTTTCTTTTTAGTAAATGTATAGCTGATCTTTTTTTTTGGGGGGTGGGGGGGGGGGGGGGAGATTAGGTCAACATTCACCTCTGTAGCTAGAAATGACTTCAGAGCGCTGGATAAGACCAGACGATAGGTGGACTAAGGATCAGGAGGAGGAGAAAGATTGGGTGGGTGAAACCAACAGTTAAAGGATGGTGAAAGCCAACAGTTGGCAGACTGAACAAGACTGTGGAACAGGGGTGAACTTATAGATCTGGAAGTGGTGTGATATCAGGAAACGGAAGAAGCTGACAGTTGAAAACATGAGTAGGACACCACATTTGGGGTGGAGATAGGCTGATGGTTGGGGGGGGTGGGAAATGAGTAGAGTCAGCAATTAGGGCTGATAGGCAAATGAACAAGATGATGAGGGGAAGATGAAGGTTGAGGGAATGAGTAATATGAAGAGTGAGTAAGGCCATTAGTTAGGGCACAGAGAGGCTAACAAGTGAGAGACAGTTTGTGGGGAGTCTGACAATTCAAGGTGTTTGACTAGCATTCAGGGCCAGAGGGAGGAAGGTGAGTGAGCGCAGCAGTTGAAAAGAGGTGTAGGATTGGTGACTGAACAAAACCAATAGTTGGTAGAGAGGGAATGCATTGACTGATTGTGCCCATGTCTCAAGAGCTGCAGGCCTTTTCCTGAGATGCTTTACAGATATTTAATGGTGATTTTGTAGACCGTGGATCCTTCTCTGTGGAGGTGATATTAACACTTTTTGGATTTAAACTGCTATATCCTGACCATTTCCATCTCCTTCGAGGTATGTGACATCTCTTCATTCTTTGTCATCTATCTTCCTCTCTTCTTTCTATCCTCTCATTAGAGAGCCATCACATAGAGCCTCCCCTTTTTTCCTGTTAGGGGCCATCAAGTATGACTTCCCATAGTTTACTTTCTTTCCCTGATATAAGTCAGACTTCTTTAGTGTCTGGCTGGACTAGTCTGCACAAGTGGGTCCGTATTCCCTTCCTACCAGCAGACAGAGGTAGAGGAACTTGTACCTAGTGACATCAATGGTATAAGAATTGGTGCTCTTCGATGATAAAACTACCATATTTTCTCTACTTCTAGCAGATGGTGGGTTGTCTAGGTGGGTGCACCTGATCCCAGGCCTATCTCCCAACTGTGCAGGCTAAGGCTGCACCACTTGGTAGAGCCCAATGGCCTTGCTCCCAGGACTGTCAAGCTAAGGACCTGCCCTGCTAAACTTTAGCTCCACAGCCCCAGGTCATCACCCATGGCGGATAACTTGCTGAGTTGCTCAGTTCCTATGGGGCCCGTTCAGTTGGGAGTGTAAATTTCCGTCCTCCAATCCCTCCCTCCTCCCCCAGTCCATCCTCCCACATCCTTTGAGGGTACCGTCCTGGGCTCCCTGCAGCTCCACAGAGCCTTTCAAAAACAAAAAAAAATCTGGCCAGGCTGCCTGGATAGTACTCCTCTCCTATAGCAAAATAAAGTTATTTAAAAAAGAAATAAGGGAGTGGCCAAGATGGCGCCGACATGCTGAGAGGAGCGAGACTGCCTGGTATGGATTGCTGAAGTTTCCTCATTTCTTTTCCTGGTTCTCCTGTTATGCCTCATACTAAGAGAAAGGGGATAGTAAGGTCTTTACCATTACCTGCCCTTCCTCCCCGATACAGCAAACTCTAGACAGCTTTGCACTCCGGTGCCCACAGATCAACACCAGAGGGGGTTCTGCTTTGAGCGCTGAGAGGAGGAACCTTGACGCTCCAGGAACATGACAAAGCTTTCACCTCCGGAAGCCGAAATACCACCATACCCCGCTGTGACGTGGGAAGAGAAGTCTGGACCCAACCTTGCAGAATTTGCTCAGATTGGTGCCAGTGGCAATGGCTTTTCCTTGGAGCATTCAGTGGGCGGTACTTTCGACCTTGGATAGGAAGGGATTGTTGAACCCTCCCATGGTGGTTATGCTAGACACCCTCTGGCAGGCAATTGAGAGATTGAATTCTTTGGTTACAAAGGCAATTCAGGAAACTGTGAACCTTGTTTCTACAGTGGAGTAGCTCTCCAAGTCAATGGATAAATTAAAGCAGGACTTTAATGGTCAGGTACAAAAGTCTCAAATTGATATTTCCAATATTAAGGATAACATGGCAGCAGTTATGAAGGATAATTTGATTAGAACAAATTGAAAATTATAATAGACGTTTAAATTTGAGGATACAAAATTTTACAAGGCCTGTTGGCGTCCTCCCAGTAGAATTGTTTAAGAAATACCTAATTGAAAATGTAAAGATTTCCTCTCAAAATATTCCTCCTATAAATAAGTTATATTTTCTCCCCATGAAAAAGAAGATAGGGGGGTCTCCTGAAGATTGGAACAGGCCTAGGAGGAGGAGAAATTTAATGATCTAAGAGACATTTCCTTGATTTTAGAAGACTCGTTATCAGAAGTAACTAATAGGGTTACACTATTGGTTTCATTGGTATTTGAGGAAGATTTCAACGCGATTTTGAAGTTGTATTTTAAGAATGCCCATCAAACGTTCTGTGGACAGACGTTATGGATAGACAAAAAATTTTTTGGACATGAGAGAAGAAGTAAAGACTCTGGAGGCTAATTTTTTCTAGCTTATCCCTGTAAATATATTGTGAAATGTTTGGTAGTAAAATATGTTTTCTTTGTACCAGGTCAGCTTAGAGCTTTTATAGACCTGAAGAGGGTGACTGTGAAGTAATATCTGTTTAATAGGCTGTATATGTAATATAGCTGTGGGTAATGGGCTTGGGCTTTACTTGTTAATCTTCTACTAATTTGATTTCCCGCATTTTATTTGCCACTATCCCATTATTGGTGGTCTAAGGAAGGGATAAATACATCATACTTTCTTGAAAATATTTTTTCTTTTCTTACTCTGTATAAGAGAATATGTTGTATTTCTCCTAGTGTTTCATGTAACAAGTTTATTGCTTGTGTAATATAAATAGAATAAATAAGAAAGAAAAGAGAGAAAAAGAATCGATTGATGAGATGAGGAACAAACCCATACCCAAGAGCTAAGCAAGAGGGACAGCAGCAGGAGCTGTACTGCCTGTGGGAGCCAGTGGCTCCCTCTGTCCACAGTGCAATGGGCTGTTTCTGACATTGGTACCACCCCTGGGATGGAGGAATTCCCCCAGTGACACCTGATGCTGCTTCTCCGTGGCATTGGGACCCACAGTCTTGATTACTTTGGCAGGAACTGCATCCAGTTATGATCCTGCTGCAATTTCTGTGCGGTTGGAACAGTCTGGGCCCCCATCAGGGCTTGAGGGAGGGTGTTGAGGCAGTGGCCCTTTACCAGCCTGGAGCTGGGGGGGCCCCTAACTTGGATTGGCTGTATCAAGTCATCCTGCTAGTTAAACAGGTGCTAAAAGATGCAGGAGTGACCTGGACTGGTGGGAGATTCTTTGACCTCAGGCAGCAGGGAAGAGGTGGGGATCCTCTTGGGAGGGAGTAGCCTAATGGTTAATGCAGTGGGCTGAGATCATGAGGAACTAGGTTCTATTTCCACTGGACAAGTCACTTAACCTTCCATTGCCCCATGTAGAAAAAAATACCTTAGATTGTGAGCCCATTAGGAATCAAAGGAGTACCTACATATAACGTGTACAGCGCTGCGTACATCTAGTAGCGCTATGGAAATAAATAGTAGTACTCTTGGACTCCCAGCCCTTAAGATTCTCAGGATTAGATGCCAAACAGCCTCCCCTAGGTGAGGAGGAGCGCTCACCTGTGATTTGCCAGTGGGAAGAACTTTCCCACCTCATTGATTCAGTGTCTGAGACTCAGGGCTGTCCTTGGTCTCTTCCTCAGAGCCCTCCAAGAGACACTGTGTACTGGAGGGCCTCTCGGGCACCCCCAAGCATTTTCCACTCCCCAAGGTCCTCTGTCACATGATGGTGGAGTGGGAGGCTCCAGATGGGGCTCTCTGAGGTTTGAATATACCTTGGAGGAAAGGAGAAACAGGGATGACATGATACAGACATTCAAATATTTGAAAGGTATTAATCCGCGAACAAACCTTTTCCGGAGATGGGAAGGTGGTAGAACTAGAGGACATGATTTGAGGTTGGAGGGGGGCAGACTCAAGAGTAATGTCGAGAAGTTGAGAAGTATTTTTTCACGGAAAGGGTGGTAGATTCGTCGAATGCCCTCCCACGGGAGGTGGTGGAGATGAAAACGGTAATGGAATTCAAACATACGTTGGATCTACAGAATCTTAGCGGAGATTAGGTGGCGACACCGGTAATTGGAAAGTAAAACCAATGCTGGGCAGACTTCTACGGTCTGCGCCCTGATCGTGGCTGAATAGATATGGATGGGCTGGAGTGTAAATTTTAAGGGGTTTCAATGTTAGCTTCAGAAATTTTAGTACAGGAACAGTGCTGGGCGGACTTGTACGGTCTGTTTCCTGAGAAAGGCAGGGACAAATCAAACTCGGGTATACATTTAAAGTAGCACATACCATGTAAAATGAGTTTATCTTGTTGGGCAGACTGGATGGTCTGTTCAGGTCTGTATCTGCCATCATTTACTATGTTACTATGTGTGTCTCCATTGGGTAATTTCCCAGAGGGGGTGTTCTTTATGGATGGAGGTTTGGCCTTTGAGATGCATGATAAGAAAGTGAAGCAAAAGCTCAAGCTGGCCGCCTCCTTCCCAACTATTGCTGTGCAGGCTTCTGTGTGGGGGTTGTATGGCCAGGGCTGTGTGCGTTAGTTGCAGCATGTGCTGGAGTCCCTGGAAGTGGCTCGGCCAGAGTCTGGGATGGCCTTCCTGGCGGATGTCCTGTACAATCTGTTGCGAATAGCCTCTTGTTTGGTGGCCTGGAGGTGGCTTTGGTTACATCACTGGGTGTCAGATGGGACCCCTAAGAAATAGCTCAGCTTCCTTCTGGGGGCCAGCTCTTTGAGGAGGACCTCGGGTATACATATAAAGTATCACATACCATGTAAATGAGTTTATCTTGTTGGACAGACTACTACTACTACTTATCATGTCTGGATGGTCTGTACAGGTCTTTATCTGCCGTCATTTACTATGACCTAGAAAAACTGGTTTATGACCTGGGAGAGGCTTGCCCTCTCAGGTCTCCAGAGTTGTGTGAAAAAGATTCCCAGCAGTCCTTGGCAGGCAAGATCCACCCTAGAGAAAGAAGCCACTTTTTGTGTGGATAGGCAGCAGTCTGGCCCCGCTCCAGTGCTGGTAGACCCTTCAAGTCTGGGTCCTTTCATGGTCCCAGAAGGACTGGTGAATCTTAGGGACTCCCGTATTTTTGGGGGGCCTGGAGCTGCCAAATGAAGGTGCACCAGGCCCCTCTTTGGCTTGGATCAGGGACACACTAGCTCTCTTCAGTCATGAGTGGACTGTTGTGACCTTGGACCAGTGGGTACTTAAGGTAATCAATCAAGGCTGCGCCCTAGAATTGGTTTGTTTGGTGCCTGATGTCTTTTTGGTTTTCTTCTGTGGATCACCTACAAAGCACCAGGCCATCTCGGCCACACTCAAGCATCTGCTGGCCCTTAGTACAATAGAACTGGTGCTGCCTGCAGAAAATGGCCTAGGCTGATATTGTATTTTAATTACACTTAATTACTTTCTAAGAAGCAAACACTAAATAAATCACACAATATACCATTTAATCTTAGGGCTCTTTATATTAATCTATTACCCGTAGTACCTTAAGTTTTAATTAAACACAATATACTAAGATGCAGACAGCAGTCCAGCAGCGAGAGGGGTGCTCTCCAGTCTTCGCATTGAGTGTCACATGTATGATTATCTCTCGTTGTCAAGAGGTTATATGTGTGCTTGATGCACAGAGCTACTAGCTCTCAGAGAGCAAGTCTGTTCTCTTGAGGCTAGAGTAGCAAACTTGGAAGAGCTGAGGGAGACAGACAGGTACATAGAGGAGGCCTACAGAGATGTTGTAGAGAGTCCCACCTCCAGTCTGGCAGCCCCTGTGCTGCCTTAGAGGAGGGAGGTGAAGTAAGAAATAATTCTGTAGCCAGGACCTGCCCACCAGGGGATGCAATATCCTCTTGCACCAAGGATGTGTCTTCATGAGCTTCTGCCCAGGAGGGAAGGGTTAGGACAGCTGTTACAGTTGGTGATTCGATCATTTGGCATGTAGATTGCTGGGTTGCTGGTGGGCATGAGGATCGCCTGGTCACTTGCCTGCCTGGTGTGAAGGTGGCGGACCTCACGAATCACCTAGATAGTACTTTAGATAGTGCTGGGGAGGATCTAGTTGTGTTGGCACATATGGGTACCAATGACTTAGAAGAATGTGGGAGGGAGGTTCTGGAACTCAAATTTAGGCTCTTAATTAGAAAGCTGAAATTCAGATCCTCCAGGGTAGCATTTTCAGAAATGCTCCCTGTTCTGCAGGCAGGACCCAAGAGGCAGGCAGAGCTCCACAATCTCAATGCGTGGTTGAGACAATGGTGCAAGGATGAGGCATTTCGATTTGTTGGGAACTGGGCAACATTCTTGGAAAGGATGGGCTCCACCTTAACCAGAATGGAACCAGGCTGCTGGCGCTAACTTTAAAAAAAAGCAAATAGAGCAGCTTTTAAACTAAAATGGGGGTGGGGGGGGGCAGGCGTTATTCGCCCGAGAGTGTAGGTTTGGTGTTGCGTATCATTGAAGGATACTATTGAAACAGGATCTTTAGAAAATCCTGATAGAGAGGTTTTCATAATGGTGAAAGAAAGCCAGAAGTATCTAATGGGAGAACAGAGTAAAGGATACAAGCTATCCCCGTCAACTTCAAAGCAGCTTGTAGATGCAAGGAAAAATCACAATTTGAAGTGTCTGTATACAGATCTAGACGCCTAAAATATGAGATGAGAAAGTTGGAGTATATAGTACTAAATGAAGATGTAGATATATAGACATTCAGAAATCTGGTGGAAGGAGGACAATCAATGAGACACTGTTATCAGAGTACAAATTATATAGTAATGATAGAGTGGATCAAATTGGAGGGGGGAGTCAAACAAAATAAACATTCTACATGAAACAGATAGCATGGTGTATCCTTGTGAATAGATTCCTATGCGTGAAAGGAAAGAGTATACTAGTGGGGTTGTACTGCTGTCCACCAGGACAGAACGAACAGACAGATGAAGAGAGATTTTCCAGGAATTAGGAAAGCAGGCAAATTGGGCAATATTATAATAATGGGTGACTTCATTACCACACTCAAAGGAATCAGAATTCAGTCACAACCTAAATACAATTATATTCTCCTAGTGTATCTGATAATGAAGGGACTGATTAATTAGTTTCAAAATTGGTGGAGAAAAAAGACCGTCAGTGAAAAAAAGTACACGTTAACCACAAGGCAAAACCTTCAAAAGTGGTGGCTCACATTAATTATCGGTCATAAAAAAACTCCACGTTCAATTAAGATTACTGAAAAAAAAAAAGTCAATGAAAATACCCCAACAATACAAAATCTAAAGAACAGAAGAAAGTTCTCAGAAAGAAGAAGGTCCAGTCATTTCAATGTGAACCAATACAGCTTCATGAATACTTATCTGTTCAAGTTAACATGTTCCAACAGGGTTTCCCTGTTTTGCTTAACAAGCTGCTTCAGGGGAAAAGGGCCATCAATGATGAAAAACACTGGACTGGAACATTGAAATCACCTGGACTGAATGCTATACCCCCAGGGTACTGAAAGAATTCAAACATGAATTGCTGATCTGCAGTTAGTGATCTGTAACCTGTGTTAAAACTGTCTGTAGTACCTGAAGTTTGGAGGGTGGTCATTGTAACGCCGGTTTTTAAAAAGGGTTCCAGGTGTGGTCCAGGAAATTACTGACTGGTAAGCCTGACTTCAGTACCGGGAAAATAGTGGCAACTATTATAAAGAATAAAATTATGAACATGTAGACAAACATGATTTAATGGGACAGAGTCAGCATGGGTTCAGCTAAAGTCTTGCCTCACCAATTTTTTTTCTTTGAAGGTGTGAATAAACATGTGGATAAAGTTGAGCCAGTTGATAGTGAATCTAAATTTTCAGAAAGCTTTTGGCAAAATTCCTCATAAGAGACTCCTGAGAAAATTAAAAAGTCATGGGATAGGAGGCAGTGTCCTTCTGTGGATTAGGAATT
Source organism: Microcaecilia unicolor (assembly GCF_901765095.1). NCBI lineage: Eukaryota > Metazoa > Chordata > Amphibia > Gymnophiona > Siphonopidae > Microcaecilia > Microcaecilia unicolor. Next base: position 160,215,336 of record NC_044041.1, read on the forward strand.
GGTTAGTGGACAGCAAACAGGGTAGAGTTAAATGGCCATTTTTCTCAATGGAGGAGGGTGAATAGTGGAGCGCTACAGGGATCAGTACTGGGACTGGTGCTATTTAACATTTATAAATGATCTGGAAATTGGGACAAGTGAGGTGGTTAAATTTGCAGATGATACAAAACTATTAAAAATTGTCAAAACACATGCAGACTGTGAAAAATTGCAGGAAGACCTTAGGAAACTGGAAGACTGGACATCCAAATGGCAGATGAAATTTAATGTGGACAGCTGCAAGGTGATGCACATTAGGAAGAATAATCCAAATCATAGTTACCTGATGCTAGGAAACACCTTAGGATTCAGCACTCAAGAAAAAGATCAAGGTGTCATTGTAGACAATACGCTGCAATCTTCTTCCCAGTGTGTGGTGGCACAACCAAAAAAGCAAACAGGATGCTAGGAATTATTAGGAAAAGGATACAAAATAAGACCAAGAATAATATGCCTCTGTATTGCTCCATGGTGTGTCCTCACCTTCACTATTGCGTTCAATTCTGGTCACCATATCTCAAAAAAGATATAGCAGAATTAGAAAAGGTTCAAAGAAGAGCGACCAAAATGATAAAGGGGATGGAACTCCTCTCAAATGAGAAAAAACTCAAGAGGTTAGTGCTCTTCAGCTTGGAAAAGAGACAGCTGAGGGGGATATGATTGAGGTCTATAAAATCCTGAATATTGTAGAGCAGGTAAAAGTGAATCGATTTTTCACTCTTTCAAAAAGTACAAAGACCATGGGACAGTTGATAACATTACATGCAAATACTTTTAAAACAACTAGGAAGAAACGTTTCTTCACCCAAAGAACAGTTAAGCTCTGGAACTTGCTGGCGGAGGATGTGGTAATAGTGATTAGCGTATCTGGGTTTTAAAAAAGGTTTGGACAAGTACCTGGAGGAAAGGTCCACAGTCTGTTATCGAGATGGACACAAGGGAAAGCCGCTGCTTGCTCCTGGATTGGTAGCATGGAATGTTGCTATTAGTTGGGTTTCTGCCAGGTACTTGTGACCTGGAGTTGCCACTGTTGAAAGCAGTATAGTGGGCTAGATTGGTCTGACCCAGTATGGCATGTTCTTAAAGAAAGGAAACACCTTCTGGCCCATCCTCAACAAAGGGGTCAATGCGTGTCTCAAGTTTACCTGCTTTCACAACAAGTTGTTGCCCTTGGTGATTGCCTCAGTCCATCAGGAGACTTCCTGACCACCTTGGAGCTATTGGAGACCTACCTGCTCATTCACATCAGGGCAGATCACAAGCATTTCTGCAATTTTGTGTCCTGAGTCTGCTTGTCCAGTTTTGGGCCTTCTCATTCAATCTGGCAACAGCCCCACACACTCTCTCCAAGGTAATTGTGATGGTGGCAGCTCATTTGTCCTGCCAGGGCATCTTGGTCCACTCTTGCCTGCATTACTGGCTCATGGAGGCAAATTCCACAGCTGTCACGATTCAGGTGATTCAGTTGCTAGAGCTTCTGGAATGGGTGGTGAACCACACCAAGAGTCATCTGTCTCCGGCACAGGATTATGGAGTACCAGAGGATACAATTCAGCACAGCATCCCTTATCATTTATAATTTAATAAAACTTGCTATACCGTCCAAGCTGACTTCCAGATCTGGGCAGTTTACAGGGCAAATTCTGATAGGAAAGAGTCACAGTAGACATCTATTCAATCATGCTAAGGGTAGGGCAGGGAACAGGGACAAAGAGAGGGCGAGTAGGGGGAGGGAAAAAAGTGGAGGATAAAATAAAGCAAATACCAGATAATAGTAACAGAGATTAAAAGCCAGAGAAACCGATGCCAAGCCCTTGTCGCCTTACCATAGAGTTGAATTCTTGTTGGAAGAACCAAGCTTTTAGTGCTTTCTTGAAATTTTAAAAAGTTGATTCTGATCGAATAGACAGGGGGAGAGATTTCCTTTGAAAGCACTAGCAAAGAAAAAGGCGAGATGACGAGTAAATTCGAGCTGGGCAGTTTTTGAATTGGGAAAGACTAACCAGTGATTGCTTATGGAGTGGAGAAGACAGGTGGGGAAATAAGGGATGGCAAAAGATGCCAGATACTAGGGGAGACAAAGTCTAAGGGCTTTAAAAGTGAGGACAAGTAGCTTGAACATAATGCTTTTTTCGATTGAAAGCCAGTGAAAATTTTGCAGTAGTGAGGAAACGTGGTCAAATTTGTGAGCTTGACAAATGAGTTTTATAGCAGTGTTCTGAATTGATTGTAGTTTTTAAAGGCTTGACCGAGAGCATCAAGGTATATGATATTGCAGTAGTTGAGTCGAGTAACCTGTAAAGATAAAACTAGCAAGTGAAAGATATCTTGATCAAATAATCTGTGAGTGAAGCCAAGCTGGCGGAGTTCAATGAAACTAGTTTTGCAAAGGCTAGGTATTTGCAAGGAAAAGGTGAGTCCAGAATCTAATATAACTCTGAGGTATCAAAATGATTCTACAGGGTGGATTGTAGTGTCAGAGAGATTCAAAGTGATTTTGGGAACAGTTAAGCCACAGGTGACCCAACAAGCCACCGTCTTTTGCTTGATGAGAACTAGTCTATAGAACTGAGCTAGTTGGAAACTAAGATTAGGCTGTTTGGAGTGGGCCAGTAGAGGGGTTATAAGGGTTTGTTGGAAAGAGGAGCAGGATGTCGTCCGCATAGAAATGGAAAGAGATCCTGTGGTTTGAATGTGAAGCAAGCAGACTTAGAAATAAATTAAACAGCAATGGTGACAGGACAGACTCCTGTGGAACCCCACAAGTCAATGAACGTGGTGAAGCATTAGAAGAGGATGTGACAACTTTTTAAGAATGGTCAGAGAAAAACAAAGTGAACCCTGTCAAGACATCCCCAGCAATGCCTATAGAGGATAGATGTGATAGTAAGAGATTGTGACTCACTAAGTCAAAAGCTGCAGGAGATCAAATTACTAGAACCATGTGTTTGTCTAAGTGGGAATAGATTTTGTTAAGAACTGCCATGAGAACTGTTTCTCTGCAGTAATGAGGTCAAAATCTGGATTGTCTCAGGTGGAGAGCCAAGGTTTGTTCAGAGAAGGAAGATAACTGGGAAAAGACTACTTTTTCTAATATTTTGGAGATGAAACAGAGATTAGATATGGGGTGGTATATGCTTGTTGTAATTGATCTAGAGAAGGCTTTTTGAGAATAGGATGGACGATTGCAGTTTTCCAGGGAAGAGGTACCTGTCCAGTAGATAAACTTGTGTTGTAATATGGAGAATCTTAGGCAAAGGATTGAAAGCTGAAATGTTTAACCAAGCCGCGAGTAGCAGATCAAGAGAGCAGTTGGTGATGTGCATACCTGCAATAGTTTTTGACAAGGAAAGTTGAGTCTGGAGGTGGAGTGAAGACCACGAGGACTTGCCGAGATAGGGGGTATAGGGCTTGGTTTGCTTCTGTGTGCCAGTAACTAGTGGTGGCAAGAAGGAAGAGGCTGAGGAAGGGTCAGTGGCCTTCTGGGTTAAGGTTTGGCCCTTGAGAGGTGGCGCCTAACAAGATGGGGGTTTTCACCCATTGTCTTAACTGCTTTGCTGAAGGTCCACAAGTATTCCACTTCTTATGTGCACATCTGAAAGGTGTTTGAATGTTGGTGCCAGCAGCATGCCCTCTGGAAAGCCCAGATCCCAGAGGTGCTTAGCTTCCTGCAGCAGGGTGTTTGACCAGGGTTTAGCTCTGCACTCCCTCGAGGTTCAGCCTGCTACTTCTTATTAGAAGGGTAAGGCGCAAGGGGTGTCCCAGGCAGATCACGAGGATGGTGCATGATTTCTGAGGGGGTCGCTCATCTGCATCCTCACGTTTTTTCTGTTCTTTCCCTCTTGTGACATTGATACTTAACATTCTCTTGGGGCCTCCTTCCGAGCCCTTGAGGACCACTTCACTGAAGGATCTTACATTGAAGCTGGTTTTCTTGGTGGCTCTTTTCAAGCTCTGTCTTGCAGGGGTTGTTGTATCCCTTTTATGGAGTACTTTTTGTCCATCTGCATAGTTCCTTCTTTCTGAAGGTGATTTCTCTGTTCCATGTGAATCATGAAGTCTGTATGCCCTACTTTATTGGTCAGGGTTCAGACTCAAGGACCAGGAGACTCCATAAGCTGGATGTCTGCAAGAGTTATGCTTTGGTATTTGCAAGAGACGAATGATGTTCAGTGGCTCTCATAATGACCAGGCAGCATCTGAAGCTTTCATGGCTTACTGGATAAAGAGGTCACCTGTATTTGAAGCAACAAATAGGTTCCTCCAACTATGCAGATACACTTGACTTGGGCACAGGCAATGTCTTGGGGTGGAGGCTTGAGTGGTCTCGCCAGAGGATCTCTGCAGAATGGCAACTTGGGTCACCATTGGACTGACCCAGTATGGTCTGACCCAGTATGGCTACTGTTCTATTTCATTCTTTGACAAGCATTACAGATTGGATATGCTGAGTTGAATAAAGAATTTATTGCTGCAGTGGTTATGGGACAAGGGTGTGTTATATAGGACCTTCTGCTGCTTTGGCAAAGGCATACTGGAGTTATTCACAGAGCACCAGCCTTTATACGTGTAAGTGGCTCTTGAGTCAGTTTTCTGTACCTCCCTCTGCTGGTAGGAAGAGAGTACAATCCACTTGTGCAGACTAGTCCAGCAAGTAAAGGAAAGGGATTAAGAAATATAACTACATTTCACTGTTGCTTTTGTTCTCATTTCTTTAAAGGTGGATTATGCAGACCAGAGCTGCAGCTGGGCATAGAAACCAGTTTTAAATTATTGGGGCCAGTAATCAGAAGGGGGAAAATCCACTTAGAGCAAGGGGTCTCAACTGAATCCTTGAAACGCACCCAGCCAGTGAGGGTTTTCAGACTATCCATGATGAATAAGCATGAGAAATATGCTTGCACTACCTCCATTCTGTGCAAATCTATCTCATGCATATTCATTGTAGGTATCCTGAAAACCTGATTTGCATTAATGGAGGTACTGCGTGCAAATTTATCTCATGCACATTCAGCATGGATGTCCTGAAAAGCTGACTAATCTGAGGACTGGGTAGAGAACACCTGACTAAGAGTTAAGAAGATTTCCAGCCATCGTTTGGTTAGTCAGACCTCTGAATGTGTTTGGCTTTAAACTTCAAAAGATAGTGGGATATTGGTGCTGTCTGGTCCCTATCTCCCCCCAGTTTGCTTTCTTAGCCTTTTCCTAAATAGGTTAATTTTGGTCTAACATGAAGATGGTGAGTTCCCCTGATTTTGAAAACATAACGATTTGTGGTTTAACTCCAAAGTTAACCACAAGTGTGTGTGTTTTTCTTTTGGGAGTGGGGGTGTTATTTAACATTATTCAACGCATAACAATATCACTCAAATGCATGTGCTTACAGAATATAGAATGCATATATTGTTTTAAATGTCAACCCCATTCTTTTTATCCCAGATTTTTCCAGTTTCTTTAATTTATTTTTTTAAATTTATTTACCACCTGCAAGCCTGAGAGCTATTGAAGTGGTGTACGTTCAGGTACAGTGGGTATTTTCTCAGCTAAGACCTGCAGACCTGGTACATATGAACATCATCTGGCCAGTAGATGTGGCCATTGTATAAGTCTGAGACTTTCTCCAACCTAGCTGCCGTGAGCTTTACCATTGTAGCAGCCCTAATCACCCTAAGGATCTCACTTCTTCAGCTGAACAGCATGTAATACCCATAAGCACTGAGTTGGGCTTATCTATTATCATGTGAACAGTAGCAGTGCATCTTTTAGTGACTTCATGCATCCCACCCCACAGGAAACCATGAAACGGATAACATGAATCAAATTTATGGTTTTGAGGGGGAGGTGAAAGCCAAATACACAGCCCAGATGTTTGAGCTGTTCAGCGAGGTGTTCCAGTGGTTGCCACTTGCGCAGTGCATCAACAGGAAAATACTGGTAAGGGCTTAGTGGCAGGATGGGATGGTGCTGAAGTAAAGTGATTAGGCAGGGCAGGGTTGAGAGGATTTGCAGGAGAAATGGCGCAGACTTCAGTGGGGTAGCAGTGGGACAGGTCCAGAGAGAAGAGATGGCATAGCAGAATGGGACCAAGGGAGGGCAGCAGCAGGGTTGGTGCAGTTTTCCTTCAGGCAGGATGAACAAGGTGCAGGAAAGCTGCCATCAGTCTGTGCCTGCAGGAATCTTCCCTGCAGCCACACCAGTCATACTCCCTCACACTGTGATGATGTCCATAGGCTGCTATTCCCAGGTGGGCAGGAGAAATGACCCCAGCTCTCCCAGAGTGGTGATTTTATTTTTCCCTCCAGAAAACTGAGCACAGAGAGCCGAAAGGGTGTAGCCATTTAGAGAACCAAATGTGAAGGGAGTGGCAATAAATCAAACCCCCGCCTGCCCTCATCTAGGCTTTTACCCCATGATCTAGAGAGAGAGAGAGTCTACTAAAATGGTAACCAGAGTCAGAGGATAGTTAGGGAGCAAAGGGAGAGAGGAGGAAATGATACCACACGTAGATTCAGTAGCATGGAATTTTGCCACTCTTTGGGATTCTGCCGGGGTACTTGCGGAAGCAGGATACTGGGCTAGATGAACCTTCAGTCTGACCCAGTATGGCAGTTATGTTCAGTCCTCTGAAAGCATATAGACAGACTGCAGGCAGTCCAGAGGACTACCAAAATAGTACAGGGGCTAAACAAAAAGCTATTTGAGATGAGTGGAAGGACCTGAATATGTATATCCCAGAGGAGAGTAAAGACAGAGGGATATGATAGAGACATTCAGGCATCTCAGAGATAATGTGCAAGAGGCAATCATTTTCTACAAGAGGTAGATTCAGGACCGATGTTAGATAATTCGTCACTGAAAGGGTAGTGGGCACTTAGAATGGTCTGCTAAGCAGTGGTAGCGGAGACAGAAATTATTACTGTAAAGCGTGGGATAGGCACAGAGGACTCCAAATGCAAAGACATGATTCAGAGGAAACCAGATACCTCTAAAGAGTAAAACTGGGCAGACTGCACGGGCCTTGCAATCCTTATGTGCTGCAATTTATCTCCAACTTTTAGCCTTGTTCCTAACCATTCTTTCCTTTCCAGATAATGCATGGGGGCCTTTTCAGTGAGGATGGGGTCACCTTAGATGATATTCGCAAAATTGACAGGAACAGGCAACCACCTGACTCAGGTGTGTATATAGAAAATAGGGGAAAGAATTTTGGAAAATGATTTAAGACTCATGTATTCTGTGGTATTGCTCAAGCCTAATAACTTTTCTTGTGGTAATTTATGTATCTTTAACTACAGTTTCTGACATTCTTTCCCTGTCATCCCCTCACCACCCCCCTTCTCTTCTTGGGTTAGTAATGCTTGCAACCATAATATATTTTAATTTAATATGACATTTCTATACCACTTCATCCAGTTAGCTGGTAGAAAGCAGAATATAACGGGGGGAAGTGACATCAGAGCTCTGAATGGCTGCCTAAATTTTTAGCTCCCTCACCACCTTGTGCAAAATCAGCATCCCTTGACATCATCCATACTTCTATCACTGGAAATCAACGTATATTACTGTGGGAACCTTTGGTAGTTATGAATAAATTACCTTCCTCCGGGTGCAGAGATGCAGAACGCCACTCGGTTCGCCAGATGGGTAAGGCCTCACAGCGCCATGTGTCTCCGGCCCTTCCGTCTCCCTTGGACTCAGGTTCTGCAGTCTCAGTTGCAGACGCCTGTACGTCACAGTCTTAAGCGTCTCTCGTCCAAATCCCTGCAGCAGTGCCTGGTTAATATTCAGGCGTAGATTAAAGCCTCAAAAGAGGAAATTTTGGAAAAGATGGACGTACTGAGTGTTGACCTCAAGGAGCTGGGGGGGGGGGGTTGAGTGGAGGAGCTGGAGGCTTGTGCTCTGGATCACTGAACAAATAATTCATGCGGATGCGCGTTTGGTGCAGTTGGAGGGATCGAATGGAAGAATTACAATACAAAATTGATGATCTGGAGAATTGTGGACGGAGGAAGAACTTGCGATTTCAGGGAGTCCCCGAATCAGGAGACTCTGAGGATATTCCTATTATTGTTCGATTTTTGTGCAAGCAGCTGCTGGGAGAAGGTGGCGACGCTGCTTCCATTCCACTGGAGAGAGCACACTGTGCTCTCGGGAAACCATGTGATAATCAACGCAGAGACATTGTGGTTCATTTTGTACATTTTTCTGATAAGGAAATCTCCTTCAGAAAGCTCGGCAGGTTCCTAATTTAAAGTTTAATGACGCTAAGGTCTCCGTATATCAAGATCTGTCTCAATTCACATCTCAAAGGCGAGCTATAAGACCGGTTCTGGACATTCTGTCTAAGGGGAAAATCAACTACTGCTGGGCTTTTCCATTTGCTCTTTGTTTTAACATCCAGAGAAAAGCATTTAGACCGCATCGACTGGAAGAAGCATGGAAGATACTCTTGGACACCAACATGACGGCCTCCCCAGTGCCTAAACAATCTGTAGCTCCAGTCACAAGGGCAAAGCTCCAGCACTGGCAGAGGGTGTCCCGAAGCGAGAGAAAGCTCCGCTGCAGGGCTAACTCGATCCTCTGGACTTACTGGACTTATTGGACCTTTAGTGATATTCCAAAGGTTTGCTTTTTAAGGCTGGTTTTGGACCAGTAATTGAGTCATGTGTGGGTATGTTGTGGGAAGAGGAATTTTTTTTTTGTATTAACGCACTAGATGTATGTACGAAGGAACTTAGGTTTGTATGTTTGTGATTCATTGAGGGGGGAGCGGGGTGAGTGTGGGAGGGTGATCTGGGTGACGCATTTGGGGTGTGGCTTCTTTGCTTTTATTCCCAGTCAGGGATCCCTTCTTCCTTGTGGATGTCTGGTGGTTGGGATGGGTAAGTGTTAGGGAGGCTAGCACTGGGGGGTGGGTGGGATGTTTGGGTGGGGTTGCTAGGATGGTGGTGGGGGGTTTGACACACACACAGTCAGGCAGCATCAGGTCTACTCCCTCCTCTTCATAGAGTTTTGCAGCAGATTAAATTCCTAATGTTAATTAAATGACCTCATTAAAAGTCTTATCATATAATGTAAAGGGGCTGAATTCTCCTCAGAAGCGTCAAAAACTGTTTAAGGAAATTTCGCAATACGATCCCCAGGTCGTGCTATTGCAGTAGACCCACTTCAGGAGAGACCACGAACGATTCCTTGCTCACCCTCGATATCCCCATGTATACTGTGCTTCAGCAGGGGATGGTTGAAAGAAAAGGGATGTTGCAGTTTTGCTGCACTCTTCCTTGCATGTGGAACTGCATCATATAAAGCGTGACTCTGCAGGTCGTTTTTTATTTTTGAATTTACATATTGACAGTAATCCAGTAATTTTAGCTTCCATATATGCATCGAATGATTTTCAGGAAAACATTTTTCAAACTATTCACTCTAAAATTCCTGTTAAGCAGGATGCTCACCTTATTGTGGGGCGCGGCTTTAATTCCACTCTCCATCCAGCTATGAATAGATCCAGAACTCCTGGGCTAATGATTATAAAGTTTCGGGTGCCTTTGCTGAATTGGTTGGGGACCTGGAGTTGTGTGACCCCTGGTGCTTCAGCCATCCTGGAGCTCGGGACTGTACTTTCTATTTGCACTCTCATAAATCCTACTCTTGGATTGATTATATTTTAGTGGATACTCGTCTTACTGAAGGGGGTCGAGTCTGGATTGGACCATGCCCCTGTTTGGGTGATTTTTTCCTTTTTTTTGTGATGCTGGCAGGGATACTAGATGGACTCTGAATTCCTCTTTGTTGCATGAACCGGAGATGATAGCAGGGTACCAAAACACTGTGAAGGATTATTTGCAAATCAATTTACACTCTGTTTCCTCTTTGGGGGTAGTCTGGGATGCGTTAAAAGCAGTCACTCGGGGTTACTTTCTTCAAAAAGCTAGTCAAAGAGTGCGTTCTCGGAGAGCGGAACTAATGGAGTGTCTGTCCCGAATTCAGAGTTTAGAAGAGCAGCACAAGACTTCAGGATCTTCTGTTGCTCTCCAGGAGCTACAGACCACGCGCTTTCTGTCATGTCCCCTACCTCAATGCAAGCGGCGCGCTCGGGGCTGCGCAGGGTCCTGGCAACACACACACTTGACTGGCTCAGCCTTGAGCCATGTCTGTGTACTTCTTCTCTGTCTGCAGGCTCCTTGATTGCCTTGCTCTCATGCTCCTGGATCTGCTCTCTCTGCCTGGCTTCCAGGCTCTTTAATTGCCTTGCTACCATGCACCTGCGTTGACTTTCTCTCTGCCTACCTGACCTATGGAAGCTTTCTTCTTCAGCTGGTTCCTGTCTACGACAGAAAGCCTGCTCTATTTCTGGGACGCTTTCCCTCTGCCTCATTGCTTCGGCTTCTACTTGAGTAAGCGTTTCTCTTCAGCGTACTCTTCTGTTTGCTGCCTGCCTGTGAAGACCCTGCTTGTACCTGGGTTACTCTTCTGTTTGCTGCCTGCCTGTGAAGACCCTGCTTGTACCTGGGTTACTCTCTTGTCTGCTGCCTGCCTGAATATCTTGCCTGGACCTGGTAACTCTCGGGTCAGTTACTCACCTATATACCTGCCTGGACCCAAGACACTCCTTAGCCTACTGCCTGTCATTTTGTTGTGACCCACTCCTGAACTTCTTCCTTCTGCTCTCCTCTGGCTGGTCTCTCTGGGCGCCCCTTCCTGGCCTCTTTGTGTAAGTCCTGTCGGCCACCCGCACCTGGGGGCTCAACTCCCGGGGAACGGTGGTCACCACAGGTGAACTTCAGGGTTGCTCGACTGCCAAGCAGAATCCGGGGCCGAAGTCCTCGTACCCAGGATCACTGCTCGGCACAGGGACTCACAAAGCTGACACAGATGGTATTTACTCGGACCAGCTTCAATTTATTACTCATCAGGCTTGTCAAACACACTGTGTACACAGCAATAAACTGGGTCGTCAATTGACATTTTGGCTGCGTCAGCGAAGAATGGATTGGACAGTCCTCAAAATAGATGGTGAAGGCTCCTACTTTACATCTTCACGGATTCGTCAAAGATTCCACGATTTTTTCCACTCTCTATACTCAGCCGATATCGCCTGCTCATATTGACGAGTACGTAGCAGCATGATCTCTTCCTGTCCTGTCCCCCGATCAGATCGCTCTATTAGAGGGCCCATTTACAGTAGATGAAGTCCGTAAGGTTATCAAACAGCTGCCTGCGGGTAAATCGCCTGGCCTAGATGGTTTTCCAAATGAGTTCTATAAAACCTTCTCTGAGGAACTTTCGCCACTATTGACTGATATTCTTAATGTGGTTCGAGAGGGTAACTCTTTTCCCATGTCTAAGATGGAGGCGTGGATAGCATTGATCCCAAAACTAGGTAAGGACAAGACAAATTGTGCATCCTATCATCCTATTTCTGTTCTCAATTCTGATGTAAAAATTTTGGCTAAGGTTTTGGCCAATAGATTGGCCTTGCTTCTGTCAGAATTGATCCATCTTGATCAGGTAGGATTTTTTCCAGGTAGGCAAGCGATGGATAATATTTGACGGGTGCTGAACTTGATTCACTTGTCTCGTCAAGATGCATTTTCCTTTTGCCTTCTTGGAATTGATGCTGAGAAGGCCTTTGATAGAGTGCATTGGCTGTTTTTGGATAAAGTTTTGGAGAGATTTTGGTTTGGTTCTCAGAGGTTAGATTCAGGCGCTTTACCCTTCTCCAGAGGCTTGTATCTGCATCAACGGGGGTAACTCTCCGTTGTTTTCTCTTGGGAGAGGGGCGCGTCAGGGATGTCCCCTTTCGCCGATGCTCTTTGCTTCGGTAATGGAACCTCTAGCTGATGAGTTACGTCCTAATCCTAATGTTTCAGGTATTGGAGTGGGGGAGCGTGAGTATAAGGTGTCTCTGTTTGCTGATGACATTTTGCTTTCATTGGCTAAACCACTGATTTCGTTTCCTAATATTCTAGGGTGTCCAGGTTCAAACGTAATATGCGTAAGTCGGAGGCCTTGCCCGTGGGTATCTCCCCCAATTTGTTAGCATCTCCTCAAAGTAAATTTCCATTCCATTGGGTATCCCAGGGGTTAAAGTACCTGGGTGTTATCACCCCCCTTTTTGCTGATCTGTTCTCTGCAAATTATCCTCCCCTGCTGAAGGATGTCTACAGGGATCTGGATCATTGGGGTCGGTATGATTTATCTTGGTTTGGGTGTGTTGCTACTCTGAAAATGAATATCCCTCCTAGGCTGATGTATCTTTTCCAGGTACTTCCCCTGAAATTCTCGACATTTTTTTCTCCGGTTTACAGAGGCGCTTGAACCATTTTATTTGGCACAATAAGCGTCCTCGTTTTGCCCTGCTTTCTTCTTTATCGAGACCCAAGGAAAGGGGGTCTTGGAGTGCCCAGTGTAGTTTGGTATTATAGGGTGGCTCAGGCTCGGTCGTCCCTGGAGTGGTACCAAAACTCTCCTCAGAAACTTTGGGTTCAATTAGAGCAGAGGGCCGTGGGACCCTCCCCTCTTGGGGGGTTCATGTGGATCCCTAGAAAACACCACAGAATATCAGCGGATACTTGTCCCTCGGTCTTGACCACCTTATTATTGGGATGCTATATTTTCTAAGCCTGAATTGGTATTGTCCCGTTTGTCACCTATTGGTTGAACCTGTTGTTCCCTCCGGGCTTGGGCCCTTTGCCCATTGGGCCTTATTGGGTCTTAAAACATGGGGTCAGTTGGAGGGTGGTGTGTCCAAGATGGCGGCATGCTGAATGCTAGCGTCGGAGCTCTTTGTTAGTCTGTTGAATTTAGCGCGTTTTCCTTAAACAAGATGCCTCATACCAAACGAAAGGGGAAAGTAGCAGCCTCGGCTACTAGGACGTCCTCTCCGGTTCAGCAGACTATCGAGAGATATACCACGAAGCAACCTACCTTGGAATCTGGTAGGGGCCCTGCTGTCTCCATGGGTGAAGACTCCCTAGGCGACTTGGGGCTCGAGGTAACACTCTCCCCTCCAGATCTTCAACCACCGCCGATTGCCAAAGAACGCCCTTCCTGGCGTGCCCAATGCGACCCGGAAGAGGTCGATGTGGTTTCGATTCGAGGAGCAGGAGCGGCGATTTCTGAGGGAAGCCTGATGCCAGCGGCTGTACATCATACCCCGATACGGGGGGAAAAACCGGCGGCAACTCTGGAGAGCATTTGGATGGCTCTCCAGAGAGTGGAGTTAACGGTCGCCAATTCAGCAAAGGAGATTAAAGATTTAGTGAGTACTGTGGCAACATTATCCCAGACCTTTACCATAACACAGCAAGAAACAAAGGAACAATTGGATGGTCTTAAGCTAGATGTTAACAACTTGAAAGAAGTCTCCGTATCACTTGTTAAAGACAATATGGCTACACAACGTAGATTCGAGTTAATAGAAAATTTTAATCGGAGACTTAATCTGAGACTCTTGAATTTCCCGAAAGAAATGGCTATTAATCCTTTGGATGCCTTTAAATTATATTTGCAGGAGGTACTAAACTTTTCCCCAGAATCTATGCCACCTCTGAATAAAGTATATTATATTCCCTCAAAAAAAGTACCTGTAACAACTTTACAAGCTACTCCAAGGGAAAATCAAGAAGAATCTTTGAACATTACTGATATATTAGAGACAACTCTAAGTTTAAACTCTGAGAGATCAACTCTAATTGTCTCTTTTGTTTTTCAGCAAGACTTAGATGCAGTGTTACGACTATACTTTAAAAAAATGCAGACATTATTTAGGGGTAAAAGAATTTGGATATACCCTGATATAACAAAGCAAACTCAAGAGAGGAGGAAGTTGTTTCTAATATTGAGACCAGAAGTTATATCTATAGGGGCTTCCTTCTATGTTAATTACCCCTGCAGATGTGTAGTAAAGTATCTGGGACTAAAATACATTTTTCATCAACCAGAACATCTAAAAGTATTTGTTGATACGAAGAAATTGACTACCCGTTAACCCTTTGAAGATAATTAAGTGTATCAAGATAGGTTTGCATGCTAAGCATATTTCCTCTGTTAAAATTCTTAAATTCTTAAATACTCAAGTCTTCTTATTTTGGTAGACCTCCCCCTCCTTAGTTGTGGTCTGAAGAAGACTAAATTGTTTTCCTTTTGAATAATTTTGCCTGATATGGGAAGGAATATTGTTTCTCATATAATATCGTTTTTCTCTGTATTGCCTGTTCAAATGTAACAATTTGTTTAATTTGATTAAAATATAAATAAATAAATTTAAAAAAAACATGGGGTCAGTTGTACGAGGACGATAATTTTAAATCTTTTTGACTCTCTAGTGGAGGAGTTCTCAATTTTGCTACAGGAGTTCTATGCTTATACACATTTGAAACACTTTCTGTCCTCTCCCACAATCAAGGCTCTGGTACTTAGAGAAAACTCATTTTTGGAAGATTTTTGTGAAGAATCCAGAGGTACAAAAGGACTGATATCCTGTTTGTATAAATTTTTGAGATTGCATGTCAAGCCTTCCTCTGTATATCGTATTCGGTGGAGGGATGATCTTGGGATTGATATTAGTGAAGATGATTGGGATCTCCTGGAATAGGCCTCCTTAAAGGTCTCTATCTCTGTTCCTTAAACGAAAATTGTGTAAAGGTTTTATACAGATGGTACTTGACCCCTGCCCGTCTTAACCACATTTATCCCCAAGTATCGTCTTGTTGGAGGGGCTGTGGGGAAAGGGGGACAATGGGTCATTTATGGTGGTCTTGTGGTAGAGCTAAGGCATATTGGAAGGCAATACAATACAGTCTTCAGAGATGGCTAGCTAGGCCAATTCAGTGGTCTCCTCTCTACATTTTTTCTGCAAGAAGCCTCCGGGATTAACTAAGTCTCAATCCTTGTTAGTTCGGGGACCCCCGCCAGCAAACAAGGTATCTGATGTGGCGGGCGGCAACGGCGGAGGAGGGTTGGTGGCGGGAGGGGGGTTCAAGGGGATCGTCGGCAGGGGGCAAGGGCCTAATTTACGGGGGCCCAGGCCCCCTCAGGCCCCACGTAACTGCGCCACGCCCTTCTATTGAGCAGAAACAGAAAAAAGCAACACTGGGCTTCCAGGATTGGGATAATCAATGTCCTCCTTTATTGAATGATGACCCAACACAGGCCGTTTTTTGGCGCACAAGCACCTGCCTCGGGTCTAGCATAAAATAACACATAAATATGTCAATCAAATATAAATTACAACATACACATACAAAACGCCATACAATTATAGAAAAATATGTCAAAAATGAAACAATCACATAAAACAGTGGGTACACATATATGTAAAGGAACTTTTAATGTGTAATCATAATTAAAAATTGATAAAGTGAAGGTCTGTGTATTCATATATGTATGTGTCGTAATCTTACTCAGGGCCGGTTGTCATTCATAAGTATATAGCATGTAAGTGACATCCAAGAATAATTATTCCATCTTAAAGCATTACACATAACTACCCCATTTACTCTTTGAAAAATATCCATACAAGAAAATAAAATAAAGGGGGCCAACCATCTGATAATAATGACATGATAAATGTTCATATAAGGAAACAGAGGGCCCAACCATCTGGTTAATCGGTTATGCTTTCCAAATCAGGCATGGTTAGATCTGCTGATGCTGATATGATAAAAAAGTATAATGTATAATGATTAATAAATTGATCCTGTTCAAAAATATTCATCTATCGTGAATGTCTTGCTGGGAATCCTTACCAGAAACTCGTGACTTTCTCAGAGATGTATATATAACCAAATAAATCAAATTGACAGGACCTGACAGTACTGGTGTGGGGACTCACTACAAATTGTGTTTAACTACTGTCCCATACATCCAACATTTATGAGTTTACCAGTCCAGAACTCACACAATCTTCATATCTTCCAATCTACTTCTTACATTTTATAACATTTTTTGAAGTGTTTTTTTTATTTTTTGAAGACACCGGGGATCATCAGACTACTCAACAGCATTTCCCATTTGGGCACAGCGTCCCATACAATTATGGTGCTGTGAGTTCTGGACTGGTAAACTCATAAATGTTGGATGTTTGGGACAGTAGTTAAACACAATATATAACCAAATAGGCAGGATACAATATCTAGTGTGAAAAGGCAAAGTAAGTGGATATTCAATCGTAAGTGGTTAGAAAGTGATAGATCATAAATCTAAGTATTCCATTCATTAAACCACATTATAGATAAAGATCGTATTTTTATCTATTATTAGTTCACACCAGAGCAATTCCAGATCGAAGCAAAGTAAGAAAACGCAGCATGCCAACTAAGGGATAGATGCACTAAACTTAACGAGCCAGCAATGTGGGTTTTAAACTGGTTCTAGCCAGTTTAACGAGCCAGCAATGTGGGTTTTAAACTGGTTCTAGCCAGTTTAACGTGCAACATGCACAAAAGAGCATTGTCCTGTCACAGTAGCAGCTAATGAAAACGGAATGCAGATGAGCAAATTAGTATTAAATTGTGTATAATTCGTATTACAATGAGATGCACTTCTGTTTTCTGATCCCCTTACTGTAGAAAACCTAACGGGAGGTCTGCACCTCTCGTTGGGGCTGCTGTGAGGGAATTGGAAGAAGAATCTCGACTCCCCAGTGCTTACAGCCCTCAGAATTTACCTCTACGACCTGTCCTGTGACCAAGGAAATATCCTAACCGCCCCAGTAAGACCCCAGTCCATGAGAGACCCTATCCCTGTCCCGCAGAAGGATGTGGCCGTCGCTTCTCCCGTTCAGATGAATTAACCCAGCACATCAGGGGGGAGATCACGTGATGTGTTGAGGCGAGAAGACGCAAAAAAACTCGCCTCTTAGGTCCTCACCCACTCCCTGGCGTCTAAATTTGATGAAACGACCAGCGCGAACCTTCAGCTTTCACTTGTAGCGGGGACAGGTGTATGGATCACTTTGTCACTCGCTCCTCTGTGAATATGCCGGTGAAAGGAGGGAAAAAAGAGATGGACAGGCCCCGCGCGATCGACAGCAAGATGGCGGGGAGCCCGATGCCCGTGTTGCAGACGCCGATGTTTTCCGACCCCCAATTGCAGCAGTTGATGGAGGCGGTACGACTGGCGATGGCCCCAGAACTTCAACAACTTTCGAGTCAGATGTCGTCAGTGGAGACCTTGTTAGAAGACACGACACGATGAACTGGCGAGCTACAGCAACGAGTATCGGCGCTGGAAGATGAGGGGGCCGGAGCAGCAGCGCAGATTAAAGAACTACAGCAACTGACTCAAAAACAAGCACAGATGCTCGATGATTTAGAAAATCGGTCGCGGAGAGCGAATTTACGAATAATAGGCATTCCTGAATCAGTGCCAGACCATCTGCTGTCTAGTAGCCTCGAAAAATGGCTGAAAGAACAATTTGCTCTCTCAGACAATGTGGAACCGCTGTGCTTGGAGCGCGCACATCGAGACCGAGAGCAGTGGTGCTTAAAATGCACAATTTCATCCACAAAGTAGTAGTACTACGCGGAGCCCGCATAAAAAGAGAGGATTTGCAGTTTCAAGGCTCTCCTATAAGAATATTTCAAGATTTCTCACATGCATTGCAGGAGCGAAGGAGGGCATTTGGACCAGTGTGCAAGGCGTTATCGGAGGCCAAGCAGCTATTCATGCTGATTTACCCGGCCACACTGAGAATCCACCATCAAGATAAATGGCGCACCTTACAATCCACGTCGGAGGCGCTAAAGTGACTGAATGAGACATTGCCAAAGTGAAGATAAACATGCTGCACATTATTGCAGATATTAGGAGTTGGAACGTCGCGCCTAGGCGAGACCCCAGAATCAACAACAGCCAGCAGTTTAAAGTAAGGCATGTTGAATTAGGAGGGGCGCCGGGGGTGGGGTGGGTGGGGGCTGACCATCATCGATCCCACACTAGCTTTCCTTACTCGTAGGAAGGGGGAGATGAGAAGTATGGGGGGGGGGGGGGGGGGGAGAAATGGAAGCGTACAGGGGTAGGGAGAGGAAAGATTAGTCTAACACAGAAACAGGAGTGGAGTCAATCATCACCGCAGAAACCTCAAACAGAGCTGGGCCTGCTATTGTTCACTAGACAAGAAAGTAGGGAGGAATCACCCATTTCCTTGTCATCAAGCAGATGAAGCCATTACGTATGGGTTATGTCCACCAACCAGCAGGGGAGATAGAGAGCACTCAAACTTTCACAGTGCCCTCTTGGCCAGCTCGCTCCACTGCCTCTTCAGTATTCTCTATCTCCCTTAGCAGGGTGGCTGCAGCTTGTTCGAGCTCCAGAAAAATCTGCCGGGAGGTGGTTCCTGGCTTGCCAGTTGTTAACCGGGGTGTTGGAGGCTATAGCAGCTTCACTTTAAAGGCACATAGGTTAGCCCTTTCCCTGCCTTACCCATACCTCCGTGGATGTGGACATATTGCCTTGTTTTCCCTGTCCTTACCCACCAACAGTGGATGCAGGCATATAGGTTCGCCCTTTCCCTGCCTTTCCCACTCATCTGAGCCTCCGGAGTCTTCAATACCTCTGCTTTCCTCACAGCTTAAAAAAAAAAAAAAAAAAGTCGCGTCGCATTTTTAAACGCAGAGACGCTGGAACAGAGGTTTTTGACCTGATTTTCAGCAGGATCGTAGTTGTACATTATACCTCTATTCAATAAATCTAGACTGCCCCAACTTGACATTTCGTCCTTTAGATTGTAAGCTCCTTTGAGCAGGGACTGTCCTTATTTGTAAAACTGTACAGCGCTGCGTAACCCGAGTAGCGCTTTAGAAATGTTAAGTAGTAGTAGTAGTAGTACATTAGATCCTTTGAGGTAAGAGTGTTTTCCAACTCCTCCGGGGTGGGCCCGCGATCGGGGCGATTTTGGCGTGAAACCGCCATTTTGGATTTTACCGCCGTTTTTCGGCGATTGCTGCGGACAATGTAAAGCGCTGTTCCACTTGTGGCAAGCGCAAATCAGCAGCAGGGCTCTGTAAATCGTGCTGTATTGGCGTAGGAGCCGGCCCGAGCATGGCGAGCGATGTTTCTTCCCGCTCTGAGCTGGCAGCGGGCGCCATTTTGCTTACACCGCATGGCGCGGCCTCCGTGGACACGGAGAGACCTGAGCTGGGTGGGGCACCTCGAGATGAGGTTATTTCAGGAGTGGCTAGCACCGGACAGGATTTGGGTGCCCAGGGTGAGATTTTCTCCCCGGATTTTGTGCTTTTGCTGCATAAAGCATACATGATGAAAAGAGCCCTTCCTCAAGGGTCGCCTGAGGCTCCTCTGATTGCCCCCCCCCCCCCCGATGGATTCTGGCCTGGGACTGCCCAGTGAGGTTTTTTCCCCCGGATGCTTGGCCTAAAGATAAGCGCAGAAGGGTTAATTCCCCTTCAGATTGTGGTGCACCTTTTTCCCCCCTGTGGTCGGGGTGTGAGGATTCGGAGAACTCTGACAGACGTTCTTGGTCTGAGGAACCAGAGTCAGGTGCGGATTTACCACAGGATCTGGATGATCCCTCCGCGGTGAGGATTTTCCACCGTGATGAGCTGCCAGCGCTTATTTCAGATACCCTGAAGGCCCTCTCGATTGAAGATCCTGACAGTGGCATGGCCTCCTCGGGTAAACCCAGGATGGCTAGTACCAAGAAAGCTGCTCGGGCCTTCCCTTTGCATGACTCCATCCTAGAGCTTGTTTCGGCTCAGTGGGCTGACCCCGAGGGACCTTTGAGAGTTTCCAGGGCTATGGGGCAGTTATACCCTCTGCGTGAGGGACATATGGCTCGTTTTCAAATGCCTACAGTGGATGCCCTAGTCACTGCGGTGACAAAGAGAACTACCCTCCCTGTTGAAGGAGGTGTTGCCCTGAAGGATGTTCAAGACCATAGGCTGGAAACAGCGTTGAAACGGTCCTTTGAAATTGCAGGTCTCACTGTTCGGGCGTCTGCATGCAGCTGTTATGCTGTGAGAGCCTGCCTATCTTGGCTGCAACAGGCAGTGGCTCAGCCCGGAGATGGAGCGGAGCCCTTCTTGGATGTGGCTCCGCGGCTGGAGGTGGCCTTGTCCTTTCTGGCTGATGCCCTTTATGACCTTGTCAGAGCTTCGGCTAAACAAATGGCAGTAGCAGTGGCGGCTCGCCGTCGTCTGTGGCTACGACACTGGGCAGCGGACATGGCCTCTAAGCAAAGGTTGGTGAAGTTGCCTTTTCAAGGACTTCTCCTATTTGGTGAGGAGTTAGAGAAAATTGTGAGAGGCCTGGGTGATCCAAAACCCCAGCGCTTGCCCGAAGATAGGCCGAGGCCTTCCTCTAAGGGCCAGGCGGTCCACTCCTCGTACAGACCTCGCTTCCGTGAAGCTAGACGGTACCGCCCGGGGCGTTCTGCTGGGTTCACTTCTCGTGCCCGTGGTCAGCAGAGGAACTCCTTTCGCTCGGACAAGCGTTCCGCAGCTGGTGGCTCAAGACCAGGAGTTCAGGGGCGATCCTCTCAATGATGGTGCGCCGGCCCTCTCCTCGATGCCTGTCATCGGAGGACCTTTCCCTCTTTGTCGAGGAGTGGGCCAAGATTTCCTCAGATCAGTGGGTTCTGGACCTGATCAGAGATGGATACAGAATAGAATTCAACGCCCCAGTAAGAGACGTGTTTGTGGAGTCCCGATGCGGTTCTGCCGTCAAACGGGCGGCGGTGGAGGAGACTTTACAAGGTCTGATTCAGTTAGGGGCAGTGACCCCGGTGCCTCCCGCCGAGCAAGGCTGCGGCCGATACTCCATCTACTTTGTGGTGCCGCGAAAAGGTGGGTCCTTTCGCCCTATTCTGGACTTAAAAGAAGTGAACAAGTCCTTGAGAGTGCGGCATTTCCACATGGAATCCCTGCGCTCCGTCATTGCGGCGGTTCAGCCAGGAGAGTTTCTCACGTCTCTAGACCTGAAAGAAGCTTACTTGC
The DNA here is from genome assembly GCF_901765095.1 of Microcaecilia unicolor. Lineage (NCBI taxonomy): Eukaryota > Metazoa > Chordata > Amphibia > Gymnophiona > Siphonopidae > Microcaecilia > Microcaecilia unicolor. The sequence goes on from NC_044041.1 coordinate 160,236,332, forward strand.
ACATTCCGATTTGGCCCCCGCACCAGAAGTTTCTGAGGTTTGCGGTGTTGGGAAAACATTTTCAGTTCAGGGCCTTGCCTTTTGGCCTCGCCACAGCTCCCCGAACCTTTTCGAAGGTAATGGTGGTAGTAGCTGCTTTTCTCAGGCGAGAAGGTATCAGGGTTCACCCGTACCTAGACGACTGGCTCATCAGAGCAGACTCTGCAACAGAGAGCTTACAAGCTACAGCCAGAGTGGTCTCAGTACTGCAATCTCTAGGCTGGGTCATCAATATGACCAAAAGTCACCTGTCCCCTTCACAATCTCTAGAGTTTTTGGGGGCCAGGTTCGACACAGTCTCGGGCTATGTGTTCCTACCCGAGCTAAGGCGGTGCAAGCTTCAGAATCAGGTCCGTCTGCTCCTGAGGATGCCCCGCCCGCGAGCTTGGGACATTGTCCAGCTGCTGGGATCGATGACAGCCACGATGGAAGTGGTACCCTGGGCGAGAGTGCACCTGAGACCTCTACAGTATTCCCTACTCCGGAGATGGTCTCCTATTTCTCAGGATTACCAATGCAGACTTACTTGGCTCCCTGCGGCCCGTCTCAGCATGGAGTGGTGGCTCTCGGACAGCATGCTGTGGCGAGGAATGCCGCTGACGCTCCCCATTTGGTGCCTAGTGGTAACAGATGCCAGCCTGAAGGGCTGGGGCGCACACTGCAAGGGGAAGCATGCCCAGGGTCTATGGACACCCGAGGAGTCGGAGTGGTCCATCAACCGCCTAGAGTTGAAAGCGGTGTTTCAGGCGCTTCTGGCCTTTCAAGTGACCCTGGAAGGATTGGCTGTCAGAGTGATGTCGGACAACACGACAACGGTGGCCTATATAAATCGACAAGGCGGAACAAGGTGCAGAGCACTAGCCGCGCAGGCTGAACTGATTTGCCACTGGGCCGAGCTGCATCTTCAGTGTCTGTCGGCAGCTCATATTGCAGGTCAGAGCAATGTGCAGGCCGATTATCTGAGCAGGCATCAGATCGATCCAGCAGAATGGAATCTGGCAGATGAAGTATTCCTGCAGATCTGTGCCAAATGGGGCAAGCCCGTGATGGATCTAATGGCGACAAGTGCCAATACCAAAGTCCCGTGCTTCTTCAGCAGACGGAGAGATCCTCGCTCGGCGGGGTTGGATGCCTTGGCTCAACCCTGGCCTCCGGGTCTACTTTATATGTTTCCCCCATGGCCCTTGATAGGGCGCCTGCTCTTGCGGATTCGGCTGCACCCAGGAGAAGTGGTCCTCATCGCCCCGGATTGGCCAAGGAGACCTTGGTATGCAGACCTCCGACAGATGCTCCTGGAGGCTCCTCTGCCGTTACCTCTGGTACCGAACCTGTTGACTCAGGGACCGGTAGCCATGGAGGACGCCGGCCGCTTTGGTCTTACGGCATGGCTATTGAGAGGGCGCAATTGAGGGATAAAGGTTATTCCAATAAAGTTATTTCCACTCTCCTGCAAGCCCGCAAGCGGTCCACTTCCGTGGCTTATGCCAGGATTTGGTGCCTGTTTGAGTCTTGGTGTGCTTCCAGAGCCGTTGTTCCAATGCGGGCTCCTGTCTCGCCGATTCTGGACTTTTTGCAGGAAGGTGTACAAAAAGGCTTGGCCTATAATTCCCTGCGGGTGCAGGTGGCAGCGTTGGCCTCCCTTCGTGGTAAGGTGGAAGGCGTGTCTTTGGCTGTGCCCCCAGATGTGGCACGGTTTCTTAGAGGGGTGCTTCGGCTCCGACCTCCAGTGCGAGCACCCTGTCCAGCTTGGAACCTGGGGCTAGTTTTGAAAACCCTGCAGGCATCTCCTTTTGAGCCACTTCGGCGAGCATCGGAGAAAGACTTGACACTGAAGGCCATTTTTCTGGTGGCCATTACCTCGGCGAGACGGGTGTCAGAGCTCCAGGCGCTGTCCTGTAGAGACCCATTTCTGCAATTTTCAGAGTCCGGAGTCACGGTTCGGACCGTGCCTTCCTTTATGCCTAAGGTGGTTTCAGCCTTTCACTTAAACCAGCCTATTTTCTTGCCCTCTTTTTCAGAGGAAGAGTTTCCAGAATCTTTTGGGCAGCTGCACCTTTTGGATGTGCGCAGGACTCTGCTGCAGTATCTGCGAGTTACTAACTCTTTCAGGACTTCTGATCATCTGTTTGTTTTGCTATCCGGTTCTCGCAGAGGGTCTCCAGCGTCTAAAGCCACTATTGCCCGCTGGCTCAAAGAAACTATCTTTTCAGCTTATCTGCTGGCCGGCAGGGTTCCGCCTGTAGCCTTTAAGGCACATTCTACTAGAGTGATTTCCTCCTCTTGGGCTGAAACTGGAGCACTCTCTCTTCAAGAGATATGCAGTGCAGCAACATGGGCTTCTAAGCTCTCCTTTGCCCGACATTACAGGCTGGATGTGGCTGCCAGGAGGGATGCGCGTTTTGGTGCACAAGTGCTAGCGCGTGGTGTGGCTTGTTCCCACCCTATCTAGGGATTGCTTTGTTACATCCCATACATAATGGCTTCATCTGCTTGATGACAAGGAAGGGAAAATTAGGTTCTTACCTTGGTAATTTTCTTTCCTTTAGTCATAGCAGATGAAGCCATGAGCCCTCCCTGTATGATTGTCTGTATGCTGTGAATCTGTTTTTCAGGTTCTGTTCTAATTTCCTGAAGTTCCTTCCTTGGGAGAAAGTTGGAAAACAATCTTCAGGATTCATGTTCAGTTTAAATTTAGGAGGATGTGTTCATTCCCTCCAGGAGGCGCGTGTGTTCCCCTCCAGTTCTATAAATAGGAGCATGAGTTCATTCCCTCCAGTGTGTTGGGAGGATGTGTGATTCCCTCCAGGAGGCGCGTGTGTTCCCCTCCACTTATACAATAAGGAGGATGAGTTTATTCCCTCCAGGAGTATGTGCATTCCCTCCTTTATGAGTTCATGCCCTTGTGATGGGCCATCGTTCGCTGTGAGGAAAGCTCTTGTGATTCCCATTGCGGTTTGCCATACTGCTTTGGAAGCTTCAAATACTGAAGAGGCAGTGGAGCTAGCTGGCCAAGAGGGCACTGTGAAAGTTTGAGTGCTCTCTATCTCCCCTGCTGGTTGATGGACATAACCCATACGTTATGGCTTCATCTGCTATGACTAAAGGAAAGAAAATTACCAAGGTAAGAACCTAATTTTCCCATCTTTACCTCAGGTGAGGCTGGGCACCTGGGGTGTGAAATTAAGACCAAAACCGCTAACGCAACTGATTGTTAACCAACACTAACCCTAATGCTACTAGATTTGCAACCTGGAACGTAGGGGGCATCACAACCCCCATTAAGAGGGCTAAAATTTTAGCTGCTTTAAAAAGGCACCAGGTAGATATAGGCTGCTTACAAGAAACGAAGTTACAATGGAGGAACACTCAAAACTTAAGAGACAGTGGGTAGGAGAAGTGTATGCAGCCTCCTCAGGAGATTGCAAGAGTGGAGTAGCGCTACTGATCCGTAAGGGGCTGATTTCTAATTCTGAATTGGTAACGGCCGACCCACAGGGTCGATATGTATTAGTAAGGCTATGGTTGCAGCATAGAGAATTTTTGATCTTGGGACTATATGGGCCAAACACACATGATAAGCAATTCTTGGCAAGGCTGACAAAATTATGCCTGCCCTTTCACTCCTCACATTTATTGGTAATGGGAGACTTTAATCTAGTGGCGGACCCTCAGCGGGACTGCTCCAAACCTAAGGCTGCGCATAGAGGAGGGCCCAGATCACGTGCTTTGACCTCCTTCCAACGCACACTAAACTTGGTTGATGCATGGCGGTGCTTTCACCCCGATGAGCAAGATTATACGCACTGCTCACGGGCTCACGGGACGTTCTCTAGGTTAGATTATATTTTGATAGCACAATCTGCATTTCCATGGGTAACCTGCACGACGATTGGTCCTGAGGAGGTAGCCGACCATTCAATAGTGTGGATGGATCTGGAGGCGCCCTTATTCTATCAACAAAATAGGGGGTGGTGATTTCCGTCGTACTTGACACATAACAGAGAGTTTCAGGAACACATTCAGCAGAAATGGGAGGATTATGTTCATTACAACGAACAGCCCGAGCTTTTCTGGAATGCGGCTAAGGCAGTCCTTAGAGGAGAGGTTATAGCATATGTACATGCTAGAAATAAAAAAACACTCTATTGCCATAGTGAGGCTCGAACAAAGTCTGAGGAAAGCTAGAAACCGGCATATAGCGCACCCATCCTCAGAAACGAGGGAACGCATGACAGCTATTCAAGTTACCCTAAATGCTCTACTACATGAACAAGCAAGTCGTTCCCTGTCATACCAGAAATTCAGGCTTTCTCGGTATGGCAGTAGGACTGGCACTATGTTGTCAAAATTGATCAAAAATTGGAGTCCGCGTACACCAATAGTAACACTTAAAGATGAGACAGGACAGATACACAACAAGAGTGAGAAAATAGCAGAGGTATTCACCAAGTATTTTGCCTCTCTATATAGCTCGAGGCCAACCCCAAAGCAGACGGAGGTTACACAGTTCTTAGATCAAGCGGGCATTACGAAACTAACAGAACAAGAACAAGCAGAGCTATCACTACCCTTAACGCCAAAAGAAATACAAACAGTAGTCAAGCACTTGCCAGGGAGATCAGCACCGGGCCCAGATGGGTATACGGGAGAGTTTTATAAAATGCTACCTCACTCGTTTTACCCGTCAATTTGTGACTATTATGAGCAGGTCATTGAAGAAGGGCGTTTCCCACCATACAGTAACACAGCCCTAATCACCTTAATTTTAAAGCCCGGACGTCCTGGCAATGTAGCTGATTCATATAGAACTATTTCTCTACTAAACATAGATCTGAAAATGTTAGCTAAAGCGCTTGCTAATTGCTTGGTGGAGATTTTACCCAGAGTAATAGAAGAGGAGCAGGTGGGCTTTGTTAAAACCAGACAAGCAGCCAAGAATGTGCGAAAACTATTACTGGCCATGGCAAAAAGTCAATTATCAGAACTCTCAACCTCCCTCTATTCTCTAGACGCTACAAAGGCCTTTGATCAAGTTGGATAGGCTTACATGTTTACAGTACTGAGATACATGGGATTTGGAGTCAGATTTTACAAAGCGTTAGAGGCATTATATGCAAATCCACAAGCGGAGGTGCTAGTGAATGGCACCAGAGACCACTCATTCGAAATAGCACGGGGCACAAGACAAGGATGTCCTCTATCCCCAGCTCTGTTCATTTTGACTTTAGAACCCCTACTGAGAGCACTCAAACGAACAACAGGCATTCTGGCTGTAGAGGTGGGAGAAAGCATAGTTAAAGCCCTTGCCTTTGCGGATGACCTTCTAAATATAACGGCACAACCCCGCAAAGCTCTAGATCGTCTTATCCATCTGATACAAAAATTTGGGGGGTTCTCCGGGTTCACCTTAAATATGAGTAAATCCTTAGCTCTGGATATTTACCCAGAGACAGCAGGGGGGGAACTGGAGGATCCACCTATGACCCGGGCAGGGGAGAAGATCAAATATTTAGGGAGCCACATAACACGGGATCTCACTAACCTCTACTCAGAGAATGTCAGTCCTCTATTGGAAACTACTTGTACCAAATTGCGGCTATGGGAGGCCTATCCTTTAAATTTAATGGGGCGCATAGCGCTGTACAACATAATGATTGTGCCAATATGGCTGTACATCTTTCAGACTTTACCACTCTACCTCAAACCAGAAGATGAACAGAAACTCCAGAAATATCTACAGCAATTCCTTTGGCGGGGGCGCAAAGCGCGCATACCACTTACTGTTTTGCAGACACCACGGGAATATGGTGGACTAGGCCTTTTGAGCATTAGACTCCTCACAGTAGCTAGTGGAATGAGGCACATCTCGGACTGGTATAGATCCACTGAGGACTTCACAGCCACAAAGATGGCGTTAGAGCTGATGGGAGACGCGCATTTCAGCAGCCTACTACATATTGGAGGAGGAACGATGCCTAAGATATTGCAAAAAGCACATGTGCTCCCGACGGCGAAAGCGGTGTGGCAGTGGACATGCCGGCACCATCGCTTCTCCGGGATGACTACTCCCTTTATAGTGATTTGCGACAACCCGAAATTTCCGCCGGGCGCACTCTACCTAATCTTTCGCAGGTGGCAGAGAGGAGGCCTCACTTATATCCTTCAAGCTGTGACAGATGAGGGCCAAGTAAAGACATTTACTGAACTACAGCAACAATTCTCGTTGAAACCGTCGGACCACATACATTACATACAACTTAGACATTATATTCGCAGCCTGCCCTGGGAATGTTTAACAGAAGACGTCCAGGAGGAAATATCCTCGGCCTACTCTTTTCAATCACAAAATAAGGTTGTTATCCATGCATCACAGACATTTGCGAGATACAACTGAAGAACCAGATTTCCAGGGCTTGGCGCATGCATGGAGCTAGGAGCTAGGAACTAGACACACAAGTGACCCCTCAAATACTTCAAGAGTACGTTGTGTTGATCCCTAAATCATCCAAGATGATTTCTTATAATGAAATGGAATACAAATTTGCGATGAGAGCCCATATCTCACCCCGTAGAGCGTTTCACATGGGGGTCTCACCAGATGGAGCTTGCCCTAAATGCAACACAGAGGGAGCACGCTTGGGCCACATAAGTACATAAGTAATGCCATACTGAGAAAAGATCAAGGGTCCATCGAGCCCAGCATCCTGTACACGACAGCGGCCAATCCAGGCCAAGGGCACCTGGCAAGCTTCCCAAACGTACAAACATTCTATACATGTTATTCCTGGAATTGTGGATTTTTCCCAAGTCCATTTAGTAGTGGTTTATGGACTTGTCCTTTAAGAAACCGTCCAACCCCTTTTTAAACTCTGCTAAGCTAACCACCTTCACCACTTTCTCCGGCAACGGGATAGGGCATCCCCCACATGTTCTGGGGATGCCCTATCATTCAGAAATTTTGGAAGCTCATAATTCGACACACCTCGAGGTTGTGGGGCGTGTCCTGGAGGGGAGAACCGCTTATGCTGTTTGGACAATTTGTTATACCGAGACCCATGCCGGCAGGATTTAAGGGATTTGCACACAGAGCAGTGATGATAGGCAAAAAAATGATTCTCTTGGAATGGATTACAAATAAAATGCCCTCCCTGCAGCAATGGCGAAGTTATATGATGGAATACATGAGGTTTGAGAAAAGAATGGCGGACAACCAGCAGGACACCAGATTTGAGGAAAAGGATTTTTATCGAGTATGGACACCGTTTTGGAAGACTATAACCCCTAGGGGTAGAGACCGCATATTAAACATGTGATTGACTTGTTGAACTCTAGGCTAATCGTTGGGGAAGGGGCGGGGGGGGGGGGGGGGGGGGAGAAGAAAAGGGGGGGGGAAGGGCGGTAGTATAAGGAGGAAAGAATATAGAGGGATAGAAGAGGGAGGGGGGGAATGGGGATAAGAATTTGAAGTTTGGAATTGTTTAGTCATAGCAGACTTAAGACATCAAAGATAGAGAGGCTGTTTTGTATTAGGTGAGGGAGTTTGTAGTGGTTATTTGAACATAGATCGCATTTTCTAGAATGTGCCTGCAGAGGTTAGGAATAGTTAAAAATGGCAATTATATCTGATCACTCTATTACCTATGTGAAATATGTTTTGTTTGCTTGACAGCATTATTGCCTAATAAAAACATTTAAAAATAACCCAGCACATCAGGATTCACATGGGCCATAAACCCTTCAGTGCTGGATCTGTATGAGGAATTTCAGTCGCAGCGATCACCTCACCACCCTCATCCACACCCATATGGGGGAGAAACCTTTCGCCTGCGATTACTGCGACCGAAAATTTGCAAGGAGTGACAAGAGAAAAAGGCACACAAAAATCCACCTTAGGCAAAAGGAAAGAAAGAACTCCATAGCATCTACAGCACCATCACCACCTGGCAGCGGCTGCAACAACAACGGAGCAACATTAGAACGAACCCTGGTTTTTATTTGCTCACTGTTCAGAAGAAACGAAGGTAAAACACTAATCTCACAGGCCGAGAACTGACTGCATTTCTCTCAGCTTTGTGCCCAAAGCCAATCCCCTTTAGAGGAGCAACAACAGGTTCAACCTGCCACGGAGATAGGTTCCAACTTTTCTTTTAGCGACGATGAACTTCTGGAGACCAATGGAGCCCGCCTCTTTTTGTCAGCCAATAGAAGTGCTCGTTCACAGGTGATGGTGACTAGCAATGGCTCAGGGGCGTTTGTGTTTGGCAGGGAGAGAACGGCAGGGAGATCTCTCTCTCAGCTCACTTTGGAATTCCCGGATCCCCTTGTTTTCTTTTTTGAGTGAAGGACGTCCATAAAGGACATCCTTGGCATGCGCAGAGCAGCCAGCATAATGCTTGACTGCTCTACGAATGCTCAACTGGCTTGGAAGGAAATCCCATGCAAATGAGCTAGCAGCGACCAGCTCATTTGCATGCGATTTCCTTGATGCATGTCCGTTTCTTTGCTATGGAATCGGTAAGGGAAGGGCTTTAATGATTTTTTTAGTGCATCTACCCCTTAATGCAGTAAATTGTATGGAAAATAAACATTATCCCAGAATGGCTTGATGACTGATAATTCACCTGCTACTGCACATCAAACAGACTGCGTGTTTAGCAATTCTTATCAATTTACTCCTCAGAGTGTCTAGATCGAAGTAAAGTAAGGATCACAACATGCCAACTAAAGACTGCGAAATATAGGAAAGTTGTTAGTTGAGCATGACTACTTGACAGATGATTTACCTTTGTCTACACAATAAACAAAAACTCTGACAGTTTAAGGATCGCAATGTATCTTACCTATGATGTGGGTAGTGTTTCTGAGCTCAAAAAACGCTGTCAGTACACAGAGTGCTGTCGGTGCAGAAAAGCCCGACAAATGCAAGGGCATGCGCGCTAGTGCCTGTATATATAAAAGATCTAAAAGTGACGAATTGCCAACGTCGTAGTATCCTAAAAATATATATAATAAGGATTCTGTTATTTGTAACCATAAAAATTGCACGATTAATTTTATTACCAAATTTGAGAATCAGATGGCTGGAAAACTTTAAAATAGAGTCTCATGACTCACTGAACAAACCTATTGAACAGCTGACTCGATCTGTTATAGAATCATCTTAGTCATACAGAATGTGTATGGAGAATGACATTCACTATGGATTATGCTGAACCCATTATAGTATGATCATCAAAGTAGCGCTGTTCTAATTCTGCCTCAGTCTCTAACGCTGATCTATCAACAAAATTTGTATGGTTGGTTTGCAAATAAATTGTGAATCAAAGCTTCTGTTTGTCGACCTGTGCATACAAATTTGAAAATGCATAGATTTTATATATATAAAAAAGGGGGTTATATATGAATGCAAGTTTACAACAGTTCCATATTAGTCTAAATACATAAATATAGACGTATAAACACATATGTGTGTACACGTATATACATATATACAAAGTTTTGCCATAGCATCAACAATTAAGATGGAATAATTATTCTTGGATCTCACATGCTATATACTTATGAATGACAACCGGTCCTGAGTAAGATTACGACACATACATATATGAATACACAGACCTTCACTTTATCAATTTTTAATTTTTTTTTTTTGTTATATTTGTACCCCGCGCTTTCCCACTCATGGCAGGCTCAATGCGGCTTACATGGGGCAATGGAGGGTTAAGTGACTTGCCCAGAGTCACAAGGAGCTGCTTGTGCCTGAAGTGGGAATCGAACTCAGTTCCTCAGTTCCCCAGCACCAAAGTCCACCACCATAACCACTAGGCCACTCTTCCACTCCATGCCGTGCCACTCCAAACGGGGAGGTGAGCGGCATGGCGTCTTCGGGCGATGTTTATGACATACGGTTTTGACAATTTTTCGATCTAGCGCAGCCCCAACGAGCAGTACAATTATGATTGCACATTAAAAGTTCCTTTACGTATATGTGTACCCATTGTTTTATGTGATTGTTTAATTTTTTTGACATACTTTTCTATAATTGTATGGCGTTTTGTATGTGTATGTTGTAATTTATATTTGATTGACATATTTGTGTGTTATTTTATGCTAGGCCCCTGAGGCAGGCGCTTGTGAGCCGAAATACGGCCCGTGTTGGGTCATCATTCAATAAAGGAGGACATTGATTATCCCAATCCTGGAAGCCCAGTGTTGCTTTTTTCTGTTTCTGTATTATTGTTATGTTTCTGCTATGTTTTGCTAGCAGGCTGAGGGAGGCTGGTATCCACTCTGCTAGGGCTAGGGAGTGGCTAGTAATCTCCCTGCTAGGTTAGCTGGGTGGGACTTGCTTGCTATTGGTCAGCTGGGTGGTAGCTGAAGTCTGCAGCTACTGACGTCTTTATCCAGGAGCTATTTTTACCTGCAGTTTCAGGTAAACAGTGCTTAGTGTGAAGGATTTTTTCCCTGCTGTAGCTTCTCACCTGCCTTTTTCCCTGTGAAAAGACGCACATGTTCGGCGCAGTATTCAAACGTCGGATGCATGAAAGTATTGTTAATCTGGTGTAATCTCCGCCAGCGGTATAGGAAACGCATGCGCACAATCGCCAAACCTATGATGTCACCTTCCCCGAAGACGCCGCGCCGCTCACCCCCGTTTCTCAATCAGCTGATATAGGAGAGTGCAGTTGAAAACATGCATCACAAAAATAGCCTTCCATTTTGGCCATTATTCACACCCAAATAATAAAAACATCTTTTTTGGCCGTGCTTCACAGTCAGCTAAGAGATCTGGAAGTCTCTGAGCCAATCACAGCGCTGTGATTGGCTCAGAGACTTCCAGGTCTCTCAGCTGAGTGAAGCACGGCCATAAAGGAAGTTTTTATTATTTGGGTGTGAATAATGGCCAAAATGGAAGGCTATTTTTGTGATGCACGCTTTCAACTACACTCTCCGATATCAGCTGATTGAAAACCCGGCCAAAATTGAAGGCTATTTTTCTGATGGACGATTTCAACTGCACTCTTCAATATCAGCTGATTGAAAAACGGGGAGGTGAACGGCATGGCGTCTTCGGGCGGCGTATATGACATACGTTTTTGACAATTTTTCGATCTAGCGCAGCCCCAACGAGAGGTACAACCTCCCGTTAAATTTTCCGGCGATTTCCACTGTTAAGGCAATCGGAAAAGGTTAGTGCATCTCATTACAATAGGGTTTCTGCACAATTTGCTCATCTGCATTCCGTTTTCGTTAGCTGCTACTGCCGTTGGAAAATGTCCTTTAGTGCATGCCACGGTTAAAAACTTGTTCGTTAAAGGCTCGCTAAAGGCTCGTTTAGTTTAGTGCATCTTGCCCTCTGTGTCTTGAAGTGCTGGCTGTCGGCATTTCTTCTGTGTTCATTGTTTGTGTTTGTCTCAGCGTGGGGTTAATTGTCTTTTTCCTGCAGCTGAGCGGTGTTCTCTGGTTGAGGATAGTGTGTGCCTTGTTTGATTAGTTAATTTGTTTGTTTTAGTTCTGCTTGTTGAGGTTTCACTTCTTGCTCTGGGTTAGTGGGCTGTGTTAACCCCTCAGTCTCTGTGTCTGCTGTATGTGGGTTTCTGTGCTTAGTAGTCTGTGTTCTGGCTTGTACTCTTTCTTTGCTCAGGACTCTTTGCCCGGCTGGGCTGGGTCCTGCCCCACCTGTCAGTCTGGTGCAGCTTTGCCGGATACTTCTGCTGCTGCTGCTAACCCCAAGTCCGGCCGGCCGCTTGAGCCCAGGGGCTCAACTTCTGGGGGACAGTGGCCAAGTGCAGGTGAAGACTGGCGAAGCTGTTCTGGTATCTATGTTCCTGCATCAACTGTGCAGTTCCTGTGGGGGCCAGCTGTTCCTGTGGCTCCGCATCCGGTAGCTGGGTGCAGCCTGGTCGTTGAGTGCAGGCCCTACGTGTCCTGTAGTTCCCTATCGTTTGAGGGGTTCTGCACCTCTTCTCGGGAGCCTGGAGTCCGGAGTGAGTACCCTATAGTCTGTTACGGTGTTAGTGGTGGTTCGGTCCACCCCAGGCCTTTCCTAGATTCCCGTCCTGTTTTTGGCCTGGGCTCAAGGGCTCACGATCCAGGAGCTAGTGACAGACATAACAATTAATAGATCACCACCTTCTGTCCCATGACTTTCTGATTTCCTCAGGAGCTGTTTATGAGGTACTGTCAAATGCCTTTTGAAAATCCAACTGGCTCACCTTTATCCACATGAAATTTATCAGATTGGTGAGGCAAGATTTCCGTTGACTAAATCCATGTGGCTTTGTTTCATTAATCCATGCCAAAGTATATGTTCAGTAATTTTCATTTCATTTTATTGAATTTGTATCCCACAAACATTCATATATCAAATCTAGTTCTGTGGCTTACATAAGTTAATATAGGTACAATTTACAAAATAGACAATGTTGTATTAAGTAAACACATTGATAAGCATATAGCTATTCTGAAGCAGAAAGTCTAAAGTTGACAACAGAAGATGTCTAACGGGACACATTTTTAGTTTTGTACAAAATCTTTATAATAGCCTCTTTCATTTTGCTCAGCACTTACGTTGGGCTCACTGGTCTATAATTTCCTGGGTCACCTCTGGAACCCTTTTTAAAAATTAGTGTTACATTGGCTACCCTTCAATCTTCCAATACCATGCTTGATGTTCAAGATAAATTTACATATTACTAACAATAGTTCTGCAAGTTCCATTGTTCTATCAGTACTCCAGGATGTATACCATCCGGTCAAAGCGATTTTCTAAGCTTAATTATTAAATTGCACTATTGTGTATTCCAGATTTAGAGATTAGTTTCAGTACCTCCGACTCGTCACCGTTGAATACCATGGTCTTCAGTGAAGACTGAAGCAAAGAATTTGTCTGTCCATTTTGGCCTTGTCTTCCCTGAGTGCCCTTTTTATCTCTTGGTCATATAGTGGTCCAACTGATTCTTTTACTAGTTTCTTGCTACGCCGTTAACGGTAATATGTAAGCCACATTGAGCCTGCAAGAAGGTGGTAAAATGTGGGATACAAATGCAACAAATAAATTATTTTGTATGCTGTTTTACCCTCTCTTTTGTGACCCTTCTATTGAGCAGCATGTCAGTGCTTCCCCAGGGGATGGAGCGGGGGTGGATTTTAAGCCTGATTTCATATTGGCTATGTACCGGGCTTTTTACCTCCATAGGGCTGGAGCCCAGTGTGGGTCAAAACAGGGGGATTCGGGCTGTGTGCCTCTCCTTCATGACCCCTTGTTTCCTCCCAAGCGCTGCAGATTGTCCTTTAGGAAGGACTCGCTGGATGGTGATGGGGCTGTTTCTGATGAGACAGATTGGTCTGAGAAGGATTTCCTGTATCCTGTTAGTTCAAGGGAATACTGAAGAATGGGTGGAGGATCTTCCCCCTTTGGGAGGATTCATCAGGGGTCCGCATTTTCCATTGCGATGAGCTTCATGAGATTATTCAGGAATGTTATATCATGTGATTTGAGGAAGACCCTAAGGAATCTCCGCGGATAGTGGATCCCTTTTTTTTCCCAAGTTTAAACATTTTATTGAAGATATATCCACTACACACTGGTACACAGGCAGATTACAAATAACAAAAAGTACAATGTAAACACCACCCCCCCTCAAATTTGTTGGATCCCTGGTTGAAGGGCATTTGTAAGTCATCTCAGTCCTTCTCTATGCATCAGGACATCAGGGATGTGATTCAGATGCAGTGGAAGTCCCAAGCCACCTCTTCTAGGCTTGCCTGGTCTATGGTGCATCTGTATCCCATTCCTGATCAGGATATGGACTCTTTGCATCGTCCGATCATGGATGCAGTGGTCTCAGCAGTTACCAAAAAATATTCTTCCCTGGTTGATGGAGATGCTCTTGAAGCAGAGTTTTGACGATGCAGCTTTGGTGGTTCATGCAGCTGTTTGTGGTGGCCTTGTGGATAGGGCCTGTTTTTGGTGGGTGGAGCGTGTATTGGACAGGAAGACTGACAAATGACCTCTGGTGGATTAGGAGCTGGCTAAAATAGAGATGGGCAGCTCTCTTCTTTCTGATGCTATGTATGACCTGTTGTGCTCTTTGGCTAAGTCCATGGCTTCAAGGATGGTCAGTTGATACTGCTTTCAAGACTAAGCTCAGTTGTTTTCCCTTTAAGGGTTCCTTGTTTGGTGAGGAGCTGGAAAAGTTAAGTACATAAGTAGTGCCATACTGGGAAAGACCAAAGGTCCATCTAGCCCAGCATCCTGTCACCGACAGTGGCCAATCCAGGTCAAGGGCACCTGGCACGCTCCCCAAACGTAAAAACATTCCAGACAAGTTATACCTAAAAATGCGGAATTTTTCCAAGTCCATTTAATAGCGGTCTATGGACTTGTCCTTTAGGAATCTATCTAACCCCTTTTTAAACTCCGTCAAGCTAACCGCCCGTACCACGTTCTCCGGCAACGAATTCCAGAGTCTAATTACACGTTGGGTGAAGAAAACTTTTCTCCGATTCGTTTTAAATTTACCACACTGTAGCTTCAACTCATGCCCTCTAGTCCTAGTATTTTTGGATAGCGTGAACAGTCGCTTCACATCCACCCGATCCATTCCACTCATTATTTTATACACTTCTATTATATCTCCCCTCAGCCGTCTCTTCTCCAAGCTGAAAAGCCCTAGCCTTCTCAGCCTCTCTTCATAGGAAAGTCGTCCCATCCCCACTATCATTTTCGTCGCCCTTCGCTGTACCTTTTCCAATTCTACTATATCTTTTTTGAGATACGGAGACCAGTACTGAACACAATACTCCAGGTGCGGTCGCACCATGGAGCGATACAGCGGCATTATAACATCCGCACACCTGGACTCCATACCCTTCCTAATAACACCCAACATTCTATTCGCTTTCCTAGCCGCAGCAGCACACTGAGCAGAAGGTTTCAGCGTATCATCGACGACGACACCCAGATCCCTTTCTTGATCCGTAACTCCTAACGCGGAACCTTGCAAGACGTAGCTATAATTCGGGTTCCTCTTACCCACAGTTGGTCAGGAATCTGGGGGTGACTAAGGTTCCCAGACAACCTGAGGTCAAGCCAAGTTGGCAGGTAGAGGTTTGTCGACCAAAAGGCGGTTTCAGGATGCTTGGTGTTATAGGTCTGGCATGGCTTCCCGGGGCCTCTATTTCCAGCAGACTTGGTCCTTTCTCAGGGCCAGAGGGGCGTGTATAGACTTTCCACTTTGGGACCCTGCAGTCGGTGATTGTTGCAGTTGAGCTGAGCAAATTCTTCACTTCTTTGGATTTTATGGAGGCATATCTGCATATTCTGTTTTGGCCAGGGCATCAGATTTCTTCACTCCCTAGTTTTGGGGCAGCATTATCAGTTCTGTGTGCTCCCTTTTGGCCTCGTCACGGCTCCCCGCACTTTTTCCAAGGTCATGGTAGTGGTAGCAGCTGTCTTGTGACAAGAGGGGAGTACTAGTTAATCCCTGCTTGGACGATTGGTTGATTCAGGCAACTTCAAGAGAGTTCTGTGTCCATGAATCGGGTGACTCAGGTGCAGAATGTAAGGTTGCAAGGGTTTTTGGGTGGCTCTGGACAAAAGCAAAAAGTCTTCTACTTTTCCTCCCTCCCGCTGCCCTGCACTGATCTTTGGTATTTGTGGGGAGTAGGGCTGTGTCTGTTCACTGCAGCTGGGGATCCTTGGGAAAAGGGAAGTGTGGGCTTCCCCAGATGGTGCCTGAGAGGGAAGACAGAATAGGCTTCCAGAAGAACCATCCTCCCTCACAGGCACATTTTTACATCTCCTGCCCCGCACTGACAATCGGTATTTGTCGGGAGTAGGGCTGTGCTTGCTCACTGCAGTTGGAGATCCTTGGGAGATGTGGGCTGCCCCAGATGGCGCCTGTGAGGGAGGACAGAACAGGCTTCCTGAAGAACCATCCTCCCACACAGACACAGCCCTGCTCCCGACGAATACCGAAGGTCAGTTTGAGGGGGGTGGGTGGGAAAAAAAGTGGAGGACTTTTACTTGTGTCCAAGATTCTGGACCATCCAAAATTTGTTGCGGCTTTAACTTCTAACGCTGTTTTAGCGGTACTGAAATGGTGACCCAAAATGGCAATGCTGAAAAGTCCTGCTTCTGGTCAAGCCAACTCTGTGATTTCTTAGTGACTATTACAAAAAAAAAAAATTCTTTCTAGATCATCCTCAAAATGAACTTTCTCACATTCTATACCTGGGGTTCTTTAAGAGTTGTGTGGTGGTGGTGGTGGGGGGGGGGGGGGGGGTGTTGGCTGGAGGACTTAAAACTTCCAAGGGTCTGTAATACCTTAGGACTGCTAGCTGTTTTTCAATCTCAAGATACCAATTTCAAACTTGCTTTTACTATTCTCTTTAAGAACTCTTACTTTGTTCATTGTTTTCTCTCCTTTTTACTAAGGTGCGCTGTGAGTGTCTCTAGCATTAGCACACACTAAAAATGTTTAGTAAACAGGGCCCTAAGATTTAAAAACCACATATTATATTCACAATTTACAAATACAACATTTTTGGAAATATTTTATTGTAGTTTTGTTAAATTCTACATGTCACAAAAAGATACATACTAGCGAAGAAAAATCCTCTGATACATTACGAAAAACAAGAATATACTTGGCAAACTCGTAAAAGTGGGGGACTAGCTCAAAAATCTTTGCAAAATGATGCCAAGTTATTAAAATTTACACACTGGATAGTTTTCAAAAATCATGTATTGCCTAAAAAGTTTTAAAGTTGACCACTGTTTATAAATGGCAAAAATGTTTGGCACTGTATGAATTCTATAAAACATTCAGTGAAAAAGTGCAGTTTTCAAGTTTATTCTGCATCTTCTCGCCACCAACACTTGTTCCACTCACACGTTACACAAACTAGTTTTACTAAATTCAGTGGACCTCAACTTTCAAGTAAGATTTATTTTTCTTAATTCCTTTAACATTTTCAGTGTAGTTTCTCTTTTTACCCAAGCTCCTCACCTTTTACCTCTTTAACCCATTAAGTAAACAACTTCTAGAGACAGATGATTGGTTGGTGGTACATTAGATTATCAAACTATAAACAACTATTCTCAGAACAGCCTGGAGATCTGGCCTTTCCCACATTTCAAGTTTATTACACACTTAGTTTTTCTCCTGAGTGGTGTATTATCAGAACAGTTTACAATTTCAAACAATGAAAAAAAAGAAAAGGAACTACAATAATAAAAGAAAGGAAAGTTAAGGATCAAGTCTGCCACACATTAAACCATACCCCCCACCCCATGTAGCCCCAAAGTAACATAGTAAGTGCCGGCAGATAAAGACCTGAACGGTCCATCCAGTCAGCCCAACAGTTACACCCATAATCAATTCATGATCAAATCAACAATGAACATGATATATAGTTGATCATGTTTTTCTTTGGTGTTTCTTGGACATAGATCCTAGAATTCTGCCTGGCTCTGAGTTAGTCAAAGTCCACTCCAGCCTATCTGAATCCATGTTGTCATTTGTGGGACCCAGACTGTAAAAGTCTGCCCAGCACTGTCCTTGGTTCCAGCTACTGAAGGTGTCGTTCATCCTAAACTGGATTGCCATATATAGAACACAGACCTGCAAAGTCTGCCTGGCACCAGCCTTAGTTTAGTTCAGTACCTTTCTTTTTTTTGTTCAGTACCTTTCTAATTTCTCTTTTTTACTGAATGCTTAGTCAAACTCTTGTCTATTTTCTGTTTTCACCTTAATCGTCTCAGCTTTTTCCTACACAGTATAACTATAAACCTTCACGTTGCCCCTTATCCCTATACCTCAGATGTATTTTCAAATAACCAACACTTCTGTGGGATTCAAATAAACACTAAACGTTTGAAAAGTCACAGAATATACATGCTCGTTTTTCATTGAATATTTTGTAGAATTCATGTTGTCAGACAAACATTTTTGTAATTTGTAAAAAGTGGTCAACTTTAAAACTTTTTAGGTAGTGTATGATTTTTGAAAACTAGTGTGTAACTTTTAATAACTTGGCATCACTTTTGCAAATATTTTTTAAGCTAGTCTCCCACTTTTACAAGTGTGTCAAATATATATATATATATTTTTGTGTGTGTGTGCTGGAATCAGAGCATTTTTCTTTGCTAGTTGAACTAAGCTAAGCAACATTAACTGTTGAGTTCATACCTCAGAACTGACACTATTCAGTTTTCGTGTTTGCTTATAAAGCTTAATGATATATTGGGCTAAGGCTTAAACATTTCTGTGGTCTACAATATTTTGTACAATAAGAACCAGTCCACACTTGGAGCTGAAGCCATGGTATTGATTATAACTTCACTGCCTTCCATTGGTGTAACTTTTTACCTGTCTGCTGAATGCATGAAAGGGTGCCACTCTAGTCAGTCTCAGTGAATCCCATAACAAGGTTCAGTGCATTCACTTTTCAGTGGTGAGTAAAAACTGGGGAAGGTTTTGTACATTGATGTTTTTGTTTGGTTATCAACACTATCTTGGGTCTTCACATTTGACTTTCCTGTATATTTTAGTTAATCTGAATTTAAATATTTTTCTCATTGCCAGGTCTCATGTGTGATTTGCTCTGGTCTGACCCACAGCCTCAGGTATCTTTTACTGAACCATATTTCAAATCTTCATGTTTGTGGCACAAAGCACATTGTCACAAACTGCCTTTTCTCTTTCCACCCTGATGAATCTGTCCCCTGATTTAAGGAGTGGGTGATAGGAATTTATCAGAAGTATGCATGCCTATGTACTCCTACCCTGCAGTGAAAGGGCCAGAGATGATGTGCTCCTGGGCACATCGGACCCCCCCCCCCCCCCCACCCCAATTTAACTCTTTATATCACACTTGGCACTTTCATAAATGTATACAATAATCCCTGAGGAGAGGGCTGGGAAACCAGTGGATGGGAGTGTTATAACAGAATTTGATTGTGGTAGTAAGCACCAAATGGGAAGTTGGTTCGTGCACATGTGATGTAGCCATTGTTGACTATTGGATCCAGGGAATATCAAAACGTTTGTAACCGTTGCTGTGGAAGCCTGAGAGGGTTTCCTAGGCATCTGTTCAGCAGAGTTTTTTCATTTTTGTTTTTCCAGTGATTTTCTTCCTTTTTTAATTGCAGTTTGGATGAGGATATTTTGTACTTTGAGCCATTAATTCATGTTCTTAAATTGGCATGACAAAACCTGGGCCCCTTACCTCTGCTTCTTCCCCCAAATAAAATCATACAGCAAACAACAAAATCCACTTTGGAGGAAAGGACTCATTTTCTCAGAGTGAAGAAATTATGAAACTTTTGCTTTTTGAGTGATAATGGAAAAAATAGAGTTCTGGAAGAAAGAGCAATGGCTAGGTGTCCCGATAGTCAAAACTCTTGGGACTTGAACCAATTTTATTTAAAATTTATTAACCACCTTTTGAGGATATTTGCCCAGATTTTGAGTTCAAAAACATTTTTTTTTTCGCTGCTGCAGTTTTTCTTGACTATGGAGGTTGAACTTATTGGACTTATGGTGTTCTTTTACACTAATTACCAATGGACTGTAATGGCTAGATTTACTAAAGTGCACTACCACATTAGCATGTTCTAACGTCCATTAATGCTGTCTATTTACTGCAGGTCCCATTTTATGGAAACCTATTGATTAATAACATGTATTAACAGCATTAGTGCACTTTAATAAATGTAGTCCTAAATTGAGATCAAACATTGCCCTCTCTGGAACTGTCATCTCATTGACTGCTGCTGTCGGAGCCCACATGAATTACTATGCTATGCTATTGAAGTCTTATATCCCGCACAGGTTCAGAGTGGGTTACATTAGATACATAAAAACAAACAAACAAAAACATTCATAGCACTATTCATAATACACAACACATTGTAATCATAAAATAAAGGGCTCATACTTTGTGTCATTCTGCACCAACTAATTTCTTTTGTCACTCCCCATCTGCCCCCTCTTCAAATTCCAGAATGGACGCTCAGTCAGCAAGCGAGGTGTCAGCTGTCAGTTTGGCCCCGATGTCACCAAAGCCTTTCTAGCGGAAAACCACTTAGATTATATTATCAGGAGCCATGAGGTAAAGCCGGAGGGATATGAGGTCACACACGAGACGAAGTGTGTCACAGTCTTCTCAGCCCCAAACTACTGGTGGGTATTTCTCTGGATCCCTTTATGTAGGGTGTGGGAGACCAAGGAGCATGGATAGAAAGTTTGTGTCCATACTCTACTTAATGTAAACCTTCAACCCCTGAGGAATGTCATTGGAGATTTTGGCTTGCTTTCTTTACATTTGCTTGATATACCACTTTGTCTACAAAGGCTTAAAATCAGTTTACAACAGTACTAAAATAAAGAAAAAAGGCACTAGAAAAAGCAGAGACTAATTACTTTATGCAGGTGATATATAATTGGTAGGGCCTGTTGGCAATGATAGTCTAGTGCAATACTCAGCACATGTGAAAGCTTGCGATCTATTAATAATTAGCTACTGGAAAATGATTTGAAGCAAAATACAGACAAAATTGATAAGCTGTGAGTGTCCAAGAGAGGACGTCTAGACTTAGGCTGAATTATAGAACAGTTTAAAATCTGGGAGAAAGCCTAAGATTGAAATAATCTAGGTGTGACCACTGATGAAAATGTAAGCTTTAAATCTCATGTGAAAATCTGCATGGGGTCTTTTTCAAGCTACATATGATGAGGATCCTTACCCTATATTTGGACTCTGGTACAATGAAAGGAGTTACCTGAGCTTTGGTTTCATCAAATATATATATTGTATGACCTTATTTCTTGATCTTCCAGAGAATTATAAGAACATAAGCATTGCTGTACTAGGACAGACCGAAGGTTCATCAAGCCCAGCATCCTGTTTCTAACAGTGGCCAATCCAGATTACAAGTACGGGCAAGATCCCAAAATAGTACAAAACATTTTATGCTGCTTATCCAAGCAGTGGATTTTCCCCAAATCCATCTTAATAATGGCGCTTAGACTTTTAGGAAGTTATCCAAACCTTTTTTTAAACCTCACTAAACTAACTGCTTTTACTACATTCTCTGGCAACGAATTCCAGAGTTTAATTAACGTTCGAGTGAAGAAATACATTTACTACTTTATAGCTTCATTATGTGCCCCTAGTCCTAGAATTTTGGAAAGAGTAAACAAATGATTCACATCTACCCATTCCACTCCATTCAATATTTTATAGACCTCTATCGTATCTCCCCTCAGCCGTCTCGTCTCCAAGCTGAAGAGCCCTTGCCACTTTAGCCTTTCCTCATAGGGAAGTCGTCTCATCCCTTTATCATTTTCATTGCCCTTCTCTATACCTTTTCTAATACCGGGATCTGGTGGAAGCCCGAGAGTGAGTGAAGGGCAGCGGCGACATTTCAGATTGGGCATGGTGGCTGCGTCCTAAGTGGTGGGGGGGTGAAGGGGCCGGCGGAGGCACTGCCCCTGGCCCGGCTCTGTCTCTCGGCGGCCCTGGTTAAATGGTCAGTATTCTCAATGGATAAGGATAGATAGTGGGGTTTCCCAGGGGTCTGTGCTGGGCCGCTGTTTTTAAACATATTTTGAGTTGGGAATAATTAGTGAGGTAATTAAGTTTGCTGATGACACAAAATTATTCAAAATTGTTGAATTGCAAGAGGGCCTTACGAGACTGGGCATCCAAATGTCAATGTCATTGTAGCACTTACATACCTCAGTAACCCTTCACAGGGATGACAGATGAGGTTTAATGTGAGCAAGTGCAAGGTGATGCATGAAGAAAGAGGAATCCAAACGATAGCTACATGATGCAAGGTTCCACATTAGGAGTCGCCGCTTAGGAAAAGGATCTTGGTGTCATTGTTGGTATGTTGAAACCCCCTACTCGAGGAGTGGAAGTGACATTGGCTTCCTGAATGGGTGCCTGATTTTATGCTCCAGCCATCCCTCTTGATTAAAAGCCTACATCTCTCAGCATTGGGGTATATTATAATGCTAATTACATATAGTTTGAGCAGTTTACCCTCCCTGATGGCTCAGAAGTCGAAAGCTGCTGATGCAAAGGAGACTCTTGGGCAGTTTCGCAGGACCGGGACTGAGGACTTCATGTGGCAGGCTTCGCGGCCTACCTCACTGAAGCAGACACGGACAGGAAACCTTTACAGTGACTTGGAGGATAAAGAATCGGAGCCAGTGAATTTGAGGAGCTTTACCCGTGAAGTGCAGTGCTGCTTTTGGGATTCATGGTCCGAGTGAAAAGAGATGTGAGGGGAACTTGCGACTCTCATTGACATCCTGCTTAAAGGCAGGCAGGACGTGGAGGTGTGTTTCGAGGTCATGGAGGTGCAATTTGAAGAACAAGGCGAAGTGATCTCGCAGCTGCAATCTAAATATACCAACCTTGAGGTTCAGTTTGAGGCCTTGCAATTTAAACTGGATGACATAGAGAATAGAAGCTGTCACAACATCTGGAGATTCCATGGTGTGCTGGAGAACAACCACTAGGAGAATGTCTGAAAGGTAGTACAGGCCCTGTGTCGCCAGCTGCTAGAGCTTCCTAAATTGGCATCTGATATTGAGATACTTCAGACAGTTGACCCTGAGACATTATTGTATGCTTTGCACAGCAAACTGATGAGGAGCTGCTAATGCTGAAGGCACGTTCTCTTCCTTTGCTTCAGTTTCAAGGTGCCTTGGTGTTTGTTTTTCAAGATCTTTCTGCATTTACATTGGCCAAGAGAAGGGAATTTAAACCTGGCCTGGAATTGCTGCGAAAGGAACAGATATCACTGGCTTTTTCCACTGGCTCTCAACTTCCCACTCTAGGGGTCACTTTATAGAGTGAAATGGCTAAAAGTACAAAGACTAGGGAACACTCGAGGAACTTACATGGAAATACTTTTAAAACAAGTAGGAGGAAATATTTTTTTCACTCAACAAATAGTTTAAGCTCTGGAACTCTTTTGTGGTAACAGCAGTTAGTGTATGTGGATCAAAAAAAGATTTGGACAAGTTCCTAGAAGAAAAGTCCACAGTCTGCTATTGAGACAGACATAGGAAGCAATTGCTTGCCCTGGGATTTGTAGTATGGAGTGTTGCCATGATTTGGGTTTCTGCCAGGTACTTGTGACCTGGCTTGGCCACTGTTTGGAAAACAGGATCCTGGGCTACATGGACCATTGGTCTGACCCAGTATGGCTACTATTATGTTCTTATGCTTGCAAGGTATTAAGGGATGCAGGCTTAGCGCCTGAAACACCTTCTGGTCTGTGAGCTGCATCCTCGTCCTCTGCCCCAAGGGCAGGTTCCTAGTAAGGGGAAAAGGCTTCATTCAGTTAATGATCAGACTTGAAGATTTCCTGGTGTAACATCCTTTTTTGAGACTGAGTTCTGTGTTGATTATTGCCTGCATTGTGGATTGATTCCTACTCAAGTTTGGCTTGGTTGGCTCAGAGGGTGTACCCCCCGCCCCCACACTTTATACTGTTTTCTGTTTGTTGCTGAGTGCTGTTTTGTGTGGCTGCAATCTTTGAGAGGATGTTCTTTTGAATATTCCCATGTTGTTTATGGGGTCAAGTGGGGAAAGCTACAATAGGTAACTAAACTTTTTTTGACTGTGCCTTAGGGTGAGGCAGCGCTATTATGAATATTCTGGAAAGGCAAGTTTTATCAGGTGTTACCAGTTAAGGTCCTTCAACAGGCTGTCGCCTCTTTTCAGGGAATCTTGCGTAAGTTTATTTGGTGTGACAGAAAGTGTAGATTCTCTTGCAGAGTCCTTTTTAGAGGTTCTGAATGTTGGCTGAGGATTCCTGACCTATGGAGTTATTAAAGAGCAGCTCAAGCTAGATCGGCGATTGAATGGTTCCAACATCATGACTATAAATTGTGGGTTCAAATTGAGCAGATACAGATGGGACCAGTCCTTTTGTATTATATGATTTGGTTTCCTCGGAGGCATAGACACATCGAGGAAGCTGTTTCCCCGACAGGTTACTCATACTTTTCAAATTTGGGATTCCATGAGCTCCGTGGTGGATTTTCAGTTTTCCCGATGTACTCCTATTTTTGTCATAATCCTGAGGTTCCCCCGGGCTTGGTTCCTTCAGTTTATAGATTTTGGGAATTCAAGGGCTTGAGTAGGTGGGGTCAACTTTATGATGAAGATACTCTGCTCTCTTTTCAAACCTTGTCTTGGGACTATGACCTCCTGCAATCGTATTATGTTTACTTGCAACTTGTACATCTATTGACTTCCAAATGGTTTAGACCACAACTGGCAGTCCTTTCACTTTTTTGTAGGATGTCTGCGAGAATTTTGACTTACTAGATTTTTGGTGAGTACTCTCTATGGTTATTTGCGGGACCTTCGAGTTGCTAATGGGAGTCACAGGCATAAATGGGAACATGAATTAGATGTAACTTATGGACTAGAAGATTGGGACTCAGTGAAGCAATTATTAGCAAAAAGTGCTATTGTTTCTAATGTCCTAGAGAATAATGTTGAGATATTATATTGATGGTATTTAACTCCAGACCATCTTAGTTGATGATTTCCTCAATCCTCAGCAGCATTGTGTTTGAAGACAGTGTGGAGCTAGAGGCACCATGGGATATATTTGGTGGTCATGCCTGAAGGCAATCGCTTTTTGGAAATCTTTCCTCTTTCAGATATTATGGATTACTGGACATGAAGGTTCCTTGGGATCCTGGGATTTACTTGTTAAACAGGGAGATTCTGGGGTTTCGTAAGTATCACTTTCTTGATTCGACACTTGTTACATGCATCTAAGCTCACCTTAGCTGTGGCATGGAAAAGTCCAGGAGTCCCTTTGATAGCTAAATGAAGATCTAGGTTATATTGTGTTTATAAAATGAAGAAACATACTGTTTATCAAGCGAAATAACTTTAAAACATGGGGAAAAAATATGGGGTTCTGTTCCTAACTTTGTGGGTGAATAAGATGTACAGTGGTGGAAATAAGTTTCTCCGAGGACAAGCAGGCTGCTTGTTCTCACTGATGGGTGACGTCCACGGCAGCCCCTCCAATCGGAATCTTCACTAGCAAAGTCCTTTGCTAGCCCTCGCGCGCCCGCGCGCACCGCGCATGCGCGGCCGTCTTCCCGCCCGAAACCGGCTCGAGCCGGCCAGTCTTCTTTTGTCCGCACTCGGTACGGTCGTATTTTTCGCCGTGTCGAGCCCCGGAGAGTCGACCTCGCGCGTCCATATTGTTGAACGTGTTTTTTCTGCATAAAAGCTTTCCTTGTACTCGGGAAGTGCTCCGGAACCCCTCCACCGGGTTTCGTTTCAATCCTCCCCGTATTTCCAGCTTTTGGCCCCGATAAGTTTTCTTTCGTCGTCGGGGTAGGCCTCTTTTCGGCCTCGGTCGAGATTTTCTCCCTCTAAAGTTTTGGTGCTCTTTTTCCGTCATTTCGGACTTTGATTTCGCCGGCGTGATTTTTCCGCCCATGACATCGAAGCCTTCCAGCGGCTTCAAGAAGTGCACCCAGTGCGCCCGGGTTATCTCGCTCACTGATCGACACTCGTCGTGTCTTCAGTGTCTGGGGGCCGAGCACCGCCCTCAGAACTGTAGTCTGTGTTCCCTGCTTCAAAGGCGGACTCAGGTAGCGAGACTAGCCCAGTGGAACGTTTTGTTCTCGGGCTCTTCGTCGGCATCGGCACCGGGATCTTCGAGTGCATCGACGTCGTCAGCGTCCAGACCATCTTCCTCGGCCGCCCTTGCATCGAGTGCATCGAGGCATCGGGCCTCTGCATCGGCGCCGAGACATCGGATAGCTGCATCGACGTCGGTGGTACCAGGACCTCGTCTGCTGATGTCGTCGGACGGTGGTGCATCGTCAGGAGTGCAGGTGAGGGCTGTCCATTCCCCTGCTGGTGGCGGTGAGCCTTCGGGTGGGTCTCCTCCCACCCTGAGGGCTCCTGCGGTACAGCCCCCCCCGAGACCGACCTTCTTCGGCCTCGGCCCCGAGGAAGCGACGGATGGATTCTACGTCCTCCTCGTCGGTGCCGGGGAGCTCCGGTGACATGCTTCGGAAGAAGTCGAAGAAGCATCGACACCGGTCTCCTCCCCGCGTCGGCACCGAGAGCTCTGGGTCGCCGAGGGATAAAGAAGGCTAAGAGTTCTAGGGAACATGCTTCGGCGCCCCCGGGCAAGGACGCTAGAACCTTAGACTCCTTTGGGAGGAAGGCCTACCATTCCTCTATGCTCGTGTCCAAGATCCAGTCTTACCAGCTCTACACGAGCATACACATGCGGAACAATGTGCGGCAGTTGGCGGGCTTGGTTGATGCTCTTCCCCCTGAGCAAGCCAAGCCTTTTCAGGAGGTGGTCAGGCAGCTGAAGGCGTGCAGAAAATTCCTGGCCAGAGGAGTTTATGACACTTTTGATGTTGCGTCCAGGGCCGCTGCTCAAGGTGTGGTGATGCGCAGGCTCTCATGGCTGCGTGCCGCCGACCTGGAGAATAGAATCCAGCAGCGGATTGCGGACTCGCCTTGCCGTGCGGACAACATTTTTGGCGAAAAAGTCGAACAGGTGGTAGAGTCTCTCCACCAGCGGGACACCGCATTCGACAAATTCGCCCGCCGGCAGCCTTCAGCTTCTACCTCTACAGGTAGACGATTTTTCGGGGGAAGGAAGACTGTTCCCTACTCTTCTGGCAAGCGTAGGTACAATCCTCCTTCCCGACAGCCTGCGGCCCAGGCTAAGCCCCAGCGCGCTCGCTGTCGTCAGCAGCGTGCGACTCAGCAAGGCCCCGCGGCGCCCCAGCAAAAGCAAGGGGCGAGCTTTTGACTGGCTCCAGCAGAGCATAGCCGACATCCAAGTGTCCGTGCCGGGCGACCTGCCGGTCGGAGGGAGGTTGAAAGCTTTTCACCGAAGGTGGCCTCTCATAACCTCCGATCAGTGGGTTCTGCAAATAGTCCGGCAGGGGTACACCCTCAATTTGACCTCAAAACCTCCAAATTGTCCACCGGGAGCTCAGTCTTACAGCTTCCAGCACAAGAGGGTACTTGCAGAGGAACTCTCCGCCCTTCTCAGCGCCAATGCGGTCGAGCCCGTGCCATCCGGGCAAGAAGGGCTGGGATTCTATTCCAGGTACTTCCTTGTGGAAAAGAAAACAGGGGGGATGCGTCCCATCCTAGACCTAAGGGCCCTGAACAAATATCTCGTAAAAGAAAAGTTCAGGATGCTTCCCTGGGCACCCTTCTCCCCATGATTCAGCAAAACGATTGGCTATGCTCTCTGGACTTGAAGGATGCCTACACACATATCCCGATACTGCCAGCTCACAGACAGTATCTGCGATTTCAGTTGGGCACACGCCACTTCCAGTACTGTGTGCTACCCTTTGGGCTCGCCTCTGCGCCCAGGGTGTTCACAAAGTGCCTAGCTGTGGTAGCAGCGGCACTTCGCAGGCTGGGAGTACACGTGTTCCCATATCTCGACGATTGGCTGGTAAAGAACACGTCCGAGGCAGGAGCCCTGCAGTCCATGCAGATGACTATTCGCCTTCTGGAGCTACTGGGGTTTGTGATAAATTACCCAAAGTCCCATCTTTTTCCAGTGCAGAACCTCGAATTCATAGGAGCCCTGCTGGATTCTCGGACGGCTCGCGCCTATCTCCCAGAGACGAGAGCCAACAACTTGTTGTCCCTCGTCTCCCGGGTGCGGGCGTCCCAGCAGATCACAGCTCGGCAGATGTTGAGATTGCTGGGCCATATGGCCTCCACAGTTCACGTGACTCCCATGGCCCGCCTTCACATGAGATCTGCTCAATGGACCCTAGCCTCCCAGTGGTATCAGGCCGCTGGAGGTCTAGAGGACGTGATCCACCTGTCCACGAGTTTTCTCGAATCCCTGTATTGGTGGACGATTTGGACCAATTTGACTCTGGGACGTCCCTTCCAAATTCCTCAGCCACAAAAAGTGCTGACCACGGATGCGTCTCTCCTGGGATGGGGAGCTCATGTCGATGGGCTTCACACCCAAGGAAGCTGGTCCCTCCAAGAACGCGATCTACAGATCAATCTTCTGGAGTTACGAGCGATCTGGAACGCTCTGAAGGCTTTCAGAGATCGGCTGTCCCACCAAATTATTCAAATTCAGACAGACAACCAGGTTGCCATGTACTATGTAACAAGCAGGGGGGCACCGGATCTCGCCCCCTGTGTCAGGAAGCCGTCAGCATGTGGACCTGGGCTCGCCGGTACGGCATGGTGCTCCAAGCCACATATCTGGCAGGCGTAAACAACAGTCTGGCCGACAGATTGAGCAGGATTATGCAACCTCACGAGTGGTCGCTCAGCTCCCGAGTGGTGCGCCAGATCTTCCAAGCGTGGGGCACCCCCTTGGTGGATCTCTTCGCATCTCGAGCAAACCACAAAGTCCCTCAGTTCTGTTCCAGGCTTCAGGCCACCGGCAGACTGGCGTCGGATGCCTTCCTCCTCGATTGGGGGGAGGGCCTGCTGTATGCTTATCCTCCCATTCCTCTGGTGGGGAAGACTTTGTTGAAACTCAAGCAAGACCGAGGCACCATGATCCTGATTGCTCCTTTTTGGCCGCGTCAGATCTGGTTCCCTCTTCTTCTGGAGTTATCCTCCGAAGAACCGTGGAGATTGGAGTGTTTTCCGACCCTCATCACGCAGGACGAAGGGGCTCTTCTGCATCCCAACCTCCGGTCCCTGGCTCTCACGGCCTGGATGTTGAGGGCGTAGATTTTGCCTCTTTGGGTCTGCCAGAGGGTGTCTCCCGTATCTTGCTTGCTTCCAGGAAAGACTCCACTAAGAGAAGTTACTTCTTTCATTGGAGGAGGTTTGCCGTCTGGTGTGACAGCAAGGCCCTAGATCCTCGCTCTTGTCCTACACAGACCCTGCTTGAATACCTTCTGCACTTGTCTGAGTCTGGTCTTAAGACCAACTCCGTAAGGGTTCATCTTAGTGCAATCAGTGCATACCATTACCAAGTGGAAGGTAAGCCGATCTCAGGACAGCCTTAAGTTGTTCGCTTCATGAGAGGTTTGCTTTTGTCAAAGCCCCCTGTCAAGCCTCCTACAGTGTCATGGGATCTCAATGTCGTTCTCACCCAGCTGATGAAACCTCCTTTTGAGCCACTGAATTCCTGCCATCTGAAGTACTTGACCTGGAAGGTCATTTTCTTGGTGGCAGTTACTTCAGCTCGTAGAGTCAGTGAGCTTCAGGCCCTGGTAGCCCAGGCCCCTTACACCAAATTTCATCATAACAGAGTAGTCCTCCGCACTCACCCTAAGTTCCTGCCAAAGGTCGTGTCGGAGTTCCATCTGAACCAGTCAATTGTCTTGCCAACATTCTTTCCCCGTCCTCATTCCTGCCCTGCTGAACGTCAGCTGCACACATTGGACTGCAAGAGAGCATTGGCCTTCTACCTGGAGCGGACACAGCCCCACAGACAGTCCGCCCAATTGTTTGTTTCTTTTGATCCCAATAGGAGGGGAGTGGCTGTAGGGAAACGCACCATTTCCAATTGGCTAGCAGATTGCATTTCCTTCACTTACGCCCAGGCGGGGCTGGCTCTTGAGGGTCATGTCACGGCTCAT
This sequence comes from Microcaecilia unicolor, assembly GCF_901765095.1. Lineage (NCBI taxonomy): Eukaryota > Metazoa > Chordata > Amphibia > Gymnophiona > Siphonopidae > Microcaecilia > Microcaecilia unicolor. The sequence goes on from NC_044041.1 coordinate 160,265,995, forward strand.
AATGTTAGAGCCATGGCTGCGTCGGTAGCCCACTTGAAGTCAGCCTCCATTGAAGAAATTTGCAAAGCTGCGACGTGGGCTTCTGTCCACACATTCACATCCCATTACTGCCTGCAGCAGGATACCCGACGCGACAGTCGGTTCGGGCAGTCAGTTCTTCAGAACCTGTTTGGGCTTTAGGATCCAACTCCACCCCCCGAGGGCCCTGTTTGTTCTGTTCCAGGCTACACTCTCAGTTAGTTGGTAAATTTTTTTAGGTCAATTTCTGTTATGTCCTCGCCGTTGCGAGGCCCAATTGACCATGGTTGTTGTTTTGAGTGAGCCTGGGGGCTAGGGATACCCCATCAGTGAGAACAAGCAGCCTGCTTGTCCTCGGAGAAAGCGAATGCTACATACCTGTAGAAGGTATTCTCCGAGGACAGCAGGCTGATTGTTCTCACAAACCCGCCCGCCTCCCCTTTGGAGTTGTGTCTTCCCTTAAGAGTTTGTCTTGCTACATACTGGACTGGCCGGCTCGAGCCGGTTTCGGGCGGGAAGACGGCCGCGCATGCGCGGTGCGCGCGGGCGCGCGAGGGCTAGCAAAGGACTTTGCTAGTGAAGATTCCGATTGGAGGGGCTGCCGTGGACGTCACCCATCAGTGAGAACAATCAGCCTGCTGTCCTCGGAGAATACCTTCTACAGGTATGTAGCATTCGCTATTTGATCCCTTGCTGATTTTGTAAGTTTGCCCACTGACAAAGACATGAGCAGCCCATAATTGAAGGGTAGGTTATTGGTAACAGTGAGAGATAGCACATCACAAATTAAATCCGGAAAATCACATTGTGGAAAGTATATGAATTTATTTGCATTCTGCAGAGGGAAATAAGTATTTAATCCCTCTGGCAAACAAGACCTAATACTTGGTGGCAAAACCCTTGTTGGCAAGCACAGCGGTCAGACGTCTTCTGTAGTTGATGATGAGGTTTGCACACATGTCAGGAGGAATTTTGGTCCACTCCTCTTTGCAGATCATCTCTAAATCATTAAGAGTTCTGGGCTGTCGCTTGGCAACTCGCAGCTTCAGCTCCCTCCATAAGTTTTCAATGGGATTAAGGTCTGGTGACTGGCTAGGCCACTCCATGACCCTAATGTGCTTCTTCCTGAGCTTTGTTGCCTTGGCTGTATGTTTTGGGTCATTGTCGTGCTGGAAGACCCAGCCACGACCCATTTTTAAGGCCCTGGCGGAGGGAAGGAGGTTGTCACTCAGAATTGTACGGTACATGGCCCCATCCATTCTCCCATTGATGCGGTGAAGTAGTCCTGTGCCCTTAGCAGAGAAACACCCCCAAAACATAACATTTCCACCTCCATGCTTGACAGTGGGGACGGTGTTCTTTGGGTCATAGGCAGCATTTCTCTTCCTCCAAACACGGCGAGTTGAGTTCATGCCAAAGAGCTCAATTTTTGTCTCATCTGACCACAGCACCTTCTCCCAATCACTCTCGGCATCATCCAGGCGTTCACTGGCAAACTTCAGACGGGCCGTCACATGTGCCTTCCGGAGCAGGGGGACCTTGCGGGCACTGCAGGATTGCAATCCGTTATGTCGTAATGTGTTACCAATGGTTTTCGTGGTGACAGTGGTCCCAGCTGCCTTGAGATCATTGACAAGTTCCCCCCTTGTAGTTGTAGGCTGATTTCTAACCTTCCTCATGATCAAGGATACCCCACGAGGTGAGATTTTGCATGGAGCCCCAGATCTTTGTCGATTGACAGTCATTTTGTACTTCTTCCATTTTCTTACTATGGCACCAACAGTTGTCTCCTTCTCGCCCAGCGTCTTACTGATGGTTTTGTAGCCCATTCCAGCCTTGTGCAGGTGTATGATCTTGTCCCTGACATCCTTAGACAGCTCCTTGCTCTTGGCCATTTTGTAGAGGTTAGAGTCTGACTGATTCACTGAGTCTGTGGACAGGTGTCTTTCATACAGGTGACCATTGCCGACAGCTGTCTGTCATGCAGGTAACGAGTTGATTTGGAGCATCTACCTGGTCTGTAGGGGCCAGATCTCTTACTGGTTGGTGGGGGATCAAATACTTATTTCCCTCTGCAGAATGCAAATAAATTCATATACTTTCCACAATGTGATTTTCCAGATTTAATTTGTGATGTGCTATCTCTCACTGTTACTAATAACCTACCCTTCAATTATGGGCTGCTCATGTCTTTGTCAGTGGGCAAACTTACAAAATCAGCAAGGGATCAAATACTTATTTCCACCACTGTATACTTGTCTTTCTTTTTATTTTTCCATCTTGACTGTTTGAACAAGGTTTGATTTATCCCTTTACTTGCAGGGTTTGGCTTCTCCTCTGTCTTCCCTTTAATTTTTTTCCTTCCTTTTTACCTTTTGGGTTGATCTTTAAAAATTAAAATGCAGAGGATTATCTTCTTTGTATTATGGAGAGCACATTCTGATTTATAGGGGGAGATTTTTTATTAGGGCATTCATTGTCTACATTTTGTGTTTTCCTTTGACATGCTCAATAAGTCCTATGTTTAAAAAAGAAAAAAAAATCCCTCTGCTCAATGTGCATCAATGTCTAAGAAAGCAACTAGAATGTTAGGAATTATTAAGAATTGAAGATAAAAATTAGAATGTTATAATGTCTTTGTATCGCTTCATAGTACAACCGCACCTCAAATACTGTGTGTAATTCTGGTCACCGCATTTCAGAATTAGAAAAGGTACAGAGAAGGGTGACAAAAATGATAAAGGGGATGGGACAGCTCCCCTATGAGGAAAGGCTAAAGCGCCTAGGCCTTCTCAGTTTGGAGAAGAGACGGCCAAGGGAAGATATGATAAGAGGTCTATAAAATACTGAGTAGAGTGGAATGCGTAGACAAGAATCTCTTGTTTAATCTTTCCAAAAATTTGGCAGTAATTTCCTTTTTTTTCTCTTTTTGCATTATTATTGAGTTGAATTACCATATGGTGCTTTTCTTATCAAGTTGATACTTATAATATTTTGTTAAATTAAATAAATATAAATATAAAAAAGAGGGAGGGAGAGATCCAAGTTGGCAGCCTAAGAGAGGACACTGGGGAAGCTTCACTCTGCACTTCCTTATCGGCATTATGGGGAAGAAGCATAAGGGGAAACCTAGAGATTTTCCCACTGAATCTGAAGTGAATTCCCCTTACTGGCAGGTTACAATCGTGGAAGCTTTCACCTCAAGAACGCTGTCTACTCCTGTTGAGCTGCAAGAAACAACTGCTATGGGAGATGCCGATGTCAGCCTGAGCCGATCAGTGTTCTCCTCCTCCCCTTCCTCTGTTGGAACTCAGAGCCAGAGAAGGGCTGCAGTTGTTGCATCACAAGCTGGTGCTTCTGCTGTAGTGGAGAGCCCTTGGATTCCTGAATTGTCTGGGATTATCTCAGGGGAAGGAGTTCCCTCCACCCAGCTACAGCAAGTCTCAGACGTTTTACCTGAAGCTCTTTTGCTAAAAGCAGTGTTGGATCCCTTAAATACTGTGCAACCCCGAGGGAAATCGGAGACGGTAACTCTTGATGTGGTTTGGGAGGCTCTGACTTCTTTGAATGAAGCTGTTTCTTCGTTAACAAGGACTGTGTCGAGTTTCAGCTCTTCAGTAATGAAAGCTGAGAATGATTTGCCAGCATTACAGAGTCAAGTGCAGAAGCTGTCTGGTGAATCTCTGGAATCACAGAAAGTTCAGGCTGCCCTGATTAAAGATAAAGTTTATATGGCTAGAAGAGTTGAGAATCTTGAGAACTCTGTAAGGTATTTGAATTTGAGACTGTTGAATTTTCCAAAACATGCGTTTTATTTTTCTTCTGTATATTTATTGAAAAATTATTTTGAGGAAATTCTTTTGTTGCCAAAAGAAGCGTTTCCACCTACTGCTAAGGCATATTACATACTAAATAAATCTAAGAAATTACCTCAATAGGATAAGACCTTAGGGGTTGCTCAGATTCTAAACCTGGAGGAAATATCTTAGGACAGCCTTGATTTAATTCTGAAACTGTTACTCAAGAGACGCTAATTGATTTTTTATTTCCTCAAGACTATGACCATATTTTGAAGCTGAATTTTCATCACAGACAAAAACTTTTTATCGGTCAGAAAATATGGATATTACCGGATTTAACTAAAAGCACTTATGTTTTTTTTTTTTTAAACAAATGTTTATTACATTTTTTTTTGTTGAAAAAAGTTGACATCAGTACAAAAGAATCAAACACTATCCATCAGATCAAGATACCTCATCATATTGAACCCATTACTTCAGTTGAAATTTCCACATCCCCTCTTCCTTTACCCCCTTGCCCTCCCAACCCCTCTTCCTCTTGACCCCCCCCCCCTTCCCCTTTAAACCAAACACATTAAACGATCCAGATAAGTCCACTCATCAGCACTGGGGTCAAACTGCCCCAATCGGCGATCCGTTAGTTTCTCCAGTTCTCCCAACAAACGAACTTTTGCAAACCAACTGGAGATGGCTGGACCATTAGTCTGCTTCCAGTGAGCAGCTAGTACTGTCTTTGTCGCAGCAAAGCAAAGTTGCTTAAGTCGTTTTTGCCATTTCAGTCCTCTTCGGTTACCCCACCCAAGCAGGCACCATTTAGGATCACAGGGGCATGCAGCTTCCAAAATGATAGCCATGGACTGAGTAAGGGTTTGCGGGGTTCCTAACTACACGCTCATATCAAGTGACATCAAATTCGACTACATCAGCTACATGGACACCTGAATGAGGAGTTTCACAGGGATCCCCCCTCTCACCGACCATATTCAACCTAATGATGACACCTTTGGCCAAACTACTATCAAATCAGAATCTAAACCCATATGTATACGCCGACGATGTAACGATCTTCATCCCATTCGAACAAGACCTAAGGGAAATCTCCTATGAAATCAACCAAAGCCTACACATTATGAATTCCTGGGCAGATGCATTTCAGCTGAAACTAAATGCAGAAAAAACCCAATGCCTAGTACTCACCTCGCAATACAATAAGAATAAATTTACCACCATCAACACACCTAAACTAAGTCTACCAGTTTCGGATACCCTAAAAATTCTTGGAGTCACCATTGACCGACACCTAACACTTGAGAATCATGCGAAAAACTTAACTAAAAAGATGTTTCATTCAATGTGGAAACTAAAAAGAGTTAGACCATTTTTTCCAAGGAATGTCTTCCGCAACCTGGTACAATCATTGGTACTCAGTCATCTGGACTATTGTAACTCACTCTACGCCGGCTGCAAAGAGCAAATATGTCACGTCCCGTGACCTTACCTGCTCTCCCGCTGTGGGCAGCGGGAGCCAGCGGCAACCACGGATGGCAGGAGAAGGCCCCCGGAGGAGCCGGCGTTGCCGCGGGTCAGGCCGAGACCGGCGCCCCGCTGGGACGAACGCCGGCCTCGGGGGAAGGGAAGGTCGGCAGGAGGTTCACGCCAGCCAAGATGGCGGCGCTGGGCCGACGTCTCTTGTGCGTCGGAGCTGAAGGGTTCCGGAGCTCCTCCCACCTCACCCCGGATTGGCGAACCCGAGCGATGACTCCGCCTGGAGTTCGGGCAGAGCCAATCCAGGAGCTCTGCCGACTCCCCGGGGCCGGATTGGTGGGTTTCTTCCCGGGGGGCGGGAGGGCGCGGTATTTAAACCCAGGAGCCTGAAGACCTCGCTGCTTCCGGTTCTGTTCCTGAAGCAGGTCCAGTGCTTTCGTGTCACGGATTGCTAGCCGCCCTTGCTAGCCGGTATCCAGAGACTGGGCTGAGGTTATCCACGGAGTGCTAGCCGCCCTTGCTAGCCACTATCCAGAGACTTTACTGATTCTTCCACGGAGTGCTAGCCGCCCTTGCTAGCCACTATCCAGAGACTATATTGATTCCATCCACGGAGTGCTAGCCGCCCTTGCTAGCCACTATCCAGAGACTATATTGATTCCATCCACAGAGTGCTAGCCGCCCTTGCTAGCTACTATCCAGAGACTATATTGATTCCATCCACGGAGTGCTAGCCGCCCCTGCTAGCCACTATCCAGAGACTATATTGATTCCATCCACGGAGTGCTAGCCGCCCTTGCTAGCCACTATCCAGAGACTATACTGATTCTTCCACGGAGTGCTAGCCGCCCTTGCTAGCCACTATCCAGAGACTATATTGATTCTATCCACAGAGTGCTAGCCGCCCTTGCTAGCCACTGTCCAGAGACTATACTGATTCTATCCACGGAGTGCTAGCCGCCCTTGCTAGCCACTATCCAGAGACTATATTGTTTCTGTCCACGGAGTGCTAGCCGCCTTGCTAGCCATTACCCATTGACTGTGTTCGCTGACTGCCAGCCAGGCCAACCGTCAACCCCGCGGTTCCAGCAGTCCTGCTGGCCGCCTGCAGCTGAGGGCTCAACCCTTGGTGAACGGCGGCTGCCGCGGGTGAAGATTCGGGGTTGCACGGCTGTCCTTTGAGGTCTTTCGGGGCCTTAGGGGACCTGAGGGCTTACCAACAAAGAAGACAAGACAGGAACCGGAAGCCATGAGCTCGCCTACTCAGCCTGATGTACGGGACCTGGCTAAGGTCCTCCAGCAGCAGCAGGAGCAGCTGAACGCCCTGTCAGGGGCACTCCAGAACGTGTGCTCTCAGCTCTCGACGCTTCAGGTACAGAGCCAGGCCACTGCGGTCCAGGGGGCCGCAGCGGCTCCCCGTCCGTGAGGGTTCCACACGGGACCTCGGTTCCCTGAGCCTGCACGATATGATGGGGCCCCCGGAGGCTGCCGGGGTTTCCTCAACCAGTACAACCTGGCCTTCCGGATGCAACCAGAGGCATTTTCATCAGACCAAACTAAGGTGGGATATATACTTGGCTTGTGTGAGGGGAAGGCCCTGGCATGGGTGTCCCCATCTTGGACGATTACGCCGAATTTCAGCGCCGTTTCCGCATGGTGTTCGACCTTCCAGGCAGGCCATCCTCTGTGGCATCGGAACTGCTGCGGATTCAGCAGGGCGAAGGGACGGTGGCGGATTATGCCATTCGTTTTCGGACCTTAGCCACGGAGCTACGTTGGAACCAGGAGTCCCTGGTGGCAATCTTTCTGGAAGGACTGCAAGAACGAATCAAGGACGAATTGGCAGATCGAGAGGTCCCGGGCCAATTGGACGCCCTGATTTCGCTCTGTATTCGGGTGGATACCCGGTTCCAGGAGAGAGCCCGGGCAGAACGGCAGAAGTGGGCGAGAGGAGCGTCCCGGACAGGCAAGGGCCTGTCCCCCCCGCCGCGGTACCCGGGATCCTAAGGAAAATGGGGAGGAGCCGATGATGATTGGCCGGCAACGATTGGCCCCTGCGGACAGGAAGAAGCGCTTGTGGGACGGACTGTGCCTATATTGTGGGGAGGCCGGGCATTTTGTCCGTTCTTGCCCCGCACGGGCGGGAAACGCTTCCCCCAAGACGCCTTGAGGGGAAGGGTCTTGGGGCACTCCGCTCCCCTACCGGATTCCCTGGTAACACTGCCAGTAACTCTACGTTGGCACGAGACCATGACCCGGACCCTGGTGGACTCCGGGTCGGGGGGCAACTTTATTTGCCACGAACTTTTGCAACAGATGGGTTGGCCTATGCTTCCCCGTCGACCGGCGCTGCAGGCAACAACCATTCAGGGAACTACCTTACCGCAGCCGGTCGTGGAGATCACCCCTTTTTTGGAACTTCAGGTGGGGGAGGATCATCGGGAGGAAGTTCAATTTCTGGTACTATCCCGGACCATTCATCCGGTGGTCCTGGGCTTACCGTGGCTACGACGCCATAGTCCCGTTATTGACTGGACCGGGGGAAAGATCCGGTCTTGGGGTGACGCATGTCGGGAGACCTGTTTGAAGGGCCGGAACGGCAGTTGTCCCGCATTAGCTATTGCGCCCGGGATGGCACTAGTGGGTCTGGCTGCCCTACCGATGGACTATCGGGACTTTGCAGATGTATTCAGTCCAGTGGAGGCGGAAGTCCTACCGCCTCATCGATCCTTCGATTGTGCCATTAGGTTGATGGCGGATACCATGCCACCCCGGGGCCGGTTGTATACCTTGTCCCGAGAAGAATCCAAAGTGATGCAAGAATATATCCGGGAGAATCTTCAGAAAGGGTTCATCCACCCTTCCACGTCCCCTGCCGGGGCCGGGTTCTTTTTTGTGACCAAGAAGGATGGCTCCTTGAGGCCCTGTATTGACTATCGAGGGTTAAATGCCATCACGGTGAAGGATCGATTCCCCCTGCCGCTCATCCCAGAACTCTTTGATAAGCTGCAGGGAGCCCAGATCTTTACCAAATTGGACTTGCGGGGGGCTTACAGCTTGGTCCGGATCCGGCAGGGGACGAATGGAAAACTGCATTTAATACTCACGAGGGACATTTTGAGTATTGAGTAATGCCGTTTGGCTTATGTAACGCCCCTGCAGTGTTCCAGCGATTCATCAACTTCGTACTCGAGGATCTGTTGAGCTCCACGGTGATTGTATACCTGGATGACATCTTGATTTTCTCCAGGGATCCCGCCGAGCATGTGAGCCATGTTCGTGCTGTGCTGCAGCGTCTATGGCAATACTGTTTGTTTGCCAAACTCAGTAAGTGCGCTTTTCATCAGCGGTCTCTGCCTTTTTTGGGACACATTCTGTTACCCGGGGGGTTGCGGATGGATCCTGACAAACTCCGCGCCATTCGAGAGTGGCCTCAACCGCTGGGATTGAAAGCGCTACAACGATTCTTGGGATTCGCGAACTACTACCGGCAGTTTATCCCTCGGTATTCGCAATTGACAGCGCCGTTGACGGCGCTCACGAAGAAACACGCGAATGTCCGGGACTGGCCCCCAGAGGCGCAAGCTGCATTCCGCCAGGTAAAGGAGGCTTTCGACGCGGCCTCCATCTTGATGGCCCCGGATCCAGAGAAACCATTTATTGTGGAGGTGGACGCGTCCGCTTTGGGGGCAGGGGCGGTCCTTTCTCAAGTCAACCCCAAAGGGCGGCGCCAACCTTGCTCCTTCTTCTCTCGGAAATTCTCCCCAGCGGAACGCAACTATACGGTGGGGGATAGAGAACTCTTGGCATTGAAATTGGCCTTGCAAGAGTGGAGACATCTGCTGGAGGGAGCCGAGCACCGGTTTACGGTGATCACTGACCACAAGAATCTTTTGTATCTTCAAGAGGCCCAACGGCTGAATCCTCGACAGGCCCGTTGGTCTTTATTTTTTGCCAGGTTTCACTTTCAACTGGTTTTTCGGGCGGCGGCTCAGAATACCCCGGCGGACTCCCTCTTTAGAGCATTTGAGGTCCCGGAGGAGACGGAGGAAGTTCATCCCATGTTGGACCCGGCCTGTCTCAGTGCGGCCTCAGGAGGGGTGGCTCCGCTGAAGGAATTAGTTCCGCCCGCCGATCGGAGAAGAGTCATGCAATGGGGACATTCGTCTGTGTGGGCCGGTCATTTCGGATACCAAAAAACTCTCCGTTTAATTGCAAGACAGTATCGGTGGCCCCAAATGAGACGAGACATTCTCCAATTCGTCACAACCTGCCCTGTCTGCGCCCGGACCAAATCAGTAATTGGGCACCCCGTGGGGGACTTGCAACCGCTGTCAGTGCCGACAGCCCCCTGGAAGGAGTTGTCAATGGATTTCATCACTGACCTTCCCAGATCCCGGGGACACACAGTGATCTGGGTCGTGGTTGACCGTTTCTCCAGGATGGCCCATTTCGTTCCATTGTCGGGGCTTCCAGCGGCGGCCTCCTTAGCCCAACACTTCATTCAACACATTTTTCGGGTTCATGGGCTGCCCACTCGGATCATCAGTGATCGAGGACCCCAGTTTACCTCACGCTTCTGGAGAGCCTTGTGTACGGCCTTGGGGGTTGAAACCCACTTTTCATCGGCCTACCATCCCCAAACCAATGGGATGGTCGAGCGGATTAACCAAACGTTGAAGGGGTTTTTGCGCTTTCGTTAATAAGCGTCAAAATAACTGGGCCTCTTTGCTTCCATGGGCCGAGTTTGCCTATAACTACAGTGACCACTCGGCTTCGGGAGAATCTCCCTTCTTCCTGGTATATGGACGACACCCCCGGCTTCCAGCACCATTCCCTTCTGAATCTCCTACACCCATGGTTACGCAAACTCTGACGGACCTGCAAAGGGTCTGGGAGATGGCACGATAACAGTTGCAGAGGACAGCTGCCAAATACAAGGTCTTCGCGGATCGTCACCGGCGACCCGCCCCGGTATTCCAGCCGGGGCAAAAGGTATGGCTAAGCACAAAATACCTAAGACTCCGGATACCCTCACGGAGGTTGGGACCCCAGTACATTGGACCGTTTGCAATCCACTCACGGATTGGAGCAGTGACGTACCAGTTGCGGTTACCGAGTACCCTACGGGTGCATAATGCTTTCCATATTTCCTTGTTGAAGAGTTTCCTGGATTCCCGATGGCATCCACAACGTCAGGAGACCGAGGTTCTAGAAGCGGATCCTGATCCGGAATATGAAGTAGAGGACGTTCTAGACTCAAAGAAGCGGCGGGGAAGGCTATACTATTTGCTATCCTGGAAGCATTTTGGTCCCGAAGACAACTCTTGGGAACCCGCGGCGAATGTACATGCTCCAGATTTGGTCAAAGCTTTCCACACCCGGTTTCCTTTCAAACCCAGCCCCGGGGGAGAGGGGGCATCCGGGGAGGATACTGTCACGTCCCGTGACCTTACCTGCTCTCCCGCTGTGGGCAGCGGGAGCCAGCGGCAACCACGGACGGCAGGAGAAGGCCCCCGGAGGAGCTGGCGTTGCCGTGGGTCAGGCCGAGACCGGCGCCCCGCTGGGACGAACGCCGGCCTCGGGGGAAGGGAAGGTCGGCAGGAGGTTCGCGCCAGCCAAGATGGCGGCGCCGGGCCGACGTCTCTTGTGCGTCGGAGCTGAAGGGTTCCGGAGCTCCTCCCACCTCGCCCCGGATTGGCGAACCCGAGCGATGACTCCACCTGGAGTTCGGGCAGAGCCAATCCAGGAGCTCTGCCGACTCCCCGGGGCCGGATTGGTGGGTTTCTTCCCGGGGGGGCGGGAGGGCGCGGTATTTAAACCCAGGAGCCTGAAGACCTCGCTGCTTCCGGTTCTGTTCCTGAAGTAGGTCCAGTGCTTTCGTGTCACGGATTGCTAGCCGCCCTTGCTAGCCGGTATCCAGAGACTGGGCTGAGGTTATCCACGGAGTGCTAGCCGCCCTTGCTAGCCACTATCCAGAGACTATATTGATTCCATCCACGGAGTGCTAGCCGCCCTTGCTAGCCACTATCCAGAGACTAGATTGATTCCATCCACGGAGTGCTAGCCGCCCTTGCTAGCCACTATCCAGAGACTATATTGATTCCATCCACGGAGTGCTAGCCGCCCTTGCTAGCCACTATCCAGAGACTATATTGATTCCATCCACGGAGTGCTAGCCGCCCCTGCTAGCCACTATCCAGAGACTATATTGATTCCATCCATGGAGTGCTAGCCGCCCTTGCTAGCCACTATCCAGAGACTATACTGATTCTTCCACGGAGTGCTAGCCGCCCTTGCTAGCCACTATCCAGAGACTATATTGATTCTATCCACAGAGTGCTAGCCGCCCTTGCTAGCCACGATCCAGAGACTATACTGATTCTATCCACAGAGTGCTAGCTGCCCTTGCTAGCCACTGTCCAGAGATTATACTGATTCTATCCACGGAGTGCTAGCCGCCCTTGCTAGCCACTATCCAGAGACTATATTGTTTCTATCCACGGAGTGCTAGCCGCCTTGCTAGCCATTACCCATTGACTGTGTTCGCTGACTGCCAGCCAGGCCAACCGTCAACCCCGCGGTTCCAGCAGTCCTGCTGGCCGCCTGCAGCTGAGGGCTCAACCCTTGGTGAACGGCGGCTGCCGCGGGTGAAGATTCGGGGTTGCACGGCTGTCCTTTGAGGTCTTTCGGGGCCTTAGGGGACCTGAGGGCTCACCAACAAAGAAGACAAGACAAATACTTTAAAAAACTCCAGACAGCTCAGAACATGGCAGCCAGACTAATATTCGGCAAATCAAAATATGAAAGCGCAAAACCCCTATGAGAAAAACTACACTGGCTCCCACTCAAAGAATGCATCACGTTCAAACTTTGTACCTTAGTCCATAAAATCATCCATGGTGACGCCCCAGCCTACATGTCAGACCTAATAGAACTTCCACCCAGAAACGCAAAAAAATCTTCTCGCACTTTCCTCAATCTTCATCCTCCCAAGTGTAAAGGCCTGAAATACAAATTAATGCATGCATCTACCTTTTCCTATATGAGCACGCAGCTCTGGAACGCGTTGCCACTTAACCTGAAAACTGTCTATGAATTGACCAATTTCCGCAAACTATTGAAAACCTATCTCTTCGACAAGGTATATCACAAAGATCAACACTTGTAACTGTACAATCTTTAATTTATCCAGAAATGTTCTATACTATCTTTTGCTTTAACACTATCATGTATTTCACCACCATGTAACTCCAAACCCTCTGTAAAACCAAATGTATATTCTCTTCTACTTCCAGTATCCATGATGAATTGTAAGCCACATTGAGCCTGCAAAGAGGTGGGATAATGTGGGATACAAATGCAATAAAATAAATAAAATAATACCCTGCTAATACCTGTGTATTTGTCCACAAGCCCACCAGATGTGGATAAAAGACCCAATCTCATTGCCACACCTCCAGCATAGGTCTGAAGACCCAGGGAACATTTTCTTTATCCTCTCTGGGGTGTAGTACCATCTAGTCAAAACTTTAAGTGCATTTTCTTTGATCAGTACACATATAGAAGCTTTTTTCACTCTGACATATCGCTTTCCATTCATTCACAGTTCACATCCCAAATCTTCCTCCCATGCACTCATATATGGAAACTTAATAAACTCATTACCCCTAATGAACCGGTAAAAAAGAGTAATAACCCTTCTAATTTCCCCCATAGAAGCCCGCAAATTTTCCAGATGTTCACTCTCATCCGGGTCTAACCTCCTAGAAAGATAATGCTTAACTTGTAGGTAAGAGAAAAAAGTCTGACGAGGGCAGGTCATACACCCCTCGCAACTCCTCAAACGGACGCATTTCACCCACATCCAAGAGGTCCTGGAACCTAGTTAATCCCTTATGTGTCCAGTTAATGAATGTCGCTCGTCTGAGGCCCACCTGAAAACCAGGCTCTTGGGCAATATGTGCAAAGAGGAAGGGGCCCGGGAACCCCTCAATTTTCAAAATACTCCACAAAGACAGTAAATGAGACAAAAATGGGCTAGTGCTCAATTTCTTGTAATCTCGCTGAGAAAGAGAGGCCCAGACAACAGCATCAAGGGATAATTCCCCCATAAAATGCTGCTCTAATATAGTAATAGTCGACTGGGCCCCCTGACTCCAAATCGAAATAAGCTTCAATTGTGTGGCCCAATAGTACCACTCTAAATTAGGCATTCTGCTACCTCCCAGATTAGCCGAGCCCCCATCACCCTCCTGGCTAACCTTGGGGGGTGACCCCCACACAAAACCTGAAATTTCCGACTAAGATCTACTCTGGGCACCCATGGGGGCAGGGATTGAAACAAAAATAACAGTAGAGGTAATAAATTCATTTTCACCGCTGAAATCCTACCCCACCAAGAAAGCCACCCTTCCAACTCCCTACGGAGTTGTTGAATCAATGGAAGATCATTCAGAGCATATAGTTTAGTCAAGTCTTTGGGAATCTTTATTCCCAAGTATTGAAAACTAGTGTTAGCCCTGTGGAACGGAAAAGACCGCAGCAATCTCATTTCCTCTGCATCAGAGATAGTAAAAAACCCTGAAAAAGTCCCAAAACTAGTAAGTTCCTGAATTATGATAGGCAGGGTTAACTGGGATGCTTTCACGTAAAACAGAATATCATCAGCAAAGAGAGCAATTTTATGCTCTACCCACCCAATCTGAATTTCCTTAATATCACCTAAATCCCACACTCTACTAGCAAACGGTTCAATAGATAAACAAAAGAGGAGAGAGTGGACACCCCTGCCTCGTGTATCTCATTATTGAAAATGTCGAAGAATACCCACCATTTATTTTAATACGTGTAACAGGAGCCTCATAAAGGCCCTGCAACCAACCCAGAAATTTGGATCCAAAACCCATAAAACCTAATACCTCTCATAAATATGTCCATTCAACTCTATCAAACACCTTCTCAGCATCCGTTGTCAATAAGGCCAAAGAATCTCCCTGCTCTTTTGCCCCCCCAAAGTGCATGTAAAGTTCTACGAATATTGTCTGCTACCTGCCTACGAGGAACAAACCCCCGATTGATCTTCATGAATCAGCTGTGGAAGAACCCCGCTCAGGCGATCAGCCTTAACTTTAGCTAAAATCATTATATCCACATTAAGTAAGGATATTGGTCGATAAGACCCGCACACCGTAGGATCTTACCCCGGTTTCAGGATTACTGAAATCCCCTGCCTCGTTCATACTAGGCGAAAAAGAGTTGCCCATAAAGCATGCATTCCCAACCTGTCCCAACACTGGTACTAGCTCCCCGCAAAGAGCTTGTAAAAGTTTGCACTACATCCATCTAATCCTGGTGCCTTACCCCCCTTGAGGCCCTTTATCACCCTCAAAATCTCCTCACCTCTAATCCCTCCTGGTCTACTGAAGATAACTTTCTCAACCCCCCCCCCCCCCCCAAGTATTCCCGAATTTTAACTATAGGAGCATTTAATTCCTTGGAATACAGGGCCATGTAAAGCTGAACAAACTGGCCCATAATCTCACTATCTTTATAATAGAGAATATCTCCAGGACCCTTTATTCTAGTTATTGTGGACAATTTTTGACGTTTATTTAAATGCTGGGCTAGCATTTTCCCATTATCACATCAGCCTGCTAGGTAATATCCAGGCCCTAGTAAATTTTCTACCTTTATATTAAACGTCACCATAGCAGGGTTATGGTTATGCATGAATGTATCAAGTTTCTCCCTAAGGCTGTAACTGATGACTACCTTAAAGAGTCAATTTTCTTTGCAGCATGTTTACCAAAGCCACATTCCAATATGTATGTATTTATTTATTGCATTTGTATCCCACATTTTCCCACCTATTGGTAGGTTCAATGTGGCTTACATGTTTCAAGAGAGACGGTTACAGATTTCAGCGTAGTTTGACGCAGAGCACTTAGTACAATTGATTAGAGATTGCCTAGTCTGCGTTTACGGTATATATGGGGGTGGTTGGGCTGAATTGGTGAATAATGAGGTTTCCATTGTTGTATGTTTTTGTGAGTATTTAGTTTGTGTTTCAGTGGTCTGGTTGATTAAGTTGGTGCTAAGGGGAAGAACTTCCTGAAAAGGTGACTCTTTAGGTTTTTTCGGACGTTCAGGTAATTATGTACATAAGTATTGCCACACTGGGACAGACCAAAGGTCCATCAAGCCCAGTATCCTGTTTCAAACAGTGGCCAATCCAGGTCACAAATACCTGGCAAGATCATGAAAACTTCAATACATTTTATGCTGCTTTTCCCAGAAATAATAGTGGATTTTCCCCAAGTCAATCTAATAATAGTCTATGGACTTTTCCTCTAGGAAACTGTCCAGACCAATTTTAAATCCCGCTAAGCTAACAGCCTCTACCACATTCTCTGGCAACGAATTCCAGAGTTTAATTACACGTTGAGTGAAGAAACATTTTCTCTGATTCATATTAAATTTACTACTTTGTAGCTTCATCGCATGCCCCCTAGTCCTAGTGTTTTTGGAAAGAGTAAACAAACGATTCACGTCTATCTGTTCCACTGCACTCATTATTTTATAGACCTCTATCATATCTCCCCTCAGCCATCTTTTCTCCAAGCTGAAGAGCCCTAGACGCTTCAGCCTTTCCTCATAGGGAAGTCGTCCCATCCCCTTTATCATTTTCGTCGCCCTTCTCTGTACCTTTTCTAATTCCACTATATCTTTTTGAGATGGGGCAACCAGAATTGAACACAATATTCGAGGTGCAGTCGCACCGTGGACCGATACAAAGGCATTATAATGTCCTCATTTTTGTTTTCCAATCCTTTCCTAATAATACCTAACATTCTATTTGCTTTATTTATTTATTTGTTACATTTGTATCCCACATTTTCCCACCTATTTGTAGGCTCAATGTGGCTTACATAGTGCCGGAGAGGCCTTTGCAGGCTCCGGTGAGAACAAATACAGGGTGGTGATGTGGTAAGATCAAGTTCATGTGGCACAGCCACATTAGTGAATCGGAGAACGGAAGAGTTGTGTTGTCCATTACGTGCTTTAGTTTGGTTGTGTTGCAGAGATTAGGCATTTAAGTTGGATCGGTAGGGTATGCCTTTTTAAACAGGTTGGTTTTTAGTGATTTCTGGAAGTTTAGGTGGTCGTACATCATTTTCAAGGCTTTTGGTAATGCGTTCCACAGTTGTGTGCTTATGTAGGAAAAATTAGATGCGTAAGTTGTTTTGTATTTAAGTCCTTTGCCGCTTGGGTAGTGCAGATTTAGATAAGATCGTGTTGATTCAGATGTATTTCTTATTGGTAAGTCGATCAAGTCTGTCATGTAATTCGGGGGAGGGGTTTCAACGCATCATCAACAATGACGCCAAGATCCCTTTCTTGGTCAGTGACTTCTAATGTGGAACCTTGCTTTATGTAGCTATAGTTCGGGTTCCTCTTTCCCACATGCATCACTTTGCACTTGTTCACAATAAACGTCATTTGCCATTTAGATGCCCAGTCTTCCCAGCCTCGTAAGGTCCATTTGTAATTTTTCACAATTCTCTTGTGATTTCACTACTTTGAATAACTTTGTATCATCAGCAAATTTAATTACCTCACTAGTTACCCCCATCTCTAGGTCATTTATAAATATGTTAAAAAGCAGCAGTCCCAGCACAGACCCCTGGGGAACCCCACTAACTACCCTTCTCCATTGAGAATACTGACCATTTAACCCTACTCTGTTTTCTAGCCTTTAACCAGTTTTTAATCCACAATAGGACACTACCTCCTATCCCATGACTCTCCAATTTCTTCTGGAGTCTTTCATGAGGTACTTTGTCAAACGCCTTCTGAAAATCCAGATACACAATATCAACCGGCTCCCCTTTATCCACATGTTTGTTCACCCCTTCAAAGAAATGTAGTAGATTGGTGAGGCAAGATTTCCCTTCACTAAATCCATGTTGACTTTGTCTCATTAATCCATGCTTTTGAATATGCTCTGTAATTTTGTTCTTTATAATTGTCTCTACCATTTTGCCAAGCACTGACATCAGACTCACCAGTCTATAATTTCCCGAATCTCCTCTGGAACCTTTTTTAACTATCGGCGTTACATTAGCCACCCTCCAATCTTCCAGTACCACACTCAATTTTAAGGATAAATTACATATGTCTAACAATAGCTCCGCAAGCTCATTTTTCAGTTCTATCAGTACTCTGGGATGAATACCATCCGGTCCAGGAGATTTGCTACTCTTCAGTTTGTAAAACTGCCCCATTACATCCTCCCAGGTTTACAGATAATTCATTAAGTTTCTCCAACTCGTCAGCTTCGAATACCATTTCTGGCACCGGTATCCCACCCACATCTTCCTTGGTGAAGATTGAAGCAAAGAATTAATTTAATCTCTCCACTACGGCTTTGTCTTCCCTGATTGCCCCTTTTACTACTTGGTCATCTAGCGGTCCAACCGATTCTTTTGCCGGCTTCCTGCTTTTAATATACCTAAAAAAAATTTTTACTATGTGTTTTTTGCCTCCAGTGCAATCTTTTTTTTCAAAATCCCTCTTAGCTTTCCTTATCAGCACTTTGCATTTGACTTGACATTCCTTATGCTGTTTCTTATTATTTTCAGTCGGTTCCTTCTTCCATTTTCTGAAGGATTTTCTTTTAGCTCTAGTAGCTTCCTTCACCTCACTTTTTAACCACGCCGGCTGTCGTTTGGTCTTCCTTCCTCTTTCCCACATGCATCACTTTGCACTTGCTCACATTAAACGTCATCTGTCATTTGGATGCCCAGTCTCGTAAGGTCCTCTTGTAACTTTTCACAATCCTCTTTCGATTTATCAACTTTGAATAACTTTGTGTCATCATCAAATGTAATTACCTCACTAGTTACTCCCATCTCTAGATCATTTTATAAATATGTTAAAAAGCAGCGGTCCCAGCACAGACCCCTGGGGAACCCCACTATCTATCCTTCTTCATTGAGAATACTGACCATTTAACCCTACTCTCTGTTTTCTATCTTTTAAAAAGTTTTTAATCCACAATAGAACACTACCTCCTACCCCATGACTCTACAGTTTCCTGTGGAGTTTTTCATGGGGTAGTTTGTCATGTGTCTTTCAACTGGTTCACCTTTATCCACATGTTGTTCACCCCTTCAAAGAAGTGTAGTAGATTGGTGACGCAAGATTTCTCTTCACTAAATCCATGTTGACTTTAATCCATTCTTTTGAATATACTGTGTAATTTTGTTCTTTATAATAGTGTTTACCAATTTGCTTGGCACCGACGTGAAGCTCACTGGTCTATAATTTCCTGGATCACCTCTGGAACCCTTTTAAAATCAAGCATGGAACCTCCACTCTTCCGGTAGCATGCTTGATTTTAGAAATATATTACGTATCACTAACAATAGTTCTGCAAGATCATTTTTCAATTCTATCAGTACCCTGGGATGAATACCATCTAGTCCAGGAGATTTGCTGATCTTCAGTTTGTCAGATTGCCCCATTACATCTTCCAGGTTTACAGAGATTTCATTCAGTTTCTCTGACTCATCTACTTTGAATACCATTTCTGGTACCGGTATGTTTCCCAAATCTTCCTTGGTGAAGACTAGCAAATAATACATTTACTCTCTCCGCTGTGGCTTTGTCTTCCCTGAATTAGGGTTTCCATATGGCTCCAGAAAAAGGAGAACAGATTAAGCCAGTCCGGGTTTTACTTCCATTGCTTTCAATGGAGGTAAAATCCGGACTGGCTCAATCTATCCTCTTTTTTTTTTTTTGTCCTGGAGCCATATGGTAACCCTACCCTGAATGCCCCTTTTACCCCTTGGTCATCTAGCGGTCCAACTGATTCTTTTGCTGGTTTCTTGTTTTTAATATATGTGAAAAAGTTTTTACTGTGTGTTTGCCTCCAACGCAATCTTTTTTTCAAAGTCCCTCTTTTCCTTTGTCATTCCTTATGCTGATTCCTTATGCTGTTTCTTATTATTTTAAGGTGTCAGACTTGTTTTCATTGGCTGTTAAGCTTTATTTCCCTAATTTTTAAATTGAAGACTGCCCTTTACTAGAAATTTTCACTTTTATGACCGATGAGTTACCTTGTCTTCTGAGAAAGTGAAGCTGCTTAGCTGTAATGGATGTTTGTGGAAGACAAGGGAATCCCGTGTCATAAATTCCCTCACTTCCCTCCTCTCTCTTCTTCTGGAGTTGAGCTCTTTAATCTGAATTCAGTGGTATTGTCTAACTTTTCAAGGGCCATAAACAGATCAGATTTTCAAAGGTACCACTAATGAATATGCATGAAATAGATTTTTCTACATTGAAGGCAGTATGTATACAAATTAGAGCTGCATTTCTATTTACAATTTTAATTGTACAATTAAAGGTATGTTTACATTTTTTCCCCACTCCTTGTGGGGATCCTTGTGACTCTGGGCAAGTCACTAAGGGCCAGATGCACTAAACTTAACAAGCCATTAACGAGCAAGTAGTAAACCGTGACATGCACTAAAGGCTTCTCCGAGCCATTTTCTGATCACGGTAGCAGCTAACGAAAACGGAATGCAGATGATCCAAAGGCTATTATAATGAGCTGCACTACTGTTGCAAGGCTGTTATAATGAGACGCACTACCGTTTTCCGATCCCCTTACCGTGGAAAACCTAACAGGAGGTCTACACCTCTCGTTGGGCCAAAGGAAAGAATCGGAAGAAAAAAAATGTCGTCAGGGAAGTCCTTTTTGGACGTCCTTCACCTGAAAATTTTTTTTAAAAAACCCATCCAAAGACGTTCTTTTTGGACATCCTTCACTTAATAATAAAAACCCCAACCGTCCAAGTGCTCGTCCAGGACATCCTTTATGGACGTCCTTCACGCAAAACAACAAAACAAAAGGACGTCGTACTTCTTAATTTTTACTATCGCTCTTCTGTTTTAAATCATTTTTCTCTTCCTCATCGGCAATGAACGATTTTGAGGCCCCCCCACGGCCTCTCAGCCAATCACAGCGCGTTTAGCTGACACCAGTGAGAGCTAAACGCGCTGTGATTGGCTGAGAGAGACCTAGAGGCGGAAGATGGACGGGAGTTGAAGACGTGAACGATGGATGTCCTCAACTGCACTCTCCTGCACTTTTCTTGCCTGTTGTGGGCTCTCAGGGGTGGCGGCTGAGCCAGGATCACGGAAGAGAGGAACATTGGAGCCTTCCTGCAGCAGGCCGTGGAGCAAGTGAGCGGCACGGCGTCTTCCTTTTCCTGGGAGGCGCAGGGACGGCCACAGGCATAGTGAAGGTGCCATAAGTTTTTTTTTTTTTTTTTTTTTTAATTTTTAAGTCCCTCACAACTACTACTACTACTATTTAGCATTTCTATAGCGCTACACAAACATAGAAGAAAGACAGTCCCTGCTCAAAGAGCTTACAATCTAATAGACAAGAAATAAAGTAATCAAATCAATGTGTACAGGAAGGAGGAGAGGAGGGTAGGTGGAGGCGAGTGGTTACAAGTGGTTACGAGTCAAAAGCAATGTTAAAGAGGTGGCCTTTCAGTCTAGACCCAGCTTGTTCTTTTTTCTTTTTTTTTTTTTTTTTTTTTTTTTTGAGATGGGTGTTAGGCACTTTTTGGATGTATTTGGCATGCGCAGAGCAGCCAGCATAACGCTTGGCTGCTCTGCGCATGCTCGACTGGCAGACTGTTTACCGATGGAATAGAAAACGCAAGTGAGCTACAACAAGCAGCTCATTTGCATTCCTTTTCCTTGATGCATGCCCGTTCCTTACCGATTCGCTAAGGGAAGGGCTTTAACGATTTTTTAGTGCATCTTCCCCTTAATCCTCCATTGGCCAGAGTCACAAAGAGCTGCAGTGGGGGGGGGGGGAGGGGGAAAATCACCTTTAATCACATGATTAATCGTGACTACAAATTTTAATTGAAATGCAGCCCTAAAAAAGTTAAAGAATAAGAAGTAATGAAAGGACAAGTACAAATTGAAAAATTGCTAATTAAAGAATCTAAAACAGCATGTACAATAGCTGTAAACAGCCTTACAGTTTTCACAGCCTACTTCAGAAAAGCAAGCCTAATACAAATGTTTGTTTACTGAAGACTTGATATACTGCCTTTCACAAACAATCAAATTGGTGTTCAAAACTAAAAACAAAAGGAGTAAGAAAAGAATATCAGTATCAAATAGGACAGAGGAAGTCACAACAGAGTAGAATGGGAAGAGAATAATAGATCAAGATGGGATGGGGAACAGAGATGACCAGTTTAGTTGCCTGTCGATAACCTGGCCTCCAAAAAAGAGAGTATAGATTAGGAGAATGCCTGTGAAAACAAATGTGCTTTAAGAAAAGAGTGAAAGTAGGGGAATGAAAGCTCTGACTTCAAAGAAGGGGGGGTAAGGAATTTCAGAAAAAAGGAGCCAAACAGAAAAATGCAGAAGCACGTGTAGAGCTGAGATGGGAACAGTGAACTGATGGCATAGATAAACAGCAGTCAAATGCAGAACGAAGCTTGCAAGTAGGGAGTAGTGAGACTGGCTAAATATGGAGGGGTACCTCATGAGACAGAATTTGAATACCTGACCTGTTTGTGGCCATTGAGCACTAACAGTGAATACCACTGATTTAAATACTAGAACTTAGGCATAGTGTGGTTTTGGCAGTGTGACAGCTCTTGCCATGCCAAGGTGATAGCTCTGGAAAAAGTTTGATGCAAAGCAATAATGTCACCAATTTTGTGATTAGTGGTTCTTCTGTCTTCAAGGACATCTGTTGCAACTAAGCAGCTTTGCTTTTTCTCATGTTTCATCTGAACCTACCTACCTGCACATTCACATCATGATCCTTGTCCTTGGGTTTTCTTCTCTATGGAAAATTCCACCTTCCTGTACTTGATTGAAGCAAGACGGAGTCAGTCCAGAAGGTGGCTACTAAAATGGTCAGCGTTCTTCATCATAAAGCATATGGAGACAGATTTAAAGATCTCAGTATGTATCCTGGAGAAAGGCAGAAAAAGGGAGATATGATAGACACATACATCTGTGACATAATGGAAAGGGTGTGTGCAATGGCCTCCCAGTGGAGGTATTGGAAATGAGGACTGTAATCTGAATTCAAGAATGCATGGGACAAGCACAGATGATCTCTAAGGCAGAGGCAGAAGGTAGAGATCAGACGTTGCTGTGCATGGGGAGATTGGATAGGCTGTATGGTTTTTATCTGACATTGTTTTCTATGTCAAAAATTTGACTGTCATATCTCTTGCTTTCTTTCCCCTAGAGAGTGTGTTTTGAGTATAAGGGACCTTTGTAGGGTTTGTGTTCCAGGCCTTGGTTCATTTTTCAGCTCTTTCCTGACCCATTTCCATCCTCAGTATCCCTACAAAAATATTATACCTAGGAGTGAATATGATGCTCAAGATAGGGTGTCATTAGTTACCTACATAAGGACAATATCTCCTTTTTCCTGCTATTCATATTTCTCCTTATATACCCAAACATATACTGTGAGGTTCCTTACTTGCTTTATTATACTGGATGGCTGTCATCAGGTTAGCTGAAGTGATTATGCCTAGATATCTGTCTGGCAAGTTCCACTTCTTATTATTCTAAATGATGTATGGCTAATGGATTTTTGCATCTCAGATACATGATTTTTCATTATTTTGTATTTGAAGTTCATTTTACAAATCTTTACCCATTTTCCCCGATAAGGTTCCTTTTTATTTTCTTCTGAGTTACAAATCTTGCAGTAGTTGAGTAAACCAAAGACTTGGATCAGTGTATGATTTTCAACCTGCTCCTGGAGTACCCTTTGCCAGTTTGGTTTTCAGGATGTTTGTAATGAATATGCGTGTGAGAGGTCTGAATACAGTGAAGATATTGAATGTAAATCTTTCTGATGGATGTTCATTTTGGCTACCTTGGGATACTCCAGTATAGGATTGAAAATCCCTGGTGGGGCTGGCGCCAGTGGTTGAGAGTGTTGTGCCACGTCCATGCCGAAGGCTCCTTGATCATGACTTCCAAGCCTGGGTACGTCTAGTAGCACTATAGAAATAAGTAGTAGCAAATGCCACATCCACAGCACTAGAGGTAGGGGAATTGTGATTATTTTACGGCATGATGCAAGATGGCCAATTAGACGTTCTGAAGCCAAGTTACATGGCCTTTGGTCCAGGATTGTCACTACAATGGCACAACAAAAGTGTGAGTGATAGGAAAGGATATAAAATAGGGAAGAAATATCCTTAGCTAGAGTGAATGAAGGCTGATGATACCCTGTACCAGCCTCGTTCTGACTGAACTTGAAGAAAGAGGAGTAAGAGAATGACAAGGACAAAAAAAAGAATTGTGGTATAGGTCATACAGTGATGTGTAATAATGGGCTCTGCATTTCATTTTAGTGATCAAATGGGAAACAAAGGGGCCTACATCCATCTCAGGGGCTCGGACCTGCAACCCACGTTCCACCAGTTCTCAGCAGTGGTGAGTGTCTTGGACCCTCTTTCCCTTTATCACTAAACACTTTGATGAAACGTAGAGCATGTAGGGTGTGGTACTGGGTAGACTGCACTTTTTTTTTTTTTTTTTGGGGGGGGGGGAGCAGCGTGTTAGAGAGCTAAGAGGGTATTGTAATTGGGGAGGGCTAAAACTGGGCGGGAGTGTGCATAGGAGGCTTATGTACTGGGGGAGGGAGGGAGCAGAGGCACTGTGTGCGTGGGAGCTAGGAGGGTATATTACTGGTGGAGGCTGAAGTTGAGGGGGGGGGGAGGCATTGTGTACATGGGATCCAGGAGGGTATGTTACTGAGGAGGGCTGAAGAAAGGGGGCGAAGGCAGTGTGTGTGGGATCCAGGAGCCTGTAGAGCAAGAGAGGGCTGTGAGAAAACGCTCACATTCTTATACCACTCTTTCTTCCTTACAGCCTCACCCAAATGTGAAACCGATGGCATATGCAAACACGCTCTTGCAGCTGGGAATGATGTAATTGCTACCTGGGCATCATTTTTCACCCAGGACACAGAAACTGAGCTGGTGTCTCAGCCCTCCTCTTGCCTCAGCCTTGTTACTGACAGGCAGCAAAGGCATCTACAACAGCAGATAGCCAATGGCTTCCAGAGAGAGGAGGCCAAGTTAACCCTGCGTGACCCCAGTGTGCTAGCGTTACTGTCAGACAGTCATAGCTTTATTATTATTTTTTAATACTGTACAGTGACCTGCAGCACTCTTGGGAAGAGGGGTTTTGCAGGGAAAGGCGTGCAAGTGGGTGATTATAAACACCCCTGTTAGCATCCTTTCTATCCCCAAAGGGGAGGGGGTCCTAATTTCACACATTTTTCCATGGCATGGGTAAAATACTGAGACAGGAGTGGGGGGATGATGATTGTATTCTTCTGCAGTCAGAGTTATTGACCCTTGATTTTGCAGTAAGACTTCAGTGTTGAGGGGGTTCCTCTGACCTGAGGGTTGGAGTTCTGCTGATAGTAAAACCTGGAGTAGCTCATATTCTCATGTTGCTTGTTAAGATGTTATACCAGGACTGTCTGCAAGTGGCTCTGATCCTTGGGGGCCGTCTCACAGTATGTGTCTCAAATGGCCACAGATGGTGCAGTGTTTATGATGGCTTAGTTTTGGTGGAGCTGGATTCCCCAGTGCACCCCATTCTCAAGTTAGTTACACTTGCTACACAGTTGGTAGGGGTGGTCCCTTAAGAGATACCAACTGGCCTCACAGAGACACAACAAAGAATGGCAAGTAATAAATGAAAAGGAGCTTTTCATAACATAAAACAATGAAAAGCAAGAAGGATCCACCAACTCCCTCCGTTCTAGAAATGGCCAAGTTGGGGTGAAAGCACATAGAACCAGACAGCACAGTACCTGTGGTGACAGTCAATCAGGTTAGCTGGGTGAGCAGTACAGAAGCCAGTGCAATAAAAAGTATGTTTCTATGGCTTAGCTTCATTATTTCCCCCTGTCGGGATGTTCCATGCCCCTGTTTTTATGCACAGATGGAATATTTGGCCCCACATGTAAACAAACCCATTTTCTTTGGTGCACAAATGCTTTTTTTGTGTGCTTACTATGAGAGAGAGAGAAGAAATCACTATAGACTGGAAGTGACGAGTCATGATTGCTAGAATTTTATGGATGTTGGATTCTCCTGCCTTCTCCATGCACACACAGGCATACCTACTTAGCTGTTTTACTGTCTGTAATTAAAGATGTTGAAATAAAGTAACTGCGCCAGGTCTGGTCTGTTCTCTGCAATAATTCACGTGCTCATACAGAGGTGGAGTTCAAGGCTTAAGTTCCTCACCTGAATTCCAAACAAGACATGAGCCAACAGACAGGTTGTCTCCTGGCTTTTCATGATTTACATGTGCATTGCACAGTTGTGCCAAATTGCCCCAGGGGTTTATATTTTGGGTAAAAGACATTGGGGAGCCTTGAGATTTGCCTAGAGTGGGAGGAAAAAAACCTGTCTTGGATAAGGGAATGATATCCTGCAGGTGATCAAGCTGCAAATAGCCCTGTAAATAGAGACTGCAGAACAGATTTCAGTAGCACTATAGAAAGAAAGTATTATTAATAATGGTAGTAGATGACTGAGTGGGTTCATTAGTTCTTATTTGATGTTATTTACTATGTTAGAATTTCAGAAGCTAGGAGACCTGGCATCTAAATGGCAGATGAAATTCAGTGTGCAAAATGATGCATGTAGGGGAAAATAATCCCAATTACAGGTACAAAATGCTGAGTTCTGAGTTTGGCATCACCACTTGAGAAAAAAAGATTTTAGAATCACGTTGGATAATATGCTGAAATTTTCAGCCTGGTGTGAAGCAAGTCAAATATTGGGGATTATTTAAACAGTAATGGAGAACAAAACTGAGAATATAATTTTCTCTGAGGATAGGTGATATACAGTTGTCTTTATACATGAGTGACGACATCTTACAAAGCCCAGTGCAGGAACAGCTCTCCATAAGAATGTAAGGATTGCCATACTGGGTCAGAACGATGGACCATCTAACCTCAGTATCCTGCTTCCAACAGTGGTCAATCCAGGTCACATGTACCTGGCAGAATTGACTCACCCAAGGCTGAACTATGCCTTGAGCATCCAGTCGCTTATTTTTCAAAAGAGTCATTTGTTTTCATTGTAGCTATTTTTTGGGACATGTTCCAGAAAGAAAAGTTCACAGTGGCTTTAAAATGTGATCCTGATGTCACAGGGCCATATCAGGCATGGATACTCGCTCCTGGTGCCTGCATTGTCTGGGGTCTGACCATGATATCTTTGTATTCATGGGTGTCAAAGAGAGGAATTCATAGCCATGAGAAGCAGTGGAAATGTTTGGCACCAATAAGACATGTCCATTGACTGGCATTGGAAGCATCAGCCTACTTGGCTCTAGGACAGGGGTGGGCAACCTTTATACATAGAGGGCCATATGAATTTCAGTACTATCCATAGAGGGCTGCAACTTTATGTGGAACTGGAAATGCACAGAGCTCCATAGACCTTTTGTGATAAGTAAAAATGTAACCAAAAACAAGGATTAACTATAGTGGCTATTCTGAAAATATTTGCAAAATACAGTATTCAAAATTGTTAAAACACTGGTGAATGACATTTTCTGTGAAGATAGAATATGGTAGATTTAAAACAAATAGGAGAAAGTTTTTCTTTACTCAGCGTGTAGTTAGACTCTGGAACTCGTTGCCGGAGAATGTAGTGACAGCAGCTGGCCTTACGGAATTTAAAGGGGTTTGGACAGATTCCTGAAGGAAAAGTCCATTGAACATTATTAATTTTTTGGGGGTGGGGTGGGGGTTGCTGGGTTCTTGAAGCCTGGATTGGCTGCTGTCGGAGACAGGATGCTGGGCTTGATGGACCCTTGGTCTTTCCCAGTATGGTGGTGCTTATGTACTTATGTGAATACTTCCCATGATCTTGTGGGCTGCATAAAATTCAGTGGTGGGCCACATGCTCCCCCCCCCCACCCCCCCCCCCCACCTCCGGTCTATGAGCTGCATTGTTTACTGAGGATAAATCATCATTGAGAAGGTCTCAGTCACCTTCAAGCATTCGTAGAGGCCATCAGGATCGGTCATTGATCTTGTTTCATGATGAGGAAGGATTTGTCCATGTTCTCTTTAGCGCCAAGGTACAAGGATGCTGGACGTCAGGCCTTTGAAATGTGGCGCTGAGAACACTGAGACATCAAGATCAGCAATGTCCTTCAAGCGCCCCCAGTGTAAAGACTGCTCATCTTCTATAATATCAGAGGATGTTCAACAGCCTCCACGGAACTCAGACCCCTCTTCCAATATAAGTGGGTCAAGAGGATGTGGCCACTCTGATGCCCCTGAATTCTAAATGGCAGCCTTCAAGGAGCACCCTGTGAAGAAGTTTGAGGATCATATGAAGCGATTTTTTTTTTCTTATTTCAAAGCTGTAGCTTTGGCATCAGTGCCGAGGCTCCAGGCAGTCCCATTTGATACTCAAGACCTGTGCACTGGCTGCTGGAGACCTGTAAACACTGAGGCCTCAAAGGGACTCAGAGTTGATACCAACTACACCAGTGTTTTATCTCCAGTTCGTCAGGAGAGGAAGCTTCTCTGATGTGCTGAAGATCCTCGATGTTTCAATGCCCATGGCTCAGGCCGAGACTGTCAATGGACAGGTCTTATTGGTACCAAAAGAAAGTCTTGCTCAGTACTTTTGTGAGCCAGATGCAGAGTACTCCTGGGTTTCTGAAGAGGAGCCAGAGGCATTCTCAGTAGAGTTTGTTGGTCTCCCAACAGATCTCTACCCACCACCTCAAGGAGCTCTCATTCACCGAGTTAGCGAAATGGCTAAGGCCATTCCATTTTCTTTAGAGAGGAAGGAGGAACCTATGGCAGCAGCATCAGATATCCTCATAATTCCTTGCCCTCCCTCCCCCCCCCCAAAAGGCATGGACAGTGCCTGTTCATAGAAATCCTGAAGGATGGGAATCTTGAAGACCCTCCCTTCTTGTACAGTCTATTAACAAGAAGGTAAAGAATCCAGAATGCTCCAGGATTCGAGAAGCTGCAGCTTTCTCACCATTCCATGGTGGTTAAATCTGTTTTCAAAAGTGCCAAGAGTTCAAAGACTCATTGGGATGGGATTTGACTGTGGTCAGCAAAACATAATGTTAAGCCTTGTAACTGCCCCAGATGACCTTCCAATAGCGGGGAGGTTAAAATATTTTGTAGTGAGGTGGCCCCTCATAACCTCAGACAGGTGGTTTCTATAAATAGTATGGGAAGGTCACCTTCTGCAGTTAGAAACTATTCCTCTAAATTGCCCACCAGGGGTACAAAAATTAAACTCCGTTTCATGAATCGCTTATAAAGGAACTCCGTCTTCCCTCTTATAAGTCATAGTAACATAGTAGATGACGGCAGAAAAAGACCTGCATGGTCCATCCAGTCTGCCCATGACAAACTCATATGTGTATACCTTACCTTGAATTTGTACCTGTCCTTTTCAGGGCACAGACCATATAAGTCTGCCCAGCAGTATTTCCCGCCTCCCAACCACCAGTCCCGCCTCCCATCACCGGCTCTGTTACAGACCGTATAAGTCTGCCCTCCCCTATCCTCGCCTCCCAACCACCACCCCCTCTTCCCCCCAACTGCTCCGCCACCCAATTTCAGCTAAGCTTCTGAGGATCCATCAGTGTGGTACAACCTGTTCCACCATGGACAAGTGCTTCTGATCACAAAAATGATTTTTTTTTTTTTGGGGGGGGGGGGGGGGGGATTTATTCCTAATCCTAGACTTAAGGGTATGGAACAAGTTTCTATCCAAGCATCTCAAAAAAGATACAGTGGAATTAGAAGGGGATGGGACAACTTCCCTATGAGGAAAGGCTAAAGCAGCTAGGGCTCTTCAGCTTGGAAAAAAGACAGCTGAGGGGAGTAATGATATTATGATAGAGGTCTATAAGATAATGAGTGGAGTGGAATGGAATGGGTGGATGTGAATAGCTTGTTTACTGTTGCCAAAAATACTAGTGTTTTTAGGCTGCTTGTATCACCTCCCAAATTAGTACTCCCCAACCACCCGCAATTTAGAGAGAAAGTTTCTCATGGGGGGCGCAGGGGACCCAAACATGTGCTCTAGTTCAATTGTTTATATACATTTTATGTTAAGCAAGGCTTCAGCACTTATCTTCTTCAGGGATCATTCTGTTCTCATCATCAATTTTCCCTCAGGTCGCCAAATTCACATTCTCTTGTCTACACTATTTTCTTTTCCCAAGGCCTGTTTGTAGGGGTACCATAAATTTCAGAGATCATGCAGGCTCATCAATCTTTAACAGACTTTAGAGTGATACATCTCTGACGGACTCCAGAGTTGTACAGATTTTATCAATCTCTAACCTTTTAACCCATTCCATAATGCATAACTTGTGCTCATTATGTACACTAGGACTAGGGGGCATGCAATGAAGCTACAAAGTAGTAAATCTAAAACGAATTGGAGAAAATATTTCTTCACTCAACATGTAATTAAACTCTGGAATTAGTTGCCAGAGAATGTGGTAAAAGCAGTTAGCTTAGTGGGGTTTAAAAAGGGTTTGAATAGCTTCCTAAAGGAAAAGTCCATAGGCCATTATTAGGATGGACTTGAGGAAGATCTGCTGCTTGTTTCTAGGATGGACAGCATAGGATGTATTGTACTATTTTGGGATCTTACCAGGTACTTGTGACCTGGATTGGCCACTGTGGGGAAACAGGATGCTGGGCTTGATGGACCTTCAGTCTGTCCCAGTAAGGCAACATTTATGTACTTATGTAAAGGTTCAGTATGGTTTCCTTAGGCACCGTCATTCCCATTCTTTGCAAAGGAGATTGGTTATGTGCACTTGCTATTCTTACACCTACATACTTCTTGTGAGTTGGATATATCTGTATATGAGATTTGTTGTTGGGAAATACCACTCCCAATACTGAGTACTGCTGTTTTGGCCTTGTATCAGCACCAAGGGTGTTCACAAAGTGTTCAGCAGTTATTGCAGCATCTGTATGCAGAATTGAGGTGCCTGTTTTCCCTGCTTGTGATTTACTGGTCAAGACTGCATCAGAAGAAAGAACAAAGAAATCTAATATGTATGACCATTTGAGTGCTGGAGCTGCTACTGTTCAACATAAATTAACCCAAGTCACCCAGCTTAGCCTGTCACAAAGATTGAAAGCTGTAGGAGCCCTGCTAGACATGAATAGCATTTCTCCCACAAAATGGATAACGGTAGTAGAAGAGATGTACAAGTGCCTGCAGATATTAGCTGGTCAAGTGTTGAGGATACTAGGTCGCATATCTTCCTCTGTTCATGTGATTCCCTTGCATGTCTCAATTTGAGGCACGTTCAGTGGATGCTGTCAACTCGGTGGGCCTAGGCCAGTTCTCTTCAGAACATTATTTCACTCACACCTCTTCTTTGGTAGTCTCTGTCCTGGTGGATGGATCAATCTGTTGAAAGGAATTCCTTTCCAAATTCCTTAATTTAAAAAAAGTCCTCATGATGGATGCATCTTGGTTGGCATTGGATTGGGGGGGGGGGGGGAGGGAGATTTGCACTTATGTAGATGGGCTCCACATTCTGGTCTGCTCAGGAAAAGCTTCGTCAGCTAAATCTTCTAGAGCTAAGAGCAACCTGGAATTCTCTAAACTCTTTCAGAGAGTGATTATCTAACCAAATAATTCTAATTTAACAGACAATGGTTGCAATGTATTACATAAACAAGCAGTGAGGGACAAGTTAATTCCTCCTATTTCAGGAATCAGTCAGAATGTGGAAAGGGGCCCTTTCTCAGGGAACGTCTCTAAAAATGTCCAGCAGGAAAGAACAACCCTACCTCCCCCACTCCACACACTCACTCGCTCGCTCTCACTCACACACACACTTTTACAGGGTCCAAAGGTCCATCAAGCCCCAGTGCCCCCTAGTTTTTTTGGAAAGCGTAAATAAGATTCTCCGAGGACAAGCAGGCTGGACATCATGCATGGACATCATCACGCATGGGTCGTCGTCCGCGACGGCCCAGGAGCTCCGGACTTAAAAACTTTTAAAAGCTTCTGGAAGCGATGAGACGGACGCGGGGACAACGCACTGCGCAAGTGACGTGACGCCAGCATGCTTCCCGCAGTTCTTTCTTTTCCGCTTCACGAGAGAGGGTTTGTTTTTAAGCGCTCCTCGTGTTTTTCAGCCCAGTAGACTTTTTGTCACGTTTACGCGCTCCGGGTTTTCTTCTTTTTGCCTTTTTCGTTTTGTTTCTGGAAAAAAAAAAAGGTTCCTAAATTTTCCTAGGTTTTCCCCCTCTTTCTAAGTTTCCTTTCTTTTCCGTTGCGGCCGCTCTCAGGCTGCTCAGTCGAGTTTCTTTTTCCCTGTTTTGTGCCTTTTTCTGTGGCACCATCGAGTCGTTTGATTTTTCGACCGCTATTTTTCCTCCCATGTCATCGAGGACTCCGCTGCAACCAGACCATCTCGTCGACTGACCCTCACACTTGGTGTCTCCAGTGCCTCGGGCCCGACCATTTACCAGCTTCCTGTAAGCTCTGTCAATTAATGAAAAAGAGGACCCAGGTGGCTCGAGAGGCTCAGCGCGAGAAGCTCTTCAGATCGGTCCGGTCCTTCGACGTCGGCATCAGTACCAAGGTCTGCGGCATCGACATAGACGTTGAGGGAAGCAGCATCGAGAGGTCAGGTAATGGCTGCCGAGAGACCAATTCAAGCTGGGAGCAGCGAGGCATCGAGTGGGTCTCCAGATCACAGTCCGTACCTCCGATTTTGCCTGGGCACTCAGCATTTTCAGTACTGCGTTCTGCCCTTTGGTCTTGCTTCTACTACTACTACTACTATTTAGCATTTCTATAGCGCTACAAGGCATACGCAGCGCCCAGAGTGTTCACAAAGAGCTTGGCAGTTGTTGCAGCATCGCTACGCAGACTGGGCGTGCATGTGTTCCCTTATCTTGACAATTGGCTGGTGAAGAACACCTTGGAGGCAGGGGTTCTACGATCTATGCAGATTACTATTCAACTGCTCGAACTACTGGGGTTTGTCATCAACTATCCCAAGTCCCGTCTGATTCCTGTGCAGAAATTGGAATTCATAGGAGCTGTGTTGAACACACAGATGTCTCGAGCTTATCTTTCCCAGGCATGGGCGGACAACCTTCTGGCCCTCGTGTCCTCAGCTCGAGCATCCCAACAGATCACAGCTCGGCAGATGTTGAGACTTCTGGGCCATATGGCCTCCACAGTTCATGTGACCCCCCATGGCACGTCTACACATGAGATCAGCTCAGTGGACCCTAGCTTCCCAGTGGTGTCAGGCTACGGGGGATCTAGAGGATGTCATCCATCTTTCCACCGAATTTTGCAGTTCCCTTCACTGGTGGACCATTCGCTCCACTCTGACCTTGGGACGCCAATTCCAAATTCCTCAGCCGCAAAAAGTGCTGACAATGGATGCATCCCTTCTGGGGTGGGGAGCTCATGTAGATGGGCTCCATACTCAAAGAGTTTGGTCCTTCCAGGAAATGCATTTTCAGATCAACCTCTTGGAATTGCGAGCGATCTGGAATGTCCTAAAGACTTTCAGAGATCGGCTGTCCAACCAAATTATTCTAATTCAGACAGACAATCAGGTTGCTATGTATTACACACAGAAGCAGGGGGACACCGGATCGCGCCCTCTGTGTCAGGAAGCCGTCAGAATGTAGCTTTGGGCGAGTCAGCATGGCATGCTTCTCCAGGCCACATATCTGGCAGGCGTAAACAACGGCCTGGCCGACAGGTTAAGCAGGATCATGCAACCTCACGAGTGGTCTCTGAATATGGACGTTGTCCGCAAGATCTTTCGAGCGTGGGGCATCCCCTCGATGGATCTTTTTGCCACTCAGAAGTTCCGCAATTCTGTTCCAGGCTTCAGGCCCACGACAGGCTAGCGTCAGATTCCTTTCTCCTTCATTGGGGCACGGATCTCCTGTATGCGTATCCTCCTTTAGTGGGGAAGACTCTGCTGAAACTCAGGCAAGACTGCGGAACCATGATTCTGATAGCACCTTTCTGGCCTCGTCAGATTTGGTTCCCTCTTCTTCTGGACTTGTCCTCCGAAGAACCGTGGAGATTGGACTGTTTTCCGACCCTCATCACTCAGAACGAGGGGTCGCTTCTACATCCCAACCTCCAGTCTCTGGCTCTCACGGCCTCTCAGATGGTGTCTCCTGGGTCTTGCTTGCTTCCAGGAAAGATTCCACGAAAAGGAGTTATGGTTTTAAATGGAGGAGGTTTGCCGTCTGGTGTGACAGCAAGGCCCTAGACCCTTTCTCTTGTCTTACATGGACCCTGCTTGAGTACCTTCTACACTTATCGGAGTCTAGTCTTAAGACTAACTTAGTAAGAGTTCACCTTAGTGCAATCAGTGCTTATCATCACCATGTAGAAGGTCAGCCTATCTCTGGTCAGCCTTTAGTTGTTCGTTTTATGAGAGGTTTGCTTTTGTCAAAGCCCCCTGTCAAGCCTCCACCAGTGTCATGGGATCTCAATGTCGTTCTCACCCAGCTGATGAAACCTTCTTTTGAGCCACTGAATTCCTGCCATCTGAAGTACTTGACCTGGAAGGTCATTTTCTTGGTGGCTGTTACTTCAGCTCGTAGAGTCAGTGAGCTCCAAGCCTGGTAGTTCATGCTCCCTACATTAAATTTCATCATAACAGGGTAGTACTCCGCACTCATCCAAAATCCTACCGAAGGTGGTGTCGGAGTTCCATCTGAACCAGTCAATTGTCTTGCCAACATTCTTTCCCCGTCCGCATACCCGCCCTGGTGAGGACAAGTTGCATGCCTTGGAATGTAAGAGAGCATTGGCCTTTTACGTGGAGCAGACGAAGCCCTATAGACAGTCCGCCCAGTTGTTTGTTTCTTTTGATCCCAACAGGATGGGGGTTGCCATCAGAAAACGCACAATGTCCAATTGGCTAGCAGATTGCATTTCCTTCACTTACGCCCAAGCTAGGGTTACCATATGGCTCCAGAAAAAGGAGGACGGATTGAGCCAGCCGGGTTTTACTTCCATTGCTTTCAATGGAAGTAATTGAGCCAGCCGGGTTTTACTTCCATTGCTTTCAATGGAAAGCAATGGAAGTAAAACCCGGCAGGCTCAATCCGTCCTCCTTTTTCTGGAGCCATATGGTAACCCTAGGGCCCCAAGCTGGGTTGACTTTGGAGGGCCATGTCACGGCTCATAATGTCAGAGCCATGGCTGTGTCAGTGGCTCATTTAAAGTCAGCCTCCATTGAAGAGATTTGCAAGTCCACACATTCACATCTCACTACTGCCTTCAGCAGGATACCCGATGCAACAGTCGGTTTTGGCAGTCGGTGTTACAGAATCTGGGGTTTAGAATCCAACTCCACCCTCCTAGGCCCATTTCTATTCTGTTCCAGGCTGCACTCCCACTTAGTTGGGTTTGTTTTCAGGTCAATCTCAGTTATGTCCTCGCCGTTGCGAGGCCCAATTGACCATTGTTCATTGTTTTGAGTGAGCCTGGGTGCTAGGGATACCCCATGCGTGATGATGTCCAGCCTGCTTGACCTCGGAGAAAATGAAGATACTTACCTGTAGCAGGTATTCTCTGAAGACAGCAGGCTGGACATCATCACAACCCACCCTCCTCCCCTTTGGAGTTGTTCTTTTCTGGTTTGCTTGTTATATAACTGAGGGAAGCATGTGGGCGTCGCAGGTGGGAAGTCACTCGTGCATGCGCGGTGCATTGTCCCCGCGCCCGTCTCGTCACTTCCAGAAGCTTTTAAAAGTTTTTCTTTTAAGTCCGGAGCTCCTGGGCCGTCGCGGACAATGACCCATGCGTGATGATGTCCATGCGTGATTATGTCCAGCCTGCTGTCCTCGGAGAATACCTGCTACAGTTAAGTATCTTCATTGATTCACATCTACTCATGCCACGCCATTCATTATTTTACATACCTCTATTTCCCCTCAGCTGTCTTTTCTTCAAGCTGAAGAGCCCTAGATGCTTCAGTCTTTCCTCATAGGGAAGCCGTCCCATCCTCTTTATCATGTTCGTCGCCTTCTCTGTACTCCAGGCAATCCAAGTGAAGTCATGGCTCTTCTATTAACTTTAGTTACACTATGTGCCTTGTGGGCAAAGACTATAAGTATCATTTGCAAGTGTTAAAAACATATTCCCACTCCTTCTAGGTGTGCATTCCTTTTCTATTTTAAGAATTTTTATTGTACATTGCTTTGTTATTAAAGGAAAGGTGTTATGTTAGATATATTAATCCGTAATCCATGAAGTTTATTTTGCCAATACCAATAACTAGGTCTTTTCCTTGTGTCTAAAAATTTAAGATACATTTGAGAGCCATTATAGTGGCTTTATGAAACAGTACATAGGCTTCCTTGCCGAGTACACCAGAACCCTCCACCTCCCCCAATAAGGGTCCCTGTGGTCTAAATATAAGTCAGTATGCAAATAAGGACCCCCAGTATTTGACCCCCCAAAATGTTGAATGCACTCGCAACTCCAGAATGCATGTACAAAGGTACTGATAGAATTACCACATTTAAGACAGTTGAGTGTCTCATGTTGTGCAATTGAGCCTGAGTGAGGTCCTATTGATTTAATTTGGGGGGGGGGGGGGGGGAGGGTATCTGGTGTGAGGGCAAAGCCTTAGATACATTTTTCTGTCCACACAACTACTTTGAATACCTTCTATGCCTTTTTTTTTTAAATCAACTGTGAGGGTTTGCCTTTGTACAATTGGCATTTATCATCACCAAGTAGTAAACCTATTACTTTGCAACATTTAGTTGTTTGCTTTATGTGGGTTTTGCTTCTATTGAAAACTCCCAGTAAGTCTTGTGCAGTGTCATGGTGTAAAAATAATATATATTTTATTCTCCACCAATTACCTATAAGGTAATAAGATAAAAAATATGTAAGAATATGGGAATTAAATACTATATTTGTTAAATTACATTAACCTGCCCTGCAAGGTTTAAGGACATGTGCTCAGAACATAAAGACCATATATTTAACTTTAAAAAGGTTTATTTACAATATGGGTCCTATATAATAATTCTCACCTCCCACGTTCTGACACTGCCTGGGACCGTGGCTCCCTCGGAGGTGGTCTGCTTCCTGCGGTAGATAACAATGACATCATGAATCCTACACAGCTCTTTAAATCCAATGAAGTGCCACTGATTGGCTACGCCTCGGGTGAAGTCACCAATCCGACGCCCAGCAACAAACAGCGACCCAGGCAGGGGGGAGGAATAGTTTCCCTACTCCTCCCCCTGCCTAGGAATCGCTCGAGACTGGTTGCCAACCTCCCGAATCACCTGCACACTAACCGCCCTCAAAAACCGCTGTCGTCCTCCCTCTCCTTTCCAAGTCCGGATTCGGACTGTCAGGACGAAAGAGGGAGGACAGCGAGCGGCTGCGGTGAGTGTCCAATGTGGAGGAGGCGGGTGAGGGCTCAGGGTGGGACTACTCAGAAGAGGGGGGAGGGAAAGAGCAGCGGGTCCGACTCCAGCGCAGCCGTCATCCCCGTTCACTCAAAGCACAGCAAGCAAACCTATGAGATGCTGCAGGACGTTTAATAGACAGGAGTGGAAGTGAGCAAAGCAAGTCTACAGTAAGCAAGGAAGCCCATTGGTTAATCTCTGTTTCCACTCCCCTACGCAGCCAACATTGGTATACACTCAAAAACAAGCAAACCTAGGAGCTGCTGCTTCACATTGTCATTTTAAAATTGTTGTTCCATCTGAAACAAGTCTAAAGCTGTTTCAACTGGATAGACAGTGCCTTAAAACATGGAGGACAAAAGGAGGGGGGAGACAGACAGGCCCTGCAACTAGGAAAAAGGGAGGGGGGACCCCCCCCTGCACCTGGGAGATGGACCGGGAGGGATGACCCTGCAACTGGGAGGGGGGACCCTGGCACATACTCTCATTCTCACACACACACTTGCACCCAGTCTCACTCTCTCTGTCTCACACACTTGCACAGCCACTCTCACACACACTCTCAAACATACACACTCCGAGGAAAACATTGCTAGCGCCCGTTTCCTTTAAAACAGAAACGGGCCTTTTTTTACTAGTAATGTGTTACAACAGAGAGGCAGTTTTTATGAATCTTATCACAAGTGGAAATTTGCTTTTCAAGATAAGTCTGAATTATAAATTATGCTGGATATGGTAACTCACTTTGATAGAGTCTGCTGGTAGCTGGTTGGAGTGATGAAGATCCTTGCTGAAATAGAAGTGTTTCTTGCAGAGTTGTTGGAGCCTGGAGCTTGGAGAAAGTCTTTACAGAGTGTGTTTGAAATCCAGCAGAGAGGCAGGAGGCAGATCCAAAGAGAGAGACTGGTCAGGAATCCATGAGCCAAGTGTCCAGAGGAAGAGACCAGCAGATATTATTCAAGCCCCTTTTGTAGTAGCTGGTCCTATCCACCTCTAGTAACTGGTTTCACCTATTTGTAGTCTTCTATTTTTAGCAACTGGTCACATGTTTAATGACATCATCTGGACATCTGCTGGTCCAGTGTCTGAGAGTAAGTGGACTTAGATGGGCTTTTCAGTCTGAGTCTGTCTGAGAATAGGTGGAGTCTCACTGTCTTTTGTTAGGTGTAGTAGATGTGTTGATGGGGTTAGGTAACCACCCAGCTAGTTTTTGTTGTCGGTAGTTTTCCAGCGGGAAAGGGGGGGAGATGAAAGCCAGACCAGTTTATCTGATTCTGTCCCAATAAGTCATATATATATATATATATATATATATATATATATAATCCAGCAAAATCAATAACTCTAACATAACACAGAAGCAGAATTCAAATAAAACAATAGCAAAGATATTGGACTATTTACATGGGTGTATTGGGAGAAGTGAGTCTTTGAATAGTGGATATTGAAACTTGGAACGTGTCAGTTAATAGGAATTGTGACTATTATAAGCAAATACTCATTATTATTGATTTTGTTTCCTCGTGCTCATGTCTTACATTTAGGTTGCTAGGTATTCATCACCGATCAAGTTTTCTGTGGTCATCTGGCATCAGTTCCATTTGGCTTTTATTCAGTTAGGTGGTTTTGGGCAGAGACTGGCTTTGCTCTAATTTTAGCAGGCTTGCAATCATACTCCCATGCCTCATATGCACAACCCCCAGAGACCAGCTCATTTTTGCAACCGCTCAGGTACATAGGTTGCTCCCAAGTTGATGCCACACGATATCTTCATGGTATGGCACTGTAGATCTGGTTGTAAGAGGTCATCTTCTGGATCTGGTGAAGCTTTCTCTTAATGCAGCATGCTACCCAAATCATGAGCATAAGAGCGAGCAACTGACCAATCAATACCACCACAATGGGATGGAGCAATCTATTCAGTGCATTATTCCCAGTATTTGACTTTCCAAGGAAAATATCCCACCATGAATGTTTTCCTATGTCCTCTATTTCAGAGGCTAACTTATGTATTAATTTAGTATCCTTGGTGATTTTCTCAGTCACTATCTTGTTTTCTTTCTTAAGTCGCTCTAAGGATCAAACATATAAACGGCAAGTGACCGTACTCACTCGCAAATGCGCAGTAGGGACTTCCCTCTCTGCCCCGCCCCTGCTTCAATATGTGATGATGGGGGCGGGACAGAGGGAAGTCTCTACTGGCATGCTGCAGACGTCGGAACCGCTCCCCCTCCCCCCTCCCCCGGAGTCGCCGCCGCCCCTCCATCTGGCCCGAGCACTGTGAACTTACATCACCACGCAGCAGCAGGCACATCAGCAAAGCTGCCATCGGGCTTCCTTCTCTGCCTTTGTCCCGCCCTCGCCGACGTTACGTCACACGAGGGCGGGACACAGGCAGAGAAGGAATCCCGCCCCGATGGCAGCTTTGCTGATGTGCCTGCTGCTGCGTGCTGATGTAAGTTTACAATGCTGCTCGGGCGGGTGGAGGGGCGGCGACTCCTGGGGGGGGGGGGGCTCGGAAACCCCCCCATTCCAAAAGTAGCCCGTTTTCATGGGCTCAATGGCTAGTCTCTGTATAATAGGGTGCTCCCATACGGACTGTGAGTGGGTTACATTAAAACCTAAGGAAATAGGTAATAGTTCAGGAGTAGGTATGGATAGGTCATTGGAAACATACTGCACCATTGGTCTGGAATAACTAAAATCACATTATGTAATTTTAGTGACATCACATATACATAGATTTAAACCTTCAATTACTATGAACATACCATTAGCAATAATAAAAGGACAGATAGTTCTAATATAAACAAAAATTGGAATATGGAACTACTATACTACTGTTATCATTAGAAAGATGAAAGGCACAGGTACCATTAAGCATGCAATTATCATAATAACTTCCTAGGTTACTATCACATACAAAATAATTATTCCTATGTACAGGAATACATAAATCCTGTAAAACAATATCTAATTGATCATTGACCGCATAAGTGAAAACAGGGTCATGGTATGGTACCATGAGATATCTTTCAGAGAGAAACTATGTTTGTGTACCGAGTGTAGTAAAACGGCTACAATATTCATCTACTGTATTTAATGTAGTAAATTAATAGATAATACTCATGTGTTTATTGTATTTTGTAAAGAATTTAGAAGAGATATATTAATTGTGCTTTGCACACAACACACACACATCTTGCCTGCCAGTGAGAATGTTTTGGAAAAGAACATGGTACAATTT
This sequence comes from Microcaecilia unicolor, assembly GCF_901765095.1. Lineage (NCBI taxonomy): Eukaryota > Metazoa > Chordata > Amphibia > Gymnophiona > Siphonopidae > Microcaecilia > Microcaecilia unicolor. Next base: position 160,306,109 of record NC_044041.1, read on the forward strand.
GGACTAATGAAAGGGCAGAGTGGGACGGTCTAGGAATGTCTGTTTATAGTTTCTTGGGTATCCCATAAGATAAAACAAACAGATAAAAATGGAGACCATATGACAGACAAAACACAGAGTTCTAATAGGCCTTGTGTATATCACAATCAATCGATTCAGGACTTGGGTTAACCTGCAAACAAACACTATTATATATTTTTTTTTTAAAGCATTATATGTGGTATCCAATTGGATTACCAAAGCAGTTCCATTCATCTAGAAGTACTTCTTATGTGCACAAATAAGCAAAAATTATACATGGCCTAACTATCCCATAAATAGAACAGGATTTGCTTATATTGAAAATGTTTCTGGGATAGCCATGTATGTATCAAATCCTGGCTCCATAAAAATCCTAAATTTAAAGCTTGAAGTCTGAAAGAGAAAGAAAAAAAACTTTCATATTAATTTACAAGGTCACATGGCTCCACTGTTCTTGCTCTTTTATTAGGACACTCCCTCATTCCCAGTCCCTTCACACAATCTTAGACCATGGTATGCAAGCAGGGTGCAGACAGGCTTTGGTTCACTCTACAAAAATAAGCACATCTTGTTAATCCAATCAAGATACAATAGTTTTAGATTCAGCTCAAGTGGGAGTTACTTATTACAAAGAGACATTTTAAATCTTAAACAATATTATAAGGGTACTTTAGTGCAAACCTTTTCTCTATATTCCTGTCCAACCTATACCAAAAAATCAGCCACCTGGATCCCACTTCCATCTGCAGAGTGGATCATGCTGTGGAGAAGTCCAGTCCAGGCTGGACGCATCTCCTGTTCCATAGAAATACATTGCAGGAAGGGCTGAGAGAATGTTAGTTTCTGGTACAGTAGAACATGCAGTTATAAGTTCCTGCTTATCTGGTGGCAGATTTCTCTTTTTATAAGATTTCTGGGTAGCTATCTGTAAGGCTCTTACTGTAAGTACACTGGTGGGTTTGTTTTCCCAATATGACATATTCTTTCACCTTGAGATTTCAAAATGTTACATGCATGTTTGCGGGTTTCAGTATCTATGTATTGAGGAACTGTTTTTTAAATTAAAGGTTTACTTTTATAGGAGCTTGGGTCAGAATGAAAAACAGGTTGTGGATCTATGTACTGAGGAGCTGAATATTTAATTGAAGGCTCACTTTTATGAGTGCTTAAATCAGAATACAGAACGGGTTGTGTTCCTATGTACTGGGGTTTTGGATGCTGTGTTGGGGCCTGTTCCTGGTATGGTGCTAAATCAGGGTATAAAACGGGTCCAGCTGCTGCCACTGGGTGTGAAGCATAAGGCTGATACGTTTGGACATTCATTGCCTTCACACACAAATCTCTAGCAGAAACAAGCTCACCTGGTGCCCAAGAACATAAAGCTCTTGCAATAGCAGGATGCATGCCCTGACAAATTTCCCTGAGATCCTCAGTACCTATGTGCACATCTAAAAGATCTTTTGGTGGCTGCCCTCTCAGATCTCTCCATCAGCTAGTCCAGTCATCACCAGTAATAATATTGCTTTTCTAACATAATCTTCAGTACTCTCATTCTTATCCTGTTGGATAACTGCACTTTGAGCCTTAAACATTCTCATGCCAAAAGAGACACAAGTAGCTGTGTCCCATGGCTTTCAATACCATCTCTATGCTGATGACTCCCAAATCTACCTCTCTACCCCTGAAATCTCATCCAGCATCCAGACCAAAGTTTCAGCCTGCCTATCTGATATCGCTGCCTGAATGTCTCAACGTCATCTGAAACTTAACATGGCCAAAACCGAGCTTCTCATCTTTCCCCCTAAACCTACCTCTCCTCTTCCCCCTTTCTCTATTTCTGTGGATGGCACTCTGTCAATAACTGAACTTTAACGCAATACCACTTGATTTCTCATTCTGGAAATGAACCTTTGATATCTCATTCCGGAAATGAGCCTTTAATACCTGACTGCTTAATTTACTCTGTCACGTACAAATTTTAATGCAATACCTCTCTGTATTTCTCAATTTGGAAATGGTGATCGCCATTACGGCATAATGTAAGCTACGTTGAGCCTGAAAATAGGTGGGAAAATTTGGGATACAAATGCAACAAATAAATATCTCAGATACCAAGATACATTGTAAGCCCTCTAGGGACAAGACAATACCTACTGTGTGTGCATGTAATTTTTGTCTTTTGAGATAAAACTGAAAATCCATTCTCGCATGAAGAAAAGCTAAACAGGTTAGGGCTCTTCAGCCTGGAGAAAGTGTCAATAGGATAAAACTGTTTCATTTCACTCATGATTTTGTGACCATCTAAGTAGAAAACAATTGTTTAACCTGTCAAACAACACAAAAAAACAAGACGACACTCCATGAAACGAATGACCAAAAGACTGAAAACAAATCATAGAAGTTTTTTTTCTTCCCACGCAGCAGATAAGTTAGTTGTGCAAACTGTTGGAGGACGTGGTCAAGGTGACTAATACAGCAGAATTCAAAAGAGGATAGGAGAAATTCTTGGCAGAAAAGTTCATAAAAATGATTAGCTAAACAGACTTCGTAGAGCTGTTGTTCATCCCTGGCAATGAGCTAAGAAAAATGGAAGCATTTTTTTCAGATTAGCCAGGTAATAGTGACCTAGCCTGGCTGCTGTCAAAGAAAGGATGCTGGGTTCAATGGACCTTGTTCTGAATCAGTATGGCTTTTCTTATGTTACAGCTCTAGAGACCTATGCTTACTGCCTCTGTAGCCTTCACCACCTTTTCTCTGCTTAGTGCATATGCTGTCGTCATAAAGAGCGAATACATTTTCTGCAGTGGGAATGTTGGAGACACAGCTGCTGTTGCTGCTGTTCCTACAGCTGCTGCTTATCTTTTCATTATATGCTTCCAGCCTGAATACGTGACCTCATTATATGCTTCCAGCCTAAATACCTGACCTCCATATGTGTGTATTTTTTGGATTAAAGTTCTTTTGAAATAATACTAAAACCAGCATCCTTGATTTTGCACCATTAATGTTATTGACAGGGGTGTAGCCAGACAACAGATTTTGGGTGGGCCTAGGCAAGAAGTGGGTGGGCACCAAATATTCTCCCCCACCACCACCAAAAGACATCTCAGCTGGCAGTAAAATGCTTCTTTCCACTTTGGCAGTCTGCAGCAGGCATGCGCTGAAAACTGAACATGCGCAGGTGCCAGTATTGTGGAAAGTAGCATTTTCATTACCATCAGGGGGAAGTCTTCAGCTAGTAGAGCTTGGGATCTCCACCAGCTACTGCTAAACATGTGCTATTGTTGGGTGGGCCTGAGCCCTAAGTGGATGAGCCCTGGCCCACCTGTGGCTACGCCACTGGTTATTGAAACATTCTTTTTTTGACATAATATATGTTTAATTTGGCATCACTATAGGGTACGGTTTGAGCTCACTGACTTTTGTTCACCAAATTTAGGTGTGAGTAAATGATTTGAAATGAGGGATATTTATATAGTGGCAGGGTTTTCAATCAAATGCTGCTAATATTTCTTGTACTTTGACATTACACAGTCATTGCCACTTCTACCAACCTGATTAATTTCTTGACTGCATGATCAGAGCAGTAGATCGGGGGAGAGTGCTAGATGTGATGCACTTAGATTTCAGCAGAGTCTTTATTTCACTTCTGCATGGATGACTTAAAGAAACTGAGCACCCTTGGTTGGGTCCTAAAGTAAATAACTGGGTTAGAAACTGGTTGTGTAAGGGGTCACGAGGTGATGGGAGATTGCATTCACTCTGAGGATAAGGGCATTATCAGTGGTGCACTGCAGAGATCAGTCCTTGGTCCTGTTCTTGTTAACATTTCTTGTGAGCAATATTGTGGAAGGGGTGTTGGGTAAGTTTTGCCTCTTGTGGTTGATACCCAAATCTACAATATGGTAGACCAAGGAGGTTTGATAACACAAAAATACTAGGACTAGGGGGCATGCGATGAAACTACAGTGTAGTAAATTTAAAACAAATCGGAGAAAATATTTCTTCACCCAACGCGTAATTAAACTCTGGAATTCATTGCCGGAGAACATGGTGAAGGCGGTTAGCTTGGCAGAGTTTAAAAAGGGGTTAGACGGTTTCCTAAAGGACAAGTCCATAAACCGCTACTAAATGGACTTGGGAAAAATCCACAATTCCAGGAATAACATGTATAGAATGTTTGTTTGGGAAGCTTGCCAGGTTTCCTTGGCCTGGATTGGCCGCTGTCAGGGACAGCATGCTGGGCTCGATGGACCCTTGGTCTTTTCCCAGTGTGGCATTACTTATGTACTTATCTGGCCCATTATGTGGGCTGAAGCCTGTAGGTGGCGCTTGAAGCTCTATCAATTTCATTGTTTTGGGTGTACCAAGATGGCTACTGTTGCTGCATTGGAATTAAAATTTCCTTGGGTGGAGTAGATGGAGACTGGCTTCAGCCTTGTGACATCATGCTGCCTCATTATCAAACCTCCTTAGGGTAGACACTCTGGAAGATGTGTATAACTGAGGAGGGGTCTAGGAGGAGTAGCCTAATGGTGAGTGCAGTGGCCTGAGAACCAGGGGGACTGACATTGGTTCTCTCTGCAGCTCCCTTTGACTCTGGGCAAGTCACAACCCTCCATTGCCCTGGCTACAAAATAAGTACTATATGTAATATGTAAAACTGCTTTGTAACCACAGAAAGGTGACATATCAAATCCCACCCCCTTGAAGAATGGTCTAGAGAATTTGACAGCTAAGATTGTAATGCTAAAGAATGCAGGGTCATGCATTTGGGCTACAGACCTCATGGGGTACAGTATCAGGGGTGAAGTAGTTCTACAGCCAAAAGAAGAGTAGGACCTGAGGTGATCATATCATCTTTTTATTTTTGTTACATTTGTACCCCACACTTTCCCACTCATGGCAGGCTCAATGCGGCAATGGAGGGTTAAGTGACTTGCCCAGAGTCACGAGGAGCTGCCTGTGCCTGAGGTGGGAATTGAACTCAGTTCCTCAGGACCAAAGTCCACCACCCTAACCACTAGGCCACTCCTCCACTCCATTACCAAATGGAAAAGATGATGACAAAAGCCAGAAGGGTATTTGGATTCACAGGGAAAGGAATGACCAGCAGGAAAAGGAAGGTGGTAGTGCCTCTGTGTAAGTTTCTGGTGAGATTTCATTTGAGCCTCCACCTTCAAAATGAAAGAAATAGGATTGTTGGTCTAGAGGATGGCTTGTAAAATGCTCAGTTGTTTTTGTCATACAGGGACAGACTTAAAGATCTTAATATGTATACTTTGCAAGACAGGTGGGAGCAGGCCTGTGCCAAGGGTCTGTGCCGCCCCCCCGCAAACGAACAGTTGGCGCCCCCCCCCCCCCCGCAGATGAACAGTTGGCGCGCGCGCGCCCCCCCCCCCCCCCGTGAAGATGATCGCAGCGCACCCTGGGGGCCTTTAAATCTTTTACTTGCAGTCGCAGCAGTGTCTGTGAAAGCGGAGCGCTGCCGACATCTCCCTTCCCTTCGCGCTGTTGGTTCCCTCAGTGTCCCGCCTTCTTCTGACGTCAGAAGAAGGCGGGACACTGAGGGAACCAACAGCGCGAAGGGAAGGGAGATGTCAGCAGCGCTCCGCTTTCACAGATGCTGCTGCGACTGCAAGTAAAAGATTTAAAGGCCTCGGCGGCGCGGGGCGAGGGTAAGCACCGCGGCGGCGCCCTCCAGAGGTGGGCGCCCTCCTGCTGTGCTTACCCTGCTTACCGCATCAGCACGGCCCTGGGTGGGAGAGGGATGATAGAAACATTTAGATACCTCCATGGCATAAATGTGCAGGAGACAAGCCTTTGGAATGAAGAGGATAGGTGAGATAGACTGAGGAGTAATCTACTACTAAATGTTTCTTTAAGGGGTTGGTGTGTAAATGGAATGGCCTCCCAGTGGGGGTGGTGGAGATGAGGACTGTATCTGAATTTCAGAAATAATGGGCCAAGCAGAGAGGATCTCTAAGGGAGAGGAACAGCTTGTGAACTACTTGTTTGTCATGGATGGGCAAACTGGGTAGGCTGTATGGTCTTTATTTGCCATCATTCTTTGTGTTTCTAGAGTGCTTGGTTTATGTTGTATAATATTGTTAACTCCAGTACAGGAGCTTACTGACAATGATCTGGGCCCCTGGGCAGAAAAGGCATTGGGCCCACACCACTGCTCCTTCCCCCCCCCCCCCAACCTTTGTTTCCAGCACCCCCCTGCACACTACAGCCCCCTAGGCCTACCTTGAAAAGCCCTAGCAGTTTAGTAGCCTCTTTGTGGGGCAGAAAAGAACCTCAGTCTTTCCTGTCACCCCTGCTCTACCTGGCACCGCCACTTCTTAATGTCTGCCAAGACTTCCTGCAGCAGTCTCAGCAGACATTTTTGAAGATCTGGTGGTGCCGGCCAGAGCAGCGCAGTGGGCGGGAAAGGGGGTTCTTTCCTGTCTCTGAAGAGGCCACTAGACCATCAGGGCCCCTCACAGTAGACCCGGGGAGGGCTCACTGAGGCTTGGGGGCCTGTAGTGTGCCGGGGGGGGGGGGGGGGAGAGGCAGACTCCCCAGAACCTCTGGGCCCTCAGGCACTGACCAGTTGCCTATATGATCAGTCCGCCCCTTCTCCAGTAATAAAAAATGCATCAGCTAGTTGTAAATGTTTAGCCCTTTAGCAGAAAACTGACTGAATGTGCAGGCAGGGCCGCCGAGAGACTGAGCCGGGCCCGGGGCAAGGCCCCCCGCTGCCCCCCCCAATTGCTACTCAGGTCATCGGCGCTGCATTCCCCAGCCCTGTCAACAGCCCCCCTATTTCTGCCACCGGGCCTCCTGCATTCAAACCAGCAGCGCCTCACCTCCATGTGAAAGCACAGCACCGGCAGATCGCCTCCCTTTGGGCCTTCCCTCCCTGTGTCCCGCCCTTGAGGAAACAGGAAGTTACATCAGACGAGGGCAGGACACAGGGAGGGAAGGCCCAAAGGGAGGCAATCTGCCGGCACTGCGCTTTCACACAGAGGTGAGGTGCTGCTGATTTGAATGCAGGGGGCCTGGTGGCGGATGGAGGGGGGCTGTTTAACGGAACCGAGGGCAGGTGGGTGAGACCGGGGACTGGGTGCCAAGCCCTCTCTTGGAGGCCTGGGGAATTTTGTCCCCCCTGCCCCCCCTCTCGGCAGCCCTGTTGGCTGCCAAGGCTGTGTCAGAAGGAATCCCTCAGCTGTGGCTCTCCTGAGAAAGTTTTGACCTGGGATTCACTTGCTGAGGGTTTCTCCTGTAGTTGTGCTGATGCTGTGTCCATTGCTGGGCCTCCCAGACTTGCTGTCAGAGTACAAAAGAGCATGTTATCAGAGGAAGGGAGGGAAGAGAAGAGGGCTTTTGTGTTTGTTTTGATTAAAGAAGGATGTTATCCCTACTGCAGAGAAGAGGGAATGGGCCACTTCTGTCATTTCCAGGGCTCACTGACCTGTGGAATCAGTCACTTAAGATCCCAATCTCTGATGCAGGATAATAGGGACGCCTGCTTTAGTGGGAAGGGATGTAGGGGTTAGCAATTGCGAAGTCTCTTTTTCCTATGATTTTCTGCTAGCATAGTAAGACATTGTTCAGAAAATCTGGAATTGCAATACCCAGGCCAAAACTGGGAGCTGCTTAAAATATGCTGGGACCCAACCTATCCCTGAAACTAAAACAACTTATCTTTAAACTTATTTTTAAAACTTTCCAGATTTTACTCAAAACAGTTTACCATACTTGTAAGGACAAGCCAGATCTTTAAAGAGCTTACAAGCTACATAGGTACCTGAGGCAGTGGGAGCTAATGCCTTTCCCAAGGTCACATGATGTGTCAGTAGAAGAAGTCTGAATGCTGATTGCCTTGGTCCACAATACATTGCTGTCACTCAGTCCTCAAGTGCCACCTCCTGCAATCGTAGTGGAGAAGAGAGACAAAGTGGAAATCTTTTAATTGGGATTGGGATGATTCAACTTATGTAAGAACCTAAGAAAAGCCATACTCAATCAGTGTGAGGGCCACTGAGTTTAGTATTATATAATGGAGTCCAATCCGAGTCACAAATACCCAGCTGATCCCAAAAAGTACATGTACATCTCATTCCCATAGTTCAGGTCCAGAGATGAGCAATGGCTCTTCCAAGTCTACCTGGCTAATATATTTTTTTAATGAATTTTTCCTCCACAACTTGTCCAATACTCTCTTGCATCCCGTTAAATTGCTCACCTTGATCACATCCTCTGGCAAGAGATTCCACAGCTTAATTACACCCTGCAATCATGTTTTCATGAGTGCTGTTGTTTTTGTGGGGTTTGAAAGTTTAAACAACCGTTCTGCCTCATTCATAACTATAAACTTATATCGTATCTCCTCTCAGTCATTGTTTCTCTAAGGTGAAGAACCGTAACCTTTTTAGCATCTCTTGACAAAGTACCCCATGAAAGACTCCAGAGGAAACTGGAAAGTCATGGGATAGGAGATGTAGTGTCCTATTGTGGATTAAAAACTGCTTAAAAGATAAAAAACAGACAGTAGGGTTAAATGGTCAGTATTCTCAATGGAGAAGGGTAGATAGTGGGGTTCCTCAGGGGTCTGTGCTGGGCCTGCTGCTTTTTAATGTATTTTTAACAGATCTACAGATGGAAGTAACTACTACTACTACTTATCACTTCTATAGCGCCTCAAGGCATACGCAGCGCTGTACATTAAACACGAAAAGATAGTCCCTGCTCAATGAGCTCACAATCTAAATAAGACAGGTAAACAGAACAACTAAGAGGTAAGGGAATTAAAGAGGTGGGGTACAGGGCAAGTGAGTAGATGTTAGAAGTCAAAAGCAGTGTCAAAGAGGTGGGCTTTTAGCCTGGACTTGAAAACGGCCAACGACTGAGCTAGACGAACAGGCTTGGGAAGTTTATTCCAGGTGTGAGGTGCAGCGAGATAAAAGGAACGGAGTCTGGAATTAGCAGTAGAGGAGAAGGGGACAGACAATAGAGATTTACCTACAGAGTGGAGTATCCGAGGGGGGGCGTAGGGAGAGACAAGAGTGGAGAGGTATTGGGGAGCGGCAGAGTGAATGCACTTATAGGTCAGTAAGAGAAGTTTGAATTGAATGCGAAAACGGATAGGGAGCCAGTGAAGTGACTTAAGGAGAGGGCTAATGTGAGCATAGCGACTTTGGCGGAAAATGAGTCGCGCAGCAGAGTTTTGGACTGATTGAAGAGGAGAGAGATGACTAAATGGGAGGCCGGTGAGAAGCAGGTTGCAGTAATCTAGGCGAGAGGTAATATGAGTGTGGATAAGGGTTCTGGTAGAGTGCTCAGAGATGAAGGGACGGATTTTGCAGATGTTATAGAGAAAGAAACAACAGGTTTTGGCAATCTGCTGAATGTGAGCAGAGAAGGAGAGAGAGGAGTCAAAGATGACCCCAAGGTTACGAGCTGAAGAGACAGGGCGAATGAGAGTGTTGTCGACAGAAATAGAGGAAGGGGAGGTGGGCTTAGGGGGAAAGATGAGAAGCTCGGTCTTGGCCATGTTAAGTTTCAGATGACGTTGAGACATCCAGGCAGCGATGTCAGATAGGCAGGCTGAAACCTTGGTCTGAATGCTGGTTGAGATTTCGGGGGTAGAGAGGTAGATCTGGGAGTTGTCAGCTTAGAGATGGTATCGAAAGCCATGGGATGATATCAGAGAGCCAATGGAAGAAGTGTAGATGGAGAACAGGAGAGGACTGAGAACAGAACCTTGAGGTACACAGATTGGCAGTGGGATAGAAGTGGAAGAGGATCGACCAGAGTGTACACTAAATGTGTGAAACGAGAGGTAGGAGGAGAACCAGGAAAGAACAGGGACCTGGAATCCAAGTGAAGACAGAGTATCAAGGAGTAGGCTGTGATCAACGGTTCAAAAGTGGTGGATAGATTGAGAAGGATGAGGATAGACTTTGATGCCTGGCTTTCCGTTTTTCTTGAACCCTCATATCTGTCCCTCATTCTCGGAGACTAACATACACGCTGATGACCCATCCAACTCTCACGCTTCTCAGTTCCTCACTCTGACATCCTCCTTCAACCTTCAGCTGTGCTCCTCCACCCCTACCCACCAAAATGGCCATTGTCTTGACCTTGTCCTTTCCTCTTCCTGCTCACCCTCCAATTTCTACGCCTCAGCTCTTCCTCTCTCTGATCATCACCTAATCACCTTCACACTTCATCACCCCCCCCCTCTCAGACCCGCCCAACTTTAACCACTACTTCCAGGAATCTCCAGGCTATTGACCCTCCCGCCTTTTCCTCTAGTATTTCTAATCTCCTCCCCTCCATCATGTCCTCTGTCGACAAGGCTGTCTCTGCTTACAATGCCACTCTCTCCTCTGCTCTGGACACCCTCGCACCATCCATCTCCTGTCCCACAAGGCGTACTAATCCCCAGCCCTGGTTGACCCCTTGCATCCGTTACCTTCGCTCCTGCGCCCAATCTGCTGAACGCCTCTGGAGGAAATCTCGCACCCATTCAGATTTCCTTCATTTCTATTTCATGCTATCCTCCTTCCAGTCCTCCCTATTCCTTGCCAAACAGGACTATTACACCCAATTGACTAATTCTCTCAGCTCCAACCCTCATCATCTCTTCACCACCCTTAACTTCCTCCTCAAAGTGCCCTCCGCTCCCACCCACCCCCTCACTCTCTCCTCAATCACTGGCTGACTACTTCCGCGACAAGGTGCAAAAGATCAACCTTGAGTTCACTACCAAGCCACCTCCTCCTCTTCACCCTTCAACCCTCTCTCTCAACCAACCAACCCAGGCCACCTTCTCCTCCTTTCCTGATATCACCGAGGAGGAAACTGCCCACCTTCTTTCCTCCTCAAAATGCACCACTTGTTCCTCTGATCCCATCCCCACCAACTTCCCACCAACTTACTTAACACCATCTCTCCTAGTGTCACCCCTCCTATCTGTCATATCCTCAACCTCTCTCTCTCCACTGCAACTGTCCCCGACACCTTCAAGCACGCCATAGTCACACCACTCCTCAAAAAAACATCACTAGACCCTACCTGTCCCTCCAACTACCGCCCCATCTCCCTCCTACCCTTCCTCTCCAAGATACTTGAGCGCGCCGTTCACAGCCGCTGCCTTGATTTTCTCATCTCTCATGCCATCCTCGATCCGCTTCAATCCGGTTTTCGCCCTCTACACTCAACAGAAATGGCACTCTCTAAAGTCTGTAACGACCTGTTCCTTGCCAGATCCAGAGGTCACTACTCCATCCTCATCCTCCTCGATCTATCCGCTGCTTTTGACACTGTCAATCATGATTTACTTCTTGCCACACTATCCTCATTTGGGTTCCAGGGCTCTGTCCTCTCCTGGTTCTCCTCCTATCTCTCCCACCGCACCTTCAGAGTACATTCTCATGGATCTTCCTCCACCCCCATCCCGCTCTCTGTTGGAGTTCCCCAGGGATCTGTCCTTGGACCCCTTCTTTTTTCAATCTACACCTCTTCCCTGGGCTCATTGATCTCATCTCATGGTTTCCAGTATCATCTTTATGCTGATGACACCCAGCTGTATCTCTCCACACCAGACATCACTGCGGAGACCCAGGCCAAAGTATCGGCCTGCTTATCTGACATTGCTGCCTGGATGTCCAACCGCCACCTGAAACTGAACATGGCCAAGACCGAGCTTATCGTTTTTCCACCAAAACCCACTTCTCCTCTTCCTCCACTCTCTATCTCAGTCGATAACACCCTCATCCTCCACGTCTTATCTGCCCGTAACCTCGGAGTCATCTTCGACTCCTCCCTCTCCTTCTTTGCGCATATCCAGCAGATAGCCAAGACCTGTCGCTTCTTTCTCTTTAACATCAGCAAAATTCGCCCTTTCCTCTCTGAGCACACCACCCGAACTCTCATCCACTCTCTCATTACCTCTCGCCGCGACTACTGCAACCTACTCCTCACTGGCCTCCCACTTAACCATCTATCCCCCCTTCAATCCGTTCAGAACTCTGCTGCACGTCTTATATTCCACCTGGACCGATATGCTCATATCACCCCTCTCCTCAGGTCACTTCACTGGCTCCCGATCAGATACTGCATTCAGTTCAAGCTTCTCCTTCTTACCTACAAATACACTCAGTCTGCAGCCCCTCATTACCTCTCTACCCTCATCTCCCCTTATGTTCCCACCCGAAACCTCCGCTCACAGGGCAAATCCCTCCTCTCAGTACCCTTCTCCACCACCGCCAACTCCAGGCTCCGCCCTTTCTGCCTCACCTCACCCTATGCTTGGAATAAACTTCCTGAGCCCGTATGCCAAGCCCCCTCCCTACCCATCTTCAAATCTTTGCTCAAAGCCCACCTCTTCAATGTTGCTTTCGGCACCTAACCTTTATACCCATTCAAGAAATCTAGACTGCCCCAATTTGACTGCCCCTATTTGACTGACTGTACATTTGTCCTTTAGATTGTAAGCTCCTTGAGCAGGGAGCGGCCTCCTATGTTAAACTGTACAGCGCTGGGTAACCCTAGTAGCGCTTTAGAAATGTTAAGTAGTAGTAGGATAGAAACCATTGGATTTGGCCAGAAACAGGTCGTTGGAAATTTTTGTAAGTGCAGTTTCAGTTGAATTAAGAGGGCGAAAGCCAGATTGGAGTGGGTCAAGAACAGCATGAGATGAAAGAAAGTCAAGACAGCGGTGGTGAACAGCGCGTTCAAGTATCTTGGAGAGGAAGGGGAGGAGGGAGATGGGTCGATAGTTGGAAGGACAAGTAGGGTCAAGTGAATGTTTTTTAAGGAGTGGTGTGACCAGAGCATGTTTGAAGGCATCAGGAATGGTCGCAGTGGAAAGTGAAAGATTGAGGATATGACGGATAAAAGTGGTGAGAGTAGGAGAGATAGTGCTAAGAAGGTGGGTAGGAATGGGGTCAGAGGAACAGGTAGTAATAATATTTGCTGATGACACAAAGTTATTCAAAGTTGTTAAATCGCAAGAGGAATGTGAAAAATTATAAGAGGACCTTATAAGACTGGGAGACTGAGCATCTAAATGGCAGATGACGTTTAATGTGAGCAAATGCAAAGTGATGCATGTGGGAAAGAGGAACCCAAATTATAGGTATGTAATGCAGGGTTCCACTTTAGGAGTCACTGACCAGGAAAGAGATCTAGGCAGCATTGATGATACGTTGAAACCCTCTGCTCAGTGTTCGGCAGCGGCTAAGAAAGCAAATAGAATGGGGGGTATTATTAGAGAAGGAATGGAAAACAAAAATGAAGACGTTATAATTCCTTTGTATCGCTCCATGGTGCGACTTTACCTCAAATATTGTGTTCAATTCTGGTCACCACATCTCAAAAATGATATAGTAGAATTAGAAAACATACAGAGAAGGGTGACAAAAATGATAAAGGGAAGATTTTCTGAGGACAGGCTGAAGCAGCTAGGGCTCTTCAGCTTGGAGAAAAGACAGCTGAGGGGAGATAATGATAGAGGTCTATAAAATAATGAGTGGAGTGGAATGGGTAGATGTGAATCGCTTGTTTACTCTCCAAAAATACTAAGACTAGGGGGCATGTGATGAAGCTGCAAAATATTAAATTTAAAACAAATCGGAGAAAATATTTCTTCACTCAATGTGTAATTAAACTCGAATTTGTTGCCAGAGAATGTAGTAAAAGCAATTAGCTTAGTGGGATTTTAAAAAGGTTTGGATGGCTTCCTAAAGGAAAAGTCCATAGACCATTATTAAAATGGACTTGGGAGAAAATCCACTGCTCATTTCTAGGATAAGCAACATAAAATGTATTGTACCTTTTTGAGATCTTGCCAGGTACTTGTGACCTGGATTGGCCACTGTTAGAAACAGGATGCTGGGCTTGATGGACCTTTGGTCTGTTCCAGTATGGCAATACTTATGTACTTATGAGGTTTTTCTTCCCCTTTATTATTTTTTAAGGTTCAGAATACCAAGACCATGTACCAGAATTCTGTAAGGGCTGACCCTATTCCTCTCCCCCAGCATTTCTTTTGTTATCTTCTGATTAGTAATCCCTTGGACAATCTCTTTTCTCCTCACCTGGTCATCAGAAGCAGGGGTTGCTGATCAGACTGAGAAGATGAGCAGAAGATCTCCTACATGTCTTTTCAGATCCTGGGGAGGAGCCTACTATTTTGGTTCAATTTCAGTTCCTCCTACTGTCTTTGGCTCATAGTTTTGGTGCCCACATGCCACAGATGCAGGGTGTTAACCAGCTCCAGATCATCAGGGACAAGCTGAATCAGTCCTGGTTTTGCTTCCATTGCATTTACTGAGTTGATCCATTCTTGGGTTTGCCTCTTTGCATGCATGGCCTTGTTGTCTTGCTTTTCTTAGGGATTGCAGTGGAGAATCAGGCCTACAAATTCCTGCATAGAACAGTATATACCCAGGATAGGATTAACCTTGTTGTGTGACTCTCGAACCAGTTGGCAACATTAGGAACATGTGGAAAAGGCGTTTGACAAAGTACCTCATGAAAGACTCTTGATGAAATTGGAGAGTCATCGGATAGGAGGTAGTGTCCTATTGTGGATTAAAAACTGGTTAAAAGATAGAAAACAGACAGTAGGGTTAAATGATCAGTATTCTCAATGGAGAAGGGAATGCAGGGGTCTGTGTTGGGACCACTGCTTTTTAACATATTTATAAATGATCTAGAGATGGGAATAACTAGTGAGGTAATTAAATTTGCTGATGACACAAAAATATTCAAAGTTGTTAAATCACAAGAGGATTGTGAAAACTTACAAGAGGACCTTACAAGAGTGGGCGACTGGGCATCCAAATGGTAGATGATATTTTATGTGAGCAAGTGCAAAGTGATGCATGTGAGAAAGAGGAACCTGAATTATAGTTGTTTAATGCAAAGTTTCACATTAGGAGTCACTGACCAAGAAAAGGATCTAGGCGTCATCGCTGAAACCCTCTGCTTGGTGTGTGGCGGCAGCTAAGAAAGCAAATAGAGTGATAGGTATTATTAGGAAAGGAGTGGAAAACAAAAATAAGGATATTATAATGCCTTGTATCACTCCATGATGCGACCACACCCTGAATATTTATTTATGTATTCATTCATCCCACTATTATCCAAAAACAAATTTCGGTTCTAAGTGGCTTACAGTTTATGTTCTGGTCTAAATTACAATGATTGTTGATAAGTGCTTTCTGGTTGAAGTTGTGGTGCTGATTTACCTTAGGAAGTGATTAATAATTGGGAAACAACTAGAAGTGGGGGTATACAGATAGGAAGCAGAAAGTTCTTTGACGGTTTAATTACTTGTTGAATTTTTTTAAAGAGGTAGGTTTTCAGTTCTTTTCTTAACTGGAGGTAGTTGGTGATGCTTATTGTTATTGTTGGTATTGAATTCCACCATTTGGAACCCAGGTAACTGAATCCAGCCATATGGTTTTGTAGATTATATTTCTGCAGTTGGGTAGGTGTAGGAGCAGGTAGCCTCTGGTTTCCAGGCTTGCATTTCTTGGGTATAGTTCGATCATATCTAGCATATATTCAGATGACATTCTGAATATTTTGTAAATGATGGTACTGGCTTTGAAGATTAGTCTAGCCTTGACTGGCAGCCAGTGTAGTATTTTGAGCACTGGAGTAGCTATTCTGAATTTTGATTTCTTCAAAATTAGTCATGCTGCCATGTTTTAGACGGTTTGTAATGATTTTAGTGTGTTTTCCTTGCACCCTGTATATACTGCATTACAGTAGTCTAATTGTGATAGTATTAACCATTGTACTATAATCCGGAATGATTGTCTTGGAAAATAGTCTCTGATCTTTGTCAGTTTCCATAGTGTTCTAAAGCATTTTGTTGTTACTGCTGCTACTTGGTTGTCCAGTGTTAAATATTTGTCAGTGATAATTCAAGGTATTTTTAATTGTGTTTCGATTTTGTATGTTTGATGGTTGATTGTGATGTTTTGGTTTGATGTGGAATTGTGCGGACTTGATAGAACCAGACATTTTGTTTTGTCCCTGTTTAGTTTGAGTTTGAATGTTGCAGCCCAGTTTTCCATGAGGTCCAGACCTGTTCTGGCTTTGTCCATTATTTCTGTGACACTGCTTTTGAAAGGTATGTAGATAGTGACATCATCTGTGTATATGAAAGGACCAAAGCTCGTTAGTTCCAGTTTTCTTTCCTAGTGGAGCCATCATTACATTGAACAATATTGGAGATATTGGGGAGTCCTGTGATACCTCGCACTCGGAGATCCAAGTAGCTGGTTTATTTATTTATTTTTTGTATTTATATCCCACATTTTCCCACCTATTTGTAGGCTCAATGTGGCTTACATAGTACCGGAGAGGCGTTACAGACTCTGGTGTAAATAAATGCAAAGTGATGTTGTGGTAAGATAAAGTTCATGTGGCACAGCCACACTAGGGAATCGTACAACGGAGGAGTTGTGTTATGTCTATTACATTCTTTAGTTTTGTTGTGTTGCAGAGATCAGGCATTTATGTTGGATCGGTAGGGTATGCCTTTTTACACAGGTTAGTTTTTAGTGTTTTCCGGAAGTTTAGGTGGTCATTCGTAGTTTTCAAGGCTTTTGGTAATGCGTTCCACAGTTGACAGTCAATCAAGTCTGTCATGTATCCTGGAGCTTCGCCGTAGATGATTTTGTGAACCAGAGTGCAGATTTTGAAAGCAATGCGTTCTTTGATTGGGAGCCAGTGTAGTTTTTCACGAAGGGGATTTGCACTTTCAAATCGCGTTTTTCCGAACATAAGCCTAGCTGCCGTGTTTTGAGTGGTCTGAAGTTTCTTTAAGGTTTGTTCTTTGACATCTTCACTATGTAGGATCTGGGCTTTAAGAAGCCATCTCACTGATTCCCGTGTAATCGAGCAAGGCCATTAGTGTTGCATGATCTACTAGGTCAAACACGCTTGGCATATCAACTTGTAGCAATAGTATGCTCTGACCTTGGTTTATCAAACATTTGAACTTTGTTATCAATGTTGTTATGACCATTTTAGTACTGTGTTGTGGTCTGAATCCTGATTGTGATTTTTCAGGACTGTGAATTTTGTCATGTATTCCATTAGTTATTGTGCTACCATGCCTTCCATTGTTTTGGTTAGCAGTGGTATTGAGGTCACTGGTCTGTAGTTTGTGATATCACTGATTTTGCTGGTTGCATTCTTGAGGATTGGAGCGAGTATTATTTCTCCTTGGTCTTTTGGGAATTGTCCTTTTGAGAACATATAAGTAAAGTGTTTGGTGATGCATTCGATGAACCATTCTGGCGGGTTTTCGATCATGTAGCTGGGACATTTGTCCAGTATGCATTTTGCATGTGTGTATTTTGTCAGTGCATCATTCACTGTGTTTGGTGGTTCGAATGCAGACCAAGTTGTGTATGCCATGTTTTGGATATTGTTGGTTTCAGAGTCTTGGAGGAAGTCAGTGATGGATGTCTGTGATATCAAGAGGGTTGGTTCTTGTTTTTGTTATTTTTTTTTTGTTCGAAATACTGTGCAAGCTCATTTGCACTAGGTGGTGTTTCACTTACTGCCAGTACGTCCTGGATGTTCAGTAGATTGTTCATGATTTTGAATATTTTTTCATATTAATCTGTTCTGAGTTTGCATATGTGTTGTAGTGTTCTGCTTTAGCTTTCTTTATACTGTGTAGGTTCTCATAGCTATCCTCCTAACGTCTTTGTTTTGTTTTGTTCTGTTTTGTTTTGGGCCCATTTTCTTTCAAGTTACCTACATAGTTTTTTCATGGTTAGTTCATCGTTCAACCAGGATCTTGGTTTTTTTATTTCTTGTTTTTGTTTTTAGTGTTGCTACTTTGTTCAGTATATTTTCACTTTTCATTCCAGTGTTTCATGAAGTGGATGTTGTTTGTTGCTAGGTTGCTGTGCTCATCTCTTGCTGTTTCCCAAAAGGTGTGGTTGTCCACCTTCCCTCTGGTTGTATATTTGCATGGTGGTGTTGGTGTTCTATTACTTCCATTCTCTTTCCATTTTAGTGTGTGAGCTTGTTGTGGTCTGACCATACCACCTCTTCCCAGTTGTGGTTTTCTAGTGTGTGATTGTTGTTTGCTAGTATGCTAGTGTGCTAGTATGTCCAAGAGGTGACCTTTTGTGTGGAATGAGGTCCCTTGTGCTGTTGTGAAATTCCATTGGTCTAGGAATTTAATTAGTGCTCTTGTGTTAGTGTCATTTTGTTTATCTAGGTGTAGGTTGATGTCTCCTATTAATATTACGTTTTGTTGGTTTGTGCAGGTATTTGATACAAAGTCCTGGAAATCTTGGGCGTTAGTCCAACTGCCTGGGGGTCGGTAGAACAGTATGATATTTAATTGACCTGCTAGTGTTGTGTCGGTGATTTTGCAGGCCAATATTTCTATTGCTGAGGTTGTGTGTTTAACAATTGGCTCCAGTGAATGTGGATTTATATTTTATTGCCACTCCTTCTCCCTTTTTTTTATTTTTTAGTTCTGTCGATGTGTATCATTTTGTATCCCAGTCATCTGGGTTATCTTCAAGTTGCATCCATGTTTCTGTTGTTAGCAGTAGTCCTAGTTGTTCCATTTCTAGTCAGTCTCTCAACAGTGCTGTCTTGTTGACTACTGATCTTGCATTTATATATCTTATTGGTATTAGGGCATATTTATTGTGGTTGTTTTTGGTGTGTTTGATTTTTTGTAGCTTTCTGTGTGGTCTATTTGTTTTAGACTTTTGGTCCTGTGGATTGTTATTCTAACTTGGCCACCGCATCTCAAAAAAGATACAGTGAAATTAGAAAAGATACAGAAAAGGGTGATGACAGTGATAAAAGGGATGGGACGACTTCCCTATGGGGAAAGGCTAAAGCGGCTAGAACTCTTCAGCTTGGAGAAAAGACAGCTGAGGGGAGATAGTGATAGAGGTCTGTAAAATAATGAGTGGAGTGGAACGGGTAGATGTGAATCGCTTGTTTACTCTTTCCAAAAATACTAGGACTAGGGGGCATGCAATGAAACTACAAAGTAGTACATTTACAATGAATTGGAGAAAATATTTCTTCACTCAATATGTAATTAAACTGGAATTCATTGCCAGAGAATGTAGTAAAAGCAGTTAGTCTAGCGGGGTTTAAAAAAGGTTTGGATAGTTTCCTAAAAGAAAAGTCCCTAAACCATTATTAAAAAGGATGGGGAGAATCCACTGCTTATTTCTATTATAAGCTGCATAAAATATATTGTACTGTTTTGGGATCTTGCCAGCTACTTGTGATCTGGATTGACCACTGTTGGAAACAGGGTGCTGGGCTTGATGGACCTTTGGTCTGTCCCAGTATGGCAATACTTATGTACTTTATGCTCCAGTCTGGGAGTAAGCTTGCACTGCTGGGGTCCATGCCGGCCCTGCTAGTGGTCTCAGCTGGCACTGCTAGAAGGAAACTCACACTGCTGGTGTCCTGGCTCCCACTGCTGGAAGTGAGCTCACTATTGTGGTCTTTGCTGGTACAGAGGAAGTTCACTCTGGTGACTGGAGTGTGGTAGCCGTGTTAGTCCACTTGCTTATTTCCGATCTGACGAAGAAGGGCAACCTTCGAAAGCTAATCAAGAAATGTATTAAGTTATGTCCAATAAAAAAAGGTATCATCTTATTTTCTTTTCCATGTTTTATTTTGTTTGATTTCTATTGATAAACTCTGGTGACTGAAATTTCTAGAAGGATGCTCTCACTGTTGCAGTGGGCTGGCACTGCTGAACAGAAACTCATAGGGCTGGAAAGAAGCTGCCACTTGTGAGTAAGCTCACAGTGCTGGGGTCCTGCATGCCATTGCTGGAAGGAAGCCCAGTTTGCTCCAGTTTTCCATTACTCTCCTGATCCTCCACTCTTCCCCTTTCCATTACTCTCCCCACCCCTGTGCTGAATCCGGGTCCCTGCGGCACCAGGGGCAGGATCCTCCAGCAGGAAGCCTCTGCCTCTGCACGAGCCCTGCCAGGAGCTGCAGGGAAAGTTGGTGAGGAGTTGGGGCTGGGATTAGCCTCCTCTCGCTGGCTCCACCCAGGCTCGCATGATGTCAGCCTCGGCTGCTCCAGGCTCTGTGCACGTTTAGACTCCGGCTGGGAGTCGCTGAGCCACCGATACTAGAGGGATCCAGGCAGGAAGAGCCTTCTGCATGGTGCCTTCAGAGCCCTGCATTGAGGAGGGGGCCAGGGGACAAAGACTGTGCCACTCCTGGCAGAGCCCCCCTGAGAGAGAGGGCAGGTGGGGAGAGAAAGAGAGCGAGAGAATGGTCCAGACAATGAGACAGAAGCAGCCGCTCCCCATCACCCTGCTGCTGCTGCTGCTCCTCCTCCTGCTGCTCCTTCATCCCCAGGTAAGAGAGCACCCCATCCCCAGATTTGAAAGCAAGCCTCTTTTACTATAGAATTGCTGAATGCAGGAGAAGGGGCCAGATCAGTTTCTGAAGAATTCACTCAGCTGATTTTAGCTCTGTCTGTTATTGTTGTTGTTTAATTTGAATGTTAAGATTGTTTGGTTATTTTATTGTAATCATATTTTAGTTTTAATAACAGCCCCCTCCAAAAAGAAAAAAAAAAAGAGAGAGAGAATAGAATGGAAGGGAAAGCGAGGCACAAATCAGATGTAGTCAATGTAGTATTTCAGCTACAGTGTTAGTCGTGTAAATTATTGATTCATATTACTATTAATATTGGAGTGCTGTCAGTAGGATGGGTCAAAGGGTGGCAAGGTGCCGGCTCTAAACAGCTCATTGCCCAGAAGTTTGTTGAGTCCTCGGAAAACTTAAATGACCGTCTAGAACGTTTTACAGAAAGTTAGTCGTAGTAATGGAATTGGAACCTGTCCCTATGATTGGGCTGCTACAGTACCATAAGTTAGACCTAAATGTCAGGTAACTGCTAAGAACATCAAGCGTCCACATAATCCCTTCTCCACTGACCCATTTCTAAATGTGCAATCTTCTTTCCCGAAGATTTATGGCTTCTGTGATTCTGCTGTTGGGATGCAGAAGAAGCAAGTAGACTTGAACTAACACAGAAGGTCATGGTAGATTGATGAGAGGGGATTTACCCCATCTTTGGACTTCCACACATTCTACATCCCGTTTTCCAGTTGTAGCCATCTTCCTGAGACGTGGTTAATAAGAACAACTGCTTTAGGGGGATGGGATAAAGGGGCTAACGATTGTTAAGCCTTGGGCTGTCCTTTGGAGTGACACCGCCTGTGGTTGCAGCTGCTTTAGCGACACATCTCAGCAAAGTGGTGACCGCAGAGAAACTGGGAACTGATCTGTAAAAGGGATGATTGCAGCCGAGCTGGCTCCAGTTCTAACCCAAGTCTCAAAGAGACCCTGATGTGGGATTCGAATAAGAGAGACCGCGTGAGCGTGTGGGAAACGGATCTGGGCATGAAGCTCGATGCAGTGAAACGGAACTATTCTGGATAAGAGAGACATCCTGAACCAATTCTCTCTGCACCTGAATAGACTGCAGCGGTAAGAGGAGGTTTATGCAGGTGTGTTCCCCTCCACATACTAATTTAGGAAAACTTACAATCTAGAGCAGTTTAGGCTTAGAAGTTGTGGTAGTGCGCTACTGAGGAGACATGTCACACATGGAGACGGCCTCTTTCCTATTTGCAATTGTATTTCGAGGTTGTTGTTTTTTTAAGGTATGTAAACCACTTAGATGTTACTTCCATATGTGTCTATAAATACTAATTAACTTGAACTGTAAGGGGACCAGTCATCGGACAACAGAAGAAGAGACACACAAAGAGAATCAGGCAACACCTAGATTGGATCAGATGGGGCCCCTGGGCATACTCATGCCCCAAAGTTTACCTCCAGGATCACTCCTACTCCTAAGAGGAGACATCTTCTTCCCACTCTGGTGCCAGGGGTAGGAGGTATAAGGGGGGGGGGGGGGTCTACTCTCTCTGTGTGCAAGGTGTGTAGGTGTGTGTGTATATGCATGGGATAGTATAACAAAGAGAGGGAACCAAGTACAAAAAGACCAAACAAAAAGAAAGAGCACAAAGGGCCTTTAAAAACGGGAAGGAACACAGTTTTTTTTCATTAAAATAATCCTTTAATGGTGAACTTTGATTGAAGAAAGACCCGACACGGGCTGTGTTTCGGTGCTGCCGCACCTGCGTCAGGGGTCAATGAAACCTATACTTCTTCCGTGTACCTTCGTATGCACGTTTGAAAATATAAGTCACATCAAATAAAAATGGTACCAATAAAAAGAACGATAAGATGGATGCAGCAGCTGATAAGGTTGTTTGCTTTGTTTGGGTTTTTAAAGGCCCTTTGTGCTCTTTCTTATACATGGGATAGGACACTAAAAAGATGAGAAATATAACAAAGCTATACAGTTCTTATTCCCATGTGATGCAAAGGTGTAACACTCAATACTAACAATGAACTTTCATAAAACATTCCATAAAATGGCATTAGAAGTCCTGCATGTGAGGTACGCTTTTCACACACTAGGTTTAAAGATATATAGCAGCCCCCCATTACCTCTCTACCCTCCTCTCCCCATATGTTCCCACCCGTAACCTCCGCTCTCAGGACAAATCACTCCTATCTGTACCCTTCTCCACCACCGCTAACTCCAGACTCCGCCCCTTCTGCCTCGCCTCACCTTATGCCTGGAACAGACTTCCTGAGCCCATACGACGTGCGCCCTCCCTGCCCATTTTCAAGTCCTTACTCAAGGCCCATCTCTTCTCTTTTGCTTTTGGCGCCTAACCACCTTCCCCATTCCCGATACATACACTGACTACATAGCTTATTACTTTTAGATTGTAAGCTCTCTTGAGCAGGGACTGTCCTTCCCCTTGTCTAAACTTGTACAGCGCTGCGTAACCCTGGCAGCGCTATAGAAATGCTAAGTAGTAGTAGTAGTGCCTTGAAACAGCTCCAGCGAAACATGGACCATGTCGGGACCCGTTTTATTCTTTTCACCTAGCAAGTTAAGTGAGAGCTTAAACATATTTTTGCACAAAATATGTTATTTGGCACTTGGGGGCATTACTTTAAAAGAAGAGTCATGCTATGGTTATATGCCCGAACATCTTTGAAGACCAGTGTGTCTGTGTTTGTCCCTTAGAAACATATGAGTATATATGATAAAAAATAACTTTATGGAATAAAAGTTCATTGTTAGTATTGTGTGTTACACCTTTGCATCAGTTGGGAATAAAACTGTATAGTATGGGATGGGACACTACCATAATTGTGATGCAAGGTGTTTGGGGGGGGGGGAGTTAGAAGAAAGAAAGCCCCTGTGTTTGGTGTATGGGGGTACCCTGGATCAGGTTTTGGGATTGCAGGATATGCAGGGGGAACTCTTTGTAGGTGTGGTGCTGGGGGAGAGGGGACATTGATTCCACCCCCTCCCTCTGAAAAACTCTCCACCCTCCATCATTTCTCCTCTGTTTGTAATCACAGCAAAGACTATAGCCAGGAGGCAGAAAGTTGTTTAAACTGCTTTATCCTCCTTACTGACATTTAATATTGCAATTCAAAATTTTCTTGGTTGTCCAGGTTCCTGCTCCAGGGTCTAGCTTCCAGTATATACTCAGCAAAGACTGCTGAGTCCACTCATAGCTTTTGGGTGTCAATGAGAGGCTAAAATAGGTGTTTGTGTGATAGCAATAAGGTGATCAGCAGCAAAAGTACCTAATTGAGGTCTGTTTGTCTGCAGGGATACAAAAGTATCTGTGTGTATCTTGTGTATCTGTATGCAGAATACAAGGAACTAATAATGCAGGAGAACAAAATAGGGACTGAATATGCCAGAGGAGACTCGGCAAAGTACAATGAGCACAGCAGCATGGAGGCATATTCTAGTAGCTACAGCACTGGGGCCAACAACTAGGGAAGCCTGGTTCAATGTCACTGCTGCTCCTTGTGATCTTGGGCGAGACACTCAGGCCCCGATGCACAAAATTTACCAGAGCAGCACGTGCGATTTTGACTGGTTCAAGCCGGTTTAGTGAGCAAGGTGTTCAAGAAATGCACAAAGGGGTTCTGCAGGCTCTTTTCCATTCACAGCAGGGGAGCCTACTTTTCAGAATTATTGGGAGTGCTACCTGTAAGCCCAATGGCAATAACCCCTCCCTGGGTATATACAAGGAATTCTCTAATTATTGGGGGTGCTCAAGCACCCACAGCATCCACAGAGTCGGCTCCTATGATTCACAGTAGCAGCCAACGAGAATTGTATGCAAAGCTTTTATAATGAGCTGATTAGTATGTAAATATGCATTCCGAGTGATGCACATAAAGGAACACCTACCTTTTAGTTGGATCAGATCTTGGGTAAACAGAGAGTTTCCCCAAAAAAGTTGACAGGGTCGCTGTGAAAAAGAGATCCTTTTCTTCTAGTGTGGGGGCTTTCCAGTAAAGTTCAAAAGCCATAGGAGGTCTGTGCTTTGGGCAAATGTGGCAGAGATGGTGCAGCCTGTGACTGATAAGTATTGGTACTTTCCTCACCACCGCAGGACAGGTCTGCGGGGGCATCGTCGGCACTTTTGGATGACATGGAGCTCTGAAAATGGCAAGCTGGGGTGTGAGCTGTGAGCTACCCTGCAAACCTCTCTGGGCTCTGCAGAGACTGCAGCTTGGATATTGGGGACAGATCTATACTGAAGAGTCCCCCCAATCTCTAGAGGGATGCAAAATTTAGGGATCTTGTTCGGTATCAGCACGTTGGAGAATGCAGCCCCCTTTTTGGATTTCCCAGTATGATGCAATCGGTCTCCAAACTGGGGAAAGACAGGCCTCGGCTGCCACTTTCCATTGTGGTCCGCAACTTGTCCAGAAACAAAAAAGACCTACACACAGCTTGTATGAAAGCTGTGTGAAGTGAAACGCTGTGGAGGTATGTCCGTAGCACATGCTGTCCTGGGCATATGCATAGCAGCCACTCTTAGCAATTTGGCTGTTATGCATGTGCTGGTTTGCAGGTGGCTGTTTTATGCATGCACTGGTGATTTCCCTAACAAGCTGCTCATTGAAAGTCCTTGCAGCCCATTTAAATGCAATTTTCTTTGGGAATCACTTGCTATTTCCGACTTGGTAACTTATATCGAGTATCTCTATGAATACAGATGTTTCTTGGACTTTTGTGCATCTGCCTGTTAGTCCTCCAGGGTCAGGAAATACAGAGGGTAAGTAACTGTAACTCACCCTGAGCTACTACTGAAAAAGCTGTGATAAATCTAAATAAGTATAATACCAGCAAAGACTCGAGCAGAACAGTTAAAATACCAGAAGAGACCCAGCAAAGTGCAGAAAAATAGGACTAAAATAGTTGGGCAGGAGCAGAGTATGGAGGTTTCTGAGGACTGCAACCACTAATTACAATTATTTGCACTGACAGCAACAGATGGTGAGGTGAGAAGCAGGTGATAAGGGCTGTAGGTAGGAACAGTCACATTCTCTGAGACAAACATCCTGATTGCTTGTAAATGTTCTGTGGTTATGAGGGAAAAAAGAAACAGACCTTTTTGGTTGGAAGGACCAAACAAACCAACGGGCCAATGCTCAAAACCTAACACCAGCGCTAAAGGTGATTAGCGCTGTTGTTAGTGTGCCACCCAATTGCACTGAAACCATTAGCACAGACCACATTTTAATGCAGTTATTTAGTACCCTGCACAAATTCTTTAAAAAAAAAAAAAAAGCTCGGGTGCATTTAGCACCAGAAAAACTAACGCTAGGTCCAAGGCAGCTTTAGAAGGGTTGATTGTCTGACACCCCTTCTCTCCCACCAACCTGATCACCCTGCCTCAAACTGGCTTCCCTAACAATGCCACTGTACCTTGCTCACCTGGCCCCAATCCCTGACATAGTGATCCCCCCCCCCCCCCCCGAGCATCCCTATTAGCCCAACCCATCCCTATCAATAAAAAACAAACAAACTGGCCCTGGCCCAGCTGAACATCACACCTCCCCAAACATCCCCCTCCCCCAACATTGCAAACATCCCCCCTCTCCCCCCCTGACCTTTTCATACCTTGTAGGAGACAGGAGAGAAGGATGCCTATTCCCTCCTGCTCTGGGCAGCAGTGTTGCCAGGTGGAAATTTTTTTTCCCACCCAATGCAGCACAAAACCCGCCCAAAACCCGCCCAAACTCAAACCCCGCCCCTGACACCCCCACCCCTGCGTCATCACCCCCGCCCCCGCCGTCATTAACCCCGCCCCCGCTGTCACCGGCCCCGCCTCCCACATCATCGGCCCCGCCTCCTACGTCACTAACCCCGCCCAAAAACGTCACTAACCCCGCCCCCCGCGGCCGAAAAAGCCGCACAAAAAACCGCCCAGAAGCCCAAAAAACAGCCCAAAAAACCGCAACCCGCCGCGGGCAAAACTTTCCCGCGGCGGGTCGTGGAAAACCGCCCAATTGGGCGGTAAAACCGCCCACCTGGCAACACTGCTGGGCATTACACCACCCTGCCTTGTGTATCCTAGGAAGCAGTGGGTGGGGTCTAAATACCATATAAGGGAGTTTTCCCTTAAAAGATAGCTAGGCCCCACTCAGGCATCCTTTCCTCCCTCCTTCTAGGGTGAACTTCCGGAGGGGGAGGTCGACCACCAGGGCTTTTTCTAAGTTTTTTTTGTGGTGGGGTCAGGGGTCCACTGTACCACCAGGGCCCTTTGTGAGGGGGCCTGGAGGAGTCCACCAGATCACCAGGGTTTTTTTTAAAGGTCGTGGGAGGGGGGCCCAATGTTGTGAGGGAGGATATTCAGCTGGGACAGGGCCAGTTTTTTTTTTAATTAATAGGGAAGGGGTTGGGGTAAGGGACACTGTGGCATGCTTTAAAAAAAAAAAAACTTCCCTGTTAGTGGCTGAGCCAATCAGCCCTTAGGTACTGATAGGAAAATTAGCACAAAGTAGTGAGCAGCAATTTTAATGCAGCATTAATTTGCATGCTCATTATTCTGAGCATGCTGTTGGCAATTTTGCTGTGCTATGTTCGCAGTAGAATTTGATTCTACTGCAAACCTTTAAGCATTGGCCTCCAATTTCTAGACTCATCTCATGCTGATGCAGATGCTGTGATGGACAAAATATTGGTGGTTCCACATGATTCAAGTGACCATGAATTCCTAATATCACTGTATGTCTGTTAGCAAGTCACTTAATTCAGGCCATTCATTTTCACACCCAAACTTTTCAGGAAATGGGCTTTGTAACAATTGATTAAATTTGTACAGGGCTGTAAACAATTGTGCTCCACAAATTAATATTACTTTCCAAGAAGTTAGAGGGGATTGAGAGAAGCTGCTGTACTACAGGTAACCTATTTTTTTGTTTTATTTTTGGGTCTCCTTTCCTTTATAGTTTATTTCATTTTCTATAGTGCCTGACTCAAAAACAAGATCACAGCAGATCACAATTCTAAATCATTAAAAACAAAAAGAAAAGGAATTCCAATTTCAAATAGTAAAGATACATCCATACGAGGCCACACATACCCTAACAGCAATCACAAGCACAATCAAGAACCATAAAATCAAATACTACTACTATCAAAACTCACACCTGGCCTCAATCCCCACTAACTTTCAGGAAGAGCAACAGCAAAAGCCATTATAAAAAAGTGAACATTCAAGAGTCATTTAAAACATGAAAGAGACTATATTCCCCTTAGAGACGCAGGGAGAGAATTCCACAAGCAAGGTGCCAAGTTAAACAACCGCCCCCTTTCTAGTGGACATCAGGCAGGTCTCAACTCGCCAAAGTACCTGAGGATCTCAGCGTTCTAGATGGAGCATATGGATGTAGCAAAGATGCCAATGCCAACAACAAGGGCACTTTCTCATAAATAGCTCTGTGAGTAAGGACCAGCAATTTGAATCTGATCCTATAAAACACTTTCCCCTGGATTCTATATACTGCAACTTAATTTGTATGCGTGAATGCAGTTGTATTCTGGATTTGTGTGTGCAAGTTAATTAGTTAACAAGCCAACCAGTCCCAATAATTGTCAATTAACAAGCAATTATTGACACTAATTGGCATTAATTAGAATTTACATACAGAACTATCTAAGCATATTCTGTAAAGTGATATGCGAAAATTCTAATGCGCATAGTTGAAAAGGGGGCATAGAATGGGCGGGTTGTGCACATTGTTATAGAATACACCTGGTCCACGCCTAATTTAGTTGTGGGCATTTACACTAAGTTTTATTTGGTGTACATGCCCATGACTAAATTTAGTTGTTTGGATGGCCACTCAGGATATTCTATAAACAGGGCGAAAATTTGGGCATATTTTATAAAGTAGGCCTAAATCTAGGCATACTTTATAGAATACGCCTAAGTGTAATTGTTTTCCACATGGGTTTTTTTAGGTGTGACATATAAAATCTAGCCCGTTATATCCTAATATAGGGGTATGCATCCTCAGTCCTCGAGGGTCACATTTATACAGGGGTGTGCTGGTAAATTGTTAACAGGGGGCTCTCTCTCGCCAGCAAAGTAAAAGAGAATTCAGGAGGGGCCCAAGCCCACATTTTGGGATCCATTTGTTAAAGTAGCCATGGAGAACCGGCTCCTAAAATTCTTAAAAACTTAACAAACGGCTCTCGAGAGCCTGTGAGAGCCTGCTCCAGCACACCACTGGTTGGGGTTTCAGAATTCTCCTGATGAATATGCATAAGATCTATTTGCATACAATAGCAGTGCATGCAAATAGATTTCATGCATATTCATTGGGGAAATCCTGAAACTCCCAACTGGGTTGTGGCCCTCGAGGACTGAGGTTGCCCATCCCTGTCCTAAAATGTATAATTTATGTCATTCATCTTTTTCTTGCCTTTTTTTGGTGTGTGTGTGTGGGGGGGGGGGGGGGGGGGGGGGGGGGTGGAATAGAAGCTCAGTTGCTCCTGAGAGATTCCATAACATTTAAATACAGATTTTGTTTACAGTTCTTCTCCCCCATAAAATTTGGCATAACCACAGCTTCCAAGTTACCCTGTTCTAGGAAGGAGACTTTTTGGCCTGTCCTGGTTTTAAACTTGCATCCCAAAGCAGTATGGTATTTGTAGTCCCTGATTCTAGCCATTGAAATCGGTGTTGTAGGTCCCATAATGCATCAGGATGAGGTTGGCAGAAATCCTGGACTAAAGTAAAAATCTCCCTCCTGGAACTAGGTAACTTGGAAGCTCTGAATGACAGGTGGGAAATGGAGCAAAGTAGCCACTAGTGTTTATGTTTATTATGAACTGCTGCTTATAATGTCTATAGTGCTACTAGTTGAGAGGGGAGGAGGAGGAGGAGGCAGAAAGAGAAAGCAACTGTTTCACCCTCTGTGGGCCAGGCAGAGGGTTAGAGCCTGGTGAGATTGAGCTAGGTAGATGGCCAGCTTCAGTGCCAAAGGTGTTCTGTGCCAGAATCGGGACCAACATCCTTCATGGGGGTGTCTGCCCCAGAGTGTTGTTGTCAGTGGCACCGCTTTTTTTTTAAGATGGTGGTATGGGATGCAAAGTGCTACAGTCAGTGGTACAATTATAACGCTAATGCTGTGCCCCTGAATTAGTGGTGTTCTGTGCATTCACACAGGTAGTGCTCCCCTAAAGCAAGCCTTCAGCAGAGATGCCAGTTCCAGGCTGGAGATTTTGTGACAATGCTGGATTTATGACCACACCATCCTGGTGCATTATGAGACTTGCAGCATGGATTTCAATGGGCACGATTAGGTACTACAATCCCACACTTCTTCGGGGTATAAGTTCAAAAAGAAGACTGGCCCAATATCTTTTTTATTTTATTGCTATATAATTATGAATACAAACATAAATAACCAAGTATAACACCGCTTGTAGAGAAAAGTGATTAAATCCATACATCATAAATCGAGGAAAAAATATCACAGAGAAAATACCAGAAACTCTGGAATCAAGGATTTAAGCACTAAAGTCCACTGTAAGTAGGGGGTAAGGTCCATCACTTAAACGAAAGAAATATAAAAATTAGATAATTTATGAAAAGCCTAAGCAGATGAGTAAAAATTCTATGCCAAGGGTTATTCTAATTCTTAAGGTGATCCATACTAAACTGATCCGACCTTCTTATTAGCAGCCAGGAAGTTGGATAATTGAACCAGATATAAAAAGACATTCTTAATAGACCTGTACTTAACAATACATTTACAGGGAAATTTCAAAAAGAAAAGTGGTCCCAATGGAGTACTGCAGGTCTCATCAGTAAAAAGTCTCTTCTACGCTTCTGAGTCTTCCTCAAGACATCTGGATACATCCTTATCTTAGTGTCCATAAATAATTCCTCCTTATATTTAAAGGTGCAAAACCAGGTCTCTCAGTTTTCAAAGCGAAAGTCACCAACAGCATTGTTGTCAGGTTCTCAGGTTCAGAGCCTGCAGGGCCGGGCTCTGGAGCAAACGTGAGCCCTTGGGCTGCTGCTGAGGAGCGACAGCAGCAGGCAAAACCCACCAACCAACACTGGGCAAGCACACCGGCAGGGACTGCAGGCACTGCCCAGCGAACCGGAACACATGGACTGGAATCCCCCGGACTGGAGGATACAGGACTGGAACACACACCGGACCGGAACACACTGGACTGGAGCGCACCAGACTGGAACACACCGGACCGGAACACACTGGACTGGAGCACACTGGACTGGTCCGTACAGCTTCACCTGCACTTAGCTACTAAGCCCCCCAGGAGTTGAGCTCCTGGGTTCGAGTAGCCGGCAGGACTTACTGGATACCGGATGACACAGGGACCAGGACTGGAAACAGAAGTGCTCCTAAACCTAAACTGATCTACGTGCTCCCAAGCCCTAAACCAGCAGGAGTATTCCTAACAGTAAACTGACAAAAGGACT
This sequence comes from Microcaecilia unicolor, assembly GCF_901765095.1. NCBI lineage: Eukaryota > Metazoa > Chordata > Amphibia > Gymnophiona > Siphonopidae > Microcaecilia > Microcaecilia unicolor. The sequence continues at coordinate 160,337,041 of NC_044041.1, forward strand.
TCCTAAGCCCTATACTAAACAGGAGCTCCTAAGCCCTGCTCAAGAAAGGGACTTCCTAAGCCCTAAACTAACAGAGCAGGGAACTAAACACAAAGCTAACACAGGTGTTACTAAGCACCAAGCTACAAGCAGAGCTCTACACTAAAAAGTTAAACACAAAACTAACAAGCTACCTAAGCACTGCTCTAGTCAGCTAGATACAAAACTAACAAGGTGCTTCCTAAGCACTACTCTGGCAAGCAACCAGAAGAGCTCCTAGCACTAAAAGGGAAGGCGGGAGCCACAAGGAAAAAGCAGGGAAGCTAACACATAAGCCAAAAGTGCTTCTAAAGCACCAAACACCAACAGCAAAGACTGCAATGCTCCCAATAGCACAAACACCAGAAGTACTTCTAACAGCAAACTCTGCAGTGTTCCTAACAACACCAAACCCTGAAGTACTTCTATCAGCAACAGAGCTTCCAAAGCCCTACACACAGCAATGCTTCCAAAACCAAGAGGGAAAAGCAGGGGAATCATAAGGGAAAAGCAGGAAAGCTAAACACACAGTCACCAGTGCACACTGCACTAACACTAACCTGGCCCTTAGCAAAAGCAAGCAGGGAAACTAGACACAAAGTCAGAAGTGCACACTGCACCACCCTACCTAAAGCCAACACCACCGTTGCAAAGGCTCTGAAGGAAACAACACCACTTCCTTATCAAGGCCCTCCCTGATGATGTCACACTCCCTAGACCTAGGCAACAGCACACTGACCCAGAGAGCACACTGAAACCCATAGAGGCCCAACCCACACCAATGCAACATCGTGAAGCACTTGAAGCCAGTACACCCAAAGAGAGGTAGAGCTAACTCAGTCCACCCACACAGCTGTAGTAAAGTAAAACAATTAACCCCATGCTGCTGGAAGCTGCCAGCACAGAGAGACATAGCCAGCTCAGAAAGGACAGACAAAAGAAACAGAAGCCAGCTAAGAAGCTGACCCCCAGGAAAGAGGTAAGTTTGAGAGGGGTTCAGACCCCAATCATAACAATTGTAAGTTCTTTCAATTCTGAGTCAGAAGTTTCCAAAAGCTGTGATCATTTAAAGCCACTGCACCCATATCAAGTTGTTTTCCAGATTCCATTTTCTTCTTAATTGAGGGCAAATAATAAATTTGTGTCATTGGTGGCAAAGATTCTTTCTGCAACTTCAAAATTTCAGTCAGATATCTAATAAACACTTCTCTAGGTGATCTTAATGGTATCTTTGGAAAGTTAATAGCCAGAAGATTCAGGGCCTTAGCCTCATTTTCCAACATTTCTACTTTAAACCTTAAATTGATGTCAACTTTTATCAGTGCCATTTGTACCTCTTTCTCGGAACCTTCAAATTCTATTTGCAGGACAGTGACTTTCACTTCCAATTGTAGGAAGTTTTCCTTTTGCGCTTAAAATTTAGCACTAAATGTGTTCAATGATACTGTTAAAGCTTGACCCAGTTGCATCATCGCTTCCCGGATAGCCTCTAATGAGAACTGCTCAGGTCACTGAGGGCAAAACTCAAATTGGGAAAGAGGTTGCTGGTTGACTGGGTTCTGTGCCCAGACTAGAACTCGAGGGAGCAGCCCAAATTGGAGAAGAAACTGGAAGAGGAATTCCTGGTATTTCCTCCGCCATTGTCGGCATGGATAGTGCATTCTCTTGCACTGTGGGGCTCAAAACAGCCTTTCCTCCTCGGTCACAAGCAACAGACAGCTGTTCAGCAGTTGATTCATCAGGTCTCATGCCTCCTCCAGGGGAGGAACCTAGCTGCAAGGGTGGTGTGCGCTTGGAAAGGCTGAGGATCTCTTCGGTCAAAGCATGCATAGGGGTCACCTTCTCCATAGCAATGCCAAGCGGCCTCAATATCTCAGCTCCATGTGCCCAGAGAACTCCATGAATCACAAATTTATCTCCAAAGGAAAAACTCCTTCCTCTTACCCATAGAAACTTGAACGTTGTAGGAAAAGTGACATGAAGAGCTGCACTCATGCTGCTGCCATCTTGGCCACACCCCTTTTCAACTGGCCCAATATCTTGAGGCTGGACCTGGGTAACTTGGCATCTCTGCTTCTGTGGTGGGGCTGAGCTTTAGGAAAGGGAAGAGAGTTCTGGGCTTGGGAGGACGTGGGGATAGGAATGGAGGGCTCAAACTGGGGTCAGGTCAAGGGTTGGGGGAGTGAGAAAGTGGTAGGTCTCTCTGGGAAAAAAAAGTGGGAGAGTGAATGGGGAGAGCACAGTAAAGGGGGTGGCACTGGGGTAGGGGAAAAGGGAAGGTCCATTACCTTTTGATGTATCATTACAGTGTCCAAAGGTAATTCTGCACCCCAAAAAAACTTAAGAAGTTGTATCTTTGTGTAAGAACTTTGTTCTCTAATATAGTTGACATTAGCTAATACTCAAAGACAGAGTACCCTGTCAATTTGACTATTCTGACAAACAAAATTTGTTGAATTTGACACTGGATTTCTTTTGGGGGTGGGGAAGAGCCCAGATATTTCCCAGGAGTATTGTGTTCCTTTTATCATTAGTGTTTTGCCTGTTTTACAATAAAACTCTCCCTGCTTGCCTGGTCTTGATGTGGGACTCTGGTAAAGATCTGCTCTTTGACAATCTGCTCTGTTCATGGGCAAGAGATCTGATGATGTGTGCTATAGCAGTGTCTTCTTGATTTACTTTGCTTCATCACTGTGGGTGTGGCTGAGCAACAAAAATTGCACAACCTCTAAACTCCAGCATCTCCCTGTCTGAATTCAGTTCTGTTGCCCAGATTCAATTCTAATGATACATAACGCTCTGGGAATACCTGCCAAGTCCAGAAATCAGGCACTGCCAGTCCAGAATGCATCATTTACTTTCTTTCATCCAGTTGGGTCACTGAGAATATGTTTACGTTAAGAATATGTTTCTATTAGAAGGGGCAAGTTTGGGGTTGCTGGTATAGCAGCATGTTGTACACTTACCTGTTAATATTATCTGTAACAAAGTCTACAAAAGTAGAGTTGGTCCACAGATATCAACAGAAAGAAAAGAGGCACTAGAGGCTTATTGTGACTGAAAAAAATAATTTAATAAAACACAATAAGCAGGAGTAATGTTATGTGTAAAGCCAAAGAACAGAGGAAGATAAAACACTATTGCCTACTCCCTTTCCTTCCCCGTTTATCCTACTGTCCTCACCTTCCCCCTCCTTTCTTCCCTTTCTCATTTCCCTCCCTTTCTTTCTTCTCCTCTCTCCACATAAGTACATAAGTATTGCCATACAGGGACCAAAGGTCCATCAAGCCCAGCATCCTGTTTCCAACAATGGCCAATCCAGGTCACCAATACCTGGCAAGATCCCAAAAAAGTACAAAATATTTTATTTATTTATTTATTTATAGCATTTATATCCCACAATTTCCCACCCACGGGCAGACTCAATGTGCCTTACAACAGTCTGTAAAAACAAACATCAAGTCAGCAAACAAACATGCTACTTCTCCCAAAAATAAGCAGTGGAATTTCCCCAAGTCCATTTTAATAGTGGTCTATGGACGTTTCCTTTAGGAAGCCGTCCAAACTTTTGAAAAACCCCGCTAAGCCCAACCACCTTTACCACATACTCTAGCAACGAATCATCCCCTTAGATATCCCTCCTTCTCCCCCCCTTTCTCTCTTTTCCCTCCTTTGTTTACAATGTATTTTTATGTATATTTTCCCCAAAGTTCCTTTTATAGTTTTCAGTTTGTCATCTGTCATCCTTTCATAGCCACAGACACTTTTTATATGTGTCCTTTTACTTGTGTAATCTCCTCATAGACAATATGGACCAGTGATCTATTTTGTACTCTTCACCTCCATTCTTTAGTGGTTGTCTGGGTTATTTTCATTCAGTTTTTTAATTATGTTGTATCCTCTATTAGTGACAGCTGGATGTTTTATCCAGCTGGGTTGCATGTTTGTTTTTGTACGCTGCCATGGATTATTTCCTGCCCACATTAGTCCCACGCTGCAAGTGAGTGCTCTGCTGCTACATTGGTTGATATGAGAGGAAGATCCCTCCCTTTTCAAATGGTTTCTTGGTATCATTAATACCAGTGGCATAGCCAGACTTCGGCAGGAGAGGGTCCAGAGCTCAAAGCGAGGGGGCACATTTTAGCCCCCCCATGGCGCTGCCGCCCCTCCCCAGTCCCTTTCGACTCCCCCTCCTGCCACCAACCCTCCCCCGTCACCGCTAGGTACCTTTGCTGGCAGGGGTCCCCTTCAGCGCCGGTCTCAGAGTCCAGCGCATTCGCTGATCTGGATTCTGTTTCTGTGAGTCCTGACGTCCTGCACATTGTGCAGGACATCACAGAAACAGAATCCAGATCAGCAACACGCCGGAGACCGAAGCTGAAGAGGACTTCGTCTGGCAGGGGTTGGGGACCCCCGCCAGCAAAGGTACCTGACGGCAGCGGCGAGGGAGGGTTAGCGGCGGCGGGAGGGTGGGGAATGTGGCGGGGGAGGGTTGGTGGTGACGGGGGGGGGGGGGGGGTGAAAGCAGGGGGCCAGGGCTAAATCTGCGGGGGCCTATGCCCCCATGGCCCCACCTAGCTATGCCCCTGATTTATATAGTGTATGTATGTGTGACATTTTTGTTTATCGTGAAAAATTGAGGGGCCCTTTTACAAAGGTGCAATAGGCTCTATGTGCATGCAGTACACACCAAAATGAGACTACCGCCAGTAATTGTGGATTTGGCACGCACCCATAATGCTGGGACAAATTATTTTTTTATTTCCTACTGCGCTTGACATTTCCAGCGTTAATTGGCGGGTTGGCATGTGCTGACCAGTCACTGCACGTGTAGGGCATGAGTCCTTACCACTAGGTCAATGGGTAGTGATAGGTCTCAGGCTGAAAATGGACGCAAACTGGTTTCAATTTTAGCATATGTTTATTTTCTGACCCCTTAAAAAAGGCCCTTTTTCCTAGGCGTGGTAAAAAAATGGCCCAGCGTGTGCCCAAAAGACAAGCTTGCACTACCAAAGGCAACTTTTTACTGCAGCTTAGTAAAAGGACCCTTGATTGTGCTAGTGTGTTTCATCAGTCTTTCACTGGCAAGTTACATCATCATTTTTCACTGCAAACATTTTTTAAATGTTCCACATTGGAGAAGTACATTAGAAATCATTTTATATCTTTCATCCTCAAGTTCATCAGTTTTTTGTGTTTTTTTTTACGTTCATTATTAATTACAGTCAGACATTTTTTAATAGGCAACATCCTTTGATTTTGAAGGGTTTTTTTTAAAGTTCAGGGGATCGTTTACTAAAGATTAGTTTGAGTTATCTCCAACAGGGCCCATTTTATTCCTATGGGCCCTGCTGCAGATAACTCGAGCTAATCTTTAGTAAAAGACACCCTCAATTAGTTTTGCAATGCCAGTCAGTGCTTTTCTGCCACATTGGTTGGTTTGCGAGAGGCTAATCCTTCCCTCCTTTGTGGGTCTCTTAGGAATTTTTTAACGATGCATGCATGTGCTGCGGTTTTGGTTTACTATGCAGATTCCTCGTGAACGCGAGCTTCAATCTGCTCTTTGCTGGTGAGTTACTTTTTATATATACTTATAGGTTTTCTATTATACCTGAACCTACTCATATTGTTTATGCATTTTATGTAATTGTACTTTTATTGATTGACTTTTGCCTCTGCATTTGAATAGCTGTTTTTCTATTCTCATTACACGGCGTCACTTGTATTTTTTTTCTCATTTTATTTTGTTTCCTGTGAATATATTTCTTTGGCCATTTGTTTCCATTACTGTTTTTCACCTTTAATATAACCATGAATTTTTTATATTACTGCTGGTTTTTACATCTACACAGCCTGTTATTACTGGTTCATACTTCTAGTTATCGAGTAGAGATAGTCTTAATGCCGGGCTTTTTCACGTATAGTCATACGTATGCAACCTATAGAGCTTTGCTACATTACAAATGGTATTTGTTTGTATTTTCTTTAACACACACCATTACATTCAAGTTGAAACTCATGTTTAGGTTTTTATGATTTGTATTTTACAAATAGATTCTTTTGTAAATTGTTTTCAAAGTTTTTTTTAAAATACTTGTTACATATACGGTTTCTAATTTTTTATGTATATGCTTTTAATTATATGTATGTGTTTTATGTTTAGATATAGTGACCACTGAGACAGGCATTCATGCTGAGACATGGATCTGTGTCGGGTCCCTTGTATTCATATATGTTTATCTCTGGTGGACTTTTACAGCACCTAGGCTGATATTTCTCCTGCTTATTAAATTATTTTTTTTTTAGTCATGATAAGACTCTAGTTCCTCTTCTTTCTGTGGATATCCATGGACCAATGCTACTTTTGTGGACTTTGCTGGTTTCTTTACATTTGGTATTTTGCTTCCCATTATCATTACTAATGCATACCACTGATGGGATGTGACCATGTCAAAATGAGACTTCAGATCACCTACAGTATATATATGTTTCTGTTCTGTGATTCTGTAAAATTTCCTAGTTAAAAATCATCTTTTTTTGTAGTCTGTTATTTTGCTTATTTTATTTATTTATTAGAATTTATTTACTGCCTTTTTGAAGGAATTCAATCAAGGTGGTGTACAGTAAGAATAAATCAAACATAAGCAAAAGACAATTACAGTAGTAAAAATATTCAAATAACAATACAAAGTATGGCATAGTATAATACTGTCACGTCTGTGGTCGTGACCCCTCTCAGGCTTACCTTATTTCTGATGGTCAGCTTCTAAGCTGGCTTCTGTCTGGTCTTTCTGAGTTAGTTCTGTCTCTGTGTGCTGGCTGCTTCCAGCATGGCTCTGATGACTCTATTATACTGCACCTGTGTGTGTTAAGCCTCTCTGTGTTTCAGTATGCTTTCTGCCTGTGTTTTGGTTTGTGTTCCTCTTGCCCTCTGGTGGCCAGACCTGGTGGCTGCATTGGATTGTCTGGGTGCTATTTCCCGTTCCAGACTTCAGCGCAGTCCAGTCCGGATCTTCCGGCCTGCCAGACTTGCTTGTCTTGTTTGAGCCTGCACAGCACCCGTAGGTACCTGGTGATTGCTGCAGCTTGAATCTCAGTTGCTGCTGGGCTTATTAGCCATTTGGAAACTCTCTGCTTTGCCTTTGCATCGCCTAAGGCCCTGGTATGTTGGGGTGCTGGTGCACTTCTGCCTAGTCCAGTTATAGTCTGTAATTCTTGCCTGATTCTAGTTTAGTCTTTGTGTAGCTTTTTGTACTGTATTGCTTGTTTCCCAGTATTGTTTCTTCTTTGTATGTCTTTGTCTAGTTCTAGGTTGTCTGTGTTTCTTGTTTCAGTGGCTGCTTGCAGCTTTCAGCTCTGTCTCTTATCTATCAGTGTTTTTCCCTGTTTCAGTGGCTGCTTGCAGCTTTCAGTTCTGTCCCTTGTCTGTCTGAGAGTTCTAGTCTAGTATTCTGCTTAGCCTCCCTGTGTGCTCTAGTCCCTGAGCGTATCCTGCTGGTATCCAGTTCCGGCCCTGTCCGGCAAGTCCTGCCGGCCACCTGCACCCAGGGGCTCAACTTCTGAGGAACGGTGGTCAAGTGCAGGTGAAGTCTAGCTGGCCCTGTCAGAGTTCTGCCTTATCCCTGTGTGGGGTGGAAACTACAGGCCGGTAAGCCTCACTTCGATTATTGGAAAAGTAATGGAAGCGATGCTGAAGGAAAGGATAGTGAATTTCCTGGAAGCCAATAAGTTGCAAGATCCGAGACAACATGGTTTTACCAAAGGGAAATCGTGCCAAACGAATCTCATTGAATTCTTTGATTGGGTGACAGGAGAATTGAATCAGGGATGAGCTATGGACGTAATCCACTTAGATTTCAGCAAAGCTTTTGACACGGTTCCCCACAGGAGGCTCTTAAATAAACTGGATGGGCTGAAGATAGGACCCGAAGTGGTGAACTGGATTAGGAACTGGTTGACGGACAGAAGCCAGAGGGTGGTGGTGAATGGAATTCGCTCAGAGGAGGGAAAGGTGAGTAGTGGGACTGTTCAATATATTTGTGAGTGACATTGCCGAAGGGTTAGAAGGTAAAGTTTGCCTATTTGCGGATGATACTAAGATCTGCAACAGAGTGGACACCCGGGAGGGAGTGGAAAACATGAAAAAGGATCTGAGGAAGCTAGAAGAATGGTCTAAGGTTTGGCAATTAAAATTCAATGCGAAGAAATGCAAAGTGATGCACTTAGGGAATAGAAACCCTCGGGAGATGTATGTGTTAGGCGGTGAGAATCTGATAGGTACGGACGGGGAGAGGGATCTTGGGGTGATAGTATCTGAGGATCTGAAGGTGACGAAACAGTGTGACAAGGCGGTGGCCATAGCTAGAAGGTTGTTAGGCTGTATAGAGAGAGGTGTGACCAGCAGAAGAAAGGAGGTGTTGATGCCCCTGTATAAGTCGTTGGTGAGGCCCCACCTGGAGAATTGTGTTCAGTTTTGGAGGCCGTACCTTGCGAAGGATGTAAAAAGAATTGAAGCGGTGCAAAGAAAAGCTACGAGAATGGTAAGGGATTTGCGTTACAAGACGTATGAGGAGAGACTTGATGACCTGAACATGTATACTCTGGAAGAAAGGAGAAACAGGGGTGATATGATACAGACGTTCAAATATTTGAAAAGTATTAATTTGCAAACGAACCTTTTCCGGAGGTGCGAAGGCGGTAGAACGAGAGGACATGAAATGAGATTGAAGGGAGGCAGACTCAAGAAAAATGTCAGGAAGTATTTTTTCATGGAGAGAGTAGTGGATGCTTGGAATGCCCTCCCGCGGGAGGTGGTGGAAATGAAAACGGTAACAGAATTCAAACATGCGTGGGATAAACATAAAGGAATCCTGTTCAGAAGGAATGGATCCTAAGGAGCTTAGCCGAGATTGGGTGGCAGAGCCTGTGGCGGGAGGCGGGGATAGTGCTGGGCAGACTTATACGGTCTGTGCCAGAGCCGGTGGTGGGAGGCGGGGCTGGTGGTTGGGAGGCGGGGATAGTGCTGGGCAGACTTATACGGTCTGTGCCCTGAAGAGGACAGGTACAAATCAAAGTAGGGTATACACAAAAAGTAGCACATATGAGTTTATCTTGTTAGGCAGACTGGATGGACCATGCAGGTCTTTTTCTGCCGTCATTTACTATGTTACTATGATACTATGGGGTGGTTTTGTCTGCCACTGCTGCTCCTCGGCAGTGGCCCAAGGGCTCACAATCCTAGTTCCTGCTTTTTGAAAACATGACAACTACTTACAATGTCAATACAGTATATAATAAAACGTTTTCATAGACAGCGTAGGATATAAGCAAAAGTAGAACATATAGGGGTCCTTTTACTAAATATATTCTATTTTTATAGTGCTGGTGCTTCCCGGCAGTAATTGCTGCCTGCTTACCACCAGGTTAGCATGGGAGCCCTTACTGCCACCTTAATGAGTGACGGTAAGTGCTCCTTCCCACAATGGCCGCACGGCCATTTCTTGTTGAGAAAAAAAGATAGGCTTTTACCCGCTGTGATAAAAGGGAGCCTCAGCATGTTTCAAAAACATGCGCTGAACAACTTAGTAAAAGGACCCCATAGATAGGTGAGAGAGTAAGAGGAGTTAGAAAATAAGGGGACTAATTTAAAGAAAGTTGCACTTGAGGTCAGAAAGGTGATTAAATATTATCTCAGCTAGAGTAGGAGTGGATAAACATGTCTTGCTGCAGTATGTGCAGCCCATGTTACTCATTGTGTATGTGTGTGTGAGACTAACAAGTTAGTTACTTCTTCCATTAAAGGCCAGGTTGAAGAGACAAGCTTTCACCTGCTTTCTGAAGTAATGATTGTCTTGTGTTAACTGGAGTCTTTCAGGGAGTGCATTCCATTATTTCTGGCAATGTTATTTATGCAGGCCTTCCATCTAACTCTTTAAAGCGTTTAAAAACGTCAGAAAACAACCATCAGGATAGGAAATGTGCAGCAATGCGATCGTATTACCCCCTTATTTATCCAATTTCACTGGCTTTCTATTAAGTTATGCATTCTTACGTGGTTTTGGCTATGCCCAATGTCCCATATCATGCACTTATATCTTTAGCTGATTTTTTTATGGTGATACCTCATCTGTCTAAGGCCCACTGGGCAGTTACTCAGGAATCAGATTTTTTGTTTTTTACTATCATTTAATAGTGCTCCTTTCTTTTTACTCACTAGATAGTTATTTTACTGTACACTGCTGTTATCCTAACAGGTCAAGTGATATATCAAATCTCTCTTAATAAACAAAAACATAAACACAAGGCTCTTGATGTGCTTTTTCTCTCAGCTGACATCATTGCATAGAGGTCTTCCCAGGCTTGAGGACTGTTCCTCAGAATACATCCTGAGCTTCATACTCTGCTTACACTCTGCAAGACCAAAGCATATAGCCTGCTAAAAGTCATTGAGAAGGCAATTTAAGGCTCTTATGGTTACACAGAGAGGCTGCTTGGAGTTCATCTGGATTTTTTCAGCAGTTCAGTCTTCCTTTTACCAATCTGAGGAAAGTGTATAGTAGGCACAGTATTGTAAGCATCTCAGTGGAAAGAAAGAAAAAAGCAAAACACATAGCTCCTGAAACACACAGGAGAGACATATCTAAAGATTCAATATATTCCCACAGGGAAGTCACGGTCTCTTTCCACCTCTCCTCCCTCCCTGCTGTTTTGTCTCTATCATGGGTTATGTTACGTTCTCTCTGTGTTGCAACCTTCTTTTTTTTCTTCTCCTGACCCCAATATCTGTCTCTCTGCTTCTTTTCTCCCTCTTTAAATTAGTCTGCTTTCATACCCCATTTTCCCTCTTTCCAAACTCTGATCAAACCACATTTGTGTGTCTCACGATTCAGAGCACTTTCTGGATCTCACAGTGTGGCTGTGGCTTGTAAGAGTGATAGATAAGCAGTGAAAGAATTGCAATATCTAGAAGAAAAATAACAAAGGCAATTGCAAAGTGTCTGGTGTGTTGTATCTGGTTATATCACGTTTCTGATTTGGTCACATGATATAATATGCTGTCTCTGTAATTGCTGTTTTTCCCATTTCCCCGAGAATTCTCTCTCCTTTTCTCTGTCCTTGTCTCCAGCCTTCCTCCCTTTTGAGGACCCCAGTGGCAGTGGCGTAGCCAGAAGTCAATTTTTGGGTGGGCCAACAGGTTGGATGGGTGGGCACTAGACAGTGGTGTGCTGGTAAATGTTTAACAACAGGCTCTCTCCCTGGTCCACCTCTGCGCCCCCCCCCCCCCCGTCCACCTGTGCACCTCCCCTCAAAATTGCAGAGCTGGCTATAGCCAGGGAGAGAGCCTGGGGGGTGGGGGAGGCAATGCATTACTCTCTCCAGAAAAAAAAACATTAAATGACCCCAGGTTCCAATCTAATTCATGTTTAATGTGGGATAAAATGCCATAAATAAGTAAATAAATATAAACTTTTAATGTTGAGCACCTGATTCTCAAAGTGGACGTGTTCCAATCATTATAATGAAAATAAAATTATTTTTTTCTACCTTTGCTGTCTGGTGACTTTGTTTTTCTGATCATACTGGCCCAGTATCTGATTCTGCTGCTATCTGTCCTCTTTACTCCGTTTCCAGGGCTTCCTTTCCATTTATTTCTTTACTTTCCGCCTTTCTTCTTCATTTCTTGCTCTGGGTCCTCCGTAGACTTGACTGTCCAGTGGATCCAGCTTCTGCCTATTTTCTTCATCCATGTGCAATTTTCTCCTCTCTTCCTTTTCCCTCATCTCATCTCCTTCCTCACTCTTTCTTTCCCTCCATCCATGTCCAGCATTTCTTCTCTCTCCCTTCCCTCTCCTCCATCCATATCCAGCAGCCTCCTCTCCCCTGCCCTTCCCTTCATCCATTCATGTCCAGCAACCCTCCTCTGCCCCCTGCCCTCTCCTCCATCCATCCATGTCCAGCAACCTTCCTCTCTCCTCTTCCCTCCCCTCCATCCACCCATGTCCAGCAACTCTCCTCTCCCCTCCATCCATCCATCCATACATCCATACCCAGCAATTCTCTTCTCTCCCCTGCCCCTATCCATCCATCCCCAGCAATTCTGTTCTTGCCCCTGTCCCCTCCATCCATCCATTCCCAGCAATTCTCCCCTACCCCCCACCTCCATCCATCCATCCCCAGCAATTCTCCTCTCCCCTGCCCCCCACCTCCATCCATCCTTCCCCAGCAATTTTCCTCTCTCCCCTGCCCCCACCTCCATCCATCCATCATCCCCAGCAATTCTCCTCTCTCCCCTGACCCCCCACCTCCATCCATCCATCATCCCCAGCAATTCTCCTCTCTCACCTGACCCCCCCACCTCCATCCATCCATCCATCATCCCCAGCAATTCTCCTCTCTCCCCTGCCCCCACCCCCGTGACTCTCCTCTCTCCCCTCCCCTCCCCTCCCTCTCCCATCCATGTGTCCAGCGATTCTCCTTCACCCCCATGCATCCTTCCCTCCCATTCCACCTGCCCGCCCTCTCTCGGACGGCAGCGCTTCCCAGACGCTGCCTACCGCCGCCACGATCTACCTCCTCCCTCTGTCTCACTCTCAACAGCAGCGGTAGCGATTCAAACACGCTACCTCCTGCTTCTAACCCGGAAGCGTCTCCTCTGCAGAGGAGACGCTTCCGGGTTAGAGGCAGGAGGTAGCGTGTTTGAATCGTGACGCTACCGCTGCTGTTGAGACAGAGGGAGGAGGTAGATCGTGGCGGCGTTAGGCAGCGTCTGGGAAGCGCTGCCGCCAGAGAGGAGGCAGATGCAGGATCAGCGCTCCCTGCTCCCTCCGCTCCGCTGCTGGGTGGGCCTGAACCCAAACTGGGTGGGCCTAGGCCCATCCAGGCCCACCCGTGGCTAAGCCCCTGCGGCCAGTGGTAAAGTGAACAAGGTCTGTTATTACAAAGACAAGATCATTGACTGAGTTCATAGGTACAGAGAACAAAAGGCTTGAGAGAAGAAGGGGGATTGGAGATAGTCATAAGAACATAAGAGTAGCCGTACTGGGTCAGACCAGTGGTCCATCTAACCCAATACCCTGTTTTCCAAACAGTGGCCAAGCAAGTACCTGGCAGAAACCCAAATCATGGTAACAATCCATTTTACAAATCCCAGGGCAAGCAGTTGCTTCCCATGTCTGTCTCAATAGCAGACTATGGACTTTTCCTCCAGGAATTTGTCCAAACCTTTTTAAAACCCAGATACGCTAACCACTGTTACCACCACCTCCGGCAAAGAGATCCAGAGCTTAACTATTCATTGAGTGAAAAAATATTTCCTCCTATTTGTTTTAAAAGTATTTCCATGTAACTTCTTCGAGTGTCCCCTAGTCTTTGTACTTTCGGAACAAGTAAAAAATTGATGTACTTCTACTCTTTCTACAGATGGATAAAGAGAGCAAAAAATGGACAGAGAGGCCCAGGGCTGGTTATTTTAAGATGTGGCCCACAGGATGGGGGATTAGAGGATGTTTCACCATTCTAGCATTTGAAAGCCCCATAGAGAGAAGAGATTTAGGAGAGATAAGCAGGGGAGGGAAAGAAGTACTTGTCAGTTGCTTGACCAGTGTGGGAGTCTTTGGCAGAACATAGGGTTGGGCAGCCAGAAAAGTTTTGGTTCATGTTGTTTTTTAAGTCATTTCTGGACATGTTTGTTTTGATCGTTTTTGTGTGGCTATTTTTTTTTTTGTCATGGAAGCAAAGTCACATGCGATCTTTTGAAAGAGTATGTTCTATTGGAAAAAGGGTGCACTGTTTCCAAAAGAGTGCACTCTATTTTCCTAACAGCATGCACAGACCATTCAAGCATGAGCAGCAGTTCGCACACACATGATGATTCATATGTGTGCAATAGTGCACTATTGTAAAAGAGCTTACACTATTACTAGCAAATAAAATCATTACATTTTCATGTTTGTTGTGCTTGTTTTGGGGTTTTAATGATATGGAATGACATGGGACACATGGTTGACATTTCCCATGTTATTACAAATGACAGCCATCACTAGACCTTAACATGACATGAACAACTGCAGAAAGCCTGTGGCAGGTCTGGGCTAGGGTTACCATATTTGGTCCCCCCAGAAAAGAGGACACATGCCCCGCCCCCTGTCATGTATCATCCCACCCCTTTCACCTCTGCCCCCCCCCCCCAAGGGTGTCCTGTCCCCTCCCCTTACCTTACTCTACTGCCCTGGTGGTCTAGTGACCTCTTCGGGGCAGGAAAGAGCCCCTTCTTTCCTGCCCGGAGCGCTGCCCTGCATACTCTCTCTTCCTCTTGCAATGCTGACAGCCCTGGCGCAAATTCAAAATGGCTGCTGAGAGTTGAAGCGGCCTCACAAGACTTCTGTAGGAGTCTTGCGAGGCCGCTTCAACTCTCGGCAGCCATTTTGAATTTGTGCTGGGACTGTCAGCAATGCATTGCAAAGGGAAGAGAGAGAATGCAGTGCAGCGCTCCGGGCAGGAAAGAAGGGGCTCTTTCCTGCCCCGAAGAGGTCACTAGACCACCAGGGCAGTAGAGGAAGGTAAGGGGAGGGGATAGGACATTATTAGGCCCGGCCGCCAGCCTGCCCGTTTGTCTGGAAATCTGGATAAACGGGCAGGCTGGCAAAACCCGCTCAGTTGCCCGGCTTCAACTCCCGGCGGCCATTTTGAATCTGCGCTGGGACCGTCAGCAATGCATTGCAAGGGGAAGAGAGAGAATGCAGGGCAGCGCTCCGGGCAGGAAAGAGGGGGCTCTTTCCTCTCTCGAAGAGATCACTAGACCACCAGGGCAGTAGAGTAAGGGGAGGGGATAAGACACTATTAGGCCCGGCCACCAGCCTGCCCGTTTATCCGGAAATCCGGACAAACGGGCAGGCTGGCAAAACCCGCTCGGTTGCCTGGCCATGTCCTCAAAAAGAGGACATGCTCAGGTAAAACCAGACATATGGTAATCCTAGTCTGGGCCAAATAAGGAGACCATCCAGGGACTTTGCTTTTATTGCTCAGTGCTGTAGTGACCACGGAAAAGTTCTCTTCTCTTGCTCTAAAACCAGGGACACCTGGACACCAAGGGAGACAACTGTGCTTTGCCTAACACAGTAACTGTGAGAGCGTGAGTGATAATGGCAGGTTTCTCTGAGAACACAATCTCACTGATTTTGCAGTTAAGCCACCTTACAGCAGGTGGCACTAACTTGTCATGTCAGAGGGTTGAGGCTCAGGTGAGGAGGTGGTTAAATGCCCTAGGGCAGGGAAGATTAGAGAGGACCTGAAGCAAGAGGTCTCCAGGAGCGAGACCCCCCAGTACAGAGGTCTCCTGGAGGAGTACTGGGAGTGAAGGAATCCTCCAAAGGTGCTGGCTGGGCTGCAGTACCTGTTGATGAGACCTGGAGAAGTAAAGAATGGTCCTATTTCCAAAGTTTGCACCCAAGGGTAGGAGTAAATACCCAGAGGTTACAAGAGATGGAATAGAAGACTGCAAAGATAATGAGTGCATTTCTTTATTTGTGAAGGCTCAGACTTGAGTGTCCTAACTAGAGCCAGACCCGGATGTACGCATTATGCTGTAGAAGCTTGACAAGATAGGACTGCTGAAGAGAGGAGAAACGACTGTTAATGTGACTGTTCCCATGTTAACCCCTGAATCTGTGAAGAAACAGATTATTTTGTTTGTCTATGCAGCAATAACATTTTCTTTTGATTTACACTTCACCCTGACTGTGTCTGTGGGGCTCCCAGTCTGTCAGCCAGCCACGCTTCGACAGTAACATATTAATGAAGACTGAAGAAGACCAAATTGGAAATGAGCAGATTAATCAAAGGAGGTGATTTGACATATCTAAAACATTGTTGTCACCTCAAGTTCATTAGAATTTTGATCAATCATCAGTTCAAGATCTTGCAGTCTACTGTGAAATAAAAATAAGCAATTTGTAAACTTCTTTTTCCAAGTCTGATATTCCTCCTTCAGTGGCAAATTTTTCCTATAAGTTGTGCACTGACATTTTTGTGGATAACATATGGGATCTGTTTACATCAATGGAAATAAAAGAGATTCAACATTGCTTATGCAAGTTTTCGAGGTCCTGCCTTTTTGCTAAATGATTCACCCATTGAATTTTTATGTTGGACTACTATTTTACTAGGAACATTATTGGTGAAATTGTCCTAAAGACTGGAACCAACATTTGTTTGCCTTCTAATTTTAGGCCTATTGCTAGTATTTCTAAAATTCTAGAGGCGGTTGTAGCCTATCAGCAACTTATTTAGACCATTACAATTTTCTGCATTATACACGGTCAAACTTTAGATCATCATCAGATAGACTAAAAATTCTGTTAGTGACTTTGACAGAAAATGTAAAAATCTATATTTAGTAAGGAGCAAACAAACCATCCTGGCACAATTAGACTTCGCAGCTGCTTTTCATGTCTTAGATTACAATTTGCTACTGTTGAGTGAGCTAAGAATATTGGGTATTGTTTTAAACTGGTTCCATGAATATTTATTGAATAGATCATAGAGGGTCAAGATAGGTACCCCTGTTTCTTCTTCTTGGTGCTCTTCATGTGATGTTCCTCCTGGTTCACCACTGTCCCCACCCCCCACTCCCCCTTTTTTTTTTTAAATTTTGTCCTTGGGGCTGGTTTTATTCTTATGTAGATATTTGATTACTTTTCCCAGCTCTAGAAATCTTTGAGATGACTTGCTCCTAGTTGTGCTCTGGCTTTGCCTTGGTTAACGATTGGATTGTTGATCATAGAATGAAACTGAATGTGAAAAAAATGAAATTATTGTGGCTTATTCATTCTATGGATTGTAAACCTCCTGCTTGTGTTCCTTTCTTAGGCAATTCTGACACCTATATAAAATGATTAGGAGTAGTGCTAGATTCTACTTTAACCATGGAGGGGGCAAGTCAAAGATGTTTTGTGCATAGTTTTTTTTTATATAAGTTGAGGCAGTTAAGATATGATCAATCTTTGATGAGGAACAATTTAAATTATTTCTCCAAGCATTCATTTTATCACATTTAGCGGGTGTCATTTTGGAGACTGTGCTGGTGGGGCAGGAGCAACTGGTGATCATTCTTGCTCTAGGACAACTGGACCATCAAGTACAGGGCCTAACCTCTCGATGATGGAAGGGGGCCCTTAGGAGGGTAGGAGTGTGATGAGTGGCCTAGTGGTTAGGGTGGTGGACTTTGGTCCTGAGGAACTGAGTTCGATTCCCGGCACAGGCAGCTCCTTGTGAACTCTGGGCAAGTCACTTAACCCTCCACTGCCTGCCGCATAGAGCCTGCCATGAGTGGGAAAGCGCGGGGTACAAATGTAACAAAAAAAAATGAGGGGGGTGGGGGTTGTGATCAGAAATATGGTCCCTTAATCTCTGGCCCAATTGATGCCTGATGCTCTCAGGCCCCTGAAATATTGCAGCTTGTGAGGTGGCTTGCAGCCAAGTTATTAATTTGTGTTATGATTGGGGTCTGAACCCCTCTCAAACTTACCTCTTTCCTGGGGGTCAGCTTCTTAGCTGGCTTCTGTTTCTTTTCTCTGTCCTTTCTGAGCTGGCTCTGTCTCTCTGTGCTGGCAGCTTCCAGCAGCATGGCTCTAATTGTTTCACTATACTGCACCTGTGTGTGTATTGCCTGAGTTGCTCTAACTCTCTTTGGGTGTACTGGCTTCAAGTGTTTCACGGTTTTGCATTGGTGTGGGTTGGGCCTCTCTGGGTCAGTGTGCTTTTGCCTAGGTCTAGGGAGTGTGACATCATCAGGGAGGGCCTTGATAAGGAAGTGGTGGTGTTTCCTTCAGAGCCTTTTGCAACAGTGGTGTTTGCTGTAGGTAGGGTGGTGCAGTGTGCACTTCTGACGTTGTGTCTAGTTTCCCTGCTTGCTTTTGCTAAGGGCCAGGTTAGTGTTAGTGCAGTGTGCACTGGTGTCTATGTGTTTAGCTTTCCTGCTTTTCCCTTTGGTTCCCCTGCTTTTCCCTCTTGGTTTTGGTAGCATTGCTATGTGTAGGGCTTTAGAAGCTCTGTTGCTGATAGAAGTACTTCAGGGTTTGGTGTTGTTAGGAACACTGCAGAGTTTGCTGTTAGAAGTACTTCTGGTGTTTGTGCTATTAGGAGCATTGCAGTCTTTGCTGTTGGTGTTTGGTGATTTAGAATCACGTTTGGCTTATGTGTTAGCTTCCCTGCTTTTTCCTTGTGGCTCCCCTGTCTTCCCTTTTAGTGCTAGGAGCTCTTCTGGTTGCTTGCCAGAGTAGTGCTTAGGAAGCACCTTGTTAGTTGTATCTAGCTTGCTAGAGCAGTGCTTAGGTAGCTAGTTAGTTCTGTGTTTAGCTTATTAGTGTAAAGCTCTGCTTGTAGCTTGGTGCTTAGTAGCACCTGTGTTAGCTTTGTATTTAGTTCCCTGCTCTGTTAGTTTAGGGCTTAGGAAGTCCCTTTCTTGAGCAGGGATTAGGAGCTCCTGTTTTAGTATAGGGCTTAGGAAGTCCTTTTGTCAGTTTACTGTTAGGAACACTCCTGCTGGTTTAGGGCTTGGGAGCACGTAGATCAGTTTAGGGTTAGGAGCACTTCTGTTTCCAGTCCTGGTCCCTATGTCACCCGGTATCCAGTAAGTCCTGTCGGCTACTCGAACCCAGAAGCTCAACTCCTGGGGGGCTTAGTAGCTAAGCACAGGTGAAGCTGTGCAGACCAGTCCAGTGTGTTCCGGTCCGGTGTGTGTTCCAGTCTGGTGTGCTCCAGTCCAGTGTGTTCCGGTCCGGTGTGTGTTCCAGTCCTGTGTCCTCCAGTCCGGGGGATTCTAGTCCATGTGTTCCGGTTCGCTGGGCAGTGCTTACAGTCCCTGCCGGTGTGCTTACCCAGTGTTGGTTGGTGGGTTTTGCCTGCTGCTGTCGCTCCTCGGCAGCAGCCCAAGGGCTCACATTTGCTCCAGAGCCCGGCCCCGCAGGCTCTGAACCTGAGAACCAGACAATTTGCTACGGGAGTCAGGAACCTGCAGTACTGATATACTGCAGGTTGCCTACTGCTGTGGTAAATCAAAGTACTGTAAAGCATGCCTTTACCACACATTGATAACTTTCTCCCTTAGACTATTGCATCATTCTTTATTTAGGGATTTCTGCTAAACTATGTATAAAATTACAATTACTTTAAAAAACGCAGTAAAATTAATAGAGTTTAATAGATCAGAGCCTCGTTGTTTTGCACGCCTCATTGTCTGCCAATTCATGAAAGGGTCTTTAAAATTCTACAGGACCAAGTTCTGAATATATAACATCAAAAGTATATCATTTAGAACATAACAGAAGACTGTTCAACTGATTTTTGTACTTTAGCTTTTCCTTTAGTGAAATTCTCCAAATGACTGTTAGTATGACTGCTTCATATATGGCATTTTGTAAGGTGCTTAACAATTCTTCTAAGTGCTGTTTTAGAGTTCTTGATTATTTGTGTTCATGCATTATTGTGCATTGTTTTTGTTTTATTTTTAATAATAGATTATAACATTTTGTTTTGCCGGGGAAAATGGTAGAAGCTATTATTAAAAACAAAATTTTAGAGCACGGCTTTTGTGGGGGGAAATCTTGCCTGACCAATTTACTTCAATTCTTTGAAGGAGTAAACAAACATGTGGACAAAGGGGAGCCAGTTGATATTGTGTATCTGGATTTTCAAAAGGCGTTTGACAAGGTACCTCATGAAAGGCTACAGAGGAAATTGGAGGGTCATGGGATAGGAGGAAAAGTCCTATTGTGGATTAAAAACTGGTTGAAGGATAGGAAACAGAGAGTGGGGTTAAATGGGCAGTATTCACAATGGAGAAGGGTAGTTAGTGGGGTTCCTCAGGGGTCTGTGCTAGGACCGCTGCTTTTTAATATATTTATAAATGATTTAGAGATGGGAGTAACTAGCGAGGTAATTAAATTTGCTGATGACACGAAGTTATTCAAAGTCGTTAACTCGCGACAGGATTGTGAAAAATTACAGAAGGACCTTATGAGACTGGGAGACTGGGCGGCTAAATGGCAGATGACGTTTAATGTGAGCAAGTGCAAGGTGATGCATGTGGGGAAAAAAGAACCCGAATTATAGCTACGTCATGCAAGGTTCCACGTTAGGAGTTACAGACCAAGAAAGGGATCTGGGTGTCGTTGTCGATAATACACTGAAACCTTCTGCTCAGTGTGCTTCTGCGGCTTGGAAAGCGAATAGAATGTTGGGTATTATTAGGAAAGGTATGGAAAACAGGTGTGAGGATGTTATAATGCCGTTATATCGCTCCATGGTGCGACCGCACTTTGAGTATTGTGTTCAATTCTGGTCGCCGCATCTCAAGAAAGATATAGTGGAATTGGAAAAGGTGCAGCGAAGGGTGACTAAAATGATAGCGGGGATGGGACGACTTCCCTATGAAGAAAGACTAAGAAGGGTAGGGCTTTTCAGCTTGGAGAAGAGACGGCTGAGGGGAGACATGATAGAGGTATATAAAATAATGAGTGGAGTGGAACAGGTGGATGTGAAGCATCTGTTCACGCTTTCCAAAAATACTAGGACTAGGGGGCATGCGATGAAACTACAGTGTAGTAAATTTAAAACAAATCAGAGAAAATTTTTCTTCACCCAACACATAATTAAACTCTGTAATTCGTTGCTGGAGAACGTGGTGAAGGCGGTTAGCTTGGCAGAGTTTAAAAAGGGGTTAGACGGTTTCCTAAAGGACAAATCCATAAACCGCTACTAAATGGACTTGGGAAAAATCCACAATTCCAGGAATAACATGTATAGAATGTTTGTACGTTTGGGAAGCTTGCCAGGTGCCCTTGACCTGGATTGGCCGCTGTCGTGGACAGGATGCTGGGCTCGATGGACCCTTGGTCTTTTCCCAGTGTGGCATTACTTATGTACTTATATTAGTCTTAACTCTTAACCTATCTTTGTATATTGACTTATATTATTTTAAATTTATACTTGCATATTGCAATATGATGTATTTTATACCAGTTTCATTTTTGATTTATTCTTGTGAACTAGCATATCATATAAGTTTGAGAATTATTTTATTGTTTTTATTACTGTATTTGGCTATGTTCAAAGTGGATAACGAAGAAAATAGCCAAATACAGTAATAAAAACAATAAAATAATTCTCAAACTTATATGATATGCTAGTTCACAAGAATAAATCAAAAATGAAACTGGTATAAAATACATCATATTGCAATATGCAAGTATAAATTTAAAATAATATAAGTCAATATACAAAGATAGGTTAAGAGTTAAGACTAATATAAGTACATAAGTAATGCCACACTGGGAAAAGACCAAGGGTCCATCGAGCCCAGCATCCTGTCCACGACAGGATGAAGGGTATGTGTTGGTGAAAAAGATAAAGGGAGGGTAGATGAAAAAGTTTGGTTTGAGAGAAATGAAGAAAACCATTGACAGACTGTTTCTGATATGACTATATCAGTGAGACTGCATAATAAAAGATTGTGAGCCACAAGGTCAAATGCAGATCTAAAGATAATACAAGGGCTGGTTGTAAAAGTACAGAAACAAATTCACCTAAGCACAGTACATACAAATTACATTGCAAGATAAGGAATCATCAGAGGCAAAATAAACATGAAAAGCAATATGAGCCAAGTGTAACAAAAATCTTATAACCCCATTCAAACATTCCCCCTCCCCAATGTCACGTGCATAATGAGCTCATCTAGAAGGATTTATGAATTGTTCATGCATTGAGAAGCCTACTATGTGCAGTCTGGGTAAGTTAGTTCCATAAAGGCTCCCAAGTGCAGCAAAACTGTTTCCCTGGTGGCTTGTCTATGTCCAAGAGTTCCCGATGTTCCAAGGATACTTGTGTTATCATCAGTGATCGCCATACAGATCTTGGATATTAAAATGCGTTTTTGGAAGTCTGATGCAATGTTGCGACTGGATCATTACTGCGGCTTAGATGGAGTATCAGAGCCAGTCATCTGTTCCATCCTGGTAATTATCAGCCGAGGATAAGTTCTCTCGTCATTCACCAGACCTTCATTACTGATATGTACCATTTTCTGTGATCCATTAAGCCCAGACTGTTCAACTGTCCTGCATATCCTAAATCTCAGTATTAGGAATGCCAAAAGATCATCCCGCAAATTCCTTGATCTACACTTCCCCAGTTGCAAGGGAATGAAATACAAATGAATGCATGTGTCAAACTTCACCTACTTGAGCACACAGTTATGGAATGCACTGCCGAGCAACTTGAAATCGATATACGAAATAGTGAACTTCCGCGCACTGCTGAAGACCCATCTCTTTGAAAGAGCATACCAAAAAGATCAACCCAAGTGAATATGCACAACTCGCCTATTTAATTTTAGAACTGTCTCCTAAAATCTGCTTGTATACTACTACTTCGCTTTTCTTATCATGCTGTCCAAGAACATGCAATACTAAATGTTTATTACTAACATTCTTCCACTACTCATGATGTATTGTAAGCCACTTTGAGCCTGCAAAGAGGTGAGATAAGGTGGGAAACAAATGCAACAAATAAATAAATAAATAAATAAATAAATAAATGAATGAATAAGAACCTGACCCAACCTAGAAGTCTACATTCAGGCAGAAACATCTCTCAGGACAGCATAAGGAGCTAAGAGTGTGCCCATGAGGGGCTGAAAGGGGGCACAGGCAAAGTTACAGAGATGAGAGCAGTTCTGGAGAAAGTCCTAGCAAGATTACTTCAGGAGGAGTAGAAAAGAAGACCCAAAGGAGGGATGGGGCTGTAAGATATCTGCTGAGATGTAGAGAGACCAAAGTGACACAGCAGATAGAGAAAGGGGTCCAACTGCTTCTGCTATAAGGCAGCAATGAGTGGAGAGAGTCACCAACACTACTGCCTTCTATGGCAGTCAGGGTGGCAGAGATCTGCCATTGTGTGGTCTTGGAAATTTCTGATCCATTGCTAGAATCCCTAGAAAAAAAAAGATTTTTTAACCCTGATGGGCACTTCCCAAGGACCTAAATTGGCCACTGTCAGAAAAGAATGCTGGGTTTGATCAATCATGATCAGATCTAGCATGGCATATCCCTATGTTTTTATTTTACAAAATGTATGTAATCAGTTGTGTTTCAACAGGGCCTTTGCACGTGCCACTTCCTTTGTCCCTCTACACCATTCCATCCATTTCCTTAAAATAGCTATTATTCCTTCTTTCCTAGCTTTCATCAAGAAACCACCATGCAAGGCCTCTCTTCTTATTCCATCTCACCTGGTTTTCCCTCTTTGTATCCACATTCCCTTAGTGATACAGACTATGGGCCTGGAGAACAGGTTGATGCTCTTGTAAGAGCTCCTTCAGTTCAACTCTCTGGCTAACCTGACTTGTTGATTGGAGGGCTGACCCAAGGGTATCTGACACCAAGGGGTGGTTCAAAGCCCTCTCCTGCCATTCCAGCATCTCTCCTTTCCTCCCCCCCCCCCCCAAGATATCTGGTAACTTTCTCCTTTTCTCCCTCTACTTCCTTGAGGTGCCTATCTCCCTCCTTCCTCAGTTGCTCAGCATCCCCCTTTCCCTCCTCCCTCCCCTCCCCCTGAGGTACCCAGCATCTCCTGTTCCTTTATCCTTCCTCTCCCTCAAGGTTTTCAGAACATCTCCTCTTCTTCCCTCCTCCCCAGAGGTGGCACCAGCAGGGTAGTCAGTAAGTGTAAAGAAAGATTCAGCTTTGCTGGCGCATAGCCTTGAGCATCTTCACATGCTCAAGGCCTGCCAGGTCCTGCACCCTCCAAAACAGCAGAAGCAGGACCTGGCAGGCCTTGAGCATCTATGTATGCTTAATGCTCACAGCATTGAGTCTTTTGTAGACTTGCTGACTACTGCCATTCCAAATTGTGCCATCATAGAAGGATGTCTAATCCACCTAATGATCTGGCTGGCCCTGGTTGGCTGTGATCATTAGCCCAAGGAATAGGAGATTAAACACAGCACTAATTATTAGCCCATTTGGATATCTTGCAAGATAAAATGCCCAATTTTGTATAGGACATTAGGTAGGAATTGGTAGTGTCAGGGTGTGATATTCACAATTCCCCTAGTATCTTACAAAAGACTCTGCTGAATGTAGAGCCTTTTGTAAAATCTGAATAAAGATGAACAGGGAAGCACATGTATTTTCCAATATGTACAGCTAGGACATCTGTATTAAAAATCTAAACATGTATCAAAAGAGCAGCATCACTTGGGGCTTTACATGTGAAAGTGCTGCCATCTAAATGCATAGGAGCTGATCTCACAACACACATGTTTATTTGCTGACAGTTATTTATGAATGTGCTGGATTTTTCAAAGCTTACATGTAGAAGAGGAGCCAATTAAATAGTAGAGTGAAATAAAATTCTTTTAAATGAATTTTTGAGTTGTGTTAGACACAATGGAAATTACCACAATTGGCCCCTGAATCACTGGTCCAAGCAATCAGGTAGCTGGCACTTGTGTGTTCAAAAAAAGCTGGCATGGAAATTTTGTAAACTATACGTGCATTCCCATTGTAAAATGAGAACTACATGTATAGTTTTTCAGCCTTCCAAGGCCATGCCCCCTTGAAATCTCTGAATCCTTGTGCATTTGCATGTGTAAATAGTGGCTTTTTGAATTCACCATGCTCATTTACACGTCTCAATTTCCATGTGGAAATGGTGCTATTTCCATGTATAGATGCTTCTAAAATGATCTCCACCATTGTTTACCTTGGGCCCAATATTCAAAATGATTATTTATTATGATTTATTTACCGCCTTTTTGAAGGAATTCACTCAAGGCGGTGTACTGTTAGAGTAAATCAAACATGAGCATTAGGCAATTACAGCAGTAAAAAATATTCAAATAGCAATACAAAGTATGGCATAGTATACTACTTACAATGTCAACACAATACGTAATAGAACATTTTAATTGATAGTGAGGAGTAAAGCAAAGATGTAACATATAGATAGGTAAGAGAGTAAGAAGAGTTAGAAAGTAAGGTGACTAATTTAAAGGAAGTTGCACGTGAGATCAGAGAGATGGTTAAATATTATCTCAGCTAGGGTAGGAGTGGATAAACATGTCCTGCTGCAGTATGTGCAGCCCGAGTCACTGCTTGTGTGTGTGAGTGAGACTAACAAGTTAATTACTTCTTCCATTAAAGGCCTGGTTGAAGAGTCAAGCTTTCACCTGCTTCCTGAAGTAGAGATAGTCTTGTGTTAAGCAGAGCCTTTCAAGCAGTGCATTCCAGAGTGTGGGGGCTACTCCGGAGAAGGCTCGCTTGCAGGTATCACGTAATGTCTTTTGGAGAGGGTGTGATTAGTGATAATCCTTGAAAGGACCTTAGTGTCCTTGGCGGTGTGTAAAGGATCATCCTATTCTTCAGGTACTCAGGGCCATTTCCTTTAAGGGCCTTGAAGATCAGACATAGAGTTTTAAATTTAGCCCTGGCTCCTGGCCATTTAACTAACCTGTCAGGGGCTAACCAGGCATTTTCAGCAGGGCTTAATTGGATAGTGCTGCTGAACATGCCTGGTTAGGGCTCAAGCTGAAATTGGCTATTGGGGGTGTTCTAGGGGTGGAGTTGGCACTTAGCCGGTTAAGTGCCAATTTTCAGCATTTAACCAACTATGTCTTCACTGGCTCCATATACCCAGAAATTCAGTGCTGGACATGGCCTGACATAGTTTGACATTGAATTTCCAGGTATAATGCCAGCAGTGATCATTACTGCCAGCTGAATATCGGTTCCCTTGTTTCCAGGTTTCTTCTTTTCCTGTGCTCTCTCTCTTTCTTTTATTCTCCCTAGGCTTTAGATTTTATTTTAATTTTTTGTTTTCTTGAAGGTTTTTGAGGCTGCTGGGCTTGTGGAACTGCAGATTAAGCTCTTCCAGAATATCAGGGGCACGCTGGCCAATGGACAGTGCTGCGATGGTGAACCAGGCCACACCAACCCACCCTGCCTCCAGGATGAGTGCGACACCTACTTCCGGGTCTGCCTGAAGGAGTACCAGCTGCGGGTGGCCCCTGGAGGCCCATGTATAATGGGCACAGGGGTTACCCCTGTACTAGGAGGCAACGCGTTCTCTATTAAGCACAAGCATGGAGAAGACAACGCAGGCCGCATTCTGATCCTGTTCCAGTATGCATGGCCGGTAAGGAGTCTGATATTGGGGCTGTTCTGCTTTTGGGAGGAAGTTTTTAGAGCAGGAGTGGGCAACCTGCAGTCTGCCATTGAATTTTATGTGGCTCCCAACCATGGAAAGTGTACGCAGAAAACATCATAAACCAGAGTTTAGTGATTTTCAATACTGTATTTCATAAATATTTTCAGAATAACCACTATAGCAGTTTTTCCCCATCATTTTTAGTTAAATTTTTACTTATTATCACAGAAAGTCTATGAAATTCTGTGTATTTCCAGTTCCAACATTACGTAATGTTAAGGCCCACTAGGGATGGTACTGACATTCATGCAGCTCTCTGTGTATAAAGGTTGCCCTCCCCTGCTTTAGAGGGAGTCATGCCTAACATGTCCAGATCTTCAGCCAACTCTGCATTTCAGGAGGCCCAAATTTCAATGTGTTAAGTACTCTCAAAGCAGGTGGCTCTTAGTCTTGGCTCCATTCTGGCTTTGAGTGGGGTAGTTGGAAGGTTAATAGTTTCCATCTATTCCCATCCTAGGTATGGTTTATATATGGGGCAGCTTACTTAGGTGCCTTTTAGATATAACCATCTTCCAATTAACTGGTCATATCACTTTAAAGTATTTACTTGCTAGAACATCTTATTTGGATTGTGGCTCTGTATTGACTGTTGGTAGGATTATGTTTAGTTGGAGGTCCTTAGAGCCAAACAGCTCCCCATTCTACCCTTTGGATCCAATGAATTTTTAAGCCCTTTTCTGAGGACTTCCAATTATTACAGGCAGTGGCTGGGGAGCTACATAAATTAGTGTAATTACATCAGGGGTTTGTCTCCCTCACTACTGATTTATGTAAAGCTTTCCATTAACCGAAGACCCATCTGTGCACCTTTTCACATCCGTTTTCCATTTTGAGATGATTTTCATCGAGTTGTGCAGGGCAGGGCATTTGGTTCATCTGCCTTTTAAAGGCTGTTGACCTAACTTCATTACACAGGGTGTCAGGGCCAGTGAGGGAGAAAGGATTTAACATCCAGTCCTGTGTAAACTAGTAAAGAGATACACATATGGATCTTTTGTCTGTCTCACAGATTCTCCCACACACTCTCTATCTCATGTATGTTTTTAGTCTACTTTCCAAAAGAGAAGGTGGCTTATGAGATTGCTGTATTTGGGTGTGTCCATAACAAATTTTGTTTATGGTTTCCCATTCTCACTACATTTTCAGAAGTCTAAAAGGATGGGCTTATATAGACAGTGAATGCACTCATAGGCACAGTTTGGAGTGGGCTATGGAGGGTGCCCCTCCCCCAAATGTTGCAGGTGTTAATGCTGGTCCCTCTCCCTAGCCAATATGACATTCTTACCCTTTGCCTCTATCCCCCTACCCAGATGAGCAGGCAATTCACACCGAGACAATTTCCACCTAGGACAATCGCCACCCCCGGTCATTTCCCATCCTCCTTAGCCTTTTTTTTTTTTTTACCGACTGTATTGGGGCCCATAAGTCCTGGTGGTGCTTTTCTTTTTTACGGTGTCTGGAACAAGGTTAGAGCAAGATATGGATGTACACAGAGGACGCATAATAACGGAATAACTTTTCGTAGGTAGAATAGTAATCAAACATATAAATGACAAGTGACCGACTCACCCGCAAATGCGCAGTAGAGACTTCCCTCTCTGTCCCGCCCTCGCATCAAGATGTGATGACGTCAGAGGGCGGAACAGAGAGGGAAACGGACGCTGCTGCTGGAGCCTGGAGACGAAGGAACATTGCCAGTGCACCAACCTCCACCCCCCCATCCCCGACGTCGCCGCCGCCACCACCGCTCCCTCCCCCCTCCGTATCGGGCCCCCTGCACTAACATGACAGCGCCTCTCACCTCCATGTGGAAGCGCTGCAGGCAGCAGCAGAGCGATCTGCTGCCTGCAGCGCTTTCACACGGAAGTGAGAGGCGCTCTCATGTCAGTGCAGGGGACCTGGCACTGAGGGGGGAGGGAGCGGCGGCGAGGAGGGTAGCTGGAGATGGCGGGAGGGCAGGGGGGAGAGAGGAGGATTGCTGGACATGGGAAGAGAGCAGGGCAGAGAGGAGGGTTGCTGGACATGGGGGGAGGGCAGGAGGGAGAGCAGGGTGGGGGGGGGCCAAGGGAAAGTGGAGGGTTGCTGGATATGGGGGGAGGGCAGGGGAGAGAGCAGGGTTGGTGGACGGCGGGGGGGGAGGCCAAGGGAAAGAGGAGGGTTGCTGGATATGGGGGGAGGGCACGGGAGAGAGGAGGGTCGGTGGACGGGGTGAGTCCAGGGGAGACAGGAGGGCTGCTGGACATGGGGGGAGGGCAGGGGGGAGAGCAGGGTTGCTGGACATGGATCGATGGAGGTGAGGGGAGGGCAGGGGAGAGAGGAGGGTTGCTGGACATGGGGGTGAGAATTATTACATCTTGCAAAACACAAATCTCACCCGTTTTTACGGGCTTAACGGCTAGTTTGTTATAAATCCTAATCAGTGTGTCATTTGGAGGGGCTGAATTAGGTTGAAACCTAGTTTGGGTGGCATTTCCCTCCCCCACATGAACTGCAGTTTGTATTTATCTATTTATTTACTTATGACATTTAGATCCCAGATTAAACATGAATTAGGTTGAAACCTAGTTTGGGGGATGAGGGCATTGCCTCCCCCCCATCACAAACTGCATGTCTGGAAGGGGAAAGTGATGTGTAAAAGATAATGTTGTGGTTGGGGGGGGGGGGGGGTGAGGGGGTATTGGCTTCCCAAATGATCTGGAAGAGAAAAGGGAGGGAAATTACTTGTTCTAGTGTGTTTTGTATTTTTTTGGGTTATAGGTGGGAATTGTCCTTCCTGGTGTGGTAGGAATTGTCTAGATGGGAATTGTCCAGGTGGGAAATGACCTACAACCAAAAAAACATTATGCGGTCTGGAGCAGCCAGATATGCGGCCCCGGCTGAATATCATCCAGGCCTGCATAACCTCCGGCAGCCTGCCTGCTCTAAATTATCCCCCAATATTCAGTGCTGGTGCCCGGACATGGCCTGGCACTGAATATCGGGGGATAATTTAGCCGTCGACAATCAGCGTTTAAAAAAAACACTGACTGCCACTGGCTGAATATTGGGGGGTATATCTTACAGGCATATATGTATATGCCTGAAAATAGGCACCTTTTGATCTGGGTGGAACTTCTCGTTCCCCTTCCTTTCAGTGCTCAGTGTTGTGTTGATATGGGCTGAGAACCAGGGAAATTGGGTTTGATTTCCAATGTGGCTCCTTGTAACCCTGGGCAAGTCACTTAACTCTCCATTGCCCCAGGTACAAAACTTAGATTGTGACCCCACTAGGGACAGAGAAAGTGCCTGTATACTCTAGCATACCAAGGGCGGGGCAGTGATGGCGGTCCACCCTGGGTACGGGCAGTAAGGGTGCACACGGAGCAGTCGTGCAGCAGTTGACTCCACTGGTTTCCTGTCCCCTCTGACGTTATTTCCTGTTCAGGGACAGGGGAGTGGCAGAGCTGCCAGCTGCATGACTGCTCCATGCACCCCAAGTGGTGAGGATGAAGCACTTCGGAGGAGGGGGAGGTGGGTAATACTCCAAGAGAGGGGGTGATGTGTCGGGGGTGGGGTGGAATGATGTGCCGGGGAGGAGTAGCAGCGACCTGCCCTGGTGGCAGCCAACATAGGTATGGCACTGCCTGTATATAATATGTAAACGACTTTAGTTGTACCACAGAAAGGCAGTATGAGGCCGATATTCAAAGCAATTTAAGTGGGCAGGAGTCTCTCCTGCCCACTTTAATAGCTTCCTGGCGCCTAACCAGGGATATTCAGCGGCACTTAACTGGACAGTGCTGCTGAATATCCCCTGAGACTGCCCAAACAAAAAGTGGGCAGGTCAGGGGCGGTGCTGAGGAGGAGACTCAGGTTATGCAGGTGCCGGCAATATTCAGTGCCAGCACCCACATAGTTAAGGGACTTCATTTAGGACAGCTCAAGAACTGTCCTAAATAAGGTTGCTTAGCTATGCGGGTGCCGGCTCTGAATATCGGGCCAGTAGGGGAAGGCTCTTCATGCACAGGGGGGAGGGAAGGAGGGAAAGAAAGGTACATTGAGACAGGAGGGGGCTCGGGGGCTTTATTTAAAAAAAACAAACAAAAAAAACGGTATCAGGCGAGTTCCTACCAGACAGTTCCCACTCACCAATTCACACTGAGACAATTTCCACCTAGGACAATCCCCCCAAGGACAATGCCTCCCCCCCAGGTCATTTCCCACCCTCCTTAGCCTTTTTTTTTACCCACTGTATTGGGTCCCATAAGTCCTGGTGGTGCTTTTTTTATTTTTAAACGGTGTATGGAACCATAGGCGCCGACTCCGTGGGTGCTGTGGGTGCTCGAGCACCCCCAATATTTCACCCACCGGAAGTTCCCTTCGCCAGCCCAGAATTTTAAAAGTCCCTCCCTCCCTTCCTTCGAATTCTAGGCCCCCTCCCTCTGAATTTTAAAAGTCATCTTACCTCATCGGGGTTACGGCGGCAGCAGCAGTGAAAAGCTTGCAGGCTCGGCGCTTCAGCCTTCCCTTCTCTCAACTCTGGTCCCGCCCTTGCGGAAACAGGAAACGAGGGCGGCCTGGGAGGGGAGGGGAGGCCTGGAACAGGGAGGGAGGGAGAGAGTGAGGGCTTGGAACTCGGACGGAGGTAGGGAGGGAGGGGAGGGGGGCCTGGAAATGAGAGGGAGGGACTGGAACTCGGAGGGAGGAGGGCCTTGAACTCATAGGGAGGAGGAAGAGGAGGGGGAGTTTGGAGGAGGGGGAGGAGAGGGAGGGGGGAATGCACCACCAGTAAAAAAAAAAAAAAAAATTCAGCACCCCCAATAATTTTGAAAAGTTGGCTTCTATGTCTGGAACAAGGTTAGAGCAGGATACGGATGTACACAGAGGACATATAATAACGGAATAACTTTTCATAGGTAGAATAGTAATTTGTTATAAATCGTAATCAGTGTGTCATTTGGAGGGGCTGAATTAGGTTGAAACCTAGTTTGGATATGTGTGGGAGGGCATTCCCCTCCCCCACGTGAACTACAGTATGTATTTATTTATTTATCTATTTATTTACTTATGACATTTAGATCCGAGATTAAACACGAATTAGGTTGAAACCTAGTTGGGGGAGGGGGGGTGAGGGCATTGCCCCCCTCCACAAATGCATGTCTGGAAGGGGAAAAGGATATGTAAAAGATAATGTTGTGAGGGGGGAGGAGGAGGGGGTATTGGCTTCCCAAACGATCTGGAAGAGAAAAGGGACGGAGAGTACTTGTCCTAGTGTGTTTTGTATTTTTTGGGTTATGGGTGGGAATTGTCCTTCCTGGTGTGGTGGGAATTGTCCAGATGGGAATTGGTGGGTGGGAACTGTCCGTTGGGAATTGTCCAGGTGGGAACTGACCTAGAACCAAAAAACTGTTATGTGGTCTGGAGCAGCCAGATATTCAGCTGGGGTTGCATATCTCTTATACGGCCCTAGCTGAATATCATCCAGGACTGCATAACCTCCAACAGCCCGCCTGCCCCAAATTATCCCCCGATATTTAGTGCTGGTGCCTGCACATGGCCTGGCACTGAATATCGAGGGATAATTTAGCTGTTGACGATCAGCGTTTTAAAAAACACTGACTGCTGCCGTCTGAATATTGGGGGGTATATCACATGTATGCATTCATGACACATACCATAGGAGCCAGCTCTGTGGGCACCAGTGGGTGTTGAGCACCCCAAATATTGAGCAAGCTCCATTATTGTGTCCAGGAGGGGGTAATTTGTATTGTGTTTAGCACCCCCAATCATTTTGAAATGTTAGTACCTATGACATACACATGCTGTGGGATACATTTTCAAAGGGTGTAGATACTCAGCTTTTCCTAAATCCACCTCTTTGAAAATTGAATAGAGCAGAGTTCCTAAATGTAAGAGCTTAAGAAGTAGGAAGTTACGGGGAAATAGGTGCTTAGCACTGCTATTTGATCTTTTCCATCTTGGGCTATGCAATTCGGGGTGTTTGTAGTGACATGGTAGCGGGTGGGGACTGGAGATAGCAGATGGCTCCAGGACACTGGGGACAGGCTGAGTCAGTCCTGGCTGCACTGTCTGATTTGTGACTTTCAGTCTCTTACATAAGAAAGATTTATGAGCTCCATCTGTAACAGGATATTCCTTGTCCTCAGCCCTGTCCCTATTCTACTACCATTAAACATTTATATAGCACTCTAAGGTGTACACAGTACTGTACAGACACAGAAAAGAAGGTTCCTGCTCTATCGGCAACAACTTTTCAAAATTATTGAAGGTGTTAAACTCTACTCCTTCCTGGACACAGTAAAGGAGTTTGCTGAAGCACCCACAGAGCTGGCACCTATGTAAGAATACAGTGGGGCTTCATCTTCAGAGCTGTCAACCCAAGAAGAGTTCCCAAAACTGGAAGGTCAGGGAGTAAAAATGTCTCCTGGGCACCAGCAAGAGGCATTGTTACCAGACTGGTGCATACTGGTAAATCATACTGCCTGAAATCCTGCAACCCACTGAATTCAAGATACTTTACTAGACTCTACTAGTGTGCTGAACCAGTGGGATGTAGGATCTGAAGCAGGATGACCAGAAAATTGCATCGGGGATAGGAGCTGGATGTGGTGTATGTGGATTTCAGCAATGCATTTAATACTGTCCTGCATAGGAGGGTCATGAATAAATGGAGCAGCATGGGAGTGAGCCCCAAGGTGACAGGTTGAGTTACAAACCAATGGAATGATAGCTAGCAATGGCTAGAGACAAATGAAATTCATTATAAGGAAAGAATGTAGAAATATGGGTCAGCAAATTGATGCCCCTGAAGAGAAATAATCCTATCAGTGCAATTTTCAAAGCCATTTACTCAGAAAACTTGACTTGTTTGAAAAGGATATTCCTCTGCAAGGCTTTTATTGCTCATGTACTTTAAGCCTAGTTGAAAAAACACATCCCTTAGATGTGAATAAAACAGCACACCTACATTTGATGTTCAGGTGCACACATACAATTATTTCCCTGCTCAGCAGCGCATACAAAGAGCAACTGCTAATTTTCAAAGGGAAAGGGGTGCTGGTGGATGATTGCAGTGTAAGGGGTGTCTACATACATGAATTTTCCCCCTACACGGGTAAACAGGATGCCTATAGCATCAAGGTATAAAGACAGATAAATTGCATCTATTCTATAAATGCACAAGCAGGGCCGCCAAGAGACGGAGCCGGGCCCGAGGCATAAGAACATAAGAGTAGCCATACTGGGTCAGACCAATTGTTCATCTAGCCCAGTATCCTGTTTTCTAAACAGTGGCCAAGCCAGGTCACAAGTACCTGGCAGAAACCCAAATCATGGCAACACTCCATAATACAAATCCCAGGGCAAGCAGTTGTTTCCCATATCTGTTTCAATAGCAGTCTATGGACTTTTCCTCCAGGAATTTCTCCATATCTTTTTTAAACCCATATACACTAACCGCTGTTACCACATCCTCCGGCAAAGAGTTCCAGAGCTTAACTACTCATTGAATGAAAAAATAGTTCCTCCTATTTGTTTTAAAAGTATTTCCATGTAACTTCCGCGAGTGTCCTCTAGTCTTTGTACTTTTGGAACGAGTAAAAAAATCGAATTACTTCTACTCGTTCTACACCACTCAGGATTTTGTAGACCTTAATCATATCTCCCCTCATCCATCTCTTTTCCAAGCTGAAGAGCCCTAACCTCTTTAGCCTTTCTTCATACAAGAGGAGTTCCATCCCCTTTATCATTGTGGTTGCTCTTCTTTGAACCTTTTATAATTCCGCTATATCTTTTTTGAGATACGGCAACCAGAACTGAACTCAATACTCAAGGTGAAAATGCACCATGGAGGAATACAAAGACATTATAGTATTTTCGGTCTTTTCAGCATCCTTTTCCTAAGAATTTCTAGCATCCTGTTTGCTTTTTTTGGCCACCGCCACACACTGAGCAGAAGATTTCAGCGTATTATCTACAACGACACCCAGATCTTTTTCTTGAGTGCTGACCCCCAAGGTGTACCCTAGCTTCAGGTAACTATGATTCGGATTATTCTTTCAAATGTGCATCACCTTGCATTTGTCCACATTAAATTTCATCTGCCAGTTGGATGCCCAGTCTTCCAATTTCCTAAGGTCGTCCCGCAATATTTCACAGTCCACACGTGTTTGAATAGTTTTGTATCATCTGCAAATTTAATCACCTCACTTGTCTTTCCAATTTCCATATCATTTATAAATATGTTAAATAGCATCGGTCCCAGTACAGATCCCTGCAGCACTCCACTGTTCACCTTCCTCCATTGAGAGAAATTACCATTTAACCCTACCCTCTGCTTTTTGTCCAATAACCAATTCCTAATCCACACCAGAACCTTGCCTTCTATCCCATGACTGTTTAATTTTCTCAGGTCTCTCATGAGGAACTTTATCAAAAGCTTTCTGAAAATCTAGATACACTACATCAATCGGCTCACCTTTATCCATACGTTTATTCACACCTTCAAAGAAATGAAGCAAATTGGTGAGGCAAGACTTCCTTAGGCTGAATCCATGCTGACTCTGTCCTATTAAACCATGTTTGTCTACGTGTTCTATAATTGTATTCTTTATAATAGTTTCCACTATTTTGCCTGGCACCAATGTCAGGCTTATCAGTCTATGATTTCCTGGATCACCCCTAGAACCCCTTTTAAAAATTGGTATCACATTGGCCATCCTCCAGTCTTCAGGTACTAAAGACGATTTTAATGACGTGTTACATATTACTAACAGATCAGCAATTTCATGCTTGAGTTCTTTGAGTACCCTTGGATGTTTGCCATCTGGCCAAGGTGATTTATTACTCTTTAATTTGTCAATTTGGCTCAGTACATCTTCCAGGTTCACCGAGATTTCTTTCCGTTCCTCCGCATCATCACCCTTGAAAACTATTTCCAGTATGGGCAGATTTGTTACATCTTGTTCCGTAAAGACAGAAGGAAAGAATTCATTCAGTTTCACCACTATGGCCTTGTCCTCCCTGAGTGCCCCTTTTGCTCCTTCATGATCTAATGGACCCACAGATTCCCTCGCAGACTTTCTGCTTCTGATGTACCTGAAAAAGTTATTACTGTGAGTTTTAGCCTCTGCGGCAAGTTTCTCTACATGTTCTCTTTTAGCTTTCTTTATTAAGTCAGCTTTGCATCTGACTTGCCAGTGCTTATGTTGGTTCTTATTTTCTTCATTAGGGTCCTGTTTCCATTCTTTGAAGGACAGTCTTTTGGTTTTAAGGCCTCTTTCACCTGTAATACCAAATATGTATCTACTAACATTCTTCCACAACTCATGATGTATTGTAAGCCACTTTGAGCCTGCAAAGAGGTGGGATAAGGTGGGATACAAATGCAACAAATAAATAAATAAAATAAATAAATAAATTAACCATTCTGACTGACATTTTCTCTTCTTTCCACCTTTGCAAATACATGGAATGGATCTGGACTGGGCTTCCAAGATGGTATTTTTGAATAACATCCACGCCTGATTTAGTGTCCTAACCTTTGGAGCCGATCCTTTTAGTTTCTTTTTAACCATTTTCCTCATTTTACTATAGTCTCCCTTTCGAAAATTAAATGCAGCTACAGTAGATTTCCTTAGCGGGGTCATCCCAGATAGTAGCTCAAGCTTGATCATGTTATGATTACTGTTTCCCAGGGGACCCAACACTACCACCTCTCACACTATGCCCTGCACAACACCAAGGACCAGATCCAAAATGGCTCCCCCTCTTCTCAGTTCTTGGACCAGCTGCTCCAAGTAGCAGTCATGTATTACATTTAGAAATTTTATCTCCCTGGCACTCCCTGATGTAACATTTATCCAGTCAATATTGGGGTCATTGAAATCTGCCTGAATATCATCATAAAAAGTGTTCTGAGGTCTTTTTTCTCCACTTTTTTTTCATCATAGCCTGCCATAGTTGCCCTCTAACACGTTGTATATAAAGTAGAAAGGTGGGATTTGTTTTGATAGTTTATTCTACTTATTCCGGAAATTTGCAGGGTAATTGAAATCACCCGTTATTATAGTGTTGCCCAGTTTGCCAGCTTTCCTAATGTCTGTAAACATTCCTTCATCCATCTGTTCGTTCTGTCCCGGCGGACGGTAGTACAGTCCTACAAGAATACTCCTTCCCTTCAAACGTGGAATTTCTATCTATAATGATGCCACGCTGCTATTTGTGTCATGTGGAATGTTTATTTTATTTAACTCAATTCCCTCCATATAGCGTAACCCCCCCCTACAATTTGATTGTCTTTATCATTGCGATACAATTTGTACCCTGTTAACAAAGTGTCCCATTGATTGTCCTCTTTCCACCAAGTCTCTGAGATGCCTATTATATCTACCTCATCATTTAGTGCTATATATTGTAACTCTCCCATCTTATTTTTTTTTTTTTTTTTTCATACTTCAATGTAAATTGTAGATGTTTATTCAAAGTGTTGAACCATATAATATTTTTTTTTTTGTTTCAATAATTTTTATTGTTAAACAACAGAATAAACATTACTTCCTTAATTCACAGTAGACATTTGACTATTTCTTCTTTGATACACAATTCTATACTTCTCTCACTTTACACCTTCTCTTTTGTCCATCAACTGTAAATCTATAATTGAACATTGACAAACTTTAATTTTTCATTTCCCCCCCCCCACCCCTACCCCTCCCCCCCCCACCCCCCCATCAAACGCCTATTACTAACTCACTTGGGTCATTGCTCTAATATGTGTCCAGAGTTCATCTTGCCTGTTATAAATTCCCAACCGTTTATCAGTTAATTTCTCCATCTCCTCAATTAGAGAAAGTTTTAGAGTCCAGTCTTGCTCTGTTGGTGCCGCTTGCTGTTTCCACAACCGAGCAATGACACTCTTTGCAGCTGTCAAGCACATCCTCTTCAAACGTCTTTGCCATTTGACTCCTCGTCTGTTCCCCAGGCCCAGCAGGCACCATTGAGGCTCACACAAAAAGTTTTTGCCTGTATGGGCAGTTATCTTTGCCGTTATAGATTGCCAATACATTTGTAATTTCCCACAGGACCACCAGATATGCAAGAAAGTTCCCACATCTGTTGAACATCTCCAACAATACTGGGAGGCCCCTGGAAACATCATATGTAGTCTATATGGGGTAAAATACCATCTCGAGAGTACCTTGAAGGCATTTTCTTTCAATAACACGCATGTTGACTCCCATCTTATTTTTTAGGCTTCTAGTATTTGTATACAGGCACTTCAAATTGTGTTTTTTTTCCTTTGATCGACAAGCTGCTTAGAAGTTGAAGGGGATAACGTGCATCCTTTATCCTGCTCTCTCATTAAGCACACCTGGCTTACTTTCAGCGTTGTTGAAACCTCTCTATTGGGATTCCCTAAATATCCTGTCTCAATAGTATCCTTCAAGGATACTCTACACTGAACCATGCGCTCCTGGGTGACTGTCACCACCCAACACCCCCCCCCCCCCGGGCCCCTGCCCCCTTACCTTCCTGCGTCTGCTCCTCCCTCAGTCTGTCACTTTCCTACTCCTGTGTGCCGGGACACGGGTTATCATGTTAACTCAATTACCCAGGCAGTGGCGTAGCAAGGGTGGGGCAGTGGGGGTGGTCCGCCCTGGGTGTCAACGGGTGGGGGGGGTGCTCTGCTGGCGAGTCCCTACCAGCTCCATCCACCCGGAGCTATGTGGTGCGGCGCCTCGCGTCTGCGCTGCTGTAAGAGAAGAAAATCGCCTCGTCGGCCCTTCCCACACTCTGTCCCGCCCTCGAGAAAATAGGACGTTACATCAGAGGGCGGGATGGGACACAGTGAGGGAAGGGCCGACCAGGCGATTTTCTTCTTTTACAGCAGCGCAGAGTCGCACGAGGCGCCGGGTGGATGGAGCTGGTAGACAGGTGGGGACTGGGTCAGGGGGGGTGCCGTGTCGCCATGTCCCGCCGGGGGGTGCCGTGTTGCCCTGCAGCCGGGGGGGGGGGGGGTGCGTGCAGCCACAGAACGCCACTGCACCCAGGTCCTGACACACAGGAGTAAGAGAGAGACAGACCAAGGGAACAGAACATTCTGGCACCGGGCCCCCCTTGGAGACCAGGCCTGGAGAATCTAGGTCCCCCTGCCCTCCCTCTTGGCAGCCCTGGGCACAAGTGTACCTGTATGTCTTGTAAAATAACTAAATGGCCTCCCTGAAATCTCCCGCAGAAAAAGCAGGAGAAAAAACTGGTGTGTATGTACAGTGGTGGAAATAAGTATTTGATCCCTTGCTGAATTTGTAAGTTTGCCCACTGACAAAGACATGAGCAGCCCATAATTGAAGGGTAGGTTATTGGTAACAGTGAGAGATAGCACATCACAAATTAAATCCGGAAAATCACATTGTGGAAAGTATATGAATTTATTTGCATTCTGCAGAGGGAAATAAGTATTTGATCCCCCACCAACCAGTAAGAGATCTGGCCCCTACAGACCAGGTAGATGCTCCAAATCAACTCGTTACCTGCATGACAGACAGCTGTCGGCAATGGTCACCTGTATGAAAGACACCTGTCCACAGACTCAGTGAATCAGTCAGACTCTAACCTCTACAAAATGGCCAAGAGCAAGGAGCTGTCTAAGGATGTCAGGGACAAGATCATACACCTGCACAAGGCTGGAATGGGCTACAAAACCATCAGTAAGACGCTGGGCGAGAAGGAGACAACTGTTGGTGCCATAGTAAGAAAATGGAAGAAGTACAAAATGACTGTCAATCGACAAAGATCTGGGGCTCCACGCAAAATCTCACCTCGTGGGGTATCCTTGATCATGAGGAAGGTTAGAAATCAGCCTACAACTACAAGGGGGGAACTTGTCAATGATCTCAAGGCAGCTGGGACCACTGTCACCACGAAAACCATTGGTAACACATTACGACATAACGGATTGCAATCCTGCAGTGCCCGCAAGGTCCCCCTGCTCCGGAAGGCACATGTGACGGCCCGTCTGAAGTTTGCCAGTGAACACCTGGATGATGCCGAGAGTGATTGGGAGAAGGTGCTGTGGTCAGATGAGACAAAAATTGAGCTCTTTGGCATGAACTCAACTCGCCGTGTTTGGAGGAAGAGAAATGCTGCCTATGACCCAAAGAACACCGTCCCCACTGTCAAGCATGGAGGTGGAAATGTTATGTTTTGGGGGTGTTTCTCTGCTAAGGGCACAGGACTACTTCACCACATCAATGGGAGAATGGATGGGGCCATGTACCGTACAATTCTGAGTGACAACCTCCTTCCCTCCGCCAGGGCCTTAAAAATGGGTCGTGGCTGGGTCTTCCAGCACGACAATGACCCAAAACATATAGCCAAGGCAACAAAGGAGTGGCTCAGGAAGAAGCACATTAGGGTCATGGAGTGGCCTAGCCAGTCACCAGACCTTAATCCCATTGAAAACTATGGAGGGAGCTGAAGCTGCGAGTTGCCAAGCGACAGCCCAGAACTCTTAATGATTTAGAGATGATCTGCAAAGAGGAGTGGACCAAAATTCCTCCTGACATGTGTGCAAACCTCATCATCAACTACAGAAGACGTCTGACCGCTGTGCTTGCCAACAAGGGTTTTGCCACCAAGTATTAGGTCTTGTTTGCCAGAGGGATTAAATACTTATTTCCCTCTGCAGAATGCAAATAAATTCATATACTTTCCACAATGTGATTTTCCGGATTTAATTTGTGATGTGCTATCTCTCACTGTTACCAATAACCTACCCTTCAATTATGGGCTGCTCATGTCTTTGTCAGTGGGCAAACTTACAAAATCAGCAAGGGATCAAATACTTATTTCCACCACTGTATGCCAGTAGAAACTGGCTCTACTGCTTATACTTTATAACACGTACACATATTTTATAACATGTACACGTAAGTGCTGATCCCATTCCTGCTCTGCCAACTCTTTGTCCCAAGAAATATCACATAAAAGGGACGCTGTGGGTACTGAGTAGTTACACATGTTCTAGGCATTTTATAAGCCCGTCTTTGACACAGAAAATGCTGTTCTACAGGGCGAGGCAAAAAAAAAAGTAACCCCCTACAGTTTTTGCGGTTTTCTCAGCAACTGCTTTGACTTTCAGTGGAAATTTTATGTACTTATTTAGTCATCATACTTATATATTACTATTAAACATTTAATTATCTTAACCTATGTTGGTGTTACTGACATTTTAGTGTCATTACCTAGTGATTTACCTGTTAAAAATGTTTGAACTAAAACACAGTCATGCAGACAAATTTTCTTCACAGTGCTGAGCTTCCAGTTCTTGAGATGATACGCAGCCACTATCGCTTTTGCTCTGAAACCTTGTTCACGCAGTGTCTGGATTCTCATTTTGTCCACTACTGACTCCATGCCCATGATTGCTGTTCTGATTTGAAATTAGCTGTAAATTATCATATTATCAAATACAGATTATTCAAATTATTGTTTACAAAAGTCTACATCACTGTGACACCACAAAGCTGATACCAAGTGGGTTTTTATTTTTCAAATAATGGTAATTTTACACTGCAAGCATTTTTGAATGTACGAAAATTGCTGGGTGGTCATGCTAAAAAGTCTGTAACTTCGCCGTGTTTTCACTGATTTCACTCAGCACATAATAGTAGATAGTAACACCAAATAAAGCTGCAAAATTGCATGTTGACATTCCAAGAGGTTGCTGAGAACACAGCAAAAAGACTCTAGGGGGGGGGGGAGGTTACTTTTTTTTGCCTCACCCTGTACATGCTGAAATCATTTATAAAGTTACCCTATTTGGGCTTCAGTTTATAACAAGATGCCTGTGTGAGAACAGAAGTCCATAAAGGAGCCTGTTCTAAG
The DNA here is from genome assembly GCF_901765095.1 of Microcaecilia unicolor. Taxonomy (NCBI): domain Eukaryota; kingdom Metazoa; phylum Chordata; class Amphibia; order Gymnophiona; family Siphonopidae; genus Microcaecilia; species Microcaecilia unicolor. The sequence goes on from NC_044041.1 coordinate 160,378,210, forward strand.
CCTATTTTATAAACACTACATAGCCACCTATGTACCTTCATGAAATAGTCTCCCAGATCTGTCTCCAGTAGCACACAAATGCCGATACCCAAAGTTACACCTGCTATGGAGAAGGTGTAAATGTCTGCAATTCTACCTCCGCTCCGCCCAAACGGCACCCCTGGGCAGGGGTGGCCCAAGGTAATCTGCTACCTGAGGCAGGGATGAAATGGCGTCCCGGTCCCCCAGCATCGCGTCCCCCCTGCCAACTCCTTTTCTACCCCCACCGCCAACTCCTTCCCACCCTCTCAGCCATGGTCTAGCATCTCTCCACCCTCCACCCCTACCTTCTATTTTGTTGCTGTTGTTTTCAAAAGTCAGAGGCAGCACCAATCCCCATATGCATCCCTGCCTCTGGCACCACTGTCTCCTCTGTACTGCAGCCCGCCTCTGAGGAAACAGGAAGTTATGTCAGAGAGATGGGCCACAGTACAGGAGAACGCCGGTGCCGGCAGCAGGGCAGTGTATGGTGATTGCTGCTGCTGTCGACTTTTGAAAACAAAGGAAAGGAGTTAGGCTGTGGAGGGGACTTGAGGAAGGAAGGAGGAAAGATGCCATTCCATAATTAGTGCCACCTGAGGCCCCCACCTCAGTTGGCCTAATAGTAGGGCTGCCACTGCCCCTGGGAATGTCTAAATGTAGTCTGCATAAGTACAGCACACACTTTCCATCTGTGACTTGTGTGTGTGGTCACACAATTTTCTGAAAGCCCTTCACAGACAGGAAAAGCTTTAGAAAATTAGCCCATATAGGGACAGTTCTATAACTGGGCACCCATAAATAGGTTCCCGGAGTGTTCCTGGTAAGAGTCTGTTCTATAAAGGAATATAGGTACCTACTTTCCTTTATCGAATAATGGCAGAACCAGAAATATATGCACCTACAAGGCTTGAGCATTTACACCTGCCATAGAGACCACACGGTCCAGAGGGTGGCTACTAAAATGGTCAGTGGTCTTCATCATAAAACGAACAGGGACAGAATTAAAGATCTCAATATGTATACTTTGGAAGAAAGACGGGACAGGGGAGATATGATAGAGACATTTAAATATGTACGTGGCATAAATGAACAGGAGGCGAATCTCTTTCAGTTGAAAGGGGGCTCTGGAACGAGGAGGCATAGATGAAGGTGAAAGAGGATAGAATCAGAAGTAACCTAAGGAAATATTTGTTCACGGAAAGGGGTGGTGAATTTGTGGAAAGGCTTCCTGGTGGAAGTGATGGAGACGAAAGCAGTATCTGAATTCAAGAGAACTTTGGACAAGTACATAGGGAGAGTAGATGGCATGGATGGGAGTCTGGATAGGCTATATGGTCTTTATCTGTATAAATTTTCTATGGTTCTATGTTTCTATAAGTGCTAAGTGCTGGACATAGGCTCATTAAGCGTGAGTTGTGCACAGACTCTGCCTATGTGTATACCCAGCTGTAAAATACACACTATGTAAGATATACACACGTATTTACAGAATAGCATTTAGGCAGAATTTTGACATTTATGTGCGTATGTACACATATATATGTCATATATTTCACTGCATACTTTATAGAACTGCCCTGTAGATGTGCACACATTAGCAGTCACCAGGAAAAGGATCTTGGAGTGACCGTTGACTCCTCATCTTGAAATCATTGGCTCAGAGTGTGTCAGTGAGCCAACAAGCTAATAGAATGTTAGGAACTATTCAAAATGGATCCAGAATAAAAGAAAGGACCTCAGAATGCCTTGAATATTTCCTCCAATATTCAGCCAGCGGCAGGCAGTGCTTTTGCTGTCCACCGGCAGCGTTAAACTCTGATATTCAATGCTGGGCCATTTCCAGCGACTGGCATTGAATATCCGTTTTCGTTTTTGACAGCTGCAACTTAACCGGTTAAACCGATATCCAGTGCTAACCGATTAAGTGCTTAGCGGTTAAAGATAAGGCCTTCAATTTATGCAGCCTATTTTAACCGCTAAACATAGCCGGTGTTGCACTGAATATCCGCACCTAACCAGTTATGTCGCGGGATATAGCCAGTTAGCGGCTATCCATGGACATTCAGTGGAAGATAACCATGGTGCATGGTGCAAGGTCTGCACCAAAAACCCTATGAGATGAGACCCAGGGATCCAAAGATGTAAACCCAGGAGAAGAGGAGAGATGGGGAAGGGGAAATATGATAGAGACCCTGAAGTGTTTCAAAGTTGTACAAAATCCCCCGGATTCTATATAGTGTGACTTGAGTTGTGTGCACAAATCAGGTCGTATTCTGATTAGCACGTGGAACTTAGTTATCTTAACAAGCCAATCAGCGATGATAATTGCTACTTAAGCAATAATTGACACTAATTGGCAATAATTAGAATCAATGCTCCCTCTAAGACAGGGAGGCAGATGTGTAAGTCATGATGTGTTCTGAGCAGCAGTTGGTTTGGACTGGGCCGAGGCGTGAGTGTGTGTTGTTGGGGGAGGGGGGGAGACCGGGACAGCAAAAATAATACCAAATAATATAAAAAATTGAGAAATTAAATTATTTCTATTCAACTGAAAAGAAAATATAAAATTATACATAAAATATACATATCAAAACAATATTAAAAAGTAACTTAAATAGGAATACAGTGACGTGAAAAATTTTAAATCCCCTCCATTCTGACTTCCTCTATTATTGCAATATATCACTCTGCACTGAATGATTTTTGATCTTTACACAAAATGTAATATTCGACAAAAGGTACCTGAGTAAACACACATAACACATTTCTGTAAGGAACAAAGTTATCCAAACACCTATATCACCCCCATCACATGAAAGAGTTACTTCCCCCTTAAACTTAATAACTGGTTGCACCACCTTTTAGCTGCAATAATTGCAATCAAATGCTTACTATAATTTGATATCAGTCTTTCACATTGCTGTTGAGGAGTCTTAGCCCACTCTTTTGTGCAGAGCTGTTTTAATTCAGACACTTATGGTAGGACCTGAAATAAGCAGTTCATGCATAAAAATCTATAACATCTCTTTTGGGATCAAGTCAGGATTTTTGATTAGGCCAAAACAAAAATAATAGTATAATAAACTTCTGCAAATAAGCTTCTCAAATTCCGAACCTATGTGGCAAACCTTAATGTCAGCACCAATTGTCAAGGCACAAATACCAACTACACCTTTAAAAAAGCAGAACTGAATATATATAGAACACCAATATGCTTCCAATTGGAAAATCCAGATAAGTCAGACCGCTATAGATTACCACACAAACTACATGCTAGCAGAATTGCTCACCTTGGTCACACAGAGAACACAGACCAAGTTATAAGAACATAAGAATAGCCATACTGGGTCAGACCAATGGTCCATTTAACTCATTATCCTTCTTCCAATCCAGGTCACAAGTACCTAGCAGAAACCCAATTAGTAGCAACATTCCATGCTACCAATCCTGGGGCAAGCAGTGACTTCCCCTATGTCCATATCAATAACAGACTAAGGACGTTTCCTCCGGGAAATTGTCCAAACCTTTTTTTAAAACCCAATTACACGGAGATCACGTGATGTGCTGAAGAGAGCGGAGGTGGAATTGCTCTCCTCTCGGGCGGAACCCTCCCTGTCGCCATAAAAACGTCCGTTTCAACCTCAAAATTATAAACTTAAAGCGTACAGATAGCAGGAGTGCATGGACAGCTTTGTTACGCGCCTAGACACGAGGATGCCGCCGAAAAATGTAAAGAAAGAGGCTGAGAGGCCCCGCGCCGCGGAAAGCAAGATGGCGGCGAGCCCGCCGAAAGAGACGCCAGAGCCGATGTTCACAAATCAGCAACTGATACAAATAACAGAGGCGGTAAAATTGGCGCTGGATCCCCAGTTAAAACAGTTGGCCACTCAGTTAACGTCAGTAGAAAATCTACTCGCCGATACGACCAGGCGCACAGGCGAACTAGAACAAAGAGTGTCCGCCATAGAAGACGAAGGAGCCGGAACAACAACACAGCTTCAGGCATTGAGATCCCTGGTGCAAAAGCAATCTCAACAAATAGACGACCTTGAAAATCGCTCGCGACGAGCCAACTTGCGAATAGTAGGCATACCTGAGAATGTATCAGAGCGCCTACTACCTTCAGTGCTAGAAAAGTGGCTGCAAAATGAGTTTGCGTTGTCAGACGGAATGGGTGCCATTTGCCTCGAGCGAGCACACCGAGTGGGGCGGAAAATGGACAATAATCAGAAACCCAGGATGGTGATGGTAAAAGTACACAACTTCGTGCATAAGGTGGAAATTTTAAGAGGTGCCCGACTGAACGAGAAACCTTGGCCTTCGAGGGCTCTCCGGTGAGGATCTACCAAGATTACTCCTACGCACTGCAAGAACGGAGGAGGGCCTACAGCCAGATTTGTACAACATTGGTGGAAGCGAACAAAAAATTCATGCTAATATACCCCGCTACGCTACGAGTCAATCACTAGGGCAAATGGCAAGTGTTCATGACCCCCAAAGAAGCTCAAGAATGGGCGGCAGAGACACTTCAGTCACAGCAAAGCAGAGATAAATAAATAAAGGACTAAAGAGAACAGACTCTGGATTTAAGCAGCAGGCAAAGCAGAGGCCCAGAGCCATCCAAGGAGGTATTGAAAAGGGGCCCACAGATAAAGTAAATGGCGGGGGAGGGGGAAGCCCCACATCATTGATCTCACTATTTCTCTCATATGTTAGGTGGGGGAAACAGAAGGGTTTGTACGGGGATGGGTAAGGAGTTAAGGGAGGGCGGGAGGGAAAGGGTGGGGCAGAAGGGTAGGAAGGGGGGAAGCAAGCAAGCATTGACCATGACACAACACATCTCTAAGAAGTCCCATAACACAACAAGAGAGACCTGGGTAAATAGAACAACTCACAGAGTCTCGGGTGAGGCTGGGCACCTGAGGCAGACATATAAATACTATTTGCCATATAGAGTCCCACAGACAAAAGCACATTAAAACCATCAGATTTGCCTCCTGGAATGTGGGAGGCATAACGACCCCAATAAAAAGGGCAAAAATCTTATCAAATCTAAAGAGACAGAAAGTAGATATCGGATGTCTCCAAGAGACAAGACTTACGCCAGAGGAGCATAACAAACTAAAAAGGCAGTGGGTGGGGGAGGTACACTCAGCATCCTCTGGGGATCGGAAAGGCGGAGTGGCAGTGCTGATAAGAAAAGGGATAGGTACAAAATCTGAATTAGTGAAAGCAGATCCAAAAGGGCGATATATCTTGGTACGGATATGGGTACAACAGAGAAACTTCCTAATTCTGGGAATATATGGACCAAATATTTATGAAGCACAATTTTATCCTAATCTTGTTCAGATGTGCCTCCCATACAGACCTGGGCAGCTCCTGGTAATGGGAGATCTCAACCTAGTGGCAGATCCAAATGCAGACTGTTCAAACCCGAGAGTTGCTTCGAGAGGAGGACCAAGAGCGCATGTACTTAATTCCTTTAAGCGTTCACTCAATTTGGTAGACACTTGGCGTAGTTTACACCCTGGGGAGAGAGACTTTACTCACCTTTCCAGAGCACATGGCACACTTTCCAGAATAGATTACATATTAATAGCCCAGACCGCGTTTCCGTGGGTGCGGGCCGCTGAGATAGGCCCAGAGGAGATATCGGATCACTCCATAATATGGATAGACGTGGAGGTACCAGGGTTCTATCAGCAGGGTAGGAGATGGAGATTCCCAAACTATTTGTCCCAGAATAGTGAATTCCAAGAGCATATCAAAAAGAAATGGGAAGACTATGTTCAGAATAATAGGGAACACATGGATCAGCCTGGTCTGTTCTGGAGTGCAGCTAAAGCCGTACTCAGAGGAGAGATAATAGCCTTTGTACACGCTCACAATAAAAAACAAACAATAGCAATAATGAGACTGGAACAATCCTTAAAAAAAGCAAAAGCCAGATATATCAAACAGCAGACTCAAGAACATAAAGACCAGCTTCGAGCAATGCAAGTGACGCTAAATGCCTTACTTCATGACCGAAGCAAGAGATACCTAGCATACCAGAAATTTAAATTTCGCAGGTTTGGAAACAGACCAGGGACGATGTTAGCAAACTTAGTGTCGGCGTGGGGACCACGCAAACCGATAATAGCCCTCCAAGATGAGACGGGTCTCCTGCAGAATAAGAGCAAAAGGATAGCCGAGATATTGACAAAATTTTTTTCTAGACTGTATAGTTCGCCTGAAGACCCAGAGGAAGGAGAAATACAAAAAATTTTGGAACAGGCAGAGCTCCCGAAATTAACAGACAGTGAGCGAGCAGTCCTAGAAGAACCACTAGAGGCTAGGGAGATACAGGAGGTGGTGAAGTCACTACCACTTGGATCTGCGCCGGGCCCGGATGGGTATACTGGGGACTTTTATAAAATTTTACCACTCTCATTTTACCCTGTCATTAGTGACTACTATGAACAAGTAGTTGGGGAGGGGCAGTTCCCACATCATGCAAACACAGCCTTGATCTCCCTGATCTTAAAACCTGGGAGGCCAGAGGGCCAGGCGGACTCATATAGGCCCATCTCATTACTCAATGTTGACCTAAAAATACTGGCCAGGATACTAGCAAATCGCCTGGCCGGGATTTTGCCCAGGTTGGTGGGGGAGGAGCAGGTGGGATTTGTTAAAACCAGACAGGCAGCCAAAAACGTGCGCAGACTACTATTAGCCATGGCGACTGGTCAGCTGACAAAAACCCCAACATCCATAATTTCACTCGACGCTGAAAAAGCATTTGATCAGGTGGGGTGGACATATTTGTTCCAAGTACTGAGGCATATGGGATTTGGGGGCTGGTATTACAGAGCTATAGAATCCTTGTATGCAAATCCGACTGCTTCGGTGATAGTAAATGGAGTTAAAGCAGAATCATTTGGAATATCCAGAGGCACTAGACAGGGATGTCCCCTATCCCCTGCATTGTTTATCCTATCATTAGAACCCCTACTGAGACTTATAAAGAGAGCAGAGGGAATCCCCGGGGTGAAAGTTGGGGGGGATACTATAAAGGCCCTAGCGTTTGCAGACGACCTGATGATAATATCAACCTGCCCGATGAGCTCATTGGACCAACTGCTGAGCCTAACAAAGGAATTTGGGCAAGTCTCTGGTTTCAAGCTAAATAAAAAAAAGTCTCAAATAATGGATGTATATCCGAGAGGAACTCAGCAGGAGAAGGGAAGCTGCCCCATAGCCAGAGTGGAAGAGAAAATTAAATACCTTGGAACCAACATACCACAAGACCTATCTAAATTATACCAAGAAAATGTCGAGCCCTTGCTTGAGACCACTCGCATAAAACTCCAGTTGTGGGAGAAATATCCGCTGTCCCTTATGGGACGAATTGCTATTTATAACATGATGATAGTGCCAAAGTGGCTCTATAAATTTCAAACCCTTCCACTTTTTCTTAAGAAAGAAGATGAAAAACGCTTGCACCGGTATATACAGCGCTTTCTGTGGAAGGGAAGGAAAGCACGCCTCCCAGTACGGACGTTGCAAATACCAAGAGAATATGGAGGATTGGGATTGCTCAGCATCAGGTATCTTACAATAGCAAGTGGCATGCGACATATTTCTGATTGGTACAGATCAACTACAGACTTTTCAGCAACAAATCTGGAAACAACATTAACTCAGGGAATACATTTCAGTAGCCTGTTGCATGTGGGAGGCGGTCAAGCTCCTAAAGTCCTACAACAATCGCATATAATGCCCACGGCAAGGGCGGTCTGGAAGTGGGTTTGCCGGCACCATCAATTCTCTGGACGAATTACGCCTTTTCAAGCAATTTGCAATAACCCACAATTCCTACCAGGAACTCTACACCGTAGATTTAACCAATGGCAGCAGAGAGGACTGGTATACTTACATCAGGTCTTGACATCAGAGGGGAGAATCAGGCCTTTCGTGGAGCTTCAGGCCCAGTTTAAATTTGATGAAAGAGATAGATTCTACTATTGGCAATTGAGACATTATATAAACAGCTTGCCCTGGGAATGCCTCACGGAAGATGTGCAGGAGGAGATATCCTCAGCCTTTTCATTTAAGGCACAGGGCAGAGTGTCATTGACAATGCATCACAGACATTTAAGAGACATGACAGAGGAAATAGATTATGTAGCTCTGGCCCAGGCGTGGACGGAGGAACTACAAATGACCTTAACGCCTCAAATACTACAGGAATACATTTATTCGACGCAAAAATCATCAAAGATGGTCCAATATTGTGAAATGGAATACAAATTTGCATTAAGAACTTACATTCCACCAAGGAGAGCCTTCCATATGGGCATATCTCCAGATGGAGCATGCCCAAAGTGCGGGACGCAGGGCGCGACACTAGGGCACATGTTCTGGACTTGCTCGAAAATACAAAGATTTTGGACCAGAGTAATACAAATGACATCCAGTATGTGGGGCGCCACATGGAAGAAAGGGCCGCTGTTGCTGTTCGGAAGGCCAAGGATAGTTCAACCAACTACAGCAGGCTTCAAGGGATTTACTTGTAGAGCTGTACTGGCAGCGAAAAAACTTATTCTCACAGAGTGGATTACAAACAAAGAACCGACTCTGCAGAAGTGGCGTGAGTTGTTAATGGATTACATGAAATACGAAAAGAGATTAGCAGATTATAGAGGAGAACGGAGATTCACAGACAAAGACTTTTATAGACTATGGACCCCATTTTGGCAATCAATACCCCCAGGGGGTAGAGGACATATCTTAAATATGTGAGAAATGGTCAATGTTACAATCAAGCAGAATAGTCTTTATTTAAAAGGGACGAGGGTGGGAGATGGGAGGAGGGGAGGGGGGATGGAGATGGGGATAGAGAGGGTGGAAGGGGGGGGTAAGATTTAAAGAGTTAAATTTAAAGTTTGTGACTACGCAGAATATTGTACTAAGGCTGGGAAGGGGTAAATTTCCCTAACCAGACCTGTGTATAACTTAGAGAATAGATTTGCATTGGAGAGAGAGAAGATTTTTGTTAAATGTTTTATTGTAACCATATGCAAAATAATAAACAAATTTTGAAATAAAAAATAAAACCCAATTACACTAACTGCTATTACCACATCCTCTGGCAGTGAATTTCAGAGCTTAACTATTCATTGAGTGAAAACAAATTTCCTCCTAATTGTTTTAAAAGTATTTCCATGTAATTTCATTGAATGTCCCTTGGTCTTCGTACTTTTTGAACAAGTGAAAAATCGATTCACTTTTACCTGGTTCTACACCACTCAGGATTTTATAGACCTCAATCATATCTCCCCTCATCCGTCTCTTTTCCAAGCTAAAGATCCCTAACCTCTTTAGCTTTTCCTCATATGGGAGGAGTTTCATCCTCTTTATAATTTTGATCACTCTTCTTTGAACCTTTTCTAATTCCGCTATATCTTTTTTGAGATTCGGTAACCAACCCTCACTAATTACAGAATAAACCACCAAAAATTACATATTGAAATACTGATCCAAGTTTTCAAATTTCCAAGTTTATTTTCCATTTGCTACCCTGCTCTTCGGGAGCCTTCAAGGTGATTTACAATCTAAGATAACATAAAACAGAGAACAAACCTCTACAGAGACAAAGACAGGACTGGACTAAAAAGGAAAAATGGGAGAAATCCATTAATGATAGTGCAGCGGGAGGACAAAGCAAAATGGAAGGGGAAATTATACAGTTTGGAGCTCCACAGAAAAGGAAAAACTAGTGAAATTTAACCATATGCATCCTTAAATAGATGTGTTTTAACATCTGTCTTAAATTTTGTTAGTGAGGTTTACAATCTCATAGAATGTGGAAGGTCATTCCATAGGCGAGGAGCTTGGACAGAGAAAATAGAATGTCTAATGTGTTCATGCATGAGGACATGATAACTAGGAACTACAAGTTGATTTTGTTGTGCAGACCTGAATGACCTAGGAAGGTAAAATGGGATGATGTGAGATGAGCAGTAGAATGCAGGAGTACAAGGCAGGAGAAAAAGTACAGAGCAAAATGCAAAGATGAAAGAATTGTGCACACACAGACACAACTGAAATTTTTATCATCACTACACATAGAAAATAAAAACATTTTCCTACTACTGTTGTGTAGGCTATTATTGTTTCCTTCCCAATCTCAACTATGCCCTAGCCTGCTCCCCCTCCAATATCCAAACATTTCCCCTTCCATTGCTGCAGTCTTAATAATAAAGTTGAATGTATTTCAAAACAAACAACAAAAACAGTAGGCAGGCAAATCTATAAAGCAGTAATTGTACGTAAATTAAAAATAAATCTGCTTTTTATTAGATTTTCATACATAGTAGGAACATCCAATATTGCCTCTTCCCCTCATTTCCTGGGGCTCCCAAAGCAATTTGTTGTTTTTAATCTAGATATATAAAATTTATAAAACAGGTTTTTGGGTTTTCTTTTCTTTTTTTTTACGTAGGTCATTTGATAAAAAGGTGTGGTCCAACAAAACTAAAATGGAACATTTTAGACTAAATCAGGTGTATCAGGCAAGCAAGCACTACTCATGATTCAGGGCAAAAAGTTCTGTTTTAGTTTTTTTTTGGACTACACATTGTTGTTTTTAATTTAGATATGTAAGACATTTTTTTCAACTTGGTCCTTTACCTCTCCCCCCCCCCCCCCCCCCCATGCACACAAAAAAAACCCTGACATATCTAAATTAAAATAAAGGCAAACACTTTGTTGTTTTTACATTTAATAATTTTTTTTTAAACATGGGATAAGTGGGCTGTAGGTAGACTCTAATAAGGTAAAGTCAACTCAAGGCAGGCAGAGCTACACCAGGCTCACAAAGGCCCAGGTCCTCCAGCAACTTGTCAGTGTCAGCAGTGGGTGGTTGTTCTCTCTGCTTCTCCCAGTACTAGGGCCACATACTACATGGGCAGGCCTGAAAGCTGCAACTCTGTTTTAATAGGTACAGGCAGCCATGTGTCATGTTGTGCACAATGGCGTCTACCAGGAGGCTCGATACCCCCCCCCCCCCACACACACATAAGCAAACCATGCACTGAGAAACTTGGGGAGGAAGAGGGGTTGTGGTCATGGCTGAGGCTCAGTAACAGGCGTGGAGCTTGTAAATGAGGAGCTGCTGGCTGTATTATCTGAACCTAAACATTTACCAAACAGCAGGGATTGTATTCCCCCAGATTTATAGAGTTGCATTTGGGTGAAATATGCTCTGTGCAAAGTACGAAAATAGTATTCCATAAGATCTGCATTAAAGGTGAGCCCTGGAATACCTTTAATATTATTAAGCATTACCTAGTCCCCCAATCCCTGACCAAGATCACGTTTCTATCTCTGCTTAACCTCCTCCATATCCTTAACAGCATGTAGTTTATACAGCACTTTATGAAGCCCTGAAATAGAAACCTGCCTGTCTGAGATATCATTAAAAAAGGCCCTTAATTTGTCTCCAATGCCAAGAACAAGGAGATTCCAGTCTAAGGAGTTCAGATAATGTCATAATTGACGATAGGCAAATCTATTTTCCCAGCGCTCTCCATTATGGAGTTGCATATCTTGAACAGTGATTAATCACCCATCTGCTGTGATAATGTGTTACAGCTTTGTGATCCCCCTAGTTTCCCAGGTCAAAAAGGCCATGTTGTGTAGCCCTGGTGCGAATGCTATATTGCCTCTAATAGTAAGCAGATTAGTTAGAAGGATGTCCCCTCCCCTCAGTTGTCATACCAAGAATTTCCATGACTTTCTCAAAGGACGCAAAAGAACACTGTGACCCATTTTATATAGAAGTTTAGTAAGTGGAATTTATAGGCGTGGAAGAAAATGGTAAGGAGCATAATAAGCCTTTTCCAACTTTACGGTGGTGTAACGGGCTCTACCAAAAAGCCAATCTCTAATATGTCTTAATAAACATGCATTATTATAAAGGTATAAAATAGGGAGACACAATCCATCCTGCATCCAATTGTCCAAAAGAAAAGAGAATTTCAATGTAGGTTTCCGTTTTGCCCAACAGAATTTGGAAATCAAAAAACTGATATATCTCAGGTCTTTTTATAGCAGTTGCAGTGGCAATGTTTGCTGCATATAGAGCCATTTAGGAAATATAATAAGAATCAGACTTATTCTACCCACTAGTGATAATGGCAAGTCACCCCAGCCAGTCAGGTGTCGCTCAGTGATATTAAGCAGCTTTGTCACATTGAGGCAAAATAGTTCCATAGTTGTAACAGATAGTTAAATACCCAAATATTTGGATGAGTAGGGTGCCCACTATAATGGAAAAGTCCCTTCCCAATTCCTTTTCACTGTCAGAAGATGGTAAGGCCTCAGATTTTGGGAGATTCAGCTGAAAGCCAGCATAATACTCATATTTTTAATGTTCCACAAGTATTTCCAATGAGCGTTTAGGGTTGGTAAGGTGCACTAAGATATCATCTGCGAAGGCTACCACTTTAAAATGATGATTCCCGATGCAGACTGAGGGTTGTACACAGATTACACTCTTTTGAGGTGTTATTGGGAACGTGACACTTAGTATAGATTACAGAAGAATGTGACATTAGATAATGTAGTGTCGGGAAAGCAATTGTGTTCCCGTTTATCTGTAGACCCGAATTCATAACGCCCAAATAATAACAAAACTACTCCAAACCCAAGGGTATTATAAAAATAGATTGCTTATTTATTTACAATAGCAGCAAGAACAATGAAAGAGATGAAAGAATAATGACATGGATAGTCTAATCTTTATTCAGGCTGAGGCAAACACACACACACACACACACACACACACACACACACACACACACACACACACACACACACACACACCCCCCCCCCCCCCCCCCCCCCCCCCTAAGAGAGGCTTCAAGTTCAACCTGTGCCTAACCCCAATAGCAATGAAAGCACTTATACAACATGAATGGATACAGCCCAGATGAACAGCAGGTGGCAGGAGTCTTGGCAGTGAGACAAGGTTTTCCTCGGTGGAGCAAGGGCAGCACTTCAGTTCCAATGGAATGCAAGCCACCCTTTTTCCTAGTTTACAGAGAAAAGGCCAACTCCAGCTGATGCTGTGATGTAACTCCTAGCTTGGCATGGACCCCATGTGTTCCTTGAAACACACTTGTTTATTTCAGATAGTTTTGACTTCAGGGGCTGCAATGCTGTCTCACTGGCACCACATTGCAGGACACTTTAACTATGAAAGCAGTGTTTCTGGGGAGCAAATGTGCCACAGAGCCTTGACAACAGGTCTGGGACTTTCCAATACTGATTTAGAGAATCAAAACATTACATCACATGCGTGATAAAACAGAGCCATTCTGACCGTGGAGTGCTTTGTCCCAAAAAACATATTGTTGCATTCTGTTGCGTCAGCCATTATGTAAGCTCATTTACACTGGGGAATTTCCAGTGGTCCTTAGATGGCCTGCAGTCCTTGATGATGTTTTTGCTGACTGCACACACATAGGTCTAGGTCTTAGAAACAGGCCTCAGCAGTGAATGATGAAGTTAGCCAAAGTCTGTATTTTAATACCAGGTTGGTAATGCTGGAAGGTGCCGAGGGTTACAATCCCACATATTTTTGTTATATAGGAGCATACAGTGCTGTATATAGTGCTTCATGCAGGGGCCCTTTGCTCCCACATCCCCCCCCCCTTATTTCAAAGAGGTCCACTCACAACAGGGTTGAACATCTTGAAATACTAGCTAAAATAAACAATAGTGTGCATTTACTCATTCACAAGAAATATTGTGTATGTTGATGCAATAAAGCTAAAAATAATACTATGTTCATACAGCTAGGCTTGAAAAACGAATAGCAGCTAACACTACAACCGAGCTTCAAACAGCAGTTTAAGATAGTAATAGATATACAAGCATAAAAATGTATAATATTTGAACACATGATCATGCAATGAAGCAAAGCACATTAAATTGCATGTGATAATAAGTACATAAGCATTGCCATACTGGGACAGACCGAAGGTCCATCAAGTCCAGCATCCTGTTTCCAACAGTGGCCAAACCAGGTCACAAGTATCTGGCAAGATCCCAAAGCAGTACAATACATTTTATGCTGCTTATCCTAGAAAAAAAGCAGTGGATTTTCCCCAAGTCCATCTTAATAATGGCTTATGAACTTTTCTTTTAGGAAGCTATCCAAACCTTTTTTAAACCCCGCTAAGCTAATTGCTTTTATTATATTCTCTGGCAACGAATTCAGAGTTTAATTACACATTGCGTGAAGAAATATTTTCTCCAATTCATTTTAAAATTACTACTTAGTAACTTCATTGTGTGCCCCCTAGACCTAGTATTTTTGGAAAGCGTAAACAAGCGATTCACATCTACCCATTTCATTACACTCATTATTTTTAGACCTATCTCCCCTCAGCCATCTCTTCTCCAAGTTGAACAGCCCTAGCCGCTTTAGTCTTTCCTCATAGGGAAGTCGTCTCATTACCTTTATCATTTTTGTCGCCCTTCTCTGTACCTTTTCTAATTCCCCTATATCTTTTTTGAGATGAGGTGACCAAAACTGCACACAGTATTTGAGGTACGGTTGCATCATGGAGCAAAACAAAGGCATTATAACATCTTTATTTTTGTTTTCCTGGAATGTATAGAAGAAGAATTTGGGAACTTCTCAGGATTTAAAAGTACAAATCGGAGGCATTGCCCATGGATAGAAATTTGAGTGTGACGTGGGGGAGGCTGTGTTTCCTCTTCAGTGGGTCAATGATCATTTTAAATATTTTGGCATTCAGCTCTCAGCTGACCCCCAAAAACTTTACCAGCATAGCATACCAGAGCTTATACAACTTACCAGACACCGCCTGGAGGCTTGGCGAGCTCTGTCCCTATCGCTTAGTGGGCAAGTTAATCTAATTAAGATGACTATTTTTCCCAAAGTGGCTTTATGTGTTTCAAACCTTGCATATCTTTCTCCTGCACAAGAATCTTAAGGTGATTAATAGACTGTTTATCAAATTTTGTTAGGAAAATAAAAATTTCAAACTGCAAGCAGATAAATTACATGGTCCCAGGAGGGGTTAAGTGACTTGTGGGCTCATTTTCAAAAGAGAAAAACGTCCAAAAAGTGGCAAAAGTATGCATTCGGACGTTTTTCTCACAAAAACGTTCAAATCAGCATTTTCAAAACCTATTTTTAGATGTTTTTCTCTGCAGTCCTTTAGAAGTGCATCCAAATCTCAAGGGGGAGTGCCAGGGGCGTGTTTAAGGTGGAACTTGGGTGTTCCTAAGACTTAGATGTTTTTCAGCCATAATGGAACAAAACAAAACTGTCCAGGACTAAAACTTAGACATTTTGAGCTAGACCTGTTTTTATAACGAAAAAGGTGGGTTTTGGGGGGGCTTAGCAGACAAGGTAAAGGAGCAATGGTGAGATGTGTACCTGGGAGCATTTTACAAAGTCCATTGCAGTGCCCCCTAGGGTGCCCTATTGCTTTCCTGGGATGTCACTTTTCCATTATTCTACCTGATGCCACATGGATTCCCTGGTGGACTGGTCTCGTAATGAACCATAGAATCCATTCAGAAGTTAAAACAGTTGCATATAGAAAGTGTGGTAAAAGTGTCATTGAGGACAGCCTCACACTCCACCAGAGAATCCATGTTGCAGTGAAACAATATACATGCTCTGAGTGTGGTAAAGGCTTTAGGCAGAAGGCAGACCTCACAATACATAAGAAAATCCACAACAGAAATGAACAGAGTGAAACCATTTACATGTTCTGAGTGTGGTAAAAGCTTTGGTTGGAAAGAAAGCCTCACATGGCATCAGAGAAACAAGGATGAAACCATTTACATGCACTGAGGAGGTAAAAGCTTCAGTTGCATTGGGACAGGTAATTAGGGAATGTACACTCTTGCTATGAAGTATGGAAAAATAGCACTCTGGTATTTAGATATATTTAATGAGACCTCCTTTTATCTATAGACCTGAATTCAAAGCCCAAATTTACAGATGATTAATAGACAGAAGGCTCAGATGTTATAAAAAATAGAAAGCTTGGCATCAGGTAGAATAATGGAAACGTGACATCCCAGGAAAGCAATAGGGCACCCTAGGGGGAACTGCAGTGGACTTCGTAAAATGCTCCCAGGTACACATCTCACCATTGCTCCCTTACCTTGTCTGCTAAGCCCCCCCAAAACCCACCCAAAACCCACCACCCCGAACTGTACACCACTTCCATAGCCCTTATGGGTGAAGGGGGCACCTATATGTGGGTACAGTGGGTTTCTGGTGAGTTTTGGAGGGTTCACAGTTTCCTCCACAAGTGTAACAGGAATGATTCTACAACAGTTGAACTTTGTTATCCTCTATGAATGCTTTCCTGTGACTGAAATTTTTCTTATGGTCTGTATCCTAATGGCTTGATTTTGTGCGTTTTGCATTTGGACATTTTTTGTTCGAAAATGGACTGAAAAACAAAACACCCAAATCACAAAACGTTTTTCAAAACAATATTTTTGAAAGAAAAAGATAAACTTTTTTTGTTGTTGAAAATGACCTTCTTTCCTGTTCAGAATGTGGATGTTTTATGTAAAACGTCCAAATTCAGATTTAGACGTCATATCGAAAATGCCCCTCCATGAAATGCACAAGCACATGTCCATGGAAGTCAAATGTCACTTTATGGTAAAATATGGTTGCAAATGAATAATGAACTGCAGTGTTGGAAGTAGTGTTCGATATCATATCAAGTGTCTTTCATGACTTGGGGTGGGTTGTTCTTGGCTGTGGCACAGTCCATGTAAAGTTTGCAACAAATGTAGAACTGATGAAACAAAAACCACTGTAGTCATAGTTAAATATGACATTTAGTGGCACCAAAGTGATGTAGGTGTGCCAGTACAAGACCTTACCCTGACGCAGCTTTGCGAAACATGATTCTTGTTTGGGGTCCTGTTTACCTAATGTTCCCGTTTAAGAAGTGCTGTTTTATGAACTTAATATTAAGATATTTAAGTGGTGCAAGTATGATTTGAAAAAAATTGTATTTATTTATTTATGCATTCTTTTATCCCACTATTATCCAAAAACAAGTTTTAGTTCAAAGTGGCTTACAATTTAAATTTTGGTGGAGTCACAATAGTGTTGTGCAATGTTGAGAGGGCATCTATAGTTCGTGTGGTTATTCATAGAGTTTTTGAAGAGATAGATTTGAAGTGGAAAAGGTAGTGGTAGCCTTCTTGTTCAGCTGTACAGTTTTGGTGATATTTATTTGTATAGTTTTTGAAGAAGTAGATTTGAAAGGAAGGCAATGATATCTTTGTGATTAGCTGTAGAATTTTTTGAAGAGGTAGGTTTTCATTCTTTTCTGAATTGGAGGAGATTTGTGATGCTTCTTACGGTTTTGGTATCAAGTTCCACCATTTGGAACCCAGGTAGCTAACTCCTGCTGTGTAGATAGTTTTGTAGATGGTGTTTTTCAGTTGGGTAGATGTGGAAGTAGGTAGTTTCTATTTTCTGGGCTGGAATTTCTTGAGGATAGTTCAACCATATATTCGGGTGCCATTCTGAATAGTATCTTGAAAATTAGGGTGCTCGCTTTGAGAAATATTCTTGCCTTGACTGGTAGCCAATGTAGTGTTTCAAGCAGTGGGGTTGCTCTTTCATATTTCGATTTATTTGAAAATCAGTCTTGCTGCCGTGTTTTGGACTGTTTGCAGTGATTTTAGTGTGTTTTCCTTGCACCCTAAATATGCTGCATTGCAGTAGTCTAGTTGCAATAGTATCGTTGATTGGATCAATATTCAGAAAGATTGTTTAGGGAAATAGTCTCTTATTCTTCTCAGTTTCCATAGTGTTCTGAAACATGTTGATGTTACTGCTGATATTTGATTGTCTAGTGTTAGGTGTTTGTTGAGAATGATTCCTAGTACTTTAAGTTGTGTTTCGATGTGGTATGTTTGTTGGTTAATTGTGAATTTTTGGTAGGATATGAGGCTGTGTGGCCTGGATAGTACTAAGAATTTGGTTTGTTTTGACACTTGGACATGTATAGAAGCCAATGATGATTTTAGCGACATACTAGGCTGTGTTCCCTGTGTGAAAAGAGTTGCCCCCGAGGCTTCTGTCCTTGTGATTCTACCACATACCAGATTATATACATTAAGAATAAGTAATTGAAGATTAGTGCTGGGTTGTTTGTGCTTGCTGTACTATTAATAACACAATGCCAGTGTAGGAAAAATCTATTCAGGACAAAAGCCTATTAAATTTATTTCCACGAGAATGACAGTGAATGTAATTGGAATATAGTAACTTAAACTATTATAGATTATAATAACGCAAATAAAATGAAAGCAGTACATGATATAATACTTGGTTTAACCTATAAGATATAGATAAAACTGCACTATACTAGGTATATATGTTCTATAATCAGAATATTGTAAGTAAAACCATAAAAATAGTAAGACCTTACCTATCTCTTAGCAACATATCAAATAACCATTATATACTAGCCAAGAATAGAACCCACTATGAATGTATCACTTAAAATATATATAACATTGTTGGTAAAATAACGCACTGCAAAGAAGCAATTACCCCCGGATTCTTTATATTGTGCTGAGATTTCCACATGGAAATTGAAGCATATTCCATAAAAATGCACATAACCTAATTGGTTAACAAGCCAATCAGTGCTGATAATTGCCAATTAACAAGCAATTAATGACACAAATTGACAATTAGAATTTACGTGCAGAACTGTCTAGGCATTTTCTATAATGTACTGTGAGTAAATTCTAAAGTTGCATAGTTGAAAAGGGGGCATAGCTGTGGACGTGGAATGGGCAGGTTGTGGGCATTTCTAAAATTTATAGGTGTGGTTATAGAATACACCTGGTCTGCACCTAATTTAGGCATCGACATTTATACCAGATTTTACTTGGCATAACTGCCTGTGATAAAATTTAGTCTTGTGGGCAGGTGCTTGGCATATCCTATAAACTGCTTGGAAATTTAGGCTTATTCTATAAAGTATGCATTTAACTTTAGAAAAGGTGATTATGACAAAATGAGAAAAACGGTGAAAAGAAGACTGAAAGGAGCAGCTCACAGGGTAAAAAACTTTTATCAGGCGTGGATGCTGTTTAAAAACACCATCCTGGAGGTACAGGACAAATATATTCCGCGTATTAGAAAAAGGGGGAAAAAGACCAAACGTCAGCCGGCATGGCTAAACAGTAAGGTAAAGGAAGTCATTAGAACCAAAAAACAATCCTTCAGAAAGTGGAGAAGAGAACCAACTGAAAGTAACAAGATGAAACATAAGGAATGCCAAGCCAAATGCAAAGCGGAGATAAGGAGGGCAAAAAATGACTTTGAAAAAAAGTTAGCGCTAGAAGTGAAAATATGTAGTAAAAGTTTTTTTAGATACATTAAAAGCAGGAAGCCGGCTAAAGAATTGGTTGGGCCGCTGGACGAAAATGGTGTTAAAGGGGCGATCAGGGAAGACCAAGCCGTAGCGCAGAAATTAAATTAATTCTTTGCTTCGGTCTTCACCGAGGAGAATTTGGGGGGGGGGGGGGGGGGGGGACACCGGTGCCGGAAAGCGTATTTGAAGCAGGCAAGTCGGAGAAACTAAACAAATTCTCTATAAACTTGGAGGATGTAATGGGTCAGTTCTGCAAACTGAAGAGTAGTAAATCACCAGGACCTGATGGTATTCATCCCAGAGTATTAATAGAACTGATAAATGAACTTGTAGAGCTATATATAGTGTCCCCGGATCTTTATGATCTATAGTCGCTTGACAGAGAACATATCTATCTCTTGGGTCCAGTTCTAAAGTTTGAAGTTTGGACACTAAGCCCTTGTGAAACAATATGGCTACTCCTACATTTTTGTGTTGTGCTTCTGCATCGTTTTAGTTTACAATGTTCCACATCTGTCAAGTGGGTCTCCTGCAGAAAGGCAATGTTTGCTCTCTGTTGCTGCAACTGCTGCAAAATCTTCGACCTTTTGAATGGATTGCTAAGGTCTCTGATGTTCCAAGTCACTGTTTTCATGGACAGAAAATAACTAATTTTGGATCACTTAACCAAATATTATAGTGTATATCCCAAGCAGACCATCCCAGCCTCTGGTCCCCTCCATATTCCTGAAATAATGAATCAAGGCCCTCCAAATATCCCAAACCGCTGTATCTAATTAGGTTCCCAGAAACAGTAGTTTGAAACCAAGCAAAGCTTCCATTGCTTCTTGAGTGTCTCTTAAAACCTATAGAGTTATATTCCAGTCTCAAAACCTTCCCTTCCCTAGTTGCCCCTCTCCTCTCCTTCACTTTCCTCACTACCTTCCCCTCCCCTCCCTTATCCCAATAGTAATCCCCAAACATCCCATGATAGGATTGGTCACTGAACAACACCCACCTCCTACTCACCCCTTAAATCCATACCATAGCAGCTACCCAACCTATGTGGATCCTATAATATATATATATAATATATAACTGTGTGGACAAGATCTTAAGCCCTCGAAAGTCTATCTTGCTGGATAAGCTGATGGGAGCTGCATTAAGCAAATTATAAACCACTGTCCCAAGACAATATATTATATCCAGGGGCGTATCTGAGGTTCGGCGGTAGGGGGGGCAGGGGCTAGAGTGAGGGGGCACATTATAACCCCCCCCGGCCGCCGTCCCCCCCCCCACCGCCGTTAACCCTCCCCCACCGCCGTTAACCCTCCTCCGTCTACCGCCAACCCTTTCCCCGCCTACTGCGGTCACCTACCCCCGAGGTCCGCTCCTGCCGGTTTTTTTAAATATTACTTCAGCTGGCGGGGGACCCCAACCCCCGCCAGCCCAGCCGAGGTCTTTAACTTTTTCATCCTCGTGCTGTTAAACCTGCAATGCATCCTTCCATTTGGACGGAGTTTGACGTCGCAGCACGTTGTAAATGGGAGAGAATTCTAAACAGAAGGGGTAAGAAATCAAAAGGCAGATTGGTGTGTTGATTGAAGTCTAGAATGAGCAAGCGTTGGAATGGTCAGTTGATGACTGGTAGAAGAATGCAAAGTATGTAAGGGGGTATAGGGAACTATTAAAGCAAATAAATAAGATGGGATCTATCTGGGAGAAAAGAATCTTATGAGTTAAAGATAAGATCTTGTATTATGTGCAAAATGAGATAGGTAACCAGTGATGTTGTTTAAGAAGTGGTGTTAATATGATCGAAAAGTCATGCCCCTGACAGAAGACATTTTGCAGTATTTTGTACACACTGAAGTTTCTTTAGCAGAATGGAAGAAAGACCACATAAGAAACATTATAGTAATCAAGCTTAGATATTACTAAAGCATGAAGAAGTATGGAGCATACATCTTAATCAAGAAAAGAACAAATAGTACGGATTGATCAGTGTGAACTGAAACAAGAACGGACTACTACTGAGATTTGTGGCAAGAAAGAAAGAATCCAGAATAATACCTAGGTATTTAAGTGAATCAACTACTTGGACAGGAAAGTTATGGATAGAAGGAGTAGCAGATGGCAATGTAGACAACCATTTTAGAAAGGTTAAGGACTAACTGATTTGATGTAAGCCAAAAATCAATGGAGTTAAGACAAGATTGTAAATGCGAAAGATTGGATGATATGAGACTATGGGTAGAAACCACAAGTATGTCACCTGCATATGTAGAACCTCAAACCTGAATTTTGAATAAGGAGAGCCAGTGGGGATAAAAAGATATTAAATAGAGGAGGGGAACCAATAGAACCCTGTGGAACCCTACAAAAGAGAGTCGACTGCATTGTTAGTCTTTAGAGAAGAAGTTTCTTGTCCAGCCTTAAGACAACTGAAAAGTTTGTACACATTTGACATTCTTGTATCAGTTCTCGGAGATATTTAAACAGACTTTGCCATCAGATGAAAAATTGTTAGAATAAGAATAGTTAATTCATGCTTCCTATGGTACTTGTAAATGAGGATAAATTCAATATACACTGTTCACAAGTAAGAATCTCTCAAATATTATTTTCTTAACAGAGGAAAAGACTTCAGATGCTCTGCCTTCACACTATCCAAATGTGTTTTGTGGAATGGCAGATTGCCTCATAGCCCAATCAGACTAGATTTCTGCTGCGAGCTCCTCACAAGTTAAAAAACCTCCGATTGAGTAATGAACTTTGAAATCAACTAAGCTGTATTTTTGCCCAGACTTTTTGATTTAAATAGGGCACTTATCTGGGCTGTAGCTGAGTTGATAGGGTATGCTCGACAGACAGCTTCTGTTTCGCTGCTGCTTCTTAAGGAGCTGAACCCTCGGCTACTGCGTGTGTCCTAAAATAAGAAATAATTATGTATTCTGAGAGAGGACCTGGGAAAATGCTAGCGGGTTATTCTGCTCAAAGAAGACCAAAAAGACCTACCTTATTTTGGAGTCCATCTGATATTTTCTGTGGGACTCTGAATACTTCAAAATGGCACCTGTTTTTAAACAGACGCCAGCAGCGTTTTGCCAATCAAATGGACAGAATTTTTTAAAGGACCCCGTTGGTGGCTCATTGTTCAGCAACACTTCACACTTTTACAGATTTCAAATGTTTAATCATCGATCAGGTAACAAAATCTATAAGAGGTGGGGATCGGGATCGTGCACTTATCCAAACAGAGCAACGTTGGATCTTTAAGTTAAACATCTTAACCCCTATAGGACTCAAGAACCGTATAGAATGGAAAGTTTTTCTGTAATGGGCTCTTTAAGAATCAGGACTTAGCCCAGGTACAAACGACCCTTTAAAAAGTTCTAATTCCAGTCTAAGGAGTTCAGATAACGTCATAATTGACAATAGGCAAATCTATTTTCCTAGCACTCTCCATTATGGAGTTGCAAATATTGAACAGTGATTAATCACCCATCTACCGTGATAATGTGTTACAGCTTTGTGATTCTCCTAGTTTCCCAGGTCAAAAAGGCCATGTTGTCTAGCCCTGGTGTGAACGCTATATTGCCTCTAATAGTAAGTAGATTAGTTATAGAAGGATGTCCCCCCCCCCCCCCCCCCCCCCCCCCCCCCCCCCCCCCCCCCCAGTTGTCATACTAAGAATTTCCATGCCTCTCTCAAAGGATGCAAAAGAACACTGTGACCCATTTTATATGGAAGTTTAGTAAGTGGAATCTATAGGTGTGGTGTAACGGGCACTACCAAAAAGCTAATCTCTAATATGTTTTAATAAACATGCATTATTATAAAGGTGTAAATTAGGGAGACACAATCCATCCTGCATCCAATAGCCCAAAAGAAAAGAGAATTTCAATGTAGGTTTCCGTTTTGCCCAACAGAATTTGGAAATCAAGGAATTGATATATCTCAGGTCTTTTTACAGCAGTTGCAGTGGCAATGTTTCCTGCATATAGAGCCATTTAGGAAAAGTCCCCTCCCAATTCTTTTTCACTGTCAGAAGATGGTAAGGCCTCAAATTTTGGGAGATTCAGCTGAAAGCCAGCATAATACTCATATTTTTAATGTTCCACAAGTATTTCTAATGAGCGTTTAGGGTTGGTAAGGTGCACTAAGATATCATCTGCGAAGGTTACCACTTTAAAATGATGATTCCCGATGCAGACTGTGGGGTGTACACAGATTACACTCTTTTGAGGTGTTATTGGGAACATGTCACTTAGTATAGATTACAGAAGAATGTGACATTAGATAATGTAGTGTCGGGAAAGCAATTGTGTTCCCTTTTATCTGTAGACCCGAATTCATAACGCCCAAATAATAACAAAACTAACTCCAAACCCAAGGGTATTATAAAAATAGATTGCTTATTTATTTACAATAGCAGCAAGAACAATGAAAGAGATGAAAGAAGAATGACATGGATAGTCTAATCTTTATTCAGGCTGAGGCAAACACACACACACACACAACCCTACGAGGCTTCTAGTTCAACCTGTGCCTAACCCCAATAGCAATGAAAGCACTTATACAACCTGAATGGATACAGCCTGGATGAACAGCAGGTGGCAGGAGTCTTGGCAGTGAGACAGGGTGTTCCTCGGTGGAGCAGGGGCAGCACTTTAGATCGAATGGAATGCAAGCCACCCATTTTCCTAGTTTACAGTCCTTTTTATAGAGAAAAGGCCAACTACAGCTGATGCAGTGATGTAACTCCTGCGTCGGCTCAAGAATCGGCAAATTTTTGCAAGCAAAAAAAGTAAAGTTTTGCCAGAGTCTTCCATATGCTTTGTTGTTAGACCCCTGAGTCAGGCGCTTCTTGCGCCGAAACACGGCCCGTGTCGGGTCACCTGTCAATAAAGAATCACTGTTGTCTCAGTCTTGAAGGCCCAGTTTTACTTTTTTTGTTTGTATACTCTATATGTATGCTGTACTATGCTCTCTATCTGTTTTGTCCTTGGGGTATAGCCAGCCTTTCAGGTTTTCAGGATATTCACAACACATCTGCATGAATAGATTTGTATACCATGGAGGCAGTGCATGTAAATCTGATGCATATGCATGTGGATCTCCTGAAAACCCAACTGGCTGATCTTCAGCATTTTTATTTTGGGTGTCAAGGGCCTGCTTTCAAATAGGGCCAAATATTTTGCAAAATAACACAAATCCCTGCAAAAAGACATTCAAAACCTGTATAGGAAATTTACCAGTCCTAACGGCCCTACATAAGTACATAAGTATTGCCATACTGGGAAAGACCAAAGGTCCATCAAGGCCAGCATCCTGTTTCCAACAGTGGCCAATCCAGATCACAAATACCTGGCAAGATCCCAAAAAGTACAAAACATTTTATACTGCTTATCCCAGAAATAGTGGATTTTCCCCAAGTCCATTTAATAACGGTCTATGGACTTTTCCTTTAGGAAGCTGTCCAAACCTTTTTAAAACTCCGCTAAGCTAACCACCTTTACCACATTCTCTGGCAACGAATTCCAGAGTTTAATTACACGTTGAGTGAAGAAAACTTTTCTCTGATTCATTTTAAATTAACTACATTGTAGCTTCATCACATGCCCCCTAGTCCTAGTATTTTTGGAAAGCGTGAACAGACGCTTGACATCTACCCGTTCAACTCCACTCATTATTTTATAGACCTCTATCATATCTCCCCTCAGCCGCTTTTTCTCCAAGCTGAAGAGCCCTAGCCGCTTTAGCCTTACCTCATAGGGAAGTCGTCCCATCCCCTTTATCATTTTTGTCGCCCTTCTCTGCACCTTTTCTAATTCCACTATATCTTTTTTGAGATACGGCGACCAGAATTGAACACAATATTCGAGGTGCGGTCGCACCATGGAGCGATACACTTATGAAAAGATAGTGCTGTAAATATTACACTGGGCCCTAGATCTCCAATATACCTACTATTGGGAAACTAGAATAAGCTGAATTGTTAAAGATTCCATAAGAAACAAAATGCACAAACAGGAAGATGCCTCAATGTAGATCAAACTGGACAAAGCAAATGTAGAGGTTGCCACAAACTGCAATCAGCCAAAGGATTGGAGTCAAAGTCCTTTAATCAAAGCACCAGTGACCGAATCCGACACGGTCCGTGTTTTGGCGAGAAAATGCTTATTAGCAAGATTACATTGGGGCTCATTTTCAAAGCACTTGGACTTCCAAAGTTCCATAGGCTACTATGTAACTTTGTAAGTCTAAGTGCTTTGAAAATACGCTTCATTGTCTCCCAGTAGAGTTTCGGACTTGGTTTAAGATTCTTTGTATTACTCACAAAACCCTTCATTTGGGTGCCCCATCCTATCCTTCCTCTTTGATTATCCCTCATACTCCCTCCCATTCCCTTCGTTCTCCTGATTCCCACTGGCTTTTCCTTTCCTCCCCGAAATTGACCCTCTATGAATCTACAAGACAGTCAGTTTTTTTCTTCCTTGCCCCAAAATTATGGCTTTGCGATCAGAACTTTCCTTCCCCTGTTTTAAAGTCCTTCTCAAAACCCACCTCTTTGGGCTTGCTTTCGGCTCTTCCCCTTAGGAGTTTTTAGTAGACAGGCAGTGCTATGCCTCTGGCAAGTTCAGATAGTTTTATGTATGATTGTTGTTCTGGGCTGCATGGTTTCTTTCCTGTCTCAAATGGAGTTCCTTTCTTTTTAATTTTATTAGTTTTGTTTTACTATGCTGTAAACCGCATTGATCTATACTTAGAAAAGCCGGTATATCAAGTTGTCTAATAAACATCTTTCTCATCCATAATTCCCAGCTCTGGTCCCCATCACTTTCCCACTTAATCAAGTCCTGGTCATCTTCTGCTTTGTTCCCCTTCTCCTTCCACCAGCCCTAGTCCCTTCCTCTTTTCTGCTTTTCCCTTCCCCATCCACTAATCCCATTCATCTTCTGCCTGGTTTCCCTTCTCCCTTCTCCCACCCCACCCCACCCCCTTGCCCCTTTATTATTTTGCTCTGTTCCCCTTTTCCCTCTACTCCCTTGTCCCATCCATCTTGTGCTGTATTCCCCCAGTCCCATCTTCAGTTCTGTTCCCCTTCTTCCCTCCCTCTGTCATCCATCTTCTGCTGTTCCCCACCACCTGAGTACCATCCATCTTCAGCTCTACCGCCCCAAAGTACCGTCTATCCTCTGCTCTGTCCTCCCCAGTGCCATCTATCTTCTGCTCTTTCTAGGGTTTTCTGTCCAGTTGACATTTTTTCTCTCTCCATGTTCATCATCATTCCCACTGTGTTCCTAGCTTTCCTATTAATCATTTCTATTCTGTGTCCCTGTCCCTGCCCCCCTCGCCTTGTTTATTATCTGCCATCTGTATCCCCATTCCTCCTCCTGTATTCAGTACCACCCCTCTTGTCCCTGTCCATCTCTGTCTACAGCTTCTTCCCTTCCCTTTCTCCTGCATTCCACCCCACCCCAAAGCCTGCATCTCTCCCTCAGTCCCCACCCCATGGTACTGCATCTCTCTCTCTCTTTTTGGGTCCAGCATCTCTCCCCCTCATTGGAGCTCTCTTCCTTCCACTATCTCTCCAGTCCAGTCCAGTTCCCTCTCTCCCACCCCCATGGTCTGCTATCTCTGTCTCTCTTCCCCTTCCATGCATTCTAGCATCTCTTTCCCTTCCATTGCCCCTGGTACAAAATAAGTACCTGAATATATGTAAACCACTTTGAATGTAGTTGCAAAAACCTCAGAAAGGCGGTATATCAAGTCCCATTTCCCCTCCCCTCCCTTGTTCATGGTGTGGCATCTCTTTTAGCTTTTGTTTTCTTCACCCCCCCCTCGAGGTTCAGTATCTCGCATGTCTTTCCCTCCTCCCCTCTGCAGTCCTGCAGCGATCCTGTGGGCTGCTGGCAGCATCAAAAAGGAAAGCTACCTGCAAGTGGCTGGCTCTAGAGATGTTTTCTTTGCTGTGTCCCGCCTGTGCAGACAAAGGAAGTTCTGTCAGAGGAGGCGGGACAAAGCAGAGGGAACACTTCTGAGAACAGCAGGAGGCGGGTTGCTTTCCTTTTTGATGCTGCTGGCAGCTCGCAGGAATGTTGAAGATCGCTGAAAGGAGGAAGGAAAAACATGATAAATACTGAACTGGGGTGGGGGGGGGGGGGGGGGAAGAAAGGCTGAAGTGCGTGTATAACTGGGGTGCCAAGCCATTTTTGGGGGTGGCATAGCGATGCCTAGGGGACTCAGGCACCCCCCCAACTCTTCCAGTGCACCTCAGTCCTGCCTTCTCTATCTGTGCTATTTCAGTACTGAAACATCTTCCACAGCTTCCCTCCCCCCAAAAAACCACATAGAGCTGTGCCAAGAACCTCACTCCTGCCCTGTAGCACCTCTATCTTAGCAGTAAGACCATAGGCTCCCCCCCACCCTCTCAACACACACAGCTCTTCCATGCACCTTGTTCCTGTCCTGAACACTGGCAGCTATTCCATCAAGCGTGGTGGTGGCTCCATCTTTTCTTCTGGAAACAATTCTCATTGTAGGATGATTTCCTTTATAATAATTGGATTCTTCCCCCAGCTCCTGGGAGAATTCCTGAAAGAAGCTTCTGCTGCTGCAAAATCTGCTTGTGAGTAGCCCATTCAGGGCAGGGAGGATCCCTTACAGCTGGGGTAGAAACATTTATCTTCATTAATACCCGGGAGGGAAAGGCAACAATACAGTGTTACTTCCTGTCACTGTGAAGTTCTTCTCTTCTAAGTCTTGCCGTATTAGTTACCTTCTACTCTATATGTGCCTATGTTTCCTTTGCCCAGTTATGTTTTTGTTTTTTTCTCTGCAGTTCATTGTGAGGAATATTCTCGGGACTGTTGGGGGTGAAAGTGGAATGCAGCAGTCAGATGCCTGGGTCTCTTCTTTGAAAGCCTCCTGCTAGTGAAAGAATCCACCCTGAAGTGAAATCAACAACTTAATTCTCTCTGACTTTGACATCAGCATGGTTTTGTTCGTATTTTTGCTGTGTTCACTTACTGCAGAGTTGACTCAACTAAAACTCTCCTACTGTGTTCCATTTCCTGCAACTATCATTCAGGATTAGGAATTTTCTTTCCCCTAAATTTTTATATTTGAGATAAGGGAAAATAGACACAGCATGCTCTTTCTCATCTAAATTGACGCTGCAGTAATTCTGACCATGAAATCTTCCTAAGAAGACCTAAATGGTATAGAGTGAGGAGAAAGATCATGCTCAGTGGTTACCTGATGAGAACCAGGCAAGAAAGGCACAATAAAAGAAGTCAAATAAAGGAAAACTTACAGAAGAAATAGCCAAATTTGTATTTTGTTTATCGCATGGATATATGTCTAGATCACGCAAAGATAATTCTGGAAGGGTACTGATGAGTAGCAGCTGGAATGGGTTTTGTTTGTGATGCTGCCCTTGGATGGAGAGGGGGGGGGGGGTGAGATGGGGAGCTGCAGCAGGCACGCTGTGTGCACAGGGACTTTGTGCCAGGGACTGTGAGGGTGTGAGCCTGTATTGGCTTGTTGGACTGTAGGAGAACATTCTTCTGCATGTTTACATGGCCCTTTCAGTGGGGGCGGATTCACACCTGCTCTGTCCTGTTCCTTCTCACATGTTAGCCGTGGGGGGTGAGAAGGAAGATTCAATGCACAGAGGAACTCTGCTGTAGTTTTAATGTTTTGTGTGCAAAGTCATTTTTTGCAGAGTTGAGAAAGAGGCGTGTGGATTGGTAATCTGTGGGCAGAATGCAGAGTGGTGATTGCTGATCTGTACGGGTACAGTTTAGCAGTAGTAAATGAGGGTACTAGTTTGAAAACTGTGTTGCTGGGTTAAGGGTGAGGATTTCTTACCTTTGTAGCCAAAATCTTTGCTTTGGTTAGGAGGATGGAGGGAAACTGTGTGCCCAGTGTAGTGGCACAAATCTTTAGTTTAGTAAATGTGATGTGGTGAGGCTGCCTGCCCAGTTTAGTGGTATCACAGAGACGCCAAGGGAGGCCCATCCCGAAGCTGGAGATTTACCACTGCAATGCTGGAGATTGAAGGCCAACGAGTGAGGTTTTTCTCGCGTGCCCCAGCCATGTCCAAAAACTGACATTCTCCAATTAATAAATAGAAAATAAAGTTCTTTTTTTTTTAGCTGTGTTGCCAGATAATTTTTTGTTGGTCTTAGTCTCTGGTTTCTGCTTTCCTCTTTCTTCTTTAAATGTCTTGCCAGAGTCGTCTTGTCCATTTAGCACTTCTTTTCTCTCCATGTCTACCATCCATCTTATCTCTATGTCCCTATCTATCCAACCCAGCATCACCCCTGTGTCCTTGTCCCTATCTCCTGCCATGTTGAGCATCTCCCATCTCTGTGTCCCTATTGTTGCCCTGTCCAACATAACTCTTTTTTGTCCCTATGCCCCCCCCCCTGTGTTCCAGCCTCTCTCCCTCTCTCTTCCTTCCCTCGTCTCCCCCTCCCCAGGCCAGTATCTCTCCTTATTTATCTCTCCCTCTGCCCCCACCCGGGCCCAGCAAATGTTTCTCTTTCTTCCTTCACTCTTGTTCTGTATCTCCTTTCCACGTCCAGCATCTCTCCCCTTCCTTCTTTCCCTGCAAATTCTGGCATCTCTTCCTCTCCCCTCCCCAACCTGGAAGCGCTTCCTTCTTGCCCTCCCATCTTGGCAGCTCTCCTGGCATCTCTTCCTTTCCACACACCCCCCACCACCCTGCCAGCTCTCTCCCCCCATCTTAGCTTCTCTCCCCCCCCCCCCCCCACAATCCATCTTGGCATGCTTTTCTCCCCCACCACCATCCCAGCATCCTTTCCTTTCTCCTCCCCCATGTTCAGCATTTGCCCCTCCCTTTTTCAGACATGCAAAGTCACATGCATTCAAGCCCCTTCTCCAGCTCATATGCTTAAGGGGCTTGATCTTACAATTGACTCCCTCCCTGCTCCTTGGCAATCTGGCATCAACTCATACCTCCCTCTAACCCCACCTTCCCTCCTGCAGGTCCAGCATTGCCTTCCTACCTAACCTCTGTCCCCCATCCCTCCCACCATAGGAGCCAACTTTTCAAAATGATTGGGGGTGCTGAAAAAAAAATTTTTTTTTACAGGTGGTCCACTTCCCCACTCCCCCATATCCTTCCTCTCCCCCCCCCATTTCCTCTGAGTTCCAGGCCCCCCTCTCCTCTGAGTTCTAGGAAACCCCTCCCTCTCCTCCGAGTTCCAGGCCCCCTCCCTCCCTCTCCTCTGAATTCCAGGCCCTCTCCCTCCCTCCCTCCCTCCCTCTCCTCCCTCTCCTCCGAGTTCCAGGCCCCCTCCCTCCCTCTCCTCCAAGTTCCAGGCCCCCCTCTCCTCCGAGTTCCAGGCCCCCTCCCTCCCTCTCCTCCGAGTTCCAGGCCCCCTCCCTCCCTCTCTTCCGAGTTCCAGGCCCCCGCTCTCTCCCTCTCCTTCTCCAAGTACCAGTCCCAACCCCAGCCCAACCTCTTCTCCTATAACAGTCCTCCATCCACTCCTCGCCTTCCTGCCGCCCAGAATTTAAAACTCATCTTTCTTATCTCAGGTCCCGGCGCAGCAGTAAAAGGCGAGCAGGCTCGGCGCTTCAGCCTTCTCTGTCAGCTCTGGTCCCGCCCTCATTTCCTGTTTCCGCAAGGGCAAAATGTGGCAATGGGAAGGCTTAGGGATGGCTGAAGGGGAGCCTGTTGTAATCACTGCCTGCAGTGTTGGTGAACACTACAGGCTTGTAGGGCCCAGGGATGGGGACAGAGGGAGGTAGGAAGGCAGCCACATTGGACCTACATGAGGGAACAGGGGGTTAGAGGGAGATAAGAAGTGCTGTGGAGATGCAGGAGGGAGAGAGGGAAGAAGCTGCACACAAATGGAAGGGAGAGGAGGGAAATGCGGTACATTGATGGAAGGGGAGGGATGAGGGGAAATGCATGTGAATGGAATAGAAGGGAGAGGAGGAAAGTGCTGCACATGGATTGAAAGAGAGGGAGGGGCAAATGCTGCACATGGTGAAGCAGAAAGGAAAGAATGCTGGGATGGTGGTAGAGGAGCAAAAGATGCAAAGATGAATGGAGGTGGTGGTGGAGGAAGAGAGGCCAGGACAGCTCCCAGGAATAGAAGCCAAGATTGGGGAGAGGTAAGAGCTGCCAGGATAGTGGGGGGGTGGGGGGGGTGGGGGGGGGTGGGAAGAGAAGAAGAGATGCCAGGACAGCTGCCAAGATGAGGGGGGGGGGGGAAGGAAGAGCTTCTAGGATGGGAAGGGCAGAGGAAGAGATGCAAGGCTGTTTAGGGAAAGAAGGAAGAGGGAAAGGTGCTAGATGTGCAAGAGTATACAGAACAGGAGTGAGGGAAGAGAGAGGAACATTTGGTGGACCCCTGGGGGAGGCAGAAGGAGAGAAGAGATAGGGAGAGATACAGGCTTGCAGGGAGGAAACAGGAGGGGAGGGAAAGGGAGAGATGCTGGGCACATGGGGGAAAGCATAGGGACACATAAGAGTTATGTTGGACAGGGCAAAAATAGAGACATAGCGATGGAAGATACTCAACATGGCAGGCAGACAAGGACACAGGGATGATGCTGGGTTGGATAGATAGGGACATAGAGAGAACATGGATGGTGGGCATGAAGAGAAAAGATGTACCAAATGAACAAGGAGACTCTGGCAAGACATTTAAGAGGAGAAAGAGGAAAGCGGAAACCAGAGACTAGGATCAATACAATAAGAAAAATAAAATGACCAGACAACAAAGGTAGAAAAAGTAATTTTATTTTATATTTATTGATTGGAATATGCTAGTTTTTGGAATGTGCATCTGCCAGAACTAGTTTTAGACATGGTGGTTCCCAAGAGAAAAACCTCACTCATTGTCTTTCAATTTCCAGCATTGTGGTTCTCTAGTTTTGGGATGGGCCACCCTTGGCATCTCTGCTTTCTTTCAATCCATGTGCAGCATTTGCCCCCCTCTCTTTGTTTTAATCCATGTGTAGCATTTTCCTCTTCTCCCTTCTCTTCCATGCACATACATTTCCCCCCATCTAGGGCCGGTCCAACCCAGTAAGCGAGGTAAGCATGGCAGGAGAATGCCAACCTTTGGAGGGTGCCACTGCGCCATGTTTACCCTCGCCGCTTAACTCAGCTCCCGGACCCTGACACCAGCCCTGCCTTTGGTTTCCTGCTCCGGTACCCGTGCCGCCCTGGGGCATTTAAATCTTGTATTTAAATTTACCTCCGACGTCGCAGCAGCTGTGCAGCGTCAGTGAAAGCGCTGCTGCCCGACGTCTCTAGTTTTCCCTTCGCTCGTTCGTTCCCTCTCAGTGTCCCGCCCTCACAAGGAAATGACATCAGAAGAAGGCGGGAAACTGAGGGAATGAACGAGCGAAGGGAAGGCTGGGAGA
This sequence comes from Microcaecilia unicolor, assembly GCF_901765095.1. NCBI lineage: Eukaryota > Metazoa > Chordata > Amphibia > Gymnophiona > Siphonopidae > Microcaecilia > Microcaecilia unicolor. Next base: position 160,411,092 of record NC_044041.1, read on the forward strand.
CTTCGGCAGCAGCACGTTCACTGACGCTGTGCAGCTGCTGCGACGTCAGAGGTAAGTTTAAACACAAGATTTAAACCAGAGAAGAGGGCAGGCAGGTGGACATGGGAGTGGGAGGGCAGGGGAGAGAGGAGCATTGATCGATGGACATGGATGGGAGGGCAGGACCCAGGGAGAGAGGAGAAATTGCTGGACATGGAGGGGAGGGGAAGGAGGAGAATTGCTGGATATGGATGGATAGGGGAGGGAAGGGGAGAAAGGAGCATCGATAGACAAGGATGGACATGAATGGGAGGAAGGATGGACATGAATGGGAGGGCAGGGCCCAGGGAGAGAGGAGAAATTGCTGGACATGGAGGGGAGGGCAGGGGAGAGAGAGGAGAATTGCTGGATATGGATGGATGGAGGGGGGCAGCCGGGGAGAGGAGAATTGCTGGATATGGATGGATAGATAGATGGAGGGCAGGGGAGTTGCTGGACATGGGTGGATGGAGGGGAGGGGAGGGCAGGCAGAGAATTGTTGGACATGGATGGAGGGGAGAGAGAAGAAATTCTGGACATGGATGGAGGGGAGGGAAGACAGAGGAAGGAGATGCACATGGATGGAGGGGAAGGGAGAGAGAAGAAATGCTGGGCATGGATGGAGGGGAGGGAAGAGAGAGGAAGGAGATGAGATGAGGGAAAAGGAAGAGAGGAGAAAAACTGCACATGGATGGAGAAAATAGGCAGAAGCTAGATCCACTGGACAGTCAAGTCTGCGGAGAGCCCAGCTTTTACTTATGGATATAGAGCAAGAAATGAAGAAGAAAGGAAGAAAGTAAAGAAATAAATGGAAAGGAAGGCCCTGGAAACGGGGTTAAGAGGACAGATAGCAGCAGAATCAGATACTGGGCCAGCGTGATCAGAAAAACAACGTCACCAGACAACAAAGGTAGAAAAAAAATCATTTTATTTTCATTTTAGTGTTTGGAATATGTCCACTTTGAGAATTTACATCTGCTACATCTACTATCTTATTTTGCAATGTATAGCAATGTGCTTCTTTCTGTTTTTCTGGTATTGTGCTGCATGCAGAGTCTAACTTCTTAGGATTTCAGGTTAATTTTTGAAGAATATGAAGAGGGGCTATCTCTGTTCTGCATGTGTGACTGCAAGGCCAAGTGTCTGAATAGGGATCTGTTTGTTAGATTCAGAGATTTTGCTAACACATTGTTTTTCAGAGTTGGCAAGACTGTCTGTTCTCATAATTCATGGTCTGTATGCTAATTTGGTTTGTGTCATTTTGAGTATAATGGAGCTGTAACAGCTTACAGAAATTATTTATAATGAAAACAAAAAAAAAAACACGTTATTTTTCTTCTAGACTGGTGTAATATTTTCAATGATGCCATGGCTAGTAAAAGGGGTATGACTACTGTAGGGGCGGAACCATAGTGATCCCACCCCTGGATGGGTAGGGGCGCCGACTAATAGGCTGCAGGAGGGCGCCAGAAACCCTAGGACCGGCCCTGCCCCCATCCCTCCCCTTCTATCCATGTGCAACATTTGCTCCTTTCCCTTCCCTTCCATCTATGTACAGCATTTCCCTGCTCTCCTCTCCCTTCCCTTCCATTCATGTACAGTTTCTTTCCTCTCTCTTCCCCCTCCCTCCTGCAGGCCTGCAGCTCTTCTTATATCCCTCTATCCCCCCTTCCCTCCTGTGGGTCCAGCATGGTTGCCTTCCTACTAGAAAATGACACTTCCTACTAGAAAATGTTCACCAGCATTGCAGGCAGCTATTAAAACAGGCTTCCTTCAGCCGCCCTGAGGCTTTCCTTCTGCTGCGTTCTACCCACAGGGCAGTAGGAAGTTGCGACAGAGAGAAGGGCCTCAGGGCTAGCCAGAGAAAGCCTGTTGTAATCACTGCCTATAGTGTCAGTAAACACCACAGGGTTTTAGGGCTTTGTGGTGGGGGGAGGGGAATGCTGGACCTGCAGGAGGGAAGGTGGGAATAGAGGGAGGTATGAGCTGTTGCCAGGTTGCTGGGGAGCAGGGAAGGAGTCAATGCATGAAATCTGGCCCCTTAAGCATGTAAGCTGCAGAAGGGGCTGGAATGCATGTGTCACAAGCTGAATTCGTGTGACTTGGCATGTCGTCTTCTACCACCACTACTAATAATTGTTTCTATAGCACTACTAGATGTACACAGCACTGTATCAGCCATCTTCTCAAGACCTCCTGCCATGGGACAATTTTCAAAATGTGCTCATTGTTTTAGGCCCTTAAATTTATGAAATTTTCAGAAGAACATGTACTCTTAAGTTTTCAGCTGAATATTAACCTACATTTAGCTGCCTAAAACTTACAGCATAAATAATCATATTAATTCAAATTCCAAAGGTACTGTCTCCCAGCGTTTGGATCAATAATTAAAACAAAACTATAATTCCCCCCCACCACCACCTCTTCCTCCTCCTCAAGAGCATCTTCCCCCTTCTTCCCCAACGTCGCCTTTTTCTTTCTCAGCTGTCGTTTACTCTGTTTCCATAAGGCTCTGTTTCTCTTCTCCTTTAGGGTCTTCAAGTCTCATTTCTTAGTACTTTTGATGCAAACCCCTTTGCCATTCTCAGCTTTAACCCCTCATGAATTTTCTGTCCTTGTGTTCTGCAGAAATCTTATTCCCTGATCCTGGAAGCCTGGGACCTGGACAATGACACAGCCAGTGATCCAGGTAATGATGTAATCTGCCCCCGTGAAATGGGTTACCTAGTCTTCGCTCTTTGGATGGGGTGAGGGAACATCTTCCACACTTATTAAGCTCCTTTAGCAGCACAAATATATATTTTTCATCCTTTAAAATATTTTCTTTCTCTCAGTGAGACAATACGGGAGTAATATTCTATAACTTAGCATCTCAATTTATCTACAGTGGCGTGCTCTGATCATCAATTTTCTTAGAGCGTCTGAATGTACTTAAGCCATTATAGAATAGTAGAGTAATGCTGCTCTGGCGTGCTAAAATATAGGTGTGTCCACACTTACATCAGATAAATGGCTGGTGTAAGTTGGCATGCCTGAGTGCATGCAATGCATGTAACTGATTGTATTCTATAAGTTGTGCATGTTGCTTGGTGGCACACCCATAACCCACCCATGCTCCTCCCATGTGCACGCCCCCTGACAGTTATGCATTAAGGTACTACTTTATAGAATAATGCCTAGTGCACATACATGTGTAACTGCAAACTATTGGTGCTTCTGAAGCATGTAAAAGTGGCATGTACATCTAGGCACCAGTTTATAGAATTGCCTTTCATGTGTTAATAAGATTCAAAATGTGGCATGCAACTGCTCTCCTGCCTTTATTCTCAGCAGCACCCTTTTCTGGGGGGGGAAAAAGAGAGCTATCTTCTTGTGCCTATGCTCTAATCCCAGTGTGTGTGTCCTTGGGCTAGTCTCTTTCTGTCACTGTGTCTCAGTTCTGATCCCCAGCTTTGGCACTTAACTGTTTGTGACCTTGGGGTTTGTCATTTTTCATATTTAGATAGTTTGTCTGCCAGCACAACCCCCCCTCCCCCATGCATGGAAATGTAAAGCTTGCTAGGGATTCTGTTTGTATGAGAGAGCTAATGTTGGAAGAGGGAAGAATTACTGACTTCTGATGGCTGTAGGTGAGGGCCTCCTGATACAGCAGGTTACTCGCTCAGGGATGCTGAGCCCAGGCGAGCACTGGCAGTCCTTCCATGATGATGACCATGGGACACTGATGGAATACAAGATTCGCGTGCGTTGTGATGAAAACTACTATGGCCCCTCCTGCAACAAGCTCTGCCGACACCGGGATGACTACTTTGGCCACTACAGCTGTGATGTCAATGGGAACAAGGTCTGCCTGGATGGCTGGGCTGGATCCGAGTGCAAGGAAGGTAAGTTGAGGCATCCATAAGGGGCTGGATTTGGGTATTCACTATGGTTACTGTTTTGTTCAGTTCATCCCAAACAGGCTGATCTGATCTTGGTTGTCTAAATTTTCCTGCCTTCAATGGGCAGAGCCAGCTTAACTATTGTGTGGAGGAGGGGTCAACAAAGAGCAGTGGCACTCAATGGAGTACAGTAAATCCTGACATTCATAACCATCAGAATATACTATATTGGAATTTTTAAACTGCCTTTATAAACTTTACCTGAGTAAGTGGCTTTTGAAAATTTCTCTCATTCCACATGCAATAAGGGGTCAATTCAATAAAGGGCACTCAAACTTGGCACCTAAAATTAGGGTGCTCAGCTAGTATTCTGTGATGTCCCATTAGTGCGCCTAATCTGTTATAGAATACTAGCGTAAGTCAACATATAGGTGGAACCACTTCTGTCATGTCTAGGGCTGGTGTAAATTGACAACGCCTAAATGCTGGCGTTGTGCACACAAATGGGAGTATTCTATAAAGCGCATGCTGGGAACACCCATGACCCATCCCATGGGAACGCCCCTGACACATCCATGCCCCTCCCAAGGGAACACCCCTCCCATGGGAATGCCCCTGACCTACCCATGCCCCCATGGGAATAGCCCCAACCTATCCATGCTCTTCCCATGGGAACACCCCTGACCCACCCATGCCCTTCCCTTGGGAACCTCCCTGACCCATCCATGCCCCTCGCATGGGAATACCCCAACCCACCCATGCCCCTCCCATGGGAACACCCCCTTTGTAGTTACATGCAAGAACACTTAGGTGCCCAGTATTAAAATAGAGCCTAAATGAAGTTACGTACGTACAGTGGTGGAAATAAGTATTTGATCCCTTGCTGATTTTGTAAGTTTGCCCACTGACAAAGACATGAGCAGCCCATAATTGAAGGGTAGGTTATTGGTAACAGTGAGAGATAGCACATCACAAATTAAATCCGGAAAATCACATTGTGGAAAGTATATGAATTTATTTGCATTCTGCAGAGGGAAATAAGTATTTAATCCCTCTGGCAAACAAGACCTAATACTTGGTGGCAAAACCCTTGTTGGCAAGCACAGCGGTCAGACGTCTTCTGTAGTTGATGATGAGGTTTGCACACATGTCAGGAGGAATTTTGGTCCACTCCTCTTTGCAGATCATCTCTAAATCATTAAGAGTTCTGGGCTGTCGCTTGGCAACTCGCAGCTTCAGCTCCCTCCATAAGTTTTCAATGGGATTAAGGTCTGGTGACTGGCTAGGCCACTCCATGACCCTAATGTGCTTCTTCCTGAGCCACTCCTTTGTTGCCTTGGCTGTATGTTTTGGGTCATTGTCGTGCTGGAAGACCCAGCCACGACCCATTTTTAAGGCCCTGGCGGAGGGAAGGAGGTTGTCACTCAGAATTGTACGGTACATGGCCCCATCCATTCTCCCATTGATGCGGTGAAGTAGTCCTGTGCCCTTAGCAGAGAAACACCCCCAAAACATAACATTTCCACCTCCATGCTTGACAGTGGGGACGGTGTTCTTTGGGTCATAGGCAGCATTTCTCTTCCTCCAAACACGGCGAGTTGAGTTCATGCCAAAGAGCTCAATTTTTGTCTCATCTGACCACAGCACCTTCTCCCAATCACTCTCGGCATCATCCAGGTGTTCACTGGCAAACTTCAGACGGGCCGTCACATGTGCCTTCCGGAGCAGGGGGACCTTGCGGGCACTGCAGGATTGCAATCCGTTATGTCGTAATGTGTTACCAATGGTTTTCGTGGTGACAGTGGTCCCAGCTGCCTTGAGATCATTGACAAGTTCCCCCCTTGTAGTTGTAGGCTGATTTCTAACCTTCCTCATGATCAAGGATACCCCACGAGGTGAGATTTTGCATGGAGCCCCAGATCTTTGTCGATTGACAGTCATTTTGTACTTCTTCCATTTTCTTACTATGGCACCAACAGTTGTCTCCTTCTCGCCCAGCGTCTTACTGATAGTTTTGTAGCCCATTCCAGCCTTGTGCAGGTGTATGATCTTGTCCCTGACATCCTTAGACAGCTCCTTGCTCTTGGCCATTTTGTAGAGGTTAGAGTCTGACTGATTCACTGAGTCTGTGGACAGGTGTCTTTCATACAGGTGACCATTGCCGACAGCTGTCTGTCATGCAGGTAACGAGTTGATTTGGAGCATCTACCTGGTCTGTAGGGGCCAGATCTCTTACTGGTTGGTGGGGGATCAAATACTTATTTCCCTCTGCAGAATGCAAATAAATTCATATACTTTCCACAATGTGATTTTCCGGATTTAATTTGTGATGTGCTATCTCTCACTGTTACCAATAACCTACCCTTCAATTATGGGCTGCTCATGTCTTTGTCAGTGGGCAAACTTACAAAATCAGCAAGGGATCAAATACTTATTTCCACCACTGTACCTGCTGTTTTTACCCCCATTCTGGTACTCAACTACTGTGGTTTTTGTTTGCATGCCTACAGTTGGGCACCCTATATAGAATTACCCCCTAAAAGTTTAAAAGCACAATGCCCAATTATACATTTTCACATGGCTGTTCTGTGAGAGGTGGTAGTGGAGTGATCAGAGTTCAAAATCTGAAGTGAGCAAGGGGAAAGGGAAGGGTAGGAGCCTGAAAAGTTAATTGGAGGGGAGGGGTGTCAGACTGAAGTTTTGCCTAGGGTTCTTAAGACCCTTGCACTGTTCCTGTCAAGAGGCAAAGGCAAGACTGAAATAGCCTATTCAAATTCTCTCAGGTAAAGTGGTGACTCTAGTGATCATCCTGATCTCCTGACTAGAACCCAACTCAGGCTAAGGAGAACAGCTGGCTAGGATGGTTATCAATCAATTTAGCAGGCTGTATTTTCTTTTAAAAATAAATAGGAGGATGAATTGGTCCTGGGCTTATCCCCAAGAAAAAACAAGGACTGTAGGAGTTATGTGGTCACCTAGGATTAGACAACTGACAACTGGATCACCTTTATGACTATTGTTGTAAGCTGTCTTACTATTTGGCTAGGGATTGTATTTATTTTTTCAGAGCTGCCTTATGGCTAGTGATTTTTTTTTTTTTCTTAAGAGCTGCACTGCCATTGGCTAATGATTGTTTCTGTTTTATTAGAACTGCCTTACCATTGTCCAGTGATTTTTTTTTTAACTAGATCTGCTTTGCTATAGAGTAATAACTAGTTTTGACCTCTGCTTTGCTTCTGGTATCACTTACTTAGTAGATAATAGCAAAGAGGTCAAATTTTAGAGGGTTTAGGCACCTCATGTTAGGAATCAGGTACCCATAAAGAGGTGAGTTCTATAAAATGTGCCTAAAAAAATCAGTGCCAACCCCCCCCCCCCCCCCCCACTTAAGCATTATTCTATAAACCATTTCTAGAGTTAGGCACTGTTTATAGAATAGTGCTTAAGCACAGGGGTCGTGCATAAATTTAGGTGTGTCCATTTGCACCAACGAAAATGTGGTGCAAATGTCCTGCCTCAAACAAACTGAATTAGGGACTCAAACAAACTGGGCAACACAATAATAATGGGTGATTTCAATTACCCCGATATTGACTGGGTAAATGTAACATCGGGGCACGCTAGGGAGATAAAATTACTTGATGAAATCAAGGACTGCTTTATGGAGCAGCTGGTACAGGAGCCGACGAGAGAAGGAAAAATTCTAGACCTAGTCCTTAGTGGAGCGCATGATCTGGTGCGGGAGGTAATGGTGCTGGGGCCGCTTGATAACAGTGATCATAATATGATCGGATTTGATATTAGCTTTGAAGTAGGTATATACAGTGGTGGAAATAAGTATTTGATCCCTTGCTGATTTTGTAAGTTTGCCCACTGACAAAGACATGAGCAGCCCATAATTGAAGGGTAGCTTATTGGTAACAGTGAGAGATAGCACATCACAAATTAAATCCGGAAAATCACATTGTGGAAAGTATATGAATTTATTTGCATTCTGCAGAGGGAAATAAGTATTTGATCCCCCACCAACCAGTAAGAGATCTGGCCCCTACAGACCAGGTAGATGCTCCAAATCAACTCGTTACCTGCATGACAGACAGCTGTCGGCAATGGTCACCTGTATGAAAGACACCTGTCCACAGACTCAGTGAATCAGTCAGACTCTAACCTCTACAAAATGGCCAAGAGCAAGGAGCTGTCTAAGGATGTCAGGGACAAGATCATACACCTGCACAAGGCTGGAATGGGCTACAAAACCATCAGTAAGACGCTGGGCGAGAAGGAGACAACTGTTGGTGCCATAGTAAGAAAATGGAAGAAGTACAAAATGACTGTCAATCGACAAGATCTGGGGCTCCACGCAAAATCTCACCTCGTGGGGTATCCTTGATCATGAGGAAGGTTAGAAATCAGCCTACAACTACAAGGGGGGAACTTGTCAATGATCTCAAGGCAGCTGGGACCACTGTCACCACGAAAACCATTGGTAACACATTACGACATAACGGATTGCAATCCTGCAGTGCCCGCAAGGTCCCCCTGCTCCGGAAGGCACATGTGACGGCCCATCTGAAGTTTGCCAGTGAACACCTGGATGATGCCGAGAGTGATTGGGAGAAGGTGCTGTGGTCAGATGAGACAAAAATTGAGCTCTTTGGCATGAACTCAACTCGCCGTGTTTGGAGGAAGAGAAATGCTGCCTATGACCCAAAGAACACCGTCCCCACTGTCAAGCATGGAGGTGGAAATGTTATGTTTTGGGGGTGTTTCTCTGCTAAGGGCACAGGACTACTTCACCGCATCAATGGGAGAATGGATGGGGCCATGTACCGTACAATTCTGAGTGACAACCTCCTTCCCTCCGCCAGGGCCTTAAAAATGGGTCGTGGCTGGGTCTTCCAGCACGACAATGACCCAAAACATACAGCCAAGGCAACAAAGGAGTGGCTCAGGAAGAAGCACATTAGGGTCATGGAGTGGCCTAGCCAGTCACCAGACCTTAATCCCATTGAAAACTTATGGAGGGAGCTGAAGCTGCGAGTTGCCAAGCGACAGCCCAGAGCTCTTAATGATTTAGAGATGATCTGCAAAGAGGAGTGGACCAAAATTCCTCCTGACATGTGTGCAAACCTCATCATCAACTACAGAAGACGTCTGACCGCTGTGCTTGCCAACAAGGGTTTTGCCACCAAGTATTAGGTCTTGTTTGCCAGAGGGATTAAATACTTATTTCCCTCTGCAGAATGCAAATAAATTCATATACTTTCCACAATGTGATTTTCCGGATTTAATTTGTGATGTGCTATCTCTCACTGTTACCAATAACCTACCCTTCAATTATGGGCTGCTCATGTCTTTGTCAGTGGGCAAACTTACAAAATCAGCAAGGGATCAAATACTTATTTCCACCACTGTATAGGAAATCAAATACATTAACGTTTAACTTTAAAAAAGGAGACTGTGATAAAATGAGAAGAACGGTGAAAAAAAAACTTAGAGGAGTGACTGCGAGGGTCAAAAATTTACATCAGGCGCAGATGCTGTTCAAAAACACCATCCTGGAAGCCCAGGCCAAATATATTCCGCATATTAAAAAAGGAGGACGGAAGACCAAACGACAGCCGGCGTGGTTAAAATGTGAGGTGAAGGAAGCTATTAGAGCTAAAAGAAAATCCTTCAGAAAATGAAAATAATAAGAAACAGCATAAGGAATGTCAAGTCAAATGCAAATCACTGATAAGGAAGGCTAAGAGGGACTTCGAAAAAAAGATTGCGTTGGAGGCAAAAACACATAGTAAAATTTTTTTTAGGTATATTAAAAGCAGGAAGCCGGCAAAAGAATCGGTTGTTCCGCTAGATGACCGAGAAGTAAAAGGGGCAATCAGGGAAGAAAAGCCGTAACGGAGAGATCAAATTAATTCTTTGCTTTGGTCTTCACCGAGGAAGATTTGGGTGGGATACCAGTGCCAGAAATGGCATTCAAAGCTGATGAGTTGGAGAAACTTAATGAATTCTCTGTAAACCTGGAGGATGTAATGGTGCAGTTCTACAAACTGAAGAGTAGCAAATCTCCTGGACCGGATGGTATTCATCCCAGAGTACTGATAGAACTGAAAAATGAGCTTGCAGAGCTATTGTTAGTAATATGTAATTTATCCTTGAAATCAAGCATGGTACTGGAAAATTGGAGGGTGGCCAATGTAATGCCGATTTTTTTAAAAGGTTCCAGAGGAGATCCGGGAAATTATAGACCGGTGAGTCTGACATCCTCACTTTAATATTCCCTTATCTCTTGTTTGTTCTGTCTGTCCTAATTAGATTGTAAGCTCTGTTGAGCAGGGGTCTCTTCATGTTACATAAGTACATAAGTAATGCCATACTGGGAAAAGACCAAGGGTCCATCGAGCCCAGCATCTTGTCCACGACAGCGGCCAATCCAGGCCAAGGGCACCTGGCAAGCTTCCCAAACGTACAAACATTCTATACATGTTATTCCTGGGATTTTGGATTTTTCCAAGTCCGTTTAGTAGCGGTTTATGGACTTGTCCTTTAGGAAACCGTCCAACCCCTTTTTAAACTCTGCTAAGCTAACCGCCTTCACCACATTTTCCGGCAATGAATTCCAGAGTTTAATTACACGTTGGGTGAAGAAAGATTTTCTCCGATTTGTTGTAAATTTACTACACTGAAGTTTAATCGCATGCCCCCTAGTCCTAGTATTTTTGGAAAGCGTGAACAGACGCTTCACATCCACCTGCTCCACTCCACTCATTATTTTATATACCTCTATCATGTCTCCCCTCAGCCGTCTCTTCTCCAAGCTGAATAGCCCTAGCCTCCTTAGTCTTTCTTCATAGGGAAGTCGTCCCATCCCCGCTATCATTTTAGTCGCCCTTCGCTGCACCTTTTCCAATTCTACTATATCTTTCTTGAGATGCGGCGACCAGAATTGAACACAATACTCAAGGTGCGGTCGCACCATGGAGCGATACAACGGCATTATAACATCCTCACACCTGTTTTCCATACCTTTCCTAATAATACCCAACATTCTATTCGCTTTCCTAGCCGCAGCAGCACACTGAGCAGAAGGTTTCAGTGTGTTATCGACGACGACACCCAGATCCCTTTCTTGGTCCGTAACTCCTAACGTGGAACCTTGCATGACATAGCTATAATTCGGGTTCTTTTTTCCCACATGCATCACCTTGCACTTGCTCACATTAAACGTCATCTGCCATTTAGCCGCCCAGTCTCCCAGTCTCGTAAGGTCCTCTTGTAATTTTTCACAATCCTGTCGCGAGTTAACGACTTTGAATAACTTTGTGTCATCAGCAAATTTAATTACCTCGCTAGTTACTCCCATCTCTAAATCATTTATAAATATATTAAAAAGCAGCGGTCCTAGCACAGACCCCTGAGGAACCCCACTAGCTACCCTTCTCCATTGTGAATACTGCCCATTTAACCCCACTCTCTGTTTTCTATCCTTCAACCAGTTTTTAATCCACAATAGGACATTTCCTCCTATCCCATGACCCTCCAATTTCCTCTGTAGCCTTTCATGAGGTACCTTGTCAAACGCCTTTTGAAAATCCAGATACACAATATCAACCGGCTCCCCTTTGTCCACATGTTTGTTTACGCCTTCAAAGAATTGAAGTAAATTGGTCAGGCAAGATTTCAAGATGTTCAAGTGTACAGCGCTGCATACGTCTAGTAGCGCTTTAGAAATGATAAGTAGTAGTAGTAGTAGTAGGTAGAGACTATTATTAAGAACAAAATTACAGAGCATATTCAAAAGCATGGATTAATGAGACAAAGTCAACATGCATTTAGTGAAGGGAAATCTTGCCTCACCAATCTACTACATTTCTTTGAAGGGGTGAACAAACATGTCGATAAAGGGGAGCCAGTTGATATTGAGGCATATTTTCAAAGCACTTTGGGAGGCTAAGTTCCATAGGTTTCTATGGAACTTTGGGAGGCTAAGTGCTTTGAAAATGAGCCTGATTGTGTATCTGGATTTTCAGAAGGCATATGACAAAGTACCTCATGAAAGACTCCAGAGGAAATTGGAGAGTCATGGGCTAGGAGGTAGTGTTCTATTGTGGATTAAAAACTGGTTAAAAGATAGAAAACAGAGAGTAGGGTTAAATGGTCAGTATTCTCAATGGAGAAGGGTAGATAGTGGGGTTCCCCTGGGGTCTGTGCTGGGACCGCTGCTTTTTATAACATATTTATAAATGACGAAGAGATGGGAGTAACTAGTGAGGTAATTAAATTTGCTGAAGACACAAAGTTATTCAAAGTCATTAAATCGCGGGATGATTGTGAAAAATTACAAGAGGACCTTACGAGTCTGGGCGTCTAAATGGCAGATGACGTTTAATGTGAGCAAGTGCAAAGTGATGCATGTGGGAAAGAGGAACCCGAATTATAGCTACGTCATGCAAGGTTCCACATTAGGAGTCACGGACCAAGAAAGGGATCACATTCCTGTCTTGTTCGCAGGCTCTGATTACCTGCCTTCAGTGTCTCAGCGAGTCAAGATCTGATTATGGACTCCTTACTTTCTTTTCTTTTCTTTTTGTTTTCTTTTCCTTGCCTACCTATTTGATTAACTATTGTAGTTATATTCACTTCCCTTCCCTTCTTCCTCCCACTGTCATTGTAAATGTTTCATTAGTTCATTGTAAGCCGCTTAGGGGCTGCTTTATGTGGTAATAGGCGGGGTATAAATGATCTAAATAAATACGTTGAAACCTTCTGCTCAGTGTGCTGCTGCGGCTAAGAAAGCAAATAGAATGTTAGGTATTATTAGGAAAGGAATGGAAAACAAAAATGAGGATGTTATAATGCCTTTGTATCGCTCCATGGTGCGACCGCACCTAAAATATTGTGTTCAATTCTGGTCGCCACATCTCAAAAAAGATATAGTGGAATTAGGAAAGGTGCAGAGAAGGGCGAAAATGATAAAGGGGATGGGACGACTTCCCTATGAGGAAAGGCTAAAGCGGCTAGGGCTCTTCAGCTTGGAGAAAAGGCGGCTGAGGGGAGATATGATAGAGGTCTATAAAATAATGAGTGGAGTGGAACGGGAAGATGTGAAGCGTCTGTTTAAGCTTTCCAAAAATACTAGGACTATGGGGCATGCGATGAGGCTACAATGTAGTAAATTTAAAACAAATCAGAGAAATGTTTTCTTCATTCAACGTATAATTAAACTCTGGAATTCGTTGCCAGAGAATGTGGTAAAGGCGGTTAGCTTAGCGGAGTTTAAAAAGGTTTGGACGGCTTCCTAAAGGAAAAGTCCATAGACCATTATTAAATGGACTTGGGGAAAATCCACTATTTCTGGGATATGCAGTATAAAATGTTTTGTACTTTTTTGGGATCTTGCCAGGTATTTGTGACCTGGATTGGCCACTGTTGGAAACAGGATGCTGGGCTTGATAGACCTTTGGTCTTTCCCAGTATGGCAATATTTATGTTCTTATGTACATGCAGAACCCCCTTAATAACTCGAATCAACACTCCGAAATGCCCATGACCCTCCCATTTCCTTACCCCCTTTTCAGGATGCCTAAATTTACACACGTACATGTTAATTGATTTCAATTAGCACCAATAATTGCTTAAGATCCCAATTATTGGCACTAATTGGCTTGTTATTCAATTAAATTGCACATGAAAACTGGACACACACCCAAATTTGTGCACATAATTTTTGGAGATTTTTATAGAATTAGGGGGAAGTGGGTAATGGGTAGCCATGAGGGTGGGAATAGAACCAATTTTCAGCACTAGGGTATAGATTTACTAAACTTAATGCATTTATTAGTACATAGGGACCTGTAGTAGTTCACTTTAGTACATCTAGTGCCCTAGGCAAACTTTTATCCTTGCAATCCCTCAAATAACTTTTAAGCTCCTAGGATCTTTTTTTTCCTGAATATTTTTTTAAACTAAACTTAATATTTATGATCATACCCAATACTCTTGCTAAAACTATCCCATAAAAAATATAAAATTGTAAAACTATGTAGTGATGGGTCTTTCAGGACCTATTACTGTATTATTTTGACTGTAGGTGCTCTCTGCTGCTCTCAAGAGGCCACTACCTTACACAACCACCTAGTCTACCTAATGGTTAAGCCAGCCCTGACTGCAGCCTAAATTTGCCCTCCTGTTTACTAAGCTGCGCTACCGGCTACCATGCAGACACAGCCCATTACAAGTGAATGGGCTGTGTCGGAATTAGCGCACAGCAGCCACTAGTGCGGCTTAGTAAACAGGGGGGGTTAGGGTCAACCTGCCCGATATTTTAAACCATTTAACCAGCCAGGAGCGGCTCCTAGCCAGTCAAATGGCACTTAACCAATATTCAACGGCTATCTCCCACTCAATATTGCTGGTTAGCACTTAATGGATAACCAGTTATATTGCACAATATAGCCAGCTATCCGCTAATATTCAGTGCATTGCCAGTTACGTTTGGTTGCCAAATTGGGCTGCCGAAATAGCAGTCTTATCTTTGGCTGGTTTCAGCTTAACCAGCCAGGACTTGGCTGTTAAGTTGAAACTGGCCAAAAATAAACCGAAGTGCTCAGTATTGAATATCTGCGCTCAGCGCTATTGCAGGAGGCAGCCTGGCTACCTCCCACAGTCTGAATATCAGCCCCATAGAGACTAATCAAAGGCAAGCATTTTATCAGCATAGGGCAGAGGTGTTCCAGGGAGTGGGGGAGGGCAGAGTTTAAATCAATGTGCATAGTTCCTTGATAAAATAAAATCATATGCAGAGAATACAGGCCCAAATCTCGGAGTGATTTTTCCTTGCCCAATAATTAAAGCAATACTAGTAGTTTAAGCAGGGCCCTTGCAAAGGGATTAGGTGCCCTTGGTGAATCTTAAGCCCAGTGCCTCCTGCTCAACTAACTTGCAGGCCATGAACACCCACCTTGCTTCAAGATTTTGATAATTAAACTCAACATTTATGATTGGCCCAACACCATTCAACCCAAACCTGTATATCTAAATCAGTAGCATAACCAGACATGCCATTTGGGGTGGACCTGAGCTCAAGGTGAGTGGGCACACAATTCTCTCCCCCTTGCCCTCACACCCCCACATCTTCCCAACAAATAATACATTTACCTGATCTGGTGGGGATGGAGGTGAAGCCGGCATAGCAGTGGCACATGAGCAGTGCCGCTGGCTGCAGAGAGAAAAATATGACTTGTTCTGGCTGCCAGAGGACTTCTTCAGCTGGCGGAACTTGGGAATCCCTGCCAGCATGACAAGAGTGCCAGAATTTTGGGTGGGCCTGAGCCCAATGTGGAGGGTCGAGGTCCACCCATAGTAATGCCACTGAACTGAATATGATTCTTTTAAATATTAAACTTTGTTTCTTAAATGGACACAATAGGGACTGTCTCCACTATTTACTCAGGTAAATGGCTATTTGAAAATCACCCACCCTCCCTGCAGTTAAAAGTACATGCTGATGTTTCTATTGAGTTTTTGTGACTGTTAGGATCTACTGTTCTGTTTTGACCACAGCTGCTCTTTGCTTCCCCCCAGAATCTACTGTCCTAGGTGACCACTTTGCCTACTTAATGGTTAAACCTAACCCTTGAGCTTGAGGACCCTAGAGGAGGAGAGAGGCAGAGCCTTATGCAAACAGAGTAAACACAGCTGAGAAAGAAAAGGGTGACGCCAGTGAAGAAGGGGGGAAGGTGCTCTTAAGGAGTAAGAAAGAGAGGAAAAAATCCAATCTAATCTAATTTAATCTAATCTAATCTTGGTTTTTACTAACTGCCTATTCCAACAAAGGTCCTAAGTGGTATATATTAAAGAAGCTAAACCAGCTTTGGGAATAACAATATCATACTAAAAAATATATAGAATAAGTCATACACTGTTAAACATTTTGTTAAAAAGAAAAGTTTTCACATGTAAAAAAGATAGTGAGATAGTTCTTGCTTAATTTCTAATGAAAGACTATTTCAAATATATGCGGAATGATAAAAAAAGAATTGTTTAGCTGTTTCTTACAAAGAACCGCTTTGATGGAAAATTAAGCAAATTTAGGTCATAAGAGCAAAAGGTATGAGATGATGATGGCTTATTTATCATGATACACAAATACTTGGGTGCCTGACCATGAAAGGATTTAAAGATAAAACAAGAAATCTTATAAATGATTCTTTTAACGAGAGCCAATAAAATTTAATCAGTAAGAGACCCTTTTACTAAGCTGTAGTAAGCACTAAATTGTGAAAGCACTACTATGGGGCACACTCAGGAATCCAACGGTATTTTTGGGATCGCTGTGTATTCCCTCATGATAAAAAATAGAATATTTTAGCACTGGGGGTGGAGAGTAGGCATGTTCTGTGCTAATCTGTTAGTGCAGATACATTGTCATCCACTAATTGATTAGCGCATGGTTAGCACGTGAGCCCTTACTGCCTAGATAATAGGTGTCAGTAAGTGCTCATGCACTAATGGGGAAATTAGAACTTGGGCATTAATGAGAATAATGGAACATGGGACCATTTTACCACTGTACTAAAAATGGCCTCAGCACGCAAGAAAGAAAGGTGCTGGGGATAGTGCTAGCCACGTTTTAGTACATTTTAGTAAAATGGCCCCTAAGGGTGTAACCCTATCATGCTTTTTACACTTAAAAATCATTTTACCACTGTATTCTGAAAAAGTTGTAATTTGCAATGTAATACCAATGTAAATAGAAGTGCAATGATCTAAGTGAGAAAGTATCATTGATTGGACCACCAAAGCAAAATGCTCTTCATGAAAACAAGATTGAATCAATCTCAACTGCTTATGGGGCCCTTTTACTAAAAGGTTGCTGTGCAGCAATCCGGAACTACTACTGACCCATCGTGGGCGCTGGCGGTAGTTCCACTCCCAGCGTACAACATTTCCGGCACTAGTGGAAATATTGCAAAAATATTTCCACGGGGGTTACCCAGGGGTGATGCCAAGTGACTGTGAGCTGCTTTGTTATTAGTCAGAGAAGGGCAAATTCTATAAGTGGCACCTAAAAATTGATGCAGAAATTTTTGCACCAATTCTATAAATATTCTATAAAGGGCACACATACTTTATAGAATAGCACTTGGGACATAAACCGCTAGGTGCTGACAATTATGCCTGCTAAAAATCAGATGTAAATGCCAGCATAAAATTTTGGTATGTCCCTTAACCATGCCACCTAACATTTACGCACGTTAGGATATACGCATGGATCGTAAAAGAATGTGATCTGCATGTAAATCCTAATTATGGCCAATTAACGCCAATAATTGGTTGTTAGCAGCCAAATATTGTCGCTAATTGGCTCATTAAGCAATTAAGTTGTATGTGTAAATGGGCAACGCACAACTTTAGTCACCATTTATAGAATCTGGGGGATATAGGGCAATTCTATAACTGGGTGCCTGGTAGGAGTCTATTCTATAAAGGAACATAGATGCCTACTTTTCCTTTTTTGAAGACTACTGTAACTATTTAAATACACACTGAAACAGGGGCTAGCACTTATACCAGTCATAGAGTTGGTGTAAGTGTTTAGCACCTTAAATGCCACAGATACGCATGTAACTTGCAGTGTTCTATAAGTTGTGTGTGTTAAGTTTGAGCCCCACCATTGCTCTGCCCATATCTACACTCCCTCTTGCAAATACTTGCTCTAAGTTAAGTGTGCATTTATAGCACAGCGCTGAAGCAGAATTTTGGCACATATGTGCACACATATGCATGTAAATTTCATTCTTCTAAACACTGATGCGTCTTTGTTATAGAATTACGCCGTAGAGAGTTATTTTGAAAATCATTTCCTCAATGTGTATTCGTTTAGTTTTATCTGCAGAAAACAGAAGCATCTCCAGGGGTGGGGTTGGAGGGTGGTTTGCACTTACATGCAGAGTTTTGGATTTTCGGAAGTATGGGGGTTTATTTTACCAAAAACTGTCTTCATACTAAGTTGCAGAGTCTGCACATAGTTTCGGTGGGATAATTTTCAGTCAAAGCATGAGTGTAGTTTTGCTTTCAGAATTGGTGAACAGTATGTGGGTAGTAACCCTCAAATCTATATGGGCTCTTACAAAATGACCCCCTGAATGGCTATATAAGTAAGGGAGTCATAAAAGTTGTCTTTTCATAGATTAGGGGGAAGGCAGTTCTCAAAAGCCATTTACTAGGGTAGAATACAGCAGATTTTTATTTTGAAGAAATTATTTTAATGGCAGAGGGTCCATGAATGTATAGGTATGTCCCTGGTACTGAACTGTACATTAACCAGGGAACCTTAAAAAGAAGATCACTCCTATAACTGCAAAGTCTTGGGGGAATGACTTTCTCCTACCTTGAGTGGTTTTAGACACATCCTGGAAGAAAATCACCTTCTGACCACAAAAATACTTCCTTGAACTTGAAATAAGACGTAAACAAACACAACTTATTGTCTTCTAAATAGAAAGTTTAGAAGACTATCAGCTGAAATTTTTAATAAAGTCCATCCCACCACCCTTCTCCTACTCATAAGAACATAAGAATAGCCATACTGGGTCAGACCCTTGGTCCACCTAGCCCAATAAGTGTTTCCAACAGTAGCCAACCCAGGTCCCAGGTACCTGGGAGAATCCCAAATAGTAGCAAGATTTAATGTACCGATCCCAGGACAAGCAGTGGCTTCCTCCATATCTATCTCAATAGCAGACTATGAACTTGTCCAAACCTTTTATTAAGACCAGATATGCTAACTGCTGTAACCACATCCGTTGGAGGCGAATTCCAGAGCTTAGCTATTTGTTGAATGAAACAATATTTCCTCCTAGTCATTTTAAAAGTATTACCATGCAACTTAACATAGTAACATAGTAGATGACGGCAGAAAAAGACCTGCACGGTCCATCCAGTCTGCCCAACAAGATAAACTCATATGTGCTACTTTTTGTGTATACCCTACTTTGATTTGTACCTGTCCTCTTCAGGGCACAGACCGTATAAGTCTGCCCACCAGTTCCAGTACAGATCCCTGCGGCACTCCACTATTCACCCGCCTCTACTGAGAAAAATGGCCATTTAACCCTACCCTCTGTTTTCTATCCATTAACCAGTTCCTAATCCACAACAGAACATTGCCTCCTATTCCATAATTTTTTAATTTTCTCAGGAGTCTCTCATGAAGGACTTTGTCAAAAGCTTTCTGAAAATCTAGATATGCTACATCAACCAGCTCACCTTTATCCATTTGTTTATTTACACCTTCAAAGAAATGAAGCAGATTGGTGAGGCATGACTTCCCTTGGTTGAATCCATGCGGACTCTGTCCCATTAAACCATGTTTGTCTATGTGCTCAGTAATTTTGTTTTATTTTTTTTTTGGACAAGGGTGAATCCCTTTATTCATACACTGGTTACATTTTTATCCTTCAGGAAGTTGATCCTAATGTAGATTTCAGCTCTTCTAAAATTTCAACTTGTATTTTTAAGATTCAGATGAAAACTACTAGCCCAAGGGCCCAAGGGCCTCACCTTCAAAGCCCTAGCTTGTGCTAAAAATTAGCATGTGCTAACGATAGAGACACCCATAGGAATATAATGAGTGCCTCTATCGTTAGCGTGCCCTAAAAAGTTAGCACACCTACAGCACGGCTTAGTAAACAGGGCCATTAGACTTACAAAGTTCCACAGCTTACTGTCAGGCTTATTTTCGAAAGTGATCGCCGGTGATCTTCCGACATAAATCGGGAGATGGCTGGCGATCAATCAAAAGTGGCGAAAGCTGTATAATCGAAAGCGGCTTTTTTGACACCATCGCTGCTTTCCCGTTGCCGCGCCAGCGAAAGTTCAAGGGGGCGTGTCGGCGGCGTAGCGAAGCTGGGACATGGGCGGGCATAGGCGTGGCTACCAGATGGCCAGCTTTCGCGACCAAGCCTAAAAAAAGGTGCCCCAACTCACCAGATGACCACCGGAGGGAATGGGGGATGACCTCCCCGTAGTCCCCCAGTGGTCACCAACCCCCTCCCACACTAAAACAATAGAAATAAAAACTTTTTTTTACCAGCCTGTATGCCAGCCTCAAATGTCATACCCAGCTCCCTGACAGCAGTATGCAAGTCCATGGAGCAGTTTTTAATGGGTGCAGTGCACTTCAGGCAGGCAGACCCAGGTCCAACCCCCCCTACCTGTTCCACATATGGTGCTAAGTGTTGAGCCCTCCAAACCCCCCAAAACCCACTGTACCCATATGTAGGTGCTCCCCTTCACCCATAAGGGCTATGGTAATGGTGTAGAGTTGTGGGGAGTGGGTTTGGGGGGGATTTGGGGGGGGGCTCAGCACCCAAGGGAAGGGAGCTATGTACCTGGGAGCTATTTTTGAAGTCCACCGCAGTGCCCCCTAGGGTGCCCGGTTGGTGTCCTGGCACGTCAGGGGGACCAGTGCACTACAAATGCTGGCTTCTCCCATGACCAAATGCCTTGGATTTCGCTGGGTTTGAGATGGCCAGCAGTTTTTTCCATTATCGCTGAAAAACAAAACCGGCGATCTCAAACCCAGCGAACTCTGGCATTTGGCCAGGCTAAACCGTATTATCGAAAAAAAAGATGGCCGTCCATCTTTTTCGAAAATACGGTTCCGGCCAGCTGTTGCGCTGCTGCCAAAATAGATTGCCGGCGACCTATTTCGCCGTCGACGTTCGATTATGCCCCTCTATGTAACTCTGTAACTCTAAGTGCCCTGAAAATATGCCTCCAAACGTTTTTGGTTTGGAACCCAGATCCATTCATTTCTGGATTCTGTAACCCTTGGTGCAACTATTTCACTTCCATTTGAAAATACATCAAAAATTCTGGTAATTGTTTTGGATTCATTGCTTACATTTCAGCCCTGGTGAATAGTGTAGTGCAAAAATGTTGTTTTTAAAAAAATTAAAACAGTTGAAAGCTGTACGTGCATTTTTTGAACAACACCATCTTGCATCCCTGGAAATACTCCCTCACTGAGGTTGCAGTGCAGTTCAGCCACTTCATGGTAGGTGGCACTAAACCTGCCAGGTCAGAGACTGAACTGCAGAGTCAAGTGAGCAAGGGATATTGAGCTGTCTGGCCAGGAGGGTGGGGCTTGACAGTGAGCAAGAGGTAAAAGCTCTCCTGCAGGTCAGAACAGACCCTGATATAGAGGCCCCAGTACAGAGGTCTCAGAAGGAGGCCCCGATACAGAGGGTCCAGAAGGAGAAAAGCCACCCTGTAGTGTCAGAGCTCCCTAGCTGATGTGTAAGTTAGCAGACACTTCTGCTATTGGACTAAGACTTGTAAGCCTTGTTTGAGGTCTAGCTGGAACAAGACCTAGGCTAAGAGAAGAACTGAGAACTTACGGCTGTGTTTGGGGCATGACAGCCCCACCAGTCACAGACTGTTTGGGCCTGCCACCAGAGGCCCTTCTTAAGACTGTGCTTACTGAACCACTGAGGTTTTTACTTGTGTTCCTGGCCTGTGAAACAGGTCTCAGAGGTGCTCCGTCTTTGCCCATTTTCAGATCCAGGCTAAAAGCCCACCTCTTTAACTCTGCTTTTGACTGCTAATCACTGCTCACTTGCCTGTACCTTTTATCCTCACCTCTGTAATTCCCTTACCTCTTAATTGTTCTGTCTGTTTGTCTGTCCTATTTAGATTGTAAGCTCGTTGAGCAGGGACTGTCTTTACGTGTATGGTGTACAGCGCTGTGTATGCCTTGTAGCGCTATAGAAGTGTTAAATAGTAGTAGTAGTAGAGCTCAGTTAATAAACCAGTTATTTTCTCATTTATATACTGTATTTGGCTTGGTTAATTTGCAGGGCCACCCACATCCTTCACCTGGGGTACCACAGGGAGTTTCTGTTGGAATTACAGCTAGCCTCTTGAAGACACTACAGTTGGTCCAAAACACGACAGCACATATGACTTTTAAAGTGTTTAGATTTGATCATGTTTCACCCCTTTTTAGAGAATCCATTGGTTTCAGTTCTGATCTGATGTCATCTTTTGTTATATAGTTTTCAGGTTCCAGTTATATTTGGTATCTCTTTTACACTTTTACTCATTTTACACAGGGGTGTAGGTGGTCTCAGTGTTGTATCTCTCTCATCTTTCTTATCTGGGCAGCTGGGCTACTCTTTATGATGCTGCACCGCCAGGTGGAGGGGGTAAGGGGTTTATAGTCTCTAGGTTATGTCTCTTGTTGCTGTTACAGAAAGTGGGGTGAGTCTTTTATGGGTTTCCAATGTCTTTGGAATTTGGTTAAGTTGTCTTGCCATCTGGCGGTTGTTTCTTCCATGTTTTGTATCCATTGTACTTTGTTTTTCCAGTCTCCAGTTGTTGGGGCTTGTTGGTGTTTCCATTTGGCTTTGATTGCTACTAACTAGCATTTTTTTCTAAAGCGCTACTAGGGTTACGCAGCGCTGTACAATTTAAACATAGAAGGACAGTCCCTGCTCAAAGAGCTTACAATCTAAAAGACAAGAGAACAATCTAAAGACAAGTGAACAATCTAGAGGACGAGTGAACAGTTAGTCTGATAGGGTGGATAGATTGGGGCATTCTATATATCTCGAGCGGTTAGGCGCCGAAGGCAGCATTGAAGAGGTGAGTTTTAAGCAGAGATTTGAAGATGGGTAGGGAGGGGGCATGGCGTATGGGTAAAGGAAGATTGTTCCAGGCATAGGGTGAGGCAAGGCAGAATGAGCAGAGCCTGGAGTTGGCAGTGGTGGAGAAGGGTACTGAGAGAAGGGCTTTGTCCTGTGAGCGGAGGTTACGGGCGGGAACATAGGGGGAAATGAGGGTGGAGAGGTAGTGAGGAGCCGCAGACTGAGTGCATTTGTAGGTAAGGAGGAGGAGCTTGAATTGTATGCGATATCTGATCGGAAGCCAATGAAGTGATTTGAGGAGAGGGGTGATATGAGTATATCGGTTTTGGTGGAATATAAGACGTGCAGCAGCGTTCTGAACTGATTGAAGGGGGGATAGATGGCTGAGTGGGAGGCCGGTGAGGAGTAAGTTGCAGTAATCAAGGCGAGAGGTAATGAGAGCGTGGACGAGAGTTCTGGTGGTTTGCTCAGAGAGGAAAGGGCGAATTTTGCTGATGTTGAAGAGGAAGAAGCGACAGGTCTTGGCAGTCTGTTGGATATGCGCAGAGAAGGAGAGGGAGGAGTCGAAGATGACTCCGAGGTTGCGGGCAGATGGGACGGGGAGGATGAGGGTGTTATCAACAGAGATAGAGAGTGGAGGAAGAGGAGAAGTGGGTTTAGGAGGAAAGACGAGGAGCTCGGTCTTGGATATGTTCAGCTTCAGGTGGCGGTTGGACATCCATGCCGCAATGTCGGATAAACAGGCCGATACCTTGATTGCCAGTCTTGCTGCAAGAAATAGGAGATGGATTAGGTCTGAAGCATGGGTGTTTGGCTTTAATCCGTGCCTTTTGCCGTAGATGACTGTGCTTTTTGTTGTTTGTTCAATCATTGGTGGACTTGTCTCCAGAAGTTCTGAATGTGGGGGCAGTCCTACTATATGTGGTTGAATGAACCCTGGGAGGCGCAGCCCCTCCAGCAGGTGACAGCTGTGTGTTGTGAGATTTTGTTCGGTGAGGTTGGGATTATGTATGTTCTGAACATGATTTTGTATTGTGTATCTAGGTGTGGTAGGCACGTGATAGCTTTGGGATTTTTTTCAACAGTTTATCCCAGTCTTCTAGTGACCAGCTCATGTGAGACTCGTTTTTCCATCTTTGTATGTATGCTATCTGGGTGGCTGCTGTTTCTAATTATTTGATATAGTGTTGCCAAGATTCCTTTTCCTCCCCACCAGGGGCGTAGCCAAACAACAGATTTTGGGTGGGCCTAGGCATGAAGTGGGTGAGCACCAAGTGTTCTCCCCCCCCCCCCCCACAACAACCACCCAAAAAATATCTCAGCTGGTGAGAAAACGCTTCTTTCCGTCTTGGCAGTAGGCAGCAGGCATGCACTGAAAACTGAGCATGTGCAGGTGCCGTTATCGTGGAGAGTAGCATTTTCGTTATCATTAGGGGGAAATCTTGAGCTGGCCAAGCTTGGGATCCTCACCAGCTACCGCTAAACATGTGCTACTGTTGGGTGGGCCTGAGCCCTAAGTGGGTGGGCCCTGGCTCACCCAGGCCCACCTGTGGCTATGCCACTGCTCCCCACCAGTTGTTGAAGATTTGTTCTACTATGGTTAGCTGTCTAAGTCCTTCTTGTGGGTTTGTAGGTAGTGTTGTGTCTGTAGGTATCAGAAGATTTATGTGTGGAGTTGCACTTTGCTAGGATGGCTTCTCTAGAGATGAACTCTCCATTTTGTATAAAGTCGCATATTTTGGTTAGGTTATTTTCTTTTAGCCATTTGAATCTGTTTGGCTCTGTGCTCACCCCAAACGTGGTATCGTTTAGTATGAGTTTGATTGGAGAGGTTGAGGGCTTGATTCCAAACCTACTTAGCTCAGCTTGCCAAGCTTTGAGTACTGAGTCTATTAGTGGGTGTCTCTATTGTGAATAGGAGGTTTACTGGGGTGCCTTCTGATATGTCTCTGCAGCCCCCCATTACCTCTCCGCTCTCATCTCTCCCTACATTCCTCCCCGTGAACTCCGCTCACTTGACAAATCTCTCTTGTCGTCCTTCTCCTCAACTGCTAACTCCAGGCTTCGCTCCTTTTCTCTCGCGGCACCTTATGCCTGGAATAGACTTCCTGGACCTATACGTCTAGCTCCATCTCTACCTGTTTTCAAATCTATGCGGAAAACCCACCTTTTCACTGCTGCTTTTAGCTTCTAGCCACAATTGCCCTCCCCTTGTCCCTTCCTCCCTTCTAACTCATTACGTCCCTAACCCATAACTGTCTTGTTTATCTGTATTACTTAGATTGTAAGCTCTTTTGAGCAGGGACTGTCTCTTTGTATCAGGTGTTCAGCGCTGCTTGCGTCTGGTAGCGCTATACAAATGCTAATAATAATAATAATAATGTCTCTACCTTCTGTGGTTTAGGCAGTGCTGTTCTATTCTGATAGTGTACCAGTGTAGCGCATTGCGTATTTGGACTGCTTGGTAGTATTTTCTAAAGTTGGGGAGGGCTAGTCCTCCTTTGTTTTTTTGTCTTTTCATGGTTTTCAGGACTATTCATGGCCTCTTGCTTTTCCAGATACATTGGGATATCAGAAAGTCTAGTTGGAGCAAGAATGACTTGGGTATATGGCTGGGTATCATCATGGAGAGGAATAGTAGTCTGGGTAGGACATCCATCTTTATTACATTGATGCAGGTGAGGAGAGAGGGAGTTAATGTCCCATCTAGTCACGTCCTATCGGAGTTCTCCTAGAGAGGGGGGTAGTGTAGTGCGTACTGATTGTCCAGGTTGTTGGTGATCAAAGTGCCTAGATATTTTATTTTATTTTGCCATTTGAAGGGGAATGTGACTTTTATTTTGTTCTTGGTTTCCTTCATGATTTCAAGAGGTAGCAGTATGTTTTTTTCCAGTATTTGGTTTGTACCCTGAGATGTTGCTAAATGCTTCACATGTCTCTAGGAATGTTGGGAGAGACTGAATGGGGTTGGTCATGAAGAAGAGGGCATCATCTGCATATAGGGCTATTTGGTGGTCTGTGTTGCTTATTGTGTCTCCTTGTATGTTGGGGTTTGTTCTGATTGCTTCTGCTAATGGTTCTATTGAGAGTGCGAATAGGAGTGGGGAGAGGGGCATCCTTGCCTTGTCTCTCTGCCCAGGTGGAATGTTTCTGAGAGTCTGCCATTTATATTTATTTTTGCAGTTGGGGATTTGTGTAGTACTCGGATGATGTTTAGGAAACGGGTGCCGAAGTTTAAGTGCTCCAGTAGAGTGAGGAGGAATGTCCATTCCACTCTGTTGAAGGCTTTTTTGGCGTCAAGTGCTATGAGTATTGTTGGGTTTGGTTTCTTGGTTCATATGTGGTGGATTATGTTTAGTACCTTTCTTGTGTTGTCTGAGGCATTGTGGCCTGGTATGAATTCTGTTTGGTCTCTTTCAATTAGGGGCCTATTATTCTGTTCAGTTTATTGCTAGGATTTTTGTGAGGACCTTGGCGTTAACATTGAGGAGGGATATTGGTCGATAGGAGCTGCAGAGTGCCCAGTTTTTGTTTGGTTTGTGTACAACTGTGATGTTGGCTTTTGTGAAGGAGTCTGGGATTTTGCCTTCTATGAGGGCTGGGTTGAATACTTTTAGCATTGTTGCTTCTAGTTTTCACCAGAATTGTTTGTAAAATTAAATCAGGATTCCGTCTGGACTGACTGCTTTGCTGGGTTTTGTGGACCTTATTGCTTCCCATAGTTCTTTGCCTGTTATAAGGGCGTCTAGTTCCAGGTTGCTTGTCTCAATGAGTTTTTTCTTTTCTAATAGGGAGATAATGTGTTTTTCTTTGTTCAAAGTTGTATCTTTTTTTTTTATAGTAATTTACGAAGCAGTGTTCTATTTTTTTTGGCCCTGTTGTGTTTGACCATTGTTGTCTTGTATGGAGTCTATCGTGCTTTTGTTGATTTTCTGTTTGAGTTGGGAGGCTAGTAGTTTCTCTGTTTACCCCCTGTATATGTAGTTTCTTATCCCTATATTCCTGTATACGCCTTCTACTTCTGCTAAGGTCATTATGTTTAGCTGCTGGCAGAGGTGGTCTAGTTGTTCCATGACCTGGTCTGTGGGGTTTGTTTTATGTTGGGCTTCTTTTGTAGGGATTGTGTTAGGTGGTCTCTCTCTTGTGTTTTGCGTTTCTTTTCTCTGGATCCCAGTTCTATGCATTTGCCTCTTATTACGACTTTCATTGCCTCCCATACTACCAGTATCTCTCCATTGTCATTTATGTTGATATAGTCGGTTAGGAACTTTTCAAGTTCTTTTCTGTTCATTATTGTCTAGTATGCTTCTGTTCGTGGTCCATCCCCTCATGTCTTTTAATTCTGATCTGTTATTTTTCATTTCTAGTTGGATGGGGGCATGGTCTGAGCTGTTGATGTGGCCTATCATGCAGATGTGGATTCTTTGGTTTAGTAGGTCATCGAGCTGGAACATATCTTTTCTAGAATATGAGTTGTAGCTCACTGTGTAATATGTGTAGTCTATCTTTTGGGGGTGTAATTGTCGCCAGATGTCTATGAAGCCATATTCTCTGCATAGCTCTTTTTAGGAGGAGTTCTGTGGTTTCTTTTGTGATGTCTCTATGTGATCTGTGTCTTTTCCCCTTTATTACACAGTTTAGGTCCCCTCCTAGGATTAGGGGTGGAGTTGTCCATCCTCGTAGGGTTTTTAGGGATTGGGTTATGAAGTCTATTTGCTTCTTGTTTGGAGTGTATAGGTTTGCTACGCATATTTCCTTGCTTCCCAATTGGATTTCCAATGGCTATGCCCCTTCCTTCTTTATCCTTCCGTATACTCTTAACTAGTCCTATAGTCGCTCTCCATGTGATGATTGCTATTCCTGCACTATTTATGGAGCCTCCTGATGTGTGGACTTTGCCTACCAAGTTGGCTTGTAGCCAGTGTGATTCTTGGAGGAGGTATATGTTAGCTCCCAACCTGTCTTGTTCTAGTAGCATATTTTTCCCTCTTTGTGTGCGTCTTTAAGCACTGGATGTTGTATGATATTATTTTTATTGTGTCAACTAATCCTGCCATGTGGTGTTGGGGTGTTAGTTGTGTAGTGCATTGTGTGTTAGGCTTTGTGATCCCTTGTGTGCTTCTGGTGCCTAGCTTGCATGAGGCCTCCCTCTTTTCCCAGTATGGGTGACCTGGGTGGGCTTTATGAGTCTCTGAGGTCTCTGGTTCTGGGGTTGCTGCAGCGGGTTTCTCGATATTTTAATGGTAGTGGGGGGGGGGGGGGGGGTCTCTGAGTTGCTCCCGGGTCATTGATGGAGGAGGAAAGTCTATATAGTTCATGATTCTTAATGTCTGTTTCTTAAGTTGTTGAGGTAGTTATATTTTCTTTAAGATGGATTCAATCCAGTTGTAAGTGAGGTCGTTCTTATCTTTTTGCTGTTATCGTTGTGATGTTTCGGTTCTCTGTTTGTTTGGTTCCTAGTTCTGATGGTATGTTTTCATTTCCTGCTTCTTATGGTTTCCCAGTGTTGTTCTGGCTCCCTCCTAGTGGTTAGTACAGCAGACATTGATCCTGGGGAACTGGGTTTGATTCCTATTGCAGCTTCTTGTGACTCAGAGCAAGTTACTTAACCCTCCATTGTCCCAGGTACAAATAAGGACCTGTATATTGTGAGCACTCTGGAGGGCTGGTACGAGGGAGAGGGGATAGTGGTTCTTTCAGCCGGCATCATCCCCGGTCATTCAGCCCAGCTAGGAGAGCAGGGCGCCCTCTAGGGATCAAACTGCCAGGGAAAGCTGTAATGCAGGAGAAAAACTACACTCCCCAGAAGCCAGTGCAGGGTCAGCTGAACTCTCAGGAGGGGGAGGGTGGAATGACTGATTGGGAGATGAGGTCTGATCCTGGAGATGGGGAACAGCTGGTGGAGCTTGGGGAGGAGGAGGAGATGGAGTGGAATAAAGCAGAGGTAGAAGGAGAAGGTAAGGGGGAATGTATGGAGGTGGGTGGTTTGGCTCTAACCCGTGCAGACAGGGTGAGAGCTTTTGTGGCCTCAGCATTGCCCCGGTTGTGGAGTTGGGGGAAGCTGGGAGCAAAGCAGTGGGGGAGCAACTGGAAAGCACAACTTGCTACCATATTGGCTGTTCCCAAGAGGTAGTGCTGTGGAAAGGGGGGGAAGGGCTTTAAGACAGAAAGGCATGTGCATTTTGGGGGAACTTAAACTGTAAGAGGTGAGAGAGGAGGTGGTTCCAGCTAAATCTCCAAAACTATCTGCGGTGAAGATAGTGTGGCTGGAGGTTTGGGGAGAGAGAATTTAAAACAAAAGCCTGTAAGTGAAAATGGATTAAAGTTTGCTGATAATTGGAGGTGTTTAGACAAGGCTGACATCTGTAACAATAAAGAACTTGGATTGCTCTTTCTGCTGGAGTGGGACTGATTTTCTCAGCAGCTGGCAAGGTGGAGAGGGAGAGCAAGTGAAAGTGCGGTGGCTGGCTAGGAAAGCAGACGGAAGCCAGTGAAAGCTAAGCAGGGTCCACCCTGGCTCCCACCTGGAAGGGGGACCTGGTTACAAAGTGGTGGCAGTGGTGGGATGATCTGAACAACCCGCCGGATAAAGAAGCGTGTATTACTCCGAGTTCCGGTAAGCATATACGGGACTCGGGTAACCAGGAGGAGGGGGGATATAGAGGGCCAGAGTGGTGGTAATACCGCACTTGGAGAGTGTTCTTTGTCTTTCCCTTTCTCACAGGTACCAGTGGCTAAGACGACATGGAGTCGAAGGAGCTGCTGTCTTTTATGGCCCACCAGTTCCAAAAGCAGCAGGAAATGGCTCAGAGACTTCTAGAGGATTCCTTGGCTGCTTCTCGAGCACAGATACAACCGGTGCTGGAGGTGGTGCAGGAATTGTTACGGGCAGTACCCCTACCGAGGAAGGAGAGTACTTCGTTGGAGGCTACAGCTACTGGAGCTGTGCCTGGAAGCATGGAGCCTGGACGAGTTAATTGGTTGCCTTGGGGCAAATTAACAGAGCAGGACGACATTGAGGATTATCTGGGGACTTTTGAGAGGGTAGCATTGGCGGCTGCCTGGCCTCAAGAGCAATGGACCATTAGACTGGCTCCTGCCCTGTCGGGGGAAGCCCTGGCAGCTTTTCGGAGCCTGTTGCCAGGGGACGTGGTGGATTATCAGAAGCTGAAAACGGCTATTTTGGACCGGTATGGGGTAAGCAGACAAACTTATCGCAGGCGCTTTCGGAGTTGGAGGTGGAGGGAGGGGGAGACTCCGAAGGCCTTGGCTCAGAAGCTGATGGACTTGGCTACCAAATGGCTAGAGCCTGATAAGAGGGCAGTGACTCAGTTGATGCAGGATCTGGTGCTGGAGCAGTTTTTAGAGGCTCTACCGGACAGTATCAGGGTTAATTTGATCAGGAAGGGATGTGAGACTCTGGAAGAAGCTATCAAAGGCTTTGAATACTTCCTGGAGTCACAATACTCAGGGGGGGGAGAGGGGGTCTGGCGGGGTGGTCGGGGTAAAATGTTCAAAGGATCTGGGTGGAGGGAGGACGGTCCTAAGGAGGATGATAGAATGTGCTACCGATGTGGGAAGTCGGGACATGTGAGGAGGGATTGTAGGGCCAAGTTGGGGCTCATATCTCAGGTAACCCCCTCTAAGGAACCCCAGTTTACGCATTGGGTTAAGATAGGAGGGGTCCCGGTGGAAGGACTTTTAGACTCAGGAGCGGACCAGACAATGTGCTCCCAGAAGTTGTGGGGGCAGATTGCCCGGAAAGGGGGTCAGCAGGGTAGGAAGAGAGACCGGTCCGTGGCTATTCAGTGCATACACGGGGCCTCCTCAAGGTATCCGGTCCGGCTAGTAGACATACAGGACCAGGAGGGCCTTCAATGGGTGTGGGTGGCTGTACTTCCTAGGCTACCTCAGGATCTCATTTTAGGACGGGATTGGGCTCCATTCACATACTGCCTTGGTGGTAAGCAAGCCTTGGTATCTACCCGGGCCCAGGAGAGGCAGGAGAAGGAGCAGGAACTGTCCCTGGCACAAGTATTTCCATTCCAGGGAGAGGTTATGGGGCGGCCGGGGAAGACCAGGAAAGGCTCTCAGCAAAAGAAACGAGGTCAGGAGCAAAGGCGGCAGCATTGTCAAGAGCTCCTTCATCAGGGGAGGTTCCCAGGGGATACGGAACAGGTGTTAGAGAGATTCCCTGATTTTCCAAAGAGCAAAAAGATGACCAGACATTGCAGTATGCGTGGGAGCGGGTAGATCAAGAGGGAGAAACCAGCTTCCCTCGGTTTGTTAGTGACAAGGGGTTGCTATATCGGCTGTCCTGTTTAGCAGGGGGGTAGGAACCTCAGAAACAGTTAGTAGTACCGAGGGGGTTTAGGGACCTGGTGTTACGGGTATCTCATGAGCATATCTTAGGGGGTCACAAGGGGGCTCAGAATACTCTCCGGCAGGTATTAAACAGATTTTACTGGCCCGGGGTGTATAAAGAGGTGGAACAATTTTGCAGCTCCTGTAGTCAGTGTCAGAGGGTATCAGAGCAAACACCGAACAGAGTGCCCCTACGACCCCTTCCCCGTATAGGGACTCCTATTACCCGTATGGCAATGGATATGATCGGGCCCATTGATAAGTCCCGAAGGGGGTATTCCTATATTCTAGTGATCATGGATATGGCCACAAGGTATCCCTGGGCCGTGCCGCTTCGTACCACCTCAGCGAAAGTTATTGCGGCCCAGCTAATTCGGATCTTTTGTGAGGTGGGGTTTCCTAGGGAAATGATTACCGACCGGGGGACCAATTTCATGTCACGAACCCTGGCCCAGGTGTGGGAGGCTTTCGGGATACAGCATATTCGGACCGCAGCTTACCATCCTCAGACTAATGGCCTGGTGGAGAGATTCAATAAAACCTTGAAAATGTTGTTGAGGAAAGGGTTAGGTTCCTCCCATGAGGAATGGGATCTATTGTTACCATTTGTTTTGTATGTGTGTAGGGAGAATGTTCAGGCCTCTCTGGGCGTATCACCATTTGAATTGATGTATGGGAGATCAGCCCGGGGAGTGTTGGATGTGTTAAGGGAGCAGTGGGTTCCTCCGGAAGAGGAGGATCGGGATGTAGTGAACTATCTAGTGAAGCTGAAGGAACGGTTGCATAAATTGAGCCGCGGGGCTCAGCAACACTGGGAGAGGAGTCAGGATTATCAGAAAGCCTATTATGACCGGAAAGGGGAGGAGAGGGCATTGGAGGTGGGGGACAAAGTCTTGATCATGGTTTCAGACTCACCTCATAAGTTCACGGGACGCTGGAGGGGTCCTGCTGTCATAGAAAAGAAGTTAGGTCCAGTCACCTACTTAGTAAGGAATGAGCAAGGCCGGGGGCAGACCTATCATATTAATGTGCTTAAACCTTGGCAGGAGAGAAGGGGACTATTTGGTCAGTCTAGGATAGAAGCTGAGGAAGAATTAGGACCACAGATCACGGAGATATTTAAGGCAGGAGAACCGCAGATTGCGACTACATTGCCAGGGAGTCAGCAGAAAGAGGTTCAGGCACTTATGGAGGAGTTTCGGGATGTCCTGACTCCTTGCCCAGGGGAAACCCACCTTATCATGCATGATATCATCTCGGAGCCAGGCCGGGTGGTCAGACAGAGACCTTACCGTCTCTCACCCCCAAAGAAACAAGAGGTGGTCCGACAGGTACAGGAGATGCGGGATTTTGGGGTCATTGAGGAATCTGTCAGTCCATGGTCGAGTCCTGTGGTGTTAGTGCCCAAGTCCGATGGTACGTGGCGGTTTTGCATCGACTTTAGACAAGTTAATGCGCTGTCAGATTCTGATGCCTATCCGATGCCACGTATCGATGAACTATTGGATCGGTTGGGTACTGCCCGATATCTGTCCACCCTGGACTTGACCAAAGGGTATTGGCAGATCCCTCTGACTCAGGAGGCCAAGCCTAAGACAGCCTTTTCTACACCCATGGGGCTCTATCAATTTAAACGCATGCCGTTTGGTCTTAATTCCGCAGCAGCTTCCTGCCAGCGGTTGTTAGATCAGGTTTTAAGACCACATCAGCAATATGCGGCGGCTTACCTGGACGATGTTATCATTCAGAGTGAGGATTGGCCCTCTCATATGATAAGAGTGAGGGCGGTATTAGAGGCTTTCCGTCAAGCAGGTTTGACTTTGAACCCTCAAAAGTGTTGCTTTGGGCAGGAGAAGGTTAAATATCTGGGATACCGGGTGGGGAATGGTCAGATAACTCCGCTCTGGGATAAGGTAGCGAGTATCCGGGACTTTCCCTGCCCCAAAAATAAGAAACAGTTAAGGAGCTTTTTGGGCCTAGTGGGGTACTATAGGAGGTTCATACCCCACTTTGCCTCCATTGCTACACCCCTCACTAATAAACTTCAGAAGGGGTCCCCCAACAGTCTACGATGGGAGGAGGGAGGGCTTCGGGTGTTCAATGAATTGAGATTGGCCCTGTGTCAGGAACCCCTGCTGAGAGCCGTGGATTTTGATAAGCCCTTTGTACTGCAAGCTGATGCCTCGGGGGTAGGTTTGGGGGCTGTGTTGTCTCAGGTACACGAGGGACAGGAACATCCCCTGATGTATCTGAGCCGGAAACTGCTCCCCCATGAGGTCCGGTACTCGACCATAGAGAGAGAATGTTTAGCGATAAAATGGGCAGTGCAGATGTGCCATTACTATTTAGATGGGCGTAAATTTACTCTGGTTACTGATCATGCGCCTTTGAGGTGGTTAGGCCAGATGAAAAATAGTAATGGTCGTCTCACAAGGTGGTATCTGGCTTTACAGCCCTATCAATTCAAGGTGGAGCATAGATCAGGCAAATTTCTGACAAACGCGGATGTTCTTTCTCGAATTGCCAGTACAGGACAGGAGAAGACTGGCAATCGTTTGAGCCGGGGGGTGTGTGAGCACTCTGGAGGGCTGGTACGAGGGAGAGGGGATAGTGGTTCTTTCAGCCGGCATCATCCCCGGTCATTCAGCCCAGCTAGGAGAGCAGGGCGCCCTCTAGGGATCAAACTGCCAGGGAAAGCTGTAATGCAGGAGAAAAACTACACTCCCCAGAAGCCAGTGCAGGGTCAGCTGAACTCTCAGGAGGGGGAGGGTGGAATGACTGATTGGGAGATGAGGTCTGATCCTGGAGATGGGGAACAGCTGGTGGAGCTTGGGGAGGAGGAGGAGATGGAGTGGAATAAAGCAGAGGTAGAAGGAGAAGGTAAGGGGGAATGTATGGAGGTGGGTGGTTTGGCTCTAACCCGTGCAGACAGGGTGAGAGCTTTTGTGGCCTCAGCATTGCCCCGGTTGTGGAGTTGGGGGAAGCTGGGAGCAAAGCAGTGGGGGAGCAACTGGAAAGCACAACTTGCTACCATATTGGCTGTTCCCAAGAGGTAGTGCTGTGGAAAGGGGGGGAAGGGCTTTAAGACAGAAAGGCATGTGCATTTTGGGGGAACTTAAACTGTAAGAGGTGAGAGAGGAGGTGGTTCCAGCTAAATCTCCAAAACTATCTGCGGTGAAGATAGTGTGGCTGGAGGTTTGGGGAGAGAGAATTTAAAACAAAAGCCTGTAAGTGAAAATGGATTAAAGTTTGCTGATAATTGGAGGTGTTTAGACAAGGCTGACATCTGTAACAATAAAGAACTTGGATTGCTCTTTCTGCTGGAGTGGGACTGATTTTCTCAGCAGCTGGCAAGGTGGAGAGGGAGAGCAAGTGAAAGTGCGGTGGCTGGCTAGGAAAGCAGACGGAAGCCAGTGAAAGCTAAGCAGGGTCCACCCTGGCTCCCACCTGGAAGGGGGACCTGGTTACAATATACTATGTAAATCGCTTTGAATGTAGTTACAAAAAAACACAGAAAGGTGGTATATCGAGTCCCATTCCCTTTCCCCTTTCTTTCTGGATGCCTTTTCTCTGCTCCCCTGCAATGAATTTGTCTTTTTACCTCATTCACTCGTTCTCTCGCAATATTGCATGAATCAGCATCCCATCTCTGAACCACCTTCATCTACCCGACAACTCCCTCACCTCTGCCATAAATCTTCCTTTTCTTCACATTTCCACCTCCACCCACTGATACAGCTGACAGAACTATGAAGTCTCTTGCCTTGGGGCAGTAACTTCTGAGAATCTATGAACTGTGAGTAAATTAGCTACATTCAATAAAAGTAAATTTCAGAAAATGATAAGAGGCTTCTAGTTTTTCCTGATGTGCCAAGGTTATACTCTCTGGTTATTTTAGCACATGTCTGCTTTAAGAAGATATTACGCTTTAAGAGACCAGAACACCCATGACCTAAACCTATTCTATAAACCAGTTCTATAACTGGTCCATTTGTTTACCTGTTACTCCCTTATCACCATTCTCTGTGCCTGTCCCTATCATCTTTCAGTTCCATCATGATTTAGATTGCCACCATCTCTGCCAGTTAGATATGTTCAAAGATCTCAAAGGTAAAGATAATGCAGAAGAATCATTTTTGAGTGAAAAGGATGTTCTGGAACAAGGAGTCGTGGTTGGTCTGAAGTTACCAGAGTAATTTGAATTTGCCTGTAGAGTTTAAAACTATGTTGAATGAGGTTTTCATCTAGTTTTGTGTGAGCATTGCTGAGAGCAGCCTTCAAGAATAAGAAAAGGAGCTTCTTGCTTGAACATTTGAAGCAAGTTATATAAAACCCCTGAGGAAGCCAGAAAGCATGGTGAAATTGTGGCCTTCATCGGGTTTGAAATAAGATAAGTGCTCATAACATAACATATCAAATCTTATATGCTGTATTATAGAAAGTACATAAATTGAGAAAATAATATACATTGTCCCACATAGGATCAGTAAAACTGGTCATTTTATTAGAGCTGTATAATACATCTTATTGCAGTAAGGGGGGAAGACTGGGAGAGAAGACCCTGTCCTTCCAAGTCTCCCTGAAGTACGACAATCCAAATGCTCATATTTATACCCTTAAACACATATAAGGTAATTGATTCATCTACACAGAATTTCATAGCATCAGTAAACATCTTTTTTAGAAGGCTGAACTTAATTAGCAAATATAAAATATAAGGGCATAGTACAATGGAAAAAACTATTACATAGCATTTCTCAAATACTTTTAATAATAGACTGACATTTATGACCTGTTTTTCTTTAGTTAAACACAAAATATAGTTTACTTTTCCAAAATAAGACGTTTATCACAAATATCGATCAGTTTCAGACCTTCTGTAACCTCTCTCTTATCAAATGGCCTTTCTTTGTCACTATAGAAAAGAGGTCTGTAGTAAACATCTCTATTTGTACTTACTGGCCTTCCCCTAAGTCAGCTAAGCAAGCATTTGTCAGTAACGCACTTAAGACAATTTCTTGCATTTCTTTTTAAAACATACTGTTAACTCTATCTTTCCTAGTTCTGCAATATCAAACCGAAGGCTCAGAACAGTTTTCAACATAATGCAAACAATTATTAAGTAAATAGATTTTCATAACATAAAAAGTTACAAAAAGATTGTTTACATGTTATAAAAAATATATTTCACATTTGGCATTACACCATAAAGATTACTTGGGAGGTTTTAAGACCAATGAAAGAACCACATTAGAGACAAAAGAAAACTTTCTGAGGTCTTTTTTTTCTCCCTTAACAATATAACGTTGTGGTGAAACAGGGGACTTATGTCTGATTTATTGAGTAGCTGTATGACATATTTTTCCCCAATGCATTTCTGTTGTTTGGCCAGCAGGTGGTGTCTGTCCTCGGCTTTAAAGCTGTTGCAGAGGTGACTACTTTCCCTCAGGACTTAAGCTGAAAGAAAAACAATCTACACTGGCCAAATATATTCCATGTATTAAAAAAGGAGGAAGGAAAACCAAATGACGGCCAGCATGGTTAAAAAGAGAGGTAAAGGTGTATAAGAGCTAAAAGAAAATCCTTCAGCAAATGGAAGAAGGATCCGACTGAAAATAATAAGAAACAGCATAAGGAATGGCAAGTCAAATGCAAAGCACTAATAAGGAAGGCAAAGAGGGACTTTGAAAAAAAAGATTGCGTTGGAGGTAAAAAAACAAATAGTAAATTATTTTGTAGGTATATTAAAAGCAAGAAGCTGGCAAAAGAATACCAGTGGCAGAAATATATATTCAATGCTGACGAGTCACAGAAATTGAATGAAATCTCTATAAACCTGGAAGATGTAATGGGCAATTTGACAAACTGAAGAGTAGCAAATCTCCTGGACTGGATGGTACTCATACCAGAGTACTGATAGAATTGAAAAATGAACTTACAGAACTATTGTTAGTAATTGTAATTTATCTTTAAAATCAAGCATGGTACTGGAAGATTGGAGGTGGCCAGTATAATGCTGATTTTTTAAAACGGTTCCAGAAGTGATTCGGGAAATTATAGACCAGTGAGCCTGATGTCAGTGCTGGGCAAAATGGTAGAAACTATTGTAAAGAACAAAATTACAGAGCATACTCAAAAGCATGGATTAATGAGACAAAGCCAGCATGGATTTAGTGAAGGGAAACCTTGCCTCACCAATCTATTACATTTCTTTGAAGGGGTGAACAAACATGTGGATGAAGGTGAGCCGGTCGATAGTGGATTAAAAACTGGTTAAAAGATAGAAAACAGAAAGTAGGGTTAAATGGTCAGTATTCTCAATGGAGAGGGGTACATAATGGGGTTCCCCAGGGGTCTTTGCTGGGACCGTTGCTTTTTAAAATATTTATAAATGATCTAGAGATGGGAATAACTAGAGATGGGAGTGAGGTATTTAAATTTGCTGATGACACAAAGTTATTCAAAGTTGTTAAATTGCTATTGGATTGTGAAAAGTTACAAGAGGACCTTATGACACTGGAAGACTGGGCATCTAAATGGCAGGTGACGTTTATTGTGAGCAAGTGCAAAGTGATGCATGTGGGAAAGATTAACTCGAATTATAGCTACGTAATGCAAGATTCCACAATAGGAGTCACCAACCAGAAAAGGGATCTAGATGTATTCGTTGATGATACGTTGAAACCCTGTGCTCAGTGTATGGCGGTGGCTAAGAAAGGAAATAGAATGTTAGGTATTATTAGGAAAGGAATGGAAAACACAAATGAGGACATTATAATGCCTTTGTATTGTTCCATGGTGTGACCGCACCTCAAATGTTGCGTGCAATTCTGGTCACCGCATCTCAAAAAAGATATAGTAGAATTAGAAAAGGTACAGAGAAGGGCGACGAAAATGATAAAGGGGATGGGATGACTTCCCTATGAGGAAATGCTAAAGCGGCTAGGGATCTTCAGCTTGGAGAAAATATGGCTGAGGGGAGATAAAGATAGAGGTCTATAAAATAATGAGTGGAACGGGTAGATGTGAATCGCTTGTTTACGCTTTTCAAAAATACTAGGACTAGGGGGCACACAATGAAGTTACAAAGTAGTACATTTAAAACAAATTGGAGAAAATATTTCTTCACTCAACATGTAATTAAACTCTGGAATTTGTTGCCAGAGAATGTAATAAAAGCAGTTAGCTTAGCAGAGTTTAAAGAAGGTTTGGATAGCTTCCTAAACGAAAAGTCTATAAGCCATTATTAAAGTGGACATGGGGAAAATCCACTGCTTATTTCTATGATAAGCAGCATAAAATGTATTGTACTGTTTTGGGATCTTGCCAGGTACTTGTAACCTGGATTGGCCACTGTTGGAAACAGGATGCTGGACTTGAGAACCTTCAGTCTGTCCCAGTATGACAGTACTTATGTACTTATGCTATTGGCCAAATACCTCTCAGTGTTAATGCTCTGGGCTCCAATTGGCCCTGAAGTTCAAAAGATCCCCAGTTACAGAGAGGGAGTGTGGAGGATAAAGATCTCTGCACTGAGATCCTGTTGAAAACCTGCAAGTAGTTATTTTTCTGAACTGCATAGGTACTACTCAGGTAGTAATAAATTGTGTAGTTATTTTAATGTTGATACCTATTATTGTTTGCTATTTACACCTGTTTTTTCACCGTTCACTGTTCCACTTTTCTGATAATAAACCTATTAATTTATTAGCTCTGTTGTCCTGGACTGACTAAGAATCCTGGTGGTTTGTGTTTTTGGTCTGTGGGAGTTTTCTAGGAACTGTGGGACCCCTGGGATTGTGGCACCTGTGTCCTTAGAAACCACCAGGGGAATAACTTGCAGGTGGGAGACTCGCCCAGAAGCAAGAGAAACCCAGTACGATGGGGTAGAGGGTATGCCAGTGTTCAGCACGTGCACAGGTGCAGGTGGGCCTGAGCAGTGCTGGGACAGACCCTTTAGGTGGCCGCAGAGCTGGCCCCAGGTGAGTGCTAGGAATTTCGTGACAGACGTGAAGATTAAAATTCAACTATATTTACTCTTAGTCCTTATTGGAGGTTGTAGCTACCAGAGTACCCTCAGAAAATATATCTTTTCAGGTAGGGAGGTGGATACATGTGATGCATTGGAGAGTCTTCCAGGGAACAGGATGGGGGGAGAGAGAATAAAACAGTAACCAAATTTGAGAAAACCTGGAATAAGCATGAAGTTGCAGGAAGTGAATGTGAAACCAAGACTGAGGTACACACTCCATGGTGTTACAATGGGAAAAATATTTCACAGTGTAGATCATTGGCATAGCTAGGACTGAATGGGCCCCCTTATAACATTGTATTTCATAAGGTAGTGGAAGCTTGGAATGCTGTTCCCCTTATCAGTCAGAGGGCAGGTGAAGTTTGTTATTGGGAATTGTGTTGGATTATTTGTAGTAAATAATTAGCAGATTTTAGTACACACAGCTTCAGCTTTAGAAATGTTAATTTCTTTCTTCATCTCTCTCTCATTCACCCCTGAATAATTCACTGCTGAGTCACTTTAAAGTTGAAGTAACAAAACATCTGTTTACTCACAGTTTGTAGTTAGATTATAATCAGACAGGCTTATATATACATATTATTATACATTTGTATTATCAGCTCCTTCCATGTGCTTAGATGGTAATGGATGCTCACACCACCATAGATCCTCTCAGGTTAGGAGAGATCATGAGCTCCATGTGCTCCATGTGCTGCATGTGCTGCATCTATCCCCCACAGGAAGTTGCATAGCTGTGTGACCTCTCTAAGTAATTCACATCAGAGGTCACAGAGTAATCACAGAGAAATAATAGGTGACAGGCAATGCATGTAAAATACAATAAATTCCAACAAACCCCTTCTCATGCATAACTGTCATGCAATTACTTATTCATACAAAGTCCAAGCTTTATACGCAGATTCACAAAATGTTCTCTGGGTAACGGTTTGGTCATGATGTCAGCTGTCATCTCACTGGTGTGACAATAGTGTAGACTGATGACCCCTTCTTTTGCCAACTCTCGCACGTTGTGGTATTTCGTTGCGATGTGCTTGGTGCGTGACTGAACCTTGTCACTCTGTGACAGTCGGATGCAGCTCTGATTATCTTCCATTATCTGGATTGGTCTCTGTTCAGCTATACCAAAATCCAGCATAAGTTTTTCAATCCACATCAGTTCTCTGCACGCTTCCGATACAGCCACATATTCAGCTTCTATGGCTGATCTATATTGGATGTTATCTGGTAAAGGTTCTCTTACTGTTTCATCCTTCAGAAAATCAGTGATCATGGGAGTGCTTACAACTTGGGCATCTTGCATACCTAAACTTTCAATAAGCTCATTTATTTTCTGCTTCTGGCTTAGAAGATAAGAACCATCATTTTGTTTCTCAATTTCTATACCAAGATAGTATGACACATTACCAAGTTCTTTTATCTCAACATTGAGGTTTAAACACTTTACAATGTCCTTGTACTCTTGCTCACTTTTGCTTGCAATGAGCAGATCATCAACAAAAGCTAAAATGTATGCATATTGTCCATTTCTGCACCTAGTGTACAAGCATTTATCTGCTTCACCTTGCTTAAATCCTAAATTTGTCAATATTGCATGCAATTTATCATTCCAACATTTTGCACTTTGCTTTAATCCATAAAGACCTTTGTTTAATTTACACACTAGCTGTCTTTGTTTTGTATTTATGAAACCTGTTGGCTGTTCCATGTACAAGTCTTCAGTTATATCTCCGTGAAGAAATGCTGTTTTCACATCAATGTGGTTGACTTGCATGCCTTTTGAGACTGCAATGCTCAGAAGTGTTCTTATTGTCGTGTGTTTCACTACAGGTGCAAACACTTCATCAAAATCTTCTCCATATTTTTGAAGATATCCCTTTGCCACTAATCTGGCTTTATACCTTTCCACTTTTCCTTGTGCATTCCTTTTAACTTGAATACCCATTTGCATCCTATAGCTTTCTTGCCAGGAGGTAATTTTGTAAGAATCCAAGTATTATTTTTATCCAATGCATCAATTTCTTCTTGTGCAGCTTTATGCCATTCAGCAGCTTCTTCTGCTGGCATTTTCTCAATCTCATCCCATGTTAAGGGCTCTTGAGCTTCTGCTGACTTTGTTAGGTAAGACAGTCTTGGGGGTGGAACACCTTTGTTTTCCCTGGATGAGCGTCTGACAACAGGTTGGTCTGACCTTTCCGCATCCTCTAAATCTGAGAGTTCTTCTCCAATTGATTCCCCTTCTCCAACTGTACTGTCTTCTTCAATGATCCTTTCTGTGTCTGTTTCCTCTGCCTGTTCCTCGTTAGATACAGATGAGTTGCTTTCAGACATCTGCCTTGGTATGGCATTTATATACACTGGCATGTCTATTATGGTTCTAGTTTCATATTCTGGATGATAAGGCTCATCTGGGATAATCCAGCCTTTATCAACCCTTTTGTTTTCATCAAAATATGTAACATGTCTTATGCCAACAATGCCAGTTTTCAGATTCAAAATTCTATATCCTTTGTGTCCTGGAGCATAGCCAACTAAAATGCCCCTTTCTGTTGTGGAATCCAGCTTATGCCTTCTTTGCTTTGGTACATGAGCATATGCTGTACTTCCAAATGTTCTTATGTGTGACAGGTTTGGCTTCCTACCATGCCATGTCTCATGTGGTGTGCGCTCAGCGCCTTTAGTTGGCATTCTGTTTTGTAGGTACACTGCTGTGAGAATGGCTTCCCCCCATAGTCTTTTAGGGAGATTGCTATCTGACAGCATACATCTGGTCATTTCCACAATTGACCTAAATTTTCTCTCTGCAACAGAATTTTGCTCTGGTGTATAAGCTACTGTTGTGATATGCTGAATGCCTTCTTGTTCTAGAAATGTGCGCATGCTTTGTGAAGTGAACTCACCACCATTGTCGGTCTGAAGAACCTTTGGTTTTCTTTCAAATTTGTTGCTCACCATGGCTACGTATTTCTTCAGCATGTCTGTGACTTGACTTTTCTCTTTCAGCAAATAGGCCACACAATATCTAGAGAAATCATCCAAGAATATTAGCACAAATCTGTTATTTCCCAATGATGGGATATTAAACGGTCCACATAAGTCACTGTGTATTAAGTCCAGCACTTTATTACTCCTATTTCCTGTGTATGCAGGAAATGAGGGTCTCACACCTTTTTGAGTAACAC
Organism: Microcaecilia unicolor; assembly: GCF_901765095.1. Taxonomy (NCBI): domain Eukaryota; kingdom Metazoa; phylum Chordata; class Amphibia; order Gymnophiona; family Siphonopidae; genus Microcaecilia; species Microcaecilia unicolor. The sequence continues at coordinate 160,453,225 of NC_044041.1, forward strand.
AGTCTATGCATTTCTCCATTTTACCAGCATCTGCACTTATCTGAATGCCGGTGGCCAGTTGCTTACTGTAAAGATCCTGGATCACCTTAGAATCACGATGTCCCAGGCGGCTGTGCCAGATTTCCAGACTACATTTACCATCATTCTTCCTTACTTGCGCCATATGTGAGGCTTCACCTGAAATGTTCAGCTTATAAACATCATTATGCATAAAAGCTTCAGCATACACTTCATCATTTTTAGAGATTGTGCACTTACTGTTTTCAAAATGAATCACAAATCCCTTCTTATCTAATGTAGATACACTAAGCATATTGCAAACTGCTTGGGGAATATACAAGACATCACTTACAGGAATTTCTTTAACTTCATTAGACACTTTGCATTTTAAGAATCCAATACCTTTTGCTTGGATCTTAGCAGTCCCTGCGTTTGCAGTTTTAAGAATACCTTCCTCTGGACACATTTCCTGAAAGAAATCTTTACAATTGGTTAAATGGCATGTGCTCCCTGAATCCAAAATCCAAGTACTTTCATTTGAATTATTATTTACCATAGTCAAAGATTTTTCTGCCATTAGAAAGCCCTTGTGTTTATCTTTGTCCTTCATACATTTCCTGGTTTGAAAATTCTTTAGTTCCATTGGCTTAGGTGAGCTAGAGGGAGTGTTTTGTGTTTCCTTACACCATTTAGATACATGTCCCTCCTTTCCACATGAGTAGCAAATCAGCTTGCCCTTGGGTGGAGTTTTCCCATAGCTCCGCCTTCCTCTGTTCTTTGCCAAGAAATTTGTTTCATTTCTCTCTGACTTGCTTTGAGAACACATCTCCTCAGAATCATTTATTATGCATTCCTGCCTTAGTTTTGATGTTGTCTGTTCAAAAGATTGCCCTTCAATGGCCTCATTTACAGACCTAAAGACATCAAACTTCTTTGATAGTGAGGTAAAAAGAAATGCTCTTTTCAATGCATCACACATGGGAATTCCAGAAAGTTCTAACTTTTGAAATGAAGACATAAGATACATAATGTGATCATTACATTTACTTTTATCCCTTAATTTGGTTTCATTCAACTCTGCCAACCAAATTGGTTGCTGCTTTGCATATGTAGTTGCATACATAGTTCTCAGTTTATATAAAATGTCCTTTGGTGTATCTTTTCCCTCCACTAATATGGCTTGTTTCTCTGAGAGAGCTTCCAAAAGCATGCACTTCACATAATAGTTTGCATTGTCCCATTCAGCCATATTTTCAGCTGTTCTGTCTTGGTCTAAGCATATATCTAATCTTTTTGCTCGAAGGAAACATATGAATCTTAATTCCCACTGCTGATAATTAAACTCAGTTAATTTTGGCACCTTGAGAGAATAGAAAAATGGTGAATTTCCTCCCTCAGCCATTTTCTTAGCCTTCTGTCTGCTGTGTGGGGGGAGAGAGAGACAGACTGAATCTTTCCTTTAAAACTTAAGAGAAAAATGTGGCCTTTTTTTCTGCCTGGTAATATTTCTCTTCTTTTTCAATTCCTGGACCCTGGGCCCATAACCCTTTTTGTTGGATTATTTGTAGTAAATAATTAGCAGATTTTAGTACACACAGCTTCAGCTTTAGAAATGTTAATTTCTTTCTTCATCTCTCTCTCATTCACCCCTGAATAATTCACTGCTGAGTCACTTTAAAGTTGAAGTAACAAAACATCTGTTTACTCACAGTTTGTAGTTAGATTATAATCAGACAGGCTTATATATACATATTATTATACATTTGTATTATCAGCTCCTTCCATGTGCTTAGATGGTAATGGATGCTCACACCACCATAGATCCTCTCAGGTTAGGAGAGATCATGAGCTCCATGTGCTCCATGTGCTGCATGTGCTGCATCTATCCCCCACAGGAAGTTGCATAGCTGTGTGACCTCTCTAAGTAATTCACATCAGAGGTCACAGAGTAATCACAGAGAAATAATAGGTGACAGGCAATGCATGTAAAATACAATAAATTCCAACAAATTGAAGGGTATCTGGGATAGATTTGTGTGGGTTCATATCGTGGGTAATGTGTTGGTTTGGGTGGTTTGTATATAGTGCAGGAAGGAACATGTGGTGTGTGTAGGAGGTACCTAGGACAGTAGGAGTATGTGGGGATGTCTATTGGGAGTATGGTAGGAGTGTTTATATGTGACATGTGTCATGTATAGTGTTTGAAACTGTGGGACCAGTTTATGTGTGTGTGTGTGGAGGGGGTGGCGGATGTGTATAACAGACCAAGGAAAAAGGTGTTCAGGTGCATAGTGAGGGGGTGTGTGTTTGTGGGGGGGCTTGGTCTGATAAGGATTCTGCTTGTGGTTGTGGTACAGTGTGTAGGTGGGAAGATGTTTGAAGTGGATTCGCACAGAGGGCATGTGAGGGGTGCAGTAGAGGAGAGATATCTGAGGTCTGCAGGGAGGGCATGGCATGGGCGTAGTTTGGAGGTGAGGGGGGCATTACCTACCCCCCCCCCCTCCGAAACGGCTTGCCTCTTCATTTCTATATCCGTCATGGTGGCATCTCTCTCCTTCCTGCAGGGTCCGGTGTCACTCCTCTTCCTCTCGGCTCTTCTCTTGCTGCAGTCTTTCCATCTTTTGGCAGTGTTAGCAATGTAAGCACGCTGCCTTTGACCAGCCTGGAACCTTCTCTCTGTTGCGGGGAGAGCGAGTGAGCAAGCAACACCAGACTTGTAGGGAGGGAGGGACTGGGAAGAAGGGCAGGTGACACCGGACCTTGTGGGAAAGGAGGGAGGGAGGGAGGGAGGGAGAGTGACACCGACCCTGTGGGGGGGAGTGAGGGAGGAAGAGTGGGAGAGCTACACTGAACTTGTGGAAGGAAGAGAGAGGGAGGGAAAGTGACACCGGACCTTGTGGGGAGGGGAGAGGAGGGAAAGCAACATCAGACTTTGTGGAGGGGGAGAGGGAGGGAAAACGACACCGGGCCCTGGAGGGAGGAGGGGGAGGTCATACCTTGGAAGGAGGGGGAGAGGCACTGGATCTTGCAAGGGGGAGAGAGGAAGGAAGGGCATGGGGTAAAGAGATATAAGAATGGCCTTGGAAGCAAGGGAATGAAAGAGAGACAGGGATGGAGCTGGGGACAGGGTGATGAGATCTAGTGGAGGATAAATGAGAGCTAAGGGGATGAGAATGGGGGCTAAGGAAGTGGGTGAAAGATGAGGAAAGATAGGGGATTAGGAGACTGGGTAAATGAGAGACAGAGAGGGAGCAATGGTAAAAGGTAGTAGGTAGAAGCAGTGGCGTAGCCAGACTGCCAATTTTGGGTGGGCCTGAACCCAAAGTGGGTGGGCACAAAATTTTCTCTCTACCCCCCCCCCCCCAGCAAAATTTAGTCACATTCAGTGACGCTCCAGGGGCAGTGATGTAAGAGACGGGAGGAGCCTGCAGAGCCAGCAGCCAATGCTTCGAGGCTGCCTGCGGTGCCGCGCTTTTTTTAAAAACATTTTTTCTCGTCGTTAGCGTTGGTGCTCAGCTGAGCGCTTCTTCTTTTTGTAGCGCCGGCCCTGCTGCTCAACAGGAAAAGCAGCAGTGGCCGACAATGGGAGCTGTGGCTGGCACGGGCCTGGAGGAAAAGTGGGTGGGCGGGCCAGAGCTGAAATTGGGTGGGCCTGGGCCCACCCAGGCCCACCCGTAGCTACGCCCCTGGGTAGAAGTGAAGTGAAACAGAGACTAAGGTGAGAGAAAGGGGGATAAACACAAATAAGGGGGGGGGGGGGAACATGAAATGAAAGGTCCACTGCCAGACAGCTGAAGAGAAGGAAAGGAAGAAGCCAAGAGAAGACAAAAGAAATGGAAACACCAATGTGGAAAAGAATTCATCTCCCTAACTGCAAAGGCCTTAAATACAAAACCTAATACGCATCCAACTTCTCTGTAATTGGCAGCCAACTCTGGAATGCCATACCTCGACACATCCGAAAAACCACTGAGCATCTACCCTTCCGAAAACTGCTGAAGACTTACCTCTTCAAACAAGCCTACAACCTGTCCTAACTCTCAAACACAACTCCACTCCACTATATCACCCACACTACAATCCCTTCAACACATCTCTTACCACTGTCCCACTCAATGTAATTATCCCACTCTATGAAATTATGCCGTCCCTGCGACACTTTGTTCTATACTTTGTATCATTTCTGTGACACATCGTACCATACTGAACCTAATCTAAGTAATTATGTCATCTCTTTGATACATTGTTTCCATCCCTGTATTATCTCTGTGATACTTTGTACCATACTATGTAAGCCGCATTGAACCTGCTATTGAGCGGGAAAGAGCGGGGTATTATGAATGCCACAAATAAGTAAATAAATAAAAATTTAGAGAAGACTGATATGTGGAAAGTGGAAAAGAGACTGGGACCAGCCCAATTAGAAAAATAAAGTGCTTGGATAACAAAGGTAGAAAAGAAAAAAAAAATACTTTTATTTGATACTTTTTTCAGGACAATGATGTGCCTGCTTTGTGAAATTTTCATCTTTTCTATTATTGTATTATGCAGAGTGCAGGAGAAAATACATTTCTGTTTCTCTTTTACCAGTGTTTGCACTGCTTACAGAGTCTGCCTTTCTTGAGGGAGATCTCTATTGCAGCTTTTCTTTGATTCCCTGTTTTGTATAGTAATAAAAACCATTGAGGTGGAGGAACAGATGACCACTATGAATAGTCTAGAAGGGAAAAGATGGAGAGTAGTGGAAGGGTCTTCCAACATAGGACACTAATATGCAGGTAATTATTCAAGAGGCTCTATTGGTAATTAAGTGCATGATAGCCACTGCTTTTGGCTCCTAGCCACTACTCAATTGCCCTCCACTTGTTCCTTCTCACTCAGTACTTCCCTCGCCCTTAATTGTCTTGTCTATCTGTATTTTTTAGATTGTAAGCTCTATTGAGCAGGGACTGTCTCTTTGTATCAGGTGTTCAGCGCTGCTTGCGTCTGGCAGGGGCATAGCCAGACACCCAATTTTGGTTGGACCTGGGCCCAAGATGGGTGGGCAGAAGAACTCCGCCCTGTTCCACAAGTGATTTGGTCTCTCCCTCTCTCGCCTGCATGCCATATGATCTTTTAAACATCCCCCTCCCCTGAATACCTTTTAAATAGCAGATTTTCACTGGCAGCGAGCAGAAACTAATACACACTGCTCATGTTGGCCCCACAGTCTTCCCTCTGATGCAACTTCCTGTTTCCGCATAGGCGGGAATATATCAGAGGGAAGGCTGTGGGGCCGGTGTGAATAGTATGTATGTAGCAGGCGAAGATCTACTATTTACAAGGTACTGTATGCAGAAGGGACAGTTGTTGGGAGATTTTGGCTGGTGGGGCTTGAGAATCCATGCCAGCCACATCATAGGTGTGCTGCTACTGGGTGGGCCTGAGCCCAAAGTGGGTGGGCCCAGGCCCACCCAAGCCCACCCTTGGCTACGCCACTGGCGTCTGGTAGCGCTATACAAATGCTAATAATAATAATAATTATAATGTCCTATGTTGGAAGATCCTTCCACTACTCTCCCTCGTTTCCCTGTTTTGTATAATGTGAGGGTCTGTCCATGTTATGCATGTGCAACTTGGGTAAAGGATTCTGCTAGCATGTAGTGTCTGTGTAGGATTGTGTAACAGTCCAGATTGTTCCAGTCTCCCAGTAGTAGGTATATTGATGTTTAGGGCATGGTATGGAGAGTTGCTGATAAGGAAACAGAAAGAGCCAGGATTTGGAGAAAGCGAACAGAGATGCTGCTGTCAGCTCTAGTGAAAGTGCACTCTCCCTTTGCTAATTTGTGTGAATGTGAGGGGCATAATGAGAGAAATTTCCCTTGGTGCTGGCTCATTTCAGTTAAAAACAAACAAACTTTATTGCTTTGATATACTGGCTTCATATTCAGTGTTTTATTCTGGGTGTGTGTGTTTTTTGAAGAACCATAATGAATATGTATGTATGCAAATAAATATGCTAATAAGCCAAGCCAAGCTACACCCTTTCCTCTCAACCCCAAATGAAATGACCAAACTATGCCCATAGGGCATGGAGAGAGTGTGGGTCTGCAGGACGAGCATTGGGGGAGGGGATGCAGTGAAAGGAGGTGTCCCAGGAGGGACTGCAGTTGAGTGGAGATTTCTCTTGCATGCAGCCAGGCAGCTGCACTTCATTGCTTCACCTCAGAGTGCTGCAGGGCAGAAATCTTGGTGTATGAGCCACAAGATCTCACAGCTCTTATTGTGAGACTTCAGCCTGCAGCAATTGGAAATGAGGTGCTTTACTTCCTGTTGGGTTGCATGTTGGGTTACCAGTTGTCCGGATTTCCCCGGACATGTCCTCTTTTTGAGGGCATGTCCGGGGCGTCCGGCGGATTTTGCCCGCACGCACGTTTGTCCGGATTTCTGGACAAATGGCGCGGGTGTGCGTGCATGCATGCATGCATGCGGGCGGGCGATCGGCGCCGTGGGTCTGGTCTGGTCTCCCCTCCCCTTCCTTACCATGTTCCCTGGTGGTCTAGTGACATCTTCGGGGCAGGAAAGAGCCCCCTCTTTCCTGCCCGGAGCGCTACCTCCCTTGTCCATCATCCTTCTCGGTCTCGGCTGAGGATTCAAAATGGCCGCCGAGAGTTGAAGTCTCGTGAGGCTGCTTCAACTCTCGGCGGCCATTTTGAATCCCCAGCTGAGACCGAGGAGGATGCAGGCAAGGGCAGGCAGCGCTCCGGGCAGGAAAGAGGGGGCTCTTTCCTGCCCCGAAGACGTCACTAGACCACCAGGGCTAGATAGTAAGTGAGGGGGGGTATGTGATGGGGGGGAGGGGACTATGTGATGGGGGGGGGGTGAATAGGGGCGGAACGAGGACCCGAAAGGGGTGTGGTGGGGCGGGGTATGGGCGTGATGGGGGTGGGGCAGGGGGTTGTGACATGTGTCCTCTTTTTCAGAGGACACAAAATGGTAACCCTAGTTGCATGGCTAGGGTTACCATATGGCTTCAGAAAATGGAGGACAGATTGAGCCATTCTGGGTGTTTTCTGGAGCCATATGGTAACCCAATGGATGGGGAAGAATTTAAAGACTGATCGGGAGGTGGCGCAGCAGCACAGCTAAAAGTAAGAGCAGTGTGTGCCATATTCATCTCCTTCCACTACCACCACTGCTCAGGGGTAGGTTTAGCCAGTCTGCTGACTGTGGCGGGGATGGCATGGTATCTCCCCCCCCCCCCCCAAGGCACCAAAAAGAGAGGGACTCCTGAAAACTCTGGTCAGAGAGGAGAGTGAGGAGGTCTCCTTGTTTAGAACCCTGATTAGGCAGCTGCAGCAAGAAATAAAAAAGAGCACAATTTAGATTACCAGGCTATACCCTAGAAAAAAAATTAAAACTTTTCTGATGTTGGCTATAATGAATACAAATTGTTTAAGTTAAATTACTTAGCCTGGAACTCTTGTATAAAAAGTACTGACCCCTGACCATGTATCCTCACAGTTTAAATACAAATATATATTCTGTATCTACAGAAGCTTTCCTACTACTAATACTACTACTTACCATTTCTATAGCACTATGTCGCGTCCCTCACCTGTGCCGCTTCTCCGTCGGTCGGGCCGCGCTGTCAGGGTGCCGCAGGGAGTGTTGATCAGGAGAGGCGGTCGGGCGCCGGGCTCCTGCGTCGCACCGCTGGAGTGCTGTCGGCGGTCTGGGCTGCTCCGGCCCTCCGGTCCGCTACGGTGGCGGCGGGGAGACGCCGGCCAGATGGACAGGGCCGGCGTTCCCCAAGAAAGGGATCCCTTGCAGGCGCGGAGCCTCAGAGGAACAATGTCACTCCCCACAACGCCCGGATTGGCCGATCGCGGCTGACTCCGCCTCCTGCTTCTGGCTGGCCAATCCGGGGCTGTTGAGTCACGGTTGTGGGGAGCTCCGCCCCCTTTTCAGCTGTTACCGGTCCTCCTGATGGGGAGGGCTATTTAAGAGCAGCAAGGCAGAACTCTCATTGCTTCGGCTTCTACCTGTGTGGATTCTGTGGCGTTGGGTTTTTCTCGGACTGCTCCTGCCTTGAAACTTGCCTGGACCTGGACTTTGCTTTTGTTTGCAGCCTGCCTTGAAACTTGCCTGGACCTGGACTTTGCTTTTGCTTGCAGCCTGCCTTGAAACTTGCCTGGACCTGGACTTTGCTTTTGTTTGCAGCCTGCCCTGAAACTTGCCTGGACCTGGACTTTGCTTTTGTTTGCAGCCTGCCTTGAAACTTGCCTGGACCTGGACTTTGCTTTTGTTTGCAGCCTGTCTTGAACCTTGCCTGGACCTGGACTTTGCTTTCGTTTGCAGCCTACCTTGAACCTTGCCTGGACCTGGACCTGGACTTTGCTTTTGTTTGCCGCCTGCCCTGAAACTTGCCTGGACCTGGACTTTGCTTTTGTTTGCCGCCTGCCCTGAAACTTGCCTGGACCTGGACTTTGCTTCTGTTGCCACCTGCCTTGTGTTTGCCTGGACCTGGACTGTGCTCTTGTTCGTCCCCTGCTCTGAGGCTTGCCTGGTCTTGGACTTTGTTCCTGCTTCTCATCTGCCCTGGAAGTCTCACCTGTGTCTACACTCCCCTGACTTCCTGAGGAGTTGTTGCCTCACTCTCCAGGTAAGATCAGGATTGTCCGGCTGCCTAACTCCGTTCGGCACAGGGGCTCACTTTCTGAGGGTCAAGGGCCGACAGTAAGCCGTAGCCATGAGCTCGCCGGATAAGCCTGATTTGACCGACCTGGCCCAAGCTCTTCAACAACAGCAGGCCCAGCTTAATAGACTTTCAGGAGTCCTTCAAGATGTATGCTCTCAGATGTCGACCCAGCGGAGTCCGCCTACTGGAGCCAACCGGGCACCTCCTCCCCAGCTTGCTTTCCGCCTGCCTGAGCCTCCCCGGTTTGACGGTACAACTGCCGCCTGCCGCGGGTTTTTGAACCAATGCCAAATGCTCTTTGAGATGCAATCTGCTTCGTTTCCTACAGACAGATCCAAGATTACATATATCATCTCGCTACTGTCCGGGTCAGCCCTGGCATGGGCCTCGCCATTGTGGGAACAACAAGACCCTCTTCTTTCTGATCTGGGAGAGTTCCTGCGAAGGTTTCGCATGGTGTTTGACGTCCCGGGACGCCCCTCTTCCGCAGCTAGTGAATTGCTGCGGATTCAGCAAGGAAGCAGTTCAGTCGGAGCCTATGCTATCCAATTTCGTACTCTAGCGGCAGAGCTGAAGTGGAATCAGGAGGCCCTCACGGCGATCTTTTGGCAAGGCCTGAATGGGCGTATCAAGGACGAGTTGGCCGGCCGGGAGGTTCCTAGTACGTTGGATGCTCTTATTTCCCTATGTGTCCGGATTGATGTTCGATTCCAGGAGCGAGCATGAGAACAGGGAACTTCACGTCCGCCTCGGAGAAATTCTCCTCCTAGGCGGCGGCCCATGTCTCCTCAGGGTGCTGCAGGATCGACCGCAGAGGGGTCTGAAGAACCTATGGTGATTGGCAGACATCGTCTTTCAGCTGTGGAGAGGGCCCATAGACGTAACAATAGACTTTGCCTTTATTGTGGTAAACCTGGTCACTTTGTGAAGGAGTGTCCCAATAAGCCGGGAAATGCCTAGACCCAAGCCCTGAGGAAGGGGTGGTGTTGGGTCACTCGAATACCCTTCCAGATAACTTGATTTCTGTGCCTATAATTCTCCTTTGGCAGGACTTCAGGGTGAACACTTTAGCTCTGTTGGACTCTGGGGCGGGAGGTAATTTTATTGATGCATCTCTTCTTAAGAAGCTGGGAGAACCTTCAGTGCCTTGCAGACCTGCACTGCAGGTAACGTCCATTCATGGCTCGGCTCTGCCTCATCTTGTTACCCAGCTCACCCCACCTCTGAGGATGCAAGTGGGTCTCTTGCACCATGAAGAGATCCAATTTTTTATTTTGCCCCATGCTATCCATCCTGTTATTCTGGGTTTACCCTGGTTACGTCTTCACGCACCCAGCATCAACTGGCCGGCTGGGGAGATCAGTCAATGGAGCAAACGATGTTTTGAGGTCTGCCTGACTCCTGTGGACCCTCCTCCTAGGAGCATTGCCGCCTTACCTGGAATTCTTAGACCTTGTGAAGCTTGTCTTCCTGAGGAATATAGTGATTTTCAAGATGTTTTTGATGCACGGGAGGCAGACTCCCTCCCTCCCCATCACCCCTTTGACTGTTCTATTGAATTATTGCCGGGCAAGATGCCGCCTAGGGGACGATTATATACTCTGTCCAGAGCTGAGTCGGCTGCTATGCGGAAATACATTCATGAGAATCTTACCAAGGGATTTATTCGACCCTCCTCTCCCCGGCTGGTGCAGGGTTTTTTTTTGTGTCCAAAAAGGACGGGTCGTTGAGACCTTGTATTGACTATCGAGGACTGAATACTATCACGATTAAGAACCGCTATCCTCTTCCTCTGATCCCTGAGTTATTTGATCGTCTTCAGGGAGCGGTTATCTTCACCAAGTTGGATCTCCGAGGTGCTTACAATTTGATCCGCATTCGTGAGGGGGATGAGTGGAAAACAGCATTTAATACTCACGAAGGCCACTTTGAATACCGAGTCATGCCTTTTGGCTTGTTTAACGCTCCAGCTGTTTTTCAGGACTTTATTAATTTCATTTTCCGGGATTTACTGTATTCATCCGTCATTGTATATCTGGATGATATCCTTATCTTCTCTGCTTCTCCTCAGGACCATCCAGGGCACGTGCGCAAGGTGCTCCAACGCCTTCGGGCTCATCGACTGTTTGCCAAGATGGAGAAATGTGCTTTTCACCAGTCGACTATTCCTTTTCTGGGACATATTATCTCCGCCGATGGCCTTCAGATGGACCCTGCTAAGCTTCAGGCTATCCAAGATTGGCCCCTGCCTCAAGGACTCCGGGCCTTGCAGAGATTCCTTGGCTTCGCCAATTATTACAGACAGTTTATTCCACATTATTCTTTGCTTACGGCTCCTTTGACAGCCTTGACCAGAAAAGGGGCCGATGTGCGGAATTGGTCCCCCACAGCTCTGGAGGCGTTCTCTACTTTAAAGACTGCTTTTGTGTCGGCGCCAGTACTCCGTACTCCGGATATTGCGAAACCTTTTGTGGTGGAAGTGGATGCATCTGCTCTTGGAGCTGGAGCTGTCTTATCACAAGTGGCTGATTCTGGTAAACGGCATCCTTGTTTTTTCTTTTCTAAGAAGTTTTCCCCAGCAGAGCGCAATTATACGGTGGGGGACAGAGAATTGCTAGCCATGAAGCTTGCCTTTCAGGAATGGCGTTATCTTCTTGAGGGGGCCGCACATCCTTTTACTGTGATCACTGATCATAAGAACCTTCTTTATTTACAGGATGCCAAGCGTCTCAATCCACGGCAAGCCAGATGGTCTCTTTTTTTTGCCCGTTTTGACTTTCACTTGATCTTCCGACCTACTGAGAAGAACGTCCAAGCTGATGCGCTCTCCCGAGCCTTTGAGGAGCCCGCAGAACCCGATGAGGTTTCTCCTATGCTAAATCCGGCTTGTCTTCCTGCGTCGGTGGTGGCTGCGGCTTCTCTGCGGACCCCGGTTCCTCCCCACTCCAGACGCAAGGTACTACAGTGGGGCCATTCTTCGGCTTTTTCGGGACATTTTGGGTTCCGGAAGACTTTTCATCTCATCTCCCGTTATTTTTGGTGGCCTCATATGGCTCAGGACATTCTACAGTTTGTTTCTACCTGTCCCACCTGTGCTCGTACCAAGTCTCCTCCGGGCAAGTCCTATGGACCTCTGCAACCCTTGCCCATACCTCAGCATCCGTGGCAAGACATTTCTATGGACTTTATTACGGATCTTCCTCCCTCCAAGGGTAACACTGTCATCTGGGTGGTGGTGGATCGTTTTTCCCGCATGGCACATTTTGTTCCTATGCGAACCCTACCGTCTGCTGCTGTTTTGGCCTCCCATTTTGTCCAGCATGTGTTCCGATTACATGGATTTCCGCAGCGGATCATCAGTGATAGAGGTTCGCAATTCACGTCTCGATTCTGGAGGTCCTTGTGCTCAGCTTTTGGTGTTGCCACACTTTTTTCTTCAGCCTATCATCCTCAGATGAATGGTATGGCTGAACGGACTAATCAGACGCTTAAGGCTTTCCTCCGGGCTTTTACTAACGCCCGTCAGGATAATTGGACTGATCTTTTGCCTTGGGCTGAGTTCGCCTACAATAATAGTGTGCACTCGGCCTCCCAGACTTCACCCTTTTTTGCTGTTTTTGGACGTCACCCTTGTCTTCCTCCTCCGCTTCCTTTGGATCACGCTCCTCCACTAGTTCAGCCTACCCTCTCCACTATCCAGGACACATGGAGAACAGTACAACGCCACTTGCAGCGGGCGGCGGTCCGGTATAAACGGTTTGCTGATCGCCATCGTCGGGCCGCTCCTGTTTTCCAGCCTGGGCAACGGGTGTGGCTCAGCACCAAATATCTGAAGCTTCGTCTGCCGTCCTTGAAGTTTGCTCCCCGATTTATTGGTCCATTTGCTGTTCAAACCAGAGTGGGGACGGTAGTTTATCGTCTTCACTTACCTAGTAACCTGCATATCCACAATGCTTTCCACGTCTCGTTACTCAAACCTTTCCGGACCTCACAGTGGCATCCTGAACCGAAGCGGATTACTGTTCCTGATTCTGAGCCGGATCCTGAGTTTGAGGTACAGGAGATTCTGGATTCCAAGCTCCAAAGGGGAAGACTTCTTTATTTGATTTCGTGGAAGAATTTTGGTCCTGAAGATAATTTTTGGGAACCAGCGAAGAATGTCCATGCACCTGACTTGGTTCGAGAGTTTCACTCTCGTTATCCTTCTAGACCTAGGCCGAGACGGAGGAGGGGGGCTTTCGGGGGGGGTACTGTCGCGTCCCTCACCTGTGCCGCTTCTCCGTCGGTCGGGCCGCGCTGTCAGGGTGCCGCAGGGAGTGTTGATCAGGAGAGGCGGTCGGGCGCCGGGCTCCTGCGTCGCACCGCTGGAGTGCTGTCGGCGGTCTGGGCTGCTCCGGCCCTCCGGTCCGCTACGGTGGCGGCGGGGAGACGCCGGCCAGATGGACAGGGCCGGCGTTCCCCGAGAAAGGGATCCCTTGCAGGCGCGGAGCCTCAGAGGAACAATGTCACTCCCCACAACGCCCGGATTGGCCGATCGCGGCTGACTCCGCCTCCTGCTTCTGGCTGGCCAATCCGGGGCTGTTGAGTCACGGTTGTGGGGAGCTCCGCCCCCTTTTCAGCTGTTACCGGTCCTCCTGATGGGGAGGGCTATTTAAGAGCAGCAAGGCAGAACTCTCATTGCTTCGGCTTCTACCTGTGTGGATTCTGTGGCGTTGGGTTTTTCTCGGACTGCTCCTGCCTTGAAACTTGCCTGGACCTGGACTTTGCTTTTGTTTGCAGCCTGCCTTGAAACTTGCCTGGACCTGGACTTTGCTTTTGCTTGCAGCCTGCCTTGAAACTTGCCTGGACCTGGACTTTGCTTTTGTTTGCAGCCTGCCCTGAAACTTGCCTGGACCTGGACTTTGCTTTTGTTTGCAGCCTGCCTTGAAACTTGCCTGGACCTGGACTTTGCTTTTGTTTGCAGCCTGTCTTGAACCTTGCCTGGACCTGGACTTTGCTTTCGTTTGCAGCCTACCTTGAACCTTGCCTGGACCTGGACCTGGACTTTGCTTTTGTTTGCCGCCTGCCCTGAAACTTGCCTGGACCTGGACTTTGCTTCTGTTGCCACTGCCTTGTGTTTGCCTGGACCTGGACTGTGCTCTTGTTCGTCCCCTGCTCTGAGGCTTGCCTGGTCTTGGACTTTGTTCCTGCTTCTCATCTGCCCTGGAAGTCTCACCTGTGTCTACACTCCCCTGACTTCCTGAGGAGTTGTTGCCTCACTCTCCAGGTAAGATCAGGATTGTCCGGCTGCCTAACTCCGTTCGGCACAGGGGCTCACTTTCTGAGGGTCAAGGGCCGACACACTATTAGACATATGTAGTGCTATACTCAGTGTTTTTTTTTTTGTAGGAAAAAAGGTACCAGTACTCATACCAGTACTTAGGAGTGGGGTCACTATCTATGGCTCCACCCCTACAGTAGTCACACCCCTTTTACCAGTCATGGAGCATATAAAAAGGTATCACTGAAAATATTACACCAGTCCCTAGAATACCAACACATCTCTAACTGGGAAAACATAACAAACAGGATTTTTCACACAGGAACAATACTGCACCTAAGTCATATATACACGGAACATGGTTAGAGTCTTACCAAATACAATACCAGAGTACCTGAATGTAACTCACCTTGAGCTACTACTGAAAAAGGTGTGAGCAAAATCTAAATAAATAAATACCACTTCACCCCTCATATAAAGCCAAGCATCTCCCCAGCCCCTCTATTCCCCCACCCCCACAGCTCAGCATTAAATCTGCTTTTCTCTACCCTCCCTGCCCCCACCAACCCCTCCACCCCTCTCTATCTCAATCCCGAAGCCCAGCCCCAACATAAGGTATAAAAAAATGTTTTTTTTTTGTTATCTGGGTTGGGCACTCTGGTAGATTAGAAAGGAGGCCTGGGTTGCATGCTGGGTACTATGTGCCTGCAGTGCTTTGGGGAGGCTCTTCTCCACCTGCCAGGCTGGCTCACTGCAATCAACCAGCTATTCTGCAAAAACTGTGCAGCTACCAATTTCTGGGCTCTGGGGGACAGGGCTGAGAGGTGAGGCCCTGTAATTTGAAGCAACACTGTGGGTCAGACTACAGGCCAGCCAGTCTTCACTGCTGCTGTGTTGTGGGCTTTTCAAGTTTCGGTGGGTTTTTGTGGCAGCTGCAGCTCTAAGGTCCTGCTGAGAGTTACATGGTAGGATTCAGGAGCTGACGCACGCAAGCTGTAGGGGCAGTTAGACCGTCACCCAGACAGATGAACCAGCTATACTCGAACATGTAAGAGATAGTCCTTGCTTACAATCTATTCAAGAGAGACAAACGGGGCAAATAAGGGATTAAGGAGTGTCATTTAATATGGGAATAATTAAAATAACATGGGTGTTGAACAGGTGAACAAAGGATTAAAAGTTAAAAGCAACCTCAAAAAGTGGGATTTAAGCCTGGATTTGAATAAGGCCAGAGACGAAGCATGTACCAACTGAGGAATTCTATTCTAAGTTTATGAGGACACAACTAGAAAGAAGGTACAGAGTCTGGAGTTGATGATGGAGGAGAAAAGTACAAATAGGAGCAATTTACCTGAAGAACAAGTTCCCAGGGAGGGCTGTAGAAAGATAAGAGAGGAGAAATACTATGGAGCTGCAGAGTGAATACACTTGTAACCAGGGCTGGTCTTAGCAATTGTGGGACCCTGTGCACCTGATTCTCATAACATGATGCCTGTTTAGTAGCCCTTTATCAGGAGAAAATATCTCTGCACAAATATAACAGTACTAGGGTGTCCCTCTAACCAGCCCCTCCAAATGACACACTGATTATGATTTATAACAAATTACTACTCTACCTATAATAAGTTATTCTGTTATTATACTTCCTCTGTGTACAATTCATATGCACAAGCCGGCATGTTTGAAAATCTACGTGAGATTGAATAAAAGTTCCACCAACAATAAAGAAAGACAACGTGGATGCAGCAGCTCATAGGTTTGCTTGCTTTGTTTTGAGTGCACAGAGATCCGGCTGCGTGAGGAAGGGGAAACAGATAACCTTTTTTTTTTTATAGTACCTTCCCTCCCTCCCTCCTACATATTCCAGACCTCCTCCCCCGAGCCACAAGACCTGGGTCCATCCCCACGGGATCCCTGCAGACCTGGAGGGGAAACCCGCCATCCCTGCTCCCGTGCAGCTCTCTAAACAGGAGACGGCTGAAGAGACGGCAATGACGGCTGAAGCAGGAATTGGGAGTGAGATTGCCGTGGGGCCCCTGGGAGCGCAAGGCCCTGTGCAACCACGCCTGTCACCCCTGCCTAAGACCGGCCTGCTTGTAACTATGGTGCAGAACAGAACTAGGGCGTGTCCACATAGAATTTACCGTACAAAAAAGGAAGTGTTCTTCTGTTTTCATTTCAGTAACAGCAACATAACCCCTCTCCAGTAGCAGGCATGTTGTAAAATAATACAAAACCCTACAAAAGTCAGTTAGGACCTACAGAACAAATCTACTATTTCATAATAGTACCACCAAGGACCTTCCTAGGAAAGAGTGGAGAAATATCCCAATGGTTAGTGCAGTGAGCTGGGGAACTGGGTTCAATTCCCACTGGAGCTCCTTGTAACTCTGGGCAAGTCACTTAACTCTCCATTGCCCCAGGTACAAAAAAAACATCTTAGATTATGAGCCCACTAGGGACAGAGAAATTACCTGCATATAATGTGTACAGCACTGCATACATTTAGAAGACAGAGGCATAGCTAGGTGGGGAGCAGGTGCTCCCCTAAACAGATTTTGAATGAAATGGTACCTAGGTAAATTGGGTCTGCAGCCTCGCACTGGCACCTATTTTACAAAAGGTCTGCTCCCCCTGACGTCAAAATCTGGCTATGTTTCTGCTAGTAGCAGTATAGAAATGATAAGTAGTAGTAGTAAATATTGCAGTGAACCCTAGAACATCAATACACCTACTGGGAAAATTGAAAAAGCTGGATTACTACAGATCCCTACAGTCACTCGATGCCGACAGAATACCTGGCCTCCTAGGCGGGCTTTATCCCCAGCAGGCAAACCTTAGACAACATTAAGAGGGTGATTCAACTTATATGGATAGCCAAGAGGGAGCATATTCCTACAATGCTGATTGCAGTAGATGCAGAAAAGGCTTTCAACCAAGTCCACTAGGGGTTCCTGTTTGCAGTTCTACAAAAAAATAAGGATAGGACCAACATACTTATCATGACTGCGGGCGCTGTACTCAGTGCAAGCAGCTTGAATTAAGATAAATGAATGTTTTATCCTAAAAGCTATCCCTTAGGGAGAGGAACTAGGCAGGGATGCCCACTGTCTCCTATTTTATTTGCCCTGGTGATGGAACCCTTTGCACAACGAATCAGAGAATTGGGGGATATCAGGGGGGTTCTGGTAGGCTCCTGAGAGCATAAAGTATCACTGTTTGCAGATGATGTTATTCTGTCCGATACAAGACCACATATCTCTCTCCCAGTACTTCTTCATGAAATAAAACAGTATGGGTTGGTCTCCGGCTTCAAGGCTAATCTGGACAAGACGGAGGCATTAAACATCACACTAGGGGGAGACGAACTGGAGAGAATCAGGGCCAATTTTCCTTTTAAGTGGGTCACCACACATTTGAAGTACCTGGGGGTTAAGATTTCTCCCTCTTTGTCTCAGCTTTTTGCTTTAAATTACATCCATCTGGTCAACAACATCAAGGAGGATCTGAGGAGATGGGCTCAGGGACTTTTCTCATTACTGTGGCAGGTGGCTATAGTGAAAATTAATATTCTTCCTAGGCTTTTATATTTATTTCAAGCACTGTCTCTCCCGATCTCCAAAACAATACTTAGGAGATGGCAAACTATGATTCTGAGATTTATAGGAGGGGGACGGAGACTGCGCATAGCCAGGGGTGTACTACTTACTCATAGCTTACTAGGGGGACTGGGAATCCCAGACCTTTATGGGTATTACATGGTAGCACAGCTGAGACATGTATGGGACCGGAGAGCGGAAGTGCCCTTGAAACCATATGTGCAGACTGAGCAATCTTACACCCATGGTGGACTTTTAGCTGAGGTACTATGGTCCCCTCAGACATAGAGGGGCTGAACTTTAGCTGTAATCCTTATGTTAATCATATCTTGGAAATATGGAACCATATGAAACAATCACTTCAACCCATTCCATTGCACTCCACTCTAGCAGCATTAACAGCACTATTTCCAGACGCTGTACCTGAGCAAGTAGTGGTGCTCTCCAGATGGAGATCCAAGAGTATCTCACATATACACCAGTTCTTTTGAGATACAACTCTGGTTTCATTTAAGCAACTGCAGACAGCCCATGGGATACAGGAGAGGGATTTTTTCTTTTACTTACAGTGCAGACATAGTATCTTGAGTGGCTCTTTAAGAAATGCACCCAGTAGAGAGTGGACCCATTTGGAGAGGTCGTGGGACCAACATACCTTGGCCAAAGGATTAATTTCAGCTCTTTATAAAATCTTAATAGGTCCTGATTAGAAGCTAGAAGAATGGTCTATCGTTTGACAATTAAAATTCAGTGCGAAGAAATGCAAAGTGATGCACTTAGGGAGTAGAAATCCAAGGGAGACGTATGTGTTAGGCGGTGAGAGTCTGATAGGTACGGACAGGGAGAGGGATCTTGGGGTGATAGTATCTGAAGACCTGAAGGTGACGAAACAGTGTGACAAGGCGGTGGCCATAGCTAGAAGGTTGCTAGGCTGTATGGAGAGAGGTGTGACCAGCAGAAGAAAAGAGGTTTTAATACCCCTGTATAAGATGTTGGTGAGGCCCCACCTAGAGTATTGTGTTCAGTTTTGGAGGCCGTATCTTGCGAAGGATGTTAAAAAAATGGAAGCAGTGCAAATAAAAGCTACGAGAATGGTATGGGATTTGTGTTACAGGACGTATGAGGAGAGACTTGTTGACTTGAACATGTATACCCTAGAGGAAAGGAGAAACAGGGGTGATATGATACAGACGTTCAAATATTTGTAAAGGTATTAATCCGCAAACGAACCTTTTCCGGAGATGGGAAGGCGGTAGAACTAGAGGACATGAAATGAGATTGAAGGGGGGCAGACTCAAGAAAAATGTCAGGAAGTATTTTTTCACGGAGAGAGTGGTGGATGCTTGGAATGCCCTCCCACGGGATGTGGTGGAGATGAAAACGGTAACAGAATTCAAACATGCGTGGGATAAACATAAAGGAATCTTGTTCAGAAGGAATGGATCCCCAGAAGCTTAGCCGAGATTGGGAGGCAGAGCCGGTGGTGGGAGGCAGGGCTGGTGGTTGGGAGGCGGAGCTAGTGCTGGGCAGACTTATACGATCTGTGCCCTGACAATGGCAGATACAAATCAAGGTAAGGTATACACAAAGTAAACTTGGTGAAGCTGCCATATATGTACAAATGGGAAAGAGATCTCAAGTATGACCTTTCCCTGTCTCAGTGGGCTGAGGTAGTAAATTGTGTAACGCTGAGCAATATTTCTGTGGCAATAAGGGAATGTAATTATAAACTTTTGATGCGCTGGTATATTACACCAGAGCAACTGCACAAAATGGACAGTAGAAAAACATCATCATGTTGGCGTGGCTGCCCCACTGGGGGATCTTATATGCACATGTGGTGGGACTGTGAGAAAATTCAGCCATTTTGGGAGCAAATAATGCAAGTGGCAAACAAGATAGCTGGAACTACATTGATACCATCCCCTGGCCTCTGCCTTCTGTTTATGGGGGTCGAGGATTTGGCCTGGAATTCATGGAAGATAATAATGACATTCGTAACGGCGGCCCGAGTGGTGATGGCCAGGGATTGGAGAGCAGTGGCGCCACTGATTATCAACAGTTGGCACACTAAACTCGGATTTGTCCTGTTGATGGAAAAGCTTACGGCAATGAGGAACAACAGAAATTTTTGCAATGGGGTCAACAAGTACACGGATACCTTGACTTGCTTTAACGGAGGTCTTTGCCCTCTCCTTTTACTTTTTTTCTTTTACAACTTTTGGGATTTGTGTTACCAACATTACCACTAAGTTTAAAACTGTCTTGGCTAGAAGCAGCTACAGGGAGTTGGTGGTGGTGGTGGGGGGGGGGGGGGGGGGGGGGGGGTTGTAATTGTTGGGATTGTACATGGTGGAGTTTTTGTGCAATGTATTACCAGAATTTTGTACAAGGTTGTTCTTGTATGTGTTATTTCTGCTTCACAACTAATAATAAACATTTTCAAGTAAAAAACAAAACAAAAAGAATACCTGGCCTCAGTCAGACAAGCAGAAAACAGATAGACCTTCTCCAAATACACAAGTGACCACAAACTAAAAGTAGAAAGCTGTTGACAAAAATTAACCTGAAACCCCAAGAATGCAACCCAACACTAGATATAATAGAAACAGATGCATTTTCCTCCAGTACTGTGCAAAATATAAATAAAGACCTCCTTGAAATTAAAAGAAAAAAAGATATTAGAAATTAATTCACAAAACATTTCTCCTCTCTTCTTCCCCCGTGTCCAGCAACTTTCCTCTTGCTCCTTCCTATCCCCTTCCCAACATCTCCCCTGATCTTCCTTCCCAGTACATTCCTAGCATCTCCCCTGATCTCCCTTGTATCCCTGGGGCCACCGAGAGACTGAACCGGGCCTGGGGCAGGGCCACCGCTGCTGCCCCTCCCCCCAGGATTGCTGCTGCCGCCCCCTCTCCCCCGCTGCAATTCCGCATACCTTGGCTGGCAGGGGATCCCAGGCCCCGCCAGCAGAAGAAATCTTCCAGTGCTGTTCTTCACTCTGTCACTTTGCCTGCCCTGGCCCTGTGGCTGCTTTTTCCCTCACATTGCGCAAGCTCAATTTCATCAAAACTGAGCATGTGCGACATGAGGAGAAAAGCCAGGGCCGCTGAGAGGGGGGTCAGGGGGGGCCCGGCGCCACAATCCCACCCGCCCACCCTTGGCTCTGTCAACCATCTGCCACCGGGCCGGGCCCCCGCCATTCAACGCTTCACCACCTCGCTCCGTGTGAAAGCACAGCAGCGGCAGTCTGCAGATCACCTCCCTTTGGGCCTTCCCTCCCTGTGTCCCGCCCTCGTCTGATGTAACTTCCGCGAGGGCGGGACGGTTTGAAGGGAGGCGATCTGCAGACTGCTGCTGCTGCGCTTTCACACGGAGTGAGGTGAGGCACTGTGATTTGAATTCAGGGGGCCCCGGCCCGGTGGTGGACGGAGGGGGGCAGGTGGAGGGGGAGCGGCAGCGACGATGACCTTGGGGGGGGGGGGGGAGGCGGCTGTGGAGGCCCGGCCCAGTCTCTCGGTGGCTCTGAGAAAAGCAGCTGCTAGGCAGGCAATCGGCAGAGTGAAGAACAGCACTGGAGGAAAGCTGCTTCTTCTGGCAGGGCCTGGGAACCCCCGCCAACCAAAAAAGAGGCCCCAAAGCCCTGTGTCTGCTCTTCCCCAGGTAAGTGGGAGCCTGGCGCAGGAGTTTTCTTTCTCCTGCTCCTGTCAGGACGCGATCACCCAGATCCCATCAGGAGCAGGAGAGAGACCCTGGCACCGTGCCCCCCTTGGAGGCCAGGCCCGGGGGAATCTTGCCCCCCCCCCGTCCCCCCTCTCGGCGGCCCTGTGTATCCCACCCTCATCCAGCATCTCTCCTCATGGCAGCGCAGGACCTCAGAGCCTGAGCATGCATTCAGCATCTCTTGTTTCTGCCCCCTCTCATGCAATGTCTTATGTCCGACTGACGCTGAGCATGTGCACAAGCTTCAAGGTCCTGTGCTACTATTTGATTTTGCTACTTTTTTTCTGTTTGTTTTGGGGGGAGGGGGTGCTGCTACCCGGCCTGGGTAGAGGAAGCAGGCCCTATCATTGAATGGCCTCCAGCTTTTTGCTGGGCTTGCTCAATGAAAGCTACTACAACTGCTGTAGTTGAGTCTTGTGGCCATTATCTACTACTATTACTACTTATCACTTCTATAGCGCTACAAGGCATACGCAGCGCTGTACACCATACATGAAAAAGACAGTCCCTGCTCAAAGAGCTCACAATCTAAGTATGACAAATAGACAGAACAACTAAGAGGTAAGGGGATAAGAGGGTACAGGGCAAGTGAGTAATGGTTAGGAGTCAAAAGCAGCGGTAAAGTGGTGGGCTTTTAGCCTGGATTTGAAAACGGCCAAAGATGGGGCTAGACGTACAGGCTTGGGAAGTCTATTCCAGGCGTGAGGTGCAGCGAGATAAAAGGAACAGAGTCTGGAATTAGCAGTAGAGGAGAAGGGGACAGACAAGAGAGATTTATCCATAGAACGGAGTACCGAGGGGGGGCGTAGGGAGAGACAAGAGTGGAGAGGTACTGGGGAGCGGTAGAGTGAATGCACTTATAGGTCAGTAAGAGAAGTTTGAATTGATTGCAGAAACGGATAAGGAGCCAGTGAAGTGACTTGAGGAGAGGGCTAATGTGAGCATAGCGACTCTGGTGGAAAATGAGCCACACAGCAGAGTTTGGGATTGATTAAGAGGAGAGAGATGGCTAAGTGGGAGGCCGGTGAGAAGCAGGTTGCAATAATCAAGGTGAGAGGTGATAAGAGTGTGGATAAGGGTTCTGGTAGAGTGCTCAGTGAGGAAGGGATGGATTTTGCTGATGTTATAGAGAAAGAAACGACAGGTTTTGGCAATCTGCTGAATGTGAGCAGAGAAGGAGAGAGAGGATTCGAAGATGACCGCAAGGTTACGAGCTGTGAGACAGGGAGAATGAGAGTGCCATCCACAGAAATAGAGAAAGGGGTGAGAAGAGAGGTGGGTTTAGGGGAAAGATGAGAAGCTCGGTTTTGGCCATGTTAAGTTTCAGATGACGTTGAGACATCCAGGCAGCAATATCAGATAGGCAGGCTGATACATTGGTCTGGATGCTGGTTGAGATTTCGGGGGTAGAGAGGTAGATCTGGGAATCGTCAGCATAGAGATGGTATTGAAAGCCATGGGATGATATCAGTGAGCCAAGGGAAGAAGTGTAGATGGAGAACAGGAGAGGATCAAGAACAGAACCCTGAGGTACATTGATTGGTAGTGGGATGGAAGTGGAAGAGGATCCACCAGAATGTACACTAAAGGTGCGAAGCAAGAGGTAGGAGGAGAACCAGTAAAGAACAGAGCCCTAGAATCCAAGTGAAGACAACTTATCAAGGAGTAAGCTGTGATCAACAGTGTCAAAAGCGGCGGATAGATCGAGAAGGATGAGGATAGAATAGAGACCTTTGGATTTGGCCAGTAGCAGGTTCTTGGAAACTTTTGTAAGTGCAGTTTCAGTTGAATGAAGAGGGCGAAAGCCAGATTGGAGTGGGTCAAGAACAGCTTGAGATGAAAGAAAGTCAAGACAGCGGCGGTGAACAGCACGTTCAAGTATCTTGGAGAGGAAGGGGAGGGGGAGATGGGTCAATAGTTGGAAAGACAGGTAGGGTCAAGTGAAGGCATGTTTGAAGGCATCAGGAATGGTCGCAGTGGAAATTGAAAGATTGAGGATATGACAGATAAAAGGGGTGAGAGTAGGAGAGATGGTGTTAAGAAGGTGGGTAGGAATGGGATCAGAGGAACAGGTAGTTCGTTTTAAGGAGGAAAGAAGATGTGTTGTTTCCTCAGTGATTTCAGGAAAGGAGGAAAAGGACGGAGGGGTTGGGGAGATAGGGGAACGGACAAGGGGAAGGAGAGGTGGGGGTGGCTTGGTTGAGAATTTGAGGTTTATCTTCTGAACCTTGTCGTGGAAGAACTCGGCTAGGGTCTGAGGAGATAGTGAGGGGGGAGTTGGAGATGGAGGCACCTTGAGGAGAGAGAGTTCAGTGTGGCGAAGAGAAGTCGAGGGTTTGAGCCGAGAGAATTAGCTGGATGTAATAGTCCTGTTTGGCAACCAAAAGAGCAGATTGGAAGGAGGTCAGCATGAACTTGAAGTGTGTGAAGTCAGCAAGGGCACGAGATTTCAGCCAGAGGCGTTCGGCAGATCGGGCACAGGAACGTAAGTAGCGGATTTTAGAGGTCAGCCAAGGCTATCTCTCACTGCATTCTCTCTTTCTATGGTTCAATATGTGCCTATTAAAACTGATTTATCCTTAGTGTTTTCAGCAGCTGCCTTCTCCTATGTGTAGAGGTTGATCAAATTTGTACTTTCTTTTGCAGCTACATGTCGGCAGGGCTGCCACGAGACCCATGGATTCTGCAAGGTGCCCGGAGAGTGCAGGCAAGTGCCCAGTCCACACCCTGAACTCTCCTGTCCTTTCAGTGCATAGACATAGAAAAAGGGGTTGGCTGAACAACTTGAAACTTCTTGTACAGGTTTACCTGCACCCCCCCTTCACTTTTCCCTGCTGGACAGGGTGAGCCAACACTAACAGGGGTCATGAGGTCCCTGTCCCATTCTTGGCAAAGTGGGCACTGTGGCATCTTCCAGTTGTGGGAAGGAAATGGAAGGCCTGGGGATGCTGCAGTCAGCCATTAACACAGTAGCTCATAGAGCCAGAGTAGGGATGGAGAAGGGGACAGACTTTTATAGGGGTGTAGCCATGGGTAAGCCTGGGTTGGCCTAGGCCCCTCCACTGTTGCTTCAGGCCCACCTATAGGCTGGATACACCATTCTGTAGTTGGCAGTGATCCCAAGCCCTGCCAGTTGAAGAAATCCAGAGCCCACTCTGATCACCTAAAGGTGGTGTGGCTGTTGGCTGTCACTCATGCTTACTTCATTCACAATAAATGAGTAAGCTTGCCATGCTAGTGTCATCAGTGGCACTTAGGGGATTGGATTTCTTTAGCTAGCAGGGCTTGGGGATCCCTGCCAGAAAATAAATTTTTACATTTGGGTAGGGGGAGGAGGGAAGAGGAAAGTAGAGGCAGAGGAGTGGGTTACCTAGTGCCCACCTATTTTCATCATTATCCCCCCCCCCCCCCAAAATAGTCAGTTCTGACTACATTACTAGGTCAAAGAAAGGAGAAAGAGAGAGAGAGAGAGAGAGAGAGAGAGAGCAGCAACATGGACAAAGGGGAACTCCTCTAGTGTTACAGTATAGGGGAAAGAGGAGAGCAGAGCTCAGGAGATGACAGGAGCAGAAGTGAATTCTTGTAGTGTTCCAGTAAAGGGGTAAGAGGGGAGCAGAGACCTGGAGGTGACAAGTAGAATTTCCTTTCCCATTCTTTTAGTATTAAGGAATCTGCTGATCATCTCAAATGCAGTGTGGGATGATTTCTATCTCCTCCCTTTCTTCAGGTGTCACTATGGATGGAGAGGACAGAACTGTGATGAGTGTATTCCTTACCCGGGCTGTGTCCATGGTACCTGCATCGAACCATGGAAGTGTGTCTGTGACACCAACTGGGGTGGCCTGCTCTGTGACAAAGGTGATCAAAACCTACACCACACCATCCAATGATATCATCTATGTATTTACTCAGTTTCTCCACATTGGACACATGGGGGGGGGGGGGGGGGGGGAGAGAAATGGGGCTCAGGGAGGGGAGAGGAAGGGGAGCAGAAGCTACATGGCACTTGGGGGGGGGGGTTCTCAGTGCATGAAAAAATATTTTAGGGGTTCCGCCATTGTAAAAGGTTTGGAAATCACAGCCCCATGCTCTAATGCTGAGGAAGTTTGAACTCCTTCAATTAAATGATATTGCACCTCCTTCTGAGAGAGACTGAGAATGCAGTAGCAGTGAGCTCTACCTATAGCCAATGCTCCTTCACCATTTCCTATAGTGCCTTCTGCTGGGAGATGCTAGGATTACAGGAGCTGGGAGCTCCTCTACAACCAGCATTCCTCCAACATTTCCTGTAGTGCCTTCTGCTGAGAGAAGTAATGATATGAGTGAGACATTGAAATACCTCCAAGCTATAAATACACAGGAGGCAGACTTCTTTGAGTTGAAAAAGGAAGCTCTAAATCAAGAGGATAGATTCAGGAGCAGTGGCATAAGTTCAAACGAGGCACTCCCTTGGCTGTGGCAATGAGAAAGAGACACTCACTCTCTCCTTTCCTTCTAACCCTTCTCGGCCTCCCAGACCTCAAAACTTAAAGGAAGCAGAGTGTAGCAAATATGACTAATTTTTAAATAAGTTGCCATGTCCTAATGATAATGGATGCTACTGGTAGGCATGCCAGATGAAGGTCTTGCCAATTGCTAAGTATGTTGGACATCGTTATTGTTCATTTTGTCAGGGAGGTTATGTAATTCAACACTAGCTAGACCTAATTCTTGGCTGGGATGGGGGAGGTTTCAGAAAGGGGGGGGGGACAATTTGGAGGATAAATGGTATAATTCTGGGTATAATGCGTGTATGGTTCTCGTTGACTTTTAGTATACTCATACTATTGGATGTATTTTTTGTGGAGTATCATCAATAAAATATTAAATCCTAAAAGGGAAGAGAGGGGGGGATAGGGGGGGAAAGGGAGTGGGGAGGGTGGAAGGGGGAAAAGACAATAATGTTAGCCTATGAGAATGCACACAGAAGACAATTGTTTTGTTGATTCATGTGTGTACGCTTTACTTCTGTTTTGGTTTTCAATAAAAAATGTTGAAACATAAATAAGTTGCCATGCTCCCTCAAATAAAAGTGCTTTCTCCTGGCAGCCAGAGAAGTGGATAAGCACCTTGCCTCCTGCTGCTGGGCTGAAGTCTTGCAGTACCTACAGCATGATTATGTAGTGGTTTTTGCAAGACTTCAGTCTGGCAGCAGGAAGTGAGGTCTCTGACTGCCTGGAGAGAGTACTTTTATTGGAGAAAGCAGGAGGGAGGTGGAATAGCAACTTATTTAAAGTTAAGTCATGTTTGCCATGCTCTACCTCTGCCTTTACAATATGGGGTCACTGGGCCCCATTCTTCAATTCTCCTCCCCCATCCCCTGTACTGCAGGGGTTGCTTGAATGGAATTTGCACCACTGCTCAGGAGTAATATAAAGAAATAATTCTTTCCTTAGTATCAGATAAATCCAGAGAGTTGTGGGTTGTGACCATCTACCAGCAAATGGAGACAGAGAGCATTGAACTGAACTGTCTTATAGGGGGAAAGGGAATGGGACTTCGTACACTGCCTTTCTGTGGTTTTTGCAACTACATTCAAAACAGTTTACATAGTATATACAGGTACTGCACTAAACACTAAGCTACTCCTCCATTTCATAGGACTGGATGCTCCTTGGTCAGTCAGTATTCTCTATCTCCAGCAGGTGGATGGACGGTCTCTCACAAGCTCCGGATCTCATCTGATGGTGGCTCCTGCTCTGGATCTCTCAGTTCAGTGGAGCTTTGGGGTGCGCAGCTGAGTGGTGCCAGCTTTAGGGGGTACACCTGGTGATATGAAGTCCCTCCTCCACCCTTCTCCTCTCTACAGCTCTCCATTCTCCTTCCTCATTTGGAGACAAAATTGGGGCATAATTCTTTAAAGCACACAGCCTTGGCTGCAGGAAAGATACTGGTTTAGACCAGTATAGAGTCAAGCTTAGTTCTACTGGCTCCATGTTTCTGTGAAAAGTTTTACATCTTGAATTTATTTTCTGAGGCTAGTGCACTGTTCCCATGTCTCTCCTGGTCTCCATGGTAACTATGGAAGAGTGGGAATGTGTTGCCATGCTGGGATTTTCTCCAGGTGCAGTGTTTACATTGCTTTGAGAAGCAGAATAGTTTATTCTGGAAGATGGCTGGCTTTCGAGCTGAAGATTGAAGGCTGGTTTGCGCATTCTATATTAGAAGTGTGGAACTTGGCTCCATTTCAAATGGGGCATATTTTACTTCACTCTCCCATGTTGCTTACCTTGACAAGCACTTCATTGCATGGCTGGGACAGCAAACACTACACTACAGTGCTAAAGGTTAGCTGCGTTGGTTTTCTACAGCAGCTCTGCTCTCTGGTATTGCACACTGACACTGGCCAAAAATATTGCATACCAGCTCCAGCCACCAATGTATCAGTGCACCACTAGCAGTATGTTGTAATGTCTCTAAATACTTTTATTGCACTTTTGCACCTTTTCATTGTATTGGACAGCTAGCGGTATTACAAAGCTACTTCGTTAAAGGAATAGCTTAATGGTTAAAGCAACCAGCTGAGAGTGAGCACAGAGATCCAGAGGTTGATGGTTCAAGTTTCACTGCAGCTTGCCATTAATAATGCACAATAGTATAAACAGCTATATTCTGCTACGCCATCTATCTCTGGCTCTTAACCAATGTACAGCCATGCCAACCTGTTCTAGTGCACAGCCAATTCTTGACACTCTCAGAAGAAGATGACTCTGGCTTAGGCATTGGACAGCTAATGTTGCTTCTAAGTCACATTTAGCAAGCTACCTTTTACAGGTAAACTTTTGTTTGGAGAAGATCTAAAGAAGTTGGTTAAAGACCAAGGGGATTCCAAGTCTCAGATATTGCCAGAGGACCAGTCTAAAGATTCTTTTAAATCCTCTTGGTCTTGTCTTAGGTTTCGTGATACCAATTGCTACAGACCAGGCAAATCTAACATTCAGGGTTCCCACTTCAACAAAGGTAAGCCTTCTTTCAAGCTGACAGAAAAAACTCAGCTTCAAACTCCAGGTCTACCAATGCCTCCCACACCTCCCAATGATGGGGTCTTGGTTCACTCCTCGGGTTTCATAATAGCAGGATACCTCTCCATGTTCCATGAGGAGTGGATCAAAATTACCTCTGACCAATGTGTCTTGGAAATACTAAAGCAGGCTTACAAACTGGAGTTCTCCCATTCCATTGCAGCTTTTTTTCTTGGAATCTCCATGCAAGCGCCAACCCAAATGTCAATCAGTTCAAGCCACCTTGCAAATGCTTCTTCATATAGGCACAGTACAGACTATCCCCAGATGTGATTGAGGAATGGGAAGTTATTGCATTTACTTTGTAGTTCCAAAGAAGGGGGATTCCTTCCACCTGGGTTTGGACTTCAAAAGAGTCAACAGAGTGCTAAAGGTTCAACATTTCACAATGGGAACATTACAGTCTGTAATATATCAGTCCAGCAAGGGGAGTTTCTAACCTCCCTGGATCTGAAGGAAGCGTACTTTCATATTCCCATTTGACCTCCCCACAGAAGATTTCTTGGAGAACATTATCAATTTATGACCATGCCATGCAGCCTTCCACGTCATGAAGGACATTTTTTCAAGTTCATGGTAGTAGTGGTAGCCTTCCTTCGCAAGGATGGATTTCAGGTTCATCCATACCTCAATGAATAACTGATTTGTGACTCTTCCTATCAAGAGAGTCTGCAAGTTTCATCCAAGATAGCTACTCTTCTTTAGTCCTTAGGACTGGTATTCAATTTCACCAAGAGTCAGTTGTTTCCAACACAAATCTTGGAGTATCTAGGAATGATATTCAACATAAGCAACAGGAAGAAATGTCTTTCCTAAGCCTATCAGCAAAAGATTCACACTCAATTCAGGATCTACTTTCCCTCCTATGTCTTGGGGTCTGGTGATATGTTCATGTTCTGGGCACAGTGGTCTCTATCTTGGATGTTCTTCCATGGGCCAGATTCCACATCAGATCACTTCAGCGGTCTCTTCTCAGTTGTTCATTTGCATTTGCATCTCTCTTGGACCCTCCAAGTCAAACTCTGCCTCAACTGGTAGATTTAGCACAGCCTTCCTGTGACAATTCAGAAGTGCTGTCTCTCTGAAGGTGGCTATCTGCGGCTCGTATGCTACTAGGACGTGTCTTAGCTAGGTGCAACAGATTTTGGATTTCTTCCAGGAGTCCGACAGTCAGCCTCTTACTGAATTGCCGGATGTGGAGATGGGGCTGGCATATTTGACGGATGCCTTGTATGACTTGATTCAGGCGCTGGCCAAGTAGATGCCTTTGGCAGTCACAGCTCGTCGTTTGCTGTGGTTGCGCCACTGGGCAGCAGATGCAGCTTCAAACTTCAGCTGGGTAAACTCCCTTTTAAGGGCAAGTTGTTGTTTGGTGTGGACTTAGAAAAGTTGGTGACAGATCTGGGTGTCTCAAAGACTCGGCATGTTCTGGAGAACAAGTCTACGTTCTTTCTGGTCGGGTCAGGCTCACCCTCGTTTTAAAGATACCAGGTACTATCATCCAGGGAGGCCTAGTTTTAATCAGAGATCCAGGTATTGGCCCAAGCAGGGTTTCGGGACTCCAGGCTTTGTCCTGTTGAGATCCTCCTGATTTCTCCTGAAGGGGTGATGGTGCACCCAGTCCGTCTTTTCTTCCTAAGGTGGATTTTGTCTTTTATCTCAATTGACCTTTGTTTCCTCCTGCTTGCTTAGCATTCACTGTGTACTCCTGCACTGTCTAGAAGTGACCAATGAGTTTTGTTGGTCAGATCATTTGTTCATGCTGCTTCCAAAGCCACGATTGCTCGCTGAGTCAAGGAGGCTATCACGTCCATGTATTTACTAGCAGGTAAACCACTTCAGATTTTGGGCACATGCTACCTGAGCTGATGCAACTTTATGGGCTGAAGCTCGTCTGTTCTTCCTGGAGGAAATATGCCTGCCGGTAACATGGTCTTCCTTGTTCACCTTCTCCATACACTACCATTTGGATGTCTCCACTCAGTTGAATACATCTTTCGGAGTATCTATGCTATCTGTGGGAGCTTCAGGTTCCCACTCTACTTAAGGACTGCTTTGCTATATCCCACAAGTCTCTGGATTCATCTGCTGCTGACGCTAAGGAATGAAAAATTATGTCTTACCTGATAATTTTCTTTCCTTTAGTCGCAGCTGATGAATCCAGAGGTCCACCCTGTTTTTCTGGCTTTTCCTATTGGTTAGTGCTCTCTGTTGGAACTTGTTGCTACATTTTTACATTTTTTGTGGATGGTTGTAATCAGTTCATGTGTTTGCAGTTCTTGGTTTATCACTTTTCCCTGTGGGGAAGGAGAAGTGTTATTATTCTATTTCCTTCTGCTTTGTTATAAGAAATACTGACTGACCAAGGAGCATTCCGTCCTATAAGACAGTTCAGTTCAGCACTCTCTATCTCCGCCTGCTAGTAGATGGTCACAACCTACAAGTCTCTGGATTCATCTGCTGTGACTAAAGGAAAGAAAATTATCAGGTAAGACATAATTTTTCATTATGAAAAGGGAGGTGGATGCATGAAATGGCCTCCCAGTGGAGGTGGTGGAGACAACAAAAGTATTTGAGTTCAAGAAAGAATGGAACAAACATTGAGGAGCTCTGAGAAACAGGAAGGAAGATACTGGGCTGTTGGATAAAATGAATAGTGTTGTTCTGCTATCTTCTTCTCTTTTTCTTTATCTATGTGAGCCTTTCTTACAACCAGCGCTTATGCAACATTCCTTACAGCGCCTCCTGCTGGGAGAGACCGGGGTTGTGTGATGCAGTCCAGAGGAAAATAGGCTCTGATTTTACCGAGCTGTTGCAGTAAAACTCGGTCGTGGGGAGGGGGAGGTGAGATGGGAGTTGAACAGAACTGAGGAAGTCTCTACTTATAGCTACCTAAACACTTTCTTCCCCTAGACCTGAACTCCTGTGGTTCCCTGCAGCCCTGTCAGAATGGAGGCACATGTACCAACACTGAACCAGACCAATACGAGTGTCTCTGTCCAGAGGGCTTATATGGTCGCAACTGTGAGAAATGTGAGTGCAGAGGATGGGGGAGGTCGGAAGGGGTGATGTGTGATAGCACTGTGAAATCAGATCTCAGCATTTATGGTGACTCCCAGATAAGAAAGGAGAAAGGCAAGAAGCCAGGAAAGATGAGTTCCTGAAAAGAGCCAGAGGTCAAGGAGGAAGAAAAGAAGCCATGTTTGGTTGTGCTGGTATGAAACCCAGTTGAAAAGGAGTAAGGAGATAGATTGTGCATGATGGCTTCCTGATGAGGGATATTGCATCACAAGGTGGTTATGCAGGGCCTATAGACTGCGCCTCGTCTGCACTGACCTGCCACTAAACTCTCAAAAAACTGAACAGTAAAGGGGAGAAAGTGGGGTCGATATTCAGCCAGCAGCACTCAGTGTTTTGCTGATCCCCCGCCGGCATTATGCCCTGAAATTCAATGCCAGGCCATATCCGGACTCCAGCATTGAATTTCTGGGTTTCCGGAGCTGGCTAAACCATAGCTGGTTAAGTGCGATATTCAGCATTTAACCAGGTATGGGGCACCACATAAAGATAGGACTTTAAGCAGTCTTATTCATGCAGTGACGTGGGCCCAGGTAGGCACAGGCCCACCGACTTTGAACTCAGGTCCACCTACCAGTGGAACAGCTGTGATGTGGCAGGCGGGGATCCCCAAGCCCTGCCAGCTGAAAATTCCTGGCCTCTCCCCCCTCCCCCAGGCAATCAAGGGTCTCTAAACCATACTCCCTCAATCTCCCAGTATAAATCTTTCAGTTCTTTGCTGGCAGCGAGCAGTGACTGATACCCAGTGCTCATGCCAGCTGCGAGCAGTGACTCATACCCAGTGCTCGCGCCGGCCCTCAGCCTTTGACGTAAATACCTGGTCCCGCAAACAGGAAGTTACGTCAGAGGGAAGGCTGAGGGCTGTGCGAGCAGCAGGTATAAGTTTAAGAATTTAAGACATTTGATATACCGCTCTTTTGTAAAACAGTAGTTTACAATATTAAGAACACCATAAAATATAGGATAGACTCAAACACATAGAGACCTACATCCAGTCCTTCACTCTTCTGTCCCTACAGGTTACCCATCTGAATCACAACAATCAGACTGCTTGGCCCATAAATTTTGGAAAAAGATAAGCTTTAAATTTTACTTTAAACTGCTTAAATGACTCTTCCTCCCGAATATCTAAAAGGAGTTAATTACACAAAAAAGGGGCATACTAAAAAAAACACACTCCCTGCTTGTGGCAAAAAACTAAAAAACTTAAAACAGACCTGCCAAGTCTCCCGCATTCAGCTTTGGCGGGTCATCTCCTGCACTCCCACAAAGCAGGAAAATCTCCCACTGAGATGCACTGTGTACCAGGGGATCCACTGCCGCCGCCGCTGCTTCTCTCTCATAGTAACATAGTAACATAGTAGATGACGGCAGAAAAAGACCTGCATGGTCCATCCAGTCTGCCCAAGACAAACTCATATGTGTATACATTACCTTGAATTTGTACCTGTCCTTTTCAGGGCACAGACCATATAAGTCTGCCCAGCAGTATTACCCGCCTCCCAACCACCAGTCCCGCCTCCCATCACCGGCTCTGGTACAGACCGTATAAGTCTGCCCTCCCCTATCCTCGCCTCCCAACCACCCCCCTCTTCCCCCCAACTGCTCCACCACCCAATTTCAGCTAAGCTTCTGAGGATCCATTCCTTCTGCACAGGATTCCTCTATGCATATCCCACGCATGTTTGAACTCCGTTACCGTTTTCATCTCCACCACCACCACCTCCCGCGGGAGGGCATTCCAAGCGTCCACCACCCTCTCCGTGAAAAAATACTTCCTGACATCTTTCCTGAGTCTGCCCCCCTTCAATCTCATTTCATGTCCTCTCGTTCTACCGCCTTCCCATCTCCGGAAAAGATTCGAGCAACCGCAGCAAAACAAGAAAAACAAGCGTGGGGCCATAGCAGCCTTCAGGCATGCACTGTTGGCTATGGTGGTCCTCTGCCCCTGGAACGGGAAATTGATGTCAGTGGGAGCAGAGGATGGCAGAGCTAACGGCGCATGCCTGAAGGCTGCTGCGGCTCCGCACTTGTTTTCTTGTTTTGCTGCGGCCACTGCTGCTCATCAAGAGAAGCAGCAACGGCCAGGAAACACTGGGTACTGGGTGGAAAGGGTAGGGGAAAGGTGTGGAGAGGGAGGAAGGAGCTGATAAATGGAGAGAGCAGAGGGAAGAAAGAAGAATGGGGATGTTGGATGGGGTACACAGAGAGAGAGAGAGTGGAAAGATGAGGAGAGAAAAAGGGGATATAGAAAAGGGCAGGAGAGAGAGAAGCTGCTGGGGAGAAACTGGGGGAGACCCTAGCTGGTCAGACAGAGAGGTGCAGGATGAAAGGAGGTAGAGAGAGGGAAAATGCTGGAAGGAGGGGACAGAAAGAGGGAAGATAACTGGATGGAAGGGTAGGGAGAGAAAGACGAAGGACACTGGAAGGATGGAGAGAGAAAGAGGAAGGACACTGGAAGGATGGGGAGAGACAGAGGACATGCTGAATGGAAAAGGGTAGAGAGAGAGAGAACTGGCTAGAAGGAAGAGGAAATAGAGGGAGACAATGGATGGAAGGATTGGGAGAGGGTAGATGGATGGAAGGATGTGGAGAGAAAGAGGGAAGACACTGGATGGAAGGGTAGGAGAGAAAGAGTGAAGATGCTGGCTGGAAGGATAGGGAGAGAAAGAGGAGATGCAGGATGGAAGGATGCAGAGAGAAAGGGGAGAGACATTGGAAGGATGGGGAGAGAAAGAGGGGAGATGCTGGATGGAAAGGGGGAGAGGATGGAGTTAGTAAAGACTGGAGAATAAGAGGAAAAGGCATGGGGAGAACAAAAGTGAGGAAAATATGAAAAGCCATAGGTAGATGAAGTAAAAAGAGGGAAATTTAAAGAATGGATAGTAAGAATGAATTAAATCTGGACACAGAGGCAGAAAAGTAAATTGAAGAAAACAAAGAAAAAGGAGTGAAAATGACAAATGGACAGGAATGCCTGGCATGAGAGTTAAGAGAAGGAAAGCAGAATCAAGAGACTTGGACCAACACAATTAGAAAAAGTAAATGGTCAGACAACAAAGGTACAGAAAATAATTGTATTTTTAATTTAGGATAAAGTAATGCGGTAGCTGTGTTATTAAAGGTTAATAGATGCAAGTAAAACACAAAATAGAAAATAAAGTAGATACCTTTATATTGGACTGATTTTAATACATTTTTGATTAGCCTTCAGAGACCAGCACTTATTTATTTATTTATTTATTTATTTATGGTTCATTTGTATCCTACATTTTCCCACACATGCAGGCACAATGTGGCTTACAGAAAATTAGGAAAAATTACAAATTGTGAAGATACAGATAAAGTGAACAAAGGATATACAAGGGGAGCATTAACTAACAGTGGAAAAGTAGGCAAGATGGGGAATGTATTGGGGAATATTAATCAGCAGAGTAACTAGGAGAGTACGTTTTAACAAAGAGGTAAGTTTTCAGCAATTTCTTGAAGAGGATGTGGTCCATTTGCATTTTGAGGTGCTTCGGCAGAGCATTCCAGAATTTTGAAGAAGAGGAAAAAATCATCTTGTATTTGACGCCCTTGCAGTTAGGAAAATGTAGTTGAAGATATGACCGTGCAGCAGGCACAGAATTCCTTAGTGGAAGATCAATCAAGTTGAGCATATAGTCCGGGGCAAGCCCATAGATAATTTTATGGGTTAAAGCACAAATTTTAAAAGTGATACGTTCCTGTACAGGTAGCCAGTGGAGGTTGTAGCGCAGAGGCTGTGCATGTGCGAATCATTGTTTATCCAAAATCAGTCTTGCGGCTGTGTTCTAGACTGTCTGGAACTTTTTTTTAATAGAGAGACTTTGCAGCCTGCATAAATCCCACTGCAGTAATCAAGATGGGACAGGACTAACCAGTGCACAAGGGTACGGAACAGCTCTCTGTGATTGTCTAACTGTAGGTGCATGTCCAGATTCACTCCTAAAAGACGCAGACATAGTCTTTAACTGGAAGTGTAGTTTTAGTGAGTGGGCTATGGGGGGACGAGAGTATGAGACATTGGGTTTTGTCCTTGTTTAGTTTAAACCGAAACACCTGAGCCCAGTGTTCAATAGTGGAGAAGCTAGCTGCAGTGAGATCAGCTATTTCGGATACAGTGGTATGAAAGGGGATGTAGATGGTTATGTCGTCAGCATAGATGAATAGATTGAGGCCTAGGTTCGCTAGAGCTGTGGCTAATGGTATCAGCATGATATTAAATAATGTTGGTGAAAGGGATGAACCCTGGGGTACCCCGCAAGAGGCATTCCATGGAGCAGAGATGGCTGAATTCACTTTGACCTGATAGGATCTTGAGGTTAAGAAGCCCTTGAACCAGTGTAAAAGTGACTCTCCTACGCCGAAGGAGTCTAGTAGATGAAGTAGTATATGTCATGGTCCACCATATCGAAGGCGCCTGACATGTCAAATTGAAGCAGTAGTACTTTCCGACCAATGGATAGCTCTTGTTTGAAGTTTGATAAGATGGTGACTAGAACTGTCTCGGTGATATAATGGGTACGGAAACCTGACTGCAAATGGTGAAGGATGTCAAAGTTAATCAGGAATTCATTCAACTGGGCGTTCACC
Source organism: Microcaecilia unicolor (assembly GCF_901765095.1). Lineage (NCBI taxonomy): Eukaryota > Metazoa > Chordata > Amphibia > Gymnophiona > Siphonopidae > Microcaecilia > Microcaecilia unicolor. Next base: position 160,489,243 of record NC_044041.1, read on the forward strand.
ATACTCTCTAATAATTTGATAACCAATGGTATGGAAGCCACTGGGCAATAATTGGAAATAACATCAGATTTAATCTTAAGGTTTTTTGGAATGGGTGTGGGAAGAATATTACCATGTTCTGGCGGGAAAGTCCCAGATCTTAGCACAGTTTAGATAGGAAGTCAGATCTTCAACAAAGCATTTCGGAGCAACTTTTAAAATGTGGTTCAGACAGACATCCAATCAGCAGTGGATACGTTGTCAAATAATAGAATATTAAAGGTGGTCCATGTACGATCAGCCGGGCAGAAATCCTCAGACATTGCCAAGGAGCCTAAGAATGCATCCACATCTGAAATACTACTAACTGATGTTGAACGTAAGGCTAAGATTTTCTCTTTGAAGTAAGTTGCAAATTGAGTGGCAGATGGAAGTTCATCACTAGAGACTTCTAACCTTCGGGTATCAAGGAAGGAGTTTAGAAGTTGATGCACCTTTTTAATGTCCTGGCTTGCAGACTGTACTTAGTGGCATTCTTATATTTTCGGTGACAGTTTTTCCAAGCTCCTAGCGCTAGATCTGTTTTCCATTTACACCAAGCTCTTTCAAGTCTTCTGGTCTCAGATTTTAAGGTTTTAAGACTGGCAGAGAACCATGGTGTAGAACTGCAGATGTAGGAAGTTTTGAGATGTAATGGCGCAAGAAAATCTAGCACGGCCTTGCATCTATTTTCCAGATCAGTAAGGTAGTGGGATGAGTGTGTATGTAACACCCTATCATCACTATAAAAATACTTCCAGAATAAAGAAGGGTCAGTGACACCTCTAGAATAGTACATGTGAATCTTATAAGGCTGGGGGAAACCTGAGGTTCGCCAATGTAATGTGAAATGTAGTTTGTAATGGTCAGACCAGGAAGTTTCGAACCATCTAATGTCATGCAGGAGAAAATTGGCATCATCTAAAAATTTAAAAGAGAGAAGATCTAATGAGTGCCCTTTGCAGTGAGATGGGCAAGTTTAGGTCCCAAAGACGAAGAAAGACTAAGAATTGAATAGTATCTAGCGAACTAGAATGATCTAAGTGGAGGTTAAGATCTCCCAGTAGAATTATGTTTGAATTCGCCATTCAGATGTGGAAGGTAAAGTCCAGTAGATCGGATTGACTACTATTCCAATTAACTGGTGGTCTGTAGAACAGCACACAAACTAGGTGATTATGAAGTGATGAGTGATGCACGTTGACTGCAGCGATTTCCAGCGAGGCAAATATGAGTTCCGAACTTGGCTCTACCTTGAGGTAGGAGCGATATACAAGTGCTATACCTCCACCTCAGGTCAGGAGAGGATACCATAACAGCAGTAAACTGTCCTCACCTGACCTGAGGCAGGAGGTTTTGGCCTCTGAAATCTAATTGAAAAGGGTACTAGGCTAGTAAATAAAATATTTTCTGGAATGGTCGCGGGATTGAGATGTGCCAGGGGGTGGAGCCATGTAGAGTGGTTGGAGCCAAGGCAGGGTGGGAGGGGGGGGGCTGGGAACGTGTACTAAAATCTCCCTCTCAAAATTGGGACCCCTTGGGAGCTCTGTAAAAGGTACCAGGGGAGGGGAGGGGGGACTGCAGTTAAGAGACATCCCCCCTCCCCAATAGCCTGGAGGGAAGGGAGGGAAAGATGCCAGGTAGTGAGTGCGGTTCTCATGCCCACTCACTTTGAGCTCAGGTCTGCCCAAAATTGGGTGTCTGGCTATATCCCTGGTGGTGACCTTGGCCGGTTAAATGCTGAATAATCGGCATTCAACTGGCCAAGTGCCAACTCCGCCCCATAACGCCCCCAAAATAGCCAGTTTTGCTTTAGGCACTAATTGGACACTTTCAGCAGCACTAACCAATTAAGTTCTACTGAAAATGACCGGTTAGTCCCAAACAAGGAATTTAACTGGCCAGGAGCCATTTCTGGTCAGTTAAATCACCTTGAATATTGACTCCAGTATGTTTTTAACAAGAAGGAAGAGGTGGAAGCTGTAACCTCAGAACGTCTGTGGGCTTGGGAACCCCTTACAATCTTTCTCTCTCTTTCCTCTCAGCTGAATTTTCCTGTCTATCCAGCCCCTGCTTAAATAGAGGAACTTGCCAGGAGATGGACTCAGCCTTTCAGTGCCTCTGTTCCCCGGGATGGACTGGGACATTATGTGAGACTGGTAAGGTCAAGAAACATCAGTATAGGCAGCAGGAGATGGGTGTAGAGGTGTGGGTGTGTTTGTCTTTGCCCTTAGAAACTCCTTTATCCCCAGCACAGAAATGCCAAGGGGGAGATTTTAGCCCTGCTCCCTAGCCAGCTTATATCCTGCCCTATTCTGCCCATGCTGTGCCCCGTCTCCACACCTTCTCAAACACTTCTTTGCTACACTGCAACCCTGAACAGCTTCAGATCTAGCAGAACTACACTTCATGTCTGTTAATCTCATAGCAGGAGGTGTTGGCCGTGAGATTTAAAGCTGCTGGTAATTGCATATGGACAGAGAAAACACTTTCTGGTTGGCTTCCAAGTCTCCCATATTCAATGAGAGTTTCCTGATTTTGGGCAGGAGATGGCCTTTATAAGAACATAAGAATAGCCAGTGGTTAGGGTGGTGGACTTTGGTCCTGGGGAACTGAGGAACTGAGTTCGATTCCCACTTCAGGCACAGGCAGCTCCTTGTGACTCTGGGCAAGTCACTTAACCCTCCATTGCCCCATGTAAGCCGCATTGAGCCTGCCATGAGTGGGAAAGCGCGGGGTACAAATGTAACAAAAATAAAAAAAAAATACCGGGTTAGACCAATGCTCCATCTAGCCCAGTATTCTGCTTCCAACAGTGACCAATCCAGGTCACAAGTAGCTGGCAGAATTCCAAAGAGTAGCAAGATTCCGTGCTACCAATCCCAGGGATAAGTAGTGGCTTTCCCCGTGTCTATCATAATAGCAGATTGTGGACTTCTACTCCAGGAACTTGTCCTAACCTTTTTTAAAACCAGATATGCTAGCTGCGTTTACCACATCCCCTGGCACCGATTTCCAGAAGTTACTATTTGTTGAGTGAAAAAATATTTTCACCTATTTGTTTTAAAAGTATTACAATGTAACTTCCTTGAGTGACCCCTAGTCTTTGTACTTTTTGAAAGAGTAAACAATCGATTACCTGTTCTACTCCACTCAAAATTTTGTAGACCTCTATCATATCCCCTCAGCCATCTCTTTTCTAAGCTCCAAAGTGTCCTTTACTCAATAAGGGAGACATAGCAGGTGTGGCAGCCCACCTACCCTTTCCCTGTCTCATCTGTACTCTCTTTGCATACTTCCAGCTCTATTCTTGTTGGGCACAATCACTCTGTCTTGTTTGTCCCCACTTTCTTCTGTAACAGCAGTGACACCCCTCTCCCCTGTTTTTCATTTTTGGTGCTGTAGAGATTGCTGAATGTGCATCACAGCCCTGTGCTCATGGTGGGACTTGCCATGACCTCATCCTCAGCTACAGCTGTGTCTGTCCTCCTGAATGGACAGGGAAAACTTGTCGATTGGGTGAGTCCAGAGTTAGAGACTTCACATATACCACAACATTTTGGCATTCCAGTTTCATATGTGCCTCATATCCATGGTTGACAAAAGCAGAGACAACATCGTATATTTTCAGCCTGTGTGTTGTTGAAAGATTTTGCTGTATCAGGCATTCTCACTGCTGTCTTGCACTGTTCATCAATATATCACTCCACTACCTTTCTGTGCTTTAGTGAGAACACACAATATTCTAATGCTGTTCACCCTCTTGTGCAGCAGGCCAGCAGATCATGTTGATCATGCTTACTACTATCACAGAGGTTCTGGTACCTTAAGTGTATCAGGCACTCCTAGTTTTGTTCTCTGACCCACATCCTATGCCCCTGGCTCTCTTCTCTGAGCCAAGTCCTCTGCCCCTGGCCCACTTTCTCTGTCCCACATTCTCTGCTCCTGACTCTGTTCTTTGACTCAAGTCCTCTGCCCTTGACTGTCTTCTCTGATCCACATCCTGGCTCTCGTCTTTGAGCCCTCTGCCCCTGGCCCTCTTCTCTGAACCAAGTCATCTGCCCCATACTGTCTTCTCTGAGCCATGCCCTACACTTCTAGCCCTATTTTTGCTTTCAGATGTTGATGAGTGCCAGCGTGATCCCTGCCTGCATGCCAGAGTCTGCAAGAATCTCATTGGCGGATATTTCTGTGATTGCCATGAGGGTTGGAGTGGTCCCAACTGTGACACCAGTAAGTAAAATCCCGATATTCAATCTCTTGGTTGGCTGTGGTGTCGCCAGATGGTTCCATGACATCTGGACAGGTTGATCCAGTCCTGGTGTTACTCCCTTGTTTCTATGGACTTGAACATTGGAAATCTCTAAGAAAGGCAAGAACTGCAGGTTCATTTATACATACGGGGTAAATCCAGGACTGGATCAGCTTGTCCTTGATGACATGGACTTCTCTTGTCAGTTTAATTTAACTTGAGAATGTCTGAGAAACTTTGCTAACCCCATTGTATATAGAAAAGTTTATTTTAGGTAGTTTCTTTACCAAGTGTAATAAATAACATTATTAAAGACTTATTGCACAGTGGTCAGCTGAATTAGACCCAGAGTGGCACTTAGATAGCAAATCCAGCTGTGGAGAACTAAGGCTGGTGCTAGGCTGGCTTGTACGGTCTGGGTCCTGTATATGGCAATCCAGTTTAGGATGGACTGGAGAGGGCTTAGACGGTGTCACGTTTTCAAGGCAGGAACTGGGTTCGTGAGCCCTTGGGCCACTGCCGAGGAGTGGCAGCGGCAGGCAAAACCACCCCACACAGGGATAAGACAGAACTCTGACAGGGACAGCTAGACTTCACCTGCACTTGACCACCGTTCCTCAAGAGTTGAGCCCCTGGGTGCAGGTGGCCGGCAGGACTTACCGAACAGGGTAGGAACTGGATACCCACTAGGCAGGAAGGGGACAGGCCAACAGGGTCAGGAACTGAAAGCTGCAGAGCAGCCACTAAAACAGGGTACAACTACTGACAGACAAGAGACAAGACTGAAAGCTGCAGAGCAGCCACTAAAACTGGGAACAAATACTGACAGACAAGAGACAAGACTGAAAGCTGCCAGGCAGCCACTTAACAAGAAACACAGACAACCAAGAACTAGACAGAGAAATACAAACAAGAAAGAAGACTGGGAACAAGCAATACAGTACAAGATAAGCTACACAGACTATACTAGAAACAGGCAAGAATCTCAGACAATAAACTGGACTAGGCAGAAGTGCACAGCGCACACCAGCATGCCAGGGACCTTAGGCGATGCAAAAGCATACACAGAAGTTTCCAAATGGCTAATAAGCCCAGCAGCAGCTGAGACTCAGCTGCAGCAATCACAAGGCAGCTATGGGTGCTTTGCAGGCACAAACAAGAAAGACAAGTCTGGCAGCCTGGAAGATCCGGACCGGAGTGAGCTGAAGCCTGGAATGGGTAGGGACAGCAAGACAGTCTATGGCAGCCACTGGTTCTGGCCACCAGAGGGTGAGGGGAGCACAAACCAAGACACAGGTAGAAAGCATACTGAAGCACAGAGAGGCTTAACACACACAGGTGCAGTGTAGTGGAGAAATCAGAGCCATGCTGGAAGCAGCCAGCACACAGAGACAGAGCTAACTCAGAAAGACCAGACAGAAGCCAGCTTAGAAGCTGACCGCCAGAAATAAGGTAAGCCTGAGAGGGGTCACGACCACAGACGTGACAGACGGAAACTCCAGTAATTTGAAACGTGAGAATAGTACTGGGCAGCTTTTTATGGTCTGTGTCCCACAAATGACAAGAAGGATTTGGATAAGCTGGAGTGGCCTTTGACGGCAACTTCAGTAGTTGGAGCCTAAGGACAGGGCTGGGCGGACTTCTACGGTCTATGTCCCAGAAATGCCAAAGAGAGACAATGATCAAGTATTTTATATCACATTCATTGTTGGTTTAATCATGACTTGATAATGGGTGTGACTGTTGGGCAGACTGGATGGACCATTCAGGTCTTTATCTGCCGTCATTTTCTATGTTATTATATTCAGTGCCGAATCATGCCCAGGCATTGGTATTGAATATCGGAATCATCTGCGAACCAGGAAGTTATGCGGGTGTCTCTCGATATTCAGTGCCAGCACCCATATACCTAATTGAGTAAAGAAGGGACTACATTTTGTGCAGTCCTATCTTCCCAGTTAGGTATGTAGGCAGTGACAATGAATATTGTGGTGCCCGCTTATCTGCTGTCTCCACCCCAACTTCACCCCAGTACTAACTGGACAGTACTGTGGTGTGTTAAGTGCCGCTGAATATCTCTTCCTGGCCTGTTGAGTGGGGTTTAAGCAGGCAGAAGCCTCTCCCACCCACCTACACCCCTTTGAATATTGACCCCTTGAATTTTCTTTAATTTATTTCTGGGGAGATGCCTGTGTTTGAAACTGATAAAACTTCCTTATACTTTGGTAATTCCCAGCCTTATCAATTAGAGTAAATCTGAAGGATGTTGCTGGACTGATCATCATCACAGACCCCCACCCCCCACCTATATGTGCAGATGTGATACTGATTTATGTACAACATTGAAAATAACCCCATACTGTTAGAAGTCCACAAAAATGTATAAACTTATTTTGCAGGAGTTTATTGAGAATAGGGTGAATAAGAAGTGTTATCTTTATTCAAATTCACCCTATTCTCAATAAACTCCTGCAAAATAAGTTTATACATTTTTGTGGACCATCAGAAGCAGCTCAGTTTTCAAGTGCATTGCAAGCACCACAGTCTGCTAGTCTTCCTCATTGGTCCTTTTTTAAACAACATTTCCCTTTTGTCTTCATAATACTTAGAGCATATGCAATTCTCCTTTTTATAACAAGAAAAATCTTTCAAAGTTGAAAGCTTGAAACTTATCTGATTTAAAGCTGAGTTTAAGCTGGAATTTAGCTGAAATGCTCTGGAGAACCATGTGCTGACATAACTATGTTTTGCATCCTACCTCAGGTAAACTGTCTTCTATGTAGAGACAGAAAAATATATATATAAAATCATTCTCAAAATTCAGCAAAGCAGAGTGACCAAAAGTACTTAGAATATTTTAACAAACCATCTGCTCAAAGTTAATCTTCTCTATTACTCAGGCCCAACTGAAATGGCAGCCGTGCCTACTATCATATATAGAGTAGGCTTAATCATGTGACCAAGAGCACCAATCAAAAGACTCAAAGAAAATTTTTAATTTAAATAGCTGTCATCCATGCAATTTCAAGATTTAATCCACTGATTCGTGTACAACAGCTGAAGAATAGGACTGGGGGAAGCAGAAGATTTTAAAAGCAGGTGATGTGTATCTGTAATAAAAGATATAACCTTAGAACTTCTGTGGGCTTGGATAGTTGCCTAATATATTTGATGTAATAAAAGATGCACACCTTTTATTTCAAGTTTGTGAAAACAGATGTGGAAGAGATACTTCTTATCCCCCCTCTTTTTCTTAATCTGGTTTTCAGGCACTGACCTTTGCCATGCACGATGCCACAATGGTGGGAAATGCCAGGTGAATATTTGCCCATGCTGATGACCTTTCAAACTTTGGGGCATAGCGGTGTAAGGAGCATCACATATTGTTCCCCTGATTCTATATATTATGGGCATGCTGCTGAGATGTGCGTGCAACTTATATTGGCTAATGAACTGGTAACCATCAATAATTGGATGCTAACAAACAATTATTAGACTCTTCACAAAAAAAACCACCAAAAGAAGAAGATGTGGGGACTATTGAATAATATACATAGATATGTCCCAAACATCAATATGGAGCACAGGTCATAAATAAGTAGTAGTTTGATATCTGGAGACCATCAGATCTAACTGCCTCACACAACCATCAGAACATACAATTGTTCTATCGCAATGAGCGAAATGGTGTGGTGCAAATCCTCGTCGGCTCCTCTCATTATTCATCAACTATTCATTACATTCTTGTATTTCTTATATTTCTTTTTTGTAAACCACATATATCTCATGAAAAAACTAGTGTTTTCAAAGACACTTATCTTAAAACTGGACTAGGCAGAAGTGCACAGCGCACACCAGCATGCCAGGGACCTTAGGCGATGCAAAAGCATACACAGAAGTTTCCAAATGGCTAATAAGCCCAGCAGCAGCTGAGACTCAGCTGCAGCAATCACAAGGCAGCTATGGGTGCTTTGCAGGCACAAACAAGAAAGACAAGTCTGGCAGCCTGGAAGATCCGGACCGGAGTGAGCTGAAGCCTGGAATGGGTAGGGACAGCAAGACAGTCTATGGCAGCCACTGGTTCTGGCTACCAGAGGGCGAGGGGAGCACAAACCAAGACACAGGTAGAAAGCATACTGAAGCACAGAGAGGCTTGAGCTGCTATCGTTTAAGATAAGTGTCTTTGAAAACACTAGTTTTTTCATGAGATATATGTGGTTTACAAAAAAGAAATATAAGAAATACAAGAATGTAATGAATAGTTGATGAATAATGAGAGGAGCCGATGAGGATTTGCACCACACCATTTCGCTCATTGCGATAGAACAATTGTATGTTCTGATGGTTGTGTGAGGCAGTTAGATCTGATGGTCTCCAGATATCAAACTACTACTTATTTATGACCTGTGCTCCATATTGATGTTTGGGACACATCTATGTATAACAAACAATTATTAACATTAATTGACACCAATTCCCATAACGCGCAACCCAAAAGGGGGTGTGGCCATAGGAGGATCGTAGGCATTCCAAAACTTTGCACACAGTGTTATAGAATAACGGGTCTCCGCACCCAACTTGGGTGCCAGGATTTACACCAGGTTTCAGCAGGCCAAACTTTTCCGGTGCCCATTTTTGAGCGCCATTGATAGAATTCCCCCGTATAATTACAGAGAGATCTGTGATATCCCTAAATACAAAGCAGAGACCTACATATCCATGGATGCCTTGATGGTAAAATCAGGCCTAGCTTATCCTAGACCCAATGGTCTGAAACCACCTGAGGACTCTGTTTTTTCTTTCTGCTCCTTACCTTCATTGCCACTCCTCTGTCCTTTGTTATTTCATCCCTGCACACACTCCACCATGCCTTTCCTCATCACATATCTTGCTAAGATCGATCAGCTTCTGTGTCAGATAACAGTAGGCCAAATGCGTCTCCTGTCTGCATCAAGGGATCAGTGTCCTTTACCTTCCCCACTCAACAAGCTGCATCCAACAGGGGGCTAGCTATGTTGATGGCTGCTGTGCGATGCAGTCTTTTTTGTTCTGTGCTGGCATGCTGTGTGTTTTATTACCATTGTCCTTCATCTCATTCCCTCCAGATTCTTGGACATGGGTATGGATGCCTCTGTCCTCCAGGTTACAAGGGTGCCCAATGTGAGACGAACCATCAGGACTGCGCTTGTCTGCATGGAGGCCACTGCAAGGACATGAGGAATGGCATTCACTGTGACTGTCCTGCCGGTCGCACTGGTCCCCTGTGTGAGGTCTGAATTGTAGCTGCTGCAGCCAAAAATAAGAGGCAGTCTTCCAGCAATAGCAGATACCCAGATATAAAAGCTGGACCAACAAAGGCACAACACAAGCAATATGGCATCCAATAAAATGCATTCTACTACTACTACTACTTATCATTTCTATAGCGCTACTAGACGTACACAGCACTGTACACTTGAACATGAAGAGACAGTCCCTGCTCGACAGAGCTTACAATCTAATTAGGACAGACAAACAGGACAAACAAGAAATAAGGGAATATTAAGGTGAGGATGATAAAATAAGGGTTCTGAACAAGTGAATAAGGGTTAGGAGTTAAAAGTAGCATCAAAAAGGTGGGCTTTTAGCTTAGATTTGAAGACGGCCAGAGATGGAGCTTGACATACCTGCTCAGGAAGTCTATTCCAGGCATATGGTGCAGCAAGATAAAAGGAACAGAGTCTGGAGTTAGCGGTGGAGGAGAGGGGTGCAGATAAGAGAGATTTACCCAGTGAACGGAGTTCCCGGGGAGGAATGTAGGGAGAGATGAGAGTGGAGAGGTACTGAGGAGCTGCAGAGTGAATGCACTTATAGGTCAATAAGAGGAGTTTGAACTGTATGCGGAAACAGATAGGAAGCCAGTGAAGTGACTTGAGGAGAGGGCTAATATGAGCATAACGACCCTGATGGAATATTCACATAAAATACCTGATGCCCCTGTGTTTCAGCCTTTGCCTGCATCAGGAGTACAATAGAGTCACAAACTGTCTGATAGTCAGAAAGTTTTAACCGGGCAGAAGAGGCCACTACCCAGTTAAACCCAGCACACAATATTCAGCAACACTTAACCAGCTAGTAGGGGCGGAGCACCTACTTAGCCAGTTGGTGGCAATTTTCAGTTTGTCAACTGGTTAAGTAAGCGGCATAAAGTTTACAGCTGCAGGCTGAATACCGGGCAGAAAGTGTCCTCCTCTGTGCTAACATGAATGGAAGTCTTGTAAAGAGCCAACCCTACAGAGATTGCATGACCTGAACGTCTTCCCTGATGTCTTGTAAGCTACTGTCAATTACTAAGATATCACATATAGATACCACATCAAAAACTGGAAGCAATACCTGACAAAATCACTTTTGCAATGCACCAAAAACGCTACACAGCTGGCTGCTCAGGAGTCAAAATGTTCAATCCATGCACTGTATTTAGCACTGGCTGTTTTCATTTCCATTTGTGTTAGCAGAGAGAAGAACGCTTTGTGACTTTACTGTACCCCTGATGCGGGTGTCAGCCAAAGTGCAGCCATGTTGGGTATGTTTATGCAAATACATTTTAGTGGAAGCCATACTGCTTGTGCTGTATCTTCACTGGTTCAGCTTTTATATCTGGTTGTACCTGCTGCAGGCCAGCTATGGTTTTCTTTGCTAATGGGAGGGAGAGGTAGAGCACCAGGAGTTAACAGACTCTGCTAATGATGTCTTTTATGGTGTGTAAGGGAAATGAGAAGATGCTGCCAGCAGTGACGATCCTAGGTCGGCTGCCACCCGGGGCGGATCGCAGATGCGCGCCCCTCCTCCCCCCCCCCCCGGTGCAGCACGACACCCCCCCCCACCACCGGCACAATACCCCCCCGGGGCATCAACCCCCTCCCCTCCCGGGTGCATTCTTAGCTGCTGGGAGCAGCCGCGAGGCTCTCGACTCCGCTGGCTCCCTGCTCCCTCTGCCCCGGAACAGGAAGTAACCTGTTCCAAGGCAGAGGGAGCAGGGAACCAGTGGAGCCAACAGGCGTGCGGCTGCTCTCTGCACCCCTCCAGTAGCATGCACCCGGGGCGGACCGCCCCCACCGCCCCTCCCTTGGTGTGCCGCTGGCTGCCAGCGATATTTCTTATAGGAAAAGAGTTTTATGGAGCATGCCAGTTTATATTTTGAAGAATCAAGCCAGCAATAGCCATGTGATCTGGGTCAGACATACTGCATTACTCAAGCACTGGCGATGAATCCTGATCTCAAGTATACCTTTGCTTGTCTGTGTGTGCAAACTTCTGCCCTTCAGACTGAGTCTTCTTTCATTATCCCCTCACCCTAACAGTTTTTGGTGAACGTCTGTGACCCCAATCCATGCCCTCAAGGTGCCCATTGTGCTGAAGACAGGGGTGGCTATACCTGTTCCTGTTTGGAGGGCTCTGAAGAAGGAGGCTGTCAGAGCCTCCACGAATCCTGTGCAGAGGGAGATTGCTCAGGTAAAGGACAGACACACACATATGTGCATGCACACACACACAAACACACTTTTCTATACAGCATTTACAAGAATATGAGCTCAAGGACCTCACCATTGGTTGTAGAATCATCTCTAGGCCTCTGTTAATTAACTATAGTACCAGTTTTAGGCTCCATTTTCTTAGTTGTAGCACTGGCACTGGGCCCTTCGCCTCGTTAATTATAGGACTGATTCTAGGCCTTTCTTCCCATTTGTTGTAGCACCGGCTCTAGGGCCCTGTTTATTATCTACAGAACTGGCTCTAGGTCCCTCTAAATTATATGTGGCACTAGCTCCGAGCCCATCCCACATGAACCAGTTCTAGACCCCTTTTCATTACTTACAGCACTGGCTCTAGACCCCTGTTCATCTGCTATAGCATCAGCACTATTTCCCTCTGCATTAGCTATGGCACTGACACTTTTCATTATTATATCTACTGTACCTGAATGTATCTGGTCTTAAGTTACAACTGAAACGTTTGAGCCAAATCCGAATAAATGAATGAGTTAAATCATTGGCTCTAAGCCACTCTAAATTAGCTAGAGCACTGGCTCTTCCTCCCACATTAGCTACAGAATTGGTTTCAGGCCCCTCTTCATTACTTATAGGTTATAGCACTGGATGTAGTTCCCTCTGCATTAACTGTGGCACTGGCTCTAGGCCCCTCTATTGCACTAGTTGCAGGCCTCTATAAATTTTAGATATAGCATTGGGTCTGGAACCTTCCCACAAACCATAGAACCAGTCCTAAGCCCCTTTTCATTAGTTATAGCACTGGCTTTAGATCCCTTTTCATTAGCTATAGTCACAGCGCTAGTTCCCTCTGCATTGGCTCTAGGTCACTCTTTAATATCCTTTTTATGCTTTTCTTATATACAATAAAAGTTGTGAATATAGAGATTCCTCAACTTGCATCATAACATACATTAATATGTGGGAAGAAAAGAAGCACTTAACTGCCCTTTGATAACATAACTCCCCTTTAATAACATAGCTCCAAGCTAGCAGCCACATACGTGCTCAGGAGAGCTCCTCTTTCTGCTTCTACAGGGGCAGCACTGGGATGGAGTATTAGCACTCTGTGCTTTGATGAGGTGTAGTGACATCTCTTCCAGCAGCTTTGGTGGAGGCTTAGTAGAATACCTAGCTCTTCATCAAAGAACAAAAAAAAAATCAAAGGTCATCAGAAAGCCATATACTCTGAAGAATTCCAGAGCTTGCAAGTTCTAGCTAAGTTCTTCCTCATTGCTTATATCACTGGCTTTCAACCTCTCCCCATTAGCTATAGAACTGACACTATTCACTTAACTTTTACCTGTAGCATCATCTATAAGCCCCTCACTTTTATTAATTATAGCATTGGTTCTAGCAGGGCCATCCCAGGGGTATTTGATGCCCTAGGCCAGGAGGTTGGGGCACACCTAGCCAGGCCTTGGGGCACACCTAGCCAGTCGAGGTTCTCAGGATATCCCTATTGAATTCAATGGGGATATCCTGAAAACCTTGACTGGCTGGGTGTGCCTCGAGGACTGGGTTGAAAACTTCTGCCCTAGGCAAACCTTCAGCCATGTGTCCCCCTGGAGCTGCTCAAGGCCTTCCCCCTTGTTTCCTTCAGTTTCCCTTCTCTACTCTTCCAAGTGTCCACCACTACTGCTTCCTTACCCCCAAGTGTCCACTTCACCACTTTCCTACTCCCCCATGTTTATAGCCTCTTCCCTTCCTTACATTGCTCCAAGTGTCCAGCTTTTCACCTTCTGTACACCTATGAGGTGTTCAGCATCTCCCCTTCCCTCCCCATGTGTCCAACATCTCCTCTTCCCATCTCTATCCCTTCCAGGACAGCACAATTTGGTGGGCTGTATTGGTGCAGTCAGCATGTCTAAACAAGACTCAGTGCAGCCAGTAAGAGGTCTTGAGCATCCATGAATGGTCAAGGCCTCCCATGTTCCAGTCCAGTAAAGTCTCTTTTCTTCAGAGAACAAAGTCTTAACCAGGGCTGTGGCCGACAGGGTCCAAAACACAGTCTGTAGATTGTGATTGCCATGCCCCGAACACAGTCTGTAAGTTTCTGCTCTCTGGGCCAGTTGCACTAAACCTTAACGACCCTCTAACGAAGGAAATTCCTAACCGTTGCATGCATTAAAGGCCTTTTTCCAAAGAAGCAAGCAGCTAACGAAAACGGAATACAAAAGAGTAACTACCATTGTAATGTTGGCGATTCGGGATGCACTAACAATATCAATGATTACACTGAATCATTTACCGCGACATATTTAACGTATGGTCAGAGCAGTCGTAAAGGCCAGAGCTGTCATCTCCCCGCTTCCCCCTGCACCATAAAAACCCAAGCTGGCATGTTTAAAAACAAAAGTGAGATAAACAACACCTCCCCACTTTCCCCTGCATAAAATCTAAAATCTAAACAAAAATCAAAAAAGGATCGGGAGGGGGCAAGGCGCTCATCAGGAGCGTCCTGTATGGAGGGCCTTGCCCCCCCCCCCCCCAGGTCGCCGCTGCTCCCCTGCTTCTCTGCTCTCCTCTGAGGCCAATTTCCCAGTTCTGAAAACAACTTTAAGCAGCCCAGCTTGCCCAGGTCCCCCTCCCTTCCTTTGTTCCCCCAGCCGGGGGCGGGCCCAGGTCTCTGCTGAGCTAAACGGGATCACAATGAAAGAGGTCTTTTGTTAGAAAGGGGGTTTATGAAGGACGTCCTTTTGGAGTCTTGAGGAGGACATCTTCAACTGCACTCTCCTGCTAGGATCACAGAGCTAAATGCTCGCACGTCCCAATCCCTCCCCCCTCGCACACCCCCATCTGAGGTAAGCAACCTACGTAGGTTTAATACGTTTGTGTTGACAGTTTGTGGCATGCACAGAGCAGCGAGCATAACGCTTGGCTGCTCTGCGCAGGTTTTAGGAGCCGATTACTGACGGGGATTACGAATCTGTAATGAATTGTACTTTACAATACCGCACTGAACATGTGCAGCTTGTTTTTTTGGTGCATTCTTTGTTTTTTTTCAAATTCGGTAAGCACTTTTACATTTTAGATTTTTTTACGTTTGGTTGATGCATCTGGCCCTCTGTCTCTCTCTCTCTTTCTCTCTCTCTCTGGGTTTCCAGGTCTGGCCCCAGCCAGACCTCAAAGCAAGGCATACAAATCTTTAAATCAAAAGTTGGCTTACCTCAACCAGGTCACAGTAGCTAGACATATGTTGTAAAGGCATATGCTAGTGTGTCACCTCTTCCTTCCCTGGGCCTCCTTAATCCCACTCTGGCCCTGCCTTTTATACTTCCTGGTTCCTGTCCATTTGGCTTCAACCCTCCCGTCTCACTTCCTCCCTGGGTGGGACTAGTGGTTTTAAGGTGGTTCAGACTACCTGAGGGACTAAAGAAGGGTGAGGGGCAGTGTTCTATAAACCCCCTCAAATACTCTCCCCCTCAGTTCAGTCTTGTCCGATTGAATGCCTGCCATATCAGGGTCCACCTCCTGTGACAAAAAATGACAGCATTAGCATGTTCTCGGCCCACCCAATGTTTCATCTGAAGGGCTGGAAGCTAAGGAACCAGCATATGGTATGTGCATTTGAGTCTTTATGTCAAGCCATCCACTGAGGGGGTTGATGGTTGGTGACCAGCAGGAAGTATTGCCCCAACAAATAATATTGGAATGTTTGAAGGGCCCATTTGACAGCAAGAGCTTCCTTTTCAATTACCATATAATTTTTCTCTCTCGGGAACAGCTTCCGGCTAATGTATGCCACTGGGTGGTCTTCCCAATCCACTTCCTGGGCCATAACGGCCCCGAGACCAACCTCTGACTCATCAGTCTGCACGATGAAGGGCCTGTTGAAGTCCGGGCTGACCAGCACTGGCTCTTAACAAATATCCCTCTTCGGTGTTTGGAAGGCAACATCCATCTCTTCAGTCCAGTGTATCTTTTCTGGAGCCTTCTTCAACAGAAGGCGGGTTAGTGGTTCTGCTTGCTCAGCAAGCCCTGGAATAAACCAGTGGTAATAACCAACGAGCCTGAGGAAGGCTCGTACTTGTTTCTTCGTCTGGGGTACTGGCACCTCAGTGATTGCCTCTACTTTCTGGATATTGGGTCTTACTTGCCCTTTCCCAACTGAATATCCCAGGTATTGGACCTCTTGGCCTTTCAAGAAGCATTTTTCAGGATTCTCTGTTAGCCCAGCGGTCTGTAGACTATCCAGCACCGCCTCTGCCTGGATAAAATAGGCTCTCCAATCTTTACTATAGATGAATATGGAGCTCATTTTCAAAAGAGAAAAACGTCCAAAAAGTGGCATAAATCTGCATTTGGACGTTTGTCTCACAAAAACGTCCAAATTGGTATTTTCAAAGTCAATTTTTAGATGTTTTTCTATGAAATCCATCAGAAGTGCGTACACATCACAAGAGAGCATGTCAGGGGCATGTTAAGGGTGGGATCTGGGCAAACCGTCCAGGACTTAAAACCAAGATGTTTTGATCTAGACCTGTTTTTATAACGAATTAATGTGGAAGATCTTTGCCTTTCCCTTTTGTTCTGTTGGGCCAGCTTATAATTGACAGGTCTCATCTTGTCCACAACTTCATAAGGACCCTGCCACTTGCACAATAGTTTACTCTCTGAAGAGGGTAGGAGGACTAAGACTCTATCCCCTGGCTGGAAGGTTCTGTACTTGACCCGCTTGATCCTTTTCCAAGCAGAGTTTGGCTGCCTCACCTGCTTTCTTCAGTCTCTTCTGCATGGTGAGCACATATTTGGCCAAATTCCTACCTGGGCTGGGTTCTTCTTCCCAAGCTTCCCATAAAGGTGGTTCCTTGATCAGTCATTATTTTAGTAGGAATCCCTATCCGGGAAAAGACTTCCCACAGCATGTTGGCCACCATGGCATTTTCATATTACACAGGGCAGTGGCCTCTGGGTAGCAAGTGGCATAGTACAAAATAACCAGGTTATATTTGTTACCACAGGTGGTTCATTCCAGTCATAGGCGGTTGGTGGCCCAACTGTTTGGGGAGGCTAAAGGGGGCGGGGTTAGGGGTGGGCCAGGGGCGGGGCTTACATCTATAATTGTCTGACAACACACAGGAAAAAAATAAGTAAAAATAAAATAATCACAATTAATACCTTTTATTAAATTTAGATATTAGATACATATCATATGTCAAAGAATAAAGTGGTTGCTCAAAGCATATACTAACCACAATCGCTCAACTGCAGAACACTATGCACAATTTTGTGCAAAACACACTCATAACCTTACTGTACCATAAATATTACACTGGGCAGACCTAATACACCAATATACCACCACACGGAAAATGCAGACCGTCAACAATATGAAACAAGGGATCATAATATCACAATTCTCATGTAGAGCCACAAAACACCCTTTTAGGGTGGATAGTGTTCACAATGAGCTCCTCTTATTAACAACCATATGTAGATCCTTCAAGACGTAGAGTGTCAAGATTTAGGCTCTACACCCTTTCTGATGTTTTGGTGCCACCTCAGTAAGGCCAACCATCTGTAGCCCTCTCCCTATCCTTCCTCAAGTTTCAGTATCTGCCCTCAAAGTATTCCGAACCAGCCCTTACAGTCAGCAGTTTCCCCTCCATCCATAACCAGCATTTCTCTTCACTCCCCTCCCCTATCCATGTGCATCTACTTCCTGTCTTCCCTCCCCTCCATCCATGTCCAGCATTTCTCCTCTCTCCCTTCCCCTCCATCTGTGTGCATCTCCTTCCTTAGTTGTCTTTCCTTCCCTCCATCCTTGTCCAACATTTCTTCTCTCTTCCCTGCCCTCCACTCCATCCATGTCCAGCATTTCTCCTCTCTTCCCTCCCCTACCCTCCATCCATGTACATCTCTTTCCTGACTTTCCTCCCCTCCATCCATCCATACAGCAACTCTCCTGCCCTCTCCTCCATCCACCCATATCCAGCAAATGTCCTCTCTCCCCTGCCCCCTCCATTCATCCATCTATGTTCATCAATTCTCCTCTCTCCCCTGCCCTCCCCTCCCCTCAGTCCATGTCTAGGAACTCACCATTCTCCCCTGCCCTCTCCTCCATCCACCCATATCCATTCCTCCTCCCCCCCCCCCACACGCGTGTATGTGTGTTTAACTTTTTTATTTTCAGTGGCAGCAACGGCAGTAAAGAAGAAAGCACCATGCAGCAGTTCATCTCCAGATATGAGACTTTAACGGAACGGGACGGGGTGGGGCGTCGGTGGGACGGGCTGTGCAGACAGGTCTAGATGTTCCCTGATACTGCCCGACTTGCTGTGTTCTTGGGCTGAGGCTGTTACTCAAGTCCAGCCCACAGCTATCTGTCTCTCCTGCGTGTTACACACTGTGATATGAGTAGAGGTGTGGTAGCCCTGTTAGTCCACTCAGTTAGCCAGTGCCAATCATATTACACTGTGATATGATACTAACGCTGTCCCTTTTTGTGGCCTGCACAACAGCTGATGCTGTTTCCGGCTTCAGTGCCGAATTCTGTACAGCAAATGCAGATGCGAATTTGGAATTGCACAGTCGCACAGAATTCCTCCCAGGCGTAACACACTTCAATACATTGTCTTAAGTATCTTCGTCTTTTCTGCTCGTTAGATATCTCCTCCCCCTGGACTTTCTCCCTTGTATCTGCTCCCAGACCAATCCGTCACTCTCCCCATTCAAGATTGCTCAGTCTTGACCCCCTTTCCCACTATTGTAAAGACTTTCTTTCTCACACTCTTTTGGAAGACTTTCGTCCTGCGGCTGCTTCAGTGCAGGAATCTTTCCCAAACACTAACTCTTCTCTCACCTGAAGGACTGTCTTGGGCGCGCCTCTAGCTTCTCCCTTCCCTCACACAGTGTCCCGTCCGCCTTCTGCGATGACGTATTTCCTGTTTCTGCGAGGGCGAGGCGGGACACTGTGAGAGAAGGGAGAAGCTAGAGAGGCGCGCTCGCAATGTTTTCTTCTTTTCTGCCCTCGCCACTCGCTGCCACTGAAAGTAAGAGTTAAACACGTGCTGGGGGGGGAGGGACGAAGAGAGGAGAGCTGTCAATCAGGGAGCTCAGCTGAGGGTGAGAAGGAGCAGAGGAACCTTCCGAGAGCTGCCTGGCTGCAGCGCTGCTGCGCAAAGCAGCCCTGCGTTGGGGGGGGGGGGGGGGGAATACAGCAGCCAGGGGAAGGTCACGTTTGGGCTGGGGAGGCTTAGCCTCCCCAAGTCTCTTATACGGGGCGCCTATGATTCCAGTGGTCCCACAAAGTCCATAGCCATTCTCTCAAACCTGGTAATGATGATGGGCATGGGCACAAGAGGGGCAGGTGGAACCCTTGCAGAACTAATCAGTAAGCAGGTTGGGCAGGATTGACAGACGAGCTCAACTTACTTGAATACAGCCGGCCAGAAAAACCGAGCCAAAATCTGCTCCCAGGTCTTCTCCTTCCCCAGATGACCACCTAACAGGTGACTGTGAGCTAATTGCATAACCTGCCTATGGTAGGGTAGAGGGACTAACAGTTGCTCTACCTCATCCCCCTCCAGGGTCCCCTTGGCCAACCTATACAATAAGTCGTTCTTTATTATAAAATATGAGTGCTACCTTAGAGGGGTCCTGGTTGCTCACAGGATTCCCATCTACCGAAACAACTCTAGCTTGGCCTTCTCTAAGGGACTCATCCTTTGACTGTGCCCTTTTAAAATTCTCTGTACCTCCTTCGCTACTTTGTTTGGGTAGGCTGGCTAAAGGGTCTGGGGTGTCTGGACCGCCGTCTTCCCCTGGCTCCAGATCTCCATCCACTGCAGTTCCTAGATTCAGAGAGCAATGCAGTTTCTCTAACAGCTGCTGGCAGCAGGATTTAAGCAATTTCGGGCTTTTGGTATACAAGTCAGGGTCCTCCAGGAGGAATATCTCAGGGACAGACTCTTCCTCCTTCTTTGGGCCAGTGATCTGCTGGGCCCAGATGGTACTGTCACGTCTTCCAGGCAGGAACTGTGTTTGTGAGCCCTTGGGCCACTGCCGAGGAGCGGCAGTGGCAGGCAAAACCATCTCACACAGGGATAAGGAAGAATTCTGACAGGGCCAGCTAGACTTCACCTGCACTTGACCACCGTTCCTCAGGAGTTGAGCCCCTGAGTGCAGGTGGCTGGCAGGACTTACTGGACAGGGCCGGAACTGGATACCAGCAGGCTTCACACAGGGACTAGAACACACAGGGAGGCTAGGCAGTATCATAGACTAGGACTCTCAGACAGAAAAGGGACAGAACTGAAAGCTGCAAGCAGCCACTGAAACAGGGAACAAACACTGGTAGACAAGAGACAGAACTGAAAGCTGCCAGGCAGCCACTGAACAAGAAACACAGACAATCTATAAC
This sequence comes from Microcaecilia unicolor, assembly GCF_901765095.1. Classification (NCBI taxonomy): domain Eukaryota; kingdom Metazoa; phylum Chordata; class Amphibia; order Gymnophiona; family Siphonopidae; genus Microcaecilia; species Microcaecilia unicolor. Next base: position 160,509,407 of record NC_044041.1, read on the forward strand.
TAGACAAAGACATTCAATCAAGCAACAAGACTGGGAAACAAGCAATACAGTACACAAGCAGTACAGAACACAAAGCTACACAAAGACTAAACTAGAATCAAGCAAGAATACAGACTAAAAACTGGACTAGGCAGAAGTGCAGCAAGCACCAACAAACCAGGGCCTTAGGCAATGCAAAGGCAAAGCAGAGAGTTTCCAAATGGCTAATAAGCCCAGCAGCAGCTGAGATTCAGCTGCAGCAATCACCAGGCAGCTACCGGTGCTGTGCAGGCTCAAACAAGACAAGCAAGTCTGGCAGGCCGGAAGATCCGGACTGGACTGGGCTGAAGTCTGGAACGGGAAACAGCACACAGACAATCCAATGCAGCCACCAGGCCTGGCCACCAGGGGGCGAGATGACTAAGAGCCTGAAACCAGGGCACAACCGTGACAGGTACTGACATTTTTGAAATCCTGGCCCAAAACCACTGGGTAAGATAGCCAAGGCCAAGACTGCTACTTGCAGCTGAACTTGCCCTACAGGTGTTTTAAAGGATACTTGAGCGTTGGCTGCTGCCTCTGGTCACCATGTACACATGCCAGGGTCACAGTCCACTAGTAATTCAATTGTAGACGGTTGAGTAATAAGGGTCTTGACACTGTCGGAGTCCATTAATGCTTGGTATGGGTGTCCTTCCAGCTCAACTTGTAATACACAATTTCTGCTTTCCAGATGGAAACCTTCCACAAAATTAAAGTCATGTGTGGCTAGCAGTGGCTTCCCTATGTCTGCCTCAATAGCAGACTATGGACTTTTCTTCAGGAACTTGTCCAAACCTTTTTCCAAGTTTTATATTTATTTACTTCCCCGCCTTTTGGAAGTTTTCAGGGTGGTTTATAATCTAAAATAACATAAATAGAAAAACATAGAATAGACCTTTCCGAACACAGTGACAGGACTAGACCATAAAGAGGAAAGAGGGAGGGACAGAACAAAAGGAAAGGGAGGCTTATACAATCCAGAACTCTTTAAATAAATGTGTTTTTTAACATCTGTCTGGAAACTTCATTAACGAAATTCAAATCTCATTGAAGGTGGAAGATCATTCCATAGATGGGGAGCTTGGACAGAGAAAATAGAGTGTCTTCTGTGCTCATGCATAAGAACATGATAACTGGGAACTACACATTGATTTTGTTGTGCAGATCTAAGTGATGTAGGAGGGCAATGAGAGATAGAGAAGTTCTCCACCCCCTATGGTGTCCATCCTTTCTTTCCTTCCCTGCTTTTCAAAATCCTTTCACCCCACCCCCCATAGTGTCCCTTATTTCTCTCCTTCCCTGCCTCTCAAACTCTTCTCTACCTCCCATAGTATCCATCATTTCTCATCTTCCCTGCCTCTCAAACCCCTCTTCACACCCCATAGTGCCCATCGTTTCTCTCCTTGCCTGCCTCTCAAACCCCTCACCACCCCCACAGTGTTCATCGTTTCTCTCCTTCTCTGCCTCTCAAACCCCTCTCCAACCCCATAGTGTTCATCATTTCTCTCCTTCCCTACCTCTCAAACCCCTTCCCTCCCCTCATGGTGCATTTCCTTCCCTATCCCTCAACCCTCACCCCCATGGTATCCAGCATTTCTCTCCTTCCAGTGGCATAGCCAGAAGGCAATTTTTGGGTGGGCCAACAGGTTGGATGGGTGGGCACTAGAGTTGCCAACTTTTTTGAAAAAGAAAAAAACAGCAAACCTGATGCACCCATGCTCTGTCCCTACCCCACTCCCCATAACTTCAATGAGGGTTGCAGTGCAGGCTTCAGTGGCTGCAGGCCAATTTAGAGCTAAGGGAAGTACAATAGACTGCACTATTCAGCCCCACTGAGCCATGGTCCTCCAACACATATATGGTATTGAAGCCAAACACATTCTGCATCAAGAGAACCTCCTGGCCCTCCACCAACAATGGATACAGAGCACAGCAAGGACAATTCTCCATAAAACTCATCATATAAAGAAATTTTGTTTTCTAGTGTAATCTCAATTACAGACATATTATAAATTAACTTTAAAAAAATCTATAAAACAAAAGTCACTCAGAACCTTGAGCAAATCTACCATGCCAACACTAACTTCCAAAAACAAAGATCCTACCTAAGAAAAAGAAGTGCCTTAAATATTATAGTAGGGCCCTAAAATACAAATACATTTATCAGGAAAGCTGAACAAGCCAAATTACTACAGAATGCTACATGGAAACTTCATGCTAACAGAATACCTCAGTCACACACACAAGACACAAATGCCAAATACAGAATAAGTGACCACGAACTCTAGAAATATAAATTAAATGGAAACCCCAAGAAACTAGACCTTGCATGTAGTACAACACCAGAGAAACAAGAAAGAAAGGCATTTGCTCCTGTGCAAAATATAAAGATGGCACATGCCAGGGATGGTGTTAGGGGATGCAACTAGGGCAATTGTGCTTGGTTCCTTGGCCAGAGAAAGCCTGCATGCTGGAAGCTGAAGGCGCAGCCTGGTAATGGACTTTGGGGTCCTTTCCTAGATGTCTTTCCTGGACCCCAGCCATGTTTACCATCAACTTTGGCAAGATGTACATTCCAAATCCAACATATTATATTCACAACATTGAAAATAAAATATTTTTTTATACCTTTTTGTTGTCTGGTCATTTTTTCTCAAATCATATTGGTCCCAGACTCTGGTTTCTGCTTCCCTCTGTCTTCTCTTAACTCACTTGCCAGGGTCTCCTATTTGACATTTCTTCTTTCTTCATGTCCATCATCCATCTCCCATCTCTGTTTTCCTTTATTTCCTTGTTCATTATCTCCCCTGTGTTCATATCCCCTCATCCATCATCATTCCTCTGTGCACCTATGCACCCCATGCCCAGCATATCCCTTCTGCGTTCCTATTCTCTCCCTTGTCTGGTATCTCCCCCCCCCCCCCGTATCCATATACCCCCCTCTCCAGTGTCCAGCATTTTATCTCTATTCCATATCCCCGTCCCCCCCCCCTTGGTCAGGCATTACCCCTCTGTGCCCATGTGCTATCCCCATACAGCATCTCACATTTGTGTCCCTGTCCCCATGCTCCCACCTAATACCCATCATCTCCCTTCTGTATCTGTATACTTCCCTATGTCTCCTTTCTCCCTCCTCCAAACCAATGTGTCCCTCTCCTCTCTGATCCCACCCCCCAACCAGCTTCTCTTCCTCTCTTTCCTTCCCCTTATGCATCTGGCTCTTTCTCCCTGCATCTCTCTCCCTTCCCTCTGCATATCCAGCACCTTTCCTTCAGCCCCCCCCCACACGTCCAGCATCTCTCTCCCTTTCATCCAGTCCCCCTACATGTTCAACCCTCTGCATATCCAGCACTTCTCCCCTTTCCCTCCACCCCCCTGCATATCCAGCACCTCTCCCCTTCCTTCCACCCCCCCTATATATCCAAAACCTCTCCCTTCCCTCCAACCTCCCCTCTGCAAATCCAAAACCTCTCCCCTTCCCTCCAACCTCCCCTCTGCAAATCCCAAAACCTCTTTCCTTCCTTCCAACCTCCCCTCTGCAAATCCAAAACCTCTTCCTTTCCCTCCAACCTCCCCTCTGCAAATCCCAAAACCTCTCCCCTTCCTTCCAACCTCCCCTCTGCAAATCCCAAAACTTCTCTCCCTTCCCTCCAACCTCCACTCTGCAAATCCAAAACCTCTTCCCTTCCCTCCAAACTCCCCTCTGCAAATCCAAAATCTCTCCCCTTCCCTCCAACCTCCCCTCTGCAAATCCCAAACCTCTCCCCTTCCTTCCAACCTCCACTCTGCAAATCCAAAACCTCTTCCCTTCCCTCCAAACTCCCCTCTGCAAATCCAAAATCTCTCCCCTTCCCTCCAAACTCCCCTCTGCAAATTCCAAAACCTCTCCCCTTTCTTCCAACCTCCCCTCTGCAAATTCCAAAACCTCTTTCCTTCCTTCCAACCTCCCCTCTGCAAATCCAAAACCTCTTCCCTTCCCTCCAACCTCCCCTCTGCAAATCCCAAAACCTCTCCCCTTCCTTCCAACCTCCCCTCTGCAAATCCCAAAACTTCTCTCCCTTCCCTCCAAACTCCCCTCTGCAAATCCCAAATCTCTCCCCTTCCCTCCAAACTCCCCTCTGCAAATTGCAAAACCTCTCCCCTTCCTTCCAACCTCCCCTCTGAAAATTCCAAAACCTCTCCCCTTCCCTCCAACCTCCACTCTGCAAATCCAAAACCTCTTCTCTTCCCTCCAAACTCCCCTCTGCAAATCCAAAATCTCTCCCCTTCCCTCCAAACTCCGCTCTGCAAATTCCAAAACCTCTCCCCTTCCTTCCAACCTCCCCTCTGAAAATTCCAAAACCTCTTCCCTTCCCTCCAACCTCCCCTCTGCAAATCCCAAAACCTTTCCCTTTCCTTCCAACCTCCCCTCTGCAAATCCCAAAACTTCTCTCCCTTCCCTCCAAACTCCCCTCTGCAAATTCCAAAACCTCTCCCCTTCCTTCCAACCTCCCCTCTGCAAATCCAAAACCTCTTCCCTTCCCTCCAACCTCCCCTCTGCAAATCCCAAAACCTCTCTCCCTTCCCTCCAACCCTCTGCCCCTGGCAAGTCCAGCACCCTTCTGTTCCCTCCCCTCCCTGCCTCCCCTTACTGGGCCAGCACGCAGCACCCCACTGACTTCCTCACCCTCTCCCACCCCTGCCGCAGCGCTTCATTTAATGTTGTCGGCGCCTGCTGTTACAGTTTCCCACCCCCGCGGCGGCGCTTTACACTTTACCTAACAGCAACGCTACAGATGCAGCGCTGACGTCCGAGTCCGACGTCCTGCTCCGGGGCCTTCCACGCTGATGTAACTTCCTGTTATGGAGGCGGGACGCGGAAGGCCCCGGAGCAGGACGTCGGACTCGGACGTCAGCGCTGCATCTGTAGCGTTGCTGTTAGGTAAAGTGTAAAGCGCCGCCGCGGGGGTAGGAAACTGTAACAGCAGGCGCCCACAACATTAAATGAAGCGCTGCGGCAGGGGCGGGAGACGGTCACGATAAGGATCTGCTTCTGGGCGGGCAGGCCTGAGGCTAGACTGGGTGGGCCTGGGCCCATCCAGGCCCACCCGTAGCTACGCCCCTGTCTCCTTCCCCTCAAGCACTTCAGCATCTCTCTTCTCCCCTCTGCTGTGGTTCCAACATTTCTCTCTTCCCCTCCCCCGACCTTTTCAGCATTACTTTTCTCCCCCACAATGTCCAGCCTTTCCCTCTTTCTTCCTCTCCCCTCACTTCACCTACCACTTCTTTAGCATTTCTCTCCCCCCCCCCCCCCACTGGGGTAATCCAGCATATCTTGCCTTCCTTCCCTTCCCCCACCTCTTCAGCCTTTCTTCCCCCAACCCCCCATGACCAGCATTTCTCTCTTTCCCCTCACCTATCACTTCTTAAACATTTTCCCTCCCCCTGTGGTATCCAGCATTTATTGCCTTTCTTCCCTTCCCCCACATTTTTAGCATTCCCCCTGACCACCCCCAAGTGGCGTTCAATTAGCTTCTCAAGCAGAACATACTTTCTCAGCTGTTTCAGCTGACTTTCGACAAAAGGTCTTTTTAAGACCACCAGCGCATTACCAAACTCCCTTCTGTAGTTTGACTTATTCATACAGCCAGCGGAGAGGCAAAAGATTAGCACATGAAAGATCTCAGAAAGACAACTAGAAACATGCAGAAAAGAGTAAAACCATACATTTGGGATGCAAAAATCCATTCTTCAATCAGAACTGGAAACTGCCCAAGAGAAAGGGAGATCTAGGAATAATAACTTCAGATGACCTGATGGCAGCCAATCAGTGAAATAAAGCAGGGAACCTCACAGTATTTTTGGGTGTGTAAGGAGAAATATGAACAGCAGGAAAAAGAGATAACAGTGCCCTTGTGTAAGTAGCTAATGACCAGTGGCATAGCCACAGGTGGGCCCAGGTAGGCCAGGGCCCACCCGTGTTGGGCTCAGGCTCACTCAAAATTTCCTGTCCCTTACTGTGGCTGGCAGGGATTCCCAAGCCCCGCCAGCTGAAGACCTCCTCCCTGATGAAAGAACTTACATCTTGGGCAGCTACTGGCACTGTCCCCAAGCAGCTGCTGCCAGCTGCAAGCCCCTCCCCCCTCATGCTCAGTTTTCACGCATGTGCAAACCTGAGCAAACACGAAGGCCAGCAGCGGACGTCCAAGATTTAAGTTCTTTCAGTGGGGAGGAGATCTTTAACTGGCAGGGTTTGGGGATCCCTGCCATCACAAGTATTTCATTTACTTGGGGGGGGGGGGGGGGCACCAGGGGGGGATAGAAATTAAATTTGGGTTTTGCTTTATTTGGGGGTAGAAGCTGGGCAGAAGTGAAATTTTTGGTCCACACACTTTGGTCTCGGGCCTGCCCTAAATCGGCTGTCTGGCTATGCTACTGCTAATGACACCCTATTTTCAGCATCATATTCCTGTCTAGACATCATATCTTTGCAGGGATACTGAGGATGGAAGTAGCTTTGAGATTTCAGCCAGCAGACTGTAAGCAGTCTAAGCTGTGGTCCTTCCCTCTCTGTCCTCCATAATGAGTTACCTGTTGCTGAGATCCTCCTCCTCTATCTCTCTGATTAGAAGGTGACAATGACATATGCTAAGAAAGAAATGGGGAAATGATTACCCACTGTCTCCAGAGCCTGGTCTGCTGAACCTGCCAAAAATGAATATAGCCAAATGCATCTGATTGCCACTATTGTAGCTTAGTCCAGGCTCACACCAGTTACAGGCTAGGCACTACTCTTGGTGATACTGGGCTGTAGGACTGGGAGTTTGTATATCTGCTTTTGGCTTCTAGGACTGTAGGTGTAAGGTGTGTGTGGGGGTGCACCTGATTCTAGGGCTTCAGGACAGGGGTCTGTGTGGAGGGGCATAGGTGAGAGAGGGAAATAAAAAGAGATAGAAGTGGGGAAAGGAAGGAAAGGAAACGTGAGTGGAATAAGAGGGATGAGAGAAGGGAGGGGTTGCCAGAACAGTGGGGAGAGGAAGGAGAAAAGGCATGTGATGTATGAATAGGAAAGAGGGCACCACCACCCCAATCTCTGCCACTACCCAGCTCCCACTGCCCTGGGGGTAGATGCTAGGGAAAAAGGAAAAGCTGGGGTAGGGTTAACACCCCTGTGAACCTGCCCTTGCCTCCTTCCTTTCTCAGTATTTGAAATCAGTGAAAGGGTTGGACATGGTTATCCCCCCCACCCCTCTCAGCAAAGATTTTTTGAGGGGGTCTCCATCCCCATCTATACTCATTGATTTGAAATGCCCTATATGGTCCTTTTATATGAAAGGTTCAGGAATTCTTTGTTTAGGAGGACTATGCAAAGAGAAGTCCTAACTTAAAAACTAATAATTTATCCATTTAAATTATCCATTTTTTTCAGCAGTCCTACATAAATGGTTAAATCTGCTAAATACTGGACATATTCTAGGTTCCTCCCCATCATAAGCAGAGCACTCCATTGAATATTGTCTATGATAGTTGCATTTGTGATAAGAGATGTGTGCTGTAATATTTGAGCCTAACATTTCTTTCCTTTGCTCTGGTTGGTTGTAGGCAGCCTGTGGAACCTATACTATATGCTTGTGCCTCTTGTTCTTCTGGCACTTGCCATCCTCTTCTGCTGCTCATTGTTCCGGTGGCGGCAACAGCACCGCCAAAAATCCCATGCAGGAAATACAGTGGAGCCCACGTCCAACAATCTCCCAGATGCTGTCCACCTGATCCACAATATCACCCATGCAGCAGATGAGACACAATGGAATAGAGGCACTGTTATCCTCTTCCCTGGAAGCAAAGGAGATAATGTCAAGTTGGTGACCCCTGTGTCCAAAATTGATATTTCCAACCAGGAGAGAGCAAAATTGAATGAGATTCGGATAACAAACTATGAGGGGATGAAGGTCTGAGGGGAAGATGAGAAATAATGATGCAGTATCATGAGAGTGGGGAATAGGACTTCCTACCGCAAATTCCTAGAGGCGCAGGAGTGATGTCACATAGAGACTACGTGAAAAGTTCCCAGAAAGGGTTACATTGCTCGCCACACCAGGAGAAAATGGTGTCTCTCTCCAATGTAATTATTAGTCCTGCTACCAAGAGGGCAAAGTAAGAAGTTTCTAGAACCCCTGTGAGAATGGGGTAGGAGAAGTAGAGTTATGGGATGACCTTAAATCCTTCCCTCCCCCCCCCCCCCCAAACTCTTCAGCTTGTGATCATTAGTCTTCACATGGAAAATGTGGATGCCATTGTGACAATGGAAAATAGGCTGATTTCTGTGGTTTCTTAACTGGAATTTCTATCCCTTCTTGAGTAGTACTTCTTTTGCCTCTTACATTGAGTAGTTCTTTTGCCATAAGCTAAAACTAGCTGATATACTACCTGTACCAAATGATGCTTGTGGTGCTTGCTGGGTTGAGTTTACCGATTTTCTGCCTTTCTGCTACCATGCACACCCTAGCTCTATTTGTAGGTGCCACCCAGAGGTGAGACCAAGTATTGTCTTCCCATCATGCATTTCAGAAGTACCCTGAAGAATGAATTTGTGTGTTTGTGCAGGTGTGCAAACAGATGAAATTACAGTTTATGTTTTGCAGTGGACTAGTGAGGACTCTTTTCATTGCTACAGCAACAGTAGCATTGGCCACCTTGCACAGATGCTGCTTCCAGTATGTTAATGCCATGTAGGTCTGATAGTGATTCCCGGGTGTGGGGATAATTCTTACAATGGTCTTGAACAATCCAGTTTTCTCCAAGACCAATGTAGTCTTTTGGGTCTCAGTGCAAAAAAGCAGGACTATAGTTTCTGTGGATGCTTTGGAAGGGTGGGTCTGGATCAAAGGTGTTATCACCCTAAGATTCACTGGAGTTGAGGGAAATGTGGTAGAGTGCATTGTGGTCAAAATGCCAAAACTCTGTTATATTTATCATGTATGATAGTGTATATATTAGAATTTCTTCATAGATTTTGTCTTTTTTTTTTTTTTTTTAATATATTGGGTTGATTACCATGTTGTGATGTGTGTCATAGACATGAACCACAAGCAAAAATAAAACAGAACAGAACAAAAAAACCTTAAATATTTAACATTCCATCTTCTGCCTTTTTAATGATTCCAGTAGAGAACTCTGTGTATGTTAAATTTTTGGTTTTGAGTCCTGAGGGTCCTATGATTGAAGAACATCCAGTCCCCGCCCCTCTTTTACTTTTGTTATTGTCAGTTTACATCTTTCTGTTTCTCTCCCAAAGCTGTCACAGCAAACCCATCACAAATTATCGCCTGTCATCTCTAGAAGATGTAAGGTCTAGGAAGGAATGCAGATTACCAGTGAGGTTATAGTATGTTTAAGAATGTGGTTTAAAATATGGAACCAAATAGCTTCATGTCATTCCCATTTCTTTTTTTTTTCCATGGACTTGTACCTCTACTTTCTCTAAAAAAATTTTTTTTTTTTTTTTTTTAATGAGATCACTATGTCCATTGATGCTATGTACTTGCTCTGTCAGTGCCTTCCCACATGAAACAATCTGACCACCTTGCCATAATGGGGTCATGCTATGGTCCCCAGCACAATCATACAAGGCTGTCAAGGCACTGTATAGAGGATTTCAACCATACTTCCATTTTTCAGCCTTCTTCTTGAAGCATGACAAGTTCACCTGCACGGGACGCCTTTGATGTCCCTTTATTTAAATATATGAAAATGCTTGACAAAAATAAGCTCTTTCTTACTCATGTGGTTTCCTTACCTCCCTCGCCTTTCTGCTCTTGGTGCCCCTGCAGGCCCAATGTTTGTTTCAGGCTGTTTAGTAACTGGGTTTCTCCGTTGACAAGCGTATTGAATCAACCACATGAGTAGGTGATATCATTGGATGGTAGTATGATGAAGTAGTTCTCTAAGAATGCCCAGCGGACCGAACATGGTCAAATTTTGCCCTCCTTACTGTCGAAACAGTTACCCAGGTGATCAACAGGTTCTCCAATGCCCACTGCAGACTCGATGCCTGCCCCAGCTACCTACTAAAATCCGCTCCCGACCGCTTTATATCTGACCTCACATCCCACCTAAACTACATGCTCCAGCAAGGTCAATTCCCGATGGAAAATGGCAATATCCTACTCACCCAATACCAAAAGACATCAAGAAAAAAACAAATGAAATCACCAATTACTGCCCAGTAGCATCTATCCCACTGGTAGTCAAATTGATGGAAAGTATGGTTACAAAACAACTCACTGCCTACATAAACAAATTCTCAATACTACATAATTCACAATCAAGATTTCGCCCCAACCATAGCACCGAAACAGTACTAATCACCCTCCTAGCCAAGTTCAAGCAGGAAATAGCAGCAGGAAAAAGCATTCTCCTCCTCCAATTCAACATGTCTAGTGCATTGGACACGGTAAACCACAACATATTATTAAGACTCCTGGACTACTTTGGGATTGGTGGAAAAATACTTAATTGGATTAAGGGTTTCCTAACCACTAGAACATACCAAGTGAAATCAAACACAAACATCTCATCACCCTGGAAAGCAGATTGCGGAGTACCTCAAGGATCACCATTATCACCGATCCTCTTCAACTTAATGATGATCCCACTAGCCAAGTCCTTATCCAGTCACGGCCTCAACCCTTTCATCTATGCAGACGATGTCATATATATATATTCCTTACAAATGTGACCCAACAGAAATCACCAACGAAATCAACCTACTACTACTACTACTACTATTTAGCACTTATATAGTGCTACAAAGCCTACGCAGCGCTGCACAAACATAGAAGAAAGACAGTCCCTGCTCAAAGAGCTTACAATCTAATAGACAAAAATAAAGCAAACAAATCAATTAATGTGTAGAGGAAAGAGGAGAGGAGGGTAGGTAGAAGTGAGAGGTTACAGGTGGTTACGAGTCAAAAGCAATGTTAAAGAGGTGGGCTTTCAATCTAGATTTAAAGGTGGTCAAGGATGGGGCAAGACGTAGGGGCTCAGGAAGTTTATTCCAGGCGTAGGGTGCAGCGAGACAGAAGGAGCGAAGTCTGGAGTTGGCAGTAGTGGAGAAGGGAACTCATGGGCAAACACATTCCAATTAAAACTCAATACGGAAAAAACACATTGTCTCATCCTTTCATCCCAATATAACATGAGCAAACCCACAAACATAAACACCCCCAAACCACACCCTCCCTATCTCAGACAACCTAAAAATCCTCGGCGTTACAATTGACCGAAACCTCACACTTGAGAGCCAAGTGAAAGCAACAACAAAGAAAATGTTCCACGTGGAAGCTCAAACGCCTAAAACCATTCTTCCCAAGAGAAACATTTCGCAACTTGATACAATCAATGGTACTAAGCCATGCAGACTACTGCAATGGTATCTATGCAGGATGCAAACAACAACTTATTAAGAAACTACAGACCGCCCAAAACACAGCATCCAGGCTTATATTTGGAAAAACGCGCTTCGAAAGTGCCAAACCCCTCTGAGAAAAACTGCATTGGCTCCCAATCAAAGAACGTATTGCCTTCAAAAATCTGCACCGTGGTCCATAACATTATCTACAGTGAAGCCCCGGGATACATACCTAAACCTCCATTACCCTAACTGCAAAGGACTGAAATACAAATCAACCTATGTAACCAGCTTCTCCTATATAAGTACACAACTATGGAACGCACTACCAAAAGCTGTGAAAACTACATATGACCACCTAAACTTCCGAAAATCACTAAAAACCAACCTATTCAACAAGGCATACCCTACGGATCCAACCTAAATGCCTGAACCCTGCTACACAAGTAAACCAAAGCTCATAACTGGTCATATCATAATTCCTCCTCTCTATAATTCCCAAATATGTCTATAACACATGAACCTCTTCTACCTCAATATTACATTGTATTTGTTGTTACCGGATCTGGCGAAAGCCTTACAGTACTATGTAAGCCACATTGAGCCTGCAAATAGTTGGGGAAATGTGGGGTACAAATGTAATAAATAAATAAGAGCTTGGAAACAACTAGAAAAAGTTTATTGAATATGTGTCTACCTTCCTGCGCTGTGCACTCCTGCAGAAGCACTTCAGTTATCTTTGTTTCTGCTCTACCAAATAGACATGTTTTGATAGCTCTCTCACCCCTGCAGCTTAATTGCTAGATATTTTTTAACATTTCCTTCTTTATTATCATATTGATCTTCAAAGCAGTTATGGGGGGAGAGGAGGAGGAGGGATTTGTAAACTAAATAAAAAGCTCCTTTTTATTATTTTTTTTTTCGTTCTCATGGCCATTCAGTTTGAGTTGGTATGTCCTACACCAAGCCTGGTTTAAAAGATGCCCACTTGCAATAGGATGGTTATAAGATGGGGTTGCTCTACTTCGGGCCTACCTATGATGAGAAGAAATAGTATCATAACATAGTAACATAGTAAATGACGGCAGATAAAGACCTGTACGGTCCATCCAGTCTGCCCAACAAGATAAACTAACCTTACATGGTATGTGATACTTTATATGTATACCAGAGTTTGATTTGTCCTTGCCTTTCTCAGGGCACAGACCATAGAAGTCTGCCCAGCACTGTTCTTGTACTAAGTTCTGAAGCTAATGCCTGTCTGACATTGCTGCCTAGATGTCTCACTGCCATCTGAAACTAAACATGACCAAGACTGAGCTTGTTATCTTTCCCCCTAAACCAACCTCTCCTCTTCCCCATTCTCTATTTCTGTGGAAAACACGCTCATCCTTCCTGTCTCATCAGCTTGTAATCTTGGGGTCATCTTAGACTCCTCTCTCTCCTTCTCTGTACATATTCAGCAGACTGCTAAAATCTGTCGTTTCTTTCTCTATAATACCACCAAAATTCGCCCTTTCCTTTCTGAGCACACTAACAGAACCCTTATCCACTCTTATCATTTCTCGATTAGACTATTGCAACTTGCTTCTCACAGGTCTCCCACTTAGCCATCTCTCTCCTCTTCAATCTGTTCAAAATTCTGATGCACGACTTATATTCCACCAGTGTCGCTATGCTCATATTAGCCCTCTCCTCAAGTCACTTCACTGGCTCCCTATCCGTTTCCGCATACAGTTCAAACTCCTCTTATTGACTTAGAAGGGCATTCACTCTGCAGCTCCTCTGTACCGCTCCACTCTCATCTCTCCCTACACTCCTCCCTGGGAACTCCGTTCACTGGGTAAATCTCTCTTACTGCACCCTTCTCCTCCACCACTAACTCCAGACTCCATTCCTTTTATCTGGCTGCACCATATGCCTGGAATAGACTTCCTGAGCTGGTACGTCAAGTTCCATCTCTGGCCGTCTTCAAATCTATGCTAAAAGCCCACCTTTTTGATGCTGATTTTAACTTCTAACCCTTACTCACTTGTTCAGTACCCTTATTTCAACATCACCACCTTAGTAATTCCCTTATCTCTTATTTGTCCTGTTTGCCTGTCCTAATAAGCTCTGTCAAAATGTTATTGCTGTGACAAAATCTCACTAAGGGCCCACTCCATCATAAAGCTAAAACTAGCAGATCAGATCTTCTGAAACCAAAAGACTGCCGCGAAGAAGCAGCAGCAGCATGTAAAATTACCAACTCTTTGCCAATCTAGGGAGCATGATGTCAGTCTCACCTGCAGTGACTTTTGTATGTCAGTTGCTAGGGAAGAGTGAGACTTGGCATAGTCCCAAGAACATTATTCTTCAAAGTGCCAAAGGGTTGGAACTTGGAACCACACCCTAGCGTCATGACACAGAAGACAAGGAGTCGCACTATGGGAAGCCAATAAACACAGAACTCACTGTACAACATTGGCGCTGAATCCTTAATGCAGAGGAGCTTAAGCATATAGGCACAGAGCCTCCATGCCATTCTCTAAACAAAGAAAGGCTTGGCACAGAATCTCCACGTTAATGTCTCGGTGCAGAGGGGTCCGATGCAGATAATGAACCAAATGATGACTGCTAGGTCCTGAGAATACATGCTATACAAAACAGTTGTTTTGAGTCACACTAACATTCTGGGGATGGAGAAACTAATGCAGACAAACTTAAGAAGAATTAGGATGTCCTTATAATAGGAGGGCCTCTTCTTCGAAGAGAGCTGAGTCATGACATCCAGCTTCTAAACTGTATTCAACCGGTCATTCAGAAGTTGGTGTCTCAAATCATAGAAGGAAAGGAAAACTTCACCAAGAGTTTTAATAGCAGAATCAAACAAGTCATTATCTTTCATGTCTCTTCCATTCATACTGCAGTACTGCTCAAAATAGCATGATCAGGTCTCAAAGAATTTTTATACTGCCAGAAGCAGGTAAAAGCTGGGGATCCCTCACGGAAGTCTTCTTGCTTCACCTTTAGACCGTTCTAGCTCAAAGATCATGCAAACCTTCTCTGCATCAAGTGTAGTTTATATTATCTATTAGTCTCTCTGAATTAGGGATGTGCAGGCCAAAAATGTTTGTCTGTTTAGCTTCTCATGTTGTTTATGGGGTTTTTAGTTTCATTTGGTGGGGGGAGGGGTTTACTTTTTTTTTTTTTTTGCTTCAAGGTCAGTGTCATCAATAGTGCACATTGTTGTGTATTAGTGAGCATTATTACAAAAAAGTGCAGTCTATTGCACAATATTGCACACTATTGCTCAAATAGTGTACCCTGTTGTGCACCCTATTACTCAAATAGCGTGCACTATTGCTCTTAGGTCATCTATTCATAAATAGTGTTCATTCTTGAGCAACAGTGCATAGTACTCAGTAATAGAGCATATTACTGTGTGAAATAGTGCATACTATTGACAACACAGGGTAAAAAACAAAATTTCAGAATTTTTCCTGTTGTTTTGGCTTAACAACAACATCAAATGACATTGAAAATATTATTGACAGAGAAGGAAATAAATAAATTAATGAAATGAACTATGAGAAAAAGGACTGAAGAAAAGGAACACAGTAACATAATAAAAATGACTGGTAAAGAACAGTATGATTCATCCATTCTGCCCAACAAAGCAGCCAGAACTGTACCAGCCACTCCATGCAGGTTACACTGCTTCATCACCAACAGGGCAGTCGGCAATTCACCACCATGTCACCCACATATAGGCAATTATACACAATGCAATCTTGGAACACAATACCACCATGCCAGTACTCCAAAGAGTGGTTTTATGATTGCTGCAGCATAGTCACACTCATTATTAATACATGATTAATACAACAATGTTCCAACAACATTTTACTTGCTAATTTCAACCTTAAGATGTCTTCCCCTCCCCCGCTGAGATACACAGCACTTGCAATCTTAGCGTAGGATATGAATGTGATATAAAGGATGCATACTAGATCATGATCTGTCTTTGCTATTTTTGGGTTACAGACCATAGAAATCTGCCCATTACTAGCCTTACTTCCTAACTACCAGAGTTTCTGTTGAAGACCATTCCTACCCATCTTGATCTGTCTTTGTCATTTTCGAGACAGACCATAGAAGTCTGCTCAGCACTGGCCTTACTTCCCAACTGCAGGAGTTGCCATCGAAGCACCACTGCTGCCCATCATAACACAGCAACAGCCATGAGATTTTGTCCTGCTACACCTCAGTTTTGACGATCGTGGAAGTCTTTGATGAGACCATCCAGTATTTGATATATTTTTGGGTACCGCTCAAGACGAACTAGTAATTCCCAAAATTTTTTACATCGCTCAAGACTCCTGAGGCAGGCCTGTGGCCGAAACACAGTACTGAGTCGAGTCTACAATAAAGTTTATTCTCTTTTATGCCATCATAGTCTCAACGTCCTGAAGTCATTGGTCCACTTCCCACTTTGTTTTTCTGTATTTGCACCCCATGGGATTTTGTGTTCATCCACTCTGTGGAGAGCTTTCCCTGATACTGTGTTTATCACATGCATTTTTTAATTCAGTCACTGTTTTTGTCTCTACTGTCTCTACCAGGAGGGTATTCCAGGCATCCACCACCCTCTCCATGAAAAAGTATTTGCTTATCTTACTCCTAAGTCTACCACTGTATAACCTCAATTAATTTCCTCTAGTTCTACTGTTCCCCGTCTCTGAAAAAAAGATTTGTTTGTATATTAATACCTTTCAAGTATTTAACTGTCTATATCATATCTTCCCAATTCCTCCTTTCCTCAAGTCTAGGGTTTACATATTCAGGTCTTCAAGTCTTTTCTCATTTGTCTTTTGGTGCAAACCCCATAGCAGTTTGTCACCTTCCTATGAACCACTTCAAGTCTTTGTATGTCCTTAGCTAGATATGGCCTCCAAAATGGAACACAATACTCCAAGTGGGGCCTCTCTCTATGCAGCCTAGCATCCTTCTGGCTATGGCCACCGCCTTGTCACATTATTTCACCACCTTGAAATCCTCAGACACTATCATCCCACCTCTATTGGTCCGTTCATATCAGCCTCTCACCCTCTAGCATATACTGCTCAAGTGTATCACTCTGTACTTTTTAATTTTTTTGGTCTTCTTCTAATTTTTCTAGCTCACTTCTCATGTTGTCCACTCCCTCCAGGGGGTCCACTAAGTTGCAAATATTTGTTTTATCTGCAAAAAGGCAAACCTTTCCTTCTAACCCTCTAGAAAGGTTACTCATAAATATAACAAATAAAATTTGCCCCAGTACCGATCCTTAAGGCACTCCACTACTCACCTTTCTTTCCAACAAATTATCGCCAACCTCTGTCTTCTGTCAATCAACCAGTTTCTAATCAGAAGATAGGGAGGTGAGCAGTAAGATGAAGCCAGAGCGAAAGGAGGGTGGCAGGGTAGGCAGCCATTAGAAGCGCAGAGCTCAGATGGCATGGAGGTGCTGGACAAAATCAATAGGATTCAATACAATTTACTTTGCAGCTCAAAACTGATTAAATTACCCAGAAGTCCCCAGTATATCTGATTATTGTATCTTAGTCATTAACTTTTTCATATTCCCAGATTTATGTAGCCCAGAATATTATCTGCTGTTTTCTTCATTAATCATTAATCCTCTCAGAAAAACTCAAGAGTCTGGACATGAAGGTCTGTTTTTCGTTGCATCTATTACTTGAGACATCCCACCTTAGTGGTAAAAGGTGCCGATATGCAGCCAGAAAATTTTCAATTTGTCATTTTCAGTAATGTTCATTTTGTTCAGAATTTTTTTTCTTATATCATCACAGGAGCAATGTTATTAAACTTGTGCATTATTTCAAAGAATGCATGCTCTTTCAAAAGAGTGCACTCTTTCCCAATAATGCATGCATGCACTATGAGGAAAGAGTGCACATTCTTTCAACAATGCATATTCTTTCAGAAAAGAGTGCACTATTGACAGCACTTGAAAAAACCACAAAATTTTGTTTTTTTTTTTCTGCTTGTTTTCATTTGCCAACAACATGAAATGACATAGGAAATGTAATTTCAAATGAATGTATAGCCCTAGAGAAAAGATGTGAATTCCAGTGGCCATCTTCTAAACACCAAGTGCAGGCATAAAAATGTACCCTACCACCAGGTGGACCAAGTGTCCGCATAGGACAACAGGTTTTGAGGGGGCAACAACAGAGCACCAGCACAGCTGGCAAAGATGGTACAAGCTAGGCCTTTGAGAATAAGTGCATAAGTGTTGCCATACTAGGACAGACCGAAGGTCAATGAAGCCCAGTATCCTGTTTCCAACAGTGCCCAATCCAGGTCACAAGTACCTGGCAAGATCCCAAAACAGTACAATACATTTTATGCTGCTTATGCCAGAAATAAGCAGTGGATTTTCCCAAGTCCATTTTAATAATGGCTTATGAACTGGGACAGACCAAAGGTCCATCAAGCCCAGCATCCTGTTTCCAACAGTGGCCAATCCAGGTCACAAATACCTGGCAAGATCCCCAAAAAGCTCAATACATTTTATGCTGCTTATCCCAGAAATAATCAAAAGTATAAAGAAATGGCACCGCACCAGCCAAATTCTATTGAAACATACACAACTAAGTGGTGGATGGGGCTTAATCAGCTGTATGTATCATTATAGAATTAGAAGGAAGTTCTTCAGTGACTGTATGAGACACTTCCTTCTAATTCTATAATGATACATACAGCTGATAAAGCCCCATCCACCACTTAGTTGTGTATATCCCAGAAATAAGCAGCGGATTTTCCCCAAGTCAATTTAATAATAGGCTATGGACTTTTTCTTTAGGAAGCTGTCCAGACCCATTTTTAACTCCGCTAAGCTAACCACCTTTACCACATTCTCTTGCCAGTGAAAATTTTTGTTACAGGAAAATTGGGCACCATTATCGCTAGCTTTTTACTCCCCCCCCCATTTTCTTTAAATTTTTTAAGTTTTGTGATAACCTTGCAACCAATCTAGTACAATTCAAGTCATAGCGTTTCCTTTTTTTTTTTTTTTAACAGCGAAGTAAATGATAGCTTTCCAACCGAGAATGGGTGGCAGAGCCGGTGGTGGGAGGCGGGGCTGGTGGTTGGGAGGCGGGGTTAGTGCTGGGCAGACTTCTACGGTCTGTGCCCTGAAAATGGCAGATACAAATCAAGGTAAGGTATACACAAAAAGTGATATCTCACCTTGCATCCAAACCAAAGTTTCAGCGTGCTTGTCTGACATTGCTGTCTGGATGTCTCAACGCCACCTGAAATTAAATATGACCAAAACCGAGCTTCTCATTTTCCCCCCCAAACCCACATCCCCGCTCCCCCCATTTTCTATTTCTGTTGATGGCTCTCTCATTCTCCCTGTCTCCTCAGCTCGAAACCTTGGGGTCATCTTTGACTCTTCTCTCTCTCCTTCTCTGCTCATATCCAGCAGATTGCCAAGACCTGTCGTTTCTTTCTTTACAACATCCGTAAAATCCGCCCCTTTCTTTCCGAGCACTCTACCAAAACCCTCATCCACACCCTTGTCACCTCTCGTTTAGACTACTGCAATCTGCTTCTTGCTGGCCTCCCACTTAGTCACCTCTCCCCTCTCCAGTCGATTCAAAACTCTGCTGCCCGTCTCATCTTCCGCCAGGGTCACTTTACTCATACTACCCCTCTCCTCAAGACCCTTCACTGGCTCCCTATCCGTTTTCGCATCCTGTTCAAACTTCTTCTACTAACCTATAAATGTACTCACTCTGCTGCTCCCCAGTATCTCTCCACACTCGTCCTTCCCTACACCCCTTCCCGTGCATTCCGCTCCATGAATAAATCCTTCTTATCTGTTCCCTTCTCCACTACTGCCAACTCCAGACTTCGCGCCTTCTGTCTCGCTGCACCCTACGCCTGGAATAAACTTCCTGAGCCCCTACGTCTTGCCCCATCCTTGGCCACCTTTAAATCTAGACTGAAAGCCCACCTCTTTAACATTGCTTTTGACTCGTAACCACATGTAACCACTCGCCTCCACCTAGCCTCCTCTCTTCCTTCCCGTTCACATTAATTGATTTGATTTGCTTACTTTATTTATTTTTTGTCTATTAGATTGTAAGCTCTTTGAGCAGGGACTGTCTTTCTTCTATGTTTGTGCAGCGCTGCGTATGCCTTGTAGCGCTTTAGAAATGCTAAATAGTAGTAGTAGTAGTTTATCTTGTTGGGCAGACTGGATGGACTGTGCAGGTCTTTTTCTGTCTTCATCTTCTATGCTACTATGAACTTATCTTTTAGGAATATATCCAAACCTTTTTTAAACCCCACTAAGCTAACTGCTTTTACCATATTCTCTGGCAACAAATTCCAGAGTTTAATTACATGTTGAGTGAAGAAATATTTTCTCCAATTCGTTTTAAATTTACTACTTTGTAGCTTCATTGCATGCCCCCTAGTCCTACTACTTTTGGAAAGAGTAAACAAGTGATTCACGTCTACCCATTCCACTCTAATCAGTATTTTATATATCTCTATCATATCTCCCTTCACTGTCTTTTCTCCAAGCTGAACAGCCCAAGCCATTTCAGCCTTTCCTCATAGGGAAGTTGTCCCATCCCCTTAATCATTTTTGTTGCCCTTCTCTGTACTTTTTGTAATTCCACTATATCTTTTTTGAGATGCGGTGCAGTGACCAGAATTGCATACAGTATTCTAGGTACAGTTGCACCATGGAGAGATACAAAGGCATTATAACAAATTCGTTTTTATTTTCCATTCCTTTCCTAATAATATCTAACATTCTATTTGCTTTCTTTGCTGCCGCAGAACACTGAGCAGAGTATTTAAATGTATCATCAACAACGATGCCAAGATCCCTTTCTTGGTTGGTGACTCCTAACGTGGAACCTTGCATTACGTAGCTATAGTTTGGGTTCCTCTTTTCCACATGCATCACTTTGCATTTGCTCACATTAAACATCATCTGCCATTTGGATGCCCAGTCTCCCAGTCTCGTAAGGTCATCTTGTAATTTTTCACAATCCTCTTGCGATTTAAAAAGTTTAAATAACTTTGAGGAGCATAATCGAAAGGGACGCCCAAGTTTTTCTGAGGATGGCCTCGCAGGATGTCCCCGTGAAGGGGCGGGGAAACCCGAATTATCAAAACAAGATGGACGTCCATCTTTCATTTCGATAATACGGTTGGGGACGCCCAAATCTGGAAATTTAGGTCGACCTTAGAGATGGTCGTCCTTAGACTTGGTTGTTTCTGATTTTCGGCAATAATGGAAACTGAGGACGCCCATCTCACAAACAACCAAATCCAAGCCCTTTGGTCATGGGAGGAGCCAGCATTCGTAGTACACTGGCTCACATGCCAGGACACCAACCGGGCACCCTAGGGGGCACTGCAGTGGACTTCATAAATTGCTCCCAGGTGCATAGCTCCCTTACCAGATGTGCTGAGCCCCCCCAACCCCCCCCCCCAAAAAAAAACCCCACTACCCACAACTGTACACCACTACCATAGCCTTATGGGTGAAGGGGGCACCTAGATGTGGGTACAGTGGGTTTCTGGTGGGTTTTGGAGGGCTCACATTTACCACCACAAGTGTAACAGGTGGGCGGGATGGGCCTGGGTCCGCCTGTCTGAAGTGCACTGCACCCACTAAAACTGTTCCAGGGACCTGCATAATTCTGCGATGGACCTGAGTATGACATTTGAGGCTGGCAAAAAATATTTGTAAATAATTTTTTTGAGGGTGGGAGGGGGTTAGTGACCACTGGGGGAGTAAGGGGAGGTCATCCTCGATTCCCTCTGGTGGTCATCTGATCAGTTCAGGCACCTTTTGTGGCTTGGTCGTAACAAAAAAGGACCAAGTAAAGTCATCCAAGTGTTCGTCAGGGACGCCCTTCTTTTTTCGATTATGGGTCCAGGACGCCCATGTGTTAGGCACGCCCAAGTCCCGCCTTTGCTACGCCTCCGACATGCCCCCGGGAACTTTGGCCATCCCCGTGACGGAGAGCAGTTGGAGATGCCCAAAATCGGCTGTCGATTATGCTGATTTGGGCGACCCTGGGAGTAGGACGCCCATCTTGCGATTTGTGTCGAAAGATGGGCGTCCTTCTCTTTCGAAAATAAGCCTGTTTGTGCCGTTGGCAAATTTAATTACCTCACTAGTTATTCCCATATCTAGATCATTTATAAATATGTTAAAAAGCAGCAGCCCCAACACAGACCCCTGCGGAACCCCACTATCTACCCTTCTCCATTGAGAATACTGACCATTTAACCCTACTCTCTGTTTTCTATTCTTTAACCAGTTTTTAATCCACAATAGAACACTACCTCCTATTCCATAACTTTCCAATATCCTCTGGAGTCTTTCATGAGGTACTTTGTCAAATGCCTTTTGAAAAACCAGATACACAATATTGACTGGCTCACTTTTATCCACATGTTCTTTCACCCCTTCAAAGAAATGTAGTAGATTGGTGAGGCAAGATTTCCCTTCACTAAATCCATGTTGGCTTTGTCTCATTAATCCATGCTTTTGAATATGCTCTGTAATTTTGTTCTTTATAATAGTCTCTACCATTTTGCCCAGCACCAACGTCAGGCTCACTGGTCTGTAATTTCCCAGATCACCTCTGGAACCCTTTTTAAATATTGGCATTACATTGGCCACCCTCCAATCTTCTGGTACCATGCTTGATTTTAAAGATAAATGACATATTATTAACATTAGTTCTGCAAGTACATTTTTCAATTCTATCAATATTCTGGCATCTATACCATCCGGTCCTGGTGATTTGCTACTCTTCAATTTGTCAAATTGTCCCATTACATCTTCCAAGTTTACAGAGATTTAATTCAGTTTCTCTGACTCGTCAGCTTTGAATGCTGTTTCTGGCACACATCTTCCTCAGTGAAGACCAAAGCAAAGCATTCATTTAATCTCTCCGCTATGTCCTTGTTTTCCTTGAGTGCCCTTTTTATTTATTTATTATTGCATTTGTATCCCACATTTTCCCACTGATCGCAGGCTCAAAGTGGCTTACAAAGTCTGAAGTGAAAGCTACAGTACAAGAAGAACAATTACAATTTGAGAATAAGACATAAAATAACAATTAAACATCAAAAGGCAATAGATAATAGCAGGTAATTATTGTCCTTGGATCTGAAATTATAGTAATAGTTAATTCAATTTAAGTTAAAATCTGGGAAATAAGCTTTCTTAAACAATACTGATTTCAATAATTTTCGGAAGTTAAGGTAGTTCTGGGTAGATTTTACTTGTTTGGGTAGAGCATTCCATAATTGAGTGCCTATGTATGTAAAGTTGGTGGCGTAAATTGATTTGTATTTAAGGCCATTGCAGTCTGGGTAGTGTAAATTCAGATATGATCTAGAGGAACTGACTCTGTTTCTGGGTGGAAAGTCAACTAATTTGAGCATATATTCCGGGACTTCACTGAAGATTATCCTGTGAATTAGTGTGCATATTTTAAAGGCTACTCGTTCTCTAATGGGGAGCCAGTGCAGAATTTCTCAAAGTGGTTTTGCAGATTCAAATTTGGGTTTTCCAAAGATCAGTCTAGCCGCAGTATTTTGACCTGTGTGTAATTTCTTTAGTAGTTGTTCCTTGCATCCTGCGTATATAGTGTTGCAGTAGTCCATCTGACTTAAGACCATAGATTGTATCAGATTGCGGAAGACATCATGAGGAAAAAATTGTTTTATTCGTTTGAGTCTCCACATTGGAAAAAAAAACATTTTCTTTATGGTGTTGGTTACTTGGGTCTCCAATGTTAAATGTTGATCAATTGTGATCCCTAGAAGTTTCAAACTATCTGAGATTGGTAAAGAAAGGTTGGGAGTATTTAAAGTAGTGGGATTATATTTGTTATACTGCGTTGATAGAATTAAACAATGGGTCTTATCAGCATTTAATTTCAGATGGAAAGAGTTGGCCCAATTGTTCATTGGGGACAGTCCAAGAGTGACTTGATTGGTAATTTCATCCACATTCTTATTAAATGGTATATATATATTGTTACATCATCTGCGTAAATAAAAGGATTTAAACCTAACCTGGATAAAGCATTGGCTAGTGGGGCCATCATTATGTTAAACAATATGGGGGACAGTGGTGATCCCTAAGGGACTCCACTAACTGCATTCCATGAAAAAGATAAGGTTGAGTTCATTTTCACTCGATAAGATCTAAATGAAAGAAAACCTTTAATCCATTCCAGTACCGTACCACCGATTCCGAAATGATCCAAGAGATGTACCAGGATGTTGTGGTCAGTCATATCAAATGCGCTGGACGTATCAAATTGCATAAGGAGTATGCTCTTACCAGCAGCAGTTAGTTGTTTAAACTTGGATAAAAGGGTAACCAATACCGTTTCAGTACTATATGAGGTCCTAAAACCGGACTGTGAATCATTTAAGATTGAAAATTTGTCCAAGTACTCTACAAGTTGTTTAGTTACCATGCTCTCCATTAACTTTATTATCAATGGTATGGAGGCAATTGGACGATAGTTAGTAATGTCATTTAATTTTTTCTTATTATCTTTAGGAATGGGGGTAAGGAGTATGTTTCCATAATCTTTTGGGAGGAAACCAGTTTTAAGCATAAAGTTTAAACAAGTCGTGAGGTCTTGCATGAAGCAGGGAGGGGCGGATTTTAGTAGGTAATTAGGACATGTATCCAATTTGCAGAAGGAGTTAGAGAATTTAGAAATTGCTTTGGTGATTTGTTCAATGGAGAGTGGAGCGAAATGCAGCCAAATACGATCTGCTGGATAGTCTTCGGAGGTAGACTGAAGATGATTAATAAATCCATCAATGTCAGAGTTTTGTAAGGGGGGGGGAGTTGTGTAATTTTAGGATTTTTTCTTTTAAATAGTTGGCCAGTGAATCCGCCGATGGGGAAACTGAGCTTGTAAAGGTGACCAATTTTGTTTCAAGAAGATTGTTGACAATTTGGAATAATTTCTTTGGGTTTGAATAATCATATCCTATTTTTGATTTGTAATATTATTTTGTGCTTGTTTTGTAGCATATTTATATTTTCTAAGGGTTTGTTTCCATTCTGCAAGGGTGTATTCAGTTTTATTTTTTCTCCACTTACGTTCCATTTTTCTGGTTAATGATTTTAATGATTTTAGTTCTACATTATACCAAGGTGTAGTATTTAATCTTTTTTTCTTATTATTTTTTAAAGGAGCTAATTCATCTAAAATATTGTTACATCTTTTATCCCACTCAACAAGGAAGTGATTAGAGTTCGCGTTAGTAGTCCACTTGTTGTCATATAATTTAGACCAAAACTCTGTAGGATCTATTCTTCCTCTTGAGGTAATTGTTATGTGTTGTTGGATACGGTGAGTACCTTTCTTTAACCATAGCATTGATAAATTTAATTTAAAGTGATCAGACCATGGGACTTCAGTCCAGCATGTATCTATTACTTTAAAATTCCGTTCTGAGATTATTCTGATGGAGCAAAAGTCCAGCATATGACCTTTTATATGGGTAGGACTGCAGTTAGGTCATGGAAAGTCCCATGAGAGAAAGAAATTCTTGCACTCTTGTGTTGATGGGGAATTCATGTTTTCAAGATGTAGGTTTATATCACCTAGAATAAGTAAATTGGAGTTAGATATACTCATATTAGAAATGAAATCGGTGAGGATGGAGAATGATTCATTCCAGTTTCCAGGTGGTCTATAAAACATGATGCAAGACAGGTGATCTTGAAGGGATTTTTCTTGAATTCTTATTGATGCAATTTCAAGTTTAGGGATGATGATTTTGTTTATAACTTCTATCAGGAAATTGGAGCGATAGATAATAGCTAAACCTCCTCATTTTTTGTCCTTCCTGGTCCAATGTATGATTTTATAATCCGGAGGACATAGATCTAGTAGAATTGGATCTTTTTGGTTACGGATCCAGGTCTCGGTGACGATAAGTAAGTCAAGATTATCCAAAACAATCCAATTGAAGATTAATAGAGGTTTGTTAACAATAGATCTAGCATTGATATAACCAATTTTAATGTTTTGGAAGGAAGACTCCAGGTTGGGATAAATGTTAATTTTAGTGAGAGATCTATCCTTGACATGAACTGATTTATTAAAGCATTCCTTTTGAGACCGTAAATGCTGATCATATTTGGTGATTTCTCCTTTGGTATGATGATTATTGGTGAGATGTGAGGTTGCTTTACTGGGATGTCTTGATTGGTTTTGAATGATGGTATTTATATTATGACCATTGTATAGTGTGGATGATGATTGATTAATCATCTACTGGTTGATTAATCACCTCGGTCATCTACTGGTCCAACCAATTCTTTTGCTGGCTTCTTTCTTTTAATATACCTAAAAAGTTTTTTACTATATGTTTTTGCTCCAAGGCAATCTTCTTTTCAAAGTCTCTCTTTGCCTTCCTTATCAGCGCTTTGCATTTGATGTGCCATTCTTTATGTAGTTTCCTATTATTTTCAGTTGGATCCTTCTTCCATGTTCTGAAAGTTTTTTTTAGCTCTAATAGGTTCCTTCACCTCACTTTTTAACCATGCCGGCTGTCGTTTGGTCTTCCTTCCTCTTTTTTTAATACATGGAATATATTTGGCCTGGGCTTAGAGGACGGTATTTTTGAACAGCATCCACGCCTGATGTAAATTTTTGACCTTTGCAGCTGCTCCTCTAAGTTTTTTTTTCCACCGTTCTTCTCATTTTATTAGTCTCCTTTTTGAAAGTTAAATGCTAACGTATTAGATTTCCTGTGTGTACTTACTCCAGAGCTTATATCAAGTCTGATCATATAATGATCACTGTTATCAAGAGGCCCCAGCACCATTACCTCCTGCACCAGATCATTTGCTCCACTAAGGACTAGGTCTAGAATTGTTCTTCCTCTTGTTGGCTCCTGAACCAGCTGCTCCATAAAGCAGTCCTTGATTCTATCAAGGAATTTCACCTCTCTAGCATGCACTGATGTTACATTTATCCAGTCAATATCGAGGTAATTCAAATCACCCATTATAATCCTGTTTCCCAGTTTGTTAGCCTCCCTAATTTCTGATAACATTTATCTGTCTCTTCATCCTGGCCAGGTGGACGGTAGAACACTCCTATTACTATCCCTTTCCCCTTTACACATGGAATTTCAATCCATAGGGATTCCAAGATGTGTTTTGTGTCCTGTAAAATTTTTAGTCTATTCGATTCAAGGCCCTCCTTAACATGCAATGCTACCCCTTCACTAATTTGATCAACCCTATCACTGCGATATAATATGTATCCTGGTATGACAGTGTCCCACTGGTTATCTACCTTCCAACAGGTCTCAGAAATGCCTATTATATCTATTTTTTTCAATTAGTACAATATATTCTCCCATTTTATTTCTTAGGCTTCTGGCATTCGCATATTGAGCCTACAAATATGTGGGAAAATATGGGGTACAAATGCAACAAATAAATAAATATAGACATTTCAGACTATGTTTGTTGTTCCTATTTACATCTTGCTCAGCAGTTGACAGTGATAATGTGCAATCTTGAAAATCTGTTTGCTTTTTATTTAAAGACACCTGGTCTACTATTCTTTCTATTGCAACCTCGCTATTGGGATGCCCTATCTTCCCTGTTTTGGTGATATCTTTGAAAGATACCTTATTCCGAACCATGCACTTTTAAGCGACTGTTGGCCAGTTTCTAGTTTAAAAGTTGCTCAATCTCCTTTTTAAATGCAGATGCCAGCAGGCTGGTCCCACCCTAGTTAAGGTGGAGCCCATCTTTTCAGAATAGGCTCCCCCTTCCACAGAAAGTTGCTCAGTTCCTAACAAATCTAAAACCCTCCTTCCTGCATCATCATCTCAACCACGCATTGAGACTTTGGAGCTCTGTCTGTCTCTTGGGCCCTGTGCGTGGAACAGGGAGCATTTCTGAAATAATGCACATGAATGTGCTCAAGGCCTGCCGCAGCCCATCACTTAGACTGTGAGCACTCAGAGATCAGAAAAATACTTTCTGTACCTGAATTTAATTCACCTTGAGCTGCTACTGAAAAGGTGTGAGCTAAATGCAAAATCTCTCCCCCCTCCCCCCGAAAAGACATCACAGGCAAGCCTTGAGCCTATGTGTGCACACGTGGACACTCAAAGGCCGCATGCTGCAAGCTTGGCTCCAACGGTAGCAATGGCAGAGGGATATGAAAAAGGGAGAGATGCTGGCTAGTGTGTTGTGGGGGGTGGGGGGGGGGGGTGGGAAGAGGTGAGAAGGGAAAGAGAAAGATGCTGGATAACTGGGGTGGGGGAGAAACTGGAGACTCAGGGGGTGGGGATACGGAAGGGGAGATGATAGGGACCTTGGGGAAAGGGGAGAATGGGTATGAGAGATGCTGGAATATAAGTGGGATGGGGCAGGGGTACACAGCTACTCTTGAACTGGCCCTGGATTTCCCTAAGGAAAAAAAACCCCTGACCTGAGGAACTGGGGTTTAAATCCCAAAAGGTAGACAAAAAATATATTTAATCCATTCATAAGAACATAAGAATAGCCATATTAGGTCAGACCAATGGTTAATCTAGCCCAGAATCCTGTTTCCAACAGTGGCCAATCCAGGTCACAAGTACCTGGAAGTATCTCAAATAGTAGCAAGATTTCATGCTATCAATCCCAGGGCAAGTAATGGCTTCCCCCATGTCTATCTCAATAGAAAACAATGGACTTTTCATAAGAGCTAAAAATTGCCATACTGGGTCAGACCAAAGGTCCATCTAGCCCAGCATCCTGATTCTAACAGTGGCCAATCCAGGTCACAAATACCTGCCAGAATCCTCAAAAGAAGCAAGATTCCGTGCTACTTACCCCCAGGGATAATAAGCAGTTGCTTTCCCCAGGTCTATTTTATCAGCAGTTTATTCATTTTTCTTTCAGGAATTTGTTGAAAGCTTTTTAAAATACAGCTATATCCTCTGACCACTAGTTTCAGAGCTTAACTATACATTGAATGAAAAAAATATATTTTTTTCTGATTTGTTATGAATGTACTACTTAGTAACTTCATGGTGTGCCCCTTAATCTTTTATTTATTTATTTATTTATTTATATATTTATAATATTTCAAACCTTATTCACAAGATATATCTTGTACAAGAAACACAGAGATATTATCTGAAATAACAAAAAAATATTCTAAAGTAAATATTCATCTTTTCTTAGACCACTAATTTGGTGTGCCCCTTAATCTTTGTATTTTTTTTAAAAAGTAAACAATCAATTCATGTTTACCTGTTCCATTCTACTCAGAATTCTGTAGAGCTGTTATCACAGCTCCCCTCAGCTGCCTCTTCTTCAAATTGAAAAGCCCCAAACAGGGCTGCATAGAGACGGAGCCAGGCCCGGGCTAGGGCCACCGCAGCCACCCCTCCCACTTGGGATGCCCTCAGGGCCATGCCTAGGGTCTCTGGTGCCCCCTGCAGACTATCAGTTGGCGCCCCCCCCCCCCCCCCCCTCCGTCTAGCAGAGCAGGAACAGAAGGGAGCAGGCAAGTAAGCCGGACCTCAGGAAAAAATAGCACTGTATGTATCCCTCATTGATAAGTCTCTGACTCTAAAGTTTAGCAATTTCATTAAAGCAAAATGTATTTTCATAACACTTCAAAGATTTCCAACTCAATATAGGAATGCTAATTCAAAATGTGAGCAAAGTCCTCTTAGTTTCCAAAGATTCTTTTTCTAATCTCCTTTGCACCAAAGGATATAATTCAGATCAAACATTTCCATATCATCAAGCTGATCAATCCATAGACTGGTGGGTTGTGTCCATCTACCAGCAGGTGGAGATAGAGAGCAAACTTTTGCCTCCCTATATGTGGTCATGTGCTGCCGGAAACTCCTCAGTATGTTCTCTATCTCAGCAGGTGGTGGTCACACACAGCAGCAGCTCTGGCTAGGCCTCCAAGCCTAATCCTTAGGTTTTGTTGAGGCCTGGGGTTGAGGGCTCTTTTGAGCAAGTGCAAACCTGGTGGTGCCAGGTCCCTCCTTTTCTCCCCCCTCCCGCTGGCTCCGTTTAAAAAAAAAATATATATATATTTTAAACGTCTTTAAAGGCGTTTAATTCGACGTTTCTTTAAATGTTCATTGCAGCTACTCACTGGGACACCAGTTCGTTACAGCTCGGAGCGGCAAGCAGGTAATTTTACCTTTTTATAGCGGGCAGGGGGTTCCCCGATTCTTCTCCTCGTGGCAATGGCGTCGGAGGGCGAGGGCGCAAAGGGTCGCTCCCCGGATCGCTGGAGCGCTTCTAGAGGGGATGCGGGGGTTTTACAACCTGATTCGCCCTTGATGGGTGATAGTTTAGTGACCGATGAATGTCCCGGTCGTTCCTCCGGCGTGGCGGTTTTTTCCCGCCATAAACGCCCATCCCCCGCTCCTCGCCTCCGCCATCTTGGCCGGCCACGCGGCTCGGACGGCTTCTTCGGGGCCGCCCTTGAGGTTGGAGACATTAATGCCATGAACGCCCTTAATTTGGGCGACGGCACAAAAGCGGCTAAAGTTAAGCGCCGTTCTTCCCGCGCAGCTCCTTCACGGAGTTTCGCGCCGGACGCCATTTTGGATGCGCAGCATGTCTCTCCCCCGCTATTGCGAGCGCCGGTTGAGAGTGCGTCTAGGGCTGTTGCCCAGGCTGCGGAAGTGCACAGTCTGGGGGGTTTCTCCCCCGAGTTTGTTTTGCTGCTGCATCAGGCTTTCCTCATGCAAAACGCTGCCCCTGCTCCCTCTTCTGATAAAGAGGTTGAGGTTCCCAGAGGTAAACGCCCTCGGGTTGATTTCCAGGCCTTGGAGGACTTTGTCTCCTCCGATGTAGATGAGGGCAGCGTGTCTGAGGTCTCCCAACGATCCTTTGCGGATTCCTTGGAGGAGATAGATCCCCGCTCGGATGGAGCGGATGACCCCTCTGCAGCGCGGCTTTTTAGCCCAGAGGATTTGCCCAACCTGTTGTTACAGGCCATGGACACTTTGAAGATTTCCTCTCCGGAGGACGTCTCTCCCTCAGCCCCTGTTGGCTCTGCCATTATGCTGGGGACGAAGCGCCCGCCTAGAACCTTCCACGTGCATGATGCCATGCACACCTTAATTGCGGCTCAATGGGATGTCCCGGAAACGAGCCTTAAAGTGGCTAGGGCTATGTCCCGCCTCTATCCTTTGGCTGTGAGTGAACGTGAGGCCTATCTGTGGCCTACCGTGGATTCTTTAATCACTGCGGTGACTAAGAAAACGGCGTTGCCGGTGGAAGGTGGCACGGCCCTAAAGGACGCCCAAGACAGAAGATTGGAGGCGGCCTTAAGGTCGTCCTTTGAGGCAGCTGCTTTAAGTTTGCAGGCCTCAGTTTGCGGCTCCTATGTGGCCAGGGCGTGCCGGACTATGGTGCAGCGGGCTTCCCCCTCGGATCATTCCTTGAGGGCTGATTGGCCGGCCCTGGAATCGGGCTTAGCCTATTTGGCAGACTTGCTGTATGATGTCTGGAGAGCCTCAGCTAAAGGCATGGCTCAGACAGTCTCTGCGCGGCGGTGGCTTTGGCTGAAACATTGGTCTGCTGACCACGCCTCTAAATCCTGCCTGGCTAGATTGCCTTTTAAAGGCAAGCTGCTCTTTGGGGTCGAGCTGGACAAAATCGTGACCGGTCTCGGCACGTCTAAGGGCAAGAAATTACCAGAGGTCAGGGCTCGGGTTAGTACTCGTCCCGATACCTCCAGAGGACGGTTGCAGGAAGCCCATCGGTACCGCCCGGGCAAGTCGGGTTCCTCTGCCCCCTCTTCCTTCAAGAGGAATTTCTCCCCCAAGCAGCATTCCTTTCGCAGAGACCGCCGTCCCGGAGGTGCTCCCTCCGGTCCTCCCCCAGGGTCTCGTACCCAATGACGGGGCCTGGGTCCACGCCCCAGTGCAGATTGGAGGACGGCTGTCCTCGTTTCTGGGCGAGTGGACCACTATAACTTCAGACGCGTGGGTGCTGGAAGTCATCAGAGACGGCTACAAGCTAGAGTTCTGCCAACCCTTAAGAGACGGGTTTGTACTCCCTCCCTGCAAGTCTCCGGTCAAGCTGTGGTAGTGCAGCAGACCTTGGACAACCTGATCCGCCTGGGTGCGGTCGTTCCGGTGCCAAAAAAAATCAGATTGGCAAGGGACGTTACTCCATTTACTTTGTGGTTCCAAAGAAAGGAGGTTCTGTCCGGCCTATCCTCGACCTCAAAGGGGTCAATCGGGCCTGGAAAGTGAGGCACTTTCGCATGGAGACTCTCCGCTCTGTTATAGCGGCAGTGAAGGCAGGAGAGTCCTTGGCTTCCTTGGACATCAAGGAAGCGTACCTGCATATTCCCATCTGGCCTCCTCTCCAACGCTTTCTGCGTTTTACAGTCCTGAGACGACACTTCCAGTTCAGAGCCCTCCCTTTCGGGTTGGCTACTGCTCCGCGGACCTTTTCCAAAGTAATGGGGGTCATAGCGGCCTTCCTGCTAAAGGAAGGAGTACAAGTCCATCCTTATCTGGACGACTGGTTGATCCGAGCCCCCTCTTATGCAGAGTGCGGCAAAGCTAGGGACCGGGTAGTTGCTCTTTTGAGCTCCCTGGGATGGATCATCAACTGGAAGAAGAGCCAGCTGCGCCCGACTCAGTCCCTGGTGTATCTGGGAGTTCGATTCGACACCCAAGTGGGCAGAGTGTTCCTGCCAGACAATCGGATTGTCAAGCTTCAGGCTCAGGTGGACTAGTTCCTAGTAGCCTCTCCTATTCGGGCTTGGGACTACGTGCAGCTGTTGGGCTCTATGACGGCCACGATGGAAGTAGTGCCCTGGGCCAGGGCTCATATGAGACCACTACAGCTATCTCTGCTGCTGCGCTGGACTCCGATGTCGGAGGATTATGCTGTGCGCCTTCCCGTGGACCCAGCAGTGCGCAAGGCGCTGAGCTGGTGGACGCAGACAGACAAGTTGTCTGCAGGATTGCCTCTGGTGACCCCGGAGTGGATTGTCGTCACGACAGACGCCTCTTTGATGGGCTGGGGAGCCCACTGCTTGGGAAGGACAGCGCAGGGGCGCTAGTCTCCTGCAGAGGCAAGTGGTCTATCAACCTCCTGGAACTCAGAGCCATTCGGTTGGTGTTATTGGAGTTCATCCCGGTACTGGTGTTGAAGCCTGTACGGGTCCTGTCGGACAATGCCACGGCTGTGGCCTATATCAACCGCCAGGGAGGTACCAAGAGCGCCCCTCTAGCCAAGGAGGCTATGAGTCTTTGCCAGTGGGCGGAAGCGAACCTGGAGCAGCTTTCAGCGGCCCACATGCCGGAGTCATGAATGTCAAGGCGGACTTTCTCAGTCGCCATACCTTGGAGCCCGGAGAGTGGCAACTATCTGCTCAGGCGTTCTTGGACATCACGAAGCGCTGGGGCCAGCCGAGCCTAGATCTGATGGCGTCATCGGCCAATGGCCAAGTGCCGCGCTTTTTCAGCAGAGGACGGGACCCTCGATCCCTGGGAGTAGATGCTCTTCTCCAACAGTGGCCGACACAAGAGCTCCTCTAT
Source organism: Microcaecilia unicolor (assembly GCF_901765095.1). Lineage (NCBI taxonomy): Eukaryota > Metazoa > Chordata > Amphibia > Gymnophiona > Siphonopidae > Microcaecilia > Microcaecilia unicolor. Next base: position 160,542,438 of record NC_044041.1, read on the forward strand.
GTGTTCCCGCCCTGGCCCATGTTGGGCAGGGTGCTAGACCGGGTAGCAAAGCATCCCGGCAGGGTAATCCTGGTGGGTCCGGATTGGCCCAGACGTCCCTGGTATGCGGACTTGTTCAGGCTCTCAGTCGACGATCCTCTGCGGCTGTCAGTGGAGCAGGGCCTGTTACATCAGGGTCCCGTGGTGATGGAGGATCCCTCTCCCTTTGGTCTTACGGCCTGGCTATTGAGCGGCAGCGTCTGAGGAAGAAGGGCTTCTCAGACAAGGTCATCGCCACTATGCTGAGAGCGAGGAAGCGCTCTACTTCTACTGCTTACGCCAGGGTTTGGCGTATCTTTGCAGCATGGTGTGAAGCAGGCTCACTTTCTCCCTTCACTGCTCCAATTTCTTCAGTGTTGGCGTTCCTGCAAGAAGGTCTGGAGAAAGGCCTGTCGCTCAGTTCCCTTAAAGTCCAGGTAGCGGCTCTGGCTTGCTTCAGGGGCCGCCTGAAGGGTGTTTCCCTGGCTTCGCAGCCAGATGTGGTGCGCTTTCTCAAGGGAGTTAATCACCTGCGCCCTCCTCTGCACTCAGTGGTGCCTGCGTGGAATCTCAACCTGGTGCTAAGAGCATTGCAGAAGCCGCCTTTGGAACCCTTGTCGAGGGCATCTCTGAAAGACCTGACGTTGAAAGCAGTCTTTTTGGTGGCTATCACTTCAGCCAGAAGAGTTTCCGAGCTCCAGGCGCTCTCATGTCGAGAGCCTTTTCTGCAGTTCACTGAGGCAGGAGTGACTATTCGCACAGTGCCTTCCTTCCTGCCCAAGATTGGTTCTCGCTTCCATGTGAATCAGCAGCTCTGTCTCCCTTCCTTTCGTAGGGAGGACTACCCAGAGGAGTACTCCGCTCTTGAATATCTGGATGTGAGACGAGTCATCTTCAGATACTTGGAAGTGACCAATGATTTCCGGAAATCGGATCATCTGTTTGTCCTGTTTGCAGGTCCTCGTAAGGGTCTGCAGGCTGCTAAGCCTACAGTGGCAAGATGGGTCAAGGAAGCCATTGCAGCGGCTTATGTGGCCGCGGGGAAGGTGCCGCCTATCCAGCTGAAGGCTCACTCCACGAGAGCTCAGGCGGCCTCGATGGCAGAGGCCGGATCCGTCTCCTTGGAAGAGATATGCAAGGCGGCAGCGTGGGCTTCGGCTCATACATTCTCCAAGCATTACCGTTTGACTGTGGCTGCACGGGCGGAGGCCCGGTTTGGAGCTTCAGTGTTGAGGTCAGGGATTTCTATGTCCCGCCCTGGGTGAGTACTGCTTCGGTACATCCCACCAGTCTATGGATTGATCAGCTTGATGATATGGAAGGTAAAATTATGTATAATCATACCTGATAATTTTCTTTCCATTAATCATAGCTGATCAATCCATAGCCCCTCCCAGATATCTGTACTGTTTATATTCTGGTTGAATTTTAGGTTCAAGTTTAGCCTTCAGTTACTTCAGGAGGACTTCGTGTTCAAGTTCTTCTTTCACTTGGATTCTTCAAGAGTTGAGACGAGTTTGTGTTACAGTGAGCTGCTGCATTCCTCTCCCCTCCGTTTTACGGGGCTGGATTGAGACATAAATTCTGCCGGCACTCCCTCCCGCTTCGTGCGGCTGTAGGGCAGCTTTGTACCCCTCCCGCTTCGGCGGTGTTAGGGTCAGTCAGCTCCTCCCGCGGTTGCGGTTGCAGGATAAGCCAGATCCCCCCGCATCGGCGGGTGTGGTGTCCCTCCCCCGCTCCGCGGGGATGAGCTGGACGGATTCCCCTCCCCCACTTGTGTGGGGATGAGCTGGGTTAATTCCCCTCCCCCGTTTCGGCGGTGGTGAGCTGGGCAGAGTGTCCCTTCGTGGGTGTAATTCTCTAAGTGCTGAGTCCTGCGGATGGAGCTTTGATATCGACATACTGAGGAGTTTCCGGCAGCACATGACCACATATAGGGAGGCAAAAGTTTGCTCTCTATCTCCACCTGCTGGTAGATGGACACAACCCACCAGTCTATGGATTGATCAGCTATGATTAATGGAAAGAAAATTATCAGGTATGATTATACATAATTTTACCTTATCTCTGATCAACTATCTCAGATCAAATATTTATTTCAGATCAAATATTAAGGTTTCCTTGCTTACAGTCACTTAAATCTACCTAGCCTTTATATAGCTTATAGGATTTAAACACTCTTAAACTGAAACTCACCCTTTTCTATTCTTCATAAACTTCAAGTAATCCTGAAATATTCAGATCTTTTTCTCACTAGAGAAACCTCAAACTTCAATCTCCACCAACCTCTTTTCACTCATATTTTCTCATTTACCACATAATCAGGCACTCTTTTATAATTTCAGTCAACATATACAGTCAACATATACAGACACTGTAATGGGAATTTTTAGTCAAAAACATTAGATAAACCCTTTATTTTGGATCAAACTTCACATTTTGATCAGAGCCATGACCTAACATTAAGGCTGTAAACATTTCCATCATTTTTTAACCATAAATATGCAAATGAGAACCTCCCAAAAACAGACTAATTTGCATATGATTTAAACAACTCTGAGCATATGACAACCAAATACAGACTCCCAGCACCTGAATTCTGCAATTAGATTTAATGCAAATACTTTTAAAACTTATTTTAGCACTTTTAAAATTTCAGGTTCTTGAATGCTGTTTCTGAAGCTCACCCTGAGTGAGGAGTTATCCCTAAACCAAAGACATATATAGCAATCTGGTTGCATTTTCTCAAATAACTTGAAGAGCCTGCCTGCCTCAATGAATATTGCTGTGTTACTTTCACTTCCGGTTTGCCATGAAAAGGAGGGCAGGGGAGATAGGAGAATCACAACTTCAGGTAAATGATTTTGCAAGTGAGCGGAAGGCAGGGCAGCGGCGCCCCTCAAAGGCAGGTGCCCCCCTGCCGTGCTTACCCCACTTACCGCATTGGCACGGCCCTGGATGCCCTCTACCCCCTTACCTTCCCGTGTCTGCTCCTCCCTTGATCTGTCACTCTTCTTCTCCTGTGTGCTGGGACCAATGGAGAGACAGACCAATGGAGCAGAACCTTTGGGTGCTGGGCCCCCCCCTCTCGGCAGCCCTGGCCTCAAAATCTTACTCTTTCTTCATATGAGAGTGGAGGAGTAGCCTAATAGTTAGTGCAGTGGATTGAGAAACTGGGTAACTAGGTTAAATTCCCACTGCAGCTTCTTGTAACTCTGGGCAAGCCACTTAGCCCTCCATTGCCCCAGGTACAGAAACAAATTGTGAGCCCAATGGGGACAGAGAAAGTAGCTGCATAAAATATATAAACCACTTTAGCTGTACCACAGGAAGGCAGTAGATCAAGTCCATGACCCTTATTTCATCCCCTTAATCATTGGTTGCCCTTCTCTATACCTTTTCTAATTCTGCTACATCTTTTTTTTGAGATGCGGTGATCAGAATTGCAACAGTATTCAAGGTGTGTTGCGTCATGGAGTGAAACAGAGGCTTTATGATATGTTTGGTTTTCTCCATAGACAAGCAGGGGAGATGCAGGCACACTAGTTGGTGACATCACTCAGGGAAACAACATGACGTAGTTCTCCCCTAGATAAACTTAAACTGGAGTTTAGTTGTGAGCATGTGCAGGAGTTCCTGCTCCAGAGGAGCCTTCCACTGAGAAAAAAGCTTCCTCTAGTTGCTGCTGGCAACCATGAGTATTAGGCTAATTGTCATGTAGGATAGGTGAGTGGGATAGTTTGGCTGCATTGCCCTGCTATTGACAGAGAACCCCTGTTACAGGTAAGCAACTTTGTTTTTTCTACAGACAAGCAGGGGAGATGCAGGCACACTAGTTGATGATGTCACTGATGGAGCTAACATGCTGGAGCTCTCCCATAGTTAAATTTAATCTGGAGTTTAGTTGTGGGCATTCTCAGGAATTTCTGTTTTATATGTGCTTGCCAATGAGGTAACTGCTTCAATTTACCTGAACTGCACTCCAACACCAATGACAGCTCTCCTCTCCCATCAGCAGGGTAAAAGATGCACATTATCCTCATCAACTTCTAAGCTGCTTGTAGATGCAAGGAAGAAACACAATTTTAAGTGCCTGTATACAAATACTAGAAGTCTAAAAAATAAAACAGGAGAGTTAGAGTTTATAGCACAAAATGATGAGGTACGTATAATACGCATCTCAGAGACTTGGTGGAAGGAGGACAATCAATGGGACACTGTGTTAACAGGGTACAAATTATATTGCAATGATAGAGGGAATCAAATTGGAGAGGAGTTGCACTATATGTTAAAGAGGGAATTGAGTCAAACAAAATAAACATTCTACGTGAAACAGCAGCATGGAATCATTATTTATTTATTAGGATTTATTTACCGCCTTTATGAAGGAATTCACTGAAGACTAGATCAATCATGAGCAACAGGCAATTACAGCAGTAAAAATATTCAAATAACAATACAAAGTATGGCGTGGAGGGGCATAATCAAATGCGAACGCCCATCTCCTTGGGCGTATATCTCCGAGAACGGGTACGTAAAGGGGCGGGACAAACCGTATTTTCAAAAAAAATGGGCGTCCATCTTTTTTTCTGATAATATGGTTTGTGCCAGCCAAATGCATCGGATTTGTGCGGATTTGAGCTGGGCGGTATCGTTTTTCAGCGATAATGGAAACCAAAGGTGCCCAGCTCAAAAATGAACAAATCCAAGGCATTGGGTCGTGGGAGGGGCCAGGATTCGTAGTGCACTGGTCCCCCTCACATGCCAGGACACCAACCGGGCACCCTAGGGGGCACTTGTAACAATAAAAAAAAAGTTAACTATCTCTGAAGTCCATAGGTCCATTCCCTTGGGTGCTGAGCCCCCAAATCCCCCCCCCAAACCCACTCCCCACAACTCTACACCAATACCATAGCACTTATGGCTGAAGGGGGGCACCTACATGTGGGTACAGTGGGTTTTGGGGGTGGTTTGGAGTGCTCCCATTTACCACCACAAGTGTGACAGGTAGGGGGAGGGGATGGGCCTGGGTCCACCTGCCTGAAGTCCACTGCACCCACTAACAACTGCTCCAGGGACCTGCATACTGCTGGGATGGAGCTGGGTATGACATTTGAGGCTGGCATACAAGCTGGAAAAAAAAGTTAAAGTTGTTTTTTTTTTTGGGTGGGAGGGGGTTAGTGACCACTGGGGGAGTAAGGGGTGGTCATCCCCGATTTTCTCCGGTGGTCATCTGGTCATTTACGGCACTTTTTTGGGACTTGTTCGTGAAAAAAAGGGTCCAAAAAAGTGAACCAAATTCGCGCTAAAAACGCCTTTCTTTTTTCAATTATCTGCCGAGGACACCCATCACTTCTCAGCCGATACACGCCCCACTCCCACCTTTACCACGCCTCCGACACACCCCCGTCAACTTTGGCCATTTCCGCGACAGATTGCAGTTGAAGACGCCCAAAATCGGCTTTCGATTATACCGATTTGGGCACCCACGGGAGAAAGACGCCCATCTCCCGATTTGGGTCGAAATATGGGCGTCTTTCTCTTTCGAAAATAAGGCGGATAGTATACTACTTACAATGTCAACACATTATGTAATAGAACATTTTAATTGATAGTGAAGGGTAAAGCAAAGATGTAACACAGAGATAGGTAAGAGAGTAAGAAGAGATAGAAAGTAAGGTGACTGATTTAAAGAAAGTTGCACATGAGGTCAGAGAGATGGTTAAATATTATCTCAGCTAGAGGTAGGAGTGGGTAAACATGTCCTGCTACAGTATGTACAGCCCGAGTCACTCCTTGTGTGTGTGAGTGAGACTAACAAGTTAGTTACTTCTTCCATTAAAGGCCTGGTTCAACAGTTAAGCTTTCACCTGCTTCCTGAAGTAGAGATAGACTTGTGTTAAGCGGAGCCTTTCAGGCAGTGCATTCCAGACTGTGGGGGCTACTCCAGAGAAGGCTCACTTGCGGGTATCACATCGTGTAATGTCTTTTGGAGAGGGTGTGGTTAGTGTTTAGTGCCTTGGCAGTGTGTGGAGGATTATCCTACTCTTCAGGCACTCAGGGCCATTTCCTTTTAGGACCTTGAAGATCAGACATAGAGTTTTAAATTTATCCCTGTATCGTACTGGTAGCCAATGAAGTTTTTGCAAAAATGGTGTGATGTTGTAACATCGCTTGCAACCTTCTATGAGTCTTGCTGCTGCATTCTGAATCAACTGGAGCTGGTGTAGGCCCTTTGTAGTTAAACCATTGTATAGTGCATTGCAGTAATCCAGTCTTGATATTATCATGGCATGCACAACTGGGTTAAGATTTCCCTTCTTGATGTAAGGAGAGAGGCAGCGTAGCTATCGCAAATAGAAGCAGCTCTTGAAGGTTGCTTGGATTTGGGGAATCAGAGTAAGTGTTGAGTCTAACTGTATTCCAGGGTTCCTCACTTGTGATTTGAGGGGGAGTTCGTACTTCCCAAAAGGGATTTTGATGTCAGGTGTGTATCCATTTGTGTTAGGGACCCAGAGAAGCTCAGTTTTATTTGGGTTCAGGCAAAGTTTGTTGTGTTTAGCCCATTCTTGAATTGATGTTAGACAGGTAATCAGTTTATTCAAGGCTGTAGGTAAGTCAGGTTCAATTGGTATGAGTAGCTGCACATCATCCGCATAGATGTAGAACTGAGTATCCATTGACCGGTTCAGCTTGAGATACCGAACAGAATAGGTGACACTATTGATCCTTGTGGTACCCTGCAGGTCAATGTCCATGGTGGTGATAAGTTGTTGCCAAACATTATGGATTGTTGCCTCTTTGATAGATAGAATCTGAACCAGGCAAGTACTGTTCCATTGATACCTGTTTGTCAGTTGTGCTAGCATGATATCATGATCCACAGTGTCAAAAGCTGTTGAAATCTAGCAGTACTAACATCAAGTGCTATGGAATTTGTCATGCAACTATGCTTCTTTGTGCTTTGGTAGTGTTTCTTCTGAGGCTTGTTGCTACAGACTTCAGTACATCCTGTTCACTGTAGCCAGAGGCCTGCTAATGGTTATCTCTACAAACCAGTTTTAGCTGAACTTATAAGAATAACGGTTGGTAAAACATGAGCTAATGACCAAGCAAATGGGCGAAGCCCTGTGTATGTGCAGGATTACTCACTGGGTAATTTATGTGGTGGTGCTCTGATGGAAAGTGTATATAAGTGACTGCAGATCTAGGAAACGCTGGAATATATCCTTCTGGTAGGTAGGGCATATTCCCCGAGGACGGGGGGGGGGGGGGGGGGGGGTATGTGTGTGCTTTCCCCTCCCCCTGTGACTATGGGTGGGGACTTGGTCTTTGCAGCTAAGAATCTTTCATTCTTTCTTTCTTTTATTTCTCTCTCCTTTCTCTCAGCTTTGTGCCCTTCATATGATAGTTTCTATGTATCATACTCTATAGAACTGCCGAAGCTCAGAGCCAGTGATATGGCCTAGTGAAGAACAAATTTTCCATCCTCTTTTTCCCTTTTCTCTGAGTTCAGACTGAATCTTTTACAACTGCCAAAGTTACTAGGTTTTGTGAGATTACTAATGTTTGCTATAGATACTAACTCCTGATGTAGTGAGTAATAAAACCTCCCTTTTCCTGTCTTTTGGTCTCTGTCTGACTTTATTCTTCCTGAGAATAGCTCTAAATGCAGCATTACACAAAGCAAACCCCTTGACTCGGTTTCTGAGAAGATCATCTAGTAGGGATACGAGGACCATTTCTGTTCCATAACCGGGTCTAAAACCAGATTGACACAGATCTAGCCAGTTTCTTCTAGCCAGTCATTAAGTTGAACACAGACTGTTTGTTCTATGAGTTTCCCTAGAAACGGGATGTTGGATACTGGCCTGTTACTTTCAAGTTTGTCCTGGTCAAGTTTGTTTTTCTTTAGCAAAGGGCAAACCACTGTCCTTTTTAATGCTGCTGATAGTTACCCATTAGAAAGAGAGATGTTCACAATTTTTGTGGCGCCTTCTATAAGGCCCCTACTTGCCTGCTGCACTATCTTTGATGGGCAGGGGTCAAGGGAGCAGGTTGAAGGTCTCTTAGGATTTTGTCAAGGCTCTCCTCGGTCATTAGGTTAAAAGTGTCCCTTCTGGCTCTGTCAGGAGGGGGTGAGTTTGTGTGCTCCTGGTTGACTGGTTGGGGACTGAGTGGGATTGCCTGGTGGAGACTTTTAATTTTGTTGGCAAATTATGCAGCAAAATCATTGCAGTTCAGTTTAGACTGGGCAAGCTTGTTCTGTTGTGGGGTTTGCAGTTGGCTGTTTACCATACTGAACAACTGCTTGGTTGAATTTAGCCTGTCTTCATCCAGGCAAAATTTACGCCATCTCCTTTCCAGTTTCCATCCTTCGCGTTTAAGGATCTGACGTTCTGGAGAAAACCAAGGTGAGCGTTTGTGAGTGGGGCATAAGACTTTTTTTAGTGGTGCTGGTTTTTCTAAGGTCTTGGATAAGTGTGTTTTCCAGATGTCAACTTGTTCTGACACTGTAGTTGTCATTTCATCCACATGTGGATTAAGTACATAAGTAATGCCATACTGGGAAAAGACCAAGGGTCCATCGAGCCCAGCATCTTGTCCACGACAGCGGCCAATCCAGGCCAAGGGCACCTGGCAAGCTTCCCAAACGTACAAACATTCTATACATGTTATTCCTGGGATTTTGGATTTTTCCAAGTCCGTTTAGTAGAGGTTTATGGACTTGTCCTTTAGGAAACCGTCCAACCCCTTTTTAAACTCTGCCAAGCTAACCGCCTTCACCACATTTTCCGGCAATGAATTCCAGAGTTTAATTACATGTTGGGTGAAGAAAAATTTTCTCCGATTTGTTTTAAATTTACTACACTGTAGTTTAATCGCATGCCCCCTAGTCCTAGTATTTTTGGAAAGCGTGAACAGATGCTTCACATCCACCTGTTCCACTCCACTCATTATTTTATATACCTCTATCATGTCTCCCCTCAGCCGTCTCTTCTCCAAGCCTAGCCTCCTTAATCTTTCTTCATAGGGAAGTCGTCCCATCCCCGCTATCATTTTAGTCGCCCTTCGCTGCACCTTTTCCAATTCTACTATATCTTTCTTGAGATGCGGCAACCAGAATTGAACACAATACTCAAGGTGCGGTCGCACCATGGAGTGATACAACGGCATTATAACATCCTCACACCTGTTTTCCATACCTTTCCTAATAATACCCAACATTCTATTCGCTTTCCTAGCCGCAGCAGCACACTGAGCAGAAGGTTTCAGCATGTTATCGACGACGACACCCAGATCCCTTTCTTGGTCCGTAACTCCTAACGTGGAACCTTGCATGACGTAGCTATAATTTGGGTTCTTTTTCCCCACATGCATCACCTTGCACTTGCTCACATTAAACGTCATCTGCCATTTAGCCGCCCAGTCTCCCAGTCTCGTAAGGTCCTCTTGTAATTTTTCACAATCTTGTTGCGAGTTAATGACTTTGAATAACTTTGTGTCATCAGCAAATTTAATTACCTCACTAGTTACTCCCATCTCTAAATCATTTATAAATATATTAAAAAGCAGCGGTCCTAGCACAGACCCCTGAGGAACCCCACTAACTACCCTTCTCCATTGTGAATACTGCCCATTTAACCCCACTCTCTGTTTCCTATCCTTCAACCAGTTTTTAATCCACAATAGGACATTTCCTCCTATCCCATGACCCTCCAATTTCCTCTGTAGCCTTTCATGAGGTACCTTGTCAAACGCCTTTTGAAAATCCAGATACACAATATCAACCGGCTCCCCTTTATCCACATGTTTGTTTACTCCTTCAAAGAACTGAAGTAAATTGTCCAAGGCCTCTAGGAAATTCTCAGCGGTCAGCTTTTTTTTTTGTCTCTGATCTCCTTCCAAACTCTGGGAGGTGCCATTTGTTGCAGGTGGTCATTTAGGGGAAATTTAATTAGAAAATGGTCTGACCATGATAGGGGTGTTATTTCAATACTGTTATCGCAGAATTCTGGGATATCCAGCCCTTTGTAGAATACCAGGTCTAGTATGTGACCCTTCTTGTGGGTTGAAGAATTGATCACCTGAGTAAATCTTAGTGCTGTCATAGTAACATAGTAGATGACGGCAGATAAAGACCTGCATGGTCCATCCAGTCTGCCCATGACAAACTCATATGTGTATACCTTACCTTGAATTTGTACCTGTCCTTTTCAGGGCACAGACCATATAAGTCTGCCCAGCAGTATTTCCCGCCTCCCAACCACCAGTCCCGCCTCCCATCACCGGCTCTGGTACAGACCGTATAAGTCTGCCCTCCCCTATCCTCGCATCCCAACCACCACCCCCTCTTCCCCCCAACTGCTCCGCCACCCAATTTCAGCTAAGCTTCTGAGGATCCATTCCTTCTGCACAGGATTCCTCTATGCATATCCCATGCATGTTTGAACTCCGTTACCGTTTTCATCTCCACCACCTCCCACGGGAGGGCATTCCAAGCGTCCAGCACCCTCTCTGTGAAGAAATACTTCCTGACATCTTTCCTGAGTCTGCCCCCCTTTAATCTCATTTCATGTCCTCTCGTTCTACCTCCTTCCCATCTCCGGAAAAGATTCGTTTGCGGATTAATACCTTTCAAATATTTGAACGTCTGTATCATATCACCCCTGTTCCTCCTTTCCTCCAGGGTGTACATGTTCAGGTCAGCAAGCCTCTCTTCATACGTCTTGGAACGTAAATCCCATACCATCCTCGTAGCTTTTCTTTACACCGCTTCCATTTTTTTAACATCCTTCGCAAGATACGGCCTCCAAAACTGAACACAATACTCCAGGTGGGGCCTCACCAACGTCTTATACAGGGGCATTAAAACCTCCTTTCTTCTGCTGATCACTCCTCTCTCTATACAGCCTAGCAATCTTCTAGCTACTGCCACCGCCTTGTCGCACTGTTTCGTCGCCTTCAGGTCCTCAGATACTATCACCCCAAGATCCCTCTCCCCGTCCGTGCCTATCAGACTCTCCCCGCCTAACACATACGTCTCCCTTGGATTTCTACTCCCTAAGTGCATCACTTTGCATTTCTTCGTATTGAATTTTAATTGCCAAACGTTAGACCATTCTTCTAGCTTCTTCAGATCTTTTTTCATGTTTTCCACACCCTCCGGGGTGTCCACTCTGTTGGAAATCTTGGTGTCATCCGCAAAAAGGCAAACTTTACCTTGTAACCCTTCGGCAATGTCACTCACAAATATATTGAACAGAATGGGCCCCAGCACCGATCCCTGAGGCACTCCACTACTCACCTTTCCTTCCTCCGAGCGAACTCCATTTACCACCACCCTCTGGCATCTGTCCGTCAACCAGTTCCTAATCCAGTTCACCACTTCGGGTCCTATCTTCAGACCGTCTAGTTTATTTAAGAGCCTCCTGTGGGGAACCGTGTCGAAAGCCTTGCTGAAATCTAAGTAGATGACGTCCATAGCACGTCCTTGATTTAATTCTCCCGTCACCCAGTCAAAGAATTCAATGAGATTCGTTTGGCACGATTTCCCTTTGGTGAAACCATGTTGTCTCGGATCTTGCAACTTATTGGCTTCCAGGAAATTCACTATCCTTTCCTTCAGCATGGCTTGCATAACTTTTCCAATAACCGAAGTGAGGCTTACCGGCCTGTAGTTTCCAGCTTCTTCCCTATCCCCACTTTTGTGAAGAGGGACCACCTCCGCCGTTCTCCAATCCCTCGGAACCTCTCCCGTCTCCAAGGATTTATTAAACAAGTCTTTAAGAGGACCCGCCAGAACCTCTCTGAGCTCCCTCAGTATTCTGGGGTGGATCCCGTCCGGCCCCATGGCTTTGTCCACCTTTAGCTTTCCAAGTTGTTGATACACACTCTCTTCCGTGAACGGCGCTCTATCCACCTCATTTTCAGGTGTACTTTTGCCAGTCTCTCTCGGTCCTTCCCCAGGGTTTTCTTCAGTGAAAACAGAACAAAAGTATCTATTTAGCAAATTGGCTTTTTCTTCATCATTTTCTACATAGCGTTTTGTTGTATCTTTTAGTCTCACAATTCCCTTTATAGTCTTTCTCCTTTCACTAATATACCTGAAGAAGTTTTTGTCTCCCCTCCTTACATTTCTAGCCATTTGTTCTTCCGCTTGCGCCTTCGCCAGACGTACCTCTCTCTTGGCTTCTTTCAGTTTCATCCGGTATTCCTCCCCGTGTTCCTCCTCTTGAGATTTTCTATATTTCTGGAACGCTCTTTAATCTTTATTTTCTCAGCCACTTGCTTTGAGAACCATATCGGTTTCCTTTTTCTCCTGCTTTTATTTACTCTCCTTACATAAAGGTCTGTGGCCCTGTTTATTACTTCTTTTAGCCTGGACCACTGTCCTTCCACTTCTCGTATGTCCTCCCAGCCCATCAGCTCCTTCCTCAGGTATTCTCCCATTTTGAGGAAGGAGCTGATGGGCTGGGAGGACATACGAGAAGTGGAAGGACAGTGGTCAAAGCTTTCTGAAAACCTAGATACACCATCCCCCAAATTCTATAAAGTTGGGTGCCCAACTTTACACTTTGAATGCACAATTTATAAAATAAGGTCACTTATGTGTAGAACTTAATTCAATAATTGGTTAATTGGAGTTAATAGCTATATGACCTTAATTGGCAGAAAATTTAAATTTTTATTAATTTTCTAAAAAACTTATACCCCGCCTCAAACTAAGCAGCTTACAATGAAACATACTAACTAAAAACAACACAGAGCAATAAATAAACAAACTAAGCCTGACAAAAAGCCTGTACAACAATTGCATAAGGTTGCACATTGGGAAAAGCTGCATGAATAAATATATCTTTAACACTTTCTTAAACTGCTGGAAGGTGAACAAAGGCAAACAGACCCTGAAAGTTTATTCTATAATAGAAAACCTGCTAGAAAGAATGCACATACTATCACATCTTTCAAATTGGGCACAGAAAATGGTGTTCTACGGGCTGTATCTCTTTGCTTACTATATGGTGGTGGTGGAGGTGAAGGTGAAGTAATGTTTCATTGTTGCCCCCCCCCCCCCCCGGTTGGTGAGGGGAAGTAACATCTTATTGTTGTGCCCTGTTGATTTGGGGGGGGGGGGAGGAGGAGAGGGTAAGTCTCATTGTTGCCCCCACTCTCAGTTGATTGGAGGGTGGAGGAGGAGGAGACAGTAATGTCTCATGGTTGGCCCCATTAAAGTTAAAGTACTAGGAGTTATTTTTTGATTCTGCCTTAGTTTTTTGAAGCTCAAGTAAACAATGTGGTTTGGAAGGAATACTTTAAACTAAAGCAGTTGAGATCAATATGCTCCAATTTTCTTGAGGAACATTTTGTTTTTGTAGTTCAAGCAATTATGTTGTAGTTTGGATTACTGCAACTCTATATTTTGCTCTGCCTCAGAAGTTAACATGTAAGTTGCAGTTATTACAAAATACAGCTGCTAAGATGATCCACCATTGTTCTAAATATGATAGAGCGACTCCGTTGTTACTGTCCTTACATTGGCTTCCTGTATTGGCTTTGTGAATAAAGCAAAATTTTAAAACGCACTCTGGCCATCTATGGCCTTGAGCCTGGTCCTTTAGTTAATCAAGTAAATTTCACTTCTTTTTCTGGTACTAATCTGTGTCATTCCAATTATCGTTGCATATTGTCTCCTTCAGGTGTAAAATATAGTTGTCACTAGAATGCTTCTTTTCCTGCATTTTCTGTTTTAATCTAGAATGATCTTCCATTGGAGCTTAGGTTGGACTCTTCATTAACACACATTTTTCGTGACACTGTCCTTGCTTATGAATTGAGGCAAAGTGATAGGTCATGTGACCACCCAGCCGGTCCCCCAGGACCAGACCTTATTCACAAACCACAGGGAGAGAAAGCTATGGGCTTCCGTGAGACGAAAAAACCTGCATGGGAGCGCTCTTAAAGCCATTTCCAGAGCGAGGCTTGCGACGCACATGGGCCCTCTATTGCCCGTACCATTCATAACCATTAACGTCATGACGTTGGCACACACCTTAGAAACTTCACCTCGGTCCAGGTATCTCTTGTCTCAACATGAGCCACTATTCACGCATACAACAAAAACAAATATTTTCTCTTTGACTTTGTAAGTTTCGTATGAATTTTACAAATACACAAAAATTCACTCTAAAACAATGAGCTGAGTGCATTTATCTTAAGTTAATATGTTTAAAATACATGGCTCCCTGAAAAATAGTATGGTACGTTCCAATATTTTACGCATTGCAGGTAAGGTTCAGCAAATCAAAAAGGAGCTTTTATAGCGCCAAGCCGGTAAAGCCAATCGCAGATGAGTATACATGAAGAAAATAGGCGGAATCTGTTGCTATGTAACAACGATAGAATTAACTGTGTTCTTCCGCTAGAACCAGGAAAAGAAAAAAGTGCCGAATAAAGAGAAGGGATAATTTTTCTACTTCACTCTCCCACCCGAGCTAGCTTCTGCTTGAAAGCGACTGATGATACACGGGAAAGAGAGCAGTGGCCGGAGATCGAGAGGAGAGGGAGAAAAAAGCGGCGGAGGACTGTGATGCGGTCAGCGCAGGGGGCGTGGCTTCAGCAAAGAGGCGGGAGGACCCTCAGTGTAACCGGGAGACGGTGACGCGGTTTGCAGCGGAAACTAGAATCGAAGACCACCGAAGTCCCCGCCCCGGCCACCACCAGCACCCTGCAGCATGGTGAGAGAGGATATGGATCTAGGAAGCCTGCAGAGCAAAGGACGATGTTCTTTTTGTAGTCTTGGGTTATGTAATTGGGGGATGGGCGTTATTTCGTTGTCACGCCTGCTTGGTTACCGAAGGGAATGGGGGGGCAGTAGTTTGTTATTGATCTTCTGGTTGGGGGTTGGAGAGGACCATTGTACCTCATTATTGCTGCTGCGTGGTGGTGGTGAAGTAATGTTTCATTGTTGTCCTGGGGTGGGGGGAAACGTTTTATTGTTGCGGCCGGTTGATTGGGGGGGGGGGGGGGAGAGGGTAAGTCCCATTGTTGCCCCCCCCCCCCCCGGTTGATTGGGAGGAGGAGGAGGAGAGAGTAACGTCTCATGGTTGGCCCCGGTTGGGGGGGGGGGGGGGAGAGAGCAACGCTTCATTCTCGGCCCCGGGAGGGAGGAGAGAGCAGTGTTTAATTCTTGGTCCCAGTTGACCGGGAGGGGGGAGAGCAACATCTCATGTCAGAGGAGAGTGCAACATATGGTTGGCCCCAATTGACCGGGGAATGCAATGCAACATCTCATGGTTCACTCCAGTTGACCGGTGGGTGGGGAAGGAGGGAGGAGGAGGAGGAGGAGAGCAACAGCCAATGGTTTTCCTCCCCCTCCTCTGTCAACTGGGGCCAGAGTGACATCTTATGATTGTTGATGGAGAGGAGAGAGCAACATCTCATGGTTGGCCCCAGTTGACCAGGTAGAGGGAGAGGCGTGAGAATTCTCATGGCTGGCCCCAGTTGACCGGGGGGGGGGGGGGGGGGGGAGAGTGACATCTCATGGTTGGCCCCGTTGATGGATGAAGAGGCAAGAGTGATGTCCAATGGTTGGCCCCAGTTGACAGAGGAGAGTGTGACATCCTATGATTGTTGATGGGGAGGAGAGAGCAACTTCTCATGGTTGGCCCTAGTTGACCAGGGGAGAGATAGAGAACAACATCTCATGGTTGGCTCCAGTTGACAACGGGGGGAGGGAGGAGAGAGCAATGCTCATGGTTGGTCCCAGCTAACGGGGGGGAGGAGAGAGCAGGTCTCATGGCTGGTCCCGGCTAATGGGGAGGGGAAGAGAGAGCAGGTCTCATGGTTGGTCCCAGCTAACGGGGGGAGGGGAGGGGGGGGGGGAGGAGCGCAACATCTCATGATTGTTGACGGGGGAAGAGAGGGAAAGGGAAATGGGACTTGATATACCACCTTTCTGAGGTTTTTGCAACTACATTCAAAGCGGTTTACATATACTCAGGTACTTATTTTGTACCAGGGGTAATGGAGGGTTAAGTGACTTGCCCAGAGTCACAAGGAGTTGCAGTTAGAATCAAACTCAGTTCCCCAGGATCAAAGTCCACTTCACTAACCACTAGGCTACTCCACGGTTGGCTCCGGTTGACGGAGGGGTGGGGGGGGGGAAGAGAGTAATGTCTCATGGTTTGCCTTGGTTGACTGGGGAGGAAGGAAGAGAGCAATGTCTTATGGTTGGCCCTGGTTGTTGATGATGATAGTGGTGGTGATGGTGGGGGTGGGGAAGAGCAATGTCGTATGGTTGGCCCTGGTTGATGATAGGGGGGGAGAGAGCAACGTCTCATTGTTGCCCCCTGGAGGGGTGTGGAGGAGAGGAGAGTAATGTTTTGTTGCCCCCATGGTTAATGGGTGTGGATGGGGGAGAGGAGAGAGTAACATCTCATTGTTGCTCCCTGGTTGACGGGTGGGAGGGAAAGGAGAGAGTAATATATCATTGTCCCCTAGTTGACATGGGAGTATGGTGTGGATGTGGGGGGGGGGGGGGGAGGAGAGAGTAGTGTCTCATTGTTGCCCCTGTTTGAAGGGGGAGGATGAGGAGAAGAGTAACATATCATTGTCCTCTGGTTGAGGGGATTGGGGTAGGAAGAGAGAGTAACGTCTAATTGTTGCCCTCTGGTTGACAGGGAGGAAGGAGAGAACAATGTCTCATTGTTGCCCCCTAATGGGGGGAGGGTGCACAGGAGGAGCAGGGGAGAGCAATGTCTCGTTGCTCCCTTGTTGACTGGGGGGGGTGGGGTGTGGATAAGGAGGAGAGTAATGTTGACCCTGTGGTTGACGGGAGGGAGGGAGTGAGTAACGTCTCATTGTTGGTCCCTGCTTAACTGGGGGGGGGGGGGCTGGGTGTGGAAGAAGAGTAACATGTCATTGGTTGACTGGGGGGGAGGGAGGGTGCGGAGGAGGAGAGTAACGTCTTATTGTTGCTCCCAGGTTGATGGGGGGGGGGGAGGGGAGAATGCAATGGCTCATTTTTGCCCAGTGGAGATTGGAGGGGTGTGGGGGAGGAGAGAATGCCTCATTGTTACCCCCAGGTTGAGGGGCAGGGTCTTGGTGGGTGTGAAAAGGGGAAGGAGAGAACGTCTTTTTTGCCCCCTAGTGGGTGGAGGGGTGTGGAGGAGGCGAGAGTAATCTCATTGTTGCCCCCCAGTCAATTGAAGGTGGGAGTAACATATCATTATTGCCCCCAGTTGAATGGGGTATAGGGTTTAGAGGAAAGAGTAACTTCTCTTTCCTGCCAGTTGATTGGGGGTGTGTGTGAAGGAGGAGGGGAGAGTAACATCTTGTTAGCACTCATTGCATTAAGTGAGGGTGCATCTTGATGTTGGTGGTTGTTGGGGAAGGGGGAGGATAGGAGAACATTTGTGTTGCCCCTATTTGGTTGTGGGAAGGTGTATGTAGTTGCTGCTCCTTTTTGATTGCTTGGGAGTGGGCAGTATTTTTTCCTTTCAATTGGGGAGCATCTCACTGTTGGCCCTGGATGGTTGGGGAGGCTGTATTTTGTTGATGGACTCCCAGTTGTTAGAAGTGCCTCTTTTTGCCCCAGTGGGTTGTGGGGAAATTTCTGTCTGTGTGACTTGTGTTGGTTGGGCTAGTCTTGTTTCTACCCCTGTTGCAGAACGCTGGGGTAATGTCTCGATGCTGACTCTAGTTGTTTGTGGTATTAGGGACTGAGAGTATTTTTTTGCCCCTCCTTTTTAATCTTTCTGGTTGATTTGGAGAGAGGATTTTCTCTTTGTATTGGTTGGGGATGGGTTTTGCAGGGGCATTTTCAATGCATTTGGTTTGGGGTGCTGTTTTATCTCTACACCTGGTTTGAGCTGGGGATTAGAAATATTCTGTTTCTGGTAGGTGCAGGAGTAATGTGGGAGGCGCAGAGTTTCTGTCCTGATCTGAGACTTTTGTGTAGTGTAAATCCCATATCATATTTGACTTTTCTCCCTTCTGCATTTCCAGGCTGACCAACTTACAGAGGAGCAAATTGCAGGTGAGTCCCAGCAACATTACACCTCCCTCATCTACCCATACCCCAGGGATATATAATCCAAACAACCCACTACCTTCTGATAGGTACTTCTGTGAAGCCATACTGGAGAGGCTTGTATCCCCGTGACCTGCAGTTTCTCTTTCAGAATTCAAGGAGGCCTTCTCCCTCTTTGACAAGGATGGAGATGGCACCATCACCACCAAGGAGTTGGGAACTGTCATGCGCTCACTGGGGCAGAACCCTACAGAAGCTGAGCTTCAGGACATGATCAATGAGGTTGATGCTGATGGTAGGTTTGGGGTGCATCATGGAGGGGGTTGTTAGGTGGCACACGCTGCTCTTCTTAGATTAGTGTTTAGCGATGAGAGGATTTCCTGGAGATCTTCTTTTTTTTTTTTTTTTTAGTGTTAGGCTAAACCCTAAATGCAGTTCAGATTTGGGGAGCTGGGTATCTGATTTTTCCTTGGGTTTCTGTTACATAATTTTTTTTTAGCTCTGATAAGTAATGGCTTATTTTGTGGGGCACATGATTTTTGCAGCAGGGCAGGTGGTACAAAAATAGGGCTGAGGTGACCATCATGAGGTTAAAAGAAGCCTGTGGGAAGACTAGAATATTTTTGAGCTTTAGATTGCAATCTCTCTTCTCCTCCCCCCCCCCCCCACCCCACCAGAAAAAAAACATCTGAGGCTTTTTTTTTTTCTCTTCTGCTTCCAGGAAATGGGACAATTGATTTCCCGGAGTTCTTGACCATGATGGCAAGGAAGATGAAAGACACAGACAGTGAAGAAGAGATTCGTGAGGCCTTCCGTGTGTTTGATAAGGTCAATTTTAATGTAGGAAAAGGCAAAACGGGAGTGGGTTAGACTTAAAAATATTCAGCAAATTGCTTGTGTGTAAGCAGGGAGTTGTATGAAATAATGAATTTAAAACACTATTTATGGAGAAAAGGATGACATTCAGCTGGCTTTTTTTTTTCTCTTAGTTTATAAGTTGTTTGCTCTGGACACATGTTTGGGAAGACCATCTCTTGTTACACAATACTGCTGTTTGCATAGTTAACCAAGACCTATCCACTTATGTACATTATAGTATTTTTCAACTACAGGTTTCACCTTTTCCCACTATTTTTAAACACTTTTTTTTCTACAATAGAAAGGACAGTTTCTCTACTGCCCCACTGTATCAGTTGTTGCCATCCTGCTGTGAATGGCAACAGAACAAATAGTAAAAAGGTACTGTCAGTCAATGAAGAGTTTGGCTGAAGCACC
Source organism: Microcaecilia unicolor (assembly GCF_901765095.1). NCBI lineage: Eukaryota > Metazoa > Chordata > Amphibia > Gymnophiona > Siphonopidae > Microcaecilia > Microcaecilia unicolor. Next base: position 160,561,765 of record NC_044041.1, read on the forward strand.
CCACTGGTACTTTAATTTCATCTGATCCATGAATGGAGGGGTCAGTCATTCCTGACTCTTCATATTGCTGAGGGATAGAATGGAATTGTTTGGGATCTGGTAGTACTGTTTTTCTACCACCAATTGGTGCTCAAGTCTTATGCATCCAGTGCTGCATCTTTTTGCAGAAACAACTTACAGGAGAAGAGAAATAGTAAGCAGCAGGCTGTTTTGGCTTTTAGAAGCATAGCACATGACCTGTGACTTGTGTTTTTATCCCTTGGTCTGATAGGATGGGAATGGGTACATTAGTGCAGCAGAACTACGCCATGTCATGACAAATCTGGGTGAGAAACTGACAGATGAGGAGGTGGACGAGATGATCCGTGAAGCTGACATCGATGGAGATGGGCAGGTTAACTATGAAGGTGAGTCCCTAGACCCAGCACTACTTGGGGAAGAGAGAGAGAGAAGCAGAAGGTAATTTTGGCTTTGAGCTGTTTTAAGGATGTATATAGGTTCTTTTCTTTAGATGAAAATTGTAATTTCCCTTTTGCATAATTGCACATAATACCTGAATGTAACTGACTTTGAGTTACTACTAAAAGAGGTGTAAGCTAAAGCCATATAAGATCTGGCACCAACATTTTGTTTTAAATCATTGGGTTTTGTTACTTGGCTGAAGATCTAGAAAGGCAAGTTGAGGTTTGTAAGTCAGGGAGGGGATCTACCATATAAGTTGGAGATGTAAAAAAAATGAGGTTTTCAGGATATTTTTCTTGATTATGCATGATTATGTATTTGCATTCAGTGGAGGTCTCATCCATATTCATTAGGTATATTCTGAAAACTGGACTGGTTTGCAAACTTCCAAGACTGCAGTTTTGACAGCCTTGGTCTTAAGTTTCTGCCTGAGGGAATGGAAGGAGAAATGTCTTTCCTAAGGTCATAGGGAACATCTATGAGAGAAGCAAGATTTGGTCCCTGGCTTTCCTGGTTCCTGTTGCTCTGATTACTAGATTGCTCTTCTTGTCTGTCTCGTATATGTTTGCTTGTTGAAATGGCATACTTCATAGACCTCCGTATATTCCAGAGTATCAACACCAATGGAGGGTTGTCCGATGAACCTTGGTAGTAATGCACTGTATTAATCTCCTTATATACAGTGACTTGTTCTAATCTTCACTGTTTCTTTGGCCACCACCTTCCTGTGTTAGTATGATACAAAATCTAGTCAGCATAGAGGCTCTCTTCTCTGATGCGGCACGTGTTTCGCTAAATTGCTTTATCAAGGAAATCCCCTAGGAATACAAAAAAAAGTTATATCAGCTACATAACTTAAAACTTTTATGAAATATCAAATGATAGTGTCACGGCTTTTAAAATTACCTCAATGTTAGGCTCCGCTCATCCCGCCAATAGTCGCCAACTATGAACGAGATGGCGGCATGTTTTTTGAAAAATTTTTTGTACTAACAGCTGATGGGAATCCAGCCAATCCCAGGACCCATCAAATTAATGTCATCCATTCTACTTCGATATTGAGCCCACTAGGGGCCACTGTGTTCAATGTAAAAGTCCATTCTTGTTCCCTGTAGTTAAGTAACTGCTTATAATTTCCTCCTTCCCATCCAATGTTAATCTGATCTGTAACTCGCCAGTGAAGGTCAGATGTGGAATGATGTCTCTGCGACCAATGTGTAACCAAGGGGGCTTGCTCAGTTCTAGTGACTGTTCAGGATTTTATGTTCATTCAACCCTATCTTTATTGGTCTACTTTATTGAGCGGTTACTTACTACAGGGAACAAGAATGGATTTTTACATTGAACACAGTGGCCCCTAGTGGGCTCAATGTGGAAGTAGAATGGATGACATTCATTTAATGGGTCCTGGGATTGGCTGGATTCCCGTCAACTGTTAGTATAAAAAGTTTTTCAAAAAAATGCCGCCGCCGACTTGTCCATAGTTGGCAACTGTCAGCGGGATGAGCGGAGGCTAACGAGGTAATTTTAAAAGCCATGTGACACTGTATCATTTGATATTTAATAAATGTTTTGGGTTATGTAGCTGATATAACCTTTTTTGTATTCCTAGGGGACTTCCTTGATAAAGCGATGTAGCGAAACATGTGCCGTATTGGAGAAGAGCCCCTATGCCGACTAGATTAGAAATTTTTTTTTTTTGAGGACGAGTACATTTAACAATTTATTATATTTTGAAGAAGTATAGAATGTTTACTTATGCCTGATAAGAAGTTGTATCATACTAACAACGCAGGAAGGTGGTGGCCAAAGAACCAGAGAAGACTGGAACATATAAGTCACTGTATATAAGGAGATTAATACAGTGCGTTACTACTGAGGTTCACTGGCCAACCCTCCATTGGTGTTGATTCTCTGGAATATATGGAGGTCTATGACGCATATTAGACATCCCAGATTGTAGTTTTGACCATCCAGTTGGTTGCTTTTTGAAATGGTGCACCTGGACTCTGCTCCTCCTTCCCTTGTTCCTTCTTTGTCTTGGTCTCAATTTGACATCCCATCCTTGACTGTATTCGACAACCTAGTTGTCTCCTGTAGGAGAATGACCTGTTCGCTTGATCCCATTCTTTCTCACTGGATGACCATTAATTCCCATGGTTTCAGCTCACACGCCCTGTCCAGGAGACCTCCCCAAGGTGTAGTTATCAAACTGGTCTTGAAGAAACCCTCTTGACACCCATTCTGTTTCTAATTACAGACCAATTTCCAATTTGGCTTTGCTTTTTTAAGCTGGCTAAAAGAGTTCTTGACCAGCTTACTTAGTTTGTGGAGACTTCATATTTGATTCATCCCCTTCAGTCCGGTTTCTGTCACAGTCATTAGACAGAAACTGTCATACGTGCCACTTTTGAGCGAGGTAAGGCACACCGTACTTGATCTCAGTGTGGCCTTTGACCCAGTTAGTCATTCCCTTCTCCTGGCCAGACTGTCCTCTCTTGGTAACTCTGGTTTAGTTCTCAAATAGTTCACTTCTTTCTTAACGGGCCGTTTCTATTCTGTCTCCCACAGTGTAGTTCAGCTTCCTGCAACTTCTGTTGAGATGTTCCGCAAGGTTTTTCGCTCTCTTCTTCTCTGTTTAATATTTCCTCGGTCCTCTGACATTGCTCATTCAAGCAACATCTATCAAGTTTTATATTTATTCAGATGTTATTCTTGTTTCTACCCAAATCCTTACAACCCTGACTTAACTGGGCTCCAGTCCTGACCTATCTAGGCTCCAGTCCTGTTTGGTTGCTGTCGATTCCTGGTTCACCTTAAATCATCTTGTACTGAACCCTTCCAAGTCCATTGTGTTGTGGGTTATTGGTAAACCTTCAGCCCCCATGTTGGCCCCTTTTCTTGGTAATTCTCCTCTGACTCCCCTGAAAATTCTTGGGTGTGACCTTTGATTCCCAACTTTCCTTCTCTCCGCATATCTCTTCCTTAGTTAAATCCTGTTTCTTCTCATTTTGCCAAATCCGCTCCCTGCGTAGTTACCTTGACGAGTCCTCCTGTTCTACCCTCCTGTGCTCCCTGGTCTCTTCCTGTCTTGTCTAATTTAATATTACTCTGGTCTCCCGAAATACCTTCTCAAATGCCTTCAAACTTCGAATTCCCAGTGCAGCTCCTTGTGACTCTGGGCAAGTTACTTAACCCTCCTTTGCCACAAGTACAAAATAAATACCTGTATATAATATGTAAACTGCTTTGATTGTAACCAGAGAAAGGTGGTATATCAAGTCCCATCCTGTTTCCCTTTCAAACAGTCCAGAACACTTCTTTCAGGTACTTGCACACACACGTAGGTCTGATCAGGTATCACCTTTTCTGGCTCATCGTTTTCTGCCTCTCTCTTTTCATATACAGTTTAAAGTCCTCACCCTTACCCACAAGGTCCTCCACACTGGGATTCCTTCCTGTCTTTCCACACATTACTTATACACCTTCCCAGACTCTTCGCTCAGCCTTGGCCTCTCGTCTCTCCCTCCCCACTGTTTGCCTGTTTTGCATACAGTTGACTTTGCATTCGGCCTTTTTTTTTTTTTTTTTTGTATGGCCCCTACGCTATAGAATGCTCTCCTTGTTGAGCTTACAACAGAACAGTCCTACCCACATTTTTGGTCTTTTTTTTTTTTTAAACTCACTAGGCTAGCTTTCTATGTTCCAACCCTGTGAGTTGCCTGACAGCAGGGCTCTGATCTGGAGGGGAGACTTTTTTTTTCTCCCTCCCTATCCTTTGTCCTATATTTTTGATGTAGATCCTTTCTTTTCCATTTATTGTACACGGCTTTGATGTCGCTTTGAAAGGCAGTATATCAAATGCTAACTAAAGTATTCAAGGATTTAACATCTGCTTTTTAAAGGTGTTTAAATTCTTAAATCCAAACATTTTTTTTATTTGTTTTATCGAAAGCTGAGCTCAAGGTATTTCCCTTTCTAAGTGGACTTCACCTTCCACTGCCTCAGATAAAACTTAGATTGAAGTGACTTGTCCAAGGTCAGAAGGGGGACCAGTGAATAGCACTGTAAGACCTTTTTTGTGTCTAGTGCTTGATTCTAGAATTTAAGCAAAGTGTGAATGTTTCCCGTCTAGAAACTGTAGGGAATTGGTGTGAAAGAACTGTCAAGACCTGTGCAGGCAAACTGACCCACAGATCTGGAACCATGTCACTTTTATTACAAGAAAAATGAATCTATGGGGTGCCTGTGCTTAGCTATTCATGATCTCTAGCTTAAATATTGTCTTAAGTTCTAAAATCCCTTTTTGCACACAGTTGCTGCATAAGGGAAATGGATTGCAAAGCATTCTATTGATGACGCAGGATACCAGCTGCCAGTTAGAAAAGCACATGGTTTATTCAATTTGCTGTACCGCTTTTCTTAATAATATAACAAGGCAATTTACAATACTAAATAAAATAGAAATGGAAAAGAACACCATCTTAGTACAGAAAAGAAAAAAAAAAAAAGCACACGTAGGTCCTAGATTCAGGCAGCAGCATTTATAATTTTTCAAGGATTGGAGTAGTTAACTTAGGCGCACAGTCATATAGTGGGAGTGGGGGGGATCTTTTACTTTCTAGTTGCTATCAAGTCCCCTTCTGGGCATTTTTAAATTTAGAGAAAGAGACTACTGCAATGTGATTTACTGAGACTTCCCACAGTTCCTTAAACATGTTCAAATCTGTACAAAACACTATTACAAATTCTCACACACCTCTAAGTTTGATCATGTCAGGTCGTTGTTTATCTGTCATCACTGGTAGTCTACTGAATACCATATCTGCTTTAATATACGTATCTAACTTATAAAAAACATTACATACGGGGGACCCTTCTTACCTTGCTGCATTAGCTATTCCCTATGCCCCACCACAATTACTGCACTCACTATACCATCAGTTCACCAAGCTAGACTAGATTCAGCATGTAGAAGACGGTCTGATAGTGAGTGCAGTAATTGTGGTGGTGCATAGGGAATAGCTAATGCAGCAGGGTAAGAGGGGTCCTCCGTATGTAATGTTTTTTTATAAGTTAGGTACGTATATTAAAGCGGATATGGTATTCAGTAGACTACCAGTGATGACAGATAAACAACGGAGTGATATGATCAAACTTAGAGGCATGTGAGAATTTGTAATAGTGTTTTGTACAGATTTGGACGTGTTTAAGAAGGAACTGTGGGAAGCCTGAGTATATCACATTGCAGTAGTCCAATTATGAGAGTAAGAGAGCATATATGAGACATCTGAGAGTTCTTGTAGAAAAAGGAATATACACTGCAAAATTGTCATAAAAGCAAAGAACATGATTTTACTTGGGCAGAGACTTATTGTCCTTATCTAGGATGGTGCCTATATGTATAATTTTTTAAAATTTTTGTCTTTATTACATTTTCAAATATATTCCAAGTAAAAATGCTTGTAACAGAAAATCAATCATCAAAATGATATAAAGTTCTAGGAAAATAATACAGAAAGAAATTCAGTCATATGTGATAACCAAACCTGTCCCCCATAAGGAGAGCGACCAGAGTGAATCAGGAAACGGAAAGTAAACACAACTCAGAAGAATATCCCTTAGAGGAAAGATATTATATATTCATAATAACAAGAAAGAGACCAATCACAATTGAGGCTCCTCTATCCCAGTGGAAATGCCCTGACCAGTCACCACAATTCTGTCACTCAAAAATAATGAACTGAGATGAGTCAAAGGACATACAAGTACAAGATTGATATTTCACTATATGTTTACAAGGAAATTTCAGGATGAACAACTCTCCCAAGGCCAAAACCCTGGGATGCATCAGAAGAAACTGTCTCCTTCATTTCTGTTTAGCTTTAGCAACATCGGGGAAAATGTGGACTTTCAAAGTACAAAAAATAGACATATGATACTTGAAATATAATTTCAGCAACCAGTCTCTATCATAGTCCAAAGTCATTGTGACCAGAAGGGTATAGCTACTTTTTATTTGGTGAATTCAAGAAAAGCTGATAAATACAAGCTATCTTGAGATATTGGGGAAATAACCTCCAGGCCCTTCTCCCATCTTTTTTTCTTAAAAGATAGCAAATAGAAAATTCTTGATTACTGGTAGTAGTGACTGTGATGATACTTCAGAATCTCTAACATATAACGCCTAAAACATTTCAGCCGATATTCCTTGGATCTTGGGAAAGTTTTATCAAGTGTAAATTCCTCCTATGAACTATATTTTCCAAATTACCTTTTGACTAAGGAGGTAGTAAGAGTGGACATAGATTTAGACTCTGTGTCCAAAGTCTGAACAGTATTCTGTATCAAGGATAGCTATGATTCCTGTGAATCGTATCCTCTGCTCCAAAGCAGAAACCTTGCATGGTCAGATGACTGTTGGGCTGTAAGAGATTGCCTGATTGCCCCAAAGCCACAATAGTATACCAAATCACCTTCAATGTAAATATAGCATGTCTTACCGATGAAAACAGCAAAGCAGTACTGGACCTGGCATCAGACACACTAGGAAGAGACTTGGCCCCTTCTTGGGTTTGAAGTGGAATTGCTGTCGGTTATAATTCACTGCCAACAGGGAAGTGACCTGCTTCCTTCAAATCACTGTCCTGCACGGTGGTTACTGCAGAAGCCTCTGGGCTCGACTGGGTTCCCTCAGCGGCCCTTTCCCTCAGACCAACTGGATCCATTGGCGAGACTCGTGCGTCTGGAAAGCGAGACACTTCTTTCCAGGAGCAAGGAGGAAGACGCTTTTGTCTCTCAAGCTCGCTGCAGATCCCCGGTAGGTGTTATCGCCACAAAATCCATGAATGTAGTTGAAATAATCGAGGTGTAGAAGTAGAAGCCACTGGAGCTGCATTAAAAACCCTCCCACGGTGCTTCTTAGGCAGATTGCAGGCAGTACAAAAGGAACAGCTGAGCATGTCTTCCTTCTAAGGCACCATCTTGTCTCTCCCAATGCCTAGATATCTAAAATGAGGAACTAAACTAATAAGAGTGTCATGAAAGGAAGGAATGAGCAGATGCGGGACAGAATAGCCGCCAGTAATCCACATAGCTGCCATTTTAGAGGGATTTAGCACTTGTTTTGTTTTTTTAACCAGGAGGAAATTCTGCCCGCTGGCTTTCCTGTTCCTTTTCGTATTCAGTACAAGCTGCACTTTCTGGTTTATAAGATTTGTACTAAGGAGGAGCCTTCATTTCCTCAGCGACACTCCAGACCGGTCAAGATGCATGGGTTATGCACTCCTACCAGCAGTGGGAGACTGAGAACACTAAAACTGTAACAATGTATAAGCCACCTGCCAACCCCCAAGCAGCCAGTTAATCTCAGTCTCCAGTAGAGGGTAGACGTGCAGCCTGAGCAGTCAGTCTGGTCTGGTAGGCCTGGGATTTGTTTTAGGCCTTCTGTTGGTTAGCACCTTGTACTTGGAATCTGTGTGCTTTGGGGAAGTGTGTCCGGTGGGGCTCCGTTTTTCCCCTGGGGTGTCACACCCGGTGATCGGGTCCCTCCCCCTGCTGTGCTCTCCTGAGCAGTCAGCCCTGTGCCTTGGCTCCTGTGTGATTGCAGGAACCTTGAGAGCCATAGCCCTTGTCAGCTTTTAGCAACTGGGCTGGGAGGTGAGAAGCCAGTTGGAAAAAGAAAAGCTCTGCTTGTTTGTTTTGGGGCTGACCGGGAGAGCTGCAGTGCGTTTGTGAGAGAGAGTGAGTCTGAGCGTTGCTGCCTGTTGGGTTGCTTACCTCCTTTCTTCCGTGAGGGATGTTGGTGGGGAAACCATTCCGTTGCTGGTTCTGTGCGCGCCGAGGTGTGGACGTGCTGGGGGCACAATGCAGGCTCTGTGTGGAGCCGAAACCGCCTCTTTCTTTGCCTCCAGTATTGACTGCAGAGGTTTCCAGGGTTGGCTCGCGCTCTGTTGATACGTCCTTGCTCCCGGGTGTTGTAGTTGCGGTTCTGATTTTGGCGGGAACCACTGCCATCTTGGATTCCTCCGGCCCTGCGGTTTCGCCTCAGACAGTGCAGCATTTTCAGGAGCAGAACATAGGCTGGTCTCCTGAGTGCTCAGGGGGCATGGGATTCCCACTTGATTTTATTTGGTCGATGTTCCAGGCGTGGAAGTCAGGATCCCAGCAGGCAGACCAGAAGGGGGTAGGTCCCTTAGTTGCCAAGCACTCTCGTCTGGAGTGGTCAGAAGACCCTGAGTTTTTGTCCTTACAGCACTCAGAAGAGGAGTGCAGTGATCTTGGAGATGACATTCTTTTGGACACCTGTCCTGAGGAGGAGGAGTCCTTGCCAGGTGAAGATCCCTCGGTAGTGAGGATCTTTCATAGAGATGAGCTGGCTGAATTGATTGATAAGGTGGTTGCTACACTTAAATTTGATTCTCCTGAGACCATGGTGGCGGAGGTAAAGCAGGTAGACCCATTGGTTAAGGGTATTCGCCGGTCTTCCAGTTCTTTTCCCATGAATAGACTTCAGAGATATGGTCATGCAGGAGTGGTCTTCCCCAGATTTTGCTTGTAGGGTGGTTAGAGCTATGGCGAGGCTTTATCCTCTTCCGCAAGAGGATAGGGACTCCTTAAAGTCTCCTACAGTAGACGCGGTGGTGACGACGGTCACTAAAGCCACAGCTATTCCTGTTGATGGGGGGAGGCTGCTCTCAGGGATCCTCAAGATAGGAAGTTGGAATCCTTTATTAGGCATAGTTTTGATCTGTCCGCCTTGTCTGCAGGCCTCGGTGTGTGGAGGTTTAGTAGCTCGTGCTTGCTTCTGCTGGGCTGAAAAACTCTTAGATGATCCGGTGGTGGATAGATGTTCCTGGGTGCAGGAACTAGCTAAGCTGGAGATGGGCTCTTCTTTCTTAGCGGATGCTCTTTATGATTTGTTGCGAGTGTCGGCAAAAAATATGGCATTGGTTGTGGGAGCTCGTCGGGCTCTTTGGCTTCGAGGTTGGGTTGCAGATGTGGCCTCTAAGTCCAAGTTGTGTTCTCTCCCCTTCAAGGTTCTATGCTGTTTGGGGAAGAGCTGGATAAGTTGGTACGCGGTCTTGGGAATGCTAAGGTTCCACGCCTGCCAGAGATGCGTCCCAGAACAGGTGGTCGAGGGCTATCGGGCTGTGGTTGTCTGCGAGATGCTCGGCGGTACATACCGGGTAGGGCCAATGGTACACCTAGTGGGCAATTTTTTTTTCAGCGTACACAGCCCTTCCGTGGAGGCCGCTGGGGAGGTTGGGATGCATCTTCGGTAGGTTCCGCCTTGGTGCGTGCCTCGCAATGAAAGTGTGTGGGTCCAGCCTCTGGTTCGCGTGGGTGCTCGTCTACATCAGTTTTACCAGAGGTGGACCCACATCACGTCGGATCAGTGGGTGCTCGAAGTGGTGCGCGACGGGTATGCCCTAGAGTTCGATGGCTCTCTTCCTGATTTTTTTTTCCCTTGGGATCTCCGTGTCGTTCTCGTCTCAAGGCCAGGGCAATTAGCCAAACCCTCCTTCAGTTGATCGATTTTGGGGGATGTGGTTCCCATACTCACCTCAGAGAGGGGGCGGGTTGTTACTCGATTTATTTTGTGGTTCCCAAGAAGGAGGGTGCCTTCTGGCCTATTTTAGATCTGAAAAGGGTCAGCGGGGCACTGAAGGTTCCCTCCTTTTGGGTGGAGACTTTGCGTTCGGTCATTGTAGCGGTTCAGTTGGGGGAGTTTCTCACTTCCTTGTATCTGACAGAAGCCTATCTACATATTCCCATCCGGGCAGCACATCAGCGTTTTCTTCGTTTTGCGGTCTTAGGACAGCATTTTCAATTCTGTGCTCTGCCACTTGGTCTTGCGACGGCGCCTCACACCTTTTCCAAGGTTATGGTGGTCGTAGCGGCGGCATTGAGGAAGCAAGGGATCTTGGTCCATCTGTATCTCGAAGATTGGCTGATTCGAGGCAAGTCAAGGCAGGAGAGTGTAGAGGCGACCGCGAGAGTGGTGAGTTTCTTGGAGTCGCTCGGTTGGGTAGTGGACAAGTCACCTAGTTCCGTCGCAGTCCCTGAAGTATCTGGGAGTTTGTTTAGACACGTTGAAGGGGCGAGTGTTCCTACCGTCAGATCGGATTGTCAAGATGCAGGCTCTGATTCGTCAGCTTTGCTCCAAGAGACTTCCTTCAGCTCGCTCTTATCTGCAGGTATTGGGTCTCATGGCAGCATTGATAGAAGTAGTTCCGTGGGCCCGGGCTCACATGCGGCAGTTAGTCGTTCCTGCTGGATCGCTGGTCTCCTCAGACTCAGGACTTGGAGGAGAGACTTTTTGCTGGATGCTCCCCGGCTCAGACTTCAGTGGTGGCTTCACATGCCGAATCTGGAGAAGGGCAGACCCTTGGATCCTGCTTGTTCTCACCACGGATGCCAGTCTGGGAGGTTGGGGGCCCATTGCTTCGGACAGGTGGTTCAGGGCTGTTGGTCATTGGAGGAGGCCGGATGGTCCATCAATCGTCTGGAAACGCGGGCGATCTGTTTGGCTCTCCGGGCTCTTTAGTATCTTCTAGGCGGCAAGGCGGTCCGGGTTCTGTCAGACAATGCCACTGCCGTCACATATGTCAATCGTCAAGGGGGCACGAAGAGTTGGGGCGGTCGCCGAGGAGACAGTGGAGCTAATGCGTTGGGCGGAAGTTCATCTGCAGTGTCTCTCAGCAGGTCACGTGGCCGGCGTGGACAACATGAGCATGGATTTTCTGAGCAGACACACATTGGACCCCGGAGAGTGGTCGCTTCATCGTCTGCTGTTTCATCGTCTGGTGATGGAGTGGGGTCTGCTTGTGATGGACCTCATGGCGACGTCCACCAATGCTCAGATGCCCCGGTTTTTCAGTCGTCGGGATCCGCGGTTTGAGGGAATCGACACCCTGGTGCTTCCATGGCCTCTTCAACAGCTGTTGTATGTTTCATCCTTGGACCCTGGTAGGTCGTGTAGTTCAGAGAATAGAGCAGCACTTAGGCACGGTGATTCTGGTAGCTCTGAGTTGGCCTCGTCGGCCGTGGTACGGAGATCTAGTGAGTCTGGCAGTTCGGGGTCCGCTGTTTCTGGAGGAGTTGGTGTTGTTAGTGCAAGGCCCCATAGTGATGCCCGATCCGTCTCCGTTCTCGCTTACGGCTTGGCTCTTGAGAGGAACAGGTTGCGGAAGAAAGGGTTTTCGTCCAGAGCAATTGATACTATGTTGTAGTCCCGTAAACGGTCCACCTCCGTCGCTTATGTTTGCGTGTGGCGAATTTTTGAAAATTGGTGTCAGGAGCATTCTTATTCTCCTTGGCGCATTTCGGTTCCGGAAGTGCTAGAATTTTTGCAAGATGGTGTGGCTAGAGGTCTCGCTCTTTCCTCTTTGAAGGTACAGGTGGCGGCGTTGGCTTGTTTCCGGGGGAAGGTACAGGGTGTATCCTTGGCCTCTTCTCCGGACGTGGTTCATTTTTTGCGGGGCGTGAAGTTGATTCGTCCACCGCGGCGTCAGGTGGTTCCTCCGTGGGATTTGAATCTGGTGTTGGTAGGTTCCCCCTTTGAGCCGTTGGTTTCGAGTACTTTTAAGGATCTCACTCTGAAGACGGTGTTTTTGGTGGCTATTGCTTCGGCTCGGCGGTTTTCGGAGTTGCAGGCTTTGTTTTATCGTGCTCCTTTTTTGACTTTTTCTAAGGAAAAGGTGTCCCTGAAGCCCGTTCCATCCTTTTTGCCTAAGGTGGTTTTCTCTTTTCATGTGAATCAGGACATTTCTTTGCCGGTTTTGAGCGATAGGTCGGGAGATTCGACACAACGCCATTTAGCTAAATTGGATGTTCGTCGAGCTTTGTATTCTTACTTGACAAGGACTCAAGTGTTTTGGGCCTCTGATAGGTTGTGTTGTATGGGGGACCTAAGAAGGGTGCTGCAGCTTCTAAAGCAACGATATCCAGATGGTTGAAAGAGGCAGTTTCTTCGGCATACTTGCTCAAGGGGCATGAGGTGCCTTCAGTACTTACGGCGCATTCTACTCGGGGGGTGGCTTCCTCCTGGGCTGAAAGTAGTTTGATTCCTCCTCAAGATATTTGCAGAGCGGCTGTCTGGTCCTCTCTGCATTCTTTTGTGAAGCATTATAGGATTGATGTGCAGGCTAGAGAGGATGCAAGTTTTGGTGCAGCAGTTCTGACTTCTGGTTTTTGGGGTTCCCGCCCTTAGACTATTTACTTCTTTGGTACTTCCCAGGCATCTTGGCCGGTCTGGAGGGTCGCTGAGGAAGGTGAAATTAGGCCTTACCTGCTAATTTTCTTTCCTCTAGACCCTTCAGACCGGTCAAGAACCCACCCAGTATGTTTTAGTCTAGTGTGGTCTGCAGACTGGTTTTGTGCCTCAGGGTTGCTATGGCTGATAGGTCTTTAGTTCTGGACTTCTCGTTTTCTGAAGTTCAGTGGTAGTAGCCTCTGCGTTGTCAGGGGCGGATCGCAGCGCTTTGGTGTTCGGTCGACAGAAGCACATTCGTGTCTGTTTTGAGTTCTGAGTACAGGGTTCTATGTATTCGTTTTATGTGTTCTTTTCTGCTTTGTTACTGATTTACTGGTTGCTTGGGGGTTGGCAGGTGGCTTATACATTGTTACAGTTTTAGTGTTCTCAGTCTCCCTGTGCCTGGTAGGAGTGTATAACCCAAGCGTCTTGACCGGTCTGGAGGGTCTAGAGGAAAGAAAATTAGCAGGTAAGGCCTAATTTCACCTTCTCTCTATACTTCTCCCCTATACTCCCTCTCAACCCTTACGCTTCTCTCAACAAAATATTCTAGCTGTTCATTTCAGGAAATTTCCTCAATGCTCATTTGTCGTTCCATTTTTTTCTGTTCAGGGCCCTCAGCTGTGTAACTGTTTACCACAAAGTTTAAAAGCTCTCCCCACCTTATCTCAGTTTAAAACTGACTTAAAAACCAACCTGTTTTTAGAGGCCTTGGGAGGTTAGCGGAGAGTGCATGACACTGCCCTCTTCCTCTGACCGTGGTGTTTTCTCTCTCCCCCTTTCTTTTTTTATACGATATTGTAGTTCTTCCCCTCTGCCTGTTGTGACCATATGTCCTAACAGTTAAGCATGTGTAACTGTCTTTCCTTCCCCTTTTAGATTGTAAGCCGCTCAGATACCAGTTTGATGGGCAGGATAGAAAGCTCGTAATAAACGTGAAACTTGTATTGAAACAATAATGTTGGGTGACAATCTGTAGTGTGGCTTAAAATACTGTCATTTGTATAGTAGAAGCCCTTAGTACCTAATTCTTGAACAAGAGAAGTTAGTGAACTAATGAGTGTTAAACAGAAGCAGTGCTAAAACTGAATCCTGGGGAATGGCAGCTCAGTGAATGAACAGAGGATGTCAAGGTTTATATGGTTCAACCTTGCATGAAAGATGAGATGCCTGAGAGGTGCCAAGTGGATTGACAATAGGGAATGACCAACTAAATCAGAGGTAGCTGAAAGATCTAGGGAGACAATGAGAACAATTTTTCCTTTATTAAGTGTATGATGGAGGTCACTTGAGTGCTGTTATGATAGTTTCTGTACTATGTTTGGGCAAAACCCCCAATTGAAGAGCGCTTTTCCAAAACTCATTCAGTCCATTTTTTTTGTCAGTTTTTTTTTTTTTGTTACATTTGTACCCTGCGCTTTCCCACTCATGGCAGGCTCAGTGCGGCTTACATATTGTACACAGGTACTTATTTGTACCTGGGACAATGGAGGGTTGTTACTTGCCCAGAGTCACAAGGAGCTGCCTGTGCCTGAAGTGGGAATCGAACTCAGTTCCTCAGTTCCCCAGGACCAAAGTCCACCATCTTAACCACTGGGCCACTTCTCCACTTTGAATTATGCGATTTAATTTAGTTCATCAAGGCGAGATTCATTTACTGTATCTTATTCCTGTACCAAAACTCACTAAGTCCATGGTATTTTAATGACTATGGGGCTCATTTTCAAAGCATTTAGACTTACAAAGTTTCATAGGTTACTATGGGGCTCGTTTTCAAAAGAGAAGAACATTCAAAAAGTGTAATTAAGCACCATTTGGACAGATTTCTTCTCAAAACGTCCAAATCAGTTTTTGGAAGCCTGTTTTACAGACCTCTATGTATTTCATCTGCAGTGCATCCAAATCACAAGGGAGTGTGTCGGGTGTTTCGAAGGGAGGATTAGAGCAGGCTTAGGGCGTGCCTAACACTTGCATGTTTTACAGCCATAATGGAACAAAAACCAAAACGTCTAGGGTGAAAATTTTTTTTTTAAAATCTTTTTCTAATGAATAAGACACACAAAGATGCCCTGAATGACCAGATGACCACTGGAGGTATTCAGAGATGACCCCTTCCCACCCTACAAAAAATGTGAATAAAAATAGTACTCGACAGCCTCGGATGTTATAGCCAGGTCCATTAGAGCAGCATACAGGACCCTGGAGTAGTGCAGTGCACTGTGTAGACAGGTGGACCCAAGCCCTTGTGGTGGAAATTGTGAGCCCTCCAAAACTCACCAAAAACCCACTGTACCCACATAGGTGACCTCTTCACCCATAAGGACTATTGTAATGATGTACAGTTCGGGGTAGTGGGTTTTGGAGGGCTCAGCAGACAAGATAAGGGAGCAGCGGTGAGATGTGTACCTGAGAGCATTTATATGAAGTCCACAGCAGTACCCCCTAGGGTGCCTCATTGCTCGGGATGTCTGGGGGACCAGTCTGCTAAAAATTCTGGCCCCTCCTACATCTAAATGGCTTGATTTTCTACATTTTTCTACAATTCTTTCAGCTACTTTAGAAAATTTAACAGTGGTTTTATCATGATGTCAACTCGGATAATACACAAGAGTTGCTTTGGTTTGTTAATGGATGATGTTATAGGAGAGACAGAGACCAAACAAAAAAAAACAGCACCACGGGCCTTTAAAAATGGAATACAGTTCTTTAATGAATGAGCCTTGACAAAAAGACCCGACACGGGCCGTGTTTCGGTGACTAGCACCTGCGTCAGGGGTCTACATAGAATACAAAACACAGAAATAATATATTAAAAATTTTTTTTTAACATATAATGAATAAAACCAAAGATTAATATTTAGACTCATCAAGCATACGTATATAAGCCGATATAAACACCTAAAGCATTTAATATTTTAACATTGCATTTAATATTATATAGTAATTTGAAAATAAATGGATAATTAAAACAAAAATGGTAACTCACCACAGTGATGACGTGGAAAACTTGGGGAATAACTCGAATATATTCCTCTACAATATATTATTCCTTTTGGACAAAATTTTTTTTTCATATATTAATATTATATGTTTAAAACGCTTATTTTAATTATTTATAATATATTTTATAAAAAGGTTATATTATATAATACTGGCTATAACTAAATTTCATATTCATAACTACTACTACTATTTAGCATTTCTATAGCGCTACAAGGCGTACGCAGCGCTGCACAAACATAGAAGAAAGACAGTCCCTGCTCAAAGAGCTTACAATCTAATAGACAAAAAATAAAGTAATCAAAGCAATTAATGTGAACGGGAAGGAAGAGAGGAGGGTAGGTGGAGGCGAGTGGTTACAAGTGGTTACGAGTCAAAAGCAATGTTAAAGAGGTGGGCTTTCAGTCTAGATTTAAAGGTGGCCAAGGATGGGGCAAGACGTAGGGGCTCAGGAAGTTTATTCCAGGCGTAGGGTGCAGCGAGACAGAAGGCGCGAAGTCTGGAGTTTGCAGTAGTGGAGAAGGGAACAGATAAGAAGGATTTATCCATGGAGCGGAGTGCACGGGAAGGGGTGTAGGGAAGGACGAGTGTGGAGAGATACTGGGGAGCAGCAGAGTGAGTACCTTTATAGGTTAGTAGAAGAAGTTTGAACAGGATGCGAAAACGGATAGGGAGCCAGTGAAGGGTCTTGAGGAGAGGGGTAGTATGAGTAAAGCGACCCTGGCGGAAGACGAGACGGGCAGCAGAGTTTTGAACTGACTGGAGGGGGAGAGGTGACTAAGTGGGAGGCCAGCAAGAAGCAGATTGCAGTAGTCTAAACGAGAGGTGACAAGGGTGTGGATGAGGGTTTTGGTAGAGTGCTCGGAAAGAAAGGGGCGGATTTTACGGATGTTGTAAAGAAAGAAACGACAGGTCTTGGCAGTCTGCTGGATATGAGCAGAGAAGGAGAGAGGAGAGCCAAAGATGACCCCAAGGTTTCGAGCTGAGGAGACAGGAAGAATGAGAGAGCCATCAACAAAAATAGAAAACGGGGGGAGCGGGGAGGTGTGTTTGGGGGGGAAAATGAGAAGCTCGGTTTTGGTCATATTTAATTTCAGGTGGCGTTGAGACATCCAGACAGCAATGTCAGACCAAGCACGCTGAAACTTTGGTTTGGATGCAAGGTGAGATATCAGGGGTAGAAAGGTAGATTTGGGAGTCATCAGCATAGAGATGGTAGGAAAAGCCATGGGATGAGATTAATGAACCAAGGGAAGAAGTGTAGATAGAAAAGAGGAGGGGACCAAGAACAGAACCCTGAGGTACTGCCGACAGGCAGAGGGATAGAAGTAGAAGAGGATCCACCAGAGTGAACACTAAAGGTGCGGAGGGAGAGGTAGGAAGAGAACCAGGAAAGGACAGAGCCCTGGAATCCAAGTGAGGACAGGGTATCGAGAAGTGTGCTGTGATCGACAGTGTCAAAAGCAGCGGAAAGATCAAGAAGAATGAGGATGGAATATTGACCTCTGGATTTAGCCAGTAATAGGTCATTGGAGACTTTAGTAAGCACAGTTTCAGTTGAGTGGAGAGGGCGAAAACCAGATTGTAGTGGGTCAAGAATAGCATGTGAGGAGAGAAAATCAAGGCAGTGGCGGTGAACAGCACGCTCAAGTAATTTGGAGAGAAAAGGAAGGAGGGAGATGGGTCGGTAATTAGAGGGACAAGTAGGGTCGAGTGAAGGCTTCTTAAGGAGAGGTGTGACCACAGCATGTTTAAAGGCAGCTAGGGACAGTCGCAGTGGAAAGTGAGAGGTTGAGAATGGACAGATAAAAGGAATAAGAGCAGGAGAGATGGCATTAAGAAGGTGGGTGGGAATGGGATCAGAGGAAACAGGTGGTACATTTGAGGAAGAAAGGAGAAGTGTAGTTTCCTCAATAGTAACTTCAGGAAAGGAGGAAAGGGAATGAGGGGAACGGACTAGTGGAGGGAGAGGTGGTGAGGTAGAGAAAGCAAGGTTTATCTTTTGAACCTTGTTGTGAAAGAATTCAGCAAGGGTCTGAGGAGATAATGAAGGGGGAGCTGGGGGAGGGGGCACCTTGAGGAGAGAGTTCAATGTGGTGAAGAGAAGTCGAGGATTAGAGCCAAGAGAGTTGGTCAGTTGGATATAATAATCCTGTTTGGCACGTAAAAGAGCAGATTGGAAGGAGGTCAGCATGAACTTAAAGTGTAAGAAATCAGCAAGGGCCCGAGATTTCCGCCAGAGGCGTTCGGCGGAGCGGGTACAGGAACGTAGGTAGCGGATATTAGAAGTCAGCCAAGGTTGGGGTTTTGTACGCCTTACAGGGCGGGTCATCAAAGGTGCAAGAGTGTCTAAGGCAGAGGATAGAGTATTGTTGTAGGAAGAAACAGCCTCGTTGACAGACGTGGATGGTGCCACAGTAGAGAGGAGGTTTGAAACATGGGAGGATAGAGATGAAGGATCAATATCGTGAAGATTCCTAGATAAATTAGATAAGATAGGACGGGACTGGGAGGGAGGAGATTTAAGTGTGAAAGTTATAAGATGGTGATCAGAGGAGGGAGGATCAGAGGCAAGGAAACTAGAGGGTGAACAGTTGGAGGAGAAGATGAGATCAAGACAGTGACCATTTTGATGAGTGGGGGAGGTGGAGCATAGTTGGAGATTAAAGGAGGACGTTAAAGCGAGTAACTAGGAAATATAAGAGTTGGAAGGATCATTAGCAGGAATATTAAAGTCACCAAGGTTGAGAGAGGGGGAGGAAGGATCATGGAAGAAGGCAAGCCAGGCGTCAAAGTCACTGAGAGAGGATGAAAGGGACTTATTAGGGGGACGATAAATGACCGCTATTCAAAGAGGCAGAGGAGAGAAAAGGCGGATAGAGTGGACTTCAAAGGAGGAAAAACAGTGAGATTGAGGTGGAAGAAGGGTTGAAATCTGGAGGAGGGAGAGAGAAGTAGTCCAACACCGCCCCCACGGCCAGCAGGGCGAGGAGTATGTGAAAATAGATAACCGCCATGGCACAGGGCTGCGACTGAAGCAGAGTCATCAGGGCAGAGCCAGGTTTCTGTTATGGCGAGCAGATGGAGGTGACGCGAGATAAAGAGGTCCTGGATATAGGCGAGTTTGTTACAGATAGAGCGGGCATTCCATAGGGTGCAAGAGAAGGGCAGAGGAGGGGAGTAGAGAAATAGAGATGAGGTTAGAGAGGTCGCGGTGAGATCTGTAGAGTTGGGATAATAGTTGGTGAGGGGGGCCAGGATTAGGATTGATGTCACCGGCTGAGAGTAAGAGAAGGAGTAAAAGAGAGCGGAGGAGAGTAGGAGAGGTATGGCCACGAAGGCGTCGAAGGCGAGAGGTATTTAGGTGGAATGGGGAAGGCAAAATGGACGGAAGAAAGAGGCGGAGATTAAAAGCCAAGAGGGAGGAAGAGGGTAGGAGAGAAGGTGAGGTGATGAAGTCGATGGATGGGCAGTGAGTTCCTGTAGCGGAGAGAGGTAGGGGGTGAGGGAAAAGATTAGGAAGGGACAGGGCTAGGAAGAGAATGTGAATAGGGGCCATAAATGACTGAGGTACGTTAGCAACTGGGAAAAAGATTAGATGTAAAGAGAAAAATGCACCTAGAGCGGAGGCCCTGAATGGATCGGAGTGGACCTGGGTGTCACCCTGGAGAAGGCTGTAAGGATATGCAGATGAGCTGCAAGTCCTCCACAGCACCTGAAAGGCATCCGGTGGTAGAGCTGGGCACCTCTCAGCTGAGGAAAGGCTTACCAGGGGTTAGGCCGAAGCCAGCATTCCTCCCCTTGAGGGTCGCCTGATCCTAGCCAAAAAGCACCTGGAAACTCTGTGCACTTGGAGCGAAGGCCCTGGGAAGATCGGGGTGGAACTGGAGTCACCCCGGATACAGTTGTGAGGAAATGCAGAAGGGCTGCAAGTCCTCCACAGCACCTGGTGGGAGCGCTGGGCACCTAGAGCGGAGGCCCTGAGTGGATCTGAGTTTAAAAGCTTAAACTAACAAAGGTCAAAAATAATTTTTTAAAAACATTTTAAAATGTACAATAAATTTCAAACATTACACTGATAATATTATAAACCTTCAAAAACATTCAAATCAGCACAGAAATGAATAAATATATAAATCTTCAAATATAAAAAAGCCAAAACTATAATATCTAGTGGCATTACTTGATCTTAATTAAAAAAAAAAAAACCCATTTGTCACTATTCAAAATTCCATTTGCATAATTGATTGCAATTGGCAGATAACAAGATGAATAACAAATTCAAAAGTGTACCCAGAGCTCCAAACAGTAAATAAAAGCCCTGTTAACCTTTTGTCACTATTCAAGATGCCATTTTATTTACTTATTTATTGTTTGGAGCTCTGGGTACACTTGTTTTGCTATATACCAATTTTATCTGTAACAGCTAATGCTACTTTTGTCAATGAATAAAATACTTTGAATTTGTTATTCATCTTGTTTTTTTTTTTTGTTTGGACTTTAGTTTGTACTTAGTTTCTTCTCTTTTGTTACATGTAGGAGAGAAAGAGAACATTTAGCCAAATAGTTTGATGATTGGATTTATTAATTTTATGTACTGCATTATACCAGAGTGTCAAACATAAGAATAGACAAACTGGGTCAGACCAATGGTCCATCTAGCCCAGAATCCTATTTTCCAAACAGTGGCTAAGCCAGGTCATAAGTATCTGGCAACAATCCATGCTACCAATCCCATGGCAAGCAGTAGCTTCCCCATGTCTGTCTCTATAGCAGAGTAGGGAAGTTTCCTTCAGGAACTTGTCCAAACCTTTTTTTAAACTCAGATATGCTAATCTCTGTTACTACATTCTCTGGCAAAGAGTTCCAGAGCTTAACTATTAGTTGAGTGAAGAAACCTTTTCTCTGATTCGTATTAAATTTACTACTTTGTAGCTTCATCGCATGCCCCCTAGTCCTAGCATTTTTGGAAAGAGTAAACAAACGATTCACATCTACCCGTTCCACTCCACTCATTTTATAGACCTTTATCATATCTCCCCTCAGCCGTCTCTTCTCCAAGCTGAAGAACCCTAGACCCTTTAGCCTTTCCTCATAGGGAAGTTGTCCTATCCCCTTTATCATTTTCGTTGCCCTTCTCTGTACCTGTTCTAATTCCACAATATTTTTTTTGAGATGTGGTGACCAGAATTGAACACAATATTCGAGGTGCAGTCGCACCACAGAGCGATACAAAGGCATTGTAACATCCTCACTTTTGTTTTCCATTCCTTTCCTAATAATACCTAACATTCTATTCTATTTGCTTTCTTAGCCTCCGCAGCACACTGAGCAGAGTATTTCAACATATCATCAACAATGATGCCGAGATCCCTTTTGTTGGTGACTCCTAATGTGGAACCTTGCATTACGTAGCTATAGTTCGGGTTCCTCTTTCCCACATGCATCACTGCACTTGCTCACATTAAACGTGATCTGCCATTTAGACGCCTAGTCTCCCAGTCTCGTAAGGTCCTCTTGTTGTTTTTACAATCCTCTCGTGATTTAACAACTTTGAATAACTTTGTGTCATCAGCAAATTTAATTACCTCACTAGTTACTCCCATCTCTAGATCATTTATAAATACGTTAAAAAGCAGCAGTCCCAGCACAGACCCCTGAGGAAGCCCACTTTCTACCCTTCTTCATTGAGAATACTCACCATTTAGCCCTTCTCTCTGTTTTCTACAACCAGTTTTTAATCCACAATAGGACACTACCTCCTATCCCATGACTCTCCAATTTTTTCTGGAGTCTTTCATGAGGTACTTCAAACTCCTTTTGGAAAATCCAGATACACGAAATCAACCGGCTCGCCTTTATCCACGTTTGTTCACCCCTTCAAAGAAATGTAAAAGATTGGTGAGGCAAGATTTCCCCTTTTTAGCCTTTCCTCATATTAGAGGAGTTCCATCTTCTTTATCATTTTGGTTGCTCTTCTTTGAACCCTTTCTAAATCTATCTTTTTTGAGATACGGCAACCAGAACTAAACGCATAAGGTGAGGTTGCACCATGGAGCTATACAGAAGCATTATAATTTTTTCGGTCTTATTTACCATCACTTTCCTAATAATTCCTAGCATCCTGTTTGTATTTTTTGGCCGACACTGCACACTGAGCAGATTTCAGCATATTATCTATGACGACACCTAGATCTTTTTCTTGGGCACCGACTCCCAAGATGGACCCTAGCATCAGGTAACTATGATTCGGATTATTCTTTCCATTGTGCATCACTTTGCATTTGTTCACATTAAATTTCATCTGCCATTTGGATGCCCAGTCTTCCTGCAATTTTTCACGGACCGCATGTGTTTTATCAACCTTGAATAATTTTGTGTCATCTGCAAATGTTCACTTGTTCTGATTTCCAGATCATTTATAAATATGTTAAATATCACCGGTCCCAGAACAGATCCCTGCGGCACTCCACTATTTTCCCTCCCCCATTGAGAGAAATGACCATTTAACTCTTCTGTCCAATAACCAATTCCTAATCCACACCAGAACATTGCCTCCTATCCCATGACTCTTCAACTTATTCAGGAGTCTCTTGTTAGGAACTTTCAAAACCTTTCTGAAAATCTAGTTCTCCGAGGACAAGCAGGCTGCTTGTTCTCACTGATGGGTGACGTCCACGGCAGCCCCTCCAATCGGAAACTTCACTAGCAAAGTCCTTTGCTAGCCCTCGCGCGCCCGCGCGCACCGCGCATGCGCGGCCGTCTTCCCGCCCGAAACCGGCTCGAGCCGGCCAGTCTTCTTTTGTCCGCACTCGGTACGGTCGTGTTTTCGCCGTGTCGAGCCCCGGAAAGTCGACCTCGCGCGTCCAATTTGTTTTGAACGTGTTTTTTTCCTTCGGGAAAGCTTTGTTAGTCGGGAAGTGCTCCGGAAACCCCCCGCCGGGTTTCGTGTAAATCCTCCCCGTACTTCCAGCTTTTTTGCCCCGGTAAGTTTTCTTTCGTCGTCGGGGTAGGCCTCTTTCGGCCTCGGTCGAGATTTTTTCTCCCTCTAAATTTGGTGCTTCAAATTTCGCCATTTCGGCTTTTGATTTCGCCGGCGTGATTTTTCCGCCCATGACATCGAAGCCTTCCAGCGGCTTCAAGAAGTGCACCCAGTGCGCCCGGGTTATCTCGCTCACTGATCGACACTCGTCGTGTCTTCAGTGTCTGGGGGCCGAGCACCGCCCTCAGAACTGCAGTCTGTGTTCCCTGCTTCAAAGGCGGACTCAGGTAGCGAGACTAGCCCAGTGGAACGTGTTGTTCTCGGGCTCTTCGTCGGCATCGGCACCGGGATCTTCGAGTGCATCGACGTCGTCAGCGTCCAGACCATCTTCCTCGGCCGCCCCTGCATCGAGTGCATCGAGGCATCGGGCCTCTGCATCGGCGCCGAGACATCGGATAGCTGCATCGACGTCGGTGGTACCAGGACCTCGTCTGCTGATGTCGTCGGACAGTGGTGCATCGGGTGGAGTGCAGGTGAGGGCTGTCCATTCCCCTGCTGGTGGCGGTGAGCCCTCGGGTGGGTCTCCTCCTACCCTGAGGGCTCCCGCGGTACAGCCCCCCCGAGATCGACCTTCTTCAGTCTCGGCCCCGAGGAAGCGACGGATGGATTCGACGTCCTCCTCGTCGGTGCCGGGGAGCTCTGGTGACATGCTTCGGAAGAAATCGAAGAAGCATCGACACCGGTCTCCTCCCCGTGTCGGCACCGAGAGCTCTGGGTCGCCGAGGGATTCGGCACCCAGCAGGCATCGGCACCGAGAGGACCGCTCACCCTCTGTTCAGGAGGTGTCGATGCGCTCCGCTCTGGACAGCCCGGAACAGCCTCCACGCCCGGAACAGGTACTGACGTCGACGCCTGCATCGACCTCTCAGCCTTTCTCTGCAGCCGCTCTAAACGAGAGCCTCCGGGCCGTTCTCCCAGAGATTCTGGGAGAGCTGTTGCGCCCTACCCCTCCGGTACCGGCGGTGCTTGCGCCACCGGTACCGTCGAGCGTGGCGCCGGCTGGCCCATCGCCCAGGTTGAGGTCCCCGACGTCGGTACCGCGTGCGGTACCGACCGCGGCCACCTCCCAGGAAGGCTCCCCGACTACGTCGGCGGAGGGAGCTTCGCCGATGCGGGCGAGGGAGTCTACCTCTCGACGCCCCCATCGTGGACGGGGTTCCACGGAGTCGAGCAGGGCGAGGTTGCAGACACAGGTCCGTGAACTTGTGTCTGACACCGAGGGTGAGGCCTCGTGGGAGGAAGAGGAAGATCCCAGATATTTCTCTGACGAGGAGTCTGAGGGTCTTCCGTCTGATCCCACTCCCTCTCCTGAGAGACAGCTTTCTCCTCCCGAGAGTCTGTCTTTTGCCTCCTTTGTCCGGGAGATGTCTACGGCCATCCCCTTCCCGGTGGTTGTGGAGGACGAGCCCAGGGCTGAAATGTTTGAGCTCCTGGACTATCCTTCTCCACCTAAGGAAGCGTCCACTGTTCCCTTGCACCATGTCCTGAAGAAGACATTGCTTGCGAACTGGACCAAGCCATTAACTAATCCCCACATTCCCAAGAAGATCGAGTCCCAGTACCGGATCCATGGGGACCCAGAGCTGATGCGCACAACAGTTGCCTCATGACTCTGGAGTTGTGGATTTGGCCCTAAAGAAGGCTAAGAGTTCTAGGGAACATGCTTCGGCGCCCCCGGGCAAGGACGCTAGAACCTTAGACTCCTTTGGGAGGAAGGCCTACCATTCCTCTATGCTCGTGTCCAAGATCCAGTCTTACCAGCTCTACACGAGCATACACATGCGGAATAATGTGCGGCAGTTGGCGGGCTTGGTTGATGCTCTTCCCCCTGAGCAAGCCAAGCCTTTTCAGGAGGTGGTCAGGCAGCTGAAGGCGTGCAGAAAATTCCTGGCCAGAGGAGTTTATGACACTTTTGATGTTGCGTCCAGGGCCGCTGCTCAAGGTGTGGTGATGCGCAGGCTCTCATGGCTGCGTGCCGCCGACCTGGAGAATAGAATCCAGCAGCGGATTGCGGACTCGCCTTGCCGTGCGGATAACATTTTTGGCGAAAAAGTCGAGCAGGTGGTAGAGTCTCTCCACCAGCGGGACACCGCATTCGACAAGTTCGCCCGCCGGCAGCCTTCAGCTTCTACCTCTACAGGTAGACGATTTTCGGGGGAAGGAAGACTGTTCCCTATACTTCTGGCAAGCGTAGGTACAATCCTCCTTCCCGACAGCCTGCGGCCCAGGCTAAGCCCCAGCGCGCTCGCTCTCGTCAGCAGCGTGCGACTCAGCAAGGCCCCGCGGCTCCCCAGCAAAAGCAAGGGGCGAGCTTTTGACTGGCTCCAGCAGAGCATAGCCGACATCCAAGTGTCAGTGCCGGGCGACCTGCCTGTCGGAGGGAGGTTGAAAGCTTTTCACCAAAGGTGGCCTCTCATAACCTCCGATCAGTGGGTTCTCCAAATAGTCCGGCAAGGATACACTCTCAATTTGGCTTCAAAACCTCCAAATTGTCCACCGGGAGCTCAGTCCTACAGCTTCCAGCACAAGCAGGTACTTGCAGAGGAACTCTCCGCCCTTCTCAGCGCCAATGCGGTCGAGCCCGTGCCACCCGGGCAAGAAGGGCTGGGGTTCTATTCCAGGTACTTCCTTGTGGAAAAGAAAACAGGGGGGATGCGTCCCATCCTAGACCTAAGGGCCCTGAACAAATATCTCGTAAAAGAAAAGTTCAGGATGCTTTCCCTGGGCACCCTTCTCCCCATGATTCAGCAAAACGATTGGCTATGCTCTCTGGACTTGAAGGATGCCTACACACACATCCCGATACTGCCAGCTCACAGACAGTATCTGCGATTTCAGCTGGGCACACGCCACTTCCAGTACTGTGTGCTACCCTTTGGACTCGCCTCTGCGCCCAGGGTGTTCACAAAGTGCCTAGCTGTGGTAGCAGCGGCGCTTCGCAGGCTGGGGTGCACGTGTTCCCATATCTCGACGATTGGCTGGTGAAGAACACATCCGAGGCAGGAGCCCTGCAGTCCATGCAGATGACTATTCGCCTCCTGGAGCTACTGGGGTTTGTGATAAATTACCCAAAGTCCCATCTTCTCCCAGTGCAGAAACTCGAATTCATCGGAGCCCTGCTGGATTCTCGGACGGCTCGCGCCTATCTCCCAGAGGCGAGGGCCAACAACTTGTTGTCCCTCGTCTCGCGGGTGCGAGCGTCCCAGCAGATCACAGCTCGGCAGATGTTGAGATTGCTGGGCCACATGGCCTCCACAGTTCATGTGACTCCCATGGCCCGCCTTCACATGAGATCTGCTCAATGGACCCTAGCCTCCCAGTGGTATCAGGCCGCCGGGGGTCTAGAGGACGTGATCCACCTGTCCACGAGTTTTCTCGAATCCCTGTATTGGTGGACGATTTGCTCCAATTTGACTCTGGGACGTCCCTTCCAAATTTCTCAGCCTCAAAAGTGCTGACCACGGATGCGTCTCTCCTGGGATGGGGAGCTCATGTCGATGGGCTTCACACCCAAGGAAGGTGGTCCCTCCAAGAAAGCGATCTACAGATCAATCTTCTGGAGTTGCGAGCGATCTGGAACGCTCTGAAGGCTTTCAGAGATCGGCTGTCCCACCAAATTATCCAAATTCAGACAGACAATCAGGTTGCCATGTACTATGTCAACAAGCAGGGGGGCACCGGATCTCGCCCCCTGTGTCAGGAAGCCGTCAGCATGTGGCTCTGGGCTCGCCGTCAAGGCATGGTGCTCCAAGCCACATATCTGGCAGGCGGTAAACAACAGTCTGGCCGACAGGTTGAGCAGGATTATGCAACCTCACGAGTGGTCGCTCAATTCCCGTGTGGTGCGACAGATCTTCCAGGCGTGGGGCACCCCCCTGGTGGATCTCTTCGCATCTCAAGTGAACCACAAGGTCCCTCAGTTCTGTTCCAGGCTTCAGGCCCACGGCAGACTGGCGTCGGATGCCTTCCTCCTGGATTGGGGGGAAGGTCTGCTGTATGCTTATCCTCCCATTCCTCTGGTGGGGAAGACTTTGTTGAAACTCAAGCAAGACCGAGGCACCATGATTCTGATTGCTCCCTTTTGGCCGCGTCAGATCTGGTTCCCTCTTCTTCTGGAGTTATCCTCCGAAGAACCGTGGAGATTGGAGTGTTTTCCGACCCTCATCTCGCAGGACGAAGGGGCTCTTCTGCATCCCAACCTCCAGTCCCTGGCTCTCACGGCCTGGATGTTGAGGGCGTAGACTTTGCCTCTTTGGGTCTGCCAGAGGGTGTCTCCCGCATCTTGCTTGCTTCCAGGAAAGACTCCACTAAGAGAAGTTACTTCTTTCATTGGAGGAGGTTTGCCGTCTGGTGTGACAGCAAGGCCCTAGATCCTCGCTCTTGTCCTACACAGACCCTGCTTGAATACCTTCTCCACTTGTCTGAGTCTGGTCTGAAGACCAACTCCGTAAGGGTTCACCTTAGTGCAATCAGTGCATACCATTACCAAGTGGAAGGTAAGCCGATCTCAGGACAGCCTTTAGTTGTTCGCTTCATGAGAGGTTTGCTTTTGTCAAAGCCCCCTGTCAAGCCTCCTACAGTGTCATGGGATCTCAATGTCGTTCTCACCCAGCTGATGAAACCTCCTTTCGAGCCACTGAATTCCTGCCATCCGAAGTATTTGACCTGGAAGGTCATTTTCTTGGTGGCAGTTACCTCGGCTCGTAGAGTCAGTGAGCTTCAGGCCCTGGTAGCCCAGGCCCCTTACACCAAATTTCATCACAACAGAGTAGTCCTCCGCACTCACCCTAAGTTTCTGCCAAAGGTTGTGTCGGAGTTCCATCTAAACCAGTCAATTGTCTTGCCAACATTCTTTCCCCGTCCTCATTCCTGCCCTGCTGAACGTCAGCTGCACACATTGGACTGCAAGAGAGCATTGGCCTTCTATCTGGAGCGGACACAGCCCCACAGACAGTCCGCCCAATTGTTTGTTTCTTTTGATCCCAACAAGAGGGGAGTGGCTGTAGGGAAACGCACCATATCCAATTGGCTAGCAGATTGCATTTCCTTCACTTACGCCCAGGCTGGGCTGGCTCTTGAGGGTCATGTCACGGCTCATAATGTTAGAGCCATGGCTGCGTCGGTAGCCCACTTGAAGTCAGCCACCATGGAGGAAATTTGCAAAGCTGCGACGTGGTCATCCGTCCACACATTCACATCTCATTACTGCCTGCAGCAGGATACCCGACGTGACAGTCGGTTCGGGCAGTCAGTTCTTCAGAACCTGTTTGGGCTTTAGGATCCAACTCCACCCCCCGAGGGCCCTGTTTGTTCTGTTCCAGGCTACACTCTCAGTTAGTTGGTAAATTTTTTAGGTCAATCTCAGTTATGTCCTCGCCGTTGCGAGGCCCAATTGACCAATGTTGTTGTTTTGAGTGAGCCTGGGGGCTAGGGATACCCCATCAGTGAGAACAAGCAGCCTGCTTGTCCTCGGAGAAAGCGAATGCTACATACCTGTAGAAGGTATTCTCCGAGGACAGCAGGCTGATTGTTCTCACAAACCCGCCCGCCTCCCCTTTGGAGTTGTGTCTTCCCTTGAAGTGTATTGTCTTGCTACATACTGGACTGGCCGGCTCGAGCCGGTTTCGGGCGGGAAGACGGCCGCGCATGCGCGGTGCGCGCGGGCGCGCGAGGGCTAGCAAAGGACTTTGCTAGTGAAGTTTCCGATTGGAGGGGCTGCCGTGGACGTCACCCATCAGTGAGAACAATCAGCCTGCTGTCCTCGGAGAATACCTTCTACAGGTATGTAGCATTCGCTATATACTACGTCAACTGGCTTACCTTTATCCATATGTTTGTTCACACCTTCAAAGAAATTAAGCAAATTGGTGAGACAAGACTTTCCTTGGCTGAACCCATGCTGATTCTGTCCCATTAAACCATGTTTGTGTTCTATAGTTTTATTCTTTATAATAGTTTCCACTATTTGTCCGGCACCGACTTCAGGCTTACCGGTCTGTAATTTCCTGGATCACCCCTGGAGCCCTTTTTAAAATCGGCATTGCATTGGCCACCCTTCACTCTTCAGGTGGTACGGACGATTTTAATGACAGGTTACACATTACTAAGCAGATCAGCAATTTCTTGTTTTAGTTCTTTGAGTACCCTCTGATGTATGTCATCTGGTCCGGGTGATTTACTACTCTTTAATTTGTCGATTTGGCTTAGTATGTCTTGCAGGTTTACCAAGATTTCTTTCGGTTCCTCTGCATCATCACCCCTGAAAACCATTTCTGGTACAGGTAAATCTCTTACATCTTCTTCCGTAAAGACCAAAGCAAGGAATTCATTCATCTTCTCCACTATGTTCTCCCTGAGTGCCCCTTTTGCTCCTTCATGATCTAATGGTCACACGGATTTCCTTACGGGCTTCTGATGTACCTGAAAAGTTATTACTGTGAGTTTTTTTTAGCCTCTGTGGCAAGTTTCTCTTCATATTCTCTTTTAGCCTTCTTTATGAATGCTTTGCATCTGACTTGCCAGTGCTTATGTTGCTACTTATTTTCTTCATTTGGGTCCTTTTTCCATTCTTGGAAGGGCATTCTTTTGGCTGTAATAGCCTCTTTCACTTTCCATTTTAACCATGCTGGCTGTCGTTTTCTCTTCTTTCCACCTTTGTAAATATGTGGAATGCATCTGGTCTGGGCTTCCAAGATGGTATTTTTGAACAATGTCCACATATGATCTAGTGTCCTAACCTTTGCAGCCAATCCTTTTAGCTTCTTTTTAAACTTTAAACTTAAATTTTCCTCAATTTATTATAGTCGCCCTTTCAAAAATTAAATACCGCTACAGTAGATTTCATTCCAGATAGTAGCTCATACTTGATCATGTTATGATCACTGTTGCCCAGTGGACCCAACACAGTTAACTCTTGTACTATGCCCTGTATGCCACCAAGGACTAATCTAAAATGGCTCACTCTCTTGTCGGTTCCCAGACCAGTTGCTCCAAGAAGCAGTCATTTTATTATATCTAGAAATTTTATCTCCCTGGCGTTCCGTGATGTAACATTTATTCAATTCTTTTTAAAAGGCGGTAAATAAAATATCCAGTCAATATTGGGGTAACTGAAATCACCCATTATTATACTGTTAACAATTTGCCAGCTTTCCTAATTTCTGTAAACCTTTCTTCATCTGTTCGTTCTGTCCCTGTGGATGATAGTACAGCCCAACAAGAATGCTTCTTCCCTTCACATATGGAATTTCTATCCATAATTATTCCACACCACTATCTGCTTGATTTAGAATGTTTTGTTTTATTTGACTGAATTTCCTCTTTAACATATAGCGCAAACCTCCCCTCCTCCAATTTGATCCTCTCTATTATTGCTGTCCAATTTGTACCCTGTTAACACAGTGTCCCATTGATTGTCCTCTTTCCACCAAGATTCTGAGATGCCTATTATATCTACTTCATCATTTATTGTTATATACTCTATTCTCCCCCTTTTTTTTTAGGCGTCTAGCATTTTGTATACAGGTACTTCAAATTGTGTTTTTTCCTTGCATCTACAAGCTGCTTAGAAGTTGATGGCGATAAGGTGCATCCTTTATCCAGCTCTCTCCTTAAACACAACTGGCTTTCTTTCAGAATTGTTGAAACCTCTCTACTGGGACTCCCTGAATGTCCTGTTTAGATAATATCCTGGTTGCATTCTGGTTATGGTGGAGTCCTTCCTTTCAGAACAGTCTCGCCCTTTCCCAGAATGTTGCCCAGTTTCTAACAAATCTAAATCCCTCATCCCTGCCCATCATCTCAACCACGCATTGAGACTTTGGAGCTCTGCCTGCCTCTTGGATCCTGCGTGTGGAATGGGGAGCATATCTGAAACTGCTACCCTGTAGGATCTGGACTGCAGCTTTCTACCTAAGAACCTAAATTTAGCTTCCAGAACCTCCCTCCCTCCCACAGTTTACATACAGTATTACAGATCAATAGTTCCATAAAATAAAATCTATAACAGTAAAATATTGTTGATATAACAGATTAATTAAAATGTTGTTGAAACCAAGTTTTTAAACGTTTATGAAAAACAAAATATGAAGAAACATTAAGTTCTTCAGGCAAGATCTGGCGTATAAAAATACTCTTTTTCTAGTTGTTGAAAGTTTAATGATATGAAAACACGGGAGTTGCAGAAGACTTTTTTTTTTTTTGTGTGTGTGTGTGATGAGCGATTTTCCCGCTCAAAATATTTTAGCAGCTTGCTACACAGGAAGACTGGATATCTCAAATGATAGGATTTGTAACCAAACATATTAGCCAGCTCTGCAATTTGGGTGGGGGGGAAATAAACCGAGGATGTTAAATGGAATGGGGAAGGGATTTTTACCACAAAGAGTTTGATCTCGGAGGAAGAGATTCTACTATCAAGAAGTCGCAGCCCCCCCCCCCCCCCCCCACACTGCTACATGCAGAGAGAACAGAGAATTGATGTGGGAGACATCAAGTGGTGGTCCCCCGTCCCTCCCCCCCCCCCAAAAAAAAAAAAAGTTTTTTTTTAGCCAGGTATCGGTCACACAAAATATCGCTGCCTGTAATAGCATCATGAAGTGCTGCAGTTTTGGAACGGAATGAGTGACAGTTTAATAGTGCAAGGAAATAGTAGTAAGGGAGCGCCAGCAATAGAACAAGGGAAAAGAGAATAGTGATTTTTATGTAATAAGTGAACCAATGGTGGGGAGTTTTTTTTTTTTTACATTTGTACCCCGCGCTTTCCCACTCATGGCAGGCTCAATGCGGTGGGCAATGGAGGGTTAAGTGACTTGCCCAGAGTCACAAGGAGTTCATAGACAAACCACTTAGGAAGTTTCCATTTTTATGCTATTTTTGTTGATTTTCATTTTACATATTTATTGATGTTTCACCTATGATTTTTAAGATTTTTTTTTTTTGCTTCTTTAAATACATAATAAAAGGTATCTCCTAAATATCTCTTTGTGGGCTTATGATTTTACTAATTTTTAAAAATCTGCTCTGACATGCAGGCCTTGGTGAGGGTGAAACGTGACCATATTGAGCACTGATTTTTAATTCTCCATGTGTCTGTAGTTAATAAATTCATTAACAGACCACTGTCATCTGGTCTGCTCTTTGTTCACCTCTGTCTTGGCACTTGCAGACAATTTGCTGTTGTGCTTGCTTGGATATCAGGGGGAATAAGACTACAGCCACAGGTGATGCAACCCACTACCAGATGAAAATGAAACTTAAGAGCCACAAGGGGTCATTGGCAGGAGAAGATGCATGCTGAAACCAAACTGCTCTTGTAATGTTGTTTTTTTTTTGTTTTTAAGTAGTACCCGAAGGAGTTGGATGTTGACGGTGATCTGTACTGCCATACAGATGACCAGTCCTCAATTTTATTCATGCATTGGGCCTTTTGCCAGTTGGTGATGCTGCAGAAGGAGGGGGGTGAAATCTGCTATCTGGATTTGGGATCCATGATTGCAGGGTTCTGCATGGTCCCTGGCTCAGGACCATCACTGGAAAAATCAAATTGAGGCCAATGCAGTAAAGTGCGCAAGGCTTTGCACACAGGTTAGCTCGGCCTTTGTGCACATGTGGACACCCTACGTAGAAAACAAATTCTGTTTAGGAGCTAACTGTGCACAGTGCCTCAGATTCTAGCACATAGCTCATTTTACGCCTGTGGTAATGCTGGTATTAGCTATTAAGCACAGATGCAGTGAAGTGTGCGGAAGACCAGATGGTTTTAGTGCAGGGTTGGTTATTTTATATCTGCCTGATAATTCCAACGAAAATGGCCGTTAGAATGGCACTTAAGTATCTATCCAGTGATATTCAGTGCCAGATAGCTGGCTATCTGGCACTGAATATCGCCTCTTAGTAGCTTAAAAGATAGCCGGTTGTATCAACCAATATAACCGACTGTCCGGTGTTTTTTTTTTTTTTAAGTGATAGCGGCCAAGTTTGGCCACAATAGGTGGAATAACTTTGACCAGTCTTTTAAGCGGCCAGTGCTGAATAGTAGCGGGGCAGGTTAAAATCGGACTGGCAAAAGTAAAACTGGATATTCCGTGTCGGTCACAGGAAACGGACTGGCATTGAATATACGGGTTTAGCACCGACCGCGGGAGACAGCCTGGCAATCTCCCACGGTCGGAATATCGGGGCCAATGGATTTTACTGCTTTCTGAAGAAACTCTTATGTAAGGTGGGGCACAGCAAGAATAACCTGGATATAGGCAATACGGGATTAAGGCAGTAAAAAAATTCATTTAAATAGCATATACTATGTTGTAGTGTGCACTGTTACTTCCAGTGTCAACACAACACACATAATGTGGGTAGGTGGTAAGCGGAGGTGCAACTTAAGGAAAAAGTTGCACTTGGAGTCAAAAAGGTCTGTGTATGTGTTGTAAAGCTGGTATTTTAATGCAAGGTCTGAGGAGGAATAAAAGACTTAGCTCATTTTTCTGTGGTGAGTGCTAGTGGGAATGTTATACCTGTGAGCATATGGGACCCACAGCTTTTTCCAGTGTGTTGAAAGAAGAGGAGAGCTTGTGAGGAGGGTGCTAGAATAATGAAATGCTGTACTGGGGAGTGGAGGAGTGACCTAGTGGTTAGGGTGGTGGACTTTGGTCCTGAGGAACTGAGTTCGATTCCCACTTCAGGCACAGGCAGTTCCTTGTGACTCTGGGCAAGTCACTTAACCCTGCATTGCGCCATGTAAGCCGCATCGAGCCTGCCATGAGTGGGAAAGCGCGGGGTACAAATGTAACAAAAATAAATAAATAAATCGCATGTCAGCACCCGGAATTGGCAGTACATA
Source organism: Microcaecilia unicolor (assembly GCF_901765095.1). Classification (NCBI taxonomy): domain Eukaryota; kingdom Metazoa; phylum Chordata; class Amphibia; order Gymnophiona; family Siphonopidae; genus Microcaecilia; species Microcaecilia unicolor. Next base: position 160,595,365 of record NC_044041.1, read on the forward strand.
TGTCACGAATGTGCTGGAATACCACACTGCACAGAAATTATAGGCACAAGATAACCTTGTAGATGCACTTGAATGCAACACCCAGTGGTGATACAATTTTCTTGTGTTCCAGTGCAGACCCATGTGTGTATTCATCTGGCATGTTAGCGCCCACATTTTGCACACAGCCTATTACCACAAGTTGTTTATGGGCCTTGGAGCAATAATTTTTTTTTTTTTTAAACGCATGTTAAACCTTGCACTGAGCTTTAGTGCAGAATGGTAACATACAGTGGTGTGGAGGAGTAGTCTAGTGGTTAGTGCAGTGGACTTTGATCCTGGGGAACTGAGTTCGATTCCCACTGCAGCTCCTTGTGACTCTGGGCAAGTCACTTAACCCTCCATTTCCTCTGGTATAAAATAAGTACCTGAATATATGTAAACCGCTTTAAATGTAGTTGCAAAAACCTCAGAAAGGTGGTATATCGAGTCCCATTTCCCTTTCCCCTTTCCCTTACAGCTTTCTGTATCATTCCATTAAGTGATTTAAGTAGGAATATCAGGTAGGTGTGAATAAATGCTTATGGTTCCAAATTCCAGCTCTGAATCCAGTTTAAACTGTAAGTAGAAAGGAATGTGAGGAATTAACCTTTTTGTAAATGAGCTCTTTGCACCAATTCCAATCACTTAAAATTTTCTTCTGGGCACAACTCGTGTATTTAACAAGTGTACCTGAATGTAACTCACCTTGAGCTACTGAAAAAGGTGTGAGCAAGTTCCAAATGAAAAGTTCAAGTTCAACCTGTTGCTTCTCTGTGCTATTCCAGTACCTCAGAATATACTGTATTTTTTGGACTATAAGACGCACTTTTTTCCCCCAAAATTTGGGAGGAAAATGGGGGGTGCGTCTTATAGTCTGAAGGTAGCGATTCCGGATCGCCCTCCCCCCGAGTTCGGGATCGCCCTCCCCTACTCACGTCAGCGATGTTCCCTGGTGGTCTAGTGATGTCGGGGCCATTTTGAATCTCGCCGAGACTGTCAGGCAGCATACAGGAGGACGGAGGAGGACGGAGAGCAGCGTGCTGGGCAGGAAAGAGGGGGCTCTTTCCTGCCCCGACGTCACTAGACCACCAAGGAACATCGCTGACGTGAGTAGGGGAGGGCGATCCCGAACTCGGACAAGACGCACCGGAGCACCTAGGTTTTAGAGGAGGGAAAAAGGAAAAAAAAAAATTTTCCTATTTCCCTCCTCTAAAACCTAGGTGCGTCTTATGGTCCGGTGCGTCTTATAGTCCGAAAAATACGGTACTTAATTTCTGCTTTTACCTTTCATTTGCCAACAACCCAGAATCTGCACAAATAGATTTGGACTCCTTGTTCTTGTGGTTATCACTTTTGATGTGTATTTACAGTTCTCTTGCCCGACTGTGTGTGGTGAGTGAAAAGCACAGCTCTTGCTGTTAGTCCCTGCTGAGAATTCTGTGTTTCAGGAATAGATTGCCTTTTCCTCACGGGCCTAAATAATCCCAGAATCTCAGTGGGCACCAACTCTGACAGCAAAAGCAATGCCTCATACAGACTACTCAAATATTTACCTCTACCATTAAGCTTATGTTTTCTTTTTCTTTTTTCCCCCCTCTTTAACAGAATTTGTCCAGATGATGACAGCCAAGTGAGCGAATCTCAGCTGGCTCCGCTTGCGCTCTCGGGGATACTCTGTCTCTTGCCAACGTTCTGTCCTCTCTTCCACGTCTTTAAACCACTCCTTAAGCAATGGGCAGGGTGGGGTGGGGGCCAAGTTTGGAGAGAAAAAAAGTGACTTGTGGCACAGACTGCATGACTGGATCTGGCTGAACCTCCACCTCCTGATTTCCCAGCCACTACTGCACCATCCCGAAGCGCCACGGGGCCCACCGCACATCTCTCTGCTTTCCCCTTACCATTTGTGATTTTTTTTTAAAATCCCTTAATTTTGGTCTTACTGAACTGGCCCCCTTCCTGCGTGATTCCAGATCCTGGAGAACCCACACAGCTGGCAGGGGAGGGCTTGGGAGGGAGCAGCCGCTGCAGTGTGTGTGTGTGTGTGCATGCTTTTCACGCCAGTGTGCTTCCTTAGTGGCGTGGTTTGACAGTCATGCCTGATTAGAGGGTGGGGAAAATGGGGGTGCCTCAGTATAGTGAGAGAGGGGAAGAACGACATGGCATGAACTGCTCATGAATCTTGGAGGAGTCTTGTAGAGCATTTAACAGAAACCCATGTCTTATATTTATACCACGGGGTGGCTACTAACACCATGTGTGTTTCTGTATTAACCTATGTGTTTGCAAGCTGAGCATTCTGTAAACTGAGTTTTGAAATTGTGGTCATGGCAGCATGGATTTCGCCAGACATCTGTTGAATATTTCCAGCTGCTGGCCTAGCCTTTGCTAACCGGCTCTGTTTTAATTTTTCTTCAAAAATGAAAAGAATTGTAGTTGGCCTGTGCCACAAAGGGTGGATGTTATGCTGCTTCACCCCCTGATGGTGTTTTCTCTGTGGATTGTTGTCTGTTTTGTGGGGAGGGACAGGGGAATTCCAGAAGGGTTTAGTGAGTTGAGAGGACTTGCGGAAAGTATCGTGGTGGGTGACCTCATCATTCCAGTGCTTTTGATGTCATTAACTGAGCAATGACACTACCTGCTTTCCGTATGGGGGGTTTCATGCTGTACTTTTTCAAAAATGTCTTAATTTTTTCTCTCCTCAACCATATAGAAGTAAGTAATTGAATAATATTTAGTAGAATCTGTATGGTAGTTCTTGGCAATATCTATGTGTATATAACCCAATGCTAACTTTTGAAGTGACTTTCCTCTCGTATATGAAGTTGTCCCTTTGCACGAAGCCCAGGAAATGTGTGTCAAGAATTTAGATTTTAAACAGGAAGAGTAACTCCACAGGAAACCTATTGCACTTCACAGTCCATAACATCTTTTCCTCCTCAAGATAGTGTAGTAGTGCTGGTTGAGGGGCAAGGGGTGGAATATATGTTGCAGGTTTTCTGTGTTTGGGTTTCATGAATTACTTTGGAAGCCATGAGGCACACTTTGGCCCTCTAGTCTTCCTCTTCTTGCTGTGCTCAGTCCACCATAGTTTAAAAAAAACATAGCAAAAGTTAAAATCACATTAACATGGTTTTGTAGGTTGATGGGAGGGAGTGTTGACTGGACTGGGTCTGTCTAGCTTCACTTTTATTTTCTCAAGCGGTAGATATAAAGCTGCAGGTTGCTGATAAAAACGATAGTCCTGGTCTAACAGTTATGGGAATCTGAATACTTGTTGAGCTTCCTAATCCATAATCTCTGTGCATTCATTAGTGGAGAAGTGAGTGACTGGTGTGCTTTAACCAATAAAGTGAGCTGATGCATGCTGGGAGTCTCTGAACAGCTGAATTGATGGGTATTACTGGAGAGGATCATCCTTCAGACAGTGTTTTTTTACCAACTTATTGCTATTTAAGCTTTTCTATGGGGATGCTGTGAAATCCCTGACTCTCCCTCTGAACAGAAACCTGCCTGGGAAAAGTTTGTATTCTTCCTGTTACAGCTCTAGGATTTGTGAGTAAGACTTTGTAAAATCTGGGTTATGGTGATCCCTGGGTGTAAATATGGTCACAGCTTGCTGCTGAGATGGGAATCTGGGCTATTTACAAAATGCAATAAAATGTGAAAAAATGTTACAAATAATTTGGAACCTTGAGGTTTTGTTTTTTTGACCTCTTACTCTCTTTGGGAAGGAGAGAGGGTGGGATACATGTTTGGGTGTTATGAGTGCAACTTGCAGCAACTGAACAAACAAACATATGCGATATTTTTCCACAATTACAATATCCTACCCATTGTAAGAAACCATGCTTTTCTAAGTTCTCCCCCATTGGGTTGGTCTTATCCTGTTCATGATCGAACATATAGGACAGTGTGCATGACTTCTTAGACCTATCTGCCTTTCCCTCAGTTTCAGCACAGACAAACCCAAGTCTTCCATGGCTTACCCTCTCCTCACCATGGGGCATATGCCCATTTCTCTTCAAACTTTTTCCTCTTCAGAGACGTAGTAGTCTTTCGTATTGCTGTATTTCTGCACATTTTCTCCCGAGATACTAAGTAAGGACCTTCACTATCTCTCCACGTTCTTGCAAAATTCATTATAGTTGTTTAACAACACTAGCTTGTCAAATGGTTTGTTTGGGAGGAGGGGGGGACGACGACACTTGGGAGAACTCACACCAGCCATTCTTCTTAGATCTGTCTGTTTCTGTCCAGCCTGTGATCTACCCTTTGGGCACTCCTACCACATATGTTCATAACTGCCCAGAATAACTTCTCCAATACCTTTCTTCAAGAGGGAATTGAGCTTCACAGGGAAACAATAGAGTCTCATTATTAACATATATTGCATTTGCTGGTAATCAGTCACGGCAGAGCAGTGATGAGCATACTCTTATACTTTTAGCCCAGAATGCTGGGCCCAAGGCTGTACCTAGCCATATCTCCCAAGCCAACTCATGTTTTTGTATTGTCAGCTGCTCCATTGCCAAATAACTGTATATTCCTGTGACAGCTTTTTAATAGTAGGGTTTTTAAATAATGTAGTTTCCAACCTAGTAGGTGATCCATGTAAGCTGATACAGCATACAGTCTCTGATTTGGTAATTATTGGTAAAAGTGTGACTGCACCTTGAGTATTGTGTTCAATTCTGGTCGCCGCATCTCAAGAAAGATATAGTAGAATTGGAAAAGGTGCAGCGAAGGGCGACTAAAATAATAGCGGGGATGGGACGACTTCCCTATGAAGAAAGACTAAGGAGGCTAGGGCTTTTCAGCTTGGAGAAGAGACGGCTGAGGGGAGACATGATAGAGGTATATAAAATAATGAGTGGAGTGGAACAGGTGGATGTGAAGCATCTGTTCATGCTTTCCAAAAATACTAGGACTAGGGGGCATGCGATGAAACTACATTCTCTGAGGACAAGCAGGCTGCTTGTTCTCACAGGTGGGTGACGTCCACAGCAGCCCCAACGATCAGAGATCTTCACTAGCAACAACGTTTGCTAGCCTTCGCGTGCGTAAGCGCGACAGTCTTCCTGCCCGAACGTGAGCGTGTTCGCCAGTCTTCTTTTTTTCCGTGGCTCAGGACGGCTGTTTACGGTCGTTCTGTGCCTCAAGGAGACCCCTCGCGCCTTTTTCGCCGCGTTCTTCCGTTCGGAAGTGTCCGAAAAGTCTTCCGTCGTGTTCTTCATCTTGTTTCAAAAAAAAAAAAAAAAAAAGTACTTTTTCCGCTATTCCCAGTGTTTTCCCCGTAAGTTTCCATTTGTCGTTGGAAGCGGCCTTTTTTTGTCCACCCGTACGGGTTTTCCCCTTGTTTTGGTGCCTCTTTTTGTCACCATCGCGAATTTTGATTTCGCTGGCGTGACTTTTCTGCCCATGTCCTCGAAGCCTGCGAGCGGCTTCAAAAAGTGCACCCAGTGCAGCTGGACGATCTCTCACTGATAGGCACGTTTCATGCCTTCAGTGTCTGGGGGGCCGCTCATCGTCCCCAAGCCTGCACTCTGTCTTTCGCTGAAGAAGAGGACTCAGGCGGTGAGGTTAGCTCAGTGGAACCTCTTGTTCGGAGCCTTGTCCAGTACGCCTGCGGTACCAAAGTCATCGGCGGAATCGATGTCGGAGGGTGCATCGTCATCAGGAGCGCAGGTGAGGGCTGTCCATTCCCCTGGTGGTAGCGGTGAGCCCTTGAGTAGGTCTCCGCCTGTCTCTAGGGCTCCTGCGGTACAGGCCCCCCGGGATCGACCTGTTTCGTACCCGGCCCCGAGGAGGCATTTGGATTCAACGGCCTCCTCTTCGGTACCGGGAGGTACCGGTGACCTGCTTCGTGCAAAGGCAAAGAAGCATCAATACTGGTCGCCTTCCCGTCGCGGTACCAAGAGCTCCGGGTCGCCAAGGGATTCGGCACCCGCTAAGCGTCAATGCCGGGAGGATTGCTCGCACTCTATACAAGAGGTGTCGATGCGCTCTACGGTGGACAGCCCGGTACCGCCCCCTTGCCTTCCTCAACAGCCGCTCTGAACAAGAGCCTCCGAGCCATCCTTCCAGGGATCCTGGAAGAGCTGTTACGCCCTTCTGCTCCGGTACCGGGGGTGCTTGCACCGCCGGTTCCGTTGAGAGAGGCGACGGCTGTCTCCTTGCCTGTGGTGAGGTCTCAGGTCCCGGTACCACTTGCGGTGCCTGCATCGGCGGTCTCCCAGGCTGACTTCCCGACGACTTCGATGGAGGGAGCTTCATCGCTTCCGGTGCGGGAGTCTTCCTCTCGACGTACCCACCGTGGCCAGGTTTCCATGGAGTCGAGATGGGCCAGGCTTCGGACTGCAGTTCACGAACTGGTGTCTGATACCGAGGGTGAGGCCTCGTAGGAAGCAGAGGAGGACACGAGATATTTCTCTGACGAGGAGTCTTGCGGTCTTCCCTCTGATCCTACCCCCTCTCCTGAAAGGCAGCTTTCTCCTCCTGAGAGTCTGTCTTTCGCGGCCTTTGTCCGGGAAATGTCTGCGGCCATTCCCTTTCCCTGTGGTCACGGAGGATGAGCCAAGAGCCAAAATGTTTGAGCTTTTGGACTATCCTTCGCCACCTAAGGAATCGTCCACTGTACCCATGCATCATGTCCTCAGACATTGCTGGCGAACTGGACGAAGCCGCTAACTAATCCCCACATTCCCAAGAAGATAGAATCCCAGTATCGGATCCATGGGGACCCAGAGTTAATGCGGACTCAGTTGCCTCATTACTCTGGTGTGGTGGATCTGGCCCTTAAGAAGGTCAAGAGTTCTAGGGAGTACACTTCGGCGCCCCCGGGTCGTGATTATAGAACCTTGGACTCTTTTGGGCGGAAGGCCTACCATTCTGCAATGCTCATTTCCAAAATCCAATCTTACCAGCTCTACACGAGCATTCATATGCGGAACAATGTGCGGCAGTTGGCGGACTTGGTGGACAAGCTCCCTTCTGAGCAGGCCAAGCCTTTTCAGCAGGTGGTCAGGCAGCTGAAGGCGTGTCGTAAATTCCTGGCCAGGGGTTTTTACGATACTTTTGATGTCACGTCCAGGGCCACTGCTCAAGGTGTGGTGATGCGCAGACTCGCGTGGCTGCATGCCTCCGACCTGGAAAACAGGATCCAGCAGCGGATTGCGGATTCTCCTTGCCGGGGGGATAATATTTTTGGTGAAAAGGTCGAACAGGTGGTAGAACAACTCCACCAGCGGGACACCGCTTTCGACAGATTCTCCCACCGGCCGCCTTCAGCATCTACCTCATCAGGTAGACATTTTTATGGGGGAAGGAGGACTGTTCCCTATTCTACTAAGCGTAGGTACAATCCTCCCTCTCGCCAGCCTGCTGCCCAGGCTAAACCACAGCGCGCTCGTTCACGTCAACAGCGTGCGCCTCAGGCCCCAGCAGCTCCCCAGCAAAAGCAAGGGATGAGCTTTTGACTGGCTCCAGCAGAGCATAGCGGAAATCAAAGTGTCCGTGCCGGACGATCTGCCGGTCGGGGGGAGGTTAAACGTTTTTCACCAAAGGTGGCCTCTCTTAACCTCCGACCAGTGGGTTCTCCAAATAGTCCGGCTGGGATACGCCCTCAATTTGATTTCCGAACCTCCAAATTGCCCACCGGGAGCTCAGTCCTTCAGCTTCCAGCACAAGCAGGTACTTGCAGAAGAACTCTCCGCCCTTCTCTGCGCCAATGCGGTTGAGCCCGTGCCACCGGGGCAGGAAGGGCTGGGATTCTATTCCAGGTACTTCCTTGTGAAAAAGAAAACGGGGGGGGGGGATGCGTCCCATCCTAGACCCAAGGGCCCTGAACAAATATCTGGTCCGAGAAAAGTTCAGGATGCTTTCCCTGGGCACCCTTCTTCCCATGATTCAGAAAAACGATTGGCTATGCTCTCTGGACTTAAAGGATGCTTACACTCACATCTCGATACTGCCAGCTCACAGACAGTATCTTCGATTCCATCTGGGAACGTGGCACTTTCAGTATTGTGTGCTACCCTTTGATCTCGCCTCTGCGCCCAGGGTGTTTACAAAATGCCTGGCTGTCGTAGCGGCGTCTCTACGCCGACTGGGAGTGCACGTGTTCCCTTATCTCGACGATTGGCTGGTGAAGAACACCTCCAAGGCAGGAGCCCTACAGTCCGTGCAGATGACTATTCGACTCCTTGAGCTACTAGGGTTTGTGATAAATTATCCAAAGTCCCACCTTCCAGTCCAGAAACTAGAATTCATAGGAGCTCTGCTGGACTCTGACGGCTCGTGCCTATCTTCCAGCAAGGGCCGACACTCTTCTGTCTCTTGTTTCCTGGGTGCGAGTGTCTCAGCAGATCACAGCTCGGCAGATGTTGAGATTGCTCAGCCACATGGCTTCCACAGTGCATGTCACTCCCATGGCCTGCCTTCGCATGAGATCAGCTCAATGGACCCTAGCTTCTCAGTGGTATCAGGCTGCTGGGGACGTAGAGGACGTAGTCCTGCTGTCCATGAGTTTTCTACAATCCCTGCATTGGTGGACTATTCGGTCTAATTTGACTCTGGGACGTCCTTTCCAAATTCCTCAGCCACAAAAGGTGCTGACAACGGATGCGTCTCTCCTGGGGTGGGGAGCTCATGTCGATGGGCTGCACACCCAAGGGAGTTGGTCCCTTCAGGAAAAAGGTCTGCAGATCAACCTGGAGTTGCGAGCGGTCTGGAACGCTCTAAAGGCTTTCAGGGATCGGCTGTCCCACCAAATTATCCAAATTCAGACAATCAGGTTGCCATGTATTACATCAACAAGCAGGGGGGCACCGGATCTCGCCCCCTGTGTCAGGAGCCCGTCAGAATGTGGCTTTGGGCTCGCCAGAAAGGCATGGTCCTTCAAGCCACGTATCTGGCAGGCGTAAACAACAGTCTGGCCTACAGGTTGAGCAGGATAATGCAACCTCATGAGTGGTCGCTCAATTTGAGAGTGCTATGCAAGATCTTCCAAGTGTGGAGCACCCCCTTGGTGGATCTCTTTGCCCCTCGAGTCAACCACAAGGTCCCTCAGTTCTGTTCCAGACTTCAGTACCACAGCAGGATTGCGTTGGATGCTTTTCTCCTGAATTGGGGGAAAGGCCTCCTGTATGCTTATTCTCCCATACCTTTGGTGGGGAAGACTTTGCTGAAACTCAAGCAAGATCGAGGCACCATGATTCTGATCGCTCCCTTTTGGCCGTGTCAGATATGGTTCCCTCTTCTTCTGGAGTTGTCCTCTGAAGAACTGTGGAGATTGGAGTGTTTTCCGACCCTCATCACCCAGAACGAGGGGGCACTTCTGCATCCCGACCACTGGTCCCTGGCTGTCATGGCCTGGATGTTGAGGGCATAGAGTTTGCCTCCTTGGGTCTCTCCGAGGGTGCCTTCCGTGTCTTGCTTGCTTCCAGGAAAGATTCCACTAAGAAGAGTTACTTTTTTTCTCTGACGGAGGTTTGCCGTTTGGTGTGACAGCAAGGCCCTAGATCCTCGCTCCTGTCCTACACAGATCCTGCTTGAATACCTTCTGCACTTGTCCGAGTCTGGCCTAAAGACCAACTCTGTAAGAGTTCATCTTAGTGCGATTAGTGCATACCATTATCGTGTGGAAGGTAAGCCAATTTCGGGACAGCCTTTCATTGTTCGCTTCATGAGAGGTTTGCTTTTGTCAAAGCCTCCTACAGTGTAATGGGATCTCAATGTCGTTCTCACCCAGCTGATGAAACCTTCTTTTGAGCCAATGGATTCTTGCCATCTGAAGTACTTGACTTGGAAGGTCATTTTCTTGGTGGCAGTCACTTCAGCTCGCAGAGTCAGTGAGCTTCAAGCCTTGGTAGTTCATGCTCCTTATACTAAATTTCACCATAACAGAGTAGTCCTCCGCACTCACCCTAAGTTCTTGCCGAAAGTGGTGTCGGAGTTCCATCTGAACCAGTCATTTGTCTTGCTAACATTCTTTCCCCGTCCTCATACCTGCCCTACTGAACGTCAGCTGCACACATTGGATTGCAAGCGAGCATTGGCCTTCTACCTGGAGCGGACAAAGCCCCACAGACAGTCCGCCCAATTGTTTATTTCTTTTGATCCCAACAGAAGGGGTGTGGCTGTCGGGAAATGCACCATCGCCAATTGGCTAGCAGATTGCATTTCCTTCACTTACGCCCAAACTGGGCTGACTCTTGAGGGTCATGTCACGGCTCATAGTGTTAGAGCCATGGCGGCGTCAGTGGCCCACTTGAAGTCAGCCACTATTAAAGAGATTTGCAAGGCTGCGACGTGGTCATCTGTCCACACATTCACATCTCATTACTGCCTTCAGCAGGATACCCGACGCGACAGTTGGTTCGGGCAGTCGGTGCTGCAGAATCTGTTCGGGGTTTAGAATCCAACTCCACCCCCCTAGGCCCATTTTTATTCTGTTCCAAGCTGCACTCTGTTAGTTGAATACGTTTAGGTGAATCTCAGTTATGTCCTTGCCGTTGCGAGGCCCAGTTGACCAATGTTTATTGGCTAGGGATCCCCCACATGTGAGAACAAGCAGCCTGTTTGTCCTCGGAGAAAGCGAAAGCTACATACCTGTAGAAGGTATTCTCTGAGGACAGCAGGCTGATTGTTCTCACCAACCCGCCCGCCTCCCCTTTGGAATTGTATCTTCCTTTGTCTTTGCTATTTACTAGACTGGCGAACACACTCTCATTCGGGCGGGAAGACGGTTGCGCATGCGCACTGTGCATGCGCACACGAGGGCTAGCAAACGTTGCTAGTGAAGATCTCCGATCGGAGGGGCTGCTCTGGACGTCTTCCACATGTGAGAACAATCAACCTGCTGTCCTCAGAGAATACCTTCTACAGGTATGTAGCTTTCACTGTGTAGTAAATTTAAAACAAATTGGAGAAAAGTTTTCTTCACCCAATGCATAATTAAACTCTGGAATTCGTTGCTGGAGAATGTGGTGAAGGCGGTTAGCTTGGCAAAGTTTAAAAAGGGGTTAGACGGTTTCCTAAAGGCAAGTCCGTAAACCACTACTAAATGGACTTGGGAAAAATCCACAATTCCAGGAATAACATGTATAGAATGTTTGTACGTTCGGGAAGCTTGCCAGGTGCCCTTGGCCTGGATTGTCCGCTGTCGTGGACAGGATGCAGGGCTTAATGGACCCTTGGTCTTTTCCCAGTGTGGCATTACTTCTGTACTCTACGTACTTTCTGCTGTCAAATCTTGCAGCTGTTGTGTAGAAAGCACAGGCTCTTGCACCAGGAGATCCCTAAAATGTCTCAGCACCATGTTTTCCAAGGTATCCTGCAAAGGCCCAATATATGTCCTTTTCTATGATATTTAGAGGCTCTTTTTCAAAGCACATAGACTTTGTGCTTAGAAAATGAGCACCATGGTCTCAAGTTACTGACAGGATAGAGGTCCTCAAACATCACTCAATGAAACCCCAGCAAATTTCACACTTCAGTCTCCAAGCTGAAGAAATATCTTCACAAGAATCACTGGATGATGCTCCAGATGAATAAAACTGTTTATTAAATGATGAACAAGACTTGACACTGGACACAGCTGTATTTCAGCCGACTAGGCCTGCATCAGGAGTCTCTAATGCTCAAGATGACTGATGCAGGCCTAGTCAACCAAAACACAGCTGTGTTGAGTCTTCATTTAATAAACAGTTTTACACATCTGGAGTGTCATCCACTGATTCTTGAGTTACCTTTGTTGTTCTACTCTATAGTATGCTTCTGGAGATTCGTTTCTTCTGTGTTTACATAGAAATATCTGTTTACCAGCTCCCCTATATATGAGATCATACCATGCTTTGACTTTTTTTTTTTTTTGTAAATCTACATGTCAGGATTCTCTTACCCCTGTCCCTCTCCTGAAGTTGATCAGATGGGAACCTTAATTATTTGATATTCCAGAAATACCCTACTATGTTTTAAGCAACTTCTCATAGATCATAATTAATTTGTACAGTTATTCAATTTCTCAGTTCCATTCTAATTGTTATTTAACACGGATTGTGAAACGGTGTACAATATTAAATTAAACATATAAGGAGGGATTTTTTTTTTAAGACTGATGAGGAAAAATAGAGGCTGTAACCATAGGCACTAAGCTACTTTTACTTGCTGCCACTGTTTGGACAGTTGAGGTCTTTTTTCTTCATTATTTTTTGTAAAAGAATGGTATGATCTGTATAGGGGAGTTGGTAGAAACAGGTACCTAAACATCCTAGGTGCAAAGAATGAGCCTGATGATCTTCCTAATCTCATCCTAACTCACTCTCCCCTCTGTTTCAAACACAGAGAAGAGAACAAGAGAGTCTTGGTTCTTAGCCAGGGCTCCTCTGCCCTGTTAGTGCTCTTTCATGGCCCTACAGCAGCTCAGTAGTAATGTCAAAGAGAGGGGAGACCCAAGCCCCCCTCCTCTCAGGTGAATAAGCTGAGCCTTGCTGATTTTGGGCTGCTTCCCATTCCGAATAAACATCCTTAATATCTTATTCCATTTCTGAAATTGACTTCTAGTGTTAGTTATGGGAAGCTAATACAGATTTGGGAAGAATCATATTAGTGCTATTCCCTCCCCCCATTAGTTTCAGGTGTTGCCAGTTATCTAGTTGAGCCCTGAGACACTATAGGAGGGGGTATAATTCAATTTGTATAGATCTTTCAGTTGGTCAGAAATTTGTACTCCTAAATGTTTATATATAGAAATCATGTTTATTGAGTGAAAAAAAAAAACCTCCACAAGTAACACGGAACAATGCTGAACCATACAACAGATCAACAACAATGAGTGAAACTCTGAGAAGGTATCACAGAATTCACACTCAAATTTTAAACCTTTTCAAACTCCCTCCCTGCCCACTCACCCAATGTGACAGGCCAGCCAAGCATGTAAAAAAAAAAAAGAAAAATTCAGATACCCAACTAAGGGGCAAACATAGGATCAACAGTTCATAATTCTGCTACGTGAGAAGGAAAAATTCTAGACCTAGTCCTTAGTGGAGCGAATGATTTGTGTGGAGGTAAATGGGCTGGGGCTGCTTGATAACATGATCATAATATGATTGGATTTGATATTAGCTTTGAAGTAAGTATACATAGGAAGTCAAATATGTTAGTGTTTAACTTTAAAAAAAAAGGAGACAATGAGTGGAGGAGTGGCCTAGTGGTTAGAGCACTGGTCTTGCAATCCAGAGGTGGCCAGTTCAAATCCCGCTGCTGCTCCTTGTATCTTGGGCAAGTCACTTAACCCTCCATTGCCTCAGGTACAAACTTAGATTGTGAACCCTCCTGGGACAGAGAAATATCCAGTATACCTGAATGTAACTCACCTTGAGCTACTACTGAAAAAGGTGTGAGCAAAATCTAAATAAATAAAAATAATGTAGTGCAAAATGGCTCCCAAATCACCTAAAATTGGTGACCAGGAGAAGATGTCAGGTCAGGCACATACCACCACTCCATCGCTTGTATCATTGCTACTCTCCGCTGCTGAACTGGGGGGGGGATCCCTGTCCTGTCCTGTCCTGTCCTGCCAAGCTTGTAGTACCACTTTTAATGCTATCAATATTGTTCAGAGGAATTTAGAAGCCCCTCAGGAACGCTATCAAAAATGAGACTGCTGAATTTATAACACAGAGTGACCGACGTTGTGACACAGTGCAAAGACCGACTGTCACAAGTGTTGGATCCCAGGGCAACTCCACACCACGTGTCTGTATTCCCACACTTGAGACAAGCGGCGGAGGGAAAGATTTTCATCAGAAAGCTCTCAAGTGAAATAAAGTCTTTCAATTTGTATTGTAATCCCAAAAGGGACATGGTCCGTGAAGCATCTCAAAACCCTGGAGCCCAGACAGCAGCCAGCTGTCCCCAGTATGGCAACACTTATGTTCAACCCTCTGGAAGCGGGCTGCCCAAGTTGTTTCAGAAGCACAAAGTTCGGAGTGGCTGTGTGGCGATGATGGAAAGTCAGTGGCGCTTTATGTTGGGATTCCAAAGTTATGGTAGTGTCATAAACCTCCCCTGTGAAACGGGACTTGTTCAAGGAGGCAATGAAGTGTTGCAGCTATAGATCAGAAAGTCTCCTTCCAAGATAAGTGAAATTCAGTCTGCAAAGACTGAAATGGTTTTAAAGTACCGTCCTCTTGCAAAATCTGATGTAGACACAAACAAAATTCCTGTAATTTCCCAGGTCTCGAATTTGGAGTCAATTCTTGGGGGGGGGGGGGGGGGGGGGATGCTTTATTGTGAATAGACAACAGAGGAGGGATCCTACAGCTACCTGAAAGGGAAAATTGCCTAGTCCATCTGCCAGAGTGGTGTTAAATAGAGTGCTTCTGTTCTATACTTGTTAATTTTGTAGTCAGAGTGGTATACAAAGGTAGATCAGGTGATCCTCAGGGAGAAGAATGCTGGCTTTGGCCTAACCCTAGTAAGCCTTTCCTTGGCTGAGAGGTGCCCAGCTCTACACCGGCTGCCTTTCAGGTTCTGTGGAGGATTTGCAGCTCATCTGCATATCCTTACAGCCTTCTCCAGGGTGACTCCCAGGTCCACTGTGATCCACTCAGGGCCTCCGCTCTAAGTGCCGCGGGGCATTTTCTCTTTACATTCATTTTTCTCCCAGTTACTACTTAAGGCTCCAGTACACTTTTTCTTCTTGGTACTGTTCCTTCCTAATCTGTTTCTCCTTCTGAAACCACTGTATGCTGCAAGAAACACATTGTCCACCCTCTGTATTCATCATCTCACCATCGCTTTTTTTTCCTCTTACTTTTTCTCAGCTCTCAATCTTCAACATTTCCTTCCTTCCAGTCATCCATCTCCTTTCTATCTGAGTACATCTTGCCTTTGTCGCTGTCGTCATACCTCTTCTCCATACTCTTGCTCCTTCTCTCCACTAGGGACATTAATCTCAATCCTGGTCCTCCACATCAGCTCTCATCCTATTTGTGCAGGTCATGCCATGATATCGCCAATCTAATTTCTGTTCCTCTCCCCCCTTCTTCCCTGCCTTTCTCTTGCGCTCTGTGGAATGCCTGCGCTGTCTGTAACAAACTTTCCCACATCCATGACCTCTTTATCTCTCGTACTGTCCATCTGCTTGCCCTAACTGAAACTTCCCTGAAGACTCTTCTTCAGTCGCGGCCCTATGCCATGGAGGTTATCTTTTCTCCCATACTCCTTGACCAGTTGGCTGCGGAGGTGGTGTCAGGCTACTACTTTCACTCTCTTGTAGATTTCAACTTCTTCTTCTGCCTCAGTCTCACGTTTTCTTCCTTCGAAGGCCACTCCATCCGTCTATTTGCTCCTCTGCCTCTCTGAGTAGCAGTCATTTATCGACCCCCTGATAAGTCCCTTTCTTCCTTTCTCACTGACTTTGATGCCTGGCTTTCCTTCTTTCATGAACCTTCATCTCCTTCCCTCATTCTTGGGGATTTTAACATTCATGCTAATGATCCCTCTGCCTCTTATGCTTCTCCGTTTCTTGCTTTAACATCCTCTTTCAATCTTCAACTGTGCTCCACTGCCCCCACTCACCAGAATGGCCACTGTCTTGATCTTATCCTTTTCTCAAACTGCTCACTCTCCAGTTTCTGTGCCTCAGCTCTTCCCCTCTCTGACCATCATCTGATAACTTTCACACTTAAACACCCTCCTCCTCAGTCACGTCCAATCTTAACCAATACATTTATGAATCTTCAGGCTATTGACCCTTCTACTCTGTCCTCCAGTGTTTCAAATATCTTCTCTACCACTATGTTATTCAAGTCTGTCAATGAGGCTATCTCTTCCTATAATACTATTCTGTCCTCTGCTCTGGATACTCTTGCTCCTCCCATTCCCCGTTCTGTAAAACGTACCAAACCCCAGCCTTGGCTGACCTCTAGAATCTGCTATATGTTCCTATGCCTGCTCTGCTGAATGCCTTTGGCTGAAAGGCCGTGCCCATGCTGACTTCATACATTTCAAATTCTTGCTGACCTCCTTCCAGTCTGCTCTTTTACTTGCCAAACAGGACTATTACATCCAGTTGACAAATTCTCTTGTCTCAAACCCTCAATGTCTCTTTGCCACACTGAACTCTCTTCTCAAAGTGCCTTCACCTCCAACTCCCCCTTCACTTTCTCTCCATTGCCCCAGGTACAAAATAAGTACCTGTATATATGTAAATCGCTTTGAATGTAGTTGCAAAATACCACAGAAAGACGGTATATCAAGTCCCATTTCTCTTTCCCCAGACTCTGGCTGAGTACTTTCATGATAAGGTTCACAAGATTAAACTTGAATTCTTAACCAGCTCACCTCCACCTCTCCTTCCCTTAGTCCACTCTCTCATCCCTCCAACCCCTGCCTCCTTTTCTTCCTTTTCTGAAATCACTGAAAAGGAAACTACACATCTTCTTATCTCGAAACTGCCTGTTTCTCTGATCCTATTCCCACCCATCTACTTAACACTATCTCTCCTACTGTCATCCCTTTTATCTGTCATATCCTCAATCTTTCACTTTCCACTGCGACTGTTCCTGATGCCTTCAAACATGCCGTAGTCACACCACTCCTTAAAAAACCTTAATTGGACCCTACCTGTCCTTCCAACTATCACCCCATCTCCCTCCTCCCTTTCCTATCCAAGATACTTGAACGTGCTGTTTACCGCCATTGCCTTGACTTTCTTTCATCTCAAGCTATTCTGATCCACTTCAATCTGGCTTTCGCCTCCTTCAGTCAACTGAAACAGTGCTTGCTAAAGTCTCCAATGATCTGTTCCTGGCCAGATCCAAAGGTCTCTATTCTCATCCTTCTTGATCTATTTGCTACTTTTGACACTGTTGATCACAGCCTACTCCTTGATACGCTGTCCTCACTTGGATTTCAGGGCTCTGTTTTTTCCTGGTTTTCTTCTTATCTCTCCCAGCGTACCTTTAGTGTATACTCTAGTAGATCCTCCTCTACTTCTATCCCACTGTCAGTTGGTGTACCTCAGGGATCTGTCCTGGGACCTCTTCTTTTCTCCATCTATACTTCTTCCTTTGGTACTCTGATCTCATCCCATGGTTTTCAGTATCATCTTTATGCTGATGACTCCCAGATCTACCTCTCCACACCAGAAATCATCCGAAATCCAGGCCAACCTATCAGCCTGCCTGTTTGACATTGCTGCCTGGATGTCTCACCGCCATCTGAAACTAAACATGACCAAGACTGAGCTTCTTAGCTTTCCCCCTAACCCAACCTAACCTCTCCTCTTCCCCCATTCTCTATTTCTGTGGATAACACTCTCATCCTTCCTGTCTCATCATCTGGTAACCTTGGGGTCATCTTCGACTCCTCTCCTCTGCACGTAGGCAGCAGACTGCTAAAACCTGTCGTTTTTTTCTATTTTATAATATCACCAAAATTTGCCCTTTCTGAGCACACTACCAGCACCCTCATCCACACTCTTATCACCTCTCGCTTAGACTATTGCAACTTGCTTCTCACAGGTCTCCCACTTTCTCTCTCTCCTTCAAAATTCTGCTGCATGACTAATATTCCGCCAGTGTTGTTATGCTCATATTAGCCCTCTCCTCAAGTCACTTCACTGGCTCCCTATCCGTTTCTGCATACAGTTCAAACTCCTTTTATTGACTTATAAGTACATTCACTCTGCAGCTCCTCAGTACCTCTCCACTCTCATCTCTCCCTATACTCCTCCCTGGGCACTCCGTTCGCTGGGTAAATCTCTCTTATCTGCACCCTTCTCCTCTACCGCTAACTCTAGACTCCGTTCCTTTCATCTTGCTGCACCATATGCCTGGAATAGACTTCCTGAGCCGGTACATCAAGCTCCATCTCTGGCCGTCTTCAAATCTAAGCTAAAAACTCATTTTAACTCCTAACCCTTATTTAGTTGTTCAGAACCCTTATTTTATCACCCTCACTTTAATATTCCCTTATCTCTTGTTTGTCTGTCCTAATTAGATTGTAAGCTCTGAGGAGCAGGGACTGTCTCTTCATGTTCAAGTGTACAGTGCTGCAGCACCCCAACATAATATAGACCATGACAAAAAAAAACCTTAACAAACAGACTAAAACCAAAACAGACCATGACAAAAAAAAAAAACCCTCCCAAAAAAAACCCTGAGACAAAATAGACTCTACACAAAACAGGGCAGGGAAACCTCCTTAATCAAGTTGGATTATCTTGTCAAGCAGATTTATGATTCTCACTAGATACAGTGTGGATAGTGAAGTCAAGCCATAGGCAGGTGCCAGGACTTTCAAGTGACAAGCCGTGGACTTTCTCAGTAAATCTATTTCATCAGGCCCTTTTGTCAGGAGTCTATTTTGTCAGGGACTTTTATGTCAGGAACTTTTTTTTGCCTGGTTTCTTTTGACAGGGTGCCCAGTGCTATGTACGTAGTGCTATAGAAATGATAAGTAGTAGTATCCAGCTCTTCCAACAGTGGAATGAGGGAGTCCTTAGGATCTCTGACCCACAATAAGGTGTCATCCACATAAAGCAGTACTTTATGGGCCTCATTGATGAATTGATGTGTTCTGCTGTATGCTTTTAGCTGGTTCCAATGGCTAAGGCAAAAGAAGAGAGGATATGGGGCATCCCTACATCATCCATCGACTAAGGTGGAAAGCCTCAGACAACACCATTCCCTATGAGTGGCTGCATGCAACAACTGTACCCATTTCCTGTGAGCCCTGTTTTTTTTTTCCCCAGAACCCTAAATAAAAAGTCCCTCTTCACCCTGTCTAAAGCATTTTCTGTGTCAATAGTGACACATCTGGCCTTAACTTTTCCCCATTGGACATATTCTATTAGATTCACTACTCTTCTGACATTGTTTCCCAGGCCTCTTCCTTTGATCCCAATGAATCTTTTTTAGGTAACAGTTGCCTAGAAGCAAGGTTTTTCATAATCAGTATGAAGGAGTGCTATAGGCCTATAATTGGTGCATTTGGTGGGATTTTTCTTTAGTTTGGGGAGAACCCTACATGGGCTTTATATGTGGTTTTAAATAACTGCTCTCCATTGAAAAGGTGGGTCAGGAAGGGGGCAACATGAGGACCAAATCCTTTATAAAATTCTGCTGGGAAACCATCTTCCCCTATGGCTTTGCCTATAGATAAGTTCTTTATGGCGCCTAACACTTCCTGGACCTGAATATCTCTACTAAACCATGGGTCTTTCTCAGATTGGTTTGGCAAGTCTACATTATCAATATCTTATAAAGTAGACTTCCCTTCTATAAAGATTCTCATAGAATCTTCCAAATTGTACTGCACATTTTTTTTTTGTTGGCTACCAGTGATGTCCCTTGCGGATTTTTCAACTTCCTAACCCATCTAGCATTTCTTTGTTTTTGCAGCTGCCAAGCTAAGAGTTTACTCAGCTTACTACCATGCTCCATCTAGTTCCATTTGATACATGCACGAAGGAATTCCATATGCTGTATATTTAAGCTCTAAACCTTTTCCTGTCTTGTAATTGCTTAGAAATCTTGGGATTTTGCTGTTTTTAATGAAGAGATTGTGGCGTTGTGATGGCCAGCAGAAAGACTTTTTCCTTATCTTTCTCTACTCTAGTCCTCTGTTATATTATTAGGCCACTCAACCCCGCCCCCCCCCCCCCCAAAAAAAAAAATCAGAAAACACTCAATAAACCAGTGCTGACATCCTGTATATGACTATCCTCTACCCGTGACTCTGCCTTTTGTTATCTAGGTCCTAAATTGTGGAATAACCTACCATTACACATCAGAAACCAGACATCCCTTCCTAAATTCAAGCAAGCCCTCAAAACCCATCTCTTTTCTGCTTCCTTCTCTGGCTCTGCTTAAGGATTTTTCCCTGATCCACTCAGGCCTTACCTCCCCCTTTTCCCTTAGACTTTATACCTCCTCCCCACTTTTTGTTTTATACTGTGTAAACTGCTTTTTTGCCTATTCCCAGGCCCTAGAAGGAATATCACGCCTGTGTAAATACATAACGTTTTCGGCATATAGAATTAGATTTGCAGAGAGTGTATAACAGGGTGTAGCCAGATGGACAATTTTGGGTGAGCCTGAGCCCAAGTTGGGTAGACATAGAATTCACCCCTCATCCCCCTCTGGTTTGCTCCTCTCTCCACCCCTCCCTGCCCACAAACCCCAAATATTAAATACTTGAGCTAGTGGGGATCCCCAAACCCTGCCAGCTGAAGATTTCCTTCTCGAGGAGCCAGCACTCTTCCAAACGGCAGCCAGCAGCACTTACCTCAAACTGATGCTGCTGCCAGCAGGCCGTGCATGCTCATTGCTTTTGTATGTGCAAAAACTGAGCATGTGCAGAGAGGCCGGTCCCAACGTCAGCTCAAGGCAAGTGCTGTTAGCTGACATTTGGAAAAGCGAGAGCTGCCCAAGGAGAAAAAAATCTTCAGCTGGCAAGGTTTGGGGATCCCCACCAGCCACAGCAAGAATGTCACAATTTTGGGTGGGCCTGAGTCCATGGCCCTAAGAGCCTTGGTATTATAGGGCTATTCAAGTTTCAGTGAATGCGCCCTAAATCGGCTATCATTTAAACACCCAAACACATCTTTAAGTAGATCACCACTGTGTACTATGTCCTATAAAAATACAAAAAATAAGTGAAAATTCATTGTACCTGCAAACCTTGATATAAAGTGGTACTTTATATCATGTCCCGACTCTCAATATCCTGCAAAGTGAGATGTAAATGCAACTTCTCTTATACAAAAGGGTTACTTATCTGCGTAACTATGCTGTGATGAGGATTCTGGGTTCTACAGAGCTCTGGTTCGGATAAGACTTCTTCCTTAGGAACCCAAACATCAATGCCTTCAAAAAGAGACATGTGCACTGAATAGTCCACTGTGCTCCAAAAGGGCGGAATCAAAGAGACCAGGCATGTATGCTTTCCTGGCCACATAGACTGAATGACTCCCTATTATCCTAATAGGCTAAAAATTACCACTCACACTGAAGGCAATTTTGCACGTTCTGCTGCAGCAGCAGCAGCAGCAGCCGCAGCCTGGCATTGGCTTTCCAGAATCGTGCTCGATCCCCCCCCCCCCCTCCAATAGCCAAATACCATAGCATGGTCCGAGATGACAAGTGGGTGAATTTCAACTTCCTGCCAGAATCCCAGTTGGTGTACCTTTTCAATATGATAATTGAATAGGACTTGTTAGGAGCTGAGAAAAAGTATAGTCTCCAGCTTCCATTAAGTTCTCTCCAAATACCCCTCAGCTTCCCCTCACCTGCAGAACTATTCTTCTGGTAGTTGTGGAGTTCAAGGGGCCTAACATACAATTTAAGTCACCACCAATCAACAGTAGTCCTGGGTCAGAAGGCATTACTGCTCTGAATAACTTCAAAGAAATTCCATGTAGGCCTGGTGAGGGCATAAAGATTAAGAATTGTAAGTTCTAACTTATCTATGCAACTCTTTATCCATACCATACACCCTTCTGTATTGCACCCTGTATCATAGAGTACACATTAAAGGGTAATCAAAATTGCAATACCTCTTCATTTAGAGCCACTGGAGAAATAATATACCTCCCCCACCCCTGACACACACACACTTTGTTTTAATTTGTTGGATTCTTTAGGGGTTAATTTGGTTTCTTGTAGTAATGCTATAAACATAAACATCTCTTAGTTGTTTCATGACCTTTTTTCTTTTAATTGGACTACTTAGTTCACTTATGTTCCAAATGGCTACTTTCAGTTTTGTGGTGCCCATCTTCCCAGGTGTGTCAGATAGGGTATTAATGCATCATCCCATGTATAGGAATACATACTCCACAACAAAATGATATCCATAAAGAATGTCCTATCATGGGTCTTCACATCCCACACGAATATTTTCTACAGAAATTGAAACATCGCATGTATGTCCCTCCCTCCCCCGCTCCACTTCTACTGTCCTATAGCCATTATCCATTATCTCACCATTCCTGCCCAACACCCCCCCCTACTAGTCATACTCACAAGCTTACCACTGTTTGGCAACCCCAATTCCCAAGTCATCTCCACAAAACAACCATGAACAATAATATGCAAGAAACATTAGATGACAGTTCTTAATGCCCAACTCCCCCCCCCCCAGCACCAGCCAGTTCATGAGAGAGTCTCTCAGCAACCTGTTGACTACTCATTAAAACAGGCACGCCAGTTGACAGTGTTTGTGCTGTGGTGTTACAGCCATTGCTTATGATGTTTAGGGACCCACAGGATCCAGAATCTCACTATTCCATCTTGTAACAGTTGCCTTTCTTCTGAGGGAGCACCAGCAACAGAGTCGGTAGTCTGTGCCTCATCAGAAGTGTTCTCATCATTAGTGTCCTCTGCAGATAGCTGCTGCTGAGAGCTAACTTTTCTGGTTCTGGGTTTTCTCCTAGTCACCCCTTGGCCCTCTATAGTTCTCTTAATTGTCGGTTTCTACTAGAGAATGACGCAGGGATAAAGTTTGTCCCCGTCCGTGTGAACTCTGTCCCCATCCACAGAAACCTCAAACAGTTGATTTTATATTTAAATCTTTGTATTACAGTATAAAAATGAATAAACAATATTCTGAACTGTCATTTATAAAGCAAAAATAGAAGATACATCCCCCAATCTTCCCTCCCTTCTCCCCTTTCAACCTCATCAACACTTTCACCATAGTAGTGGCAGGCAGCTGTCTTCTCTTTCTCCCTTCCCTGAAACTCAGTGCAGGCTGTGCAGCAGGTGTTTGCTCTGCCTCATTTCAATACAGCATAAAGGTTAAAGGCCCAGGTGATGTCAGAGTGCTAGCTAGTGGCACTCAAAACGTACTGCTGCTTTCCTTGTCTTGCCACCATCACTAACATTTCTCTCATGCCTTACCCATTGTCAATGACTCGTCCTTCCCTTTTGTTTCATGCCACTTAATCGTTTAACTTATTAGTGGAACATAACGACAGAGGCATGGTATGGTTGCCTTTACAATATGGTAGAGCCCAGCTAAGGAGCAGGTTATTATGAGTTAGTCATCACTGGATCAAACTTACTTTCCTATTTCCTTGTGCCATTACCAGCTGGATAGGCACTGTTAGGCAGTGTCTTAAAAGGTGGAGATAAAGGATTTTTTTTTTTTACATTTATTATATCCCACATTTATCCCAAGCAAACTCAGGTGGTTCAATGTGCCTTACATTTGAAAATACAGTGAGACAGAATAAAGGATTCAATTATATCATGGGAGTAAGTAGATTGATATGTCTGAAACATGATGTAACAAAGTTGAGATTAGCAGCAATAGCATACCCAACTGGGAATTTAAAACATTCTGGCCTTTAATGATGCTGAATCATATGTTCAGAAATCATAGCCATTATGTATCATGCACAGTGCACAACAGGCATCCATATTCCATATACACACACTTCAAAACTTAGTAAAAAAAACAACTTCTACAGATGCTCTCAGAGTACATCCAAAACTTAATTTTTATTTTCACATTTCCATCTTCAAAAATTCTAGACAGCAGATATACAGATCAGTAGGAGGAAAGGACTCAAAGCAGTCCAAAACAAGTAAAGTCAGAAACAGTTATAGCTAATTGTTTAACCACTCTTAAGAATTACCTTTTTGGTGCATGTAAGGACTGAAAAAATTAATTAAAACAAAGTTTAAAGCAAATGCCCTTAATATGTAATAAACGTCTACCTTGGAGCTTTATGAAAGGAAATCATATGACCATCGTAGATACAGCGAATCCTGCTTGGAGGCAGCAAATGAATTAAATGACCAGACATTCCTTCCAGTCCTATTATGCTTTATAAGCAGAAAAAATATATATCACTTACTTTTCAATTAGTTTTAAAGAATGCCGAACAGATAAACATTTTTGTTGGTATAAAATAAATCTCATTGTAGGGTTCGAATCCCTTAAAACATCTGTCGCTCTGTGTTAAACCCTAATTCATTGCATTTTGGTGTAGCTGCCATGTGGCCGGCATTCCCAGTTGTGAATTTTATGTTTTTTCCTATTAAGCATGTGAACCATTTGATTATTTTAGTTATAGAAAGAAAGGGAAAATAGGCAGAATTTAAGTCAACCAGGGTCAGACAGATCAACATTTAGTTTATATGCTACAGTTACTAAACATCCCCATGTGGAACCAAATTTAACTAAAACAGTACTTGCAAATAGGTGCCAGAAAGAAAAAAAAATCACACACACAAGCTGTGTTCTTTATTTTCTAATCTTTCTTGCACTTAAAGATCTCTTGGACACAGACATTACAATAAGCAGCTTACTGGTCTTCAGAAAGGGCCGCCCGTGAGTGAGAATATTGTAACTGTCTCTGGCTCCTGCCCTAGGCTCATACACGCTAGCTCCAGCCTCGAGGCCCGTCCGACTCTGAGTCCTTGCAGTTGCTGAACCGCCTGAGTCCTCCTGCATGAATGAGAATGAAAGAGGAAGATTCAAGAGAGGTCAATCGGGAGTCCTCTCTTCTGGTGACATTGTGTGTGGTGGGCAGGGAGGGGACTACGTTCAGGAAGGACGGCGTGCGTCACATGGTTGCCCACACGCAGTACACTGCAGCTTGAGAGGGGCAGCCGACTAGCAACAAGCAAAGCAGAATGGACGGTAAAAAGGTAGGCACCCATTTTACCATGGGTGCAGAGGTTATTACTGCTCCCATGGGATGGGGAAATAACCATTATTCGCATCTGCGGTACTCTGAAATTTTCTGCCGTTCCCACGGTTTTACCACAGATTACCGCTGTTTATCTGCTCCCATGTCAGTCTCTAGTTTCTACACCATTGTACTTACAGAAGCACTAACTTGCCACTTACCTTCAGCTCATAGTTTACACTAGGAGCCAAAGGAAGTTCAGAAAATTCTTTTTCATGGAGAGAGGGTGGTTGATGGTTGGAATGCTCTCCCAAGGGAGGTGGTGGAGAAAAAAAGGGTGACAGGATTCAAAAAGGTGTGGGATGATTACAGAGAATCTCTAATTAGAAAATGAATGGTATAAAAAACAGATCTTAAGTGACTGCATGTGTGTTTGCATGTTGAGTGATGCTTAGATGGCAACTCTGACTGTGAAGAACTAAGGCTGCTGCTGGGTAAGCTTGTATGGTCTGGGTCCTGTATATTGCAATCCGGTTTAGGATGGGCTAGAGAGGGCTTCGACAGAAACTCCAGTAATTTGGAATATGAGGACAGTGCTGGGCAGACTTTTGCTGTCTGTGTCTCGCAAATGACAAGGCGGATTTGGATAGGCTGGCGTGGGCTTCAATGGCAACTTCAGTAGTTAGAACCTAAGGACAGGGCCGGCGGACTTCTATGGTCTATGTCCCAGAAATGCCAAAGAGAGACAATGATCAAGTATTTTATATCGCATTCATTGTTGGTTTTTAATCATGACTTGATAATGAGTGTGGCTGTTGGGCACACTGGATCAGGTCTTTATCTGCTGTCATTTACTATGTTACAACTGGGAGGAGAGCTTGATTGTTTTGCAGTTTGATGAGGCCAATTACTGTAGGTACAAGTGATTTAATAAAATATTTGGACACTTTTTTTTTTGAGGGGGGTATAAAAACCTTCACTTCCCATTAATTGAATCACATCCCTACCTACAATCCCCTGTCCTGAAATTCTTTGTCTATAAGTCCAAAATTCCTTCTTCTTTTGTTCTGTTTCCAGGCTTAGATCTAGGAATATTCTCACTTCCATGCTGTCATACTTGCAAGCTTTTCCAGCCTGGCTTTGTTGCAAAACCATCTCAGTTTCCTGATACCACAGCAGTCTGATGATAAACATACATGGAAGCATAGTGGGGTCCAGCTTAGGCTGCAGTCCCCTATGTGCATACTCGGTCTCAAACGGTGGACCACTGTTGTACCAGGGAAAAAGGAAAGCAGCAACTTTTGTACACATGCCACTGGGGAGCTCCATTCTCAGCCCTCTAAGATCTCCAAAATTTGGAGATTAGGGGGCTCATTTTCATAGCACTTAGACTTATAAAGTTCCATGGGTTACTATGTAAGTTTATAAGTGTAAGTGGTTTGAAAATACGCCTTCACATCTGTGAATACAATTTTCCTGATCTTCAACTTTATCATGTAGTGCCTCTGTCCAATGGGAAAAGTGAAGCAGGTCTCTGCGGTCCACAGCGTATTCTTGTAGCTTCACGATTCTTGTGGCTATCTACTGCTTCTAACCTGATTGTGAATGTTTCAAGTCTTTTTTCCAGCCTTGCAACCCCCAGGTCTGCCTTAGAATCTCAAATCTCCTTAGTACTCTGGCCCACATATTCTCCAGACCCACACTGAATCTTTCCTGGTGCGATTCCAGTGATATGCAGGGGACTTCACTGTAGTGGATCTCCTGCTGTCTTTTTTGTTGCTTTAACCATATATATATATTTAATGAAAGCCATTGGTTTAACTTTTAGTTGCTTATGCCAAGCAGACACAGTTCCGTTTTTTTTACCATAACTTCTGGTATTTCAAACTTAATTTGCAGAGGAGGGTGTCCACTCACTGAGGTAGGGAGGGGGTGAGGTGGTGGTGGTAAAAGCCTTGGATCTCTTTCAAGCATGTTTGCTCCTGATGAGTACTTGCCGTAAGTCCCCTGTAAAGTTATGCTTTGCAGACAAGGTGCAGCATGGGTGTACAAGTGGATGTACTTTTTCCAGTTTACAGGTGTTTGATTGTAGTTCCAGTTGATGCTCCCCAGAGGGCAGTACATACAGTACATACCATTCTTAACCCAACCAACCAGAGCACCATGCTAGAATGCAGGGGTCTACAAAACAGCCATCTCAGTGTAAGACAATTTAGAAAGTTATGAAGCTATTTAACTTGAAAGTGGCTTCAGAAAGTATTCTGAATGCTACAATTCATCACTTCTTCTGTAGCTGTGGTGGGGGTGATGCTCTGGGCTTAGGTGCTAGGCTTTTCTGCTTTAGGATGTTTTGTACAGATGTCCAATCCTGGCAGTCTTGGACCACACAGTTGAAGAAGAGATGCGAGCTAAGGCAACTGAAATATGGTACCATCTTGTGCAGTGGTTCTCAAACATTTTAAGACTGCAGCACACTTGGAATGCAGATTTCTGTCGCCGCACATCTGTGTTATTAATGCTTCACTCTCATGTTAATAACTATAAATAATGTAAAGCATTTTACAAATTTACATTATGTACATTGACTATAGTAAATTCTATTACAATATAATATTTTTATAGTAAGAAGACAAAAATGAAAATATTTTAGAGAAGTTCTAAATGTTATTTTCCAAGTGCATTGTTTTCAATGTGAAATATTACTACTACTAATCATTTCTATAGCACTACTAGACTTACAAAACAGTGTACACATTATATGCAGGTACTTTCTCTGTCCCTAGAAGGCTTACAATCTAAGTTTTTTGTACCTAGGGCAATGGAGCGTTAAGGGCCCCTTTTACCAAGCTGCAGTAAAAGGGGGCCTGTGCTGGCATCAGCGCATGTTTTTGATGCGTGCCAAGGCCCACTTTTACTGCAGCTGGTAAAAGGGTAGGCTTTCTTTTCTACAGTAAATGGCTGCGTGGCAAGTAAAGCACTTGCCGCACAGTCATTTCGGGGGGGGGGGGGGGGCCCTTACCACCACCCATTGAAGTGGTGGTAAGGGCTTCTGTGCTAACCCGATGGTAACCGGGCAGAATGCGGCACTGCTCAATTACTGCCGGGTACACCCTGACACTACAAAAATAAATATATTTTTGTAGCGTTGGATATGACGGCGCACTTGGGGTGGGAAGTACAGCTGGGCTGCTGCGGTAGCCTGGCAGTAGTTCCTGTTTAGCGAGTGGTAAGCCCGCATTGGGCTTACCACCGCTTTGTAAAAGGGACCCTAAGTGACTTGCTCAAGGTCATAAGGAGCTGCAGTGGGAATCAAACCCAGGTTGCCAGGATCAAACCCTGCTGCACTAACCATTAGGCTACTCCTAATGGCTTGGAGGCGCAGATCTTTATTCATAGAGGAATAGTGGACAAACATACTCTTAAATTGTGCTCCACTGACTGAAGTTCAGATCTGAATTTGGTCTTAATTTGAGTGAGGCTAGAAAAGACTGCCTCACAGTAGTAGCAAATGGCAACGGAATTGAAACAGCATGTCTAGCAATGGCCGGATATTCTTTGCTAATGGTAAGCCAAAATTTGTCCAAGTCTAGTTCACTGAATTTGAGTACTTGAGCTGTTAGGTCCAGTTCAGTGGAACCTGCTACAGTGGACTGGCTGAACGGGTTCCTCACCTAATCATATTGTGGAACAACAATGTCAGGAAAGTAAGCAGCAAACCTTCCATGAAAAATCTTCAGATGTTGGCCTATGTTAATGATCAAATTCCCACCTGCCTGATTAGTTCCCTGTTTCTAACGTTCCCTGTGCAACCTTTTCTCTGCATAGTGCTAACTTCAGCTGGAAGCCACGAAGTTTGTCTGTAATACCAGAGATTAATTTGTACCCTGCATATTTGTATCTAAATCATTAAGATGTTGGAAAATGTCTGCCAGATATCATATTGTTGCTGTAAAATGTTCAAAATCACGGCCCTCTGAAGTCAAAAATAACTTCATCTGTTCCCTGAGTTCATGCACATGTAACAAAACTTTGCCACAACTCAACCATGTACTTTTGTATGCAGCAACAGATTTGTACGAGCAGCTCCCCTACAATGCTTCAAATAGTCATGACTTTAGTGGACGGGGCTTAATAAAGTTGACAATTTTTACAGTCAAATCAAGCACTGATTTGAGTTCCAGGGGTAAAGTTTTAGCAACTGGAGCCTCCCGATGCAGAAAACAATGATTAGTTTTTACATCAGGATTTTGCTGTTTTACTTTGACCAGAAATTACTTCACTTTACCAGTCCATCTGTGCAAATACTAATGAAGGTTTTCCATTGCAGACCTTCTTCCTCAACAAATTTTGCAGTCACTTTAAAAACCTCTTCCCCTGTCGTATGACCAGGGTTTTCTTGGCAAAACAGAAAATGATCAGCAATGTAATTGTCGTTGACATATCTGACATATGTACCAAAAGTTGAGTCTTCCCTCTTATATCTGTAGATTCATCAAATTGTAAAGCACAGCCTGCACTTGGTAACAATTTTACCTAAAGTTGGGCCAAGATAATGCCTGACATATCTTCAATTTGACGACTGATCATACTGTCAGACAATGGCACTTTTTCAATTTTTTTAGCAGCAGCTTCTAACTCTGACTATTGTTTGGCATTCGCAACAAGATCAGCAATGAGGCAGCTGGCTTCCAGTGCTTTGTCAGAAACTTTTGTTACACCAGCCATAAACTGCATTTGCTTTACGTTCTGGTCTCACAAATGTAAGAAAAACTGTACATCTTTGTGTGACAACGATGAATGCTTACTGTTGAGATGTCTTTTTAACTTAGTACCATGGACTCATTCGAAAGTGTCTTACCACAATTTGGGGGGGGCGCAGAGGGGACCGGGGAGAGAGCCTGTTGTTAAACATTTACCAGCACATCACTGCTCCTAACCCTTGTTCACTTGTTCAGAACCCGTATTTTATCATCCTCACTTTAATATTCCCTTATCTCTTGTTTTTTCTAATTAGATTGTAAACTCTGTCGAGCAGGGACTGTCTCTTCATGTTCAAGTGTACAGCGCTGCGTACGTCTAGTAGCGCTATAGAAATGATTAGTAGTAGTATATAAGGCATAATAGCACTAGGCTTGAAGAATCGCCTGTCCACGAGAATCTGAAATGCAGATAATTGACGCTATACTGTCTGTTGATTATCTTAGCCTTCTTTGCATTGGGTTCCTTCACGCTTGTATCGGAAGATGAAAACTTTTCTTTGGTAACTAAATACTTATCCATTGTGAAAAAGCGAACGGAAATAATAAAAATTCAAGTTAAACTACTGAAGATGGAATAGCTAAACTTAGCAGTGCAGCTGTACTTATTGTGTGGCATGTGTTAGCTGACCCACCCCAGACCTCCTGAGCCAGAGGTTTATAATCTGTTGGTGCTTTTTTAATCTTGTCTGCAGCTGAGCATGCCTGGCTCCATGGGGCCGGGCAATCAAGAGAACCCCGGCGTACATGTAACAGGATGGTTTGACCGGGCTGAAACTCAGATGACTAGCTTACACATATCAAGGGTTGCTCTGTGAGCCTTGACCCTCGGAATGGTGTTGGCCAGCTGGATGGTGCACTCAGGTAATGTGGCAGGGTGAATTTTGCTCAGCCGAATATTTCTCATCTTTAGCGGTACACTTCTGGCTTTCCCATGGCACACCATTTGAGAAACCCTGATCTAGTGGACTACAATAATTTACTTTTTACAGCTGAAGCAGTAAAATTTATCAGCAAAGGTAATGCATTTTTAACTTTTAAATGGATTAATTTTATTCATTTTTCCCCTTTCTTACAAGAGGATTGCTTTCTTACAAATTTATGAAAAAGTGCAATGCAGGGTTTAACTTCCATTATTTCAAGATTTCTGTGAAAAGCGTAGTTGTTCATGCTGTTGTGATTTCCTTAGAGCATGTTTCTGTTTAGTATAGGCCCCATCTCTTTCCCTGTAATTATTTCCTTGGAATACTAGCTTGAAATATTCTGCTTTCAGTGTGCTGTCTGCTCACATCTGACTCAACCTGCTGGCTAGAGCTGGAGCTGCTGTGTTAAACCAAGGGTGCATTTGGGACAACATGATAGGCAATGCCATTTGAATATTTTACTTTACTATTAATGTGAGAGGTAGATGACATATAATTACTCTCATTCACTGTTTACAGGCAGTATTTCTAAGTACATACCAGGTCCAGTGTAAGAAGGGATGCTACTTCCTGAGTTCTGGTGTAATACTTGGAAGAATGAGAAGATAAATTCTATAATCCTGCTTGCATATCTTTGCTTTAGTGTCTCTTATGTTCTGCTGTCCTTACCATGGGGCCAATGCTTAGAACTAATACCAGCATTAAGAAGTGGTTAGCACTTAATTTGTGCACACGTTATTGTGCACAGAATGCTCAAAGGGCTGGAGTGCGGGTATTTACATGTGTGCTAAACATTGCCACAAATTGTATTCAAATGCATTTAAATGGATTGAAATTAGGTCAGTCAGCATTCCTTCACAATGCTCAGATGACAGCAGTACAATGCCAAAAGTAAATCAAGTTTCTTCTTATTAAGAACTTGCTATCCTGCCTATCGGCAAAAAACCAACTAAGCAGCTTACAGACTAAAAAAAAGGATAGAAGAGAAAAAGAGGGAGAAGAAGCCAACAGAGAGAGAGGGGGAAATGGGAGGAACTACATATTCATTATAGAATAGAGGGGTAGGGAAGAACGTTAGGAGGTGGGATTGATCTCAGAGCCAAGTGGTGCCAGGGCCTATGCATGAGGCTGTAAATGGCAATTGAATGCCTCTAAAAAGAAGTAGGTTTTGAGCTCAGTCTTAAACAGCTCCAAAGAAGTTTGTGATCTAACGTGTTCTGGGAGCTGGTTCCAAAGTTCTGGCCTTATAGAGAGGAGACAGAATTTCTAATCCTGGAGTGAACAATATATCTCAAACTGAAGGGACAATCAGGTGGTGGTGAATAGTGGAGCGAAGAGATTGTGCTGGGTTATAGGGAGATAAGAGACAAGTGAGAAACAAGGGGTCCGCTGATGAATGCAGGAGCGATCGAATAGAAGAATGAGTTTTAATTTATAAAATGACCGTGAGATGATAAATGAGAAGTACTTGCTATAGGAGAGTTTACTATCCAAAATGACTCCAAGAATTCTGGTACTGGGTA
Source organism: Microcaecilia unicolor (assembly GCF_901765095.1). NCBI lineage: Eukaryota > Metazoa > Chordata > Amphibia > Gymnophiona > Siphonopidae > Microcaecilia > Microcaecilia unicolor. The sequence goes on from NC_044041.1 coordinate 160,627,238, forward strand.
CTAAGGGGACAGGAATTTGGCAGAGCAGCGAAGGAGAGGCAAGAAGAATCTCTGTTCTGCCAGTAAAAAGAAGATGATTGCATTTCTTAGGGTTCAATACCAATTTATTGGGCTAGAGCCAGTCAATAATCTGCATAAGCTTAGAATTAAGGACAGAGATCTCCTGGAAGTTGGTGGGATCAAGAGTGCAGAGTAACTGGATATCATCCGCGTAGACATATGCAGTGAATCCAAGAGAATGTATCAAAGTCAGAAGTGGTGCTAAAAAGATATTGAACAATAAAGGAGCCAGAATTGATCCCTGTGGCACAACAGAAGCAAGAGAAAAAGGAAGAGAGTCAGAGTGGGTGGTAAGTACCATATGGGAGCGCTGGTCTAGATTAGAACTAAACCAGCTATAAGCTGTGTCTTGAAGACCTGCCAAATGGAGATGGGAGAGCAGAATGGGATGATCAACTAAGTCAAATGTCGCAGTGAGGTTCAGCGTGAGCCATAGAACTGATTAAAACTGATCAATATGATGGTAGATATAAGTGGTGATACCAAGCAAAGTGGTTTCTGTAGTAAGATTATGGTGGAAGCCAGTTTGATGCGGATGTAGGATTTGATTGTTAGAGACCAGATCGGAAAGTTGTCGATAAACTATTGATTCAGTAAGTTTAGCCAAGAATGGAAGGTTTGCTATCGGATGATAGTTCTTTGTTTTATCAGTAGAGTTGGAGGGATCTTTGATCTTAGGACTTACATAGGCGGACTTCCAACTAGCAGGGACTACACCTATAGATAAACTGAGAGTGACCATAGAGTGGATGTATGGGAGAAATGCCAGCAGGGAGCATTTAAAAAGATAAGAGGGGAGAGGGTTGTGAGATGCAGTAGTGGGTTTCAATGATTGAAGGAAGTGGCTAAGCCCAGGAAGGGAGGGAAGACTGAAGGTCACCACAAATTCCTTTGTGCGAGAAATAACTGATATATCATCAGCTTGCAATGTAGAGGTGGGCGATGAAGAAAGGAATGGTGCCATTGGCTGGGGTGAGACCACAGGAGCATGAAGCTGTAGTACCTACTAACAAAGAAGTCAGCTAGGGACCGAGCCTCAGGAACTGTACAAATGGGTTTTTGGAGTGTACAGAATGTAGTAAGTGTTGAAGAATCTGATAAAGCTTAGAGGACGTAGGAGCTCTGGAGATTAGTGATGAGTAATAGTCTTTTATTTTCGAGAGAAGCCTTATAGGAAAGTGCCAACATTTTATATGTGGTAAGGTGCAAGAGAGTTGGTGCATAATGCCATTTTTGCTCCACTTGGTGGAGCTGTTGCTTTATTTGCCACTGTTCAGCTCTGAACCATGGTGCAGCAGTGGTGTGATTACGGGAGGGGGCAGAAGAGGTAAGTGGGGCAAGAATGTCAAAAGCCTTCTTAATCTCTGAGATCCAGAAAGATACCTGATCGGTTAGTGGAAGATCAACAAATGTTGAAAGGGTGAATGTACACACACTTAATAAGAAGTCAGAGGAGAGTGTACTGACATTCCTATGAAAGGTAGATTTCCCAGGAGGACAAACTAAGTGCCGAGGAAGAGAGCATGTAAAGTAGATGAGGGAATGATCCATCCAAGGTAGGGAGAGGAGAGAGATATCACTTATCAAGGGGATAAAACCTACCGAGGAGAGGATGAGGTCTAAGATATGCTCATGACGATGAGTTGGGTGACTCACATGTTGGGTCAGACTTAAATCAGAGAAAAGCCCTAAAAGATCTGAGGCAAAAGATGAAGTAGGGTCATCATAATGGATATTAAAATCACCCAAGACCATTAACTGAGAGTGTGATGTACAATAATCAGTAAGTAGAGACCAAGGAGGTTTAATAGCCAGGAGTGGAAGTGAGCCTATCTAGTCCATTGTAAGCAAGGAAGCCAATTAGGACAGTCTGAGTTTCCCCTTCCCAGCGCAGCCGTCATCCCCGTTTACTCAAAACAAAGCAAGCAAACCTATGAGCTGCTGCATCCACACTGTCGTTTTTTTTTATTGTTGGTCCATCTGTAACAAGTCTAAAGCTGTTTCAATTGGATAGGCAGTGCCTTAAAAGGTGGAGGACAAATGTTTTGTCTTGTTTTTTTTTTTTACTTATTGGACAGCTTTTAAATTTATTTGAAAGCTTCCCATATGTAGATATAAATATCATGAAATAACAAGTGAATATCACTAAAACAGCTTAAAAATTATTATAGCTGGTAGAAACAGCAATTTTAAACTCTGTATTTTGTGCTCATTTTTCTACACTAAAAACTAAATAAATACACTGTATACAATACAGATGATCAAATTTCAGTGAGGATATTCTGTTTCCTGATGGGTTCATCTTAAATGTTGTTGTAATCTTCCTTGGGAATCCTGGTGTTATAAAGATGATGGAATATATTGAAATTAAATGGAAGTAGAATTAAACTCTCATTGGGGCACATGTAATCACATCTTCATCTGTTTTGTAGAGCTTTACCTTTTACATACACAAATGGATTATTCTGTTGTTTGAGCATGTTTCAGGGAAAAGTGGTTTATAAGTCAAAATAATAAAAATATTTTCTGTCAAGCAGATCTCTCATTTGTGGAAACATAACTAAATGGGCTATAAGCCCCTAATACAGCCCATTGTTTTTCTTATATTTTGTTCTTGTGATGGCTCATACTGTGCTAGAACTGGAAATACAGTGAGAAAGAATAATAGAATTCAGTAACTTATTTTTTATGTTTTAATTATCTTTATTAAAAGCAGAACATGTTGGTTGATAAGCTTCATACAGAAAAAGAAAAAACAGTAAACCATCCAACATGGCACAATAAAAACTTAACATTATAGCTTTATTTGTATTTGGGTAATGACTGAGAAAAATGCTAATAAAAATTATATTACAAAGCATGAAGTTGACTTGGTTAACTTCTGCTGTATATCAACCAGTAGTAAATAATAGTAATAAACAATATTTATTTATTTGTTACATTTGTATCCCACATTTTCCCACCTATTTGCAGGCTCAATATGGCTTACATAGTACCGGAGAGGCGTTTGCATACTCCGGTGTAAACAAATACAAAGTGATGTTGTGGTAAGATAAAGTTCATGTTGCACAGCCACATTCGGGAATCGTTCAATGGAAGAGTTGTGTTATGTCCATTTCGTACTTTAGGTTTGTTGTGTTGCAGAGATCAGGCATTTATGATGGATTGGTAGGGTATGCCTTTTTAAACAAGTTAGTTTTTAGTTTTTTCCGGAAGTTTAGGTGGTCGAACGTGGTTCCAAGACAGCCCTGGATGGTTTTGTTCAATGGCTAAACACCATTGATGTGAATATTTCGTTTACTATGACAGCTCAGACTAATACTATTGAGTTTTTGGACCTTCTAATTTATAAAGATGGAGATAGATTACTGACATCTTTGTACAGGAAACCCGTCAATAGAAATACACTACTACAGTTTGGTAGTTTTCATCCTTTTCAATTGAAGTATAATCTGCCTATAAGCCAATTTTTGAGGGTTAGAAGGATCTGTTCTGCTCTAGCTGATTTTAAGAAGCAATCAGCCGATTTGAAAGCTAGATTTATAGCGAGAGGATATCCCAGCTCTGCTATAAGGAAAGCCTATACTAGAGCCAGGTTTGCCCAAAGGTCTCTCCTGATACAAGAATCTGAGAGAGTGGAAGAAGAATGTCTGACATGTGTTCTACCGTTTAAAGATGTGAGTCAGAAAATAGTACAGATTCTTAAGACACATTGGCATGTTCTTCAACTATATCCTTGTTTCACTGATTTACCCCTTATATCTTTTACCAAGGGTAAAAGTTTGGGAGAGCGTTTGAGTAAAAAAAAGTTTATGGATAACGATGTGACCAAGGTTGCTCAAAGATGTCAAAGGTCTTGTGGACACTATCAATGGTGTCCACTTGCCATTGTAGGAGAAACTTGGATTGTACCAGGGAGAGGTAAAGTTCTGAGAAGTCTCTCTGAAACCACCAGTGCCAGTAGGAATGTTATATACGCAATTATATGTCCCTGTGGCTTAATATATATTGGTAGGAGCTGTCGTCCAATTAAAACAAGATTGAATGAGCATAAATCTAGGATTTTAACTCAAAACCTTCAAGCCCCTCTTGTGAATCATTGGATGCAGAAACAACATAAATGGGATGATATTAAATGGCGAATTGTGGAATGTATAGATAATCGGGAGGAGGGTGGGTCATTAAAGAGTCTTTTGAATTTTAGAGAGCAATATAATATTTTTTCTTTACAAACAGTAGCGCCTAAGGGTTTAAATCTTGAGATTGAGTGGGCTACTTTAATTTAAGTTGTTCCTTCCTACCACCGGCAGCATTTTAGGAGATCCCTTGCTGTCGGTGGAATGCCCTGGGGGCGGGGCTGGATGAGTCATCAATCAGCTGTTATTTAATGTGGTCGAAAAAACGCTAGCACCATCCTGGCTACTAAGTTACTTTTGCTGAGCTGACGCTAATGAAAAGACCGGGTGAGTTATAAGAATATATTCTTTTTTAAAACTGTTTTTTCCTAGACGGAGGTTTAGAGCTGAAGTGTGGGGAATTAATTTAACCGATGGGTTTATGTGCTTGCAGGGGAAGGTCCTTGAGACAGCCCAGGTTTGGGTGAAACGTGCATGTCGGACATCTTTCCCCCTGGGTCCGACAATAGAATAAGAAGAAATGAGATAAGTGAAAAAGCTTTCATAAATATAAAAGAAGGTTAGGTGTTAAAGAACCAATGAAGATTTGGATATTAATTATATCACTGCAGTTGAAGTTGTAGTGATTAACATCACTGAGGTTCTGGGGTAACCAGTGGGAGATGGTTTGAGGAAGATATAAGTTATAAAGACACATGACTCTGGAAGATCGTTGAATTAGTGTGATAAAAAGTCCTATGTATAAAATATATTTACTGGATTTCAGAAATTTATGTTTTTTAGTGTATTATCTACGACACCTCGACTTTTTTCTTGGGTGCTGACCCCCAAGGTGGACCCTAGCAACAGGTAACTGATTCAGATTATTCTTTCCAATGTGCATCACTTTGCATTTGTACACATTAAATTTCATCTGCCATTTGGATGCCCAGTCTTCCAATTTCCTGAGGTCTTCCAGCAATTTTTCCCATTCTGCATGTTTTTTTAACAAGCTTTAATAGTTTTGTGTCATCTGCAAATGTAATTACCTCACTCATTCCGATTTCCAGATCATTTTTAAATATGTTAAATAGCACTGGTCCCAGTATAGAACCCTGTGGCACTACACTGTTGGCAGTGGGTTAAGATCCTGGGAAACCAAGTTCAATTTCCTCTGCAGCTCTGTGTGACCCTGGGCAAGTCACTTAGCCCTCCATTGCCCCAGGTACAATATACTTAGATTGTGAGCCCATCAGGGACAGTGCAAGTATCTGAATAGTTATATGTAAACTGCATTGATTCATGCTTTGAAAGAGGTGGTATATCAAATTGATAAACTTAAACTTATTCAACCTCCTCCACTGAGAGAAATGCTTTATGTCCAATAACTAATTCCTGATTCACAACAGAACATTACCTCCTGCCCATGACTCTTTAATTTTCTCAGGAGTCTCTCATGAGGAACTTTGTCAAACGCTTTCTGAAAATCTAGATACACTACATCAACCGGCTGACCTTTATTCACATATTTATTAACGCCTTCAAAGAAGTGAAGCAAATTGGTGAGGAAGACTTCCCTTGGCTGAGCCCATGCTGACTCTGTCCCATTAAACCATGTTTATGTGTTCCGTAATTTTATTCTTTATAATAATTTCCACTATTTTACCCAGCACCAACATCAGGCTTACCAGTCTGTAATTTCCTGGATCACCCCTGGAACCCTTTTTAAAAATTGGCATTACATTGCCAATCCTTCAGTCTTGAGGTACTATAGACAATTTTAATGACAGTTTACATATTACTAATAGCAGATCAGCAATTTCATGCTTGAGTTCTTTGAGTACCCTTGGATGTGTGCTATCTGGTAAGGGGTTATTCACTGCTCTAATTTGTTGATTTGGCTCAGTACGTATTCCAGGTTTACCGAGATTTCTTTCAGTTCTTCTGCATCATCACCTTTGAAAACCATTTCTAGTACAGGTAGATCTCTTACATCTTCTTCTGTAAAGACTGAAGCAAAGAATTCATTCAGTTTCTCCGCTATGGCCTTGTTCTCCCTGAGTGCCCCTTTTGTTCCTTCATGATCTAAGGGTCCCACGGATTCCTTCACAGGCTTTCTGCTTCTCATGTACCTGAAAAAGTTGTTACTGTGAATTTTAACCTCTGTGGCAAGTTTCTCTTCATATTCTCTTTTAGCCTTCTTTATACATGCTTTGCATCTGACTTTCCAGTGCTTATGTTGCTTCTTATTTTCTTCATTTGGGTCCTTTCTCCATTCTTTGAAGGACATTCTTTTGGCTGTAATAGCCTCCTTCACTTCACCTTTTAACCATGCTGGCTGTCGTTTTCTTTCCACCTTTGTAAATATGTGGAATGCATTTGGTCTGGTCTTCCTAGATGACATTTTTGAACAACGTCCATGCCTGATTCAATGTCCTAACCTTTACAGCTGATCCTTTTAGCTTCATTTTAACCATTTCCCTCATTTTATTATAGTCGCCCTTTTGAAAATTAAATGCTGCTACAGTAGATTTCCTTTGTGGCTTCATTCCAGATAGTAGTTCAAACTTGATTATGTTATGATCACTGTTTCCAGGGGACCCAACACCATTACCTCTCATACTATTATGCACTGTATGCCACCAAGGACTAGATCTAAAATGGTTCCCCTCTTGTCAATTCCTGAACCAGTTGCTCTAAGTAGCAGTCGTTTATTACATCTAGAAAGTTTATCTCCCTGGCGCTCTCTGATGTAACATTTATGATCCCATTATGATACTGTTGCCCAATTTGCCAGTTTTCCTAATTTCTGTAAATATTTCTTCATCTGTCTGTCTGTTCGTTCTGTCCTGGCGGACGGTAGTACAGCCCTACAAAAATACTCCTTCCCTTCGCACATGGAATTTCTATCCATAATGATTCCACACTGCTGTCTGTTTCATGTTGAATGTTTATTTGACTCAATTCACTCTTTAACATATAGTGCAACCCCCCTTCAATTTGATTCACTCTATCAGTGTGATACAATCTGTACCTTGTTAACACAGTGTCCCATTGATTTTCCTCCTTCCACCATGTCTCTGAGATGCCTATTATATCTACTCATCATTTAGTGCTATATACTCTAAGTCTCCCATCTTATTTTTTAGGCTTTAGCATTTGTATGCAGGCGCTTCAAATTGTATTTTTTCCTAGCATCTACAAGCTCTTTAGATGTGCTGGATATTCATTGACTCTCTTGGTATGTGTGCCCTGTATGAAAATGTCTCAGTTACCTCTTTAAATACAATTGTCCTACAGTATGTCTCGAGGCCCTTCACATTAATTTACAAACATGTACTCACCCATAAATTGTATTTACCTCCCCAATAGAGACCACCTCTTTCTCTTCCATTTCTCTCCTGTGAGCCTCTCACTCCTTTTCAGGCCAAAGCAATACCCCCCTCCCCATTTTCTAGTGTTGCTCAGGCCATCATAAATCAACTGACATTTCTCTATCTCCAGATGACTAGCACCCACATCCTCACTCACCTGTCCCCACAATCACACCAATACTCTCTCCCCCACACCCGCCATATTTCTCTCTCCCATCCATTCTACTCAAACAGCTTAGTATCCAGTGCACTTGACCTAACAATTACAATTAACAGCAAAAGAACTTGATTTCCATCACAAATGCATCTGGCTGCACTTCACACACCATGCATTTACAACTGGAGTCTCTCTCCCCTTTTGCTCCAACATTCTGCATAATCTCTGTCCTTCTGTTGACTCTCCTTGTGACAATTTCTCCAGCTGGGTTAGTTTTGCACATTCTATGACAGGAGAGACACTCATTCCAATGCCAGGGCATGAGGAGTATGATGGACTTGTGTGTTCAGTCACCATGCTGCATAGGAAGCTCAATGCCCTTAATTACATAAGTACATAAGTATTGCCATACTGGGAAAGACCAAAGGTCCATCGAGCCCAGCATCCTGTTTCCAACAGTGGCCAATCCAGGTCACAGATACCCGGCAAGATCCCCAAAATGTACAAAACATTTTATACTGCTTATCCCAGAAATAGTGGATTTTCCCCAAGTCCATTTAAAAACGGTCTATGGACTTTTCCTTTAGGAAGCCGTCCAAACCTTTTTAAAACTCCGCTAAGCTAACCGCCTTTACCACATTCTCTGGCAACGAATTCCCACCTTCCTCAATGCTTTAACTGCCTTTTCAAGTTTGCATCCCTGAAAGGATTTATTGTTCACTGTGAAAGCAAGCCTAAATGGGGAAACCCATGTGCATTTTAACTTTCTCAGCCCTCAACTTGGTTGTAATGCATTTATGCTAGAGGAGTGTATTATACTACTACCATTCCCCCACCATCCCCCATGGACTTCCTGTTGTCCCTGTCCCTGTGCACACTTCTAATTTGTGCTCCTTGCACCTTTGCAGAGTCATGGTGATAAATCACTAAATATTGCAATCCAGTTCTCCTCTCATTCCAACGCCGGGAGTGATCTCATTTTATTGGCAATTTTTCTCTTTAATCAGAAAATCTTGAATGCATGGGACATTTGTCCTGGGCACGCCTGGTGCCCAATCTCACTTGCTGCACATTCTGCTGTTCTTCACACAAATGGATAATTGCTGTTGGAAATAAATAAAGATATTGTGTTTCCATATAACAGTGTAAATGTATAACTCAGGCTCTAACTAGCTCCTTTGTAACAAAAAGAAGTTTTCTGTAAGAAGCAGGAACAGGAGAAGGGGGAGGAAGGGGACTTGTGAACAACTTTAGTCAGGCCCCAGAGCTGAGATAAACTGTTGCATGAGGCAAGGTCAGAAGGCATGGAAAATGGACATCTGTGAGATAAGTAACTATGAACAAAGACACTACAGAGTGTGAGAAGTCCCAGCTGCTGTTAACAGAACGCTCGTAGACAAGCAGGTGACCATTGGCCAATGAGAAAAACTTAGGGACAGAGACTTAAATGTAACTATAAATTTAAAATCTATGGAATCTTATAGAAATCTGTGTGTGTGTATGCAAGCTCCAAGTTTAGAGCTGCAGGGACACATGTCATTCTTGCAAGGATGATTCTTTTTGATTTTTGAACAATAAATTGCTTAATTAAGCCTTGGTTCATCAATCTGATTTTATGAGTCCTATTTTTGTATAGGTTCTCAGGTTATCTGGGGGCTATTTATAACAATTGCTTTACTAGTATTTTGTGCCATGTGCATACATTCATGGGCGGACGCATTCCAACTAAAGCTAAACATAGAAAAAACATAATGTCTCATCCTAACCTCACAATACAATACAAACAAACCCAATACCATAAACACCCCAGACTACACCCTTCCAGTCTCAGACAGCTTGAAAATTCTGGGAGTCACAATTGACTGAAACCTCACACTCGAAGATCATGTGAAAAACACAGCAAAGAAAATGTTCTACTCAATGTGGAAACTTAAAAGGATCAAACCTTTCTTCCCAAGAGAAGTATTCAGCAGTCTAGTACAATCAATGGTGCTAAGCCATCTAGACTACTGCAATGCTATCTATGCCGGATGCAAAGAACAAATCATTAAGAAGCTTCAAACCACTCAAAACACAGCAGCCAGACTCATATTTGGGAAAGCAAAATACGAAAGCGCCAAACCCCTAAGAGAAAAACTACACTGGCTCCCACTAAAAGAAAGAATTGCATTCAAAGTTTGCACCCTGGTCCACAAAATCATTCACGGGGAAGCCCCGAACTACATGGCAGACCTTATAGACCTGCCTACCAGGAACGCAAAAAGATCAGCACGTACATTCCCCAATCTCCACTGTCCTAACTGCAAAGGACTAAAATATAAATCCACATACGCGACCAGTTTCTCATACATTTGCACCCAGCTATGGAACGCACTACCGAAGGCCATAAAAACAACGCAAGACCTAACTATCTTCCAAAAGCTACTAAAAACAGATCTGTTCAAGAAGACATACCATAAACATCCATCTTAAATACTAAATAATAAGACTATACACGACCTAGACACAACCGAAATCTTATCACTTGACTGATTAACCTCTTTGATATTAGTGAACAAGCATTATCACCTCAAACCTTATGCCGAATATGGTCTCTCCATAGTCGATGACCTAATGTATGTTATTATCCAATTACCACTCAGGAACCTCATGCAATACCATAATGTATTCTTCTTTATCATGTATGTATGCACATGGTATATATATACCATGAACTGTTCTATGTATGTTATGTTCCATCTCTGTTACCATGTATGTATGCACCTTAACGCAACACCATGTATAAATCTGTTCTCCGAGGGCAAGCAGGCTGCTTGTTCTCACGACTGGGTTGACATCCACGGCAGCCCCCACCAACCGGAAGAAAACTTGGCGGGCGGTCCCGTACGCAGGGCACGCCCACTGCGCATGCACGGCCGTCTTCCCGCCTGTGTGACCGTTCCCGCTCAGTTTTTTTCCGTTCCGCGCTGGAGAGAGACGTGTTTCCATCTCTCTCTTAGTCAGCCCCGGAAAACCGGATTGCGGCCTAGCCCGTGGTTTTTTTCTTTGTTCTGTGCATTTATTTTTCTTTAAAAAATGGAAAAGAGTTTTCCTTGTCGTTAGTCGCGAGGGCGCGTCGTCGCGGCCTTGTGGCCGCGCGGTCGTTTCTTTCTTTTTCGGGTGTGCTTTTCACCGCCACCATCGACGATTTTGACTTCACCGACGCGATTTTTCCGTCGATGTCCTCGAAGGTCCCGAGCGGATTCAAGAAGTGTGGTCGGTGCAGCCGGCAGATCTCGCAGACCGATACTCACGCTTGGTGCCTCCAGTGCCTCGGCCCGGAGCATAATTCCAAGACGTGTACCTTGTGTCTCGGCTTAAGGAAGCGGACGCAGGTGGCGAGGCAAGTTCTGCAGGACCGTCTTTTTGGAACTTGCGCCGGCCCTTCGACGTCGACCTCAACGGCATCGGTGTCGGTACTGATGTCGTCGGCGCCGACTATGGCATCGACCCCAGGATCACAGGTACCTTTGGCCCGCCGGCCTGCTGGTGACGGTGGTGGTGAGCGGCCACGCGGGCAGTGTGCCCCGGCCACTCCCGCTGCTCAAGGCCATCGGGACCGAACCCTGTCGGATCCGATACCTCGAGGCCGGGGGGGCTCCACCTCTTCCTCGTCTCTTCCACGGAGCGCTGATGACGGACATCGCAAGAAAGCCAAGAAGCACCGTCATCGGTCGCACACGGCGCACGGGACTGGCAGCTCCGGGACATCAAGGGACGACTCGACACCAAGTAAGCGGCAGTGCCGGGAGGAGGCGTTCCCCCTCGGTCTAAGAGGTGTCACTGCGTGGGTCCGCGGGTACATAAGTACATAAGTAATGCCATACTGGGAAAAGACCAAGGGTACATCGAGCCCAGCATCCTGTCCATGACAGCGGCCAATCCAGGCCAAGGGCACCTGGCAAGCTTCCCAAACGTACAAACATTCTATACATGTTATTCCTGGAATTGTGGATTTTTCCCAAGTCCATTTAGTAGCGGTTTATGGACTTGTCCTTTAGGAAACCGTCCAACCCCTTTTTAAACTCTGCTAAGCTAGCCGCCTTCACCACTTTCTCCGGCAACGAATTCCAGAGTTTAATTATACGTTGGGTGAAGAAAACTTTTCTCCGATTTGTTTTAAATTTACTACACTGTAGTTTCATCGCATGCCCCCTAGTCCTAGTATTTTTGGAAAGCGTGAACAGACGCTTCACATCCACCTGTTCCACTCCACTCATTATTTTATATACCGTTATCATGTCTCCCCTCAGCCGTCTCTTCTCCAAGCTGAATAGCCCTAGCCTCCTTAATCTTTCTTCATAGGGAAGTCATCCCATCTCCGCTATCATTTTAGTCGCCCTTCTCTGCACCTTTTCCAATTCTACTATATCTTTCTTGAGATGCGGCGACCAGAATTGAACACAATACTCAAGGTGCAGTCGCACCATGGAGTGATACAACGGCATTATAACATCCTCACACCTGTTTTCCATACCTTTCCTAATAATACCCAACATTCTATTCGCTTTCCTAGCTGCAGCAGCACACTGAGCAGAAGGTTTCAGTGTATTATCAACGACGACACCCAGATCCCTTTCTTGGTCCGTAACTCCTAACGTGGAACCTTGCATGACGTAGCTATAATTCAGGTTCTTTTTTCCCACATGCATCACCTTGCACTTGCTCACATTAAACGTCATCTGCCATTTAGCCGCCCAGTCTCGTAAGGTCCTCTTGTAATTTTTCACAATCCTGTTGCGATTTAACAACTTTGAATAACTTTGTGTCATCAGCAAATTTAATTACCTCGCTAGTTACTCCCATCTCTAAATCATTTATAAATATATTAAAAAGCAGCGGTCCTAGCACAGACCCCTGAGGAACCCCACTAACTACCCTTCTCCATTGTGAATACTGCCCATTTAACCCCACTCTCTGTTTCCTATCCTTCAACCAGTTTTTAATCCACAATAGGACATTTCCTCCTATTCCATGACCCTCCAATTTCCTCTGTAGCCTTTCATGAGGTACCTTGTCAAACGCCTTTTGGAAATCCAGATACACAATATCAACCCGGTTCCTATCTCGGTACCGTCTCCTGGACCCGAGCAGCTTCCGGCACCCACACCGGCCCCCCTGCCTTTCCTGACAGCGGGCCTTGACGAGTGCCTCCGAGCCATCCTTCCCAGGATCCTGGAAGGGCTGATGCGCCAGGCTCTGCCGGCACCAGGGGTGCTTGCGCCCCCGGCGCCGTTGATGGAGGCGCCGGTGGGCTCTGACCCGATGCTGAGGCCTCCGACGCCGATGCCACTTGCGGCACCGGTGTCGACCGCCATGCAGGTGGAGTCCCCGTCGACGTCGATGGAGGGAGCTTCGTCCCCACCGGCGCGGGAGTCCACCGCTCGACGCCATCATCGAGGACGTGGTTCGTCGCAGTGAGACGGGCCCGGTTGAGGTCTGAGTGGAGAGAGCTCATGTCCGACACTGAGGAGGAGGCCTTGTGGGGGGAGGAGGAGGACCCCAGATATTTCTCCTCAGAGGAGTCTGTGGGCCTTCCCTCCGACCCCACTCCTTCACCGGAGAGGAAGCTCTCGCCTCCTGAGAGCCTCTCCTTTGCCTCTTTTGTCAGGGATATGTCCATCAGCATTCCCTTCCCCGTGGTTACTGTGGATGAGCCAAGGGCGGAGATGCTTGAAGTCCTCGACTATCCATCACCACCTAGAGAGTCTTCCAAGGTGCCGTTGCACAATGTCCTTAAGGAGACACTGCTTCGGAACTGGTTGAAGCCACTATCTAATCCCACCATCCCCAAGAAAGCGGAGTCCCAATACAGGATCCACTCAGACCCAGAGTTGATGCGGCCTCAATTGCCTCATGACTCTGCGGTCGTGGACTCTGCTCTCAAGAGGGCACAGAGTTCGAGGGATATCGCCTTGGTGCCCCCTGGGCGGGAGTCTCGCACTCTGGACTCGTTTGGGAGGAAGGCCTACCAATCTTCCATGCTCATGACCCGCATCCAATCATACCAGCTCTACACGAGCATCCACATGCGGAATAATGTGCGGCAACTGGCGGACCTGGTCGACAAGCTCCCTCCAGAGCAGGCCTTTTCAGGAGGTGGTCAGGCAGCTAAGGCGTGCAGAAAGTTCCTGTCCAGGGGTATCTATGACACCTGTGATGTGGCATCTCAAGCTGCGGCCCAAGGTATAGTGATGCGCAGACTCTCCTGGCTGCGTGCCTCTGACCTGAACAACCGCACCCAGCAGCGGCTGGCGGATGTCCCTTGCCGGGGGGATAACATTTTCGGCGAGAACGTCGAGCAGTTGGTGGACCAACTACACCAGCGGGAAACCGCTCTAGACAAGCTCTCCCACCGGGCGCCTTCAGCATCCACCTCTGCAGGTGGACGTTTTTCCCGGGCCCGGCAGGCTGCACCCTACGCCTACAGCAAGCGTAGGTACACCCAGCCGGCCCGAAGGCCTCCTCAGGCACAGGGACAGTCCCAGCGCGCTCGTTCCCATCAACAGCGTGCGCCTAAGCAGCCCCCTGCGCCTCCACAGCAAAAGCAGGGGACGGGCTTTTGACTGGATCCATGGGAACACAGCCGCTATCAAAGTATCCGTGCCGGACGAACTGCCAGTCGGGGGGAGGTTGAAAGTTTTTCACCAAAGGTGGCTTCTTATAACCTCCGACCAGTGGGTTCTCCAAATAGTGCGGTGCGGATACACCCTGAATTTGGTCTCCACTCCACCAAATTGCCCACCGGGAGCCCAATCCTTCAGCTCCCATCACAAGCAGGTACTTGCAGAGGAACTCTCCGCCCTTCTCAGTGCCAATGCGGTCGAGCCCATGCTACCCGGGCAGGAAGGGCAGGAATTCTATTCCAGGTACTTCCTTGTGGAAAAGAAAACAGGGGGGATGCGCCCCATCCTAGACCTGAGAGGCCTGAACAGGTATCTGCTGCGAGAAAAGTTCAGGATGCTTTCCTTGGGCACCCTTCTCCCCATGATTCAGAAAGATGATTGGCTTTGTTCCTTGGATTTAAAGGATGCTTATACTCACATCCCGATACTGCCAGCCCACAGACAGTATCTCCGATTCCGTCTGGGGACACGTCACTTTCAGTATTGTGTGCTGCCCTTTGGACTTGCCTCTGCACCACGGGTGTTCACGAAGTGTCTCGTGGTGGTTGCGGTGTACCTACGCAAGCTGGGGATGCACGTGTTCCCGTATCTCGATGATTGGCTGGTGAAGAGCACCTCAGAGGCAGGAGCTCTTCAGTCCATGCAGTGCACTATTCAACTTCTGGAGCTGCTAGGGTTTGTGATAAATTACCCGAAGTCCCATCTCCAGCCAGTCCAATCTCTGGAATTCATAGGAGCTCTGCTGAATTCTCAGACAGCTCAGGCCTTTCTTCCTGAGGCGAGGGCTCAGAATTTCCTGTCCCTTGCTTCCCAGACCAGAGCGTCTCAGCAGATCACAGCTCGGCAGATGTTGAGACTCCTGGGCCATATGGCCTCTACGGTCCATGTGACTCCCATGGCTCGTCTTCACATGAGATCTGCTCAATGGACCCTAGCTTCCCAGTGGTGCCAAGCCACCGGGAATCTAGAAGATGTCATCCGCCTGTCCGTCAGTTGCCACAATTCGCTACACTGGTGGACAATTCGGACCAATTTGACCCTGGGACGTCCATTCCAAATTCCGCAGCCCACGAAGGTGCAGACGACGGATGCATCTCGCCTGGGGTGGGGAGCTCATGTCGATGGGCTCCACACCCAGTGGGTGTGGTCCCCCCAGGAACAAGATCTTCGGATCAACCTCCTGGAGCTCCGAGCGGTCTGGAACGCACTGAAGGCCTTCAGGGATCGGCTGTCCTACCAAATCATCCAAATTCGGACAGACAATCAGGTTGCAATGTATTACATCAACAAGCAGGGGGGCACCGGATCTCGCCCCCTGTGTCAGGAAGCCATCAGGATGTGGCGTTAGGCTTGCCAGTTTGGCATGCTTCTCCAAGCCACATACCTGGCAGGCGTAAACAACAGTCTGGCCGACAGGCTGAGCAGAGTCATGCAACCGCATGAGTGGTCGCTCCATTCTAGAGTGGTACGCAAGATCTTCCGAGAGTGGGGCACCCCCTCGGTGGAACTTTTCGCCTCTCAGACCAATCACAAGCTGCCTCTGTTCTGTTCCAGACTACAGGCATATGGCAGACTGGCGTCGGATGCCTTTCTCCTCCATTGGGGGAACGGCCTCCTGTATGCTTATCCTCCCATACCTTTGGTGGGGAAGACCTTGCTGAAGCTCAAGCAAGACCATGGCACCATGATTTTGATAGCGCCTTTTTGGCCCCGTCAGATCTGGTTCCCTCTACTTCTGGAGTTGTCCTCCGAAGAACCGTAGAGATTGGAGTGTTTTCCGACTCTCATATCGCAGAACGACGGAGCGCTTCTGCACCCCAACCTTCAGTCTCTGGCTCTCACGGCCTGGATGTTGAGGGCGTAGATTTTGCTTCGTTGGGTCTGTCTGAGGGTGTCTCCCGTGTCTTGCTTGCCTCTAGAAAGGATCCCACTAAGAAGAGTTACTTTTTCAAGTGGAGGAGGTTTGTCGTTTGGTGTGAGAGCAAGGCCCTAGAACCTCGTTCTTGTCCTGCACAGAACCTGCTTGAATACCTTCTGCACTTATCAGAGTCTGGTCTCAAGACCAACTCAGTAAGGAATCACCTTAGTGCGATTAGTGCTTACCATTATCGTGTAGAGGGTAAAGCCATCTCTGGAGAGCCTTTAGTCGTTCGATTCATGAGAGGCTTGCTTTTGTCAAGGCCCCCTGTCAAGCCTCCTACAGTGTCATGGGATCTCAACGTCGTCCTCACCCAGCTGATGAAGCTTCCTTTTGAGCCACTGAATTCTTGCCATCTGAAGTACTTGACCTGGAAGGTCATTTTCTTGGTGGCTGTTACTTCAGCTCGTAGAGTCAGTGAGCTTCAAGCCCTGGTAGCTCATGCTCCTTATACTAAATTTCATCATAACAGAGTAGTACTCCGCACTCACCCTAAGTTCCTGCCAAAGGTGGTGTCGGAGTTCCATCTTAACCAGTCAATTGTCTTGCCAACATTCTTTCCCAGACCGCATACCCGCCCTGCTGAACGTCAGTTGCACACATTGGACTGCAAGCGAGCGTTGGCCTTCTATCTGGAGCAAACACAGCCCCACAGACAGTCCACCCAATTGTTTATTTCTTTCGACCCCAATAGGAAGGGGGTCACTGTCGGGAAACGCACCATCTCCAATTGGCTAGCAGATTGCATTTCCTTCACTTACGCCCAGGCTGGGCTGGCTCTTGAGGGTCATGTCACGGCTCATAGTGTTAGAGCCATGGCAGCGTCAGTGGCCCACTTGAAGTCAGCCACTATTGAAGAGATTTGCAAGGCTGCGACGTGGTCTTCGGTCCACACATTCACATCACATTACTGCCTCCAGCAGGATACCCGACGCGACAGTCGGTTCAGGCAGTCGGTGCTGCAGAATCTGTTTGGGGTTTGAATCCAACTCCACCCTCCTGGACCCGATTTTATTCTGTTCAGGCTGCACTCTCAGTTAGTTGTTCTTCGTAGGTCAATTTCTGTTATGCCCTCGCCGTTGCGAGGTTCAATTGACCTGGGTTCTTGTTTTGAGTGAGCCTGAGAGCTAGGGATACCCCAGTCGTGAGAACAAGTAGCCTGCTTGTCCTTGGAGAAAGCGAATGATACATACCTGTAGCAGGTGTTCTCCAAGGACAGCAGGCTGATTGTTCTCACCTACCCTCCCTCCTCCCCTTTGGAGTTGTGTTTTACTCATTCTTTTGCTTGTCATTTAACTGAGCGGGAACGGTCACGCACGGGCGGGAAGACAGCCGCACATGCGCGGTGGGCGTGCCCTGCGTACGGGACCGCCTGCGAAGTTTTCTTCCGGTTGGTGGGGGCTGCTGTGGACGTCAACCCAGTCGTGAGAACAGCCTGCTGTCCTCGGAGAACACCTGCTACAGGTATGTATCATTCGCTTTACCCGAAAATGGCAACCGCCATCACGACAAATGTAAGCCACATTGAGCCTGCAAATTGGTGGGAAAATGTGGGATACAAATGCTACAAATAAATAAAATACAGTCAAACTCGTCCGATTTCAGGTGCTTCCTTTATGTGTAGATTATGCCTTCTGGACCTGTTCTCGAGGTCTTAAGGCTTAACTAAGACCATTTTGATTTAGTTTCAATTGTCTTAATACTCTTGTCTGTTCTAGTTAGCACCTCCCCTTGTTCATCCAGCCATTTTTTTGCATCTTCAGCTCTGTGTCTCAGCTCTAGTAGATATGCCCACAGATTTTTTTTATATTGTCTTACAGCTCTCTTTTCATATGCCTCCAAATTTTCTATGAGCTCTTGAAAATAGTGCTGCATATTTTCCCTCGACATTGCCACACTTGCCCACTGTGATTCCTGCTCACTATCTTCACTCCTGCTCACTATCTTCACTCTTCTCCACCTTTGTGTGGGCACCTGCTACCATCTTGCTGAGCTTGTGCGGGCCCTGCTTTTTTCCTATGTATTAGGCAAATCAAGCTTGGTTACCATTAAACACTTGCCCTCATTGCTGTTTAGTTTTAATTCCCAGACTGAGTCAGCTTCCTTTGCACATGGTAACTGCTCAATTTACCACATTTGAGCTTAGGTAAATAGAGCTCTTTACTCAGGCGTCCATCCAGTCATAGCATCATTTCTTCTCACACAACACAAATTATCCCCTCCCTGGATACAGTGAAGGAGTTTGCTCAATATTGGGGATGCTCAATCTCCTTGCTTCATTCTGGTTTTTTTTTTTTTTAATGTATGGTTTAATGTCAATCCTCTGGGCTTTTTGTAAGGATGGGATGAATTAATTCGACAATCTCGCCTTGGACCCTGCTTCAGAGCTATAGTCCTGCTTTCTATCACCAGTCTGAGAACTGATCAGATATACAAACTCTCCCGTCCCCCCAATTATGACCTTGGAAAATGAGATCCTGGGGATCTGGGTTCAATTCCCTCTGCATCTCTGTGTGACCCTGGGCAAGTCACTTAGCCCTCCACTGCTCCAGGTACAATATAACATAGTAACATATACAAAGTAGATGATGGCAGATAAAGACTTGTATGGTCCATCCAGTCTGCCCAACAAGATATACTCATTACATATGATATGTGATACTTCATATATATACCTGATCTTGATTTGTTCTCAAAAACAGAATAAATCAACACTGGGCCTTCAGGATAGAGATAATTGTCGTCCTTTAATTTGAAAATGACCTGACACGGGCCGTGTTTCGGCGTACAAACAAATTAGATGGGTAATTAATGTTGTGCAAAAAGGAACCACTACCATATCAGAGAAATTGTAGTAAAACAATCTTACCAGAAGGTTCTTATAGGTATAATCATGGAAAATTGGAAATAACCAAACAATCAGGGCATATTGCCTAATGTGGAACAGAGAAAAAAGGGGTAAGATTGTTTTGCACAACATTACTTACCCATCTAATTTGTTTTGGTCCTCTATTGTCCAACACTGTTTCATCTTATGAAATTGGCAATTTATTTGCTTTTATCAAGTATTTATTTATGTAAATGTTTTTTGTATGTATTCATTTATTCTGTGAAATTGGCAATTTATCTGTTTTTATCAAGTATTTAATTTATGTGAATGCTTTTTCTGTACGTATTCATTTTTTATATATGTAATGCCTGTTTTGATCGACAGTTACTCATGATTATTTTTATATGTTTTAATGTTAGACCCCTGAGGCAGGTGTTTGTATGCCGAAACACGGCCCGTGTTGGGTCATTTTCAAATTAAAGGACAACAATTATCTCTATCCTGAAGGCCCAGTGTTGCTTTTTTCTGTATCTGTTCATGCTTGTATGTTGTGTTACCCTCTCTTCTGTGACCTTAATTTATCTTCCATATATTTACTACTGTGGTAATTAATAGAGGAAAAGCCTCAAATACGGATGGATACTCCTTTGTTGATACACAACTTAAGGGAGCTCCATCTAATCATCACAGGCTGAAAAACCTCCCAGTAACGTGACTCCTAAACACTCAAACTAGTAAATGTGTAAGGATCACTTATCTTCCAGCTGTTCAATATGTCTATCATCCACGGCCCTCTGGCCAAGTTTCGACTCCTGCTTCAGGGTACCGTGGTCTCTTATAATCGATATCTAAAAAAACAGCATACATTTTACCATGTAATTCTGTTACATTGACCTTGTACTCAGTGATAGTTCTTTCCTCACATAAAGTGCTGGATCTGTCTGCCTGCAGCGAATGGTAATATGGCGGTGGCTTTAAATCTTCTGACGTCAGATGCTAACTAGTGAGACCTCTCCTTCTTAAAGGGACACTCATCTTATACTAAAAAAATCAGCCTATAGGCTGGAGTCACCCTATTGCCGGGTGAAGATCTATGTCTCAATTAGAAGAATTGGTTCCATTCAATCCTGGTGTTTAATCCCCCAGGATGCAATGATCTTATACGACAAATCCATCGCTGTTCCTGTTGTAGTAGCATTAACTTCCTGTCTCCCCCTTGGATCCTCCATTTCAGTTGTTGTAACACAACACATAATGATGTAAAAGGATGGTTGGTCTCAATACCATGTGCAGCCAAAGGTGCTGTTGTCTTGTTCGTATGAATGTTACTTTTGTGTTCAGTCAATCTTGTAGCTAGTTTTCTAGATGTTTGTCCGACGTATACTTTATTACACGGACAAATCACTCCGTATACTACCCACTCTGACATACATGTGGTGTTGTGGTTCAGGATATACTCCTTACCAGATTGAGGATCCATACATTTCTTGGTGTGCAGCATAATGGCGCTGTGGATGATAGACATATCGATTGAACAGCTGAAAGATAAGTGATCCTTACACATTTACCAGTGAGTGTTTAGGAGTCACGTTATTGGGAAGTTTTTCAGCCTGTGATGATTAGATGGAGCTCCCTTAAGTTGTGTATCAACAAAGGAGTATCCATCCATATTTGAGGCTTTTCCTCCATTAATTACCACAGTAGTAAATATATAGAGTACAATTGTTTAGATTTGGTCTCTGAATATTTAGATACTCTATTTGCTCTAATTGTTATGTGCTTGATTTATCCTCGCCATTTTCAGGGCATAGACCGTAGAAGTCTGCCCAGGACTGTCCTTGTTTCTAAAATTTCTTAAGTTGTCGTCAAAGGCCCTGAAAAGCTCCACTCCAGCCCATCCAAGTCTATTCAGCCATGATCAGGGCACAGACCATAGAAGTCTGCCCGGCACTGGTGTTGCTATCTAATCTCCACTAAGCTTCTTTGGATCCATTCCTTCTAAACAGGATTTATTTATGTTTATCCCATGCATTTTTTAATTCCGTTATGGTTTGCATCTCCACTACCTCCCACGGCAGGGCATTCCAAGTATTTACTACCCTCTCGGTGAAAAAATACTTCGACATTATTCCTGAGTCAGCCCCCTTTCAACCTCAATTCATGTCCTCTAGTTCTACTGCCTTTCCATCTCTGGAAAATGTTTGTTTGCGGATTAATACTTTTCAAATATTTGAACATCTGTATCATATTATCTCTGTTTCTCCGTTCCTCCAGGGTATAGATGTTCAGGTTAGCTATACAAACCCTATACCATTTTCATCACTTTTCTTTGAACTGCTTCAATACATCCTTAGAAAGATACAGCCTCATCCTTAGAAAGATACAGCCTCTAAAATTGAACACAATAATCCAAGCGGGGCCTTACCAATGACTTCTACAGAGACATCAACACCTCCTTTCTTCTGCTGGTTATACCCCCTCTATGTAGCCTAGCATCCTTCTGGCCATGACCACAGCCTTGTTGCATTGTTTCGTCACCTTGAGATCCTCGGACACCATCACCCCAAGGTCCCTCTCCTGAGCCGACCTTACCAATCTCTCCCCTCCTATCTGGTACATCTCTTTTGGATTTCTGCATCACATGTGCATCAGTCTGCACTTATTGGCATTAAATTTTAACTCAATAAATACAGTCAACATAGCTCAATACAACAATAATGTGTGAATGAAAAATGTGCTCCGTTCAATCCTTATACACCATTACAACCCCTGCAGGTCATTGGTTGGTCAGAAGGTACCATCATTGCACATTTTACTGTTCCTATAACCATATGCATGCACATGCATTCAACACTTGCCTAAGCATATAATTCAATTTCAAAAGCGCTTATCCATGGACAACCATAGGCACATCATGTGTATCATACATAAGCAGTATAAATGTGCAACAACCCACCCCAGCAAAATGACATTCAATACTTATCTCTTAGCTCTTATATTAAAGTATCCTTTCTTAGCTTGGGTGCTCCATTACTCCAGTCCCCTGCAGATCTGCATACCACCCATGTAACAAAACTTTAAAATGTAACTCTCAACATTTCCTTGGCGTTTTCTTGACTCGAGTTTCGCCAGAGCTTCTTCAGAAGGAAACCCTACAGAAATTAACTGCCAGGGCAATCTGGAGGCAGAGTTGAGGCAGATCTGAAAGTTACCTGGTCCCTGCAGATGTTAATTCTGGTGTCTGAATCATTAACCAGGCAAGTAGGACTGTATAAACTTCTGTCCTAACTATGCCCAATTAGTTATCTGGGTACAGCACTGAATATTGGTGGTACCTGAATAACTTTGGGTGCTGCCAAAGGCCTGGATAATCAGTGTCGGTACCCAGATTAGACCTGATGCTGAGAATCTAGGCCTAATTCAGCCTGTGGTGGTCACAGCTTACAATTAGGCTGGCCATTGTGGGCTGAATTCGTTTGCACTAGAGAAAGGTGATGTGACTTGCTTAATGTTACAAGGGCTATCCATGAGCACAGCAGGATTTGTTCCCTGGCTTTACTGGGTCTGAGCCTTCTGGTCTATCTGGGCATCCTTGTTCTGACCTCTTGTGTGCTTCAGAGAGAAGACAACGTAATTAATGCATGATTTTAAACTGTTAATACTTTCCATTCACTCTGCTGCAGATTGGTATGCAATCTGTAAACTTAACCCATACAGGCTCATTTCAGATTCCTTTTATGAAACACATTTCTCTTGGTCATGTGTTTGTCACACTTGCCTTGTTCAGTTTTTCTTCATGTTTTGGAAAGTCCTTCCAGGCATGTGTGGTTTCCCATGTGCCCACAGTCTCTAGTTTTATTTGTCCCCCCTATCAGTGCCAGATTTTTCACAATGACACACAGTGTCTGAAGGAAATTTTCCATGTTTTTTTTCTTTGCTTTTCAGCTGTTGTTTTAATTTTTCTCTTCTTTCTAGTTCTTGCTACGTGTGTAATAATTTAACAGTTTAAAAAAAATGAACTTTTACAATGTCCTGTGGTACCATTCTCTGACCACTTTAAAATTTTATCTTTATTGAAATTTTAATTTACAACCTAAGCATATCATCATTTGTACAGAAAAGATAATATACCAAGTGTAACCTGTAGGTTAGATAATAAAATGTGGTTTTTTTTAACCTGGGTCCAGGTCTTTGGGTCATTCTGGTGGCCCATCTGCTTAATTGGTGGTCAGCAGGAAGGTCTGTTTGAGCTACAGAGGCTGTCTGCGACCTTACCTGATGCTGCTTGGCCGCGGAGTGTTGTTTCCTGGCTGGGCGTGAGTAAGAGAATGGCTGGTTTTGGGCTGTGAAGGGGAGCTCCAAGCATGAGCGATTTTTTTGCACATGCGTGGTAGCTCTCCTCAGCTGGCACTAGGCCCAAATTGAAGCTGGGGTCTAAATCTGAAAGGTGCCCCGGCAAGGAGACGCACCAGCCTACATGTCAGACCTGACAGACCTACCACCCAGGAATGCTAAAAAATCATCCTGCACATTCCTTAATCTTCACTTCCCAAACTGTAAAGGTCTCAAATACAAACTAACGCATGCGTCAACCTTTTCCTACCTGAGCACACAATTCTGGAATGTGCTGCCGCGCAATTTAAAAACGACCTATGAACTAACTAACTTCCGAAATCTACTGAAGACTCATCTCTTTAACAAGGCATACAACAATGATCAACAAATATGAAATCCTGTACACATAACCAGAACTGCCTCCACAATATCTACTTGCCAAAATATTAACATGTTTCTTCATTATCATGCTACCCACGATCCTTTAGCTACTACTAAATGTATATTTTCTTATATAATTCTTATATATTTCTTATTATGTTTGCTTGTTAAAACACTATCATGTTCTATCATCATGTTACCCAAAATCCTTCTGTTATTACTAAATGTATACTTTCTCATGTATTTCCACTATTCATGCTGTATTGTAAGCCACATTGAGCCTGCAAAGAGGTGGGAAAATGTGGGATACAAATGCAACAAATAAAAAATAAATAAAATAAATAAATTGCGGTGTTTTGCCGCTACCATGGAGGACCCAGATTGAGGATGGAGGTCATGTCCTGACCCTTCAAGGGATCAGTAAAGGGGTCTAGTAGCCCAAGAAATTGTTTTGTTTATTTAAAAAAATGTGTTTTTTGGTCCTGTTGAGCCAGGGCTTAAAGGATTAATTTTTGATGAAATCTAATGGAAGTTATGGGTTCCTGAGAACCTCTTTAGATGGATTAGTGCTTTGAAATTTTTTGTAAAAATCATTTTTATAGTAAAACGTGAAGGTGTTAGTTTGTGCCAGTTCCTGGTTTTAAATTTGTTTTTTTTGAATGGGTGTCACTTGGGGGTATGGGGCGATTCTGCATATTTCTAGAGTGGATATCCCTGGTTCTTTAGGTTTTGGGGGGAAAGTTTTTGGTAAAAATGTGTAGATGTTTGTAAATGTGGAGCAAATCATTGGAGAAAAATATGGTATGTATAGTTTGATGGGACGAAGGATTACAGGACATTTTGAATAAATGTTATAGAAATTTTTGTGATAATTTTGTCAAAAATGTACTTTTCCCATTATGTTCTATGGGCTCAAAATGGAGACTGTGGACTTTTCTGTTAGGTTCCATGCTTTCAAAATTTTGTGTACTGTGGTTTGATTGACTACTGGCGGTCAGCTGGTGACTCAGTCACCGTTATCCTTAGCAACAGCTGCTCTGGCTGTGGTCAGAAGAGCTCAAGATTTCAGAGAGGATAGGAGGATAAGCCTGTAGATCTGGGGCAGCAAGCTCAATGCTGCAGAGCTACAAGGAAATGCAGGAAAAGTAAGTGCTTCTATATCCTAGCTACTGCTCCCACCTCCCCCTGCAGCCTGTTGGCTGGTATCAAGGAGGTTTAATGACAGGAGATGGCAGGAGCATGTTTCACCCATTATCTGTGCTGAAGCCAGTAGGCGGAGCTTTTTGCCATATTGATGTCTAAAACCACCTACATTAACCATAACCCATTCTTCCCCCCATATTCTCTTTCCTCTCATCCTTCTCTATACAACTGTGTTATTTATGGGATACTTTGTACCCAAACATTGTGTTATCTCTGTGATATACTGTACCCATACACTGTAAGCTGCACTGAACCTGCTATCGAGCGGGAAAGAGCGGGATATAAATGCTATAAATAAATAAATAAAAACATTCACAGACGCTATTGAAAGCAATAGCAAACTTGTGAGTTTTATATTGTTTTATTAAACCTCCTTGGTTTTGCATTCTTTTTATTAGGAAGAGATGGGGGAGGGGGCTTTTTCAAGGGGTCTGTGAAGGGAGGGGGGGGGGGTTATATTCAAAATGTTTTTGTCAGTTCTTCAGAGCTTGCTTATTTGCAATGCTGTGTTGTGGATTTCAGTTCTGCTCTATATGCCTTTATTTTTGCTTATGATGACTACCCTAATCACTCCCTTCCCTCTTCTCTCTTCCCTTATTTAATCTCCACACAATACTAACTGTATCTGATATCCTGGAATGACAATGTTAACAAGACTATGTAAGCCACATTGAGCCTGCAAATAGGTGGGAAAATGTGGGATACAAATGCAATAAATAATAAATAAATAATATTCCTACATAAAAACAATAGCAAACACTTATGACTGCATCTATAGCAGTGCATTAAAAGGTGGAGGATAAAGGATTTTAAAAAATTTGACAGCTTTATTTGAAAGTTTCCCATACGTATATATATATATACACCATGAAATAAAATTGAAAATCACTAAAACAGCAAAAAAAATAGTGTAGCTGGAGAGGCAGTATCTCATTCAAACATGCTCATACACAAGTCTGTTTATTTATAGGGTTACCAAATGGCTCCAGAAAAAGGAGCTTTCCCAGAACCTCAGTGATGTTAATCACTACCAATTTCAATTTGTAGCGATATCTACAACATCAAACTCTTCACTGGTTCTTTTATACATAGCTACCTCTTATAAAATTATTTTAGACTTTAGACTTATCTTATTTTATCTTGCTTTATTGTCGGACCCAGGGGGATAGCTGCCCGACATGCACGTTTCGCCCCAGCATGGGCTGTTTCAAGGACCTCCCCTGCAATACATAAACTCATATTTTAGATTCCCCAGACTTCGGTATTAAACCTACATCCAGACAATACCCAACTTTAAAGCTTTAAATTCATATTACCCCATATTCTTATTAGCGTCAGCTCAGCAAAAGTTACTCATCCGCTAATATGGCGCTAGCGTTTTTGCGACCGAATTAAATATCAGCTGATCCATGACGTAAATAACCCTGCCCCAAGGCATTCCATCGACAGCAAAAAAAAAAAAATCTATACTGCTGCCGGTGGTAGGAAGGATTCTATTAAATAAGAGTAGCCCACTCAATCTCTGCATTTAAACCCCTTGGCTCAACAGTTTGTAGCAAAAAGATATTAAACTGCTCTCTGAAATTTAAAAGTTTCTTTACAGTCCCACCCTCCTCCCGAACACTCAGACATTCAACAATTCTCAATTTGATATCTTCCCATTTATGTTGTTTCTGTATCCAATGATTTACTATCGGGGCTTGGAGGTTTTGAGTCTGAATCCTAGATTTATGCTCATTCAGACGTATCTAGATAGGACACATGCTCCTACCAATATAGATTAGATTGCAAGGGCATACAATCACATATACTACATTATTGCTCTCACAGCTGGTTTCAGATGTACTCTTCAAGACTTTCCCCCTCCCTGGCTGGTACAGTCCAAGTTTCTCCCACAATAGCTCTTGGACACCACTGCCAGTGTCCACAGATTGTTTGGCAACCTTGAGTAGTATTTACAATATCTCCTTCTGTAAATTTTTTCTTGCTCAAACGTTCTCCCAAAGTTTTACCCTTGGTAAAAGATATAAGAGGTAATTCTGAAAAGCATGGATGTAATTGGAGAACATGCCAATGATTCTTAAGGACTTGCACTATTTTCTGACTTACATCCGTGTATGGTAATAAACATGTCAGGCACTCTCCTTCCACTTTCTCAGATTCCTGTATCAGAAGCGATCTTTGAGCAAACCTTGCTCTGATATAGGCTTTCCTTATAGCAGATCTAGGGTATCCTCTTGCTAAAAATCTTGTTTTAAGATCAGCTGCTTGCTTTTTGAAATCAACTAGCGTAGAGCACACCCTCCTAGCCCTCAGAAATTGACTAATGGGAAGATTATACTTCAAATGGAAAGGGTGAAAGCTACCAAACTGTAGCAGTGTATTCCTACTCACTGATTTTCTATAGAGAGGTGTATATAGTCTATCCCCTTCTTTATAAATCAAAAGATCCAAAAACTCCACAGCAGTAGTTTGAGCTGTCATTGTAAAAGAAATATTGACATCTATGTTGTTTAACCAATAAACAAACTCATCTAAAGCTGATTTAGAGTCTGTCCATATAAAGAAGACTGACGCTGTTGTTGTGTGAGTTTTGCTAATTTATTCGGATACCCCTGACGCAGGTGCAGCAGCACCGAAACACGGCCCGTGTCGGGTCTCTCTTCAATCAAAGTTCACCATTAAAGGATTATTTTAATGAAAAAACTGTGTTCCTTCCCGTTTTTAAAGGCCCTTTGTGCTCTTTTTTTTGTTTGGTCTTTTTGTACTTGGTTCCCTCTCTTTGTTACACCATATAAAGAAGACATCATCAAGAAAACGCCTCCAGAGTTTAACATGTTGAAAATATGGGGAGGAGTAGATCGATCCTGATTCCACCTGGGCAACATAGAGCATAGCTACAGAGGTGACTAGGGTCGCCCCCATCGCCACCCCCTGTGTCTGTAAGTAGAATTGCTTGTTAAACCAAAAGTAGTTTTTACAAATAACTAACTCTGCCAAAGTCAAAATTAAATCAGTTGGTATCCTCTGGGGAATCAAAAATATGAGTTTATGTATTGCAGGGGAGGTCCTTGAAACAACCCATGCTGGGGTGAAACGTGCATGTCGGGCAGCTATCCCCCTGGGTCCGACAATAAAGCAAGATAAAATAAGATAAGTCTAAAGTCTAAAATAATTTTATAAGAGGTAGCTATGTATAAAAGAACCAGTGAAGAGTTTGACGTTGTAGATATTGCTACAAATTTGAAATTGGTAGCGATTAATATCACTGAGGTTCTGGGAAAGCTTCTATGAGATGATTGAAAGATGCAAAGATTAAAAAGATTTCTGGCCTTAAGACATTTGGATATATGAGATAAGAAGCTGTGCATATCCTATACTGGACTTTAAGAATTTGTGATCTATGGTGTGTGAAGATCCAGTTTAAACGTATTGAATTGCCTGAATATTTAGTCGATGTTCCAGAAAAAGGAGGACACATTGATCCAGTTTGGGTTTTGCTTCCATTGAAAGCAATGGAAGTAAAACCCAGACTGGCTC
Source organism: Microcaecilia unicolor (assembly GCF_901765095.1). Taxonomy (NCBI): domain Eukaryota; kingdom Metazoa; phylum Chordata; class Amphibia; order Gymnophiona; family Siphonopidae; genus Microcaecilia; species Microcaecilia unicolor. Next base: position 160,655,816 of record NC_044041.1, read on the forward strand.
AATCTGTCCTCCTTTTTCTGGAATCATATGGTAATTATATACACAGATTAGATCCTACAAAATGCTCCAAAACTCTGTCCGATGTTGACAAACTAAAATTAAGTCACCTCTGTAAGGCTGATACACAATCCTATTACTCAACAGACTTCTAGAAATAGAATCATGAATAAAGCATATTCTTGGTTCTCTCACTCCCCTTAATTCTCTTACCTGTGGGGTCCCACAAGGCTCAATATTAGTACCCATCCTATTTAACATCTTTGTCCCCATCTTGGCTGGATCGATGCAGACACCGGATCTAACTTCATTCATAAACACAGATGACATAAATTTTGACTAGTCTGGATCTCTCACAAATGCAAGTCATAGCTCTTAATAACAAAGTCAAAACTATTGTAACCTGGCTGCAAGATCACAAATTAAACTAAATCCAAATAAAACAAAGACCCTCATCTTTTCACAGGGAATGGATATTAATCTATCCAGGCCCCTTTCTATAGCTAACACAAGAAGTGAAACTGTTGACTTAAGAATCCTAGGTCACAACAGGAAACATCCTCACATTTAGCCAGTCACTGTCTGTGTCCAATTTCAAAGTAACTAACAGTATTGAGGGCATTGCAGTTTCATCCGTAGAAGACCCTAGAAGGGCAGTAAGGTCTAAACTGCCCTCAGAAGTCAGAGATAAAACATCCTTACTGCCTACACCAGCTTTTCTTCTTAAAAAATGATATTAAAAAAACTCTTGGTATATAGTGGCATAGACTATATTGAAACATGAAGACTTCTGTCATGTATTGTTTAAACATTTCTTGAGCAGAAATTCCTGGTGTCCATGGAAAATTTATCAATCACAAGTTCTTATGTCACACAATATTCTTTAAATTGTCACATTTAGATGCCAGATTTAAATTGTCCATAACTATAACATTATCAAGATTCTCCACCTTATCTTAGTTTCTAGATTTTTAAATCGATTTCGCATAACTCTTAATTGAGCCTCCTGTCTTTCAATTCTTGTTTCCAAGGTTGAAACTTTAATCCTATTTTATATTAACTGCTATGTCCAATTCTGACAAGCAATCTTAAATTGAATACGCGCTTCTAATCTTAACTAATGTAATTGTTTCAAAAGAGGATTGACTTCACTAAACTTTCCTAAGCCAAAAATCAGTCTGGCAAACAACAAATTTGCTGCTTACTAATATTGTATTACAATGAATTACAATAGTCAAGTACATAAGTATTGTCATACTGGGAAAGACCAAAGGTCCATCATGCCCAGCATCCTGTTTCCAACAGTGGCCAATCCAGGTCACAAATACCTGGCAAGATCCCAAAAAAGTACAAAACATTCTATACTGCTAATCCCACAAATAGTGGATTCTCCCCAAGAACATTTAATAATGGTCTATGGACTTTTTCTTTAGGAAGCTGCCAAACCTTTTTTAAACTCTGCTAAGCTAACCGCCTTTACCACATTCTCTGGCAACGAATTCCAGAGTTTAATTACACGTTGAGTGAAGAAATATTTTCTCCGATTCGTTTTAAATTTACTACATTGTAGCTTCATCTCATGCCCCCCCTAGTCCTAGTATTTTTGGAAAGCGTAAACAGATGCTTCACATCTACCTGTACCACTCCACTCATTATTTTATAGACCTCTATCATATCTCCCCTCAGCTGCCTTTTCTCCAAGCTGAATAGCCCTAGTCGCTTTAGCTTTTCCTCATAGGGAACTTGTCCCATCCCCTTTATCATTTTTGTCGCCCTTCTCTGCACCTTTTCTAATTCTACTATATCTTTTTTGAGATACGGCAACCAGAATTGAACATATTTGAGGTGTGGTCGCACCATGGTGCGATACAAAGGCATGATAACATCCTAATTTTTGTTTTCCATTCCTTTCCTAATAATACCTAACATTCTATTTGCTTTCTTATGCTGCAGCAGCACACTGAGCAGAAGGTTTCAACGTATCATCTCTGTTTTCTATCCTTTAACCAGTTTTTAATCCACAATAGAACACTACCTCCTATCCCATGACTCTCCAATTTCCTCTGGAGTCTTTCATGAGGTACTTTGTCAAATGCCTTCTGAAAATCCAGATACACAATATCAACCAGCTCACCTTTATCCACATGTTTGTTCACCCCTTCAAAGAAATGTAATAGATTAGTGAGGCAAGATTTCCCTTCACTAAATCCATGTTGACTTTGTCTCATTAATCCATGCTTTTGAATATGCTCTGTAATTTTGTTCTTTATAATAGTCTCTACCATTTTGCCTGGCACCGACGTCAGACTCACCGGTCTATAATTTCCCGGATCACCTCTGGAGCCTTTAAAAAAAATTGGCGTTACATTGGCCACCCTCCAATCTTCCGGTACCACGCTCGATTTTAAGGATAAATTACATATTACTAACAATAACTCCGCAAGTTCATTTTTCAGTTCTATCAGTACTCTGGGATGAATACCATCCGGTCCGGGAGATTTGCTGCTCTTCAGTTTGTAGAACTGCCCCATTACATCCTCTAGGTTTAAAGAGAATTCATTAAGTTTCTCTGACTCGTCAGCTTCGAATACCATTTCTGGCACCGGTATCCCACCCAAATCTTCCTCGGTGAAGACCGAAGCAAAGAATTAATTTAATCTCTCCACCACGGTTTTGTCTTCCCTGATCGCCCCTTTTACTCCTCGGTCATCTAGCGGTCCAACCGATTCTTTTGCCGGCTTCCTGCTTTTAATATACCTAAAACATTTTTACTATATGTTTTGGCCTCCAACGCAATCTTTTTTTCGAAGTCCCTCTTAGCCTTCCTTATCAGCACTTTCCATTTGACTTGACATTCCTTATGCTGTTTCTTATTATTTTCAGTTGGTTCCTTCTTCCACTTTCTGAAGGATTTTCTTTTAGCTCTAATAGCTTCCTTCACCTCACTTTTTAACGATGCCGGCTGTCATTTGGTCTTCCGTCCTCCTTTTTTAATACGCGGAATATATTTGGCCTGGGCTTCCAGGATGGTGTTTTTGAACAGCATCCACGCCTGATGTAAATTTTTGACCCTCGCAGTCGCTCCTCTGTTTTTTTTCACCGTTCTTCTCATTTTATCATAGTCTCCTTTTTAAAAGTTAAATGCTAACGAATTTGATTTCCTTTGTATACTTACTTCAAAGCTAATATCAAATCCGATCATATTAAGATCACTGTTATCAAGCAGCCCCAGCACCATTACCTCCCACACCAGATCATGCGCTGCACTAAGGACTAAGTCTAGAATTTTTCCTTCTCTCGTCGGCTCCTGTACCAGCTGCTACATAAAGCTGTCCTCGATTTCATCAAGGAATTTTACCTCCCTAGCGTGCCCCGATGTTACATTTACCCAGTCAATATCGGGGTAATTGAAATCACCCATTATTATTGCATTGCCCAGTTTGTTTGTGTCCCTAATTTCCTTTAACATTTCTGCATCCGTCTGTTCATCCTGGCCAGGCGGACAGTAGTACACTCCTATTGCTATCCTTTTCCCCTTTACACATGGAATTTCAATCCACGGTGATTCCAAGAAGTGTTTTGTTTCCTGCAGAATTTTCAATCTATTTGATTCAAGGCTCTCGTTAATATATAATGCTACCCCTCCACCAATTCGATCCACCCTATCACTACGATATAATTTGTACCCCGGTATGACAGTGTCCCACTGGTTATCCTTCTTCCACCAGGTCTCAGAGATGCCTATTATATCTAATTTTTCATTTAGTGCAATATATTCTAACTCTCCTATCTTATTTCTTAGGCTCCTGGCATTCGCATATAGACATTTCAAACAATGTTTGCAATCTTTTGTCTGTTTTTTTATTTTTATTTACTGATCTACTACAGTCTCTTTTGCAACCTCACTATCAGGATACCCTATCTTCCCTATTTTGGTGATATCTTTGAAAGATACCTTATCCCGAACCATGCACTTTATTTATTTATTAAGTTTTTTACTTTTACATCAATCATACATCTTGAATTCAGATAAAGATGATTATTAGTTAATACATAATCAGTATGAAAAAGAAAATATATAATACATAATCTAAATCTTTAGTCCACAATTTCGGGGCTGCATACAATATTTAAGGAAATTAAGTATACTAAATCAGAGTCAAACTTCTAATTCTAGAATAAGGTGGCTGATAAAAGCAACCAGGTGCATTTATACTAATTACGGAGTTGAAGTTGTTATAGTCCTTGGTGGTGGTAGCAGTGAATCCCTCAGTTTGGCTTCTAAAAAATAATTTAGTTGCTTAGCCTCAAAAAATGCATATTTAATAAAATTTAATTTTATTACACACTTGCAAGGGAAATTCAGCCAAAATAAAGAGCCAACTTGCAATGCCTTCGGCCTCAATTTAAGAAATTCTTGTCTGTTCTTTTGTGTAGTTCTAGAGACATCAGGATATGTTCTTATTTAACAGCTCAGGAAATCTTGTCCTCTATTTAAAAAATATTGTTTAAGTATCCAGTCTCTATCGGGTTATAATATAAACATCACTATCTTCCCTGTTTTGGTGATATCTTTGAAAGATACCTTATCCCAAATCATGCACTTTTGTGCAACTTTCGGCCTCCCCCCCCCCCCCGTTTCTAGTTTAAAAGCTGCTCTATCTCCTTTTTAAATGCCGACGCCAGCAGCCTGGTCCCACCCTGGTTAAGGTGGAGCCCATCCTTTTGGAATAGGCTCCCCCTTCCCCAGAATGTTGCCTAGTTCCTAACAAATCTAAAACCCTCCTCCCTGCACCATCGTCTCATCCACGCATTGAGACTTCGGAGCTCTGTCTGTCTCTTGGGCCCTGCGCATGGAATGGGTAGCATTTCAGAAAATGCTACCCTAGAGGTTCTGGATTTGAGCTTTCTACCTAAGAGTCTAAATTTGGCTTCGAGAACCTCTCTCCCACATTTTCCTATGTGATTAGTACCCACATGTATCAAGACAGCCGACTCCTCCCCAGCACTATCTAAAATCCTATCTAGGTGACGCGTGAGGTCTGCCACCTTCACACCAGGCAGGCAAGTGACCAGGCGATCCTCATGTCCACCAGCCACCCAACTATCTACATGCCTAATAATCTCCTGGGCAGAGGCTCCTGGAGACATGTCCTTAATATGAGATGATGTTGCATCCCCTGTGGGCTGGTCCTGGCAACAGGATTATTTCCAACACCAGGATAATGCTCTCCATTTAGGAGGCCTCCCTCCTCCAAGGCAGCACAGGGTTGCCAGACTAGTGGTGGGACTTCTCTACAATGTCCCTGTAGGCCTCCCCTATGTACCTCTCAGTTTCCCTCAGATCCTCCAAGTAGCCTCAAGAAGATTAAGGAGGAATCAGACTCTAGAACAGTTGCTGATTACTAAGGTATGCAAGGAAGACTGGGACTCTCATACTGCCCCCTGGGGCAGAGAGGGAGGGCTGGCCCTAGATTAGAACTAAGAGCAATAGAGAAAGGCACAAGGAGTCAATCACAGGAAACTGCAAACTATAGGGATAGTAGCCCTAGTACACAGTGCTATCTATTACACAGACAATGCAACTGAATACAAATAATATTCATACTAAATATACATAACAATGCACCCTGCCTCTATGCACATGGGGGCAGAACATCCCACCCTGTCTGTTCCCCTCTCCACAGGCCCACAGCCAGCACTGTGGACAGCAACCACATCAAGCTCCCTCCAGCCACCTTGAAGCCCTCCCTTGCCATGTCCTTCCCACTTGGAAACAGGAAGTTTTAGGACCCTGGGGCTGGCCGGAGAGAGCTTGACGCCAAAGCAATGAAAATGGTATGAGGTTTGTGCCAAAGGTGGTATGAGAAGAGACTTAAAGACCTGAATATGTATACCCTAGACCACAGGAAGGGAGGGATAGGGAAGATATGATTATAAATATTTAAAGGTATTAATATGCAAACAACTCTTTTCCAAAGAAGGGGAAGTGGTAGAACTAGAGGGCATGAATCGAGGTTGCAGGGTGGTCAACATAGGAGTAACCTCAGAACGTAATTTTCATGAAGCGAGTGGTAGATGCTTGGAATGCCCTCCTACACGAGCTGGCAGAGACAAAAATGGTAACCGATTAGCACATTAGCACACGAGTCCTTTCCATCTACAAAATAGGTGTTAGTAAGTGCTCATGCAGTAATGACCATGCACTACTGGGAAAATTAGTGCAGGAAATTTGGCCATTTATTGGCAGCACTAAAAGTGGCCTTTTTGTAGCTTTTCTTTGCACCGCTTCAATTTTTTTTACATCCTTAGCAAGATACGGCCTCCAAAACTGAATACAATACTCCAGGTGGGGCCTCACCAACGACTTGTACAGGGGCATCAACACTTCCTTTCTTCTGCTGGTCACATCTCTCTCTATACAGCCTAGCAACCTTCTGGCTAGGGCCACCGCCTTGTCACACTGTTTCGTCGCCTTCAGATCCTCAGATACTATCACCCCAAGATCCTTCTCCCTACCTGTACATATCAAACTCTCACCGCCTAACACATACGTCTCCCGTGGATTTCTACTCCCTAAGTGCATCACTTTGCATTTCTTTGCATTGAATTTTAATTGCCAAACATTAGACCATTCTTCTAGCTTCTGCAGATCCTTTTTCAGGTTTTCCACTCCCTCCGAGGTGTCCACTCTGTTGTAGATTCTCAGTTGATTGCCTAGAACTTACGGTTAAGAGGAATATAAATGCCTAAATTAAATTAAAATTAAATATATGGTAGATGTGAAGGACTGGGTTAAGAAATGCTGTTCTGGGGGGGGGGGGGGTCACGTGACAAGATGGCGGCACGTTAGTTTGTGGCTTGTGAGCTCCTGAACTTTGTATCCCTAAAAGGTTTACCTTTTACGAAGAATGCCTCATACAAAGCGAAAAGAGTTGGTCAGGGGTGATACCTCAACGCCCAGACCTACCGCTGGGCAACAAACAATTGAGAGATACGCCACAACAGCACCTACCCTGGCTTCCGTGGGCAGTCCTGCAGCCTCTTCGGAAGGAGACCGCGGGGGCCCGGGACTTGACGTTACTCTATCCCCCCCCGGAACTCGAACCGCTGCCCCAACCCGAAGGACGCTACCTTCAACGGGGGTCCTTGGGACCAGATGTGGTTACACAAGAGCCCCTGAATCGAGGTGTGGAGATGGCGAAACCCGACGGAGGGAAGAAAGGGGAATTCCCCCTTCCTGAGCCTTAGAGCTCTAGTTACCAGTTCGGCGACGGTGACACTGGAGAGTATTTGGGTTGCTCTCCAGCGTTTGGATATATCAGTGGCCAATTCAACAAAGGAAATTTTGTCTCTTGTGAGTAAAGTGGATTTACTTTCTAATACTATGGAGAATACAAAACAAGAAATTTTTTTCGCAGTTGACTGATTTGAAACAAGACCATACAAGAGTTTAATTTAACGACAGTTAAAGATAGGACCTTTATTCACCGGAAAATAGAACAGATTGAAATTTTTCATCGCAAATTAACATTGCGTTTTCTGAATTTTCCAAGGTCTTTGGGGGTCAGTCCATTGGATGCATTGAAGAAATATTTGCAAGAAATTTTACATTATTCCCCTGAAATGTTTCCACCTATAAGTAAAATTTATTATATACAACCAAAAAAAGTAACTGATTTACAACCAGGTTCAGAGGTTTCTGAACAGAATAAGGCTATAACAGAGTGGAGGAGTGGCCTAGTGGTTAGGGTGGTGGACTTTGGTCCTGGGGAACTAAGGAACTGAGTTCAATTCCCGGTACAGGCAGCTCCTTGTGACTCTGGGCAAGTCACTTAACCCTCCATTGCCTGCCACATTGAGCCTGTCATGAGTGGGAAAGCACACAGGGTACAAATGTAACTAAAAAAAAAATATATATATATATAATGAATTTGTCTGATTTCCTCAAAACTTTTATGACTGAAGACTCTGAAAGACTCACTCTATTAGTGACTTTTGTATTTGAGCAGGATTTAGAATCGATTAAACGATTGTATTTTAGAAGTGCAAAAACACTTTTCCTAGGTTAAAAGGTATGGATGTTCCCAGACGTAACTAAATCTACTCAAGAGAGAAGGAAAGCTTTTCTATCTCTTAGAGCTGAAACTTTAGCACCAGGAGCATTATTTTATCTTAATTACTCCTGTAAATGTGTGGTTAAGTTCCTAGGGATAAAATATGTATTTTTTCAACCTGAACATCTTAGCGAATTTATAAAAATTAAGAAATTGTCTGCTGGTAAGAACCAAAGTCGAGAGAACATATGAATGGTTAGGTGAGTGTTAATCTATATAACACTATTACAGTTTTGCTGTAAGACTTCTCCTGTTATATTTCCTTCAAGTGACCCCCAATTTTTTGTGGTCTAAAGAGGATAGGAAAAAATTTCTTTATTAATTGAATAAGTTAAAACTTTAATGTAAAGATCCGTATTGCCTGTTCAAGTTTGTATATGGCTTGTAAAATAAAATTGTAAATGCATAAATAAAAAAAATATATATATGGTAGATGTAATATCTGGATTTCCTGTGAGTTTTTTTTCCCCTTTTATCTATTCTTATCTCTCCCTTGACATGGGCTTTTGTTTTCCTTAATTGAAAACATTTTTATTAAATTTTTTGGAAAATACAACTCTGAATTACAACATTTGTTCATTCCCCCCGCCCGCCTCCTTTACAAACACCCACGTTCCATTACAGAGAGGAATACATCACATTACATCTACCATCCAAATCTAGGCTAACTCTCTTGTCGTGATAATGGTTAGCAACCGCTTAAGTGTAATATTCCAGACCCTTCCTTTAAACATATCCTATAATGCGCAGAGTCGCAATTGTCTTCCACATCAAATACAATTGTTATTGGCAATTACATTTTTTCTCCCTTCTCCTAATACCCCCCCCCACTCCCCTTTCCCCTCTTATCTCCCCCCTTCCCCCCCTCCCTTCTTCCCCTCAAGGCCAGGTGTTCATATGCTGAGAGTGACTGTTACTTGCTTATTGCTGATGGCATTCTGTTTCCCTTCATAAACCTCCTAATTGATTGAGAACAGTGCTGCGTGCCCTTGGGGCCAAAACTTGTATGTAAGCTTTCCATATTAGATAGAACTTTTTTTGTTTCTTAAAGTTCCATTGAACTTCTCGCAGCTCCATTAATAACAACGCATGTAGTCTGTTACGCCATTGCCAATATGAAGGCGCCTCTTGACAGACCCAATTTGTTAAAATGCATTTTTTCCCTATTAAAAACGCTCTATACAGTAAAAGATCATGATGGGCATCACTAGTACCTCCTACTGTCTCCTTTCCTAGTAACACATTTTCTGGGCTCATTGTGATAGGTCGGTGCAATATTTGTGTCATAAACCTATATATCCCCACCCAGAATTGTTGTATATTGGGGCAGTCCCACATGGCGTGAAAGTATGTGCATTGTGGTCCTCCACACTTACCACATTGTGGGGAGTCTATTCCTCCGATATGATACAGTCTATATGTGGAGGTATAAGCCCGGAACAATACTCTGCCTTGGCACTCTCTTAACTCTGCATTATTTATTCTCTGCGGGATATGCCTCATACTACTCAGAACTCTTTGTGCAGTGATTCCTTTTTTTAAGTCTTCTGTCCACTTCTCCTGTAAGTGTGTTTGTATTCTATGTGATGTATTGTTTTCCTTAATAAGTGCTGGTAGTGCTCATTAAAGACTAAATTAAAAAAAATAATAATTTAAGAAGGGTCTGAAAACTTGTGTTTTAGCCAGGATTATGATATTAAGTATTGGTTTGGTCCTTGATGACAGTTTCGAGCAAGGTGACTTGGAGGGGCATAATCGAACGCAAACGCCTATCTCCATGGGTGTTTATCTCCGAGAACGGGTCCGTGAAGGGGCGGGCCGAACCGTATTTTCAAAAAAAATGGACGTTTTTGAGCTGGGCGTTTTGGTTTTTTTAGCGATAATGGAAACTAAAAACGCCCAGCTCAAAAACGTCCTAATCCGAGCCATTTGGTCATGGGAGGGGCCAGGATTCATAGTACACTGGTCCCCCTGATATGCCAGGACACCAACTGGGCACCCTAGGTCAGTGCGGTGGACTTCAGAAAAAGCTCCCACATGCATAGCTCCCTTACCACGGGTGCTGAGCTCCCAACCCCCCTCCCCCAAAACCCACTACCCACAAATGTACAACACTACCATAGCTCTTAGAGGTGAAGGGGGCACCTACATGTGGGTACAGTGGGTTTTGGAGGGGGAGATGGGCCTGGGTCCACCTGGCTGAAGTGCACTGCAGTACCCACTAAAAGTGCTCCAGGGACCTGCATACACGCAGGCCTCTAGGACTTGTTGCTGCTGTATAACATTGGCACAGCAGTTGACACCTGAAGACTAATCTCTCCAAAAACGTCCTTTATTGGAATAACCGCGTTTACTCACAGTTAACTGCAGATCAGAGGTTGTGCCCACTGGCAACGAGTCTCCCTGGTACTGAGATGAGCAGTAGGTCAGAGCTGGCAGAATGCTGTACAATGCCCTCTTTCAGCCACATTCAAGGTAATAACTAAGTTCTCTAATGTGGCTAACACAGGAAAGGGAACTAAAACTGGCTTACAAAAATGGCCACTACCGCATGGACTACAACAGGAAACACAACAGGGCACACTCTGACTCAGTAGGCGGGGGGGAAAGCACCATGGGAGAAGAGCCTACCAACTACCAACATCGTGAGACTGTAACACAAGCTAATGAAATCACGGAGCCCAATACCCTACACCCACCACAATGCAATGCTGATGTGACCCTGTACCGCACCCGAGAGCCACATCTGACCCAGGGAAAGGCTGTGACAGGATCGAACACATTCTGCTGTCATGGAGGTGGGTACGGCATTTGAGGCTGGCATACAGGCTGGAAAAAAAGTTTTTAAAGTGGGGTTTTTTTTGGTGGGAGGGGGTTAGTGACCACTGGGGGAGTCTGGGGAGGTCATCCCTGATTCCCTCCAGTGGTCATCTGGGCAGTTGGGGCACTTTTTTGGGACTTGTTCGTGAGAAAAAAGGGTCCAAAAAAAGTGACCCAAAATCGCGGTCGAAATGCCTTTTTTTTTTCCCCGATTATCAGCTAAAGACGCCCATCTCTCCTCAGCTGATAACCACGCCCCAGTCCCGCCTCCACCACACCTCCGACACGCCCCCATCAACTTTATTCGTTTCCGCGACGGAGTGCAGTTGGAAACGCCCAAAATCGGCTTTCGATTATACCGATTTGGGCGCCTTTGCGAGAAACACGCCCATCTCCCGATTTGGGTCGAAATATAGGCGTTTTTCTTTTTCGATTATAAGCTGGTTGGTTCACCACTGTCACAACAAAGCTTTCCCCTATGCCTCTCTGATTTTTCTGATTGATATTTTATACTCTCTGTTTTTACTTCAAAAAGTGGTTTATTAAGTTACCTAAACATAACCTAAAATATCGTGAGTGCAATCTATGTACCAGCTCAGTGAAGATAGAAACAAGCAGCGTCCTGCAGCAGTGAACTAAATATAATCAGACATGGGGCATTAAACCATGTGGGAAATAACCATCTTTTCTCATATCCCCCTTTTCTAAATTAACAATAAGTTGAAAAGTACACACTTGTGACACAATAGCATGCTTCCTCTTTCCTCTATTTACAGACTCAAAAAAACATGTTTATGTTTATTAAGATTTTCTAGATGGCCTTATCTGACTTGCAAGTCAAAGTGGTTAAGCAAATGAAGTAACTTCAATAAAACCTGTAAAATGACAAACAGGGCAGTCAAACCAAGACCAAGCATGATAAACTGGTAAACCTGTCTCCAACAGAACAATCCATACAACAGACAGCACAACATGGCAATCATTCATCTGACAGCCCCCAAAGGCAATACTGAAAAAGTTAGTTTTCCATGCCGTTTGGAACCGTCCATAGGCAGACTCGGAGCATAGGGACAAAGGAAGATTATTCTTGGGAGTTACAAAGAAAAATTCACTATGCTTAGTGGATTTCCATTGTGCAACTGATGGCTCTGGAAGGACTAATCTATGGTCATGCAAGGAAAGCAAAAAGTGGGTAGGGACAGAGTGAATAGAAGGGGAATATAGATAACTATTGATATTTTGGTTTTGGCTTTTTAAACCTTGTCTGTTGTTTATTTACTGTTAGCTACATTGAACTCGAGTATGTTCAGGATAATCTGGGGTATAAATGTCAAAATAAATAAATAAAGGCTTAGAACACCATCATGCAGTGCCTTGTATGACAGAATCAATATTTTAAAATGAATCCTATATCTAACCCGAAGCCAATGTAACTTAATTAGCCATGGGGTTACATTATCTAATCTACAAGCTCTGCATAGAAGATGGGCAGCTGTATTCTGAATGGACTTCAGTCTTTTAAGGTTTGATTAGGAGATACTTGCATAGAAAGCATTACTTTAATTATAACAGGAGGCAACAAAGGCATGGGAAAATGTATGCAGTGCATTCTTGTCAAGATAACTCCTAATAGTTCTTAATTTACGCAGGGTCAAGAAACTGGATTTGGTAACATTAGAAAATTGTTGGGTAAAAATGTTGGGAGTCCAGAATAACACCACGATATCTAAAAGACTCAACCACTGGAACAGACTGGCCAAAAAGAACCAGCAGAACAGGAAAGGTGTCCCGTTATCCAACAGGCAGTGGCTTTGACAGGGTTTTTTTTTTTTTTTGTTATATTTGTACCCTCTGCTTTCCCACTCATGGTAGGCTCAATGCGGCTTACATGGGGCAATGGAGGGTTAAGTGACTTGCCCAGAGTCACAAAGAGCTGCCTGAAGTATGAATCAAACTCAGTTCCTCAGGACCAAAGTCCACCACCCTAACCACTAGGCCACTCCTCCTTGGAGGGTATCTATCTATCTATCTATCTATCTATCTATCTATCTATCTATCTATCTATCTATCTATCTATCTATCTATCTATCTATCTATCTTATCAGGCAAGTTCCCCCTTGGACAGTTTCTACCAGACAATTCCCACCCATCAATCCCCCTGAGACAATTCCCCCCTGGTCATTTCCCACCCTCCCTAGCCTATTTTTTTTTTTTTACCAACCATAGCTTCTTTCTTGTATTGGGCCCCATAAGTCCTGGTGGTGCTTTTTTTTTTTTTTTACGGCATCTGGAACCAAGGAGGTTAGAGCAGCACACGGATGTACACAGAGGATATATAATAACAAAATAATTTTTCATAGGTAGAGTAGTAATTTGTTATAAATCGTAATCAGTGTGTCATTTTGAGGGGTGAATTTGGTTGAAACCTAGTTTGGAGGGGCATTGCCCCCCATATGAACTGTATTTTGTATTTATTTATTTATGTATTTTCTTATTTATGACATTTAGATCCCGGATTAAACATGAATTAGATTGATACCTGGTGTGGGGGGCATAGGTAGAATAGTAATTTGTTATAAATTGTAATCAGTATGTCATTTTGAGGGACTGAATTAGGTTCAAATCTAGTTTGGGGGTGTCTGGGGGCATTGCCTCCCCCATGAACTGCAGTTTGTATTTATTTTATTTATTTATTTATGAAATTTAGATCCTGGATTAAACATGAATTAGGTTGAAACCTAGTTTGGGGTGTGTGTGGGGGGGGGCAATGCATGTCTGGAAGGGGAAAGGGATGTGTAAAAGATAATGTGGAGGCGGGGGTACGGGGCATTGGCCCCCTCCCAAACAATCTGGAAGAGAAAAGGGAGGGAGATTAATTGCCTTGTGTGTTTTGTATTTTTTGGGTTATGGGTAGGAATTGTCCAGATGGGAACTGTCTGGTGGGAACTATTCAGTTGGGAACTGACCTAGAACTCTATCTATCGATCTATCTATCTATCTATCTATCTATCTATCTATCTATCTATCTATCTATCTATCTATCTATCTATCTATCTATCTATCTATCTATCTATCTATCTATCTATCTATCTATCTATCTATCTATCTATCTATCTAGTCAGCACTACAATACACAAACTAGTATCAAGCCACTCCTCCATGAAGAGCAACAACAATCCTCAGTACAATAAGAAGAATGCAGTACACTGCTGTCCCCCTCAGCGTAGCACAGTACAAGAAAATTGGACTCTTAAGTAAATCTACAGAGAATCTACATATCCAGTTTTTCAAAAGTATCCTACTTATGGATTAAAGTGAGACATTAAGGGGTTCATTTTCGAAAAAGAGAAAAATGTCTAAAAAGTGACATAAAGCAGCATTTGGACATTTTGCTTGCCAAAACGTTCAAATTACTATTTTTGAAACCTATTTTGCAGACTTATCTGTGCAGTTCATCTGCAATGCATACAAATTACAAGGATGCATGTTTGGGGGCATGCTGGGGTGGGTTTAGGGCTTTCCTAACACCTGGACATTTTTCTGCCATAATGAAACAAAACAAAAATGTTCAGAACTAAACCTAAGATGTTTTGAGCTAGACATATTTTAATAACAACTAAGCCACAAAAAAGTGCCCTAAATGACCAGATGACCACTGAAGGAATAAAGAAATAACCCTCCCTTACTCCCCCAGTGATCACTGACCCCCTCCCACTCCACAAAAATGTGAATGAACAGTACATGCCAACCTCTGTCAGCCTCAGATGTTATAGTCATTCCTATTAGGGCAGCAAGCAAGTCCCTGGAGTAACCTAGTGGTCGGTGCTGCGGTGCACTGGGTTCCCTAGATGTGATTTTGTGTGGTTTCGGTCTACAAACAGGGTGGTGCAGTACTGTGACACTAGGTCCCTTGGGAACATGATATTGGGGCCAATTTTCAGTTAAACACCGGTGTGGTGTTTCATGTAATTTGTATATTCAGTGCCATAAGTACATAAGTATTGCTATACTGGGACAGACCAAAGGTCCATCAAGCCCAGCATTCTGTTTCCAACAGTGGCCAATCCAGGTCACAAAGACCTGGCAAGATCCCAAAAAAGTACAAAACATTTTATACTGTTAATTCCAGAAATAGTGGATTTTCCCCAAGTCCAATTTAATAATGGTATATAGACATTTCCTTTAGGAAGCTGTCCAAAACTTTTTAAAACTCTGCTAAGCTAACCGCCTTTACCACATTCTCTGGCAATGAATTCCAGAGTTTAATTACATGTTGAGTGAAGAAAAATTTTCTCCAATTCGTTTTACATTTACTATTTTGTAGCTTCATCGCATGCCCCCTAGTCCTAGTATTTTTGGAAAGCGTAAACAGATGCTTCAATTCTACTCGTTCAACGCCACTCATTATTTTATAGACCATCCTCTATAGATATTGGCACTGAATATACAGATAGTGCCAGTGTAGTCACTGCATTATCTGCTATTCAGCAGGGCTAAACTAAACAGTGGGTGGTGCAGATGGGCAGACTGGGTAGGCCATCTGCTGTCATGTTGCCATGTCCAAGTACCTATTCCGTTGTCCACCCCTTTCGGCATGACCATTATTATAATGAAAACTATCATTCTTAGTACACTTTACCTTCTCCAGCATGGACATACTTGACCACTACCCTCTGCGCTCCATCACTGTATTCATCTGATTTGCAACTTTCTATCCTACTGTTCTACTTGCTAATCAGTGTTCTGTGCTTAATAGTATCAAAAGCACCATCTACAGCACCTCCCTGGTCCACCACTTATGGTTCTAGTTTATTTCATTTCATATACCGCTCTTTGTGAAGGCACTACAGGGTGGTTTGCAAATAAAATACAGAACACAATATAAAAGTCATAAAATAATCACTCAAATCAAAAAACAATCAAGCACAAAGTCTAACAACTAGTGAATCTGAAAACCTTCAGCAGTGCCCACTGCATTCCCCCAAAATGTCTTTTGGAAAAATAAACGTTTTAAGGGTGGCTTGAAACTTTAAATAGGATAATTCGAGCTGAATATGTGAAGGGAGAGAATTCCATAAAGATGGTGACGTGCAATAAAAGGCACTGTTCCTAGTGGTTTCTAACATGGCATTGCTAGGAGAAGGAATTTGTAGATGAAAATCATTTAGGGAACGAAGAGCCTGCGCAGGCACACAAAGAACAAAAAGAGTAGCAAGATATGCGGGAGTGCCATTATGCAAAGCCTTAAAATTAAGAACGAGAATTTTAAACTATATCTGATAAACAATGGGCAACCAGTGGAAAGACATTACATGTTCAAAGCGTTTTGAGTGAGTGAGAGCATGGACAGCTGTATTTGAATGGCTTGAAGTCTGCGTAAGGCTGAAGTAGGAAGGCCAGAGTAAATAAAGTTACAGTAATCTAAATGAGAGAAAAAGAGCGCATAGAGAAGGGTCTGCTGACAAGAAACATCAAGAAATGGTTGAACCACTCGAAACTGATGAAGAAAAAACAAGGAAGTATTTACTAATAGTGAAATGTGTTCTTTGAAATTAATTTTTTGCTCTAGTATTTCCCCTAGATAACACAACGATGAAACTAATTTAATTAGCTGTTTCTCTATTGGGGGGGTGCTAAAGAGGGGGCACAGGGCTTATCAGTAATTCAAGCTACAACTGTTTTCTCTAAATTAAGGAGAAGACGATTCTCCCCAAACCAGGAAGAGATCAAAGATAAAACAGAATTTAGCTTAAAAAGGTCTAGATGTAAAATATCATCTGCATAATAAAATGTATGCAAGCCTTGTTCTTGCATAATGGTGGCCAGGGGACTGAGAAACAAATTGAATAATAATGGTGATAAAACTACCCTTGTGGGACTCCAGTACTCAAAGGAAAGGACTTAGTTAGAAGAAGCAACAGACACTGAGAAATTGCAATCTGAGAGAAAAGAAGAAAGCCATGCCAACACTTTAACACTTGGAACTGGGACCAGTTCTGCCAGACTCGCACCCTACTCCCCCCCCCCCCCCCCCCCCCCAGCAAGTTACTTTCTTCACTCTAGCCACACCTCATCAATCAATAACTCACATACAAACAATTCTCTGAGGACAAGCAGGCTGCTTGTTCTCACTGACGGGTGACGTCGACGGCAGCTCCATGACCGGAATTCTCCCTAGCAACAAAGAGTTTGCTAGCCTCGCACTCCCGTGCGTACCGCGCATGCGCGACCGTCTTCCCGCCCGAATGCGAGCGTGCTCCTCAGTCTTGTTTTTTCCGCGGCTCGGGACGCTGCTTCGCTGCTGTTCTCTGCCCCAGAGACCCCTCGCTGCGGTTTTACGGACTCCACGTGAGTTTTTTTTCGCCGGTTTTTCAGCTATTTTCGCTTTTGCGATCTTCTGTTTAAAAAAAAAAATAGTTTTTTCCTTTTATTTTGTAGAACTTTGCTCCCGTAAGTTTTCTTTCTTTTTCTTCGGTGGCCATTTTGGGCCGCCCGTGCGGGACCCGTTTTTTCTTTATGTGGTGTCCTCTTTTTTTCGACACCATCGCGTTTGACCTCGCCGGCGTGATTTTTCCGCCCATGTCCGCGAAGCCTACCAGCGGCTTTAAAAAGTGCACGTCGTGCAACCGGACAATCTCGCTCACTGACAGACACATTTCGTGTCTTCAGTGTTTGGGAGCTGGTCATCGTCCCAACGCCTGTACTTTGTGCCTCCAATTGAAAAAGAGGACTCAGGCGGCGAGATTGGCTCAGTTGAACATTCTGTTCGGAGCCAGGTCCGGTCCTTCGGTATCAACGGAGTCAGCGGTATCGAGGTCATCGCCAGTATCAATGTCGGTACCGGAGATTGCATCGACGTCCAGAGTGCAGGTAAGGGCTGTCCATAGGTCCCATGCTGGTGGCAGTGAGCCATCGAGCAGGTCTCCACCTGCCTCGAGGACTCCTGTTCTACAGGCCCCCCGGGATCAACCTTCTTCAGACCCGGCCCTGAGGAGACGTGTGGATTCCACGTCTTCCTCTTCGGTACCAGAGGATACCGTTGGCGTGCTTCGAGTGAAGGCTAAGAAGCATCGCCATCGGTCACCTTCCTGCCACGGTACCGAGAGCTCCGGAATGCCAAGGTCTTCGGCACCCGAGAAGCGCCAACGCCGGGAGGATCGCTCGCCCTCCATTCAGGAGGTGTCAGTGCGCCCTACACAGGACAGCCCGGTACCGACTCCGAGCCCCAGACAGATTCTGTCATCGTCACCTGTACCGGCTCCTTTGCCTTTCTCTACAGCTACTCTGAACGAGAGCCTCCGGACCGTACTGCCAGAGATTCTGGGAGAGCTGTTGCGACCACCTCCGGTACCTTCGGTGCTTGCGCCGTCGGTACCGTCTGTTCCAGTACCACAGGTGCTTGCGCCGTTGGTACCGTTGAGGTAGGCAGCGGTTGGCTCGTCGCCTGTGGTGAGGTCTCCGACCCAGGTACCGCTTGCGGTACCGGTATCGGCCACCACCCAGGTTGACTCCCCGCCGACATCGCTGGAGGAAGCTTCATTGCCTGCGGCTCGGGGGTCTTCCTCTCGACAGCGCCACGAAGGACATCGTTCCTCGGCGTCGAGACGGGCCCGGCTTCAGACCGAAGTTCACCAACTCATGTCTGATACTGATGGAGAGGACTCATGGGAAGCAGAGGAGGACACCAGGTATTTCTCGGATAAGGAGTCCTGTGGTCTGCCTTCCGATCCTACTCCCTCACCTGAGAGAAAGCTTTCTCCCCCGGAGAGTCTTTCTTTCTTTTCATTTGTCCGGGAAATGTCTACGGCCGTTCCCTTCCCTGTGGATACGGTGGATGAGCCCAGGGCTGAGATGTTCGAGGTCCTGGACTATCCATCTCCACCTAAGGAATCCACCACAGTTCCTCTTCATAATGTCCTTAGGCAGACATTGTTGACGAACTGGGTGAAACCATTAACTACTCCCCACATTCCCAAGAAAATTGAGTCCCAGTACCGAATCCACGGGGACCCAGAATTAATGAAGACCCAATTACCTCATGACTCTGGGGTGGTGGATTTGGCCTTTAAGAAGGCCAAGAGTTCTAGGGATTACGCCTCAGTGCTCCCTGGGCATGAGTCTAGAACTATGGAGGCCTACCATTCTGCTATGCTCGTGTCCAAAATTCAGTCTTACCAGCTCTACACGAGCATTCACTTGCGGAATAATGTGAGGCAGTTGGCGGACTTGGTGGACAAGCTCCCTTCTGAGCAAGCCAAGCCTTTTCAGGAGGTGGTCAGGCAGCTGAAGGCGTGTCGTAAATTCCTGTCCAGAGGTGCTTACGATACTTTTGATGTTGCCTCCAGAGCCGCTGCTCAGGGTATAGTGATGCACAGACTCTCATGGCTGCGTGCCACTGACCTAGACAGTAGAGTCCAGAAGTGAGTGGTGGATGCATCTTGCCGGGGGGATAATATTTTTGGTGAGCGGGTCGAACAGGTGGTGGAACAGCTCCACCAGCGTGACACTGCATTCGACAAGCTCTCCCACCGGGCGCCTTGAGCATCTACCTCAACTGGTAGACGTTATTTGGGGGGAAAGAGGA
This sequence comes from Microcaecilia unicolor, assembly GCF_901765095.1. Lineage (NCBI taxonomy): Eukaryota > Metazoa > Chordata > Amphibia > Gymnophiona > Siphonopidae > Microcaecilia > Microcaecilia unicolor. The sequence goes on from NC_044041.1 coordinate 160,675,334, forward strand.
ATGCTTCCTACGCTTTTAATAAGCGCAGGTACAATCCACCTTCCCGACAGCTGGCTCAGGCTAAACCCCAGCGCGCTCATTCTTGTCAACAGCAGGCCTCTGCAGCTCCCCAGCAAAAGCAAGGGATGGGCTTTTGACTGGCTCCAGTTGAGCATAGCCGACATCAAAGTGTCCGTGCCGGACGATCTGCCGGTCGGAGGGAGGTTAAAATTTTTTCACCAAAGGAGGCCTCTCATCACCTTCGACCAGTGGGTTCTCCAAATAGTCCGGCTAGGATACGCCCTCAATTTGGCCTCCAAACCTCCAAATTGCCCACTGGGAGCTCAGTCCTTCAGCTTCCAACACAAGCAGGTACTTGCAGAGGAACTCTCCGCCCTTCTCAGCGCCAATGCGGTCGAGCCCGTGCCACCGGGGCAGGAAGGGCTGGGATTCTATTCCAGGTACTTCCTTGTGGAAAAGAAAACAGGGGAGATGCGTCCCATCCTAGACCTAAGGGCCCTGAACAAATACCTGGTTCGAGAAAAGTTCAGGATGATTTTCCTGAGCACCCTTCTTCCCATGATTCACGAAAACGATTGGCTATGCTCTCTGGACTTAAAGGATGCTTATACTCACATTCCGATACTGCCAGCTCACAGACAGTATCTTTGATTCCGTCTGGGAACACGGCACTTTCAGTACTGTATGCTACCCTTTGGTCTCGCCTCTGTGCCCAGAGTATTCACTAAGTGCCTGGCTGTCGTAGCGGTGGCTCTTCGCAGACTGGGAGTGCACGTGTTCCCCTATCTCGACGATTGGCTGGTGAAGAACACCTCAGAAACAGGAGCCCTAGAGTCAATGCGGATGACTATTCAACTCCTGCAGCTACTAGGGTTTGTGATAAATTATCCAAAGTCCCACCTTCTTCCAGTACAGAAACTAGAATTCATAGGAGCTCTGCTGGACTCTCAGACAGCTTGTGCCTACCTTCCCGAGCCGAGAGCCGACAATCTCCTGGCTCTCGTCTCTCAGGTGCGGGCGTCTCAGCAGATCACAGCTTGGCAGATGTTGAGATTGCTCGGCCACATGGCCTCCACAGTTCATGTGACTCCGATGGCCCGTCTTCACATGAGATCAGCTCAATGGACCCTAGCTTCCCAATGGTACCAAGCTGCCGGGAATCTAGAAGACGTCATCCATCTGTCCACGAGTTTTCTCGAATCCCTACATTGGTGGACAATTCGATCCAATTTGACCCTGGGGCGTCCCTTTCAAATTCCTCAGCCACAAAAAGTGCTGACTACGGATGCGCCTCTCCTGGGGTGGGAGCTCATGTCAATGGACTTCACACCCAAGGATTTTGGTCCCTCCAGGAAAGACGGTTTCAGATCAATCTTCTGGAGTTATGAGCGGTCTGGAACGCTCTAAAGGCTTTCCGGGATCGGCTGTCCTATCAAATTATCCAAATTCAGACAGACAACCAGGTTGCTATGTATTGCATCAACAAGCAGGGGGGCACAGGATCTCACCCTCTGTGTCAGGAAGCCATCAGAATGTGGCTTTGGGTTTGCCGTTATGGTATGTTCCTCCAAGCCACGTATCTCGCAGGCGTAAACAACAGTCTGGCCGACAGGTTGAGCAGGATCATGCAACCTCACGAGTGGTCTCTCAACTCGGGAGTGGTACGCAAGATCTTCCAAGCGTGGGGCACCCCCTTGGTGGATCTTTTTGCCACTCAGATCAATCACAAGGTCCCTCAATTCTGTTCCAGGCTTCAGGCCCACGGCAGACTAGCGTTGGATGCCTTCCTCCTTCATTGGGGGGAGGGCCTCCTGTATGCGTATCCTCCCATACCTTTGGTGGGGAAGACTTTACTGAAACTCAAGCAAGATTCCGGAACCATGATTTTGATTGCGCCTTTCTGGCCCCGTCAGATTTGGTTCCCTCTTCTTCTGGAGCTGTCCTCTGAAGAACCGTGGAGATTGGAGTGTTTTCCAACCCTCATCACTCAGACCGAGGGGGCGCTTCTGCATCTGAACCTCCAGTCCCTGGCTCTCACGGCCTGGATGTTGAGAGCGTAGACTTTACCTCCTTGGGTCTTTCAGAGGGTGTCTCCCGAATCTTACTTGCTTCCAGAAAAGATTCCACTAAGAAGTTACTTCTTTTTATGGAGGAGGTTTACTGTTTGGTGTGACAGCAAGGCCCTAGATCCTCGTTCTTGTCCTACACAGACCCTGCTTGAGTACCTTCTACACTTGTCTGAGTCTGGTCTCAAGACCAACTCTGTAAGGGTTCATCTTAGTGCGATTAGTGCATGCCATTACTGTGTGGAAGGTAAGCCGATTTCAGGACAGCCTTTAGTTGTTCGCTTCATGAGAGGTTTGCTTTTCTCAAAGCCCCCCATCAAACCTCCTACAGTGTCATGGGATCTCAATGTCGTTCTCACCCAACTGATTAAACCTCCCTTTGAGCCACTGGATTCCTGCCATCTGAAGTACTTGAACTGGAAGGTAATTTTCTTGGTGGCAGTTACTTCAGCTCGCAGAGTCAGTGAGCTTCAAGCCTTAGTAGCTCATACAATTCGACATGTCCAGCGCCTATGACATGGTTAACCATGATATACTAATACATATACTAGAATACTTCGTAGTAGGAGGCACAGTTCTCAAATGGTTCAAAGGATTCCTGACCACAAGACCATACCAAGTAACAACGAACGCGAACAGATCACCCCCGTGGACACCTGAATGTGGAGTCCCTCAGGGATCCCCTCTCTCACCAACCCTATTCAACCTAATGATGATTTCTCTAGCCAAACTACTAGCCAATCAAAACCTCAACCCCTACATTTATGCAGATGATGTCACAATTTACATACCATTCAAACATGATCTAAATGAAATCACCAACGAAATCAACCAAAGCCTCCAAATAATGCACACTTGGGCATATGCATTCCAACCAGTGGCGTAGTCACAGGTGGGCTTGGGTGGACCAGGGCCCACCCATTTATGGCTCAGGCCCACCCAACAGTAGCACATGTTTAGTGGTAACTGGAGGGAATCCCAAGCTCTGCCAGCTGAAGATTTTCCCCTGGGTAACGAAAACGCTACTCTCCATGACACCGGAACCTGCGCATGCTCAGTTTTCAGTGCATGCCTGCTGCCAAGGTGGAAAGAAGCGTTTTCCCACCAGAGAGAATTTATTTTGGGAGAGGGGGTAGAACACTTGGTGCCCACCCAATTCTTGCCTAGGCCCACCCAAAATCTGTTGTCTGGCTACGCCCCTGATTCCAACTAAAACTTAACGCAGAAAAAACACAATGTCTTGTACTCACCTCACAACATAACACAAAAAACGTCACCACCATAATCACACCATACTGTTCCCTTCCGGTCTAACAAAATTTGAAAATTCATGGAGTCACCGTTGATCGAAACCTCACTCTTGATACCCATGTGAAAAACACGACGAAAAAGATGTTCTACACCATATGGAAACTTAAAAGAGTAAAACCTTTCTTCCCGAGATACATCTTCCGTACCCTGGTACAGTCAATGGTAATAAGTTATCTGGACTACTGCAATGCACTGTATGCCGGGTGCAAAGAACAAACAATCAAAAAACTCCAAACTGCCCAGAATACGGCCGCCAGACTCATATTTGGAAAAACTAAATATGAAAGCGCAAAACCCCTAAGAGAGAAACTGCACTGGCTCCCACTTAAGGAACGCATTGCGTTCAAGATCTGCACGATTGTACACAAAATCATTCATGCAGATGCCCCAATCTACATGCTAAACCTCATGGACCTACCTCCCAGAAATGCCACAAGATCATCCTGCAAATTTCTCAACCTGAACTACCCCAGCTGCAAAGGACTTAAATACAAGCAGTTGCATGCCACTACCTTCTCTTACATGAGCACGCAGTTATGGAATGCATTACCTACAGACTTGAAAGCAATCAACGAAACAACTATCTTTCGAAAATCGCTGAAAACATTCTTCTTCAACAAGGCCTGCAATTGAGAACATATAGAGGGGCATAATCGAATGCAAACGCCTATCTCCATGGGCGTTTATCTCCGAGAACGGGTCCGTGAAGGGGCGGGCCGAACCGAATTTTCGAAAAAATGGACGTTTTTGAGCTGGGCGTTTGTTTTTTTAGCGATAATGGAAACTAAAAACGCCCAGCTCAAAAACGTCCTAATCCAAGCCATTTGGTTGTGGGAGGGACCAGGATTCGTAGTACACTGGCCCCCCCTGATATGCCAGGACACCAACTGGGCACCCTAGGTCAGTGCGGTGGACTTCAGAAAAAGCTCCCACATGCATAGCTCCCTTACCACGGGTGCTGAGCTCCCAACCCCCCTCCCCCAAAACCCACTACCCACAAATGTACAACACTACCATAGCTCTTAGGGGCGAAGGGGGCACCTACATGTGGGTACAAGGGGTTTTGGAGGGGGGGATGGGCCTGGGTCCACCTGGCTGAAGTGCACTGCAGTACCCACTAAAAGTGCTCCAGGGACCTGCATGCACGCAGGCCTCTAAGACTTGTTGCTGCTGTAGAACATTGGCACAGCAGTTGACACCTGAAGACTAATCTCTCCGAAAACGTCCTTTATTGGAATAACCGCGTTTACTCACAGTTAACTACAGATCAGAGGTTGTGCCCCACTGGCAACGAGTCTCCCTGGTAATGAGATGAGCAGTAGGTCAAAGCTGGCAGAATGCTGTACAATGCCCTCTTTCAGCCACATTCAAGGTAATAACTAAGTTCTCTAACGTGGCTAACACAGGAAAGGGAACTAAAACTGGCTTACAAAAATGGACACTACCGCATGGACTACAACAGGAAACACAGGACACACTCTGACCCAGTAGGCAGGGGGGAAAGCACCATGGGAGAAGAGCCTACCAACTACCAACATTGTGAGACTGTAACACAAGCTAACACAATACCCTACACCCACCACAATGCAATGCTGATGTGACCCTGTACTGCACCCGAGAGCCACATCTAACCAAGGGAAAGGCTGTGAGAGGATCGAACACATACTGCTGTCATGGAGGTGGGTATGGCATTTGAGGCTGGCATACAGGCTGGAAAAAATGTTTTTAAAGTGGGGTTTTTTTTGGTGGGAGGGGTTAGTGACCACTGGGGGAGTCCGGGGAGGTCATCCCCGATTCCCTCCAGTGGTCATCTGGGCAGTTGGGGCACTTTTTTGGGACTTGTTCGTGAGAAAAAAGGGTAAAAAAAAAAGTGACCCAAAATCGCAGTCAAAACGCCTTTTTTTTTTCGATTATCAGCTAAAGATGCCCATCTCTCCTCACCTGATAACCACGCCCCAGTCCCGCCTCCACCATGCCTCCGACACGCCCCCATCAACTTTATTCGTTTCCACGACGGAGTGCAGTTGGAAACGCCCAAAATCGGCTTTCAATTATACCGATTTGGGCGCCTTTGCGAGAAAGACGCCCATCTCCCGATTTGGGTCGAAATATAGGCGTTTTTCTCTTTCGATTATAGGCTGGATAGCCTCACTAAGTCACTTCACCAACCCACTCAAATATGAACGTCCACCTTCTATAACTACCCTAATCACTCTCCTCCCTCTTCTCTCTTCCCTTCCTTGATTGCTACACATTACTTACTGTATCTGATATCATGAAATGACAATGTTTACAAATCTATGTAAGCCACATTGAGCCTGCAAATAGATGGGGGAATGTGGGATACAAATGCAATAAATAAATAAATGCTCCTTATACCAAGTTTCATCATAACAGAGTAGTCCTCCACACTCACCCTAAGTTCTTGCCAAAGGTGGTGTCGGAGTTCCATCTGAACCAGTCAATTGTCTTGCCAACATTCTTTCCCTGTCCTCATACCCACCCTGCTGAACGTCAACTGCATACATTGGACTGCAAGAGAGCATTGGCCTTCTATCTGGAGCAGACGCAGCCCCACAGACAATTGTTTGTTTCTTTTGATCCCAAGAAGAGGGGAGTGGCTGTAGGGAAACGTACCATATCCAATTGGCTAGCAGATTGCATTTCCTTCACTTATGCCCAGGCTGGGCTGACTCTTGAGGGTCATGTCACGGCTCATAATGTTAGAGCCATGGCTGCGTCAGTGGCCCACTTGAAGTCAGCCACTATTGAGGAGGTTTGCAAAGCTGCGACGTGGTCATCTGTCCACACATTCACATCTCATTACTGCCTACAGCAGGATACCCGACGCGACAGTCGGTTTGGGCAGTCTGTGCTGCAGAATCTGTTTGGGGTTTAGAATCCAACTCCTCCCCACTAGGCCCATTTTTGTTCTGTTCCAGTCTGCACTCTCATTTAGTTGTATAAGTTAGGTCAATCTCAGTTATGTCCTCGCCGTTGCGAGGCCCAATTGACCAATGTTTGTTGTTTTGAGTGAGCCTGGGGGCTAGGGATACCCCATCAGTGAGAACAAGCAGCCTGCTTGTCCTCGGAGAAAGCGAAAGCTACATACCTGTAGAAAGTATTCTCAGAGGACAGCAGGCTATTTGTTCTCACAATCCCGCCCACCTCCCCTTAGGAGTTGTGTCTTCCCCTTCTTTGCTTTTTACTGGACTGAGGAGCACGCTCGCGTTCGGACGGGAAGACAGTCGCGCATGCGCGGTACGCACGGGAGCGCGAGACTAGCAAACTCTTTGTTGCTAGGGAGAATTCCGGTCCTGGGGCTGCCGTCGACGTCACCCATCAGTGAGAACAATCAGCCTGCTGTCCTCGGAGAATACCTTCTACAGGTATGTAGCTTTTGCTTTATGGGATAACCATAAGCTGCAGTTTGATTTATTAACAACTTTCAAAACAATTTACATAAGTAAATAACCTACCCCCACCCCAAGCTACAGTTGTCAAAGGCATAACATCAACACCCCCCAACTGCTGCTTACCATGACAACAAAGCAGCAATTTCTGCTTCTTGCTGTCACCGCAACTCTTCCTCTTCCGACTCCATCCCGACAGCAAAAGCCCTAGCCTGTGTGGACCTCTACACATTTATTCCGGGTCACCCAACCCACCTTTAATGACCTGGCTCATCCCCCATGAGCCATTGCTCCTGTAGCTTGGCTTTTTGCTTCTGTGACAACCCAAATGCACTCCACCTAAAAAACAAAACTACAGTATAAAAGTCATTCCCTGTCCCGCCAGATCAAATGACTGGGCAGGAGGGCAGGAAAGCTGCCTCCGAGGATCAGGAAACGCTCTGAGCCTTGGAGGGAGGGCCGACATTTATTAATTCTCAGCTCTCCCACCTCAATCTCCCCTCCAGTCCCTGCTCCAGACCGGCTCAAGTTCAGGCATGCATCTTTTAAGCTATCCAATAGCCTCTGTCCCTCGCCCGCTGGTTGTGAGACCTACCACCCCCTCCTTTACCTTTTCTCCTGCCCAAGCCTTCCTGAACAGGCCCAGCCCACATTTAACTGGGCCCCTCGAGAGAGGCTCTCCCTTTCCTGCAACTCCAACCTGCTTTAAACGAGTGAGAAGCAGACTGTGATGAACTGTATCAAAGGTGGAGGTGAGATATAAAGAGACTAACATTGTGATGTTACCTTTATCAATGGATATATGATGGTCACTAATTAGTGCAGCTAAAATAGTCTCACAGCTATGTCCTGCTCGAAATCTCAATTGACGAGAGTGTAACAGACTATTTTTCTCTGCGTAAGACGTGAGTTGCTGAAAAAACATTCTTTCAGTAAGCTTAGAAATATAGCACAGATTAGAGATGGGGTGGTAATTAGACAGTAATGGCAGACCTGAAGTGGGTTGTTTTTGTATTTTTTGAGAATGGGATGCACTACAGCATGTTTTCAGCTGAAAAAATTCAAGCAAATTTGAAACGATCTTCCCTTCGTGAATTTGTGGTGTCCTGTAATCTACTTGTTTTAAGGTGCTGCACTATGATTTTTATTAGTAACATTAGTTTTCTTTCTACTAAAATTAGACTAACAGGTCTGTAGTTGCCCGCTTCTTCCTTGCTTCCAATTTTCTTTAGTAGGATAATTACATTCTCTTTTATTCTCATGGAACCTCTCCCATTTTCAAGGTAAAATTGAATAGAGCTGTGAAGGGTGCAAGCAGTGCTTTCCTGAGCTCTGTTTGCACCCTGGCTTGTACCCAACAAGCTCTTGGCTTTATTTATTTTTATTTATTACAGTCTCTTGATATACCACAAGGGCTATTGCTGGCTTAAGTGTGGTTTATCATTAAAAAAAAACAAGAGAAAGTTAGGAGGAAGGGAAGAGAAAAAGAAATAGAGAGAGAGAGAGAAGAAGACTAATTACAAGCCAGGAAGAGGTAGAAGGGAAAGGCAACATAGTCTAGGGTCCACTAGAAGGTCTGAGAAAACAGGTTGTCTTAAGGATGGTTTTAAATTTGGGGTAGGAGGCTTCTATTCAAAGTTCAATAACAAGGGAGTTGCAGAGTTTTGGACCAACATAAATAAGGGCAGAGGAGAGGCAAACTGCTTGAAATGAGAAAAGGTTGTCCAGTAACTTAAATCTTTTCACAAACCTTAAAGAAGGATAAGTAAATAAAGCCAAAGTTCTAGTTGTCCTAGATTTCTGTAAAAAAAAAAAAAATTAAATGATCTAGAAAGTGTAATGGGACTAACCCATAAAGTACCTTATATATAAAGCAAAAAAAATTAAAAAGAATCCTGGTATATACAGGAAGCCAATGACTGTTCCTGAAGTAGGGTGAAACACTATCACTTTAAAGAATATATCAAATATAATGCCGTATTTTGAATAGATTGTGGCAGTGCTGTACACCACACATGTATGAAAGAGTCCCTGCTCAACAGAGCTTACAATCTATTCAAGACAGACAAACAGGATTAATGAGTTATTTATTGTGGGAATGATTAAAATAGACATAGGTACTAAACAGGGGTATTAAAAGTTAAATGCAGCCTCAAAAGGTGGGCTTTTAGCCTTGATTTGAATATGGCTCGAGATGGAGCTTGATGTACTGACTCAGGAAGTCTATTCAAGTTTAATGAAGATTTTCTATCCTGCTCAACAGTACAAACCACCTAGGCGGCTTACAATCTAAAACAGGGGAGAAACAGAATTTGACTAGATAACACACACATTAGACAAAAAGGGTAGAACTACATTTGTTGATAGGAAAAGTGTGTGTGTGTGTGGGGGGGGGGGGGGGGGGGGGGGGGAGTACAAAAGGGTAATAAACCCAAACACCAGGTTTCCACAACCAGTACTGCCAAGAGTAAGCATCCCTGAATAGGAAACTTTTGAGCTCAGCTTTAAACCGAGTCAAAGAGGTAAGTTGTCTGAGGTGTGAAGGCAGGGATTTCCAAAGTAGAGGGCCTTGGACAGAGAACATGATAAGCCTACTGTGCTTGTGGAAAATCTCTTGAGGGGAAGGCATGTTTAGGAGGTGAAGTTGGTCTGATCTTAGGGCTCGTGTAGGAGAATAAGGGACTAGGTACTGTAAAAGGTAGTTGGGTTCTGCCGCAGCAGATGTCTTGAAAACTAGTAATAGGATCTTAAAGGTAATTCAGTGGGAGACTGAAAGCCAGTGAGATTCTTTAAGGTGGGATATTACATGATCATATTTCCTAAGATGATTCATTACCCTGATGGTGATGTTTTGAACAAGCTGTAGTCTATGGCAGTCTGTGATCTGGATTCCCTGGTAAGTTACAATAACCTATTTGAGAAATTACTAATGAATGTATCAAGATATTGAGTGCAGGGGGATGCGTAATTTGTAAAATGAACATTGTACGACTTTGGAAATCTTGTTGCAGAGAGTACATTTCAAGTTAAGGAGAAATCCAAGGAAGTGTGTGGTATGCAATTAAGTCATTGAGAAGGATAGGAGAGGAAAAGGTCACCTGAATGTGATTAGAGAACAGAAAGGCTTTTGATTTCTCTGGATTTAGCACAAATTTATTTTCCAAAAGCCAGGAAGTGATAAGTTTTAAGTTTTGTGTTGACGTTGGATATTTCTTGTTTATTGAAGGGATCGATTGGGCAGAGTATTCCAGGCATGAGTCTGGAATTGGTAGTGGAAGAGAAGGGTACCTATTGTCAGGCTTTCAAGCCAGAAACTAGGTTCATGAGCCCTTGGGCCACTGCCGAGGAGCAGCAGTGGCAGGCAAAACCACCCCACACCAGAGACAAGGCAGAACTCTGACAGAAACAGCTAGACTTCACCTGCACTTGACCGCCCTTCCCCAGGAGTTGAGCCCCTGGGTGCAGGCGGCCGGCAGGACTTACCGGACAGGGCAGGAACTGGATACCAACTAGGCTGAACAGGGACTGAGGGTCAGAGGGGAATGGCAATAGCCAAGGGCAGCAAGGCAGGAAACTGGGCTAGGACACACAGACAGACAATACTACCCAAGGCAGAAAATGGACAAGCTAAAGGACAGGAACTGAAAGCTGCCAAGCAGCCACTGAAACAGAGTACAAACACTGACAGAAAAGAGTCAAGACTGAAAGCTGCAGAGCAGCCACTAAGCAAGAGACACAGACAAACAGAAACTAGACCAGGAATACAAACCAGAAACAAGACTAAGAAATAAGCAATAAACCTAAGCTAAACTACACACAGACTAACTAGAATCAGACAAGGAACTATACAAGAAACCAGACTAGGCAGAAGTGCAACAAAGCACCAACAAACCAGGGACCTAAGATGATGCAAAGGCAAACACAGAAGTTTTGAGGTGATTAATAAAGCCCATCAGCTGCTGAAGTTCAGCTGCAGGAATCACAAAACAGCTACGGGTGCTGTTCAGGCCCAAACAAGAAAAGCAAGTCTGGCAACCTGGAAGATCCGGACCGGACTGGGCTGAAGTCTGGAACGTGTGACAGTTCATAGCAGCCACCAGTTCTGGCTACCAGGGGGTGAGGTGAGCACAGCCAAGGAAACGGTGACACCTATAAGAGAGACTTACCTGATGAAGGGAGGGGTATAGGGAGAGACAAGAGTGTTCTATCCTCTGACAGCCTTGCACTAGTTTATAATGTGACCCTAAAATGTGTTTAATGCCTTTACTGTTATTCTCATTTCTAAGGATTTTCGTTGCTGCAGTTCTCACTGCAAAGATACGTGAGCAAGGCATTGTGTGTAATGTAGTTCACAGGCAATGCAGCCATACTTGCCTGTCTGAATAAGAACTGTTACCATTGGTTGTACTGCTGCCTAGATTTCTTCTCTTTCTCAGCCAAGCTTGACTCCTTTGTCTACCTGCTATCATTTCCTGGTCATTCTTACTATCTCTGTCCTGAGAGGTCAGCCAGGTATGACCTTTCCCTCCAATCGAGGGCTGTCCCCTAGGACCACCCTTGCCACCTGGTGGCAGGCTCTGTCCTGATTGGTCTTTACCCCCTCCTCCCTGGGCTTGTGTGATTCTTCTTGACCTCCCTGTCTCTGTCTCCATGAGACATTCTCCATCTTGCTTAAGACAGCACTTGTCCTGCTAAAACTCCTTGGAACGAACTTGGATTTTTACCGTGAATATATCTTCCTGATGAGATATTGCACTCTCCAGTCACCCAGCTCTGAGCTATTTCTGCTTACTTAACTATTCTCTCACCTCTGCAATAAAGCTGCCTCTCCTCAGATTTCTACCTCCAACCACTGATACAGCTCGCAGAATTACGGAGTCTCTGTGCCCTGGGACAACACTTCTGAACATATGACTGTGACTAAATTATCTGTGATTTATTCAATAAAAGAAACTTCAGAAAATAATAGAGACTTCAGGTGTGTACTGGTGTGCCAAGGTTATACTTCAAGATATTGAGGCTTTAAAGTTAAACAAGTCTTAAGAGGCTTGACAAAGAGAGAAAGATGATACGTTGAAACCTTCTGCTCAGTGTGCTTCTGCAGCTAAGAAAGCAAATAGAATGTTAGGTATTATTAGGAAAGGAATGGAAAACAAAAATGAGGATGTTATAATGACTTTGTATCGCTCCGTGGTACGACCACACCTCGAATATTGTGTTCAATTCTGGTCACCGCATCTCAAAAAAGATATAGTGGAATTAGAAAAGGTGCAGAGAAGGGCGACGAAAATGATAAAGGGATGGGACAACTTCCCTATGAGAAAAGGCTAAAGCAACTAGGGCTATTCAGCTTGGAGAAAAGGCGGCTCAGGGGAGATATGATAGAGGTCTATAAAATAATGAGTGGAGTGGTACGGGTAGGTGTGAAGCGTCTGTTTACACTTTTGAAAAATTCTAGGACTAGGGGGCATGCGATGAAGCTACAATGTAGTACATTTAAAACGAATCAGAGAAAATATTTCTTCACTCAACGTGTAATTAAACTCTGGAATTTGTTGCCAGAGAATGTGGTAAAGCTTAGCGGAGTTTAAAAAAGGTTTGGATGGCTTCCTAAAGAAAAAGTCCATAGACCATTATTAAATGGACTTGGGGAGAATCCACTATTTCTGGGATTAGCAGTATAGAATGTTTTGTATGTTTTTGGGATCTTGCCAGGTATTTGTGGCCTGGATTGGCCACTGTTGGAAACAGGATGCTGGGCATGATGGACCTTTGGCCTTTCCCAGTATGGCAATACTTATGAACTTATGTACTTATGAGAGCATTCCCCCCTGCACTATTTGCAGCTGATGGAACAGGGCTAAAACACCATTTCAAAATCCAAATGTATGTATAGAGTTTCCTACCCAGTCTAAATACACCCCCTCTTTTTAATCTGCCTGCCTGCCCCTCTTGTTTTAAACTGATATTGCTACACCACTTCTGATTGTAGGAATGCTGGTGGTGGACACTTGTCTGTCTTAGAAGGAACGTTGCCTGAGCAGACATTTCTTAGAAGCTGAAGTAAAAGCTGCATGAAGTGTGTGCGATGGTCGTGTGATCCAGTGGTGTGCCTCCTTCATTTGCTGCCAGCAACAACACATACTGCAGGTGACCAGTTCCCCTTGCTTTTGGCCCCAGTGTTAACTTCCTCTGAAATGACATGTGTGTCACATTTCAATGTCCCAGGCAGCTATCTTACCTTCTGGCACCTGGCCCTTCACTTCCTTCCATACTCCTGGAGCAGAGCAGAGCAGAGCAGAGCAGAGTTGAGTTCTTTCACATAGCTGCGTTCTTTTGCAAGCTGAAACAACTCATGCTTTACCCTCTGACTCTCATAGCGATCATAAACACCTTGCAGAAGCTGGCATAGTTTGAAGGATATGGAAACTCAGCTTTTAATTATTTTTATAAATGTTATGGGTGCTGTTGTATGAAAGATTGTGCTAACCTGCCTGTGGCTGCTGCTTCTCTGGTGGAGAGATGCCAGGAAAGAGTTGGATGTGCAATGAGCAGGTCCAGGAGCCCCTGAAGGCACTTTGTTTATGGGACAAGAGCCAGGTCATGGCTCTGTACCAGGCAGATTTTCCATTGTGCCAGGTGTCTCAGCTGTGAAAGCATCCTCCCTTAAAGGGGAATAACTAGCTTCATCCCCGCATAATGGCAGAAGATCCTGGTGCTGCAGCCTACATGCCATCCATGCCAGTACTGACATCTACACACAACACTGCTGCTATATCTCATGTGTGCCCTATCCCATCCCTTGCTAATTCCAGCAGTCAGGACGCCCCCCCCCCCCCACAACACACACACACATATAAACATAGGAGCCAACTTTTCAAAATGATTGAGGATGCAACCCCACAGAAATTACCTCCCTGCTCACAGTCAAGGAGTTTGCTCAATATTGGGGGTGCTCAGGCACCCACAGAACTGACTTCTATGCACATACACAAACACACAGGCTGGCAATGTACTTTACTCTTTCCCTGAAGTACACCCCTGCTATTCCAGTTCTGAAACCCAGCCCTCATTCCCTAAACTCCCAACTCCATGCTACATACAGCTCTCTCCTAATGAACTTCACCCCTTGTTATTACAGTACTGAGGTACTTTCCTCAGTGGGACACTGTCATACCGGGGTACAAATTATATCGTAGTGATAGGGTGGATCGAATTGGTGGAGGGGTAGCACTGTATATTAACGAAAGCCTTGAATCAAATAGATTGAAAATTCTGCAGGAAACAAAACACGTCTTGGAATCACTTCCTCCCCCCCCAAAAGACATGCACAGCTTTGGCAATGTGCCTCATTCATAACCTGCAACACAGCAAGCTATTTCAGTACTGAGAAATGTTTTGCTAATGTACCTCACTCATGCCCTGTTGCACCACCTAGTATTCCAGTACAGAGATGACCACATACATTTGTCAATGTACCACACTCGTGTTCTGCAGCAGCCCCTGATATTCCAGTGAAACACCTTCTATATACATCTCTGTCAATGCACCTCACTTGTGCCCTACAGCATCCCCTGCTATTCCAGTATACAAGCAAACACACAGAAGAACAGGAAGGAACCCTTGCAATCACAAATCATGTCCAACACAGCAAAGGTGACAAAAAAAGGGGCAACTAGATGATATCCAAAATAAAAGGAGTTTATTGTCCAAATGCAGCGAAGGTGACACTTTAATAAACTCCTTTTAGGACCAGAGGCTGGAAACCGAAAGATCCCATGACTATGAGAATGACTTACCTCTAGTGGGAGGTCATGTGGTTCTGTTATTTAAGTATCACAATTCCACTGATTGAACATAGTGATACGAATGTTAAGGTAATAAAGGCGTAGTGGGGTTGGGAAGATTGGATGGGAAGGGTATCTGTTTAACAAAATAGGAAGAGAGCCTCTCTGAAGAGACAGCAACCTACAACAGGGTGGATTGTTGAAAATGTTTCGGTAATAAATGCATATTTAGTCACTTGTTGGTTGTCTTTAAACTGTAAAGTTGAAGTATGATCATAGTATACAATGGTACGCAGATAACAGGTTTTGGCTATACTGTAGCGTATCACCGCTCTGTTAGGTAAAATGGATTTTCTATGTATCCTTAAGCGATGTTTCATCTTAATAATGCCTTGAAAGTAAAAGTTGCTAACACTTGATGGAATGTTGAGGGACGGAGGGTGGGAGGGAGAAAATATAAATGCTTGATGATGCAGTAGGAGAGACTTACTGATGTGTATAACATGAAACCAATGTCAATGATATTATGAGAAATGTCAGTTTTGTGTACTCTGCTGATCGTCAATAAAACCTTTGAACTTAAACTCCTTTTATTCTGGACATCTAGTTGCCCCCCCCTTTTTTTGTCATCTTTGCTGTGTTGGACACAATTCCAGTGTACAAACCTTTCCATACATTTGTATCAGTGCACTTCACTTGCGTTTGCCCCAGGTACAAAAACTTAGATTATGAGCCCACAGTACAGTGCTGCCGCTGTGTATGTCTAGTAGCATTACAGAAATGAATAGTACTAGTAGTAGCAGTGAAAAACCTTTCATATACATCTCTGTCAATACACCTTACTTGTGCCCTTCAGCATCCCCTGTTATTCCAGTGCAAAAACCTTCACATACATTTGTGTCAAGGCACTTCACTTGTGCCCTGCAGCAGCCACTGCTATTCCAGTGCAAAAGCCTCCCCATACAGCTCTGTGAATGCTAGAGCTGGTGTTGGGGTGGGGGAATGCAAACAGGGCAGTTACCCTGGGCCACCATGCCATAGGGGGGGCCAAGATAGCCTTAATCTGGAGGACATAAAGCCTGCATGTAGTGCTTTGGATCCCCCTTCCAAATTTTTGCCCTGGGCCTGAGCATGTCTAACACTAATCCTGGTCAATGTAGCCCACTCGTGCCCTGCAGTACCCCATGCTATTCCAGTATCAGCACTTATACTAACTGTATAAGTCTTACTGTATTGTTGGACCCTGCTTGTCTAGCTGCTGCCTCATCCTTGTGCTCTTGCTAGTCAACCATTGTAGGAGGAGAGAGAATCTCGGTGAGGTCATAAATTAGAGCTCTGCACTTTTTGGCTGGCCTCCAAGTGCTTGAAGAACAAAATAAAAAATAAGCGAAGCAACTCTGTCACATTTTCAATCCATCCCTGTAGTCTAAGCAGTTCAGTTTTATGGGCATACAGGAGCAGTTGCTTCTTCTGATGACATCGACTTACATCTGTGGATCAGTTTGGAAGAAAACAATGAAAATGCCTTCAGGAAAAAGCATGTAGTGAGTGATACCTCTTAACTGCATAAATGTGTTAGTAAGAGCTGCCAAGTTGCCTAGCTCCACAAATGAGTGTTTGGCCAGTGTTGTATTTGAACTTTTATCCCAACAGACTTGTACTTCTGAACCCTAGGCATTGAGTCAACACGGCATTCTGCCTTTTATTACCTGGATCCCATACTATAGAATCATTTACCAAAAACTATGCATAGTGAGAAATCTTTTGTTAAGTTCAGATCCCTGTTGAAAACCTTTTGGCCATGATTTCTGATAGCCTGGGGCTAGTCCCTGATGCATAGTGTATCTTATGCTTATTTCTTTTTGTATCAATGCTTGTATTCTGTCCTATTACTACTAGTGTTCCTTTTATATTATATCAATGATTTTAATTGTACACCACCTAGACCCATTATTTTGGAATAGGACGTATAGCAAATTTTAATAAAGATAAAACATAAATATAATGATTGTTGCGGTTGTCTGGGTCTTGCGTTTTCTGAGTAAGAGGAACTAATGTTTCAGCCATCGTGCTGTGGCTTTCATCAGGGATCCACAGCACCATGGCTGAAATGTCAGTTCCACTTACTCAGATGTGGCAAGACCCTGACAACTGCATCAATCATGATGCCTCTGCAGAAGCCTAAAAAAATATGTCATTTGTAGTCCCTGATTATCTCAATTTGAAATCAGCACTGCAGGTCCCATAATGCATCAGGGCATGGTTGTCAGAAACCCAGGACTAGCCCAAAATCCTGGGGAACTTGGCAGCTGTGCTCTTAGCATAGGCAGTTTTGTCACCTAGATACCAAAGGGCAGACTGGTGGTGTGAAATGTTTTTTAAATGCTATAAAGAGATCTGTAAGCATCTGTTTCTAGACCTGGATGCCATACCTCCAAAAATGTATATAGTTAGATCAGGGGCTCTCAACCCAGTCCTCAGGACATACCTAGCCAGTCAGGTTTTTATGATATCCACAATTAATATGCATGAGATAGATTTGCATGCACTGCCTCCATTGTATCTCATCCACACAAAAATGCTTTAAAAATAAATAAATAAATATGTGAACAACTAAAGTCCTAATGAAAGCTGAAAAGATGCAAAAGGCACCACCTAATAAATACATTAATTAATATAGGACCTCTCAGTGTGTCACTTTTGGGCCAAATGTGACAGTGAGAGGTCCTATATTAATTAATGTATTAGGTGATGCCTTTTGTGTCTTTCCAGCTTTCATTAGGACTTATATTTTATTTGACAGACTTTTTGCGTGTATGTATATATATATATATATATATATATATATATATATACAGTTCAATCCGCTCAAGTGCAAGGGTCTGGGACCAAAGAAATGCATGCAGTTAACCAGAGCGTGCACTTAACCATTGTGACCCAAAGAAGTTTGACATCTGATAAACATATGTACAGTACTGTTTATTATTATATGTACAGTATACAGTCTCAGTTAACTGACATTAGGCTGGCTTGAAGTAATCAGTTATAGTCCTCTGTACACTCTTGGGTCTGTGAGTTCCATAGACTACGTCTGCCAGACGGTTAAAAACTGTCATAGCACTGACATCCAGTGGCCTCCAGATAGGCCCGCACGGTGTTGAGACTCTCCAGCGCTCTTGCAAAAGTGACAGGAGGAGGTTGTTGAATTTCATTAGCATGTGCCTCACTGCTCATTTCTTCATCTGTTCCATCATCAGCCATTGTTGCCTGCATGTAGGAGCATATCTCAACATCAGTACTGTCTTCAGCTGTTTGCAGATCGTAATCAACAGCTACGTAGCGATGGAACTCCTCTTCTGTAAAACCGGCTGGGATGTCAATAACCTCTTAATCTGACACGTTTGCAACAGCTGGACCTGCTTCATCCCTCTCCACATCCTTAACAAAGCTTGCCCACTTGTAGCAGTTCACAATGGTTGCCTGTGTAACATGATTCCAGGCTTCTTTCTGCATATGTAGAGAATCCAACAGTGATAGATTATGAGTCAGTTCAACAGCACTTTTATCCTTCACAGTCTGGTCATCCATAACGCTCATCAGATGACGTAGCACAAGAGCTCGATAATGTTGTTTGAAATTGAGGTTGGATCCAAGAGGTATTGTTTGGTGGGAGGAAGACCACCTTGACGTTAGACAGTCTGACATCATCCCTGTGTGCAGCACAGTTATCACAAAGCAGCAAAATCTGACGCTTTTGTGCCTGCATTCTAGTGTCTAACTTCTTTAGCCACTGCTTCCAAATTTCCCCAGTCATCCACGAATTTGCATTAGCCTTGTATGACGCAGGAAGTTGCTTAACTTTCTTGACGCAACGGGGCTGTTTGCTCTTTCCAATGACGAGGGGTTCCAACTTCTCACTCCCATCCATATTGCAGCAAAGGAGGATTGTCAGTCAGTTCTTCGATGTTTTACCTCCACTATTTTTGGCATGTTTCCATCAGGAATCGCTCGCCAGGAGACCATTTTCATCAGCATTGAAAATGTCATGATGTGCAAACTCATTCAAGATGGTAGGAAGAACTGAAACAACCCAATTTTCAGCACCAAAGTCATAAGTTTCTCAGCATGCTGTGTCTTGAATTTTATGCTGTTCCTTTCCTTCCATCTTTCCAACCATCCAACAGTGGCTTTGAATTCAGTCAGTCCAAGACTTTCTGCTACCTGGTTAGCTTTCTCCATAAGCAGTGGACCACTGACAGGAAACTATCTGCTCCTGACTCAAGAAAACCACCAAAGAAGAGCATATTCTACCTCCTCAGCTTTTCCCGCACGTTTTCATTTCCGTTGTGGATTTGTATTGTTTTGCCAGTCTTCCAGAATCTGGTCTTTCTGCTTCAAGACATGTGAAATTTGACTGGGATTGACACCATATTCTTTAGCAATAGATGCTTGACTTTGTTTGTTTTCTAATTTTTTAAGAACTATTCGTTCAGCTAGTGTTAAAGTCTTACAGTTCCGCCGCCGCTGCTGCAACAACAACAACGACGACCCCGGTGCATGCTCCAACAACATTCTTTCCCCTTATCTGCCTGGAGCAGTTAAAGAGGCGGTAAATTTGAAATCTCAGTTGTCACGCACCAATCGGCTTCCATATTCCATGCATGTGCTTATGCGGAGTCTTTCCTGCAGAGGAGCAGTCTTGAAACATGCATATAAGCGAATCTTGCGCTCATCAGTGGTGCACTAAAACGAAGTTTGTCCCCATAGAAATTGATGGTGCCAAAAACGGGACCGAAGTACGGCATGCAGTTAAACAGAGCATGCTCTTATCCGACGTGCACTTAAATGGAGTGTACTATGTATATATATATATAGTATTCTCTCTGAGCAGATTTTGGATTTTTCAAGTATCCATTGTATCTCATGCATAATCACTGTGGATATTATGAAACCATGACTGGCTAGGTGTGTCCTGAGGACTGGGTTGAGAACCCCTGAGTTAGACAGAAGGTAACATAGTAGATGACGGCAGAGAAAGAGCTGCACAGGCCATCCAGTCTGCCCAACAAGATGAACTCATGTGTGCTACTTTTTGTGTATACCAGACCTTAATTTGTATCTGCCATTTTCAGGGCACAGACCGTAGACGTCTGCCCAGCACTAGCCCTGCCTCCCAACCACTAGCCCCGCCTCCCACCACCGGCTCTGCCACCCAATCTTCGCTAAGCTTCTGAGGATCCATTCCTTCTGGTCTAGAGAGGCCACCAGACTGGTTCAGGATCTACCTCCGTGGTTCCCAACCCAGTCTTTAGGATACACCCAGCCAGTCAGGCTTTCAGGATATGCACAATGAATCAGGGCCTCTGAGAGACTGAGCCAGGCCCGGGGCAGAGCCGCCGTCACTGCTACCGCCGGGCCCCCCCCCAGGATTATCACTACCACTGCCCGCTGCCGCCCTCCCAAGGATTGTCGCTGCCTCCGCCCCCCCACCCCCCAAGGAATATCTCTTCTGCTGGCAGGACCCCCCATCAGCATGCTGTGTCTGCTTCTCCAGGTCCTCCCCAGCCTCCAAGGGGGGCCCGGCGCTGGAATTTTCTCTCTCCTGCTCCTGTCAGGATGCGATCACCTGGGTCCCATCAGGAGCAGGAGAGAGAAAGAGACCCCAGCGCTGGGCCCCCCTTGGAGGCCCGGGCCTGGGGAATTTCCCCCCCCCCCCCCCCCCCCCCCCCGCCCCTCCTCTCAGCGGCCCTGCAATGAATATACATGAGAGATTTGTTTGCATTGCCTTCATTATATCCAACTCTTTCTCAAGCATATTCAATGTGGATATTCTGAAAACTTACCTGGGTGTGTGTCCCAAGGACTGGGTTGAAAACCCCAGAAGTAGACTCAAGACCAACACCAGAAAATACTTCGTCATAAACAAGGTGATACCTTCCAGTGAAAATGGTGGGCACCTTCCTGCCTAGGCTGGCTTAGTCTCTGCAGCTTTGTAGAGCACTGCTTCGCAACCCAGTCCTTGGGGCATACCCAGCCAGTCAGGTTTTCAGGAGATCCACAATGCATATACATGTGCTAGATTTGCATTTCAAGGAGGCAGTGCTTGCAAATATCTGCATATTAATTGTGGATATCCTGAAAATCTGACTGGCTGGGTGTGCCCTAAGTATTGGGTTGAGAAGTACAGCTGTAGAGCAGTGTTTCCCAAGTCCAGTCCTGGAGTACCCCTTGCCAGTCAGGTTTTCAGGATATCAACAATGAATATGCATGAAATAGATTTGCATATAATGGAGGCAGTGTATGCAAATAAAATTCATGCATATTCATTGTGGACATCCTGAAAACCTGATGGGCAAGGGTACTCCAGGCCTGGACTTGGGAAACACTGCTGTAGAGGACTGTTCTTAATTGGAGAGAGAAATACAGCTTTAGGGCGTCTCAGAAACAGCTGGTCTCAACCCAGTCCTCAGGATACAAATAGCCAGTCAGGGTTTTATGATATCCACAATGAATATGCATGAGATAGATTTGCATGTGCTACCGCCATTGTATCTCATGCATATTCACTATGGATATCATGAAAACCAGACTGGCTAAGTGTGTTCTGGGGGCTGGGTTGAGAACTCCTAATTTAGAATAGGACTCCAGGGACACATTATACTATGCTAACCAGGACAGTACTGATCTTCTTCCCAAGTGATGTAGGATTTTGTTTGTAGTAGTTTCTTAGAATAAACATGTGGCAGTTTAATATAACATTGTAAGAGCATATGTGCCCCCTTTTTAAAGGAAGCAAACATTTCAGGCTCCTGTTGATAGCAGAGTGGTAGGAAGGATCTGGAGGAGAAAGATATATGCTTCTGTTGGAGCAGATCACATTAATCAGTTTTAGTGGGTACTGTCTGGAGAGCCTTAAGATAAATGCCAAGAGAGGGGAAGATATTGTGAAGGGGCTGGGAGCTAGAAAGGAGGGGAGTAGGCAAGACAAGAGTGAGTTATTTTAAAATGCCTGCAGTTTCCATGTGCTCATCCTATAAATAAAAAGTTCATCCCTTCCTCCAGAGGCCCCACCTCTGTCCCACACTGGGAAGGATTGTCACCCTCTTACTTCCAGAATTACTGTCTCCCTGTCCCATACTAAGAGGAGACTGTCTCCTTTTCACACCCAGAGCTCCCCCTCCGGTCCTCATCAGCTGTCACCTTTTTATTCCCCCCAAATTCTCTCCTTTGTCCCACACTAGGCAGGGCTGTCTCCTTATCTCCCTTGGAGCGCCTTCTCCTGTCCCATAAGGGGAGAGGGAGGGTATCGGTGCTATCTCCTCCCAGAGTTCTCTTCCTGTATTCCTCACTGGCAGAAGACTGTGTCTCTTCTTCTCATCCACAGAATGCTCCTCTCTATCTCACTTCTGGAAGGAGGGCTGTTTTTTTTTACCACTCTATAAGAGTTGCACAATTTCCTATACTTTATGTGCTTGTATTTTAAAAATGAGGCAGATACTACTAAGACAATACATCATCACATGATAACTTTAATTTACAAGTTTTGGTTCCTCAGTGCTTCTAGTTCCCAGGATTTATGATCACTGGAACTAGCAGTCAAAACATCCTAAGCATTCACGTCATCGCTCTTGGACTTTCTTGGAGCTTGGAAAGAACAGGGTCTCCTTGATTCAGGGAATCATGCCCGACTGCTGCAGCAGCAATGATCCTATAAAGCCGGTACTATTTCCAGTTTAGACAGCACATGCTGCACTCCCATTCAAAAAGGAGGAGGATCTGCAGCCAGCCGGGAGTTCATAGTGGCAAGTTCACACTATGATGGTTGATGGGAATTTCACAGGGCACCTGAAAGTTCATGCAGATTTTGTCACTAAAAGCCCCAGTCAAGCTCTTCCCTGCTCCCCTTTTCATGATTTTCTCAGCAGGAGTGTTTGGGTGGTTGGAAGGTTGCTCTGTAGTGGTTTTCTGGTCTCATTGACTCCTGGACTTGGAGGTTGCTGCTGTCTTTCCATAAATGAAACCAGGAGAAGCAGCAGCAGAGCAGGTGGTGCAGGCTTCGGAAGACGGTCTTGCGGAAGAGGATGAAGATCCAGGGGTCCACAATAGGGTTTGTAGCACTGAAGCGGAAGGCCGCCAGATCTGCCACACCATTGTCAATAGGGGAGATGGCATTGATATAACCCCGAATCTGTGGAGAGAGGAAACAGACATGGGGTGAGACAAGGGCAGATGCATTTCACCACTAGCACTGGAGAACAAGGCACGGGACTTGTGAATATACAGTTGGCATCAAGTGTTAGAGATTCCAGTAATTGTATTTGTGTATCCTTCCCTGATCAGCCTTTCATCAAACTCCTTCCCTTTTAGTCTTCCTAGTAACACTGGCAGATGAACAGCAGTTACTCTTTAGTCTGCCTGGTTAATTTTCTGGTGTCTAATCAAACAAGTATCCTACATAGCCATGTTTCTTACTGTTTTCTATCTGTACTCATCATGGAACTATCACATAAGATTCCCCCCCCCCCCCCCCCAATTTAATGATGTCCCATGTATCTGGGGAGAGATATCGGAATACATCAAACCATGTTGTAGTTAAATTTTATTTTTCTGTAATCACTGTGACATTTGTTATTGTTGACTGCTTCATATAATTGTTCTGAGACAAGGTCGAAGTTGGGAGACACTTTATTTGTTTTATTTTTGCTCACACCTTTTTCAGTAGTAGCTCAAGGTGAATTACATTCAGGTACACTTGTAGCTCTGCTTAGGACCAATGACTTTCACCTCTACTCATTGCCACAGATTGAAAAAATTAAATACAGCTATGTCCTAAGATCCTGCCTTCAGGGGACAAATGGTCTGTATGTAAAAAGGCAAGTCTGCCACTAGAGATGAGAAAACGGAGAGGGGAAGTGGGCAGAGAGAAGCTTATGTGTTCACTTCTTGATAAGGCCTATCTCTCCCGCCTGTGGAGGTCTATTGGTTCCACCCTTGCAGCAAAAGTGAAAACCACAGCACAAAAACAGAAATGCCAAGTTACCCAGTTCCAGGCTAGAGATTTTTTGACTGGTCCTGGTTTTGAAATTATGTCCCAAAGCAGTGTGGGATTTGTAGTGCCTGAGCCTGCCCATTGGACTTCATGCCGCAAGTCTCATAATGCACCAGGATGGGGTGGTCAGAAATTCAGGAGTGTCCCAAAATCTCTAGCCTGGAATTGGGAAACTTGGCATCTCTGCAAAAATAGAGAAACCCAACATAATGTCCTGAAACATTTGAATCCACAATTATCACATTACCAACTATAGAGATTCAGATCCTTCTGCCACTGGTCCTCCTTTTAGCCCTCCTCAATACATTCCCAGCAACTAGGATTACAGTTGGGATTATGGGAGATGTGATCATTTAGAATTTACCACCGTGGACAGTGGATGTAGGAATGGGTTGTTATTTACAATGACAGGAAATGTCAACAACACATTCTATATTGTTTGCATGTTATCAAGCAAAAATGAACAGAAAATCCAACACCTTTTGTGTTTTGCTGATAATAGCATGTATGTGCAAACTTGGAAAAGAGTGCACTCTCTTTCCACATATTGTGTACTATTTCCAAAGAATGTTGCATTATTATCAGCAACTGACAAAACAGCAAAATGGACAGAAAAACCTGAATAAAATTAAAATTCCTGTCAACAACACAGGAAGTATCGCACAAAAATCTTTTGGCGGCCCATCACTAGTTGTAGTGTGGAGGAGGTGGTAGTGGAATGAAATCCTGAGAGATTTGGTTTTATGACCTTTTGGCCTCAGAGTGGCACATACAGCAGGGCCAATACAAGGAGATTAGGAGGGGCATTTTAGAAAGGGACGTCCAAGTTGCAATTTGGACGTCCTTGCAAAATGGCGAAATCCAGTAGCGGGGAAACCCGTATTTTTGAAACAAGATGGACGTCCATCTTTCGTTTCGAAAATACCGTCAGAGATGTTCAAATCCTTAAATTTGGATGTCCCTAGATTTGGTCATCCCTAGACATGGACGTTTCTGATTTTCGGCGATTTTTGAAACCAAAGACGTCCATGTCAAAAACAGCCAAATGCAAGCCATTTCGTCGTGGGAGGAGCCAGCATTTGTAGTGCACTGGTCCCCCTGTCATGCCAGGACACCAACCGGGCACCCTAGGGGGCACTGCAGTGGACTTTATAAATTGCTCCCAGGAACATAGCTCCCTTACCTTGTGTACTGAGCCCCCCAAAACCCACTACCCACAACTGTACACCACTACCATAGCCCTTACAGGTGAAGGGGGGCACCTATACAAGGGTACAGGGGGTTTGTGGTGGGTTTTGGAGAGCTCACTGTTCCCTCCACAAATGCAACAGGTAAGGGAGTATGGGCCTGGGTCCACCTGTCTGAAGTGCACTGCAGTACCCACTAAAACTGCTCCAGGGACCTGCATGCGCTGTCATGGACCTGAGTATGACATCCAAGGCTGGCATGACATATTTTGAAAGATGTGTTTTGAGGGTGGGAGGGGGTTAGTGACCACTGGGGAAGTAACGGTAGGTCATCCCCGATTCCCTCCGGTGGTCATCTGGTCATTTCAGGCATTTTTTTGTGCTTTAGTTGTAAGAGAAACAGGTCCGCGTGAAAACATCCAAGTCAGGGGCGTCCTTGTTTTTTTCGATTATGGGTCAAAGACGTCCAAGTGTTAGGCACGCCCAAGTCCTGCCTTTGCTATGCCTCTGACATGCCCCCTTGAACATTGGCCGTCCTTGCGACGGAATGCAGTTGGAAACGTCCTAAATTGGGTTTCGATTATACCGATTTGGACGTCCCTGGGAGAAGGACGTCCATCTCCCGATTTATGTTAAAAGATGGACATTCTTCTCTTTCAAAAATAAGCCTATAGGTGACCTAGTCTAATATTCAGTGTTATGCCTCCCTCAACATAATAACATAGTAAATGATGGCAGATAAAGACCTGAATGGTTCACCCAGTCTGCCCAACAAGATAAACTCATTTTACATGGTATATGATACTTCATATCAATATATATAAATGGCGAGTGTCGTACTCACTCACAAATGCGCAGTAGAGACCCTCTCTGCCCCACCCCCGCGTCAATACATGATGACGGGGGCGGAACAGAGAGGGTCTCTACTGCGCATTTGCGAGGGACACTGCCGTCGCTGACGCTCCCCCATCCGGAGTCGCCGCCACCACCCACCTTCCACCCGGTCGGGCCCTCGCTCCGCTATTGAAACAGCGAGGGCACGCAGCACACAGCTCTGCTGAGCTGCCGTCGGCCTTCTTTCTTCTTCTCTGCCTGTGTCCCGCCCTCGACGACGTTACATCACACGAGGGCGGGACACAGGCAGAGAAGAAGAAGGAAGGCCACGGCAGCTCAGCAGTAGAGCTGCGTGCCCTTGCTGTTTCAATAGCGGAGCGAGGGCCCGACTGGGTGGAAGGTGGGTGGCGACGGCTCCGGGGAGGGGGGGCGAACTCGGAGGGGGAGCGGCAGCGGCGGGATGGGGGGCCTTTCAACCCCCCCCCCCTTCCTATACTAGCCCGTTTTTACGGGCTGAACGGCTAGTATATATATATACCCGAGTTTGATTTGTCCTTGCCATTCTCAAGGCACAGACCGTAGAAATCTGCCCAGCACTGTTCTTGTACTTTTTTTTCTTCCTCCTTTTTTAATACATGGAATATATCTGGCCTGGGCTTCTAGGATGGTATTTTTGAACAGCATCCATGCCTGATATAAATTTTTGACCTTTGCAGCTGATCCTCTAAGTTTTTTTTTTTTTTTTAATCGTTCTTCTCCTTTTTGTAAGTTAAATGCTAAAGTATTGGATTTTCTGTGCATACTTACTCCAGAGTTTATATCAAATCTGATCATTTTATGATCACTGTTATCAAGCGGCCCCAGCACCATTAGTTCCTGCACCAGATCATAGGTTGATATTGATGTTGACTCATGATAACCTGTGGATAGTTGCTCTGAACTGTGTTTGGTCTTTAGTCATGCAGTTAATTGTTGTTAGAGTAGCATCCATAGCATTTCTGTAGCGCTACTAGACGTACGCAGCGCTGTACACTTGAACATGAAGAGACGGTCCCTGCTCAACAAAGCTTACAACCTAATTAGGACAGACAAACAGGACAAACAAGAGATAAGGGAATATTAAAGTGAGGATGGTAAAATAAGGGTTCTGAACAAGTGAATAAGGGTTAGGAGTTAAAAGCAGCATCAAAAAGGTGGGCTTTTAGCTTAGATTTGAAGATGGCCAGAGATGGAAACCGATATGGTTCTCAAAGCAAGTGCCTGAGAAATTAAAGATTAAAGAGTTAGCGTTCCAGAAATATAGAAAATCTCAAGAGGAGGAACACGGGGAGGAATACCGGATGAAACTGAAAGAAGCCAAGAGAGAGGTACGTCTGGCGAAGGCGCAAGCTGAAGAACAAATGGCTAGAAATGTAAGGAGGGGAGACAAAAACTTCTTCAGGTATATTAGTGAAAGGAGAAAGACTATAATGGGAATTGTGAGACTAAAAGATACAACAAAACGCTATGTAGAAAATGATGAAGAAAAAGTCAATTTGCTAAATAGATACTTTTGTTCTGTTTTCACTGAAGAAAACCCTGGGGAAGGACCGAGAGGGACTGGCAAAATTACACCTGAGAATGAGGTGGATAGAGCACCGTTCACGGAAGAGAGTGTGTATCAACAACTTGGAAAGCTAAAGGTGGTCAAAGCCATGGGACCGATCCACCCCAGAATAATGAGGGAGCTCAGAGAGGTTCTGGCGGGTCCTCTTAAAGACTTGTTTAATAAATCCTTGGAGACGGGAGAGGTTCCGAGGGATTGGAGAACGGCGGAGGTGGTCCCTCTTCACAAAAGTGGTGATAGGGAAGAAGCTGGAAACTACAGGCCGGTAAGCCTCACTTCGGTTATTGGAAAAGTAATGGAAGCGATGCTGAAGGAAAGGATAGTGAATTTCCTGGAAGCCAATAAGTTGCAAGATCCGAGACAACATGGTTTCACCAAAGGGAAATCGTGCCAAACGAATCTTATTGAATTCTTTGACTGGGTGACAGGAGAATTAAATCAAGGACGTGCTATGGACGTAATCTACTTAGATTTCAGCAAGGCTTTTGACACGGTTCCCCACAGGAGGCTCTTAAATAAACTAGACGGCCTGAAGATAGGACCCGAAGTGGTGAACTGGATTAGGAACTGGTTGACGGGCAGACGCCAGAGGGTGGTGGTGATTGGAGTTCGCTCGGAGGAGGGAAAGGTGAGTAGTGGAGTGCCTCAGGGATCGGTGCTGGGGCCGATTCTGTTCAATATATTTGTGAGTGACATTGCCGAAGGATTACAAGGTAAAGTTTGCCTTTTGTGGATGACACCAAGATTTCCAACAGAGTGGACACCCCGGAGGGAGTGGAAAACATGAAAAAAGATCTGAAGAAGCTAGAAGAATGGTCTAACGTTTGGCAATTAAAATTCAATGCGAAGAAATGCAAAGTGATGCACTTAGGGAGTAGAAATCCAAGGGAGACGTATGTGTTAGGCGGGGAGAGTCTGATTGGCACGGACGGGGAGAGGGATCTTGGGGTGATAGTATCTGAGGACCTGAAGGCGACGAAACAGTGCGACAAGGCGGTGGCCATAGCTAGAAGATTGCTAGGCTGTATAGAGAGAGGAGTGACCAGCAGAAGAAAGGAGGTTTTAATGCCCCTGTATAAGACGTTGGTGAGGCCCCACCTGGAGTATTGTGTTCAGTTTTGGAGGCCGTATCTTGCGAAGGATGTTAAAAAAATGGAAGCGGTGCAAAGAAAAGCTACAAGGATGATATGGGATTTGCGTTCCAAGACGTACGAAGAGAGGCTTGCTGACCTGAACATGTACACCCTGGAGGAAAGGAGGAACAGGGGTGATATGATACAGACGTTCAAATATTTGAAAGGTATTAATCCGCAAACGAATCTTTTCCGGAGATGGGAAGGCGGCAGAACGAGAGGACATGAAATGAGATTGAAGGGGGGCAGACTCAGGAAAGATGTCAGGAAGTATTTTTTCACAGAAAGGGTGGTGGACACTTGGAATGCCCTCCCGCGGGAGGTGGTGGAGATGAAAACGGTAACGGAGTTCAAACATGTGTGGGATATACATAAAGGAATCCTGTGCAGAAGGAATGGATCCTCAGAAGCTTAGCTGAAATTGGGTTGCGGAGCAGGTGGGGGGAAGAGGGGGGTTGGTGGTTGGGAGGCTAGGATAGGGGAGGGCAGACTTATACGGTCTGTACCAGAGCCTGTGATGGGAGGCGAGACTGGTGGTTGGGAGGCGGGAAATACTGCTGGGCAGACTTATATGGTCTGTGCCCTGAAAAGGACAGATACAAATTCAAGGTAAGGTATACACATATGAGTTTGTCTTGGGCAGACTGGATGGACCATGCAGGTCTTTTTCTGCCGTCATCTACTATGTTACTATGGAGCTTGATGTACCGGCTCAGGAAGTCTATACCAGGCATATGGTGCAGCAAAATAAAAGGAACGGAGTCTGGAGTTAGCGGTGGAGGAGAAGGGTTCAGATAAGAAAGATTTACCCAGTGAACGGAGTTCCCGGGGAGGAATGTAGGGAGAGATGAGAGTGGAGAGGTACTGAGGAGCTGCAGAGTGAATGCACTTATAACCTCTGTGGCCAACCGGGCGAGGAGTATGGGAGAAAAGATAACCTCCATGGCATAGGGCCGCGACTGAAGCAGAGTCTTCAGGGTAAAGCCAAATTTCAGTTAGGGCAATCAGATGGAGAGTATGAGAGATATCACGCCTTATATCAGTTCATCACACTGCTAGTCTTCCTCTTTTGTGTTGGCTTTGAGCTTTGCCAAGCATGATGTCTTTCGCTTTGCATGATGGGTCTGAGGTATGCAGTGCATTTGTTCTAGCAAAAAAGGTGCCGGTACTCAAATGCCTGGTCACCCTTCAGGTGTGGGGGGTGATCACTGAGGAACCCATCCCACAATAGCCAGGCCCCCTGAAACCAGTCACAGAATCTATGACAAGGCAGAATTGGTGTGTAGGGCCTGAGCTCTTTCATTAAAACTTGGGGACCATGGGTCAATTTTAGCAGACAATGGAAAAGGTGCTGGTACCCAGTACCCCCAAGTACCCCCTCAAAAAAAGCTCTGGAGGTATGAAAGTTAAAATTTTGACATTTGATCTTCCAAGTAAAACTTAGGTTTCATCTCTGATCCTGATTGATTTGTTTTTCAGGCAGTCCAAAGTATATGCAGGATTCTTCTCCATCATAATTTGAGAGAATCAATTTTACTTCCTCTCTCGCTTCTTCACTGACCAACTTTTGAAATTGTCTACTATTCCCATCCTATTACTTCTCCATCAAAGAAGAAGCTGTTGATTTTACAAGTTGTCAGGATCTTTGCTGTCTTCATGTTAAAGTGCAGGCTCATCTTGCGATTATGTCCTTGATCTTGATAATCAGATCTTTCAGATTACCTTTAGTTTCAGCCAGGGACGTAGCCAGATGGCTGATTTTGGGTGGGCCTGAGCCCAAGGCGGGCGGGCATGGAATTTCCTCCTCCCAGCCCCGCTCTGCTCTCTTCTGACTGCCCCTTTGCACTTCCCCCACCCCCAGCTGCCCACAAACCCAAAATATTAAATACCTGAACTGGTAGGATCCCCAAACCCCGCCATCTAAAGATTTCCTCCTCCTCAGGCAGCTAGCACTATTCCAAACAGCAGACGGCAGCACTTATCTGGAGTTGACGATGATGCCAGCAGGCAAAAACTGAGCATGTGCAGAGGGGTTGCTGTTGGATCAGCTTGACGCAAGTGGTGCCGGCTGCCATTTGGAAAAGCGCTGGTTGGCCAAGGAGGAGGAAGCCTTCAGCTGGCAGGGTTTTGAGTGGGCCTGAGTCCAAATTAGGTGGGCCCCAGCCCACCTAGGCCCACGTGTGGTACTCCACTGGTTTCAGCCAGTAACATGATATCGACATAGTTTGTTGATGAGTCTTCCACCAGCTTTCAAATCTTGGGTTTCTTCATACAATCCTGCTTCTATGATGATGTGTTCTGCATATACATTGAACAAGTATGGGGAAAGTATGCAACCTTATCAAACACCTTTGCTAGTTTTGAACCATCCTATTTCTCCTCAATCTGTTTAAACTGTTGCTTCGTGATCAGTGTAAAGGTTCTGCATGAGAACTATCAGGTATTCTAGTATACCCATGCTTCTTAATGCAGCCCAGAGTTTTTCCTGATTTACAGTCAAAGGCTTGCTATAGTCAATAAAACACATGTAGATAGCCTTTTTGATGTTCTTTCTTCTTTGCAAGGATCCTTCTCATGTTCATGATGATGTCTCTTGTTCCTCTCCCTTTCTTGAACCCTGTTGAACTTAGGCAGTTCATGTTCCAGGTATGGCTGTAGTCTCCATTGGATGATCTTAAATCGAATCTTGTTGGGATCAGAGCAGTTGTGCAATAATTTTCACAGTCAGCTGGATAACCTTTCTTGTCCTCCAAATTTCCTAGCTGAGCCTTGTAAGTATTGTAACAGCTGTATCTGATTGCTATACTACTTCAACATTGGGAATGCCATCAATGCCTGGTGCTTTGTTCTTTGATAAAATTTTCAGTGCTTCTTCGACTTCTCCTTCCATCACAAATAGTTCCTGATCTTAAGGTACAGATTAAAACTATTCATCTTTATGGTGTAATGACTCAGTGTAATCCTTCCATCTTTTCATGATCTTCTCAGCATTGCTCAGTATGGACCTTGAGTATCTTATAGCATTCTAATTTGTGGCTAAATTTTTCTCTTGTAGCTTTAGGAAAGCTGATATTGTTTTTCCTCCTATGTTTTCTGATTATAATTCCTTGCATGCACTGTTGTAATGCTTCTCTTTCTCCTCCTGCAGCACACTGGAAATTCTGGTTCAGTTCTGCGATTGCTTTCCTCCTCTAGTTTTAGCTTCTCTATGTTTTTGAGCAATTTTATAACTCTCTTCAGTCATCCATTTTGGCCATGTTTGTTTTTTTCATTCTTTTCAGGGACTTCTTCTAGTACAACTTTCTTGATGCAACCCCATCTTTCCAATATATAATCTCTAGAAGCCTTGAGATAACCACCAGCTATCAGTCCTTGTGAGAATCTGTCTGAGAATGTCCCTGTCCAATGTGATGGAAAGATATAAGGACAGTTCTGTAACTTGGTGCCTAGTATGCATGCGTATGTTATAGAATAATAGCACTTACTCACATCAGAGGTGCCAGTAATTGGCAGTTATGTCCATAAGTGCTAGATGCTATTCTATAACATACAAGCCAGTTTTTTTTAGCATATGACTGTGTGTATGTGTGGTGGGGGGAGGCATACACAAGGGCAGAGCATGGGCAGGCCATGGGCAAGTTGCCATGTGCAGGCCATGGGCATGTTGCCATGTGTAATTTAACAGTTGCATGTGTTACATGGTGCACTTAGGTGCGCCAACTTACACCAGCCATCAACCTGTCATAAGTGAGCACATCCAGTGGCATACCAAGGGGGGGGCGGTGGGGGCGGTCCGCCCCTGGTGCATGCTGCTGGGGGGGTGTCGCGGCGTGCGCCTGTCAGCTGAGTTCGCTGACTTCGCTAACTTCGCTGCAGCTCCCTCTGCCCCGGAACAGGTTACTTCCTGTTCCGGCCGGGGCAGAGGGAGCTGCAGCGAAGTTAGCGAAGTCAGTGAACTCAGCTGACAGGCGCGCACCACGGCACCCCCCCCAGCGGCGTGCACCCGGGGGGGGGGGGGGGGTCATTTCGCCGGGGGGCGCAATGCTGGCTAGGATCGCCACTGAGCACATCTATATTTTGGCATGCCAAATTCTACAATGGCTTAGGTGTGCCTTTAAGCTTTTATAAAATTGGCATGAAGTTCTTCATCCCATTGTGGTACCTACATTTTGGTATCAAGATATGGAATTTCCCCACTAGTGCTTAGAGCACCTTGAATCTGGACATGACATTCTTGCTGATCTGGCCACCGTACTGTGGTCCTGCCCATAGTGAGCTGTGAATGCGGCACTTAGGCTTCCCCCCTACATCAAACCCAGATATGACGCCTTTGCTGGTACTGCTCAAATTCACCTAAACACTGTGGCGCATGCCTAAGGAGTGTATCTAGGCACCAATGATCAGTTCCCTATGCTATTCTGAAATAGTGCCGGAACAGCAGTGGGAATTAACTTCCAATGATCAACGCTAATAACATACAAATTTAGGCACGTTATTAGCATTGATCATCGGGGGGAAAGCTTGGGAGGATTCTGCCTGGGCATACACTCAGGCACAATCCTCCCACACCTTTGACAGATTGTTCTGTCAAACATTCCAAGTGGCTACCCCCAGAACCTCCCAAAAGCAAGGCCCCGGTGGCCTAGTGCCCTTCAAGCCCTCACAACCCCCCCTTCCACCCGGACACCTCCAGCCCCCCTAACACCTCCCTAATTTGGTGTGGAAGCCCTGTCCAGTGCATCCCAGGATGCACTGGTCAGGGTTTGGTGCTGCCATTTTGGAGGCGGTGCTCATAGGAGGAGGGACTAGGATCATGTCTCTCCTCCATTTAAGGTACCAGGTGTTGGGGAGCATGGTCATTGCTAGACCACCAGGTGTGGGCTGAAGGTCCAGTGACCTCCAGCCCTCTTTTCTGTTGGGGGGGGTGTTAGGGGGGCTGGAGGTCCACTGGATCTCCAGTCCCGTGTCCTCCAGCCCCCTGTGTTGGTGTGGGGGCGTGGGGTGGTCGTGATATCACTAAGCTAGGTGGGAGGCCTAGAAAGGAGACTACCAGGGTATTTGTATTGGGGGGGGGGGGGTTCTGGGAGTCCATCAGTTTTCCCTAGATATTCTATATCTAAGATAAACTTTGCT
This sequence comes from Microcaecilia unicolor, assembly GCF_901765095.1. NCBI lineage: Eukaryota > Metazoa > Chordata > Amphibia > Gymnophiona > Siphonopidae > Microcaecilia > Microcaecilia unicolor. Next base: position 160,708,853 of record NC_044041.1, read on the forward strand.
GACAGATCGTGACACCTCCTGTCTGACACAAACCTGCCCTCTGGACTTTTCCTATTTATTCTTACCTGTTTGGTCTCTTGCCCCCATTCAGGCTCCCCCCTCTGGAAATCTTATCTTTTCAACTGTCTGCCAACCCACCCATTGATTCTTGTTCCTTTACCTCCCCCCTCTATCCCCTCCTTCCAGGTCATCAATCTGTTCTAAGTCAACATTGCCTTGCAAAATCCGGATCCCCTCATACTAGGGGGTTTCAATATTTACCTTGATGACCCTCATGTCCCTTTCAGTACAGACTTTCACCACCTTATTAGTGACCTACATCTCTGTGTTTTTTTTACTGCCCCCATTCATTTTGCCACCTAAACACTTGATACTATCTTAGCCCCCTCTTCACACTATCTCATGTTACAGGCTTCCCAACTTACACTGCAGATGCACTTGCTGCTCCAGGATTCTGATACTTTAATTCGAATTACTAAAGATTTCCAGGACCTCACTTCAGAGAAGTTTTCTCATCCCTCAACACTGATTCCTTTCTTTTTTTATTTTTATATTCTCAATACACAGTGCAATTGCAAGGAAAGTATTTCAACATCAATCGAATCTAACAAATACACATATCTATTTTAACACAGTTATCAATAACAAGCTTTATAACTGAAATGCACTCTGTATCGAATTTTACTTTGCCCCCACCTTCCAATCACACTCTAACATCCCTACACACATTATACATCTTGCTACAACACACATCCCCATGCATCCTCTTGCCCTTTACCCCCTCCCCCCCTCGTCCTTACCCAATCATGTTTAAGCAAGAGGCCCACAAATAAGCGTATTGACGATTAATCAGTTTAGGAGATCCGCGGTAGATCTGGTTCTCATATTTGCCCACCTCCCTCATTTTTGCCTTCCACACCTCCCCCGATACTTGTTCCGAGGAAATCCAGAAGTGCAATATAGTTTTTTGGACCAGCAGTAGTGAAACGTACAGGAATCTCCGGTGCAGTTGCCTAAGCCCCTGGGCTACCAATAATGATTGTTCGCCCAATAATAGAGTTGCACAGTCCCATTCCAAGTTCCGCTGCAAAACGGCATTTAGTATTTGAAATGCTTCATTCCACAGCACCAGAGCCGAACATTCCAAAAACGAGTAAGTAAGAGTTCCCCCCTCTCTTCCACACTTGCTACATCTATCCTCTGTCCACAGTCCCATAACCACCCCTTTCGCCTTGGAAATATATGCTCTATGTAATATCTTATATTGTGTCTCTTGTAGATCTGCTGCCTTAACCAATATAGTGTACTACTACTACTACTACTATTTAGCATTTCTATAGCGCTACAAGGCGTACGCAGCACTGCACAAACATAGAAGAAAGACAGTCCCTGCTCAAAGAGCTTACAATCTAATAGACAAAAAAAAAAAAGTAAGCAAATCAAATCAATTAATGTGTAGAAAAAAAGTTTAACACTGATTCCTTTCATACAATATTCCAAGCATATGGACATCTCAAAATGCCTAAATGGATGTCCATGTGCTTGAAATGTCCAAATTTCGATTTTGCAAATGCAGAAAATCGACGTTCAATACTGCAGTACTTCCAAATAGCAAGGGGGGGCGTGTTGTGGGCATGTTTTGGGTGGGACTAGGAAGGGCCAAAATTAGGACGTCCAGCACCAAATGGAAAGAAATATCCAAGCCTTAAACAGAAGGACATCCTAAGTTAGACCTGCACAAAAAGGTGCTCTGATTGAGTAGCTGACCACTGGAGGGATCAAGGCATGACACCTCCTTAATCCTCCAGTGGTTGCTGTCCCTCTCCCCTGAAAGTGAAACTGAAAGGGGATACAAGTTTCTATGATAGCTTCAAGTATTATGAGCATTCTTAGCAAAGTAGAAAGCAAGTGTGAAGAGTAGCCTTGTGGTTAGTGCAGAAGACTTTATACCAAGAGACCCAAGTTCAAATCCTATTTTAACTCTTCTATTTTATTTTTTGTTGTGAGCCCTCCAGAACTGAAAAAATACCTACTGTACCCAAATATATAAGCCAATGGCGTAGCTACGGGGGGGCCATGGAGGCCTTGCCCCCCCCAAATTGGCTCTGGAGCCCCTAGTTTGGCTGGTGGGGGTCCCCAACCCTCGCCAGCTGAAGCCTTTGCCCCACGCTGCTCTCGCTGCATTGCCTGCCCTGCTCTTCTCAGTTGTGCCTTGCATGCTCGTTTTAGTGAAACTGAGCATTCACATGCTCAGTTTCATTAAAACGAGTGTGCACAGCACCACTAAGAAGAACAGCACAGGCAATGCATCACCAGAGTGGGACAAACGCTTCAGCTGGGGGGGGGGGGGGGGGTTGGGGACCCCCATCAGCCAAGGTATGATGATGTGGCGGGAGGGGTATGCAGCAGGGAGATGGGCCAAAATGTGCCCTCAACTTTGTGCTCTGCTCCCCCCCCCCACCCCCATGTCTAGGTCTGCCTACGCCACTGATATAAGCGACCTGCAAGTCTGAAGGCTACTGAAGTAGTGTACATTCAGCTACAGTAGGTATTTTTCAATTCCTGGAGGCCTCACAGTTACAAAATAAAAGAGTTATAGTGGGATTTGAAGTGGGTCCCTAGGTTTAAAGTCCACTGCACTAACCATTAGGCTGCCTCTCTGCTCTGTAGGAATGTCTGTGTGGCCATTCTTCTAAGAATGCTGCCAGACAGACGTCCTTGTCCCTGCTTTTTAGCCATTCATATGTTGGACATTCCAGTTTGTAAAATGGCTCTTCTAGTGGTGTAGCTAGGTGGGGCACCAGGGGAATGATCACTCCCCTAAACAGACATCAAAAGGTGCCATTGCCTATTTTTCAGGTGGTCTGTTGCACCTACGCAATGTGTGCATGCTCTTCTCCACTCCCCCTGGTGTCACAACCTGGCTACACTTCTGGGCTGTTCATGCTGGAAGTCCTCAGCACACCGACATCCATTTCACGTATTGTTGAACAGGAAATCCTGACATTTTCTGTTGGGAAATACATGCGAGATGGACATCTGTTTTGGACATCTCTATTCAAAAATGCTACTCCATGGTGTTAGGGTATCAAGCACAATTATGGAATGAAGAACTCTCCCAAATTTGACACATTAAAACCTCTCAGATCATGCCCCATTATATCTTCTAGACATAAGCATGATCCATGGTTTAATTCTAACCTTCTCCTCTTAAAAAGACAATTGAGACATTGTGAACATCATTGGAGAAGGAGACACTGCCTTGAGCCAACAGAAATTTAGATCCCAAATTTATTCCTACAACATGGCCCTTACATCTGCCAAATGGGAATTTTACTACAAACAAATTATAGAAGCACCCCATTGAGGTAAGGTTCATCAAATTCTATGCTCCCTTACTCAAAATACCAGTTCCACATTCATTACTGCCTCACTCCTAACCTTCAGTGTTCTAGCAGCACACTTTTCACATAAAGGGCTCAGGGAGATTTACATGCACTGCCTCCACTATTCATTGTGGATATCCTGAAAATCTGACTGGCTGAGGTGCCTCCAGGATCAGGTTTGGGACCCACTGTGCTAGCTGCTAGACGGCAATATTCAGCAGGAGACAACCGGCTATCTTCCGCTGAATATTGACAGAGAGCCGGCTAAGTACTATTTAACCAGACAGGTGCCATTCCTGGCCAATTAAATGATTTTGAATATTAGGGGGGGCATATATCTCTGCTGATGATATTCAGATCTCTCTTCCCTACATACTAACAGTTCCCAAGAAGCGAACATTCTTAATGATAAATTAACCCTTATTGCAAATTGGCTATATATGCACTGACTGAAATTAAATCCTGAGAAATCTTGAAGATTGCTCTTAAGTCACAAAGAGGGGCATAATTGAACGAAAACGTCTATCTCCATGGGCGTTTATCTCCGAGAAAGGGTCCGTGAAGGGGCGGACCGAACTGTATTTTCGCAAAAAATAGACGTCCATGTTTTATTCAACAATTTGTGAGCTGGGCGTTTTTGTTTTTCAGCGATAATGGAAAATGAAAGCGCCCAGCTCAAAAACGAATAAATCCAAGGCATTTGTTCGTGGGAGGGGCCAGGATTCATAGTGCACTGGTCCCCCTCACATGCCAGGACACCAACCGGGCACCCTAGGGGGCACTTTTACAATAACAAAAAAAAGGTAAAAGAGCTCCCAGGTGCATAGCACCCTTCCCTTGTGTGTTGAGCCCCCCAAATCCCCCTCAAAACCCACTGCCCACAAGTCTACACCATTATTATAGCCCTAAGGGGTGAAGGGGGGCACCTACATGTGGGTACAGTGGGTTTGGGGGGGTTGGACGACTAATAAGCATTAAGCAGCACAATTGTAACAGGTAGGGGGGGATGGGCCTGGGTCCACCTGTCTGAAGTCCACTGCACCCCCTAACAACTGCTTCAGGGACCTGCATACTGCTGCCAGGGAGGTGGGTATGACATTTGATGGTGAAAATAAAAAGTTGTGAAACATCATTTTTTTGTGGTGGGAGGGGGTTAGTGACCACTGGGGGGGGTCAGGGGAGGTCATCCCCGATTCCCTCCGATGGTCATCTGGTCATTTAGAGCACTTTTTTGGGACCTGTTCGTGTGAAAAAAGGTCCAACAAAAGTGGCCTAAATGTTCGCTAAAAACGCCTTTATTTTTTCGATTATCGCCCTAACGCGTACATCTCTCCTCGGCCGATAACCACGCCCCAGTTCCACCTTCGCCACACCCCCATCAACTTTGTCCGCATCCGCGACGGAGTGCAGTTGAAAATGTCCAAAATCGGCTTTCGATTATACCGATTTATTCGTTTTTGTGAGATAAACGTCTATCTCCCGATTTGGGTCGAAATCTAGGCGTTTTTCTCTTTCGATTATAAGGTGGAAAGTCTCCGCTACCCTCCCTGGGCCTGTCCTCTTGACTGGTGTGCTGGTGACATTTGAGTCTTCTATCTATATGCCTGTTTTCATAGCTCTACTTCTGTATATTTTTGAGCTCTTTAGCCATAGACATTAAAAATAACATGTATAACCATCCCTGGGGTCACCCTCAGCTCCACTGCATTGGGGACCAGCTATATGTGTAATGAGGGCAGTTTCCTAAATGGGCTGTTTGAAAATTACCCACCTTCCTGCAGATAAAAGTACACTTTGATGGTTCTTTGCATTTTTGTGATATCAGGAGCTATTATTTTGCTTTGATTCCAGCTGCTCTTTGCCACCTCTCTGAAGCTTCTGCCGCAGTTAACTTCCTGTCTTGTGTAATGGTTAAGCTGACCCGGTGTGGGACCTTCCTGACTAGAGACTCTCCCAGATTCAGCAAAAAACAGACTACAAGGTGCCCAGCAGGGTTGCCAGGTGGAAACATTTTTTCCCACCCAATCAAGCCCAAATCCAGCCCAAAACCCACCCAAAGTCAAACCCCGCCCCTGACACCCCACCCCCGCGTCATCAACCCTGCCCCCGCCGTCATCGGCCCCGCCTCCCCATCACCGGCCCCGCCTCCCCCGTCATCGGCCCTGCCCAAAATGTCACTAACCCCGCCCCCCGCGGCCGAAAAAAACGCTTTTAAAACCGCCCAAAAGACCCAAAAGGAGCCCAAAAAACCACAACCCGCCGCGGGCAAAAATTTCCTGCGGCGGGTCGCGGAAAACCGCCCAATTGGGCGGTAAAACCGCCCACCTGGCAACACTGGTGCCCAGAGGTGAGGCTGTTTGATATACCACATGCACATTACCCAACTCACTGTGGTGACTAAGCTCAGTTATAGGGGTTTGGTGAACCCAAGTCACTTTATACCAGGGATTCTTAATTCAGTCCTTAGGACGTAGCCAGCCAGTCAAGTTTTCAGGATATTCACAATGAATATGCACGAGATAAATTTGGATGTGCTATGTCCTTTGTATGCAAATTTATCTCATGCATATTCATTGAGGATATCTTGAAAACCTGACTGTCTTGGTGTGTCCTGAGGACTGGGTTAAGAATTTTGCTTAATACCAAGGAGGCACACTGCTTACTGGGAACAGCACAATCACAGCTTATGCATAAGTCTTATTACTCCTGCAACTCTGGGGAGAGAGACTCATGGAAAGACTCACAAGAGTACAGGGGTTTGTCTGCATGGATGCAGGGTTTTGAACTAACTTGTTGAGCACATGGAGCAAAGGTTTTCAACCCAGTCCTCAGAGCACACCCAGCCAGTCGAGATTTTCAGGCTATCCTCATATCCTGAAAACCTTGATTGGCTGGGTGTGCCCCGAGGACTGAGTTGAAAACCCCTGACATGGAGGGTCACAATTGAAATGCATTGCTGTTACAGGAATTTTATTAGAAGTAAAGCTCCCCCTGTCAGCTGTCAGAGGGAGGCCTTGCCATAATAGAGATACATATAAAATGTGGAACAGGATTGACACTGCTGTGAAGATTGTGTAATTACATGTTGCCATTTGCTGTTATATTTCTAGAATATGATTTGGGCTATTTTACCCTACTTTTCCTCCTTTTACTTTACCACATGAAGCTCAATAAAAAATTTTTGAGAATTACTTTCTTCTGATTATTGCCTACTTCTCCCCCATCTCCAGAATAATTTATCATCATTCTTTTCTTTTATTATTCCAGCCCCTCTCTCCTGCCACTGAGAAAATCTTATGTGGACATTCCTACACATAGTATGAAACAATGGTGTTTTTTTTATGCCCCACTCCATGGGAGGTTTGGTTTCCAGCAGTCCTGGCTAAGCACTGGTAGTGCAGGAGAGCTCAGATGACTGACCCTGCCTGCACAGGCCTATGGGTTACACCAGTACACTTTCGTCTGGGAGGAGTAGATTGGAAAGCAGCAAAAGCTGGATCACCATAGATCCCTACGGAATGTACCTCCAACAGAGTATCTCACCTCAGTCATACAGACTCTCACCAAATACAGAATAAGTGCACACAAATAAGAATAGAATCATAGAAACTGTAATGGATTTCCTCCTGCACTGTGCAAAATACAAACATGTTAGATATACACATCTCCCAAAGCTGCCAGAGAAAATCAAACATGTTTCACAAAAGAATGAAGAAAAAGCTTGGTATAATCCTTGGGGAAAGAGAAGAAACAACAGCTAGAACAGCAAAATACGTCATATTATATGAGTGGGCCAGACGTGTGATGTAACCAGATCTATTACTGCACATCATCGGCCTTGTAAGTGATTTTTCTTATTTCTCTTCTGGACTTTGTAATTCTTTCCTTTCATCACTTTATATATTGCTTTGGCAACACATGACCACATTGTGAGATCCAGAAAATACCTTGAATCAGAGTCTGTTAAGAGTTAGACAGACAAAGAAAGGAAGGGGACTGTAAGTATGTTAACATGAGGTTTCTCAATAAAAACAAATTTTGAAAAAAAAAAGAATGGTGAGAGAGAGAGAAAATGAGAAAGGGAAGGGGGAAGATAGAGAAAGGGAGACAAATATGGATGAAGGATAGAAAGTTAGAGAATGATGGGTGAGAGGGAAAGTAGGCATGCAGGACACACCCAGTATTGGCAAGCTGTCCAACAAAAGCCAGGCCAGCTCCTCACTGACAATGTTTTGTGTACTTCTGGTAAACATAAAGCCAGATGTGTTCTATTTATTCCCCCCCCCCCTCGAATAGCTAGTACGTTTCCCATTCAGCCAGATGGGGGACACTGGAACTACACAGTGCTATGACAAGATCCTTGAGATCACACACAGCTTAAGCTTCTCTTGTGCTAACAAATTTTTTAAAAGAAACCCTACAGAAGAAAATCCTACATTCCATTGCTTTTAGCTACTGTTTAAAATAAGCGTCAGCTCTTGCATACTCTGCAGAATATCACATGTACAGCACTGACAGTCTGAGCATAGAGAAGAAGTAAGATGCATGCACAGAGATGGGAGGCTCAGTACTGAAACAGCAGCGAGTGTTGCAGGAAAGGTATGAGGTATCCTTTAATCATCAGAAAGAAGAAATTTTTCTTGTGGGAGCTGGTTTAGTGACACTGTTGTTCCACTGGTAAAGTATGGCGCTGCAGCGCCTAGAGCTGTGCAAAATGGGAAGACTTGGTTCAAGGTCCCTAAGGCTTCAAGCCTTCTCTTGGGAAAGCAGAACAAAGACGTTGACTCCAGTAAAATGTTTTTCTGAAGCATTTGCTGAATTTAAATCAATTAAGAAAAATGCATTTCCTTTCTCACATCCATAAATCAAATCTATACAGTCACAAACATAGTTCACAACTTTACCCAACAAGCAGGGGCTTCCTCTGTCTCAACCCCCTATTAAGCTACCCTTAGAGATGCCTTACATTTTTGGGGCATCCCTTTTTAGGAGTGAATTCAGCTGCTCCTTTAAAATCTTCTGAATGTTAAGGGTAGATTTCTTTTACTAGGCTGAGATCCTTTTCACTCCAATTACTGATTTCGCCGAAACCCCTAGGTACGTCTAACAGATCTGCAATGTCTCTTGCTTTTGCATAACCAGCCACAAACTCATACCCAGTGCAAGAAATGTAGATGCAGTATCACATAAGTAACGCTGGGATCCTGGTGAACCATTTCTTCTCTGCAAGCAACTTCAAATTTAATGGACATGATCAGTATCAGAACCCCCACCCACCCCTGCCCCAAACCCCAATAGGCCCTGGTGGTTCATAGGACAGGAATGAACGTCACTTGCTTCTGCCTTTTGCAGTTCCTCTATGTAAATGACTACTGCAATCTCTAGCAGTAGCATCCATGGACCACCGGACCATCAGGGATGATAGGTAGGCCTGGGGAGAAGGCCTGCTGGGGCTTGGGTAGGCCTGGGGAGAAGGCCTGCTGGGGCTTGGGGTAGGAAGGTGGTTCTGAGGAAGATTGGGGGAGAGGGGTGGATTCTGATGCTGATTGGGGGCAGAAAGGGAGTTCTGATGCTGATTGGGGGCAGAAAAGGAGTTCTGATGCTGATCAGGGATATGTGTGGTCTTTGTTTATGCAGATCCCGGCTGATATTCATCTAGGATCTTATGAGGGACACAGCTGAATATTGGCCAGGACCCACCTAAGTCCTGATGGCTATCTTCAGTCCAGTCAGACCCCGATATTCAATGACGGTGCCTGCACATGGCCCAGCATTGAATATTGGGGCCTAATTCTGTGCATGGTGGTCAGTGTTTTAAAAAAATGCAGCCTGTCACTGGCTGAATGTTGACTGGCGGCGCAACAGCTGGCCGGAACCGTATTATCGAAAAAGATGGCCGGCCATCTTTTTTTTCGATAATACGGTTTAGCCCAGCCAAATGCCAGAGTTCACTGGGTTTCAGATCGCCAGTTTTGTTTTTCAGCGATAATGGGAAAAAATGCCGGCCATCTCAAACCCGGCGAAATCCAAGGCATTTGGTCATAGTAACATACATATTATAGTAACATAGTAGATGACGGCAGAAAAAGACCTGCATGGTCCATCCAGCCTGCCCAAGACAAACTCATATGTGTATACCTTACCTTGAATTTGTACCTGTCCTTTTCAGGGCACAGACCATATAAGTCTGCCCAGCAGTATTTCCCGCCTCCCAACCACCAGTCCCGCCTCCCATCACCGGCTCTGGTACAGACCGTATAAGTCTGCCCTCCCCTATCCTCACCTCCCAACCACCACCCCCTCTTCCCCCCACCTGCTCCGCCACCCAATTTCAGCTAAGCTTCTGAGGATCCATTCCTTCTGCACAGGATTCCTCTATGCATATCCCACGCATGTTTGAACTCCATTACCGTTTTCATCTCCACCACCTCCCGCGGGAGGGCATTCCAAGCGTCTACCACCCTCTCCGTGAAAAAATACTTCCTGACATCTTTCCTGAGTCTGCCCCCCTTCAATCTCATTTCATGTCCTCTCGTTCTACCGCCTTCCCATCTCCGGAAAAGATTCGTTTGCGGATTAATACCTTTCAAATATTTGAACGTCTGTATCATATCACCCCTGTTCCTCCTCTCCTCCAGGGTGTACATGTTCAGGTCAGCAAGCCTCTCTTCATACGTCTTGGAACGTAAATCCCATACCATCCTCGTCATGGGAGGAGCCAGCATTTGTAGTGCACTGGTCCCCCTGACATGTCAGAACACCAATCGGGCACCATAGGGGGCACTTCTAAAAATGTTTTAAAAATACACAAATAGCTCCCAGGTGCATAGCTCCCTTACCTTGGGTGCTGAGCCCCCCAAATCCCCCCCAAACCCACTCCCCACAACTCTACACCATTACCATAGCCCTTATGGATGAAGGGGGGCACCTACATGTGGGTACAGGGGGTTTGGGGGGCTCAACACTTAGCACCACAAGTGTAACAGGTAGGGGGGATGGACCTGGGTCTGCCTGCCTGAAGTGCACTGCACCCACTAAAAACTGCTCCAGGGACTTGCATACTGCTGTCAGGGAGCTGGGTATGACATTTGAGGCTGGCATACAGGTTGGTAAAAAAAAAAGGTTTTTATTTTTATTTTTTTAGTGTGGGAGGGGGTTGGTGACCACTGGGGGACTACTGGGAGGTCATCCCCCATTCCCTCTGGTGGTTATCTGGTGAGTTGGGGCACCTTTTTGAGGCTTGGCCGTGAAAATAAAAGGACCAAGTAAACCCGGCGAAATACTGATTAACGGCACTTTTTTTCTATTATCCATGAAAGCCGGCCATCTGGTAGCCACGCCCATGCCTGCTCATGTCCCGCCTTCACTACGCCACCGACACGCCCCCTTGAACTTTCACTGGCGCAGTGACGGGAAAGAGGTGATGCTGTCAAAAAAGCCGCTTTCGATTATTTTCGCCGCTTTTGAGAGATCGCCGGCCATCTCCCTATTTATGTCGGAAAATGGCCGGCGATCACTTTCGAAAATAAGCCTGACAGTCTCACACACACAGACACTCTGTCTTTCACACTCTCTCTCTCTCTCTCTCTCTCTCACTCACACACACACACACACACACACACACACACACACACACACACACACTCTGTCTCTCTCTGATTCTCTCTCTGACACACACACTCCATCTCTCACACACACTCTCTCTCAAACATACACACTCCGAGGAAAACCTTGCTAGCGCCCGTTTCATTTCTGTCAGAAACGGGCCTTTTTTTACTAGTAATAAATAAGATTGAAACTTGTGTGCAATAGTGCTAGTCCTCAAGGCTTCAATCATATCTACCTTTCATTTACACATTTTTCATATACATTCACAAAAATATGACAGAGAATCACCATCTGTTGCCACAACTCCTATCTGTCTTTGAATATACCCTACACTATCAATTAAAATGTTTTATTATATATTGTGTTGACAGTGTAAGTAGTATACTATGCCACAGTTTGTATCATTACTTGAATATTTTTACTGCTGTAATTGTCTATTGCTCATGCTTGATTTATTCTTATTGTACACTACCTTGATGGGAAGATGATCGTGTTGCTGCGGGGAGGGGGGCCTGCTAGCATGTAAATGCATGCTGGACAGGGCTCACCTTTCCTCCCCAATGGTCTGAACACCATAACGCCAGATCCGAGCTGGCGTGCTGGTTGCTGATCATTGGGGAGGAATAGGTTTAGCATGCATTTGCATGATACTTGTGCTAAGAGCCCTGTTTTGCATGCTAGTTGCGTTCAGAGCCCGTGAGCACGTTGTTTCATGCACTCGGGGGGGGGGGGGGGGGCTCTGAGCATGCGGCGGTAGCAACCACAGGTGCTAGTTTGGTTCTAACAGCCTCTAGTGCCCACGCTTGCTTCCAATCATCGGCCCATGAGTGAATTCCTTCAAAAAGGCAGTAAATAAATCCTCATAATAAAAACTGCATATCACAGGCATTGCACAAAGGCATGTTTTACTGCATTCACTTTCTTGACCCATTTTCCTCTTCTAACATTACCCATAAGAGTTGGTAGACATTTCAAAAACCTGTGGCACCAACTCCTGCTGCTCCTTCTGTCAACACCAATGCCCTTTTGACCTGCTCTTCACTGGCAGCAGTATGAGCTCCCACTGCTCCTAGCATTCTCTGATTAATGTGAGATGTTCTAGCTGCCCCATGTGCACAGACCCAAGCATATGCAGAGATGGAGAGACAAATGCATTCTCCGCAAGAGGTGTTCTTGCTGTAGCAAGGTATGCTGAAAAATGGGAGCATGCAACAGGTCTTTAATTGCCTCAATTTATACTTGGTCTTTACATACTGAATTCTGCTGCTTTCTTCTTCATTTCAGTAAAGAAGCACCAGGTCTTTGTTGCCTCAGCCAATAACAATGAAAATATAAAATTCCTTTTAGTAGAAACACAACACTGCCACTACAGAGCAACCTTGATCATCACACCTGGCTTCCACACATCTGTGGTGGGCTTTCTTGCCTATCCTAAACATTTTCAAGTATGTATCTAAAGTCTACAACTACATTTTACATCACTTTTAAAAGAGAAAAATTTTACTTTGAATATTGCCTAGGGAAAAATACATGCACAAAACTGTAATTTGTGTTGAGGCAGCTTGGGCAAAGAAATCATATTAATTTGGTGTTTAACTTTTCAGTCCTGCAAGTGATGGAAGAATGCCATCTGGGTTTAATTTGCTCAGAAGTCTAGCTTTTGCTAGACTAGAGGTTAGAAAGGTCAGAGAGAAGTAATTATTTACCACATCTGGAGGCCATTCAATCTCGAGGGGATCAGCAAGCAAGGCATACTGTAGTTTTAAAAGGATTAGATTGAATGCTGGTTAGAAGAAGATAGCTTAGATATAGATAATTCTAGATGAGTTAGAATTTGTCTTATAAGGAATTCTGATTTCTGCTTATTTTAGAATATGTTTTATTCTGTGTAATTAATAAGTTCTATTTCTATGTAGAATATCTTTGACTGACTTTTCAAGTGAAACTTTGTCTGCAGTTTAAGGGGTCATCATCTGGTTTGAATTATCTACAGTCCTAGCGAGTTCTGTGTAGGAAGCTAGGTGAAAGAGGTCAGGAAAAGTCAAGTCATCTCCTTGATGAATAGCTAAATGAAGGACTGGTTTTCTGAAAGTAATAACAAATCATGTATCATTAAGCAAGATTGGCCCTTGACCCCTTAATGAATGCCAGAGTCCAGTTAGCAGTTAGTATGAAGTTAGCTGGGAACCTAAGAATTTAATAATAATAAAATGTAAGAGATAGGTGCCACATTGTCTAGTGTGAGAGGCCCCAGGTCATAGGTCAGTTTAGGAAATATCTCAAACCTATGTAACTGATATTTTTAAGTAATGTGTAAGTAATAATTAGTTCAAGGCAGGGTAATCAATCTATTCTTTACCATCTGGTGAGAAAGGGGGGCTAGAGAGGTGTAGGACCCTATATAACTGGGAGCAGAAGCAGCTTACGTCAGAAGAAGAGAAGGAGCTGAGACAGAAGCCATAAGACACAGAGAGCTGAGAAAGAGAAGAAGAGACCTAGTGCTGATGTCCTACTTTGTTTGCTGGCAAATAAAGAAGATTTCTCTCTCATTCTGGTGTGTGGTGTTTGACTCCTGAAGTACCACAGATTCTGCTAACAATAGTGGTAATTCCTGCAACAGTGTGGATACTTTCTGTGAAAACTTATGTGTATATTTTGGCAAAGCGAGTTTCTGCTTCAGCCCGCCCTCAGAAACTCCTTTCTCAGTATGCGCATACATTTATGTGAGTACTGGCCATATGTGAATTGGTTTTGGATTCAGCTCTGAAACCGGACCGAAATTAAGGTTTGGGTTTCAGCTTGAAATACCACTGCATTTTCAGCTGAAACTGAAACTCTCTCTTCCTCCCTCATGATCACTCTCATCACTCCCCCTCCCCCAGCAGTAGCTCCCCCCTTCCAAGTCTCCGCCCGGCAGCAACCCGCCTCCTGAGTCAACCTTTTTGGTGGTGGGTAGTGGATGCAGGTGCATCCCCACTTACCCAGCCTAGAAAATGGCTTCTGGAACTTCCAGCGGCATTCTTGTGAGACTCGCATAGGAAGTTCTGGCTACCATCTTGAGAACAGAACCTGCACAGGCCAGAGCATGTGAGCTCTAGTCTTGCCCTGCCTGTGTGCAGGAGCAGGATTGAATGGGGATGCTCCTATGCCCACTACCCACCGATGAAGAGGTAGGCCCAGGAGGAGGCTGCCACAGGGAGGGAGGGGGGACGACGACACTCAGCTGCCACTGGGTACAGGTCTAGGGGAGGGGTAGTTTCGTCTTTGGCTTCAGTTTCTGCCAAAGAAAGTGGCCAGTTTCAGTCACAGATTCGGTTTCAGTAGAAATTGAAGATGGTAGTTTCAGTCAGACTAATTGTGTGTATGTAGCTGGCATGGGGCACTACTGAATATCAGATCATGCCAGTTTTTAATCAAGCCACTAACCTATCAGTTTCTAAGAGGTATTTACCAGGCTAAAGGCTGGTCACAGATCTTTACAGTATGCTGTATGTGATTCTAGAAGCTTCCCCTTTGTGTGTCTGTACTGCGCTAATTTTATATTCACAAATGGCAAATTTCACCAAGTGACTTTAGCAAATTTTTGCTTAGCTTCTTCACAGAATAGGAGCCTGTTAATCTGATACCTGGTATCTCAAACTTTCATAGCAAGATGTCACAATAAGTTAACTGGACACTGAGCAGAACCCTAAACTATATGCATCTCACAGCCAAACCAAACATTTTCTCAGACAGTAACGCAGTGTAATCCTTCTCTGACACTGTCCAGGAAATGAAAGACTAGCACAGGCATACAGAAGGATCATAGATCCTTCTCTAGGACATGTGCAGAAGGACTGGCTATGAGGGAGTGCACAGCTCCTGCAGTCTCATACCCCAGCTGGGGTTACTGTAGAAAGGGCAAGATTGCCTGCTGTAAAGTTTGTGCAGCTCCAGCCTCTCCCAGCAGAATGCGCTATGGGAAGTGCTCAGAGATGTTGGCTGTGGGAGAGCTCACAATTCCTGTACTCCTATACTTTCACAGCAGGATATACTGTAGACAACTGCTTATCAAAGTTTCTGTGACGCCATCATTGCATCCATAAAGAGCGTGTGACCCCCAGAGGCCTATCTTTCTATCTAGGCTGCTAATTCCAGTCCTCCTACAGCATCACAGCCAATACTGCTGTCATCCTCAGCTTCCGTGGTGCCCACATAGGCATAGACTGATGAAGTGGTGGTGGGGGAGGGTTTGCCTAGGTCGCAGCACCAAATGCAGATATTATATGACCCCATTTGGAGTTGCGACCCACAGTTTGGGAAGCCCTGCTATAGAGATTCAAGATGACATAGCAGTACTAGATGTTGGAGAGATCACAGCTCATGTAGCCCCAGTAAAATGTGCTGGGGGGGAATGGTGCAGAGGTGCTTGATGTGGGGGAGCTCACAGTTCCTGCAGTCCCTCACTTTCCCAGTAAGTGGCACTGTAGAGAATGATACAAGCGCACAGGAAAGGACTCACAGCTCCTATAGTTTCAGCCTCTCCCAGAAAAGATGCAAGCTAAATACAACAATATTTACTTACTACCTAAGGAGTTCTGGCTGTGGATACAGCTCACAGCTTGTACAGTCTCAGGTGATGTAGAAGGCAGTGCAGGAGCACTTATCGTGGGGAGAGCTCATAGGTTCTGCAGTCCCAGGGCCAGCTCAACCATTAGGCAAGGCTATGTCATGCAGTTTAAAGGGAGATGACAAAAAAAAAAAAAACAACAGCTGCAGTCAATGCAAAACAGTAAGTCTTGACAGCCACACAAACTCAAAAGTGCCATCAGCACATACAATACTTGTATCTACAAACAGGCCTATGATAGAGTTATAAAATGACTATGTGATAAATATGTAGTGTGAGAAATGTTCTTTGCAAATCACACCACAAAGGTTAGGACTTTAAGTCAGGCATGGGCGTTGTTTAAAATTACCATTGTGGAAGCCCAGACCAGATATATTCCACATATTAACGGTAATCAATAGAAATAAAACAAAATAAAACATGGAAAAGAAAATAAGATGATACCTTTTTTAATGGACATAACTTAATACATTTCTTGATTAGCTTTTGAAGGTTGCCCTTCTTTGTCATATTGGAAATAAGCAAATGTTGGTAGATGACAGTATATATAAGTGAAACATCAAAGCATTCCAGTGACAGTCTAACAGGATGGGGGTGGATAGCTGAGAGACAGGAAGAGTTGAGTGGATGAGGGACAGGGAGATATGCATGGAGATAGGAGGGTGACAAAGCAGTACAATTTTATAGTTTATAATGGGCTAGAAAACCCAGATCTTTGTTAAGTCCTGTCTGGTGGGTGTCAAAATATTTAATCATTCTGATTTCAAAGGTCTTACATTCCTGGATTGTTTTAAAGTTCCCTTTCAGGATTCTTACCATGAAATCACTGGTACAGTGTTTTGGTTTTGTAAAGTGCTGTCCCACGGGCGTGACATCTCTATTGGTACTAGTATTTTTCATATGGTGTCTATCTAAATTAAATCTCTTCTTTAGCATCTGACTTGTTTCTCCAATGTAGCAGCCTTCATTGCATTTTTTACACTGAATGATATATAGCACATTGGAAGATGAGCACGTGAAAGATTCCTTAATGTTGAATATTTTTCCTTTGTGAATGACCGTGGGGTCCTGTGAAATGTTTTGGCATAGTAACAAAAGCGAAAACAAGAATAAATGACAGCCAGCATGGTTAAAAGGTGACATGAAAAAGGCTATTAGAGCCAAAAGAAAATACTTCAAAGAATGGGAAAAGGATCCGAATGAAGAAAATAAGAGCAGCATAAGCACTGGCAAGCTGGATACAAAGCATTGATCAAGAAGGCTAAAAGAAAACATGAAGAAAAACTTGTCTCGAAGACAAAAACTCATAGTAACACCTTTTTCAAGTACATCAGAAGCAGAAAGCCTGCAAGGGAATCCACTGGACTGTTAGATCGTGAAGGAACAAAAAGGGTACTCAGGGGGTAAAGGCCATTGCAGAGAGATTGAATGAGTTCTTTGCTTTAGTCTTTATGGAAAAATATGTAAGAGATTTACTTGTACTGGAAATAGTTTAAGGGTAACGATGTGGAGGAACTAAAAAAAATCTTGGTGAACCAGGAAGACATACTGAGCTACATCGATAAGTTAAAGAGTGATAAATCTCTTGGACCAGATGCTGTACACCTCAGGGTACTGAAAAAACTCAAACATGAAATTGCTGATCTGCTGTTAGTGATCTGTAACCTGTTGTTTTAAAATCGTTTGTAGCATCTGAAGTAACACCGATTTTTAAAAAGGGTTCTAAGAATGATCCAGGAAAAAACAGGCCGGTAAGCCTGACTTCAGTCAGTGCCGGGCAAAATAGTGGAAACTATTATAAAGAAAAATATTACGGAACATGTAGACAAACATGGTTTAATGGGCTAGAGTCAGCATGAGTTCCCTTGGAAGTCTTGGCTCACCAATTTGCTTAATTTCTTTGAAGGAATGAATAAACGTGGATAAAAGGTGAGCTGGTTGATGTAGTGTAGCTAAATTTTCAGAAAGCTTTTGGCAAAGTTCTTCATAAGAGAATCCTGAGAAAATTAAAAAGTCATTGGATAGGAGGCAATGTCCTTCTGTGGATTAGGAATTGGTTATTGGACAGCAAACAGAGGGCAGGGTTTAATGGCAATTTTTTTCAATGGAGGGTGAATAGTGGAGTGCCACAGGGATCTGTACTGGGACCAATGCTATTTAACATATTTATAAATGATCTGAAAATTGGAATGATGAGTGAGGTGATTAAATTTGCAGATGATACAAACACTTCAGGCACAGGCAGCTCCTTGTGACTCTGGGCAAGTCACTTAACCCTCCATTGCCCCAGGTACAAATAAGTACCTGTATACAATATGTAAGCCGCATTGAGCCTGCCATGAGTGGGAAAGCGCGGGGTACAAATGTAACAAACAAACAAACAAAACTATTGTTGTCAAAACACATGCGGATTGTGAAAAATTGCAATAAGACCTTGGAAACTGGAACACTGGCCATCCAAATGGCAGATGAAATTTAATGTGGACAAATGCAAAGTGATGCACATTGGGAAGAATAATCCGAATCATAGTTACCTGATGCTAGGGTCCACCTTAGGAGTTAGCACTCAAGAAAAAGATCTAGCTGTCACTGTAGACAATACACTGAAAGAGCAAACAGGATGCTGGGAATTATCAGGAAAGGGATGCAAAATAAGACCAAGAATATTATAATGCCTCTGTATCGTTCCATGGTGCAACCTCACCTTGAGTATTGCATTCAATTCTGGTCGGCGTTTCTAGAAAAAAATATAGCAAAATTAGAAAAAGTTCAAAGAAGAGTGACCTAAATGATAAAGGGGATGGAACTCATATGAAGAAAGGCTAAAGAGGTTAGGACTCTTCAGCTCAGTGGCGTAGCCAGAAGTCAAATTTTGGGTGGGCCAACAGGTTGGAAGGGTGGGCACTAGACAGTGGTGTGCTGGTAAATGTTTAACAACAGGCTCTCTCTCCCCCCCCCGTCCACCTGTGCATCCCAGGTTCCAATCTAATTCATGTTTAATGTGGGATACAATGCCATAAATAAGTAAATAAATATAAACTTTTAATGTTGAGCACCTGATTCTCAAAGTGGACATATTCCAAACACTATAATGAAAATAAAATGATTTTTTTCTACCTTTGTTGTCTGGTGACTTTGTTTTTCTGATCATGCTGGTCCAGTATCCGATTCTGCTGCTATCTGTCCTCTTAACTCCGTTTCCAGGGATTCCTTTCCATTTATTTCTTTACTTTCTGCCTTTCTTCTTCATTTCTTGCTCTATATCTGTAAGTAAAAGCTGGGTCCTCCGCAGACTTGACTGTCCAGTGGATCCAGCTTCTGCCTATTTTCTTCATCCATGTGCAGGTTTTCTCCTCCCTTCCTTTTCCCTCATCTCCTTCCTCACTCTTCCATCCCCTCCATCCATGTCCAGCATTTCTTCTCTCTCCCTTCCCTCTCCTCCAAACATCATGTCCAGCAACCCTTCTCTCCCAGGCTCCCTACGCCCAAAGGAGTAGCGCTGTAAGCACCCCGCTTCAACCTTTCAGCTCACACTGCTCCAGCCACCATGCAGCGAAGTGGAGGAAGAACAGCTACCACGTGGCCGCGCGGCGCCCCACAGCCTACTACTACTACTACTACTATAAATCACTTCTAACAACCTTCCGTTGATCTCGCTGGTCCCGCTGTGAAGGAAGAACACGTGGCCTCCGTTCGGCTGCCCTTGCTGCACGTTGCCTAACAACCTCGCTTTTCACCTCTCATCCCTCGCTGCTCCGCTTAACATGCAGCGGAGTGAAGGAAGAACACGCGGCCTCCGAGGTGTACAGCCTCATGGTCCCGCACCCTCGTTGCTTCGCCACCCGCCTCGCCTAACTCCCCACGCCGTATCGCCTCTGTTCGGTTGCCCTTGCTGCACGTTGCCTCACAACCTCTCCACGTCTCCTCTGCCGAGTCCTGCCCCAGCAGAAACAGGAAGTTCTGATAATGGGGGCGGGATGCAGCAGAGGAGACGCTTCTGGGTTAGAAGGAGGCAGTGTGAATCGCTACCGCTGCTGCTGAGACGGAGGGAGGTAGGTCGTGCGATGTGGTGGTGGTAGGCAGCGTCTGGAAAGTGCGTGAGAGAGAGGGAGGGAGGCAGATGCAGGATCGGAGCTCAGCCTGCTCCCTCCGCTCTGCTGCCTCCACTGCTGGGTGGGCCTGAATCCAAACTGGGTAGGCCTAGGCCCACCCAGGCCCACCCATGGCTATGCCCCTGCTTCAGCTTGGAAAAGAGACAGCTGAGGGGAGATATGATTGAGGTCTGCAAAATCCTGAGTGGTGTAGAATGGGTAAAATAGGAGGAAATATTTTGCCACTCAAAAGCTCTAGAACTCGTTGTCAGAGGATGTCGTAGCAGTGGTTAGCGTTTCTGGGTTTTAAAAAAGGGTTGGACAAGTTCCTGGAGGAAAAGTCCATAGTCTGTTATTGAGATGGACTACTTACCCAAGGATTGGTAGCATGGAATGTTACTACTAATCGGGTTTCTGCCAGGTATTTGTGACCTGGATTGGCCGTTGTTGAAAGTAGGATACTGTCTAGATGGACCATTGGTCTGAACCAGTACAGCATGTTGTTATTATTTTTTAGAGGATTTTCTGGGAGGGGTAGTATTGAAGTGATTGTTGAGTTTATTAAAACCTTTGGAGGATGGTTCTACAGACCAGAAGATTAATTGGGAGAGTGTCTAATACCCTTGCAGTGATCCTGTGCAGTCCCAGCCTCTTAGTTAGAGATGCTTTAGGGAACAGTGCAGGAGTGCTTGCTGTAGGATTTGCTCACAGGTCTTGAAATACTGCACTAGTTCAAGTTGCTTGCTGGTTCTCAACTCTTGCAGTTCCAGTTTCTTTCAGCAGAATGTGCTGTAGCGTAAGTGCAGGAATACTGGTTGTGTGTGGGAGAGAAGAGGGGAAATTTTCAGCTTTTGCAATCTCATCCTCCTTCTGAGGAGGAACTTCCTGTCAGATTCAGATAATGGTATTGGCATGAGTGTCCTAAAACAATAACAGAGCTACCAAGTTACCCATTCCAGTAAGAAGACTTTTTGGCCGATCCTGGTTTTAAACTTACATCCCAAAGCAGTGCAGTATTCATAGTCCATGATTCTATCCATTGAAATCAGTGCTGCAGATCCCATAATGCACCAGTATGAGATTGGCAGAAATCCAGGACCAGCCAAGAAATCTCCTTCCTGGAATCAGATTTGCCAGCTGTCTGAAATTTCTCCAGCCCAATTCATGGCCATAAGTAGCCTGACACCCCTCGGAGCTGCCTGAGGAGAGGGGATTCCTCTCGAGGTGAGGAGGGCAAGAAAATACCCCCCCAAAAAATCAACCTTCAACCGTGAAAACTGCCCATGGCAAGTTTAAAAGAGCCACCCGATTCTGCATGAAAACTGCCTGGAATGGGTAACTTGGCAGCTCTGTAATACACTTACTGTAGAGAAAAAAAAAAAAAGAGGGGAAATAAAAGACAAATTAATACTAACAATAGTTCAGAAGATCATATTCTGAGGTACTATCCTGCTTATAATCGAAAGAGAAAAACGCCTATATTGCGACCCAAATCGGGAGATGGGCGTCTTTCTCCTGTGGGCGCCCAAATCGGTATAATCGAAAGCCGATTTTGGCCGTTTCCAACTGCAATCCGTCGCGGAAACGGGTAAAGTTGACGGGGGCGTGTTGGAGGCGTGGTGAAGGCGGAACTGGGGCGTGGTTATCAGCCGAGGAGAGATGGGCGTCTTTACTGATTATCGAAAAAAAAGGCATTTTTACCGCGATTTTGGGTCACTTTTTTGAACCCTTTTTTTCACGAACAAGTCCCAAAAAAGTGCCCCAACTGCCCAGATGACCACTGGAGGGAATCGGGGATGACCTCCCCGGACTCCCCCAGTGGTCACTAACCCCCTCCCACAAACCCCCCCCCCCCCACTTTAAAAACTTTTTTTCCAGCCTTTATGCCAGCCTCGAATGCTGTACCCACCTCCATGACAGCAAAATGTGTTCGATCCTCTGACAGCCTTTCCCTGATTCTAATGAGGCTCTCGGGTGAGTGTGACACCTTTTCTGTTATGTGGGTGTAGGGTATTGGGCTCCGTGATTCCACTAGCTTGTGGCAAATGTTCACGATGTTGGTAGTTGGTAGGCTCTACTCCCATGGTGCTTTTCCCCCTGCTTACTGGGTCAGAGTGTGCCCTGTTTTGTTTCCGGTAGTCCATGAGGTAGTGGCTATTTTTGTAAGCCTTTCACGTGTTAGCCACATTACAGAACTTAGTTCTTACCTTGAATGTGGCTGAAAGAGGGCATAGTACAGCATTCTGCCAGCTCTGACCTACTGCTCATCTCAGTACCAGGGAGACTCGTTGCCAGTGGGGCACAACCTCTGATCTGCAGTTAACTGTGAGTAAGCGTGCTTATTCCAATAAAGGACGTTTTCGGAGAGATTAGTCTTCAGGTGTCAACTGGTGTGTCAATGTTATATAGCAGCAACAAGTCCTAGAGGCCTGCGTGTATGCAGGTCCCTGGAGCACTTTTAGTGGGTACCGCAGTGTACTTCAGCCAGGTGGACCCAGGCCCATCCCCCCCTACCTGTAGCATTTGTGCTGGTAAATGGGAGGCCTCCAAAACCCACTGTACTCACATGTAGGTGCCCCCTTCACCCCTAAGAGCTATGGTAGTGTTGTACATTTGTGGGTAGTAGGTTTTGGGGGAGGGGGGTTGGGTGCTCAGCACCGTGGTAAGGGAGCTATGCATGTGGGAGCTGTTTCTGAAGTCCACCGCACTGACCTCTAGGGTGCCCAGTTGGTGTCCTGGCATATCAGGGGGGCCAGTGTACTACGAATCCTGGCCCCTCCCATGACCAAATGGCTCGGATTAGGACGTTTTTGAGCTGGGTGTTTTTAGTTTCCATTATCGCTAAAAAAAACAAACGCCCAGCTGAAAAACGTCCATTTTTTCGATAATACGGTCTGTCCCACCTCTTCACGTACCCGTTTTCGGACATAGATGCCCATGGAGATAGGCGTTCACGTTCGATTATGCCCCTCTATGGGACCTACAACACCAATTTCAATTAATAGAATCAGAGATTACAGTTCCCATACTTGTTTGATATGCAAGTTCAAAACCAGGACTAGCCAAAAAGTCTTCCTCCTGGTTGGGTAACTTACTTGGCAGCTCTATAACTATGGTGAGTGCAGCAGTACTGTCCATTTGCCATTTTTCCCCTCTGCTCCTCTCTTCATTCCCCCTCCCCCACATTCATCTTTAACATTATTTTTTTCCCTTTCACCCTTCATCCATTTACCTTTCTGCTTTTCTGTGCAGATTTCATTTATATTTACCAACCACTTCTAATTTCTCTTTTTCTATAGCTCTCTATGTCTCTAGCTCTTATTCCCTATCACTCTCCTTCCCCAGTGTTTTACTAACTCTAACCCCTCTCCCTTCCTCCCTCTTCACCATCTACTTTCTCTCTTTCTCTTTTATTCATCAACTTCCTATTTTCTTTATGTCTAGCATTCTTTTTTATTCATTTTAAGAATATTTAACAAGTATACAACTTGAAAGGAAAAAACTATGAATTCTATTTATAGAATATATTACAAGGAAACAGTAAGTTAATTCTATAGTTTATTAAATTTTTATATACCACCTTATATAACAAAGTGGTTTTCAATTAAACCATTATTAAAAGGTGAGGGAAAGGAAATACAATAATTTGGAAAGCCCACAGCACTCAGAGCAAACATTCCAAGGCACCCTATAATTTAAAAGAACATAAATTCCCCTAATATTAGGGAAAGGCAATGAGAATAAGTAAGCTTTTAACATACATTTAAAATGCAATAGGCAACATTCTGCCCTCAACGTTAAAGGTATTTTATTCCAAAGATCTGGGGCCTGTTTACATCTAATACATAACAGCGTCTTCTTAATACCAGGTATAATCAAACTGTGGGACTCTGAAGACCTCAAATCCCTATTGGGGATACATACTTTAACAATGATGTGAGTGACAATGGCATCTGCTTATAATGAGCCTTATGTGTTAAAACCAGTATTTTGAACGGTAGTCTAAAATACATTGGCAACCAGTGTTATTGAATATAAAGTGGAGTAATGTGCACCTGACCACTAGACCTACCAAAAAATGTGGATTGTTACATTTTGCAGTGTTTGAAGTTTTCTCAAATGACACTGAGGCAACCCAATCAAAATCACATTTGCATAATCTAATTAGGTCAAAAATAAGATATACATCAAACACTGGAAAGCCTTCTTATATGCTTACCCTCATATTGCACGCAATTTGCGTAAAATTGCAAACCTATGACTAACAAGTCGAGGGATGTGACCTGTAAAGTCTAACTGGTAATCTAACCAGACCCTAAATACTTGAATTCATCAACCACTGGAACCGTTTCACCACACAACTGTATAGATGTACCAGGCCTCTCTCTTGCTTTCCTGTTATCCAACAAGCCACAGTTTGTTTTTCATATTAAAAAAAAAAAACATTCAGTTTTTCCCTAACCACAGACTAATCTCCTGCAAACAGCATTGAATAGAAGCCATCTCAACAGTTTTAGGTGAGACCCACGTTAAAAATACAATATTGTCCACGTAAACATACGGACTAATTCCAAACTGGTCAACCAAATCTAACAACGGTCTTAGAAAAATATTTTAAAAACGATCAGAGATAAAGATGACCCTTGGGGAACCCCACAATGAAAAACACATGAGGAGGAGTAATCTAATTCCTATATCACAGTAAAGGATCGATCTTGCAGAAAACTGAAATCAATTCCACACTGCTCCTGCCAACTCGATAGTCTTTAGCCAAGTCAACAGCAAAGAATGGTCAATGACATCAAATGCTGAGGCAAGATCCAAAGCTATTACTAATGCAATATCCCCAGCATCGAAGATACTTTGTAATCGTCTCAGAACTATAATCTCTACAAAACACTGCTTAATGATTGATCTTCAACATAGTCAACTAGCTGCTACCTTTACAAGCAGTTTCATCAATAAACCCAAATTAGCAAGCGATCTGTAATGCTCAGCTTTTAATGGATCGAAAGACTTATTCTTCAGCACTGGGTATACAACTGCATGTTTCCAGTCTCGAGGCACCACTCCTTCAGTCAAATTTTGGTTAAACATGGATTGCAATAATGGTAGTAATCCATGACGCTCACAAGTCAACCAACTTGATTTCACCAAATCCAGCACCAAGTTAATCTTACAAGTTTTCCCAATTAACTTCTTTATGTACTCCAACTAACTACCTCTTCAAATCCAGACACAGAATCAACCAAACTTCCAACAGTGTTTGAGTTAGTAACTGTAGCTCAAAACACCCACTTTATTCATAAAAAATGAAGCCAAGGTCTCTACCGGTGGTCTTAGCACCTGAACCAGTGCAATGCATTTACTTAACTCATGTACAACAGCATACGTCTTATGAGTAAGACATACATGCTGTACTATAAGTTCTCTAAAATAATCCTTTTTTGCTTTCTGCACAGCCACATTATACTGTGCCTGGTACTGTTTACAATGAACCCAAAAATCACGTGTATTATTTTTCCTCCAAAACTGTTCATAGCGTCTAACCTGCTGTTTCGTAAGACATAACCCTAAATGGTACCAACGAGCATGCCTGTTACCACACACCCAGCCCACACGATAAGGTGCCATATCATCCAATGCTTCATTTAAACTTTTTCCCATTGAGAGGCTTTTTGCCCCAAAGGCAAATCTCTAAAATGTTCAGGAAAATATTGCAGAAAAGGCAGGATGGAATATAAATCCAACCCCCCACCCCAAACACCAAGAATAGACTTCTTCAGATAATCGCCGAGACAAAACACCCCTATCTGCCCATACAAAAAAAAAAAGACAGCAACTTATTCAGACCAAGAATATCCCTTACAGGCAAAATAGTAAAAAGTTGGGTAAAAACTAAATCTGGGATATGCCTCCCTAAATGGGTTGGCTGATAAATCCACGATAAAAGGAATAAAATTTCCTCACCCTAAGTTCATTAGGTTTGTCAACATGAACAGTGAAACTCCTAAAAGCAAAACATCAGGATATGCTATTACAAATTCTGCAATAGTATCCTGACGTTTCTCCCAGTCCGCCAAAGAAAATCTAAGAGGACAATAAACAACAGTCACATAAAACTGAGTAGGTCCTTTTACCCGGACCAACAACAATTCTCCATATGAGAAATGATAAGTCTGCAGTTCCACTAACAGCCACTTACTACCTATGGCTAACCCACCTCTCCTCTTCAACATCCAACCCTTATTAAGCCAGGAGAAGGAAGGAGGCAAAGCCTGAACTAGGTAATAAGTCTTCATCCCCCTTTAACCAAGTTTAATTCAGACAGAAAAGTCTGGTAAACTATCGTCAAACAACAGATACTGATTCCACCTTTGTCTTCAATGACCTACAGTTTAGGAAAATGGTTTTACATAAAAATCCTTCCCTCTTATCCTTATCAGGCACTCCTGCTCATTGCAAGGGGCGAGGCTGAAGTACCCCAGCATAACACGGACTTCCAAAATGGCTCATTCTCCTTGTACAAACAACCGGAATAAAAGCAGATTGAGGCAAGAAGTTATCATCTATTCCTCAATCTCCCTCATTCATCTTTCTAAACCCCACCCAAGGGAAATCCCAGTAAAACAACGAAACACCACACTTTTACCTTAACCTTTAACGTTTGATGCTTGCCCTAAGGAACAAGTCCAAGGGGCAGATGCATCAACAAAACGTAAAAGAATCAAAAACGTAAAAGTCATGTAGAAAACTTACCGAATTTGAAAAAACGAAGGATGCTCTAAAAAACAACTCAGAAATGTTCGTTTTGGTATTCAAAAGTCGGATGCATGAAAGTTTTGCTAATCTGGTGCAATCCCCGCTAGCGGAGTAGGAAACGCATGCGCACAGATTCATTCGGAAAGCACACGGTATTGCCGTGACTAATGTGCGCATGTGACACATCATAGGCGTGTGTCCAGGGTGTGTAAGATACACGTCACTGTTCATTTTTTCGATCACAAAGGCTACTGGCGAGTACTGCCTCCAGCTTGATTTTCCGTTGTTTTTCCTGCTTCCAATTTTTCATCGGTAAGTAAGACGTTTCCATGGTGTAAAATGTGATTTTGCTGGCATTTTCCTGTTGTTAACTTCTCCATTTTATTTTTTTTAAGGTGTGTGTTGTGTGCCACGTTGTTTCTTCCTTTCTGTTTTCAAAAAAGTGTTCATAGGTAAGCTTATGAATGGTGTAAAATGTGATTTTGCTGGCATTTTCCTGTTGTTAACTTCTCCATTTTACTTTTTTTTAAGGTGTGTGGGTGTGCCACGTTGTTTCTTCCTTTCTGTTTTCAAAAAAGTGTTCATAGGTAAGCTTATGAATGGTGTAAAATGTGATTTTGCTGGCATTTTCCTGTTGTTAACTTCTCCATTTTACTTTTTTTTTAAGGTGTGTGGGTGTGCCACGTTGTTTCTTCCTTTCTGTTTTCAAAAAAGTTTTCATAGGTAAGCTTATGAATGGTGTAAAATGTGATTTTGCTGGCATTTTCCTGTTGTTAACTTCTCCATTTTACTTTTTTTTACGGTGTGTGCCACGTTGTTTCTTCCTTTCTGTTTTCAAAAAAGTGTTCATAGGTAAGCTTATGAATGGTGTAAAATGTGATTTTGCTGCCATTTTCCTGTTGTTGAATTCTCCATTTTATTTGTTTTAAGGCGTGTGGTGTGTGCCACGTTGTTTTTCCTTTCTGCTGTCCAGTTTTCATTGTTATAAGTGCCGTTTACAGCGTAGAGATCAGCTTATGGTGGGGTGATGGCAGGGTGCTAAGTGTGCATTTTCAAGATGTTAACATCTCCTCCATTTTATTTCTCTGGAAGCAATGGAGGATAATGTGCCACGGCGTGAGGAGGATGAGGAAACAGTGGTTGGCAGTGAGGGCCCTGATGACAATGGTAAGCGGAAGCGTGCGCCAAAATTTACGAAGGACGAGCTACAAGTGTTGGTGCATGGTGTATGCGATGAATTTGGACGGCTTTTTAAAAAGTCCAGGCTCTCGCTTGGACAAAAGAACAAGATATGGAGGGAGATTGCGGATGAGGTGAATGCTATCGGTGTGCGGATGCGCACTGTGGAGCAGTGTAAGCATCGTTTGCATGACTTCAGGGGTATGGTCAAAGCCAAGGCACAGAAGAAGTGGAAACATGGAAAGGGTACAGGGGGTGGCCCTCCATATACCGTGGAGCTGACTCCCCTGGAGGAGGCTGTGTTGACCACCCTTGGTCATGAGCAGGTGGTCGGACTTTGTGGTGGTGCCAACACGTCCGAGGATGCCATTGGTGGTATGGAAGGTGGGTTTGTTTAGCGTTTTGCAGACAATGGGGTGGGTGTCGGTAAGAAGTTTGGTTGTGGACCGTTTTGGGTCAACGTCGTTTCTGTTTACGTTTCTAGGTAAACATCTGGAAGATTCCAGATTGTCAGGTCCCACAACTGAGGACAGAGAAGGTGGTGAGTACTGTGATGTGCTGTGGGGGTGCTGGAAGGGACATAAGTACATAAGTATTGCCATACTGGGAAAGACCAAGGTCCATCGAGCCCAGCATCCTGTTTCCATGCATGTGTTCTTTTTTTCCCTTACATTATTACGGCCTGGACGACAAGCCAGCCCTCCTCTGCCCCTTCCTGTACTACCAGCGATGTTCTTCCAAGTACAAGCCAGCCCACCTCTGCCCCTTCCTGGACTACCAGCGATGCTCTTTCAAGTACAAACCAGCCCACCTCTGCCCCTTCCTGGACTACCAGCGATGCTCTTCCAAGTAAGTATAGTATCTCAGTGTCACGGTCGTGCCCTGGTTTCAGGCTCTCAGTCATCTTGCCCCCTGGTGGCCAGGCCTGGTGGCTGCATTGGATTGTCTGTGTACTGTTTCCCATTCCAGATTTCTGCCCAGTTCGGTCCGGATTTTCCAGACTGCCAGACTTGCTCTTTTTGTTTGAACCTGCACAGCTCCCGTAGTTGCCTAGTGATTGCTGCATCTGAGCCTCAGCTGCTGCTGGGCTTATTAGCCATTCTGAAATCTTTCTGCATTGCATTTGCATCGCCTTAGGCCCTGGTACGTTGGTGCGTGTTGCACTTTTGCTTAGTTTGGGTTCTTGTTTGAGTTTCTTGTATGTTCTAGTTAGTCTGTGTGTAGTTTAGATTATGTTGTTGCTTGTTCTCTAGTCTTGTCTCTGGCTTGTAGTTTTGTGTCTAGTCCTTGTCTGTTTGTGTTTTTAGTGGCTGTTCTGCAGCTTCTAGTCCTGTCTCCTCTCTGTCAGTATTTGTTCCCTGTTTTAGTGGCTGCTTGCAGCTTTCAGTCCTGTCCTTTAGCTTATCCCTTCCTTGCCCTGCTGTCCCAATATGTTTCTTTCCCCTCTGACCCTCAGTCCTGGTTCAGCCTAGTGGGTATCCAGTCCTGCCTTGCCCAGTAAGTCCTGCCGGCCACCTGCAGCCAGGGGCTCAACTCCTGGTGAAAAGCGGCCAAGCGCAGGTGAAGTTTAAGTGTGCCTGCTCTGCTTTCCTGCTTGTTTGCCTCTGTTGAAATTCCAGTCTGGGGTTCCAATCCTGTTCTGCCTAGTCTCCGGTGTGGGGTGGCTTTGCCTGCCACTGCTGCTCCTTGGCAGTAGCCCAAGGGCTCACAAACCTAGTTCCTGTTTTGAAAACGTGACCCTCAGGTGCTAGTTGTGTCCAAACTTGTTTGTTCAATCCTCACAGGCAGGGACTGCCTGGCATCCTGTGGCCAATCCAAGTCACAAATACCCTACAAATATCAGAAAAATGTCCAGACATTTTGTACTGCTTGATCGCATTGTTTTTTTTGAAAGCGTGAACAGATGCTTCACATCTTCCCGGTCACCTCCACTCATGATTTATAGACCTCTATCATATCTCCCCTCAGCCGCCTTTTCTCCAAGCTGAAGAGCCCTAGCCACTTTAGCCTTTCCTCATAGGGAAGTCGTCCCATCCCATTTATCAATTTTGGTCGCCCTTCTCTGCACCTTTTTTAATTCCACTATATCTTTTTTGAGATGCGGCGACCAGAATTGAACACAATTCGAGGTCCGGTTGTACCATGGGCTCAGCAAACGTTTGTTGACAGGCTGGTCTCTAATTTTTTTTTTTTTTGGGTGGGGGGGGGGGGGGTAGGTGTACATCCGGTTGTGGGCACTTTTACATGGTCAGCAGGGCCTGCAACACCATGTGCCAGACAACATGAGAAAGAAGAAGAAGCACGTGAGTACAGACGTGTTATTGTGTGTTGCAGAAAGATAGGACATCGGCGTTGTTTGTGTGTATGTTTGTGTTTCTGTGTTTAAGTACTTGCCTTTTTATTTGGTAGGTGTATGGTTGATGACGCCTACACAGGGAGGAGAGGATGGGGAGGACGAGGAAACTGTGACACTTGACCTCGTAGATGTCACAACCTCAATGGTCATGTCACCCCCCTATCTTTTGCTATGCAGTTGCCCATGGACCGTCCTCGTACACCCCCAGTGGAGGAATGGGAGTATCGTCGCCAGTAGTGGGAGATGCAGGGCAAGTGGAATGAGGGCATAAACACTCAGCTTGAAAAAGTGGCAGAGCGTGTGCAGCATGTCCAGCATTCCACAGATGCCATATGTGCGCAGGTGCAGAATGTGGTGGGCAATGCATTGGAGAAGACCAACTCCCAATTGGAGAAGACCAACGCCCATTTGAGCGATCTGTGCAATATAATGTGAACATATTCCCAGCAGCAACAGCAGATGTTTCTGGATCTCCGTCAGGAGATCAGGGGGATGAGGCTTGAGCTGTTGCGGGATGACTCCGCCATCATCAGTTCCCGCAATGCAGATGGTATATTCTCCTTATGTATTCCCTACATATTTCTTTTCCACAGTCTCATATTCTATATCCTCTCTGTTAGCATGTGTTCATCTAATGTGTGTGTTCTTTTTTCCCCCTACATTATTACAGCCTGGACGGCAAGTGTACCTCCCACGGCCTTTCCTTTTCTCCCATCAGTCATGGTGTTTATTCCTGGACTCCTCCTCTTCAAAGTACGTAGTAATCTCTGGTGCTTCTTCTGTTAATACCTGTTTTTTATTTCGGCAGTGGCATACTGTGCATTCTCCTCACTATCCCTCCTGATGTAGTGAGACATCGAATGTTTTTTTTCTTGCAGCCTCTACAAGGCAAATCCCCCCCATTTCCCATGGTCTCCCGGGCCTTCTTTTCCGAGTAAGTATCTCGTGTGATTGTGTCCCGTGCACGTGTCTCGATAGTTTATATTCTTTAATGCACGGTTATGTCAATTTCAAACTTTCCTTTTTTTTTTAAATCACAGGCATGACCACAGAACATCACAGGCAGGACCACAGGAACCAGAACACCCTCCTGTACCTCCCCTGTGTGGCAGCCTCTCTCTCAATAGTAAGTTTCATTGACAGATATACTAAAAACAATGTTCAAGAATGCGTTTATTTGTTTTGTACATTTGTTCACCCTTTTTTACCTCCTAGTTTATGGGTTTGCTCTCACCTTTGTAAACAAATACATGTTCAATATAAAAAGTTTTATTTCTGTCCTTAGTGGAGCGCATGATCTGGTGTGGGAGGTAATGGTGCTGGGGCCGCTTGATAACAGTGATCATAATATGATCGGATTTGATATTAGCTTTGAAGTATACATAGGAAGTCAAATACGTTAGCATTTAACTTTAAAAAAGGAGACTATGAGTGGAGGAGTGGCCTAGTGGTTAGAGCACTGGTCTTGCAATCCAGAGGTGGCCGGTTCAAACCCCACTGCTGCTCCTTATGATCTTGGGCAAGTCACTTAACCCTCCATTACCTCAGGTACAAACTTAGATTGTGAGCCCTCCTGGGACAGAGAAATATCCAGTGTACTTGAATGTAACTCACCTTAAGCTACTACTGAAAAAGGTGTGAGCAAAATCTAAATAAACATATAAATTGCGAGTGACCGTACTCACCCGCAAATGCGCAGTACAAACTTTTCCTCTCTGTCCCGCCCCCGCGTCAATAAGTGATGACGGGGTGGGACAGAGAGGGAAACTGCGCGAAGGGGAGGGAGGGAGGGAACCGCCAAGGTCGCTACCGCTCCCCCCCCAACCGGAGTCACTGCCGCTGCCCCCTCTCCACCCAGGCCCTCTCTTCGCAATTCAACTTACAGCGCCAAAAACGCAGCAGGCAGATCAGCTGAGCTGCCATAGGCCTTCCTTCCCTGCCTCTGTCCTGCCCTCACCGACGTTACGTCACAAGAGGGCGGGACACAGGCAGAGAAGGAAGGCCGATGGCAGCTCAGCTGATCTGCCTGCTGCAGTTTCGGCGCTGTAAGTTGAATCGAAGAGAGGGCCTGGGCCGGCAACATCGTGGGGGGGGGGGGGAGGGGTGGCGGCGACCTGGAGAGGAGGGTAGCTGGAAATCTCGCCCGTTTTAACGGGCATAACGGCTAGTAAATAAATAAAATGAGAACAGTGAAAAAAATAATTAGAGGAGCAGCTGCAAGGGTCAAAAATTTACATCAGGCATGGATGCTGTTCAAAAACACCATCCTGGAAGCCCAGGCCAAATATATTCCACCCATAGGCGCCGACTCCGTGGGTGCTGTGGGTGCTCAAGCACCCCCAATATTTTCAAACCTGCCCTCCTTGCTTTCCTGCCGCTCAGCCAGCACTTAAAACTAATTTTAGGTGACTGAACGGCAGTGAAAGAAGCAGAGTACATGCTCCGTCTTCACCTTTCTTCTTCCCTCTCAGCTGTGCTCCTGCCCTTGCGTAAACAGGAAATGAGGGCGGGACCATAGCTGAGACTGAGGGAAGAAGAAAGGTGAAGACGGAGCCGGCTGCTTCTTTCGTTCAGTCAGGTAAAATTAGTTTTAAGAGGTAGGGCAGGGAAGAAATCGCTGAACATTGATGCTGGGCAGGGGGCAGGGGAGAGAGGAGAGTTGCTGAACATGGATACAGGGGAGGGCAGGGGACAGGGGAGAGAGGAGAGTTGCTGAACATGGATACAGGGGAGGGCAGGGGATAGGGGAGAGAGGAGAGTTGCTGAACATGAGTACAGGGGAGGGCAGGGGAGAGAGGAGAGTTGCTGAATATGGGTACAGGGGAGGGCAGGGGACAGAGGAGAGTTGCTGAACATGGATACAGGGGAGGGCAGGGGAGAGAGGAGAGTTGCTGAAAATGGATGCAGGGGAGAGAGGAGAGTTGCTGAACATGGATGCAGGGGAGGGCAGGGGAGAGAGGAGACTTGCTGAACATGGATACAGGGGAGGGCATGGGGCAGGGGAGAGAGGAGAGTTGCTGAACATGGATACAGGGGAGGGCAGGGGGCAGGGGAGAGAAGAGAGTTGCTGAACATGGATACAGGGGAGGGCAGGGGGGAGAGGAGACTTGCTGAACATGGATACAGGGGAGGGCAGGGGAGAGAGGAGACTTGCTGTACATGGATACAGGGGAGGGCAGGGGAGTTGCTGGACATAGATGCAGGAGAGGGCAGGGGAGAGAGGTGAGTTGCTGGAAATGGATGCAGGGGAGGGCAGGGGAGAGAGGAGAGTTGCTGAACATGGATGCAGGGGAGAGAGGAGAGTTGCTGAACATGGATGCAGGGGAGGGCAGGGGAGAGAGGAGAGTTGCTGAACATGGATGGATGGGAGGGCAGGGGAGAGATGAAAGTTGCTGTACATGGATGCAGGGGAGGGCAGGAGAAATGATGGACATGGATGAAGGGGAGGGAAGACAGGAGGAGATGCACATGGATGGAGGGGAGAGAGGGAAAATGCTGGACATGGATGGCGGGGAGGGAAGAGAGGAAGTGAGATGAACATGGATGGAGGGGCGGAGAGAAGAAAAATGGTGGACATGGATGGAGGAGAGGGAAGAGAGAGGAAGGAGTTGCATATGGATGGAGGAGAGTGAAGAAAGAGGAAGGAGATGCATACTGACAGAGATGAGGAGAAAAACTACACATGAATGGAGAAAATAGACGCCGGATGGAAAGAGGGAAGAGAGGGGGCAGATGAAGGATGGAAAGGAGAGAGAGAGGGGGCAGATACTGGATGGAAAGGGGGAAGAGAGGGGGCAGATGCTGGAAGGAAAAGGGGGAGAGAGGGGGTAGACGATGGATGGAAAGGGGGGAAAGTTAAAGATTGAGGAAAGAAGAAACAAGAGACTGGGACCAACACAATTAGAAACAGTAAACGGCCAGACCACAAAGGTAGGAAAAAATGAATTTTATTTTTAGTTTAGGATAAAGTAGTGTGGTAGCTGTGTTAATAAATACAGAAAATGGAAGTAATGTTTACTGGACTAATTTTAATACATTTTTGACTAATGTTTGGAGACCAAACCCTCCTTTCTTGTGTCAGAACAGAATACCATAACAGCAGTATACTGTCCTGACCTGAGGAACGAGGTTTTGGCCTTTGAAAGCTAATTGAAAAATGTATTTAGTCCACTAAAATGATATCATATTTTCTACTTTCTGTTTTATTTGTATTTGTTAACCTATAGTACAGTGATTGAAATATGCCACTGCCCAGGTGAAGACTGCAGTAGATATAATTTTAAGGTATGGGGGGGGGGGGGGGGGGACACTGCCTGTAAAAAAAAAATAAATTTCAGCACCCCCAATCATTTTGAAAAGTTGGCTCCTATGATTCCACCTATTAAAAAAGGAGGACAGAAGACCAAACGACAGCCAGCATGGTTAAAAAGTGAGGTGAAGGTAGCTATTAGAGCTAAAAGAAAATCCTTCAGAAAATGGAAGAAGGAACTGACTGAAAATATTAAGAAACAGCATAAGGAATGTGAAGTCAAATGCAAAGCACTGATAAGGAAGGCTAAGAGGGACATATTTATAAATGACCTAGAGATGGGGGTAACTAGTGAGGTAATTAAATTTGCTGACGACACAAAGTTATTCAAAGTCGTTAAATCGCGGGAGGATTGTGTAGAATTACAAGAGGACCATACGAGACTGGGAGACTGGGCGTCTAAATGGCAGATGACGTTTAATGTGAGCAAGTGCAAAGTGATGCATGTGGGAAAGAGGAACCTGAATTATAGCTACATCATGCAAGGTTCCACATTAGGAGTCACAGACCAAGAAAGGGATCTAGGAGTCGTCGTTGATGATACGTTGAAACCTTCTGCTCAGTGTGCTGTTGCGGCTAAGAAAGCAAATAGAATGTTAGGTATCACGTTGAGTGAAGAAACATTTTCTCAGATTCATATTAAATTTACTATTTTGTAGCTTCATCACATACCCCCTAGTCCTAGTATTTTTGGAAAGAGTAAATGATTCACGTCTACCCGTTCCACTCCACTCATTATTTTATAGACCTCTATCATATCTCCCCTTAGCCGTCTCTTCTCCAAGCTGAAGAGCCCTAGACGCTTCAGCCTTTCCTCATAGGGAAGTCGTCCCATTCCCTTTATCATTTTCGTTGCCCTTCTCTGTACCTTTTCCAATTCCAAGAAAAAACAAAAAACAGCACAAAGGGCCTTTAAAAACAAAAGGGACACAAAACTTATATTGAAAACCTTTTAATGATCAAATTTTGATTGAAGGGAGACCCGACACGGGCCGTGTTTTGGTGCTACCGCATCTGCGTCAGGGGTCTACATAGAACACAATATAATATACATATAGATACAAGCATATGTATTAAAATATAACTAGAAAGGAACAAAAAAAACATTAAAAAATATATATTAAAAAATATATATATATTTTTAAGCACGTTTGTGACTTTTAATTTGATACAATGGCAATATAGTCATTATTCTTCTTTCAATTTTTACACATGTAATTTCAAATCGTTTTATTTAAACCTATTACCGTTTTTGTTTAGCTAGATTTGGTTTTTATTTTTGTACTTTTTACATAACACCAGTTTCACATTTATATGTGCTATCTATATTGCTTAATCTAGCTCTTGAATTTGTGCTTATTTTTGGCACTTTCGTTTTTTCATACCATTGAACATTTTATTTCATAAGTTCATAATTTTTTTAAGCACCTTTAAATGAACCTTACTTTTTTGTATACCATCTTGGTAAGCATTACATGTAACCATATATATATATTTTTTAATGAAAAGGAATACATTTATAGACAACTTTGAAAGTCAACAGATGTTCTGAATTTGTCTGTATAAGCCTTCCTGTCATTGGTGTGGTGAGTTTTTGTTTTCTTTTCCATTTAATAATAATTTTTTTGCATAAAAATTTTTTAATCAATAATACATTTCACATTATGTTGATAAATGCCTTTTTACTTTATTATGGCTAAGGTTCTAAATTTTAAATACACTAATGTCTTTTGATATTAATGTTTTCTCACAATTGATTATCCAAACCTCATTGAGTGTCTAGACCCAATACATGGGGAATACCCAGCAGACTGATTATGGACCAACTTTGACGCTCTATTGATCAAAAATATCTCCCAATTACTCAAAAGATACGCCAGATTGCACTGCAAGCTAGACATCTGTCCTTGTAACCTGATAAGAAGCGCCCCCCAACAATTTATAACAGACTTCACGAGTCACTTGAATTACATGCTACAAAATGGTCTTTTCCCAAAGGATAAAGGAAACATTTTACTTACTCCACTACCTAAAGACATGAAGAAAAGTACAAATGACCTAACCAACTATCGCCGGGTAGCATGTATCCTGTTAATGACCAAACTTGTGGAAGGTGCAGTGACGAAACAACTCACTGACCACCTAAATAAACACTCAATCTTGCACGAATCTCAATCAGGATTTCGATCGAACTATAGCACAGAAACAGTACTAGTTACCCTAATGAATAAATTTAAATAAACAATTGCAACTGGCAATAACATACTTCTCCTACAATTTGATATGTCCAGTGCCTTCGACATGGTCAACCACGGAATACTACTACATATCCTGGAATTCTTTGGAGTTGGAGGTAATTTTCTTAAGTGGTTTAGAGGATTCCTGACAACAAGATCATACCAAGTAACAACTAATATGATGATATCAAACCCATGGATACCTGAATGCGGAGTCCCCCAAGGATCCCCCCCTCTCACCTACCCTCTTTAACCTAATGATGATACCACTAGCCAAGCTATTAGACAATCAAAACCTTAACCCATACATATATGCAGATGATGTCACGATCTACATCCCATTCAAACAAGACCTAAAGGAAATTACCAATGAAATCAACCAAAGCTTCCAAATCATGCACTCCTGGGTGGATGCATTCCAGCTAAAACTCAATGCAGAAAACACAATGTCTGATACTCACATCACAACACAATACAAATAAATTCACCACCATAACCACCCCTAACTTCTCCCTCCCCATCTCAAACAATCTGAAAATCCTGGGAGTCACCATTGACCGAAATCTCACACTCGAAAACCACGTGAAGAATACAACGAAGAAGATGTTCCATTCCATGTGGAAACTCAAAAGAATAAAACCTTTCTTCCCAAGGGCCATCTTTCAAAACCTGATACAATCCCTGGCAGTGGCGTAGGAAGGGGGGGCGGGAGGGGCGGTCCGCCCTGGGTGCACGCGCTCGGGGGGTGCCAGCCCCGCTGGTTCTCTCCTCTCTCTGCCCCGGAACAGGTTACTTCCTGTTCCGGGGCAGAGAGAGCAGGGAACCAGCGGGGCCAAAGCAGCTCCGAGTGACGTGCACTCGGGGTGGATCGGCCCTCCCGCAGGTAAGAATGCAGTCCGGGGGGGGGGGGGGGCGCCACAGGGGGGGGGGGGGGTCGCGCTGTGCTGCACCTGGGGGGATGCGCAGCGGCCGCCCCGGGTGCCATTAGCCCTCGCTACGGCACTGATCCCTGGTACTAAGCCACCTGGACTACTGCAACTCACTCTAAGCTGGCTGTAAAGAACAGATCATCAAGAAACTCCAAACAGCCCAGAATACTGCAGCCAGACTCATATTCGGAATATGAAAGTGCAAAACCCCTAAGAAAGAACCTACACTGGCTCCCACTGAAAGAATGCACCACGTTCAAGATATGCACAATTGTTCATAAAACCATTCATGGAGACGCCCTGACCTACATGCTAGATCTCGTGGACCTTCCACCCAGAAATGCTAAACGCTCCTCTTGCACCTTTCTTAACCTACACTTCCCCAGCTGTAAAGGGGTCAAATACAAACTAACACATATGTCCAGCTTCTCCTACATGAGCACGAAAATGTGGAATGCATTACCAACTCACTTGAAAACGATCAACGAACTAAATAGCTTCCGCAAAGCTTTGAAAACCTATCTCTTTAACAAAGCTTACCACGAGAACCAATAATGACTAGAACACAACCCCTTACACTTCTTTATCCAGAATGTCTCACTGTATAGCTGCATAACCTGATCCTCTTATCTTCTCTTATTCCTTTGTAACACCAATTGTATTTCTTCTCTGTTACAGCGATG
Organism: Microcaecilia unicolor; assembly: GCF_901765095.1. NCBI lineage: Eukaryota > Metazoa > Chordata > Amphibia > Gymnophiona > Siphonopidae > Microcaecilia > Microcaecilia unicolor. The sequence goes on from NC_044041.1 coordinate 160,747,002, forward strand.
TATATATATATGTATGTGTATGTGTGTATATATATATATAAATTCATTTTTTAACTATTTTTCAAATATTGTGTGGGAAAATGTGGGGTAGAAATGTACTATAAATAAATAAATAAATAAATTATATACACACGTTTTTATGCATAATATTGCATTATTATTTGATGAGTGCATCTAAATTTTATAGGCTTGTATATATATATATATATATATATTTTTTTTTTAAATAATTATATATTTTTTAAATGTTTTTTTGGTTCCTTTCTAGTTATATTTTTATACATATGCTTGTATCTATATGTATATACCAAGTTGATTATGTCAGCAATTTTTAATATTTTGAATGTTTATTATATTGTGTTCTATGTAGACCCCTGACGCAGGTGCGGTAGCACCGAAACACGGCCCGTGTTGAGTCTCCCTTCAATCAAAATTTGGAGAAGAGACGGCTGAGGGGAGACATGATAGAGGTATATAAAATAATGAGTGGAGTGGAACAGGTGGATGTCAAGCGTCTGTTCACGCTTTCCAAAAATACTAGGACTCGGGGGCATGTGAAGAAACTACAGTGTAGTAAATTTAAAACAAATCGGAGAAAATCTTTCTTCACCCAACGCATAATTAAACTCTGGAATTCGTTGCCGGAGAACGTGGTGAAGGTGGTTAGCTTAGCAGAGTTTTAAAAGGGGTTAGACGGTTTTCTAAAAGACAAGTCCATAAACCACTACTAAATGGACTTGGGAAAAATCCACAATTCCAGGAATAACATGTATAGAATGTTTTCACGTTTGGGAAGCTTGCCAGGTGCCCTTGGCCTGGACTGGCCGCTGTCGTGGACAGGATGCTGGGCTCGATGGACCCTTGGTCTTTTCTCAGTGTGGCATTACTTATGTACTTATGTACTTATTAAAAGGTTTTCAATATAAGTTTTGTGTCCCTTTTGTTTTTAAAGGCCCTTTGTGCTGTTTTTTTTTTGCTTGGACTTTGCTTGTGCTTAGTTCCCTCTCTTTGTTACACTACCTTTTCCAATTCCACCATATCTTTTTTGAGATGCGGCAACCAGAATTGAACACAATATTTGAGGTGTGGTCACACCATGGACTGATACAAAGGTACGCCTTACAGAACAGAGAATGGGAGGAGCATGAGTGTTCAGAGATAGGAGATAAGAACATAAGCGTTGCCATACAGGGACAGACTAAAGGTCCATCAAGCCCAGTATCCTGTTTTCAACAGTGGCCAATCCCAGAACAATAAAACAGACTTTACACTGCTTATCCTAGAAATAAGTAGATTTTCCCAAGTCCATCTTATGGACTTTTCTTTTTGAAAATTATCCAAACCTTTTTAAAACCCTGCTAAGCTAAGTGCTTTTACCACATTCTCTGGCAATGAAGTCCAAAGTTTAATTACAAATTGAGTAAAGAAATATTTTCTTGTTTGTTTTAAATTCACTACTTAGTAGCTTTGTTACGTGCCTCCATGTCCTAGTATTTTTGGAATGAGTAAACAAGCAATTCACGTTTACCCGTTCCACTCCACTCAGTATTCGATAGACCTCTATCATATCTCCCCTCAGCTGTCTCTTCTCCAAGCTGATGTGCCCTAGCTGTTTTAGCCTTTCCTCATAGGGAAGTCGTCCCATCGCCTTTATCAATTTTGTCGCCCTTCTCTATACCTTTTCTAATGCCACTATATCTTTTTTGAGATGTGGTGACCAGAATTGCACATAGTATTTTTTGGTGAGGTCAAACCATTGAGCAATACAAAGGCATTATAATATTCTAATTTTTGTTTTCCATTCCTTTCCTAATAATTCCTAACATTCTATTTGTTTCCTAGCCACCACTACACACTGAGCAGAAGATTTCAACATATCATCAACGATGACACCTAAATCCTTTTCCTGGGTGGCAACTCCTAATGTGGAACCTTGCATCATGTAGCAATAGTTTGGGTTCCTCTGTACAAATCTCTGGTGAGACCTCATTTAGAGTACTGTGTACAGTTCTGGAGACCGCACCTTCCCAAAGATATAAACAGGACAGTATCAGACCAGAGGGCACCTACTAAAATGGTCAATAGTCTTAAAGATCTGAACATGTATACTTTGGAAGAAAGGCAAAAGAGGGGAGACATGAAAGAGAAATTGAAATATCTCAGTGGCATAAATGTTCAGGAGGTGAATCTCTTTCAATTGAAAGGAAGCTCTAGAATGATGGAGTAACCTAAGGAAATACTTCTTCATAAAAAGGGTGGTGAATTTGTGAAATGGCCTCTAGTTGGAGGTGCTGGAGACAAAGATTGTATCTGAATTCAAGACAAGAACATATGATCTCTAAAGGAGAGGAAGGGATAGTAGATGGTATGCGTGAGCAGACTGGCTAGGCCTTCATTTTCTATGTTTCTATGACTCTTCCTTAACCCTTGGGCAGTTTATTCCAGCCCTCTGACTGTGTTAGGAAGTGGTTGAGTGGAAGGCAACAAAGTATAGAATAAGCATGTTTTTTCTACCTCACCTGTTATGGGGTCTCTAGGAGAGCTCAGGGACCAACAGTGTAGGGGCCAGGGTTGGGAGGTCTCCAAGAACTCTTACCTGAAGTAAAAGGGGTGGGGGTCTCTAAGAGAACTCTGAGACATGCAGCACAGGGACTCCATTGGTGTTTCTGTGAGAGCTCAGAGACCTGTAATATAGGAATAATAGGTGTAAAACCAGGACTGGCTCAGCTCTTCTTCTATGTAATGGTATTTTTTTTGTTACATTTGTACCCCGCCCTTTCCCATTCATGGCAGGCTCAATGCGGCTTACATGGGGCAATGGAGGTTTAAGTGACTTGCCCAGAGTCACAAGGAGCTGCCTATGCCTGAAGTGGGAACTGAACTCAGTTCCTCAGTTCCCCAGGACCAAAGTCCACCACCCTAACCACTAGGCCATTCCTCCACTCCATTGTTGGCATCCTGACCCACTGTGGCTGTGAAGGATGATTGGGCTGGACTTTGGTGCCATAGGCATTATTACGTGGTGGCAAGCACCCCTGTACAAAAGGCATGTACCCTCTTTGCTGCCTCAGTTTTGATTTCCCTTCCTCTATAGCTCTGTCCTGGCAGCCCAATGCATCTAATTTGCCTTTCTTGCCTTCTGACATTGCCCTTTTCTCTCCCATATACTTCAGAGTCAAATCTTCCTTTTGAAATACACATGCACTGTGTGATTCAGATCAGGCAGTAGAAGACAGAGCAGTGCTAGCTGATGGAGAAGCATGTCAGGAGCCCAGGAGGTGAGTGAGGGAGGCTCTGACAGCAGCAGGACTCAGGAACACATCTTTGAAGTTCTGGGCCAGTGTTGAAGTAAGAAACCTTTGGGGAGTGGAAGAGCAAGAATTTTGGAATGAGATAGAAAGAAACTGGCCAACTGGGGGATTTAATATTTTTCGGAAGGAGAAGAGCTGGAAATCATCTTATAAGAGGGAAGTAAGAGCAGGAGTTTCAGTATTGGGTACCTGGGGATAGAAATGTGGGAATTCAGCAACTGGAGGGAAAAAGGAAAGTGGGAGCTTGGTTACTGTGTGGGTGACTCAGAAAGGGAGTGGTGAGGAGACCAATCATGAAATAAAATAAGGCAGAATGAGACATGGCAAGGAATGAAGTGTGAAGAGAAGGATAGGCTGAACTGGATATCAGGGAAAGAGTAAGTCGGGGGGGGGGGCAATAAAGGATGGGTATGGATGGGACAGCTTTCTGGGGACTGGGTGGAGGACAGACCACGTGTGAGATTGGTGAAACAAAAAGAGAGTGGGAAGGGAGAGATGGGGAATGTTACATGAAGGGAGGGAGAAGGAAAGAGAACACTCGTAACAGGGATAAAGAGGACAAGGAAAATGGCAAGAGTGTCCTGTATAGGGTGGATGTTGATGAAGAGGGAAGGACAGAGGACCTAGATTGAAGGTGGAGGGAAACGATCAGGGAGAGAGGATAAAAACTGAAAAACAGTGGAGGAAGAAAGAGACCGTGTGACGTATGTGGAATGGGAGAGGACCTAGAAGGTAGAATGAACAAAGTAGAAGCTCTGGAGAGGGGATCTGGGGGGAGGGGGGGAGGGGGAGGAGGAGGAGGAGGGGGAGGAGCAAAGACTCAGGGATTAGGTAGGAACTCAGAGATGGGATGTAGAATGGTTATGAAAGAGTGTGCATGCTCAAAGATGAGGGAGAGAAAGGACTTGAGGAATGAGTGCAAGGGATTCTGTAGGCAATATTAGATGGGCTAGTGATATGAAACGTTTTCAGAACGGTAGAGAGCTAGGAAGGAGGTGAAAGAGGGGGATTGGAAGGTTAGCAAGGGGGTAAGAGACAGAGAAAATTTGCTGAAGGCCAGCATGGGATGAGTGATAGGGAAAGAGTTGGACTTGTGATAGGATGAGATTCAGAAGCAGGTAGATGAGGGACAGAAAGGGAGTGAATTCAGGGGTGGAAATAGGAAGCAAAAGGGTGAATGAAAGCCGAGGGAGAATAGGAGTCTGGGAAGAAGTGAGAGGCAGAGGTGGGCGGCCAGGGGAGGGGATGAGAGTGGGAATTGGAAAGCTCATAGGAGGCGAGAGGTGACAAAAGGGAGAATGAGGATTGAAGGGGGGATAAAAAAGTGAAGTCTCACTATGAGTGGATAAAGAAGCAAAGAAGAGAGAAATAGGAAATAAAAAAGATAAAAGGGAAAGATCATAAAGGAAGGGAGAACAGAAATGGAAATTGAAAGGAAATCCTGGAAAATGACTTAAGAGATCAAAAAGAGAGACCAAGACCACCCTAATTAGAAAAATAAAATGTCCAGACAAAAAAGGTAGAAAAGAAAATATTTTGTTGTAATTTTTTGATGATTATAATATGTCAACTTTGGAAATGTGCATTTTTTAAAAATATCTTTGTATTTTGCTCAGTATATGCAGAAAATGGAGGATTAAGTGGCTCTCTGAAGATCATAAGGAGCAACAGTGGGATTTAAACTTGGCTTCCTTAGTTCTCAGCTTTCTGCTCTAATCATTAGGTTACTCTTCTCCTACTTCTGTAACACACACTCCAGATCCACAGACATTTCCCTTACAACAGTGCCAGGCTATTCCGTTTACAGATCATCTAAGCAATAATAGATTGAAATATTGATCTCATCTCAATACCTCAAATTTCTTCCACTTTATGAAATAAAACCCCACAAAAACAATACCAGAATTTATATAGCAATTAGCAAACCTACCAAACAGTACTTGTTCCCAAGACTCAAACACCATCAACTGTACCTATGAAAAAGCCAACATTACAATTATTATAACGCTAATACATGTTCTATTGGAAAATATAAGCCAGACCACTACAGATCCTTCCACCAAAACTGTACAGAAACAGAATCCCTTGCCTCTGCCACATACACACTTAATACAAATAAAGGATCACAAATTAAAAACAGAAACATGCAGACAAAAACTGAAATGGAAATTCCAAGAATCTGACTGGAATGCACATTCTCAAAGTTCACATATTACAATCATCAACAAATTATAACAAAATATTTTATTTTCTACCTTTGAAACACCTACTGTAGCTGCATGCAACTAGGTTGTGGAGGAGTGGGCCTAGTGGTTAGACCACTGGTCTTGCAATCCAGAGGTGGCCGGTTCAAATCTCACTGATGCTGCTTGTGATCTTGGGCAAGTCACTTAACTTAACCCTCCATTGCCTCAGGTACAGACTTAGATTGTGAGCCCTCCTGTGACAGAGAAATATCCAGTGAACCTGAATGTAACTCACCTTGAGCTACTACTGAAAAAGGTGTGAGCAAAATATGAATAAATAGGTTGCAAATGTGTGCAGGACGGACAGAGAAAGGTGGGAAACTTGCAGGCACTGTTCCCTCTAAGCTGAGTCCTCCAACTGCATTGCTGCTAGTGTGTGTGTGTGTGTGGGGGGGGGGGGGGGTACTTCAATATTGGGTTTTCCATTGCTAGGTGCAGGCATGTTCCCTGGAGTACTGCGGAGCTTGCCTGTCCCTCATGATTAAAAATGTGAGAGTGAAACAGCACCCCCCCCCCCCACTGGCAGGACTGTAGGTGGAGGACTCCTGCTCAGCTTAGAGGGAACAGTGCTTGCAGGATCAGCATAATAGGGGCTGTAAGGGCAATCACATTTCCCTGACTATGGGCCTCATCTCTTATCAGCAGATCTACTATTGAAAAGGTATGAGCTAATCTACCTCCTTCAGTTTACACTGAATTTCTGTTACTACCCGTATAGACTCCAAGGTTTACTTCAATGTAGAAGACTTGATTAAAAGATGCTATAAAATAATTGTAATGGTAGTTAGTTTTACTAGATGATTGAAATTGACCAGGGTTTTCTTAGGACTTTTGATTGTAGTGTTTTTTATACAGAAAATTTAAAGGCAGGGGTCCATGTTGTGGGGGTGGTGTGATATATGAAAATGTCACTTGGATTTGCCCCCATGTTGACCCTCCCGTAATACTTTTGTCTGGAACTTCCCAGTCTCCCAGAAATAGTTTAGTTCTTGCTCCGTGCTGATAATCCATTAGTAAAGAATAAATATTTAGACATCTGAATCTGGTTTTATAATAAGTAAGTGTTGAGTTTCACAGCCAAAGGTTAACACAGGATAGTGGGAATCTGATTTAATGGTGTAGGGGATGGAAAGGAGAGATGTTTTGTGTAATATGCATAAGTAAACTGTTATCTGAGTAGTATGAAGGCAGGCGTTGCTTTTCCTGGTACTGTTGGGAGTTCAAACCCCTCACATTATTTCCAGCAAACAAAAAATCATTCAGTGTAAAAGGGAACTTGTCACGATTTGAGGATAGTGAACCCTTGGGCTGTAGAGAAGTTGGTACCTCCTGTACAATGCAAGTGCATCACAGTTCATTACTGATGATGGCTGACGCTGTCTCTAGACAAAGTCCAGGATAGGCTACAGGCAAACACAAACTGGACCAGAATCAGGGTCAAGACAGGCAAGGTCAGGAGCAGGCCAGAGGTCAAGGCAGGCAGCAAGCAAACAAAGTCAGATACAGACTGACCGGAAGCACAGCCAGACAGGAACAGGCTGGCTGCAACGCTGGTATTTTGTCTGTTGTTCCCTATTTTTGATTTGATCTGTGACCAGACTTTGATTACCCCAGTATTTATTGGATAATGTATCTCTGGACATTTCATTTCATTTATTAAATTTGATAACATGCCATCTCTTAATGCGTAAAGGTATTGTCCAAAGGGCGAAAAAAAACCACCAGCAGCAATATTAATAATAATTTCCCTTCCCACATCAACCCTTGTCTACCCACCTCCTTCTCAATTTCTAAAGGTAGTCCCCATCCTTTTCCCCTAAGATGAATACCAAATCCAACCCTCCCCCCCCCCCCCCCCCCCCCCAACACACAAACACACACAATTTTCAATTATTTATTTGGATTTACCTTACCACCTTTCGCAGCAGCAGCTCAAAGTGAGTTACATTCAGGTACACTAAATATTTTTCTGTATCTATGGGGCTCATAATCTAAGTTTGTATCTGAGACAATGGAGAGTTAAGAGGTTTGCCCAAGATCACAAGAAGCTAGAAGCAACAATGGGATTTCAACCAGATTCCTTGATTATCAGCCTGGTGCTGTAACCACAAGGCTACTCCTCCCTTCCCATGTGTGCCTAGTGCACTGTAGCTGAGTATGATCAGGGGACACACACACAATGCAAGTTGTTGCTAGGATCAAAGAATCCTAGAAGGCACATATGATTGTAAAAGCACTGCCAAGCATGAGATCTTAGGTTTAACCCGGTACTCAACTGGTAACTAATACAACTGGTACAAAAATGTGAGAAATGTCTTTATAAGGCTTCTTGTCACTGATCAACCTAGTAGCTATATTTTGTATCAGCTGCATCTGCTGAAAGCTACTTCCTTGAGAGACCAAAATAAAATACATTACAGAAGTTGAGTTGGTTGTTAATTAGAGCGTAAACTACAGAAATAATCCTCTTCCTTTCAAAATTAGCTTTCACCTATCTCAATATGCATGTACTCAGGAAAGATTCTTTATAACTGAGCTAATCTGTGGATTCACAGCCCTATTTGGAGTTAAAGTAAACTCCCAAATTCCTAATCAGTAGATTGAAACTCAGTGGTTTGTCATGAAATCAAAGGGTTTCAAGAACCCTTCACCTCTTAGGTAAAGTAATAGACATTCAGATGTATTAGGATTTAACTTCAGCTCATTAGTCCTGAACCACTAAGAGCAATTAAGCATGCATCAACATTTGCCAGAAATGGTGAATGACTTAGAATCCAAATGCACTATCTCATCTGGTTGTCATCTACAAACAGATGACTTTTTCAATCCAAATCCAGGTACTACAGAAATAACTAGGCCAAGGAAGAAATTAAACAGTAATGGAAAAGAATACAAAGTGTTGAGGCAAACCATATTCAAGGCATATTGACTCAGAGAAGCCCCCGTCCCAGAACACTGTTTGGACTCTGCCTCTTAATCCTGGCTGAACTAATACAAGGCTATTCACATGATCGCCTCCAGTCTTTGGAGTAACAAGGAATGGTCAATGACCAAATACTGTGGCATGATTAATGGGTGAAATGAAAGGATGACTTTCAAAAAATGGAAAGTGGATCCAAGCAGTAAAAGTAGAAAAGAGTATAAGCATTGACCAGTTAGGTCTAAAGCATTATTAAAGCAGTTCAAAGGACAATTTGAAAAAAGCTTGTCATAGAGGCAAAAAAAACTATAGTAAAAACATTTTCAAGGTCATTAGAAGCAGGAAGCCTATGACAGTGTTGGTTAGACCTTTAGATGACAAAGGGGTTAAAATGGGTATTCCGAGAGGATAAAGCCACAATGGAAAAAAACAAATGAATTCTTTCCTTGTTTTTTTATTGAGGAGGATGTTGAGATACCTACATTACAAACAGTCTTTGGTGATTTGGAGGAACTGAAACAAATCCGGGTAAACCTAGAAGATGTAACAGAGCAAACTGACAAGTTAGAATAATAAATCACCTGAATCAGATGGTATATACAATAGGGTTCTGAAAAAATACAGAAATAAAACTTGACCTAATAATAGCAATCTGTAACCCACCATTAAAATCAGCTCTGGTGTCTAGCTTTTGGGATTCTTTACCCTTCAAAGTTAGAGGTAAAAAGAACGATTTTAGATTCAAGAACTTAATGAAGATATGTACTTTAGGTATTTTGAACAAATCTATTATCTGAACTCAATTTTATAAATGATCATGTAGTCTTGTTTATACCTAGAGACTGAATTATTTTATATAGGATTATTTCTAATCTTTTAATTGGGCTTCAGAATGGTTGTTTAGATTATTCTTGTTCTTTAATTGTAAACCATTCTGAACTAATGAGCGGTGATGATATATAAAAACATTGTTTATTATTGTATCAGGATATATGAGGATTTGAGGGTAGGCAATGCCACACCAATTTTTAAAATGGGATCCAGGAAACTGTAGACCAGAGAGCCTAACAAGATGATTCTTTTTAAACAGGATTAATAATATGAATAAGGGTAAAATGGCTGATACAGTGTGTCTAGATTTTCAGAAGGCATTTGATAAAGTCCTTCATGAGAGGCTCCTGTGGAAATTAAAAAGTCATAGGATAGGAGACAATACCTTATTGTGTATTGACTGATAACTAGTTAAAAGATAGAAAACAGAGAGCAGGCTAAATGACCAATTTTCTCAACCGAAAAAGGTAAATAATGGAGTGCCCCAGGGATCTGTACTGGGATTGGTGATTTTAAGATATTTATAAATGATCGGGACATGGTAACAATAAATGAGATAGTCAGATATGCAGATGGCAGAAAATTGTTCCAAGCTGTTAGAACATAAGCTGATTGTGAAGAACTGCAGGGGAACCATGTGAGACTGGGAGATTGGGTATAGAAATAGCTGGTAGACCTAGGGAAAGCCACTGCCTATCTCTAAGGATAAATCAATTTGAGAGGACCTAACAGTATTGATGTGGGGACTTACTTCAAACTATACTTTAATTATGTCCCAGACATCCACAATTCTATGTGTTCCACAGTCCAAACTCACATATTCTTCATATTTTCAATTCACTTAATACATTTTTTTTTAAACGGGGATCATCAGAATAATCAACAGCATTTCCCATTTGGGCACAGCGTCCCATACAATTATGGCTACCATCAATCAAATCAACGACCACCAGTCAATTTCTGAGATTTATGGCCCTATCAGAAGTGAGCATTTCGATCAGCTGGGAGCTATTTAACAGATGAATTCCAAGTCAGACGCCACGGCCATTTTTTGCATTTGCAAGAGCAGACTATGAGTTGGTAGAGTCACAGTCCTTACAGAAAATAGAAAGACTTGCAGTTTTGTTGAGAAGATAGCAACAATTTACTAACTTTATTTTCTTTCACAGCGAACCTCTACCCTGATGAAGAATTACAAAACCTGGCCATGTCGGCAGAGGTTTGACTTGGTTGAATAATTGCTGCCAAAGTTAAGTACTACTATCCATATTTTAAAAGCTATAAGTTATATGCTTTTTGGAATATGAGTGTTGAAGACTGCAAAACAAATAATTTGAAAAAAATCGAGTAGATCTATAAAGATGTCCACAGCACCATAATTGTATGGGACGCTGTGCCCTAATGGGAAATGCTGTTGATTATTCTGATGATCCCCGTTTAAAAAAAAATTTGTATTACGTGAATTGAAAATATGAAGAATATGTGAGTTTGGACTGTGGAACACATAGAATTGTGAATGTCTGGGACATAATTAAAGTATAGTATCTCTAAGATAGTGGGTTGGTCTGACCTAATACAGCAGTTTTTATGTTTAGCCGAGCAACACAATACCATCCTAGTTTCTTTGATCCAAAAGATTAGGATGTGAATGTGTGCCATTTTAGAAACCTACAGGTCTATCTCTCCCTAGGCTATCATGGCACCCAATAACATTTGCTAGTATTTCTTTTTTTGGGGGGGCGGGGAGATGTGGCAACCTCCCCTGATCCCTCCAATGAAACACTGCAAAGAAGAAGCAACTTTCTGTAACCTAGACATCCTCAGGAGCAGGTGTAAATCCCGATGTTGATATTGGTGGACATAAATTGTAATTCCCTTGAAATGGGGAATGAATGTGAGGTCTGTTTGTTTTTTGCCTCATTCTAGTCCTACCTAAAACATGTTCAGAACAAGTCCCCTTGCAATATGCATCTGTTTGCAATTTGGACTTGTTTATCCCACCTGGGTAAAATTGGATTTAGTCATGTTTATGATATACACATCTAAATGCCAGTTTATGCATGTCCAAATTGTGAACAGGACTTCTAAAATGACCATCATAATCTAATAAAAACCTCTTACCCACAACTTGTTTTTGTCTCATAATATACAGAGGGGACTGTGTCCACTTTGCAGCTTGTGTGACTGTTGAAATTGAGTAAGGCAAGGTGGATTTGGTCTCTTAATAGAATTGGACAAAAACAGACTCTGTTAATAAGATTGAGTGGTAAACGTGATGCATACTCATTTTGCTGCAGGCATCACGTTGACTTGTGGTCATGGAAGAGTGACTGAGGTGCAAGATCACAGGAGGACCTGAGTAGATTTCCCAGGATCCAGGGAGAGGAAAAGAATACCAGCACACATGAAGAAATCATATAACGATTAGGGAGTCATAGCTCTCTTCCAGTAGTGGAAATGAGCCTGACTGCTATTTCTGGTAGTCATATAAAATGATAACTTCCCTCCTTAGTTTCTTATATACCACTTACAAGTTTGAAAGCTTTCAAAGTGGTGTACAATCAGGTAAAGTAGGATTTTTTCTGTCCCTGAAGGGCTCCCAATTTAAGATTGTATCTTTGGGAACTGAGGGTTAAGTGACTTGCTCAAGATCACAAGGAGCTGCAGTGGGATTTGAAGCAGGTTCCTCTGGGTCTTAGCTCACTTCTCTAACTATTAGGCCACTCCTCCACTTCATGAGAATAAGTAGTGTGGTACATGTTTTCAGTCCTCATGTCTCACACTGCTGATGCTCCACAGTAAATGTGGGTGGTGTTTGAGATGGGAGAAGACTGAACAGAGGTCCAGATGATCAAAACTCTGGTGCTGTTCAGAACAGTGAAAGTTCACCTGGGTGGAAGAATGCTGAAAACCCACAGGATCAGATGCAGTGAAGAAACAATGGGAAAGCGACAATGAACTCAAGAGTCAAGGACTGTAATCTTGAATATGAAAACAGTTTATTGCTTAAAGACACAACACAGTGACTGTGTTTCGGCCTTAGGTCTGCTTCAGGAGTCTTTTTTTAGCTGTAAATGTGTCTTCAAAATTTGTGAGCAACTTAATAGATGATGCATAAGAATAGTCTTGAAAAGACCATTGTTGAGTACAGTAGTTAGCTGTGGGTGAGTAAACGATTGGGCGGCTGGATGCTTGACTCTTGCATTCATGATCGCTTTCCCACTGGTCAGAACAGCACCAGAAAATACTGCCTGAGCAGCGCCCATAACTAACTCCCTCATGATCAAAGCTAATAGTATGCAAATGATATGTGTGCTATTAGCTTTGATCATGAGGGAGGACAGTGCTGACACAGAGCTCTTTTGCTTGACCAAAAAAACCCAAACAAACAAACAAAAAAAGACCCCGCCCCCTACCACTGTTGCCAAATCCTTCCTGTACACATTTCAATTGGAAGTTTCATAAACTGCTACTTTGGAATCATTTTAAGCTATCAGCAAAGAAGCATGTAAAACCTTAAGCTTAGATATTTTTTTAGTGTGCATTTTTCACATAGCCACAAAAATGAGATGAGCAGCACCAAAGGTCAGGAGGGGGGAGGAAGAGGAAGGACAGCTGACCGGCAGTTTTATGCAGGTAGAAAATACGGTCCAAGGCCATGGCTCACTCTGCAGCATAACCTTCTCCAGGCTTTACGTCAGCTTGGAGCTGGCGTAGGATATGAGTTGGTACAGGCACGCCTGTGGTGTCAGTGACCATACAAACATCAGAGTGAATAAATAGGGGCTCATTTTCAAAGCGCTTAGACTTACAAGTTCCACAGTTTACTATCAGGCTCATTTTCAAAAGAGAAAAACATCCAAAAAGTGGCATGTCTGCATTTCAACGTTTGTCTCACAAAAACGTACAAATCAGTATTTTTGAAACCTCTTTTTAGACGTTTTTCTCTGAAGTCCGTCAGAAGGACATCTAAATCTCAAGGGGGCGTGCTAGGGGTGTGTTCAAGGCGGGACTTGGGCATTCCTAAGACTTGGACGTCCATGGAACAAAACAAAGACATCCAAGACAAAGACGTTTTGAGCTAGACCTGTTTTAATAATGAATAGCTGCAGTGGGAATTGAACCCACTTCCCCAGGATCAAAGTCTGCTGCACTAACCACTAAGCTACTCCTCTACTCCACACAAGAGGTGCCCCAAATGACCAGATGGCCACTGGAGGGACTCGGGGATCACCTCCCCTTACTCCCCCAGTGGTCACTATCCCCCTCCCACCCCAAAAATTGTGATTAAAATATTACTTGCAGCCTGTATGCCAGCCTCAGATGTTATACTCAGGTTAATTAGAATAGCATGCAGGTCCCTGAATAGTCTAGTAGTGGTGCAGTGCACTGCAGACAGGTGGACCCAGGCTTCTACCTCCCTCTACTTGTTACACTTGTGGAGGAAAATGTGAGCCCTCCAAAACCCACCAGAAACCCACTGTACCCACATATTGGTGCTCCCTTCACCTGCAAGGGCTATGGTAGTGGTGTACAGTTGGGAGTAGTGGGGTTTGGGGGGTATCAGCAGACAAGTTAAGGGAGCAATGGTGAGATGTGTACCTGGGAGCATTTTATAAAGTCCACTGCAGTGCACCAAAGGATGCCCTATTGCTTTCCTGGGATGTCACTTTTCCACTATTCTACCTGATGCCAAGCTTTCTATAACATCTGAGCCTTGTGTATATTGTTTATCATTAGATTTGGGCTTTGAATTCATATCTATAGAGGAAAAGGAGGTCCCATTACATATATCTAAATACCAGAGTGCTATTTTTCCATACTTCATAGCAAGAGTGTACATTCCCTAATTACCTGTCCCAATGCAACTGAAGCTTCCTCGAAGCTGAGCATTCCTTGAAGTCTCAGTTTCTGCCTGTGGAGTGGGATGCACACAGATAAGACTTAATTCTGACATTATTTCTGTGGTTTTGGGCATTTCTGGTGCATTTCAATAAAGCTCTAGAGATAGGTTACAGCAAACACATTAAAAAAAAACAAACAACAACTGTCTTTATCTGCTCTGCTAAGCTTGTGAATTTTCTGCTTTGTTTACTGTTTGATTTCCTAACTAAGTGCTATTGGCTATTTCTGGCTATTTCTAATTTGATATCTGTTAAATCCAAGTACTAGTTTAAAACTGCTTATTAGCTATTTCCTTTTTATATCTGTAAATCGGAGAACTGGGTTTAAAAAAACTGCTTTAAAGTTGTATTAGATCTTTTGTCTGTTTCCTAAGACTGTAGAGCCCACCCTCCCCCCACCTGGTTGTAAAGCATAGTTGTGGGCTAAGCATCTGCTGGTGAGAGCATTCCTCTCGAAGTCTCAGTTTCTTCCTGTGTAGTGGGACGCACACAGATAAGACTTAATTCTGACATTATTTCTGTGGTTTGGGGCATTTCTGGTGCATTTCAATACAGCTCTAGAGATAGGTTACAGCAAACACACTCCACAGGTCTTAAGCTTAAGCCCACCCACCCCAAGACTGACACTTCCTAAATAGCTTTCCTACATACAGTACTTATCACTAATTAACTCCACCCTAATTACAACCCTATCATAGTACACCTGTTCATACCCATTTCAACCAATCAAGATGACTTTTATTCTCTGTAATAATTGTGGTGCTTTAGTTTCAAGGCACACAGTTTCAAGACTTAAAGCTTGTCCTATCTGTCTTCAGCTCACTAGTTTAAAACAGGAGCTCAGTAAAGTAAAGCAGGAATTGAATGCACTTAAAGCAGCTTCTAGGACTGCACAAAATCATACTGCACAGAATCATACCAAATTCTCACCACTGCCTCAAAGGATAAAACCACCTAAGAACAGACTCAGAAGCATCCGCCCTCACAAGTGTTGCCCCTACAGAATTCTTTTGCTCCATTATAGCACTGTAATGTTCCTGAAAATAGAACTGAGGCAGAAAAAAAAAGCAATGAAGGTGGAACAAAAAAGATTTGAAGGTACCCAAAGAGAAAATACACCCCCAAATCACAAATGTTGAAACACATACCAGGAAATGTAGATGGAAATCGATGACCACAAATGCTCGCAGTCTAAGCAATAAAGTTCATGACCTTCAAGCCCTGATGTTGGAGGCAGACTTAGACGTTGTTGCAATCACGGAGACGTGGCTCAATGGTTCCCATGAATGGGATGCAAACATACCAGGCTATAATCTATTTAGGAAGGATAGAGATGGTCGTAAAGGTGGAGGAGTAGCTCTGTATGTGAGAAATGATATCGCAGAGACTGAAATGACAGGGACCTAGAGAAAGGAAGAAGCGATATGGATCACCTTAAAAAGAGATGATAGAACCTCTGTCCACATGGGTGTTGTCTACAGACCCCCGACACAATTGGAAGAACTAGGTAAAGATCTGATCGCAGATATTCAAAAGTTGGGAAAGAAGAGAGAGGTGCTGTTGCTGGGAGATTTCAATCTGCCGGATGTAGATTGGAAGGTTCCATCTGCGGAATCGGAAAGAAGTAGAGAGATTGTGGATGCTTTTCAAAGTGCTCTGCTCAGACAAAAGGTGACAGAACCCATGAAGGAGGGAGCGATGCTGGATCTGGTGCTCACAAATGGGGATAGTGTGTCAAATGTCCGAGTGGGTGCCCATCTGGGCAGCAGTGACCATCAAACGGTTTGGTTTGATATGACAGCTGAAGTGGAGGGCAGCCACCCAAAAGTCCTGGATTTCAAGCATGCTGACTTTAGTAAAATGGGGGAATACCTGAGGAAGGAGCTGATGGGCTGGGAGGGCGAACAAGAAGTGGAGGGCTGAAAGAACCTATAAATAAGGCGACAAACCTTTATGTAAGGAGAGTAAATAAAAGCAACAGAAAAAGGAAACCAATATGGTTCTCCAAGCAAGTGGCTGAGAAAATAAAGGCCAAAGAGTTGGCGTTCCTGAAATACAGAAAAACTCAAAATGAGGAACACGGAGAGGAATACCGGATGAAACTGAAAGAAACCAAGAGAGAGATACGTCTGGTGAAAGTGCAAGCAGAAGAACAAATGGCTAGAAATGTAAGGAGGGGTGACAAAAATTTCTTCAGGTATATTAGTGAAAGGAGGAAGACTAAAAAGGGAATTGTGAGACTGAAAGATGATGCGAACCGCTATGTAGATTTGCTAAATAGATACTTTTGTTCTGTTTTCACAGAAGAAAATCCTGGAGAAGGACCGCGATTAACTGGCAAAAGCACGAATGAGAATGGAGTGGATAGAGCACCGTTCACTGAAGAGAGTGTGTATGAACAACTTGAAAATCTAAAGGTGAACAAAGCCGTGGGACGTGACGGGATCCACCCCAGGATATTGAGGGAGCTCAGAGAGGTTCTGGTGGGTCCTCTTAAAGATTTGTTTAATAAATCCTTGGAGACAGGAGAGGTTCCGTGGGATTGGAGAACGGCGGACGTAGTCCCTCTTCACAAAAGTGTTGATAGGGAAGAAGCTGGAAACTACAGGCCGGTAAGCCTCACTTCAGTTATTGGAAAAGTAATGGAAGCGATGCTGAAGGAAAGGATAGAGAATTTCCTGGAAGCCAATAAGTTGCAATATCCGAGACAACATGGTTTTACAAACGGTAAATCGTGCCAAACGAATTTCATTGAATTCTTTGACTGGGTGACCGGAGAATTGAATCAGGGACGTGCTTAGACATAATCTACTTTGATTTCAGCAAAGCTTTTGACACGGTTCCCCACAGGAGGCTCTTGAATAAACTTGACAGGCTGAAGATAGGACCCGATGTGGTGAACTGGATTAGAAACTGGTTGACAGACAGACGCCAGAGGGTGGTGGTTAATGGAATTCGCTCGGATGAGGAAAAGGTGAGTAGTGGAGTGCCTCAGGGATCGGTGCTGGGGCTGATTCTGTTCAATATATTTGTGAGTGACATTGCCGAAGGGTTAGAAGGTAAAGTTTGCCTTTTTGCGGATGATACTAAGATTTGTAACAGAGTGGACACCCGGGAGGGAGTGGAAAACATTAAAAAGGATCTGCGGAAGCTAGAAGAATGGTCTAAGGTTTGGCAATTAAAAATCAATGCGAAGAAATGCAAAATGATGCACTTAGGGAGTAGAAATCCACGGGAGACGTATGTGTTAGGCGGTGAGAGTCTGATATGTACGGACGGGGAGAGGGATCTTGGGGTGATAGTATCTGAGGATCTGAAGGCGACGAAAGTGTGACAAGGCAGTGGCCGTAGCTAGAAGGTTGCTAGGCTGTATAGAGAGAGGTGTGACCAGCAGATGAAAAGAGGTTTTAATGCCCCTGTATAAGTCGTTGGTGAGGCCATATCTTGCTAAGGATGTAAAAAGAATTGAAGCGGTGCAAAGAAAAGCTACAAGAATGGTATGGGATTTGCACTACAAGACGTACGGGAGAGACTTGCTGACCTGAACATGTATACCCTGGAGGAAAGGAGAAACAGGGGTGATGTGATACAGACGTTCAAATATTTGAAAGGTATTAATCCGCAAACGAATCTTTTCCGGAGATGGGAAGGCGGTAGAAGTAGAGGACATGAAATGAGGTTGAAGGGGGGCAGACTCAAGAAAAATGTCAGGAAGTATTTTTTCACGGAGAGAGTGGTGGATACTTGGAATGCCCTCCCACGGGAGGTGGTGGAGATGAAAACTGTAATGGAATTCAAACATGCGTGGGATAAACATAAAGGAATCCTGTTCAGAAGGAATGGATCCTCAGAAGCTTAGCCGAGATTGGGTGGCAGAGCCGGTGGTGGGAGGCAGGGCTGGTGGTTGGGAGGTGGGGCTAGTGCTGGGCAGACTTCTACGGTCTGTGCCCTGAAAATGGCAGATACAAATCAAGACTGGATGGACTTTTTCTGCCGTCATCTACTATGTTACTACCTGCCTATTTTCGAAGGAGAAGGGCGCCCATCTTCCGACATAAATCAGGAGATGGACGTCCTTCTCCTAAGGTCGCCCAAATCGGCATAATCGAAAGACGATTTTGGGCGTCCTCAACTGCTTTCCATCTCAAGGATGACCAAAGTTCAAGGGGGTGTGTCAGCAGTGTACCGAAGGCGGGACGGTGGCTTGGTTAAGAAATGGGCATCCTTGGCCGATAATGGAAAAAAGAAGGGCATCCCTGACGAGCATTTGGCCGACTTTACTTGGTCCCTTTTTTTTCACGACCAAGCCTCGAAAATGTGCCCGAACTGACCAGATGACCACCGGAGGGAATTGGGGATGACCTCCCCTTACTCCTCCAGTGGTCACCAACCCCCTCCCACTCAAAAAAAAAAAATTAAAACACATTTTTTCCAGCCTCTATGCCAGCCTCAAATGCCATATCCAGCTCCATCACAGCAGTATGCAGGTCCCTGGAGCAGTTTTTAGTGGGTGCAGTGCACTTCAGACAGTTGGACCCAGGCCTACCCCCTCTACCTGTTACACTTGGTGGTGGTAAATGGGAGCCCTCCGAAACCCTCTGTACCACCTTCATCCCTAAGGGCTATGGTAGTGGTGTAGAGTTGTGGGTAGTGGGTTTTTTGGGGGCTCAGCACACAAGGTAAGGGAGTGATAAGTAGTAGTAGTAGCAGCTAAGCAGCTGGAAGCAATTTGTGATGTCCACTGCAGTGCCCTCTAGGGTGCCCGGTTGGTGTCCTGGCATGTGAGGGGGACCAGTGCACTACGAATGCTGGCTTCTCCCACGACCAAATGCCTTGGATTTGGTTGTTTTTCAGATGGGCGTCCTCGGTTTCTATTATCGGTGAAAACCGAGGTCGTCCATCTCTAAGGTCGACCTAAATGTCAAGATTTGGGCGTCCCCGACCGTATTATTGAAATGAAAGATGGACGCCCATCTTGTTTTGATAATACGGGATGCCTCGCCCCTTCGCCGGGATGTCCTTAGAAATGGGTGCCTTTAAAGATGGGCGCTCAGTTTGATTATGCCCCTCTATGTTACCTCCTCAGTGCATGTAAATGGTTTCATCCCTGTGTGGATTTTCTGATGCAGTGTGAGGCTTTCTTTCCAACCAAAGCTTTTACCACACTCAGGACATGTAAATGGTTTCACTCCTGTGTGTATTCTCTGGTGCATTGTGAGGTTTACCTTCTGAGTAAGCTTTTACCAGACTCTATACATGCAAATGGTTTCTCTCCCTTGTGGACTTTCTGATGCACTATGAGATTTACATCCGACCTCACAAGTGTTACCCCTACAAAATTCTTTTACTCCATTACAGCACTGTGATGTTCTTGAAAACAGAACGGAAGCCAAAGAAAAAATAATAAAAGTGGTACAAAAAGATATGAAGGTACCCAAAGAGAAAAGAAACCCCCAAATCACTAATGTTGAAACGCATACCAGGAAATGTATATGGAAAGCGATGACCACAAATGCTCGCAGTCTAAGCAATAAAGTTCATGACCTTCAGGCCCTGATGTTAGAGGCAGACTTGGATGTTGTTGCAATCACAGAGACGTGGCTAAATGGTTCCCATGAATGGGATGCAAACATACCAGGCTATAATCTATTTAGGAAGGATAGAGAGGGTCGTAAAGGTGGAGGAGTAGCTCTGTATGTGAGAACTGATATCACAGCGACTGAAATGACAGGGACCTGGGGAAAAGAAGAAGCGATATGGATCACCTTAAAAAGAGATGATAGAACCTCAGTCCACGTGGGTGTAATCTACAGACCTCCGACACAATTGGAGGAATTAGATAAAGTCCTGATCGCAGATATTCAAAAGTTGGGAAGCAAGAGAGAGGTGCTGTTGCTGGGAGATTTCAATCTGCCAGATGTAGATTGGAAGGTTCCGTCTGCAGAATTACTACTACTACTATTTAGCATTTCTATAGCGCTACAAGGCATACGCAGCGCTGCACAAAAATAGAAGAAAGACAGTCCCTGCTCAAAGAAGTAGAGGGATCATGGATGCTTTCCAAAGTGTTTTGCTCAGACAAATGGTGACGTATGTGTTAGGCGGGGAGAGTCTGATAGGTACGGGCGGAGAGAGGGATCTTGGGGTGATAGTATCTGAGGATTTGAAGGCGACGAAACAGTGTGACAAGGCGGTGGCCATAGCTAGAAGGTTGTTAGGCTGTATAGCGAGAGGTCTGAGCAGCAGAAGAAAGGGGGTGTTGATGCCCGTGTATAAGTCATTGGTGAGGCCCCACCTGGAGTATTGTGTTCAGTTTTGGAGGCCATATCTTGTTAAGCATGTAAAAAGAATTGAAGCGGTGTAAAGAAAAGCTACGAGAATGGTATGGGATTTGCGTTACAAGACGTATGAGGAGAGACTTGCTGAAATAAACATGTATACTCTGGAGGAAAGGAGAAACAGAGGTGATATGATACAGACGTTCAAATATTTGAAAGGTATTAATCCGCAAACGAACCTTTTCAGGAGATGGGAAGATGGTAGAACGAGAAGACATGAAATGAGATTTAAGGGGGGCAGACTCAAGAAAAATATCAGGAAGTATTTTTTCACGGAGAGAGTAGTGGATACTTGGAATGCCCTCCCGCGGGAGGTGGTGGAAATGAAAACGGTAACGGAATTCAAACATGCGTGGGATAAGCATAAAGGAATCCTGTGCCAAAGGAATGGATCCTCAGGAGCTTAGTCAAGATCGGGAGGCGGGGCTGGTGGTTGGGAGGCGGGGATAGTGCTGGGCAGACTTATACGGTCTGTGCCAGAGCCAGTGGTTGGGAGGCGGGGATAGTGCTGGGCAGACTTATACGGTCTGTGCCCTGAAGAACACAGGTACAAATCAAAGTAGGGTATACACAAAAAGCAGCAAATATGAGTTATCTTGTTGGGCAGACTGGATGGACCGTGCAGGTCTTTTTCTGCCGTCATCTACTATGTTACTATAGTTACATTACAACCAAAGCTTTTACCACACTTAGAACATGTGAATGGTATCACTTTATTGTGGATTTTCTTGTGTATTTTGTATGTTTTTGCATTTGGATTTGTTTGAAAATGGACCAAAAAATAAAACATCCAAATCACAAAACATTTTTCTAAACAGCATTTTCAAAAGGAAAGGATAGACTTTGTTTTGTAGAAAATGACCTTTCCTGTTCTGATTTTGGATATTTTACAAAAAAACATCCAAATTCAGATGTCATATCCAAAAACAGCCCTTTTGCATTTGACTTGCCCAAAGTCACAAGGAGCAGCAGTGGGAATTGAACCCATGTTGCCAGCCACTGCACTAACCATTAAGCCACTCCTCTGTTTTGGATGTCTTGCATTTGGATGTCTTTTCTTTGAAAAA
This sequence comes from Microcaecilia unicolor, assembly GCF_901765095.1. Classification (NCBI taxonomy): domain Eukaryota; kingdom Metazoa; phylum Chordata; class Amphibia; order Gymnophiona; family Siphonopidae; genus Microcaecilia; species Microcaecilia unicolor. The sequence goes on from NC_044041.1 coordinate 160,768,619, forward strand.
TGGACCAAAAAAAAAAAGGACGTCCAAATCACAAGACATCCATAGCATTTTCGAACACAAAAGATAGATGTCTATCTTTTCGAAAATGACCTTCTTTCCTGTTCAGAAAATTCTGATTTAGACGTTCTATCGAAAATGCCCCCTATGTAACTTTGTAAGTCTACTGTAAGTGCTTTGAAAATACTCCTCATAATATCCCTTGTTTGCATGCATTTGGATGCTACCCGCACAGATCACGATCTCGCTCGTTACTTGCAGCGGTAGGGGTCTTCCAGCATACTGCGCCAGTAAACACAAGCGCTGGTCTGGCGTTAATAGCCTCTAGTGCCTGCGTTTACTTTTGATCATTCCCTATGATTCAGCCTGTGCTACATCTGCTGGCTCAAGTCACCGCCTTGGCAGTATGGTGGGAATTTAATTACCATTATTTTGTGAAAGAGCAGGAAACAGACTCTCAAAAAAAAACTCCTTCCATGTATGGGAAAATTGTTAAGTGTATTCTGAGGAGACAGCAGAGTCAGAACTTACATGGTAAACTGAAAAACACTAAAGAAAGACAATGGAGATCAAGTAGTGGATCCCAGATACAGAAAGGAGGAACCTTACCATCTACCCTGGAGAGAATTCTAAAATCCAAGTGAGACACAGAAGAGATTCCAAAGAGTGGTTAAAGGAAGATTACATAAATTACAGTGGAGAAAGAATGAGTGAATGAGCCCTGGATGCTATTGGGTCCTGTGATTGTGCTACCTGGGTGAATGTGAGGACACAATTACATCTTCTAATCTAGGACATGTCAGCTCTACTCTCAAAATGACTGTCATGACCACTTGCGGCAGTCTCACAAGATTGCCACCAGAGGTTATGGCAGCCGTTTTGAGAGCAGAGCCAGCATAGGCAGGAGCAACTGAGGATCACTCCTGCCCCAACTATACCCCTAGACCACCAGAGATTATAAGATGGGCCCAAGGGGGGCACATACAGGTGGGCAGGGGGAGAGGAAGACCACTCCTGTTCAGAGGGGAGGGAGGGAGACAGGACAAAGCACAAATTTTCAGTTTCTACTAAAAACACACAGTTTTGACTGAAACCGAAACCATGGCCATACCCTTTTTGCCAAAACTGAAACCAGGCAGAAAAAGGAGTTATTAGCGCTAAATTGTGGATGAATAACCTTGTTTACTGTACACAATTGTCCTCTTAAATTTATGCTATCTTCTCTTGATGTAGGCTTGGTGATGATCAATTATTTATTTTTGGTGTATTTTCTTTGAATAGCCATTCATGCATTTTCTGTATTTTTGGAAAATTTTTGAAAATTTCAATAAAAAAAAAAAGAAAGAAAAGAAAAAGGTTTTTTGGGCCAATTTCAGCACCATAACCGAAACTGAAATTTGGTCGGCCTCTAAATGGACCCTTCCAGTTTGCCCCCAATGATAATGGGACCCCTGTTCCAGTCCCCCCCCTCCAAGAGAAAGCCTAGTTTCAGCCCCCCCCCCCCATGAAAAGGCCCAGTACTGGTCCTCCACAAGAAGGCCCAGTTCTACCCCTCCTCCCCAAAGAAGATCCCCTCCTGTAGTACCCCTAACAGATCCTGCCAGGTCTATTGTACTCCTTGGTGGTCTAGTGGGTTATTCTGGACAGGAGTGATACTCAGTCACTCCTGTCCATATTGGCTCCAGCCTCAAAATGGCCGGTGTGACCTTTAGTGGCAGTCTCACAGTACTGCAGTAGTCCTGCCTGCCTGTGTTACATCCTATGCAATACTATGCAGCTAAATTTGTGTGAATAAGTCCATCTGCAAAAATAGCAAGGATAAATGTAAGCAGACAAGCTTTGACTTCTCTGATTTATATATTCTGTTACATTGTACTTGCATAAATGTGACTGAATATCTAGAAAAAGTTAACCAGAATTGGAGGTGGGGGGAGAGCCAGATGATTGTCAGGTGCTGGGGCAAGAAGTCAATATGTTGGTGAAAGTGTGACAAAAACATGGGCAGAAGGTGAATGTGGGATGGGGGGCATGGACAGAAGACATAGAGAAGTGCATAGGGTGGGGATGAGTTATGATAATTGTCTGGTGGGTGAAGGGAGGGAAAATGATTGAGTCAAGGGAGTTGGAAAGAGAAAAAAACAATTAATATGGTGTTAGAGGGGGAGAGACGATGATTATACCAGGGGGATAAAGGGGGAGGGATAATGATTATGAAATGGGTGGATAGTAAGTCAATGATGGAAAGTGATTGTGTCAAGGAGGAAAGGGGGAGGGGAGAATTTGATTGTTAAATAGTTATCAATAGAAATCAAACAAAATAAAACATGGAAAAGAAAATAAGATGATACCTTTTTTATTGGACATAACTTAATACATTTCTTGATTAGCTTTCGAAGAAGGGCAATCTTCGAAAGCTAATCAAGAAATGTATTAAGTTATGTCCAATAAAAAAGGTATCATCTTATTTTCTTTTCCATGTTTTATTTTGTTTGATTTCTATTGATAACCTTTAAGAGTGGACTAACACGGCTACCACACCTCTCATTGTTAAATAGTAAAGCAGGAGGTAAATTATGCTGGGAGGAATGAGAGAAGGTGGTAATGCCATCAGGGTGGAGGGATGGAATATGATCGCTCCAGGTAGTAATAGGGAGGTTAGGTGAGAGTGCCAAGGGAGAAAGGGGAGGAGAAAGGAGAATGTGTGTCATAGCAAAATGAACCTAGAAACATTGACCTAAGGAATATACAGTACACTGGAGTGGGTTTATAAGAAAGTTATTGGATTTGGTAATGATCCTGTTCTGTAGTCTCATATAGTTGTATAATCGGGTGTGGTAGTATTTTGTTACAGTCTCTGTCCTTAATACACATGGAAAGTTCTGTTCCTGTCCTTAATAAACAGCAGAATTTGCATCTCTGCCTTCAGTATATAGTGGGAGGTTCATGCTTTGCCTTATTATATAGGGGGAGTTCTAACCCTACCCTTAATATACTGCAGTTATATCCCCAATATAGGGGGAGCTCTACTGTCCTTAATATATAGGGGATGTGTCTCTGCCCTTAATATACAGCAAGTGCCATGTCTGCTACCCTCATTATAAAATGGGATCTTACCTGTGTCTTGCTCTTTAATAATCAGGGGTAATATTGAGGGAAATGCATATCTGCCCTTAATATACAAGGGGAGAACTGTCTCAACCCTTATTATATAGAAACAGGTTCATTACTGTCCATATTACAAAGCATGATCTCTGTCCCTGCTCTTAGTGTGCAGGGGCTCCATTTCTCTACCTCTGTTATATAAAAGAAGCTCAATCCTGCTTGTACAGACAGATCTTTCTACTTGCCTTTATTATATGGGAAGTGCTCCATCCTGTCCTAATTAAACATTGCAAATACCAATGCTGTATCAGCAGGGAAGTTCCCCTGTGTCCCTGTCACTTCCTGTGATGTGCTCCCCTCTCACCCTTATACTGTAACACTAGAAGAGTTCCCCTGAGTCTTTGTAACATCCTGTGCTCTGTTACCCTCTCACCCTTATAATGTAAGATCCCTGTCACCTCTATACTGTCACATTAGATGAATTCCCCTGTGTCCTTCTCACCTCCCTGTCTGTGCTCCCTTCTCACCGTTAACCTATTACACTAAGGAGGAATTCCCGTGTCCCCGTCACCTCCTGAGCTCTGCTCCCCTTTCACCCCTATACTGTAACACTAGAAGAGTTCCCCTGTGCCTGTACCCTCCCGTGCTATGCTCCGCTGTCACCTCTATACTGAAAAACTAGAGCAGTTCCCCTGTATCCCTGCCACTTCTTGGGCTCTGCTCTGTTCCCACCCCTATATTGTAACACTAGAGGAGTTCCCTTCTGTCCCTATAACCTTCTGGGCTCTGTTCCCCTCTCCCTTCTATTCTGTAGCAGAAGAAGAGTTTCCATGTGTCTGTAATTTCCTGGGCTCTGCTCCCCTCTCACCCCTATATTGTAAAACTAGAAGCATTCCCCTGTGTCCCTGTCACCTCCTGGGCTCTGCTTCCCTCTCCCCTCCCTATACTGTAACACGAAGTGTTCCCTTCTGTCCCTTTCTCCTCTCAGGTTCTTCTCCACTCTCACCCCTATACCAGAGAAATTCCACTGTGTCTCTGTCCCCTTTTGGGCTCTGCAGGGCGAAACGGGGTGGCAAGGGCTACCTAAAAAAAAAATGACTTGCCACCTAGGTAGTTTGGGAGGAGGGGGAGCAACAGAATAGGTTGCCTCGATTCCTTTCCTGCATCATCCCCTAGTGCTAGGTCCGGCATATCTCCCTCTTACAACCCTTCCCCCTCCACAGCGTGGTATGGTATGTCTCTCCTTCCTCTCTCCCCTCTGTGGTCCTCCACCCTTCCAGCAGGTTAGCTGTCAGAGTCAGCCTTCAAGACAGTTTGCCTCCTGCTAGCCCTGAAAGCCTTCTGGTTGCTGGAAAGGGATGGCTTCCGGGGCTGGCAGGAGACAGGCTGCCTTGATCGTTGACTCTGCTGGTTAACATGCAGGAAGGTTGAAAGAGAGAAGTCTGATTGCGGGAGTAGCAGGGAAGGAGAGGGATGCTAGATAAGGGGAGGAGTGGAGAAAAGAGAAAGACTGGCTGGGGGGGATGGAAGTGGAAGAGATGCTTGATCCATGGGGGGGGGGGGGGGAGAGAGAGAGAGAGATGCTGGACTGTGGGGAAGGGAAGGTGCAGCAGAACGTGAAGAGGGAAAAAGGTAGAGAGGGGGAGGGACAGAGACACAGAGATGCTGGACAGGACAGATAGGGATGCAGAGGGAATGATGGTGTAGATGGAGAGAGAAGTGTCAAATGGACAGGTGACCCTGAAAAGAGCAGAATATGGAGGGACTGGGGGTGGGAGAACAGAGCAGAAGATGAATGGGACTTGAGAAGGGGAACTGAGCAGAAGATGACTGGGATTTGGTGATTGAGTGGGTAAATGTTGGGGGGCAGAGCAGGGAATTATGGATGGTTGAGATGAGGAGGAAATTTCAAGGGGATAGCGGGGACTTGGCAATTGAGTGGGATTGTGTTGATGGGTATGAAGAAAAAGTGAGGGTGTGAAAGAGGGGGTAAGAGAAAAGGGATGAAGTGTGGGAAAAGGTTGAGACATAATGTGAATGACTTGGAAGACTGGAGAGAGGATGAGAGGTATTGAAAAGGAATAGGTTTACTGGGGAGGGGTTTGAGAGGAACAGAATGAGTCTCTGAAGTATTTGAGTGAGGGTGGAAATGAAGTTAAGAAGATGGTGAAAGAGAAGCAACAGGTGATGTGATAGAGGGTAAGAGATAGAAGAATGACCTGGAGGCAAGAGAAAGGAGAGACAGGAATGGAATTGGGGCTGGTGAGGGGATGAAGTAGTGAGGGGGGGGGGGGGGTAAGTGAGGGCTGAGCGGGTGAGTACAGAAGATGGAAATAGGGGATTAGAGTGTAGAGATAGGAAAAGCTGGTAGGTATATGAGAGGTGAAAAGAACAAGACTAAGAAGAAGGTGAAAGAAAGGAAGAATGGGGGTAAAATGAAATGGGTGGATATAAATGTAGAGTAAAATGAATAAAGAAAAAGAAAGATAAATGACATATTGATGTAGAGAAGGAAAAGAAGAAGAAGACAAGAGGTAAGAGAAAAAAATGGAAAGGCAAACCTGGAAAAAATTTAGGAGGAGACAGTGGAAGAGACTGGGATCAGTCTTAGAAAACTAAAATGCCCAGACAACAAATGTAGAAAATAAAAATCTCATTTAATACATTTTAAGGATCGGAATGTGTCTGCTTTGGGAAATGTATATCTTTTCTTTTTTTTTTTTTTTTTTTGCAGAGTACAGGAGAAATTGCATTTCCATTTCAGTCTGGCTTTCTTGGCTGGAGGGGAGGGGATCTGGCCTCCATTTCAGTTTTTGCTTTTGTTTTTTGTGGTCTCCTATTTTGTATCAGGTGAAGGTCTGTCCATGTTCTGTGCAACGGAGGTGAAGGATTGGCTTAGGACTATTATTGTTGTTTGGTAAGTTTTGAATATCTTTTACAGGATTTTGTGTTATTTTGCAAAGTGTCAAGCCCTACTTGAAAGCAGGCCCTTGGCACCCAAAATAGAAAAGCTCAAGACTAGTGGTTTCCACATCCTGTAGAGCAGGCCTTCTCAACCCAGTCCTCAGGGCACACCAAATCCCATCAGGTTTTCAGGATATCCATAATGAATATGCATAAGATAGACTGGCATGCACTTCCTCCTTGGTATGCCAATCTATCTCAGCATATTCATTGTATTATTACAGGTAACTATAAGATTATTTTCATTCATCCAAAAATCTTTTTATTAACATATCATAATAAAGTTGTAAAATCACATTACATGCTCTTATTAGTTCAGTTAAATTTACATCAAACACCATCAACATCAATGCTTCCCAAACCTACTGAAAGAGACTTTAGCTGAAAAATTATCTCTTTGCTTCATTAAAAGTCTTTTATAATAAACGTCCATATAGTTGCTCTTCTAATTCTTCATAACTTATCCATGATACCAAAATGCTTTCCCGGTCACAAATAAGAGTCACTTATCTTTTATCCTCAATGTCCCACGTTGTTAAGAGCAATGGACCACTGGTGCTTAAGCCCTACTTGTAAGACTGCTACCACTCAGCAAAAGTTATACAACCTCAATACCAATTTCTTCCACTGAATCTCGGTAAACCATTCACTTTGGCTTGACTTAAAAGAAACCTTAACTCAAGGTTCCATTCTTAGCTCTAACCAGACATGGTCCCATATTTCGCCATAAAAGCGTCATTAGGGTTTAAAGCTACAATTTCAAAAATACCGAAATACATGTAATATAAAACTCTTGCACACACACCACTACACAATTCCTTGCACACACCACTACACAATTCAAGCGGATGAGTCGGAGAAACTTACTGACTTCACGGTAAACCTGGAGGACGTAATGGGGCAGTTCAGCAAACTGAAGAGTAGCAAATCTCCTGGACCGGATGGTATTCATCCTAGAGTACTGATAGAACTGAAAAATGAGCTTGTGGACCTACTGCTAGTGATATGCAACTTATCCCTAAAATCGAGCGTGGTACCAGAAGATTGGAGGGTGGCCAATGTAACGCCCATTTTTAAAAAAGGTTCCAGGGGAGATCTGGGAAATTATAGACCGGTGAGTCTGACGTCGGTGCCTGGGAAAATGGTAGAGGCTATTATTAAAAACAAAATTACAGAGCACATCCGAGGACATGGATTACTGAGACCAAGTCAGCATGGCTTTTGTGTGGGGAAATCTTGCCTGACCAATTTACTTCAATTCTTTGAAGGAGTAAACAAACATGTGGACAAAGGGGAGCCGGTTGATATTGTGTATCTGGATTTTCAAAAGGCGTTTGACAAGGTACCTCATGAAAGGCTACAGAGGAAATTGGAGAGTCATGGGATAGGAGGAAATTTCCTATTGTGGATTAAAAACTGGTAGGATAGGAAACAGAGAGTGGGGTTAAATGGGCAGTATTCACAATGGAGAAGGGTAGTTAGTGGGGTTCCTCAGGGGTCTGTGCTAGGACTGCTGCTTTTTAATATATTTATAAATGATTTAGAGATGGGAGTAACTAGCGAGGTAATTAAATTTGCTGATGACACAAAGTTATTCAAAGTCGTTAAATCGCGACAGGATTATGAAAAATTACAAGAGGACCTTACGAGACTGGGAGATGTAGGAGTATTTCCCTGAGTGTCTCACCTTGCGGGTCTTGGCCTGCATAATCCTATGACAGCAAAATGGAGGCTGTAAACTATGACCCACACATCTCTGTGTCAGCAAGAAACAGCTTTGCAGCTTGTGGAAAATTACAGCAGAAGCTCAACACCAAGGACATGCTGTGGGCAAAGCAGGCCCCCTTATCTCCCTGAGAGGCTGGCTCCAGCAAGGCGGGTGAGAAACAGAAAATGCATACCAAAATGTAACAACTTGAAGGTCAAGAACAACAAACTGTTCTTGCCATGCAGTGAACCGAGGAAGATCCAGATTGGTTCCTGCAGCCACCGGACCAAGAGGTACTGGGAAGAGCGGGAACAAGAAAAGAGTTAGTAAGAAGCCTTGGAAGAAGGTGGAGGTGAAAATAAGACCAGTGAGACCTAATAAGGTCCACCAACTGATGATCTGTGTATTTGGAGGAAAGTATCATGGTTCAGCTGTATCAGCATGGAGTGACCTGTGCCCTCCTTATCTGCTGCAGAGTTCCCTTCCAGCTGCGACTGAGACTCGCTGTGAATCCAGCTTGAGTCTGAGGAGTATCCTGTGCAAATCCCGAGACTGCCACGAAGGTCAGCTTGGTGAGAGACATGGTGATCAATTCCCTATTAGTCGGGGGCTAGTTAGTGGTATTTACCTGAGCAGAAGGCTGGTGCCGTCATACTTGTGATCAGGAGAAGCTGCTAATAACTGTACTATCTCGTAACATAGTGTGACTGATCAGTGGTGTAATTTTATCTGGTAACCAATAAGAATTAGTGTTTAGTAGTGTGACGTATGAGTGTAATTTTTATCAGCCAGTAATTTTGTATTCAGCCAAAGCTTTGCAGAGTTCTATTTTGTATACCTTAGCTCTATTTTCTTACCTGATATACCATAATAAATCTAATATATATATATATATTCAGCTTGCTTTTCTAGTCGCATTCCTTTCTCTCGGAAGAACTGTATAGGCTCTAATCCAAGGTTCCCGCCCCCTAGACCGAGTGCTGAGCAGTCTGTGTGCAGATAGTTTTGTTTGGGAATTTTGGACGCAGATAATTTATTATCTGTGATAACGATCCTACAGAGACTGGGCGGCTAAATGGCAGATGACGTTTAATGTGAGCAAGTGCAAGGTGATGCATATGGGAAAAAAGAACCCAAATTATAGCTACATCATGCAAGGTTCCACTTTAGGAGTTACGGACCAAGAAAGGGATCTGGGTGTCGTCGTCGATAATACGCTGAAACCTTCTGCTCAGTGTGCTGCTGCGGCTAGGAAAGCGAATAGAATGTTGGGTATTATTAGGAAAGGTATGGAAAACAGGTGTGAGGATGTTATAATGCCGTTATATTGCTTCATAGTGCGACCGCACCTTGAGTATTGTGTTCAATTCTGGTCACCGCATCTCAAGAAAGATATAGCAGAATTGGAAAAGGTGCAGCGAAGGGCGACTAAAATGATAGCGGGGATGGGACGACTTCCCTATGAAGAAAGACTAAGGAGGCTAGGGCTTTTCAGCTTGGAGAAGAGACGGCTGAGGGGAGACATGATAGAGGTATATAAAATAATGAGTGGTGTGGAACAGGTGGATGTGAAGCGTCTGTTCACGCTTTCCAAAAATACTAGGACTAGGGGGCATGCGATGAAACTACAGTGTAGTAAATTTAAAACAAATCGGAGAAAAATTTTCTTCACCCAACGCGTAATTAAACTCTGGAATTCGTTGCCGGAGAACGTGGTGAAGGCGGTTAGCTTGGCATAGTTTAAAAAGGGGTTGGACGGTTTCCTAAAGGACAAGTCCATAAACCGCTACTAAACGGACTTGGAAAAATCCACAATTCCAGGAATAACATGTATAGAATGTTTGTACGTTTGGGAAGCTTGCCAGGTGCCCTTGGCCTGGATTGGCTGCTATCGTGGACAGGATGCTGGGCTCGATGGACCCTTGGTCTTTTCCCAGTGTGGCATTACTTTTGTACTTATGTAACAATAAAACCATAAATTTACCTCACAAAGTTGTTAATATATTTCTTAGACATATATTAGATATATTTCTTGCTGGCAAGCTGGGATTCCTGAGTCGAGTGCTTCACCCAACATGGTGCCAGACCAACCAAAAAATGACGGCATATGCGTGATAAAGCACTCCAATTGTCAGCAGTAATATATTCAAACCTTCAGGCTCCACATTACCGTCAGGGTTTATATTCTGTCCAATCCTGTAGAGAATCCAAACTCCACTCCCACATAGAAGAAATTGTTGAATGATGCTATCAAATATAATGGTGGTTTTACTGACTAGCTAAAACTAGCTGAAGGGGGAAGGTTTCTTTATTCATATAGGGGTTATTTTACTAGGCTGCGGTAAAAGGGGGGCCTGCGTTAGCATCAGTGCATGTTATTGATGCGCACTGAGGCTCCCTTTTAACCACAGCAGGTAAAAGGCTAACAAGAAATAGCCATGCAATAAGTGAACCACTTACCACATGGACATTTCAGGGGGGAGCACTTACCACCACCCATTGAGGTGGCGGTAAGGGCTCCCACATTAACCGGGCAGCAATTACTGCCGGGTAAACTCTGGCTCTACAAAAATAGAAAATATTTTTGTAGTCCTGGAAATGGTGTGCGCTGGGAGTGGGAACTAATGCCAGGCACCCGTGGTAGCCTGGCAGTAGTTACGGACTGACATGCGGCAAACCCATTGACACATGCCAACCCTTTAGTAAAAGGACAACAGAATGCCCTGATGTCTTATATTGTAAAATGGGATTGAGGGGCGAGGTGTGTGAAAATTATCACTTTGACATGCCCCTCTCAATACCTAGATTGCCCCCCACCTTGAATACTTCTGTCTAGATACACTCCTGGCTGCTCCTCTCATGTATACCTGTGACCTCCTGGGCTTTGCTCCCTCACACCCCTATACTGTAAAACTAGAGGAGTTTCCCTGTGCCTGTAACCTCCCTGGCTCTGTTCTCCTTTCCCTCCATACTATAATACTAGAGGGGTTTCCCTGTGGCCTGTAATCTTCTGGGCTCCTCCACTTTCATCTCTGTACTGTAACACTAGAGGAGTTCCCCTTTGCCTATAATCTCCCGGGCTCTGTTCATCTGTCTCCCTTATACTGTAATACTAGAGGAGTTTTCCTGTGTACTTGTCACTTCCCTGTCTCTGCTCCTTTCTCATCTGATACTATAACACTAGAGGAGTTCCCCAGTGCCTGTCACTTCCCGGGCTCTGCTCCTCTTTCCTCCCTGTACTGTAACAGAAGAGGAGGTCCACTATGTCCCCGTCACCTCCAGTTAGCCTTCTCTCTCTCTCAGAAAACTAGGACCATTAGTAAAAGGGCTGAAGTTGGGTTTATTGCTCAACAAACAACTTTTTTCTGTAGTTTCAAAATGGCTAACATAAAATTTACTTTAAATCCACAAAACAAACACACAAATACACAAGACCATAAAAGACTTAGAATTTGGGCCCTCAAGTCTCAATTTCTCTCCTGAGCCAAAGATGCGATCTCACACAATGGAAAACTCGGACCTTGCTGGGTTTCCTTTAGAGATTTAATGATGGGAAAAATGTTTAGCTGATGAGATTTATTTGCCCAGTGCTGGATTATGTTTTCTGTACATGTCCCCTCCTCTGAGCCACCTCCCACTAAATATTCAATGTACTCACCGTGAGTGGCAAAGAACAGATGGCAAAGATGGATGTCATAAGAGCCAACAGAATGAGATGGTCCACTTCATCCTCCCCCTGCCCAAACCAGCTCTTCCGCCGCCGCCCAGCTGAGTTTACTGACCCCCGCCGTGTCCTTTGCTTCATGTACATGTGGCACAAGCTGATGATGACTGAACCATTGCAGAGGAAAATGGCCAAGATGAGTAGGGCTATTAGGGTTGCATAGGCCAAGGAGAAGGCGATGACCCCTGTGTGCTTTGATGCCATCTGGATGAAGCACCAAGTACCTGGGCAGTACTGCTTATAATTTCCAAAGCCAAGGAAGGGTAGAGAGCAGAACACAATGCAGAAGGCATAGATGGCGGGCAATGCCACCTTGGCTGCTCGGCGGCTGTCATGCTGAGAGTAGAAGTAAGGGTGGCTGATAGCTAGGCAACGCTCCACTGCCATGGTGAAAAGGATGAGCATGGATGCCAATCCAAACAGTGTCATGGCAAAACCAAAGAAGTCACAGAGACCTGAACCCCCCACCAGCCCTAGTACTGAGGCATTGTGGGCATAGGAGACAAAGACAATGGGGCTAACAAAGGAAGTGCCTAGCAGATCTGTGATGGCCAGCCCAGTGACAAGGATGCAGAAGGCAGAGGACTTGGTACGTGACTCCTTGCGGTGTATGCCCAGAATGGCCAGTGCCATCACATTGCCCACCACACCAGCAGAGAACATCAAAGTACTGATCACAGGGCTCCCGGTCTCATGGACCTGTGTGGTGTTATCACAGGCAATCCTCATGATGTGACGGACGCAGCTGATAGATGCATGGAAAGTTTGGGGGTGAGATTCTGCTCCAGTGCTTATTCTCTGCCTCTGTCACATCCTCAGAGAGAATAGTAGAATCCACAAATGAGTAATACATACGTTATCCCCTGTCCTAACTGCTTGATTCCATGCTTTACTCTTAAGTATCAGCTTCCTCAGGAACTGCCTGCCCCTTCTCCTCTCGCTGCCTCCATCCAGACAGACCACACTCCAGAACACCCAGGTTGCTGCTTCAGTTGAACACTGTAAACTTCTCACCTCCCGTGTCCCTCAGAGCCGCTCTGCTCTGGATCGTTATGAAATTGTGAGAAGCCTCTTTTCTCAGAGAGAGAGGGTGGGAAGTAAAGAAAGAGGCGTGACTCAGCATCAGCATCAGGAACAGACAGGGTTGGAAGCCTGTATTTGGGGCAGTCCCTTAAAGCAAACAGTTGGCTAAGGCAGTGCAGTGATAACTCTTTATTTAGCCAGTGTGTACCTTTCAGTACAAGAGTCCAAGTTCCTGCCCCAGGTCCGTCTTCAGGTACTGTGGAGGAGACTCAATTAGCTGTTAGCAGACGCACAGAGCCACTGGGCAACTGGTCTGACAGAATCTCAGAGAAGCTGGGAAGAAGAAAATGTTAGGGAAATAGTACCTGCTGGCCACTGAAATGTAATTTACAGGGGCCCATCTTGGGCTCTGTATTAGTTGCAAATATGAAGTTGCTTTAATCTTCTTCCCCTGGAAGCAGTAGTGTGAGTGGGAGAATTGAGAGTGACTTCACACGTACTGGAATCTAACTGCACTTGCTCTGTGTGTCTGGTGTGTTTGTGTGACATCATTTGTGATATTATAGCCTATATGAGGCAGGCATGGCTACGCTCAGAAGGTTAATGGAGAATAGAGGTGAAAACTCTAGGATATAAAATATTGGGTCAATATTCAATGCTGCTTCTAATGTTTTATTACGTATTGTGTTGACATTGTAAGTAGTATACTTTGCATTGTTATTGGAATATTTTTACTGCTGTAATTGTCTATTGCTTATGTTTGATTTACTATTACTATACTCCGCCTTGAGTGAATTTTTTCAAAAAGGTGGTAAGTAAATCCTAATAAATAAAATATTTAACCTGCCAGAAACAGCTCCTTGTCAGTTAAATTGTTTGTTCAGGGCTAACCAGCCATTTTCAGAGGCATTTAACCAGTTAGTGGTGCTGAAAATGTCCAGTTACCACCTATCTCAAAGCCAGCTATTTTGAGGGTGTTCCAGGGGCAGAGTCAGCATTTGGGTGGTCCAGTGCCGATATCCAGCACTTAACCAGCCAAGGTAACTGCATAAGTAGGACCACATAAAAGTCAGTCCTATCTTTATGCGGTGCCCTGTAGCCAGTTTGGCTCCACAAACCTGGAAAGTCAATGCTGAAGCCCCAAAATAACCTGGCTTTGGATTTCCAGGCATAACGCTGGTGGCAGTTAAGCAAAACTCTGAGCACCACTGGCTGAATATGTTATAGGAGTCACTGTTCCCAGACATAAATTTTGATATAGTGTTGATAACTTACATGACTTCAGTGGTAGAAGGAGATGTATAGGTAGTGATTAAAACAAGTTGGATGCAATAGGTGAGAGTCACCTGCTCTGAGGAGCTTACCGTGCAACTGCTCTAGTTGGTTACATACAAACGTAGTCCACCAGAGTACACATACAAACACACAAGCCAGTGCTTTACACCTTCTAAAGTCCAGTGAGCAGAATTAGTTGTTAATCTACCATTTGAACACTTAGGAGCTAGGGAGGGATCTGTAGATAGAAAGAGCGCAGGAATGGTAACTCTCATGACTGAATAAAGGTGAGAGGTAGGTTGCAAAAGCCTGTGTGCATGCATTATTTGCATTCATTAGTCATTTCCTTTCGTTCCTCCTGTACTCTGAGATCATCATAAGTGAACTTGCTAGCTATTCCCCCTCCATTACGATTAAGACTTGCACAGACTCATCATGCAATATTTAGTTCCTTGGCTTCTTTACTGTGGAATGCTTTACCTGTTGATATTCAATCAGAGAATTCCTTTAAGAAATGTAAGTCCGGAGTGAAAACATGGCATTTTGCCAAGCCTTCTCTGTCCTCTGAAAATTCACATCTGCAGCAGCTTTGAGTCTCTTTCTTGGGCAGCCACTAATAAATGTTCTGGTCTGGCTGCTGTATTAACACCCTTGAATGCACAGAAATAAAGGTTCCATTAAAAAAAAGTTAACTTTTGGGCTCATTCTCTTTCCTCAAAATACATCAATGACCTGAAAAGGACTGTTGGAAGTTAGAATGATCAGGTACTTTGGAACTGACCACAAAGGGCTTAACAAAGATCTGGAGCTTCTATCAAATTATGAACCATAAAATTCTACAGCCTGTCACCTTGCAATGACCCATCACCCTTCTCCCCCCACCTTTCCCCTTCAGACTGTCATTGGAATTTTTTTTAATGATTTGCTTATGATGGTATTTGCCATACTTTTCTCTTTCTGTTCTGACCTAAGGAAAGGGGGGGGGGGGGGGGAGGAGAGGTTAACTCCAGAGAAAAATCTGGCTAAGAAATGTTTGAAGTTAGTCCAATAAAAAGGTTTCACTTCACATTAGATTTTTTTTTGTTTCTTAACCTTTATTTTAGTCCAATCAAAGATGTCAGAGCCAGCAGGTACCCCAACTTTCTCGAGGACTTGCACTGCCTCAGTTTCCGGGGTCTGGAAATTCAATACCTTTCATCAGTTATTCAAAGACCAGCAGAGGGCGACCCTCTCCCACCAACCTCCACTGCTCTGTAGCATGGAAGTTTATTTGCTCTGAAGAGTAATTTCATTGTGCTGCAGGAATATTCTCCATTGTTCACATTAAGGCTCCCGTCTCTATTCATGCACTTTTCATGCATATGTGCTGAGCTGATATTACGCTGCACGATGCGACCAAAGTGTGGGAGAGCTCTGGGCTGATTTCTCTTTTTATGGATAATATTTTCCATGTGTATGCGATCCACAAGTTTATAGTACAGAAAACCTGTGGGATTGCGATCCTTAGAATCCAGGAAGATAGAAGAGATAGAAGCACCTGAGTAGGGCTGGTCTGCTGCCTCAAGGACAGTGCTGTACACTGCCATGTACAAGGTCATCAGCTGACTCTCAGGTCTTTCGCTCCGGTATCTGATGAGGCTGGCAGCAGGACTGTGGATGCCATGGGTTGTGGTCTTGCTCAAGGCTGACACCTAGTGGCTGGATTCAAGACCCCCAGTTTGGTATAATTGCATAAGATGCAAATCTTTGCTTTAGTTAGGTCACGGATGATTAGAGGCTCCACGAGCTTAGGCTCAGCAAAGCCATCAAGATTTCTTTTCTGAATGGGTAGCGGCCTCCCGGGGTTGGCGTTGATTGTAAAAACAGTAAAGGAACTCAAGAAATCCTGGGCTAAGGCGGTTTCCTGGTTGTGAAGAAGGGAAGTCAGAGAACTGGGATCCCTGAGCACAGACTAGAGGGGCCTTGGGATCCTTGTCTGCCAACATAGGCATAGTTTGGGAGGCAAAAGGAACAACTTCGTTCAATACAAAATATGGACCAGTTTTAAAAAGCATTGAAAACTCATTTATTTTCTCAGGCTTTTGGTTCCTCTGATGTATGGTATTATTTTAATACCATGTAAATTTTAATTTTTTTGTATGTTTTAATTTTAGAGTAACATTGTAATTTTTGTATAGTTTGTTGAGCAAAGAAATAACTTTTATTGTTCTGTCCTTTTACATTTTGTATGTGATTTGTTCCCCACAGACTTTTATAGGTATAGCGGGTTATAAATAAAGTTTTTATTATTAAATACTGTCAGTGCTAGTAAGGTATTGGTCCCCCATCACCAACTGCCAATGTGATTTCCCTTACCCCCACTCCTGGCCTAAGCAGGAAAATTATGCTAATGTCTGATATGATATTTTTGAACCTGGGGATGATCTTTATGTGTGATACTGAAAGGTGCTAGGCGGAATTGATTTGGATAACAGATGTTTAAAAAAAAAAAACAGAATCCCAAATGGAAGAAAAAGGCACCAAAGTTTGAAACACACCATGATGCAAGTTATGCCGGCAAATATCACAGGACCCTACAGCTGTCCATCTGGGATAGTTATTCAGAATAAAAGGCTCACATTCATGCTTCTCTATGAATGTAGTGTACATTATTCAAGGCAAAAAATGTGAGGAGCGGTGCTATATCAGAGAAACAAGCCAAAAAATTGAGGATGTGTATCAGTCTTGTAGGCATTACATAAACTATTACAGGAAAAAAAACAGAATGTTAGCTCAGTAGATGAACATTTCTCAAGGGAAGATCACTCCCTTAACAATGTTAAAACAAATGTGCTTTAGGAAATTTCAGGAGCACACAGGAATGTAAAACTTTCAAAATTAGAATGATCAAACACACTTTTGAGACACAAAAGGACCCATTAAGATACTTGATCTGTAACTTGTTACTGTCTCCTCACCTCTCCCTGTTCCCCCACCACCTCTTTCACTGAGCTGTACTAACAGGCCAACAACCTACAACCCAGATACGTTTTTACGCCATTTAAACCCAGTGTAACTGCATTGTTTCTCCACTGACATATTGAAGAGAGGATAGCTCTTGAAAGCTTATCAAAGATACATTGAGGCTGATATTCAGACCACGGGAGGTAGCTGGGCTGCCTCTTGCAGTCAGTGCTGAGCCTGGATATTCAATGCTGGGCCATTTTCGGCGACTGGCATTGAATATCCAGGTGTATTTTGGCGAGTTTCAATGTAACCAGCCAAGCCAATATTCAGCAATGGCAGTTAAAAAGTTTAAAATGGCCAAAGATACTCCAGCTAGTTTGATGGCCTAACTTGGCAGCCAAATTTAGCTGGCGATGCGCTGAGTATCAGCGGACAGCCAGTTATATTGTCTGATATAAGTGGCTATCTGCTAAGCACTAACCAGCAGTATTCAGTGGGAGATAGCCAGCTATTTCCCACTGAATACTGCCAGATAGCCAGTTAACCTCCCTGTTTACTAAGCCACTCTAATGGCTGCCATGCACTAATGCTGGAACAGCACATTCACTTTGAATGGCAGCCTCTAGCGCAGCTTAATAAACAGGGGGGTAAGTGCCATTTAACCCGCCAGGAGCCATTCCCGACTGATTAAATGGTTTTTAAAAATCGGCTGGATTAAGTTAGTCTTATAAAAATGTATCACCCAGTCGCATAGCCAGACCTTTAATTTGGAGGTAAGGGGCACAAATTTTTGTCGTACCCCCCCCTCACAATCTCCAAATATCTGAGCTGACTGGGATCTCCAAGTCCCACCAGCAGAACAGGTCCTCCAACAATGGCCTGGCAGTTGGTGGCCCTTTCCATGGACTGCCACTGTGCTGGCCCCCCTCTCTGTGTATGCACAAAAATTGAGCATGTGTGTGTGTGTGTGGGGGGGGGGGGAGATCCATTGCAGCAGCAGCCCATGGAAAGTGCTGCTGACTGCTAGGCTGCCACTAGAAGACTGTTCTGCTGACAGGGCTTGGGGATCCCTGCCAGCCATAGCACCAGAAAGTGCTGGATATTTTTGGAGGGGGGCTGAACCCAAAGTGAGGGACCCAGGCCCTCCATGGCTATACCATTAGTATCATCTATAACTTAGTTATTAATTCTTATTTCCACCTATGCAAGTGGACTAGCACAGCTGCAGACACTTCTAAAGCACTGCTCCATTGAGGATCACAGAGCCCTCTAGTGGCACTACTAGGAAACTGGACTTTGACTTGTGGAACAAGGGGAGGGCTCTCCTAATGAGTAAAATAGTAGTGGAAGGACAGCCCTCATGGATGGAAACTGTCTGTAGCTGGTATATAACCCTGTCCCAATTTGAATTTCTTTGTGTAAGGCTTGTTTCATACATGTGCCTGGACACTATATGTGGGCACCACTCAAATAACTAATTTCTTTGGATGAGACCAGGGCCAAGACTAGCAAAGAGTGGGAGGCTGTAGACAATCCACACACAGTGCAGTCCCCATAGTCAATGAGTCAGACCACTCTGGTACTGGTGTTCTGAACCAACTTGTTTACTTATTTGGCAAATAACTTGGAGAATAGCAATAGCAGAGGCAGTTACTTTGGCAGAAGCAGTATGCAAATAGTATTTACAAAATCTTCTATTTCCTTTGTATCTTTCAGAAGAAAAAAAAGCACCAAGGGCCTCCAGAGCTAGGATAGCAATTCTTTATTCAAAGACCTGACACTGGGCGTGTTTTCGCATTCCTGCATGTGTCAGGGGTCTGTAGTACATGTACCACTGCTGAAAGGCAGCTATCTGATATCAAAACTGCAATGTTGGCTTAACAGTAAGGTTTCCAAAGCACTGTGAAGTTCGTGGCCACAGGCAACATGAGCCGCGAGCTTTGCGGTGCTTTGGAAACCTTGCTGTTTAGCTGTCATTGTGATTGTCATATTGGATAGCCTTCTTTCAGCAGTTTCTTGTTTCCTCTGCCTCTGCAGCTATTCTAGGACAGCATAGATGGTAGGTGGTCACCAGCTTCTCCGTTACTCCTTAGTCTTAGGAGTGGGTGCACCAGGTTTCCCGTTCTCACTGTTCCCTTCACAGCACAGAAAAGTGTCTACTGCAAGTTTTCTAGTCTTCCCTTATAGACTATCCTGACCAGGGTAGCTAGTTTTCTGTACCTCCTATAACTTCTTATGTTTAGATGGCTAGGGCCTTAGACTGGAAGGCTCTCCGCTCATGTAGCTGGGGAGACAAAAAGTCAAAGACAAAAATTTGAAATGAGTACAGAATTATATACCCTAATGATGTTCCCTCCAAAACAAGCTTCTTCCCCTAATTAGAATATTAGTCATCATGGGCGTAGCTAGACAGCAGATTTTGGGTGGGTCTTGGCAAGAAGCGGGTGGGCATCGAATGTTCTTCCCCCCCCCCCCCCTCACCAAAAAAATATCTTAGCTGGTGGGAAAATGCTTTTCTCCACCTTAGTAGTCTGCAGCAGGCATGCGCTATAAACTGAGCATGCGCAGGTGCCAGTATCGTGGAGAGCAACATTTTCATTACCATCAGGGGGAAGTCTTCAGCTGGCAGAGCTTGGGATCCCCACAGCTACTGCTAAACATGTGCTACTGTTGGGTGGGTCTGAGCCCTAAGTGGGTGGGCCCCGGTCCACCCAGGCGCACCTGTGGCTACGCCATTGCTAGACATTGTGGGAGATACTCTTCTCTAGAACTAGTGATGTCAGAGCTAGGTAAAAGTAAATAATTTTCATAGTCTCTAGGTGTCACTCAGGGCCGTGCCAACACAGTAAGCATGGTAAGCGCCGCAGGGGGCGCCTGCCTTCAAGGGCAATGCGCCATCGAGTTGTATTTAAAAAAAAACCTTACTCCTCCGCTTCATCCCCGATTCCCCGGCGCTTTAAATTTACCTCGCTCCGCCTCTGACGTCTGCGCAGCGTCAGTGAAAGCGCTGCCTGTCTGACGTCTTTTCACCAGCCTTCCCTTCGCTCGTTCTTTCCCTCTGTGTCCCGCCCTCAAGGAAATGACGTCAGAAGAAGGCGGGATACAGAGGGAACAAACTAGCGAAAGGAAGGCTGGTGGAGAGACGTCAGACAGGCAGCGCTTTCACTGACGCTGCGCAGGCGTCGGAGATGGAGAGAGGTAAATTTAAAGCGGCGGGGAATCGGGGATGGAGCGGAGGAGGCTCAGGCTGAATGAGAAGTATGCTCAGAGCCTCCTCTGCAGGCCAAACCCAGCCATTTCCTCCATCGCGCCCCAGACGGCAGCTTGGGGGAGCAGTACTCGGCTCTTTGGCACCGCCAAGCTCTTCCACGCGCCTTGGAGCCAGGAAAGTCCGGGGAGGGGAGGGGAGGGGGGGGGGGGCCTAGGCACGGCCCTGCTTGCACTCCATAGCAGGATTCTAATTTGCCTTTTGATCCTGCTTCTTTGGCCATTGTACCATACAGTAAAGGGGAAAGGGTTTTTGGCTGGCCAAACCATTGAACCTGGAGAAGCAAGGGCTGGAGAGCAGTGCAGACATCTGCACTAAGCACCTGATATAAGCTGGAATAGGGAGCTAGCCCACCACTACATCCATGCTGAGAAAATCAAAGAACAAGCATTAGGAGAATTGCAAAAGGTAGAGAATATCCAGCCCTTAGAAGCAGGAGGGAAAAAGAAGTTCCTGTATAAAGAGACTTACAGATCAGCATCCCATCTGGGGAAGGAGCCACCCATAGGCGGTCGGTGGCCCAACCGTTTGGGGAGGCTAAAGGGGGCGTGGTTAGGGGTGGAGCCAGGGGGGCAGAGCTTATATCCACAATTAACACACAGAAAAAAGTAAAAATAAAAGTCACAATTAATACCTTTTATTAAATTTAGATATTAGATATGTATCATATGTCAAAGAATAAAGTGGTTGCTCAAAGCATATACTAACCACAATCGCTCAACTGTAAAACACTATGCAGTATGCACAAATTTGTGCAAAAACACACTCAGAACCTTACTGTACCATAACACTAGGCAGACCCTAATACACCAATATACCACCCATACGGAAAATGCAGGCTGTCAACAATATGAAACAAGGGATCATAATACCACAATTCTCATGTAGAGCCACAAAACACCCTTTTAGGGTGGATAGTGTTCACAATGAGCTCCTTTTATTAACGACCATATGTAGATCCTTCAAGAGGTAGTGTGTCATGATTTAGGCTCTACACCCTTTCTGATATTTTGGTGCCACCTCAGTAAGGCCAACACACAATCTCTCCACTGCAAAACACTATATACAAACTTGTGCAAAAACACACTCATAACCTTACCAAACCATAACAGCACTAATTCCAAAGACAGGACGAGCAAAAACCTTATGCGTGGAAAGGCATCAGCAGCACTATAAGTACACCGGGCTCTAAAACACCAGTACACAACCTAGTGAAACAAAACAAAACAAAATGCTGGCAAATACTACACGCTAGCAGAATACTGCATCTTGATCACACATGAAAAACACATGACACAATAGATATGAAGGCAAAACTGGAAAGTTACCTCAAGAAGTCAGACTCGGCATGCAGCAATACTAGAAAAATTGAAACTTACATGCAAAATATCACAGATGCACATTTCCAAAAGCTGATATTTCAATTAATAAATTCAGAATAAAATTCTTCTTTCTATCTTGTTGTCTGCACATTTTATTTTTGTAGTCACACTGGTTCAGTGTCTATTTTCTGTTTTTCCTGTTTTTGCAGTATCCCCTGTCCGTTTGACATTTCTTCTGTCTTGTCCACCATTGATTTTCCATTTGTGTCCCTACTGGTTCCGTAAGCATCTCCATTCTGTGTGTCCCTGTCCCTATGTTCCATCTGCCCTCTCAGTGTCTCTGTCCTCCCATTACATTCAGCATCTTCCCCCTGTGTCTCTCTGTGTTGCTCTTTCCTGCATTTCATCCTGTTTGTCCCTCCCCACCCTACCCTACCCTACCTCATTGTGTCCAGCATTGCCCCTGTGTGTCACTTTCCCTATGTTTTCTCCATGCCCTGCATCTCTTCTCGGATTCCCTGACCTTCCTCTGTCTTTCCTTCCTCCTGCACTCCTACTCTGGGGGCTGAATGCCTTCCTCTTTCCCCCACCCATGGTCCAGTATTGTTCTCTCTTGGGTCTCCAAAATATCTCCCAGTTTCTTCCACTCTGTCAATCCTTATTCTCACTCTTATTCTCAGATCTAGCACCTCTCCCTCCCTCCCTCCACAAATCCAGCGCTTCTCCCCTTTCCTTTCACCCCAACCTCTCGGCCCCAACTCCCCTTGGCTCTGATTTTCACTCTCCTCTCTGTGGTCCGATGGTGCAACTAATTTGTCTTTACTAAGTTGTACCCTCGCCACCCCTTCCAGCTCAACTTCACTCATCGTCAGAACTGGGGGTTTCGTACCTAGCTGGGGGGGGGGGGGGAAGTTTGGCTCACAGCTTCCTCCTCATCTGCATTCTGAAACTCGCCAGCAGGGAATGACCTCGAGAAGGGATTGTTCATTCTCGCATTCTCTCTCACACGTTCCCTCCCCCTCCGACTCGGTCGCGCAAACACCGTCTCTTTTCACCCTCTGTGCATTGCCATTGCCAGGCTGCTTGAGCTCAGACGAGGAGGAGCGGAGCGGAGGGCTGCTTCCTGCCCTTGGCTGTTTCACACCAGCATCCTGCGCCTTTCCTTTCCCAAATCTTCAGAAGCTCTTAACCGGTTGGTCCTGAGGTGGACAGGAGTGAGAGAATAAAGAAAAGCTTGATCGCTGAGGGTAGCGACACCGAAGCGATTAAGGCAGGCTGCCTCAATCTTCCCAGTGATGCCTCCCGCCCACGCGGAACAGGAAGTTGCATCAGAAGAGGGCGGGAGGCATCACTGGGAAGATCGAGGCAGCCTGCCTTAATCGCTGCAGTGTCGCTACTGACAGCGATCAAAGCAAATTAGCAGCACCATCGATTTGATCAGACGACTGAAGACAGATGCCCGCACCTGAAGCCTAATACAGAGCCTGGAGATCGTGAGGGAGGACACACCGATCGCTGCAGTAAGAGCTGGTAGGCTGGGTTTTAGTTGCTGCTGGACATTTGGAGCAAGAGGCAGGCGGGGAAGCTCACAGCTGGGCTGGGGAGGCTTAGCCTCCCCAAGCCTCTTATACGGGGCGCCTATGGAGCCACCCAGAAGCAGGAAATGCCTCAAGAAAACAGAAAGCCCTGATAGGAGTCTGTAAGTGTTGAAAGCTATTTTTTATCTTTTTGTCTCTGCCTGTATATATTATTGCTGTAGAAGAGTTGTCCTAATTTTTGCCTAAAAGCTTTCAGTAAACGTTCTGGTTCAGATCAGCAAATTCTGGCCTGACTTCTTGTGTGTCTGAGTGAGTAGATTAAAAGTGCCTATAGCCTCCCTGGGTCAAAGAAGGGTTATATAGCATTCACAAGGCAATGCCAACCCCTTGGCAATGATAGAAACCGGAATCTCTTATCTCACCACAAAGCCCTTCTGGCCTGCTGCTTGTCTCAATGACAAGGGGATTTTGTGAACAGTAAAATGAAAACTCTGAGTAAGAATCTGATTGTCATTGAAGACTCTGCTTCTGAGTCCTCTTATTGGACAAGCAGAGGAATAATCTAAAGATAGTGATCAATGATATTAAGAGTCTAGCTCTGAAGGAAGGCTTATAGATACCAACAATATAGGGTGGATAGTGATCCTAAAATGCTAAAAGTGAGAAATAGCAATGTGAAATGTTTCTTCTTATTATCCCCCCCCCCCCCCCCAGGAAATACCACAGAATGGTAACAAGTTAATGTTATAATGGCTTTGTATCACTCCATGGTGTGACCATACCTTAAATATTGTGTGCAGTTCTGGTCACCGCATCTCAAAAAAGATAAAGTGAAATTAGAAAAGGTACAGAAAAAGGGCAACAAAAATGATAAAGGGGATGGGATATCCCTATGAGGAAAGGCTAAAGTGGCTAGGGCTCTTCAGCTTGGAGAAGAGATGGCTGAGAGGAGATATGACAAAGGTTTATAAAATATTGAGTGGAGTGGAACAGGTAGATGTGAATCACTTGTTTACTCTTTCCAAAAATACTAGGACTAGGGGACATGCAATGAAGCTACAAAGTAGTAAATTTAAAATGAATTGGAGAAAATATTTCTTCACTCAACAAGTAATTAAACTGTGGAATTCATTGCCAGAGAATGTGGTAAAAGCAGTTAGCTTAGCAGGGTTTAAAAAAAGGTTCTTTCACCAGGTGCCCTGCTGGATCAAGATTAGCGCCTTCCAACCCCTCCCAGGCCTCAGCACTCCCCCGCAGCCCCACAACAGCTGAGCACACAGGGAGCAGAGCACAGTGAATGCCACCACCGAAGCCCAGCTGCCCAGGTAAAATGAACATTTTAATTTTTTTATTTTAACATGTAATGCTGGCTGGTGGTGGGCTTCTGGGTGGGCTCCTCACTGCCTATGGCCAAAAAAGGTATATTTAATCGTTAAATATACTTTTTTCCCCCTAGGCATTGTGGATCCCACCTACCCCACCATCTATAAATTTTAATAGTACCCAAGTTAACATTTTAAAAAGGTTGCATATTTGGTGCCTTGGTGGATTTTTGAGTGGGGATGGTCTCTGCAGTGCCTGGGTTAAAATTTTTTTAAAAGTTTTAAATCTAATGTAGGCAGGTTTCTGGGTGAAGGTGGGCTCTGCAGTGCTCAGGACATAAAAAAAAAAAGCAAAAAAAGCATTGTATATTAAGACTTTTATCATTTATAAAGCTGGTGTCCTTCAAAGTGGGGGGGGGGGGGGGGGGAGAAGATGCCAGACCATGGGGGGATGGGGAAGAGGTAGGACAGGGCTGACGCTCGGCTACAGGGAGGAGCTGATGCCTAGCTATGGGATGGATGGTGGGGAAGAGAAGGGCTGATACCAGGCTATGGGGATGGATGGGGGGGGGGGCAAGGTAGAGAAGGGAAGGGCTGATGCTGGGCTACTGGGAAGGATAGGGGGTAGGGAAGGGAAGTGCTGATGCTGAGTTACAGGACAATTTCTCATTTTTGGTCATTTTGTAATTGATGAGGGTTGGTCTGTGTTCTGCATGTGACCAAGTAGGTGAGAAATTCTGCTGGCATGTGGTTTGTGTGGGGATCTATGAGTCTGACTTGCCTGGCTTTTCCAATGGAATGCATAGTGCTGTTGTGTATACTGCTGCCTTTGTAAAGTATTGTTATTGGAATTGGTGTTAAAGTTTGCAACATAGGCTCTAAGAATCCTCTGCAGGATTTAGTGTTACTTCACAAAGTACGTGGCAGTGATGCAGTTTTATTGCTATTATTGAGATGCTGCCAGAATTTGAATACATTGTTATATGTCATTGCTGTGATTATAATGCAGGATCCTGTCATGAGATGTTTGACATTATAGTAGACTTATGTCTAGTCAAGTTTGAAATGGCATAATGTAACTATATTTACAACTATCGTTTTTTCCATTAAGTATGTACGTGGTTTATATTCATGCAGGGCAGCTGTTGGGCAGACTACTTAGAAATCCATCATCAAGTGCATTCTAAGGCCTTATTTTGTAGTATCCCAAGAAACACTACTCATACCTATATACATAGTGCCCACCCATATTAGCTCTGGGCCCACTCAAAAAGTCAGGTCTGGCTACGCCACTGCACTGCATATTCTAGGATAAGCAGCATAAAATCTGTTTTGCTGTTCTGGGGTCTTGCCAGGTACTTGTGACCTGGATTGGTCACTATTGGAAACAGAATACTGGCCTTGATGGACCTTTGGTTTGTCTAAGTATGGCAACGCTTATGTTCTTAGGTAAGGCTGAAGGAAGCCAAAAGAGCTGGAAGATCAGTGTTCTGCCAGCTGCCTGACTAGTGGTGGTTTGAAGAAACACACGACCACTGGACAACTCTCAGATGTTGATTTTTCTATGTTCATCTACTGTACTTCATTTTTTATTTTATTTTTGGGCTCAGCAGTTTCCTCCTGGTTTAGGAGTGGAACGGGGCCATGTTTTGACAGTGGAGTGGATTTCTCATGGAATTTAGTCAGAGCATTGATGACGTATCTCAAGTATTTTAAAACAAGGGTTCAAAGATCACAGAGCAGTTACTAATGATTCCAAAATTCTCTGTCTGGCTTGTCCTGAATGTTTAGTATAACTGGATTCTGGCAGACAGTAAAACTGAACCTCAATGAGGGAGGGCGAGATAGAGGCAGTGCATCTGAGATGCTACATACAGTTGGTGGAATAGAGAGACAGAAGAGGGTAGAATGCTGTAGTGAATATGTGATTCCTCTATAGTTAAGAACATAATGTAAGAATAGCCCTACTTGGTCAGACCAAAGATCCATCTAGCCCAGTATCCTGCTTCCAACAATGGCCAATCCAGGTCACAAGTACTTGACAGGTTCCCAAAAAGTAGCACTATTCCATGCAGTGGACCCCAGGGATAAACCATGGCTGTCCCTAAGTTTACCTTAATAATGTTTTATGAACTTCACTTCCAGGAATTTTTCCAAACCTTTTTAAAACACAGCTACATTAATTGTTTTTACGATATCCTCTGGAATAGAGTTCTAGAGCTCAGTTATGCATTGGGTGAAAACGTTTTCTCTTATTTGTTTTATATTTAAATGTTTTATTGATGTGCCAGCATAACTCACACATAATGTCAACTATCCATATCATTAGTGAACAGTTTCTTTCTATCACACATTTCCTCATATTAGTTAACAGCAAAGAGGTTTGGTAACAGGAGACAACATGATGTCACAAGGCTGAAGCCAGTCTTCACCCACTACACCCAAAGAGTAGAGAAGTGGCCTAATGGCTAGTGTAGTAGGTTGTGGACCTGGGGAACTGGGTTTGATTCCCACTGCTGCCTAATAGTCAGCAGTGGGTTGAGATCCTGGGGTTCAATTCCCTCTGTAGCTCCATGTGACTGCTTCTTGCTGGCCTCCCACTTAGTCACCTCTCCAGTCAGTTCAAAACTCTGCTGCCCGTCTCGTCTTCCACCAGGGTCGCTTTACTCATACTACCCCTCTCCTCAAGACCCTTCACTGGCTCCCTATCCATTTTCGCATCCTGTTCAAACTTCTTCTACTAACCTATAAATGTACTCACTCTGCTGCTCCCCAGTATCTCTCCACACTCGTCCTTCCCTACACCCCTTCCTGTGCACTCCGCTCCATGGATAAATCCTTCTTATCTGTTCCCTTCTCCACTACTGCCAACTCCAGACTTCGCGCCTTCTGTCTCGCTGCACCCTACGCCTGGAATAAACTTCCTGATCCCCTACGTCTTGCCCAATCCTTGGCCACCTTTAAATCTAGACTGAAAGCCCACCTCTTTAACATTGCTTTTGACTCGTAACCACTTGTAACCACTTGCCTCCACCTACCCTCCTCTCTTCCTTCCCGTTCACATTAATTGATTTGATTTGCTTACTTTATTATTTTTTTTTTTGTCTGTTAGGTTGTAAGCTCTTTGAGCAGGGACTGTCTTTCTTCTATGTTTGTGCAGCGCTGCGTACGCCTTGTAGCGCTATAGAAATGCTAAATAGTAGTAGTAGTAATGTGACTCTGGGCAAGTCACTTAACCTTCTGTTGCCCCAGATACAACAGTAGTACAATATACTACTTAGATTGTGAGCTCACTAGGGACAGTACCTGTAAAATGAAACCATAAACCACTTAGGTCTAAGTGGTAAAATGAATGAATTCTCCCTAATGCAGTCGCTACCATCTTGGTATACCCAAAACAACGTAATTGATAGGGTGACAAGCTCTGCCTACTGGCTTCAGCCCACATAATGGGCCAGATAGGCTTATGCCATCTCCTTTGATCAAACCTCATTGGTTAACAGCACCCAACTTTCTCCCTTAAGTCCTACCTGGCCTCTCCCTTATTATTTTTATTTCACGTATATGTTCCAACTTGATAACTCTTTACCATTTCGGTTGACTAGCCTTGTGCCACAAACAATCAACTCAGAACAACTCTACCATATTTAAACCATTCCCTCCTTCTTATGTCCACAGTGTATTGAAGAATGCACTATACACTCTCATTGTCAACGATTCAAAGAATGGATTCTACATCAACAAAATCTTGTTAAATCCATTTGCTCCAGTACTGGATGCCAATAGTCTTTTCATTCTCATTAACTAATGCATTTACTAACAGATAGTAACTTAGTAACATAGTAGATGACGGCAGAAAAAGACCTGCACGGTCCATCCAGTCTGCCCAACAAGATAACTCATATGTGCTACTTTTTGTGTATACCTTACCTTGATTTGTATCTGTCTTTTTCAGGGCACAGACCGTATAAGTCTGCCCAGCACTAGCCCCGCCTCCCAACCACCAGCCCCTTGATTTGTATCTGTCTTTTTCAGGGCACAGACCGTATAAGTCTGCCCAGCACTAACCCCGCCTCCCAACCCCCAGCCCTGCCTCTGCCCTCCAATCTCCGCTAAGTTCATGAGGATCCCTTCCTTCCGAACAGGATTCCTTTATGTTTATCCCATGCATGTTTGAATTCCGTTACCGTTTTCATCTCCACCACCTCCCGCGGGAGGGCATTCCAAGTATCCACCACTCTCTCCATGAAAAAATACTTCCTGACATTTTTCTTGTGTCTGCCCCCCTTCAATCTCATATCATGTCCTCTAGTTCTACCGCCTTCCCATCTCCAGAAAAGGTTCGTTTGCGGATTAATACCTTTCAAATATTTGAACGTCTGTATCATAATACCCCTGTTTCTCCTTTCCTCCAGGGTATACATGTTCAGGTCCGCAAGTCTCTCCACATACGTCTTGTAATGCAAATCCCATACCATTCTCGTAGCTTTTCTTTGCACCGCTTCAATTCTTTTTACATCAAAAGCCCCGCGCTGTTCCAAATAGCACTCTAAAAATAGTGCTGGAACAGCACGAGGCTTTACCGCACACTATTCTCTCTGATCATAGAGTAGAAGTGTGGGAAGAATGTGCCTGAGCATGTGCTCAGGCACAATCCTCCCGCACTTGTTTGACAGGTCTGGGCTGTCAAAAGCCCAGACCTGTCAAACACAGGGGCTGGAGGTCCATGGGACCACCAGACCCCAACTACCTCACCCCGAGCCAGGCAAAATGGGGGCTGGAGATCCGGTGGGTCTCCAGCCCCCTAACCCCCCAGCATCCCCTCAGATGTCCATAGTGGCCCAGTGGGACGCGGGTCAATCCCCCTCCACCTGGTGGTCTAGCGGCCCATACCCATCCCCCTACCTTCAGTTGGATGAGGGAGGTGGCCTCCCTCCTATTCCATCAGCACTGCCTCAAAAATGGTGGTGCCCAGCCCTGCCCAGTGCATCCTGGGATGCGCTGGGTGAGGCTTCACAACAACGAACTCCCTTATATGGTGTGAAGCCCCACCCAGCACATCCCAGGATGCACTAGGCAGGGCTCGGCACTGCCATTTTTGAGGCAGCGCCAATGGAAGAGGAGGGAGGCCACCTCTCTCCTCCAACTGAAGGTAGGGGGTGGGGAAGGGCCACTAGACCACCAGGTGGGGGGAATGACCTGTGGCCCACTGGGCCACCAGGAACATCTGAAGAGATGCTGGGGGGATTAGGGGGGCTGGAAACCCACCAAATCTCCAGCCCCTCCCTGACCCTGTGTCGGGGGGACCGGAGATCTGCCGGACCTCCAGCCTCCTGTCGCTGGGAAGGGGTCGGGTTGGGGTTCCTGTGGGGGGGGGGCTACTGCATTGGGGGAAATGGGGGCCTGGCGTAGGGTTTGTCGCGGCCTGCAAGCCAATCTTTGGCGCACTGGTTACTGATCATTGGGGATGAATAGGTTTAGCATGCATTTGCATGCTACTTGTGCTAAGAGCCCTGTTTTGCATATATTTGCATGCTAGTTGCATTGAGAGCCTGCGAGCGTGTTGTTTCACATGCTTGGGGGCTCTGATCATTGGTCGGTAGCAAACACATGCGCTAGTATGGCACTAACAGCCTCTAGCTCCTGCGTTTGGTTCTGATCATTGGCCCATTTATTCTTCCACAAACTAAGGTCCAGTAGAGTATCCCCTAGTCTTTATACTTTTTGAAAGAGTAAACAAGGAATTCAAATTGATCTGTTCTACTCCACTCAGGATTTTATAGATTTTTGTTATATCTCTCCTCAGCTGTCTCCTCTTCAAGCTGAAAAGCACTAACCTCTTTAGCCTTTCCTCATATGAGCCATTCCATATAGATGAAGGTTTTCTCATATGACCTAACTAGAGAAAAAATGAGTCTGACAGCATTATTTATATGGAACTGAATATTCAGCTCAAGGTTCAAGATGACTCTGAAAATTTGGACTTCAGTTTTTGGCTGCAGTACTTGTTTTTTCAAAAATCAATTGTAGTAAAACCTGATTCATGGAAGACTTCTTGACCCAAACTATTTGTTTTTGTAAGTTTATCAAATATACCCCCCCCCCCTTTTTTTTACAAAGCCACATGGTAATGCCGACACAACCCATTTGAATGGGCTGTGTCGGCTTTACTGCACCGGCAGCACTAGTGTAGCTTTGTAAAAGGGGGGGATAATAACACAGTGACATAGTGGATGATGGTAGATGAAGACCTGAATAGTCCATTCAGCCTGTTGAACAATCACATTTATTATCAATTCAGGTTTCGAGTTTATTAAAATTTCTAATCTGCCTTATAGGATCCTTCAAGGCAACTTACAATCTAAAAAAGTAAAATAAAATAGTGAATGTGGTATAAAATACGTATAATTGATCCAGTTATTTCTTTGCCATTTTTGGGACAAAGGCCATAAAAATCTGCCTGGCACTGACCTTACATCCTAACTACTGGAGCTGTCATCAAAGCCCACTTCAACCCATCCTGATTTGTCTTGCTACATCCGGGACACAGACTGTAGAAGTCTGCTCAGCCTTGGACTTAGGTCCTCACAGCTGGAGTTGCCATCTGTGCACCACTCAATACATCAACATCCATGAGGCCATTTGTTTTGTTTTATACCATTCTCTTTCATATTAGGGGTCCTCCTGTGTTTATCCCACACCTTTTTGAGTCCTTTCACTGTTTTTGTGCCCACCACCTCCACCAAGAGGGTTTTTCAGGCATCGACCACCCTCTCCATAAAAAAGTGTTTCCTGACGTTACTCCTAAGTTTACCTCCCTGCAACCTCAATTCATGTCCTCAATCATACGTAACAGAATTATTATTGTCATCAGGGATGACACTACATGGTGCTTCTCCAGACAAAAAAGCTAACCCTGAATAATGCCATTGCAATATAATGTGAGAATTAGGTTTCCATGAAAGGCAAGATCAGTGAGGAAAAAGTGCAGTAGCTGTCCCAGCACAAATTGAAGTGCAGGCGGATGCAAGTGCACTGAGACTTCAGGCAGTTAGAAGCTGGCCAGAAGAGAATATGCTGCTACTGTAACAGCAGTCATAAAACGGAGAAGGAAGTATATCTTGCATATGGAAAACTCTGCAAGTTGTGCATGAAAAACAATCACTTTGCCAGTGCATGCAGAAGCCCAAGATCAGGTAAAAACAAAACCCTGAGACGGTTATATACATTCTTGCAGGTTGCCAGAGATAGGGTGGCTAACTGTCCAGTTTATGACTGGACAGTCTGGTCTTAAAGTTCTTTCTACAGTCCTGGGCGACTTCTATGGTCTGTGCCCTGATCATGGCTGGACAGATTTGGATGGGCTGGAGTGGAGCTTCGATGACAACTTCAGAAGCTGGAAAACAAGAACAGTGCTGGACAGACTTCTATGGTCTGTGCCCTGAAAATGGCAAGGACAAATCAAGATCAGGTATCACATCATACCTTATGCTATGCGTTTAACTTGTTGGGCAGATTGGATGGACCATAGAGGTTGTTATCAGCTGTCATCTACTATGTTACAAGATGGAATTTGGCACTGTAGGGCAGTGTAGTGTACCATCAATAGGTCACAGTCCTGCTTTTCTCTCTCCGTGCTTTTCCCTCACCTCTGTGCAGGGCCACGCCTAGGGTCTCTGGCACCCCCCTGCAGACTATCAGTTGGCGCGCGCGCTTTAAATTTACCTCGCTCTGCCTCCGACGTCTGCGCAGCGTCAGTGAAAGCGCTGCCTGTGTGATGTCTCTCCACCAGCCTTCCCTTCGCTCGTTCGTTCCCTCTGTGTTCCGCCTTTTTCTGACGTCATTTCCTTGAGGGCGGGACACAGAGGGAACAAACGAGTGAAGGGAAGGCTGGTGGAGAGACGTCAGACAGGCAGCGCTTTCACTGATGCTGCGCAGATGTCGGAGGTGGAGCAAGGTAAATTTAAAGTGCCGTGGAATCGGGGATGGAGCGGAGGAGTAAGGTTTTTTTTTAAAAATACAACTCGACGGCGGGGTGCCCTTGAAGGCAGGCACCCCCTGCGGCGCTTGCGGCGCTTACCGCGCTTACCGTGTTGGCACGGCCCTGCCTCTGTGCACAGGAGAGGAGGAGGACAACACATGAGCTAGCTATCGGATTTATTCCAAGCCTCACAGTAGTTTTTTTGTAGCTTTTCACAGTGCAGTTTCATTTCAAGATAAGAACTTGAGTGCATGAGGTGTTTTGAAGAACAGTATTATCAGTCTTTTTCATAAGATGAGTGCTCTTTTAGTTCCTTGCTTATAATATAAAGTCCATGGGAGCAAGCCTGTGCTTTTGGAATGGACCAGTTTTAGTTTAAGCTTTTAAGTGCAGAGGTTCAGAACTGTGTACTGGAGGTGATTTACTCTTCTTTTAAAGAACAGCACATTAATCCATAAGGAAAGATGAATACTCAACTGTGGCTCAGAAGAGGCAACAGATGGAGAGCAGGATATTGTGGTACTCTGTGGAGTTAACAGAGGTGAAATCCTATGTGAACAAAGTACATAAGAACATAAGAAAATAAGAATAGCCAAACAGGGTCAGACCAATTAACCGTCTAGCCCAGTATCCTGCTTCCAACAGTGGCCAATCCAGGTCACAAGTACCTGGCAGAAACCCAAATAGTGGCAACATTCCATGCTACCAATCCCAGGGCAAGTGGTAGCGTTCCCATGTCTGTCTCAATAGCAGACTATAGACTCCAGGAACTTGTCCAAACCTTTTTTAAACCCAGATGTACCATCAGCCTTATTTTCGAAAGTTGTGGGCGCCCAGATTTCGACCCAAAAGGCATATAGACGTCTCCATGAGCAAAGGGCGCCCAAACCTAATAATCGAAACAGGACTTTAAGTGCACTCTCAGCGCGCGTACACCCAGCTACGGGCGCCCTAACAAGGTGCGTGTCGGGAGCTTGTTAGGGGCGGTGTTACGAGATGGCCGCCTCCAACGTATATAACAGATAGCGAAATGGTTTTGCATGGGCGGGAACATGGGCGTCATTGGTTAGACCCGAAATAAAAGCGACCAGAGTAAGGGGGAAATCGTCTTTAGACCCATTAGCGATTGTGTGGAGTTGGAGAGTGGCGAGATCGTTGTTGGGAGAGCTGAATTGTTGTTTGCAGAGAAAGCTGAGTGTGTTGAGTATCTGTTACCTTTGTCTGTGTGCCCTAGTCGGAACGTTTTCACCCTCACCTGCCTCTTTTGTGTTTTACCTGTTCACCTTTCTCTACCCCTTCTAGCCCCCAAACTCACATACCATTACTCCTTCCTCTATCAGCCCTTACCCTCACCATTCACTGTTCCCAAGTTCATTCCCTTACCTCCGTTTGTCTCTTTCTCCCCTGTACTGCTGCAGCTGTGTGTGTGCGCACAGTCATTTCCTGTTTGGCGAGTGAGTGACCAGAGGGTGTGGTGGGAGTGAGCTTCTGTGTGGTGCTGTTGTTTGACTACTACTACTACTTATCATTTCTTATCAGGGGAGCACTGGTGGGGAAATGGAGGCACTAAATTCACTGGTGGCTTGCATGTTGGAGGAAGAGGCCACACACCGCAGGAGGTACTCACGGCCCTGAGTGTTCAGGGCCCGCACCCCTTTCCTAGACCTCACTGACCAGCAGTGTCTGACAAGGTACCATTTCAATAGGGCTACCATTCAGCAGCTTTGTGAGCAGCTCCAACCCCTCCTTCAGCCCAGGACCCATAGGAATAACCCTATCCCTGTCCACCTCAAAATCACTGCATCTCTCTCTGATCTGGCCACTGGGAGTTTCCAGTCTGTACTAGCTGTTAACACAAGTCTCACCCAGGCTTCTATTTCAAACTGTCTCACCCAGTTCCTTGACGCTTTCCTTACCCACACCTCTCACTGCATCACTTTCCCCAGCACCCCCCAGGCCCTGCACAACAACATGGCTGCCTTCTATGCTGTATCTCACTTCCCCTCAGTCATAGGTGTGATTGACTGCACACATGTTGCATTGAGACTCCCCCCCCCCCCCCCCCCCCCCGGGCACGAGAGGCCACTTACAGAAACCGAAAAGCATTTCACTCGATGAATATGCAAGTGGTGTGTGACGCCCAGGGGGAGATCATAGATGTGTGTGCCCGCTACCCAGGTTCGACCCATGATTCATATGTACTGCAGCACTCAGGCATCTTCCGGAGGTTTGAGCAAGGGGAGATCACTGGTGGATGGCTACTAGGTAAGTGCAGCATGGATCTACCCAAACTATACCTCCTCCACTGGGCAATGCTCAGCACTGTCTTCCTCCAGCTCACTCCACAACCCACTATTCTCCCCCCCCCCCCCCCCCACAAGGTACCCGCTCCAAACAATACACACTCATCTTTCTCATTCTGCTTCTCCCCAAAGGTGACCGAGGCTACCCACAGAGGACTTGGCTCATGACCCCCGTGGTGCACCCACAACCAGGGTCAGAAGAGACATACAACACCAGACATTGGAACACCCATGGGATCATTGAGCGGACCTTTGGGCTACTGAAGAATCGTTTCCGCTGTCTGGACCGTTCTGGAGGGTAGCTCCTGTACAGCCCCCAAAAGGTGGCCAAGATATTCGTGGCCTGCTGCATGTTACACAATTTGGCCCTGCGCAGAGGACAGGCCCTCCCAGAGGACCCACAGCCACCAGAGGAGCAGGCCCCAGATGAGCAGGATCAGGAGCCCCCTCCACCTCCCGCCCACAGAGCAGAGCTCACTGCTCACCAGCTGGGGGTCAGAGCCAGACAAAGACTCATCAAGACAAGTTTTCTGTGAGAGTAAGTTGACATTTTTTTCTATCAATCACATTTATTGCATTTGTATCCCACATTTTCCCACCTATTTGCAGGCTCAATGTGGCTTACATAGTTTTATTAACATTGTCATTCTAGGATATCAGATACAGTTAGTATTGTGCAGAGATTAACCCTAGAACGCATGACGTTAAAAATATACATATTAACGTCATGGGGGCCTTTTAGGCCCCCATGCACATAATGTAGAAAAACACACTTAAATAACTTTCACAAGTTTATTTCAAAATTGCTCAATAAAATATGAATAGTGGACAACATTTTAATTATAATTTTTCACAGAAAACACCAAAAAATCTTTTTTTTTCCCAAATTTCACGCAAAGACATGAAAACACACAAAAATGCATAGAAATCTATAGCAAATTAGCTGCAGCTACATTTTTATTCTAACTTTCTTTTCTATTATATTAGTCTTCTAAACAATTCTGACATGTTATTTTTTCAGAAGAGTGTTCTTTGCAAACAGTTTCCTTACAAGTGGAACAATATCGCTCAGTTTTCCTCTCTATGTTTCTTGGACACATGAAACAACGCTTTCGTTTTCTTTCTCCTGGCTCTGGAGTAATCTGAAACTGTACGCCACACCGTTTCATTGCTTCTTTAGTTTTCTTTGGCAAGCATTTCAAGTCGCTTCGCTCTGTCATGTGAGGTATTACAAGTTCATGACAAAGGTCCTTCAAGAATAAGCGTCTCCTGTCCTTCCTCTGTGCATGAAATTCAGGATGAGTTTCTGTATAAATAATGAATGAATTTAGGGCTGCTACATCAAGCATATTTGAAAATAGTACTACAGGCCATCATTTTGTTTGCCTCTTACACGAATATTCTCCCACCATCTCATCCATTTTATCTACACCTCCTTTTGTTGCATTGTAATGCAGGATGATTTCTGGTTTCAATTTTTGGTTATTGCTGTCAACACTGCAATCGTGATGCATGGTACTGAGTAAAATTACAGATTTCTCCTTCTTTGCCTTGTAAGATACCAAAGTCGCTTTGTTATTGAATCCAAAGACACTCTCATAAAGTGCTCGCTGACGATTGTGTTTGAGTGCTGCTGGAATTTCTCGTCTGTTTTGCTTTATAGTACCAACAAGTGTAATAGCTTTTGCAAGCAGAAAATTGCCTAGTTCAACATTGGTGAAATAATTGTCCATGGTGATGTTTCTACCTGAATTGAATATTGGAACAGCAAGAGTTTTGACTATTTCAGACCCCAGATCCTTCTGTACTGGTGCACCAACCTCTTTGCCACAGTAGATTACGCCATTTATGCCATAATAATTTGCAGAATCACACATCCAGAAGATTTTTATACCGTACTTGGCTGGCTTGCTGGGCATGTATTGTATGAATTTGCAGTGTCCTCTGAACGGTACAAGTTGCTCATCTACAGTAACATTAGTACTAAGATTGTAAAGTTTTGTGCAATTTTTGATAAATATGTTCCAGATATAACTGATAGGGGCTAATTTGTCTGTTTCAAACCTCGCTGCACGAGTTCGCTTATCATCAAAGCGAATGATCCTTCTAATTTCCTCATATCTGCCCACTGACATTGTCGCCTTATAGTGTGGATCAGAAAGTGGGTCCAGAAATAATTCTCGTATTGGGACATCATACGATTTTTGACTCCCTGCCAGCAGGAAAAGTCCAATATATGCATAAAGTTCCTCTTTTGAGATATTTTTCCAGGACTTATTTTTTGCTGAAGTGATACATCTTCCTTCTAGGTTTGAACATAATAGGACCTCTTCTGCAATATTGTCAGAAAAATAAGTACAGAATACATCTTTAGGGGTAAAGTAACTGGGACTTCCCACAGCTCCTTGAGCCTGTCTCACAATATTGTGTATTGGAGTACGTCCGACTAATGTAGGATTACTGTCCCAAAAAACATTCGTTTTGGATGTTCTACTTATCACTTCTTGAGGATCCACTAGATTCACTTCTTCATCATCAGAAGAATCACTGGATGAGGATGTTTGATTAGCTGGTGGCAGATATTCTTCAGACAAAGATAGTTCACTTTCATCATCGCTTTGAAACATAATCGCTTCAATCTCTTGGTCAGTCAGACACTTGGAGGAAGACTGTGCCATTGCTGACTAGATGTTAGAAAATGAAACAGATTTCCTCTCAACAGCTTATCTTATCACAGGTCCTTCAGCAATTAGCTCACAGTGTATACTGTCCTCAGTGTTCAGAGGACCTGAGGTGATGTCATGGCCTTATCACTCCCTCCAAAAATCACATGACATCCTCACATTTTATTATCCACACCCTGGCCCCTCCACCAGCATTACTGAGTACAAATAAAGTAACTTGAGACACAAACACTTCTGAGAACATGATAAAAACAGCGGGGGCCTAAAAGGCCCCCAATTCGTACAGATGTAGTTTTCACCAAACAAGCATTGTTACACCATAATGCCTATGAAAAAAAATTATATGAACAACTGGATATTATCAACAATGACATACTTGAGGAATACCTTGAGTTTCAAAATTCTAACTAAAGTAATTTTGCAGATAATAGCAAAAATGTAAGCATGGGGGCCTAAAAGGCCCCCAATATGCGTTCTAGGGTTAAGTAGGGAAGAGAGAAGAGGAAGGGAGTGATTAGGGTAGTTATAGAAGGTGGGTTTTCATAACTGAGTAGGTTGGTGAGGTGGATTAGTGAGGTTATCGGTTCTCGGTTCTCGTTGTAGGCTTTGTTGAAGAAGTATGTCTTCAGGGCTTTGCGAAAGATGGTTATTTCGTTGATTATTTTCAGGTCTATAAGTAGTGCATTCCATAACTGCGTGCTCATGTAAGAGAAGGTAGTGGCATGCATCAGCTTGTATTTTAGTCCTTTACAGCTGGGGAAGTGTAGGTTGAGAAATTTGTGGGATGATCTTGTGGCGTTTCTGGGAAGTAGGTCCACGAGGTTTAGCATGTATATTGGGGCATCTGCGTGAATGATTTTGTGTACAATCGTGCAGATCTTGAATGCAATTCGTTCCTTAAGTGGGAGCCAGTGAAGTTTCTCTCTTAAGGGTTTTGCACTTTCATATTTGGTTTTTCCAAATATGAGTCTGGCGGCAGTATTCTGGGCAGTTTGGAGTTTTTACAGCCAGCGTACAGTGCGTTGCAGTAGTCCAGATGACTTATTACCATTGACTGTACCAGGGTACAGAAGATGTGTCTCGGGAAGAATGGTTTTACTCTTTTGAGTTTCCACATGGAGTAGAACATCTTTTTCGTCATGTTTTTCATGTGGGCATCAAGAGTGAGGTTTTGATCAATGGTGACTCCAATAATTTTCAAGTTTTGTGAGACCGAAAGAGAACAGTATGGTGTGATTATGGTGGAGAAATTTTTTGTGTTATATTGTGAGGTGAGCACAAGACATTGTGTTTTTTCTGCGTTAAGTTTTAGTTGGAATGCCTCTGCCCATATGTGCATTGTTTGGAGGCTTTTGTTGATCTCGTTGGTGATTTCATTTAGATCATGTTTGAACGGGATGTAGATTGTGACGTCATCTGCATATATGTAGGGGTTGAGGTTTTGGTTGGCTAAAGGTATCATCATTAGGTTGAATAAGGTTGGTGAGAGGGGGGATCCTTGGGGAACTCCACATTCAGGTGTCCATGGGAGTGATCTGTCCGCGTTCGTTGTTACTTGGTATGATCTTGTGGTCAGGAATCCTTTGAATCATTTGAGAACTGTGCCTCCTACTCCGAAGTATTCTAGTATATGTAATAGTATTTCATGATTAACCATGTCAAAGGCACTGGACATGTCGAATTGTAGGAGAAGTATGCTGTTACCAGTTGCAATTGCTTGTTTGAATGAGTTCATTGCGGACACTAGAACAGTTTTGGTGCTATGATTTGACTGAAATCCAGATTGAGATTCGTGCAGAATTGAGTGTTTGTTTAGGTATTCAGTGAGTTGTTTCGTCACTATGCATTCCATGAGTTTGGTTATAAGTGGAATAGATGCTACTTGGCGATAGTTGGTAAGGTCCATTGTGCTTTTCTTAGCATCTTTCGGTAGCGGAGCAAGTAGGATGTTTCCTTTATCCGTGGGAAAGAGCCCATTTTGAAGCCTGTGATTTATGTGGTTCGTGAGGTCTGTTTTGAATTGTTTGGGTGCAGCTCTTAATAGACTATTAGGGCAAATGTCTAATTTGCATTGCGATTTGGCGTATTTTCCGAGCCAATGTGAGATTTCATTTGATGAGAGCGTGTCAAAGTTGGTCCATGATCGATCTGCTGGGTATTCCCCGGGTTTTGGGTCTAGACATTCAAGTATGTTTGTGTAGTCCATTATATTGGTAGGTATCATGAGTCTGAGCTTTATGATTTTTTCCTTGAAGTAATTAGCAAGATTGGTTGCTGATGGGGTATCTGTGTTGTTTGAGGTAGCCGTAGTAGTGTTTAGGAGATTGTTTACGAGTGAGAAGAGTTTGTGTGTATCCTTGTAGTTTGGTCCTATTTTGGTTTTGTAATATGTCCTTTTAGTTTGTCTGATAGTGTATTTGTATTTTCTTTGTAATTGTTTTCAGTCTTTGAGTGTGTTTTCGTCTTTTTTCTTGTTCCATGCTCTTTCTAGTCTTCTTATCTGTGTTTTTAGTTCTTTCAGTTCTTCGTTAAACCATGGTATTGAGTTTTTTCTATGTGAGGTTCTGGTTTGAAGTGGCGCTATATTGTCTAGTATTGTTCTGCATCTGTTATCCCATTCTTGAAGAAATTGGGGTGAGTCTGTAGGTGTTGTCCATTCGTCGGTGTAGAAATGTTGCCAGAATATTAGTGGGTTAATTTTGCCTCTCGTAGTATAGGTTTGTTGTTTTTGTTTTTGTTGTGTCTTTTTTGTTCTCCAGTGGAGGGAGAGGTTTACACTGTAGTGATCGGACCATGGCCTGGCTGTCCATTTTGTGTCTATTAGTGTGAGATTTGGTTCTGATGAGAATTTGTGGGTGATAATGTCTAGTGTATGTCCTTTGTTATGGGTGGGTTGTGTGTTTGGCCAGTGGAGCTCCCATAGTTGGAGGAAGTCTTTGCATTCACGTACATTGCTTGAGTTAGTATCTTCAAGGTGAAGGTTGATGTCTCCTGCTATGAGAAGGTTCCGGATGGAAACACAAATATTCGATATGAAATCCAGAAAGTGCATTTGTGAGTCTTGTCAATTGCCCAGGGGTCTGTAAAATAAGATTCGGTTTAGGTGATCATGTAGGTTAGAGCGGTTGATTCTGACTGAGGCTATTTCGAGTTGGGGGAGAATAGATTCTGCTGTTGTTGTGACTGTGAATTGAGATTTATAGATTATTGCTATGCCTCCTCCTCTTTTTCCTTCTCTTGTCCAGTGGGTAATTTTGTATCCTGGAGGACAGAGCTCTAAGATTATTGGATCTTTGGGGTCATGGATCCAAGTTTCACTGATAAGAAGGAAGTCGAGATGGTCATCTGTAATCCAGTCAGTTGGT
The DNA here is from genome assembly GCF_901765095.1 of Microcaecilia unicolor. NCBI lineage: Eukaryota > Metazoa > Chordata > Amphibia > Gymnophiona > Siphonopidae > Microcaecilia > Microcaecilia unicolor. The sequence continues at coordinate 160,809,141 of NC_044041.1, forward strand.
ATCATGGTTTTATTGACTGCCGATCTGGCATTGATGTATCCTATTTGTATTTGTTGGTGGTGTTCAGTTGGGTTTGAGGTAGTGGTAATTTTTATCAGTTGTCTGTCTTCTTGATGTATAGGTTTGTTATGTCCTTTCATTCCTTTTTGTTGATGGTGATCGTGGCTAGTAGGTTTTTCATGCCATTGTTTAATGTTTTGGATGGGCATGTTGTGTATGGGTTATGTGGGTGGTTTGTGAATTGTGGGAGTGGTGTTGTCTATAGTAAGGTTTGTGGGTGCGTGGTGGGTTAGGGAGAGACAGTAGGTAATTATGAATAATAATTTGCTGGGGTTCATATCAGTGTTAGTTATTTAGGTTCAGGATGCAGTGTTAGTTATTACAGTTCGAGATGCAGTATGAAACTGAGAAATGCCTAATAAGCCTTTAGAAGGTATTTAGCAGGTTATAAATCATGCTTCATTATGGTACTATGAGAAGCTTAGCAGACATTTAGCCGACATTTAAATTATAGCTATAGATATAATATTATGTTATGAGATGCCTAATCAGCAATTAAAATGCGTTATAGATCTTGCTTCAGTAAAATGCTATGGAAAACCTAGCAGACATTAAACAATGTTAGCATCAGGCAGTGATAGCAACAAACAGTATCAACATTAAGCGGTATCAGTATTAAGCTGTGTCAGCATCGATGGATTTTTGATAGACTGGGGAGAAAGTTAGCCTATCCATTCTACAGTGAGCAAGGAAGCCAATTTGCTTGGTCTTTGTTTCCCTAACTCTGTGCAGCCATCATCCAGAACAGTCAAAACAAAGCATGCAGACCTATGGTCAGCTGCAGGAGTTAGCCTATCCAATCTACAGTGAGCAAGGAAGCAAATTTGTTTAGTCTTTGTTTCCCCAAACCTGTGCAGCCATCATCCAGAACAGGCAAACAAAGCATGGAAACCTATGATCAGCTGCAGGAGGTTTAATAGCCAGGATTGGGAGTGAGTCTTTCTAGTCCATTGTAATCAAGGAAGCCACTTTGGTTAGTCTCTGTTTCTACTACCCCTGAGAAGGATTACCATACATCCGGATTTACCCGGACATGTCCTCTTTTTGAGGACATGTCCGGGCGTCCAGACAGATTTGGCCAGCCTGCCCGTTTGTCCGGATTTCTGGACAAACGGGCTGGCTGGCGGGCGCGGGACTCCTCTCCCCTACTCTACTCTACTATCCCTGGTGGTCTAGAGGTACCTCTTCGTCTTTGGGGCAGGAAAGAGCCCCCTCTTTTCTGCCCGGAGCGCTGCTGCTAGCTGCCCTGCATACTGTGAGTCCGGCTCTCGGCGTTTCAAAATGGCCACCGAGAGTTGAAGCATCCTCACGAGACTTCAACTTTCAGCGGTCATTTTGAAACGCCGAGAGCCGGACTCACAGGATGCAGGGCAGCTGGCAGCAGAGGTACCTCTAGACCACCAGGGATAGTAGAGTAAGGGGAGGGGAGGAGATGGGGGAAGTGGAGATGACGGGGGAGGGAAGGTGATGGGGGAGGAGGGGGTGACCGGGGGAGGGGAATATGTGTCAGGGGTGTGGCAAGTGCATGAAAGGGGCGGGGCAGGGGCCTGAAAGGGGCAGAGCAGGGGTGTGTGAAAGGGGCGGGGCAAGTGTCCTCTTTTTATGAGGACAAAAAATGGTAACCCAACCTCTGAGTAGCCGTCATCTTGTACACTCAAAACATAGTGTGTGAGTCTTTGAGCTGCTGCATGGGTTTAGTAGACTGTAGTGGAAGTGAGCCTATTTGGATTGCTGTAGGCAAGGGAGCCAGCGCAGCTTCGCCAAGTCGGAAGGGGTAAGTTCCTAATCGGGGGGGGGGGGGGTTGCGGTCGGATCTTGAAGGTGATCGGTGGCTTCTCTTTGGAGAAGGTCAACAGGGCTTCTCAGCTGATCTCCGATCCCTTGCCTCGGTTAGTCTCGTCTTCTCGGATCCTCTCAGGTGCTCGGTATCCCGCTCGTGGGGAGGGTCGGCTGGGGCTTTTGATTGACCTTCCGGCTCTTTGGCATGGCTCAGAGATTTTCATGGCGCCGGTGCAACCCGCTTCGCGACTCCCACTTCCACGTTGCATTGGGTGCGGCAGTCGGGCCTAGCTAGCGTCACTAACCTGAGGTTGCGGGCAGAGGCCAAGGCTGCTGCCACTCTTCCAACCCAATCCGGAACGGGGCAGACTCCGATCAGTACTCCTCCGATGCGCCGGCGCCACTGACCCAAGGCCGTAGGCGGATATGGCCGGTTCTCACGTGTGGGCCCTCCTGGGTGAAATGTCCCGGGATCGTCCTGGGTTTTACTGCGTCCCTCTGGATCTTCTCACTGGTAGGGCTTCTGTTCACAGCAGCAGCAATCAGTTGCTGGGCTGTGGTATTCCGTGGACCCGATTTTTCGGTCAATTTCCGACCTGGGTTCCCGGAGCTGCTGGCCTCCGTGACCATTCAGTCAGCGGCCATGTTCATACATAAATATTTACATAACACATAAGTACATAAGTACATAAGTAGTGCCATACTGGGAAAGACCAAAGGTCCATCTAGCCCAGCATCCTGTCACCGACAGTGGCCAATCCAGGTCAAGGGCACCTGGCACGCTCCCCAAACGTAAAAACATTCCAGACAAGTTATACCTAAAAATGAGGAATTTTTCCAGTCCATTTAATAGCGGTCTATGGACTTGTCCTTTAGGAATCTATCTAACCCCTTTTTAAACTCCGTCAAGCTAACCGCCCGTACCACGTTCTCCGGCAATGAATTCCAGAGTCTAATTACACGTTGGGTGAAGAAAAATTTTCTCCGATTCGTTTTAAATTTACCACACTGTAGCTTCAACTCATGCCCTCTAGTCCTAGTATTTTTGGATAGCGTGAACAGTCGCTTCACATCCACCCGATCCATTCCACTCATTATTTTATACACTTCTATCATATCTCCCCTCAGCCGTCTCTTCTCCAAGCTGAAAAGCCCTAGCCTTCTCAGCCTCTCTTCACCACCACCACCCCCCTCCCACCAACCCTCACCCTCCAGCATGTCCCATCACTGTCCCCGTCCCTTCCCCCATCCCCTCCTACCCCTCCCACTGTGTTCCTTTTCATTTGGTGCTGCAGGGGAAGTCTGTTCAGACTCCTCTGATAGGCTGCTCCCACTGTCCTCCTCTGTCTCCACACAGCAGCCTGCTGCCTCGGCTGCTCTGTGGAAGTCCTGCCACTTTGTGGGCTGTAATCTGGGCACAGGACCCAGAAGGGGAGCTGGTGTGGTGGGTGCTGCACCAGTGGCTGGGGAGGCGGACGATCTCAAGGTCCTCCTCTTAGCCGGTGGTTTCTGGCCACTGGAGGAAGTGAACGCCAGTTGTTGGTGCTGCATCATGGCTGGAGTAGGTGCTGTGAGGTCAGGGCGCAGGACCTCGATGCTATGCTCCAGCCGTTGGAGTTGCTGGAGCATAGCATGTTGGGCCTGGAGTGCTTCCTGGTGTGCTTTCCGCTGCGCCTGGAGCACTTCCTGGTGTGCTTCCCGCTGCTCCTAAAGCGCTTCCCGCTGCAGCTGTAATTTCTGGCGCCGGTACTTCTCCATGTGCACATTGTGCCGCAGCAATTGAGTGACCATGCGCAGTAGTTGCCTCCTCTGGGTGGATGGCCTCTGGCAAGGAGGTGTCCACCTTTCTGCATCCTCTTCATCAGCAAAGGCTACAGGTGGTGGAGGTACAGCCTCTACTGCTGCTGCTGGTGCAGGTGGTGGAGGTAGAGCCTCTACTGCTGCTTCTGCTGCTGCAGGTGGTGGAGGTAGAGCCTCTACTGCTGCTGCAGGTGGTGGAGGTTGAGCCTCTACTGCTGCTGTACTGCTTTGCTGGGACTGGAGCCCACTAGGGCCAGCCTCATCAGAGTCATCACCTGTATAGCACAAGGGGAGGAAGTGTGTTGGTGAAAATAACCCACTTTTGTTTTTCAGCATTCATATACATTGCCCCACACTTGATGACCCTGCAAAGAGATGGTGAGGAGGAATGGGATTGGTACCGATGTGAAAGAGAGCCCCACAGGCAGCTGGGTAGATATGGTGGACAGAGAGCCAAGAGAAGGACACCGCTCACAAATTGTGGACAAGCTGTTTGTTGTATATTTGTTTAAGTGAAGGACACTTGAGCATGTCTTGTTTTACTACTGATTTGCTAGACTGCCTAGAACTGCTTTATGAACCAGGTTACTGGCTCCTTAAGTTTCATGCATGTGGCCCACAGAGACTAGAGCACAGAGGTGTGGGAAGGAAATATCCAGAGTTTGGTGATGGGAAAAGAGGAGGGAGTGGGGAAGGGCCCCAAAGCTGTGAAACAACGGTAACCTACACACACTACTACTACTACTACTACTGCTACTACTAATCAAATAGAGCTTACAATCTAATTAAGACAGACAGGACAAGTAAGAGGTAAGGGAATTACTAAGGTGGGGATAGTGAGTAAGAGTACTGAGCAAGTGAGTAGTGGTTAGGAGGTAAACACAGCATCATAAAGGTGGGCTTTTAGTCTAGATATGAAGACAGTCAGAGACACACATTGCTGAAACTCCTCCCCCACCTCCTGTCCCCCACTCCCCACCTCCCTCCTCCTGCCCCCCACTTGTGTAACACAGAGTGTACACAACAGATACCCCAGCTTCATAATGGTCAACCTACCTGAGCCCTCAGGCTGTGCTGAGGTGTCAAGGGACCTGATTCCATGGATGCCCTCCTGGGGTAAGAGGCCATGAATCATGCGCTCCACGGGGGTGAGGTTAGCGGTGTCATCTGCTGGGGGGTTGCCACCAGCCTTCCTCCTCACATCACGCCTCAGCTTGCGCCACTTGTGTTTGCAGTCTTCGACGTCTCTACCACAATGGAATACTGCATTCAGCTGGTCCCTTACCGCTTCCCATTTGCGCTGCTTTGTAGTTGCAGCCAGCCGCTGGCCTGTGGGAGCGAAGAGATTGGTGTGTCTTCACTTGATCTCCTGCACCAGTAGCTCGACTTCACCATCACTGAAATTACCCTTCCGGGTCAGGGGCTGCCGTGGCGGCATTGTACCAATGGGATTCAAAAATACGGAGAGGGGCGTCTAAATAGTTGCCAGGAACGCCCATGTAGGAACGGGATAGGCGGGCCTTAGATGGGCGGACTAATTTTGATTATGCACAAAATTCCTAAACGTGTCCAGCTGCTCTAACGATTTGGGCCGCGTGATTTCGATTATGGGTAGAGAACTATGGGCGTCCCCAGCTGCATTCCTTTTATTGATGGCCCTTTAAAACGGCATTCTCTGTGCTTGCACCTTTGCGGTTTTTCTTTATATTATTTCAAAGTGTTTTAGCTTCACTTATAGTAACCTTTGTTTTTGGCACTGTATGCTTTTGTACACCTGTTTATTTTGGGGGTTGTTATTTGTGGTTGCCCTCAGCCAGCACCACTTCCGTTTCCAGTCTTCCACATCCCTTGAGCCTCCCTTACTGTCTCCCATTCTCTCTACCTGGTTGTAGCAGCCAGTCTGTTGGAGCGAAGAGATTGGTACAATGGCACCAAAGCAAGCACCCACCGGTAAGGGTCATTTCACTGATCCTCAAATTGAGCTACTGGTCCAGGAGATAGAAAGAAAACACACCAATCATGGACACAATCTTGAAACACAAGTTCAAGGTAAGCTCATGCTTCTCAGCCACCTCTTCTCTTTCTGCTCATGATCAAGGACTCTCCATTCACTGTATGCATTCAACTCTGACCTCTATTTTCACCAGGTTGCTGGTTGCTATGCAGTGGTTGGAGCAGTGATGGTTGGAGACCATCAGGGCTGTATTGTGTGGTTTTGCCGTAGGTCCTCAATGCTGTGCTGCAGGCATTGGAGCTGCTGTACCGCTTCCCGGTAGGTCCCATCCTTCTTTATGTGGTGAACCCCAGTCCCCATTTATGATGTGCCCACCCATTCTCAAGGTAGCTGGGAGGGGCAGGGGGGAAGAATATGCAATGAATGTCTTTACCACATTATTGAACACAGTCCCACAATCCTCCATAGTTATGGAACATCAACATTTCTAAAATGTAGCCTGCAAACTATTTTCAAGTTGGCCACAGGTACTGCCCACTGCGCCCTTAAGTCATGGTGTGGGAGAGGGTTTGTGGTTACAGTTCCTAACCCAAATTACCTGCAGGTGGCTGTGGCCTAGTGGTTAGAGTACTGGTCTTGCAATCCAAAGGTTGCAGGTTCAAATCCCACTGGTGCTCGCTAGGATCTTGGCCAAGTCACTTATCTCCAAAAGCATTAGGTGCAAACTTAGAGCCCTCCTGGGACTAAGAAATATCCAGAATAGCTGTATGTTACTCACCTTGAGCTACTACTGAACAAGCTGTAATCCAAATAAATACAAACATATATATTTATGTGCCCTTCTGTACCTGTTGTATTATATTGCAATTGTGATAAAGTAAACATCCATCTAATGCTTTTACCATTGTTTTCCCTTTTCTACTCAGCACTATATACCATTACTCAATGTGAAAAGATGACCCAGCTGTTTGTAGCTCCTTCATGGCCCCCACCAATGTGGTGTGGTTGTGGGTAAGGGTGTCTGGTGATCAGAGAGCAAACATCGTCTATGCGCTACCTAGGGTTATCTGCAAGTTTCTACTTGGCAGATCACTAGTGCCAGACTACAAATCTATTATTTACACCACTCTGTGCTGTGGGGCTCTATGGTAAGGGGGAAGAGAGGCTGGATGGCCATCCCCCCTGCACATACAGCCATGCAGGTTGGAATGAACAGGTGGGCTTCTGTATGGCCACACTTATCACAGATATGTACCAAATTTCCCTTTTCACAGTTCACATGTCATGCAATCCATATTCCTGCCTCCTCTCCCTCTCACATCAACACCAGCATTTGATAATATGTAGTGCACAAGGTAGAGACACACACACCCTGTTATATGAAATATATAAAATGTATATTTAACAAAACTGGGTAAAACTTTCCCCCAACCCCCCACCCACCCCCCACCAAAGTCAAGGGCGGCCACGCCCTCTTTGCAACACCCTTTGTAGCAGTGTAATGAGCAGCACCACAAGCACCCTCAGTGGCCTGTGGAGCTGCTCATTACCCCGCCTTATGGCTGCGACTTCCTGCAGCAACTGGTTCTGCCCATCTACCAGCTGCTGCAGGAGGCGCAGGGCTGGGGTGGGGCTGGGGCTGGAGCAGGGGCTGGAGCTGGGGATGGAGCTGGGGAAGAGGATGGGGCTGGAGCAGAGGATGGAGCTGGGGAAGGGGATGGAGTTGGGGAAGAGGATGGGTCAGGGGATGGGGCTCAGGAAGGGGATGGGGATGGAGATGGGGAAGGGGATGGGGCTGCAGGTGGTGGGGCCTCCTCTAGCACGGCCTCCTCAAGCACGGCCTCCTTTAGCACGGCCTCCTCCTGGCCCTCCTCGGCCACCTCCTCCTCCTGCTGCTGCTGGCGCCCTATGTATGTAAAAGGATTGTGGTTGAGATCAGCACATCCAACATGGCTTGCATAGTGCAGGAGCTGGGTGGCCTGAGGCGAGGGATGGGGAAAGGTGTGGTGACCCCTGGGCTATACCCATGGGGTGTGAGATGCATGAGATGACATGACATGGAACCTTGGAAGCTGGTCTGACACAGAACACACAGGATAGGATATGTTGGCAGACCACACTCATTGGTCACCAGCATGTTTGCATTATGATTTGTGACTAGGGTTGGCTGACATGTTTTTGTTCTTTGTATTGTTTTTTTTTTTTTTTTGGGGGGGGGGGGGGGGGGGGGGGGTTGCACATAACTTTAATATGAGGCAATGACATCCACTAAGAGTAGGACCTCAGGCAGGACTACCAGGAGCCAGTACCCACCCACCCCAGAAAGGGGGATACAGAAGTGAGGCATGTCATCTCATTCATCTCAGAGGAGGTTACTTGGAAGTTGCAGCCACAGTCATGGGAGGGCAGCTGCAACCTCAGGCGTTGATCTGGGACAGAGGTGTTATGACTTACTAGTTGCCTATTAGCCACATGGGAACTGATATTGTACAGGACATTTGCATTATTAAATAATGAAATTTACACATGAGTACAGGTGTCCTGTTTTTAATACGTACGTCGAACCCTCGTGCGCCATCGCACTGCCCTGATTATTTCAGGGTTCTCCCGCCTCACTCGCCGGAACCTCCTCTGGAGGGACTCCAGGTCCCTGTGAATACCGAATCTTCTACAAGATATAAGTTTGTACAGTAGGAGTCAGGGGATGGGCCTTCTTGCCTTCAGCACACAAATTCATTTGGCAATCAAATAGCACAGACGCACAACACTGATTTGGGTGGGGGGGGGGGCCATTACATTGGTACAGGTGATGTCATTGAGGTGGTCATGAGGCCAGAGAGTACCGTTTGTATGCATTATTGTAGGGATGTGTGAATGGTTTTCCTTTCTAGTACATACATTTTATTAATGATTGTGCATGTACATATATTATTCATTATCCTTGAATGTAGACTCAATACTGTGGTTCAACGAAGAACTGAAAAAACTCAAAACACAAGTCAGGAAATTAGAACGTGCGTGGAACAAAAAAAAAAGACGATCCCACACTTAATGCTTGGAAACTACTCCGAAGAAAATATAAATACACCATAAGACAAACCAAACGACTATACTACAAAATTGAAATTGGACCAAATTACAAGGACACACACAAACTCTTCCAGCTTGTGAATAAATTACTAGACACCTCACCAGTCACGAACAACAGCAAAGACATACCAGGAGCTGAAAACCTCGCAAAGTACTTCAAAGAGAACATAGTACAACTGCGACTTAAAATACTTGTCAGCCCCATTGAATACGCTGCACTCCTAGACTGTCTAGACCCAGACCCTGGAGTATACCCAGCAGATATGACCTGGACTGAATTCAAGATACTATCGGAAGATCTCATCTCCCAAACGCTCAAAAGATTCTCCAAATCTCATTGCAAACTAGATATATGCCCAAACAACCTTATGAAATCGGCCCCCCAATACTTTATAATAGATCTAACGAAACACGTGAATTTTATGCTACAAAATGGACTCTTCCCAAAGGAGAAAGCAAACATTCTACTCACCCCCATACCCAAAGATCCAAAGAAAAATGCGAGTGAATTAACCAACTATAGACCAGTAGCATCCATTCCCTTAATAACCAAAATAACAGAAGGGATGGTAACATAGGCGGTCGGTGGCCCAACTGTTTGGGGAGGCTAAAGGGGGCAGGGTTAGGGGTGGAGCCAGGGGCGGGGCTTACATAATTGTCTGACAACACACAGAAAAAAAAATAAGTAAAAATAAAATAATCACAATACCTTTTATTAAATTTAGATATTGAATAAAGTGGTTGCTCAAAGCATATACTAACCACAATCGCTCAACTGCAAAACACTATGCACAACTTTGTGCAAAAACACACTCAGAACCTTACTGTACCATAAATATTACACAGGCAGAACCTAATACACCAATATACCACCCATACGGAAAATGCAGACCATCAACAATATGAAACAAGGGATCATAATATCACAATTCTCATATAGAGCCACAAAACACCCTTTTAGGGTGGATAGTGTTCACAATGAGCTCCTTTTATTAACGACCATATGTAGATCCTTCAAGAGTAGTGTGTCATGATTTAGGCTCTACTCCCTTTCTGATGTTTTGGTGCCACCTCAGTAAGGCCAACACACAATCTCTCCACTGCAAAATACTATACACAAACTTGTGCAAAAACACACTCATAACCTTACCAAATCATAACAGCACTAATTCCAAGGACAGGACGTGCTACAGCCTTATGCGTGGAAAGGCAGCACTGTAATTACACCGGGCTCTAAAACACCTGTACACAACCTAGTGAAACAAAAACAAAAATGGCTGCACATACTACACGCTAGCAGAATACTGCATCTTGATCACACATGAAAAACACATGACACAACAGATATGAAGGCAAAATACTGAACTGGAAAGTTACCTCAAGAAGTCAGACTCGGCATGCAGCAATACTAGAAAAATTGAAACTTACATGCAAAATATCACAGATGCACATTTCCAAAAGCTGACATATTCCAATTAATAAATTCTGAATAAAAAAATGTTTTCTACCTTTGCTGTCTGAGCATTTAGGCCCAGTGTCTTCTGTTTTATGCAGTGTCTTCTTTCCATTTGATATTTTTTCTCTTACCATATCCATCATCCTTCTGTCCCCTTATGCGTCCTGTCTACCATCTGTAGCCCTGTCCCTATCCTTTCTCCAGTTTCAACATCTGCCCTCAGTGTTTCAATCCAGCCCTGAAATTCAGCAATTTCCCCTCCATCCATATCCAGCATTTCTCCTCAACCCCCTCCATCCATGTGCATCTACATCCTCTGTCTTCCTTCCCCTCCATTCAAGTCCAGCATTTCTCCTCTTTCCCTTCCACTCCATTTGTGTGCATCTCCTTACTTTGTCTTTCCTTCCCTCCATCCTTGTCCAACATTTCTCCTCTCTTCCCTGCCCTCCATTCCATCCATGTCCAGCATTTCTCATCTTTTCCCTCCCCTCCATCCATGTGCATCTCCTTCCTGACTTCCCTCTCCTCCATCCATCCATGTCCAACAACTCTCCATTCTCCCCTGCCCTCTCCTCCATCCATCCATATCCAGCAAATTTCCTCTCTCCCCGCACCACTTTGTTGCTCCCCTCTCTCCCTTGAGTGCAGCACCACCACTTTGTTGCCCCCCTGCACCACTTTGTTGCCCCCCCACACCACTTTGTTGCCCCCCCCCTGCGCCTGGCTTTCTTTTCTTACTTTTAATTACTTCGCAGCCAAGTCGGGATCGGAGAGGCAGACAAGCAGTATGCGGTGTGACCCAATAAGCGAGGGGCAGGTCAGGGATGGGAAGCAAGTTCACGGTTCCTTCAGGGGCTAGAAAGGTGCTTAACCTATGGCACATAGGTGCCATTTTCTTTGAAAATCTGTTTGGGGGACCTAGCTACTGCCACTGGCACTGCCTATCCAACTAGAGCAGCTTTAGCCTTTTTACAGGTGGACCCAGTATAGGCAGTCCCTTATTTCTAATGATCTTTTGGCTATTGTTTTCAATAACTGTTTACTACTGTTTTGGGTCAAAGGTCTAGATAGCCTCCCCTGACTCATGCTTTATCTAACCTCCTTACCTGTTGCCTTCAACCCTCCTCCCCAAGCCCAGCACCACTTCCATTTCACCTCTCTCCCCCTCCTCGAGTCCAGCACCACTGTTCTCCACTCTCTCTCTCTCTAACCCCCTCCCGAGTTCAGCACCGCTTTGTTGCCCCCTATCTCTCTCTCCTGAGTCCAGCACTGCTTTGTTGCCCCCCTCTCTCCCTTGAGTGCAACACCACTTTGTTGCCCGCCTTTCTACCACCCCCCCCCCCCCCCGAGTCCGGCAACTCTTTGATTCCCTCCTGTGTCCCCTCCGAGTCCAGCACAGTTTTCTGCCTCCCCCCCGGGACCGTCAAACCTGCTTCAACAGCCCCTGCAGCAATAGCATGCTGCCAGAGCCAGCGTCAACTCCTTCTCTCTACCACCTCTCGATCTAGCTCAGACACTTCCTGCCTGCGCGAGGGTGGGACTCGTGATGATGCAAGCAGAAGGAAGGATTGTCTGACGCCGGCTCAAGCAGTTTGGTAGGCTGACCGGTGGGGAGGGGCGGTGAAGAGGGAGAACAGAGAGTCCAGGAGCGAAGCTTGCAGTGGAACGGTGGGAAGGGAGGGGAGCGAAAGTACAAATTAAAAAAAAAAAAGTGCCGGACTTGCTGTGAACAGTGCGGTGGGAAGGAAGGGGAGAGAAAGTGCAAGTTTAAAAAAAGTGCCAGACGGCGCCATTTTTTAAAAGAATCCGTTTGGGGGAGCAGTTGCTCCCCCTGCGCCCCCCCCCCTAGCTATGTGGGGCTTGTGGCTGGGGAGGCTTAGCCTCCCCAAGCCTCTTATACCGGGCGCCTATGGATGGTAACCAAACAACTCACAGACTATCTAAACAAGTTCTCAATTCTACATGACTCCCAGTCAGGATTTCATTCTAACCATAGTACTGAAACAGTACTTAGTTACGCTCATGACAAAATTCAAACAAACGATTGCAACCGGCAAGAATATATTAATTCTACAATTCGACATGTCAAGCGCCTTCGACATGGTCGATCATGGAATCCTACTACACATCCTTGAATACTTCGGTATTGGAGGCAATGTTCTTAATTGGTTTAAAGGATTCCTAACCACATGCTCATATCAAGTGACATCAAATTCAATTACATCAGCCGCATGGACACATGAATGTGGAGTTCACAGGGATCTCCCCTCTCACCGACTATATTCAACCTAATGATGACACCCTTGGCCAAACTACTATCAAACCAAAACCTTAACCCATACATTTACGCTGATGATGTAACGATCTACTTCCCATTCAAACAAGACCTAAAAGAAATTTCCAATGACATCAGCCAAAGCCTACATATCATGCACACCTGGGCAGATGCCTTTCAATTAAAACTCAACGCAGAAAAAACCCAATGCCTAATACTCACCTCTCAACACAACACGAGCAAATTTACCACCATCAACACACCAAAACTAAATCTAACAATTTCGGAATCCCTGAAAATTCTTGGAGTTACCATTGATCGGCACCTAACACTTGAGAATCACGCGAAAAACACAACCAAAAAGATGTTTCACTCAACGTGGAAATTAAAAAGAGTAAGACCATTCTTCCCAAAGACCGTCTTCCGTAATCTGTTACAATCATTAGTACTCAGTCATCTAGATTACTGCAACTCACTCTACGCTGGTTGCAAAGAGCAAATACTCAAAAAACTCCAAACAACCCATCAAAAAACTCCAAACAGCCCAGAACACGGCAGCCAAATCAAAATACGAAAGTGCAAAACCCCTACGAGAGAAGCTGCACTGGCTCCCACTCAAAGAACGCATCACGTTCAAAATATGTACCCTAGTACATAAAATCATCCATGGCGATGCCCCAACTTACATGTCTGACCTGATAGACCTACCATCCAGGAATGCTAAAAAATCATCTCGCACATTCCTTAATCTTCATTTCCCCAACTGTAAAGGTATAAAATATAAACTAATGCACGCATCAACCTTTTCCTATATGAGTACGCAATTCTGGAATGCACTGACACGTAACCTAAAAGCGACCTATGAACTGACCAACTTCCGTAAACTACTAAAGAACCATCTTTTCGACAAGATATACCACAAAGACCAAAACATGTGATACTCTCAAATATATCCAGAAATATTAATAATGCCTTCTATTATATTACTATATTGTATTCCATTACCATTTAACCCAAAATCCTTATGTAACACCATATGTCTACTCTCTTCTCATTTCCATTATCCATGATGTATTGTAAGCCACATTGAGCCTGCAAGAGGTGGGAAAATGTGGGATACAAATGCAATAAATAAAATAAATAAATAAATAAATAAGTTAGTGCTTACATTGATGACGGAGCTCTTATATGTGTAGCTACAGGAGGGGGACCTGATAGCCATGGGGGGGGGGGGGAGCAAACACTTACCTTTCCAGCCTGTCCCTGATGTGGGACCAGGCTCTAATGGAGTCTATCCTAGGGGGCAGGTGGTGGTGGTGGAGGAAGAGCCTATGGTGGTGCCTGAGGCACAGCTGCACGAGCAGCAGGCTGTCTGCCTCACTGTAATTAGGCTCTCTACGGAGGTCCATGTTTCTCAGTGAATAACCGATAGAAAACATGGTGTCGCCTTATATGGATGGCCATGCGTGAGGGACGTGCTTTCGTGCACAGGTCCATAAATGGATCAGTATCCCATATATGGATGAGTGAGCACGTGGACGCTGTAAGCATAGACGTCCGTGACGTGCATGAATGGTTGTCATGCGTGCGGGCCCTTATTTTAATGATGCGTGCGGTGTTTTCCTTATATAGATCAGTATGAAGAATGCGAACCTCTTCAGATCTACCCAATATGCATATAGCTGCATGTTCCGCAAGTACAGTGCATGCAGTTCCGGACATCCAGATACGGGAAATATGAGGAACATTCGGTGGGCCTGCATGATCCTTCGGCAGTTCTGTGAGGAACACATCCTTGATTCCTGTATTTGATGCTTCTCATATTTACCATACCTGGATGTCCGGAACTGCATGCACTGTACTTGTGGAACAACTAGGTACATTCTTTTTACTATAGTTTGTGCGGGCCAGATTTGGTCATTTTCAACTGCGATAATCGAATGTCTAAGGACGCCCTTTTTACTACCCTTTGTCCAGCCGTTTTGAACTGCGATAATCGAATGTCTAAGGACGTCCATATTAGTTTTCGATTATACCTACCTGATTTTGCCCGACTTTGCGAGGTCGTCCTAATTCGTACTTGGACGACCTTTCGATTATGCCCCTCTATATTCTCCAGCAAAGAGTTCCAGAGCTTAACTATTCATTGAGTGAAAAAATATTTCCTCCTGTTTGTTTTAAAAGTATTTCCATGTAACTTCCTTGAGTGTCCCCTAGTCTTTGTATTTTTGAAACAAGTAAAAAAATCGATTCACCTCTTCTCGTTCTACACCACTCCGGATTTTGTAGACCAGCTGAAGAGCCCTAACCTCTTTAGCTTTTCCTCAAATGAAAGGAATTCCATTCCCTTTATCATTTTGGTAACTCTTTTTGAACCTTTTTAGTGGAACAATTTGTGCAAGCAGCTCAAGATTTTGAAGCAACTGTGGTTAGAGATATTTCCTCTTTAAGATTTAGGGTGAAAACGGAACATCTGTTAAGGAGTTCTAATCTTCACATTTTGAATTTTATTTGCCTACCTGTGGTTTGTGCTAGAGAGATGTTGAGGAGATATTTAGTTGTGGTATTAGAGGTGCCACAAGAAAATTTTCCACTTGTTGGCTTCAAAACGATGAGTAATGCACTTGACTGCAGAAATTTACATGATATCATACTAATAATTTCTATGCAAAGAATATACATTTGGCATTCCGGGTATGCACATCTAATGTGCATAATATATACAGATGAAAAGTTTCTCCAGGCCTTAGTATAACCTCTGCACAAAATATTGATTTTGTGGTTAACATATGCCTGACATGCTAGAAAGTCCACATGTTTCCATGGCAATCTAATCTAATCTATCTAATACACTTCTTAAATACCGCTACAATCCCCCAATAGGGTCCAGCGCAGTTTGCAGCATAAAATCATATACAATCTAAAAACACATTAAAGAGAACAGAGATAGTGGCCCAATCATCTTTACAAGAACAAAAAAGTATTAAGTTTCCTATGAAATGAATATCATTAGAAGCGAGTTCCAATATGGAATCGCATTGCTAGAAAGATGGACTTGGCTAACTTAGAATACTGGACTGGCTTTAGGGCTATAGACCGTAATATAAATATATTTTGTAATCGTAAGGAAAATCTACCCATACGGGAACTAACTACCCTCCTGTTTACACAGCCATGCAGCAATGCTGACACAGCCCATTCATAGTGAATGAGCTGTGTCGGCATTACTGCACTGGCAGCCTGTAGCACAGCTTTGTAAACAGGGGTATAGGTCAGTGACTAGAGAGGAAGAGTAGCCATAAATGGCCCAAAAAACTATACAGATTTGAATAAGATTCTTTGCTGTACTTTAGTTTTTATGCTCACATTAATTTCTACAATGTGTTTAATAAATTGGAGTAAAACATGTTTTATGCATGCATTATGTAATACATAGAAATAAAACAAAACATAGAAAAGAAAATCAGATGATTACCTTTTTTTATTGGACTAACTTAATACATTTCTTGATTCGCTTTCAAAGGTAACCCTTCTTCTTCAGAGCAGAAATGAGCAAATGTTGACAAATATCAGAATATATACGTGAAACACAAAACCATTCCAATGACAATCTCACAGGAAGAGGGTGGGGTGAGTGAGGTGAGAGAGAGAGAGAGCCGGCTGGGTGACAGAGGGAGAGATGGATGGGTGATACCAGGGAGGGTGACAAAGAAGTCCAACGAAAAAGGTATCATCTTATTTTCTTTTCTATGCTTTGTTTTATTTCTATTTATTACCTTTAAAATGGGCTAACATGAATACCACACCACGTTTCACATGCATTAGGTTATCAATAGAAATCAAACAAAATAAAACATAGAAAAGAAAATAAGATGATACCTTTTTTATTGGACATAACTTAATACATTTCTTGATTAGCTTTCGAAGGTTGCCCTTCTTCCTCAGATCTAAACAAGAAATGTATTAAGTTATGTCCAATAAAAAAGGTATCATCTTATTTTCTTTTCCATGTTTTATTTTGTTTGATTTCTATTGATAACCTTTAAGAGTGGACTAACACGGCTACCACACCTCTCCACATGCATTAGGAAACCCTACAGTGGACCTCAGCACAAAACTCTGACACACAGTTCATTACATCAGCCCCGCACTGCTATGGCTGTCCTGACCAGTCTGAGAAGCAGAAGCCCAGGCTGAGCGTGAACCCAGCCATGCAGGCTGCTTACTGTAGCTGTCAGCAACTGGCGTCACCTTCCAGTCTTAGACCTCTGAAATATGCTCTCCGCTTCCTAATAACTCACTTAAGGCTTTCAAGAAGCCTGTGAGCAAAGGGAGAGCATTAATGGGAAAAGCTCTGACTTCCTGACAGCTGTGATCAATTCTTCCCTGGACACCTCAACCACTGTAAGCACCAAGAAATGAGTATAAGATGAGCACAAACATTAGACAGTGGGAGGCTTTTAAATGCAGAAAACATCTGGGCTAGCTCAGTGGCTTAGTGCCAGGGCTATGTACTGTCATTTAGAAGACCTGGGTTAGATTCCTGGGTTGGGTCTCCCATTCTAGAAGATGTGGAGGTAATGCTCACAGTCCCAGTGGACCTTGTAAAAATGTTTTCCTCAAGTCTACATTAATAACCGTTTATGCACTTTACATCCAGGAATTTGTCCAAATCTTTTTAAAAATCCAGCTATTTTAACTGCTTTTATCACATCCTCCGGCTACAAGTTCCAGAAGCTTAACTACGTTTGAGTTAAAAAAAAACAAACAAACATATTTTCTCCTATTTGTTTTAAAAGAATTACCATGTAACTGTTTTTTTAAAACTCTTAATTTCCAATAAAAATTAAAATACAGCCAGTCTCAAACAGTCATAAACTTAATACAAGCTCCCCCATGGCCGGTCTTAGCAATTCAGGGCCCTGTGCAGACCAGTTCGATGGGGCCCTGCCTGTCCCACCCTGCTGATTTCAAATGAGATATCAGAGATTTATTTATTTATTTAAACATATATATTTTTTTAAATAGCTAACTACTATTGTAATCTTAATAAGACAGCAATAAAGAATAGAGGATGGCATTCATGAGGAACTAGGGGATGCCATAAATGTCACACAGGAAAGAGAAAAATACAAGGTGGGGGTGGGTTCTGAGACAGGGGGACAGTGGTTTCTCTAGGCATAAATATTTGGGGTGGTAACGGGGGAGGGGCAATTCAAAGTGACATTTATGCACATCTTAACTCCCTATTTCCCCACTTTAAAATTAGCAATAACACAACACAGTCTTCTATGTAGAAAAGACCCCCCCCCCCCCACACACACACACACAGTCTTCTATGAATAAAAGAACCCCTCCCCCAGCCAGTTTCAATTACCCAGTAAAACATTCAACAAATGCTTCTATGTGAGTGTGGAGTTTGGATTCTCTATAGAACTGGTCAGAATCTCAATATAAACCCTGAGGCTCTAGTTCTGTATCACAAACTCCATATCCCCCAACAATGAATCTATCCCCCTTACAACTCACTATAGAAAAGATATTCAAATTGTGGATATCACCTCAGGAACATGTTCCTTCCACTGTTTAAAGCAGATGGGGTTTTCTTTGTGTGATGACTCTACCAGATGTAGAGACCACTACATCCGGTACAGCATTTTTATTTTCAAAACAGGCCAGACACTGCAAAATAGAACAAAACCCTGCAAAAAGACACTTAAAACCTATATAGGAAACTTACCAAACCATAATAGCCCACATAGGCGGTCTGTGGCCCAGCTTTTTGGGGAGGCTAAAGGGGGCGGGGTAGGGACTGGGTAGGGGGTGGGGTCAGGGACAGGCCCTACTCCATAACTGTCTTACAACATACGGAAAAAAAGAGTAAGTAAAAGGGGAGGGAAGGAAGATGCTGGACCAAAGTGCAGAGATGCTAAGGGTAGTCTTTCCCAAACATCGAAGAGTACTTAGCTTGATTAGTGAGGCTGAAGGCTAGCGAGTGAGGGTTTTATTACAGTGCATTTGGTGTATACAATTTGTCAAGGTGGAGAAGAGATTGAGTCCTAAGGAAGGTATTGACAAGTTATAAATGCCTTCATGTGCATGTAAAAATGAATTTATGTATCATAAATGACATATCATAAGGATTACAGTAGGCAGTAGAATATTAATACACCTAATGGAAAACTATTCAAGCTGGATTCGTACAGATCAGTCCTACATACAATCAGTACTAACAGAATACCCAGCCTTTTTCAAACACAGGTAGACCCTCAAGTATAAAATAAGTAACCACAAACTAAAAATAGAAATATGTAAAATATGTTTAATAAATCCTTGGAGACAGGAGAGGTTCCGTGGGATTGGAGAAGAGCGGATGTGGTCCCTCTTCACAAAAGCGGTGATAGGAAAGAAGCTGGAAACTATAGGCCGGTAAGCCTCACTTCGGTTATTGGAAAAGTAATGGAAGCAATGCTGAAGGAAAGGATAGTGAATTTCCTGGAAGCCAATAAGTTGCAAGATCCAAGACAACATGGTTTTACCAAAGGTAAATCGTGCCAAATGAATCTCATTGAATTCTTTGACTGGGTGACTGGAGAATTGAATCAGGGACGTGCTATAGATGTAATCTACTTAGACTTCAGCAAAGTTTTTGACACGGTTCCCCACAGAAGGCTCTTGAATAAGTACATAAGTACATAAGTAATGCCATACTGGGAAAAGACCAAGAGTCCATCGAGCCCAGCATCCTGTCCACGACAGTGGCCAATCCAGGCCAAGGGCACCTGGCAAGCTTCCCAAATGTACAAACATTCTATACATGTTATTCCTGGAATTGTGGATTTTTCCCAAGTCCATTTAGTAGTGGTTTATGGACTTGTCCTTTAGGAAACCGTCCAACCCCTTTTTAAACTCTGCTAAGCTAACCGCCTTCACCACTTTCTCCGGCAACGAATTCCAGAGTTTAATTACACGTTGGGTGAAGAAAAATTTTCTCTGATTTGTTTTAAATTTACTGCACTGTAGTTTCATCGCATGCCCCCTAGTCCTAGTATTTTTGGAAAGCGTGAACAGACGCTTCACATCCACCTGTTCCACTCCACTCATTATTTTATATACCTCTATCATGTCTCCCCTCAGCCGTCTCTTCTCCAAGCTGAATAGCCCTAGCCTCCTTAATCTTTCTTCATAGGGAAGTCGTCCCATCCCCACTATCATTTTAGTCGCCCTTCTCTGCACCTTTTCCAATTCTACTATATCTTTCTTGAGATGCGGTGACCAGAATTGAACACAATACTCAAGGTGCGGTTGCACCATGGAGCGATACAACAGCATTATAACATCCTCACACCTGTTTTCCATACCTTTCCTAATAATACCCAACATTCTATTTGCTTTCCTAGCCGCAGCAGCACACTGAGCAGA
The DNA here is from genome assembly GCF_901765095.1 of Microcaecilia unicolor. Lineage (NCBI taxonomy): Eukaryota > Metazoa > Chordata > Amphibia > Gymnophiona > Siphonopidae > Microcaecilia > Microcaecilia unicolor. The sequence goes on from NC_044041.1 coordinate 160,828,977, forward strand.
AGGTTTCAGTGTATTATTGACGACGACACCCAGATCCCTTTCTTGGTCTGTAACTCCTAACGTGGAACCTTGCATGACGTAGCTATAATTCGGGTTCTTTTTTCCCACATGCATCACCTTGCACTTGCTCACATTAAACGTCATCTGCCATTTAGCCGCCCAGTCTCCCAGTCTCGTAAGGTCCTCTTGTAATTTTTCACAATCCTGTCGCGATTTAACAACTTTGAATAACTTTGTGTCATCAGCAAATTTAATTACCTCGCTAGTTACTCCCATCTCTAAATCATTTATAAATATATTAAAAAGCAGCGGTCCTAGCACAGACCCCTGAGGAACCCCACTAACTACCCTTCTCCATTGTGAATACTGCCGATTTAACCCCACTCTCTGTTTCCTATCCTTCAAAAACTTTTTGATCCACAATAGGACATTTCCTCCTATCCCATGACCCTCCAATTTCCTCTGTAGCCTTTCATGAGGTACCTTGTCAAACGCCTTTTGGAAATCCAGATACACAATATCAACCGGTTCCCCTTTGTCCACATGTTGTTTACTCCTTCAAAGAATTGAAGTAAATTGGTCAGGCAAGGTTTCCCCACACAAAAGCCATGCTGACTCGGTCTCAGTAATCCATGTCCTCGGATGTGCTCTGTAATTTTGTTTTTAATAATAGCCTCTACCATTTTGAAGATAGGACCCAACGTGGTGAACTGGATTAGCAACTGATTGACGGACAGACGCCAGAGGGTGGTGGTTAATGGAATACGCTCGGATGAGGGAAAGGTGAGTAGTGGAGTGCCTCATGGATCGGTGCTGGGGCCGATTCTGTTCAATATATTTGTGAGTGACATTGCCAAAGTGTTAGAAGTTAAAGTTTGCCTTTTTGCGGATGATACCAAGATTTGTAACAGAGTGGACACCCCGGAGGGAGTGGAAAACATGAAAAAGGATCTGCAGAAGCTAGAAGAATGGTCTAAGGTTTGGCAATTAAAATTCAATGCAAAGTGATGCACTTAGGGAGTAGAAATCCACAGGAGACATATGTGTTAGGTGGAGAGAGTCTGATATGTACAGACGGGGAGAGAGATCTTGGGGTGATAGTATCTGAGGATCTGAAGGCCACAAAACAGTGTGACAAGGCGGTGGCCATAGCCAGAAGGTTGCTAGGCTGTATAGAGAGAGGTGTGACCAGCAGGAGGTGTTGATGCCCCTGTACAAGTCATTGGTGAGGCCCCACCTGGAGTATTGTGTTCAGTTTTGGAGGCCGTATCTTGCTAAGGATGTAAAAGAATTGAAGCGGTGCAAAGAAAAGCTACAAAAATAGTATGGGATTTGTGCTACAAGATGTATGAGGAGAGACTTGCTTACCTGAACATGTATACCCTGGAAGAAAGGAGAAACAGGGGTGATATGATACAGACGTTCAAATATTTGAAAGGTATTAATCCGCAAACAAACCTTTTCCGGAGATGGGAAGGCGGTAGAACTAGAGGACATGAAATGAGGTTGAAGGGGGGCAGACTCAAGAAAAATGTCAGGAAGTATTTTTTCACGGAGAGTGGTGGATACTTGGAATGCCCTCCCGCAGGAGGTGGTGGAGATGGAAATGGTAGCGGAATTAAAAAATGTGTGGGATAAACATAAAGGAATTCTGTTCAGAAGGAATGGATCCTCAGAAGCTTAGAGGAGATTGGGTGGCAGCACTGGTGGTGGGGGGAGGCGGGGCTAGTGGTTTGGAGGCAGGGCTAGTGCTGGGCAGACTTCTACGGTCTTTGCCCTGAAAATGGCAGATACAAATCAAGGTCAGGTATACACATAAAGTAGCACATATGAGTTTATCTTGTTGGGCAGACTGGATGGACCGTACAGGTCTTTCTCTGCCGTCATCTACTATGTTACTATGTAGACAAAAATTAAATTGAACCCCCAAGATTTTGCATTCTGCATACGTGCAACACCAGAAAAATAAGAACAGCTATTCTGGTGAGGGATGGATGTTGACATGCATTGGTCAATGTCTTGGCCCATACAGACTATACTAAACTCTCTAGATGAATACCTGTTGAAACAGGAAGAAGAATAGGATGAGAATGACACCAGATTTGGTATACAATCATAGCTTTCCTTTCAGGCATTCTTCCAACCTCCAACTCCATACTCACACATATATGTATACCCCAAACACATATTATATAGAAAATAAGTGCAGTCAGAGCAGGCTTAAGGTATCTGGTGTCTTTGCTTGGTAATAATCTGCTAATTGTTAAGTCAGGACTGTTGTGAGTCCAAAAGGGCTGAAGGAGCGCCAATATCTTCCTGTATGGGGCCAAGACACTGAGCAATGCATGTCAACAACATCCATCCCTCACCAGAACAGCTGGCCCTGGTTATATGTGTATATGAAGAGGGGCTGTGCTCTGCATGGATAACCAAGGTCAGCTATTCTGGTGAAGGATGGATGTTGACATGCATTGCTCAGTGTCTTGGCCCACACAGGTCCTGACTTAACAATTAGCAGATTACCAAGCCAGGACACCAGATACCTTAAGCCTACTCTGGCTGCAGTTATTTTCTATAGAATATGTGTTTGGGTTATAGATATGGGTGTGAGTATAGATATAAAAATAAGAAAATAATTAAAATTTTAAAATGCTATAGACCACAATGAAGAAAATTAGTAGACAAAGGAATCATTATAATAAAGTAAAAGCAAGGGAGTCACGTGATGCTGGGAGGCAAGACAGATGTCTGCCTGACCCGCTCCGAGGCTCAAGCAGCATTCTGTATGTATTTTGTTGGGACACTGTCATACTGGGGTACAAAGTATATCATAGTGATAGGGTGGACCGGACTGGTGGAGGGGTAGCATTGTATATTAACAAGAGCATTAACTCAGATAGATTACAAATTCAGCAGGACAAAAATCACACCTTTGAATCATTGTGGGTTGAAATTCCATGTAGAAAAGGGAAAAGGATGGTGATAGGAGTGTATTACCATCCGCCTCGCCAGGATGAGCAGGTAGATGCAGAAATGATAAAAGAAATTAGAGACGCAAACAAAATGGGCAATGTGATAATAATGGGTGACTTCAATTATCCAAATATAGACTGGGTAAATGTAACATCGGGACACACTAGAGAGGTACAATTCCTTGATGAAATCAAAGACAGCTTTATGGAGCAGCTGGTGCAGGAGCCGACGAGAGAAGGACAAATTCTAGACTTGGTCCTTAGTGGAGCGCATGATCTGGTGAGGGACATTATGGTACTGGGGCCGCTTGATAACAGTGATCATAATATGATAAGTTTTAATATCAACCTTGAAGTACCTATACACAGGAAGTCAAATACGTTAGCGTTTAACTTTAAAAAAGAAGACTATGATAAAATGAGAAGAATGGTGGAAAATAAACTTAGGGGGACAACTGAGAGGGTAAAAACTGTACAACAGGCATGGACGCTGTTCAAAAATACCATCCTGGAGGCTCAGGTCAAAGATATTCCACTAATTAGAAAAGAAAGGCGGAACTCCAAAAGACAGCCGGCCTGGTTGAAAAGTGAGGTGAAGGAAGCTATTAGGGCTAAAAGAAATGCCTTCAGAAAATGGAAGAAGGAACCATCTGAAAGTAACAAGAAGCAGCATAAGGAGTGTCAAAGCAAATGTAAGGCGCAGATAAAGAAGGCCAAGAGGGAGTACGAAAAAAAGATAGCATTAGAGGCAAAAAAACATAGTAAAAATTTTTTTCAGTATATTAAAAGCAGGAAGCTGGCAAAAGAATCGGTTGGGCCGCTGGATGACTGAGGGGTAAAAGGGGTGATCAAGGAAGACAAAGATGTAGCAGAGAGATTGAATGAATTCTTTGCTTCGGTCTTCACCGAGGAAGATTTGGGTGGGATACCGGTGTCAGAAATATTTCAAGCGGACGAGTCGGAGAAACTTACTGACTTCACGGTAAACCTGGAGGACGTAATGGGGCAGTTCAGCAAACTGAACAGTAGCAAATCTCCTGGACCGGATGGTATTCATCCTAGAGTACTGATAGAACTGAAAAATGAGCTTGCGGAGCTACTGCTAGTGATATGCAATTTATCCTTAAAATCGAACGTCGTACCGGAAGATTGGAGGGTGGCCAATGTAACGCCCATTTTTAAAAAAGGTTCCAGGGGAGATCTGGGAAATTATAGACCGGTGAGTCTGACGTCGGTGCCAGGGAAAATGGTAGAGGCTATTATTAAAAACAAAATTACAGAGCACATCTGAGGACATGGATTACTGAGACCGAGTCAGCACGGCTTTTGTGTGGGGAAATCTTGCCTGACCAATTTACTTCAATTCTTTGAAGGAATAAACAAACATGTGGACAAAGGGGAGCTGGTTGATATTGTGTATCTGGATTTTCAAAAGGCGTTTGACAAGGTACCTCATGAAAGGCTACAGAGGAAATTGGAGGGTCATGGGATAGGAGGAAAAGTCCTATTGTGGATTAAAAAGTGGTTGAAGGATAGGACACAGAGAGTGGGGTTAAATGGGCAGTATTCACAATGGAGAAGGGTATTTAGTGGGGTTCCTCAGGGGTCTGTGCTAGGACCGCTGCTTTTTAATATATTTATAAATGATTTAGAGATGGGAGTAACTAGCAAGGTAATTAAATTTGCTGATGACACAAAGTTATTCAAAGTTGTTAATTCGCGAGAGGACTGTGAAAAATTACAGAAGGACCTTATGAGACTGGGAGACTGGGCGGCTAGATGGCAGATGACATTTAATGTGAGCAAGGTGATGCATGTGGGAAAAAAGAACCCAAATTATAGCTACATCATGCAAGGTTCCAAGTTAGGAGTTAAGGACCAAGAAAGGGATCTGGGTGTCGTCGTCAATAATACACTGAAACCTTCTGTATTGTGTTCAATTCTGGTCGCCGCATCTCAAGAAAGATATAGTGGAACTGGAAAAGGTGCAGCGAAGGGTGACTAAAATGATAGCAGGGATGGGACGACTTGCCTATGAAGACATGATAGAGGTATATAAAATAATGAGTGGAGTGGAACAGGTGGATGTGAAATGTCTGTTCACGCTTTCCAAAAATACTAGGACTAGGGGGCATGCGATGAAACTACAGTGCAGTAAATTTAAAACAAATCGGAGAAAATATTTCTTCACCCAACGTGTAATTAAATTCTGGAATTCGTTGCCGGAGAACGTGGTGAAGGCGGTTAGCTTGGCAGAGTTTAAAAGGGGGTTAGACGGTTTCCTAAGGGACAAGTCCATAAGCCGCTACTGAATGGACTTGGGAAAAGTCCACAATTCCAGGAATGGCATGTGTCGAGTGTTTGTACGTTTGGGAAGCTTGCCGGGTGCCCTTGACCTGGATTGGCCGCTGTCGTGGATAGGATGCTGGGCTCGATGGACCCTTGGTCTTTTCCCAGTGTGGCATTACTTATGTACTTATCGGGCCTCAATTGAATATCGGAGATTGTTGGGGTCAAGAGAGTTCATGGACAAGTACATTGACTGTTCGACAGAAGCGATGTTTGGCAGGCCAGTGAGAATGAAGGAACAGCAGGAAGAAAACAACAGATGAAGGGCGCCAGCACCTCACTGGGTCCGTGCTAATAAACAAGCAAGGCAGAGGCGTAGGTCCATGGCTCTCTGCTTGCTGCTACTGCTTCCTTTGCCGGCCCGGAAGTTAACCACAGAGGAGGCAAGAATGGCACAGGAAGCAGTAGTGGCAGACAGAGAGATGCAGTCCCACGCCTCTACCTTGCTTGTTTATTAGCAAAGACCCAGCAAAGTGCAACAGGAGGGATATTGTGCTGCATGGTGGGTGGATGAAAGGGGCAAGAGAGAAAAATGGGATGACAGGGTGGGAGAGGCAGTGGGGTCTGGGAAAGGTTGCGGTTGGGGCTGCAGAGGCTTAGCCTCCTCAAGCCTCTTATACGGGGTGCCTATGATAGCCCACCTGTGAACTTGGGCTCTTTCACACACATACATAGACTCTCATCAAGTACAGAACAAATAACCACAAACTAAAATTAGATATATGTACACCAAAATCAAATTAAAACCTCAAAAAGCCAGACTCTGCATATAATGTAACAGCCAGGGAAAATGAAGCAGTGAAGCATACTCCCTCTGCTGTGCAAAATATAAAGATAGCAGATATGCATTTTAAAAACTAACATATTCCAATCACTACATTACAAATTAACAAATAAAACAAAAATGGAAAATAAGGTGATACGTTTTTATTAGACTAACCTAAACATTTTTTACTAGCTTTTGAAGGCCAAAACCTCTTTTTTAAGGTCAGAATACCATAACGGGTATATTGTACCAACCTGAGGATGGAAGCTTTGGCCTCTAAAAGCTAGAAAAGTAGTCAAAAATGCATTTAGTCCAATAAAAAGGTATCATCTTATTTTCCATTTTTTTCTTTTTAATTATTAACCTTTAAAGTGAGCTAACACAGGTACCACATTACTTCATTCAAAATTAAAAATGTATTAAGTTATGTCCAATAAAAAAGGTATCATCTTATTTTCTTTTCCATGTTTTATTTTGTTTGATTTCTATTGATAACCTTTAAGAGTGGACTAACACGGCTACCACACCTCTCTACTTAAAATTAAAAATAAAATTATTTTTCTACCTTTGTGCTGACCGCTTAATTTTTCTAATCATGTTGACCCCAGTCTCTGGTTACTGCTTTCTGTCTTCTTTAATTCTCTTTCCAAACGACTCCTGTCCAGTTATTATTTTTTCTCCCCATCTGTCTTCACATCCTCTGCTACGTCCATCTCCAACATTGATCTGTTCATTTCAGCTTTCTTCCATTTTTTCTGCCTCTCTATCCATTCAGATTTCATATAGTCTTATCCAGTATCTCCCTGTTATTACTGCATCTAGCTACAGCTTTCCATCTCTTTCCTTCACCATGGCCAACCAATTCTCCTTTTATTCCCCAATTTTTCACTGTCTTTCCTTTCTCCCCCACCCCCTGCCATCCAGCATTGCCCCTCTCTGTCTCTCTTTGCCCCTGGCATGCAGCATTTCCCATCTCTCTCTTTTCCGCCCTCCCTCTGAACCATTCAGCATTGCCCCGTTTCTCTTTCTTCTGCCATCCAGCATTGCCCCATATTTCTTCTTCTATCCCCATGCAGTATTACCTCTCCCTTTGTCTTTGTCTCTCTCCAACCTCCCACCTCCTCTACCCTCTTGTCCAGCATTGCGTGTGTGTGCACGCGGGCGTGCTCTCTCTCTCCCCTCCCATACTATTTAGCATTTCCCCTGCCTCCCTCTACTTCCCACCTAGCATTGCTTCTGTCTCTCTCTACCCAGACCTCAACACTGTTCCCCTATCTCACTGGCCCCAGCACTGCTCTTCTCTCTCCCCCTGCCCCCCTCAGCACTGCTTCTGCTGTTTCTGTCTTTCTTCCCCTAAGCCACCCCTGAGCTGTAGCACTTTTTCTTCCCTCCCTCCAGTTGCCATCTCTGGCAGCCGCAGTACTAATTATACAGCAAAGCCACGTGGGACCACGGCTCTCTGAATGCTCAGGCTGCTTCCTCTGGACTGGCCCCACCTCCTCCCAAAGAGGAAATTATATTGAAGGGGGCGAGACCAGTCCAGGAAGCAGTTGCAGCATGCAGAGAGCTGCGGTCATGAGTGACTTTGTGGTATGATTAGTACTGCGGCTGCCACAGATGGAAACAGGAGGGAGGGAAGGAAAAGTGCTACAGCTCGGGGGGGGGGGGGCTTAGTGGGGAGATAGCAGGCAGGGAAGGTAGCAACGCCTATGATGCTGGGTCTATGGGCCTCCTAGGAGCATGAGGCCCTGTGTGGCCACCTCTATTGCCCCTGCCTGGGCTCTCTAATTGGTACATTGAGAATTTCAGCTGAAGTTAAAGTAAACAACAATTTTGGGGTTGATATTGAGCCAGTGGCGGTGAGTGTGTTTTAGCCGGCGGCAGCTTTATTTCCAGATATTCAGTGCTGGGTCATGTCTGGGCACCGGCATTGAATATCCAGGTATATGTGGCCAGCTATCTGTAATGTTGTTAAGAGCAATATTCAGCACAACTACATAAGCGGCACCACATAAAAACAGAACTGACTTTTATGTGGTCTGATTTAATTGCTAAACTTAAGTGCTAAATATTAGCATTTAACCACATAAGTGCCAACTCTGCTCTCACACCACCCACAAAATAGGCAGCTTCATTTTAGCACTTTGTGGTGATAAATGGGGGGGGGGGGGGGGGGGGGGGGGGGAGGGAATTCATCAAGGAGCGGTAAAGATTCACCCTTTACCGCACCTTGATCCCCCACGGGATTCCCAACCTGCAGTATCCAGGTACCGCAGGACAGGTTGCTGAATCCTGCCTTAGGAACAGTGCTTTTTTTTTGTAGAAAAAAAGTGCCGGTACTCATTATGGGCGGGGTCACCACATGCGGCTCTGCCCCTATGGTGGCCACACCCAAATTAGCCATACCCCTTATACCAGCCATGGCGCATATAAACAGACATCATTGAAAATATTATACTAGTATAGGAGAAAAAAAATAACTTGTGATTTTTTTTCATTATAAATCATTTCTGTAAGCTGTTACAGCTCCAGTATACCCAGTGCAAAATAAGACAGCAGATGTAAATTCTCAAATTGGACATATTCCAAACACTAAAATGAAAATAAAATGATTTTTTCTACCTTTGTTGTCTGGTGACTGTTTTTCTATGCATATCGGTCTCAGTCTCTGATTCTGCTGCTATCTGTTCTCTTAACTCTGTTTCCAGGGCTTCCTTTCCATTTATTTCTTTGCTTTCCTCCTTTCTTCTTCATTTCTTGCCCTGCATCCATAAGTAAAAGCTGGGTCCTCCTCCGTGGAATTGACTGGAGGAGGTATAACGTGGATCCATCTTTTGCCTATTTTCTCCATCCATGTGCAGTTTTTCTCCTCTCTTCCTTTTCCCTCATCTCCATCCATGTGCATCTTCTTTTTTTTTCCTTCCCTCCATCCATGTCCAGCACTTCTCCTTTCTCCTCCCCTTCATCCATGTCCAGCATTTCTCTTCTCTCTTCCCTCTCCTGTATCCATATAAAGCAATAATTCTCTCTCCTCCATCCAAGTCCAGCATTTCTCCTCTCTCGCTGCCAACCCCTCCACCCATCCATGTCCAGTAATTCTCCTCTATCTCCTGCTCTCCTCTTCATCCATTTCCAGCATTTCTCCTCTCTCCCATCCCCTTCCATCCATGTGCATCTCCTTCCTGTCTTCCCTCCCCTCTATCCATGTCCAGCATGTCTCCTCTCTCCCCTGCTCTCCCCTCCCATGTCCAGCGATTCTCCTTTATCCCATGTTTTCCTCTGCCATCCATGTCCAGCAATTCTCCTCTCTCCCCTTCCCTCCCCTCTCATCCATGTCCAACAATTCTCTTCTCTCCCCTGCCCTCCCCCTTCATCCATGTCCAGCGAATCTTTCTTCGCTGACCTCTCCTCCCATCCATGTCCAGTATGTCTCCTCTCTCTCCCCTGCCCTCCCCTCTCATCCATGTCCAGTGAGTCTCCTCTCTCCCCTGCCCTCCCCTCCCATCCATGCCCAGCGATTCTCCTCTCTCCCCTGCCCTGCCCTCCCATCCATGTCCAGCAATTATCTCTTCCATGCCCTCCCTCCCATCCATGTCCAGCAATTCTCTCTTTTCTCTGCCCTCCCCTCCCATCCATGTCCAGCATGTCTCCTCTCTCCTCTGCCCTCCATGTCCAGCGATTCTCCTCTCTCCCCTGCCCTCCCATCCCATCCATGTCCACCGATTTTCCTCTCTCCCCTGCCCTCCCCTCCTATCCATGTCCAGAATGATTCTCCCCTCTCCCCTGTCCTCCCCTCCCATCTATGTCCAGCTATTCTCCTCTCTCCCCTCCCTTCCCCTCCACTCCATGTCCAGTGATTCTCCTCTCCTCTCTCCTTCCATATCCAGGGATTCTCTTTTACCCCTATCCTCCCCCTCTCTTCCATGTCCACTGATTCGCCCCAGCGTCCACCTGCCCCTGAGATCATTCAAACCCCAGCCTCACCTGCCCGCCCTTACCTGCCCGCTTCTTTCCATTTGTGCACCCAGCCGTGCTCCCTGCATTGCAAAACTTTTGTTTTCCAAAGTCGCGGTGAACCGGCAGTGAAAGCAGCAGCAGGCAGGCTCGCCTCCTCTTCGCTTGCTTCACTTCCTTCTCAGCGCATCCCGCACTCCTCTGATGTAATTTCCTTTCCACAAGGGCGGGACGCACTGAGAGGTAAAGGAAGCGAAGCGAGCGACGAGGATGTCAGGCTTTCAAGGCAGAAACTAGGTTCGTGAGCCCTTGGCCCCCTGCCGAGGAGCGGCAGTGGCAGGCAAAACCACCCCACACCACAGACAAGGCAGAACTCTGACAGGAACATCTAGACTTCACGTGCGCTTGACCACCGGTCCCCAGGAGTTGAACCCCTGGGTGCAGGCGGCCGGCAGGACTTACAGGACAGGGCAGGCACTGGATACCAACTAGGCTGAACAGGGACTGAGGGTCAGAGGGGAAAGGAATATATATGGGCAGCAAGGCAGGAAACTGGGTTAGGACTCACAGACAGACACAAGCAGGAAATGGACAAGCTAAAGGACAGGAACTGAAAGCTGCCACACAGCCACTGAAACAGGGTACAAATACTGACAGACAAGAGACTGGACTGAAAGCTGCAGAGCAGCCACTGAAACAGGGTACAAATACTGCCAAGAGACAGGACTGAAAGTTGCAGAGCAGCCACTAAACAAGAGACACAGGCAAACAGAAACTAGACAAGGAACACAGACCAGAAACAAGACTAGGGAAGTAAGCAAATAAACCTAAGCTAAACTACACACAGATAACTAGAAACAGACAAGGAACTAAACAAGAAACCAGACTAGGCAGAAGTGCAACAAAGCACCAACAAACCAGGGACCTTAGACGATGCAAAGGCAAACTCAGAAGGTTTCCAGGTGGTAATAAACCCATCAGCAGCTGAAACTCACTGCAAGAATCATGAGGCAGCTATGGGTGAGGCTAGCTGCCAAACTTCAAACTAAGACTGGAGGGCTGGAATATCTGGACTGGACCAGAAAGAAAGTTTGGAAAGTCTATGGCAGCCACCGGTTCTGGCCACCAGAGTGCGAGAGGAACACAAACCAAGACACAGGCAGAAAGCATACTGAAGCACAGAGAGGCTTAACACACACAGGTGCAGTATAGTGGAGTAATCAGAGCCATGCTGGAAGCAGCCAGCACACAGAGACAGAACTAACTCAGGAAGAACAGACAGAAGCCAGCTCAGAAGCTGACTGCCGGAAATAAGGTGAGTCTGAGAGGGGTCACGACCACAATTGTGACAGAGGAGGCGAGCCTTCCTGCTGCTGCTTTCACTGCCGGTTGGAGTTTTGCAATGCAGGGAGCATGGCTGGGTGCACGAACGGAAGGGAGCGGGCAGGTGAGCCGGACCACACATAAAAGGTGCCTGTACGCCATACCAGCACAAAAAAAGCACTGCTTAGGAATAATGCTGCTTACAAACCACCTCACAAACAGTGTTATTCTAGTGGCCAAAGAGCATCGGGTTGCAAAACAGCAGCCCGATGCTCCCGGGCCACTGAGCAGAGGGTCCCACCACCACCAAAGACTTCCTCCCAGCAAAGGCCCCCCCTGTTCAAAGACCCCCACCTGATAGTGTGCTGGTCCAGGGTGCCATTTTGGATCAGTGCTGGTTGGGACAGGAGCGACTGGGCCTTGCTCCTGCCCAAAGAGCCCGCTCTGACCCCAGAAGACCCCTCCTGGACCCCGAGAGACCCCCATCCTGGAACAGCACACTATCAGGTGGGAGTTTTTGAGTGGGGCTGGTCTTTGCTGGGGGGAAGTTCTTGCTGGGGTGGGACTTTGGTAGTGGGGGACCCTCTGCTTAGTGGCCTGGGAGCATTGGGCTGCTGTTTGGCACGTGAGTTTCTGGCACAGATAGGACAATGGGAGCCTGAAGGAGAAACGGAGGTGAATCGTTGACTCTGGTTCATGTATTCCCAGTTTTGTGGGGGTCTCAACACATAAATCCAACTGGATTGGAAAGTTTACTTAAGCTTCTGATATGTTTGTAAGGAAGGAAATGGCTACAAGTCAATTTGAGTGAAGCTCTGTGTTAGTTCTACTGAACTGAAAGTTTGCTACTACGAGGAGGAGAGACGGAAATAGGCCGAGCTATGAGGTTGGACATACACTTGAACAGACAATGCGGAGGAAAGAGGAGAGGCGGAGGAGCCATTCCCTTGTTTTGTTTTTTTTGTTGTGGGGTCTAACTCTTGAATGTGTTTTGAATGATTGTGCAAAGGGGAGGCGGGGGGTGGCGTTAAAAGTGACAGTTCCTAGGAAGGGGACGTTAAGTGGGTAAAATTTAACATCAGCAAAATTCGCCCTTTCCTCTCTGAACACACCACCCGAACTCTCGTCCACGCTCTCATTACCTCTCGCCTGGACTACTGCAACTTACTCCTCACCGGCCTCCCACTTAGCCATCTATCCCCCCTTCAGTCTGTTCAGAACTCTGCTGCACGTCTCATATTCCGCCAGAACCGATATACTCATATCACCCCTCTCCTCAGGTCACTTCACTGGCTTCCGATCAGATACCGCATTCAATTCAAGCTTCTCCTTCTTACCTACAAATGCACTCAGTCTGCTGCCCCTCACTACCTCTCTACCCTCATCTCCCCTTACGTTCCCGCCCGTAACCTCCGTTCACAGGATAAATCCCTCCTCTCAGTACCCTTCTCCACCACCGCCAACTCCAGGCTCCGCTCATTCTGCCTCGCCTCACCCTATGCTTGGAACAACCTTCCTGAACCCTTACGCCAAGCCCCCTCCCTGCCCATCTTCAAGTCTTTGCTTAAAGCCCACCTCTTCAATGCTGCGTTCGGCACCTAACCCTTACCGTTCAGTGAATCCAGACTGCCCCAATTTGACTGCCCCGATCGGACCGACCGTTCACTTGTCTATTAGATTGTAAGCTCTTTGAGCAGGGACTGTCTCTCTTTGTTAAATTGTACAGCGCTGCGTAACCCTAGTAGCGCTCTAGAAATGTTAAGTAGTAGTAGTAGTAGTAGTAATGAGGAGGGTTGGGGAGGGTGGAGGAGTGGAGGAGTGGAGGGAGCAGAGAGCGATGATGAAAGCTAAGGAGGGGAAGATGTATAGTATATGGTGGTTCCTGAGGGTTGGCATGCCGCAAGTACTTATTTGGGACTTGACGGGTTTGGAGGCACAATTCGGAGGGGGGGGGGCGAGCTAGGACATCCCCTCTGGCCTTATAGATTGCTATCATTTCATGAGAAAACCAAGACTGTAATGCATACATGGTGAACCTAGTGTCGTGGAATGAAGGGGGAATTAACTCCCCCATAAAAAAGTCAAAAATTCTACAAGATTTACTAAACATAAAGTTGACATTGCTCTGGTTCAAGAAACACTCGTGAATGCCCAGGAGCATGCTAAGCTAAAAACTTGGTGGGTGGGAGATTGCGTGGCAGCGGCATCTCAGAGGAAGAAGGAAGGGGTGGCTATATTGATTCGGAGGGGAGTAGTGGATAGTGTACAATCTTTAGTAGTGGACCCAGAGGGCCGTTATGTTCTGGCAGAAGTGGTCATACACCATCGGACTTACCTCATCTGCAATCTCTATGCCCAGAATCAATATGATAAAAAATTTTATAAGTCCATAATTAATCTCCTATTGCAATATCATAGATCTTTGATGGTTGGGGGAGATTTCAATGCCGTATGGGACCCTAGGGTAGATAAATCCTCACCAGGAGCAGTTACGTCATATCATACTAATAAAGGACTGATCCAACAAAGTTGATTGTTAGATCTAATCGATATATTGAGGGAACTGCACCCTATGGATAGGGACTATACACATCTCTCTCAGGCACATTCAACCCAGGCCAGGATAGACTATATATTAGTTTCCAGGGGAGAATTTAGCAGGGTAGAGAGGGAGGAAATAGGCCCATATGTTATTGGACCATGCCTGGGTGAGGATGGGGTGGTCTTTGGGAGACGATTTGCCTCGGGGTGGATATTTCCACTGGAATTGTACAATGACTTGGGCTCTCAGGAATGCATTTTAACATGTTGGAAGTCCTATAAGGCCCACAATGCGATTCACAAGGCAGATCCGGTGTTGTATTGGGAAGCCGCAAAGACGGTTCTGCAGGAAGAAATAATAAGCTACTCTCATTATGTGAGGGTGATGAGAGACAGGGAGATCCTGCAGTTGAGCTCGAAACTATGTAAAGCCAGGCGGCGGTGGGGGGCCTCCTCATCGAGGGTACACCATCAGCAAGTTCTCGATCTACAGATAGATACTCTTATTCACCAGAGGGCCCTACTATGTGTTAATCCGTCATGGCAATAAAACTGGGAGGCTGATGGCCCGACTGATTCGGCTTAAAGGGGGTCCCCAAAAAGTATTAACCCTTCGGGGGGGAGGGGGATTAGGGTCCATACAGATGAGGCTATAAGTGATATTTTTTACAACTACTATCGTCGGCTTTACACCTTACCCTTGGAGGAGGGTCTCCTGGGGTCATTAAATGTGGAGAATCTGACCTTGCCTTCAATTGGACAAGTCGATAGGGATTACCTTAACATGCCAATACAAGAGGATGAAGTAGCACTAGCAATTGCTCATAGCCCCCTACTTAGGGCTCCTGGGGTGGACAGATTCCGTGCAGAATTTTATAAACTTATGGGGGGAGAGGTGGTGTCCCCACTCGCTGGTCTCTTTAATAAGATCATAGAAATGGAAGCCATGCCACCTTCCTTGGATATGGTACACATAATCGTTTTGCCCAAACCAGGTCGTGATCCTACACTTCTGGAATCTTACCAACCAATCTCGCTCTTAAATTATGAAGCTAAATTATTTGCGAAAATAATGGCTAACAGATTGGCGCACGTTCTTCCCAGCATTCTTCTTGATTCGCAAGTGGGTTTTGTGCAAGGTCATTCAGTGGCTAAGAATATCCGAAAGATACTCGCCACCTTGGAATATAGACAACAGAGAGATATACAGTCCCTGTTTATTAGCTTTGACGCAGAAAAGGCTTTCGACCGGGTGCATTGGGACTTTATCCTTGCCTCTTTGACAGCTTACGGTTTTTCGGAGCACTTCATTTCAGTCATCAAAGCACTGTACTCAACGCCCAGGGCTTGAGTGCTGGTGAATGGGCAAGAATCACAGACTTTTCCAGTACTTAGAGGTACTAGGCAGGGGTGCCTGCTCTCGCCCCTTCTTTTTGTATTGACGCTAGACCCCCCTCCTTCAGGATATAATGGCGAACCCAGATATTCATGGTATTCAAATTGGTTCCTTTTGTTTTAAGGTAGCAGTATTTGCCGATGACCTTTTGGTTCATCTTACGAGCCAAAAGTAATCCCTCACAGCCTTACTAGAAGCATTCCAAGAATATGGGGATTTTGCTGGGTTTCACCTTAACCTTGATAAGTCAGAGGCCCTGCCATCCTCGTCACAGATTCAAAATGATTGAGGGTCGGACTTTCCATTACGGTGGAGGACGGGTTCCTTTTGATACCTAGGTATTCTACTTACAATGGATGTTGCAGCCTTGTACTGTCTTAATATTTTGGTTCTCATGGAAGAAACTAGGCGACGCTTGGAGGGGTGAAGAGATCTTCTTCTGGGATGGGTGAGTCTGTTGAAGATGGTTCAGTTTCCCTGATGGTTGTATGTTCTCCAATCCTTAACCCTAAGGATTTTAAAGAAGGATCTGAAGGGCCTTTATCGGCTATTTAGTTGTTTTTGTTGGGCAAAGAAAAAACCAAAGATATGTCTGTCAGTTATGTTGGGTGATTGGAGGGGAGGGGGTATCGGTCTTCCCAATTTACAACATTACAATCAAGCATGCTTACTACGCCACTTGGGGGACTGGTTTGGTCAAACACAGATTTACACATCAACAGAATTTGAGGGCTCATATTACGCCCCATATAATTTTTTTTTATTGTTGCAGTTGTCTAAGTCACAAATGCCTCCCCCCCATTTGAAAGGGAGTCTGCTCCTAAGGCCTTTACAGGAGATATGGGAAGTCCTGGTGGGAAAATTGGGAGGTAATGCTTCTGTGTCTGATCAACTTTCCATTCGGAGTAACGAGACTTTTCAGCCAGGAATGGACAATCTGATTTTCCTTGAGTGGGAAAGAAAAGGTATTTCTCTTCTGGAACATATCTTAGAGGAAGAGGGTAGGCTGCTCCCTTTTGAGAAATTGAAAGAGCGGGTGAGGCATCAATGGGGTAACCGTTTTGCTTACGCGCAACTTAAGTATTATGTCTCATCCTTGGATGCAGCACATCTGGGGGAGCGCATGGGTTCCCGTGTCCGGGACTTCTTTCAGGAGGTTGCAGTCGGGGGCCTGTCTGTTTCAGGACTTTGTCAGGCTTTGGTCAGAGGAATCCCAGATAGGGATTTCTCTTGGTTGAAGTCTTGATGGGAGGAGGATTTGGGGGTGTCTTTGGAGGACTGGGATGTCGCTGCCACTCTACGGGGAATCTCCTCGCTTACCACAGAGGCGAGACTTAGGGAATGTGGGTACCGAGTAATTCTCCGAGCTTATTGGACTAAAGTGCATCTTGCTCACATGACTGAAGGGGGGAATCTGGTTGCCCTAAGTGTCGCCATCCAAGACAAACGTTTTTCCATGCTTTCTGGATGTGTCCTAAAAATTAAAAGTTTAGGGGGGCAAATCCGGGGCTTCTTGTCTGACATGTTTGACTGTAATATTCAGGGGACAGTGGAGCAATTTTTACTTGACAAGCCTGGTGCGTTTCGTCCCCTAGCTAGAAATAACATCCTCATACGCCATAAACTAACCCTGGTGGCCAAAAACGTAATTTTACAATATTGGACCATACCAGCTTCTCCGGCATTTTGGCACTGGAGAAATCAGGTGCATCTTCTGGTCACTTGGGAGGCTAAAGAGGCAATAGGGTCCCCCAAATGCAGGCAGCACTTTTTGAAGCTTTGGAGTCCTTACTTGCAAATTTTAAGTCCGCAGGGACGTAGCCTCCTTATTAATGCTTTACAAAGGTTAGGATTGACATCTTAAATATCTCAGTAACAATTTATTCTCTCAGGAAGTAGTGTGGATGTAAACGTTCTCTGGGTTGGTATCGTAGAATGGACAGGGTGGGGGAGGAGGGGGGAAGGAGGTGGGGGCGGGGGGAAGGGAGGATCATAGGATGGTCTTAATCATAGAATTGGGTTGGATACGGTTAACAGCTCCTGAAAGCTAAAACGACTTAACTGTATAGATGATGGGGGGTGGAAAGGGGTTGTTTCAAGGAATAAGTGGAAAACTTTTTTTGAGTTCTTTATCCTCATGATTATTGTAGCAGGTGGGATTGAGATGTTGTGTTTTGCATAAGGGAGGGTTGGGGAATTGTTAAAATAGTTGATGATAGATCTGGGCTTGGTTTCTTTGCTTTATATGCTATGATGTTGGCATTCTGTTTATGCTGGATCCTGAATGTATTTTATGCAATTCTCATTAATAAAAATGTTGAACTCTAAAAAATACAATATATGATCACAGTTGTAAAACAAACAGTCACAATTGTAAAACAAAACACGAGGAAAAGACCTCAACTTTTCTTGTTGCATACATGTTACTAATACAATTTCAAGGAACAAGAATGTAACTGAATTACTGTTGCTTTGTGAAAAGAGTGTTACCTCTGAACAGAAATTTAAAATTTGAAAAAAACTTTTTTTTAAAAGATACAAAAGGAATAAAGGTATAAATGAAATTAAAATACCATGAGGTTTTTTTTAGACCAATGATGAATGACTCAACCCCAGTAAAAGACATCAAAATCATAATAAGCATTTGGGTGCTTTGATGACTTTTTCCTCGTGTTTTGTTTTACAATTGTGACTGTTTGTTTTACATTGGTGATCATATATTGTTGTATTTTGTACTGGACTCTTCATTATACTGCCGCTGTACCTAAATCTAGGCATCCACCCTGGCTATGTGCTATTCTATAAACCATGTCTGAATGTAGACACAGCTTTATAGAATATTGCTAGGCACGTAAATCGGGCATGCCTAGATATGGCGCCATATCTCTTCCCACTTCATATCTTTCCATCACCATCGTAGCATACACTAAATTAATTCATTGTGTCAAAGTGGGCATGTCCTGCAATCTTCAGTTTACCAATATAATCTTACAAGCCAAAGTGGTCAGATAGTAAATATAACAATACCCATTCCTGTTTCTTAAGTTTGAGGCAGAATGAAGGTATCTGCAAATAAAAGTAACCGTGGGCTTCATAACAATTATACCCACAGAATTTTAGTAATGTAGGCCAAAATCCCTCTCCAAAACTGTTGGATAATGGCAGTTCCAAAAAAATATGTCCCAATGTAGCCACATCCTCTCCGTATTTTAAATAATCACTGTCAGTGGCAATACCCATTTTGTATGCCCTCCTGGGAGAAATGTATGCCCGGCACAAGATTTTATAACTCTTCTCCTGCAGAGTAGTACTAGTAAACCACACTGGTGGAGTAATCTAATTAGTAATCTAATTGCTTGTTAAAAAGCCAATTATTGGTGCTAATTGGCTCATTATGCAATTAAATTGCTCACGTGGCCAAATCTGTGTGTGCAATTTTTGATGACTTTTATAGAATTAGGGAAATTGTGTACAATTCTGAAGCTCACACCTTCAAAAAGATATAAACAGGATGGAATCAGTCCAGAGGGCAGCTACTAAAATGGTCAGTGGTCTTCATCATAAAGTGTATGGGGACAGACTTAAAGATCTCAATATGTATACTTTGGAAGAAAGGCGGGAGAGGGGAGATAGGATAGAGACATTTAAATACCTACATGGCACAGGATGCGAGTCTCTTTCAATTAAAAGGAAGCTCTGGAAAGAGGGGGCATAGGATGAAGGTGACAGAGGATAGACTTAGAAGTAACTTGAGGAACTACTTCTTCACAGAAAGGGTGGTGAATTTGTTGAAACAGCCTCCAGGTAGAGGTGGTGGAGACAAAAACTGCAACTGAATTCAAGAGAGCTTGGGACAAGTACATAGATCTCTAAGAGAGAGAAAGGGATAGTAGATGTCTTGGATGGGCAGACTGGATAGGCCAAATGGTCTTTATCTGCCTTCATTTTTTTCTGTGTTTATGTGATCTGGGTATAGGTGTTCATGTTTCCAGGTGTATAGTAGACATAGTTACTGTTAGTGAGATTATACCAGAATCAAATTTTTGCATGGTGAGTTTTATAGGGAAAAGTCCTAGCTCTGCTCTGCACCCATTGCTGGGAGAGGGCCGGGGGTTCTGTGGATGCAGAATTTGTTTTGCTTTAATACCATATGGGGGGGAAATATAAGTGTTGGGGGACTGTGGCTCAATGGGGACTGAAGAGTGCAACTTCCCCAACCTTCAATGTGGCCTTCAGGCACTGAATCCTCAACTGCTGCCCTAACTGCAGTTATTGGGGGGGGGGGGGGGGGGGGGGAAGAGCATGGGTAAGGCAGGTGGTAGATTTTTGTTTTTCAAAAAATTAGCAACCCTAGGCAACCTGGTCCCTGAGAAGCAGCAGGAGGCAGCATTTTCTTTACAGCCTTCTGTCTCCTCCTCCCCCTCCACCTCCAACTGCAACATCTCCACAGGTCATTGAAGGAAGAAAAAGAGGTTGATTCAACATCATCATGGTGGTAGGAGGAGAAGGAATCTTCTAGATCCAGTGCCTTTTTTTGGCCTGGTCAGGTGTAAAGAGGGGGGGGGGGAAGAACAGAGTTTAGGAAGTAAGAGGGGAAAGAGAGAGGAGGGGGCAGTGGGGCACTGAGATGTGAGTGTGGAGTGAGGTTAAGCCTTGGATGGTAAGAGAAGGAATGGGGGCAAAAGGGGTGCAAAGGGGAGAGTACAGATGGAAGAGTTTAGGGTGGCAAGAGAGATAGAGTTAGGGCTGGGGCAAGATGGAAAGAAAGAAGGGAGTTGGGGTTAAAGTAGGAGAAGGAGTGATGGTTGGCAGAGTGAGGGGAGTTAAAGTACAAGGAGGGAATAATAAAGTGATAAGAACAGAGAGGCGAGTACAGTGTGGGGTCAGGATAGAGGGGTATGGCAGCAGGAGGAGGGGGAAGAGGGGGTGAGAGGTTGGGGGAAGGGAGATAAGTGGATAGCAGGATAAGGGGCATGGGAGTGTGGGTGAAGGGATGGAGATAAAAGTAAGGGGATGAATAAGGGATAAAAGAGACAGGAAGAGGAAGAAGCAGATACACCAGGAGTATATACACCAAGCCCCTCTTTGTATTCTTGCTGGAGTGGGAGGTATGGTATTGGGGTTGCTGAGCCCCTCTTGCTTTTCTAGGATGAGAAGTACTGTGTAGGGGCTTGGTATGATCCCCTTTTGTTGTTTGCCACATTTACTGAATTCCCTGTTATAAATGTCACCGCATACCACTTGATGGGGTAGAAGGTAAGAGATAGAAGAATAGCCTGAAAGCAAGGGAAAGAAAGAAGAGAGACCAGGATGGAGCTGGACTAGTGAGAGGATGAGAGGCAGTGGAGAGTAGGTGAGGGCTGAGAGAGTGAGAACAGAGGATAGAAATGGAGGACTGTGGAGGGGTGAAAGATGGGGAGGATTGGAGACTGGGGAAGGAGACAGAGGGGGCAATGGGAGAACTGGAAAGGGGATGAGGGGGAGAGAGAGGAGAAGACAAGAGAAGAGAGAAGAAATGGAAAGACAATTTGGGAGACATAAGGAAGGTAGAAAACAGACTGGGTCCAGCCAATTAGAAATAAAATGCCCAGACAACAGAAGGTAGAAAAAATATTATTTCATAGTTTTTAAGCAGGGTATGTGTTGCTTTAGGAAATGTACTTCTTTTCTATTTTTGTGTTTTGCAGAGCACAGGAAAAAATGCATTTCTATTTCTCTTTTACCAGTATTGCACTGCTTATAGAGTCTAGCTTTCTTGGACGGAGGAAGGGGGTCTCCATTTCAGTTTTTGTCTGCATGTATTTTGTGGTTCCCTATTCTGTATAAGAAGAGGGTCTGTCCATGTTCTGCAGGTATGACTGAGGTGAAGGATTCTGCTAGCATGTTGTTTGTGTAGGACTCTATAACAGTTAGCTTGTTCCTCTTTCCCAGAACCAGGTATATTAGTGCTCTAGGACCCAGTTTAATATTTATAGCATTGTCCTTTCATAGCTGGGTTAGGGTTCTTATGGTTTGGTTAGTGGTTAGTTCGTTACATAGGATTTGAATATCTTTTTGCAGAGTTTTGTGTTATTTTGAAAAGTGTCTGGCACTATTTGAAAGCAGGCCCTTGGCACCCAAAATAAAAATACTCAAGACTAGTGGCCTCCAATCTCCATATCCTTTAGAGTCAGCACACAAACAAAAACCCATTAGATTTTGTCAGTGGAAGGAGGATATGCTGTTCATGAGGTGATAATTGCAATCTGAATTTTTTCTTTATGGTGAGATGTGAGACGGATAGATAGCTCCATCATTGAGGAATATGGAGTTATACAATCCTGTAGAAAATCCAGACTTCACAACACACAGAAGAATTTACTGAATGATGTTATCAGTTAAAATGGCAGTTTTACCTGGTAGCTGAAACCAGCTAAAGGAAAAGGGTTTCTTTATGCATAAAAGGCCCTGGTATTTTGTATTGCTAATTTATGTATAAATATTTGTATTGGTCAATTCGGTGCCAAACAATGCTAAAACAATCAACATAGTATAATAACAGGCCTTACAAGAAGGCACACAATCTGACTCCTAAATTTACAGAATATCCCACTCTCCCCACCCACCCTAAATGAAATAATAATTAAAAAAAACATGGCACTTCCTAACTGAAAGTTTGTACAAAGAAGTTACAGATTCATAAGCCTGCTACGTGCCACGGACAAGTGCTGTACGGCATCAATCGCCAATTGTCCGTGGCAGTAAACTGGCTGATTTATGCAGTACTTCAGTTTCCAAGATTCTGATGCAGCAAAAACAAAACGCTGGCCACCGTCGGCTTGGGGTGTGATTAGTTCAACTGCCGCAGCAGCAGACAGTGCATTCATTGCACATGGATATTTGCAGCAATAACAGGCACAAGATTAGCCTGTAGGCACAAGCCACACAGATAAGTGTTTTTTTTTGTTACTGTAGCACATTCGATGTACCATTCAGCTTGCAGCTTGATCTACAGTTTTTGATTGAGTCTATGTATTCTGTAGCAACAATTGATGAGTAACCACATGCAGAGGTCTGTGGTCGGGACTCTACTTTTGAAGGTTTTTTACGTGCCTATGATGAAGAGAGGATCTATTTGATCCAGTTTAGCTCTAGAGATAAGTGATATCCATGAGCTCTTTGAGGCCGTTTTTTCCTTCTATAAATTATACAGTGTAGATAGCTGCTTGCTTATTAATACCACTTGGGGACACCCTGTGATTTACTATATCCTGTCACCCCATCCAAAGTAGGTTAATTATGTAGGATCTCCACTTAGCCACCGACGGAGGAGTAGGGCTAGCCATTGCAGGTAAAATAGTCTTTTTGCCCTTTAAAATTTCTCGCTGCATGAAGCCTTGTAAACCTTTCAGGACTGGATGCATCATATAGAAAATAGAAAACAAACTCTTTGGAGCTGGAAGGCAGCAAGTGCCTCAAAGGCAAGAAATATGCAACAAAAGCTGTATCCAAAATAACTGGACCTTGGAACAATTATAAAACATATGACCTACAGAGGAATCAACGAGGAAACACGTGGGACAACAAGAGTCTGGTCTCAAGGAGGCTTTATGGGCTCTTAGTTGAGGAATATAGAGATGCGTAAGTATTTTAAATTGCATTTCCCATAAGGATGGATTCACAGTCACTGTGTGAGTGGCCTCCAGATATTTTTAAAGCTGGTCTCCTGCAATCACTCTTCCTAAGTCTATAGACCAGTGCTTCCCGAGTCCGGTCCTGGAGTACTTGTTGACAATCAAGTTTTCAGGATATCTACAATGAATATGCATGAAAGAGATATGCATATAATGGAGGCAGTGTATGCAAATCACGTTCATGCAATTCATTATGGATATCCTGAAAACCTGACTGGCAAGGGGTACTCCAGGACTGGACTTGGGATGGGAAACACTGCTGTAGACCATTTCTGGCCCAAAGAGTCATAGTCAAATTCACTTAAAAGCTCTTGAAGAAACTTGTGATGGTATCACAGAGGTACTGGTAATTGCACCTCAAGGCAAAATACAGTATCCAAAGATTCCAAGGATTCTGAGGATTGAGAGGTTACTGGCAAGGAGCGAACATAGTGTTGAAGTTGCAGGTAAGCAAAAGAATCTTGTACTATTAAATCATGTTCAGAACATAAAGTTGGAAATGGCTTTAATCTTCCATCTTCTGATAAAATGTGGTGCAAATAAACAATATCCAATGTTGCCCATTGACAAAACACCACTGTAGTAGATCCTGGAAGAAAAGAATAGCACTGAAGTGGTATTTAGAAAATAAGGAAGTTTCCACTTCAGTAAAAGAAAACTGGCTCATGCCACAGAACCAGTCATTAAGATGTCGCATATGACAGGCAAAAGAAAAGAGATGAATATTTAATAATCCTAGTCCACCCTTATCTCTAGGAAGAGGTACTTGTGTATAAGAAAGCCTGGCTTTCTTACCATTCCATGGACACCCATTAATGACTTTCACAAGACACTTAAGTATTTTTACAGAGAGAGACAAAGTTAACATTTGAAAAATATAAAGCTATTGCGGTGTTAACATCATGTTGTACAGAGCAATCTTATCTAGTAATGATAAGGGATAGGTTTGCCAAATTTGTAACTTCAAATCAGCCAATGCCAAAAGTGGTTGAATGTTTAAGCAAAGTTATCTTACTTCTTTTTATGGGTGATGTTATCTCAGACACATTTCAAGAAAGTATTCTAGCCCTTTGGAGAATCATCTACCCATTAAAAAGAAAGGCAGGACAAAAATACTATAGAAACAAAATATTTCCTCGAGCGCCCTGCCTCACCTGAGGAGCAAAGGGATAACAGATAGAAAAACAAAGAGACATACCCTTGTCTCTCTCTGTAAAAACACTTAAGTGTCTTGTGAAAGTTACCAAAGGAAAATCCTGCCAAACCAATCTTATTGACTTCTTTGACTGGGTGACCAAAGAACTGGATAAAGGACATGTGCTAGATGTAATCCAGTGGTGTAGCCAGTATGGGGCCACAGGGGCCTGGGCCCCTGTAGATTTGCCCCTGGACCCCCTGCCGCTGACCCGCCGCCAACCCGCCGTCGCCTACTTTTTTCTGGCGGGGGACCCCAACCCCCGCCAGCCGAGCCGAGGTCCTTTTCTTCCCAATCCCGCGCAAGGCTTCGTTCTAGTCTGACGCAGTGGCGTAGCCAGACCTGACATTTTGGGTGGGCCCAGAGCTAATATGGGTGGGCACTATGTATATAGGTATGAGTAGTATTTCTTGGGATAATACTAAATAATAACCTCCCTCTAGCCCAGCATCAGCCCTGCCCTTCCCTCCACCCTCCATCTCTCCCTCTAGCCCGGGATCAGCTCTGCCCATTCCTAACCCCCACATCCCTCCTTTTAGCTTGGCATCAGCCTTGCCCTTCACAATCCCCCATCCCCGCCCAGGTGCCCAACAAAAGGGTTTTTATTTGCCTGGGCACTGCAGAGCCCCCCCCCCCCCCCCCACCCAGAAGCCCACTACCATTTTATAATATATATATAGTTTTACCTGGGCACTGCAGTGGCTGCTGTCTCCTGGCATCTGGGGCTGGATGAGTGCCCAGATTTCCCCACCGCCGAGCTCCCGAGTTCTAACTCCCTGACCTCAGATTTCTTCAGGGCTCACTGATGTCTGGTGCCGTGGCAGGACGCCCAAGCCAGCCGGACCATTGTGTGCGAGCCGTCCAGCGTCTCCCCCCACCTCTCCCCCTTCACAGCATCTCCCATCTGTCTCAAAGAACGACAACATGGATGCAGCTTGCAGCAGCTCACAGGTTTGCCTGCTGTGTTTTGAGTGAATGGCGATGGCTGCGCGGGGGAGTGGAAACAGAGATTTACGAAATGGCTTCCTTCCTCACAGTGGACTAGAATACATAGGCTGCTGGCTCACTTCCAGTCCACTCAAGTTGCAGCGGCGAACGGGCGGCCGTAAAGGCAGCACGCAGCCAGGCTCGTCGACTCCATCCTTCCTTCGCTTCCTGCCCTCTGCGTCCCGCCTTCCTCTGATGTCATTTCCTTTCAGGCAGACGGGACGCTGAGAGGGCAGGAAGCGAAGGAAGGAGTCCTAGGATGGAGTCGATGAGCCAGGCTACTTGCTGCTTTTACACCCGCCCCTTCGCCGCTGCGGGCAAGAAGACTAACGATTCGGAGTAAAGCACCTGCAATCAACTGAAAAGATTAATCCAGAGCACCTACAAGAGGCTCGGAGGCTGACGACTTTAGCATTGGTAAAAACAAAAATAACACCAGAGCTGCGATTGGCTCACAGACTAGGACTGGGTGGGCCTGAGCCAAGAATGGGTGGACCTGGGCCCACCCAGGCCCACCCGTAGCTACGCCCCTGGTCTGACGTCCTGCACGTTGTACATACAGGACGTCAGACTCACAGAAACAGAACAAAACCATCTTGCAAGGCTTCGTTCTGTTTCTGTGAGTCTGACATCCTGCACGTACAATATGCAGGACGTCAGACTAGAACAAAGCCTTGTGCAGAATTGGGAAGAAGAGGACCTCGGCTCGGCTGGCGGGGGTTGGGGTCCCCCGCCAGCAAAGGTAGGTGACGGCGGTTTGGCGGCGGGAGGGAGGGTCGGGCGGGTCATCAGCGGGGGGGGGGGTCAAAGTTGGTGGCTGGGGGGGTTCAGCAATGGCGGGGGGGGGGGTCGGTGGTGCTGGGGGGGCTAAAATGTGCCCCTTCACCTCGGGCTCTGGACCCCCCTCCCGCCGAAGTCTGGCTACGCCCCTGATGTAATCTACTTGGATTTCAGCAAAGCCTTTGATACGGTCCCCTACAGAAGACTCGTGAATAAGCTGAAAGGGTTGAACTTAGGACCGATTGTGGTGAACTGGATAGGAAACTGGTTGACTGACAGGTGGCAGAGGGTGGTGCTAAATGGAATCCACTCAGAGGAAAGGAAGGTAAGCAGTGAAGTTCCTCAGCGGTTGGTGTTGGGGCCTATTCTGTTTAATAGTATGAAGCTTAGCAGAATGTAGGACAAGTAGAATGGCCCAGTTTATTGCAGGTCCCAAAAAGCAGACCCACTTGATGAAATAAAACAAAATTTATTCAATGCAGATATATAAAATCAGCATACAACTTTCCTCTAAGCGGCCAACATGGCTATGTTTTGCCCTCTCAAGGGCTGCATTAGGGCTTAATATGAAACAGGAACAGTCCAATGTTTTCCGTGTCTACTTAGTGCAGTGCAGCACAAAGAATAGGGCTCGCAAGCAATGAGCTGTTTTTCCTTAGCAGCTGCAGCCTGACACACAGGCTAATTTCAAATACAGGAAAATGTAGCTTTTGAAGATGTAGAACAGGCTGTCATATGTGCTGGAGGCTAAACAGAGCAAGAAGCTGCTACACCAAAAAAAGAAGCAACCCTGTTTAGTGTGGGGGTCAGCCTTGAATTAGTGTGAAAATAGCTAAAATGTTAAGAATAATTACTGATGCCTTCAGAATGTGAAACAGCAGGGACCAATCCTGTTAAAGCATGGTAAGAACCCAGTTATGGAACTAACAAGATAAGTCAGCATTCCCCTTGTGGGAGGTGCGTCTATTGCAAACACTCAGTCACCACCAGTTGGGTGCTAATCCCAGGGACCACCAGGAAGTTCTGTTTACAGCACAATACCACCTTCAATAGTGAAAGGGTTGTATATTGCATTATGTGTCCTTGCTCGATGTATTACATCGGGCACACGAAGCGAGAGCTAAAGCAAAGATTAGCTGAACAGATTAGCAATATTAGGCATCAGAGAAAGGAAGCTCCTTTGGTCGCTCATTGGAGTACACAAAACCATTCAATTGATGATCTTTGATGTTGGGCAGACTGGATGGACCGTGCAGGTCTTTTTTCTGCCGTCATCTACTATGTTACTACCTGTATGTTACTATGTATAGTTTTGGCCCACGTCGCCCCTCTTAGAGGTGGGGACTCCAATGAACAACTTTTGGCAATTGAGCAGAGATATATTTTCTCATGGGGTACGGTGGCCCCTAAGGGCCTTAACTTGGAGGTGGAGTGGCTGTGAAGGACGTTTCCTTTAAGCAAGGGTGTGGTAAATCGGGAGGTTAGTATTTAACCCCGGTAGAGGAAGGAATGTGTATGAAGTATCAGTAGCGGAAATCCAGGCTTCCGCTAGGACAGTAGTCCCATGGGTAAGCAGCCATATGTATTATTAATAGGAATAACATAGACTGATGGTATATTTGTGTAATTAATGAAATTGCGATGATTGTGATAAACTGTACAATGTTGTAATTGGTAAAGATTATGGGAAGTGGGTCCTCCTGAAGAAGTCTTACGAAATGCGGTCAAGCATAGAGGAACCCAAGACCGAGGAACTGATGATCAGTTAACTGTCTGATTTATTTTGGAGGCACACCAGGAAGCTTCTCAGCCACATTCGAATGCCAACAGGAACATTAAATGGAACTTTAGACCGATGCAGTGAAAAGTTATATACTAACAACTTAAACATCAGAAGGAGTATATTATGAAATAACTGCAGTGTGGACAACAACATTGAGATAAGTGGCAAACTGCACTGTGTATGCTCAAAAGTAACTTATATGATATGACACGGGGCAGCGTTTGAAAAAACTTTTGATATAAAGGCTTTTTTGGTTATATAAAGCAAGCTGCCACAAGTCGGGGACATAGTAAAATAATTGTACTCCGGAGTGCAATATTTTATCCCCTTGTTATTGAAGTAGTTAAAATGTAATGCCAAGAAGTGTAGAGTGATGCACTTGGGGTGCAGAAACCCAAAAGAGAGATACCAGATAGGAGGGGAGAGATTAGTAAGCTCGATTCAGGAGAGAGACCTTGGGTGTTGGTGTCCTAGGATCTAAAGGTGAAGAAACAATGTGACAAGGCAACGGCTGTGACCAGAAGGTTGCTAGGCTGCATAGAGAGGAGTATAACCAGCAGAAGAAAGGAGGTGTTGATGCCCCTCTACGAGCTATTGGTGAGGCCCCACTTGGAGTATTGTATTCAGTTTTGGAGGCCGTATCTTTCTAAATAAATATTTGTGCCTCGTTTATAGAATCGCCACAGTGCTACCCCAGCAGTGAAGAAATTGGCTTTCATGCATGGACTGAACATGTGCAAGGAGTACCAGTGTAAACTGCCAACTTCTTCACTGCTGAAGCAGCACTAGGGCAGTTCTGGGCAGCAGATCTCAATGGCTGGCAGAGATTGGGCACTCCTGCCAGCCATTCAACAGGCACTGTGGGTTGTGGAGCGGGCCTGAACCCAAACTGGGGAAGGGTCCAGGCCCCCAAGGTCCCCTGTAGCTATGTCACTGGCACATACAACCTACTGAGCAGGGCCGGCCCAACCATTACGTAGCACTAGGTAGTCACCTAGGGCAGCAGCTGAAATCAAAACAAAACAATAAGTCTTGAGAACCACACAAACTCAAAAGAAACAACAGCAGAGAAGGTGGGCAATTTTCAAATAGTGTCACTCAACCATAATTATTTATTTATTTGTTACATTTGTATCCCACATTTTCCCACCTATTTGCAGGTTCAATGTGGGTTACATATTACCGTTAACGGTGACAGCCGATTCCGGTATGAACAAATACATGGTGTGAATAATACAAAGTGATATTGTGGTGGGATGAAGTACATGTATGGTAGGTTGGATTGGGGGGTCTTAGAGAGGAAGAGGGGAGGAAGAGTCAGGTAATGTTCATTAAGGTCTTTGGTTTCATTATGACGTGGGTGTCCAGGTATTTTATAATGAGATGGTGGGGTATGCTCTTCTGAACAGGTCTGTCTTTAGTGCTTTCCGGAACTCTAGATGGTTGAGTGTAGGTTTTACTGCTTTTGGCAGTGCGTTCCATAGTTGTGCATTTAAATAGGAAAAGCTGGTTGCTTAGATGGATTTGTATTTGAGTCCTTTGTTGCTTGAGTAGTGGAGGTTTAGGTATAATTGTGTAGATTTTGTGGTGTTTCTGGCTGGCAGGTTGATGAGGTCTGTCATGTATCCCGGTGCCTCGCCGTAAATTATTTTGTGAACAGTCGTGCAGATTTTGAAAGTGATGCATTCTTTGATCGGTAGCCAATGCAATTTTTCTTGTAGTGATTTGGCGCTGTCAAAACGTGTTTTTCCAAATATTAGTCTGGCTGCTGTGTTTTGGGCGGTTTGAAGCTTCTTTATGATTTGATCTTTGCATCCCGCATAGATTCCATTACAGTAGTCAGCGTGACTTAGTACCATTGACTGTATCAGGTTACGGAATATTTCCCTCGGAAAGAATGGTTTCACGCGTTTAAGTTTCCACATGGCTAAAAACATTTTCTTTATGGTGGACTTCGCTTGGGTCTCTAGTGATAGTTTACGGTCGATTGTCAGACCGAGAATTTTCAGGTTGTCTGAGATAGGGAGGGTGTAGCCTGGGGTGTTAATGTTTGTGGGTTTGTATGTATTGTATTGGGATGATATGGTGAGTCAGTGTGTTTTTTCTGTGTTGAGTTTTAATTGGAATGTGTTTGCCCATGAGTTCATGATGTTTAAGCTGAGCTTAAGCTGAGAAGGAAACAGTATATATTACAGAAAAAAAAAAAAATATATATATATATATATATATATATATATATTTTTTTTTTTTTTACAGAACCCACTGAGATAAACAACAGCAAAAACACGGAGAAAAGAAGACCTCAGATTCACTGCACAGTTCCACTCTTATATCAGAGAAAACATACCGTCATAGGTCAGAAAAAAAAAACCTCCATGTGCTTAAAAGGGCTATTTTTAAATCCAAGGCAAGAATTGTTGAATTATAGAATGAATATCATACCAGAGGCTATTTTGACCTTTTTCATGAAATATATTACTACATCTGATAGGTTATGCCGAATGATTAAACCACATTTAAGACTTAAGCTTTACTCTTGTTTTGAAGAGCTTAGGGTGATCTTTTCTTTTTCAAGGATTTTGAATTTAAGTTGCAAATTGAGTTATAACGAGGTTTGATGATCCACAGAGAACAGTATGTAGGGAGCTGTATGGCATCAGTCTTGTGGCCATTGTTTGTTTTGCCCTATGATGTTAGAAATTTCCAAGTATATGGAACCTGGCACCAGGAAGAGGTGTGATTTGCAAAGTCTAACTACTTGTGTATCACCATATATTGCTTATCTTTTACGAAGCCCTTGTGGACTAGAGAGTTGCATGGGAACTGACATTTCACCTGTCCCTGCCCATCCCCACTGGAATCTCCTCCATCTGTGCTAAAATAACCTAAGTTGTGGTAAAATAACTCAACAGTAGCCCATTTTGATAACTTCCCCTCTCGGTGCTTATGGGGATTTCAGTGCTATCAACCATATCCATTAATTTTTTTAGTGCTATTATAATTGCCATTGTACAAGGAAAGGATAGGTAGGCTGGCCTGGCACTACACTTTCATGAGAACCATGCAAGACCTATGCCATCCCTTCAGGATCCCCACAGGACCTGTGTCCATCCCCACAGGATTCCTGCTAACCCCGTTTCCATGCAGCTCTCTAATGTGGACTTCTAGACCACTGAAGATAAGACTCGCAGAGTACTGTTATTATATCAAGGCTAAAAAAAATTCTCAGAGCTGTTAGTGCCTTATTCTATCGAAAAAGAGCATGAATTTGATTCTCTGTGATGCGCAGCTGGGAGCAATTACATTACTCAGAGCACTGTGGTAATTTACAGTGGTATCTTCGTCAGTGTGAACAAAAATGGATTTTTTATTTCAACACTGTTATGCCCCAACAGACTATGAAACAGGAAATGGGAAATGCATTTATAATTTCTCTTTTGGATTGATAAGAAGATGAGTTTTGAAAGTGGACATCTTTAAGCTAAGTACAGTTTTGGTGGATGATAGTTACTCGTAAGAGAAACACTGCACTTCACTGTTCTGCAACATATTGTTGTGACGTTTGTGAGCCCTTGGCCCAGAGGTGGCCGCATGAGATTCACTCAACCACCTCTGGGTAGACCGAGTACCCTCAGAACTAAGAGTACTCCAAAGAACCGGACTGGACCACAAGTGGAGATGAACTGAGGCAGCTTTAATAGTAGCAAAACACAAGGCAAAAAGGGTAGCCAAATGGCACAGAAAGAAAACAAGCAGCCTAAATACACAGTCTAACCTACCTAGAGCAAGGCAAACATAAACATAAAATAAGGTAAACTAGAACAGCCTAGCAGTATAGAGAAATCAAACATAAGCAGTCTAGTTACGTCTCTCAACACTGGCTGCAGCAAAATGTAATATAAAGTAGCAAAGCCCAAGTCGATGCTCCCAGGGCTGGTGAAGTAAAGTAGCAAAACCCGAGCAGGCACTCCCAGGGCTGGTGAAGTAAAAGCCGAAGGCAAAGCTTTACTCCTCAGGACAACCGGGCTTGAAAGTAGGCTTCACAGGAACACTGCAAAAGGTGAAAGCTGTAGGCAGAGCTTTTACTCCTCATGACTACCAGGTTTGGAAGCAGACTTCCACTGGAACACAGCATAAGGAGAAAGCTGTAGGCAAAGCTTCAGGCCAAGGCCTCGCAAAGAAACAGTAGTATGATGAACTAGCAGAGCCCAGGCAGGCCTGGGCCCCATCCTATATAATAAAACGCACCTGCAACATTCTGAAGCTGACTGCATGGCTGAGGCATTTCTGCTCTCTGTATCCATCTCCTGAATTGACATCACATACTTCGGGGTTCGTCACAAGCAGAAGTGACCAACCACACGAGGTTTCTCGGCTTCAGAATGTTGGAGGTGCATTCTATTAAATAGGATTGGTCAGTTCCTTGAAGCACAGCCAGAGCTCAGCGTTCTGCAAAGTAACGCTCAGACACCAGAGAGAGAGAGGGGGGGCCTGACACCAGAGAGAGGGAGGGAGGGGGGCCTGACACCAGAGGGGGGGGGGGACACACACTCTCACACACACTCTCTCTCTCTCTCACAGTCAATGTCTTTCTCTCTCTCACTCTCACACACTGTCTCTCACACACTCTATGTCTCACACTGTATCACATTCACTCTCTATGTGTCACACAGTCACTCACACACTCTCTTGGTCTCATACACTCAGTCTCACAGAGAGTCTGTGTCTCACACACTCTCTCTCTCTCGCACACACTGTATCTGTGTGAAACACACTCTCTCTCTCACACTGTCTCACATACGCACTTGCACACACTCTCATTCTCACACACACACTCTCTCTCTCTCACAGACACACTCGCACCCAGACTCACTCTATCTCTCTCTCTCTCTCTCTCTCTCACACACACACACACTCGCACATTCACTCTCTCTCTCACACAAAGTCACACTCACATACACTCTCTCAAACATACACGCTCCGAGGAAAACCTTGCTAGCGCCCGTTTCATTTGTGTCAGAAACGGGCCTTTTTTACTAGTCAAGGATAATAAGGATTTGGGTGGGAATAATGTGGGATATAAATGCCATAAATAAATAAATAATTGCCAGAACACTGAGCACACTCAGAAGCCAGCTTAAGAAGTGCTCAGTGCTGATGACATCACCAGCTTGGCCTCCACCACTCTACAGTGACCTTACAGGTCACTGACTGGAACCGCAGGTAATTTTAGAAGGTTTAGAAGGAGTTCTGCATACTTTGTTAGAAAATGTTTTTTGGATTTTCTGCAATTTTCAAATAGCCTGTTTACCCACATTGTTCTGGGAGGGGTGGTGTTAGGGTGATCATGATTATGAGGGGTGGGGGGGAAGGGTCCTAAAAGATAAATGGGTCAGTAGCTCTGCTTTTGAGATGAGCTGGGGGAGGAGAGAACTGGGGAATGAGTAAAGGTTTGTGTAGGAGGTGAGGGAGATAGTGAGGGAAGATGTGAATTCAGAGGGCTGGAGAGGGATTGATACCATATGAGACGCAAAAGGGGAATAAGACAGGTCTAATGCTAGGGATGTAACTAGTCAGCAGATTACTGACAGTTATATTGCTGATGTTCTGCTATTTATTAACCTCCAATAATTACCTACTGTTTGGTATCTCTGCTTTGACCCTAAGGAGCTCAATTTTCAAACAGTAAAACGTCCAAAAAATGACACAAAGTGGTATTTGAACATTTTTTTTGTTACATTTGTACCCCGCGCTTTCCCACTCATGGCAGGCTCAATGTGGCTTATAGGTACTTATTTGTACCTGGGGCAATGGATGGTTAAGTGACTTGCCCAGAGTCACAAGGAGCTGCCAGTGCCTGAAGTGAACTCAGTTCCTCAGGACCAGAGTCCACCAGAGTCCAGCACTCTAACCACTAGGCCACTCCTCCCAAAATATCCAAATTGCTATTTTTGAAACCCATTTTAAGACGTTTTTCTATGCAGGTCATCTGAAATGCGTCCAAATCACAAGGGGGCTAAAACCTAGATGTTTTGGGGCTAGACCTGATTTAATAACGACTAAGTCACAAAAAGGTGCCCTAAATGACCAGATGACCACTAGAGGGATTACTCTGGTCACTGACCCCTCCCAACCCCCAATCCCCAAAGATGTGAAAGAAACAGTAGATACCAGCCTCTATGGCAGCTTAAACAAAACAAAAAAAAGATGTTATGGTCAGGCCTATTAGAGCAGCAAGCAGGTTCCTGGAGTAGCCTATAGTCACTACAGTGCAGTGTAGAGAAGGGGACCCAGGCCAATAACGCATTGTTACACTTGTGGTGGAAAGTGTGAACCTTTCAAAACCCACCAAAAACCTACTGTACCTAAATATAAGTGACACCTGCAGCCATAAGGGCTATTGTACTGATGTACAGTTGGGTACAGTAGGTTTTTGGTGGGTTTTGGAGGGCTCACCATACAATATAATGGGGCAATCGTGAGATGTGTACCTGGGACCTTTTTATGTGAAGTCCACTGCAGTGCCCCACAACTCTGCTGGGTTGTCTGTGTGGCCAGTCTGCTAAGAATGCTGGCTCCTCCTACATCCCAACAGCTTGATTTTGTGCGTTTTTCACTTGGATTTTTTTTCAAAAATGGTCCATAAAGATGGATGCACTGATCACAACATCATCTAGCAAGTGGCCATTTTCAAAATAAAAAAAGATAGATGTCTTTTAGGTTCGAAAATGGCCATGTTCACTACAGGAATTTTAGACATTTTCCGCACAAAGTCCAAAGACGGATTTAGACATCATATCAAAAATGCCCCTCCACATCTTCCACATGATCTGTTAAAAATTTAGTATTTTCATGTAGAAGATTTAGCAGGTGTGTGGGCCCCTCTTGACTTTTGGCTCTAAGCATGTGTCTAGTTTGTCTATGTGTTAATCCTGCCCTGATCAAAAGACTGTCTTCCTGTGCCTTGATCTTAATCCCTGGTTCTGCCACTGTAACCTCAGGATGAGAAACTTTCTATCCCTGTGCCTTACATTTGTGCAGTTTCCTAGGTCTTTGTGGTATATCTTCACTCCCAAGTTTCTTTGCAATGGATGGATCAACAATAGACAATTATTCCATACCACAGATTCTCTTTCTTATATCTCAAGCTCCCTGCTTTCCTCTTTCATAGACACATAACTACAGCTGGTTTCTGCTATAATCTCTTCCAAAAACCGTGAGAAAACTGCCTGTGCAAGGAGAGGAATGGAAGGCCTGAAGGCTCGGTCTATAATTTCAAAGTAGTCTAGAGCTTCCTTCCAAGTCTGTTTGTGGACTTCAAAATATGCAAAAAATTAGGAAGTCAGCTCCAGTTCGCTTATGTGTAGCTTTCATCTTGGCTGTATCACAAGACTTTTGGCTGGGCCACTTGCCATGTTTTTCTGATTCAGATTCTGGGCTTGGCCATCAGGCTGCCTACCCACATTTCCAGGCATCATGTTCTTAAAATGAAATTCTAGAAAAGCAAAACAAACCTTGTTTTTTGGTATTGGTATAACAATGAGGCAACTGGATGAGGGTACTGCTATGATATTTTCCCATCATTGGGGAGTGCTGCATTCTTGCCAGAAGATGCCACTATGGTATGGCAAGGCCCTTGGGAGCCCTTTAAAGAAGTGTGAGTCAGAAAGAGAAATCTTGAAAGAGACAGAGAGAAGAATGAGGTAGGAGCTTTCTACCACAAGCTCTGCGGGTGTCAAATCCTTCTAGACCAGGGGTCTCCAACCTCAGTCCAAGGGCCACAATCCAGTCAGGTTTTCAGGATTTCCCCAATGAATATGCATGAGATCTATTTGCCTGCACTGCCTCCATTGTATGCAAATAGATCTTATTCATCAGGGAAATCCTGAAAACCTGACCTGGCAAGGACCAAGGTCAGATACCCCTGTTCTAGACAAACCAGACTTCACAGACTGAGATCAATTGGTGGGGTCTACTTAAAGCTACCCTAAGAATAAACAGCTATGGCTTGTATGATTCTGAATCCAATGACTTTATTGGCAAGACAGTTTTCTTACATCTGTTACCAAAAAGTTACACATAAAAGAGAAGATAATCAAACTAGCTGCAAAATGCTGATGGCAGAACATTTTTATGCAGAAAAGGAAAACAAGGTGGCACATCTCATTCACTGGAAACTCTGTAGAAATTACAACATTACTGTATCATGATCCTAATTGGACTGTGGAGAATGAAGAGGTTGTGATCACTGGGACATCCCCATCCCAAATGATTATAAGCTGGATGCAAGAAAAACAGACATAGTGGTAAAAGAGAAAACACTAGAACAGCATTAATCATAGAGGTTTTAATCCCATGCAATTACTCTGTGAATCCCGTGGAGAAAGAGAAGATACTCAAGCATCAAGAAATGCAGTTCGAGACGAAGAACATGTGACAGAAAGATACAGAAATATTTCCTTCATTTTGAGTGCCACAAATTTGATTAAAAAGAATTTCCAAATATACCTGGATAAATTGCCTATACGTGTTACATCTTACAAACTCCAGAGGGAAGCTGTCTTTGGCACAATGCAAGTTTTACAGTGAGCGTTAGCAGTCCATTTGAGAGACTGAGACCATACTCCACATTCCCTGGTTTACGAGTGAGGTTCATGCCTGTAATGGTATATGCAAAACTGACCCATTCGGAGAAATTTTCCTCATGACAAACTCTCAGGGATATCACCAGCAGAATTTTCCAAGTGTGATTTTTCTTTGATAATTGTCCAAGAAAAGGTGCACCACAAATATGCTCCTGTTTTGTGTGGGTACCTTTTCAAGTGAACATTATGCCAGTAGCTTGGATTATCTCAGAACAATTTTATTTCTTAATCTAACCCTTCTCTAGGAGTGGCATAGCCACAGGTGGGCCCAGCTGGGCCCACTCATAAGTTACACATCTCTGATGTGGTTGGTGGGGCTCCCTAAGCCCCGCCAGCTGAAGATTCCCAGAATCTCTCCTTCCCCACCCCAACAGGTGCTATGGAGTCTCTCAACTCTGCCCTGAGATGCCAAGGGTGGCCCATCCCAAAGATGGAGATGTACCACCACAATGCTGCAGGGCCGCCAAGAGACTGAGCCGGGTCTGGTACTTTTGCTTTCTGCTTTCCTCTGTCTTCTCTTAACTGTCTAGCCAGGGTCTCCTTGTCCATTTGGCACTTCGTTTCTCTACATGCTCACCATCCATCTTCTCTTTGTATTCCTATCCACCCTACTCAGCATCACCCTGTCTTCTTGCCCCTTCCTTGCCACCATGTTGAGCATCACCCCCCTCTGTATGCCTATTGTCTTGTCCAATATAACTTTTATGTGTCCCTATGCCCAACCCCCAACATATCAGCATTTGCCCCTCTCCCTTCTGTCCTCCATTAGACCAGCATCTCTCTCTCTCTCCTTCCTCCTTCTACCCCCCCCCCCCCCCCCCACAGGGGTCCAGCAAGTGCTCCTGTCTCTTCTATTGCTCTTGTTCCTGCTCCCCTTTGGAGGTTCAGCACATCTCCCTCTTCTTTCTTTCATGGCATGTCTACTATCCCCCTGCCCCTCTGTACCTTTTCAACCCTTCAGTGCTTTGATAGAAAGAATAGTGATTCAAATCCACTGCTCATGCTGGCCCAGAGTCTTCTCTCTATGCAACTTTTCCACATTGGCGGGATTTGGTCAGAGGGAAGGCTCTGGACCAGTGCGAGCAGTGGGTATGAATCACTGCTCGCTGACAGCAAAGCACTGAAGAGTTGAAAAGGTATGGGGGCAGGGGATATAGTTAAGAGACTCCAGAGTGCCTGTGGGAGAGGATTGGAGGGAGAGATGACTGACAGGGAAGGGTGTGGGTCTTGTGTCCACCCACCTTGGACTCAGGCTACACCTTGAACATCTTCCAAACCAAGGATAAAAGCAGTACTTGTGCTGTTGATAAACACAGGTCCACTTATCTGCAGAGAGTCAGCAGTACTCAGTAGTATGCAGTGACTTCCCAAGAGGCTAAGTCAGGTCAGCCCCTACTTCAGCTCCCTATGCCAGCTCTTTTGTTTTCTCTTTCATGTTGGTTCTTGCTCTAACATCACTTTCTTAATTTGTGCTGATTGTATAGCTTGCAGTCCTATAGAGGAGGAAGGCTGGAACTTGAAACCTAAGTCAGTGTTAGAAGTTCCTGAGCCGGGGTGAGGAGGGAGGCAAGGATAACCTGGTGCCATTTCCCCACCCCAGTTGGGGGAGGATGAAGGAGGAGGGCCTCCCTCCCACATTCTTCCTCTTTTTGTCTCCAGGGGTAGAAGTTCAAGGGTAGACTTGGACTTGCCAGGAGGTGGGTTGCCAGTAAGGGTTAAAAGGGGGCAAGCCAGATGACTCCTTTTCTGTTCCTGCTCCCACCCTCGACTCTGTAGGTAGCTTGGAAAGGCATTACTTGGAATCAGGGAGGCAGGGTTCTTGAGCCAGTAAGAGTGATTCCTGGAGCTGCACTGAGGAGCATGGATGACCAAGGTCAGCTCCACTCAGGTGACTGAGCAGAAACACAAACCTTTGGGCTGCGAGCTGGAGGGGGCCACACCGATCAAGGCATTGGCCTGGTTGGCCGGGATGGCAGCCTCAGGGCTGGAATTCCAGGTGAGGTAATTTCAGGGGCCTGTCTTGGGAACTGATGGAATGTGAACATCTAATAAAGCTGTGACTCAAATGTTGATGTTGTTTGTGTGTGCATTGTTAATGTGTGAAAGGGGGTGGGCGGGGGGGGAGGGAACTAATGGTTGCCCAGGTTATAGGTATGCTAAGTCCAGGGCAGAAATTTCAGAGGGAGTCCCAAACCTTGAGCTGCAGGTAGGCTTGGGGCCCCCTCTAGCATGGGCACCCAGAGCAGTTGCCCTGGTTGCACAGCACTAATGCCAGCATTGATAGAAACTATTTCATTTTGTTGGTACAAGGTACCAACTTATCAATAAAAAGTTGGAGTGTTACAATAACTTGTTATTTTGTTCTCCAAATTTTAGTAGCTTTTCCTATGGTGGCCTTTGTTTTACCTGTGTTTGAAAACAAATATTCTATGAGATCTTTCACTCTCTGGTTCTGGCTCATTACTGTCCAGTGGCATGGAAAATACAAGGCAATGTAACCTGACTGCATGTGCTTAGTAGCAAGATTTTCCAATGAGTAACTTCAATGAATTCTTGCCACACTAGAATTTGCATTTCTATGTACGAGTCTATTTTTTTAATCTTTTCACCCCTTGTTTCCTTAGCATTTTATTCAATGTACAAAGGAAAATATTAAAAACATGATTAAAAAAAAAGCATAGAAGAAAAATCCAAAAGCATGAAAATTGCAGATGTACACAGCCAAAGTCCTCAGTACAAAGAGGTGTTCCTTTCCTGAAGATTGGGCTATAATTCCTACCCCCACCCCCTTGTTGTTTTAGATTTCCTGGACTATGGGGAAGCAGGAACATTGAAAATAGGAGTTCCTCCTCATTTTTTAAACCTATTCTGGGGTCAACCGTGCAGAGCCGTAGCCCTCAATGGGTCCTTGGATAGAGGATGGCCAGTTTGATCTCAGCAGTCAGTGAATAATCAGTTTAAGTCATGATTTCTATTTGCGTGGTCACACTAAAGGAATGCATTAATTCAGACAGCATCACTGGTATTTAGATAAGTTTGGCCACACCCCAGAATACTTGTGGACCCTGTATTTATTAAATGGATAACACTTGGCCAGTCACTGGATTTTCAGTAAGAAATTTTCTATATGGAGGGCCTGAATTTTTAACTCAAAGTGCTAATGCAGTTAACATCAAGTTGTAACCACATAAAAGCTTCTGTATCTTGACCACAAGGTTTTTAATGCCTAGTTAAGTGCTGCTGAATATTGGCAGACAGCCTGCTGAGCACAGTTTAACCAGATATAGTAACATAGTAAATGACGGCAGATAAAGACCTGAACGGTCCATCCAGTCTGCCCAACAAGATAAACTCATTTTACATGGTGTATGGTAATTTATATGTATACCCGAGTTTGATTTGTCCTTGCCTTTCTCAAGGCATAGACTGTAAAAGACTGCCCAGCACTGTTCCTGTACTAAAAGTTCTGAAGCTAACATCAAAGCCCCTTAAAATTTACACTCCAGCCATCCATATCTATTGAGTTATGATCAGGGCGTAGACCTGGAGTTTCTCCTGCCTGGTTAAATGTTAAGTAGTTAAATCACTTTGAATACGGACCCCTAGAAATTTAACTCATGGTCAGGATGGAGTAAAGTTAACTCAAATTTCTGGGCTTAGTGTTAGTCTATGGTGCTGTGCCAGCATGGTTCTGGACCTGAAGTCTCAGGGTTCAGGGGAACCAGGGAAGAAAACTGAATCTGGGGTTACTGACATAGCACCTAAATAGCAGGCTGCAATGGGTGGCCCATCAGGAACTCGCCATACTCCCTGGTCATCTTTATTTGCCTCCTATTTCTCAGTCCATTCACTTCTCGTAGACAGTAGACTGTGAGGGGAGGTCACAAGCTATTGCTGGAACTTGAAAACAGGGAGAAAGAAGTTGCAAAGCGGCAACCTTAGCCGCAGCATCAGCAAGGAAGTTACCCCTGGTAACATGTGTGTCTTTTCCAGTGTGAGTTAAGCAGTGCACATAGCTAATGCAGAAGGAAGCTGTATAGTTTGCAGAAGGTCTCTTACCTTTGTAGCATGGAAATCAGGTTATTCTGATTAAGTCACAAATGCACACTTCTTCCAGAGCTGACCCATGGTGTGGCAAATTCCAAAGGATAACAGATGCTCCTTGGGAGAGAATACACACCTGAGCACCTGTAGAAGAAAACAGAGGTATAGCTTCCCATACCCATACTTCAGTTGTAACAGCATACCCGGTGACCCTAGTTCTTTTGTGCAGGAAAGAAGTTCCATTGGTGAACAGCACGTAGTCTGCGTTGGGCAGAGCGATGCCTGTGGGATCCGGTCAGGGCTTTTCCACAGCTTCCACCAGTTAACAACAATCCTGATGAGGCTTATGGAACACCACTGTAGTCTGATGTTCTCTGCTGTAAGGAATCTTATTTCATAATGGTTAAGACACTGTTTAGGAAAACGTTGAGTGTTATGCTGCAACAATAAGGCCTCCACTACAAGTGGGACCATAACACTTAATAGGTGACCTAGCACCAAGTTTTGCACTTTTCAATAATAGCAGCTGCAGCAGCCACAGCTCTCAAACAAGAAACCACTCCTTTAGCCACAGGGTACTGCTGAGAAGAGTAATAATCAATGGACCTATTATTGGGGCCCCAAGGTTGAGTCATAACCCCAGAAGTAACACCCCAGTTTTCATGAACAAACACAGTAAAAGGCTTGTTATAATTAAAAATGCCTAGAGAAGCATAAGCACATGTTCATGTCTATGCAATGCAGTCATCAGAGATCCAAACAATTTTCTCAGGGGCTGATTTCACTGTCAAGTCTACAAAAGGTTTCAATACTTCCCCATAAGCAGGTAGTCATGCATGACAAAACCCTGCCATGCCAAGCACAGCCCTAATATGTCTCTTGAAACAGGGAAGAGATCTTTAATGGCATCTAACTGCTTTAGATTGAACTGCATCTTTTCTGGTGACACCTGAACATATATGATTTTTCCCACTTTCACAGGTACATAGGGAGTAGCACTGTCAACATTTAAACACTATGTTAGAGCATATAAGTACATGATTCTCTGATTCAGTTTCTAGGCATTGCAAAGTATCTCTGAAGCCAAGCTGTGGGGCTTAGAGGTGTGCACTGTTCCGCTGAGTGTTGTGAGGGTGATTCATGGGTTGCTGTGGGGGCTTCTTCTTTGGTCATACTTCACACTTGTTTTTCCAGTGTCCAGGCTGCTTGCAGTATCTGCAGCAATCATCCTCCTCAGAACACTGTTCATAAGAGATTCTGGCAGTATTAGGTCTACGGGTTGGGCACCCTTGACGTCCCTGCCTTGGTTTGTCCCAGTTAAAACTGAGTGGTTAGGGCAGCAGCCAGAAATATAGCTTCCTGTTGTTTTAATTTCAGTTTTTCTGCTTTCTGTATTTGTGGGTGGCAGTCAAATGCATAACAGCTGAATCCAAGAGTTGAGAAATAGTTTTAGTGTTCCAGTCTGGGTTATATTTGGTATTATATTTCTTTATATCAGGGGCCAATTGTCCAACAAAAGTAGAAGCTAACAGTGCTTGACTGGCTGGGAGGTCCATGTCAAATCCACCCCCGTTTTGTTCTATAGTCTTTTTAAGTCTGCTGAAAAAATCTTGTGGGTGTTCATTAGAGCCCTGCACAATGCTCTGTACTTTTCACCAGTCAGTAGTTTTAGAGGCAGCTCTCTTCATTCCTTCTAATAGAGTCTCAAGAGCTCGCCTTAAAGTGGGCAACTGGTTATTGTCCCCATTTATTATCCAACCAGGATCATTCAAGGGCCAAGCAATCCTATTATTAGCATCTGCTTGATGTCACTGATTAACTTGATTATTTCGTTTCTCAGCAGAAGTCAGAAGAGCATCCAATAACAGATTCATCTCCACCCATGTAGGGTTATGGGTGTTGTTAACAGTCTGGAATCTCCTGCGGACAGCTTGTGGGTCCTCTCTAAACTTTGGAGTAGTCTGTTGCCAGGCCTGGATATCTTGAGAGAATGGGATGTGGGTATAGGGATAGGATATGCCATTTGGGATTGGGATTGGGTATTGGTGAAAAAGACACAGAACCTGAAAGAGAAAGAACTGTGGGTAGGGTTACCTGGTTTTACCTGGACATGTCCTCTTTTTGAGGGTGGACAGGCCTAGTGGTGTCCTATCCTCCCCTCCTGGAGCTGAAGCGGCCTCGTGAGACTTCTGCAGAAGTCTTGCAAGGTCACTCTCGGGCCTCGGTGGCCATTTTGAATCAGCTCCAATACGGGAGGGAGCAAGACAGTCTGCAGCCATTCTAGGCAGGAAAGAGGGGGATCTTTCCTGCCCTGAAGAGGTCACTAGACC
This sequence comes from Microcaecilia unicolor, assembly GCF_901765095.1. NCBI lineage: Eukaryota > Metazoa > Chordata > Amphibia > Gymnophiona > Siphonopidae > Microcaecilia > Microcaecilia unicolor. The sequence goes on from NC_044041.1 coordinate 160,871,715, forward strand.
ATCAGGGCAGTACAGTAAGGTAAAGGAAGGGGAGGGGAGGATAGGACACTCTTATGGGGTGTGATGGGGCAGGGGTGGGGGTGTGAAAGGGGTGGGGCGGTATGTGACAGGGCAGTGTGGAGGTGTGGCGGGGCAGGGCAGGGTGGGTGTGGTGGGGGCGGGGCATGTGTCCTCTTTTTTGGGGGAGCAAATATGATTACCCTAACTGTGGGTTACTTTGCTGATGAAAGAGTTGACTGCAGGTATGACTAGAAATAGGGGAAGGAACTGGCGACACCCCAGATAACACTGGGTTTGGCGCCTGATCCTGTGAAGCCATGATAAGAAGAGCAGCAGTGGGCTGGGGGGGGGGAGGGGGGAGAACAGAGGGTCACCATTCCTCTGAATCTGGGGAAGAAGAGTGAGTCTACAGAGGAGGAATGTCTGACCCTCTACTCTGAGTACTGAAAGGCATTGTTATTACTGGCATTTTCAATTTTGCAGCCTCTGCTCATATGTACCAATAATCCATTTGGTTAGTTTAGTGGGAATTTATTAAAATTTAATATACTGCCTGTAACAAGGCCAAAGCAGTATAGAGCCAATAAAAACAAACAATAAAAGCAGGAAAAGAACTACAACTCAGTAAGTGACAGAAAAAATAGAACAGAAGAATCTAGCAACAAGAAAGAAAGAAAAGCTGTGGAGACACCAGCACCACTGCCCGAACCTGGAGCATTACCCAATGCAAACTACCCAATAATAGGAGCAAGCTAAGAAAAATCAATCCGAAGAAGTAATAGAAAATAAGTTGGTCTTCAAAGCTATCTTAAAATGTGAATAGGATTGCTCAGATCTGAGTGAAAAAGGAAGAGAGTTCCAAAGAGAGAAAAGAAAGCTGAACAATGCATTGACTGTTGAAATGGGTTGTTGAAATTAAAATAAAAATCTCCTAATATGGCCAGATAAGGATAATGAATACTGTGAGACAGTGAAAGAAGTGCTCTAAGACCGAGGACAGGGAAGAGAGATGAGGAAAAGAAAATAAGAGGGAGTAGAAATATCTAAGTGTAGCAATAATGAATCTGGAAGAGGGAACACATCATAGTCAAGGGCAGTGAGAGGCAATGAGGAAACGGCAAAAACAGCGATTACCTCACCACGGGTAAGAGAGTGGCGGGAAGTTGAAAAAGCAGAATAGCCTGAGGAAAGGCACTGGAATAGTATGGGCTCTTCACTGTCACAAAGCCAAGTGTCTGTAGGAAAGAAAAGAGACTGAGTATCATGTATAAGTATGGTTAAACCAGGAATCCTCCAGATTCCCCTCAGAGTGTTCAGTTTTGAAAGGTCAAATGATCCTAACTGGGGCCACTGATTTTCACTGTAGTATATTGTAACCTGGGACCACATTTTTCAGAAAAAAAGTTCTGAAACCAGAACATGAACCTGACCTGAGAAGCGTACACTCTTGAAAATTCACCTTACCGCCTTCGAGATACTGCAATGACAATAGAATTACTCCAAAGGTGAACTCATCTGTGTTAGATGGCCTTCTGGAGTATTCTAAGGTCACTCATGCCTCGATGATCAGAAGCAAATGCAGGCGCTAGAGGCTGTTAGTACCATACTAGCGCCTGCAGTGTCTGTGAAGGTGAGCTGGGGTCACATCTGTGGGTGCCAATTGATGAGACAGACCCAGGTGCCACTCAAACAGGAAAGAAGGGTATCCCCAAAAGTAACCTTGAGAGTGAAACACCGAGATAAGAACAGAAAAATTCCACGTGAGATGGAAGTAACAAAAGTGCAAGCTGAACTATTTGGCCAAAATATTCAGTTAAGTAAACCATCTTCAAAGTTTCTGTAATGATATATTGGCTTTGTACTAGCAGGAGGAAAGAAAAGTGAGAGATCAAGAGGCATTGAAGGGACCATAGAGAAAACCCAGCCATACCATAGGTGCCCCGTATAAGAGGCTTAGCCTCCCCAGCCCAACCATGACCTCCTCCTGCCTCCTCTGTCAGTACCTCCTGCCCTCCTCGAATTTGGGGCAGGAGCAAAAAGAAATTGTATCTTCCTCTCCTCGCCACCCCCCCCCCCCCCCCCCGCTTACTTCTTTTCTTACCTGGCTGCCTGCCCAATTCGCTACCGCCCTAAGGCTAAGCTTCCCCAGCCCAACCGTGACCTTCCCCTGGCTGCTGCCCCCCCCCCCCCCAAACGCAGGCTTGCCTGGCACAGCAGCGTTGCAGCCAAGCAGCTCTCGGTTGGTCCCTCTGCTCCTTCCCGCCCTCAGCTCCCCGATCGACAGCCGTCCTCTCCATTCCTCCCCCCCTTGCGTGTGTTTAACCCTTTTACTTTCAGGCGCAGTGATGGCAGTGAAGGGGACAACACAGTGGGCTCACCTCCAGCTTCTTCTTTCCCTCACACGGTGTCCTGCCTTCTGCGATGATGCATTTCCTATTTCTGCGAGGGTGGGACACTGTGTGAGGGACGGGAGAAGCTGTGTTGTCCTGTGCCTGAAAGTAAAAGGGTTAAATGTGCGGCGGGGGGGGAGGGAAGGAATGGAGAGGAGGGCTGTCAGGGAGCTGAGGGAGGGCATGGAAAATCGCTGGACATGGATGGGAGGGCAGGGGGAGAGAAGAGATGGCTGGAATTGGAGAGGAGGGCATGGGGAGAAGAGATCGCTGGACAGAAGAGGAGGGGAGGGCAGGGGGAGAGAAGAGATCACTGGACAGGACAGGAGTAGGGTTATACACAAAAAGTAGCACATATGAGTTATCTTGTTGGGCAGACTGGATGGACCATGCAGGTCTTTTTCTGCCGTCATCTACTATGTTACTATCCAGCTCATAATTGAAAGTGATCACCGGCCATTTCCAGACACAAATCGGGAGATGGCCGGCGATCTTGGAAAAGCGGCAAAATCAGTATAATCGAAAGCTGCTTTTTTTGACAGCATCGCCGCTTTCTCGTCGCCTCGCCGGCGAAAGTTCAAAGGGGCGTGTCGGCGGCGAAGCGAAGGCAGGACATGGGCGGGTATGGGTGTGGCTACCAGATAACCGGCTTTTGCTGATAATGAAAAAAAAAATACGGTGTTAAGCAGTATTTCGCCTGGTTTACTTGGTTCTTTTATTTTCACGACTAAGCCTCAAAAAGGTGCCCAAACTGACCACATCACCACCGGAAGGAAGCGGAGATGACCTCCCCGTACTTCCCCAGTGGTCACTAACCCCCTCCCACCCAAAAAACCCCACTTTAAACACTTTTTTTCCAGCCTGTATGCCAGCCTCAAATGCCATACCCACCTCCATGACAGCAGAATGTGTTCTGTCCTCCAACAGCCTTTTCCTGCTTGTGATGTGGCTCTGGGGTGAGTGTGACACCTTTTCTGTTATTTGCACTGCAGAGTCACATCAGTGATGCATTGTGGTGGGTGTAGGTATTGGTAGTTGGTAGGCTCTACTCCCCTGGTGCTTTCCCTCTGCTTACTGGGTCAGAGCGTGCCCTGTTTTGTTTCCTGTTGTAGTCCATGCGGTAGTGGCCATTTTTGTAAGCCAGTTTTAGTTCCCTTTCCTGTGTTACCCAAGTTAGAGAACGTAGTTCTTACCTTGAATGGTGCTGAAAGAGGGCATTGTACACCATTGTGCCAGCTCTGACCTACTGCTAATCTTAGTACCAGAGGACTCTTTGCCAGTGGGGCACAACCTCTGATCTGCAGTTAACTGTGAGTAAACGTGCTTATTCAAATAAAGGACTTTTTCAAAGAGATTAGTCTTCAGGTGTCAACTGGTGTGCCAAAGTTATACAGCAGCAATAAGTCCTAGAGGCTGTATGCAGGTCCCTGGAGCAGTTTTAGTGGGTGCAGTACATTTGTAGGTAGTGGGTTTTGGGGGGGGGGGGGGTTGGGGGGCTCAGCTCCCAAAGCAAGGGAGCTATGCACGTGGGAGCTTTTCTGAAGTCCACCGCAGTGACCCCTAGGGAGCCCGGTTGGTGTCCTTGCATGTCAGGGGGACCAGTGCACTAAAAATGCTGGCTCCTCCCACGGCCAAATGCCAAATCTTGACTAAGCTCCTGAGGATCCATTCCTTCGGCACAGGATTCCTTTATGCTTATCCCACGCATGTTTAAATTCCGTTACTGTTTTCATTTCCCGTGGGAGGGCATTCCAAGCATCCACCACTCTCTCCGTGAAAAAATACTTCCTGACATTTTTCTTGAGTCTGCCCCCCTTCAATCTCATTTCATGTCCTCTCGTTCTACCATCTTCCCATCTCCGGAAAAGGTTCGTTTGTGGATTAATACCTTTCAAATATTTGTAATTTATAAACAACAATTGCACAGCATATTGTTCCTTTATATACTTAATAAAAAAATTTAAATATAAAATCATGTGTTCGAGGCTTCTGTAGACTTCTGCAGATGGACAGAGCCCAAGGGGATGGGGACAGAACGCAGAACGCACGGGGATGGGGCGGGGTTGAGGACAAACTTTGTCCCCGTGTCATTCTCTACTCTGGACAGTTGTCCTCTTCTTCCAACACGCAAACAAATCACTCAGTCATACACAACTCCCTTTCCCTGAAACAGTCTGTGTTTCATAAAAAGCTTTCTCAGGGGTTATATAAAATTTCCTAAAAGCAAAACAAAGTCTGAGCTATATCCATTTTCATTACTATTAAAATAGTTTACTAAATTATTAACTCTCATTTTAAATTTGTACCATTTAAATATCATTTATACAGCTTCTCCTTGAAATGAGCATCCCACCGGAAACTACTCTTTCAATGGTCCAAAAACTCCAACTCCCCATGTTGATGTTATCAATTTACTATAATACCATTGGTTGAGAGTGTGTCTCAGAATCAATTCCCACTGCAGCTCCTTGTGACCCTGGGTAAGTCACTTCACCCTCCATTGCCCCAGGTAAAACTCCTCCTCCCCCCACTTAGATTGTGAGCCCACTAGAGACAGAGAAAGTACCTACATATATTATGTACAGCATTGTGTACATCTAGTAGCAGTACAGAAATGAGTAGTAGTAGTAGGATGGCAGGGTCAGGTGATGAAGCTAGGGCAGCAATATCAGAGAGATGAACCCTCAATCCGCAGACAGAGGGGCTACAACTCTGGTATCAGGCAGAGCTGCCAAGCTATCCAGTTCCAGTAGGGAGATTTTAGGCCAGTACTGGCTTTTTGACAAAATCATCTTGATACATTTTGGGACCAGCAACACTGATTTCAATGGTATGTAAGTTCAATATTTGGACCTGCCAAAAAGTTTCCCTCCTGGAACTGGGTAACTCGAGTCCTTGTCACAGACAATTTGGGAGATGAGCACTTAGTAACAGACAACCAGAGGCGTCAGGGAGATGAACCCTCCGGCTGACATTAGAATTACATTTCCCCTGGAAGAGCTCTTTCCACTTAAGGATTCAGCTGAGTGCTGTTTATTCATTTTCTCTGTTGCTTCATTGCCCATGGTGCCATGTCTGTTTTCCATTATAAGTATAAAACCAGCACTGCTTTAATCTGAGGACCAACTGGCAGCAAGTGTAGTGGGAAAGCAGCAGTGAGGGGGGTCTGGGTAAACAAAGATTAATAAATAACTCTGTCCTTCCTTTGCACCGGTAATGACCATCTGGCATCAGTCCTGAGTCACTGCTGGGAAACACACTTTTATTCTACTGTCTCAGCTCATCACCCATTTGTCTTCCTTTTTAAGCACTGTTGAGATCATGCCCATTTTGGCAACGCTGCATGTCCTGGGCGCAAGGCATCAGTAACCACCACAAACAACTTTGTTCAAATGGTTGCCAATTGAACTTGCATGGAGGTATCACGCTGATGCATACAAATGCAGCACAAAGGTTGAAAAGCTGATTTTTTTTATTAATCCATGAACTTTTCAGACTGAACTGGATGGATAGGATACTAGTGCAGTCATATTGAGCTTTTCTTCTCTAGCAATGTTGAGCTCAGAGGATGTCTGAAGGGATACGGATCTGCCTCCTCTGTGGCTGGATGACTTAGAAGAGGGATACCAAAATATGAAGCTTATTATCTTTAGAGCAGGATAGCACAGATGATGGAAACAGGGATACAGAGGGTCCAGGAGATTGGCACATAGACATAGAGCCTTTAGGAATAGAGAGCTCAAGGGTTTGGCACAAGTATACAGAGCCTCTCACCTCTTAACACAAGAAAGCCCAGGGGATGAAAACAGGAATAGAGAGTCTGTCACCTCTAGGACTGGAGGGGTCAGGGGAGGGCACAGGGATACAGAGTCTGTCACCTTTAGGACTGGAAGGCTCAGGGGATGGGCACAGGGATACAGAGCCTAAAACCGGGCACAGGGATAAAGAGTCTGTTATCTTTAGGCTGGAAGATTCAGGGGATGAGCACAGAGATACAGAGCCTGTCATTTTCAGGACTGGAGGGCTTAGGGGATGGGCACACCGGCACAAGGATACAGATCCTGACATCTCGAGGACTGGAAGGCTCAGGAGATGAGCACAAGGATGCAGAGCCTGTCACTTCTAGGACTGGAAAGCTCAGGGGATGGGCACAGGGATACAGAGCCTGTCATCTCTAGGACTTGAGAGCTCAGGGAATGAGTACAGGGATTTAAAGCCTATCATCTCTTGGACTGGAGAGTTCAGGGGATGGGTGCAAGAATTCAGAGCCTGTCACCTCTAGGACAGGATGGCTCATGTTTGAGCACAGGGAAACAGCCTCTCAGCTCTCAGACTGCAGGGCTCATGGAATGGGAACAGGGTGAAGGAAGTTAGAGCGTGTCATCTCTAGGAGTGGATGGACCCATGGATGCAAAACCTGTCAGCTCTAAGACTGGCTGGTTCAGAAATGCACAGAGTGATATGAAATCAGTTGCTGGTGGTAGTGTGCAAATCCCATCCTGGTTATTCAGGTTCTTAGAAGGGTGGGTGAGCAGACAGACTTTGCTCAAGGTAATTTTTCTTTTAGGGGACAGGGATAGTTTCCCTTCTGCAGTTGAAACAGACCTCTGACCCCTATGCAAATGGCTTCTTCAGACAGGTGTAATTATGCAAACAGTCTCCACCTCATTCAAACTCAAACCTTAGAAATGTGGCTGCATATACACATAAAGAGCTAGATGCTATATATGGCATCTGAAAAATTGGTGCCCAAAAACATTTTCTGCCTAGGTATATTCTATAAACCGCGTCTAGATTAGGCGTGGTTTATACACCTAGCAGGTTTATAGAATATGCCTAGTGGCCATGCTTACACCTAACTCTAGGCGCGTTCATTTACGCCAAACTTGGTATAAATACTGGTGTCTAAGTTAGGTGTGGAGCAGATGTATTCTATAACCCTGCGTGTAAATTTTCAAAACACCCATTACCCGTTAATGGCCATGCCCTCTTTTTGGCAGCGTACATTAGAATTTACATGCACTACTTTACAGAACATGTTTAACAAGTAGTGTGCATAAATTCTAATTAATACCAATTAGTGACAATAATTGCTTGTTAAGTGGCAATTATTGGCGCTGGCTTGTTAAGTAAATTGCATGTGCAAATCCAGAATATGACTGGATTTGCGCACGCATTTTCGGTCACACTATATAGAATCCGGGTGAAAGAGACTAATTTTGTAAATGCCACTTGTACAATAGGCTCAGGGGAGGAGAAAGGTAAATAGTGGGGTGCCCTAGAGATCTGGACTAGGACCATTTATATTTATAAATGTTCTGTAAACCAGAACAATTAGGTGATCATCACAGAAGTACATATGAACATAAGAATAGCCATACTGGGCCAGACCAATAGTCCATCTAGCCCAGTATCCTGTTTCCAACAGTGGCCAATCCAGGTCACAAGTACCTGGCAGACACCCAAATAGCAACATTTCATGCTTCTAATTCCAGGGCAAGCAGTGGTTTCCTCATGTATATCTCAATAGCAGACTATGGACTTTCCCTTCAGGAACTTGTCCAAACCTTTTTTTAAACTCAGATACACTAACCGCTGTTACCACATCCTCTGGCAATGAATTCCAGAGCTTAACTATTTGTTGAGTGAAAAAATATTTCCTCCTATTTGCTTTAAAACTATTTCCATGTAATTTCATTGAGTGACCCCTGGTCCTTGAACTTTTTGAAAGTGTGAAAAATCAATTCACTTCTACTGATTCTACACCACTCAGGAATTTGTAGACCTCAATTACCACTCAGGAATTTGTAGACCTCAGCCATCTCTTTTCCAAGCTGAAGAGACCTAACCTCTTTAGCCTTTCCTCATATAGGATAATTTACATCCCCTTTATCATTTTGGTCTCTCTTCTTTGAACCTTTTCTAATTCCGTTATATCTTTTTTTAGTTACGTTGACCAGAACTGAATGCAATACTCAAAGTGAGGTTGCACATTGGAGCGATACAGAGGCATTATAGTGTTCTTGATCTTCTTTAGCATTCCTTTCCTAATAATTCCTAGCATTCTATTTGCTTTTTTGACTGGTGTCCCACACTGGCAGAAGATGTCAGCATATTGTCTACAAGAACACCTAGATCTTTTTCTTAAGTGTTGACCCCCAAAGTGGAACCTAGCATCAGGTAACTATGATTTGGGTTATTCTTCCCAATGTGCATCACTTTGCATTTGTCCACATTAAATTTCATCTACCATTTGGATGCCCAGTCTTCCAATTTCCTAAAATCTTCCTGCAATTTTTCACAGTCCGCTTGTGTTTTAACAACCTTGAATAGTTCTGGGTCATCTGCAAATTTAATCACCTCACTTGTCATTCCAATTTCCAGATCATGTATAAATATGCTAAAAAGCACTGATCCAAGTATATATGCTCCACTATTCACCCTCCTCCATTGAGAGAAACGTCCATTTAACCCTACACTCTCTTTTCTGTCCAATAATCAATTCCTAATCCACAACAGAACATTGCCTCCAATCCCATGATTCTTTAATTTTCCCAGGAGTCTCTTATAATGATCTTTGTCAAAAGCCTTTTGAAAATCTAGATACACTGCATCCATCGGCTCACCTTTATCAACAGTGGAGAAGTGGCCTAGTGGTTAGGGTGGTGGACTTTGGTCCTGAGGAACTGAGTTTGATTCCCACTTCAGGTACAGGCAGCTCCTTGTGACTCTGGGCAAGTCACTTAACCCTCCATTGCCCCAGGTACAAATAAGTACCTATCTCTCTATATAAAACGCACCTTCAACATTCTGAAGCCTCCACAAGTCCCAACGTTCTAAATGCATGGTGGTGAAACCCGGAATTCGCCCATGAGTGTTGGCCACGCCCCCCTGCATCAAACGTCATGACGTCGAGGGCGGACCAATGACACTCAACCAATCGCATTGCGAACCTGTTACTAAGCGACGGAATGTGACATGAGACACATCGCGAAACAATGAAAACCAGCAGCACACAGTTGCTACGCGACGTCAACAGCAACGCTAAAAGGACCATATAGATCTCTGCTCTCCACACAAACAACGGACACGGAGGGCATAGGAGGGAAGGAAAAAAACCAGCACATACACACACTTTCTCACTCTTAACTGGCTATAATGAGCAACTGACCTGTCACTATCACAGGGACTGCTAGCACCTCTCTCTCTCTCTCTCTCTCTCTCTCTCACACACACACACACACACACACATACGGGACACAGAGGGGATGGAAGACAAGGAACGAATCATTGGGTATGGAAGGGGCAGCAGGGGAGATAAGGCAAGAACTGCCACAAATGTTTGTGCTGTGCTATGTACAATTATAATGCTGTCTCTTCATTTTGACCCTACCCTTTCACACTCTCTTTCACACAGTCGCACACACACACACTTACACTGTCTCTATCTCACACACACACGCACCCACACACATATACACACTCTCTCACACAGACACACAAACACGCCCCAAATGGTTCAGCTGTCCTATGTAAAATTTCACTGCTGTCTCTTCATTTTCACCCTACCTGTGCACACTCTCTTTCACACAGAGATACACACACACACTTTCTCTGTGTCACACACACACACACAGACACACACACATACATATACACACTCTCACTCTCTCTATAGCCTTGCTAGCGCCCGTTTCATTTGTTTATGAAACAGGCCTTTTTTACTAGTATACAATATGTAAGCCGCATTGAGCCTGCCATGAGTGGGAAAGTGCGGGGTACAAATGTAACAAAAAAAATGTTTATTCACGTCTTCAAAGAAATAAAGCAAACTGATGAGGCAAGACTTCCCTTGGCTGAATCCATGCTGACTCTGTCTCATTAAACCAATTTAGGAGCCACAGATTGTTCTGCCTCCACAGTGTATGAGCAGTGCATTGGGTATATTGTAGTTCAGCTTAAAGTGTAATTTTATTCCTATTGATTATCCCTTTCATTAGACACCCTTCTCCTACTCAGTAGTGAGCCTGGGACTTTCATCTCCCCATTGTCATTTCCTGATTGTCCTTTCAAGTTCTGATTGATCAGTCTGCGTGTGACCCACTCTTTCTAGTCATGGAAGTTCTGGCAGATGCATTTGACTCTCTCCCTCCAATCAAGTGCTGCCTTCAGTGACCTTGAGCGACCTTCACTGTGACCTAGTCTTAGGCACTAAACATATTGGTTTCCTTCCTTGCCCTCTAGCCTTGTGGGTGTTCTTTTGATCCTTGCTTCCTGCAAGGTAAATCCTCAATCTTAGTTCAGATCATGTGGCTGTTCTCTTCTTCTCCTCTTGGAAATAGGATGCCCTTTTCACAATGAACACAGTTCCTGTAAACCCAAGCAAATCACAAACTTTCCTTTACACTTTTAAGCATCTCCCTTTTAAACTACTAATTGGGTTTCTGCCAAGTACTTGTGATCTGGATTGGCCACTGTTGGAAGCAGGATACTGGGGTAGATGGACCGTTGGTCTGACCCAATATGTGTATTCTTATGCTCCATGTTCTTCTGCAATAAATCAGCTCAGTCTTCAGATTCTCCATACCCATCAATCAGTACAGTGAATATCCAAATCAAAGACCTCTGGTTTCAGCATTTACATGCTGTAAGTAAATTGTTTATTATTTATCTTGCAATAAACAGCTAAAATTCAGAAAAGAGTCTTCCTTAGATGTTGGGCTAGTGCTATTTAACAAGCACTTATTGACACTAATTAGATTTAATTGGGGCTTGCCTGTGTAAAGTTAGGTGCAGGATCCGGGCCTAAAATTTACCCATGGCCTGAAAAAGGGGGCATGAAAATGGAAGGGTCATAGGCATTTTGGAGTGGAATGGGGGCATGATTTTGAGTTATACACATAATTGTAGAATAGTGGTGCTCTGGCATGGGCATTTAAACCACATTTTCATTGGTACAAATGGCGGTGCCTAAATTTACACGTGACCTCTCTGCTTAAGCATTAATTCTATAAACTGCGCCAAACTTACTACTACTACTACTCAACATTTCTAAAGCGCTACCAGACTTACGCAGCGCTGTACAGTCAAACATGAAGAGAGACAGCCCCTGCTCAAAAGAGCTTACAATCTAAAGGACATAACAACAGAGACAATCAAATTAGGACAGCATAGTACATCTGATTACTCAATAGTTCATAGGGACAGACTAATAGATCTAAACAGCTAAAGGCAATTAAGATATGCAAATGCATAATACAGACAGATTTAGGTGCAGTTTATAGAATACCGCTTAATGGGCGACAATATTTTAGGCACCATATATAGAATTTAGCCCAATATGTGTGTAAATGTTACAGCCTATTTTATATAATTGCCCCCCTTACCCCAGGATTCTATATATTGCGCCTAGCATTTTACGCCAAAATCCAAGCATATTCTATAACAACACGTGTTACTTAATTGGCTTAACAAGCCAATCAGCATTTTAACAGCACTTAACAAGCAATAATGAGCACTAATTGGCAATAATTACAATTTACACGCATAACTCGCTAAACGTATTCTATAATAGACAGTGCCTAAATTCTAATGTGCAAAGCCAAAAAGGGGCATGGTTATGGGCGGGAAAATGGGCGGTTCATAGGTGTTCCAAAATATATGCACACTGTTATAGAATATGCCCCTTTTGCTCCTAAATCTATGTGCCTGTATTTATGCCACATTTCCCTTGGTGTAAATGGATGTGCATAATTCTAAGCGCAGAGATGTCAACTAAGCATATTTTATATACTGTGCCTAAATCTAGGCGCCACTTATAGAATACACTTAGGCAGAAATTTATTTGCGTGGATTTTTCAGGCACCAAATATAGAATTTAGCCCTTAATGGCCAAAGATATGCATATGGAGGGTAATTTTCGAAAACATGACAAGTGTACAAGCGTGTACTATCTTGTTGAAATGCATATTTTACATATTCAACTACACAGTTTTATAAGAGCATTTTCCACATGTAAAACATGACTTACATGCAGAAAATGCCTTATAAAGAGGGATAGAATATGAGATGTGTGGGGCTAAGACCAGACGTTATCCAGCAGCTACTCTCCAAATAACTGATGCACACCGAAGCAACAGCCTAATTTCGTACAGATATGTTTCAGTATAAATAATAGGCTGGCATACTATAAAGTTGCGTGCACAGATCAACACGTATAGCTGATTTGAGTACACAACTTAATTGCTTAACAAGCCAATCAGCACCAATAACTGGCTGCTAACAACCAAGTATTGGAGTTAATTGGCCTTAATTAGGATTTAAGTGCAGATCACATTCTTTTTTCTTTTTTTTTTTAATAATTTATTTATAATTTTTCATTTTACAAGGATCACTTGCAAACAGTAATACAGAGATGACTGTACATTAATACAATATTAGAAGAAAACAATCTCAACTAGATAAATGGATTATATACAATCTTTCTCTTTCTTAGACCACAAAATAAATAGGGAGAGTGAAACAAAACAAGGAGATCAATTAAACAACAGTAAACCAAGAAAACGTGGTATTAACCTGATTATCCCCAGTTATTATTTATCTGAATCATTATTCCACATTGATCATCTGGTTGGCTTCTTCAAACCCAAGACTGTGTATAGTCAATTAATTTCGTTGGAAACATACTTATTGTCCAATATTAGTGGAAATAATACACCTGATTTCATTTTTCCCCCTTTTAAAACCAGAAATTATTTAACAATACAAACACTTGAATCTCTGATCCAATTCCCACTGATTAAAGTAATCCCAGTTTCACAGGCTTCACTCCTTTTGAATTAATATACTAAGAGGAATCATTTCAGAGGAAAAAAAAACTTTAGGAGTCATACCCGGAACTCTGGGAAAACAACAATCTCGATATTAATCATCTCTCTATATAAAACGCACCTCCAACACTCTAATGAAGCCTCAAGTTTCCCAACATTCTAAATGTGTCATGGTGTAGATTGCTTTTTCTCCATGAGTGTTTGGCCCGCCCTCGCGTCACAACGTGACCCCTTGGGATCTCCTGCTTCTTTTCCAAAACACCTTGACAGAGGGGGAGCCCCTGCTGCACACTCTCATTCTTTCTCACACACACACACACACACACACACACTCACACAGACAGCCTCAAACTATGTCACACACACCCACACTCGCACATTCACTCTGTCTCTCTCTCTCACACAGTCACTCTCAAACATACACACTCCGCTGAAAACCTTGCTAGCGCCCATTTCATTGGTCTCAGAAACGGGCCTTTTTTACTATAATAATATTCATTTTGTTCAAATCTTTCTGGTCTATTAACATTTTCAAAATCTTAACCGTTTCCTATTCCTGTAGAACTTCATTTGATGTATCAATTTTTCGAAGGAATCAATTAGATTATCCATGTGGCTCACTAATAAGATTATATCTGAAGCAAAATTATTTACTACCATTGTTAGGTCCTGGCGCGCCTTCCAGATGATATTCAATGTAACCTCCACGGGAGCCAAAAACTCCAAGCTGATAGCTCTTACGGGTTTAGGAGTGGCACCGCTGACACAGGTTCAGCTGTAAACAACTTCCGTTTCAGCATACACTCCTAACTCACTCCTCCACTCCTTTGGACATGGTGGTTAAATGATTTGAGAGCGATGAAGTTGTTTCCAGGTCCAAGAGCATCGACGCTCCTTCGCCGATGCTAGTCAAAGGACTCATCAACCCAGTCTTTTGTGGGCAGCTCGTCGTGCAGCGGTCCCACACTTGCTGCACAGGGGACAAAACGCTGGCCATCGGCGGCTGACCCCCCATTGTCCCCTTCCTCTCAGTTAAGGTAACTGCAGATGCAAAGAGGAAATTTCAAATAAACAAAGACAGAACTTCAGAGGACAGCTGGGCCGTTGAGCGTACGAGCTTCAGGTCACCATCTTTCCACTCTCCCTAGATCGCATTCTCTAACGATCCGTGCATAAATCCTAATGTGCATAAATTTGGGGGGACGTGGCTAGGGGTGTTTTGGGGGCGTTCCAAAATGTTATGTGCATAAATATAGAATTCAGCTGAACCATGCATAATTTATACACCAGCAGTAATTGCCAGCATCTAAAGTTAAGCATGGTTTATGCCCTAAGCGCTGTTCTATAAAGAACACGTACCCTTTATAGAATAGCGCTCAGGCATAAAGTTGTCAGTGCTATTATTAGGTGCCACTTATGGAATTTACCCCAACTTGTGCATATGTTTCTTTGACAAAGATATGTGCATATGTTATTGTAGTATTCTCTCTGTACAGTCACCCCCCTGCTTTCATGCCTATTCTTGTTTACTTGAAATCTTTCTTTTTTTCTGGTGTCTATTTCGACTCCTAACCATGACCCTCTTACTCAACACCCTCACTTATCACCCCTACCACTGCAATTTCCCCACCCCTAGCTGTCTGTTCGTCTGTCCAATTTAGATTGTAAGCTCTGTTGAGCAGGGACTGTCTTTTCATGTTAATTTATACAGCGCTGCGTAAGTCTAGTAGCGCTATAGAAATGTTTAATAGTAGTAGTAGTATTTATCAGACTCTCCTCTTCTCCTGCTGCCATCAGCTTAGCCCAGGATTGCCTGCCCATTGACCTGACCACAGTCCGCCCATGGTTTTGTGCCTTTCCCCACCTCTTCCCAAGTCATCTGGAGGTGATGTCAACACCACGGAGTCTCTCTAAATACATATTTATTCAAAAAAGTGTTTAGTAATTAGCTGTCTGTGGTATGCTGAACTGGCGCTGCTTGGTTTAGGTTGGACATTCAGGGGTCTGGAAACACAGCAGCCAGGTGGTATTTTCTGATCTTTCCTGTTTAAATATTGTAGTTCCTTCTTTTATTTCATAAGTGTGCTTTTATTGTTCACTGCTTTGATGGTTTTCCCTGAAGTGGTTTATCAAATAAAATGAATCTTGAATCTTGAGTCAAATCTGACCCTAGTATTTTTGTTACATTTGTATCCCATGCTTTCCCACTCATGGCAGGCAATGGAGGGTTAAGTGACTTGGCCAAAGTCACAAGGAGCTGCCTGTGTTGGGAATCGAACTCAGTTCCTCAGTCCACCACCCTAACCACTAGGCCACTCCTCCACTGTTGTTTCATGCCACAGGCACTCACACAAGCAGCAGCTTGAGCAAGCTCCTGTGTGCAACTCCCTGTAAATTCATTGGCTTTGTTGCTTCTATCTGTTTCCAAGGACAAATCAGTTCTCAGGTCTTTGCTTTATCTCAGCTCTCCTCAGGGCTCACCATTTTCATGATGGACCCACTCCTCCCAATTTATCCAAGTCTATTCAAGTAAGACAGCTTATCAATTGTACTTCTATTATGCCTCATCATGAGGCTTGCTCTTTCTTCCAATATCCTCACCCTCATATTCTATGTCATTAAAGTTTGCACTCAAACCTGAGAGGGACAATAATCAGCCCACAGCGGTCAGCATGTTTTTAAATACCAGCTGCCAGGAGCTGTTTTATACCTGGATAGTTAGCACCATGCTGTGCCTGGATACTGCTGTTGAACACCCAGGTATAATCAGGGCACCAGCATTTTTCTTGGTACTGCTAATATTTAGGAAAGAAAGAGGGGAAAACCTCCGCAAAGTCAGTCAACGGTCCAAAAAACAGCAGTGGTATTCCAGGAAACGAGGAGAAAACCAGAGGTTCATGAGAGACTTTTATTGAAGAATGAGCCTACTAGGCTGAGTTTCGGCACATCTTCCTCAGGGGTTGGCACAGTTTTTGATGCAAACTCAAAAGGACATAATTCCAAATAAGATCTCCTTTGAGAACTGGAGCAATCCTTGAAGCTACTGCTGCATTATTTAAAGCCATTATGCTGTCCTAACTTTAACCAGATATTTTTCTGGTTAGCAGACTGAAAATTATCACTAACCAGGCAACTCCCGACTCTGCTGACTCCACTGCTGAACCACCCAGTACTGCCCAGATAGGTCTGAGGTGATCTGCCTGGATATTCAGCAGCACTATCTGGTTATGTGCCACTGGGTATCTGGGTTTGCCTCAGTCAGTGTGATTTAACTGAGCAGAAGCTTCTCCTGCCTGGTTAAAAATTTCAAAATATCAGGCCCAACGTCTTTATGAACAAACTAGTAAAAAAGGTCCATTTCTGACACAAATGAAACGGGCGCTAGCAAGGTTTTCCTCGGAGTGTGTATGTTTGAGTGAGTGTATGTGAGAGTGACTGTGTGTGTGAGAGAGAGTGAATGTGTGAGTGTGTGTCTGTGAGAGAGAGAGTGTGTGTGTGAGAATGAGAGTGTGTGCAAGTGCGTATGTGAGACACAGTGTGAAAGAGTGTGTTTCACACAGATACAGTGTGTGCGAGAGAGAGAGTGTGTGTGAGACACAGACTCTCTGTGAGACTGAGTGTATGAGACCAAGAGAGTGTGTGAGTGACTGTGTGACACGTGGAGGGGCATAATCGAATGAAAACATCTATCTCCATGGGCGTTTATCTCCGAGAACGGGTCCGTGAAGGGGCGGACCGAACCGTATTTTCGAAAAAAATAGACGTCCATGTTTTATTCAACAATGTGTGAGCTGGGCGTTTTTGTTTTTCAGCGATAATGGAAAATGAAAGCGCCTAGCTCAAAAACGAATAAATCCAAGGCATTTGTTCGTGGGAGGGGCCAGGATTCGTAGTGCACTGGTCCCCCTCACATGCCAGGACACCAACCGGGCACCCTAGGGGGCACTTTTACAAAAACAAAAAAAAAGGTAAAAGAGCTCCCAGGTGCATAGCACCCTTCCCTTGGGTGTTGAGCCCCCCAAATCCCCCTCAAAACCCACCGCCCACAAGTCTACACCATTACTATAGCCTAAGGGGTGAAGGGGGGCACCTACATGTGGGTACAGTGGGTTTGGGGGGCGGTGTGGAGGGCTCCCATTTACCAGCACAAGTGTAACAGGTGGGGGGGGGATGGGCCTGGGTCTACCTGCCTGACGTCCACTGCACCCCCTAATAACTGCTCCAGTGACCTGCATACTGCTGCCAGGGAGGTGGGTATGACATTTGAGGGTGAACATAAAAAGTTGTGAAACGGCATATTTTTGTGGTGGGAGGGGGTTTGTGACCACTGGGGGAGTCAGGGGAGGTCATCTCCAACTCCCTCCAGTGGTCATCTGGTCATTTAGGGCACGTTTTGGGGCCCTATTCGTGGAAAAACAGGGTCCAGGAAAAGTGCCCTAAATTTTCGCTAAAAACGCATATTTTTTTTCCATTATCGGCGAAAGACGCCTATCTCTGATCGGCCGATAACCACACCCCAGTTCCGCCTTCACCACGCCTTTGACACGCCCCCATCAACTTTGTCCGCATCCGCGACGGAGTGCAGTTGAAAACGTCCAAATTCGGCTTTCGATTATACCGCTTTATTCGTTTTTGTGAGATAAACGTCTATCTCCCGATTTGGGTCGCAATATAGGCGTTTTTCTTTTTCAATTATAAGCTGGATAGAGAGTGAATGTGATACAGTGTGAGACAGAGTGTGTGAGAGTGAGAGAGAGAAAGACATTGACTGTGTGTGTGTGTGTGAGAGAGAGAGAGAGAGTGTGTGTGTGTGTGACAGAGATACCTCCCCCCTCTCTGGTGTCAGCCCCCCCCCTCTCTCTCTGGTGTCTGTGCGTTACTGTGTAGGACGCTGAGCTCTGGCTGTGCTTCAAGGAACTGACCAATCCTATTTAATAGAATGCACCTCCAACATTCTGAAGCCGAGAAACCTTGTGTGGTTGGTCACTTCTGCTTGTGACGAACCCGGAAGTACGTGATGTCAATTCAGGAGATGGATACAGAGAGCAGGAATGCCTCAGTCATGCAGTCAGCTTAAGAATGTTGGAGGTGCGTTTTATTATATAGGAAATGCCATTCATACACAAACTTGTGCTGGACCCCCATCGGGACGTACTCTGGCCAATAGTCAGCCCTATTCAACTGGCCAGGAATTGCTCCTGGATGGTTAAATAGCACTTAAGTGGCTAAGCACTAATATTAAGCATGAGATAGCTGGTTATCTACACTGAATATTTGTACTTAGTGCAGAGTGGCTAACCAGCTATATTGCGTGGTATAACTGGCTAGCTGCGAATTTTCAGCGCTTTGCTGGCTAAGTTTGGCAGCCAAATTGTACTGCCTAAATAGCAGTCCTTTTTTTGTCTGCTATAAACTTAACTGGCCAGCCTGAATATTGACTTGGCCAGTTAAGTTTAAGCCAGCCAAAAAAATAAAAACGGATATTGAATGCCGGTCACTGGAAACAACCCAGCATTGAATATCCGGGCTCAGCACCAATCGCAGCACTTAGCAGGGCTGCCTCCCATGGGCTGAATATCAGCTGGATTGGGGATAATTTTGTAAGGAGGGTCCCAACAATTAGGTGCCAAGAATGAGCTTAAATGATGAGAATACTGGCATAGACATGCATATATTGCACATACATGTGAAAATGCCAATATTCTGGAAATGCACTATTCTATAGAATAGTTCCTAAATGCAATGACACGTGGAGGGGCATAATCGAACGGGGCACCCAAGTTTTCCTGAGGACATCCTCGCAGGACGTCCCCGCAAAGGGGCGGGGAAACCGTATTATCAAAACAAGATGGGCAGCCATCTTTCATTTTGATAATAGGTCGACCTTAGAGATGGTCGTCCCCGATTTTCGGCAATAATGGAAACCGAGGACGCCCATCTCAGAAACGACCAAATTCAAGCCATTTGGTTATGGGAAGAGCCAGCATTCGTAGTGCACTGGCCCCCCTGACATGCCAGGACACCAACCGGGCACCCTACTGGGCACTGCAGTGGACTTCAGATAAAGCTCCCAGGTGCATAGCTCCTTTACCTTGTGTGCTGAGCCCTCCACCCCCCCCCCCCCAAACCCACTCCCCACAACTGTACACCACTACCATAGCTGTTAGGGATGAAAGGGGGCACCTAGATGTGGGTAGAGTGGGTTTGTGGTGAGTTTTGGATGGCTCACATTTACCACCACAGGTATAACAGGTAGGGGGGGATGGGCCTGGGTCCACCTGCCTGACGTGCACTGCAGTACCCACTAAAACTGCTCCAGGGACCTGCATACTGCTGTCATGGAGCTGGGTATGATATTTGAGGCTGGCATAGAGGCTGGAAAAACATATTTAAAAACATTTTTCTTAGGGTGGGAGGGGGTTAGTGACCACTGGGGGAGTAGGGAGAGGTCATCCCCGATTCCCTCAGGTGGTCATCTGGTCATTTAGGGCACATTTTTGTGGCTTGGTCGTAAAAGAAAAGGACCAAGTAAAGTCGGCCAAGTGTTCGTCAGGGACGCCCTTCTTTTTTCCATTATCATCTGAGGACGCCCATGTGTTAAGCACGCCACAGTCCCGCCTTCACTATGCTTCCGACACGGCCCCGTGAACTTTGGTCGTCCCTGCGACAGAAAGAAGTTGAGGACGCCCAAAATTGGCTTTCAATTATGCCGATTTGGGCAACCCTGGGAGGACGCCCATTTCCCGATTTGTGTCGAAAGATGGGCACCCTACTCTTTCGAAAATAAGCCTGCTAGTTTGAAGGTGAGCATACACATGGGTGGAGTCTGGACAGGGCCCACATTTACATATGCAAATTATAGAATCCTATGATTTATGTGCATTGTTGTGCAATCTAGGCACAAACATTTACACCAGCTCTACACCTGGGGAAAGTGATTACACCTTAACTATACACATGTATTTGTCCTGCTACTCACCTACTTTCCTTTATAGAATAGGATCCAAAGAGATAGAGAGTAAGTAAAAGAGACACCCATTTATTAGGGGCAAAGAAGGCATCTCTTTGTGGCTCACAGAGACATGGCTAAGAGACAGGGAAGTTGCTTATGTGTTACAATACTTATCTCTAGGGTTTTTCTTGCTTTCTTCTAATGGGCTTTTTAATTGTTGATGCAGTCTTACAGGTTTTTTTTCCTAAAGTAATTCCAGTCAAGGAACTTGACTATGATGTTAATGGAGCTTTTGAAGCTCTCTTATTCTGACCTGATTGATTTCCTTTTACACATCTATTTTTGCTTTACTGCCCTCCATATCTTAAGGCTGCATCCTAGGAAGCATGTTAGTGCATACATTTCAGAAATGACAGCTTGTCACATCAATCTAATAATTTTAGGAGATTTTATCATCACAGATATAATGAGACAAAGATTTTATGGATCTGTCAATGACTGAGTTTTTCTCAAATGTAAAGTTTCAAAACATGGGGCGGTTCAGATGCTGAACCTTATTTTTTTGTGTTATGGAATCCCCCTTATTTTAGCTTTATCTTGCCCTGATCATTATTTGGTTTGAGCTAACATCGATTCCATTGTTTAGGTCACTATCACGTTTGGTATCATAATGGCTTTAAGTTATTAAAGAGTTATTTGAAGAGGGCAGAGAGTGGGTGGAGACAGGACAAATCAACATCAAGTTATACAGCTTGTAATGAGCATCATCACCACTGCAGCACTGGTGTGAAACTAACCAAAAACATATATATCACAAATTTAATCAACAATAGTCACAATTTCTCAAGAAAATTATTTTCTTTGCTTGCTAACAACTAATCCAACTTCTGGTCCCACATTGTTAGCTGTAGACCCACCATCAGTAGATGAGTTGACTCAATTCTTGTCTTCAAAAACTGATCATACTGTATGTGCAAGGATTTCCTGCCCTCGTCTGATGCAACAGATAGGTCAAATAACCATATTTTCTCCTTAACATAATCATAGTGGAGGAGTGGCCTAGTGGTTAGAGCACCAGTCTTGCAATCCAGTGATCTTGGGCAAGTCACTTAACCCTCCATTGCCTCAGGTAAAAACTTAGATTGTGAGCCCTCCTGGGACAGAGAAATATCCAGTGTACCTGAATGTAACTCACCTTGAGCTACCACTGTAAAAAGGTATGAGCAAAATCTAAATAATAAATATGTTGGGTCCCCTTCAGTCCCAAGGGCAGCTAGCTGGGATTCATTGAATCTATTTACCAAATTTATCTGGAGCAAATTATTCATCTACCAGACCTACAACTTTTATTCTTGACCCTATCCTGACTAAGGGGATTAAAGAACCAGACCTTGATATGAACCATCATTAGTTCTAGCTTAAATTTTAGTTCTGTTCCAGCTGTCTGAAGTGGGTCTAATCCTATTTTACAGAAATTCAGTCTGGAACCATTTACTGTGTCTAATGATTTTTGTTTCTCCTATATCTTTCCAAGCTGACTGAGAAAGCAATAGTCAAGCAATTTCATGATTTCATTGATAAGGCCAATATTACTACTACTACTACTATTTAGCATTTCTATAGCGCTACAAGGCATACGCAGCGCTGCACAAACATAGAAGAAAGACAGTCCCTGCTCAAAGAGCTTACAATCTAATAGACAAAAAATAAAGTAAGCAAATCAAATCAATTAATGTGAACGGGAAGGAAGAGAGGAGGGTAGGTGGAGGCGAGTGGTTACGAGTCAAAAGCAATGTTAAAGAGGTGGGCTTTCAGTCTAGATTTAAAGGTGGCCAAGGATGGGGCAAGACGTAGGGGCTCAGGAAGTTTATTCCAGGCGTAGGGTGCAGCGAGACAGAAGACGCAAAGTCTGGAGTTTGCAGTAGTGGATCCATACCAATCAGGCTTTAGGCCAGGATATACTACAGAATCTATGCTGATTGTTTTGCTTAGAGAAATTAGGAGCTTTTTATATCTAGATACTGCTGCAATCATTGTCTCTCTCTGGAACTGTCCTCAGCTTTCAATCTAGTAGACCATGATCTTCTGTTGTCCCCTTTTAACTGAACTTGGTCAGGGTGGGCAAGTGGAAGGATGGTTCTTCCCATTCCTTCTTGATTGTTCTTTTCATGCTGCTTGAGACTCCTCACTATCAGCATCCCACTCTCTACAGTGTTGTGTCCCACAGGGCTCAATATTTGCTCCAATGCTTTTAAATCTTTTTATGAATCCATTATCTAGGCTGGTACAAGATGATGGGATAAGCAGGTAGTAATACACAAACAAGATCCAGTCAGTAGCTTAAGCTAACCCAACTGCTCCAGATCTTGGAGCCCTAAACTTTGATTTAGGAGCTCATTAGCTGGCAAAAAGAAATAACTAAAGCTTAAAGTCTATCCCTCTGGGAATCACAGAAAGATCTATTGGAATAGATAATCCGCCACTGCTCCTGGGGGGTCACTAAATCCTGCTCATCCATACAATTAAGATAGTAGGGGTATACTGTGGTCAGCATCTGAGCTTGAGGCCTCAGATCTCTGTGTTGTTAAAGCATCTTTTTGTGCACTAAGGAGTATTCAGTCCATCGAGATACTTCTTTGCTTCTTGCCCTGGTTATTTCTTAGTTAAATTTTTGTGAATCTTTCTATTGCAGCTTCAGAAATCAAACAGAATATTCAAAATACGGTCAAGCTACTCTGTAATATGTGGAAATATGAGCACGTTATATTTCTACTCTTTGAAGAACAATGGTTCTCTTTCCCTAATAGCAGGAACGTCTTTGTGAAATGCCTTGCCAGGACAGCTTCGCTTAACTACTAGTTTCCAGCAATTTAAGAAACTATTAAAAACACAGTTTTTTGTTCAAGCCTTTTTTTGGTATGTAGTACAGTTTTGGAAATGATGACAGCAGCACTTTGTGTTATATTTTTGTTCATTAAAGATGTTTGTTTATATTGGTATGTATGCTCTTATGGAAACCGCCTAGTTTATAGGTGGGTTAGAAATGTTTAAAATAAATAAATAAATATAAATAAATAAATAAATAAATAAATAATAGGATCAGATCTATCTGCACTACTTACTCTCTACATACTATCTCGCTCCCTTCAAACACAACAAGAGAACATATTGTCTGTTGTTACTATTGTTGTACATACTCGCTCTGAGTCTACCAGAAATTCTGCATTCAGCTTAGTTGCCTCTGCTTTGATGCACACTTTGCTGCTGTATCTTTTTTCTTAAGATCTCTTACAAAAAATGTAAGGTGGGTCTCAACATTTTCTTTTTTGAGCTGGCCTCAGCTGAGATGCATTGAGGCTAGGTTTTAGATAGGCTAGAGATGAAGCAGTTGTGGGGTTTTTTTGTGTTTTCTTGGTCATGTCTCTGTGTATAGGTCACATGTTTTAGTCTTATCTTTAATTTATATATTAGTGGTTTTCTTTTTTTGCCTTTTTATTGTTTTATATGTTTATGATTTTATGATTTTTCTATTATTAACTGTTTTGCTGTTTTAGTTTGAATATATAGACAAAGACCTTGTTATGTTATGTTATACTTAAATATTGCATTTCTCAAACAAAAGTTCAACCCAAAGCAGCTTATACCAAACAAAACAGTGTAATATTCAAATATATAATTGTCATAAAGCATTAATAACATATGTTGTGGACGTATGATGTCAACTTCTTGCTCTGCTTTCTCCACACTGTGGTTCACAATGGGAGTTGCTTCTTGGGGGAGGGGGTGGAAATTGGGTATAAGAAATCCCAATGGGTCTCTCTGTGTCTCCCATGTGCCCAGGATAGTGTTCAAGCAGGAAATACATCTGTAGCTACCTCCCTCTCAAACAATCATCCAGAAATCTTAACATTCACCAGGAGGAAAACTCTTTATTCCAACTGTCAAACAAATAAAGGAGGCACTTACAGTGAAGATGCAGCTGAACCAGGAGTACTGCTGAAGCTGAAAGAAGTAGAACCTGTCTATTGCTTCATTCCAACACCCTCAGACAAGAGGGGCTGTGAAATCAGCTACTGAACTAAGGATATGCTAATGAATGTGCATAGCTATGGAACGATGTTTGGTGAAAAAGCAATATAGGCTTAAGGAGGTTAAAAAAGGAGCAAGGAGCAGAGCTGATTGCCAGACCAAAGCACAAAATGGAGAGCTACTCCTTGAAAACAATGAGAGAGTGGATCCTACCCATCGGCCATGAAGATAGAGACCAGGGCACCTAATTGTTGGTACCCTCCTTACAGAATTATCCCCGTTATGTTTAGATGGGGGTGCAACATAAGTTTATCAATTTGATATACTGCCTCTTTTGAAGCATGAATTGAGGCGGGTTACATATAACTATGTGGCTTACATATTGAGTGTAATGCTGGAAATCAGCATTCCCAGTGTGGAGGAGTGGCCTAGCGGTTAGGATGGTGGACTTTGGTCCTGAGGAACTGAGTTTGATTCCCGGCACAGGTAGCTCCTTGTGACTCCGGGCAAGTCACTTAACCCTCCATTGCCTGCCGCATTGAGCCTGCCATGAGTGGGAAAGCATGGGGTACAAATGTAACTAAAATAAAATATGCACCAAGTCAAACATCAGAGTACGTTAGAAGGAAACCTTGGGAGCAGTAGTAGTACACCACAGGATCAAACTAGCATTCCTCACTAGTACCAAAGCCTTGGTCACAAGCATACACTCAGACTGCCAGAATAGGACACATTCAATGAAGTATGGGAGAGTAATATTCAGATAACATAACCTAATGAGCACTGCCTATAGTTTATGTAGGAAACCCTGCATCCTAGGGCACTGCCAAAACATGTGGCCAACAAGGCCCGAGCAGCACCACATTTAGGACATACCCCAGTAGAATCCAAACCTGCTCTGTGAGCTACCCATGGGGACACATACATTTTATGTACAAATTTAAACACTTGCTCCCTATGTAACATATTCTCTGATGACTTTGGTATAGCAACGAAAGCAGCAGCCAAGTGATCTGCTGTCAGCATACACCCAAATTCAGCACACCATGCCTAAACTAATGCCTCATATTGAGTATCAGGCAACATGGAAAACAAAAACAATTTATAATGCCCTAACCTAGGGGGTCGAGCTTCAAATATCTGCAAAGAGTTCTGTACCTTCACAGCTCCAGCCTTACCCATATGCATAGTAGGCAAAACACCCAAATAATGCAAAACATAGGCAAAAACGTCCACTTCAGGATGATTATACAAAGATTGCAGATCCCCAAGGAGAATACAAACGAGCATCATCACTGAGAACATCACCCACTTGTCACACACCCTGAGCCTGCTACTCCCAAAACAACTCTGTTATCAGTCCCAGGAGGAAAATCCACATTACCCTTCTAAAGGGAGGAAAAGAGAGTCATCATTAATAATTACCAACAGTTTACAAAAATGTATCCAGAACTGGTGCATGTAGAACCAAAGAACATGGTTACGATGATCTAAGGCCAACCTATCTGACTTAGCATGCAACAAGTAGAGAGACAAGAGAGTGGAGACAAAGCCACCACCTCCAAAGATATGAGGGAGGCAAAAGCAGTCTCCAGACACCAGTCTCAAATCTGTCTCAAACCAGATGTTAAATTATACAGACCCAGGTCTAACAGCCTAAAACAGTGATGGCGAACTTTTCAGAGACCGAGTGCCCAAACAGCAACCCAAAATCTAATTATTTATCGCAAAGTGCCAACAGGGCAATTTAACCTGAATAACAGCAACGTGGGTTTTAAACTGGTTCTAGCCAGTTTAGAACATAAGTAGTAAACCGGGGACATGCACAAAAGGGCATTTTCCTGTCACAGTAGCAGCCAACGAAAATGGTATGCAAATGAGCAAATTAGTATTAAAATACTAATCTGATGCGATGCACTACCGTTTTCCGAGGAAGTCACCGTGGAAAACCTAACGGGAGGTCTGCACCTCCCGTTAGGTTTTTCTCGTTGGGGCTGCTGCCCTCCCGCTCGCCCTCCCTCCCTCCCAGCACCAGGCAGGCCTGTCTCCCTCCCAGCACCAGGCAGGCCTCCCTCCCTCCCTCCCAGCACCAGGCATCCCTCCCAGCACCAGGCAGACCCTCCCAGCCAGTGGCGTAGCCAGACTGCCAATTTTGGGTGGGCCTGAACCCAAAGTGGGTGGGCACAAAATTTTCTCTCTACCCCCCCCCCCCCCCCCCCCCAGCAAAATGTAGTCACACTCAGATGCATTTGTCACACAGGGTAAAGTGCTGCTTTTCAGTGCATCAGATTTCAGACAATTTATTTAATAGCCTAATCCTTTTCAGTGAGCTTTCAGAGGCCAAAACCTCCTGCCTCAGGTCAGTATAATGCTGTTACGGTATCCTCTCCTGACCTAAGGAAGGAAGTATTGGTCTCTGAAACTTTATTAACACCATATTACTTTATCCTAAATTAAAAATAAAATTATTTTCTTTACCTTTGTTGTATGGCCATTTACTTTTTCTCATTGTGTTGCTCCCAGTCTCTAGATTCTGCTTTCCTTCGTTTTCGCTTAACTCTTCTGCCAGGGTTTCCTGGCCATTTGTCATTTTTCTCTCCTTTTTCTTTGCTTTCTTCAATATTTTTCTGCCTCTCTCTGTGTCCAGATTTAATTCATTCTTACTATCCATTCTTTAATTTCCTTCATCTACTTATGGCTTTTCATCTTTTTCTCACCCTTGTTCTCCCCATGCCCTTCCTCTTATTCTCCAATCTTCACTACTCCCCCTTTCCATGCAGCAGCTCTCCTCTTTCTCTCCCCATCCTTCCAGTGTCTCCCCTCTCTCTCCCCATCCTTCCAATAGTCTCCCCTCTTTCTTTCTGCATCCTTCCATCCAGTGTCACCTCTTTCTCCCTACCCTTTCATCCAGCGTCTTCCCTCTTTCTCTCCCCATCCTTCCACCCATCTACCCTCTCTCCTGATCCTTCCATCTAATGTCTCTCTCCCTCCTTCTAACCAGTGTCTATCTCTCTACCCTTTTCTGTTTAGTGTCCCTTCTCTCTACACATCCTTCCAGTCTCTCCCCTTTTTCTCTGCATCCTTTCATCCATCTCCCCTCTTTCTCTGCCATCCTCCCATCTGTTTTCCCTCTTTCTCTCCTC
Organism: Microcaecilia unicolor; assembly: GCF_901765095.1. Lineage (NCBI taxonomy): Eukaryota > Metazoa > Chordata > Amphibia > Gymnophiona > Siphonopidae > Microcaecilia > Microcaecilia unicolor. The sequence continues at coordinate 160,899,058 of NC_044041.1, forward strand.
ATCCTCCATTTTCCCTCTTTCTCTGCCATCCTCCCATCTGTTTCCCTCTTTCTCTCCCCATCCTTCCATTTTCCCTCTTTCTCCCCATCCTGCCATCTGTTTTCCCTCTTTCTCTCCCCATCCTTCCGTTTTCCCTCTTTCTCCCCATCCTGCCATCTGTTTTCCCTCTTTCTCTCCCCATCCTTCCGTTTTCCCTTTTTCTCTGCCATCCTGCCATCTGTTTTCCCTCTTTCTCTCCCCATCCTCCATTTTCCCTCTTTCTCTGCCATCCTCCCATCTGTTTTCCCTCTTTCTCTCCCCATCCTTCCATTTTCCCTCTTTCTCCCCATCCTCCCATCTGTTGTCCCTCTTTCTCTCCCCATCCTTCTGTTTTCCCTCTTTTTCTGCCATCCTCCCATCTGTTTTCCCTCTTTCTCTCCCCATCCTTCGGTTTTCCCTCTTTCTCTGCCATCCTCCCATCTGTTTTCCCTCTTTCTCTCCCCATCCTTCTATTTTCCCTCTTTCTCCCCATCCTGCCATCCATTTTCCCTCTCCCATTCAGGCCCACAAGCCCCAGCTCCCATTGCCGGCCACTGCTGCTTTTCCTGATGAGCAGCAGGGCCGGCGCTACAAAAAGAAGAAGCGCTCAGCTGACTGAGCTGAGCGCCGCCGCCAACGCTAACCCGCCGAGAAAAAATGTTTTAAAAAAAACGCGGCACTGCAGGCAGCCTCGAAGCATTGGCTGCTGGCTCTGCAGGCTTCTTCCGTCTCTTACGTCACTGCCCCTGCTTCGCTACAGAGGCAGTGATGTAAGAGACGGGAGGAGCCTGCAGAGCCAGCAGCCAATGCTTCGAGGCTGCCTGCAGTGCCGCGTTTTTTTTAAAACACTTTTTTTCGCGGCGGGTTAGCGTTGGCGGCGGCGCTCAGCTCAGTCAGCTCAGCGCTTCTTCTTTTTGTAGCGACGGCCCTGCTGCTCATCAGGAAAAGCAGCAGTGGCCGGCAATGGGAGCTGGCGCTGGCGCTGGGCGGGCCTGGACTGAAATGGAGGGAGGGCGGGAGGGTGGGCAGGCGGCCTTCTGCTGGGAGGGAGGGCAGGCAGGTGGCCTTGTGCTTGGAGGGAGGGCGGCCATGTGCTCTGAGGGAGCCTGCCTGCCTGCCTGCCTGGTGCTGGGAGCTGGCGCTGGCGCTGGGCGGGCCTGGACTGAAATTGGGTGGGCCTGGGCCCACCCAGGCCCACCCGTAGCTACGCCCCTGCTCCCAGCACCAGGCAGGCAGGCAGGCAGGCTCCCTCAGAGCACATGGCCGCCCTCCCTCCAAGCACAAGGCCACCTGCCTGCCCTCCCTCCCAGCAGAAGGCCGCCTGCCCACCCTCCCGCCCTCCCTCCGAGCACCAGGGCCCCCCTCCGAAATTTAAAAGTCATACCTGGTCGGGGTTAAGGCAGCGTCAGCAGTGGCAGTGAAAAGCATGCTGGCTCAGTGCGCTTTCAGCCTTCCCTTCTGTCTCTCAAGCTCTGGTCCTGCCCTTGCGGAAACAGGAAATGAGGGCGGGACCAGAGCTTGAGAGACAGACGGGAAGGCTGAAGGCGCACTGAACCAGCGCTTTTCACTGCCGCTGCCGATGACACCTTAACCCCGAGTAGGTATGACTTTTATTTGGAGGGGGGCTGGAACTGGCTGAGGTGACGGCGTGCGTGCCAACAGAGAGGGCACGTGTGCCATAGGTTCACCATCACTGGCTAAAACCTCCTTTGTCTTGAGGTAAGGTAATGCTAAATCCCACAAGGGTGAACACGGCTTCTTTCCACACCAGAGAAAAGCACACTTCAACCTATCAATATCCTTTTTCCACAACCATAAAGGCAGAGTATGGAGAAAATACAGCCACCTCGGGACAATGATCATATTGTAAAGAAAAATCCTCCTCACCAGATGCACTGGAAGTGTCCCTCACACACGCAAACAATCCAAAGTCTTCCGCAATAAGGGAGTCACATTCTCAACATATAGTTGGGAGAGATCAGAAGGAATAAATGTACATAAGAACATAATCGTAGACATACTGGGTCAGACCAATGGTCCATCTAGCCCAGTATCCTGCTTCCAACAGTCACAAGTACCTGGCAGAAACCCAAATCATGGCAACATTCCATGCTACAAATCTCAGAGCAAGCAGTTGCTTCCCCATGTCTGTCTCAATAGCAGACTATGGACTTTTCCTCCAGGAACATGTCCAAACCTTTTTTAAACCCAGATATGTTTACTGTTGTCACCACATTCTCCAGCAAAGAGTTCCAGAGCTTAACTATTTGTTGAGTGAAAAAAATATTTCCTCCTATTTGTTTTAAAAGTTTTTCCTGTAACTTCTTTGAGTGTCCCCCTAGTCTTTGTACTTTTGGAATGAGTAAAAAATTGATTTACTTCTACTCATTTTACACCACTCGGGATTTTGTAGACCTCAATCATATCTCCTCTCATCCATCTCTTTTTCAGGCTGAAGAGCCCCAACCTCCTTAGCCTTTCCTCACATGAGAGGAGTAGCCTAGTGGTTAATGCAGTAGCCTTTGATCCTGGGGAACTGAGTTCAATTCCCACTATAGCTCCTTGTGACTCTGGCCAAGTCACTTAACCCTCCATTGCCCCTGGTACAAAATAAGTACCTGAATATATGTAAACCACTTTGAATGTAGTTGCAAAAACCTCAGAAAGGCAGTATATCAAGTCCCACTTCTCTTTATCATTTTGGTTGCTGTTCTTTGAACCTTTTCTAATTCTGATATATCTTTTTTGAGATACGGTGACCAGAACTGAATGCAATACTCAAGATGAGATCATACCATGGAGCGATACAGAAGCATTTTAGTATTTTTTCCTAATAATTCCTAGCATCCTGTTTGAGTAAGCATCAAAGTGTAAAAATATAGTTACCAAAAACACCCTCATATGGTAAAAGCTTCAGAGTCAGAGTCAACAGAAGGAAACTCAGACCAGACGCAGTATGCCAGAATGTCACAGGCCTCAGTTGTATAAGATATTTCAGACTGAGAGCAAAAGTTAGAAACTACTAAATAAGATCTGATGGTAGGTATCTTACCTTCAAAGTAACTGGCAAGTTCGGAAGCAGTCCAAGAAGAATGATCATAGTTTTTAGTAGGATCAGAGAATAGAGAATGCATAATTTAAAACAGAACCTGTGAGTCCTTTGTACTGTTGAGTAATAGATTTTCTTAGCTTGGACAATGTTATGTTTATATTCTTTAATACTTTCTCCCCATTTGTCATTTTCAAGACCTAGAGCAGTGGTTCCAAAACTTGGTCCTGGAAGCACCCCAGCCAGTCAGGATATCTACAATGAATATTCATGCATGCAGTGCATGCTAATCTCTTCATGAATATTCATTGTGGGTATCCTGAAGAACCTGACTGGATGGGGTGCCTCCCAAGACCAAGTTTGGGAACCACTGACCAAGAGAATTCCATAAATTTTCCAGACTCCTACATTCTCTTTTTTTTGGAAGCGAATGTACTTGCATACCATGGAAAGGAACAATTTCTACTGCCTGGATTCCAACTCGATTAGAGCTGATATTCAGTGGCACTGTCTAGTTAAGTGCTGCTGAATATCTGCGACTGCCAATTCAACTGGTTTAAGAGGACAGGAGCCTCTTTTGCCCACTTGAACTACTCTGAATATCAGCCCCTATTTTTTTCTCTGTTTCTGTGATGTTCAGTGTTGTTCAAAGTACGAGGTCAAAGTACTTAAGTAAAAGCAAAAATAAATGTATATTTTAATACTTAAGTAAAAGTAAAAATACAATGAGGAGCACATTAAAAAATGTACTTAAGTAAAAGTATAAAAGCTACAGCTTAATGTAATACTTTTTGAGGAAAAAGTAAAAGTACCGTAACTACAGTGAATGCAACTATCGTTATCATTTTTGTCCCAACAATTTTATTGCTGTACAATTCAATCTACTTCGCTTTTAGAAAAATTGAATTTTGAAAATGACTGTCACTTATGTGAGCGCGCTTGTGAGTCATTAATCCACCCCAGCTAAAAGGTGGAGGGGAAGACATGGTGGTAAGGCCATGGAAAGACAGATATTCATCAGAACAAGTAGGGGACTACAAATCCCAGCTTCCCTGGGATAGACCTAGAGGAAGAGACTCTGGGAGGAGGAGTGGGAGGGGCAGACATCTTCAGGAACATTTGAGGGACTACAACTCCCAGCTTCCCCGGGGTAGATCACCTGACTCCTTTAGAGAAGGTGGTCCACACTATGATTCCCAGGATCTTGGGAGGTGGTCAAAAGACTCTTTTAATGGTGATAAGCCTGACTACAAATCCCAAGTTCCCAAGGGTGGGATGCATCATCTTTCCAGGCCAGCTTATGGTAACGATTATCAGCTGCAGGAGAGTAGAGGAGAGGTAGTTCTGATGGAGTGACTGCCCACAGAAGGGATTTCAGAGGTTCAAAGGGTAGAGGGAGAGACTGAACTGGAGCCTATGGACACCTCTGCCCTAGCCAAGGTAAAGAGTGGGAATTCTAAGGGAATGCTAGCAACCTTAGTGGTTAATTTGATTCAATACATGGAGAAGAAGCTTAATGGGAGCAACTGAACTTGTTTGGAATATAATAGAAGTGTGTCCCTGGACTCAAGTTTGACCCAGGAATGGATACCAGAGATTTAGTTGCTGGTATGTCAAGGGGGGGGGGGGGGGGGTCCCCCCAAGCTTGAGTATGTCAAGGGGGGGGGGGGGTCCCCAAGCTTGAGTCTGAAAGAGGATAATTAAATTGAATGAACTTTCTTTAAAAAACTGCTTTGACTTTGAGGAGGGGTTGTGTAGCTGAGGACTTTGCTTCTGCCAGAAGAAAGGGTTTTTTTCTAGCTCCCTTTGATAAGTCTAGACTGTAAGCTGGCAGTCTCTATGAACTGAGCTGTGGATAGCAATAAGGCTGTTCCAGAATAAAAGGGAAGGAAAAACTCCCCATTTATTAGTTGCTATAATTTTTGAGTTGGTAAAAAGTTCTATAGAAAACCCAGAGTGGTGTTGTGCACCTGGATTGGACAGAGGTGAGCACGGTCAAGCAGATGCAGAGCGTGACAAACTGCATTATCAGGAAGTGGATTCTTCAGTCTGATGTTCCTTCAAATCAGGCCAGGGCATAGGTGCCGACTCCATGGGTGCTGTGGGTGCTCGAGCACCCCACTATTTCGCTGACCAGAAGTTCCCTTCGAGCCCAGAATTTTAAAAGTCCCTCCCTCCCTCCGGGTTCTAGGGCCGTCTGTCTGTCCCTCCCTCCCTCCGAGTTCCAGGGCCCCCCCAGCCCCTCCAACCCCTCCGTCCCAGGGCCTCCCCATCCCTCCATCCGTCCAAATTTTAAAAGCCATCTTCTTACCTCATCGGTGTGTTACGGCGGCAGCTGCACGCAATGAAAAGCATGCAGGCTCGCGCTTCAGCCTTCCCTCGTCTGTCTCTCAGCTCTGGTCCCGCCCTTGCGGAAACAGGAAATGAGGGCGGGACCACAGCTGAGAGACAGATGAGAAAAGGCTGAAGCGCGAGCCTGCACGCTTTTCACTGCATGCAGCTGCCGCCATAACACCCCGACGAGGTAAGAAGATGGCTTTTAAAATTTGGACGGAGGGATGGAGGGGCGGGGGGGGGGTGGCCCTGGAACGGGGGAGAGGGGAATGCACCACCTGTAAAAAAAAAAAAAAAAAATTCAGCACCCCCAATCATTTTAAAAAGTCGGCTCCTATGGGCCAGGCCACAATATTACTGATGCCTTTTAACTGGGTCTGCAGGTATTGATCAAGAGAATCTCTGAAACACTTGACTTCCTTAAAGCAAAGAATGCTTTATCATCATCATTGTTTGCTATCGTCTGAATTAATAGTAGTGCTAATTCATCACTTGCATCTTCATCTTTATCATTGTCATGCTGGCCAACTACTAATACTTATCATTTCTATAGGTTGTAGTAGCAGTAGTGATAATTAAAGATAAGGCTTTCACAAAGTTGAAATCATCATCTGTTGTCCTAACTATTTTTCATCTGATGGCAAACTCTGAATATCTTCAAGAACTGATGCAAGAATGTCGTATGTATGGAAACTCTTCAGTCTTAACTATCAATCCAGTGGACTGTCATGCCAAAGTAAAATTTCCCATGGGATGATGAGCAGTCTATTTACCAAGAACTGCAACCAGTTTCAGCTTCATCTCTGCTTTAAAGTGACTGAATTCATCACTATTCTGTTTGGCTAGAGACTAGTAATCAGTTCAATAAGCACAGGCAACTCTACTGTTCTCATAGGCTATATTCCCTGAACACCAAATTTTAAGATGAGATAATCCACTGTTTGTGACAAGGTTTGCAATTGCAAAATTCTGTTACAGGTTTTGCTGTTTCATTTGGTTTACTGAGGAATCTTCATTTAGGTCTCTCTGCCACTTTTAATTGCAAGCACCAGAAGTAACTAGGTAAAAGTAGTAAAACTGCTGCCAATGCTGACAGTTCTGCCATTGCAAGTATTCTGATCTACTGTCTCCTATGGCGGTTTCACAGGGAATGGGAAATGCTCACAAGGACATGGAATCCAGGGAGACCAAGAGGGGCATAATCAAGCGCTAACGCCCATCTCCATGGGCATCTATGTCTGAGAACGGGTACGTGAAGAGGTGGGACAGACCGTATTTTCGAAAAAAATGGGCATCCATCTTTCGTTTCGAAAATATGGTTTTACGGACCAAAATGCCATGGATTAGTTGTTTGTGAGCTGGGCATTTGTTTTTTTAGCGATAATGGAAAATAAAAACGCCCAGCTCAAAAACGCCCTAATCCAAGCCATTTGGTCATGGGAGGGGCCAGGATTCGTAGTACACTCGCCCCCCTGACATGTCAGGACACCAACTGGACACCCTAGAGGTCAGTGCGGTGGACTTCAGAAAACGCTCCCACATGCATAGCTCCCTTACCACGGGTGCCGAGCCCCCAACCCCCTCCCCCAAAACCCACTACCCACAAATGTACAACACTACCATAGCTCTTAGGGGTGAATGGGACACCTACATGTGGGTACAGTGGGTTTTGGAGGCCTCCCATTTACCAGCACAAGTGTTACAGGTAGGGGGGATGGGCCTGGGTCCGCCTGCCTGAAGTGCACTGCGGTACCCACTAAAAGTGCTCCAGGGACCTGCATACACGCAGGCCTCTAGGACTTGTTGCTTCTGTATAACCTTACCAAACCATAACAGCACTAATTCCAAGGACAGGACGAGCTACAACCATATGTGTGGAAAGGCAGCACTATAATTACACCTGGCTCTAAAACACCAGTACACAACCTAGTGAAACAAAAAACAAAACAAAAAGGGCTGCAAATACTACACGCTAGCAGAATACTGCATCTTGATCACACATGAAAAACACATGACACAACAGATATGAAGGCAAAATACTGAACTGGAAAGTTACCTCAAGAAGCCAGACTCAGCATGCAGCAATACAAGAAAAATTGAAAACTGCATGCAAAATATCACAGATGCATATTTCCAAAAGCTGGCATATTCCAATTAATAAATTCTGAATTAAAAAAAATGTTTTCTACCTTTGCTGTCTGAGCATTTAGTTTTTCTATTAGCTTTGGTCCCAGTGTCTTCTGTTTTATGCAGTGTCTTCTTTCCATTTGATATTTTTTCTCTCACCATGTCGACCATCCTTCTGTGTCCTTATGCGTCCTGTCTACCATCTGTAGCCCTGTCCCTATCCTTTCTCCATTTTCAACATCTGCCCTCAAAGTGTTCTAATCCAGCCCTTAAATTCAGCAAATTTTCCCTCCATCCATATCCAGCATTTCTCCTCACTCCACTCCCCTCCATCCTTGTGCATATACTTCCTCTGTCTTCCCTCCATGTCCAGCATTTCTCCTCTCTCCCTTCCACTCCATCCGTGTGCATCTTTCCTTTCTTTCCTTCCCTCCATCCTTGTCCAACATTTCTCCTTTCTTCCCTGCCCTCCATTCCATCCATGTCCAACAACTCTCCATTCTTCCCTTCCCTCTCCTCCATCCATCCATACCCAGCAAATTTACTCTCTCCCCTGCCCCCATTCATCCATCCATGTCCAGCAATCCTCCTCTCCTCTGCCCTCCCCTCCATCCATCCATGTCCAGCAACTCTCCATTCTCCCCTGCCCTCTCCTCCATCCATCTCCAGCACTTCTCCTGTCTCCCCTGCCCTCCCCTCCATCCACCCATGTCCAGCAATTCTCCCTTGCTTCTCCCCCCATTGCAATATCTATCCCTCTCCCTCTTTCCCTCCCAAATGCAGTGTTTATCCCGCTCCCTCGTTCCTTCCCCCCCCCCCGGAATGCTACTACTACTACTTAACATTTCTAGAGCACTACTAGGGTTATGCAGCGCTGTACAATTTAACAAAGAAGGACGGTCCCTGCTCAGATGAGCTTACAATCTAAAGGACAAAATGTCAAGTTGGTGTAGTCTAGATTTCTGAGTATAGGTGTGGTGGTTAGGTGCCAAAGGCAACATTGAAGAGGTGGGCTTTGAGCAGTGATTTGAAGATGGGCAGGGAGGGGGCTTGGCGTATGTGCTCAGGGAGTTTTTTCCATGCTTGAGGTGAGGCGAGGCAGAAAGGGCGGAGCCTGGAGTTGGCGGTGGTGGAGAAGGGTACTGAAAGGAGGGATTTGTCTAGAGAGCGGAGGTTACGGGTAGGAACGTAAGGGGAGATGAGGGTAGAGAGGTAAGGAGGAGCTGCAGATCGAGTGCATTTGTAGGTTAGTAGGAGAAGCTTGAACTGTATGCGGTACCTGATCGGAAGCCAGTGAAGTGACTTGAGGAGAGGGGTGATATGAGTATATCAGTCCAGGCAGAAGATAAGACGTGCAGCCGAGTTCTGAATGGACTGAAGGGGGGATAGATGGCTAAGTGGGAGGCCAGTGAGGAGTAGGTTGCAGTAGTCAAGGCGAGAGTTAATGAGAGAGTGGATGAGAGTACGGGTGGTGTGCTCAGAGAGGAAAGGGCGAATTTTGCTAATGTTATAGAGGAAGAAGTGACAGGTCTTGGCTATCTGCTGGATATGTGCAGAGAAGGACAGGGAGGAGTCGAAGATGACACCGAGGTTGCGGGCAGATGAGACGGGGACGATGAGGGTGTTATCAACTGAAATAGTGGAGGGAGAGGAGAAGTGGGTTTGGGTGGGAAGACAAGAAGTTTGGTCTTGGCCATGTTCAGTTTCAGGTGGCGATTGGACATCCATGCAGCAATGTCAGATAAGCAGGCCGATACTTTGGCCTGGGTTTCCGCAGTGATGTCTGGTGTGGAGAGATAAAGCTGGGTGTCGTCAGCATAGAGATGGTAGTGGAAGCCATGAGATGAAATCAGGGAGCCCAGGGAAGAGGTGTAGATTGAGAAAAGGAGGGGTCCAAGGACAGATCCCTGGGGGACTCCGACAGAGAGTGGGATAGGGGAGGAGGACGAACCCTGAGAGTGTACTCTGAAGGTACGATGGGAGAGATAAGAGGAGAACCAGGAGAAGACAGAGCCCTGGAATCCAAAGGAGGACAGAGTGTCAAGAAGTAAGTTATGATTGACAGTGTCAAAGGCGGCGGATAGGTCGAGGAGGATGAGGATGGAGTAGTGGCCTTTGGATTTGGCGAGGAGTAGGTCATTGCAGACTTTAGATAGTGCCGTTTCTGTTGAGTGCAGGGGGCGAAAGCCGGATTGAAGCGGATCGAAAATGGCATGAGAGGAGAGAAAATCGAGGCAAAAGCTGTGGACGGCGCATTTCCTGCTGCATCTTCTCTCAGCTTTGCAAGAAGACACAATTTCAGCTCCAGTCCAATAGCTTTAGCTAAAGGAGGTGGTAATGCATTGCCAACCTGTCTATGCTTATCGAGAATATTTTCAAACAATCTGTAGGTATCAGGAAAACCCTGGGACCGGGCACACTCACGTACGCTGACCACACGATGCTGCTCTAGATGAAGAACACGACTCTGTTTGCCCATAGGCTCTGGATTGGTGGCGGTGGTACTGAAGAAGCCTACCCACTCTAGTCTCCCATACAAGCCTGCCCAGTGGTTGTGTCTGTTACCGATGTGGGGCAGGCACCAGGGGATAAGGGTGTTAAACTGTCTGTCTGCTGGGTCATTGGAGCTGACTCTGTGGGTGCTGTGGGTGCTTGAGCACCCCTAATATTGAGAAAATTCCTTGTGTGTGTCCAATGAGGGGTTATTTTCATTGGGCTTAGCACCCCCAATAATTTTGAAAAGTTGGCTCCTATGTGCTGGGTCACATGGTTTACCTTCTGCACAGGAGCAGACGCCTCTGAGCACACCGGTGCTACTGCGCCCATTCTTCTTCTGGTGGTGTGTATACCTTAGTTTCCTGGTGGTTGTACCATCTGAGAGCCGCACCTCTATGTTTGGCAAGTCGCGCCAGTCTGAGCCAGGAGCCAGAGGAACATACCTCATGCGAGCAGCTATCAGCGCACTCATATCCTTGCAGATGTGGTCCCTAAGAATGGGCTGGTACTGAGAACCTCTGATTTGCCTCTGGAAGCAGGACTGAGGTTCCCCATTGTAGGAAATCTTGAGGGCAGAAGCCCCATTCCTAATCTCCGGCAGGTCTGACATGGTGATGGTTCGGAACAGACTGGAGTTTAGTCTCACAATGTTGCTGACAAACTTCTTGTTATCTACTACCACACTGAGCTGACAGGCCTGAGGTGCAAAGACATGCAGTGGCTCAGGGAACATGGGCAGCTTCTCTCTTGGAGCTGCTGCCAGAATAATGGCTCTTCTCCTCGTCTGAGCTACTCCATACTGCCCAGCCTGCAGCACACCAAACGTGCACTGGTAGCCCATGCGCACGAGGGACTGCAGGGAGGGACTGCGAGGGATAAACGGTGCATCGGGGGGGGGGGGGAATGAGAGAGAGCAGAGAGCCTGTCAGTAGCGGTGGCGTCGCGAGCTGATCAAATTATAGGGACTGCGGCATGCCAACCTTACAGCTTGCTTTGGGGCTTCTCGGCCTGACGGCATGACGTGCCCCGCCTCCTCTGACCAGCCTTCCTGCTTCCACGACGGCTGGACGTATCATAAGGAAGACTGGTCAGAGGAGGCGGGGCACGTCATGCCGTCAGGCTGAGAAGCCCCGAAGCAAGCTGTAATAAGGTTGGTGTGCTGCTACCGGCAGCGATGGGCGATCTAAATCACATTGGAGGGAGTGAGAGGGATAGGGACTGCACTGCAGGGAGGGAGTGCGAGGGATAAACGGTGCATCAGGGGCTTGCGGCTGGGGAGGCTTAGCCTCCCCAAGCCTCTTATACCGGGCATCTGTGCTACACACCAATTCTGCCTTGTCATAGATTCTGTGACTGATTGCAGGGGGCCTGGCTATTGTGGGGTGGGTCCCTCAGTGATCACCCCAACCCCTGAAGGGTGGCCTGGCATTTGAGTACTGGCACCTTTTTCGCTAGAAAAAACACACTGGGAAGAACTAAGTTCTGTAATGTGGCTAACACATGAAAGGGATCTAAAACTGTGTTACAAAAATGGCCACTACCTCATGGACTACCGGAAACAAAACAGGGCACACACAGGGGGAAAAGCACCATGGGAGTACAGCCTACCAACTACCAACATTGTGAGCATTTAACACAAGCTACTGGAATCATGAAGCCCAATACCCTACACCCACCACAATGCATTGCTGATGTGACTCTGCAGTGCGCATAACAGAAAAGGTGTCACACTCATCCAAGAGCCACATCAGAACCAGGGAAAGGCTGTCACAGGATAGAACACATTCTGCTGTCATGGAGGTGGGTATGGCATTTGAGGCTGGCATAGAGGCTGGAAAAAAAAGTTTTTAAAGTGGGTTTTTTTTGGTGGGAGGGGGTTAGTGACCACTGGGGGATCCTCTGGTGGTCATCTGGTCAGTTGGGGCACTTTTTGGGACTTGGACCTGATAAAAAAGGGCTCAAATAAAGGGACCAAATTCTCGTCCAAAACGCCCTTCTTGTTTCAATTATCAGCTAAAGACGCCCATCTCTCCTCGGCCGATAACCACACCCCAGTCCTGCCTTCACCACGCCTCCGACACGCCCCCGTCAACTTTGTTCGTTCCTGCGACGGAGTGCAGTTGAAGACGACCAAAATCGGCTTTCGATTATACCGATTTGGTCGCACATGGGAGAAAGACGCCCATCTCCCGATTTGGTTTGAAATATGGGCATCTTTCTCTTTCGAAAATAAGCTGGCAAGGGTGCTGAACTAACCTCCTGCCTTATCACTGTTCAAGAACAGGCTGCAAGCAGCAAACTTGCAGCTGAATCAAAATAAAGCTGAAATTCTGTGGATTCAAAATTCAAGTTCTCAGATCCCAGAGCTTACCTGCGGCAATGGAAGGTTAGGTAACTTGCCCAGAGTTATAAGGAGCTGTAGTGGAAATCAAGCCCAGTTCCCCTGTTCTTAGGCCATTGCACTACTGCCAGGCCATTCTTCTTAATGGGTAGTACAGTGGCCTGTGATCCTGGGGAACTGGATTCAGGGAACTGTGTTCAATTTCCACTGCAGCTTGTTGTGACTCTGAGCAAATCACTTAATCCTACATTGCCCCAAGTACAAAATAAGTACCTGTATGTAATAAGTACGGTAAACTGCTTTCATTGTAACCACAGAAAAGCAGTACATGAAATCTCATCCTCTTTCCCTCCCCATTATTACCATTCTCCAATGGTTTTGTATTATTGCATCCCTCATTTGTGGATTATATTCCTGTTTATATTTTCTTCTGTTTTTTGGTAACAATTTCCTTATTGAATATTTGTTTCCTATATGGCTTTGCCTTTGGATATATATTTGAAATGTTAATTAAAAAAAAAGAATTAAGAAAAAAACACTTAAAAGTTACGTAATCCTAGATAATGAGGAAAACAATAGCAGTCTCTCTCTCCTTGCCATCTCTTCCACTTTCTTCTCCTTTTGTTGTCCTAAATCATGAACGCTGTAGCAGCAGTGAGCACAGGACTCCTAGACTCCAGCACTCTGAATAGGTTTTGTTTAAAAGGAAACAGAGGAGGGGCAGTGCTTGTGAACATTCATCATTTATGAACTCACAGGTCCTTATGCTAACTGTCTTACTGAGGGCCAGAGGAAGGGAGAGTAGCAACCCTGTATCCGTGACCTCATCTACTAGGTATGTGACCCCTCTTGGGTTCCTGACCCACAGTTTGGGAACCACTAGATGAGTTAGGCCAATGACTACCAAACTGTGGATCATGACTGCCAACAGGGTCACAAAAATCAATGGATGAAGTCACCGAAATAGGACTCATTCATCTCCCATGAGACATGTGACCAGTAATGTGCCTGTGAGCCAGATTTAGAAGCTTCACCCATGTCTCCTCCTCTGTTCACTTCCTGTTAGACTGGAAATCCATGCAGAGGACCAGGAGGACCCCTGGGTGCACACTGACTCACAGGCTCAGGCTACTATTGCTGTGAGTGTGGGAAGAAGGGGGATGTGGAGTTCTGCTTTCTTGTTTTATTTATTTGGATTTTACTTGTGCCTTTTTCAGTAGCAGCTGAAGATGAGTTGCATTCAAGTACTCTAGGTATTTCCCCATCTTGGAGGGCTGATGACCTAATCTTTGTTCCTGAGGCAACGGAGGGTAAAGTGACTTGCCCAAGATCACAAAGAATAGCAGTGGGATTTGAACCTAACTGCTAGGCTACTCCTCCATTATTAATTACTATTGGATAAAAGTTTGTGAAGCACTGATTTAGGCCATCTAGTATAGATCCTAATTTGAAAGGACTGCATATATTATGGGTCACTGTGTCTTTCCTTTGCCTTTTCTATCATGCATGAATATAGATGCAGTTTGCATTATCCATTACATATTTATTATTTGTAAGGTTTGTGTATTTCAGCGCTCACGTTTATTTGTTGTGATTTAATATGCTCTACGTTGCCTTGGGGGAAGTCTTCATAAAGGCTGGTAATAAATTGTAATATAGAAATAAAAACTGCTTTTGGTTGAGGCTTACACTGGCTTGTATGTGACTCTGCTGACACCTGATGGCTGCTCTTGGTAGCATAATGTGATAGTGCGTGGGAAGAGGCATAGTAACAGCATAAAGGCCCATTTAGCACAGGATATAAGTACATAAGTATTGCCACACTGGGACAGACCAAAGATCCATCAAGCCCAGCATCCTATTTCCAACAGTGGCCAATGCAGGTCACAAATACCTGGCAAGATCCCTAAAAAGTTTAATATATTTTATGCTGCTTATCCCAGAAATAATCAGTGGATTTTCCCCGAGTCAGTTTAATAATGGTCTATGGACCTTTCCTTTAGGAAGCCAGCCAAACCTTTTTAAAACCCTGCTGAGCTAACCACCTTTACCACATTTATAGGTCAGAAAAAGGTCAAGACATTCAGAATTTCCTGTGTATTTGACAAAAGGCTCGCCAAACGTGGAGCTTTTTTCAAAATACATATAAGGATGTTCAGAATTATATGTACAGTTGGAACAGTGATTTTAATGAAATAACATGGGTACAAAAAGAGTGGCTTCACTTGATGTGCTACATGTACAGTATAAGCCACTGGGAACCACAATATAGGCACCTTGATGCTGCAATGGCATCTGGATGCCAAGATGCCATTATTTTTATAAATAAATATTTATATGCCCTCTCTTTGACATGCAAATATCAATTAAGATGGTTTTCAAATAGAGAATACTATCATTTCTTATTTCCCACAAGCTTCCAATTTAGAGATTCAATATGGGTCACAATATGAAGAGGCTGGGCATACCCAGGAATATACAGAGATAATTCAAACAAAGTAACCACTTATTAGACATTACAAATTTAAGGGGTTTTTTTTTTTACTAAGGTGCACACACCTTAGTAAAAGATCCCCTTAGTTTATAAGAAGGAATTAAGCGATTCTGAAATAGTCCATAGAATGTCAATTTCCTGAGTTTTTAAAGAGTAGCTGGTTCCACCATTTAGCTGCCATAAGTTGAAATGTGTTCTTAAAAATGGTTTTATACTTAACATGTGCTGGGTTAGGATAAAGCCTGGCTGTGTTCAATCTATTATGATTTGGAAATAAAATTTAAATTGTTCATATAATCTGGTACTTCACTATGAATAATAGGAAAAAAAAATCAAAGTACATAGTTTAAAAAATGTTCTAGCTTCTACTGGCAAACAGTGGAGTAACCCTTTCAAATTTGGACACTGAAAATATAAGCCTTGCTGTTGTATTTTGTAATGTTTATAACTTCTTTAGGGGTCCTTTTAATAAGGTGCACTGAAAATGGCCTGCGGTAGTGTAGGCACGTGTTTTGGGTACGCGCAGAATCATTTTTCAGTGCACCTGCAAAAATTGCCTTTTAAAAATTTTTGCTGAAAATGGACGTGCGGCAAAATGAAAATTCCCACGCATCCATTTTGGGTCTGAGACCTTACCGCCAGCCATTGACCTAGTGGTAAAGTCTCACGTGGTAACTGGGTGATAATGACCTACGCGCGTCAAATACCATTTGGCGCGCATCCAAAAATAAAAATTATTTTTCGCACATGCGTATTGGACGCACACCAAAAATGAAATTACTGCAAGAGCCACGCGGTAGCCGGGCGGTAACTCCATTTTGGCGCACATTGGGTGCACGTAGATGCTTACGCAGCTTAGTAAACAGGTCCCACAGGGCTTGAGCACCACATCCCACATACAGTATTATACACAGTAGTCAATCTGTGATAAAAGTAGAGACTGTACTGTTAATCTAAAGTTATCCTGTTGAAAGCAATGTCTAATGTATCTCAATTTTTTTAGAATCCCAAAAAAACGTCTTGGTAGAAGTTTTTATTTGTCAACCACTACTCTCAGAATTTTAAAATAAGGCTCCAATTTAATCAATTTATTTTCATCTGTTATTTGCCAATTTAAATCGAGATTGTAGGGTGATCCTAATAGCAGAAATGTAGTTTTGTCTTCAGCTTTAATCGATAATCATTTGCTCATTTTTCTGCTAATTGAATACTTAACAGAACAAGTTCTCTTCTTTCATTAAAGGGAAGATATATTAGAATGTCGTCTCATAGCTAAGGGAGCAGATGCCCCTTGCTGATAAAATAAATCCCAGAGAAGACATCATTACATTAAATTGTATAGGTGATAAAGGGGACTTCTGAGGAACCCCATATCCTGCTGTCCAGTTCTCTGTACAGGATAAGATTTCTAAATCAGATGATTGAAAAGTACCTTTAACTTGCATTGTAAAGAAAGCCTTATACAATGAAACCTCGGTTTTCATTTTCGGTTATCATCGGTTTCGGTTTTCGTTGATTTTTTTCAGTGAAAAATTTGTCTCGATTTCATTGGTTGCCTCGGTTTTCACTGCTAATTTTGTGAAAACAAAGGGCGATCCACACGTTCTCCTGATCATTGTGGCGTTGTTTCTTGTTGTGAGAGCATCACTCCGCGCGTCTAATGCAACGCACGCAAGATAAAATCAAATGTGCTCAAATCTCATTTTCCCTGTTATGTGTTTCCCTTACTAATAAGTTAACCCTTTCCCTTTAGCTCCATCATGGGACTATATTTATTCTCTATAAAATGTGGTTTTGGTATGTATTTTGGAGTGTCTAGAACGAATTAATTGGATTTACATTGATTCTTATGGAAATAATTGCCTCGGTTTTCGTCTGTTTCGGTTTTCATTGATTGTTTTCGGATGGATTATCAACGAAAACCAAGGTATCACTGTAGATTATTGCTACACCTCCTCTCTCTCTTTTTTTTTTCTCTAAATAGATCTAGTATTTTATAACCATTAGGAATGAGATTAAGTTGGCATTGAGGTGCCTACAGTTTGGAGCACCCGCTTATGCCATATCAATGACAGTTCTTAGTAGGTGTGCCTAAGTGTGGCAAGCTATGCACTTAACTTTTGATATTGTATAAGTTGTGTCCGTAAGTTAGAGACAAGCCTCTCCCATGCTCCGATCTCATGGATGCCCCCTTGCAGTTATGCACCCTGAAGATATTTATACACGTAAGTGCCACTTTTACAACTTAAATGTGTTACTGCTAGATTTGGTACAAGGAACTTAATTCCAAACCTCAAATGTTTACCTTTCCAAGGGGGGTTTTAAGAACACAGAGAGAAAGCACATTTGCCCCCTTGCTCACTGCTCTAAACCCCAGGACCAAAAAGCAGTTATTTTGCACTTAACGCATGCTTCGGATAAAGTATAAATACTGATGGGGACATTTTTGAAACGTACAACTTCAAAATAAACCTATACAAATGAGTATATGTCAAACTTCTTAGCATATCCAACTTACTTCAATCTTATTAAAAGTGAGAGGAAAAGCCTCCACTGACTCCTTTTTAGCTTCACAGCCAATCACTTTCAAGAGTTCATGCAGTCATCATTGGCTGAAAAACCTCTCAACAATCTTTATTCTACTAGGTAAATAGTCCATATAAATCCTAGTTACTCTGTTAAAAGCAATGTCTAATGCATCTCAATTGTTTTAGAATCCAAAAAAGCCTTCTTGGTAAAAGCTTGTATTTGGCCATTTATTACTGAGGGCATCTGATGTCATTGTATATATGGGCGCCATTTTCCTATGACTAGATAGTGCAAGAAGCCGTGCTGTACAGCCACAGTGTGGAGTCAGGTATTTGAGTATGTTTATGTCATAAGACTTTTAAGTAGAGCAAAAAGTTGTGATTTTTCTGTACAGTTTTTTGTATACTTTTCAGTCTGACAACGTTTATTTCACAGATCCTGATGAAGGTTGCGAGACTTTAGCCATTGTTGGCTGTGGAATCTGGACAAGTTGAGATGAAGAATTGATATATTCTAAAAGTTAAGTAAAATATTTATATGAACTATTTACCTAGTAGAATAAAGATTGTTCAGAGAATTTTCAGCCAATGATGACTGCATGAACTCCTGAAAGTGATCGGCTGTAAAGCTAAAAAGGAGTCAGTTGAGGCTTTTCCTCTCACTTTTAATAAGATTAAAGTAAGTTGGATCTGCTAAGAAATTTGACATATACTCATTTTTAGAGGACTATTTTGAAGTTGTACTATTAAACTATCCTCAATAATCCCTTGTATTTTTTTTTTAGGACATTTTTGAAAATACATCTGTATTTCCCCTGGAAAAACATGCCTCTGTGGAGACTTCTGGTTTGGTATGGCATTGGCATGGACGCCTAGGAAGGAGCTCCTGCACATTTGTTGATTCACTTGCTCCCCTAGTGGATTTAGTTACAATTTCCATCTCCTAAAGTGGTTAACTGGTGCTGATATAATGTCAGCTCCAAAGGATAAGAAGATTGACACGGTCTTTCCTCCTGCCGGCAGTGCCAAGCATCCTAAGCAAGAACTACCGTTGCCGATCAAGATGGCCACACCGCAGGAACTGTCAGAGCTGAAGGAGCCAGTTCTCGCTGAACTGAGCCAGATCAAACTAATAATTCAAGTTTGTACTTAGCAGGTTCTGGATCTCAAAAATGATCTGGTGAATCTAAGTGCCCAGGCTTCAGTGAGCAACAAGGCCTACTGGATGGTCAAATATTGTAATTAGAAAATAAAGTCCATGGTCTTCAGCATCAAAATAAAATTATGGATCACATTCAGTCAGCCGCTGGAATAACTTGCACATTCTAGGCCTTCCCAAGGGTCATACTAATAGCCTAGCAAGTTCATTTTTCAGTTCTATCAGTACTCTGGGATGAATACCATCCGGTCCAGGAGATTTGCTACTCTTCAGTTTGTAGAACTGTCCCATTACATCCTCCAGGTTTACAGAGAATTCATTAAGTTTCTCCGACTCGTCAGCTTCGAATTCCATTTCTGGCACTGGTATCCCACCCAAATCTTCCTTGGTGAAGACCGAAGCAAAAAATTCATTTAATCTCTCCACTACGGCTTTGTATTTCCCTGATCGCCCCTTTTAACTCCTCGGTCATCTAGCGGTCCAACTGATTCTTTTGCCGGCTTCCTGCTTTTAATATACCTAAAAAATTTTACTATGTGTTTTTGCCTCCAACGCAATCTTTTTTTCGAAGTTCCTCTTAGCCTTCCTTATCAGCGCTTTGCATTTGACTTGACATTCCTTATGCTGTTTCTTATTATTTTCAGTCAGTTCCTTCTTCCATTTTCTGAAGGATTTTCTTTTAGCTCTAATAACTTCCTTCACCTCACTTTTTAACCATGCTGGCTGTCGTTTGGTCTTTCATCCTCCTTTTTTAATAAGTGGAATATATTTGGCTTGGGCTTCCAGGATGGTGTTTTTGAACAGCATCCATGCCTGATGTAAATTTTTGACACTCGCAGCCGCTCCTCTTTTATTTTTTTTCCACCGTTCTTCTCATTTTATCATAGTCTCCTTTTTTAAAGTTAAACACTAATGTATTTGATTTCCTATGTATACTTCAAAGCTAATATCAAATCCGATCATATTATGATCACTGTTATCAAGCGGCCCCAGCACCATTACCTCCCGCACCAGATCATGCGTTCCACTAAGGACTAGGTCTAGAATTTTTCCTTCTCTCGTCAGTTCCTGTACCAGCTGCTTCATAAAGCAGTCCTTGATTTTATCAAGGAATTTTACCTTCCTAGCGTGCCCCGATGTTACATTTACCCAGTCAGTATCGGGGTAATTGAAATCACCCATTATTATTGTGTTGCTCAGTTTGTTTGCATCCCAAATTTCCTTTAACATTTCTGCATCCGTCTGCTCATCCTGGCCAGGCAGACAGTAGTACACTCCTATCACTATCCTTTTCCCCTTTACACATGGAATTTCAATCCACGGTGATTCCAAGAAGTGTTTTGTTTCCTGCAGAACTTTCAATCTATTTGATTCAAGGCTCTCTTTAATATACAATGTTACCCCTCCACCAATTCGATCCACCCTGTCACTACGATATAATTTGTACCCCGCTATGACAGTGTCCCACTGGTTATCCTCCTTTCACCAGGTCTCAGAGATGCCTATTATATCATTTAGTGCAATCTATTCTAACTCTCCCATCTTATTTCTTAGGCTCCTGGCATTCGCATATAGACATTTCAAACTATGTTGTTTGTTCCTATTTACATCATGCTCAGTACTTGACAGTATTAATTTGCAATCTTTTGTCTGATTTTTATTTTTATTTAAGGAAACCTGATCTACTATGGTCTCTTTTGCAATCTATCAGGATACCCTATCTTCCCTGTTTTTGGAAATATCTTTGAAAGATACCTTAGCCCGAACCATGCAATTTTGAGCGACTGTTGGTCTTCTCCCCCCCCCCCCCCCCCCCCATTTCAGGTTTAAAAGCTGCTCTATCTCTTTTTTAAATGCAGATGCCAGCAGCCCAGTCCCACCCTGGTTAAGGTGAAGCCCATCCTTTCAGAATAGGCTCCCCCTTCCCCAGAATGTTGCCCAGTTCCTAACAAATCTAAATCCCTCCTCCCTGCACCATCGTTTCATCCACGCATTGAGACTCCGGAGCTCTGCTTGTCTCTTGGGTCCTGAGCTTTCTACCTAAGAGCCTAAATTTGGCTTCCAGAACCTCTCTCCCACATTCTCCTATGTCATTGGTACCCACATGTACCAAGACAGCCAGCTCCTCCTCAGCACTATCTAAAATCCTATCTAGGTGACATATGAGGTCCACCACCTTCGCACCAGGCAGGCAAGTGACCAGGCAATCCTCATGTCCACCAGCCACCCAGCTATCTATATCTAATGATCGAATCACCAACTACAACAGCTGTCCTAACCCTTCCCTCCCAGGCAGCACTTGGAGACATATCCTCGGTGTGAGAGGATAGTACATCCCCTGGTGGGCAGGTCCTGGCTACAGGAGTACTTCCTACTTCACCAGGGTGATGCTCTCCTTCTAGGAGACCTTCCTCCTCCAAGGTAGCACAGGGGCTACCAGACTGGAGGTGGGACCTCTCTACAACATCCCTATAGGTCTTCTCTATGTACCTCTCTGTCTCCTTGAGCTCCACCAAGTCTGCTATTGTATCCTCAAGAGAAAGGACACATTCTCTGAGAGCTAGGAGCTCTTTGCATCGGGCACACACATATGACATCTCACCAACTGGGAGATAATCATATATGTGACATTCAATGCAAAAGATTGGATAGCACCCCTCTTGCTGCTGGACTGCTGACTCCATCTTAGTGATTTTGAGTTTTTCAATAATTTAAAACTTGCTACAGTATTACAGATATTAGCCTAATATAAAAATGTCTTTTAGTTTATATAGTATATTGTATGATCTATTTAGTGTTTCCTTCTTGGATGGTAATGAAATGTATTTAAAACTCTGTAAGAACATTCCTTGCTTGTTACCCTAATTACAATAACTGACTATAAATGAAGAGTTATCCTAGGGGTAGGTGGGTGTTGGGGAGGGAGGACGGGAAGACTAAACTAGATCCTGCATTGGCTGCTAGAGTCTATCTGTTAATGCTGTGGTACAAAGTTCAAGTTGTTAAAACTAAGGGGAAAAAAACTATGGAGATTAAGTTGATAAAATTTGCTTTTTTTATATTTTTATTTTGTCTATCACTAACCTACAATTCCTCCTTTAAACCCCAATCTTTAAGTTCCCAAAGCACAAAGCAAAATAGTTATACAACAAGCTGCAGATGAATATTTTCATTTTAATGATGAGGCTCCAGTAGGAGTGGAGATGATGTGGAATGCCTTCAAGGCTGCTATTAGGGGTGTCATATTGAATATTCTGCCCAAGTCAATGCCTCTAGATCGGCTCAGTTAGTTGCCTTAGATATGGCTACTCTGGAAGCTCTATTGAAGCACAAATGGGATAATGTAATTTTATACCATTTGTTGAAAAGTGCTTCTTATATAATCATATCCTCAGTGACACAGCCAGGGGAGATGTACATATTCAGGGATCCACCTGATATCTAGCTGGAAACAGAGCTGGCAAACTTCTTGTCTCAAGAAAAGAAGGAAAAGAAATCTTATTCCTTCCCTTAAAGATCAAGATAGTCACTTGCTCATTCAACCTGACCAAATAGTGTCACAATTCTTTCAATACTATACCGAATTATATTGGTCGGAATGTAATTCCTCTGCCTATGAAATTTATTCTTTTTTAGACAGGATACAAGGCCCTAAGTTCTCTGAGAACTGGAAACAGCAGTTAGAGGCCCCTATTGGCGTGAATGAATTACAAGCAGCCATTAGCTCTTTTAAGCCAAATAAAACTCCTGGCCTGGATGTCTTCACTGCTGAGTTCTTTTTGGCCTTTTGGGAGAAGCTGACCCCACATTTGTCAAAACTCTATAATCATTTTCTTCAAACTGGTTCCATGGCTATTACTGAAGCTGTTACTGTTGTTCTCTACAAACTAGGTAGGGACCCTTTACAGGTATCAAACTACAGACCCATTTCCTTAATCAATCTGGATGCAAAAATCTATGCACAGATAGTAGTCAATTGTCTTTTAGATGCTATGGCTACCCTCATTCACCAAGGTCAAAATGGTTTTATACATTTTTTTTTGTTACATTTGTACCCCGCGCTTTCCCACTCATGGCAGGCTCAATGCATCATAGACACTCCTCTTAACAACACTAGATTATGTTTTTAGCTGATGCATGTGGCAAGGGGAATGGATTGCCCAGCCTTCTTGGCCTCATTAGATGCTAAGAAAGCCTTTGACAATGTAGAATGGCTCTACATGTTCAGAACATTGAGATGGTTTGGTTTTGGAGAGGTTTTTCTTAATATGGTTCAGGTCTTTATCTGCTGTCATCTAATATATTACTATGTATGTGCTCTATTCCAATTCAATGGCACAATTATATATTAATAATAAGCTGTCTAACTGCTATAATTCAAAAAAATCCAAGTATATGTTAGTGGCGTAGCCAGACAGCCAATTTTGGGTGGGCCTGAGCACAAAGTGGGTGGGCACAAAATTTTCTCTCTTCCCCAGCACTTCCCAATTCAAAATATAAATACTTTAGCAGATGAGGATCCCCAATCTCTGTCAGCTGAAGGCCTCCAGTAAAGATGGCCAGAACTCCTCTCCACCAAGCCCAGTAGGCAGCAGCAACTCCTCGAGCCACTGATGCCAGCACCCCATACATTCTTAGTTGTCAGTGGCTCCAGGATGCTGCCCCCATCTGCCAAGCTCAGTAGAAGGCATCTCTGGCCAGCTTCAGAAAAGACCCCAACTAGTAGGGCTTGGGAAGCCCCACTAGCTACAGCAAGGGTCAGGGCTGCCGTTAGCCATTTTGCTTATTCCTTTGCCAAACTCTGACTCTTGATGGACTAATTATGATTGTGCATGCCTAGAATAAAGACATGGAAAGATCCAAGTTTGTACACCATAAATACGTCTTCAAGCTCTATCCAGGCCCAAATGATGTTAGATCCCCCAAGGTTGTGGCAATAATCTTTACACCTTGCAAACTACTGGATCACAAGTTTTGGGTCCATGTGAAAGATATACGGGTTTACTCAGCCGTAGAACCAGATTCTTCAACGCTTCCACCGCCTCAACCATGATCGATGAAAGAGAATTCAGAACGGATACTTAATTTGAGATTTACAGTTGCTGTTTATGGACATTATAGATTCATATTTTGTTTTATTTTCAGTTTAGCAGTAATCCTGTCTAGATATTGAAAAGGTTTTATTTTTATTTTCCTATTATTTCCTTTATTGTTCTAATTGCTTTTCTAACAGTTTTCCCGTTATTTCTGTTTATGTAATTGAAATTGAAGTTGATATTGCTCAGATACAAGGGTAACATCAAACCCTAATACTGGCTATGATATCATAATGTAGGTGTAAACCCTGTTAGTATCAACCTGTTATGCAATAGTTTAACTTTGGTGTAGGCTTACTTAAGCTTACTTAAGCTGCATGTCTTTTTGTAGGTTTGACTAAG
The DNA here is from genome assembly GCF_901765095.1 of Microcaecilia unicolor. Taxonomy (NCBI): domain Eukaryota; kingdom Metazoa; phylum Chordata; class Amphibia; order Gymnophiona; family Siphonopidae; genus Microcaecilia; species Microcaecilia unicolor. Next base: position 160,923,042 of record NC_044041.1, read on the forward strand.
CTCCAAGTGGGGTAACGGATATATAAAATGCTTCCCATACTTCCAGGTCATTATGCATATGTCAAGATCCATGCATGACCTTTGTTATCCACTTTTTAGTGCTCATGATTGGATGCTAATGATGAGTAATAGTAAGGTCCAGGCATTCCGACCTGTTTAAGGATTCTGAATACCTACAACCTTAAACAGCCTGCAATCTGAGTACTAACCATATATTTGTTGAGCCACCATAACAATGCTTAATCAAAACTATTCCTTCTGAGGACCACTGAGGTAGATACATTAGATTATCTCCCCATGCACTATGCAACAGATACAATAGAAGCCATAGAAAGACCTGAAAGTGTTTATTAGTACGATCCACCTTAAATTGCTATTACCCACATACCTATACTTCATGAGATTTTGTGGATGAACTCATGGATTTGTCCCATTCATAAAACCTCTCTCACTACAGGTTTGAGTAAACCTCAAGAGAGATGACATCAGGATTAAGCCCAAGGGGTGGGGTAATAAAAAGGGAATTCCATATGCCCAAATAATATATCACCTGAGAATGAAGTTTCCTATCTTGCACCATACCGTCTAACAATTTGTAAGACCAAAACTCCCCCTCTGGTTTGATAGCTTACCACCTTCTGGAATGGATGATGACAAGCTTGACGAGCTTTGTGTCACCCCTCTCTAGAGGGGGTGACAAGTGGGGAATGTATAATTATACTACAGCAAGAGGCCCTCACTGGATGCCCACCGGAAGGGTGGAAGGCCAGATTTTAGGACTCAGGCTGTAAAAATACCAGCTAGGTTTAAAAATCTATGACTGGCTGAGCAAGGACTTGCTTTTCCTGCAAGTTAATATGTGTTCTAGCTTGAGACCTATCCACTGGAATAGTGGTGGGCCAAGCTACATAGCTTTAAACAGCTGAAGAGCACTGACTAGGCCTGAAACCAGCTGATGGCCTTATAGCAGAGAGCCTGCAAGAGTCTTAATGAAATCTGGTACAACTTTCAAATTGAATGTAACACATACGATGTAGAAATTATGGACGAAAATGGAAAGTTTGGTTTGTAAGATGGAGAATGTTTTTAATAAGTTGGCACCCAGATCACAAGATGATATAAGACAGAGATGTCCATGTTTTGATGTTTGGATGTCCGTATCTAGGGAGATGTCCATGTTTGGATGTTTGGATGTCCGTATCTAGGGAGATGTTGACAAAAAGGGAAATTGCGCAATAACTTGCAATAGCTAAAACGGAACTTCATAAGAACAAATTGTTCACAAAAAAGGAAATTGCGCAATTCCCATAGACTTGTATTAGGACCAGATACTATATAAGGAAGGGCATCAGATAGATCGTTGGAGGTTCTCCCCAACGCATCTAGGACGCAGAGCTCCGGTCAGCTGAATCCAGAATTTGTCTGATGAATGTATCTGATTAAAGTCTGATTTGCAAATAAACTCTTCATTCCAAATGATGATTTGTGGGCTTCACTTAATGATGAAAGGCTGTAAGTACAAATGCTTTTGCTACATCAGGCTATAATTCGCTGCATTATATAACCTGTAGCCTAAATCCAGTTTGTCATAAGGCTGGTATCTATTCCTTGCCAGTGCTGAGAGGCGGACTAATGCCGGTATTTGAGACCTAACGTCTCTCTCAGTGGCAATTCCTTTTAAAACCTCATAACTCCTGGATTACCCCAGTACTAGTGTTATCTAGAGATGGAGTCAGATTGAGGTCACTCTAGCCTTCTTGGGGGGCTCGGGACCCCCCAATTCTCAACAGGCAGAAAATAAAGCCCCTCCCCTAATTCCCTCTCCTCTCCAATCTCCTCATCTGCAGTTAAAGTCACACTGACAGACCCTCACAAATTAGAAATAAAAATATATAGACAAAATTGAACTGGGAAACTCAGCATGTACTGCAACACTGGAGAAAAAAACCCCCAAAACAAAAGCACATTTTCTTTTCTACTTAACACAATAAAAAGACATCCGCTATGCACATTTCCCAAAGTTAACATATTCCATTTAAAATATTCAAAGTAAAATGATTTTCCTACCTTTATTGTCTGGACATTTTATTTTTCCATCATGTTGTTTCCAATTTCTCTTTCCCGCTTTCCTGTCTGTCTTCTGCTAATTCTTCAAGCGGTTGTCCATTTGTCATTTTTCTCCTGTCGTTTCATTTCCTCACTACACTTACCTCTGAAATTTTGATCCTTCCATTTTAGCTCTTTCCTTCCTTTTTTTTCTTTTCTGCCTCTGTACACTCAAATTTCATCCTCTTCCTAAATCTTTTCCTTCTTTTTACTTTTCAGATATCTATCACATTTCCATCTCCTTTCACCCACTAGCTCTCCCATTCCGCATCTCTCTCCTTCTCAGCCTTCCATTCCCTTCTATCTTCGATCTACGCGCCATTACCATATTTCTATCCCCTGTGATCACTATTCTCTCATTTTTTCCTTGCCATCTCACCTCCCTGGGCCTCTCTCCCATGCTTTCCACCATTCCCAGTGTCTCCCTCCCTCCACCCTTCCAGCCCAGCATCTGTTCCCTCTTTCTGCCCTCCTCACCCTCATAGCCTGATATTTCCCTATCCCTTTTACCTCCCACCACCAGCATCTTCCTGTCCCATCTCTCTCCCCTCCCCCATTGTCCAGCATTTTTCCCTTTCTCTTCCCTACCATCCATTGTCTATCTTCTCTCCCTGGATCCATCTTCCCTCTTTCTCCCCTCCCCCGCTTGTGCATCTCTCCTTTCCTCTCCTCTTCTCCACCTTCATGTCCAACTTTTCTCCCTCTCCCTGCCTTGAGCCCCTGGTTTGACATCTCTCTCTGCCCCCCCCCCCCCCCCCCCACCATCATCATCTCTTCATCCTTCCTTTCCCTCACCCATATCCAACAATTCTCCCTCTCTTTCCCCTTGCAGCATCTCTCCGTCCCTCCCCCTACCTAGCTCTACCCTGTCTCACTCCCTCATCCCAACAGTGCTCCTGTCTCTCCCCGACCCCCCACCCACCACCACCACCACACACACGTTTTTCCCCTCCCTTTCCCCAGCCACAGTCTGGCACGCTGGCTGCAGGCCTTCTTTCCCCTCCCCTTCGGGCAGCGCCGCAGTCTAACGCTACAGCTGAGCAAAGCTGTACCACACTGCACCGGGTCCGTCTCTGTCCTGCCGCTACTTCTGCCCTCCGGCTCCGGGTGATCTTTGTCTGCTCTTCTGCTGCTTATCTGCAGCGGTTCCGGAACCGCACGGTCCCAGGCCTGTCTGTATGGTGCCTGCGACTGCTTCCTCTGCGCTGGCCCCGCCTACTCTTCTGAAGAGGCGGGGCCCAGTGCCGAGGAAGCAGTCGCAGGCAGCATACACAGACAGGCCTGGGAGCGTGCAGTTCCGGAACCGCTGCAGATAAGCAGCAGAAGAGCAAACAAAGGTCACCCGGAGCCGGAGGGCAGAAGTAGTGGCAGGACAGAGCTTTGCTCAGCTGTAGCATTAGACTGCGGCGCTGCCCGAAGGGGGGGGGGGGGGAGGGAGGGGAAAGAAGGCCTGCAGCCTGCCGGCAGCGGATCAATTCTTTTGGCGTCTCTCATCGTCGCTGGGTGGGCCTGAGCCCAAAGTGGGTGGGCCCAGGCCCACCCAGGCTAACCCATGGCTACGCCCCTGGTATATGTAAAAAATATAAGGCGTCCACACTTGGTTGTTGAAATTAAAAAATAAACTTTATTTATCAATGGATAGCAGGGAGAAAGGGACTCGACACAGCTGTGTTTCGGCCATATAGGCCTGCGTCAGGAGTCTTCTCACTGTATGCTGATCTTAAATACTATCCAAATGGGCAGAGAATGTGTGTATCTCAGCCAAGTCACAGCAGCTAGATGTATTCAGTCAGGGCACAGACTGGGGCTCCTGTTCTTTCCCTGGCCCAGTCTGTGCCCTGACTGAATACATCTAGCTGCTGAGACTTGGCTGAGATACACACATTCTCTGCCCATTTGGATAGTATTTAAGATCAGCATACAGTGAGAAGACTCCTGACGCAGGCCTATATGGCCGAAACACAGCTGTGTCGAGTCCCTTTCTCCCTGCTATCCATTGATAAATAAAGTTTATTTTTTAATTTCAACAACCAAGTGTGGACGCCTTATATTTTTTACATATACTTGGATTTTGTTTTGAGTTCTTCCATTATTATTTTCTTATTTTTTATTATATACTTTTTTATTTTGTCTTTTTTCTTTTGTTGGTCCTCTTCGCTGTTTTGTTTGTTGCTATTTTTTGCGAAGACTGGTTTCTTCTGTTTTTTGTGCTAACTGCTATAATTTACACAGAGGTAGAAGGCAACTGGTGAACTTTAATGTTCACTGCATTAGAGAAATGTTTAATGAATTCCCATTCCAATAGCAAGTTAAGGGGCTGAAATATCTTGGGATCTTACTTCTCTTGGAGCTTGGGTCAACAGTTGAGTGTAGCAAGGTCCAGTTGCTGAAAAAAGTGAAAGAATTATGCTCCAAATGGTCCCCCTTAAGTTTTAGCTGGTGGGGTCAGGTTGATACTGTTAAAATGGCAATAGCACCAATTGTTATGTACAGTATGTGTATACCACCTATTTTCTTTTCATCTGGATTTTACAAGAATATAAAGAAACAACTTGTGACCTTCATATGGTGAGGCCAGAAACCTAGAATTGCAGTGTGACCTGGGTAGAGTTAACTATCCCCATCTTCTCCACTATCATATGGAATTTGGGTGCTCTACAATGCTACAGGAGAAGCTTTCTTGGCTGTGTCCTCAGGAAGAGATGACATCCCCGGATGTCTTTGTTACTTAGTGGCAACACCAAAGAGACTAAATATCTGCTACCATTGTCACAATGTTTTTAAATGGATGCAACTGCATCACTGCATACTAGCCTGCAACACCAGTCCTGGATCTCTGAAATCGACAGTTAAATGTTTAGCGGTTAAAGACAGGCCTGCTATTTATGCAACCTATCTTAACTGCTAAACTTAGCTGGTTAACACTGACTATACGTGCTTAACCGGTTGGGTGGTATGACATAGCCAATTAGCAGCTAGTCGCTAACCCCTGGATTCTATATAGTGCGCCAAGCATTCTGTGCCAAAATCCAAGCAGATTCTATAACGGCGTGTGTAACTTAATTGGCTTAACAAGACAATAAGCATTGTTAACAGCACTTAACAATCAATAATGAGCACTGATTGACAATTAGAATATACATGCACTAATTGCTAAGCGTATTCTGTAATGCAGAGTGCCTAAATTTTAGTGCACACAGGCAAAAAGGGGTGTGGTTATGGGCAGGGAAATGGACGTTTTGTGGGTGTTCTAAAATTTACATGCATAGTTATAAAATATGGCTTAGCTTGCCTAAATCTACGTGCCGGAGTACATGTCATGTTCTCTACGTGCCGGAGTACATGTCATGTTCTTGTTGGTGTAAATGGAAGTGTGTAGTTTTAGGCACTGGGATATCAACTAAGTGTATTCTATAAACCGTGCCTAAATCTAGGCACTACTTATAGAATACACTTAGGCAGAAATGTTTTTCGTGCGGATTTTTTTAGGCGCCATATATAGAATCTTCCCCTAAGCGCTAATATTTAGTGGAGATAACTGCCTATTTTGCACTGAATATTAGTGGTTAGCTGGCTAAGCGCTATTTAACTGGCCAGGAGCCATTCCTGGCCAGTTAAGTAGCATTGAATGTTGAGCCCAATGTTTCTTAGTTATGACTCTTTCTCCCTCAGGCTGTTCACGCTATTTACAGCAGCCAGCCAACACAAAGCAAGCAACAGTTGCCACCTATCTCACAAAGTGGACCCACTCTTGTTTCAGACATCCATACTTTTGCTTAAATCAATATTCAGCACATTCCTTCCCCACCCTAGCCAATGCATGATTTTATTCCAATATCTTTCAATTTTGGGACAGTGCTATCATATATCTTAAGGGTTCCTAGCTACCCACACCCCTTACAACATTCTGCTCCCTCCATTCTAAAAATTGTATTCAAATTCCAGTGGATCGTAATGCCATATGTAAATCATTTTATGTCAATTTTCTATCATATTGCTCACAATGGACCCCTTCAACTGCCCCTCAAATAGATGCTTCCAGGCTATTCCTTCACCATGCTCCCCCATTTTCCCAAAAAGCAAGGGTCTGTAGCATTATGTCACATAATTGCCCTGTGAATTCTCACAATCTCTCTCTTAATCAGACCAACTGCTACTGCACCCTCAATTTGATTGTCCTGTTTTACCAAATCTAAGGTATCCTCACATTGGATGAAACTATACAGTTGGTAGTATTGAAATCTGTCCTTGTAGTCTAACTTAAACTCCTCCTGCAACTCCTCAAATTCTGTAGCTTTCCCCATTTCCACCTGTTGCCCTATTTTAAATCCCTTACATTCCCATTTGCCAAAAGTTGGGTCTACTCTTCCAGGCCCAGAGTCACTATTATACTAAACCAGGGTCCAAAAGAAATATTTCTTCAATCCACAAAGATTCTGCTTCACCCCTTTCCAAATCTTAAGAGTCAGTCCTACAAAGGGATTAAGGCCCTGTCCCCCACTCAGGAAGCCAGTGTAATGTCCACAGTGGGGTTCTTCCCACTGAGCATTGCTCAATATTTCCTGAATGTTTACTTTGAGGTGAGCTCCACTCAGTTGTCAGTTGGGCTGCTACATAATATTTCTGAAAGTTAGAGACCCCCATCCCTCCCTCATTTTTCCTCTATATAGGATCATGGTGGCCTTTTATTTCAAATGTAGCCAAATACTTTCAGGTGCAATAGCTGGAACACTTTCCCCTGAATCTAGATAGACAGTAAATACAGTAGATATAAAAACTTTAGTAATATCATGATCTCTACAGCATTAATGCACCTCAACTTAGTTACTACCATCTCTCCATCTTCTGTTGCACTGGATCATAATTCAGCTTATAAAATCTATCTAGATATGAAGCTAGAATCATTCCTAAGTATCTCATGCATGTTTCTGTGCACTTAAATAGATATATCTCCTGTAGCTCCCTTGTAACCCCTGCAAGAAGATTGATATTCAAAATTTCTGACTTGGAGGTGTTCATTTTAAAGCCTGACCACAGTTTCTTCAAAATATCTGCCTTGACCTCTCATGACAGCCTACAAATACTGTGAGAGGTCAAGGCAGACATTTTGAAGAAGCTACTGCTAGGGGCTGGAGCAAGGGGGATTTGCACCTTGCCCCAACACCCCACTGGACCACCAAGGAGGTCAGTTAGACTCTGGGGGAGGCAGGTCCTATCTTGACAAGGGAGGTGGGGAGGGGATGCTGCCCTGGGGCGGGCTGTTGTTGGGGGCTGCTGCTGCCACACATCAGAAAGGTGAAGGGGGGCAAAGACCTTTTTTTTAAATGCAGATTCCAGCCTGATATTCAGCTTTTGAGCTGTCCTAAATTCTTCCGCTTAATGTATATGGTCTTCGCTGAGTATTGCAGGAGCCCGCATAAGCCCTGGCTCCTCACAGCGCTGCCCCCTGGTCCGACCATAACCTGCCCACTTTTTTGTGGGCCAATCAGAGGCAATATTCAATGGCACTCCCCATTTTAGTGCCGTTGAATATCGGCAGTTGGACAGCGACAGGCCATTTAAGTTGGCTCAGATGTAGGAAAATCAGGTGTGACTTCGGGCAATTGAGCCAAATGTATAATTCTCAGTATACAGTCAATATGTGGGGTCTATATGCAGAGGCCCTGATATTCAGATACTCTATATATGTTTACTTATACGTTACCCCCTAATTCTATGTATAGCACTCAAAATTGCGCTTGCAAATTTGGAGGTGCACACAATTATTTAATGAGCCAATTAGCGCAGACAGTTGGGCGCTAACAATCATTGGTGCTAATTGGCAATAATAGGAATTTACGTATGAATCTGAAGAGGGTGTGTGGCTATGGGAGGGGGCATGGGTGGGTCAGGGGTGTTTCTAGGATTTGCACGCAGTGTTATAGAATTGGGGGGATCTGCACCTAAATTAGGAATGGTGATTTACACCAAGGTTCAGTTGGTGTAAATCCTTGTGCCCAAAACCGGGCACAGATCCTGGCGCTAAACACTATTCTATAAAAGTGCCCAACTTTGAGTGTCACTTATAGAATAGCACTTAGCATGCATTTTTTTTTTTTTTACAGAATTGAGTCCTTAATATATACTTACATAGCCAGTGTACCTGAATGCAACTCACCTTGAGCTACTACTGAAAAAGGTGTGAACAAAATCAAAATAAATATTCAGCAACGCTAGCTATGTGTATAGTGCTGCTGAATACAGGAATAATGTGAAATGTCTAAATTAGACATTTCCAATTATTCCCATGATGTTTTACTGAAAATTGATCAGAATACATATAGATAACCTATCAAGTTGTGCTTGGAAATAGCTTTTAACCAAGCCTGAGGCACCAATACAATAGAAAATATTTCTGTATCTTCCTGCTACATTTTCTTGGTTTCCGCCTGCATTGCGAGTTACTTGAGGATCTCCTCTCTCTCCACAGAATAGTTGGTTGGCCTTGATACCTCTGTTCTCAATGCCATTCTCATGGTTTCCTCTTTCACCACTGTGTCTGTCTTCATTTCGTCCAGCTTTTTATCAGATGGAATGGGAATTTCCAAATGATCATAATCTTTTCAGCCTTCATAATTCTTTTAGGGTCGTGATCCCAGTGCTTTTCCAGTACAGTAATGTTATAATGTTTACAATGTTTCTAGTAGATGAGATGTGCCACCTTGTTGTACCTTTCTATATAGAAAATTTTTCCCATCAGAACTTCACAGTCAGCTACAAAATGAGAAACCATTTCTACCTCTTCCTACAGAATCTACAGATGTCTGTTTTACCAATTTTTTTCTCTGTACTTGCTGTGAACCATATCCATAATCCACTGTCCTGGGCTACAACTATCAATCTCTCATCCCTAAGTTTCAGTTCCTCTCTCCTTAGCCATACATATGTCCGATTTTGATCAACATATGGGTCCTGGAGTAATAGGTTGTATTCTTACTGTATTGGTGCATTTTTTCATTTGTTTTTCCTTGCTCGTTAACCTAGTTTTTTAAACGGAAGGGGAGATGCTGGGGGCAGAGTTGGGGTGCAGCTTCTGGCGGGGTTGGGGCAGAACCTAGGTAAATGACTTTTGGAAATTGTCATCAATAACTAAAAATTCATGGCTCAATATTTAAAAGTATGAAGTTCCATTATGTGTTTTTACTGAATCATTCTGGGAGGACTGATAGGGTGATCTTGACTGTTGAATTTAACTATCAGTATCTCAGGGGAGGTCTAGGGGCCTGAAAGCTAATTCAGGGGAGGACACAAGGCTGAAAGTTTACCTAGGGTGACTGACTATACACCACTCTGTACCTGGACTAGCTTGCTACACACACTGTAACTTAGACCAGTTCCTATACAAAGAATTTGCCTTGAGTTTAGCCACACACATCTATTTATCCCAACTGACTCTAACACCCATCTTGTCCCCATCTATCTATCTGCACTTGGCTCCTCAGCTACATAGCTGTATTGTAGAAAAGCATTAGCATCATATCAATGATCAATGCTTATTTGATGTTTCATTAGTATTATGTTGATATCATATTAAATCTGTTATTTGAATTTCAGTGTTATTAAATGTGTATATTTTTTATACTGTTTCATGGTAGTCTTATTAGGTTTGAAGCTTACCTCTTTTATTGCATTTATGCTTATATTTGATCATTTTTACTATTGTTACGCAGTTAACAAAATTGTAAGTTTTTTTTAAATGATAAACTGTACTTGATTTACACCGCCTTGGGTAAATCTCTTCATAAAGGCAGTTAATAAATCCCAATAAATAAATAATATCCTTTCACCAGATCTGGGTAATACCATGACCAGGTTAGCCTCTTCAGTAGATGAAATGGAAGCTGTAGTCTAGTGGTTCCCACATCTGTCCTGGGGGACTCCAGACCAAGATAGTCAAGTTTTCAGGATATCCACAAAATACATTTTATACAACTGAGGCAATGCATGCAAATCTATATCAGGCATATTCCTTGTGGATATCCTGAAAACACAGTTGGCCAGAGGCTCTTCAGGTCAGGTTTGGAAATAATGAGCCCATGATTTGGATGAAACAATAGGCCAGTGGTTCCCAAACGTGGTCCTGGAGGCACCCCAGCCATTCATGTTTTCAGGATATCTACAATGAATATTCATGAGAGAGATCTGCATGCAGTGGAGATGGTGCACGCAAATCTCTCTCATGAATATTCATTGTGGGTATCCTGAAAATCTGACTGGCTAGGGTGCCTCCAGGACCAGGTTTGGGAACCACTGCAATAGGTTGATAAAGTGACTTGCCCAAGATTAAAAAGCCTCAGGTGCCTACTCAGCTTCTGCTAAAACTGTATATGTAGTCTAAATACAGAGAGCTATTTTTATTATCTTATTATTACAGATCCCATAATACACTGGGTCTGTGAATTCAAAAACCAGGGACTGGTCTTGAGTCTCCCTCTGGAAGCTCTGCCCCTTCAGAGCTCTTCTGCTGGTGATGGACTATAGGAGCCCAAAATAACAGGGGTGGGAATGGGACTGACTTGTTATCTTGCTTGAAATGGAAATTCCGCAGTTTAGGGCCTGATTTGCTAAGGCTTTGTCTTCCATTCCACATCTGTGAGGAAAATGCTTAGCAGATCAGGCCCTTTGTGTGCCAGAGGCTCCAGCATACTGAATTCCTACCCAGCTAAGGTGAGGCACTGGAAAGAAGTGGAAGAGAGGGTCATGGATTCTGAAGGGAGGGGGGATCAAAGTAGGATGCAGAAGAGACGCTTTTCTCGGAACGGATTCTCTGAGGAGGGTACTGGGGTCACCAGAGGATCTTCCTTGGCATGAGCTTCACAGAAGGCTAACAGGTCTGCAGCAGCTTTCGACACCTATGGAGAAGGAGGAAAGTCCGCAGTTATAAAACCAAGACTGGGTCCCAGCTAGCTAGCAGAGTTGATGAACTTGGGAAGAAGGAAAGTTTTGTGTTTAGTGACTGTAGTCATTCTAAGCTTACTGATGTTTTGATATACTTATCTCAATCATAATTGCAGAGGAAGAGGAAAAGGAAAAAAAAGGGGGGGGGAGAGGAAGATGTGGGTGGGTATAGAGAAGATGCAAACTTCATTGTGTACTTTCCAGATCCAGTTTTTCCACTTCAGTTTCTGAAGTGAGTGGCCACTTACAAGAACAGAAGAAGGAAAGGGAAAGGGAAATGGGAATTGATATGCCGCCTTTCTGAGGTTTTTGCAACTACATTCAAAGCGGTTTACATATATTCAGGTACTTATTTTGTACCAGGGGCAATGGAGGGTTAAGTGACTTGCCCAGAGTCACAAGGAGCTGCAGTGGGAACTGAACTCAGTTCCCCAGGATCAAAGTCCACTGCACTAACCACTAGGCTACTCCTGCCTTTGGGCAGCCATGTAGCAAGAGGCAGCTGAAAATGGGAAACCCAAGCAACAAACAACAATTGACCTTCATGCGATCAATGTTGACTTCTAACTTCAGCTGCTCCACTGTCTTTCGAGCCTCGGCGATTTTGGCCATGTTGTTGGACATTTCTCAATGATCAGCCGTCCACCTGGGAAAAGAAATCAGTAGAAAGAGTTGGTAACAAGGATTGGTCAGGGAAGTGCAATGTATAGTACACGGTTGGAGGAAGATATACTGTGATGCAATAAAGTTGCACAATTTCTTATTTGGGTATGATTGTTATTTTACACTGTGAATGTTTAACTGTAAGCTGCCTAGAACATTGTGATTGAGCGGGTTATAAGTTTTAAAATAAATAAATAAATGCTATTTTAATGCCACAAACATTACTGTGGGATTCATTAGACAGCAGTACTTGAATACAGCAGATTAGCAAATCCTGCTTTAATTTTCTTCATGTTGCTACAGCCAGAAACTTTGCACGTTACCAGCCACAGTTATCCTTTAAAGGCGCCTGAATGCTAAAAATAAAATTCCTCAGAAATCCCTGGTGGTGTGGTGGTGAGGTCAGAAAAGAGTTTGAAGAAATGTGCCCTGAAGCTTAATAAATAGTTCCCTTACACTGAAAGCTGTTTGGGGACAGAGAAATGCCCACTCTATATAAATAAAATCATGTGTCCCATAGTGGCACATGATTTTATACAGCAGGACAAGGGTGAACAACCTGCAGATCCCCAGCATCAAGCAGTTCTTTTAGTGTTCGAGTGCAGCGACTGTGCTGACTATCTGTGCACCAAGATGCTGTTCTAGAATACTAGCATAAGTCAGCATTGACGCACATAACTTACAGTAAACAGCAAGGCAACCGATCTGCAAACTCAAGTGTGGAAATCAAAACAAGCAGATCAAATATATATATATACTAATAAAAAAGGCCCGTTTCTGACACAAATGAAACGGGCGCTAGCAAGGTTTTCCTTGGAGTGTGTATGTTTGAGAGAGAGAGAGAGAGAGAGAGAGAGAGTGTGTGTGTGTGTGTGTGTGTGTGTGTGTGTGTGAGAGAGAGAGAGAGTGAATGTGTGTGTGTGTGTGTGTGTGTGAGAGAGAGAGTGAATGTGCAAGTGTGTGTGTGTGACAGAGAGAGTGAGATTGGGTGCGAGAGAGAGTGTGTGTGTGAGAATGAGTGTGTGTGGCTGCGTATCTGAGACACAGTGAGTGTGAGAGAGAGAGAGAAAGTGTGTTTCACACAGATACAGTGTGTGTGTGAGAGAGTGTGTGTGTGTGTGTGTGCGGTACACAGGGTCTCTGTAAGCAGCCACCCATGTCCAGTGACCCTCTTCTCTCCACTGCCCCCCCCCCCTCCAGCCACCCATGTCCAGCGACTCTCCTCTCTGCCCTGCCCCCCTCCAGCCACCCAGGTTGTCCAGCGAAGTCTTCGGGGCAAGCAGGAAAGATCCCCAGTCTTGCGTGCCCGCTGCCGGCGCTGACCCTACCCTGTTGCCAGATCGCTCTTCAAAATGGCTGCCATTTTGAATAGCGATCCGGCAGCAGGGGAGGGCCAGCGCCGGCAGTGGGCATGCAAGACTGGGGATCTTTCCTTTAAAGTGTGACAGAGGAGAGGTTGAAGGTGAATTTGATATTTGGAAAAAGAAGCTATCAGGCTGTGTCTGTGGGAAAGGGATAGCACGACGACGCAGCACATTGCTTCTAACCAACAGCCGCACGCATTGTGCTACACTTTGCGACCCCTGACGCAGGCGCTGTGCGCCGAAACACGGACCGTGTCGGGTCCATTTTAGGATTGTTTTTCATCATAATATATGATTAAAGATTTTATTCCCTGTTTTTGAAGGCTCCTGGTACTTTTTGTTTTGTTTTTTGGATTCTTGTTTTGATTTCCACATAACTTACAGTATTCTATAAGTTACATGCATAAATGTCGGCCGTGCCTCTGCCTCTCCTATGAGTGTCCCCTTAAGTTATACACTAAACCATTTTAGCATGTAATTATAGTATAGAGATTGAGCTCCCTACTTCCATTTACACTCATAAGTGTACGCTTACATGCATAAATTGCAGTATTCTATAAATTTAAGTGTGCAACAGGTGCTTAAATTTAGGCAAATTGAGGGGTGTAAGGAAGCAGGTGAAAGTATGGCTCTTCTCCCAAGCCTTTAATACATGTGGAGACTGACTATACAACACTCTGCACCTTGTCTAGCTTGCTACACATACTAAAATTTAGAGGAGTTTCTTACATCTTATTTATCCGTACAAAGAACTTCCCTTGAGTTTAGCCACCCATCTGTTTATTCCAACAGACTCTGTAACATCCATCTTGTCCCTGCCTGTATAGCTGCACTTGGCCCCGGCTATACAGTAAGATGTTTCATTGTATTGTAGGAATGGCATTAGCATCATATCTATGTTATTCAAATGTTTTAATGTATGCTTATTAAGTGTTCCTTTGACTTTGGATGTTTTGCTGAAAATGGCGATTTTCAAACCTGTCACTCTTTTTTTTTCTTTGAAAATGACCATTTCCTAGATGTTGATGTGCTTAGTATGTCTATCTTTTTGGACCATTAAAAAAAATCCAAATGAAAAACACACAAAATCAAGCCATTGGGACAAGAGGAGCTGGTCACACAGGCAGCCCAGCAGAGCAGTAGGACACCCTAGGGGACACAGCAGTGGACTTCACATACACATCTCACCATTACTCCCTTACATTGTATGGTGAACCCTTCAAACCCCACAAAAAAACCTACTGTACCCAACTATACACCACCACAATAGCCCTTATGGCTGTAGGTGTCGCCTATATGTGGGTACAGTAGGTTTGGGGGGGTTTTGGGTGGAGGGCTGACACTTTCCACCACAAGTGTAACAGAATGGATTGTGAGCCTGGGTCACCTTCTCTACAGTGCACTGCACCGACCACTAGGCTATTCCAGGAACCTGCTTGCTATTCCAGGACTGGTTATAACATCTGAAGCTGTCATAGAGGCTGGTATGTACTGTTTCTTTCATATCTTTGGAGGGTGGGAGGGGGTCAGTGACCACTAAAGGAGTATGGGTTCTCATTCCTTTATTTCTGCAGTGGTCATCTGGTCATTTAGGGTGCTTTTTTGTGACATGCATTAATAAGGAAGATAAAAAAAGGTGGGAGTGTAAGCTAGGCTATCCAAAGACTGAAACCAAAAGGTTCAATTAAAAATATGTGACGTTTTAATAGTTTTGTAACAAATAATAATAAAACAACTTTACATAGAGAACGACTCTAATAATAAAACAATTTTACATAGAGAACGACTCGACACAACCGTTGTGTTTCGGCCAGGTGGCCTACATCAGGAGTCTGATCACTACGTTAAACCAATGAAGGGAGATTATAAATAGTTATAAATCTCAAAATCTCACCGCTCAAAAACAAACCAAATGATAGATCTACAGGCAGGATCTAAAAAGGTCTTTAAAAAGACCGTTCATTGGGTGATCCTTCTGCCGCTGCGTGCTATAACACCAATAAAGAAGCTTCATTGGTTTAACGTAGTGATCAGACTCCTGATGTAGGCCACCTGGCCGAAACACAACGGTTGTGTCGAGTCGTTCTCTATGTAAAATTGTTTTATTATTAGAGTTGTTCTCTATGTAAAGTTTTATTATTATTTGTTACAAAACTATTAAAACGTCACATATTTTTAATTGAACCTTTTGGTTTCAGTCTTTGGATAGCTTGGCTTACACTCCTACCTTTTTTATCTTCTTTATTCACACCGTGGGATCTACTGAGTTCTCCACGTTTGTGGATTCTCTCTAGACAACTTTATGCATTAATAAAACAGGTCTAGACCAAAACGTCCAACTTATAGCCCTGGATGTTTTTGTTTTGTTCCATTATGGCATAAAAATGTCCAAATGTTAGGAACGTCCAGATCTCACCCTTCACATATCCCTGATGTAGGAGCAAAGAAGACAAGCTACTGAAGCACTACTGTAGCATTACTATGAGAACTATGCTCAGCCATCCATGTGACTATATGGACCTACATAATATAGATGGTCCTACATACATGGTACTATCCAGCATTAAGAACCTGATTGTAATGTGTAAATTCAGACATTTCCTCTATAAAAACTCTTAAGACATTGTGGAGACATCCAGTCTAATAGAAGAATAACAACTCTTGTTTACTGGACAGAAGCTGCTGATAAAGGACAGTGTTATCAGCATTGACACAGGTTGTTATCAGAATTGATGTCAATGTAGCAAGCTGTTATCAGAATTGACATCGATGCAGGACGCCTGGAGCTACTTATGTTCTTCATGGATAGAACATACGTCAGTAATAGAGATAAGGTTCTCAATTTCTCCATAAAAGGCAGCTCTTACCAGGGTTAGCTGCTGGGTGTCCACACCACATCTGAGGGGCAAGATCTGCATTGGAAGAATATGCTGACATCTGAAGGACTACATCACGTTGTAGGTGTGCTATGCATTCTTGCATTGTACCCTGGGGTTAGAGTGACTCTTTATACTTTAGATTCTAGCTAGAGATTTACATACCTTTACTCCAAGCTATTTCTGTAATAGGATTGTCTTTGTCTTTATTCCTGTTTACTCTGTCATTTGCTGCTACTGTAAATTAAAATAAGACCCTACTTTTATAATATTTGGGTATGGAGTTTGTTTCTTTTATTATTTTGGTGCAGTGGGCTTGGATCTAAGGATAAGGAGTGATACATTTATTTCTGATACTTCCCTAACCAACGCTAGTCTGGTTGGGACCCATTTTTGTTTTAACTTACACTAAGTGTCAGATACCCCAATGACACCCCAAAACAGAGTGTATCTGTTTTGCACCTACACCTGACATGCCCCCTTGTGATTTAATGCACTTCTGATGGACTTAAAAGAAAAATGTCTAAAAATTGGATTCAAAAATACCAATTTGGACGTTTTTGTGAGAAAAATGTCAAAATGCAGATTTGTGCCACGTTTGGACATTTTTCTCTTTTGAAAATGAGCTCCATTGTATTATTTCTAAGTTATTAGAATGTTCTTCCCTGCTATCTATTATGGTACTGTTTGTATTTTACTGACATTTATCATATTGATGTCTGCACTGCTGTTAAATGTGACTAGCTGGGCTGGCTGGGTTCACATCAGGCTCTGCAACTTAGATTAAATAATTACATTTTCTGCCTATTTACAACCCAAACTTTTATTGACTGCTGCTCAGTCTGTCTTGAGGTACCAGTCCTCAATTTTACTTTGAATGTCTTCTATTTATTTTGGATGGAGAAAGGACATTTTATCTTCCCTTCACATTACAAATAACTCTCGTCATGCCCTATGATCGGAGCTGGATCCTTATTTACATCTAACCCTCCTGAACAACAAAGAAAAAGCCTACAGCAATGTGCATCAATTGGACCATCCAAGGATATCAGAACCAGAAACTCTAAAATTCATACCTGCAATCTATGAGTTAAAATTTTATTTTAACTGTATAATCTATTTCTAAAATTCTGAATGTTAGATTCCTTAAAACTAAAGGCAAATATCATCAATCCCCTCTGCAAAGCAATTCACATAGAAGTGCTAAGTATAGCCATTTGTTTCTCTGTTGCTAAGTAGAGGAGTGTGGTAGCCCTGTTAGTCCACTCTTAAGGTTATCAATAGAAATCAAACAAAATAAAACATGGAAAAGAAAATAAGATGATACCTTTTTTATTGGACATAACTTAATACATTTCTTGATTAGCTTTCGAAGGTTGCCCTTCTTCGTCAGATCGGAAATAAGCAAATGTGCTAGCTGACTTTTATACACTGTCAGCTAGCACATTTGCTTATTTCCGATCTGACGAAGAAGGGCAACCTTCGAAAGCTAATCAAGAAATGTATTAAGTTATGTCCAATAAAAAAGGTATCATCTTATTTTCTTTTCCATGTTTTATTTTGTTTGATTTCTATTGATATTTCTCTGTTGCTGAAAGTCTTTGATCTCACAGGTCTGGTCTGAATTTACAACTTTAAAAAGGTCTGTTTATTTCAGAATATTTAAAGCCTTAACCCTGCATTTGCCAACTAGTAAGATTCAGGGGCGTAGCTACGGGTGGGCCCGGGTAGGCCCAGGCCCGCCCAATTTCTGCCCAGGCCCGCCCACCCAAATTGCAGCAGGGGCAGCAGCACAGCACGACGACGGGGACGGCACCCGCACTACCCGCTGAGGCTCAGCTGATCAGGCTCCGACGGGCCAGAATCCAACCCGATTTCGCTCGCTCAGGCCTGCCCCCGGCCCACCACCACCTAGCGCTAGCGTACCACGTCGTCGCCAGGTCTCCAGGGCAGGCTCCGCCTCCGACAACATCAGCCCGCCGGGCCGGCGCCTACCTTCGGCTTCGGGAATGCACTTGGCTTGCAGGGCCGCGCAGGCAGCACGTCGTAGTTTCCCATCATCCATTCCATAATGACTGGACGACATGTGCACGTGCACGCACGCAGGTGCGAGGCGAGCCTCAGCCTGGCCCTGCCTGGACGTGGGAATTGGCTTGGGAAGGAAGTTCGAGGAGAGATCATTCCAGAATCGAGTTCCAGGCTCCAGCAGTGTCTCCACTTTCCAATCCATAACTTTACTGCCAAGGTAAGCAGCAGCAGCTGCCAGCAGCCCAGCCCAGCAGCAGCCAGCAGGACAGGTAATAAAATTGTAAATGCTTTTTTTTTTCATCATAATCTTTTGCCCTGCAGTGAAGAGCCCACCCCGAAGCCCACCACTATGACCTGCCAGCATTTTGATTATTCTTTTTTGTAATCAAAATGTTGGCTGTGGTCTGGTAGTGGGCTTCTGGATGGGGGGGGGGGTAGATGTGCCGGTGCCTAGGGCAATGAGGAGCCCATCCCCACCCAAAAATTCCCCAACAATAAATTTATATATATATATATATATATATATATATATATATATATATATATATATAGTGCCCACCCATATTAGCGCTGGGCCCACCCAAAATCTCAGGTCTGGCTACGCCACTGGTAAGATTGCTGATCTATAGGGTGAATTCCACAGAGTGGACTATAGTGCCATCCAGTGAAATTTTGCCTAACTAGTTTCTGACACAAAAAATGTGCACTGAGCCCAAAGATCATGCAAGTATCCCAGTGTTGTGTGGGAGAGGAAACCAAAATCCTCATCAACCAAAGAGAAGGCAAAAGTGCAAGATCTTTTAAGTACTACTACTACTTAACATTTCTAGAGCGCTACTAGGGTTACGCAGCGCTGTACAAATTAATAACTAAGGACAGTCCCTGTTCAGAAGAGCTTACAATCTAAAGGCCGAAATGTCAAGTTGGGGTAGTCTAGATTTCCTGAGTAGAGGTTCATACTAGTACTTAAAAGATCACCTCATTGCCACACCAAAGCTACCCATATACGGTGATCCAAGATGCCATAAATGAACAGCATCTTGACATCCTAGGAATAATTGAAACCTGGCTACATGAAAGTGGGGGTTTACTGCCGGCTGAACTATGCCCAATAGGTTTCAACATCCAACATCAACCAAGACCAGGAAGACGGGGTGGAGGGGTATCAGTCTTGATTCGGGATACAATAAAACTGCGCAGAATATCCATCCCCCAGCTACATGAATCAGAATCTCTTTTAATCCAACTTGAAGAGGAGAAACCAATCTGGCTGCTCATGGTATACAGAGCACCTCGTAACAACACATTATCTGTGCAAGGACTGCTAGACCTGATTACTCAAGTGCCCCTGAATTTACCATATGCTGGTGATCATGAGAGACTTCAACCTACACATCGAAACCCCAGATACCACCACAGCTGCCGCCTTGGGCACGATGACATCACTAGGATTTACACAGGTGATCAATTCTCCAACCCACGAAAAGGGTCACATACTAGACCTGGTATTCTACAAAGGGGTGGATATCCCAGAATTCTGGGATAACAGTATTGAAATAACACCCCTATCATGGTCAGACCACTTTCTAATTAAATTCTTCCTACATGACCACCTGAAACAAATGGCACCTCCCAGTTTGGAAGGAGATCAGAGACAAAAAAATGCTGACCACTGAGAATTTCCTAGAGGCCTTTGACTATCCACATGTGGATGAAAAGATAAAAACAGTGTCAGAACAAGCTGACATCTGGAAAACACACTTAGCCAAGGCCTTAGAGAAAACAGCACCACTAAAAAAGGTCTTATGCAGTGGTGTGCTGGAGCCGGCTCTGTCCGGCTCGCAAGAGCCGCTTGTTAAATTTTGACAGCTCTTGCGAGCCGGTTGTTGTTGGGGGCGAGCTGGCTCCATTAGGGGAGGTAAGCATGGCAGGAGGGCGCCATCACAGGCCATGCTTACCTCCCCTGCCGCTCTGAAGCATGTCCAACGATGTCCTTCGCCCCCACCCTCCCGCTCCCGCTCCCATCTGACTTTTTAAATTACCTCCATCGAAACCACTATTTAAAGCCCTGCTGTGTGCAGGCCGTCTCTCCAGGCTTCCCCTGCTTGCTTCGGTGACGTTCGCGCCCTTAGTCCCGCCTTCTGACGTCATTCTGACATCATTTCCTTTTTCCGCGAAGGTGGGACTAAGGGCACGAACATCACCGAAGCAAGCAGGGGAAGCTTGGAGAGACGGCCTGCACGCAGCAGGGCTTTAAATAGCGCGGGCTTCGATGGAGGTAATTAAAAAAGACAGATGGGAGCGGGAGAGAAGGGTGGAGGTGAAGGACATGTTCGCTGGACACGTTTGGGAGCGGGAGAGAAGGGCAGGGGAGGGAGGAGAATCACTGGGTATGGATGGGGAGAGGGGGACAGGGGAGAGACTTGCTGGGCATGGATGGGGAGAGGGGGGCAGGGGAGAGATTTGCTGGGCATGGATGGGAGAGGGGGGCAGGGGAGAGATTTGCTGGGCATGGATGGGGAGAGGGGGGCAGGGGAGAGAGACTTGCTGGGCATGGATGGGGAGAGGGGGCAGGGGAGAGATTTGCTGGGCATGGATGGGGAGAGGGGGCAGGGGAGAGACTTGCTGGGCATGGATGGGGAGAGGGGGACAGGGGAGAGACTTGCTGGGCATGGATGGGGAGAGGGGGGGCAGGGGAGAGACTTGCTGGGCATGGATGGGTAGAGGGGGGCAGGGGAGAGGGGAGAGTTTCAGGACATGGATGGAGGGGAGAGCAAGAGAAATTCTGGACATGGAGGGGAGGGAAGGGAGAGAGAAGAAATGCTGGACATGGAGGGAAGATAGAGGAAGGAGATTAGATGAGGGAAAAGGAATTGAGGAGAGAAACTGCACATGGATGGAGAAAATAGGAAGAAGCTAGATCCACTGGACAGTCAAGTCTGCGGAGGATCAGAAATGAAGGAGGAAAGAAAAGAAATAAATGGAAAGGAAGCCCTGGAAATGGAGTCAAGGGAGCAGATAGAGAGCAGCAGAATCAGATACTGGACCAGCATGATCAGAGAAACAAAGTCACCAGACAACAAAGGTAGAAAAAATAATTTTATTTTCATTATAGTGTTTGGAATATGTCCACTTTGAGAATCAGGTGCTGAACGTTAAAAGTTTATATTTATTTATTGGAGGAAGTGACGTCACGATACGGCATGGCTGCATGCTAGCCGAGCTCCGTATAACCCGCGGAGATCTACAAGCTAAAAAGCATGTTTCAAGCGGCGAAAGTATCGCAAAGCGCGAGCAGAGGAGAGCGTAACACAGCGGGATTAAACTCCCGATGCAGACGGAGGCGGAGAGAGTGAACTTCTCCCGCTTCGCATTTACATCGCTGGCGCGCGGAGGAAACAAAATGGCGGCCGCAACATTGAACCGCCCGGAACGGGCGATCGCGGCAGCGGAGCTTGCAGAATCAACACCATCAGTGGAAACACACGCCAATAAAGACCAGGAGAAGCCCGAGGAAGAAATGGGGCCGGAGTGGCAGAAATGGCTACAGGAGATTCGGACAGACCTGAAAGCAATGCGAAATGAGCTGGTGAATATGGGGGCAGATCTCAAAGGTGAAATAAGAGAGCTAGGCTCTCACCTGGAGGAGGCAGAAAATCGGCTTGATGCCCAGTCAGACGCCCTCGAGACCTTAGATCAGCGAACCACGGAAAGCCAGCTAGCCCATCAACAGGTCCTTGACAAGTTAGAGGATCTGGAGAACCGTAGCCGCAGATGTAATTTGAGGTTTCGTGGCCTGCCGGAGTCCCCTGCTTATACTGACTGTGAGGATACTATACAAAGGCTGGCGAGTGATCTGCTAACAGCTGGTGGTACCGCAATAGAACCAACCGCGATCCTCATTGAAAGAGCTCATCGGGCATTCAGCTCTCCACGAGCAAATCTGCCTAAGGACATAATAGTGTGCTTTAGAGACTTTAAGATGAAGGAGCAGGTGGCAAAAGCGGCACGACAGACCCCAAATTTCAAGTGGGATACATATACAGTTGAAGTGTATCAAGATCTGGCAGCCACTACATTGAAGCGCAGAGCGGAACTCAAACCAGTCACTAGAAGACTTCAAGAACTGGGGATCCGGTACAAATGGAGGCATCCATTTGCGCTAGTTTTTTATAAAGAGGGTAAAATGCAGCACATAAGAACACTTGCAGAGGCGAAAGAAGTGTTACCAGAGGAAGTCGAGATGGAGACATCAACCCCGACGACAGCAGCAAAGAGAGGCCCAACCCGGGTGCTACCGCCTAAATGGCAACGAGTAAGCAATGGTCAGCGACGTCTAAAACGCCAACAGTCGGCAACAAAAGTGACCTGAAGGAGAAGCACTTCATTGGGAAGCCTCGGTCAATGAGCAACTGTTGCATCGGCAAAAAAAAAAAAAAAAGACAGAAGTTGATTGAACGTGCGCTCAGTGGCAAGGATGCAAAACAAGTTGGACCTTAGGAAGTGATTGGGTGATGTATTTTGTTTTGTTAATACTATGCAAACACCTGTTATGTTGTTCTGTTGTCACTTAATTTTATAGAAAGGTTAAAATTACACAGAGACAGGGCTTTATTCAAAGATGTAAGAGCCTCCGCGGAAATATGGACTGAACAGCCTACACTTCCTTCTAGAATGCCCTTAGTGATATACAGGGGCAGCTTTCTAATGAGGGGAGGAGGGAGGGGGGAGGGAGGGAAACCCTGGGATAGGGACAAGAAAGAGGCCTATCAGGGAGCTAAGGGGAGGGCTCATCAGAGGAAACCAATAGGAAATAGGCAAAGAAGCATAAGGACTCAGAGAGAAGCAGGCAACAGAGCAACTTATTATGATATCTCATGACAGATATTAATCTATTACTGATTAATGCCAGAGGGTTGAATATCCCGAGAAAGCGACAACTCCTGTTTAGAGAAATGCTCCGTTTGCGAGCAGATGTGGTCCTAGTGCAGGAGACTCACTTACTAGCCAGACATGAATATTTGTGCCACCATAAGAAATATCCCCATATATATTTTGCGTCCAATAGCGACAACACAAAGAGTAAAGGGGTAATGATGGCATTTGTGGGTGATAAACCCTGGAACATACTTAAAGTGACCAGAGACAAGGGGGGAAGATACCTCCTGGTGGTGTTGTCGCTATTAGGACAGATCTTTACTATAGTAAACGTTTATGGGCCGAACGCACAGCAAGAAGGTTTTTTCACAGAGTTAGACCAACTGCTCCAGAAACATGTAGAGGGCTCCCTATTGGTGGGGGGGGGGGGGGGGGATTTTAACCTTACCATGCAGGCCCATCTAGACAACTCCTCGAGGAGCATACAATATGGCCGAAAAGACAGAGCAAGACTGCACGAATTTGTGAATCATTGGCACTTAATAGATCTGTGGCGGCAAGTACACCCAAGAGAGCGTAGCTATACCTACTACTCTGCAGTACACAAGTCATCCTCCAGGATTGATTACTGGCTAGGAGAAGCAGCGATAGCAGGACTGACGGGGACACAGCAGATTCTACCTAGAACCTGGTCAGACCACTCTCCGGTTCTGATGCAGTTGACATTACCCAATACGCAAGGGAGACAGAAAAGCTGGCGTCTGGATGATGCTCTTTTGCAAGATCCGGCTAATCTAGTTAGCATTGAAACCAATATTAAAGAATATATCCAATTCAATGATAATGGGACAGTTTCACCGATAATAGTCTGGGAGGGATTTAAAGCAGTCATGCGGGGTCACCTCATAGCACTGAAGGCACACACTAGGAAACAGCGAATGTCAAAAGAGGCGACTCTCCGGAAACAATTAGAACAGGAAGAAGCCAGGCTTCATAGTGGTAGATCGGAACATAAGCAGGCGAGCTTGGATAGAGTTCGCCGGCTGCGGGATCAAATCTGTGATTTGGAGCTGGCGGATATTTCCGAGAGTCTTCAGAAGGCTCAACAGACTCACTACGAATTTGGCAATAAGGCTAGCCGTCTTCTGGCTTATAGATTAAAACAGCAAGCGAACCGCAACATAATTGCGAGCCTAAGGGATGAGGGAGGGGACACTCACACAGACTCTGATTATATAGAGTTAGCATTCAAAGACTTTTATGAGAAGTTATACACCAGAGGCGAGGAGACAGATCACAAAGAGATAACAGATTACCTAGAGGGGTTAGAGCTTCCAAGACTGACACCTAGTGCCACTCAGATGCTAGCGCACCCCATTGAAATGGAAGAGGTTATTCACGCTATTAAGGAGCTCCCGGCAGGTAAGGCTCCGGGACCCGATGGCTTCACTGGCAAATTCTATAAAACATTTGGGAAGCATGTGGCCCCATTGTTATTGCAAGTGTTTAATTCCCTGGAGGTCAGTCCGGGGCTCCCCCCAACCTGGAATCTGGCTAATATTACGGTCATCCATAAGCCAGGGAAGGACCCACAGCTCTGTGGATCTTATAGGCCTATCTCACTGTTAGGGATAGACTATAAGATCTTCACAAAGATTTTGGCAACACGACTGCAAAAACATTTACCCTTTCTAGTTCATGAGGATCAGGCAGGCTTCGTGCATGGGAGACAGACATTCGATAATATACGTAGAGCACTACATTTGGTATACCATGCACAGGACACGCGGTCTCCATTATGCATTCTGTCACTAGATGCCGAAAAGGCATTTGATAGAGTGAGCTGGTCCTTCTTGTTTGGAGTGCTAGATAAAATGGGATTCACCGGGCGTTTCCTCCACTGGCTTCGTCTAATCTATAAAACTCCTCAGGCCTCCATTAGAATAAATGGCAGACTGACAGAGCCCTTCAATTTATATAGAGGAACAAGGCAGGGATGTGCAATGTCCCCCCTGCTTTTTGCCATTGTAATGGAGCCGTTAGCGGTTAGGCTTCGGGCACATCCAGAAGTAAAGGGGCCACGATTGGGTAGAATCGAAACGCGAACGCTTCTCTTTGCAGATGACGTCCTGCTGATGCTAAAAGATCCTGAGACCTCCTTTCCGAAAATATTAGAGATGCTAAATGCATACGGGAAAGTCTCGGGGTTTAAGATTAATCTAGACAAATCTGAAGTGCTTGACATAAATATTCCCATTGAACAAAAAGCCCGTCTACAGCAGGCAACTCCGTTCCGATGGGCATCGCGACACATTCGATACCTGGGGGTTAATATTCCCAGAGACATCAAGGAGTTATACCAGGTTAATTACCCCGAGATAGCGAAGCGTTTGCTGCAAGACTTGCAAAGATGGGGGGGTCTACAGTTGTCCTGGGTTGGGAGGATAAGTGCAGTAAAAATGGTAGTACTCCCAAGGATATTGTATCTGTTTATGGCTTTACCAATTTCCATCCCAGATAGCTTCTTACGAGGCCTCCAGAGGGACATCTTCTCATTTATCTGGAAAAAAAGACCACCGCGAGTTAGAAGAGAAGTTATGTACCAACCAAGACAGCAGGGAGGGATGGGGGTCCCCTCTATCACCCTATATTACCAGGCGGCACATCTTAGAACAATAGCGGCCTGGTTCACAGACACAGAGAAGTTAAGTGTCAGGATGGAGCAGGGCTGGGTGGGCCCTTTCCCGCTTAGGGCTATTCCATGGCTGGCTAAACAGGAGTTGGATGAACTCATCAAGGGATGCCCGCCGCTGATGCAGTGGCCCTTGCACACCTGGAGTGGGGTGCGAGAACAGTTTTTTCCAGGACGTAAGTTTTTTCGGCACATGTACCTTAGATTTGCTCCACACTTTACACCGGGAAGGCATACCACAGCCTACTGCGGCTGGGAAGATATGGGTCTGTGTACGTTGGGCCAAATGTGGGAGGAGAATACGACAATAGCGTTTGAAGAGCTCTGCAGGGAACATGGTTTATCCTCCTTACAGGCTTTCCAATATTACCAAGTACAGGACTTTATAAAGCGAAGGGCAAGAGATGAGCTTAACTTATCAGAAACTAAGATAGAAATGTGTATGATGAGAGGGGGAGGTAAGGGGAGCATATCAAGACTCTATGAAGCACTGCTTTTGTACTCCAACCCTGTAGAACATTATTTAGCTATATGGAATGAAGCCTTGAAGGAAACATACACTTTCCAACAATGGAAATTAGCATTTAAATCTCTGCTTAAGGTCTCGATTTCTAGCTCTATGATTGAGAATGGACATAAGATCTTATACTGTTGGTACTATACCCCACATCGCATTGCAAAGATGTTTAAAGGATGTTCAGCTACATGCTGGCGACAGTGTGATGGAATAGGGGACATGTTCCACATCTGGTGGGCCTGCACACACGCTCAGACATACTGGACCATGCTTTTGAAATTTTTGACTGAGGTCACTGGGATAACCTACCCAATGAAGATGGATTACTGTTTGCTACATTTCAAACCCAAAGGAGTTCCAAACCCAATACACCAGTTTGCTGGACAACTATTTGTGGCAGGCAAGCTGGTATTAGCAGCGGCTTGGAAACAACCATCACTGCCGGGGCTTCATAGAGTCCTGCAAAAATTAGACTACATTTGCCTTATGTCCAAACTCACAGCATTACGGAATGGACATTTAATACAACATCAAAAGACTTGGAAGCTTTATGAACAGTGGTTGTCCTCCCGAGACACTAAGAGACAGTAAATATTAGGCACGAATGAGTAGATTGAGCGGGGGGGGGGGGGGGGGGGGGGGGGGGGGGGGGGGAGGGGGATGAGAGGGAGGGAAAGGGTGGGAGGGGTTCTGAGAAATTGAATGAATGGAACTAGAAATGGGAAACAGTCCAGGCAATGTATCAAGCAATATGGTTGTATTGAAGTTATTCTCTGTTTTGATATGTTTATACATGAAAATAATAAAATAAATGGTAAAAAAAAAAAAAAAAAAAGTTTATATTTATTTACTTATTTATGGCATTTTGTCCCATATTAAACATGAATTAGATTTGAACCTGGGATCATTTAATTTTTTTTCCTGGAGAGCGTAATGCATTGCCCCCTCTCCCCGGCTATGGCCAACTCTGCAATTTGGGGGGGGCGCAGAGGTGGGTGGGTGGGCGCAGCGGTGGATGGGGGGGCGCCGAGGTGGACGGGGGGCACCGAGGTGGACCGGGGAGAGAGCCTGTTGTTAAAAATTTAGCAGCACACCACTGGTCTTATGCCCCACTCACAAACGCTCACCTTGATTTTCTGAAAACTGGAAAGGAGATGGCGCAAATCTCACCTGGATGTAGACAGACTAAACTGTAGGAAGCACATGGCAAAGTACCGTCAAGCCTTAACAGCAACCAAAAAACAGTATTTCTCTCAATGCATTGCACAGGCTGCCAATTCAACCAAGCAGTTCAGTATAGTAAATAGCCTACTGCAGCCCCCCACAACAGAACTGCAACAGAACTCTCTCTCTCTCTAATGGGCAGCTACCAACAGCATTTAAAAAGGGCAGTGGTGTGCCCTCTGCTGAAGAAAAACAACCTTGACCAGGACAAACTTGGAAGTTACAGGCCAGTATCCAACATCCCGTTTCTAGGGAAACTCATAGAACAAACAGTCTGTGTTCAACTTAAAATGAAAATAAAATTATTTTTTCTACCTTTGTTGTTTGGTGACTTTTGGGCTCATTTTCGAAATAAAAGGACATCCATCTTTTGACATAAATCGGAAGATGGATGTCCTTCTCCCAGGGACATCCAAAGCGGTATAATCAAAACCCAATTTTGGACATCTCCAACTGCAGTCCGTTGCAAGGATGTCCAAAGTTCAAGGGGGCATGACTGAGGTGTAGTGAAGGCAGGACTTGGGCGTGCCTAGCACTTGGGCGTCTTTGACCCATAATCAAAAAAAACAAGGACATCCCTGACGAACACTTGGACGTTTTCACCTGGATGTGTTTTTATTGCAAATAAGGCGCAAAAAGGTGCCAGAAATGACTAGATGACCACCAAACGGAATCAGGGATGACCTCCCATTACTCCCCCAGTGGTTACTAACCCCCTCCCACCCTCAAAAAACATCTTAAAAATATGTTGTGCCAGTCTCAGATGTCATACTCAGGTCCATGACAGCGCATGCAGGTCTCTGGAGCAGTTTTAGTGGGTACTGCAGTGCACTTCAGACAGGCAGATCCAGGCCCATATCCCCCTACCTGTTACATTTGTGGAGGAAACAGCGAGCTCTCCAAAAGCCACCACAAACCCACTGTACCCATATATAGGTGTCCCCCCTTCACCCGTAAGGGCTATGGTAGTGGTGGGTTTTTTTTGGGGGGGGGGTTGGGGGGCTCAGCACACAAGGTAAGGGAGCTATGTTCCTGGGAGCAATTTATGAAGTCCACTGCCGTGCCCCCTAGGGTGCCCAGTTGGTG
This sequence comes from Microcaecilia unicolor, assembly GCF_901765095.1. Lineage (NCBI taxonomy): Eukaryota > Metazoa > Chordata > Amphibia > Gymnophiona > Siphonopidae > Microcaecilia > Microcaecilia unicolor. The sequence goes on from NC_044041.1 coordinate 160,951,413, forward strand.
TCCTGGCATGTCAGGGGGACCAGTGCACTACAAATGCTGGCTCCTCCCTTGCCCAAATGGCTTGCATTAGGACATTTTTGACATGGACATCTTTGGTTTCGAAAATCGCAGAAAGTCAGAAATGTCCACGTTTAGGGATGTCCATATTTAGGGACACCCAAGTTTAAGGATTTGGATGTCTCTGATGGTATTTTCGAAACGAAAGATGGACGTCCTTCTTGTTTAGAAAATACGGGTTTACCCGCCCCTGGATTTCGCTGTTTTGCATGGACGTCCAAATCGCAACTTGGACGTCCCTTTCGAATATGCCCCTCTTTGTTTTTCTATCCATATTGGTCCCAGTCTCTGATTCTGCTGCTCTCTATCTGTTCTCTTAACTCTGTTTCCAGGGCTTCCTTTCCATTGATTTCTTTACTTTCCTTCTTTCTTCTTCATTTCTTGCCCTACATCCATAAGTAAAAGCTGGGTCCTCCTCTGTGGAATTGATTGGAGGAGGTATAACGTGGATCCAGCTTTTGCCTATTTTCTCCATCCATGTGCAGATCCTCATATACTATCACCCCAAGATCCCTCTCCCTGTCTGTGCATATCAGACTCTCACCGCCTAACACATACATCTCCTGTGGATTTCTACTCCCTAACTGTATCACTTTGCACTTCTTTGCACTGAATTTTAATTGCCAAACATTAGACCATTCTTCTAGCTTCTGCAGATCCTTTTTCATGTTTTCCACTTCCTCCAGGGTGTCCACTCTGTTACAAATCTTGTTATCAACCACAAAAAGGCAAACTTTACCTTCTAACCCTTCAGCAATGTCACAAAATGTATTGAACACCCCTCCGAAGGGACACCACCTTGTAAGTGGTGGAGGGGCTTCCGTGTTTCAATGACTCAGAGGGCTATGCTGAAGGGTTACCCATATCAGACAGGCCTCTGAGGAGAAACCAGACAAAGAGGGTCCCAAATTAGGGAGAGGGGAAAGATGATGACCTGAAGCTCGTACATTCAACGGCCCAGCTGTCCTCTGAAGTTCAGTTTTTGTTCACTTGAAATTTCCTCTCTGCATCGCAGTTGTCTTAACAGAGGAAGGGGACAATGGGGGGGGGGGGGGGGGTCAGCCGCCGATGACCAGCGTTTTGTCCCCTGTGCAGCAAGTGTGGGACTGCTGTGTGACGAGCTGCCCATAGATGACTGGGTTGATGAGTCCTTTGATTAGTGCCGACGAAGGAGCGTCAATGCTCTTGGACCTGGAAACAACTTCATTGCTCAAAAATCATTTAACCACCATGTCCAAAGTGTTGGAATGTAATTGTATTTTACATGCATTGCCTGTCACCTATTATTTCTCTGTGATTACTCTGTGACCTCTGATGTGAATTACTTAGAGAGGTCACACAGCTATGCAACTTCCTGTGGGGGATAGACACTGCACATGCAGCACATGGAGCACATGGAGCTCATGATCTCTCCTAACCTGAGAGGATCTATGGTGGTGTGAGCATCCATTACCATCTAAGCACATGGAAGGAGCTGATAAGACAAATGTATAGTAATATGTAAATATAAGCCTGTCTGATTATAATCTAACTACAAACTGTGAGTAAACAGATGTTTTGTTACTTCAACTTTAAAGTGACTCAGCAGTGAATTATTCTGGGGTGAATGAGAGAGAGATGAAGAAAGAAATTAACATTTCTAAAGCTGAAGCTGTGTGTACTAAAATCTGCTAATTATTTACTACAAATAATCCAACAAAAGGGTTATGGGCCCAGGGCTCAGGAATTGAAAAAGAAGAGAAATATTACCAGGCAAAAAAAAAAAAAAGGCCACATTTTTCTCTTAAGTTTTAAAGGAAAGATTCAGTCTGTCTCTCTCTCCCCCCACACAGCAGACAGAAGGCTAAGAAAATGGCTGAGGGAAGAAATTCACCATTGTTCTATTCTCTCAAGGTGCCTAGATTAACTGAGTTTAATTATCAGCAGTGGGAATTAAGATTCATATGTTTCCTTCGAGCAAAAGGATTATATATATGCTTAGATCAAGACAGAACAGCTGAAAATATGGCTGAATGGGACAATGCAAACTATTATGTGAAGTGCATGCTTTTGGAAGCTCTCTCAGAGAAACAAGCCATATTAGTGGAGGGAAAAGATACACCAAAGGACATTTTATATAAACTGAGAACTATGTATGCAACTACATATGCAAAGCAGCAACCAATTTGGTTGGCAGAGTTGAATGAAACCAAATTAAGGGATAAAAGTAAATGTAATGATCACATTATGCATCTTATGTCTTCATTTCAAAAGTTAGAACTTTCTGGAATTCCCATGTGTGATGCATTGAAAAGAGCATTTCTTTTTACCTCACTATCAAAGAAGTTTGATGTTTTTAGGTCTGTAAATGAGGCCATTGAAGGGCAATCTTTTGAACAGGCAACATCAAAACTAAGGCAGGAATGCATAATAAATGATTCTGAGGAGATGTGTTCTCAAAGTCAGTCAGAGAGAAATGAAACAAATTTCTTGGCAAAGAACAGAGGAAGGCGGAGCTATGGGAAAACTCCACCCAAGGGCAAGCTGATTTGCTACTCATGTGGAAAGGAGGGACATGTATCTAAATGGTGTAAGGAAACACAAAACACTCCCTCTAGCTCACCTAAGCCAATGGAACTAAAGAATTTTCAAACCAGGAAATGTATGAAGGACAAAGATAAACACAAGGGCTTTCTAATGGCAGAAAAATCTTTGACTATGGTAAATAATAATTCAAATGAAAGTACTTGGATTTTGGATTCAGGGAGCACATGCCATTTAACCAATTGTAAAGATTTCTTTCAGGAAATGTGTCCAGAGGAAGGTATTCTTAAAACTGCAAACGCAGGGACTGCTAAGATCCAAGCAAAAGGTATTGGATTCTTAAAATGCAAAGTGTCTAATGAAGTTAAAGAAATTCCTGTAAGTGATGTCTTGTATATTCCCCAAGCAGTTTGCAATATCCTTAGTGTATCTACATTAGATAAGAAGGGATTTGTGATTCATTTTGAAAACAGTAAGTGCACAATCTCTAAAAATGAAGAAGTGTATGCTGAAGCTTTTATGCATAATGATGTTTATAAGCTGAACATTTCAGGTGAAGCCTCACATATGGCGCAAGTAAGGAAGAATGATGGTAAATGTAGTCTGGAAATCTGGCACCGCCGCCTGGGACATCGTGATTCTAAGGTGATCCAGGATCTTTACAGTAAGCAACTGGCCACCGGCATTCAGATAAGTGCAGATGCTGGTAAAATGGAGAAATGCATAGACTGTGTTACTCAAAAAGGTGTAAGACCCTCATTTCCTGCATACACAGGAAATAGGAGTAATAAAGTACTGGACTTAATACACAGTGACTTATGTGGACCGTTTAATATCCCATCATTGGGAAATAACAGATTTGTGCTAATATTCTTGGATGATTTCTCTAGATATTGTGTGGCCTATTTGCTGAAAGAGAAAAGTCAAGTCACAGACATGCTGAAGAAATACGTAGCCATGGTGAGAAATAAATTTGAAAGAAAACCAAAGGTTCTTCAGACCGACAATGGTGGTGAGTTCACTTCACAAAGCACGCGCACATTTCTAGAACAAGAAGGCATTCAGCATATCACAACAGTAGCTTATACACCAGAACAAAATTCTGTTGCAGAGAGAAAATTTAGGTCACTTGTGGAAATGACCAGGTGTATGCTGTCAGATAGCAATCTCCCTAAAAGACTATGGGGGGAAGCCATTCTCACAGCAGTGTACCTACAAAACAGAATGCCAACTAAAGGCGCTGAGCGCACACCACATGAGACATGGCATGGTAGGAAGCCAAACCTGTCACACATAAGAACATTTGGAAGTACAGCATATGCTCATATACCAAAGCAAAGAAGGCATAAGCTGGATTCCACAACAGAAAGGGGCATTTTAGTTGGCTATACTCCAGGACACAAAGGATATAGAATTTTGAATCTGAAAACTGGCATTGTTGGCATAAGACATGTTACATATTTTGATGAAAACAAGAGGGTTGATAAAGGCTGGATTATCCCAGATGAGCCTTATCATCCAGAATATGAAACTAGAACCATAATAGACATGCCAGTGTATATAAATGCCATACCAAGGCAGATGTCTGAAAGCAACTCATCTGTATCTAACGAGGAACAGGCAGAGGAAACAGACACAGAAAGGATCATTGAAGAAGACAGTACAGTTGGAGAAGGGGAATCAATTGGAGAAGGACTCTCAGATTTAGAGGATGCGGAAAGGTCAGACCAACCTGTTGTCAGACGCTCATCCAGGGAAAACAAAGGTGTTCCACCCCCAAGACTGTCTTACCTAACAAAGTCAGCAGAAGCTCAAGAGCCCTTAACATGGGATGAGATTGAGAAAATGCCAGCAGAAGAAGCTGCTGAATGGCATAAAGCTGCACAAGAAGAAATTGATGCATTGGATAAAAATAATACTTGGATTCTTACAAAATTACCTCCTGGCAAGAAAGCTATAGGATGCAAATGGGTATTCAAGTTAAAAAGGAATGCACAAGGAAAAGTGGAAAGGTATAAAGCCAGATTAGTCGCAAAGGGATATCTTCAAAATATGGAGAAGATTTTGATGAAGTGTTTGCACCTGTAGTGAAACACACGACAATAAGAACACTTCTGAGCATTGCAGTCTCAAAAGGCATGCAAGTCAACCACATTGATGTGAAAACAGCGTTTCTTCACGGAGATATAACTGAAGACTTGTACATGGAACAACCAACAGGTTTCATAAATACAAAACAAAGACAGCTAGTGTGTAAATTAAACAAAGGTCTTTATGGATTAAAGCAAAGTGCAAAATGTTGGAATGAAAAATTGCATGAAATATTGACAAATTTAGGATTTAAGCAAGGTGAAGCAGATAAATGCTTGTACACTAGGTGCACAAATGGACAATATGCATACATTTTAGCTTTTGTTGATGATCTGCTCATTGCAAGCAAAAGTGAGCAAGAGTACAAGGACATTGTAAAGTGTTTAAACCAGAATGTTGAGATAAAAGAACTTGGTAATGTGTCATACTATCTTGGTATAGAAATTGAGAAACAAAATGATGGTTCTTATCTTCTAAGCCAGAAGCAGAAAATAAATGAGCTTATTGAAAGTTTAGGTATGCAAGATGCCCAAGTTGTAAGCACTCCCATGATCACTGATTTTCTGAAGGATGAAACAGTAAGAGAACCTTTACCAGATAACATCCAATATAGATCAGCCATAGGTAAGCTTTTATATCTAGCTACCACATACAGGGCTGATATAGCAAATGCAGTAGGAATTTTGAGCAGAAGGGTCAGCTCACCTACCAAATCAGATTGGACTGCAGTTAAAAGGATGGTAAGGTATTTAAAGGGTACCATTGATTGTAAATTAAAGATTTCAGCCAATAGTAATCCAAAACTAATATGTTACTGTGATTCAGATTGGGCAGGGGATCATTCTGATTATAAATCCACAAGTGGATATGTGTTTATGTATGGAAATGTACAAATTTCATGGGCCAGTCATAAACAAAGTATTGTGAGTTTGTCTTCTACAGAAGCTGAATACGTGGCCGTATCGGAAGCGTGCAGAGAACTGATGTGGATTGAAAAACTTTTGCTGGATTTTGGAATAGCTGAAAAAAGACCAATCCAGATAATGGAAGATAATCAGAGCTGCATCCGACTGTCACAGAATGACAAGGTTCAGTCACGCACCAAGCACATCGCAACGAAATACCACAACGTGCGAGAGTTGGCGAAAGAAGGGGTCATCAGTCTACACTATTGTCACACAAGTGATATGACAGCTGACATCATGACCAAACCGTTACCCAGAGAACATTTTGTGGATCTGCGTATAAAGCTTGGACTTTGTATGAATAAATAATTGCATGACAGTTATGCATGAGAAGGGGTTTGTTGGAATGTAATTGTATTTTACATGCATTGCCTGTCACCTATTATTTCTCTGTGATTACTCTGTGACCTCTGATGTGAATTACTTAGAGAGGTCACACAGCTATGCAACTTCCTGTGGGGGATAGACACTGCACATGCAGCACATGGAGCACATGGAGCTCATGATCTCTCCTAACCTGAGAGGATCTATGGTGGTGTGAGCATCCATTACCATCTAAGCACATGGAAGGAGCTGATAAGACAAATGTATAGTAATATGTAAATATAAGCCTGTCTGATTATAATCTAACTACAAACTGTGAGTAAACAGATGTTTTGTTACTTCAACTTTAAAGTGACTCAGCAGTGAATTATTCTGGGGTGAATGAGAGAGAGATGAAGAAAGAAATTAACATTTCTAAAGCTGAAGCTGTGTGTACTAAAATCTGCTAATTATTTACTACAAATAATCCAACACAAAGGAGTGGAGGAGTGAGTCAGGAGTGTATGCTGAAACGGAAGTCGTTTACAGCTGAACCCGTGTCGGCGGTGCTACTCCTAAACCCTTAAGAGTTATCAGCTTGGAGTTTTTGGCTCCCGTGGAGGTTGCATTGAATGTCATCTGGAGGGTGCTCCAGGACCTGACGGTGGTAGAGAATGACTTTGCTTCAGATAGTCTTGTTAATGAGCCACATGGATAATCTAATCAAATCCTTTGAGAATATACAGCAAATGAAGTTCTACTGAAGTAGGAAACGGTTAAGATTTGAAAATGATAAAAGACCAGAAAAATTTGAACAAAATTAATATTGTTACAGATGATTAATATCGAGATTGTTGTTTTCCCAGAGTTCCGGGTATGACTCCTAATGTTTTTTTTCCTCTGAAATGATTCCTCTTAATATATTAATTCAAAAGGAGTGAAGCCTGTGAAACTGGGATTACTTTAATCAGCGGGAATTGGATTGGAGATTCAAGGGTTTGTATTGTTAAACAATTTTTGGTTTTAAAAGGGAAAAAAATGAAATCAGGTGTATTACTTTCACTAATATTGGACAATAAGTATGTTTCCAATGAAATTGATGGACTATGCACCGTTATGGTCTTGAAGAAACCAACCAGATGATCAATGTGGAATAATGATTTAGATAAATAATAACTGGGGATAATCGGGTTAATACCACGTTTTCTTTGTTTGCTGTTGTTTAAATTGATCTCCTTGTCTTGTTTCACTCTCCCTATTTATTTTGTGGTCTAAGAAAGAGAAAGATTGTATAAAATCCATTTATCTTGTTGAGATTGTTTTCTTCTAATATTGTTTTAATGTACAATCATCTCTGTTTTACTGTTTTGCAAGTGATCCTTGTAAAATGAAAAAATTATAAATAAATGATTTTAAAAAAAAATGTATTGAACAGAATCGGCCCCAGCACCGATCCTTAAGGCACTTCACTACTCAACTTTCCCCCTCCGAGTGAATTCCATTAACCACCACCCTCTGGCATCTGTCCATCAACCAGTTCCTAATCCAGTTCACCATGTTGGGTTCTATCTTCAGCCTGTTAAGTTTATTCAAGAGCCTCCTTTGAGGAACCGTGTCAAAGGCTTTGCCTAAATCTAAGTAGATTACATCTATCGCACGTCCTTGATTCAATTCTCTGGTCACCCAGTCAAAGAATTCAATGAGATTCATTTGGCACGATTTACCTTTGGTAAAACCATGTTGTCCTGGAACTTGCAACTTATTGGATTCCAGGAAATTCACTATCCTTTCCTTCAGCATTACTTCCATTACTTTTCCAATAACTGAAGTGAGGCTTACTGGCCGGTAATTTCCAGCTTCTTCTCTGTCACCACTTTTGTGAAGCGGGACCTCCACTCTTCTCAAATCCCATGGAACCTCCCCTGTCTCCAAGGATTTATTAAACAAATCTTTAGAGGACCAGCCAGATCCTCTCAGGGCTCCCTCAATATCCTGGAATGGATCCCGACTGGTCCCATGGCTTTGTCCGCCTTTAGATTTTCAAGTTGTTCATAAACACTTCTGTGAATGGTGCTATATCAGCTCCATTCTCATATGTACTTTTGCCAGTCAATCGTGGCCCTTCTCTATGATTTTCTTCCGTGAAAACCTGTGAAAACCTGTGCCATCTGCCCTGGACTTCCTCCTCTGCCATGTGTGCTCTAGCCTCTATTGCTGTGACTTTACTTTTTAATTAATTGGAGTTCCTTTCTGTTTGATTGTACACCATCTCTTTTGCCTTCCTATTTAGTGATGTATTTCTTTTTTCTCTCTGTTTTTATTAGATTTTATTTTTATTATAAACCAGCTAGAAAGATCCCTTATTGGACGATATATTAAGATTTTAATAAACTTGGCAAACCTGGAAATAAATACATGTATTACATAAGGATTTTAAATGATGTTCTGCACATCACCTGGTGCACAGGTGGATATGGAGAAGGCACAGGGGTCTGCAAGGTCACAGGTCCCATGCCTCAGTTTTCCAAACCTGTTGATACAAAGGAAGCCAGCACACAAGCTGGTACAGCCTAGTCCTCATTCTTTGTCAGAAGTGAGTGACAGCCTTGTCTCCCTCAGGTTTCCATGGCTACTAATTATGTACTGAATCCTTGAGTACAGGTTAAATTAATTCTTCTAGCCCTGGGGCAGATAAACAGGTGAAATGTGCCCCTGGGAAAACTGCAGGTCCTGATGTAACAGACACCTGCAGGGACACTGAACAGATAAATGCCTGAGAGGGAGAAAAGGATATAACCTGAGGGAGAAAGATAGGGTGAGAGGGTAATAAAACTGGGAATGAGAGGGGAAGAGGAAATGAGGGAAAGTATTAAAGTGGGGAGAAAGGGGATGAGGAAAGAATGAGTGAGAGGACTGAAGACAGCAGGGTAAATCTTTCCTTACTAATTTGCTTTGAAGGAGTGAATAAACATGTGGATAAAGGTGAGCTGGTTGATGTGGAGGGGCATTTTCGAAAGGGACGTCCAAGTTGCGATTTGGACGTCCTTGCAAAACAGCAAAATCCAGGGGCGGGGAAACCTGTATTTTCCAAACAAGATGGACGTCCATCTTTCATTTCAAAAATATCATCAGGGACGTCCCTAGATTTGGACATCCCTAGACATGGACATTTCTGACTTTCTGCGATTTTCGAAAGCAAGGACGTCCATGTCAAAAATGTCCTAATGCAACACATTTGGCGTGGGAGGAGCCAGCATTTGTACTGCACTGATCCCCCTGACATGCCAGGACACCAACTGGGCACCCTAGGGGGTACTGCAGTGGACTTCATAAATTGCTCCTGGGTACATAGCTCCCTTACCGTGTGTGCTGAGCCCTCCAAAATCCCCCCAAAACCCACTACCCACAACTGTACACCACTACCATAGCCCTTACGGGTGAAGGGGGCACCTAGATGTGGGTACAGTGGGTTTTGGAGGGCTCGCTGTTTCCTCCACAAATGTAACAGGTGGGGGGGGGGGGGTATGGGCCTGGGTCTGCCTGTCTGAAGTGCACTGCAGTACCCACTAAAACTGCTCCCAGGACCTGCATGCACTGTCATGGACCTGAGTATGACATCTGAGGCTGGCACACAGGCTTGCACAAATTATTTTTAAAGATGTTTTTTGAAGGTGGGAGGGGGTTAGTGACCACTGGGGGAGTAATGGGAGGTCATCCCCGATTCTCTCCGGTGGTCATCTAGTCATTTCGGGCACCTTTTTGTGCCTTAGTCGTAATAAAAACACGTCCAGGTGAAAACATCCAAATGTTCGTCAGGGACGTCCTTGTTTTTTTTAGTAATGGGTCAAAGACGTCCAAGTGTTAGGCACACCCAAGTCCTGCCTTCGCTACACCTCCGACACGCCCCCTTGAACTTTAGCCGTCCTTGCAACGGAGACGTCATAAATCGGGTTTATATTATACCGATTTGGACGTCCCTGGGAGAAGGACGTCCATCTTCCGATTTATGTCGAAAGATGGACGTCCTTCTCTTTCGAAAATGAGCCCAATAGTGTGTCTAGATTTTCAGCAAGCTTTTGACAAACTCCCTAATAAGAGACTCTTGAGAAAATTAAAAAGTCATAAGATAAGTGGCAATGTTCTGTAGTGGATTAGGAACTGGTTAAAATATAGAAAACAGAGGGTAGGATTAAATGGCCATTTTTCTCAGTGGAGGAGGGTGAATAGTGGAGTATCCCAGAAATCTGTACTGGGATCGATTCTATTTAACATATTTACAGTGGTGGAAATAAGTATTTGATCCCTTGCTGATTTTGTAAGTTTGCCCACTGACAAAGACATGAGCAGCCCATAATTGAAGGGTAGGTTATTGGTAACAGTGAGAGATAGCACATCACAAATTAAATCCGGAAAATCACATTGTGGAAAGTATATGAATTTATTTGCATTCTGCAGAGGGAAATAAGTATTTAATCCCTCTGGCAAACAAGACCTAATACTTGGTGGCAAAACCCTTGTTGGCAAGCACAGCGGTCAGACGTCTTCTGTAGTTGATGATGAGGTTTGCACACATGTCAGGAGGAATTTTGGTCCACTCCTCTTTGCAGATCATCTCTAAATCATTAAGAGTTCTGGGCTGTCGCTTGGCAACTCGCAGCTTCAGCTCCCTCCATAAGTTTTCAATGGGATTAAGGTCTGGTGACTGGCTAGGCCACTCCATGACCCTAATGTGCTTCTTCCTGAGCCACTCCTTTGTTGCCTTGGCTGTATGTTTTGGGTCATTGTCGTGCTGGAAGACCCAGCCACGACCCATTTTTAAGGCCCTGGCGGAGGGAAGGAGGTTGTCACTCAGAATTGTACGGTACATGGCCCCATCCATTCTCCCATTGATGCGGTGAAGTAGTCCTGTGCCCTTAGCAGAGAAACACCCCCAAAACATAACATTTCCACCTCCATGCTTGACAGTGGGGACGGTGTTCTTTGGGTCATAGGCAGCATTTCTCTTCCTCCAAACACGGCGAGTTGAGTTCATGCCAAAGAGCTCAATTTTTGTCTCATCTGACCACAGCACCTTCTCCCAATCACTCTCGGCATCATCCAGGTGTTCACTGGCAAACTTCAGACGGGCCGTCACATGTGCCTTCCGGAGCAGGGGGACCTTGCGGGCACTGCAGGATTGCAATCCGTTATGTCGTAATGTGTTACCAATGGTTTTCGTGGTGACAGTGGTCCCAGCTGCCTTGAGATCATTGACAAGTTCCCCCCTTGTAGTTGTAGGCTGATTTCTAACCTTCCTCATGATCAAGGATACCCCACGAGGTGAGATTTTGCGTGGAGCCCCAGATCTTTGTCGATTGACAGTCATTTTGTACTTCTTCCATTTTCTTACTATGGCACCAACAGTTGTCTCCTTCTCGCCCAGCGTCTTACTGATGGTTTTGTAGCCCATTCCAGCCTTGTGCAGGTGTATGATCTTGTCCCTGACATCCTTAGACAGCTCCTTGCTCTTGGCCATTTTGTAGAGGTTAGAGTCTGACTGATTCACTGAGTCTGTGGACAGGTGTCTTTCATACAGGTGACCATTGCCGACAGCTGTCTGTCATGCAGGTAACGAGTTGATTTGGAGCATCTACCTGGTCTGTAGGGGCCAGATCTCTTACTGGTTGGTGGGGGATCAAATACTTATTTCCCTCTGCAGAATGCAAATAAATTCATATACTTTCCACAATGTGATTTTCCGGATTTAATTTGTGATGTGCTATCTCTCACTGTTACCAATAACCTACCCTTCAATTATGGGCTGCTCATGTCTTTGTCAGTGGGCAAACTTACAAAATCAGCAAGGGATCAAATACTTATTTCCACCACTGTATAAATGATCTGAAAATGGAAACAATGAGTGAGGTAATTAAATTTGCAGATGACACAAAACTATTACATCACATGCAGACAGTGAAAAATTACAGGAGGACTTTAGGAAATTGATAGACTGGGCATTCACATGGCAGATGAAATTTAATGTGTCCAAACGCAAAGTGATGCATATTGGGAAGAATAATCCAAATCATAGTTACTTGATGCTAGGGTCCACATTAGGAGTCACCACCCAAGAAAAAGAATTAGGTGTCATTGTGGACAATATGTTAAAATTTTCTGCTCAGTGTGTGGTGGCAGCCAAAAAAGCAAAAAGAATACTAGAAGATATGATTGAGGTCTACAAAATCCTGAGTGGTTTAAAACGAGTAGAAGTGAATAATTTTTTACTACTTCAAAAAGTATAAAGACTAGGGAACACTTAGGGAAGTTACATGGAAATACTTTAAAAACAAATAGAAGGAAATTTTTTCACTCAATTAATAGTTAAGCTCTGGAACTCTTTGCCGGAGGATATAGTAACAGGGATTAGCGTATCTGGATTTAAAAAAGGTTTGGACAAATTCCTGCCATAGTCTGCTATTGAGACAGACATGGGGAAGCTACAGCTTGCCCTGGGATTGGTAGCATGGAATGTTGCCACTATTTGGGTTTCTGCCAGGTACTTGTGAACTGGCTTGGCCACTGTTGGAAACAGGATAATGGGCTAGATGGACCATTGGTCTGACCCAATATGGCTGTTCTTATGAATTATTGGGAGAGGGATAGAAAATAAGACAAAATAGGGCATTTTTGATATGACATTTAAGTCCAACTTTGGACATTTTGCAAAAAACCTCTAAAATCTGAATAGCAAAGAAGGTCATTTTCAAAAAAGAAAAACGTCTATCTTAAAAAATAGATTTTGTGATTTGAACGTTTTATTTTTTGGTCCATTTTTGAAAAAAAAAACAAACATCCAAGTGAAAAACGTACAAAATCAAGCCATTGGTATGTAGAAGGAGCCATCATTTTTACTACACTGGTCCCCCTGAGATCCCAGGAAAGCAATAGGGCACCCTAGGGGGCACTGCAGTGGACTTCATAAAATGCTCCCAGGTACATATCTGACCATTGCTCCCTTACCATGTCTGCTGAGCCCCCCCAAAACCCACCCAAAACTCACTACCCCCAACTGTACACCCCTACCATAGCCCTTACGGGTGAAGGGAGCACCTATATGTGGGTACAGTGGGTTGTTTTGGAAGGCTCACAGTTTCCTCCACAAGGGTAACAGGTAGGGGGAGGTAGAAGCCTGGGTCCACCTGTCTGCAGTGCACTACACCCACCAATACTCCAGGGACCTGCATGCTGTACTAATGGAACTGAGTATAACATCTGAGGCTGGCACAGAGACATAAGTACATAAGCACTGCCACTCTGGGAAAGGACCAAAGGTCCATCAAGCCCAGCTCTCTGTCTCCGATAGTGGCCAATCCAGGCCCCAAGAACCTGGCAAAACCCCAAAATTTAATAACGATCAATGGACTGGCAAGTAATGTTTTTCATCACATTTTGTTGGGGTGGGAGGAGGTTAGTGACCACTGGGGGGAAAGGGGAGGTCATCCCTGATTCCCTCCAGTGGTCATCTGGTTATTTAGGGCACCGTTTGTGTCTTATTTGTTATAAAAACAGGTCTAGCTCAAAACGTCTTAGTTTTAGTCCTGGACGTTTTTGTTTTCTTCCATTATGACTGAAAAATGTCTAAGTCTCAGGAACGCCCAATCCCGCCCTGAATATGCCCCGATACACCCCCTTGAGATTTGGAGGGGCATAATTGAAAAGGGCGCCCAAATTTTCCTGAGGACGTCCTCGCAGGACGTCCCAGCGAAGGGGTGCGGAAACCAGTATTATCGAAACAAGATGGACATCTATCTTTCGTTTCGATAATACGGTCAGACACACCCAAATCTTGACATTTAGGTCGTCTCTAGAGATGGTCATCCTTAGACTTGGTCGTTTCTGATTTTTGGCGATAATGGAAACTAAGGACGCCCATCTCAGAAATGATCAAATGCAAGCCCTTTGATCATGGGAGGAGCCAGCATTCATAGTGCACTGGTCCCCCTGACATGCCAGGACACCAACCAGGCACCCTAGGGGGCACTGCAGTGGCCTTCAGAAAAAGCTCCCAGGTACATAGCTCCCTTACATTGTGTGCTGAGCCCCCCCCCCCAAAAAAAAAACCCCAAAACCCACTACCCACAACTGTACACCCCTATCATTTTATTTTATTTTGTTACATTTGTATCCCACATTATACCACCTCTTTGCAGGCTCAATGTGGCTTACAATTCGTCATGGATACTGAAATAGAAGAGAGTATACATTTGGCTTTACAGAGTGTTTTGGGTTACATGAAGATGAAATACATGATAGTGTAAGAGCAGAAGGCATTATAAGATAATGCTGGATGTATTAAGGTTGTACAGTTACATGTGTTGCTCATTGTGATATATCTTGTCAAAGAGATAAGTTTTTAATGCTTTATGGAAGTTGGTCAATTCATAGACCGTTTTCAGGTGACGTGGCAACGCGTTCCAGAACTGCGTGCTCATGTAGGAGAAGGCTGATGAGTGCATTAGTTTGTATTTCAGGCCTTTGCACTTAGGGGGATGAAGATTGAGGAATGTACGAGAAGATTTATTTGCGTTCCTGGGTGGTAGATCTATTAGGTCCGACATGTAAGCTGGGGCGTCGCAATGGATGATTTTATGGACTAGGGTGCAAAGCTTGAATGCGATCCGTTCTTTAAGTGGGAGCCAGTGTAGTTTTTCACATAAAGGTTTTGCGCTTTCGTATTTTGGTTTGCTGAATATTAGTCTGGCTGCCGTGTTCTGGGCAGTCTGGAGTTTTTTAAGTATTTGTTCTTTGCAACCAGCGTAAAGTGAATTACAGTAGTCCAGATGACTGAGTACTAGTGATTGTACCAGATTGCGGAAAACAGTCCTTGGAAAGTATGGTTTGATTCTTTTTAGTTTCCACATTGAGTGAAACATCTTTTTAGTTATGTTTTTCACATGGTTCTCAAGTGTCAGGTGTCGATCAATAGTGACTCCAAGAATTTTTAGGGTGTCCGAGATTGGTAGATTTAGTTTAGGTGTGTTGATGGTGGTAAATTTGTTCTTATTGTATTGTGAGGTGAGTACTAGGCATTGGGGTTTTTCTGCATTGAGTTTCAGCTGAAATGCATCTGCCCAGGAATTCATGATGTGTAGGCTTTGCTTGATTTCGTTGGATATTTCTCTTAGATCTTGTTTGAATGGGATGAAGATCGTTACGTCGTCAGCGTATATGAATGGATTTAAGTTCTGATTCGATAGTAGTTTGGCCAAGGGTATCATCATTAGGTTGAAAATGGTCAGTGAGAGGGGGGATCCCTGTGGTACTCCGCATACAGGCGTCCATGTAGCTGAAGTGGTCGAATTTGAAGTCACTTTGTATGAGCGTGTGGTTAGGAAGCTCTTAAACCACTTGAGGACTTTACCTCCAATTCCGAAGTATTCAAGGATGTGTAATAAAATTCCATGGTCAACCATGTCGAATGCACTCAACATGTCGAATTGTAACAGTAGTATGTTATTACCGTTTGCTATCAATTGTTTGAATTTGGTCGTGAGCGTAACTAGTACGGTTTCAGTACTGTGTTTAGAGCGAAATCCTGACTGGGAGTCGTGTAGTATCGAGAATTTGTTTAGATATTCAGTGAGTTGTTTGGTCACCATACCTTCTGTTATTTTAGTGATTAAAGGAATAGAAGCTACTGGTCTGTAGTTCGTTAATTCATTGGCATTTTTCTTTACATCCTTGGGTATGGGGGTTAGTAAGATGTTACCTTTCTCCTTTGGGAAGAGTCCATTTTGTAGCATGAAGTTCAGGTGGTTTGTTAGGTCCTTTATGAATTGTTGTGGGGCCAACTTCATGAGGCTGTTTGGGCAAATATCTAATTTGCAGTGAGATTTAGCGGGTGAAGGGGGGCACCTAAATGTGGCTATAGTGGGTTTCTGGTGGGTTTTGGAGGGCTCACATTTACCACCACAAGTGTAACAGGTAGGGGGAGATGGGCCTGGGTCCGCCTGCCTGAAGTGCACTGCACCCACTAAAACTGCTCCAGGGACCTGCATACTGCTGCGATGGACCTGAGTATGAAATTTGAGGCTGGCATAGAGGCTGGCACAAAAGATTTTTAAAGTTTTTTTTTTAGAGTGGGAGGAGGTTAGTGACCACTGGGGCAGCAAGGGGAGATCATCCCCGATTCCCTCCGGTGGTCATCTGGTCATTTTGGGCACCTTTTTGTGCCTTGGTCATAAGAAAAACTGGACCAGGTAAAGTCATCCAAATGCTCGTCAAGGACGACTTTTTTTTTCCATTATGGGTCGAGGACGCCCATGTGTTAGGCACGCCCAAGTCCCGCCTTCGCTACACATCCGACACACCCTCGGGAACTTTGGTCGTTCCCACAACGGAAAGCAGTTGGGGACGCCCAAAATCGGCTTTCGATTATGCCAATTTGGGCAACCCTGTGAGAAGGATGCCCATCTTCCGATTTGTGTCAAAAGATGGGCATCCTTCTCTTTCGAAAATAAGCCTGTTGAACACACTTCTGACGGACTTCAAAGAAAGACGACAAAAATTGGTTTAAAAAATACCAATTTTGACGTTTTTATGAGAAAAATGTCCACATGCTGCTTTACGCCACTTTTTAGACATTTTTCTGTTTTGAAAATGAGCCCAAAAGAATATTATAATGCCTCTGTATCACTCCATGGTGCGACTTCATCTGGTCACTGTATCTAAAAAAAAGATATAGTGGAATTAGAAAAGGATCAAAGAAGGGGACTAAAATGATTAAGTGGATGGAACTCTTCTCATATGAAGTAAGGGCTCTTCAAGTTGAAGAAGAGACAGCTGAGGGGGGATATGATAGAGGTCTACAAAATTCTGGATGAAGTAGAATGGGTAAACATGAAATGATTGTTTACGCTTTCAAAAAGTACAAAGTTATATGGTGATAGGTTTATTTATTTATTTAATACATTTATACCCCACATTTTCCCACCAGTTGCAAGCTCAATGTGGCTTACACAAAACCACAGGGTAGGCTACGTTTCAGAAAGTATAATTAAACATTGTAGTCATAGGTTATTAGCATATTGATATCATTTAAAACAACAACTGATAAAAGATAGTAAAAAAAAAAGTCCATGGATTATGCTGAAAATCAGATGGAAGTACATTAGGTTGAGTCTGTAAGGTATGCCTTCTTGAACATGGTGGTCTTCAATAGTTTTCTGAAATATTTTTTCACTCAGTGAATAGTTAAGTTTTGGAACTCGTTGCCACAGGATGTAGTGACAGCAGCTAGCATATCTGGATTTAAAAAAGGTTTTGACAATTTCCTGGAGGAAAAGTCCATAATCTGCTATTACAATAGACGTGGTGAAAGTCACAACTTATCCCTTGGATCAGTAGCATGGAATCTTGCTACTCTTTGGGATTCTGCCAGATACTTGTGACCTGGATTAGCTACTGTTAGAAGGAGAATACTGGGCTAGATTGGCCATTGGATTGAATCCAGGATGGCTATTCTTATGTTCTTATTCTGAGAGAAAAGGAAAAGTAGGGATGAGAAAGGAGAGAGAGGAGACGGATGAGAAGGACGGTGTGAAAAGGAGAGGGCCTGAAAGAGTGTGAAAAACCACTGCAATGAAGGAAAGAAAGGAAGGAAGGGGAAATGAGACTGAGGAATGAATGGAAAGAAAGGTGGGAATTAAGAAAAAAAGGAAGAACAGAGGGAATCTTGGAGCTTAAATCCATAATTGTCTGATAACACACAGAAAAAAATAAATAAAAATAAAAGTCACAATTAATACCTTTTATTAAATTTAGATATTAGATATGTATCTTATGTCAAAGAATAAAGTGGTTGCTCAAAGCATATTCTAAGCACAATCGCTCAACTGCAAAACACTATGCACAACTTTGTGCAAAAACAAACTCAGAACTTTACTGTACCATAAATATTACACTGGGCAGAACCTAATACACCAATATACCTCCAATACGGAAAATGCAGGCCGTCAACAATATGAAACAAGGGATCATAATATCACAATTCTCATGTAGAGCCACAAAATACCCTAATTCATGTTTAATGCGGGATAAAATGCCATAAATAAGTAAATAAATATAAACTTTTAATGTTGAGCACCTGATTCTCAAAGTGGACATATTCCAAACACTATAATGAAAATAAAATGATCTTTTCTACCTTTGTTGTCTGGTGACTTTTTCTGATCATGCTGGCCCAGTATCCAATTCTGCTGCTATCTGTCCTCAGGTAAACAAACCATAAACCAATTTCTACAACTGGACAAGGCTAGAGGGCTTTCACTGCAGCTCCTGCTGTGAGGATGGAGGTAAATCAACAATTTAAACCCCTCAGAGCACAGCAGGGGAGGCATAGCCTCTCCAAGCCTCTTATACCGGGCGCCTATGCCCATGTGTCCAGACTGACTAATAGGCCAGAGATAGTTTTTCTCATTATTTTGATGTGTGTTGGTCATAGGCACATAAAAGAAAAAGAGGATATTTTCCAAAAATAAATGTAAAAACCTTGAGGACACAGCTGAAGAAGTCAAAAAGGAGGACATGTCCTCTTAAGAAAGGAGTAACCCTATTTGTTTTATAAATTGAAGGCTTCATGAAATAGAAGTATTTAACTCCTCTACTTAATTCTTGTTGAAATTTCATATTAGAATGTGCTAGTCTTAGAGATATGGGCAGGGAGTTCCAATGTGTGGGGACTATTACACTGAAAACCTTTGCTCTTATGGTATCAAGACCAATGCTACAGAATTAAAGAATTGTTAAACAATTATGTTGCGAGGATCTGAGGGATTGTGGGGGTAAGTAAGGAATCAACAGGTGAAAAAGGTATAAAGGTTGTCCTGAGTGAAAGATTTTATGAGTAAGGACAAGAGATTTATATTTTTTCCATTTCAATTTATTAGTACTTGTATCCCACATTAAACAACCCAGTCGTTTCAATGTGGCTTACACAATATTAAGAGAATTACACAAATGATGAATAGTTTTGTTGCTTACATAGTGTTAAGAGATAGTGTTCAGAGGATATATATTGTCCTGTGAGAAACTGGCAGCCAGTGTTCCTGCCAAAGTAGGGGAGTTACATGGTCATATTTGCGCGAGTTAGTAATTAGTTTAATCGCCAAGTTTTGGACTATTTGTAAATGTTGAGTATCTGATACCATTTAGGAGAGCATTGCAATAGTCATAAGTACATAAGTATTGCCATACTGGGAAACACCAAAGGTTCATCAAGCCCAGCATCCTGTTTCCAACAGTGGCCAATCCAGGTCACAAATACCTGGCAAGATCCCAAAAAAGTACAAAACATTTTATACTGCTTATCCCAGAAATAGTGGATTTTCCCCAAGTCCATTTAATAATGGTCTATGGACTTTTCCTTTAGGAAGCCGTCCAAACCTTTTTAAAACTCCGCTAAGCTCACCGCCTTTACCACATTCTGTGGCAACAAATTCCAGAGTTTAATTACACATTGAATGAAGAAATATTTTCTCTGATTCGTTTAAAATTTACTACTACTACTACTACTACTACTTAACATTTCTAGAGCGCTACTAGGGTTATGCAGCGCTGTACAATTTAACAAAGAGAGACAGTCCCTGCTCAAAGAGCTTACAATCTAATAGACAAGTGAACGGTCGGTCCGATAGGGGCAGTCAAATTGGGGCAGTCTGGCTTCACTGAACGGTAAGGGTTAGGTGCCGAACGCAGCATTGAAGAGGTGGGCTTTAAGCAAAGACTTGAAGACGGGCAGGGAGGGGGCTTGGCGTAAGGGTTTAGGAAGGTTGTTCCAAGCATAGGGTGAGGCGAGACAGAATGAGCGGAGCCTGGAGTTGGCGGTGGTGGAGAAGGGTACTGAGAGGAGGGATTTATCCTGTGAATGGAGGTTACGAGCAGGAACGTAAGGGGAGATGAGGGTAGAAAGATAGTGAGGGGCAGCAGACTGAGTGCATTTGTAGGTAAGAAGGAGAAGCTTGAATTGAATGCGGTATCTGATCAGAAGCCAGTGAAGTGACCTGAGGAGAGGGGTGATATGAGTATATCGGTTCTGGCGGAATATGAGACGTGCAGCAGAGTTCTGAACAGACTGAAGGGGGGATAGATGGCTAAGTGGGAGGCCGGTGAGGAGTAAGTTGCAGTAGTCCAGGCGAGAGGTAATGAGAGCGTGGACGAGAGTTCGGGTGGTGTGTTCAGAGAGGAAAGGGCGAATTTTGCTGATGTTAAAGAGGAAGAAGCGACAGGTCTTGGCTATCTGCTGGATATGCGCAGAGAAGGAGAGAGAGGAGTCAAAGATGACTCCGAGGTTGCGGGCAGATGAGACGGGGAGGATGAGGGTGTTATCAACTGAGATAGAAAGTGGAGGAAGAGGACAAAAGGTTTTCCATCTATACCACACATCCAATTGCAATACATGCCAGGTTATTTACATTCTCCAATGCCCATGCCCCCTCCTCTACATAGTTAAAATTAAGAGAAAGATTAAGACACAGATAACTTAGCACTGAAATTGTATCAATAAGAATATTGATTCTGCTCCTTTAGTCATTCGCTGGAATGAATCTAACCATTCGGTAGATGATTTGAAGTTTTTGTGTTTAAGATTCTTGAAAATTTACTACGTTGTAGCTTCATCGCATGCCCCCTACTCCTAGTATTTTTGGAAAGTGTAAACAGATGCTTCACATCTACCCGTTCAGCTCCACTCATTATTATATAGACCTCTATCATATCTCCCCTCAGCCACCTTTTCTCCAAGATGAAGAGCCCTAGCCGCTTTAGCCTTTCCTCATAGGGAAGTCGTCCCATCCCCTTTATCATTTTCGTCGCCCTTCTCTGCACCTTTTCTAATTCCACTATATCTTTTTTGAGATGCGGAGACCAGAATTGAACACAATACTCGAGGTGCGGTCACACCATGGAGCGATACAAAGGCATTATAACATCCTTATTTTTGTTTTCCATTCCTTTCCTAATAATACCTAACATTCTATTTGCTTTCTTAGCCGCAGCAGCACACTGAGCAGAAGGTTTCAACGTATCATCAACGATGATGCCTAGATCCCTTTCTTGGTCTGTGACTCCTAACATGGAACCTTGCATGACGTAGATATAATTCAGGTTCCTCTTTCCCACATGCATCACTTTGCACTTGCTCACATTAAATGTTGTCTGCCATTTAGACGCCCAGTCTCCCAGTCTCGTAAGGTTCTCTTGTAATTTTTCACAATCCTCCCGTGATTTAATGACTTTGAATAACTTTGTATCATCAGCAAATTTAATTACCTCACTAGTTACTCCCATCTCTAGGTCATTTATAAATATGTTAAAAAGCAGCGGTCCCAGCACAGACCCCTGGGGAATCCCACTAACTACCCTTCTCCATTGAGAATACTGACCATTTAACCCTACTCTCTGTTTTCTATCTTTTAACCAGTTTTTAATCCACAATAGAACATCCGGCCCTACTAAACAGGAAGTGCATCAGAGGGCCGGATGGACGCAGCAGAGAGGAGCGGAGCTGCCTGTTTGAATAGCACCGCAGCGTAGCGCTGCCGATGAGCGAAGAAACGAGCGGGGCAAAGCCTGGGGAGAAAAGAAGCATAATTTCAGGGCAGGCATTGACAGGTAACGCTGATCGCTGCCTCCCGGAAGCTGCGGGAGAAAAGGCAGTGACAGCGATGAAGGATTTGGATGGGTGGGCCTGGAGGGCAAGTGCTGGATTTGTGGCTTGTTGGTTGGGGGGGAAGGGATACTTTTGCCAGAGACAGAGACAGAGTCAGACTTGTAGGAGGAAGGGGATTAGAGGGAACTGGGAAGGAAGAGAGCTGCTGGAGGTGGGAGGAAGGGGCTGGAGAGCTTCTGGAAGAGGGAGGGAAAGGAGAGAGCTGCTAGACATGGGAGGGAGAGGAGGAAGGGGTTGGAGAGCTGCTGGACAAGGGAGGAAGAGGAGGAAGGGACTGGAGGGAAGGGAGAGAGCTGCTGGACATGGGAGGAAGAGAAGGAGGGGACGATGGAAGGGAGAGAGCTGCTGAAGGAAGGGGAGGAGGGGACTGAATGGAAGGGAGAGAGCTGCTGGACATGGGAGGGAGAGGAGGAAGGGGTTGGAGAGCTGCTGGACAAGGGAGGAAGAGGAGGAAGGGACTGGAGGGAAGGGAAAGAGCTGCTGGATATGGGAGGAAGAGAAGGAGGGGACAATGGAAGGGAGAGAGCTGCTGAAGGAAGAGGAGGAAGCTGGGTGGAAGGGAGAGAGCTGTTAGATGTGGGAGGAAGAGGAGGAGGGGATCTGGATGGAAGGGAGAGAGCTGCTGGACATGGGAGGAGAACTGGAGGGAAGGGAGAGAACTGTTGGTACAGCACAAGGAGGGAGGGAAGGGAAACAGAGATACCAGACCAAGGAGATGAAGGAAAAGGGAATATTAAACCTACAGCTTGAGGGAGGGAGGCAGGAAATCAAGCAACCAAACCAGATGCTGGAAAGAGGAGGGAGTGAGAAGGAGAGAAGCTGGATGGGGTAGGGTCAGAGAGGGTAGAAATATATTGGCACTGGGGACAAAGAGAGGGGAGAAGATGGACAGAGTAATATAGGGACACAGAGAAAAGGAGATACTAAACATGGAGGACGATAGAGGTACAGAGATGGAAGAAGATGGAAGGATGGCAGAGAAAGAGGGAAAACAGATGGAAGGATGGCAGAGAAACAGGGAAAACGGATGGGTGGGGAGAGAGACACTGGATGGAAGGATGCAGAGAGAAAGGGGAGAGACTGGAAGGATGTGGAGAGAGAAGGGACACTGAACAGAAAAGGGTAGAGAGATAGACACTGGTTAGAAGGAGGGAGAGAGACATTAGATGGAAGGATCAGGAGAGAGGGTAGATGGGTAGAAGGATGGGGAGAGAAAGAGGGAAGATGCTGGATGGAAGGGTAGGGAGAAAGAGGTGACACTGGATGGAAGGATGCAGAAAGAAAGAGGGGAGACTATTGGAGGATGGGGAGAGAGAGGGGAGACACTGGAAGGATGGGGAGAGAAAGAGGAGAGCTGCTGCATGGAAAGGGGGAGTAGTGAAAGATTGGAGAATAAGAGGAAGGGGCATGGGGAGAACAAGGGTGAGAAAAAGATGAAAAGCCATAAGTAGATGAAGGAAATTAAAGAATGGATAGTAAGAATGAATTAAATCTGGACACAGAGAGAGGCAGAAAAATATTGAAGAAAGCAAAGAAAAAGGAGAGAAAAATGACAAATGGCCAGGAAACCCTGGCAGAAGAGTTAAACGAAAGAAAGCAGAATCTAGAGACACAATGAGACAAAGTAAATGGCCATACAACAAAGGTAAAGAAAATAATTTTATTTTTAATTTAGGATAAAGTAATATGGTGTTAATAAAGTTTCAGAGACCAATACTTCCTTCCTTAGGTCAGGAGAGGATACCGTAACAGCATTATACTGACCTGAGGCAGGAGGTTTTGGCCTCTGAAAGCTCACTGAAAAGGATTAGTAAATTGTCTGAAATCGGATGCACTGAAAAGCAGCACTTTACCCTGTGTGACAAATGCATCTGAGTGTGACTAAATTTTGCTGGGGGGGGGGGTACAAAGAAAATTTTGTGCCCACCCACTTTGGGTTCAGGCCCACCCAAAATTGGCAGTCTGGCTACGCCACTGTACACAATATCAACTGGCTCACCTTTATCCACATGTTTGTTCACCCCTTCAAAGAAATGTAGTAGATTGGTGAGGGAAGATTTCCCTTCACTAAATCCATGTTGACTTTCCAGCTCATTTTCGAAAGTGATCGCCGGCCATCTTTCGACACAAATCTGGAGATGGCCGGCGATCTCCTGAACCCGGCCAAATCAGTATAATCGAAAGCCGATTTTGGCTGGGTTCAACCGCTTTCCGTTGCGGAGCCGGTGAAACATCAAGGGGGCGTGTCGCTAGGGTAGTGAAGGCGGGACGGGGGCGTGCTCACGAGATGGCCGGCTTCACCTGATAATGAAAAAAAAAAAGCCAGGCTTGACGAGCATTTTGCCGGCTTTACTTGGTCCCTTTTTTTTCACGACCAAGCTTCAAAAGGAGCCCCAAATGACCACCGGAGGGAATTGAGGATGACCTCCCCTTACTCCCCCAGTGGTCACCAACCCCCTCCCACCCAAAAAAAAACCTTTTAAAAAAACCCTTTTTTGCCAGCCTCTATGCCAGCCTGAAATGTCATACCCAGCTCCCTGATGGCAGTATGCAAGTCCCTGGAGCAGTTTTTAGTGGGTGCAGTGCACTTCAGACAGGTGGACCCAGGCCCATCCCCCCCTACCTGGTACACTTGTGGTGGTAAATGGGAGTCCTCCAAAACCCACTGTACCCACATGTAGGCAGGCCCGTGCCAAGGGTCTGTGCCGCCCCCCCCCCGCAGACGAACAGTTGGCGCCCCCCCCCCCCCCCCCGCAGATGAACAGTTGGCGCGCGCGCCCCCTCCCCCCCCCCCCCCGTGAAGATGATCGCGGCGCGCCCTGGGGGCCTTTAAATCTTTTACTTGCAGTCGCAGCAGCGTCTGTGAAAGTGGAGCGCTGCCGACGTCTCCCTTCCCTTCGCGCTGTTGGTTCCCTCAGTGTCCCGCCTTCTTCTGACGTCAGAAGAAGGCAGGACACTGAGGGAACCAACAGCGCGAAGGGAAGGGAGACGTCGGCAGCGCTCCGCTTTCACAGACGCTGCTGCGACTGCAAGTAAAAGATTTAAAGGCCTCGGCGGCGCGGGGCGAGGGTAAGCACCGCGGCGGCGCCCTCCAGAGGTGGGCGCCCTCCTGCGGTGCTTACCCCGCTTACCGCATTGGCACGGCCCTGCATGTAGGTGCCCCCCTTCACCCCTTAGGGCTATGGTAATGGTGTAGAGTTGTGGGGAGTGGGTTTTGGGGGGGGATTTGTAAAAAGTAAAAAAAAACTATTCAAGGGGGCTGGAGGGACAAAAGCTGGCATAAGAGGAAAAAATATTTGGGGTGGGGCAGGAGAACAGTAAGAAAAGTTGACCCAGGGTGCCACAACATCGTGAGCTGGCCCTGCCTAGATCCTTTCCCTGGGTGCTGACTTCTAATGTTGAACCTGGCATCGTGCAGCTACAATCTGGTTTATTCTTCCCTAGGTGCATCACTTTGCATATGCTACCATTGAATTCCTCTGCTATTTGGATGCCCATTCTCCCAAGGTCCTCTTATCATTTTTCACAATTTACATGCTAATTTAAACTTTGAACAATTTTGTGTCATCTACAAATTTAATCACTTCACACATTTTTCTCATTTCCAGATCATTTTTAAATATGGAGTGGGAGAGTAACGTAATGGTTAGACCACCAGGCTGCCAACTAGGAAAACCCAATTCAAATCCCACTGCTGCCCCTTGTGACCTTGAACAAGTCTCTTAACCCTCCATTGCCGCAGGTACAAAAGATTAGATTGTGAGCCATCTAGGGACAGGGAAAAATACCTACTGTACCTGAATGTAACTCACCTTGATCTACTACTGAAAAAAGATTTGAGCTAATCCAAACATATAAATAAATGTTAAAAAGCACCAGTCCCATATAGATTCTCTTCTTCTTAATCCTACTCTCTGTTTTCCGTCTTTTAATCAGTTCCCAATCCAAAACAGAACATTGCCTCCTATCCAATGCATTTTAATTTATTCATGAGTCTCTCACAAGGGATTCAAATGCTTTCTGAAAATCTAGACACACTAAATCAACTGGCTCACTTCTAGACATATGTTTATTCACACCTTCAAAACAATGTGGCAGATTGGTGAGGCAAGACTTCCCTTGGCTAAATCCATGTTGACTCTGTCCTATTAAACCATGTCTACATATGTGTTCAGTAAATAAGGTTCTTTATATGTTTATAAAAGTCTAACAAGGATCTGACAGGTGTATGTGTGTTGGGAGCAGGTTCTTGGTGGGGTGGAGGAAGAGTAGCAGGGGGCCCAGCTGGTGTCACACTAACAAATTAGTGAGGTTTCAGAAGAAAGGGAATTGATCAGCCTGGCAGCTGCAGGGATCTCCAGGGGTGGCTAATTAAAGGGCTGCTGCCAGCCATTCTGCCAGAGGCAGGCCAATTACTGCATAGACTTGAGTCACCCGCTGTCGGGACCATGAGGGGAATGATCAGGGCAGACCACAGAGAAGAGAATGGCTGGACCCAGGATAAGGGGCAGGATGGAAGCGAGGACGGGGCAGAACCATGAACACAAACATCCACACATGGCAAAACATACACTGAAAATCCCAGTGAATATTTGCACAGATGGAAAGGGAACAATTTTCTGATCTCGGTGAAAGTCCTGCTAAATATGATCCCCACCTGAGAGTTCCTATTTCTGTCTAGTGTCTCCCTATGGTCTTTATTATTATTATTATTGCAATTTAGCTCCAGGTTTTGGGTTCTCTGGTTGCGATGTGCCACCCACTGCATTTCTTCCCTATGCTCAGTCGTATATTTGGAACTGATTGTGGAGAACTGTTACACACAATTCAGTTTCTCCATGGTTATTGCTTGAGGGCTGCAATTTGTTGAAGGCTTTTGACTGGAAATTCTTCCAGTTCTGATTCAGTTAACCCAATGTAACGTGATCATCTACATAGGATTTCCTTCCTTCTATAGTTATTCTAAGGGGTATCTGTATCCTCCCTGTCCATCACACAAAGCATTTTCCATAGATATCCCTATGTGATGAATACTGAGTATATTGGAGTATAGCAATCCTTGTTAATCACTGTCAATTAAGGGAGTCCCAAATTATAGTTAACCTGTTCCATATGGAACCTAAGCTTACACCACATCCTCCTGGACATCCACAGGAGGTACCTGCCAGGCAGGTTTACTAGTGGGAAAGCCAAAGGACTGATAAACAGAGATAGACAGACAGTGACAGAAACAGAGAGGGGGAGAATGACTTCTACCTAAGAGTCCTGCCTGCTTGACGTGCGGACAAACAGATGGTGAAGAGGTTAGAGCCTCCCGGACAGATGGACAAAGGAAGGGATGGGTGGATAAATGGGCAGAGACAAGACTGAAGCTGCTCTCACCTGTTGCTGAAGATTGTGAGCCTCACCCAGACAAACGGATAGACAGATGAATTGCTGGAAAGGAAACTGACGCTCTCTCCACCTGTTGCTGAGGGCACCACTCTCTCTGTGCCTGCCGTTCTGCATCTCTCAGTGAAGTGAAAAGGTTATGTTATTTCTAACAAGCAGCCACCCCCCTGAGCTTAGAGAGATGTCCTGAAGTTTCCCACAGAGACAGGAAGAGCCCTCCCTCCTTGTCTGGTCCTTTCCCCTCCCTTTGTCATCCATCCCTCCCTTTCTTGTCCCAGCATGGCAAAACACAGAAGCTGAAATCATGCACAGCTTGGGCCCTTCCTTTCTTTCTGCTGCACATATGTTTACACAGTGCATTTTGACTAGCAAAAAAAGGTGCCGGTACTCAAATGCTAGGCCACCCTTCAGGGGTGGAGTGATCATTGAGGGACCCACCCTACAATAGCCAGGACCCCTGCAATCAGTCTTAGAATCTATGACAAGGCAGAATTTGTATGTAGAACCTGAGCCCTTTCATTAAAATACGAGAACCATGGGTCAAGTTTAGCAGACAGTGGAAAAGGTGTCGGTACTCAGTACCCCCTCAAAAAAAGCACTGTGTATACATATACATTCACGCCATGCACACAAACCCTGCAAACCACATGCAGATTCCTCCCTTCCTCTCTGCAGAAAGACTGTTCCTAGTAATTCCATCCAATGCTATTGGTGGTATGAAGTGTTTGAATGAGGAGTCACAGACGGGAGTCAGATAGGAAGGAGGTAGGCAGTGTATGATGGAGTGAAAGAATAGCCTAATGGTTAGAGCAGTGAGCTGAGCACCAGGGAAGCCCAGTTGAAATCCTGCTGCTACTCCTTGTGATCTTGGGTAACTCACATAACCCGCTATTGCCTCAGGTACAAACTCAGCGATCAATATTGCTATTTAATGGGATAGGAGAGCCTCCTACCTGGTTAAACAATGCTGACCGGGTCAGGACATAATATTCAGTGGTATTTAACCAAAAAGTGCCACTGAATATTATGTCTGACTGCCAGAGCACTAGCCAGTTAGTGTTATGTGGTTTAGGGGACAGGAGATTATATGTCAATATTTGGTGCCAGTGCCTAGATAACTAAACAGGCAACCAGGACTGCATAAAAAAACAGCTCTAACTATGCCCAGTGAGTTGTCTGGATACACAATGACAGTAGCTGGATATTGTCTAATTCAGCTCACTGCATGCAGCACTTTAAAAATATGACCACTGTGGGCTGCATATTAACTGGTTAGATTATAATCCCACTGGGGACAGGAAAATACCTACTGGACCTGAATGTAACTTGCCTTGAGTTGCAACTGAAAAAGGTATAAATTAAATCCATTCCCCTCCCTTTTTCATTTCACCAGACAGACTTCTCCTGCTCTTTTGCATATCCAGCCTGGAATTCAGTGCAATGGGATCTGATGCTGGGCCCGCTGGGGATTGTTTCCTCCATTTTATATCCTCTCCCAGCTTTAGTGCAGTCCTCACCTGGGGGCCATGCAACAGAACCCTGCAGTCAAGGACCCTGATCCAGCCACTAGGGTTGCCACTGAGGCATCAATGTTCACAGGTCACCATTAAATATGGCACCATTAAATATGGCCCCTTCTCTCCCCCTTTCCATCCAGCATCTGCCCCCTCTCTCTCCCCCCATTCCATCCAACATCTGACCCTTCTCTCTCCTCACTTTCATCCAGAGTTTCTCCTCTTTTTCTCCCTCCTCCTCCCTCCTCCATCCAGCATCTGGCCCCTCTCTCTCTCTCTCCACACTTCCATCCACTCAGACCCCATTCTCTCCCCAGTTCCATCCAGCATCTGCATCCTCTCTCCCCCTTCCATCCAGCATCAATCCCCTCTCGCCTCCTCATCCAGTGTCTGTCCCTCTTCTTCCCCTTTCCATCTGACATCTGTCCCCTCTCTTCCCCTCATCCAGTGTCTGTCCCTCCTCTCCCCCCTATATCCAGCATCTGCCACCTCTCTCCCCCTTTCATCCGACATCTGTACCCGCTCTCCCCTCATCCAGTGTCTGTCCCTTCTCTCCCTACTACATCCAGCATCTGCCACCTCCCCCTCCATCCAGTGTCTGTCCTTTTTTCAGCCCCCCCCCCCCACATTCAGCATCTAACCCCTCTCCTCCTCTCACTGGACACCCCCACTTCCACTGGGGCAGAAGTCTCTCCCCACTCCCACCCAATACCCCCACCCCCGCTCC
This sequence comes from Microcaecilia unicolor, assembly GCF_901765095.1. Classification (NCBI taxonomy): domain Eukaryota; kingdom Metazoa; phylum Chordata; class Amphibia; order Gymnophiona; family Siphonopidae; genus Microcaecilia; species Microcaecilia unicolor. The sequence goes on from NC_044041.1 coordinate 160,980,690, forward strand.
AGCCACCACTGCTGCTGCTGTTTCAGCAGTGGCAGCAAAAACAAAGTAAAAGATTGTGAGGCCGCATTGTTCCCGCTTGCGGCTGACCGTCTCTGCCCCAGAACAGGAAATTATGTCAGAGGAAGGCGGAACTGGCAGCCACAAGCAGGAACAGTGTGGCCCCGCAATCTTTTTCTCTGTTTTTGCCACCACTGCTGAAACAGCAGCAGTAGTGGCCACAACAGGGAGGTATTGGGTGGGAGTGGGGAGAGCCTGTTGCAAGCCTCCTGCTCCCCCAAGATTTTTGGGGGGGGGGTGCCACTGCACCAGTGACTTCCCCCATTCCGATGCCTATTTGTAAACAGTGACTGATGCTCAAAGGAAATCACATGCAAATGAGATGCTCAGAAATTCTGCAAGCAGCTTCGTAGAGAAAGTGCCTAGCACATGTGCAGAGCAGTATCTCAGTAAATGTCCATGTTCTGCGCATGCCCAGGCATCATTTTGTCCCACTGCTGCATGCTCTCCCAGTCCCTGGCTCAGATTCTGCCTGTGCCTGCCAAATCCAGGATTCGCTTTCTGCCTGTGCCTACAGGATCCCAAGTTTTCTGTTTCCAGGATCGGACCCTGGGGTCTGTAAAATCCTCACCATACATTTTGCTTCCTTATCCCGGGTAAGAGCTGAAATGTGAATTTATACGTACACATTCTAGCTGCTCTCTCCAGGGTCCCTCCTTTCCTGAGGTTTGGGTGTGTGAGGGTGTCTTTTATCTCTAGATCCCCCAATGCATAGGCGGGTCCAGAAGTCTCTCCAGCAAGGGGAAGAAAAAGAAACCCCCAGCAAAAAGGGTAGGTAGACAGATGGGATGGAATCACAAGGACAGCTCCAGAAAATTTTGCATGTTAAAGGTAGACACTCCTTTCTGTTCATTATATGGAATGCTCATTGTAATACATTTGAATTGGATTATCGGTAGCTGCTACAGTGAACGGTTAAAGCCACACAGAACCCCTTTTGTGCATTAGACACTAAATAAGGTTTGCTTTAGACCTCCTACAATGGATATATAGGGGACAATTCTACAACTGGGTGCCTCCATGTAGGATGTGCACTGGGAACCTGGGTGCCAAGATATCATTATAGAACCCAGTATTGGCATTCCTAATATTTATGAGCTCATAGTTACACCAGCCATAGATCTGAGATGGCACCCCGACAAAATAGCCCAACAAAACAGCCTTCTAACCAAATAGCCCTTGACAAAATGCCCCCCCCCCCCCCACACACAAAATAACCCTCGACAAAATAGCCCCTTAGAAAAAACAACACATCACAAAAAAAGATGATACAAGCAAAATCTTCACTGATAAAGGCTCCTACCAGCATTAAATAAATAAACAAAATTCTATAGCTACCAACTGGTATTCATGATCCGTTCTGCTGTTTAAGGAAACTATTCTTTCATCAACATGCTAATAATATATATATATATATATATATATATATATATATATATATATATATAGTCATCATTTTCATAGTCTTACCAAACTTATTCTGCTTGGCAAGGTAAGATTATTAGGGAAAAAAAATGCAGTGCCATATTCTGGGTAGCCTGATCGGGCCCTTTTGTCGGGGGGGGGGGCTAATTTGTCAAGGGCTATATTATGGGCAGGCCATTTTAACAGTGGCTATTATGTCAGGAGCTTTTTTGTTTGGAGTTTTTTTGTCAGGGCAATTTTGTCATGGCTATTTTGATGGGGTACCACCTGAGGCACATACATGTGGCAGAGACATGGGTAACTTACAGTGTTCTGTAAGCTATATATATAACTGGGAGCCCTGCCCATGTCCCATTCATGCCCCACCCATGTATATACCCCATGCCAATGCGTGCTATATAAACTAAGTGGATATTTGCAGAACAGCACTAGGACACCCTATTGGCACATCCACAGATAAGTATACACTTATGCTCATAAGTGCAATTATTCTAGACATTTACATGCACAAAATGTGCGTAAATGTGTCTGCCTGGAATATAGAATAGCCTTTATAATGTAAAAAGACACATCCACAAACATGCCTCTGCACATGTACTCACTCATCTACTATAATAATTTGCACCTCCAACGTTCTGAAGCTCTCGGTTTGTAATGTCTGAAGCCTTCCAGTGATGTCACCGTGTTGCCAGGGAAACTGCGACGCGACTGAAGCCTTCCGGAGACGTCACCGAGATGCCAGGGAAACCACGAAGCATCTTAAGCACCAGGTGCTCCTCCCTCTCTCCTCACAGTGATAGCCCGTCGCGAACTGTGCTGCCCACCCTCTTCTCGAAGTCATCCGCCAGCGGCCTCCCTCTCTACCTCTCCTCCAACTGATAGCCCTACATGACCTGCACTGCCCGCCGTCTTCTCAAAGTCGCCCGCCTGCCTTTGCTAAGAATTGAAAACTTTGTAGCTCAAGGTCCACAACACGAGCACACTCTGCGCAAAAACCTGCCTTCCCACTCACTGACACACCAACCCCCCAGCAACGCTGACCCCCCCACCCCCTCACTTTCTCAAACACCCTCCCTCTTTCTGTCTCCTCACACTGATAGCCCGTCGCGAACTGCGCTGCCCGCCCTCTTCTCGAAGTTGTCCGCCAGTGGCCTCCCTCTCTACCTCTCCTCCAACTGATAGCGACCTGTGCTGGCTGCCTTCTTCTCAAAGTCGCCCGCCTGCCTTTGCTAAGCATTGAAACCTTCGTACCTCAAGGTCCACAACACGAGCACACTCGGCGCAAAAACCTGCCTTCCCACTCACTGACACACCAACCCCCAGCAACACTGACCCCCCCACCCCCTCAGTTTCTCAAACACTCATTCCAGCCCCCTTCCCCCCCAAAAGGGGAACTCTTACAAACACCCAACCCCCCCAGCGATGCTGATCCCCCTTCAAACCCGACAACCCCTCCCAGTAAAGAAGCATGAACCCTGTCACACTCTCTGTGTCACACACACACACTGATGCAAGATCCCGCCACATCCTCCAAGATCACCAGCCCCGTCCCCCTTTAACATTCTCACACACACACACACAATCTCAATCACACACACACACAGACACTCGCACCCACCCTCCGAATTTGCACCACCCTCTCTCACTTTCACAAACACGATCTCTCTCTGTGACACACATGAAGTATCTCTGTGATACACACACACACACACACACACACCCTGTCAATCTCATACACACACACACACTGATGCAGAACATGGATAGATGGACACTCACTCTCACTCTCTGTATCACCCCACCACCCCCAGCAAAACAGACCTCACTCCAAGCCCACCACCCCCCCTCCCAGTAAAGAAGCATCAACCCTGTCACACACACACACTGATGCAGGATCCCAGTTCCCCCCCCCCCCCTGTCAATCTCACACACACACACACTGATGCAGGACATGGATACATGGACACTCACTCTCTCTTTGTGTATCACACACTCAATCAGTGACACCCTCCCAGCAACGCTGACCCCCCTCCAAGTCCCCCCACCCCTTCCCAGTAAAGAAGGTTCAACCCTGTCACACTCTCTGTGTCACACACACACACACTGATACAGGATCCCAGTTCCCCTCCCCCACTGTCAATCTCACACACACACACTGATGCTGGACATGGATACATGCACACTCACTCTCTCTCTGCGTATCACACACTCAATCACTGACACTCCCCCAGCAACGCTGACCGCCCTCCAAGCCCCCATCACCCCCTCCCAGTAAAGAAGCATCAACCCTGTCACACTCTCTGTGTCACACACACACACTGATGCAGGATCAATTATATCCTGTTGAATTCCTTCATGAACAAACACCAACTGGCATGCCTTCTCATAAACTACGTTTAAAAATTGGCGCAATTATTATTCTACTGAGGAATTTAAACACCAAACGAGGTTTGTGTAACGGGACTCACTTAATAGTGAAAGACTTGAAACGAAGCCTCATTATTAGTAAAGTTATCACTGGGTCAACTACAGACAGTATTGTTTTTATCCCACATATTGACCTAGCCCCATCAAACACTGACCTCCCATTTACACTATGTCGAAGACAATTTCCAGTTAAATTGGCTTTTGCAATGACAATAAACAAGTCCAAAGGACAAACTTTTGAAAAAGTAGGCATTCTACTCACTGAACCTGTGTTTACACATGGACAACTGTATGTTGCATCTTCACGAGTTCACAACTCTTCAGATGTGATTGTTAAAGTAATCGATGGTCATGATCAAGGAAACCTTTTACCTCATTGTAACAAACGTTTCACAAAAAATATTGTTTATGATGAAATCTTACAAATTTAGTAAAACATTATGTATGCATTAAAAATTTACTAAAATCTGCATACTGTTTCCCTCTTACAAAAAACTATACATACAACTCACTGACAAACACAAAGAAAGTAAACAACAGAAATACATAACACAAAACACATATCATTCTCATGCATCACATTAGTCATAAAACATTCTTGGAAATTATTCATTAGCATCACAGCAAATATATATTAAAAAAAAAACCTTAAAAACATTCATGGCAAAATGAGATTACCTTGCTAGCGCCCGTTTCATTTCTAACAGAAATGGGCCTTTTCCTCTAGTCTACACATAATTCATCTTTGATGCTGAGCAGATTGCAGTGATCTAATTACCCACACGAGGGCACTGCAGGACAAGGTTCACAACAGGGTCAGGGCTATAGCAGGACCCTGGAACTGCACAGATAGCATTAACCCTTAAGCACTTAGCAGAACCCTGAGTCTATATGGGATGTGTGCTACAGATTTATGTGCACAGCCTGTGTTAAGCAGTACCCAGAGACATTCCCTGCTGCAAGAACCTTACAGGCTAGTCAAGACAGATAGGCAAGAAAATCCAGCTTCAGCATTCTAATTTCACTTCATTTCTAAATTACAGGCTGAGGCTGGGGCAGTGGTGTTAGGGATGTGAGATGAAATCCTGTATCACAGACAGCCTGAGGCTGGGCCGCAGTGTTGAAGAAATGATCTTGGTCACAAGCTGAATGTTTCCTCTCAGTGTTTTAGACCTGAGTATATGAACTGTTTGAAATTTCATTCCACTCTCTGTTTCTCTTCTTGATGAATAACAGAAGTGTTTTTAAAATGAAGCGCATTTTATGCAGACAAAGGTTCTGGGAAGAGGGCCAGAGAGTGAGAGAAAGAGAGAATGAGAGAGATAGAGAGAGGGAAGAAAGCAAAAACAGAGGCAGAAAAAGTGAGCAGTTGGAGAGAGATGGAGGATTCCTGACAGAGCAGAAATAGAAAAAGATAGGGAAAGTGCAAGAGAGAGACTGGAAGGAGGAGGGGGAAGAGCAAGAGAAAAAGAAGGGCAAGTCACTTTCAGGTTTATTTTCAAAAGAGAAGGGCACACATCTTCCGACACAAATCCTTCTCTCAGGGTCGCCCAAATCGGCATAATTGAAAGCCGATTTTGGGTGTCCTCAACTGGGGCGTGATTAAGTGATGGGCGTCCTCGGAAGATAATGGAAAAAAGAAGGGCATCCCTGAAGCCTGAGCACTTGGCAGACTTTACTTGGTCCATTTTTTCTTGCGACCAAGCTGTGAAAAGGTGCCCCAACTGACCAGATGACCACCGGAGGGAATCGGGGATGATCTTCCCTTACTCCCCCAGTGGTCACCAACCGCCTCCCACCCTAAAAAAAAAAACTTAAAATATATTTTTTTGCCAGCCTCAAATGTCATACCCAGCTCCCTGACAGCAGTATGCAGGTCCCTGGAGCAGTTTTAGTGGGTGCAGTGCACTTCAGGCAGGCGGACAGGCCCATCCCCCCCCCCTACCTGTTACACTTGTGGTGGTAAATGTGAGCCCTCCAAAACCCACCCGAAACCCACTGTACCCACATGTAACATAGTAACATAGTAGATGACGGCAGAAAAAGACCTGCACGGTCCATCCAGTCTGCCCAACAAGACAACTCATGTGTGCTACTTTTGTGTATACCCTACTTTGATTTGTACCTGTGCTCTTCAGGGCACAGACTGTATAAGTCTGCCCAGCACTAGCCCCGCCTCCCAACCACCGGCTCTGGCATAGACCGTATAAGTCTGCCCAGCACTATCCCCGCCTCCCACCACCGGCTCTGGCACAGACCGTATAAGTCTGCCCAGCGCTATCCCTGCCTCCCAACCTCCAGTCCCGCCTCCCACCACTGGCTCTGGCACAGACCGTATAAGTCTGCCCTGCACTATCCCCGCCTCACAACCTCCAGCCCCGCCTCCCACTACCGGCTCTGCTATCCAATCTCGGTTAAGCTCCTGAGGATCCTTTCCTTCTGAACAGGATTCCTTTATGTTTATCCCACGCATGTTTGAATTCCGTTACCGTTTTCCTCTCCACCACCTCCCACGGGAGGGCATTCCAAGCATCCACCACTCTCTCCGTGAAGAAATACTTCCTGACATTTTTCTTGAGTCTGGCCCCCTTCAATCTCAGTCTGCCCCCCTTCAATCTCATGTAGGTGCCCTCCTTCACCCCTTAGGGCTATGGTAGTGGTGTACAGTTGTGGGGGAGTGGGTTTTGGGGGGGGGCTCAGCACCTAAGGTAAGGGAGCTATGCACCTGGGAGCAATTTGTGAAGTCCACTGTAGTGCCCCCTAGTTGGTGCCCCCGGTTGGTGTCCTGGCATGTCAGGGGGACCAGTGCACTACAAATTCTGGCTCCTCCCATGACCAAAGCAGGGGCGTAGTTGGGTGGGCCTGAGCCAAAGCTGGGTGGGCAGAAGAACTCCGCCCTGTCCCACAAGTGATTTGGAGGCATATTTTCAAAGCACTTAGCCTTCCAAAGCTCCATAGAAACCTATGGAACTTTGGAAGGCTAAGTGCTTTGAAAATATGCCTCTTGGTCTCTCCCTCTCTTGCCTGCATGCCATATGGTCTCTCAAACATCCCCCCTCCCCTGCATACCTTTTAAATAGCAGATTTTCACCGGCAGCAAGCAACAACTAATACACACTGTTCATGTTGGCCCCACACCCTTCCCTCTGAGGCAACATCCTGTTTCCACATAATTGGTAATACATCAGAGGGAAGGCTGTGGGGCCAGAGCGAACAGTATGTATCAGTTGCTGCTCACTGCAGGTGAATATCTGCTATTTACAAGGTATGCAGGAGGGACAGTTGTTGGGAGTTTTCGGCTGGTGGGGCTTGGGGATCCCTGCCAGCTACATCATAGGTGTGCTGCTACTGGGTGGGCCTGAGACCAAAGTGGGTAGGCCTGAGCCCACCCGGGCCCACCCTTGGCTATGCTACTGGACCAAAGGACTTGGATTTGGTCGTTTTTGAGATGGGCATCCTCTGTTTCCATTATTGCCAAAAACCGGGGATTACCATCTCTAAGGTCGATCATCTCAACATTTAGGTCGACCATCTCTAAGGTCGACCTAAATGTTGAGATTTGGGCATCCACGACCGTATTATCGAAAAGAAAGATGGATGCCCATCTTGTTTCGATAATACAGGTTTCCCTGCCCCTTCACAGGGACGTCCTGCAAGGATGCCCGCAGGAAAACTTGGGCACCCCGTTCGATTATGCCCCTCCACATCTCCCTCCCTGTGCCTCAGTCCTAATCCTCTGCTCTGTTACCCATTTTGTATGTGTGACCTTGGAGTGAGTCACTTGATTTTTTTTTTTCAGCCTCTCTCTTAACTTACGCACATTCACTGGTTAACATATGTTGCACTAACTCCTGCACAACCATCTGTGCATTTTGCTGCAGTGGCCCCTGGGCCTGACCAAAGGGCCATTGAGCCCAGTATCCTGCTTCCAACAGTGGCCAATCTAGACCACAAGTACCTGGCAGAATTCCAAAAAGTAGACAGAATCTCCAGCCCCCCCGGATAACCAATGCATTTCCCCAAGTTTACTTTAATAACTGTTTATGGCCTTTTCTATACTCAGCTACATTAACTGCTTTTACCACAACTTCCAGCAGTAAATTCCAAAGCTTAATTTTGCACTGAGAAAAAAAATATATATATATTCTCCTATTTGTTTTAAATGCACTACATAGTAACTTTGTGGCATATCCCAAAGCCTTTGCACTTATTTTTGAACATGTAAACAGGCAATTCAGGTTTGCCCATTCTATTCCACTCAGGATTTTGTAGATCTCTACCATATTCTCCCTCAGCGTTCTCTTCCCCAAGCTGAAGAAACCTAGCTTCTTTATCATTTTCCTCATAAAAGAGTCATTCAGTTTCCTTTATCATTTTTGTCACCCTTCTCTGTACTTTTTCTAATTCCGCTATATCTTTTCTGAGATATGGCAACCAGAGTTACACACAATACTCGAAATGCAGTTGCACCATGGAGTGAAACAGAGGCATTATAATATTCTTTGTTATATTTTCTATTCCTTTCCTAATAATTTTCTTTTCCACTGCACACTGAGCAGAAGATTTCAATGTATAGTCCACAATGACACCTAGATCTTTTTCCTCAGTGATGACTCCTAATGTGGACCCTAGCATCATGTAGCTATAATTTGGATTAATCTTCCCAATGTACATCACTTTGCACATGTCCACATTAAGGAGTAAATTCTATATATGGCACAGAAAAAAATCAGCACTGAAAAAAGCGCTGATGTGTAAGCTGTGTTTAAAGATAGTCGCAGTATTTGGAATAGTGCTTATGCTACGGAATCATGTTCCTCCTAGAAAGATGGACACTAAGGGGGTTGTTTACTAAAGCTTAGCTCGAGCTATCTACAGCAGGGCCCATAGGAATAAAATGGACCCTGCAGCACATAACTCGAGCTAAGCTTTAGTAAACAGCCCCCTAAGGTAGTATGTTATACCATTTAGCTCGTTATTATTTTGCCTGTCTACTTTTTTTTCCCTCCTACTCTTAGCTTTAATAGTGCGTCCAAAATGTAGTTCTTTTCCATCTTCCACCTTCTATATTTTTATGTACTTTGTAAACCACTGTGACCTGCTAGTTAGCTATAGTGGTATAGCAAAATTTTTAATAAACCATAAACTATGACCCTCCCATTTCCATGTCCCCTTTTAAATCTAATTAGTGCCAATAATTGCTTGTTAAGAAGCCAATTATAAGTGCTAATTATCTTATTATTTAATTAAATTCCACAAGCAAATTGGGCATGTTCCCAAATTTGTTCATTAAATTTTTGGTGACTTTTATAGAATTAGGGTATGAAGGAATATTTACAAGCGTGTGTTATGGCCCAATGTATGTTGAAGAGCAATAATGCATGTTATATTATTCTAACACATCTTAAATAAGTAACGAGATACAAAGCATGCAAATGCATGTAAAATATCTCATTACTATGTATTTTCAATAATGCACCTTGCAGTGAACACCGCAAGCCATGTTATTCCTGAAAATATACCTCTGGCAATAAATCTGGTGGTATTTTTCCTTCCTGGGAGCATTGGGCTGCAAAGCCATGGCCCAATATTCCCAGTAGCTTCTTAAAGGGGTTGGCACTCTATAGGGAGTTTTCCCCTAAAATCCCCCGCCAATCTAATCTCTCCCTCCCCCAAAGACCTTGCTCTCCTAATGACCCCAAAATAGAACCCCTCCCAATTCTCTCCCACCCCAAAGACCCTTAATTACTCAAAGCATTTCTCCTCCCCTAGCCCCCTCCTCTCCCCAAGCCTACCTTTAGTCCTTGGTGTCTAATGAGGTCGCGGCAGGAGCAATCCCCAGTTGCTCCTGCTGCTTACTTTTTCCAGGTTCAAAATGTCACCAGGAACCCCTAGCAGTAGTTTTGTGGTACTACCACTATGTAAGGTCTTTTCTTGCCCTGATACGGCAGTTTGACACCTAGTAGTAGTACCATAAGATTACCACTAGTGGTTGCCGGAGACATTTTGAGTTCAGCACTAACAAAGGGCAGAAGCAACTAGGGATTGTTCCTACCCTGACAGCTTTAGAGACCAGGGATTAAATGTAGGTCCTGGAGGGGTCTAAGGGGGATCTTTGTGGGGAAGCTTCTATTTGGTGAGCATCAAGAGGGGTGCTTTTATTCAGAGGTATCTAGAGGGGAAGGTCTGTGAGGCAGGGGGAAGTGATTGGGGGGAAGGGGGAGGGGCAGCATCTTCTGTAGAGAGCCTCCAAGAAGCTCCCAGGAGCATTGGACCACAGCTTTGCAGCCTGATACTCCTGAGCACTGTGAATAATGAAGTCTGTGAGGTTGATTACAAGCAGCATTATTCACATACCATGGGAGTAATGAACTTGCAATACTGACCTATTGTAGGTTAATCACTCCTGTGGGAAATTAAGGTGCAGTAGAAGCCTGATTTTTACCGCACCGTAATAAATAGCCCCTAAATTTCATCTGCTATTTGAATGCACAGTCCTGCAGTCTCCCAAGATCCTCCTGGACAGTGGTTCCCAAACCTAATCCTGGAGGAACCCCAGCCAGTCAGGCTTTCAGGATATGCACAATTAATATTTATGAGAGAGATTTGTATGCACTGCATCCACTGCACACATATCTATCTTATGAATATTCATTGTGGATATACTAAAAACCTGACTGGCCGGGGTAACTCCAGGACAAGGTTTGGGAATCACTGCTCCTGGAATTTCTCACAAACCACATGTGATTTAACAACTTTTAATAATTTTGTCTCATCTGCAAATTTGATCACCTCACTTGTTGTTCTGATTTGCAGATCATTTATTAATATGTTTAAAAGCGCCAGTCCCAGTACACATCTCTGGGGCCCTCCACTCTTCACCTTCCTCCTTTTAGATAATTGGCCATTTAGCCCTACTCTCTGTTTTCTATCTTTTAGCCAGTTTCCAATCTACAAGGACATTGCCTCCTATCCTATAAGGTTTTCTTGTTAACTTTATCCAGATACATAGCAACATTTCTGTGGGTACAAATGCAGCTGAATATCAAGATAAATCTAAGCAGACAAAACTTGTCGGCTCAGATTTAGCCCTGCCTTGTGTGCAGATGGACTTGCTTGCAAACGTTTAGCCCAGTAAAGTATAATATAGTTGTAGAAGGCTCTACTGGACCACACCTCCAGCCCCACCTCCTTTTTCTCCAAGTAACTTTGCTGACACCAAATTTGTGTGGAGGGGGATGGGATATTTCAAAGCCTAAGATTTATACTTTTTAAAGGAAGTCAAAGACAGTTGTTCCTCCCTTTATAATCTTAGTGAGGTTCAAAGATAAGCAACCAAAATAATAACGGGGATGAAACTCCTCTCATATGAGGAAAGGTTAAAGAGGTTAGGGCTCTTCAGCTTGGAAAAGAGATGACTAAGAGGAGATATGATTGAGGTCTACAAAATCCTGTAAAAGGTGGTATATCAAATTTTAGTAAACTAAACAGGTAAAAGTGAATCAATTTTTCACTCTTCAAAAAGTACAAAGACCAGGGGACACTCAATGAAATTACATGGAAATACTTTCAAAACAAATAGCAGGAAATATTTTTTCATTCAAAGAATAATTAAGCTCTGGAGCTCATTGCCAGAGGATGTGGTAACAGTGCTTAACATATCTGGGTTTAAAAAAGGTTTGGACAAGTTCCTGGAGGAAAAGTTAAAACTGAGCATCAGGGCGTAGCCAGACTTCAGCGGGAGAGGGGTCCAGAGCCCGAGGTGAGGGGGCACATTTTAGCCCCCCCTGCCGCCATTGCTGAACCCCTGCCGCCATTGCTAACCTCCCCCACCAACTTTGACCCCCCCCCCTGCCATTGCCGACCCCCCCCCCTGCTGACAACCCAATGACCCCACTCCCGCTGCCGCCTACCCTTGCTGGCGGGGGACCCCAACCCCCGCCAGCTGAGCCAAGGTCCTCTTCTTCCCAATTCCGAGCAAGGCTTTGTTCTAGTCTAACATTGTATGTGCAGGACGTCAGACTCACAGAAACAGAACGAAGCCTTGAAGGACATCAGACTAGAACGAAGCCTTGTCAGCAGGGGGGTCCAGGGGCAAATCTACGGGGGCCCAGGCCCCCGTGGCCCCATACTGGCTACGCCCCTGTGAGCATGTGCACCTATGGGGAATCAGGGCAGGTGGTATGTGGCAGCGAACAGCACTGGAGGAAGGCTTCTGCTAGCAGGGCTTTCCCCCGCCAGCCCAGGTATGTAGGGTTGTGGCAGGAATGGAGAGCAGCAGGGAGGTGGGGCAAAATGTGACCCCCCCCCCCCCCCAACACACACACACTTTGGGCTCAGGCTCCCCCAAAATTCAGGTCTGGCTACATGCCTGCTGCCAGGTACTTGTGACTTGGATTGGCCACTGTTGGAAGCAGAAAAACTGGGCTAGATGGACCATTAGTCTGACCCAGTATGGCTATTCTTATGTTCTATGTTCTTATATTCTTATTTCAAAGCCAAAGATTTATACAGTTTAAAGGGAGCCACAGACAATTTTTCCTCCAAAATATCTCCCTTTATAATCTTATTGATGTCCCAAACTCCTCCCTGGCATCATCCCCAGTGAGGAAGCCAGCCAGAATATCAGTTCTTCATTATTCTTCATTAGGAGTGGCCTAGTGGTTAGGGTGGTGGACTTTGGCCCTGAGGAACTGAGTTCAATTCCCACTTCAGGCATAGGTAGCTCCTTGTGACTCTGGGCAAGTCACTTAACCCTCCATTGCCCCATGTAAGCCACATTGAGCCTGCCATGAGTGGGAAAGTGTGGGGTACAAATGTAATAAAATAAATAAATGGTGTTCTGAGTTGGGTGCCACTTATAGAATAGTGTGTTGTGCCAGGATCCATTCCCAACTTTGGGCATGAAGATTTACATCAACTGTAACCTGGCATAAATCCTCATGTGAAGATCCCCTGAATTCTATAATGGTGCACATATCTTTAGTGAATGATCCTGACCTGCCCATGCTCCTCCCATGGCCATGCCCCCTTTTCAGTTGTGCGCTAAAAGATTTACATGTGCATCTTTATAGAATAGTGCTTAGAGCAAGATGCCCAGGTAAATCTAAATTGTTGCCAATTAATGCCAAAATTGATTGTTAGTGCCCAATTATTGATTCATTACTCAATTAAATTGTGCATGCAAGTTGGGCGTGTACCGAAATTTGCACGCACAGTTCAGGGGTGTAGCCAGACAACAGATTTTGGGTGAGCCTAGGCAAGAAGTGGGTGGGCACCAAGTGTTCTCCCCGCCCCCCCCCCCCCCCCCCAACCACCACCCAAAAAATTTCTCAGCTGGTGAGAAAATGCTTCTTTCCATCCTGGCAGGCATGCACTGAAAACTGAGCATGCTCAGGTGCCGTTATTGTGGAGAGTAGTGTTTTCATTACCATCAGGGGGAAATCTTGAGCTGGCCAAGCTTGGGATCCCCACCAGCTACCGCTAAACGTGTGCTACTGTTGGGCGGGCCTGAGCCCTAAGTGGGTGGGGCCTGGCCCACCCAGGCCCACCTGTGGCTACGCCACTGGCACAGTTTGAGCACTATATATATAGAATCCAGGGGTAAATGTAAACTTACCCACAAAAACACTGGTATTCTGTACATTTATCCATGGAAGTGGCATGTAAATGCAGGGGCTCAGTTATAGAATTGCTCTTCACATGCTCTATTGAGCAATATATTTGCCTCAGTATCAACTCAATTGCCAGCAGTCTAATGTACCACTATGTTCCAAGGTTGGTTTTTTTTTTGTTACATTTGTACCCCGCGCTTTCCCACTCATGGCAGGCTCAGTGTGGTTTACATGGGGCAATGGAGGGTTAAGTGACTTGTCCAGAGTCACAAGGAGCTGCCTGTGCCTGAAGTGGGAATTGAACTCAGTTCCTCAGGACCAAAGTCCACCACCCTACCTACTAGGCCACTCCTCCACTCCACTTATAGAATAACGCTCAGCACTCATTTTTTTTGGTGCACAAATTTGGGCGCCATTTACAGAATGTAGTTCTTAGTGCACAAAGATCAACCAATGTGAATATGCACAACTCGCCCATCTATATTCTCTTAATATCTGCTTGTATACTATTACTTTGTTTGATTATCATCATGTTGACCAAAACCCTGCAATACTAAATGTTTATTTACAAACATTCTTCCACTACTCATGATGTATTGTAAGCCACTTTGAGCCTGCAAAGAGGTGGGATAAGGTGGGATACAAATGCAACAAATAAATAAATAAATCAATGGCAGCAAAGCACTTAAGCGTTATTTTGAAAGAAGCATAGTGCGGACATTTAGTTGATGCTTATAGTCCCACATTATCCAAATATAATTACTTAGTTCAATCTGGCTTACAATAATTAATAATAGAGTAATACAGTTTATACAATATAATGTGAATACAAACTGTAGGGTGTATAAAGAACAAGCAACATAATAAAGCAACATACATGCAAGGAAGCATCCACAGAAGGACAACCACAGTTACGCCAGATCTATGACTGGTAACTGCGGTGCGTAAATGTTAGGTGCACCGATGCCAGATGACACTGGTATTCTGTAACAGAATCTGGGTGCCAAGAATAGGCTCTCACTGCGCAACATTGTGGTACCTAAAAGTGGATTATAGAAATTGCCCACTGGGCCAGTTCTATAACTGGGCACCACAAGATGCACCAGGTGAAGGGTTAATTCTAGGAGTGCATCTGGGTGCCAAAGTGCCATTATTTATTTGTTTGTTTGTTACATTTGTATCCCACATTTTCCCACCTATTTGTAGGCTCAATGTGGCTTACATAGTACCAGAGAGACCTTTGCAGGCTCCGGTGTGAACAAATACAGGGTGATGTTGTGGTAAGATCAAGTTCATGTGGCACAGCCACATTAGGGAATCAGAGAACGGAAGAGTTGTGTTATGTCCATTACGTGCTTTAGTTTGGTTGTGTTGCAGAGATTAGGCATTTAAGTTGGATCGGTAGGGTATGCCTTTTCAAACAGGTCAGTTTTTAGTGATTTCCGGAAGTTTAGGTGGTCGTACGTCGTTTTCAAGGCTTTTGGTAATGCGTTCCACAGTTGGGTGCTTATGTAGGAAAAACTAGATGCGTAAGTTGTTTTGTATTTAAGTCCTTTGCAGCTTTAGTGCAGATTTAGATAAGATCGTGTTGATTCAGATGTATTTCTAAGTCAATCAAGTTTGTCATGTAACTTGGGGCTTCTCCGTAGATGATTTTAGAATACTAGCAGCATCTATGTACCTACATTTAGACACACCCACTCAGGGGCAGCCCAAGACAATCTGCTGCCTGAGACAAGGAATGAGCCGCCACCACCACCCCACCACTGAGGTGAGGGATGAGCTGCTGCTGCCACTACTCCCCGCCATAGTCTGCCATCTCCCCCTTCTTCCACAGCCCCCTTCCACCAATTTATTTATTTATTTGGATTTTGCTCACTCCTTTTCAGTAGTAGCTCAAGGTGACCTTTTCATTCTCATTTTCCAAAGGCGGTGGCAGCGATTCCCAGAGGCTGCTCTGCTGCTGGTCCCAGCCCCTTCTTTCTATTGCGGCCCACCTCTCTGATTGAACTTCTTGTTTCCTCGGAGGCAGGCCGCAGTAGACAGAAGGGGCCGGGAACGGTGGCAGGGCAACCTCTGGGAATCAATGCCACCGCTTTTGGAAAAATGAGAAAGAAAAGATAAATTGGTGGAAAGGGGTTGGAGAAGTAAGGAAGGGAGGTGATGCCACCTCAGAAGTGTGCCGCCTGAGGTCCCCGCCTCAGGCGGCTAATGGTAGAGCCACCCATGTACCCACTTACATCGTATCAATAGCAGGTGTAAATATACATGCCTAAACAAGACACTTTAGCATGTAACTAACAGTATTCTGAAAGTTAAGAATATAAGAATAGCCTTACTGGGTCCCACCGTTGGTCCATCTAGCCCAATATCCTGTTTCCAGCAGTGACCAATCCAGGTCACAAGTAGATGGCGAATCCCAAAGAGTAGCAAGATTCCACTTGTTTATTCTTTCCAAAAATAGAAGGACTAGGGGTCATGCAATGAAGCTACTAAGTAGTATATTTAAAATAAATTGGAGAAAATGTTTCTTCACTTAAGGACCCTTTTACTAATCTGCGCTAAAAGGAGCCATGTGCTATGATTAGTATGTGGGTTTCCTCATGCACTGAGGACACTTTTAGCGTGAAAGTAAAATGACCGCGTTTCCATTTTTTTCTATTAATGGCATGCACTAATTTCCCAATTAGCACATGGCCATTAGTGCATGAGACCTTACTGACACCTATTTAGTAGGCACAAAGGACTCACGTGCTACCCATGCGCTAATCAGGTTGATGTGCAGCAGTTTAGCTGCACTAACCGATTAGTGCTGGGCACCAGGGCCGCCAAGAGGGGGTAGGGGGGCAAAGTTCCCCAGGCTCGACCTTCAAGGGGGGCCCATTGCCGGAGTCTCTCTCTCTCTCTCTCTCTCCTGCTCCTGACGGGCCCCAAGTGATCGGGTCCCGACAGGAGCAGGAGAGAGAAAACTCTGGCGCCGGGCCCCTCTCCAGCACTGCTCTTCGCTTGCTTCTACCACCATACCAAGCAGCTGCTTTTCTCCCTCAGGCGCATACTCGGTTTTGAAACTGAGCATGCGCAATGAGAGAAAAAAAGCAGCCACAGGGGCAGGGCAGGCATGGAGTGAAGAGCAGCACTGGATTCTTCCACTGACGGGGCCTCAGGATCCCCGCCAACCCCAAGGTACCTCAGTTGCAGCAGTGGCGATCCTGGGGGGAGGGGGCGGAAGCGGCAACAATCCGAGGGGGGGGGGCGGTGGTGATCGGGGGCAGCAATCAGGGGGGCGGTGATCAGGGGGTTAGCGTCAGTGGCCCTGCCCCGGGCCCAGCTCAGTGTCTTGGCGGCCCTGCTGGGCACGTCTACTCTCTGCCCCCCTAACACACCCTGGTGCAAAAAATATAACATATTTTTTAACGTTAGGGAAGCATGTGTAGATGCTTGAACTACCACTGGACACCTGAGCGCTACGATGTAGTGCATTTTTGTGCACGGGAGGTAGACATTAGTGCCTACCACCGCTTAGTAAAAGCACCCCTTACTATGTAATTAAACTTTGGAATTTTTTGCCAGGGAATGTGGAAAAAACAGCTTAGCAGGGTTTAAAAATGGTTTGGATAGTTTCCTAAAGGAAAAGTCCATAAGTCATTACTAAGATGAACTTGGAAAAATTCACTGCTTAGTTCTAGGATAAGCAGCATAAAATCTGTTTTACTGTTCTGGGATGTTGCCAGGTACTTTTGACCTGGATTGGCCACTGTTGGGCTTGATGGACCTTCAGTCTGTCCCCAGTATGGCAACGCTTATGTTCTTATGTTCAATCCCAGAGATAAGTAGTGGCTTTCTCCATGTCTACCTTACTATGCACTCAAATACTGGTCCTGCCCATGCTTCTCCCCTGTGAATGTCCCCTTGCATTTATGCGCTAAGCAAGTTGCACTTGTCATTTAGAGAATAGTGCTGAACACGTACCTAGCCTTACCCAAGCAAATGCTAGTATTCTATAATATAAGCACACAAATGATGCTTAAATTTAGGCGCCAAGTTATAGAATGAGGGTGTAAATAACCAGAATGATATGGGCATCTGCATTGCTAACAGTGGGGGTGGTGTTTCAATATTGTTTTTTCAATCACTAGAGACAGGCAGGTTCCATGGAGTTCTGTAGAGTTTACCTGCCCCACACTATTGAAAATGTGATAGTGAAACAGCACCACCCACTGGCAGGACTGCAAGTGGCGGGCTCCCGCTCAGCTTAAAGGGAGCAATGGACATGAGTATGATGATCTCAGTCTCTCAAATTTATTACTAGTGCTTATCTTAATACTTCCCTTGTGTTGGTGGTCTTCCTTCTGGAGCCCCAGAGTATAATATAAGCAGGGAACATATCCAAATGCATTTGGATGTTCTCAGGGTCAAAGTTAGAGTGTGCAAACAAGGCAGTTGCCCTGAGCCTCCATGCCTCAACAAGTCCCAAGCTCATCCAAAACTGAGGGAGATACAGCTTGCTGGTGGTGGATCCTGAACCCCATCCTATCTAACACCAGCCATGGAAGCTCTTTGCATCAGGTCAGTAGCACTGAAAATGATTGAAACTATTGCTGTATTCTGCCAGTTTTATTGGTCTTTGATTGTATTTGCTGGTACCTGAGAATTTCTCTCTCTCTCTCCCCCCCCCCCCCCCCCCCCCCCGGTAGTATTTTTATTTATTTATTTGTTGCATTTGTATCCCACATTTTCCCACCTATTTGCAGGCTCAATGTGGCTTACAGTGTAGCGTTGTGGCTTTCGCCATTCCAGATTAGAAAAACCACTTAGAGGAGCGGCTGTGAGGGTCAAAAATTTACATCAGGTGTGGATGCTGTTCAAAAACACTATCCTGGAAGCCTAGGCTGAATATATTCCACGTATTAAAAAAAGGAGGACGGAAGATCGAACGACAGCCGTCATGGTTAAAAAGTGAGGTGAAGGAAGCTATTAGAGCTAAAAGAAAATCCTTCAGAAAATGGAAGAAGGAACCAACTGAAAATAATAAGAAACAGCATAAGGAATGTCAAGTCAAATGCAAAGCACTGATATGGACGGCTAAGAGACTTCGAAAAAAAGATTGCTTTGGAGGCAAAAACACAGTAAAAAACATTTTTTTTAGGTATATTACAGGATAGCTGCTTGGTACTGACACTTCTATTAGCAAAGTCATTCTTGTGTTTTTCTCTTTTACCAGAATGTCCAGTTTTCTTTCATGGAACTATTTCAGTGCGACTGGGAATGTCTCAAATAATCGAATCTTTATTTGCTATGATGCTGTCAGGATCATGATCCCAATACTGTGATAAGACCACAAGAATAGCCATATTGGGTCAGACCACTGGTCCATCTAGCCCAGTATCCTGTTTCCAACAGTAGCCAATCCAGGTCACAAGTACCTGGCAGAAACCCAAGTAGTAGCGACATTCCAGGGCAAACAGTAGCTTCCCCATGTAATAACTAGCAGACATGATGCTATAATATCTACACAGCTTCCGATGGACGTGATGAGCTGTGTTACTATATTGTGCCTTTTTGTATAATGGCTCGGGCACTGATTCCCTGTGCATGACCTTAGAGTGAAGCACATTACCATAGGCGGTCGGTGGCCCAACTGTTTGGGGAGGCTAAAGGGGGCGGGGTTAGGGGTGGGTCAGGGGTGGAGCTTAAATCAATAATTGTCTGATAACACACAGAAAAATAAATAAATAAAAATAAAAGTCACAATTAATACCTTTTATTAAATTTAGATATTAGATATGTATCATATGTCAAAGAATAAAGTGGTTGCTCAAAGCATATACTAACCACAATCGCTCAACTGCAAAACACTATGCACAACTTTGTGCAAAAACACACTCAGAACCTTACTGTACCATAAATATTACACTGGGCAGATCTAATATACCACCATATGGAAAATGCAGACCGTCAACAATATGAAACAATTCTCATGTAGAGCCACAAAACACCCTAATTCATGTTTAATGTGGGATAAAATGCCATAAATAAGTAAATAAATATAAACTTTTAATGTTGAGCACCTGATTCTCAAAGTGGACATATTCCAAACACTATAATGAAAATAAAATGATCTTTTCTACCTTTGTTGTCTGGTGACTTTGTTTTTCTGATCATGCTGGCCCAGTATCCGATTCTGCTGCTATCTGTCCTCTTAACTCCGTTTCCAAGGTTTCCTTTCTATTTATTTCTTTATTTTCCGCCTTTCTTCTTCATTTCTTGCCTTACATCCGTAAGTAAAAGCTGGGTCCTCTGCAGACTTGACTGTCCAGTGGATCCAGCTTCTGCCTATTTTCTCCATCGATATGCAGGTTTTCTCCCTTTTCCCTCATCTCATCTCCTTCCTCTCTCTTCCCTCCCCTCCATCCATGTCCAGCATTTCTTCTCTCTCCCTTCCCCTCCATCCATGTGCATCTCCTTCCACTGTCTTCCCTCCCCTCCATGCATGTCCAGAATTTCTCCCCTTCATCCATGTGCATCTCCTTCCTGTCTTCCCTTCCCTCCATCCATGTCCAGCAACCCTCCTCTCTCCCCTGCCCTCCATCCATCCATGTCCAGCAACCCTCTTCTCCCCTGCCCTCCATCCATCCATGTCCAGCAACCCTCTTCTCTCCCCTGCACTCCATCTACCCATGTCCAGCAACCCTCCTCTCCCCTCTAGCCACCCACCCTTGTCCTGCAACCCTTCTCTCCCCTCTAGCCACCCACCCATGTCCAGCAACTCTACTCTCCCCTCCATCCACCTATGTCCAGCAAATCTCCTCGCCTCTGACCTCCCCTCCATCCATGTCCAGCAACCCTCCTCTCTCCCCTGCCATCCCCTCTATCCACCCATGTCCAGCAAACCTCCTCTCCCCTGCCCTCCATTCTGTCCCCTTTCCCCCTCCATCCATACCCAGCGCGATTCTCCTCTCCCCTGCCTCCATTCATCTGGGCCAGCGGCGCTGTGGGTCTCCCCTTCCCTCCCCTTACTTCCTATCTGCCCCGCGCCGCCCTTTAAAGCTTAATTTACCTTGTCCCAGTGGCGGCCACGTCATTTCAGCCCGCCCTGCCCGTCTCTAGTCTTCTCTCCCTTCGTCGTGACGTGAGTCCGTTCCACAGAGTCCTGCCTTCTGACATCATTTCCTTGAGGGGGGACTCTGAGGGAATGAACTCACTGAGTTCGTTCCCTCAGAGTCCCGCCCTCAAGGAAATGATGTCAGAAGGTGGGACTCTGCGGAACGAATACGTCACGAAGGGAGAGAAGACTAGAGACGGGCAGGGCGGGCTGAAATGACGCGGCCGCCGCTGGGACGAGGTAAATTAAAGCTTTAAAGGGTGGCGCGGGGCAGATAGGAAGGAAGCGGAAGGGGAGGGAAGGGGAGACTCACGGCGCCGCTCACCCGCCCAGAAATTCAGGCAAACGGGCGGGCGGGCGGCCAAAACCCCTCGGGCGCCGGCTCTCCCCAAGCCTCTTATACCGGACGCCTATGCACATTACTTCCTTGTGCCTCAGTTATGCCTCTGTGACTGTATTCTGAACTGTCACTAGGATGGTGACTGCCAGAATAGGGTCCCACCTCTAACATCATGGCCAGAGGTCCTGAGCAGAGGGTAATGGTGTGGTCTCCTGTCAGCCCTTTTTAAATGATGCAACCACTTAGAAGTGGCCATGTAGGAGCTTAGTGTGCCACTGCTATAGTGAATGCAACATTAGTAACATCCTGGTGCCCACATCTCAGCCCTTCTGGGCCTGGTGTCTGATCTAGCTGCCCATCTCACCTGTTTCTTCTAGCAGCCCTGCCTATTAGTAATATCATTAACATTACTTCTGCTTTTTTTCACCTTTTGGAATTTTGTAGAAAATCTTTAGCATCATATCAATGTTAGTTGAATGTTTTAATGCCTGCTTATTAGGTGTATCATTAGTATTATGCTAACATTGTATTATATCTCTGGTGTTTGAATTCCAGTGCTGTTAAATGTGTATATTTTTTATACTGTTTCAAGTAGTTCTATTATTAGGTTTCAATTTACTGTTTTCAAGTTTACATCATTTATTGTATTTAGCTTATTCTTGGGGAAGACAGAAAGTGTTGGAGGAAAGGAAAATGATGGAGTGTATAGGGGGTGATGGCACAGACCCAGGAGCCTCTCAACCAGGAAAGAGGGGTGTCACTCAGAGGGGGCTCAAGGATCCTTCAAACTGGAACGAAGAGTAGGGTTACCATATGGCTCCAGAAAAAAGAAGACAGATTGAGCCAGTCCGGATTTTACTTCCATTGCTTTCAGTGGAAGTAAAATCCGGACTGGCTCAATCTGTCCTCTTTTTTTCTGGAGTCATATGGTAACCCTAACAAAGAGTATCCCCGAAACCAACACTGAGAATATGCAGGGAGCACAGATGCCAAGTTACCTGTTTCCAGGCTAGAGATTTTGGGATAGTCCTGGATTGCTGACCACTCCATCTTGGTGCATTGTGGGACTTAAAGCACCGATTTCAATGGTGCACTATAAATCCCACAATGCTTTAGGATGTAAGTTCAAAACAAAGACTGGTCAAAAAGTCTCCAGCCTGGAGCTGGGTAATTTGGTATCTTTGAGGGAAGGGAGGGAAAGAGCCTGGGATGGAAGGAGACTACCTCAGTGTCTGCTAAATACAAACTCTGATTTGCAAATGGTCAGGGTAGCAGATACTGTGAGCTCACAAACCTGTTCTGTGGGAACTCCAGCCAATCAGGTTTTCTGGATAGCTGCAATGAATATTCATGAGATTGATTTGCATGCACTGCTTCCATTGCATGCACATTTCTCCCATGCATATTCAGTGTGGATACCCAGAACACCTTACAAGAAAGGTTTGGGAGCCACTGTTGTGACTAGTGACCTGGATCAGCCTAGCCAGTTGATTCAGTTCTTGGTTCTCTTAAGTTTCTCATCCCAGTGCATTCTGGAATTTGTAGGCATGTTTGGGGTTTTTTTTCCCCCCAACAGAAGGCTCAGAATAGATTAGGGTGGGATAATAAAACTTTATGTGGCAGTCAGAGGTAACCTGCAAGCTCCCAGTTAGTGAAGAGTTAATCTGTAAATTTCATTTCTTCTCCCCAACCCCCAATTTAAAAGACCAGAAGTCACTTATAGAGATTTATGATCCTTTAAATGCTGTTTCTATAGCAACAACAGCTATGTCTGCTGTGAGGAGGCCTGCTGTGGCTAACAGAAACCAGGCCTTTAACATTTTAAATCCCTAGAGAAGAAAGGGGGAAAAGGTGAGTGTGTGGAAGGGAGCAGGGAGAGGAGAGCTGGAGGGGAGAAATGCACTTCACCCCAGAATGGGCTAATGCATTGTATGTATGACTATACTGCAAAATCAGAGCTACAACTCATTGCATCTCAAAGAAACAAAACCAAAAGTGGATCACCCTGTTCAGTTGACTTGGGGGGGTGATGTAGCAACCATATGTTTCTGAGGGAGGGGGGAGTGATGGAGGAAAACATGGAGAATGTTAGAAAGGCAACAAACAGAAGAAAACAAACCTCCGCAACTGGACAAGCCAAAGGAGAAAAGTCACAGTGATGGGGACGAGACAGATGATGCCGAATAACTTCTACTGGACTCAAAAACGTTCACAGCAAAAGTTTTATTAACAAAATCTGGACTCGACACGAGTTGTGTTTCGGCCGCTCAGGCCCGCTTCAGGAGTCCCTGTGGATAGTTGTTAGAGTGGTATCCGGAGTGATACAAAGATCTTCTGAACGAATGCAGCTAGCATACTGGAACAAGCTATGATAAAGGAAAATTCTTGATTCAAGGGTTCGCCGTCGCAATGTGACATGTTCTGGCATGTTTGGCATGCCGTGAGCCATCATGCAGGTGGCCCGCCATCCGTCCCAGGGAGCCAACTGGAAACCTTGATGATACCCACCAGGGCCAGCTCCTGATGCCCCACGCCGGTCAGAAGGTAAGCTGGTGTGCTGAGGGAGTGGACACGGCTGTGGCCGTGACAGTACCTCCTCCCCAAAGCCCCCCCTCTCCACAGTCCAGACTTGCATTTATAAGGTAACATATGCTAGAATCCTCTGATTACCAGAGGAAAAAGCTGGCCAGCTGACTTCCATTGGCTGTCCTCAGAACCATGAGCCTTCCTGGAATCAGGGACGTCCTGGACCACTCTCCCATGGTCTATTTCTTCAGGCACTGTACCGGAAGCAGGAGAGATCTCTAGTCATGTAGTCAGCCATGACCTGGGTCTTAGATGCTAAGAGTGAGCAAGGTTTACAGAAGCCTCCCTCCCAGTAGGAGATCCACAGCATCCTTGTTCTCCTGACGCAGAAGACGTCTCTCTGCTTGCTGCTCAAGGCATACCTTGGCCTGAACCCTCTGGTCTGGGGTAAATCTTCTGTTCCATCTTCAGCTTAGTGCAGATCTCTTTGGTTCTTTGTTTTGAATTTAAAGATTCCACTGGTGGTTTGTATGCAATGAGCAGCAGCCATATTGCTTTGTAAATTTCTCTGAACTTTCAAGTTTCAAGCTTATTTTTAATTTACTACCTCGTCCATGAGACGGGCCATCTGGGCGGCTTACAATCTAAAAATAATAGTATAGGGAGAATGACAACCAATATAGAAGAAGGAAGAAGGGAAGAACTACAATATTGAAGATAGGATAGTGAATAGGGTAAGCATGTGAGGTCACTGGTTGTGCTACCAAGAACTCTCAGAGACAGGGATTGACAGAATCAGTGGAACGCATCCTTGAAGAGAAATGTCTTTAAGTCAACCTTAAATTGCTCTAGTGATTTCTGCAATTTTAAATGTTCTGGCTCAGGTTCCAGATTTCAGTGCCTTGACCTGAAAAGATAGTGGCAAGTATGTTCGTAAACTATTTCTCTGAAGGTGGGGACTATCAAGCAATTTTGTGGGGATGACCTAAGTGTCCTTGTAGGAGTATATGGTGTCAAAAACAATAAAGAAAGCCGGGTTCACCTGAAATTCAAATTTTACAGACTAGTAACAGTATTTTGTAAGTTAAACGATGAGAGAGGGGAATAACTGGTGAGACTTGTGGTCTAAGGGTAAGTTCATTATCCAGGATTACCCCAAGAATTCTTGTGGTGTTAACTTAAAGGGCTGGAGTATTACAGAGAAGAATGGGTGTAATGAGGGATTTCCTGTCTCTATCAGAGAAAATATCCAAAGCAAACAGAAAATTCCACACAGTACAAAATGACTCAATTTCCAGGGAAAAAGCTTCAAAGAGCTCCAAGATCAAAAATTGGTCTCACGGAGCTTAAACAGACCCAATGGTCTTCTCTTCATCATAGGCAAAAAACCCCGGTGCCACAGTTCTGAATAAACTTAATCATCTGCGGTCACACACTGTGTTAAATACACATCATGTTATTTTTAAAGGAACGGCATGTCATCTGTGCGTAGATCACTACTGGAGCATACCACGCTATCCAATTTACACTATTACACTTATCTTGATTGAATAGTGTTCGTTGGATGCTGCTCTTCGCTGTGTGGTCCTCCACTTGCTGCCCTGAGCCGACAATAGCCAGCGTTTTGCTGCTTCTTCGGGTTCTCAGGCTGCAAATGGGACACCCGCCAAGCTCCTGTGCTGCCGTGGAGAGCTTGGCGGGTGTTCCATTTGCAGCCTGAGACCCTGAAGAAGCAGCGAAATGCTAGCTATTGTCGTCTCAGGGCAGCAAGTGGAGGACCACACAGCGAAGAGCAGCATCCAACGAACACTATTCAATCAAGATAAGTGTAATAGTGTAAATTGGCTAGTAGCGAACATGGTAGCATTGGCTAGTAGGAACATGGTAATGGAGGAAGATGAATGGATAGAAAATAATGTGGGGCACGGCAGAGATTGGTGCAAAGTTAGTACTTTATTTTCAAAATGAGTAGCTAACACTAGAGCAGTAGGTATTGGCCCAGAGGAAGCGGATAGTGCATGTAGCAGCAAGATTGATTTTTTTCTGCTATTAGGACAGATAGAGTTACACCACTGTTGATAAGTTTACATTGGTTACATTGGAGGACAGGATTCAGTTCATATTATGTACACTGATCTTTAATACATTTTATTGTTGTGCCCCTTTGTATCTGACTACTTTGATAGGTTCTCTTTCTAGACTAAGATCTGTTGCATTACAAAACTTGCAATTCCCCAATCCTAGAGGTTTGAGATCAAGAGTTGTTTTCTCTTGCAGATTTGACTATCAAGCAGCTCAGATCTGGAATTCTTTACCTAATCAATGTCAAACTATTACAGTTTATTCTATATTTCATTTTTTTTTAAAACTCATTTGTTAGATTAGTTTATTTTTCTCTCTTAACATCCCAGAAGTGCTCTGCCTTCTTGTTTTGTAATCCACTTGGAACTCTAGAGGATATAGTGGAATATAAGAATACACAGACATAAACACAGAGAGTGGCATAGTTTGTTTGTTTTTTTAGCAGTGAGTAGAACAGCTTTGTAAGACTGAGCAATGTTTTTGTAGATTCCTAGCAGGGTGGGAGTGGGCCTATGATGCCACCTCTGCTCGGCCTGTCGAAGTTGACTTTTAAGTTGGTGTAGCTCAGAAGAGTACCAGGGGTGAGTAGATCTACAAGTGGGACAATGGTATCAAAAGCATTCTTGAGACATGTATTCAAGTCCTGACCTTGGATATTTAAAGAAAGAGTAGAAAAAGAGTAAATATCAAAATCACAGCTTTGCAAGAGAGATTTAGAGGTGATTTGACTCAAATCTAAATAGAGTAGTTCCAGTTGTCAGATTATTAGTAGCTATTTGAGTGGTGTAAGTGAAAATGATTAGAGAATGGTCAGTCCATGGCAGAGAGAGTATTGAAGAGATGATTACTGGGTGGACAGTGGAGCTGGTTGGCAGAATAAGATCTAAAGTATGATCACCTTGATGAGTGGTGCTACTCACATGTTGAGTAAGATTCAGGTCAGAAATCAGTGCTAGAAAGTCCTGAGTGTAGGAGGAGGCACTGTCATCAAAATGTATATTAATGTCCCCTAATATAACTAGGTGCATAGAAGTAATTGAAGACTCACAACAAAAAGTCTCTTAAACAAACTATATACAGATTCTCCCCTCCCAATATCACAACATCCACCAATGTGGAGAAAAAAAGACCTCAGCACTACAAGGGTTGCACTTAACATTGCAACACAAGACACTCAGCCATCATAGGTTGGAAAAAAACTCCATTTAGGCATATCAGCTTCAATTGGGTATAGGAGAAAACTGCGATAGTTTACACTGGAACAACACCACAGATTCAGCTGGGCAGATCACTTGAATAACATCCCAAAAGCACTTATCTTCAACAGCACTTGTATTCCATCAGTAGCTCAGCTGACTCACTTCACACCCGACAAGGAATCCTTGTTTTGGCGACAGCTGCTTCAGGGGATAAAGGCTTGTTCCTTGACCTCTGCGATCTCAACAATGGTCAGTGAGGTCTTTTTTCTCCACATTGGCAGATGTTATGATAGCAGGAGGGGACAATCTGTATATAGTTTAAGAGATGTTTTATTTGAGTCTTCTGATATTTAGTGCATAGAAGTAATGCAGTGGTTAATCAGCATGGTCTGAAGAAGTTGAAATGAGTGTACAGAAGGCAGAGGTAAAGAAAGAGGATGTCCAAAGAGGAGAAGTTCATAATTGAAATTGTAGACATTCTGAGGCAGAATGGAGGTGTGATACTTTTAGTTTGGAGGAGAAGATAATGGTGACTCCTCCACCCTGTTGATTATTTTGATTGCAAAGGTGATATTGGTGACCAGAAGGGACTGCCTGATTAACATAAGCATCTGTATCTGAGAACCAAGATTCCATGAGGCAGAGGATATCAAGTTTATATGAAATGATAAGATCATATATAAGAAAGTGTTTGCTGTGCAGACAGCAGGTATCCATGGAAATATCTGTAGTGCTGACTAAGGTGGGGGGGAGGGCACATAGGGGAGGGGGATAGAGGAATAGGGAATAGGTGTCTTATCTGTTGGAATAATGTATTGTATTTTACATGCATTGCCTGTCACCAATTTTTTCTCTGTGATTACTCTGTGACCTCTGATGTGAATTACTTAGAGAGGTCACACCCATGCAACTTCCTGTGGGGGTCAGACACAGCACATGGTGCTCATGATCTCTCCTAAGCTGAGAGGATCTATGGTGGTGTGAGCATCCATTACCATCTAAGCACATGGAAAGAGCTGATAATCCAAATGTATAGTATTATATATATATAAGCCTGTCTGAATATAATCTAACTACAAACTGTGAGTAAACAGATGTTTTGTTACTTCAACTTTAAAGTGACTCAGCAGTGAATTATTCTGGGGTGTATGAGAGAGATGAAGAAAAGAAATTAACATTTCTAAAGCTGAAGCTGTGTGTATAAAATCTGCTAATTATTTACTACAAATAATCCAACATTATCTGAGCCCAATTAGAAGGCCAATGCGAGGAAGGCCTATGGCCCCAGATAGAGGGGATAGGGTAGGAGAGGCACATAGTGCTGGGCAAAGGAAGAAATAGGAGGAAAGGTGTGGAAAGACAAACACTAAGCCAAGCCATAACACCAAAGAGGGGTGTGCATTCAGTGTGTGCACAAAGGAGCAGGTCCTGCTCCATGTGGGTGCTTCATTGGCATGTACCTATGCTCCGCTAAGGAGATTGGTGTTAAAGGGTACTAATGATAATATCACTTCCAGTAGAGGGCGGTATGTGAGCCAGAGAGCAGCTGCATATGCAGTGGTTTTGAAGGAGAAAAGACACTGCAAGCATCAGATCAAGTCCTCTGAAAAACACCATAGGTGATATAACTTCTGGGACGATGAGAGCCTGATGCATTTAGCCAACATGCCTAGTCTGTCATACTAACAGCTTTCTTGAGTTTCTGCATCAAAGGGAAGGACGGTGTGGATCTCAGGTCATTCGTATCTGCCTTCGGCCAGCAAGCAGGCTTACGAGAGACCAAATGGTGGCCACCCGGGGCATGCTGGAAGAAATTGTCAAGTATTGGGGATGGGATGGACAGGTATGCACTGGCGCTAACCTCTTCCTCTCCTCAAAGGGAGCTGTGAGGAGACAGAAAGCCCAAGAAACATCATTATACATGGTATTAGGCAAGACCCTGAGATGCCAATGGCCTTTACAATAATGACTAGCAAGAAGCGTTGGAGAGAGTGTGGTTGCAACAACAATGACTTGCAGGAAGTGTTAGAGAGACTGCGGGTATAACAAACTACAGGAGTGGGTTATCTGTACTCACTTCTTACAGGCCACAGCTAGTTGTGTGGGAGCCCAGGGCAAGTCCGCAGAACTATCCCAGGCTTGTGGCGGGGGTACCCGAGCCAGAAAGGAACAGGATGGACTACAGACTGAGATTGACTGAGAGAGGGGTGCCCTGCTTGCAGGGCCTGTGTACCCCTCGGGGCAATGCATGCCTCACGCTCGAGTCTGTTCAGAGGTGGGAATGGGCCACCATGCTTCACAGCGGGTGCCACCCCAACCACATACTCAGTGTGTGACGATGTTGGCTTTGCTGTATCACATGGCAGGCCTACACAATGGTTAACAAAAGCACCAGATGGCTAAGGTACTAAATTGGTAATACATGTTGAAGGATCAATAAAGCTATGGCTTAATGTTTACCACTGAGAAACTGTGGGTTGGTCAATCCTCATTTGGTGGAGCTATCCGTTGACTGTTGAGGCGGACAAGAAAGGCAGGAGGCAGAAATGGCAGGGCAAAGGGAATGGTCACGGCTGCCAATGTTATGGGGAGGCAAAGGGCCTTGGTGCATGGCAGCCAGAGATAACTGGGCGCCATGCCACCTAGCCCTGCACTCACCATCGGGAGCACCTGGAAGTCCAATAACGTCATCAGGGCTCGCCAGGACCCAGGTGGATGATGGAAGCAGGCTGCAGCAGACATAAGCAGCCCCCACGGAGTTCAACCCCACTTTTGTTCAGGATGCGTGGCTACATCCCAGCCTCCTACCCCAGAATAGCTCAACCATGGAACCACAGCTATCACAGCTTTGGAGGTATCTGAGCCAAAAAGGAACAGGATGGACTAGAGACTGAGATTGACTGAGAGAGGGATGCCCTGCTTGCAGGGATGGTGTACCCCTTGGGGCAATGCATGGCTCATGCTTGAGCCTGTTCAAAGATGGAAAGGGGTCACCTTGCTTCATGGTCGGTGCCACCCCAGCCACATATTCAGTGTGTGACGATGTCAGCCTTGCTGATCACATGGCAGGCCTACACAATGGTTAATAAAAGCACCAGTTGGCTTGGGCAATAAATTGGTAATACTTGTTGATGTAACAATAAAGCTGCTGCCTAATGTTTACCACTGAGAAACTGTGTGGTTGGTCAATCCTTATTTGGTGGTGCTATCTGTTGCCTGTTGAGGCGGACGAGAAAAGCAGGAGACACAAATGGCAGGGCAAAGGGAATGGTCCTGACCGCCCATGTTATGAAAGGATGAGCAGGGGTGTCATTTCTTAAATGTCTACTCACAGATCCTATGGAATATTGATCCAGTGTGGTATGTTTTATTTGTGATAGCGACTGGAGTTAAGCAAGACTGAGGATCAGAAAAAAGAGGGAGAGAACCCATGGTCTCATGTCTGTGTTATTTAGATAAATCAGTAATATTACCTCTTTTTCAGATTCAAGCATTGCTCATTTTAATGAATCTCATTAGATTCTAATGAAGCCTGTTTCCTGAGCAGTGTGGTGCAGTTTTTCCTGCCTATGACAGCACTGAAGAGTGTGAAAGAAATGAACAGATAAGGAACAGTAACATCAGAGGATGGGCACAGGGATACAGAGCCTGTCACCTCTAGTACTGGAGGGCTCAGGGGATGGGTATGAAGATATAGAGTTTGCCTGCAATGTTCTAGGGTTTCTCTAGTGTATCAGGCAGTTTAGCCTAAGGCATTTTCATTCTATGTTTCCAAGCATGGGCAGGTTAGTTTCTCTCTAACGATTCTGCTATTCCCCTGTGTGATAATAGTGCAGTGAAATAAATTACACACCCTGTCGCCCCCTCACTCCTGTATGGCCACTGCAGCCCTCCATCCTCATGGCCTCTTGTGCTCTCTAAGCTCATTAACTGGCTCTTTGGGAGCTGCATAATATATCAAACAGAAAACAAAAGCCAGAGCTGAAATATTAAACAGATTTAAATCTCCTTCTGTATGCATTTCCTGGTTGAAGGCTTTCAATGTTATTTCAAGGCCTCAGGGGATGATCCTCTCTCTTGCACGCTAATGAAATGGTACTAAACTTGGCTTTATACACAGCTGATGGCTCATCTCGCTTCAACTGCTCCCAGGAGAGGAGCTGCTGCTGCTGAGGAGGGACAAATCATGGCGTGCTGACTGACACTAACAGGGCACTGCTAGGAGGAAGCCCACACTTCTTTAGTCCCAGACAGGGCCAGTTTTAGACATGCTGGGGCCCCCCAAACCCCTCTGTTCCCTGCCTCCTCCCCCAGTCTCCCCACCTGCCATTACTACCACACATAAAAAAACTTTAAATGACTTCTTCACACACAAAATACAGACAGACCTTCACCAAATACAGAACAAAGGACTGCAAATAGAAAGATGAAGACCAAAACTGAACCAAAATTAAACTTGGCAAGTACTGCAACACTGGAGAAATAAAAAAAGAAATGTATTTCTTTTTGTACTGAATACAATCAGTGGTGTAGCCACAGGGGTCCCAGGCCCATGGTCCCCAAAACTAGCTGTGGCTGTGGGGATCCAAAGCCCTGCCAGCTGAAGACCTCCTTCTCCTCCAGACTGACAGCCAGAAATCTCCAAGCTCTGCAGCCAGAGGCTGTGTCCCTGAGCTGCCACTAGCTGCAGAGCTTGGAAAGTTCTGGCCACTGGATGGAGGAAGAGGTCTTCAGCTTGTGGGACTTGGGGATCGCTGCCTGCTCAGGATTTCTATTTTACATTTGGGCAGGGGGTATGGGGGAGAGTGGGGAGAAAATTTGGTGTCCACCTTCTCCCCCTCCGTCAGCTGTCTGGCTGTGCCACTGAACTCAATACCAGTGGCGTTCCTAGGGGGGGGGCGCCACGCGCGCCTGTCCTTCGTTCATTCCATGCTCCCTCTGCCCCGGAACAGGTTACTTCCTGTTCCGGGGCAGAGGGAGCATGGAACGAACGAAGGACAGGCGCGTGCGGCACCCCCCCAGCAGCCTGCACCCGGGGGAGGGGTCTTTCACGGGGGGGTCCTTTCGCCGGGGGGGGGGGGGGTTGCGCTGCATCCGGGGGGCAGGACACATCGGCGATCCGCCCCGGGTGTCAGCCCCCCTAGGAATGCCACTGCTCAATACAAAGAGATCTGTGATGTACATATCTCAAAGCTAATATATTCCAGTTAATGAAATCAAAATAAAACACATTTTTTTTGTTACCTGTGTTGTATTCTGGACATTTTTTTTTCCATCATGTTGGTCCCAGTTGATCTCTCCTGCTTTCCTTTACATTGCCTTGTTTCATTCCCTCATTATACCTCTCTCTGATATACATTACTGATCTTTCCTTTTTGGCTTTTTTCTTTTCTGTCTCTCTGTCCACTCAGATTTCACCCTATTTCTCACCCTTCTCCTTCTTTTTACTTTTCAGCTACTTACCAAATTTCTATGTCCTTCTCTCATGCGCCAGCTCTCCCATTTTTCATCTCATTCCTTTATCAGCTTCCTATTCCCTATCTTTCATCTTCTCATTACCACATTTCTACCTTTGTATCTCACTCATCTCCTTGCCATCCCCTCCCTTGGCCTCTTCCATATGATTCCACAATTTCCAATATCTCCCCGCCCTCCACGCTTGTAGCCCAGCATCTCCTCTTCCTCTGCCCACCCCCATGGCCTGACATCTCCCTGCCCCTTTCCCTCCAAGCTCCACCATCTTCCCGTCCCACTTCTCTTCCCTCCTGCCTCCCCCCTCGGTCCATCATCTCTCCTCCTCTCTCTCCTCCCCACCCCTATGGTCCAACATTGCTCCCTCTCTCTTTCCTGCTGTTCTTGCTTCTTCTTGCCTCATGATTCAGCATCTTTCCCTCCCTCCTGCCCCCATGTCCAACATTTCTCCTTTTCTTTCTCCCTACCTCCCTCTCATCCCCAGATCCAACGTCTCTCTCTTTCTTCCCAACTGCCCTTTCATCCAGCAATTCTCTTCCCCTCCCTTCTTCTTCCCTCCCTCCTTCCCATTGTCCACCATCTCTCCCTCTCTCCCCTCCCCTATTTCCAGGCCCATCATTTCTTTTTCCAGTCCCCTACCCCTCCTCCAGTCCAGCATTTTCCCCTTTCTCTCATCCCTCCCTCCTCCCCCCCCCCCCCCGGGGTAACTTAAAACAGCTCCCACTGGACCATCAAGGTAGGCCCCATTGGTGGGGCTATTGAGCCTTTTGGGGGTTGGAGGGATGTTCTGGAGGGGTGTTGGTAATGTTGTGGTCTGGGGGGTGAAGGTGAGGGTGCCAGAAGGAGATGGGCTGCTTCAGGAGATGGGAGGGAGTGCAGAGGGAGAAAAAGTCATGCAGGTCCCAGTCGTCCAGCCAGGGCCTGCATAACTGTCTTATGCAGGCCCCGGCTATTTGTCGGACAAGACTCACATAAGCTCTGCCAATGGTTAGGGCAGTTTAAATGCAGATGGCCTGGCACTGAATATCTCTGGGGCCAATTTAGCTAGCTGAATATCGTCCAGAGTGCATAGATAGATAGATAGATAGATAGATAGATAGATAGATAGATAGATAGATATACACACACACTTCTGACCCTCCTCTCAGTCCTATAGTGAAATTCCATATCTGTGATGGGGGTTTTCCATAGAAAGTAGCAAAAATAAACCATACTTGGGGGGGGGGGGGGTGAATCCCATAGCTCATGATTTTGACTGTCCTCTTCCAAATTTGTTGGGTGCAACCTGAAGTATATCGAGATACATATATCTGGGTCAATATTCAAACCTATTTCATATATTTAACATCCCTATGCAGACAATGGGTGGTGCTGAATGTACATGGACAGTGCATAGCTAATACAAAGAATATTATAATGCCTCTGTATCACTCCATGGTGTGACCTCACCTTGAGTATTGTGTGCAATTCTGGTCAACATATTTCAAAAAAAGATATAGTAGAATGAGAAAAGGCAGGGCTGGTGGAACCCGGTAAGCATGGTAAGCATGGCAGGGTGGCGCTGACCTCTGGATGGCGCCACAAGCCATGCTTACTGCCACTCAGGTGGCTCACCTGCAGGCAGCTCTCGGATCCCACTGTCTTGTCTGGGAAGAAAGTGAGCCCTTAGGTCCCGTAAGGCCCCGAAGGACCTCAGAGGACAGCCGTGCAACCCCAAGTCTTCACCCGCGGCGACCGCCGTTCACCGAGGGTTGAGCCCTCAGCTGCAGGCAGCCAACGGGACTTCCGGAACCGCGGGGTTGACGGACTGACCCAGCACTGGAACCGGGAGCGGAGGGAGCAGGTGGAAAGAGAAGTCCAGGAACAGGCAGCAGGTCAAGGTAGGCGGCTAACAGAGTCGTCCAAAAACAGGCAACAAGTCGGGGCAGGCAGCTATCAGGGTGTCCAGTAACAGTCCAAAGGTCAAACCAGGAAATCAAGGGAACGCACAGAAAACAGGAGCACAAGAAGACTGGCCTCGGGAAACAGAACCTGAAGCAACTTCCTGTTTCAGCCCCGCTCCTTAAATACTGTCAGCATTCAGCCTCCCAGCCCCAGCCGACATGGCCGGCCAATCGGAACCTGGCTACTGAAGAGATCCCTCTGGTTGGTTCCGTCCGGCCTCTCAGGCGGAGCTACAGCACCGGCATCCCAATCTGGTCCCTCTGAGGCAGAGCTTCGGGTTCCCGTGCCCGAAAATGGAGAAGACGCCGGCCATCGTGTCTCAGCGCCATCTTCCCTGCTAGTGCAAGCGCGGACTCCGTAGCCGGCGACTGAGAGCCTGGAAGCCGCGATCGCCGGCCTACGGGCCCGGCCGCGGACAGGGCGGCTATCACCGTGATGGGTCCTGGCTTTTGGCTGCGGTTCTAAAAAGGCCGGCCATCGCCGCAAGGAATACTGGCTCGGCCCCGACTGTACTCGAGATAGCCGGCCATCCGGGGAACCGTCGGGTAAGTCCTCTCTGGCTGCAGAACTTTCCTCCCGGCCCTTGCTTCCCACAGTGGAGCAGCCCGAGGGAGCGAAGGATGTGACACCCACCTGTCCGCCCTCAGCTCCCCGACAGCCCTCCTTTCGTTCCTGCTGCCCTGGGGGGGGGGGGGGGGGGGGTGTAAGACCCTAAAACTCTGCACTGTTGAGGAGATTCTAAATATGGTGCTGAATATTACTCTCTACTTCCATGCTGAATTTTCAGCGCAGAAAAGCATTCTAATTTATTTATTTTTGTTACATTTGTACCCTGCGCTTTCCCACTCATGGCAGGCTCAATGCGGCTTACATGGGAAAAAGAAGGGTTAAGTGACTTGCCCAGAGTCACAAGGAGCTGCCTGTGCCTGAAGTGGGAATTGAACTCAGTTCCTCAGGACCAAAGTCCACCACCCTAACCACTAGGCCACTCCTCCACTCCAGCTAATGGATGCAAGGTGCAGAAATGGCAGATCTGCGCAAAAACACACCTACGTGCCCAAATATAGAATATCGCCTAAGTGTTTCTGTATGGATCTGCAATGGGGGTGAGACCATGGGAGGGTCATGGGGAGTCAGGGGTGTACCCTTAAAATACATGCCATGTTATAGAATAGTATGGGACCACCAGTGGCAGCTCTACCATTAGGCCAACGGAGGCAGGGGCCTCAGGTGGCACTAATTATGGAGCAGCACCTTTCCCCCTTTCTTCCTCAACTTCCTTCCACAGCCTACCTTCTTTTTTTTTTTTTTTCAAAAGTCAGCAGCAGCGATCCCCATACGCTGCCCTACCACCAACACCGACATCTCCTCTGTACTATGGCCTTCCTTTCTGATGTAACTTCCTGTTTCCTCAGAGGTGGGCCACAGTACAGAGGAAATGCCAGTGCCAGTGGCAGGGTAGCATATGAGGATCGCTGTCACTTCCGACTTTTGAAAACAACAAAAAAAAAGAAGGTAGGCTTGCGTGGGGGAGAGATGTTAGATTACAGTTGGGGGGTGGGAAGGAGTTGGCAGAGGAGGTGCAATGCTTGTGGGGGCCAGGGCACCATTTCATCACTGCCTCAGGTGAAAGATTGCCTTGGGCCACCCCTGGGAACCACACCCAACTTGCATGCTGGGATTTACACCTGATTTCAATTAGTGCAACTCCTTGCAGCCAATGTTGAGCATGAATCGTGGCACTATGCACTGTTCTATAAAAGGCGCCAATCCCAGAACACCTATTATAGAATACCATTCAGTGCCAATTTATTTTGGCACCAAATTCTGAGTGCCATTTACTGAATTCAGATGTATATGTATACATTATCACCCAGATTCTATATAGCACACCTAGAGATCTGTGCCAAAATTCGTGTATTCTATGACAATATGCATAACTTAATTGGCTTAACAAGCTAATTAGAATTGATAGCTCTTAAAAAGCAATAATGAGCACCAATTGGCACTAATTAGAATTTACGCACACAAATCGCTAAGCACATTCTGTAATGCAGTGTGCCTAACTTCTAACATGCATAGGTAAAAAGGGGCATGGTTATAGGCGGGGAAATGGGCGTTTTATGGGCATTCCAAATTTTACGCACGTAGTTATAGAATACTAGTAAAACAGGCCCGTTTCTGACACATGTGTGTATGAGATTGTGAGACAGAGAGAGAGAGAGAGAGTGAATGTGCGAGTGGTTGTGTGTGACAGAGAGAGAGAGTGAGACTGCTGGGTGCAAGTGTGTCTCCTCTGTCCCCCCTCCACCACCCAGCGATTCTCCTCTCTCCCCTGCTCTTCCTCCAGCCACCCAGCGATTCTACTTTTTCCCTTGCCCCCCTCCAGCCACCCACCGATGCTCTTCTCTCCCCTGCCCCCCCTCCAGCCACCCAGCGAGTCTCCTCTGTCCCCTGCCCCTCTCCAGCCACCCAGCGAGTCTCCTCTGTCCCCTGCTCCCCTACAGCCACCCAGCGATTGTCCTATCTCCCCTGCCCCCCTCCAGCCACCCAGCGATTCTCCTGTGTCCCCTGCCCCCCTCCAGCCACCCAGCGATTCTCCTTTTTCCCTTGCCCCCCTCCAGCGAATCTCCTCTCTCCCCTGCCCACCTCCAGCCACCCTGCGATTCTCCTATCTCCCCTGCCCCCCTCCAGCCACCCAGCGATTCTCCTGTGTCCCCTGCCCCCCTCCAGCCACCCAGCGATTCTCCTCTCTCCCCTGCCCCCCCTCCAGCCACCCAGTGATTGTCCTATCTCCCCTGCCCCCCTCCAGCCACTCCTCCACTTTAATCAGCATATATTAAATTCCCCCCATGTGCTACAGAAAAGCACCGAGCACATCCTATATAATAAAACACACCTCCAACGTTCTGAAGCCGAGAAAGTGAAGCCTTCAAGCCTTGAAGCATTCCTGCAACTCCAACGTTCTGAAGCCGTAGTTCCGGAACGTTGCAGGAATGCTTCAAGGCTTGAAGGCTTCACTTTCACGGCTTCAGAACGTTGGAGGTGTGTTTTATTATATAGGATGGCCCACTGCAGCTAAATCTACATGACGGAATTTATGCCAAGTTTTCATTGGTGTAAATGGATGCACGTTGTTTTAGGTGCTAGGATGCCAACTAACCACACCTAACTCTAGACGCCGCTTATAAAATATGCTTGGTCAGCACTGATTTCTGCGCCGAATTTTTAAGCACCATATATAGAATCTCCCATAGGCGGTCGGTGGCCCAACATTTTGGGGAGGCTAAAGGGGGAGGGGTTAGCGATGGGGCCAGGGCCGGGGCTTACATCCATAATTGTCTGACAACACACAGAAAAAAAAATAAGTAAAAATAAAATAATCACTTTTAATACCTTTTATTAAATTTAGATATTAGATATGTATCATATGTCAAAGAATAAAGTGGTTGCTCAAAGCATATACTAACCACAATCGCTCAACTGCAAAACACTATGCACAACTTTGTGCAAAAACACACTCAGAACCTTACTGTACCATAAATATTACACTGGGCAGACCCTAATACACCAATATACCACCACACGGAAAATGCAGACCGTCAACAATATGAAACAAGGGATCATAATATCACAATTCTCATGTAGAGCCACAAAACACCGTTTTAGGGTGGATAGTGTTCACAATGAGCTCCTTTTATTAACGACCATACAGTGGTGGAAATAAGTATTTGATCCCTTGCTGATTTTGTAAGTTTGCCCACTGACAAAGACATGAGCAGCCCATAATTGAAGGGTAGGTTATTGGTAACAGTGAGAGATAGCACATCACAAATTAAATCCGGAAAATCACATTGTGGAAAGTATATGAATTTATTTGCATTCTGCAGAGGGAAATAAGTATTTGATCCCCCACCAACCAGTAAGAGATCTGGCCCCTACAGACCAGGTAGATGCTCCAAATCAACTCGTTACCTGCATGACAGACAGCTGTCGGCAATGGTCACCTGTATGAAAGACACCTGTCCACAGACTCAGTGAATCAGTCAGACTCTAACCTCTACAAAATGGCCAAGAGCAAGGA
Source organism: Microcaecilia unicolor (assembly GCF_901765095.1). NCBI lineage: Eukaryota > Metazoa > Chordata > Amphibia > Gymnophiona > Siphonopidae > Microcaecilia > Microcaecilia unicolor. Next base: position 161,018,962 of record NC_044041.1, read on the forward strand.
GCTGTCTAAGGATGTCATGGACAAGATCATACACCTGCACAAGGCTGGAATGGGCTACAAAACCATCAGTAAGACGCTGGGCGAGAAGGAGACAACTGTTGGTGCCATAGTAAGAAAATGGAAGAAGTACAAAATGACTGTCAATCGACAAAGATCTGGGGTTCCACGCAAAATCTCACCTCGTGGGGTATCCTTGATCATGAGGAAGGTTAGAAATCAGCCTACAACTACAAGGGGGGAACTTGTCAATGATCTCAAGGCAGCTGGGACCACTGTCACCACGAAAACCATTGGTAACACATTACGACATAACGGATTGCAATCCTGCAGTGCCCGGAAGGTCCCCCTGCTCCGGAAGGCACATGTGATGGCCCGTCTGAAGTTTGCCAGTGAACACCTGGATGATGCCGAGAGTGATTGGGAGAAGGTGCTGTGGTCAGATGAGACAAAAATTGAGCTCTTTGGCATGAACTCAACTCGCCGTGTTTGGAGGAAGAGAAATGCTGCCTATGACCCAAAGAACACCGTCCCCACTGTCAAGCATGGAGGTGGAAATGTTATGTTTTGGGGGTGTTTCTCTGCTAAGGGCACAGGACTACTTCACCGCATCAATGGGAGAATGGATGGGGCCATGTACCGTACAATTCTGAGTGACAACCTCCTTCCCTCCGCCAGGGCCTTAAAAATGGGTCGTGGCTGGGTCTTCCAGCACGACAATGACCCAAAACATACAGCCAAGGCAACAAAGGAGTGGCTCAGGAAGAAGCACATTAGGGTCATGGAGTAGCCTAGCCAGTCACCAGACCTTAATCCCATTGAAAACTTATGGAGGGAGCTGAAGCTGCGAGTTGCCAAGCGACAGCCCAGAACTCTTAATGATTTAGAGATGATCTGCAAAGAGGAGTGGACCAAAATTCCTCCTGACATGTGTGCAAACCTCATCATCAACTACAGAAGACGTCTGACCGCTGTGCTTGCCAACAAGGGTTTTGCCACCAAGTATTAGGTCTTGTTTGCCAGAGGGATTAAATACTTATTTCCCTCTGCAGAATGCAAATAAATTCATATACTTTCCACAATGTGATTTTCCGGATTTAATTTGTGATGTGCTATCTCTCACTGTTACCAATAACCTACCCTTCAATTATGGGCTGCTCATGTCTTTGTCAGTGGGCAAACTTACAAAATCAGCAAGGGATCAAATACTTATTTCCACCACTGTATGTAGATCCTTCAAGAGGTAATGTGTCATGATTTAGGTTCTACACCCTTTCTGATGTTTTGGTGCCACCTCAGTAAGGCCAACACACAATCTCTCCACTGCAAAACACTATACACAAACTTGTGCAAAAACATAAGTACATAAGTACATAAGTAGTGCCATACTGGGAAAGACCAAAGGTCCATCTAGCCCAGCATCCTGTCACCGACAGTGGCCAATCCAGGTCAAGGGCACCTGGCACGCTCCCCAAACGTAAAAACATTCCAGACAAGTTATACCTAAAAATGCGGAATTTTTCCAAGTCCATAACAGCACTAATTCCAAGAACAGGACGAGCTACTACCTTATGCGTGGAAAGGCAGCACTATAATTACACCGGGCTCTAAAACACCAGTACACAACCTAGTGAAACAAAAACAAAACAAAAAGGGCTGCAAATACTACACGCTAGTAGAATACTGCATCTTGATCACACATGAAAAACACATGACACAACAGATATGAAGGCAAAATACTGAACTGGAAAGTTACCACAAGAAGTCACTCAGCATGCAGCAATACTAGAAAAATTTAAACTTTCATGCAAAATATCACAGATGCACATTTCCAAAAGCCGACATATTTCAATTAATAAATTCTGAATAAAAAAATGTTTTCTACCTTTGCTGTCTGAGCATTTAGTTTTTCTATTAGCTTTGGTCCCAGTGTCTTCTGTTTTATGCAGTGTCTTCTTTCCATTTGATATTTTTTCTCTCACCTTATGCGTCCTGTCTACCATCTGTAGCCCTGTCCCTATCCTTTCTCCAGTTTCAACATCTGCCCTCAAAGTGTTCCAATCCAGCCCATAAATTTAGAAATTTTCCCTCCATCCATATCCAGCATTTCTCCTCACTCCCCTTCTCTCCATCCATGTGCATGTACTTCCTCTGTCTTTCCTCCCCTCCATCCATGTCCAGCATTTCTCCTCTCTCTCCCTTCCACTCCATCCGTGTGCATCTCCTTCCTTTGTCTTTCCTTCCCTCCATCCTTGTCCAACATTTCTCCTCTCTTCCCTGCCCTCCATCCATGTGCATCTCCTTCCTGACTTCCCTCCCCTCCATCCATCCATATCCAGCAAATTTCCTCTCTCCCCTGCCCCCATTCATCCATCCATGTCCAGCAATTCTCCTCTCCTCTGCCTTCTCCTCCAACCATCCATATCCAGCAAAGTTCCTCTCTCTTCCCTGCCCCCTCCATCCATCCATGTCCAGGAGCTCTCCATTCTCCCCTGCCCTCTCCTCCATCCACCCATATCCAGCAAATTTCCTCTCTCCCCTACCCCCATTCATCCATCCATGTCCAGCAATTCTCCTCTCTCCCCTGCCCTCCCCTCCATCCATCCATGTCCAGCAATTCTCCTCTCTCCCCTGCCCTCCCCTCCTCTCCAGTGATCACTCCCCCTGCCCCCCCTCCCCTCCCATCCATGTCCAGCAATTCTCCCTCCCTCAGCTCCCCGACAGCCCTCCTCTCTGTTCCTTCCTACCCCCCCCCCCCCCCCGCGTGTTTAACCCTTTTACTTTCAGTCGCAGCAACGGCAGTGATAAAGACAACACAGCAGGCTCGCCTCCAGCTTCTCCCTTCCCTGACACAGTGTCCCACCTTCTGCAATGATGTATTTCCTGTCTCCATGAGGGTGGGACACTGTGTGAGGGAAGGGAGAAGCTGGAGGCGAGTCCACTGTGTTGTCTTCGTCACTGTCGTCGCTGCGACTGAAAGTAAAAGGGTTAAACACGTGGTGGTGGGGGGGGGGGAAGGAACAGAGAGGAGGGCTGTCAGTCGGGGAGCTGAGGGCAGGAAGGAGGGACCATCCAAGAGCTGCCAGCTATGTTGTGCCGATCCTGCATTTGGGGGGCAATGCCCCCTCGCCCCCCCAAACTACGCCCATGCCTGCAGATCTAGTGTCTCTCCTCTTTTCTTGCCCCCTCCCCATTCCAGTGTCTCCCCTCCTGGGTCTAGTGTTTTCCCCTCCTCCAGTCCAGCAGTCTCACGACAATGTGTATGCAGCAGATTGTAAGTTTGCTTGCTTTCAACGTCAACAACGGCTGCGCGGGGGGGGGGGGGAGTGGAAACAGATTACCAAAATTGGCTTCACCCTCTCTTCTGCCCATCTCTCCCGTCCTGTCCGCATGGTCACTTTTTGCATCCCTGAAGCCTTCTCCGTCTCCCTGCTGCTCAGCACCGGCGATTCAATTCATAGCCTTCTGCCAGCGTCGGGGCCTCTCTCTCCTCAGGCGCGTCCCACCTACTCTATTGCAACTTCCTGTTTTCCGCAGAGGTGGGACGCGCCTGAGGAGAGAGAGGCCCCGACGCTGGCAGAAGGCTGACTGTGAATCACCGGTGCTGCACAGGAGGGAGACAGAGAAGGCTTCAGGAAAGTAAAAAGTGACCATGTGGACGGGATGGGAGAGATGGAAAAGAAGACTCGGGAGGGAGGGAGCAGAAAAAAATATTTATTGCCACAAAGCGCATAGGCGCCATTTTTTCAAAACAGCTGTTTAGGGGAGCGACCGCTCCCCCTGCGCCCCACCTAGCTATGCCACTGGCTGAATCGGGGTGGGGGGGATGAGAGAGAGAGAGAGAGGCACTTGGGGCTTGCAGCTGGGGAGGCTTAGCCTCCCCAAGCCTCTTATACCGGGCGCCTATGGAATCTCCCTCTATATGTTTGGCTTAAATGACCCAAGTCATGCCTGGTATGGCATAGATATTCAGTGCTATTTAACCAGGAAGTGTTGACCAGCTCAGGCACTGATGTTCAGCGGCATTTAACTGGAGAGCTCTACTGAATAGCAGCACTGTCGGTTTAGTGCTGGGGTGGTCTGGGGGTGGAAAATATTCAGTGCTGGTACCCAGATTAGACCTGGCACTGACTATCCAGCTTTATTTATTTATTTGTTACATTTCTACCCCACATTTTTCCACCTATTTGCAGGCTCAATGTGGCTTACATAGTACCGTGAGGCTTTAACCACCTCCGGTGATGAAACAAATACAAAGTGATGTTATGGTCGAATAAGATTCGTGTGTTACAGACACATTAGGGAATCATAGAGAAGAAGAGTTATATAGTATTCATTACGAGCTTTGGTTTCGTTGTGTTGCAGGGTTCATTAAGTCAGTTTATGGTGGTCAGTGTTTTAAAACATGCTAACAGCCATGGGCTAAATATTACCACCTATGGGGGTCGATATTGAAAGTGATTTAAATGGTTAGAAATGGCTCCTGGTCATTTTATTTATTTATTTATTTTGCACATTTATATCCCACTTTTTTCCACAGGGATGCAGACTCAAAGTGGCTTACAATGTTGTACAAATACAATTACATGAAACAGGAGAGAAGAAACAGGGAACGGGAAGAGAAACTATCTGAAGATGGCAGTCAGAGATAGGCTGGTCTTCGTTAGACTCCAGATATTGAGACAGCTCAAGTAGCTAGGACAACTGTCTGCATGGCAATCCATGATGGAGAGCTAGCGAAATACCCATCCAAACCAGGAGAAAGAAGCAGGCCACAAATAGAATCGGGGAAGGTTGGAAAAGATGTGGAAAGGCCGGACTGGCCAAGCCGGAACAATATGGTGCAAGTTGCGTTGAAAACTGCTTCAGTACTGACCACCAGCACCCTAAACGAGTGGAGCAGTGATCAGGAGATGAGGTGCTAGAGGCCCAACGGCGCTGCAGCGATGAACAATGGCTGGTGAACGGGCTGAGTACCAGAAGCAGGAGCGGCCTGGAGAGATGAAATGGGAACCGGGGGAGATCTAGCTGGATTTAAATCGTTTGTCTGGGACTAACTGGGCACATTCAGTGACATTTAACTGGATAGTGCCACTGAAATTGTCCAGTTAATGCCTAAGCTGAAAATGGCTACTTTGTGGGCGGAGTCGGCACTTAGCTGGTTAAGTGCCAATATTCAGTCCTTAACCGGCTAAGATAACTGCATAAATAAAATCCCATTAAACACAGTCCCATCTTTATGTGGCTCATCTTAGCCAGTTAAATTCTGAATAACACACTTAACTGGCTATGTTTAAGCCGGCCACATATGCCCTTATAGTCAATGCCAGTGCCTGGACATGGAATAAAGCCAGTGGCGGTCAGCAAAATGCTGACCACTGGGCCAGTTGAATATCAACTCCATTATGTATAGGGACTGAATTTTTGTTGCCTGTATCTATACAATCAAACCTGTTTAATGTCACAGTGGTTAACATCACACCCCACATAATATTACAGCATTTTTTATCCCTGGTCAGCACCCGCTGTAACTAACAAGGACTTACTCCGCCTATTGTCACTCTGTGTAATGTCGCATATTGGTTAATGTCAACAAGTTTAGCCGCTTGATGATTCAAAATCTACCGCTTAATGTTAGTTACAAAGTGGCAATCCATGCTGCTAACACAGCCAATCACAGTGCTCTTCTTTATCAAGTGACAGAAACTAGTTTAGCTGTAGCGTCACACAGATTCCAATTAGCAGCGACTTGTCAGTCTACACATGCATGTTAAAATGGCGGTTATGCGTAAGTATGCCAATTTGGACTTAAATGCAAAAATGGAGATGATGAGGGCCATAATCGAACGGGGCCGGCCATCTCTAAGGGTGGCCATCTCCGGGGACGGCCCCGTAAAATGGCATCTCCGACTGTATTATCGAAAAAGATGGCCGGCCATCTTTCGTTTCGATATTACAGTCGGGGCCGGCCAAATCTCAACATTTGGGCCTGCCTTAGAGATCGCCGGCGTTAGAGATGGCCGCCATTGGTTTTCCCCGATAATGGAAACTCATGGCGGCCATCTCAAACCCGGCCAAATCCAAGCCATTTGGTCGTGGGAGGAGCCAGCATTTGTAGTGCACTGGTCCCCCTCACATGCCAGGACACCAACCGGGCACCCTAGGGGGCACTGCAGTGGACTTCACAAATTGCTCCCAGGTGCATAGCTCCCTTACCTTGTGTGCTGAGCCCCCTAAACCCCCCCCCAAAACCCCCTCCTCACAACTGTACAACACTACCATAGCCCTTAGAGGGTAACGGGGGGCACCTACATATGGGTACAGTGGGTTTCGGGTGGGTTTTGAAGGGTTCCCATTTACCACCACAAGTGTAACAGGTAGGGGGGGATGGGCCTGGGTCTGCCTGCCTGAAGTGCACTGCACCCACTAAAAACTGCTCCAGGGACCTGCATAGTGCTGTGATGGAGCTGGGTATGACATTTGAGGCTGGCATAGAGGCTGGCAAAAAAATGTTTTTTAATTTTTTTTTTTTGGGTGGGAGGGGGTTGGTGACCACTGGGGGAGTAAGGGGAGGTGATCCCCAATTCCCTCTGGTGGTCATCTGGTCAGTTCGGGCACCTTTTTGAGGCTTGGTCGTGAACAAAAAGGGACCAAGTAAAGTCGGCCAAATGCTGTCAGGGCCGGCCTTCTTTTTTCCATTATTGGCCGAGGCTGGCCATCTTAACCACGCCCCGTCCCGCCTTTCGGTACACTGCCGACACGCCCCCTTGAACTTTGGCCAGCCCTGTGACGGAAAGCAGTTGAAGCCGGCCAAAATCGGCTTTTGATTATACCAATTTGGCCGGGTTTAGGAGATGTCCGGCCAACTCCCGATTTGTGTCGGAAGATGGTCAGCCTTCTCATTCGAAAATAAGCAGGAAAGATGCTAGATAACAAGTGTAAGCACAAAGACATCACAGAAAAGTTTGGTATTGACATTTCCACTGTGTCAAAACTAGCTAACAAGCGAGACAAAATACTAAAGGATCTTCATTCGTCATTAGCAGCAGCAAGCTGTAAGCGCATGCGGACTAGCCTGTACACTGATGTTGAAAAGGCATTGTTAAAGTGGTTTAAACAGACCTGCACTGCACAACTTCCGGTAAATGGGCCGATGCTTACAGAGATTTCTGAACATCTGGCCAAAGAGATGGGGTTACCTGAATAACAATGTTCTAATGGATTCCTTGAATGCTTTAAAGATGAATGCCATAGCATCCTTTTCAAGGTCGCTGTTGGTGAATGTGCTAGTTTAGAGCAGGAAGCAGTGAGCAGCTGGCTTTCCCATCTGCCAAAAATAATGGAGGGCTACAGACCAGATGATGTGTTCAACATGGATGAAAGTGGCCCCTTTTACAAACTGTTACCAGACTGAAAACTGTGCTTCAGAAAAGAGCAGTGCCATGGTGGAAAAAGAACTAAAGACCGCCTCGCAGCTGCAATTTGCTAAAACATGTCTGGCACGGACAAGTGCTCACTGTGTGTAATCAGAATATCACAAAAACTGTGCTGTATCAAAAATGTAAAAAGCCTTCCGGTGACCTACAAGGCAAACAAACACGCATGGATGACGGGAGAACTGTTTGAAGATTGGGTGGTTGCATTTGACAAAAAAAAAAAAAAATGAAACAAAAAAAGAGGAAGGTCCTGTTATTTGTGGACAATTGCACAGCAAACACTGCCATCAATAACCCGACTGCAACAAAGCTAGTCTTTCTACCACCAAACACAACCAGTGTGATTCAACCTTGTGACCAGGGTATCATCTATGCATTCAAGCAACAATACAGGAGTGTGGTAGCCGTGTTAGTCCACTCTAAAGGTTATCAATAGAAATCAAACAAAATAAAACATGGAAAAGAAAATAAGATGATACCTTTTTTATTGGACAAAACTTAATACATTTCTTGATTAGCTTTCGAAGGTTGCCCTTCTTCGTCAGATCGGAAATAAGCAAATGTGCTAGCTATATACACTGTCAGCTAGCACATTTGCTTATTTCCGATCTGACGAAGAAGGGCAACCTTCGAAAGCTAATCAAGAAATGTATTAAGTTATGTCCAATAAAAAAGGTATCATCTTATTTTCTTTTCCATGTTTTATTTTGTTTGATTTCTATTGATAAGCAACAATACAGAAAGCGAATTGTGCAGTACATTTTGCATGCAATGGAACAGAAGCGATCAGCCGACATTGATGTCAAAATTGCCGTTGACTTCATGCACGCTGCATCAAATTCAGTTAACCAGGCCATGATCATGAACTGTATGCTGGTGACACAATCAACACTGATCAGCCTTTACCCATGCTGAGCGATGAGGAGTGGTCTGCAATTTCGGGCGGTTCAGTGACCTTCGAACAATTTGTAACTGCAGTGCTGCTGATGAACTGATTTCAACTGAAACACAGTCCATTGAAGAAATCGCTGCAAGTTGCTGTAAAAACAATGACAACTGTGCTCTGGAGGATGCAGAATGTGTTGAAGATGAAATGGACAAAACAGCCTTTAAAGTAATGACCACTGCTATACTTGCCTAGTCTGTGACTGCTTTCGAAATGCTACATGCTTTTATTGGCAGTTTGACAGATGTAGAGGAGGATATTTGCAATGCTGTGGCTTGTATTCAGGACTTCTTAATTAACAGACCAGTGAATCTCACACAGTGTAAAATTACGTTTTTTTTCCTGCTGCAGATCAGTGTATTTGATGTGAATGTTACCATCCTTTTGTGTACTATATACTATATAGTGTGTCAACTCTATTGAATAAAAGCCAACATATGAAAACAAACCTTTAGGTCTGTTTTCTCTGCTTTTAGTGCACTGTAAATGTGTACTCCTATTAATATCAACTCCACTTAATATCACATGATTTGAACGGTCCCTTGAATGTGATATTAAGCGGGTTTATTTGTAATTTATATGTATTTATGGCCCTGCCCACTGAAAATACCTATAACTCTATACATAGAATGCACCTGAATTTCTTGTATGTTCAGTGTGCACCTGAACAGCTTGAATATTGACCTGATGAATTTGCTCTACTGATCTTCATAACAAATGTCAGAGTGTTTTACAGACACACTGGTACAGGAGGAGGAGAGAGAGCTCTGAAAGTGTACCCACTCCTTTTAATTTCCTTCAGTTTATCTTGTCTGACCTCTGAAATCCTCCCCTTCCCCTGCCTGAGTGGTAAAATCCTGGTCAGAACTCTATTACACACATGTGCAGACAGGAGACTGAGCTTGGATTGTAAATAAGGCTTGGTCTTCTGGGCAGACTGATGGATGAATGAGCTGCTCCCAGCTCACGCTGCCTGTCTCTTTTAGGTTACACTCCATGGACCCATGTCAATCCAGAGCATTGGCTCTGTTCTTCCTGGGAAGGTTTTGACAGTAGTTAGGAATGTTGGATGATACATTTTATGACTGATATTTTTGGCCACCGAAAGCTAAATTGTTGAACTGTGTTTGACACACTAGCATTTCAAGCTGACAGTCATTGGAACAGTGGTGTCTCTAGACAGAAATATTTGAGGTGGCAACAGGAGGGCAAGCATGTATGGGGGTGACAGACCAAAATGACATTTCCACACATCAAAGCTAGTGGTTGTGAGCGGGGGGGGGGGGAGGGCATTGAAGCTGCTGCACTGAGGGAAGGGAAGAGAGAGAACTGTTGGACCAGAGTGGGTCCTGTGCCTAGTGGGTATTTTTTTTCCAGACAAAAAAGGTGCCGCTACTCATACAGGGTCAACTGTAGGGGACAGTGTCACTATCCATGGCTCCACCCCACAGTTGCCACACATCCCTGTTACCAGCAGCAGAGCATAGAAAAGAGCTAAAATTGTTGCAATTAAATTATGTAGCCTGTAAAATAATGACCCCTGACCCTGTACACTGGACCATCAAGGTATTAAGTTTAAATATAGACTGCATTCACAGAAGACTTATTGATATAACAGTGGGTACAGAGCAGAACTAGGACATTTCCACATACAACTCACCATACAAAATAAATGTCTGAAGAAGTTGAATTACTACAGATCCCTACTCAGACACATGGCCTTGCAGTCACCCATACAGAGCAGAGAGAATCCCTCTTCAAATACATGCAAAAATTAACCTGAGATCCCAAGCATCCAGATTCTGCATGTAGCACAATACCAGGAAAAGTTTCCTCCTGTACATTGCAAAATAAAGATAGTAGATGTAAATTCTCAAATTTGACATATTCCAAACACTAAAATGAAAATAAAATTATTTTTCTACCTTTGTTGTCTAGTAATTTTGTTTTTCTGATCATTCATGTCCCAGTGTTTGGATCTGCTTTTCTCTATCTGTGCTCTTAACTGAGCTTACCTTGCCCAGGAGCTTCAGGGGTTTTTTTTTTTTTTTTTGGGGGGGGGGGGGGTTAAACGTTAAAGTTGTCTCCTCTGGACCCAACTTTAATATTCAGAAAAAAAATCACAAAGGTAAAGACACAAGCAGGGCAAGTTGGAGCCCTATGTCTGAGGCAGCAAAGGATCCAGGATAGTGCATAAGTAAAAGACAGATCCTCTGCGAACTTGATTGGAGGAAGTATAGAGTGGATCCAGCAGATCTGGAAGATCTGGCTTTTGCCTATTTTCTCCATCCATTGCAGCTTTTTTCATCTTTTCCCTTCCCCTCCTCTCCATCCATGTGCACATCCTCCCTCTCTTTCCTCCCATTCATGTGCATCTCTTTGTCCTTCCTCTCCTTTCTATCAATGTGCATACTCACCCTTTACTTCCTTTTATTCCCTTCCATCCATGTGCATCTCCTTCCTCTCCATCTATGTGCATTTCTTCCCTTTTTCTTCAGTTCCCCTTCCCTCTCCTTCATCCATGTGCATTTTCTCCTTCTCTTTTCCCTTCCTCTCCATCCATGTCTGGTATTTCTCCTCTTTCTACCTTCCCTACTCCCACCCACCCATCCAGCATCACCCACTCTCTCTATCTCCCCACCTCCCTAGATCCAATATTGGCTGCTCCCTCCCCCTCTCTACTTCCCCTCCCTTCTCCCCCAAGTCCAGCATTTCTCCTCGAACCTCCCTCCCTCCCTCCCTCCCTCCCTCCCTCTGCTGCCACTTGCACTGCCATGCTGGACCCCTGGCAGCAACAAGAATATACCAGGCCTGCCACCATGACCAGCGCAAACTTCTGCAACGAGAAGCCTTCCAGCCCACATGCTTGTGAAGATCATGTTAGTCCTGCCCTCTCTCACACTCATGCATCAGAGGGGCGGTACCAACAGGGCCTCCATGAGCGGATAGGCTGGAAGGCTCCTCGTTGCAGAAGTTAATGCTGGTCACTTTCTTCTTGCTGCCAGGGACCTGAATTCAGAGACACGGCAGCATGAGGGAAAGGGGATCAGCATGAACTGGGGTGGCAGAGGGGTGGCAAGCTGTGTTTTTTGGAGGTGGCACTTGCCACCCCATAGAGATACCTATGCATTGGAAAGAATTTGCTGGGACATTTCAGGTATCTAATTCTTATCTGTTGTTCAGGAAGAATATTAAGACTCTGCTCTTTCAGAAATTTGTACTAGAAAACGATGTTCAACCTTGTTATTTGTATTGTGATGTTCATTACTCATAAATAAAGAATTATTACAAGAAAAGATTTTCAACCATAAATTTAATTGTCACTCTTTTTTAACAGTCCTCCCAGAGGATTGTACTGGCTCTTTGTGTTACTGTTACCTGCTTTGAACTGCAAGGTGTAAGCAGGATATAAGACCAGATGTTATGTTATGTGATGTTACATTTTGCTGAAGCATCCATCATCTCAGCTTCTCTGCTGATTCCTGTCAGATTACCATAAAGAATTACACGGGTACAGGTAAGACAAGAAACCAAAGTGCAGATATTCACTAGAGCCTTGTGCAAGTATCATGCTGATACAAATAATACATGAATACAAACAAACAGCTGAAAGAGTTGATTTTCATCAGAATCCCATGCAAGTAGGAAAACTGCTACATGCAAAGCATGAATACACCACTGACAGCTGAAGAGTGGATCTTCATCTGAGCTCCATGCAAGCAGCATAATGATACACAGCATAGTAACATAGTAGATGATAGCAGATAAAGACCTGTACAATCCATCCAGTCTGCCCAACAAGATAAACTCATTAGATATGTATACCTGACCTTGATTTGTCCTTGCCATTTTTAGGGCATAGACTGTAGAAGTCTGTCCGGCACTAGCCTTGTTCTAAAATTTCTGAAGTTGTTGTCAAAGCCCCTGAAAAGCTCCATTCCAGCCCATCCAAACCTATTCAACTTCGATCAGGGCATAGACTGTAGAAGTCTGCCCAGCACCTGTTTTCCTACCTCATCTCTGCTATGCTTCTTTGGATCCATTCCTTCTAAATAGGATTCCTTTGTGTTTGTCCCATGCATTTTTGAATTCTGTTACAGTTTGCATCTCTACCACCTCCAGCGGGAGGGTATTCTAGGTATCTACCACCCTCTTGGTGAAAAATACTTCCTGATATTATTCCTGAGTTGGCTTCCTTTCAACCTCAATTCATGTCTTCTAGTTCTACTGCCTTATCGTCTCTGGAAAATGTTTGTTTGTGGATTAATACCTTTCAAAAATGTGAACGTCTGTATCATATCACCCCTGATGTTTGGAGATCCCTTCTCATGGTTTCTACTCCTTCCATGGTATCCAATTCAGGGGGAGAGGGAGGCAGCAGGACTTGGGGAGGAGAGGGGGACCGATGATCCTTATTGCCCAGGGGCCCAGATCAATGTCAGTCCACCCCTGGTATGTGTGTGGAGGGAGGGGAGGGTGTTTATTTTGCCCAGCAGCTTCCTCCTTTCTTTAGACTTCCAGTTTAATAATTAAAATTGGCCTCTAATGGGCTTCAGTGCCATGAACCTTCATTCACAACTACCTGGGGCATTTCTCAGTAGTTTATATGTCATTCTAGCTCAGCTGGCCCAACTGTAGTAGCATTAGTACTCAAATGGGGACCTTGTGCCAGGATTCCTTTCTGACCTGTGCAATGAGAGATTTAAAACCTAGCCACTAGGTGTCACTATTGCACACTGATTAGGATCCCTTTCCCCCAATGGCTGGGAACATTGCCTCCACAGCATCCTCAGCCACAGCCAGCCTGGGGAGAAGAAACCACTCTAGAAACTGAACTCAGATAGTCATCATCAGTCTCTCATCCCTATTATTTAATGAGACAAAAAGAGAACAAGCCTGGGATTCCAGTCAAAGTTTGCACTCTCCCCTTGTCCTGTCTCATGTGCTACTGTGTCTATCCCATGGTACGTTCAGCTATTGCTTTGAGATGTGTAGGTGGAAAGTGATTATTATTATTATGGTGGGAGGTTTCTCATCAGGTCAGAGTGTGGTCCTCATTGCTTGACAGCGATTCGGAGATGTGGAAAAAGGCTGCACTCTCTATACAGTCAGAATAACTTTAGTAATGTCTCTGGAAATATAATGAGTCAGAGGCTGAGTGAGGTGGGTGGAACTGGGGAGGGTGAGAGGCACTATGGAAATAGAAAAAGTGAGAAATGGGAATAGAAAGAAAAAAGAATACATAAGGGGGCAGAGAGAAAAGAAGGAGAGAGACAATGTAACAAATTACATTCTGGTGTCACCTCAGTAACAGCTACAGAAACTCCCCCACTGTGATGTAGCACGAAACCCCACAATAGCTACGCTCAGCACTTATATAGCAAACTTACCAAATCTAACCATTCTCCACTCGCTACTAATGTACCTAGTGATCTGCTCTAGCCCCTGCTCTTTTTAATCTTTTTTTAGTCCACTTGCAAATCTGATTCAATTTATGGGGTTCAGTGGATATTTCTTTGCCAGTGATATATATTTCATTTAGGAGTTCTTTTACTAAGCTGCAGTAAAAAGGGGCCATAGCACACCCTTATGTGGGTTTTTCCTGTGCACTAAATGCATTTATACTGCATCAGTTAAATGGCCAATTTTCCAATTTTTGTATTAATAGCCATGTGCTAATGTTAAGAACATAAAAATAGCCATACTGGGTCAGACCAATGGTCCATCTAGTCCAGGGGTGGCCCAATACAATCTGCCGCCTGATGAGAGGAATGAAACACTGCCACCATCACCCCACCCCAAGGCAAGGAATGAGCCATTGCTGCCATCCTGCCCCCCCCCCCCAGGTGAGGAGTGAGCTGCCGCCACCACCACCACCCACCTGCCATAGTCTGCCATCTCCCCTCTTCCTTCCCTAGCCCCCTTCCACCAATTTACCTTTTCTTTCTTGTTTTTTCAAAAGCAGCAGCAGTGATTACCAGAGGTTGCCCTGCTGCCGGTCCTGACCCTTTCTCTCTGACATAACTTCCTGTTTCCTCGGAGGCGGGCCACAGTAGACAGAAGTGTAAATGAGCGTAAATTTTGGAGCATACACCTAGCTTTACGCACAAGCACTTTCACCCTGTCAAAGGCTGGTGTAAGTGCTTATGCCTATCTGTTGGTAGTTAGGCACATTACTCCTAGTATTCTGTATCGTGTAAATGTAACTCCTAGGTATGCCCCTGACCCAACCATGCCCCTCCCATGCCCATGTTCCCCTACAAGTTGTGTGCTATAAAAATTGTGCACTTACTTCTAGAATAATAACTAAGGACAGTTGCATACACAACTGCTAATTGGTGCTAATTAGCGCTAATTATCACCAACTTAATCCAATAATTGTTAACTCCAATTAATAGTTAAAAAATAAAGATGCACACACAACTGTCCTTGTTCCATAAATTGCATGCATGGGTGTTGTTTTGACAGTTCCACGAGATTGGTGTTGTGTGGAGACCCAATGGCCTTTTGTAGCCGAATTATTGACCCCTGAAGATGCTGTAAAGGCAAAACATGTACGTGTAGGGTCACAGCAAGCACAATATAGGTAATGGCAATATCAATAAGTATGAATACCTTAAGGAGAATATGAATGCACAGTCACCTGCTGTTGCTTTTGGATGTCATTGAAGAATTTTACACACGTAGTACGAGAATTTTGTGTTAATGCTACGGAGTTGAAAGGTGGAATAAAGAACTCAATTTAAAGATGACGAGCTGACTTTAAAGATAAATACAACTGAATGGTGTTAGCTCCAAATAGAGAGAGCGAAGATTTATGAACTGAAAGTATGTAGTTAACCTTCATAGATATGACATCTTTGTATATTAAGATATGAAAATGTGTGTCTCGATTGAAAGACGTTAGTAACAACAAGGACTGTTGCTTGCATTAGGAAAGAACAATATATATTTTATAAAATGAATAAATGGGATGGAATGAATGTGATATGATTGATGATATGTGCGAATGTTTTAAATAATAACAGCACTGAAAGGAACGATATTTGTGGTAATAATGATTAAAATGGAAAATAATAAAGATTGATGATATAAGAAATTAACAGTTGTTTGATACATGGTGTGTAACATGTATATGTGATATACATATATAAACGCAGCTGTTTATATATGTATATTTTTCTAAAATAATGATTATAGTATCTTTATTGTGAGCTGCTCTGCTGCACTGTTTCTTCTTATTACTAAATTTAATAAGAAGAAACATAAGAAGTGCCACAGCTTATACTTTAATAACTCTTCCTCTGAAAAGGCAGCACTAGAATACCAATACAGCTCTTATTTCCTCATATTAGAAAACAGAACAGGCTGGACGGCTACAAATTCCTAAACAGAAACTCCCTTCTAACAGAAAACACAGACATAACGTCACCAAATCCAGACTTAGAGCTATATCAAATGGCCTTTCCCCAGGCCACTCCAATCCCACACAGTGCAGATATGCCAAGGGTGAACCACCCCAAAGAGGGAGATTTACTACTAAAAGTGAGATTGAAGAGCAAAGAGTGAAATGTTTTCAGACAGTCTGTCCAAGGTATAAACCTAAAAAGATGCTTTGCAAATGAAAATGCAGAAACGTTTTCTGAGGTAGGAAACTTCCTCCAAATATCTTGGTGCAACTTCTCCTATCCTTAAGCCTCCTGTCCTGGAGACCACTGATCAAGAAGTCAAGAAGTTCTAATCCTGAGCTTCACAAAAGGGCAAAATGGGCCTCCTTTTCATTGTCCCTAGACTTCTGTGGTTCTTCTTGAGATCCAGCCCCTCCCTCATTTCTGCTTGAATCTAAACATCTCTTGAAGCTTGGCAGAAAAAAAAAAGGGGGGAGGAAAGAACAGGCCTCTTTTACCTCTGGCCTTAGCCAGCATCCTATTCCATAGAATCCAGGCCCCAACTCTCCTGGAGCTCTGAGCCTCTGCTTCACTGATTAAAAGAGGGGAGGGGGCAGACAAAATTTCTTCCACTCCCTAGGCTATATACTCTTAAACAACATCATCACATTTCACTGTCTCCACCAATAGCTCTCCTAGTAGGGGAAGTCATTTACATATACTATCCCACCCTACTACCAAGGTTAGATTGTGTGCTGTAGTGCTACCAATACTCCTGTCGTCAGATACTGAATTGTTTGATGCTAAAACATAATAATGTTAGAAATTAGAAACAGGCTTTTTCTTACTTTCCATTACACTTGTTTCTGATAGGCATTCAAATTTGTGGCGGTAGGGCCAAGCCAGAAACTTCTTATACTCAATGATCTATGTAGCATGAAAAAAGTTGGGTTTCCTTGCCAAAATCCATTCTGCTCTACCCAAAACTGCCAGGTACCTGTCTACTTCTGAAAGGAGAGAAAGGTGAGTAGTGGAGTGCCTCAGGGATCGGTGCTGGGGCCGATTTTATTCAATATATTTGTGAGTGATATTGCCGAAGGCTTACAAGGTAAAGTTTGCCTTTTTGTGGATGACACTAAGATTTGCAACAGAGTGCACACCCCGGAGGGAGTGGAAAGCATGAAAAAAGATCTGCGGAAGCTAGAAGAATGGTCTAACATTTGGCAATTAAAATTCAATGCGAAGAAATGCAAAGTGATGCACTTAGGGAGTAGAAATCCACGAGAGACGTATGTATTAGGCGGTGAGAGTCTGATACAGTAGATACGGACGGGGAGAGGGATCTTGGGGTGATAGTATCTGAGGACCTGAAGGCGACGAAACAGTGTGACAAGACAGTGGCCGTAGCTAGAAGATTGCTAGGCTGTATAGAGAGAGGTGTGACCAGCAGAAGAAAAGAGGTTTTAATACCCCTGTATAAGACGTTGGTGAGGCCCCACCTGGAGTATTGTGTTCAGTTTTGGAGGCCGTATCTTGTGAAGGATGTGAAAAAAATGGAAGGGGTGCAAAGAAAAGCTATGAGAATGGTATGGGATTTGCGTTACAAGACGTATGAGGAGAGACTTGTTGACCTGAACATGTATACCCTGGAGGAAAGGAGAAACAGGGGTGATATGATACAGACGTTCAAGTATTTGAAAGGTATTCCGGAGATGGGAAGGCGGTAGAACTAGAGGACATGAAATGAGATTGAAGGGGGGCAGACTCAAGAAAAATGTCAGGAAGTATTTTTTCACGGAGAGAGTGGTGAATGTTTCGAATGCCCTCCCGCGGGAGGTGGTGGAGAGGAAAACGGTAACGGAATTCAAACATGCGTGGGATAAACATAAAGGAATCCTCCTCAGAAGGAATGGATCCCCAGAAGCTTAGCCGGCGATGGGAGGCAGGGCTGGTGGTTGGGAGGTGGGGATAGTGCTGGGCAGACTTATACGGTCTGTGCCAGAGCCGGTGGTGGGTGGCCGGGCGGGTGGTTGAGAGGTAGGGATAGTGCTGGGCAGACTTATACGGTCTGTGCCTTGAAAAAGACAGGTACAAATCAAGGTAAGGTATACACAAAAAATGGCACATGTGAGTTTATCTTGTTGGGCAGACTGGGTGGACCGTGCAGGTCTTTTTCTGCCGTCATCTACTATGTTACTATGTAAACCACAGCATTTATGAAAATGAGCCAAGTACATGCTTGCTTAATTGGCCATTAGGTATGTGCTTGTTACATATCTAATAAAATAGCTGAATAATAGGCATTAATGTGTCAAAGTATTGGAAGAGTAGAAATTGTCCACCTAGATTAATTAGTTGCCTTCAATGCAATTCAGCTGGAGTGGCCTATATAGGTCAGAGACACCTTAGCATAAGACAGAGTTCTTCATTGCATGGCCTGGGGGGTCAGTAGCGGCCTCCATCGAATTCAGGTGTGGTTCCCTGACTCTTTTCCCTCAATATACCCACCCTTCCCCCAACCTTTTTTCAAAGCTGGCACTGCCTCTGGAACAACTGTTTTTGAAATGAGACTGTGTGGTTCTCGGTGAACTTGAGCCAGGCGCTGTCCAAATACCATGTTATCCTCACAAGACTATGCAAACTGTGAAGGAATTTAGATACTGCATGGTTCAAAGTCACCAAAAACCACATTATTCTGAAAGAAAATAGAGTTGCTGTCCCAGCTGAGGCACTAGCAGCAAGACTCTGTGGAAGAAGATTGAGCACTTGACTATAGTAGAAGGGCACTTTTTCAAAAGCTATTTATCTGTGTAAATGGTCATTTATCTTTTTCACATTTTTCCACTATGTATATAGGTAAATATGTGGGTTTTCCAGAACACAAGTGCATTTTCATGGTGGGGTTAGGCAGGAGAGGTGACGGCATGTAGTTTTCGCCCGAAACAATATCCACAGAAAAAAATCTGGGTAGGTACTTCTACTCACATTTGCAGCACTTCTCAAGGGTTAGGAATGAACTCACTTTCCCTTGAAAACTGCCCAGGGACTTTGCACCTGCCCACACAGGCTTGACAATTTAAATGTCATCTGTCATTCATTAGATACCCATATTGCCAGCCTGGCAATGTCCTCCTCTTCCAATTCTTCACAATCAAGTCATGTTTCAACTACTTTGTATTGTGTCATCTGCAAATCTGATCATCTCACCCAATATTCCCTTTACAAAGTTTTTTTAAATTTATTTGTTGCATTTGTACCCCACATTTCCCCACCTATTTGCAGGCTCAATGTGGCTTCTTTAGATTGTAAGCTCATTTGAGCAGGGACCGTCCTTCTTTGTTTATTTTGTACAGCGCTGCGTAACCCTAGTAGCGCTCTAGAAATGTTAAGTTGTAGTAGTAGTATCGTCAAAGGCGTTTTCCCAGTCGGTGGTTAACAAAGTTGTATAGTGATCGTATGAGGTATAAGTGGAGGGTCAGAATGGATGAAGATTGCGTGTTGTCCTGTTCGATCATAGTCACGCTGTGTTGGTAGGTGAAGAGGGTTAGGTGGGGTCGTTGGGGTAGGCCTTAATCAATATATTGAACAGTGATCCCAAAATAATTTTGTTGACAAGACTGGTGCCACCTGGGGTGATATGCCCAGGAGGTGCCAAAGCATCTTCTCAGCTGCAGCTGCCTTGCCAGCAGTGAAACCATGGAAGGGAATCCTTAACAATAAACTTTGGGGCCCTTTTACTAAGCCATATTAGGCGCCTATGCATGCCCAATGCGCGCCAATTTGGAACTACCACCTGGCTACCTTGTGGTCTGGGTGGTAATTTCATTTCTTACACACATCCACTATGTGTGCCGGAATTTTTCCGGCACTCAGCGCTAACCGAGCAGTAATTGGCAGTGTACGCACACTGACGATTACCACCCAGTTAATGCATGAGACTTTACTGCTAAGTCAATGGGTGGCGGTAAGGTGTCAGGCCCAAAATGGATGTGCGCCAATTTTTATTTTGCCACATGTCCATGTTAGGCACGGCCAAGTTCCGCCTTCACTACACCTCTGACACGCCCCCATAAACTTTGGTCGTCCCCACGACGGAAAGCAGTTGGGGACGCCCAAAATCGGCTTTCGATGATGCCGATTTGGGCAACCCTGTGAGAAGGATGCTCATCTTCTCTTTTGAAAATGAGCCTGATAATCTTTCCAATATAATTGTTTCATACAATATATTTCACCAGTATGTATGAGTAGGGGAATCTGGATGTCACCAGCAAACCAAAATACTCTTGCAGGCAAAAAAAGCATAAAATATAAAAGTTCACGCTAACTCTTATTTGTGGCTTGATCCAACATCGTAAAATCAGCAAATAGACAAAATAATGCAAATTTCTAGAAATGTAAGAAGCAAAACTCTCCCAAAAAGATTTAATCTATCACAGGACCAAAAAAGATGACCTAAATGGGCACTCTCTATACCACACTTAATGCAAGCAGCTGAGGGCACATACACATTTTCTCTGCCTGAAGGGATGAAATATAACCCGTAAATATGAATTTGTAGTTCTGTTCTTGAATAAAAGCATTAAGGATCTTCACTGGTGGTTTAGATAGAAGGAAATATAACTGATCAGAATCTATGGGTTCTCCTAAGTCTCTTGAGCAGGCTGCCGCTCATTTCTGCAAATCTAAATCAAGTAGCTCAGTTATCAAACTTTTATGCCAAAAGGCAATCTTTGGGGCCTTCTCTCCACCCAATAATTTTTTTTGTTTTTGTTACATTTGTACCCCGCGCTTTCCCACTCATGGCAGGCTCAATGCGGCAGGCAATGGAGGGTTAAGTGACTTGCCCAGAGTCACAAGGGGCTGCCTGTGCCGGGAATCAAACTCAATTCCTCAGGACCAAAGTCCACCACCCTAACCACTAGGCCACTTCTCCAAATCTCAATGGCCACTCCTCAAAATCTCAATGGCTTCCTCAGAAAGAGATGCCACTTGAAGAGTACGAATATCATCGGTCACATGAATGTAAATAAATTTATCTCTATCCTGAAGAACATAGCATTTTTTTAAGGAAGGGAAAGGGTAAAGGTTGCCATCACTATCCACTAAGGGCCTGATATTCAAAATTATTTAAATGGCCAGGAAAGGCTTCTGGCTGTTTAAATTGCCTGTCCAGGCATTTTCAGTGGCACTTAACTGGATAGTGCTGCTGCATAGCTGGTTAAGTGCCAAATATTGCACTTAACTGGCTATGTGTTAGCCAGCTCTCTGTACCCAGAAATTTAATGCTGGAGACCAGACAAGGCCCAGCATTGGGAGTGGAGGAGTGGCCTAGTGGTTAGGGTGGTGGACTTTGGTCCTGGGGAACTGAGGAACTGAGTTCAATTCCCACTTCAGGCACAGGCAGCTCCTTGTGACTCTGGGCAAGTCACTTAACCCTCCATTGCCCCATGTAAGCCGCATTGAGCCTGCCATGAGTGGGAAAGCGCGGGGTACAAATGTAACAAAAAAAGAATTTCCAGATTTAACACATGAGTAGCCATACTTCTGCTCAGTGCGCTGCTGCGGCTAGGAAAGCGAATAGAATGTTGGGTATTATTAGGAAAGGTATGGAAAACAGGTATGAGGATGTTATAATGCTGTTATATCGCTCCATGGTGCGACCGCACCTTGAGTATTGTGTTCAATTCTGGTCACCACATCTCAAGAAAGATATAGTAGAATTGGAAAAGGTGCAGCGAAGGGTGACTAAAATGATAGTGGGGATGGGACGACTTCCCTATGAAGAAAGACAAATTAAGGAGGCTAGGGCTTTTCAGCTTGGAGAAGAGACGGCTGAGGGGAGACATGATAGAGGTATATAAAATAATGAATGGAGTGGAACAGGTGGATGTGAAGCTTCTGTTCATGCTTTCCAAAATACTAGGACTAGGGGGCATGTGATGAAACTACAGTGTAGTAAATTTAAAACAAATCGGAGAAAAAGTTTCTTCACCCAATGCATAAATAAACTCTGGAATTCGTTGCTGGAGAACGTGGTGAAGACGGTTAGCTTAGCAGAGTTTAAAAAGGGTTTAGATGGTTTCCTAAAGGACAAGTCCATAAACCACTACTGAATGGACTTGGGAAAAATCCACGATTCCAAGTACCTGGCAGAAACCCAAATCATGGCAACACTCCATAATACAAATCCCAGGGCAAACTGTTGCTTTCCATGTCTTTCTCTATAGCAGACTATGGACTTTTCCTCCAGGAATTTGTCCAAACCTTTTTTAAACCCATATACACTAACCGTTGTTACCACATCCTCTGGCAAAGAGTTCCAGAGCTTAACTATTTGTTGAGTGAAAAAATATTTCCTCCTATTTGTTTTAAAGGTATTTCCATGTAACTTCCTCAAGTGTCCCCTAGTCTTTGTACTTTTGGAACAAGTAAAAAATCGATTTACGTCTATTCGCTGAGGATTTTGTAGACCTCAATCGTATCATATACCTCTTTAACTGAATGTCAGGCCCCAAGTGTTGAAGCAGCGTGAGCCCACAATGCTCCCACAACCGAAACACCCTCACAGTCATCCCTACTGGGAATTCAGCGTTACCTCTGTTTTCTATCTTTTAACTAGTTGCAGATCTTCCTATCCCATGACTTTTTAATTTCCTTAGGAGTTTTTCGTGAGGGACTCTGTCAAATGCCTTCTAAAAATCAAGATAATCTATGGAGTCACTTTTCAAAGAGATTTCCATGGGTAAATGTGTATTTACCTGTGGAAACCCCTCTTTTAAAAGTGCTGGTCTCCCTCTGTGGGGAATTGTATGTCTGAAATCAAGAGTTTGAAAATGACTAGAAGTGGGGGAGGACTAGGGTGGACCTAAAGAACTGATATACTTAAGTAATTATGTGATTTGCAATACACACTGCAAAGTATGTGGGATGGCAGATTCCCAAGGCACTGGCCAGTCACCAGTTTTTAAAGGGGATTTTGTTGGATAGTTCTCATTAAACACTGCTCTGCAGGCTCTGGGTACTAAAGTACTTGCAGATCTGTAACCTCCTCACATGTTCCCCAATCAATCCTCTTGTCCTTATCCAGAAGTTTATTTACACCTTCAAAAATTTTGAATAGATTGGTAAGACAGAATTTGAACGTTTTGACTGTTTACCATTATGTCATGTTCATCCATATGCCTGGTAATTCTATTGTTAACAAATAGCATCTACCATTTTGCCCAGCACCAGCATCAGACTCACTGGTCTGTAATTTTCTAGATCACCCTGGAACCCTTTTTAAAAACTGGTGCCACACTGGTTACTTTCTCATACTCAGGTACAATAACAGAGTTTATGATAGGTTACAGATTACCAGTAGTTGATCTGCAATTTCACATTTCTTTCAGAACCCTGGAGTGAATGTCATGGGTCTTGATGATTTCCTGCTAATTAGCTTGTCAATTAGCTTTAATACATGTTCCAATTTCACACTGATTTTCTTTAGTTCCTCTGACTCATCACTATCAAAGAACATTTCCACTGTGGGAAGCTCCCAGACATCTTCGGTAGTAAAGATTTCTCAGCTATGGTCTTCTCCTCCCTGAAGAGGAGATGCAGAAAGGCTCATGGTAGTACCGCACACAGATATCTGAGTGCATGGTTTCTACCACAAGCATAATACCTTAGTATGCAGGAAGCAAATTGCATGCAAATTTTATGCATGACAAACTTGCAGCAAATGTGGGGGGACGCACAAGGTTTTGCGGTAAGTGCAGCTTCTTGTGTGTATGTCAAAACCAAAAATAAAAGTGTCAGCACAATTTGCGCTTGTTTTTCTGTGCCTAAACCTTGCACAAATTGTTTCCACTTGAAATTTTTGAGAGGCTCAAAAGTAGGCACAGAAGAACAGGCACTGATATATGCTTTCCCTTTCAGTTTTGTTTGTTACTTACCATCTGCCTTTAATACTTATGGGCTTCCTTCCATCTGCATAACAAACCAAAACCAGCATTTTAATGTGAAAGACAAGAAATCTTCTCTGCTACACCTTTTATGCTACCCCAGATCCTCACAGAAACATTCTCATTTTATGTACACGTTAAAAGTGGGCTGCATACTTTCTGCATACCATGGAATGCTTGAATTACCTCATCCGCACACATTTTAATTCAATTTGTGGCTGTGTCTTCCCCGTGAGTTAACACCCATGCACAACTGCTCTCTGCATTCCTCGGTGTGTACAACCAGCGTTCAACCCTCGGTAACCCTGCAGTTAAGCCTGCAGTTGCTTTCTGCATCAGTCTCCGAGTGTTCCTATTTATTCCCTGATCGTCTGGTGGTTCAAATAATTCCTTCACGGGCCTCTTGTATTTGATGTAGTTGATTTTTTTTTTTTTTTGCCTTTCTGATAAGTTTCTTCTGAAATTCTTTGTTGTTCTGCCATATTAATGTTTTGCATCTAGACTGCTGGTGCTTATGCTTTTTTCTTATTTCTCATCTTTTGAAAACCAAAGCGGCCTCCTTTACTTTCCTAATGAACATTTTTAATGCTTTTCAAAGGAACTATTTTAATTGCAACCCCCTCCCCCTCCCAATTTTGTTAGGAAAGTAAATAAAAGTAAGAAGAAAAAGAGGATGCTTTGATTCTCAAAACATAGTACATGAAAAGTTCAGGAAAAAAAGGTTAGACTTCATAAATAACAAAAGACTGCAGAAAGAGGAAGACGGGCAACAATATCAGGAAAAGCTGAGAGAAGATGGTAAAATACCCAAGAAAATAAAGATGTAAAGGGAAGGAAAACTAGCCAATGTAGAAATGAGAGGACAACATATTTTGTAGCTATGTAAGTGATAGCAGGAAGTGCAAAAGTGGCATTGTGAGGCCCAAGGGTGAAGTAGAGGAATATGTGGAAGTTGATGAGGGTTTATTTATGAATTTATGTTACTTGTTATACTGTCATTCACCAATCAGCATCATAGCAGTTCACAATCACCAGAACAGAGCAATCAAATAAATAAAACATAATAACTTAATAATAAAAAAAAGGCAAGGGCACATACGGGGGGGAAGGATGAATAGCACAACCACAAAAAATTGCAAGAGACAGATATCTATCTATATAATACAGAACCCCAACATTCTAAATGAAGCTACCACCGGAAGTTGAAGCATCGAGATCAGCTTTCCCCACCAGAAGTTGAGGCGTCCAGATAGCCGCTTTCCCCATCAGTGTGTGCCCCGCCCTCGCATCACTACGTGATGACGACGAGGGCGGAGCACTGACACTGGACAAAATGGAGCGCCAGCACCAATGAAGACATAACTGCTCACTTACACTGCACCACCGACAACACGAACAGCGCTGACAGAAGAAATCCAATTTGATGGCCATGCTCCTGCTCTACGTATGTGAGTAACCCCCCCCCCCCCCCCAAAAAACAAGCTAGCGCCCGTTTCATTGCTCTGAGAAATGGGCCTTCTTTACCAGTAATTAATTAAATTCTGAAGCAGAATTCACAAGGGAGGGAGAAAGGAAAGCTGCAACAAATCATGGCCACTATATAGAAGGGCATGTGAAATCAGGGAAAGCTTGCACAAATAGCCAAGTCTTCAGGACTATTTTAAACTTGCTATATCATGACTTCAACTGGAGCTGTAGAGGTAGGGAACTCCACATGGAAGGAACTAAGCAGCTGAAGGCCATATTATGAGAAATGTCTAAGCGAAATTTGGTAAGGGAAGGGATCACAAGTTGATCTAAGATTTCAGTGAACGGGAAAGACAATAAGGAATAATACAAGATGAGAGGGATGCTGGTATTGTAGACTTTGAGCAGCATTTTTGATATGACGTCTAAATCTGACTTCGGACATTTTGCTCAAAACATCCAGAATCCAAGTGACGAATATGGCAATTTTTGAAACAGCAAAATCTTTATCTTTTTTTTTTTTTAATGGCCACTTGCTAAATGGTTTTGTTCTCCGTGGGGCACTTTTTCAGAGTGGCATTACCCCTCGCTCTTTCGGGACTACCGCTGGCCCTACACGGCCACCGGCAGTAGTCCCACCCCAAGCGTGCGCCATTTCCAGGGGAAAAAGACCCCCCCCCCCCCCCGGAAATGGCTTGCATAGCAATAACCCGGCATTAATTGGGCATTGCCATATGCTGCCTGGTTACCGTTGGGTTAGTGCGGGAGCCCTTAACGTCACCTCAGTGTGTTGCGGTAAGGGCTCCCTGTCATACAGCCATGTGGTAAGAGTTCTAAAGCCACATGGTCATGTGTGCCTGGGGTCTTTTTACCCACTGTAGTAAAAAAAAAAGCCCTAGCGTGCAGGAAAAACAGCCCCCACCACCAGCGCAAGGTCCTTTTTCCCACAGCTTGGTAAAAGGACCCCTGTGTGTTTATCTTTTTGGTCCATTTTTGGAAAAAAAAACGTCCAAGTGAAATATGTACAAAATCAAGCCATTGGGAAGTAGGAGGAGCCAGCATTTTTAGTAGACTGGCCACCCAGACATCCGAGCAGACCAGTGGGGCACCCTAAGCGGCACTGCAGTAGACTTCACATAAAAGCTCACAGGTACACATCTCACTGTTTTCCCCTTATATTATATGGTGAGCCCTTCAAAACCCATCAAAAACCTACTATACCCAACTGTACACCACTACAATAGCCCTTATGGCTGCAGGTGTCACCTATATGTGGGTAGCTCACACTTTCCACCACAAGTGTAACAGAGTAGGATATGGGCCTGGGTCCCCTTCTCTACAGTGCTCTGCACCAACTACTAGGCTACTCCAGGGACCTGCTGCTGCTCCAATTGGACTGGCTGTAAGATCTGAGGCTGTCATAGACTGGTATGTACAGTTTCTTTCACATCTTTGGGTGGGTGGGGGTCATCAGTGACCACTGGGGGAGTAAGGGGGGATCAATCCTTCATTTCTTCAGTGGTCATCTAGTCATTTAGGGCACATTTGTGGCTTACTTGTTATTAAAACAGATCTAGCTCAAAACATCTTAGTTTTAGTCCTAGACATTTTTGTTTTGTTTTATTATGGCAGAATAATGTCCAAGTGCTCCCAACATGCCCCCTTATGATTTGGATTCACCGCAGATGAACTACATAGATAAACATCTACAAAATAGGTTTTGAAAATGGTGATTTGAATGTTTTGGCAATAAAATGTCCAAATGTTGGTTTATGCCACTTTGTAAACATTTTTTTCTTTTGAAAATGAGCCCCTTTGTTTAATATGAAAGACAATAGGCAGCCAATGTTGATCAAACAAAAGTGGAGACACATGATTCCAAGCACTGTAGAGAAGATTCACGGTTGTATACTGTATGAGCTATGAACAATATAGATGGTATGGAGGAACCTTAACAAGAACAGAATTACAGTAATCTAGGTGGTTAATGACCATAGCATGAAGCAAGATCCACAAGGCTTTGGTATTACAGTATGGGTTCAAGGAATGGATCCTATGAAAGACAAAAAATATGTAGGTTGTAGCAGATGTGAGATATGTGCTCCAAAGGACAACAAATAATCAAAGAGAAATCCTAAGGATGAAATGCTTTGCCTAAATGGAATGGGGGTGTGATGAATATATGGCTGAACAGGAACAAAGTGATGATAATGAGGCAGTCATATGACCTCAGATTTATTAGGTTTAAGAATGAGTGTATACTGAAAGCTAAAGTGGAATTGCTTAACAAATATTTAGTTTTTATGTTCACAGATGAAGGGCTGGGAGCAGGACCACAGAAGACCAACAAAAATAGGAATGAAAGTGAGACAACCCTTGAATAATTTTCAGAAGACTCTGTTCATGAGGATCTAGCTAAACCAAAGATAGACAAAGAGGGGCATAATAGAACAGGGCACCCAAGTTTTCATGAGGGTGTCCTCGCAGGACGGCCCCGTAAAGGGGCGTGGCAACCCGTATTATCGAAACAAGATGGGCGTCCATCTTTCATTTTGATAATACGGTCAGGGACGCCCAAATCAGCAAATTTAGGTCGACCTTAGAGATGGATGTCCTTAGGTCATTTTTGAGATGGTCATCCCCGGTTTTTGGCGATAATGGAAACCAAGGATGCCCATCTCAAGAATGACCAAATGCAAGCCCTTTGGTCGTGGGAGGAGCCAGCATTCATAGTGCACTGGTCCCCCTCACATGCCAGGACACGAACCGGGCACCCTAGGGGGCACTTCACAAATTGCTCATAGCTGCATAGCTCCCTTACCTTGTATGCTGGGCCCCCAACCCCCCCCCCCAAAAAAAAACCCACTCCCCACAACTGTACACCACTACCATAGCCCTTATGGGTGAAGGGGGGCACCTACATGTGGGTACAATGGGTTTGGGGGGGAGTTGGAGGGCTCAACATTTACCACCACAAGTGTAAGAGGTGGGGGGGGGCCTGGGTCCGCCTGCCTGAAGTGCACTGCACCCACTAAAAACTGCTCCAGGGACCTGCATACTGCTGTGATGGAGCTGGGTATGACATTTGAGGCTGGCAAAAAATGTTTTTAAAGTTTTTTTAGGGTGAGAGGGGGTTGGTGATCACTGGGAGAGTATGGGGATGTCATCCCCGATTCCCTCTGGTGTTCATCTGGTCAGTTCGGGCACCTTTTCAAGGCTTGGTCATGAAAAAAAATGGACTAAGTAAAGTTGGCCAAAAGCTCGTCAAGGACGCCCTTCTTTTTTCCATTATCGGCCGAGGATAATCATGCCCCATTCCTGCCTTCACGCCCCCGTGAATTTTGGTGGTCCCCGCAACGGAAAGCAGTTGAGGACGCCCAAAATCGGCTTTCAATTATGCTGATTTGGGTGACCTGGAGAGAAGGACGCCCATCTCCCGATTTGTGTCGGAAGATGGGCACCCTTCTCTTTTGAAAATAAGCCTGAAAGTGATGGGGCTGGATGTAATAACATCCAAAAATACTGAAAAAAATTAAGAAATTCTGGCGGCTCCACTATCTGACTTTGATACTGGGGAACTGGGTTTGATTCCCACTGCAGCTCCTTGTGACTCTGTACAAGTCACTTAACCCTCCATTGCCCCAGGTACAAATAAGTACCTGTATTTACTATATAAACCACTTTGAATGTATTTGCAAAAACCACAGAAAGGCGGTTTATCAAGTCCCATTCCATTTCCCTTTCTTTAGAGTTGAGAGTGGTCCCGGAGAACTGGAGAAGGGCAGATGTGGTCCTTCTTCACAAAAGTGAAAGGAGTTTGGGAACTACAGGCTTGTTAGTCTAACTTCTGTGGGGAGTAAATTAAAGGATACACGTCTGGAATCTAGTGGGTTTCAGGACCCCAGTCATCACAGTCTTACTAGAGGTAGGACTTGTCAGATGAATCTGATTAATTTCTTTGACTAGGTGACCAGAGAGTTGAATTGAGGGAGAGTGCTAGATGTGGTGTACACAGAATTCAACAAAGTCTTTGATGTAGTTCTATATAGGCAACTTATAAATAAACTGAATGGAATGGGCCCTAAAAGTGACTAACTGTGTTAGAAACTGGTTGAGTGGAAGGCAACAAAGGGTAATGGTATATGGAGGAAAAAGACATTACCAGTGGTGTTCCACAGGGATTAGTTCACGGTCCAGTTCTTTATAACATTTTTGTAAGTGATATTGCAGAACAGCTGATTGGTAAGGTTTGCTTCTTTGCAGATGATACCAAAATCTGCAAATAGTGTAGACACCCTGAATGGTGTGGATAATGAAGAAGGATCTAATGAAGCTTGAAGAATGGTCTAGAATTTGACAACTATGATTTAATGCTAAAATATGAAGTTTCATGCATTTGGGCTGCAAAACCAAAAGGAGGGTACAGTATAGGAGGTTAAGTAATTCTATGCACGAAAGAAGAGTAGGACTTGTGCAAGCCAAACAGGTAGAAAAGGTGATGGCAAAAACCCCTTTACTGACCAATGCTCAACACTAACAACTTGCATATAATTTGCATGCTGTTAGTGTTGAGCATTGGTTGGTAATTCCGACTCAATGTTCAGTTGGTGTTTGTGTATCAGGCCCTCAGACTGGCTTGAGGGACTAATGGTCTATGTAGAACGGTACATCTTATGACAGTGATCTTCACTATTTTTCAAGCAGGGGCCACACTGGCAAGAAAACTTCACCGTGTGACCCAGAAGAGTGTTTGGTAGGTAAGGATTGATCAGCAGGAAGAAAGGAGGTGATAGCGCTTGTGTATAGATCTTATTTAGAGCACTGTGCACAGTTCTGGAAGACACACCCTCAAAAATATATAAACAGGATAGAGTAAGTCCAGAGGGTGGTTACTAAAATGGTGAGTGGTCTTACATCATAAAGCATTTAGGGACAGACTTAAAGATTCCAGTATGTTTACCTTGGAAGAAAGGCAAGAGAGGGGAGATATGATAGAGACATTTAAATACCTCCATGGCATTTAAAAACAAATTTTACTTTATTTGTATCCTGCCTTTATCCAAAGTGGGTAACAAAAAGTCAACATACATAATCGATAAAAACATAAAACATAATTATCAATAAAAAAAACAATTATCAATAAAAATTTCCCAGAGAATAAAAAACAATTACTACAATACTCTTCATTCTTCCAAGAAGGCCTTTACAAAAAAGTATGTCTTCAAAAAACGTTTAAACTGTTGAATATTGTCACATGATCTTAAATATCCAAGCAAGGCATTCCTTGCGACTGGACCAGCAATCGAAAAGGCTCACATCTTTGTCTCTACATAATGACACAATTTTGGAGAAGAAAGGCAAAGTTGAGCAGATGTCTCAGATCTTAATACATGCGTAAGAGGCAAGTTTCATTCAATTGAAAGGAAGCTCTGGAAAGAGAGAGCATATGATAAAGGTGAAAGGGGACAGACTCAGGAGTAATCTAAGTAAATACTTCTTTACAGAAAAGGTGGTGGATGGGTAAAACGGCCTCCCAGTGGAGGTGGTGGAGGATTGAATTTGAATTCAATAAAGCTTAGGCCAAGTATATAGGATCTCTAAAGGAGAGGGATAGTCAAAATTAGTAGTTGATATGAGTGGGCAGACTGGATGCACCATATGGTCTTTATCGTCTGGCATTTTCCTGTTTTGCTATCCTAAGTTAACTGGGTAGCTAAATGGGTACCACTTTCAAATATTGGTGCTGTCCAGATAACTCTTTAAACTGATCCCCATAAAACCAATTCTCCAACATAAAAGGAGACAATTTTATAAAGGATGACCTGCAAAGGCCTTTTTATTTAAGTAAAGGGGTTTTTAAAACATTAGCCCAGGGGTTATGCATGTAAAAACACACATTGTGGGACAGAGCAAAGCACAGGACAAGTCAATTTTACTCTTGCATTGTATAGAATATGTACATGGCAACATTTACACCTGCTCCCAAGCAGATGTAAATGTCTGAGACTTCAGTCTAGACATGATTTCTGCTGGTTTACTCTAGTATTTTATGAAGCCTCTAGACACCTAAACCAGGCTAAAAATAGGCCCTTCACACATAGGCGACCTGGTGTAAAATAACTTCCAAAAAGCAATGTGTTTGAAATGTGCTATAGCTTGTCTGAGTGGTTTTCATTTTGAAAAGTGGTTGAAACAGTGTGCTCCTAGCTCTTCCATGCATATCACTCTGATAGTATGGGTTTCAGTGTCCCGTTTGGGACCTACAAGCACAACAGTGTCTATTAAGAATGAAGGGGTATTGTGTTTTGTGAGGAAGTCCTGTGCCATGGCGGTTATCTATTTTCACATACTCCTCGCCCTGCTGGCCGTGGGGGCGGTGTTGGACTACTTCTGTCTCCCTCCTCCAGATTTCAACCCCTTCTTCCACCTCAATCTCACTGTTTTTCCTCCTTTGAAGTCCACTCTATCCGCCTTTTCTCTCCTCTACCTCTTCGAATAACGGTCATTTATTGTCCCCTGATAAGTCCCTTTCATCCTTTCTCAGTGACTTTGACGCCTGGCTTGCCTTCTTCCATGATCCTTCCTCCCCCTCTCTCATCCTTGGTGACTTTAATATTCCTGCTAATGATCCTTCCAACTCTTATATTTCCAAGTTACTCGCTTTAACGTCCTCCTTTAATCTCCAACTATGCTCCACCTCCCCCACTCATCAAAATGGTCACTGTCTTGATTTCATCTTCTCCAACTGTTCACCCTCTAGTTTCCTTGCCTCTGATCTTCCCTCCTCTGATCACCATCTTATAACTTTCACACTTAAATCTCCTCCCTCCCAGTCCCATCCTATCTTATCTAACTTATCTAGGAATCTTCATGATATTGACCCTTCATCTCTATCCTCCCATGTTTCAAACCTCCTCTCTACTGTGGCACCATCCACCTCTGTCAACGAGGCTGTTTCTTCTTACAACAATACTCTATCCTCTGCCTTAGACACTCTTGCACCTTTGATGACCCGCCCTGTAAGGCGTACAAAACCCCAACCTTGGCTGACTTCTAATATCTGCTACCTACGTTCCTGTACCCGCTCCGCCGAACGCCTCTGGCGGAAATCTCGGGCCCTTGCTGAATTCTTACACTTTAAGTTCATGCTGACCTCCTTCCAATCTGCTCTTTTACGTGCCAAACAGGATTATTATATCCAACTGACCAACTCTCTTGGCTCTAATCCTCGACTTCTCTTCACCACATTGAACTCTCTCCTCAAGGTGCCCCCTCCCCCAGCTCCCCCTTCATTATCTCCTCAGACCCTTGCTGAATTCTTTCACAACAAGGTTCAAAGATAAACCTTGCTTTCTCTACCTCACCACCTCTCCCTCCACTAGTCCATTCCCCTCTCTCTCCTTCCCCTCATTCCCTTTCCTCCTTTCCTGAAGTTACTATTGAGGAAACTACACTTCTCCTTTCTTCCTCAAAATGTACCACCTGTTCCTCTGATCCCATTCCCACCCACCTTCTTAATGCCATCTCTCCTACTCTTATTCCTTTTATCTGTCACATTCTCAACCTCTCAATTTCCACTGCGACTGTCCCTGCTGCCTTTAAACATGCTGTGGTCACACCTCTCCTTAAGAAGCCTTCACTCGACCCTACTTGTCCCTCTAATTACCGACCCATCTCCCTCCTTCCTTTTCTCTCCAAATTACTTGAGCGTGCTGTTCACCACCGCTGCCTTGATTTTCTCTCCTCACATGCTCTTCTTGACCCACTACAATCTGGTTTTCGCCCTCTCCACTCAACTGCGCTTACTAAAGTCTCCAATGACCTATTACTGGCTAAATCCAGAGGTCAATATTCCATCCTCATTCTTCTTGATCTTTCCGCTGCTTTTGACACTGTCGATCACAGCATACTTCTCGATACCCTGTCCTCACTTGGATTCCAGGGCTCTGTCCTTTCCTGGTTCTCTTCCTACCTCTCCCTCCGCACCTTTAGTGTTCACTCTGGTGGATCCTCTTCTACTTCTATCCCTCTGCCTGTCGGCGTACCTCAGGGTTCTGTTCTTGGTCCCCTCCTCTTTTCTATCTACACTTCTTCCCTTGGTTCATTAATCTCATCCCATGGCTTTTCCTACCATCTCTATGCTGATGACTCCCAAATCTACCTTTCTACCCCTGATATCTCACCTTGCATCCAAACCAAAGTTTCAGTGTGCTTGTCTGAGATTGCTGTCTGGATGTCTCAACGCCACCTGAAATTAAATATGACTAAAACCGAGCTTCTCATTTTCCCCCCCAAACCCACCTCCCCGCCCCCCCCCCCCCCCCCCATTTTCTATTTCTGTTGATGGCTCTCTCATTCTCCCTGTCTCCTCAGCTCGAAACCTTGGGGTCATCTTTGACTCTTCTCTCTCCTTCTCTGCTCATATCCAGCAGATTGCCAGGACCTGTCGTTTCTTTCTTTATAACATCCGTAAAATCCGCCCCTTTCTTTCCGAGCACTCTACCAAAACCCTCATCCACACCCTTGTCACCTCTCATTTAGACTACTGCAATCTGCTTCTTGCTGGCCTCCCACTTAGTCACCTCTCCCCTCTCCAGTCGGTTCAAAACTCTGCTGCCCGTCTCATCTTCCGCCAGGGTCGCTTTACTCATACTACCCCTCTCCTCAAGACCCTTCACTGGCTCCCTATCCGTTTTCGCATCCTGTTCAAACTTCTTCTACTAACCTATAAATGTACTCACTCTGCTGCTCCCCAGTATCTCTCCACACTCGTCCTTCCCTACACCCCTTCCCGTGCACTCCGCTCCATGGATAAATCCTTCTTATCTGTTCCCTTCTCCACTACTGCCAACTCCAGACTTCGCGCCTTCTGTCTCGCTGCACCCTACGCCTGGAATAAACTTCCTGAGCCCCTACGTCTTGCCCCATCCCTGGCCACCTTTAAATCTAGACTGAAAGCCCATCTCTTTAACATTGCTTTTGACTCGTAACCACTTGTAACCACTCACCTCCACCTACCCTCCTCTCTTCCTTCCCGTTCACATTAATTGATTTGATTTGCTTACTTTATTTATTTTTTTGTCTAGTAGATTGTAAGCTCTTTGAGCAGGGACTGTCTTTCTTCTATGTTTGTGCAGCGCTGCGTACGCCTTGTAGCGCTATAGAAATGCTAAATAGTAGTAGTAAATAGTAGTAGTAGTAACTCAGGCCCTGGTAGCAGGTTGTCTGTATCAGGTGACCTACTAGAACTGACCTTAAAGTGTGGCCCACTGGATTCTGTCTACTGAGAGTACATGTAATATGAATGCTAGACATATGCAGTACATGTATGTACAATGTCTTATGAAAGACTTCATATCTTTGCCAAAACCATTCCTACAGTACAGCACAATCATGGCAGTATTTTATTGAGAGAATGCTTTGCAGCAGCAGGACAGGGAAATTTGTGAAGATCAAGGGAAAGAGGGATGGTGCTAAATCCAGGAAGATCCTGGAGGAAAACCTGTTCCTTACTGCCACAGATCTATAGATTGGGGCAAAGATTCACATTTCAGTAGGACAACGATCCTTAGCAAAAGCAAAATGACAATGGAGTAGCTAAGCAAGAAGAAAATAAATGCCTCTGAGTGGCCCAGTCAAAGGCCTGGACAGAATCCAACAGAAAATCTTAAAGACTTGAAAACTATTCCCAGGAGACTTGAAAAAGCTTGAGATACTCTGCAAAGAATGGACAAAATAAAACTTTTTACAGTCCACTGTGCAAAATTGATAGACACTTACCCTAAAAAATTCATGGCTGTTACTGGGGCTTTCATCAAGTACTGAGTCAAGAGGTGTGAACACGTATGCGATCAATACTTTTTGGTTTCTTATTTTTAATTACTATTTTTATATTTCTATAAAAAAAATTCACATTGACAATATAGAGTATGTTGTGTAGATCAGTGAAGTAAACTCCTATTTTAATGCAATTTGAATTGTATCTTTTAGACTGCAGACTGTGAAAAATGTACAAGGTTGTGAAGACTTTTTACAAGATACTGCATGTAGAAACATAGTAACAAAGTAACATAGTAGATGACGGCAGAAAAAGACCTGCACGGTCCATCCAGTCTGCCCAGCAAGATAAACTCACACGTGCCATTTTTTGTGTATACCTTACCTTGATTTGTACCTGTCTTTTTCAGGGCACAGACCATATAAGTCTGCCCAGCACTATCCCTGCCCCCCAACCACCCGCCCCGCCTCCCACCACCGGCTCTGGCACAGACCGTATAAGTCTGCCCAGCACTATCCCCACCTCCCAACCACCAGCCCTGCCTCCCACCACCGGCTAAGCTTCTGGGGATCCCTTCCTTACTCAGGTCCATGACAGCGCATGAAAGTCCCAGCAGCAGTTTTAGTGGCTACTGCAGTGCACTTCAGACAGGCGGACCCAGGCCCATAACCCCCCCCCCCCTACCTGTTACATTTGTGGAGGAAACAGTGAGCTCTCCAAAACCCACCACAAACCCACTGTACCCATATTCCTTTCCCTGTATGTAGCTGCACCAAGGACCCAAAAATTCACTGAACCATGGGTTATGGCCTTCAAATTGTGGTACCCTCAGCTCTCAATAAGGTCTTACAGTTGAATCTTCTCCCCCTTAGAAAAATGTGGAGGTACTGGGGAGTGCAGAGCTGGGATGGACAGGGTTGCATCAGCATTAGTGTTTTTAGACTATGAAAATGTGCATTTGTTCTGCTTCCTTTATGTCACGGTTCAGCTTCTTTCCTGCAGGTTTCCAATTCTGTGTGAAGGGGTTGTTCTCTCACATCTGGAAGGAATTATTTGGGGCTTTGCTTATCCTGTTGCATGTTTAGATTACTTTACCTATACTGATTCAGGACCAGGGGCAACTCAAAAACTGTGTCAGAGC
Organism: Microcaecilia unicolor; assembly: GCF_901765095.1. Lineage (NCBI taxonomy): Eukaryota > Metazoa > Chordata > Amphibia > Gymnophiona > Siphonopidae > Microcaecilia > Microcaecilia unicolor. The sequence goes on from NC_044041.1 coordinate 161,055,061, forward strand.
AGGCTTTCCTGTCATTCGATTCACCCATTCCAGGGAACAAAACCATTCCAACCATAGAATCAGATTTCACATACAGAGACAACTCCGCATCTCCATATGTTGGACATCATCATGCAGAGCCACAGATCTAACAGACACACCTCCAAGAAAGACAGCTTCAAGGGCACCCACAGCTCTAACACATCACTACTACTACTACTTAACATTTCTAGAGCGCTACTAGGGTTACGCAGCACTGTACAAATTAACAAAGAAGGACGGTCCCTGCTCAAAGGAGCTTACAATCTAAAGGACGAAATGTCAAGTTGGGCCAGTCTAGATTTCCTGAGTAGAGGTGTAGTGGTTAGGTGCCGAAGGCGACATTGAAGAGGTGGGCTTTGAGCAATGATTTGAAGATGGGCAGGGAGGGGGCCTGGCGTATGGGCTCAGGGAGTTTGTTCCAAGCATGGGGTGAGGCGAGGCAGAAAGGGCGGAGCCTGGAGTTGGCAGTGGTGGAGAAGGGTACTGAAAGGAGGGATTTGTCTTGAGAGCGGAGGTTACGGGTAGGAACGTAAGGGGACATGAGGGTAGAGAGGTAAGGAGGGGCTGCAGATTGAGTGCATTTGTAGGTTAGTAGGAGAAGCTTGAACTGTATACGGTACCTGATCGCAAGCCAGTGAAGTGACTTGAGGAGAGGGGTGATATGAGTATATCGGTTGAGGCGGAAGATAAGACGTGCAGCAGAGTTCTGAATGGACTGAAGGGGGGATAGATGGCTAAGTGGGAGGCCAGTGAGGAGTAGTTGCAGTAGTCAAGGCGAGAGGTAATGAGAGAGTGGATGAGAGTTCGGGTGGTGTGTTCAAAGAGGAAAAGGCGAATTTTGCTAATGTTATAGAGGAAGAAGCGACAGGTCTTGGCTATCTGCTGGATATGCGCAGAGAAGGAGAGGGAGGAGTCGAAGATGACACCGAGGTTGCGGGCAGATGAGATGGGGACGATGAGGGTGTTATCAACTGAGATAGAGAGTGAAGGGAGAGGAGAACTGGGTTTGGGTGGGAAGACAATAAGTTCGGTCTTGGCCATGTTCAGTTTCAGGTGGCGGTTGGACATCCAGGCAGCAATGTCGGATAAGCAGGCCGATACTTTGGCCTGGGTTTCCGCAGTGATGTCTGGTGTGGAGAGATAAAGCTGGGTGTCATCAGCATAAAGATGATAGTGGAAACCATGAGATGAGATCAGGGAGCCCAGGGAAGAGGTGTAGATTGAAAAAAGAAGGGGTCCAAGGACATCACCACTCCAACTAAACTCCATGTTGAACTATATCTCAACCCCAACAGTGAAGATACAACCCAACCATTAGAGACAGCTGCATGCAAATTCATAGCATATACTGGGGACTCCAATGTATGCAGATTTTCTCTCATGCATAGTCGTTGTGGGGCACCCAGTCATAATAACCCTGACAAACTAGCCCCGACAAAAAACCAGTGGTCCTCCTGACATGCCAGGACACCAACCGGGCACCCTAGGGGGCACTGCAGTGGACTTCATAAAATGCTCCCAGGAACATAGCTCCCTTACCTTGTGTGCTGAGCCCCCAAAACCCACTACCCAGGGCCGTGCCTAGGGTCTCTGGCGCCCCCCTGCAGACTATCAATTGGTGCCCCCCCCCTGCAGACTATCAGTTGGCGGCGCCCCTCCCCTCCCCGTGAAAATGATCGCTCACCACTTGCCACACTGACGGGAATTTTCAGCAATATTCTTAGAAACAAATTGCTATACATTGCAAAATAAGATAGCAGATGTAAATTCTCAAAGTGGACATATTCCAAACACTAAAATGAAAATAAAATGATTTTTTTCTACCTTTGTTGTCTGGTGACTTTCTTTTTCTGATCATGCTGGCCCAGTATCTGATTCTGCTGCTATCTGTCCACTTAACTCCGTTTCCAGGGCTTCCTTTCCATTTTTTTCTTTCCTTTCCTCCTTTCTTCTTCATTTCTGATCCTCAGCTTCTGCTTATTTTCTTCATCCATGTGCAGTTTTTCTCCTCTCTTCCTTTTCCCTCATTTCATCTCCTTCATCTCTCTTCCCTCCCCTCTATGTCCAGCAATTTCTCCTCTCTCCCTGAGCCCTGCCCTTCCATCCATGCTCCTCTGTCCCCTCCATTCATTCCTATCCAGCAATTTCTCCTCTCTCCCGGAGCCCTGCCCTCCCATCCATGCTCCTCTGTCCCCCTCCATTAATCCCTATCCAGCAATTCCCCTCTCTCCCTGAGCCCTGCCCTCATATCCATGCTCCTCTGTCCCCTCCATTCATCCCTATTCAGCAATTCCCCTCTCTCCCTGAGCCCTGCCCTCCCATCCATGCTCCTCTGTCCCCTCCATTCATCCCTAATTCCCTATCCAGCAATTCCCCTCTCATCCATGCTCCTCTGTCCCCCTCCATTAATCCCTATCCAGCAATTCTCCTCTCTCCCTTCCATGACCCCCCCTCGCATCCATGCTCCTCTCTCCCCTGCCCTCCCGCTCCCATTGTTCAACTGCCCGCCCTCTTCTCCCCCCCAACATCCCTTTTCTTTTTTTTTCTTTTTAAATTTACCTCCGTGGCGGTCCAGCAGCGCAGCATCATGAAGGAGGCGGCACTCCCGACGTCTCTAGCCTTCCCTTCGCTGTGTTCCGCCTTCTTCTGACGTCAAGGAAATGACGTCAGAAGAAAGCGGAACACAGCCATCATTTTAAAGTCAATTACTTTGTTTTTTTACAACATAGTTGCTGGATCTTAAGTACTACTAGAACTGGAAATATGACTGTTATACTTATGTTATACATATGTCACAATCCATTTTATTACTCATCAGCTTATCTTCCTTTCCTCATGCCTTAGTCTCCCCTCCTTCCTCCCTGATTCTAGCTTGTTCTCTTCCTCCCCCCCCCCCCCCCCAACACACAGAAATTTCCTTGCCTTCTTTTTCCTATCTTCCTCTTTGCCTTTGTGTTCCATCAGCTCTTATTTTCCTTTCCTGCCCTTACTCACCCCTCCTCCTTCGTTCCTCCCTGATTGTAGCTTGTTCCCCCCCCCCCCCCCCCCCGAAATTTCCTGCCTTATCTTTCTTTTCTTCCCCAGCTGGCCTGATTGGTTCCAGTTCCCGCCCCAATCTGCAGCCTCAAATGTAACTTCACTTTCTTTATCGATAAGTGTAGGCCAGCGCCAGCCTGCCAGCCATTACAATAATGAAAAGTTAACAAGGCGTTGAAGGCGAAACCGTCCTTACCGATGAATGATGTCCACAGTTCACCAGTCTCTGTTTGACTCAAAAACGAAAAACAAAATTAATGCGGGAGCGGGCAGCAGGCGCAGCAGCTGATCATCCAATGATCCAAGGGCACCGGTTCTCCTCTCTCCCAGAGGACAGCACTACTCCAGTCTCCAACGTGGCATCGGCAAACACTCATCCTTCGGAGTCGGACTGCCTGCGAGGCTCCAGGCGTGATGACGTCACGCCGTGCGTCACGCTGGGGCAGTGCTAAGCCTAAACTAAGCAGATGAATGAGCGCAGGCTGCAGCGCACGGGAAGGCAGCAGCCAGAGCCAGCAAGCGCATGCGCATATAGGCGCCAACGTGACTCGAGAGGTTTGTTTTTTAATTTTATTAAATACTGCGGCGGCGGCGCCCTTGAAGGTGAGGCGCCCCCCTGCCGCACTTACCCCGCTTACCGGGTTAGCACGGCCCTGCCACTACCCACAACTGTACACCACTACCATAGCCCTTACGGGTGAAGGGGGACACCTAGATGTGGGTACAGTGGGTTTCTGGTGGGTTTTGGAGGGCTCGCAGTTTCCTCCACAAATGTAACAGGTAGGGGGGGGTATGGGCCTGGGTCCGCTTGTCTGAAGTGCACTGCAGTACCCACTAAGACTGCTCCGGGGACCTGCATGCGCTGTCATGGACCTGAGTATGACATCTGAGGCTGGCACAAAATATTTTTAAAGATGTTTTTTGAGGGTGGGAGGGGGTTAGTGACCATTGGGGGAGTAATTGGAGGTCATCCCTGATTCCGTCCAGTGGTCATCTGGTCATTTTGGGCACCTTTTTGTGGAGGAGTAGCCTAGTGGTTAGTGCAGTGGACTTTGATCCTGGGGAACTGAGTTCAATTCCCACTGCAGCTCCTTGTGACTCTGGGCAAGTCATTTAACCCTCCATTGCCCCTGGTACAAAATAAGTACCTGAATATATGTTGTAACCAGGTTCCCCTTCCAGGTGGGAGCCGGGGTTGACCCTGCTTAGCTTTCACTGGCTTCCGTCTGCTTTCCTAGCCAGCCACCGCACTTTCACTTGCTCTCCCTCTCCACCTTGCCAGCTGCTGAGAAAATCAGTCCCACTCCAGCAGAAAGAGCAATCCAAGTTCTTTATTGTTACAGATGTCAGCCTTGTCAAAACACCTCCAATTATCAGCAAACTTTAATCCATTTTCAATTACAGGCTTTTGTTTTAAATTCTCCCTCCCCAAACCTCCAGCCACACTATCTTCACCGCAGATAGTTTTGGAGATTTAGCTGGAACCACCTCCTCTCTCACCTCTTACAGTTTAAGTTCCCCCAAAATGCACATGCCTTTCTGGCTTAAAGCCCTTCCCCCCCTTCCACAGCACTACCTCTTGGGAACAGCCAATATGGTAGCAAGTTGTGCTTTCCAGTTGCTCCCCCACTGCTTTGCTCCCAGCTTCCCCCAACTCCACAACCGGGGCAATGCTGAGGCCACAAAAGCTCTCACCCTGTCTGCACGGGTTAGAGCCAAACCACCCACCTCCATACATTCCCCCTTACCTTCTCCTTCTACCTCTGCTTTATTCCACTCCATCTCCTCCTCCTCCCCAAGCTCCACCAGCTGTTCCCCATCTCCAGGATCAGACCTCATCTCCCAATCAGTCATTCCACCCTCCCCCTCCTGAGAGTTCAGCTGACCCTGCACTGGCTTCTGGGGAGTGTAGTTTTTCTCCTGCATTACAGCTTTCCCTGGCAGTTTGATCCCTAGAGGGCGCCCTGCTCTCCTAGCTGGGCTGAATGACCGGGGATGATGCCGGCTGAAAGAACCACTATCCCCTCTCCCTCGTACCAGCCCTCCAGAGTGCTCACACACCCCCCGGCTCAACGATTGCCAGTCTTCTCCTGTCCTGTACTGGCAATTCGAGAAAGAACATCCGCGTTTGTCAGAAATTTGCCTGATCTATGCTCCACCTTGAATTGATAGGGCTGTAAAGCCAGATACCACCTTGTGAGACGACCATTACTATTTTTCATCTGGCCTAACCACCTCAAAGGCGCATGATCAGTAACCAGAGTAAATTTACGCCCATCTAAATAGTAATGGCACATCTGCACTGCCCATTTTATCGCTAAACATTCTCTCTCTATGGTCGAGTACCGGACCTCATGGGGGAGCAGTTTCCGGCTCAGATACATCAGGGGATGTTCCTGTCCCTCGTGTACCTGAGACAACACAGCCCCCAAACCTACCCCCGAGGCATCAGCTTGCAGTACAAAGGGCTTATCAAAATCCACGGCTCTCAGCAGGGGTTCCTGACACAGGGCCAATCTCAATTCATTGAACACCCGAAGCCCTCCCTCCTCCCATCGTAGACTGTTGGGGGACCCCTTCTGAAGTTTATTAGTGAGGGGTGTAGCAATGGAGGCAAAGTGGGGTATGAACCTCCTATAGTACCCCACTAGGCCCAAAAAGCTCCTTAACTGTTTCTTATTTTGGGGGCAGGGAAAGTCCCGGATACTCGCTACCTTATCCCAGAGCGGAGTTATCTGACCATTCCCCACCCGGTATCCCAGATATTTAACCTTCTCCTGCCCAAAGCAACACTTTTGAGGGTTCAAAGTCAAACCTGCTTGACGGAAAGCCTCTAATACCGCCCTCACTCTTATCATATGAGAGGGCCAATCCTCACTCTGAATGATAACATCGTCCAGGTAAGCCGCCGCATATTGCTGATGTGGTCTTAAAACCTGATCTAACAACCGCTGGCAGGAAGCTGCTGCGGAATTAAGACCAAACGGCATGCGTTTAAATTGATAGAGCCCCATGGGTGTAGAAAAGGCTGTCTTAGGCTTGGCCTCCTGAGTCAGAGGGATCTGCCAATACCCTTTGGTCAAGTCCAGGGTGGACAGATATCGGGCAGTACCCAACCGATCCAATAGTTCATCGATACGTGGCATCGGATAGGCATCAGAATCTGACAGCGCATTAACTTGTCTAAAGTCGATGCAAAACCGCCACGTACCATCGGACTTGGGCACTAACACCACTGGACTCGACCATGGACTGACAGATTCCTCATAGACCCCAAAATCCAGCATCTCCTGTACCTGTCGGACCACCTCTTGTTTCTTTGGGGGTGAGAGACGGTAAGGTCTCTGTCTGACCACCCGGCCCGGCTCCGAGATGATATCATGCATGATAAGGTGGGTTTCCCCTGGGCAAGGAGTCAGGACATCCCGAAACTCCTCCACAAGTGCCTGAACCTCTTTCTGCTGACTCCCTGGCAATGTAGTCGCAATCTGCGGTTCTCCTGCCTTAAATATCTCCGTGATCTGTGGTCCTAATTCTTCCTCAGCTTCTATCCTAGACTGACCAAATAGTCCCCTTCTCTCCTGCCAAGGTTTAAGCACATTAATATGATAGGTCTGCCCCCGGCCTTGCTCATTCCTTACTAAGTAGGTGACTGGACCTAACTTCTTTTCTATGACAGCAGGACCCCTCCAGCGTCCCGTGAACTTATGAGGTGAGTCTGAAACCATTATCAAGACTTTGTCCCCCACCTCCAATGCCCTCTCCTCCCCTTTCCGGTCATAATAGGCTTTCTGATAATCCTGACTCCTCTCCCAGTGTTGCTGAGCCCCGCGGCTCAATTTATGCAACCGTTCCTTCAGCTTCACTAGATAGTTCACTACACCCCGATCCTCCTCTTCCGGAGGAACCCACTGCTCCCTTAACACATCCAACACTCCCCGGGGTGATCTCCCATACATCAATTCAAATGGTGATACGCCCAGAGAGGCCTGAACATTCTCCCTACACACATACAAAACAAATGGTAACAATAGATCCCATTCCTCATGGGAGGAACCTAACCCTTTCCTCAACAACATTTTCAAGGTTTTATTGAATCTCTCCACCAGGCCATTAGTCTGAGGATGGTAAGCTGCGGTCCGAATATGCTGTATCCCGAAAGCCTCCCACACCTGGGCCAGGGTTCGTGACATGAAATTGGTCCCCCGGTCGGTAATCATTTCCCTAGGAAACCCCACCTCACAAAAGATCCGAATTAGCTGGGCCGCAATAACTTTCGCTGAGGTGGTACGAAGCGGCACGGCCCAGGGATACCTTGTGGCCATATCCATGATCACTAGAATATAGGAATACCCCCTTCGGGACTTATCAATGGGCCTGATCATATCCATTGCCATACGGGTAATAGGAGTCCCTATACGGGGAAGGGGTCGTAGGGGCACTCCGTTCGGTGTTTGCTCTGATACCCTCTGACACTGACTACAGGAGCTGCAAAATTGTTCCACCTCTTTATACACCCCGGGCCAGTAAAATCTGTTTAATACCTGCCGGAGAGTATTCTGAGCCCCCTTGTGACCCCCTAGGATATGATCATGAGATACCCGTAACACCAGGTCCCTAAACCCCCTCGGTACTACTAACTGTTTCTGAGGTTCCTTCCCCCCTGCTAAACAGGACAGCCGATATAGCAACCCCTTGTCACTAACAAACCGAGGGAAGCTGGTTTCTCCCTCTTGATCTACCCGCTCCCACGCATACTGCAATGTCTGGTCATCTTTTTGCTCTTTGGAAAAATCAGGGAATCTCTCTAACACCTGTTCCGTATCCCCTGGGAACCTCCCCTGATGAAGGAGCTCTTGACAATGCTGCCGCCTTTGCTCCTGACCTCGTTTCTTTTGCTGAGAGCCTTTCCTGGTCTTCCCCGGCCGCCCCATAACCTCTCCCTGGAATGGAAATACTTGTGCCAGGGACAGTTCCTGCTCCTTCTCCTGCCTCTCCTGGGCCCGGGTAGATACCAAGGCTTGCTTACCACCAAGGCAGTATGTGAATGGAGCCCAATCCCGTCCTAAAATGAGATCCTGAGGTAGCCTAGGAAGTACAGCCACCCACACCCACTGAAGGCCCTCCTGGTCCTGTATGTCTACTAGCCAGACCGGATACCTTGAGGAGGCCCCGTGTATGCACTGAATAGCCACGGACCGGTCTCTCTTCCTACCCTGCTGACCCCCTTTCCGGGCAATCTGCCCCCACAACTTCTGGGAGCACATTGTCTGGTCCGCTCCTGAGTCTAAAAGTCCTTCCACCGGGACCCCTCCTATCTTAACCCCATGCGTAAACTGGGGTTCCTTAGAGGGGGTTACCTGAGATATGAGCCCCAACTTGGCCCTACAATCCCTCCTCACATGTCCCGACTTCCCACATCGGTAGCACATTCTATCATCCTCCTTAGGACCGTCCTCCCTCCACCCAGATCCTTTGAACATTTTACCCCGACCACCCCGCCAGACCCCCTCTCCCCCCCGAGTATTGTGACTCCAGGAAGTATTCAAAGCCTTTGATAGCTTCTTCCAGAGTCTCACATCCCTTCCTGATCAAATTAACCCTGATACTGTCCGGTAGAGCCTCTAAAAACTGCTCCAGCACCAGATCCTGCATCAACTGAGTCACTGCCCTCTTATCAGGCTCTAGCCATTTGGTAGCCAAGTCCATCAGCTTCTGAGCCAAGGCCTTCGGAGTCTCCCCCTCCCTCCACCTCCAACTCCGAAAGTGCCTGCGATAAGTTTGTCTGCTTACCCCATACCGGTCCAAAATAGCCGTTTTCAGCTTCTGATAATCCACCACGTCCCCTGGCAACAGGCTCCGAAAAGCTGCCAGGGCTTCCCCCGACAGGGCAGGAGCCAGTCTAATGGTCCATTGCTCTTGAGGCCAGGCAGCCGCCAATGCTACCCTCTCAAAAGTCCCCAGATAATCCTCAATGTCGTCCTGCTCTGTTAATTTGCCCCAAGGCAACCAATTAACTCGTCCAGGCTCCATGCTTCCAGGCACAGCTCCAGTAGCTGTAGACTCCAACGAAGTACTCTCCTTCCTCGGTAGGGGTACTGCCCGTAACAATTCCTGCACCACCTCCAGCACCGGTTGTATCTGTGCTCGAGAAGCAGCCAAGGAATCCTCTAGAAGTCTCTGAGCCATTTCCTGCTGCTTTTGGAACTGGTGGGCCATAAAAGACAGCAGCTCCTTCGACTCCATGTCGGCTTAGCCACTGGTACCTGTGAGAAAGGGAAAGACAAAGAACACTCTCCAAGTGCGGTATTACCACCACTCTGGCCCTCTATATCCCCCTCCTCCTGGTTACCCGAGTCCCGTATATGCTTACCGGAACTCGGAGTAATGCACGCTTCTTTATCCGGCGGGTTGTTCAGATGATCCCACCACTGCCACCACTTTGTAACCAGGTCCCCCTTCCAGGTGGGAGCCGGGGTTGACCCTGCTTAGCTTTCACTGGCTTCCGTCTGCTTTCCTAGCCAGCCACCGCACTTTCACTTGCTCTCCCTCTCCACCTTGCCAGCTGCTGAGAAAATCAGTCCCACTCCAGCAGAAAGAGCAATCCAAGTTCTTTATTGTTACAGATGTCAGCCTTGTCGAAACACCTCCAATTATCAGCAAACTTTAATCCATTTTCAATTACAGGCTTTTGTTTTAAATTCTCCCTCCCCAAACCTCCAGCCACACTATCTTCACCGCAGATAGTTTTGGAGATTTAGCTGGAACCACCTCCTCTCTCACCTCTTACAGTTTAAGTTCCCCCAAAATGCACATGCCTTTCTGGCTTAAAGCCCTTCCCCCCCTTCCACAGCACTACCTCTTGGGAACAGCCAATATGGTAGCAAGTTGTGCTTTCCAGTTGCTCCCCCACTGCTTTGCTCCCAGCTTCCCCCAACTCCACAACCGGGGCAATGCTGAGGCCACAAAAGCTCTCACCCTGTCTGCACGGGTTAGAGCCAAACCACCCACCTCCATACATTCCCCCTTACCTTCTCCTTCTACCTCTGCTTTATTCCACTCCATCTCCTCCTCCTCCCCAAGCTCCACCAGCTGTTCCCCATCTCCAGGATCAGACCTCATCTCCCAATCAGTCATTCCACCCTCCCCCTCCTGAGAGTTCAGCTGACCCTGCACTGGCTTCTGGGGAGTGTAGTTTTTCTCCTGCATTACAGCTTTCCCTGGCAGTTTGATCCCTAGAGGGCGCCCTGCTCTCCTAGCTGGGCTGAATGACCAGGGATGATGCCGGCTGAAAGAACCACTATCCCCTCTCCCTCGTACCAGCCCTCCAGAGTGCTCACAATGTAAACCACTTTGAATGTAGTTGCAAAAACCTCAGAAAGGTGGTATATCAAGTCCCATTCCCCTTCCCCTATTCGTAAAAAAAAACACGTCTGGGTGAAAATGTCCAAGTGTTCATCAGGGACATCCTTGCTTTTTTCAATTATGTGTCAAAGACGTCCAAGTGTTAGGCACGTCCCAAGTCCCACCTTCACCACACCTCCAACACACCCCATTGAAATTTGGACGTCCTTCCGACGGACTGCAGTTGGAGATGTCCAAAATCGGATTTCGATTATACCGATTTGGACGTCTCTGGGAGATGGACGTCCATCTCTTTTGAAAATGAGCCTGAAAGACTCCTACCAGCATTCAATTGCATAAAAAATATATATAAATAAACAAAATTCTACAGCTACCAACTGGTATTCATGATCTGTTCTGCTATTTAAAGAAACTATTCTTCCATCAACATGCCAATTTAAAAAACCAAAACAATATTGTCATCATTTTCATAGTCTTACCAACCTTATCCTGTTTGGCAAGGTAAGATTATTAGGGAAAAAAATGCAGTCCCATATTCTGGGCAGCCTGATCAGGCCATTTTGTTGGGGGGCTAACTTGTCAAGGGTTATATTGTGGGCAGGCCATTTTGACAGTGGCTGTTATGTCAGGGACTATTATGTCAGGAGCTTTGCTTGTTTGGAGCTTTTTTGTCGGGGCTATTTTGACCAGGTACCATTTAAATGATTTAAAACTATGGTACCTGCCAGCCTTCCTTGCACTCCTTGTTTGTGTCACTGACAGCAGTATAGTTCCTACTAAATGCTAGAAAAACTGACATCATTTTCTGTTCGACACTCAGTAACAGTCATTAACACATTTTAAAAAGAAATTCCTCCATTCTACCTTAGGGTCCTGTTTACAAAGGTGTGCTAGTGTTTTTAGTGCATGTTAACCATATAGATGCCCACAATATTACTATCTGTTTTGCTCTTTTATAGGCATCCTGAATTATCTTTTTAGGATACCCTCTTTCTGTTAACCGTACTCGTAGATCTTCTGCTTGGTTCTTAAATTCTTCCATTGTACAGCAAATTCTACGAAAATTTAAAAACTGGGTGAAAGGAAGGTTTCTTTTCAAAGCAGGTGAATGGTCACTTTGGAAATGTAGGAATGTATTGTGGTCAGTTTCTTTTCTGTACACTGTTGTCTCAAATCGATCCTCACACTTATTCACTAATACAGCCAAGAAGTATAATCTTTCTCAATGGTAAGTCACACTAAATTGAATCCCAGAATGACATGAATTCAACAAAGTGTTAAAGTAAAATCTCTTCTGATCCAGTCCACAGCATAAAAACATCATCTATAAATCTCATCCAAGCTTTCATATAGCAAACAAATGTATTCTTTTTAATCCACTTTTCTTCACAGGCTTACAAGAAAAGAATTGGCTACAGATGGGGCCATTGTGGCTCCCATGGCCACCTTGGATATTTGTTGAAAAAATTCCTGATGATATCTAACAAGTTTGTTTAAGTGAGCATAAATGTTGCTTGGAAGCCCCTATTGTGGAGCATTGTATGAATATGGGACATACTTTCTCTATGTTGCGATGCTGTGCAGTTGATTGATTACAAGGATCACTCTAAATTTAGTTACAGAGAAAACTACGTTGGATTATTCAACTGAAGACTGAAGAGCCGAGAGCCTTAAATACTAAGATACTTAAATACTAAAATACTAAGGAGTTTCTTTTGAAATGCATTTATGACTGTTGCTGAGTGTTGAAAAAGAAATGACGTGGGTTTTTCTAGCATTTAAGAGGAACTAACCTGCTGTCAAGAAAAGGGAACTCAGTGACACAATCATTAATACAGGAGCACAAGGAAGGCTGGCAAGTAACAGTTTTAAGTCATTTAAATGTATCCTGTGGAATAGTTTTTGGTGTTTTTAACACATTTTTGTGAATTTGATACACACTGCACTGAAGTTTGAAAGAATGTGTCACTTGTTTTAGATGTACTGTCACATCTTCAAACAGCATATTACGAAACTCTGGCCACAGTCAGCGGGGACAGCAGCCAAACATTGAGCGTACTGTTGAATCAAAGCTAAGTTTACTTTATTCCTTTTTTTATTATAAGTCATGTATATATATTGGGTATCATGTATATATATTGGGTATCCACAAGGACTAAAGAACTTTGGAGTGTTTTAACGACTGCAAATGGGAGTTTTTTTTTTTATGGCAATGACGTGAAAATTTTACCCCAGAAGATTCTGCCACTTTTACAAGTGAAAAAGTATGGGGGAGGGGTTCTGAAGCTTTTCCCTCCCATAGTGAGAACACTCCCTTGCTCTTTGATTTAATGTTTGAAATATTTGAGCTTATGTTTTGGAAGAGCGATTTCATGTGACACTCCTAATGAATGACACATGGCATTTCTATACTCCTATTATCAGAGAGCAGCAACCCACAGTCAGCTGGGTGTTCAGGATTACCACCACAAATATGCATGAGATAAATCCTCATACATTGTAGACTCCAGCATATACAAATTTATCTCATGCATACTCATTGTGGATGTTCTGAAAACTAAATGGCTGTGGGGTCCACAGGACTACCAGAGAACACACTTTTTCAGGAAAGAGCACTACTACAGTTCCATTATCTGCTTTAACACTGCACCCAGAAACCTCCTTTATATGAATTGCGTTCTTCCCAGAATAGACTTCTTAAATTGCCTGGTTTTGGATATTGTCATCAACTCGGAAGCAAGCGTTTTCTTATATTGGATCATCCTTATGGAATTCATGGTTGCAATGTTTTTCTGACCATTTTTCATATTATGGCTTTTGGAAAGCTTTGAAAACCTTACTGTTTCAGCAATATTTTAGTTGATTCATGAAAATATTTTAATGATATAGCTTTCTGTATGATTTACACATGATGTACATGTTTAATTATTTTGTTGTAAACCACTGAGATACAGCAGTACATAGCAGTTTATCAAATTAATAAATCCAATCCAATTCACATGACTGAACACAGTTGCATTGCCTATAGTATGTGGCAGCAGATAGGAACCCCTTGGCTAAAAAACAGTTGCCTTACCTATGCCATATCACTACATTTGGGAATGCCCATCACTGAGAAACAACTTACTTACCTATGCCATATCACTGCATTGAGAAACCTCACCACTGAGCTGCATTACTTCAGCTGTATCACTGCACCCAGGGATGCTCACCACTGAGACACAGCTACATTACCTTAGCTATGTCACTGCATCCAGGAATGCCCATCATAGACATACAGCTGCATTAGCTGTTATATCACTGCATCCAAGAACACTCACCACTAAGACACAGCTTCACTACCAAATTGAGGAATGCCCATCACTAAAAAAACACTCAGCTGCATTAGCTCAGCTATATCACTGCAACCAGGAACACTCACCACTGAGACACAGCTTCCTTGCCTCAGTTATATCACTGGATCCAGGCATGCCCATCAGCTGCATTGCTTCATTTATATTGCTGCATCCAGGAACGCCCACTGTGAAACGCAGCTGCATTAGCCCGGTTATATCACTGCATCCAAGAACACCCACCAGTGAGACACAGCTGCATTACATCAGCTATATCACTGCATCCAGGAATGCCCACCTGCACTATCTCAGCTATTTCATTGGATCCAGGAATGCCCACCACTGAAACACAGCTGTATCACTGCATCCAAGAATGTCCCCTGCTGAGATAAAGCTGCATTATTCTAGCTGTATCAGTGCATCCAGATATCCCCACTGCTGAGACACTGTTGTATTACTTGCAGTCTATGATGGCACTCAAGCACCCTAAGGAGAGGGTTGAGGAACTCACATCTTCCAGCTGAATATAAATCCAGAGGTTCATTAAGCTTGTCAAATTGGAGTGTGAAAGGGGTGTTAAGTCAGGGCCTCAGTATATACCCAGCTCAATGCATTGATACATCTACCCTGGAAAATTCTCAGTGAGGCACGGGTGGGGAAACAGAGGTTCTCATACATGACCAAAAAAGGCCTGGATGGATGGAAAGGAAATGGTTAATAATGCACATGACTAGTGGTGGTCGGGGGCTGAAGCAGATCTTGGAAGAAAGAGAGGGAACATTATCCGACTGCTTTCAGCCATCTGGTTTTTATAAAGTTATTTCTGCGCCGAACATAAACAGATTCCTTTGCTTAATGCAACAGAGCCAGAATGGAGCCAAGGGCTGTGACATGAAAGAGAAACCAAAAAAGGATAGCGGTGAAAAGGGACAGCTCTGTGCGTATGGAGAGTACAGAAAGGGGGTTTCCTATTAATAGTTGGAACCCATTTCATAATGAGTGGGCTTCTGGTTATGCCAGTAACAGAACAATTAATTCCAATTGAGAAAAGAAAGAAGAGAAATGAGGAATATGAGCAGGAAGCAGCAGGGCCAAGAAAGGCAGACTAAGCAGACAGTACCATATCCAAAGCAGCAGGGTGAGCCTAGCCTGGCTGTCTCCCCATTGTACACACAGAAATTTCTCAGGAGGAAAAAGGGATTGCAGTGGCATAAACCAGAACTGAGTCAGCATTCTTTTAACCCATCTTAATGGGCCAAACGTGGATGCTAGAGGCTGCTACCGCCCCATGATCAGAGCCCCTGAGCATGTGAAACAATGTGCTTATGGGCTCTTAGCTCAAGTAGCATGCAAATGCATGCTAAATATATTCCTCCCCAATGATCAGCAGGCGTTAGGGTTTGCAGAACACTGGGGAGGAATGGAGAGCCCTGTACAGCATGCATTTGCATGCTAGCAGGCCCCCATCCCATCCTCCCCTGTAGAAGCTTCAAGCCCCTACCCCAAGCTGGCGACACAGGGGTTGGAGATCTGGCAGGCCTCCAATCCCCCTGACCCCTCCCCCCCCAAAAAAAAGCTCTGGTGGCTATACAGGGGACCCCCGACACAGTTTCACCCCCCCAAAAAAAGCCCCGGTGACCCAGTGGCCGCAAACTCAAGCACCACCCCAAACTTGGTGGTTTAGCGGCCCACGCCTAGTATCTTAACGGTGGAGGGAGTGTAGTAGTACACTCCCTCCTCTTCCAGTGCTGGCTTGAAAATGGCAGCACCCAGCCCTGGGTGGGGCTTCATCACTATATAAGGGAGAAAGTCCCACCATGTACTGGGCAGGGCTGGATGTCGCCATTTTCAAGGTGGTGCTGGAAGAGGAGGGAGTGTACTAATTTCTCCTCCACCGTTAAGGTACTGGGGGCGGGTCGCTAGACCACCAGGTTTTGGGGGGGGTCGAGTTTGCAGCCACTGGGTCACCGGGGCTTTTTTTTTGGGGGGGGGGTGAAACTGTGTCAGGGGGAGGCCCCTGTGTAGCCAGCTTGTGTCAGAGGGGACTAAGGTTTGCCGGACCTCCAGCCCATGTCGCTGGCTTGGGATGGGGGTGTGGGGTTTCAGGGGGGCACTTGGCCACCAGGGCCTTGTAGTTGCAGGGGGGTTTGGGAGTCCCACATATCTCCATCCCCTGTGTTTGACAGGTCTGGGCTTTTGACAGCTCTTTATCCTATGATTAGAGATAATAGCATGCATAAATTTGCATGCTATTATTTCTGATCATAGGGACAGTAAAGCCTCATGCTGTTCCAGTGCTATTTTTAAAGCACAGGGCTTTTGATCATCTGCCTATAAATGAGAGAGGAGAGGCAGTTGTGCATGGCTGCCCAAACCTGCCTTGAGGACCCACAGCCAGTTAGGTTTTCAGGACATCTGCAATGAATATGCATGAGAAAATCTGCATATACTGAGTCTTCAAGTCATGCAAATTGATTCATACATATTCATTAGGAATATCCTGAAAACCTGACATGCTGGTACTTCCCCCCCACCAAAAAAAAAAAAAAACCCACACACATAAACTACATAGAAGGAGCAATACCAAATCTTCACCACACATACAAAACACAGACAGACCTTCATCACATACGAAGTGACCACAAATTAGAAACAGAAACCTGCAGACGTAAAGGGATCCAGAAGATGAATCGAATACAGTGCTGGATCAATAAAGGGCAAGAGGAGGGAAACCATAGAGTACTTCAACTCAAAAAGGATGTAAGATGACTTTTGAAATTCTTCTAAGAAACCACAGAGGTAACCTGCACTACGCAGCAGGTTCAACTCTAAAAACACAGGTATGGGGGAAGTAACCTGCACTGTGCAGTAGGTACAACCCTAAAAACACAGGTATGGAGGAAGTAACCTGTACTGCATGTGATCTCTTGCAGCAGTCTGTCTCATTGTACTCCATGAGTACTACAAGCTGCTGCAAGAGATTGTGGCAGCCATTTTCTTTTAGCAGCCACAAGGAACAGGAGTGTGTGGGCTTCATTCCTGCCCCCATCTGGACCACTAGGGATATCAGGTAGGCCCAGGGAGGTAGGGCTATGTAGTCTGGAAGAGGGGTTGTGTCTTGCTTGGGGCTAGGGAGAGGGGGCTTTTTTGGAGGGGGGCGGGGGGGGGGGGTTAGGATTCAGAAAGGAAAAAATGGTTATGCAGGTCCCGGACAATATTCAGCCGAGATCCACATAACTGTCTTACATGGGTCATCAGCTGAATATCAGCCAGGGCACTTACAATTTGGCCTGGATTTTCAGAGCTGGTGCCCGAACATGGCCTGGCACTGAATATCCAGGGCTAATCTAGCCAGCAACGATCTTCATTTTAAACACTGGTGGTGGCGGCATAATATCAGCTGGATAGTGTTTTTCACTTTTTTTTTTTTGTTTTATATGCACCTTCCAGACCATTTTCATAATTTTCAGCTGAACATATTCCCTCATAGAGCAGAGCAAAGGATGTCCAAGTTTCACAATGTATACACTTAGCTGGATCCCAGGTGAGAAAACAGCACATCTAATTTTCAAAAATACAGGTAACTTTACCTCCAATTGCAAAAATACTGTGCACATGGTAAAAGTATCATTTGCACAGGCCCAGGTATTCTTCTTTTTAAGACTAGGTACAAGTATGTAATCTGAATATGCCTGTGTATCTTGAAACTGGAAGCATTGGGCAACACATATAGAAACTGTCATGCCAATAAAATGTACTATTCTGTATGGAGAAACGGAGACCATCTATGACATTTTCATTTTCAACCAGGCTTGTACTTCAGTACCCTTCTGTTGCTTTCATTTGGGAAGTATGACCAGTGCTGGGTAGACTTTAATGGTCAGTGCCTCAAAACTGGCAGGGAGAGACAGAATCATGAAGACGTGGAACCTGTGTGAGTGCCAGGTTCAACTCTGGCTACTGTGTTGGGCAAACTGGATGCACTATGCAGGTCTTTAGCTGCCATTTGCTATGCTACTATACTGTTGAGTAGAAGAAACGAGAATTTAAAATCTCACAATGCATTTGGATGCAAGGTCAAAATGTTATAATGACCACAAGTCCAAGTCTCCTTGCAGCTCTCTGTTCATCAGGTATCCAAGGGCTAGGCACCCTTTCCACAAGTAATAATAGTTAGCTTTCCTTAATCAGTCAAGTATATTTTTAGCTGGGAGCAATTACACATGTACATTCATAAGGTATGTATTTATGGACATTCGGGGGGAAAAAAAACCATTCCAGGAGTGGAGGCTGCTCAGAGACATAGTTTGAAAAATTTAAAAGTGTACATGAATGACAGTCAAATCACAAACACACACTTTACACCACATTTAATATCATATAAGTGTGTACACATGCTTCTAGTCAAACGAGCCAGTCTTCAAATGTGATGTATAGGTTACCTGGTGTTTGAAAATCAATTGCATTTATTGCAGTCTGAAACGCTGATGTGTGCTGCGAGTTAGGCCAGTTGTAATGACTGAAATTGGAATGCAGGAAGATGCTTATTTCAAGCTTATAATATTTTTGGAAAACACATTTTTGCAGAAGCTTTCCTAGATGTCCAGTACCAAAATGCTCTTTTAGAGACCTTTATGTACTTACAGGCTGTTATAGGACAAGAGGGCAGGTGAAGCAGATACAACCCCTAAAATGTAAGGGGTAGAAGGTAACTCCAGCAGACTTCTGGAACTAGCATGCTAGAAATATTATTATGTAAAGGTCTTGGAAGAAACAAGGGGGGAATAGAGCACATGAGAAAGCCAGAAAGGGCCAGAGATATTAGAGACAGTGAGGGAAAGGGGACAGAAAGGGTGGTCAGAATAGAGACAATCAGAGAGAGAAAGGAAGATAAAGAGGAAAAGAATGGAAGAAACAGACAAAAGCACATATTTCTGTAATGCATTTCTGTTTTTATTTCTCCCATGTTGTTGTACATGCTTAGTTTGACTTCTTGAGGTTCCCAGTTCTATTTTTATCATTATATCTGTATTTCTAATTTGTGATCCTGTTCTGTATGTGGTGAGGGTCTGTCTTTTTTGCATGTGACGAGGTATGGTGTTCTGTGCACATCTAGCTTCTGTGTAGGTATCTGTAGCTGTCCCACTTGTTCTACCAATAGGAGGAGGTATATTGGTGATTTTTTTTTTTGTTACATTTGTACCCCGCGCTTTTCCCACTCATGGCAGGCTCAATGTGGCGGGCAATGGAGGGTTAAGTGACTTGCCCAGAGTCACAAGGAGCTGCCTGTGCCGGGAATCGAACTAAGTTCCTCAGTTCCCCAGGACTAAAGTCCACCACTCTAACCACTAGGCCACTCCGCCACTTTGGGGCCCAGTTAATATTTGTTCTTGCTCTTTCAATCATAGGAATTAGTACTACTGTTGTATAACATATTTGTACATGAATGTTAGGATTTTTTTTTTTCAGATTTTGTATTTCACAATGTGATTATTAGTGGTGAGTTTTATTTTGCTATAGCTCAGATGACATGAGAATCAGAATATGTTTTGAATGTTGCCTTCCATATTTTTGAAGGCACGTGATTTGTAGCTAATTTTGTTATCTTTGAAGTGTATTGTTGTCCTTTTGCCAACTTACATTTTCAATAAAAATATTGAACTATAAAGATAACAATGATTAAAATGTAATTATTGAACTTTAAACAAAATAATACTCATTGTTAAATGACAAAATATATATCCTTTAAAAAAAACTGATGGTGTGTCTTGACAACTTTTGCATCTTGTAAGTGTGCCATGAGATTTAAAAAAGTTGAAAATCACTGATTTAACCCATCCCTCCAAAATGGTTTTGACCACGGTGCTTTTGGTAGGAGGCAGGGATGCAGCAAGAATTCCAATTGCTCCTAGATGAGGCAGGTCCCCAGGGATTTGGCAGTGTGGCATGGGAAGTTGACAAGTCAACTAGACCATTCAAATAAAAGACAACATAATAATCCAGGAAGCTCTGGACACAGGTTTTATAGCAGGGGAAACTGAGGTTAGCCATTAGGGGAAACTCTGTGGGTGGTTGGGAGCTGGAATGAGTTACCTGGGGGAGGGGGGCGGAGGGCTTCATCAGCAGAATTTCCTAAGGGCAGGTCAGATACCTCCAACGTAGTTTACATACAGAGAACTTTGCCCAGAGCCAGGAAGATGCTTCCCTTGAGTGCACAGCACAAACATACTTCATTACAGGAGTGAAAAAGTCAGAATTTTATCTATTAGTGATTCTTTTTCTCCGTAATTCTAGGGCTTCCTTGTAGGTACTACAGACTGAGCTGCTGGAGCTCCAGGCTTCATGCCGGGCTAACAGGGGGCCAGCGCAATGAAACTGCTTTGAATGCTTATTCCAGGAAGGTGTTATATCCATTTTAAAAAATATATAAGATGCTGCCAGCTGTCCTTCAAAAAAGGTATGCAGAACTAGATTATAACACCATAAAAATGTGACTGCTGGCAAGAACTCATAAAAAATACAAATTCACATTTGATGTGGGCTGGGGGAAAGAGAAATGCTGATGTTGCTGTCTTGTTTTAATGTTTGCATTTGATTTAAGGAAAGGAAGTGAGTTTGGTTAACTGCAGGTGAATTACTTATGTTCCCTCCCACCGTGCCCCTCACCCACCCACTCATTCTATTGCCTGTTTTTCTTAAATAAGCTTTGGAAGGGCAGCATTCCCAAACCCTATCCTCAGAATTGGCAAAATCATCATATTTCACCTACACCAACACAACCAGTCCCCTTAAAGATTTCCTATGACTCCTCTATAAAATGTGGACCTGTTAGCAAGTATTTGACTTGTCAGTGAGCCTTTTAAAAAAACTAACTGCATGTTAAATTGATAGAGAGTAGCTTTTTAGAAAAGATGTACAAAATGGAATTGATATGTTCAGGTCAGGACATGTTCCACTAGGATCTGCCAGCTAAAATAACATGGAGAAATGGACATTAAACGGGCTGGTTACATGTAGCAGGAACATCCATTTTAGAAAATAAAAATGTCCAAATTACAAAGAGGGGGAAAACATCCACATAAAGGTGCAAGCTATGGCAGAGCAACAGAAAAATGTATGTTGGCCATTTCAGAAATATAAACATTTATTTTTCCTGAAGCCATCACAGACCCCAGTATCCCTTGATAGTTCCACTTTTGTGGTGGAAGGACCCATAAACCACTGGAGGATTAAGAGGTGACCTGTCTTAAGCCCTTCAAATTGAGGTGAAATCTAGACATCCAAGATAGCAGATGTAAATCCTAACATCAATCCTTTTGAACACAGATGTGTCATCCCCTGCTGAAATGGGAAAACATGTTTACTTTTTAGGCCCATCCTAGTCTCACCCAGTACAAACCCAGACCAGATGCAGTTTCAGCTTTGTTAAAATCAAGATTTAGACATTTATGCAACATAAAGGCCTATCTGCTGGTTTATGCACACCTTATGCAAATCTCTGAAGACTTACCTCTTTGACAAAGCCTATCACGAGAACCCATTGATAACCATAACACAACACCTTTCCAACTTTAAGCAGAATATATCTACAACTACTTGATCAAATCATTTTGTGTTCCTTGACTTCTTCGTAACACCAAATGTAATATCCTGGAATGGCAAAACCATAACAAGACTCTGTAAGCCACATTGAGCCTGCAAATGGGTGGGAAAACGTGGGATACAAATGCAATAATATACGTCATCCTGTATGGCGATGCCACAACAGGTCTTTGTAAGCCACATTGAGCCTGCAAATAGGTGGGAAAATGTGGGATACAAGTGAAATAAATAAATAAAACCCAAAAAGTGCTTCTTAAATAGGCATCTTAAAATGTGTTATCTTGAGAATTAATGTATGTGAAGTCAATTACTGCATATTAAAATTTTTTTAATGCATTTTAAATTTTAATTATAATGTAGAGGAGTGGCCTAGTGGTTTGAGCACTGGGCTTGCAATCCAGAGGTGGCCAGTTCAAATCCCACTGCTGCTTCTTGTGATCTTGGGCAAGTCACTTAACCCTCCATTGCCTCAGGTACAAACTTAGATTGTGAGCCCTCCTGGGACACAGAAATATCCAGAGTACCTGAATGTAACTCACCTTGAGCTACTACTGAAAAAGGTGTGAGCAAAATCTAAATAAATGTAAGAAATGAACTAAAAAATATCTGAAAATCAGGTTTTAAAAACCCATACATACTGATAACAGCCCAAAACCTTTTACCATAGGCGTAGTTTGACTGTTTCATTTGGGGGGGCAAAGAATGGGAGGAGCATATTAGCATATCATTTGCATATATAAATATGCAAATGAATATGCTAATATGGAGGAAGGAAATGAAATTTACAGGCAAAATATCACAGATGCATATTTCAAAAAGCTGACACATTTCAATTAATAAATTATGAATAAAATACTTTTATTTACCTTTGTTGTCTGATCATTTAGTTTTTCTATTCGCTTTGATCCCAGTGTCTTCTGTTTTATGCAGTGTCTTCTTTCCAGTAGGCTTCCCTCTGCTCCCCACCCTCCCAGTCCCATCCATCTCTTGCTCCTTCCCTCTGCTCCCCAACCCTCCCAGTTCCATCCATCTTCTGTTCCTTCCCTCTGCTCACCATCCCTCCGTCCCATCCATCTTCTGCTCCTTCCCTCTGCTGTGCCTGACCTCTCCCAATCCCATCCATCTCCTGGTCCATCCCTCTGCTCCCCACCCCTCGCAGTCCCATCCATCTCTTGCTCCTTCCCTCTGCTTCCCACCCCTCCCAGTCCCATTCATCTCCTGCTCCTTCCCTCTGCTTCCCACCCCTCCCAGTCCCATCCATCTCCTGCTCCTTCCCTCTGCTTCCCACCCCTCCCAGTCCCATCCATCTCTTGCTCTTACCCTCTGCTTCCCACCCCTCCCAGTCCCATTCATTTCCTGCTCCTTCCCTCTGCTTCCCACCCCTCCCAGTCCCATCCATCTCTTGCTCCTTCCCTCTGCTTCCCACCCCTCCCAGTCCCATTCATTTCCTGCTCCTTCCCTCCCCTCCCAGTCCCATTCATCTCCTGCTCCTTCCCTCTGCTTCCCACCCCTCCCAGTCCCATCCATCTCTTGCTCCTTCCCTCTGCTTCCCACCCCTCCCAGTCCCATTCATCTCCTGCTCCTTCCCTCTGCTTCCCACCCCTCCCAGTCCCATCCATCTCTTGCTCCTTCCCTCTGCTTCCCACCCTCCCAGTCCCATTCATCTCCTGCTCCTTCCCTCTGCTTCCCACCCCTCCCAGTCATCTCCTGCTCCTTCCCTCTGCTTCCCACCCCTCCCAGTCCCATCCATCTCTTGCTCCTTCCCTCTGCTTCCCACCCCTCCCAGTCCCATCCATCTTCTGCTCCTTCCCTCTGCTGTGCCTGACCTCTCCCAATCCCATCCATCTCCTGGTCCATCCCTCTGCTCCCCACCCCTCGCAGTCCCATCCATCTCTTGCTCCTTCCCTCTGCTTCCCACCCCTCCCAGTCCCATTCATCTCCTGCTCCTTCCCTCTGCTTCCCACCCCTCCCAGTCCCATCCATCTCTTGCTCCTTCCCTCTGCTTCCCACCCCTCCCAGTCCCATTCATCTCCTGCTCCTTCCCTCTGCTTCCCACCCCTCCCAGTCATCTCCTGCTCCTTCCCTCTGCTTCCCACCCCTCCCAGTCCCATCCCTCCCAGTCCCATCCATCTCTTGCTCCTTCCCTCTGCTTCCCACCCCTCCCAGTCCCATTCATCTCCTGCTCCTTCCCTCTGCTTCCCACCCCTCCCAGTCCCATCCATCTTCTACTGCCCCCCCCCCCCGCAAGGTCCAAGATCGTGACTCCCGTTTACCCCCTCTCTTCCTCCCTCCCTCCGGCGCAGGCAACAGTCTTCAGCTTTTTCAGCGTTCCTGGCAGGTGGCAGCGGTAGCGATGTACACGCTGCCTTCGGTCTGCCCCGGAAGCCTTCTCTTCAAGTTCCTGTTCCCACCTATGCGGGAACAGGAACTTGAAGAGAAGGCTTTGGGGCAGAGCCGAAGGCAGCGTGTACAACGCTACCGCTGCCAGGAACGCTGGAAGACTGCTGCCTGCGCCGGAGGGAGGGAGGAAGAGAGAGGGGTAGACGGACACGCTCCTCTCGGTCCGCTTGGCTTCCCTGCCCTCTCTGTCTGCGTCCCGCCCGAAAGGGAATGACATCAGAGGAAGGCGGGACGCAGATAGAGAGGGCAGGGAAGCCAAGCGGACCGAGAGGAGCGCGTGCCTGCCTGCATGTGGTTTTTTTTTTTTTTTTTAAACTAATGGCGCGGCGGCGCCTCGCGTCGTTTGGGGGGGCATTGCCCCCCCTCGCCCCCCCCAGTCTACGCCTATGCCTTTTACCCTAGGTCCACCCCTACTGAAATTTAAGCCACATACCTCCTCCTCTTTACATCCTGTCCTCCTGTCCAACATTGCTCTCCCCTGTATGCTCCTCCACTCACATGACTTTTGTCTCTTCTCCTGAATATTCACCCTGAGCCACACTGGACCACATTAAACACCTCTGGGGCCCTGGCAAACTTTGTGGATAGCCCCCTCTCCCCCCCACCCCCACCCCAGTCTAGCAGCACAGCCTAACTCTCTAATAGCCAAGCCTGTACTCGGTGCTATTTTTACTTATAGGCCCCCTGTTAAGCTTGGTTTGGGCAAGCAGCCCTGTCACTACATCTGCATCACTGCCTTCCCTAACTGCACTTCCTTTGCTCTATTTCCCCTCTACTAAAGATGTCACAGCAACCAGACATTTGTCAGTAGATGAAAGGAAAGGAAGAGAGAGAACTGCTGGCCTAACATCTTAATTACACTTCTGGATCCATGTTTGTTCCTACATGCCACTCTGTCAAATAGGATGTACACTTCACATAAGAGGCACCATCTCTGCTCTATTACCTGTCTAATAGCAGCAGACAGGATCATTTCTGCCTTAAGGTTCTTTGTAAAGTTAAAACATAGCACTTGCAAGTATGCTGGCCTAACCAGCAGAATAGAAACCAGCTGTGAGCAAACTGGGTGTCAGTGGTGATGGTCCCACTGCTTACTTTTCATCTCCTTTCTGTTGCTTCAGGTCCAGGCTCTGGTGCCGGGCCTTCCTCCCTGCACATGTGCTGAAGAAACTGACAAGAACACAACTCTCCCCCCTAGTAGACACCTTCAAAATTATTGGGAGGTGCTAAACCTAATGGAAATTACCTCAGCCTGAATACAGTCAAGCAGTTTTACTATTCTAGGATCTTACCAGGTACTTGTGACCTACAGGATACTGGGCTTGATGGACCTTTGGTCTGTCCCAGTATGATAACACTTATGTTCTTATAGTACAGTTTGTTCAATATTGAGAGTGCGCAAGCACCCCAGAGCTAGTGCCTATGCTCCACTTTATTTTTGCAGTGTCCACAACAGCTACTCCAATACGCCCCCACTGCATTCACATCCAACTCCCCATCTCCCACCAGCAACAAAAACACTCTCCCCAGCCTGGCCATGACAAAACACAGCAAAACGTTTTATTTACACAGGTCAATATGGAAATTACAGACCAGAAAAGCGCCTTTTGTAGAGTACATGATATGTACAACTGCGGGGGAACTCAGATACCACACACGCAGTTAGTGATACAAATTTTGAAAATAAATACATTCAAAAACCATAGCTGGGTTATCAAGAAGTCTGGGCTCAATCCCTTCCTGCCATGTCAAATCCATCCCCCCCCCCCCCCCCCCCCCCCCCCAATCCCCACTGCATACAGGGGAAACAAGAAAGCCACTTTTAAACATGTGGCAGGCATCTATTGTCACCTCTCTGTGCTCTGCTGGGAACAGGCACAGAACAGCAGATTGTATTTTGTTTAGGGGGAAAGGCATCCTCTGGTTACTGTGGTAACAATACCGTCCACAGAGCAAAATGTGTACATCCTAGTATTTTGGATAGTACCAAAGCTATGCTGTAATGTAGATGTGTGTCAGCACTGCAGGTCTCTAGGGGATGTGATAAGAATAGGTAATGCAGGTGCATCTTGTTGCTGTGATCCAATGCAGCCGTATTTCACTGCTGCAGTACTGCCCAGATAATGCCTCTCAGTGTAGCACTATGATCCAGTGCAGGAAATACAGTCATGTCTCCATGCCAAGGAGGTATGGTACTGGGATACAGTCAACTCTTGGTGCTGGGATACTGCACAAATAACACGGACATTATCTCAGCACTAGCCTGTATTTAAAGCTGAATTTCATTATTAGTTTCCAGTATTGCTTTGACATAATTCTGTGATAGCGCTCCCATGGTCAAGTGGGGACAGTTTTCGTGGAAGCAAAGCTCTTTCCCTAAGCTCTGATAACACTGGTCCAAGAAACCTGGAGCAGATTCCAACCAAGTCCTGGGCTAACTGGTGCTGCTACTGTCTGGACTGAACCATTTCACACCATTAATAGCAGTAATACCTAACCTGTTGACACTACTTCAGACTGGAGGCAGATGGAACATGGATTCCTTTAAGGGCTATCCCCGATAGCCTTGTCATGACTCATGTTGATTTCAAAGTTCACCAGGGAATGCAGATGAAAATATTTAGGGTCCATATACAACCCCACTGGAGAAAAGGTGCATGAAGGCTCACAATGTGCACTAAGGAGCATCCCCATCCAGAATTGTGCCCTATACAACACGCCCTCTAGCGCCCCCATGCCAATCACCGCAGGAGACACAAAGGATGGGAAGCAATTTTTGCACCCCATCTCCCTTTTACCCTGTGCTGCGACACCACTCAAACAGCCCACGTGACAGCCCTGCTGTACTCTTCCTCTGCTATCACCAGACTTGCTGTGCAACTGCTCTGTCACTTCCTTGCAGATGAAGGAGCCATAACTGGGGAAGGGAGGGACACACAGAAAATCAGAGGCCAAACACACTAGCAGTAGGCTAGTGGTTAAAGTATCAGGCTAAAATCATGGAAGCCTCATTCACATCCTGCTGCTTCTGCTCCCCCTTATGGTTTTGGGCAAGTTAATTTAACCCTCCATTGTCTCAGGTACAAACTTAGATCTTAAGCCCTCTGGGACAGGAAAATACCTACTGCTCCTGAATATTTGTTGCATTGAGCTACTACAAAAATAAATAAATAAATTTAAAAAAGTTGCTATGACACTCACTCTATTTTAATTTAATAAAATGTGTATAATTCTGCCTTTCGCTGCTACTCCCACACTAGGGTTGTCTTTTCACCGAGATCATCCCTAAGTTGATTTGGTCCTTGCATACATGGATTTATTCCAATTCCCTGAGAAAAACAGGGTTACGTTTCAACACAAGCAACTAGGCAAAACCAGAAGTGGACTGCTCTTTACAGACTAACCAGGGGATACTGCAAAACGTATTCCCCACATAAGGGGTGTCACAAGAGACAGGGAAAGCTGGACGATTTCTGGGGCAGCAAAGATGGGGTTGCTGAGAAATGTAGTGCCCCTCTGCCACTAGCACCTCTCATCTCTTGTTAGCTTCACTGCTGAGCTGTCTGAATCATGCTATGCTTGATGGATAGGGAGCACTGTGCAATTTAAACACCAGATCAGAGAGCATGCAGCTGATGCCTGGAAACAGAGCTGTGGGACCAGGGCAAGAGGAGCAGCTGGAAGATATGCTGGAAGGAGGAGAGAGTGCAGGAGGCTCCCAGGGCCTGGCACAGCTACATCACAGAGGAGGGGGGGGGGGGGGGAGGATAAACCCACCTGCACCTGGGGCGCTGTCGAACCCAGCCTCCCATCACTCATCCCCTTTCTCCTCCCTACTCTCCCTTCATATTTGAGAGCAATTACTCTCATTATGCTTTGAACCAGAATTGTCCTTTGTTTTGCCCTTAAAAAATTCCATACTTATTTATTTCATTATAAGGCTTGATATACCGCCAATCACACTGAGCTGCTGCTGGGTGGTTTACAATTAAATCTACATAAACAGAAAGAGGAAAAGTTACAATAGTGGCACAAGGGGAAGAGTGGGAAACAGGGAGCATAAAGAGAATGATAGCAAGGAGGGAGAAGGGATTGGGATAGAGACGAAGAAAAATGAGGGGGTATGGACTGCTGCTGGGGTGTAAGAAGTTGAGGATTATCTGAAAGTTAGATGGAACAGCCAGGTTTTGACTTGAGATCTTTCCCCAAATTAAAAAAAAAAAACCAAGCAGCTTTTCAGGGGGAGGGAATTTCAGAGTTAGAGGCCAAGGTATCAGAAAAATGAGTCTCTGGAGATTTTGAGATGAAGATGTGAAAGCGGCAGAAGGGCTAGAAGAGGAGATTGCGAGCAGTGAAAAGTTGGGAGGTATGGGGTAAGGTCAGATTGGAAGCTGGGGGACTGAGGTGCTCGGCCTTTGAAAGTCAAAGTAGGAGGCAGCTCATATGAAAAAGGAAATTTCCAAATATCCAAATAAAATTAGTTCCCTGAAAAAAACAAACATTCACCCTGTATTTGGCAAATATTTGCCCACATTGCAACAATGCACATAGTTGTATCCACATTTTGTTTTGGGGGGGGGAGGGAGGGGATGGATAGAACAAAAGATTCATCCATTTTTTAATTGAAGAAAAAAAAGAGGTGGAGATGTGTGCAGGTGCCTTTCCCCAGTGAAAGTACATGGGTATTACAGCTACGCAGGTAGTGTGAAAATGGCACCTATGTGGTTCAAAGAGGAAAAGAAATGAATATCTGGTCCAAGGCACTATGACCAGGACTCAGCTCAGCTGGCTGAATAGCTTCCCTTCTCGATGGGAAGGAATGCTGAAGCCTGCTGGTAAAATCCAAAAATCCTCACAAAAATCATACCAGGAGTGCTAAAAATAAAGCTGTAAAAAAGAGATGACAGCACCTACTGGTGCATGTGCTCTTCACCAGCTCCTGGGCCTTTCTAATCCAGACACAAATGTAAAAAGAGAAATTCCAGCCTTGATGGCAGTCCCAAGAACCCCGGTCTATAAATGAGCCTTGGACACTGTGAAATAGGTACCAACTGCATGTGAACCATGCAATCAAGAGCTGTCTCTGAGGGAGAACTTGGATTTTGAGGCTACTACTGTTAAAAGGTGTGGAATGGAGCAGTCCAGTGGTTAGAGAAAGCATGTTGTGAAAGAAGATGGCCAGGGTCCAAACCCCATTTTCTCCACCGACACTCTGCATGGTCTTAGACAAGTAACCTCACCCTTCAGTGCCTCAGGTACAACTTAAATCATGAGCCCATTTGGGTAGGGAAATAACTTAGGCACCAGTGCTGCTGGCCCGCTGGCTCAGAGGACCTTGTAAATAAGAGTACTCATGTCTGTCTCTGTCAAGGATGGGCTAATGGCTCAAAATTAGGCAATCCCTCACTCTCTTATAGCTGCACAGTGGCCTTCCATGATGGCTTTCAGGGGCAGCCAATCATACTCCACAGCACATATCCAGGATTGGCTGGTGTCTCTTCATAGAGCAGCAAACAGGAGAGGTGAACTGCCAAGCACCAAATACCTAGCAATGAGAAGAGTGGTTCCATAGCAGCACTAGCAGTTGATGGCGATGGGGCAGAGTCTGCACATCCATTTACTGCTGCTCACTACAGCTAAAACCTGTGCATTATACAAATATCTAGACATGGAAAAGAAGCAGAATGCAATTCACAAATAAATAGAAAATGGTAAAATACCCGACACTGCTTAAAATGTTTTTTTTTTACTTCCATGCCTTCAGAAATGCACACATGGAATGGCATGTTGCACATATGTGGCATGCATGCACTAAAGCTCTGCAAGGACAGGACAGTCTTTTTCACGGCCTCAGAAGGGAATGGATGGGAGCTGGCAAGATTTGGGTTATATCAAACAGTGGTCATCACTTTCAGGGAGCCTGTACGGAAGCGCATAATCTTCTTCTTCAAGGCATGGGATGCTTTGATCTTGACAAAGACTTTGGGCTGACCGCCACTGTTGCCAGGGCCAGTGGAGGACACCACTTGTGGAGACAGCTGTTGGGGCCACACCAGGCCCCCACTCTCATCTGTGTCACTGGAACAGGTGCTAAAGGCTGGGGACTCGCCCTCACTTAAGCTTGACCCACTCTCACCATAGCAAGGTGCAGCATAGCCACTCAGGTCTTCTTCTGGCTCACACACGGGGGCCTGTCGTGCCGCACTGCAGTCAGCTGAGAATTCTGAGTCACTCTCAGCATAGCCATACAGGAGGTTCCTTGGGCCAGTGGAGACTGGGCCTGGGGTGGGCCCCTTGACTGGCTTCTTGCTCCGCTTGGACATCCTGTAGGGGTCACTAGGGCTTGCCTCATCCTGACATATCTCTGCTGTGGATCGCCACTTTCGGTAGCCAGCAGCATTCTGACGGCGTTGCCGTGATGGCTTGCTCTGTGCCACCTCCTCCCGATCCACGGTGTGGTATTTTGTGACAGTCCTGTCCAAGGCTGCATGCTTGTTTAACAGGCTGTTCTCAGACTGTGAACGTATTGTCTTCTTTCCCCGAGGGGAGCCCTTCCTCCCTCCACGCTTACCCCCTTCCCCATCCTCATCTGTGAAGCGGCACTTTTTGGGAGGTGCTGCTAGCGCCGCCCCACCTCGTTGCCTTTCTCTGGCTCCAGCCTGGCAATGTTCAGGAGAGAGCTCTACACTCCGGCCTTTGCAGAGAGGAGGGGGTTTCTTCCTTGCATTTCGGTGGGCTGCCTGCAGCCGGGGAGTCACCTGGGCTGGGATATACTGGGCATTTACCATCTCACACACACCCTCCTCTTCCTCCATTGCCGTCAGTGGAGGACGTTTCTCACACGGCTCATAGGCAGACCGTTCTTCATAAGCAGGAGGGTGCATATTGGGTCCCCCAGGGCTATGTCGAATGAAAGACTGGGGGAGGCTGTTGCTAGTGTCATTCAAGGGCGTTTCAAAGCTGTGACCATCTGAGAGAGAGGAGGAAGCTGATGGCTGGTAGCGGTCCACAGAAGTTGCTCTCAGATGGGCCGCACTAGCATGAAATTTTGGGGGCTTCTTCAGTGACAAGTGAGGAGGGCTGAAGACCTCTGAGGCCTGAGAAGTCACAGGGCTTTTGTTAGCTGAAACCCCATCTGCCCCAGCATCCCAAGAAGCCCAGATCCGGCTTGGCATTCCACCACTATTCTCATAGACCCCCGGTGATGGGGTGTCACTTCTCTCTCCTTGGGATGGATATTTTCGTTCACAAAGAGTCCCCCGTAGGTCCAAGGGCCGCTTACATTGGCTGTTCTGCCGGGCAAGGCCTCTGTTGGGTTCTGGGTTAAGGCTGGTCCGAGGGGGCTTGTTGGATCTTGGGGGCTGACCACGACGATGAATCAGCTGCATCATGTAGTTCTCTACCCGGCGGCAGTGGGAGGGGTCAGGGAAAAACTGGAAGTCAGATGGGCAGGTCCCGTAAGTGTCCACGTCATTTGTGGCTGTTCCCACTGGATCATCATGATAAGCAGCAAAAGAGGTGTCTTTGTGCCCCCCGCCCACACCTCGCAGCTGCGAAGAGCATGCCAGTGGGTTTTGAAGGGTTATGGCGTGAAGTGGGCTAGGGTAGAAGGGCTCCCGAGAGCCACGGGGCTGATAGTGGGGTTGGGTGTCAGATGCATAGTCCTGGGAGCTGGAATAGGGGGCAGAAAAAGACCTGGGCACCATGATGCGGGCAGCACCACCATTCCCATCCTTCTCACCATGGCCCAAGTCTCCTGCAAGAAAAAAAAAGTTTTGAAAACAATGAGGGGAGAGGAGTGTCCACACCTCTAAATCTATAGCCTTTCCTCTACATTCCTCTATGGGCTTCCCTTTTTCCAGTCTCACCTTTTCTCACTTGTGTCTTTCCCTCCCATCTTCAGGGAATGAACATGATACAATGTTGCACTGTTGTAATACAGTGTTATAGAGTATCAAGAGGTGATGCCAGGACAATATGTCCTATCCTGCCTTTATTTCCATCACTCCCAGCCACACTCACTCCTTTGCTGAGTCAGACCTTTTCCTCCTCCTCTCCTCACACTCAAGCTTATCTTCCCTCTCTCTCTCTTCTTCCATCATCTCCATTTCTTGTCTTTACTTGCCCCTCCCCTTTCTCCTCTTCCCCCCCCCCCCCCCCCCCCCCCTCACCATACATGCGTGTCTCTCTCACTCTCAGCCCATCATTCCTGGTCATTCTGATGTCACCAGTCAAGAGAGTTGACTGCATACCTGCTGACTTGGGCCTCTCATTTGCGAAATGTATGCGGGCCTCGGTATGACCAATCTTCGAGTAGGAGCCAGCAACAGATGGGAAACTGGAAAAACATTCTCCAAAAACAGAGGCCGGTGACTCTGAAGGAAGTGCAGGTGAGGCGCCTTCATAGAAACCTAGAAAGAGAAGGAGAGAAGATAAGGGTGCCATTTACCATGGTGACAAAGCAGTGGGCATCGCTCTCTGAGGGCGTACCAGGTGTGAGAATTCACCCACTATATCTAAAAAGAGGCAGTGGGGTCCTCCATGGAGTATGGCATTCTTACAAAGGTCACAGAGATGTACCACACAAAAAAAAGAATGGTCCAGCTCTCAGCACCCGTCTACCTAGGGAGCCAACTCTTGTGCTGACCCTGTCCAGATACCCACCCTGCCCTCCACAGCACCGCAGAGGCTTGTTAGCAGTTTTGGTGGGAGACTTGGTTACGTTACATGGGAACAAAACACACTACAGGAGATGCCAGCAAAGCACAGAAAGAAGCTAAAACTAAAAGTGCCAGAGGAGACGCCACCAACAGGCTTTTCTCTCTAGGCTCCTGTCTGCCTGTCTCTGTCCCCCCTCTCTACTCCTCCCTCCTCACAATCCAAAGTGCATTGTAATATTTTCTTGTCTCTGTAAGAAGTATTGTTTCATATGTTGTATTTGTCTCTCTCTCGCCGTTCCCAGGCTCCCGGTACAGTGAAGAAAGAGTCTCCATCACCCCCATTCTCAAGCCTGTCGGTCAAATCCCTGCAGGACCCCGACAGACAGAGGAGGGCGGGAGAGAGAAAAGGTCAGGGCGGGTCAAGGGCTGACCTCTGACCTTCAACACAAAGTGTGGGAAATGAGGGTCTGTGATGGTCTCTCTCTGCTTCGATTTCAGGCCTGCAGCCTGGAATCAGAGGAAACAGAAGGAAAAAATAACATTAGATTATTTAAAATATGATTGCCCCCTCCCCCACTTTCCTCTTTCTTACTTCATGATTCCTGTTCTGTGTCTGAGAACGTTCGTTCTGAGAGTTAGATCCCTTCTATAACCTGGGGATCAGAGGGCAGAGGCTCTTTAGGAGAAAGGTTGACAACTAGAGCACCTAGAGCACTCCCCCCCCCCCCCCCCAAATAAAAAAATTGCAGTTTTAGGGTCACTTTCTCCTTCTAAGACAGCCTCAGCAAAGAAGTATGAGTATTTCAATGAAGCTGCTACTCTACAGAGGTGGACTCAAAAGAGGTTTTCTAGATTTAATTTAAGGGTTCTCTTTCCAATTAGAGTGCACATTTCATTGCAAAATAAATAAATAAATAAAATAAAGTGAAGAAATGTTAGGGAATGGAGACCTAAAAATAGGAATGAAAAGAATACTAAAGCCAGGCACGAGGCAGGTTGATACTCAGACCCGTGACTGCTGCTGCTCCAATTACACAGAGGACCTTGGGCTGGGAGTGGGGGTCTCTGGTCACATTAACCTGAGCTCGGCCAGCTGTCCGTCTCTACCATCTCTCCACAGCTGTTCTCTGCATCCAGACGCAAGTCCTCCACCCGTTGCACCAGCTCCCACATCCGCTCCGTCTGGGCATCCTGCAGGCAGGCACAAGAGAGCTTGGGTCATGGCTCTCACCAGCGCTTCACTGTCTGCTTTACATGGAGAATTTATATTAGTCCCTCTGTCCCTCCATTCCTCTCCCTGTCGTCTCTATCCCCACAAATATGTGGGTTTCCATAGTATATTTAAACCACCTCTGTCTACTCCAGCTGTAGCACTGCCAGACCACCACTGGTAGCAGAGCTACCCCTCCTTAGTACATGGAAGACGGAAGGGTAGAAGACCAAATCAGCAAGGACACAACCAGGAGTTGATACAGGTGTTGTGCTGCATGTCCCCCAGTTAACAGCAATGCAGTAATAGCCCCTTATTCCCATGGGTCATGTCACTAGTCTCTATGAATACACAAAGACCACAGAACCCTACAGTTCATTCCCTGTTCAACTGCACACCTGTGTCACAAGTACACAAAGAATTAATACACCCCTTCCCCCACCACCACAAACACATATGTGGGCAGTGCAGCAGGCATTGTAATGATGACAGTAGGGAATACCCCTCCCCCAGCCTCACAAGAGAAAACAGAGCACTATTCTCCACACAGATTGGAGTATTACAGACAATACTTCACACCCCTTCCGGATACACCCCATAGTAACCATAAAAGAGGGGATCACTTTCAATCCAGAGCATCACTCAGAGGCAGGAAGCAGAAGGCTATCTGAACCTCACACCTAGATCTGACATGGGGATGGGGGACAGCAGGAAGCAACTGGATTCCTGGGTCACAGCTGGCTACCCTCAATCACTGTGAAACGTGTCTGGATATGAGGAAATGGAGGGGGCAGAAATCAGTGGAATAGTTCCCATTTAATCACAACCCCCAGGGAGCTGGGGAAGAAGGGGCATCTTGGCAAGGGGCAAGGACTGCATGTATGTGGCAGAGGCAGCTCAACAAATCCTCAACACTCAGATCCACACACACAGACACATGCAAACACATGCAGTAACGCCATCTCAGACACAGGCTGACCTACTCACACTCATGGACCCATACATACAAAAGGACATGTATGCAACAGCAGTGAGGATGAGGGTAAAGGGAGAGAGGGGAGGGAGGAGGGGGAAAGCAGGTCCTGGAGGGTGGAGATGGGGAGAAGGATGGTTGCGAGCTCTAGAGTTTTCTAAAACAAGGTCAATTTAAAATCACTTTCCGGTAAATACAAACAGATGGAAACTTCCTTTCTACATACCTCCTTTCTCTCTCTCCCCCCTCCCCCCCCCCACCTCCTGCTGTTCTCTTGTGCTTCATCTGTCTCCAATCTCCTACTCTGTACCCATCCCTCCTTCTCTTTCACTCCATTCATCCCCTGTTCTCCCCCTCCTTTTCAAGCGCCTCTCTGTAACTTTCATCCTCTGATCTTTTTCCTCTGCCTTTTTTGCACTCCCCTCCTCTCCTTAACCTCCCTTTCTCTGCCCCTCTTGGATCCCTTGATTTCCTGCCTTCCCCTAGTTTGGGTGTTTCCCACCCCTGTGCTTCTCTCCTCCAGGGCTCAGTTACAAGTAAAAAAAAAAATCCAAGTCTTTGTGGAAATTATCCTTGTGTTTATAGGAATCAAATAAGAAACAAGGCATTTAAGAAAAAATAACAATGTATGAAAAGTCCTTTCACCCTCTAGATTATTGTCTTTCTACATATTTTGTGGCAGTAAAGTGCTTCCATATGGTGGGTTGCTGACTCTCTACTCTCCTACTCCCCTCCCCCATTTTATTTTCGGCCAGCGGTTTCCTCCAGCTCCTATACGCTTCCATCTCATTCAAAACCAGCTTCTGCTGGGCTATGGCACCATGATCCCCCATTTTTAATCCTCCCCAGTCATATGGCAGACAGACAAGAATCATGTCCCTCCCCCACAAGTGTGCTCTCGAATTAGATGGCTGGAGTCATATATAAGTAGGCTGGGGCACCCTCCCTAAACTGAGGAGCAGAAGTCAGGCTCAGGGATTAGACCTGGATCTCCCCACATGCTGCCAGGCAGCACCGGACTGAGCCAGCCCCCCCCCCCCTCTCTGTCTATCCTTCCCTATCCTTCTCAACCACCTTGCATGGTTAATATATCTGGGTCAGACCCAGGTTCCAGCAAACATGGCTCAATGATATGAAGCCAGAGCAACATCCTTAACGGTCCCCTTCTGTCACTCACACTCACACCCTGAACACAAGCTCTCTTCACAAATACAATTGCTTTTCCAGACTCCAGGCTTCCAATCCAATATCCAGAATTGTGGGAGACCCTCACCAAGAGGCTGATGTTCAAAGTCCCGACTATAAAGCCCACAATACAAACATATAAAATACATAGTGCAACAACAGTGCAGAAAAATAGCTAACCAATGCTCAAAGCAAAACAAAATTCAAATTTTATACATAGGTAATTCATGCTATTGAACCGAAAGCAAAGGGAAGAATATGTCTGGCACACAAAGGTTTTGCAATAA
This sequence comes from Microcaecilia unicolor, assembly GCF_901765095.1. NCBI lineage: Eukaryota > Metazoa > Chordata > Amphibia > Gymnophiona > Siphonopidae > Microcaecilia > Microcaecilia unicolor. Next base: position 161,091,132 of record NC_044041.1, read on the forward strand.
GTGCGTCTCCTGTGCACATGTCCAGATAAAACCAGAAATGCAAGCACACGTCCACAGTTGTTCGCACCACAATTTTTGAAAGGCTCATATTTAAGTGCAGTAAAACAGGTGTCAATGTGTGCTTGCACATCCAGTTTTGCTCAGACTCACACACGTTTATTTCTCACTATCAGCGCATAGAAGGGAAAAGGGACCTTTCTGTGGTTTTTGCAACTACATTCAAATCAGTTTACATAGTATATTCAGGTACTTATTTGTACCAGGGGCAATGGAGGGTTAAGTGATTGGCCCAGAGTCACAAGGAGCTGTAGTGGGAATTGAACTCAGTTCCCCAGGATCAAAGTCCACTGCACTAAACACTAGGCTACTCCTCCGCTCGCTATACAGGCTTCTTTCTGCTTCCAAAAGAAGACAAAATTGCCATTTTAATGTGACAAACTGAGACGAAATCCTTCTCCTCAAACCAGGGGCATAGCTAGACCTCGGCAGGAGGGGGGTCCAGAGCCCGAGGTGAGGGGGCACATTTTAGCCCCCTTTGGCGCCACCATCCCCCTGCCACTTTTGACCCCCCCCCCCCCACGCCGCTGCCCCTCCCCCTCCCCCACCGCCACCAGGTACCTTTGTTGGCGGGGGTCTCCAACCCCCGCCAGCCGAAGTCCTCTTTAGCGCCTTCGCTGATCTGTTTCTGTGAGTCCTGACTCCTCATGCAGGACATCAGGTGTCAAGACTCACAGAAACAGATCAGTGAATGAGCCGGAGACCGGCGCAGAAGAGGACTTCAGGTGGCGGGGGTTGCGGACCCCCACCAGCAAAGGTACCTAGCGGGGGAGGCTCGGCGGTGGTGGGAGGGAGGGGAGGGTTGAAAGTGGCAGGGGAGGGTCAAAAGTAGAGGGGGCCATTGCTACATCTGTGGGGGCCCATGCCCCCGTGGCCCCCACCTAGCTATGCCCCTGCCTCAAGTCCCTCAATGCTGCCCCAGAGCTGGCAGTAAGTTTTCAGTGTTATAAACCATCATTTGCTTTGGGCATTGCAGCGCTACCATCTGAGCATTAGGAAGGAATATTAACCAACCTCATTTGCATTTAAATTCATTTCAATACAATTTGCATCAATGTTTAGCACACAAGTTAACATCTGCACTCCAGCCCTTTGAGCATTCTGCGCACAATTACATACGTGCAAATCAGGCACTAACCAGTTCTTAGAGCTGGCATTACTTTTGAGCATTGACCCTAGAATGTCTTAGAATAGTGGGAAAAAGCAGGGGGGGCAGAAGAAAGCAAACATCAAACCAGTCGGAGCTACAGCCCCTCACCATGCCTTTCCTCACCAGATAGGATCTGCTGCTAAAACCAATGGATTTGGGGAAAGTAGAAAGGTGGGGGAGGGAGAGGGGGGTTTCTATGAAATAATTCAGATTATATGGAATTATTACTGCCATTACTACTTATTCTTTCTAAAGCACTACTAGAAATCTAATCTGGATATTATCCCTTTTCTCCCTAATAAGGCCCAAGGCGACTTACATTAATGAGACTAGCACTGTCTGGGAATTATTTAAATAACAAAATATAGTTCAAGTAATCAATTTCTCACAAATCCTAGCATGAATTAAAACAGCTTATAGCAAGTCTTTAAAATAAGCAGATAAAATTGGTTTTCAACAATTTTCAAAATGAGGAATAAAGATGACTAATTTTATATCAACTGGTAAATTATTCCATATTGAAATCAACTGAAAAGAAAACAAAGTCTCTATCTCTACAACTTGCTTATATCTAATTTCTCCCTACAGGAAGGAAACAAAGTAATTTTAAGTCCTTGAGGCTGAAAAAGATATCAATTAAGATATGTACTCAGGGGCCTGGCTTAGCAAAATTAAAAATAAATAAAGCAACTTTGAATGTAATTCTTGCTTAAAACAGGCAACCAATGGAGATTGAGATGCAAGACAGAAAGGATTAGGAAATTACACTTATTATGGAAATGATTAAAACATGGGTATTGAAGAGTTTAATGGGTTAACAGTTAAAAGCAGCCTCACAAAGGTAGGTTTTCAGCCTGGATTTGTATAGGGCCAGAGTCAGAGCATGACCTACAGAGTCAGGAGTTCTCTTGCAGGCAAACCACACAAGATGGAAGAAATGGAGTCTGGAATTGGCAATGGAGGAGAAGGGTACAGACAGTGCCAAAGACTGCTTTTTAGCTGCCAGCCAAAGCTGGAGCAACCTGCTCCATCCCCATTTCTCTACTCCAGCATCCATCAGCTCATGTGCTGCTCCACCCAGACAATATGATACTGGCACTACTGAAGATCTTGACTGCACATTTCAGAGAGGGTTCAACAACAGGCAAATAGTGGGACAAGATCACTGTCTGACCCTTGGATCAGTGTTGCAGATGTTCCCGGGAATAAAAAGAATCATTCTCTCTGTATTTGTACTCTGGCCCTCTCTTCCTACTTCTCCTGGGGACCTCTTTCTATGGGGAGGGGACGACACACCTGCCTTTTCTATCTACCTTAGACTCATCCTCTCACTTCTCCTGGGAGCCTCTCTTGACTCTAAGGGCCCCATCTCTTAGGAGCCCATGTTGGTCTGGAGTCCTCCATGTCTGTTCCTGAAGCCCAATGGCTCTGAGAACTTGCTCTTCCCCTCCTTCTGAAAGTCCATTGGCTCTGTAGACCCCCCCCCCCCCCTTCTCCTGGGAGGTCCTCTATTGTCCAGTGGGCCACTGTTTGATCCCATAGTTTGAATAGGATGTCTGACACCTCCGTCCTCCACACCAATTCTCTTCTTCAAAAAGACCCCAAAATGCATAGATTAAGCAAATTAACTTAAACTGTGCTGTGTCAAGGACCCCAAGGTCTCAGACCTATCTGTGATACCCCAAAACTCGAGCAATTTGCTTTCAACAAAAATATCCAAACCCAGCTGTAAGTGCCCCTACTCTATCTCTGCATTTTATATGGTTTTATGATAGCAATCTCTACTCAGGCCTTACAGCTGGCATGGATATTTATGCCTTATGCAAATCGACTGAGTTTTGGGGTGTCACAGATGGGCACTTTTCTCAGTGTAGACTGAGTCTACCCTAACAGTAATTCCTAATAGATGGATCCTAGGGGGGTAATTAGACATCTCACTAGATGTGTGCGGCTTTGGACAGTTGGAACTAGAATGGAAAAACAAGAACCTCAGCTGGTAGGGCACTGCTGGAAGAAGCTCACATCACTGGCATTCTAGCAGGCACTAGCAAGAGTCTTACTAGAAGCAAGTCTGCATCCAGTACAGATTGCTTGTGGCAAACACGATATGGTATGGTATGGTCTCCTATAAAAGTGAAACTACTTTGCATCCTCCACCCTGCCTGAACTGAAAGAAAATTGAGTTGAAAAATCTATTCAATTTTTTTTCCCGTGAAAGCAAAAACACACTAACCAGAATACACAGGCCAAGAAGACAGCAAAGGTGAGAAAGATGGCAAGTGACCCAGCCCTGCCAGGGATCTTACAACAGCAAGAAAGAGTTTGCCCTCTAATGCCAGCCTCTGGAGAGAGAGCCCCTGGATGCATACTCCCCTCCCCTCTCTATTGTTCTTTTGTGACAGGTTCAGTCCCTACAGAAATAGAAAAAGAGAGGAGGGCACATCTGTGTTCAGGACTGAGACCTCAGGTGTCAATATCTGATGATGCGGCATCCTGAGAACAAAGAGAAGGGGTGGAGAGGAGAGACTGGTCTATTATACACCATAGCATCACAACAAACAACACCTATCAACCTCCAGGAACAGCCTTGTGATCCTGGGCAAGTCACTTAACCCTCCATTGTCCCAGGTACAAATAAGTACCTGTATATAATATGTAAACCGCTTTGAATGTAGTTGGAAAAACCACAGAAAGGCGGTATGGTATATTAAGTCCTATTCCCTTCCCCTCTGGTGCTAACTGCTAATAAATCTCTCAGGTCTTGGGTCATATTGCAAAGCTGCCACGGAGATCTCCTCCCTCTTCCCCCCCACCCAACACCAAACCAAGGAACTCAGAGGCCTGCAGGGCCCCCAAAAGCCAGTACTTCCCAGCAAAAGACAGAGTCAGGAAATCTAACATGTCCCTGCAAGGGCTGGTTTCAGCCTGGGTACTTCTGTCTTTGAACCCTGAACTTTATTTTGTTCGGGGGCATCTCAATAGATTTAAATGAAAAAGCCTCAGTTTACCATATAAGAGTGCACTACATTGATAGCACCTTAAAGAAGCATGCACCAACAGTGCCAATTTACCAGCAAAATGTGTGGTACACCAATTACACTGAGAGGCCTCACCAAAGAAGCCAACTTTTCAAAATGATCACAGATGCTAAAATCAGCATAAATTACCTCTTCCCTTCCTGTACTCTGTGAAGGAATCTGTTCAATACTGCAGGTGCTTAAACACCCTCTGCCTTCCACAGAGCTGGCAACCTCTGGAATACACTGTATTTCTACAGTCACACAAAATTAACAGCAAGAAAACAAAGGTTCCCATGTTCAGATTGTGTTGGAAGATGGGCCAAGGCTCAGTGACAATGTTGTATGCTGCCATGTGGAGTCTCTGGGCTGAGGCTGGCAGAGCTGGGAGTGCAGCAGTCATTGTTTGCAGCCCATGGAGGAGGGGAAGAAACAAACACCAAGTGGAGGACTTGGGCCTTAGGGCCCATTATTTCGCAACTAGAAGCAGCTCTTGTGCATGGCTCCCGATCCAGGAGTGTCACTGATAGGCTAGTTGGAAAAAGATACAGACTGGGTAGGAAACTGCCAGGTAGTTGCAAATGAAGGCTCAGGGAACCATAGCCCAGTAGACACTGGTACTGATTAAGTTGGAGGCTCAAAGAGCAAAAGGAGATTGCCAAGCCCCATTCCCTGCCAAGCCCCATTCCCACCCCCCCCCCCCCCCCCAAAAAGAAAATAATTAAGAAATGGTCTCAAGCATCAGGAAAGGATTCAGCATTGTTCTTAAAAAGAATTAAAGCGGAAGATAGCAAGGCCTGAAATGGCCTGTCAGTGGAGGACAGCATGCTTGGTACAGATGTGGTAGGTAAAGCCTTGGGAGGTTATGGGAGAGAGAAAAGCTGGTGTTGGATTGCAAACAAAAGGTTATATATGAATCTACCCAAAGTAAAAACTCAACGGGCAAATTGGATGGGCCATTCTGGCCTTCATCTACTGCCCTTTCCTATTTTACAATTTATGGTAAATAGGAGAAAATGCAGTTTTGCAGCAAAGTTTTAATCAATGGCTGAATAGCTTTGGAAATCTCAAGTGAAAGGACATAAGACTCTACTATAGATACAGCCTGCATTTGTCTGATATAGGAACCAAGATCCTCACTTAACAGATCATTCTATTGGCAAAAGATGAAACTAGATTGAGGGGGAGGCAGACAGAAGCTGATTAAAGCCCCCCTTTCCCTCCCCTCCCCTCCAAAATAAACAAAAGAGCAGAACACACAAAATGCATGCATCTCAGCAGACAACCTGGTAAAGAGCATGGAAGAGAGTGGGAGCTGATCTGAGGATAGGCACAGAAAGACAACGCTTGAAAGTTCCAGGTGTGATTCATAAAATTCCACACATGGAAGCCCTAATGCAGACACAGATCTAGATATTGTGCTATGTCAGAAACATGGTTCAATGCATCTTATGACTGGGATAGGTTTTTCAGGGGGACAAAATAGGCATAAAATGGAAGAATGAAGAAACAGAAAAGAATTTTGGGATTTAGCTTACACCTTTTCAGTAGAAGCTCAAAGCAAGTTAGACTCGGGTATAGTAGGTATTTCTCAGTTTCCAGAGGGTTTACAATCTAAGTTTGTACATGAGACAATGGAGAAGTGATCTGCCCAAGATCACAGGGAGCAGCAGTGGGATTTGAACCCTGCCTTCTCTGGTTCTCAGCTCACAGTTCTAACCATTAGGTGTGCTGTATCACTTTCATCATCACTTGAGTGACCTTTGAACTATTAGCACAAAAGAAAAGCTGGATGGTAATTTAGTCAGAGATACTCAAGGCTGCAATAAGGGAAGGGGCGATATTAATCTATTGGCTAAGGACTGTGGTGCCCCATCTGTGGAATTAGTTAGGAGACAGATCCAGGACACCCTTCATAGGAATCTCCTCAAACAAATGGGAATGGAACATAAGGAGGAGGGAGTTGGGACTGGATCTAATACTTACAAATAGAAAGTTCTTATAATGGCTAGACAGGTGATCACTTCAAATCCAGTGTTTATCAGAGGATAAATGCTTTAAAGCAGTGGTTCTCAACCTAGTCCTCTAGACATACCTAGACAGGTTTTCAGGATGTCCACAATGAATATGCATGAGGTAGATTTGCCTACAATTGAGGAAGTGCATGCAAAATATATCTCATGCATATTCATTGTGGATATCCTGAAAACCTGACAGGCTGGGGGGTCCCGAGGACTGGGTTGAGAACCCTTGCTTTAATATAAGATCCAAAACAGAGAAGAGTGATACAGAAGTAAAAGCCCTGGCCTTTTAGGACTACTAAGTTACTAGTTGGGGAAGTGGAGGTGAGAGATCCTGGGTGGGCCTAAGCCTAAAGTGAGTGGGCACGAGAACCCTGCCCCCTTCCACCCAGCATCTATACTTCCCCTCCCCCTCCATGTGATCAGTGGGTCTTTTACCTCCACTCCCCTGACCCTTCGGTACCTTTTAAGTCCTTTACAGGCAGATGATCAAAAGCAAACGCCAGCACTAGAGGCTGTTAGCGCCGTACTAGCGCCAGCATTTGCTACCACCCCATGATCAGAGCCCTCAAGGCTCTTAGCGCACGTAGCCTGCAAATGCATGCTAATCAGCGCTTAACACATTCATCCCCAATGATCAGCGTCCAGCGCCAAAGATTGGGTTGCTGGCTGCGACAAACCCTACGCCAGGTCCGAGCTGGTGTTAGGGTTTGCAGATCATTGGGGAGGAATGGTGAGCCCTGTCCAGCATGCATTTGCAAGCTGGCAGGCCACCATTCCCCCCTACAGCAAACTTGCCAGCGAGGGCAGTTGAGGACATCCAAACTTTGGACGTTTCTGTGACAGGGCAGTTGAGGACGTCCAAAATTTGGACGTTTTTGCAATGGGCAGTTAAGGACGTCCAAAATTGGATGTTTCTACGAGAAAGACGTCTTTCTCACAGAAACATCCAATTTTGGACGTCCTTAACTGCCCATTGCAGAAACATCTACATTTTGGACGTCCTCAACTGCCCCGTCGATTTACCTCTGACACCCCTTGAAATTTGGCCGTCCCTGCAACAGGGCAGTTGAGGACGTCCATCTTCCGATTTAAAGACGGACGTCCTTCTCTTTTCATTGGTCTCCAGCCCAGACTTGTCAAACAAGTGCGGAAGGATTGTGCTGAGCGCATGCTCAGGCACAATTCTCCCGCACTTCTACCCCATAATCAGAGATAACTGCGCTGCTTAAATTTGCATGCATTATCTCTGATCATAGGTCTAATAGCGCCCCGCGCTGTTCCAGTGCTATTTTAGAGCGCTGTTTGGAAGAGCGCTGGGCTTTTGATCATCTATCTGCCTGTTAGTTCTTCACTGGTAGTGAGCAGTGACTCATACCTGCTGCTCACGCTGGCCCCAAGCTTTCCCTCTGATGCAACATCCTGTTTGAAGGACTTCAAAGATGCATCAGAGAGAAGGCTCAGGGCTGGCGTGAGCAGCGGGTATAAATTACTGCTCACTGCTGGCAAAGAAAAGAAAGATTTAAAAGGTACTGGGGGGTTTGGAGAGTGGGTGTAAGAGACCCCTGATCATTGGTGAGGGGATGGAGAGGGAGAGGTGCCAGGAGTCTTCAACTGGCAGGGCTTGCACATCACAGCTGTGTTGCTGCTAGGTGGGCCTTTATCCATCCAGGCCCACCTGTGGCTACACCACTGCTACTAACTTCATTTAAACTGGAAGAGTGCTTTTAGGAAGCAAGTTCTTTGTGAAGTAGAATGGAGCTCTGGGAAGGCCCTCAAATCTGCATGTTAGGAAAATGAATAAACGTACAAGGGAAAAGGGTGACTGCTCTACTTATCCAAAGAGGAGGCTGAAAAGTAATGGCTAAAGGATTAGCTACGAAAATGGACAAACAAACAAATAATCTAAGAAAGAAGAGCACAGGGAATAACATCTAGAAAAGCTGAAAGCAAAAGAGAAGACGGTCAGGAGAGCAAAAATTCAAGTGGAAGAAAAAAAAAGAGCTAAAGTTGGTAAAGCCAGGAGACAATGCTTTTTCACAGAGGTAAATGTTAAAACAAAATAAAACTCAATAAACAACCTCTTTTCACCCTTTTTTGGGAAGCTATCATTCCCTTCCTCAGGTTCAAACAGAAAAGAAATGGTCTGGCAAAAGACTGGTCTAAAACTTAACTAAATGAGCCCAATTTATTTTTTTACTCTGTTTAGCTTTGATATCTATGAAAAAGCCTTATCACCTTCCACACATACAGCATCTATGCTTTCTGAGACATATCAGTGAAAGAAGGAAGGGGCAGACATAGGATTAAGACAGAGAAGAAAAGGAGAAATGTGTAAGGAGGGGGGGGGGGCAAGGAAAAATAGAAAAGCCAAATAAAAACACCTATTCAGAATTCATTGGAGAAGAGACTGGAGTAGGGTAGAAGCCATCTAATTTATGAAAAGAAAAGGTCTGTATGGAACTAGCAGAACTGAAAGTGGACAAAGCCCCAGGGCTTGATGGCTTATGATGTATGATACCAAGGAAGTTCTAAGGGGTTCTGCAACATCTGCTGAAGGTCTCTTGAATAAACTTTGGCAACAAGAGTGGTTCTAAGATACTGGAGAAGAATGGAAGTTGTCCCTTGTCAAAAAGGGTCATAATAGAAAGGACAATAGATTACAGACCAGATAGTCTTAAGAAAATTGAAGGAGACTCTTCTGAAAGAAAGAACAGTGAAGTATCCTGTGGCTGCAGAATCTGAGGTCACATGGCTTTTTAACAGAGTGTCAGACAAAACCGATCAATTTCTTGATTGGATGACCAGAGAAGTAGATTAATGGCAATGGTGTATTTGGATTAAATGAACCTTTTGATACTGTCCCACACAGAAGACTCATTAATAAACTAAGCAGCCTTGGGATGGGTCCCAGCGTGAAGGACTGGGTTAGAAATCAGTTAAGGGATAAACAGCAGAAAGTAATGAAAAATGGAATTCACTCAGACAGGCTAGGAGCCCAAGCTCTGCCCACAGACCACCCCAGCCTTGTCCGGATGGTGCCGAGGCAGTCAGATGATATATTCAGCAGCACTATCCAGTTAGCTCTGCTAACAGAGTAAGTACCACTTAATATTCACACAAAGGATGATGGATGCAAGGAAAGGCCTCTCAGTGGAAGTGATGGAGGTAAAAAAAAAAAAACCCAGAACAAAAACACAAAAGATCCCTAGAAGCAAAAAAAAAAAAAAGTGGGGGTAAGCCAGAAACCAACTAGGGAGCTGTGGCACTGCACCAAGCATGAAATGGGGCACACTAAATGGGCTTTACAGTCCTTATCTGACATGATATTCGATGCTTTTATGAAGCTCATGAGAGTGGGAGGGAAGGAAGTGAGATATACTTGCCATAAATCCCATACATCACTCCACCCACCTCCCAAATACACATGAAAAGAAAGGTGAAATTTTGAGGGAAACAAAGGGAGACTAAAGCTTATCTGCTCAGGTGGTCAAAGGTCTCCCCCACCCATGCACATACCTGGATATAATTCAAAGTTGGACTTTAATGGAATCAGAAACTTGATAAATCAGCAATTATTTTTTTAATGCAGGTGTTTTGGGGAATGCTGCCCCCCCCCCCCCCCCGAGTTCAGCGGGGCGAGGTGTCTCTGCCGCCCATCTACACCCTTGCAATGCTTTTGGTTGGGGAGAAAGGTTAGAGAGAGAATATGTTTGCCTCTCTCCCCCTCTCCCTGTTGAGGGAGGGAGCATGTTTCTATGTTTCTGCTGTATAGTTTTTGTGTGCTGCCGCCCCCTCCCATTCCCTATGGTTCTTAAAAGGACAATAACACTCAGAGCAGTTTGAGATGATGGGTGGGGGGGGGGAGTGCAATATGTCTGCTGCTCAGTGATTACTTATGGAAGGTCCTAAGGGCAAGTAGAAATGGATGCAGGGTCTCACCAAAGGGTTGGAAGGTCATCTAGGGAAGGAAGAAAGTGGGTTCAGGCAGCTCAGGCTCCAGGGAGAGGGAGGAATGGTCATGCTAGACCCGGGGGGGGGGGGGGGGGAGAGAGATACACAGTTCTTGCAGTTGGGACGAGGCTTATTAGGTCCTAGGAGGATGGATGTGGGGCGCAATACATGCTCTTGGGTGTGGTGGTGACGGTGGTGGGGGGAAGGGGAAGATAAATGAAGGTGCAGGAGAAAGGGGGGAGGCAGTACAGGGACCTGGATGCTGCCAGTAAACGGGGGTTAAGAATGTACATTACCAAAGAATGGAAAATAAGGCGTGATTAGAGATTTGAAGGAGAGGATTCAGGGACTTTGGGTGGAAGAGGAAAGGGATATGGTGTCCCTGTGGATGGGGACTGGGGTGATCGGTGAGAGAAAGGAGAGTAACGCAAGGTCCCGAGAATGGGGGCTTTAAAAGAAACAGTAATGCAATGTCCCCCTGGGTGCCCGGGAGGGACGAGTTACAGATCTCACACCGATACAATGCTGACCCACTGTCAGACGCCCCCCCCCCCCCCTCCTTTCTCCCCAACACTCACCGGCTGCTCCGCTCCCTCCAGTGGGGACTCTGCTCCTGCGTCCCCGAGGCGCAGCGCGCGCCGTACCCGCAGCTCCTGGCGCTGCCGCAGCAGCTGCAACTCGCAGATCCCAGCCAGGCTCCCTTGCAGCCATCCCCGCAGCCTTCCATGCTCCCCTGGCCCTGGCCCAGGTGGCGGAGGACTCACGGAAAAGGCGCGCATCATCGCTGCTGCTGCTGCCGCCTGACCCGTTCTCCCGGCCGGGCTGCAGCCAAGCCTCACCAGCACGCTGTCACCACCTCATCTGCATGGCCACGCCCACCCCAGGCCATCACATCTCATCTGCATAGCCACGCTCCCATCAACAAACCGTTTCCGCCTCTCACCCTTAGCCACGCCCACCTTAAACGCTCCCGTTTATCTAAGTTCCTTGATATGACAGTTATGCCTGCAAAAGGCTGTCACCGCCTCTGATACATGACGTCACCGCCATATCTAAATATCCAAGCCCATTTACTGACTGCTAGTGCTATTACAAGGAGGTTTGATTCCTTGTGCTATCACACGCTTCTCTTGGTAGACACCAAGGAGGTTGGCACGCCATAAACAGTTTGCACGTCCCCATCGTCTCTTCCGGAGGATTACGTCAGAATACCTCTTTCACGCGCTTGGTTCGATTTCTGTAATCCGTCCTGGGGAGGGAGGGACCAGGGACCAAAGGGTGTTGCTTCTTATTGAGCCTGCCCACCCTTGCCGGTCTCGCCAAAGCTGGTTGGTCGTCTGGCAGAGTGCTATAAATAATCACGGCATTTGACAGGGGAGTGGGGACTGGGTAGAATTGAAACGAGGTTTAGTTTATTTGAAGGGGGGGAGGGGGAGAGGTTTGATTTTGACGCTTCTTCCTTTATCGCAACTCCTTATCTTACATTAGTGGTTTTCCGCCTGTGCCTTCAGTGATGAATTTTGGACTTCGGTACCCGCAGTCACTGTTGGTACTAGCTAGTCCTCATCCCTTTCCTTGGAAAACTGGAGATGACTCAGATGAGATCGGAACCGCTCATGGTAGTTTTGTTTTGCAGTAAAGGCTGCAGAGGCGGTGGGTTGGTCCGCATAGATTGCTGGGCTGGGGCTTCAACTCTCTTCCCTTGTAGAACGTCTAACTGTATTATGAAATTGCGTTGCCTTCTAAAATCGTGTTATCCCAAATCACACCCACCCAACAAGATATCCACGCTCAACTGCTGGGTCAATAATATATTCCTCTAGTCTTCTCACTTGAAAGAATACTCCCCCCTTGCACCCCAAATCTTTCTTACCTCCACATAATTTATCACATCCCAATGCATGCCTAGAAACAGAATTCAGATTTCCTAAGCATCGCTCTAGACCAGTTCAGACACAAAGGTTTACAAACCTCTTCCAGTAAAACTACTTGTACCAAAGTGACTATAAGAACCTGTGTAGCACACACTTAACCAGGATTTCTGCCTCCAGCGGATGGTAGAGGTATAAACCTGTGCAGCCCATGGGTTGAAGGTCAGTAAGGGCCTCAGGATTTGAAGTCAGGTGATCTACTTTGGAGGCAGACTTAGACATTGTTGCAATCACAGAGACATGGCTCAATGGTCCATGGTTCCCATGAATGGGATGCAAACATACCAGGCTATAATCTATTTAGGAAGGATAGAGATGGTCATAAAAGTGGAGGAATAGCTCTGTATGTGAGAAATGATATCACAGTGACTGAAATGACAGGGAACTGGGGAAAGGAAGAAGCGATATGGATCACCTTAAAAAGAGATTATAGAACCTCTGTCCACATGGGTGTTGTCTACAGCCCTCCAACACAATTGGGGGCACTAGATAAAGATCTGATCGCAGATCTTCAAAAGTTGGGAAAGAAGAGAGAGGTGCTGTTGCTGGGAGATTTCAAGCTGCCGGATGTAGATTGGAAAGTTCCATCTGCAGAATTGGAAATAAGTAGAGAGATCGTGGATGCTTTCCAAAGTTCTCTGCTCAGACAAATGGTGACGGAACCCACGAGGGAGGGAGGGAGGGAACGATGCTGGATCTGGTGCTCACAAATGGGATAGTGTATCAAATGTCCGAGTGGGTGACCATCAAACAGTTTGGTTTGATATGACAGCTGAAGTGGAGGGCAGCCACTGAAAACTCAAAGTCCTGGATTTCAAGCATGCTGACTTTAGTAAAATGGGGGAATACCTAAGAAAGGAGCAGATGGGCTGGGAGGACGAATGAGAAGTGGAAGGACAGTGGTCCAGGCTGAAAGAAGCTATAAATAGGGCCACAAACCTTTATGTAAGGACAGTAAATAAAAGCAAAAGAAAAAGGAAACCGATATGGTTCTCCAAGCAAGTGGCTGAGAAAATAAAGGCTAAAGAGCTGGTGTTCCTGAAATACAGAAAAACTCAAAAAGAGGAACATGGAGAGGAATACTGGATGAAACTGAAAGAAGCCAAGAGAGAGATACGTCTGGCGAAAGCGCAAGCAGAAGAACAAATGGCTAGAAATGTAAGGAGGGGTGACAAAAATTTCTTCAGGTATAGTAGTGAAAGGAGGAAGACTAAAAAGGGAATTGTGAGACTGAAAGATGCTGCGAACCGTTATGTAGATAATGATGAAGAAAATGCAAATTTGGTAAATAGATACTTTTGTTCTGTTTTCACACAAGAAAATCCTGGAGAAGGACAACGATTGACTGACAAAAGTACATATGAGAATGGAGTGGATATAGCACCGTTTACGGAAGAGAGTGTGTATGAACAACTTGAAAATCTAAAGGTGGACAAAGCCGTGGGACCGGATGGGATCCACCTCAGGATATTGAGGGAGCTCAGAGAGGTTCTGGCGGGTCCTCTTAAAGATTTGTTTAATTAATCCTTGGAGACGGGAGAGGTTCTGTGGGATTGGAGAACAGCGGATGTGTTCCTTCTTCACAAAAGTGGTGATAGGGAAGAAGCTGGAAACTACAGGCCGGTAAGCCTCACTTCGGTTATTGGAAAACTAATGGAAGCGATGCTGAAGGAATGGATAGTGAATTTCCTGGAAGCCAATAAGTTGCAAGATCCGAGACAACATGGTTTTACCAAAGGTAAATCGTGCCAAACGAATCTCTTTGAATTCTTTGACTGGGTGACTGGAGAATTGAATCAGGGACGTGCTATAGATGTAATCTACTTTGATTTCAGCAAAGCTTTTGACACGGTTCCCCACAGGAGGCTTTTGAATAAACTTGACAGGCTGAAGATAGGACCCGATATGGTGAACTGGATTAGGAACTGGTTGACGGACAGACGCCAGAGGGTGGTGGTGAATGGAATTCGCTCAGATGAGGGAAAGGTGAGTAGTGGAGTGCCTCAGGGATCGGTGCTGGGGCTGATTCTATTCAATATATTTGTGAGTGACATTGCTGAAGGGTTAGAAGGTAAAGTTTGCCTTTTTGTGGATGATACTAAGATTTGTAACAGAGTGGACACCCCAGAGGGAGTGGAAAACATGAAAAAGGATCTGCAGAAGCTAGAAGAATGGTCTAAGGTTTGGCAATTAAAATTCAATGCGAAGAAATGCAAAGTGATGCACTTAGGGAGTAGAAATCCACGGGAGACATATGAGTTAGGCAGTGAGAGTCTGATATGTACAGACAGGGAGAGGGATCTTGGGGTGATAGTATCTGAGGATCTGAAGGCGACGAAACAGTGTGACAAGGCGGTGGCCGTAGCTAGAAGGTTGCTAGGCTGTATAGAGAGAGGTGTGACCAGCAGAAGAAAAGACGTTTTAATGCTCCTGTATAAGTCGTTGGTGAGGCCCCACCTGGAGTATTGTGTTCAGTTTTTGGAGGCCGTATCTTGCTAAGGATGTAAAAAGAATTGAAGCGGTGCAAAGAAAAGCTACGAGAATTGTATGGGATTTGCGTTACAAGACGTATGAGGAGAGACTTGCTGACCTGAACATGTATACCCTGGAGGAAAGGAGAAACAGGGGTGATATGATACAGACGTTCAAATATTTGAAAGGTATTAATCCGCAAATGAACCTTTTCTGTAGATGGGAAGGCGGTAGAACTAGAGGACATAAAATGAGATTGAAGGGGGGCAGACTAAAGAAAAATGTCAGGAAGTATTTTTTCACAGAGAGAGTGGTGGATACTTAGAATGCCCTCCCGCAGGAGGTGGTGGAGATGAAAACAGTAACGGAGTTCAAAAATGCGTGGGATAAGCATAAAGGAATCCTGTTCAGAAGCAATGGATCCTCAGAAGCTTAGCGGAGATTGGGTGACAGAGCCGGTGGTGGGAGGCGGGGCTAGTGCTGGGCAGACTTCTACAGTCTGTGCCCTGAAATGGCAGATACAAATCAAGGTCAGGTATACACATAAAGTAGCACATATGAGTTTGTCTTGTTGGGCAGACTGGATGGACCATGCAGGTCTTTCTCTGCTATTTTATTATGTTAAAAAATAGTCCAAAGAATTAAAATTCAAGTTAAAAGAGTAAGAGAAGATCAAAGAGCAGGAAAAGAAGGGCAAGGGCTAGTGCAGCCTCACTGCTGCCTTGGAGTGTCACACTCCTTGGTCCAGGTCCTCCTTCCCCAACTATTCCTTCCAGTCAGACGACAGCTTGTGACAGGGAGCCTTGGCTTCTCCTTGTTTCTAGGGTAGGAACCTTGAGAGCCAAGCCATCAAGGAACAGCTGACAAAACTGGAAAACAAATGTCAAAGTTATGCTTATTAATCGCTAAAAACTAACTTACTAAAAAGATAAGTTTTCAATTTTTTCCTAAAACTTAAATAATTCCATTCCATTCTGACATCAACTGGAAGAAAATTCCATAAGGGTATCAGTACAACTCCAAAAATAGTGTTAAATAAAGAAGAAGAAAAGAGGTCAGTGAATTCAGGTTTCTTGCAGTACTTCTCTTCTGATCTTCTGTTTGTTGGTAAACTTGGGACAGAGAGAGAGGAAGAGACTGCCTTGGTGTTTGGCACCCTGTGGATCCTGGCTCTTAGGCCTGATGACAAACAGTGGCACTGCAGGTCATGTGGTTGTTGCAGAGTCAGTGAGGAAAGTTCCAATAAACCAAGGCAAACAAGGAATAACAGAATCCACAATCTATCAGTCTTTTATTAATATTGTTTCCCCTTTTTTCGTAACTCCGTTTGGTATGCCACTTTTCATGGCTCTTGCCTATATATGGCACAATTTGAACAACAGTTTGTGTATATGAGTCAGTGGCGTAGCTACGGGGGGCCACAGGGGCCAGGGTCCCCCAGATTGGCTCTGGGGCCGCTGGTTTGGCTGGTGAGGGTCCCCAACCCCCACCAGCTAAAGTGTTTGTCCTGTACTGGTCTCACATTGCCTTGCGCCCTATCCTGTTTTCAATCACTGTGCATTCTTGTTTTAATGAAACTGAGCATGCTCGCATATGCTCAGTTTCATTAAAATGAGCGTGCACAGCAACTGAAAACAGAACAGGGCACAAGGCAATGTGAGACCAATGCAGGACAAATGCTTTAGCTGGTGAGGGTTGGGGACCCCCGCCAGCAAAAGTACTTTTGCGGTGGGGGGGGGGGGGAAGCAGTGGCAGGCAGTAGCGGCAGGGAGGCAGTAGTGGTCATGGGGGGGGGGTAGGAGGCCAAATTGTGCCCCCCCCCCACACCCATTGAGGTGACTATGCCCCTGATATGAGTGTATATAGTCAGTATTTTATTCACTGGAAGAGATATAGAGACAACTAGTAAAAAAAGCCCATTTCTCATTGAAATGAAACGGGCACTAGCATGGTAATCACCTTCTGCCATTAATGTTTTTAAGGGAAGTTCCAGCGTCCCCCATCCCTCCCTCCCTTCCTCCCAATTCCAGGGTCCCCCCTCCCAGTTACAGGGTCCCCCCTCCCTCCCTTCCAGTTCCAGGACCCCTCCATCCGAATTTTAAAAGTCATCCTGACTTACCTCGTCGCGGTTACGGCGGCCGGCAGCAGCGGTAAAAAGCGTGCAGGCTCGGCACTTCAGTTTTCCCTTCTCTGTCTCTCAGCTCTGATCCCCCCTCATTTTCTGTTTCCACTAGGGCGGGACCAGAGCTCAGAGAGAGAAGGGAAAACTGAAGTAAGTGCCGAGCCTGCACATTTTTTACCACGCGAGGTAAGTGAGGATGACTTTTAAAATTCGGAGGGAGGGGGCCTGGAACTGGAAGGAAGGGAGGGACGACGACCCTGGAACTGGGAGGGAGGGAGGGAGGACGGATGACGACCCTGGAACTCGGAGGGAAGGAACGAATTTCCGGTGGGTGAATATTATATGCAGCCTTCCCTTCCCTCCGAGGGCAGGGCACTGACAGCGAGTGCGAGTGGTTGGTCCCTTCTCCTTCTGACGTCACGTTTCTTTCCCTGGCAACTATACAGAGTTCCCTCGAGGGCGGAGTGATTAGGAACCCTACGAACCCTACGCTTCAGTGCCACGCTGCCACGGAGTCAGCTTCAGAACGTTGGAGGTGCGAATTATTATATTAGATGTTTTGTTAATTTGGAGTGGGAGCCAAGAGCAGTTGGGAAAATTTATATGATATTTAAATTGTGTAGATGAAAACATTACATTTACTACTCATATAGGGGGTCAAGAGGTACAAGTTTTGGATATACAAATTAATTATGATCAAGGGAGATTTAAAATAAGACATACAGGAAGCCCACGGATAGAAATACTCTGCTTCATTATGAGAGTCATCATCCTTCTGTATTAAAAAATAGCATTCCAATAGGCCAGTTTTTGTGTATTCGGAGGTTATGCTCGGAAAAGCAGGATTTTATTTCTCAAGCACAGGAAATGAAGAAACAATTTGAACAAAGGAGTTATCAAAGAAAAATTATTCATAAAGCATATTAAAAAAGTGTATAATGCTTATAGAACATGGTTGATGCATCCCATATAGAATTTTACTGAAGATGACAGGCTGACGTGTTTTTCCATATGGAGAAAAACTATTATGGTAAAAAAATATCATTAGTAAATATTGGCCTATTTTGGTCATACATCAAGGTTTTGAAAAAGCCATGTTTTGCATACACAAGAGAGCAGTATATAGGGGAGAAATTATCAGTAAATAGAATTTAAAATCATGCAGTAGGTTTTCATGCCAAATGCAAAGGTTGCACCTTTGTCAGTATGCTCTGGAGACTATTTGGATTTTTATTCCAAATCAAACAGGGATCTAGAACAGATTGTAATTCAGAGATGGTATATATGCTATCATTTGCCCATGTGGACTTTGGTATATAGGCCAGACAGTTAAAAAGATCAAGCACAGATTGGCACAATATTTAAGTAACATTAGATTATCTAAAATGGAAACTCCTCTAGTAGAACATTGGATAGTGCGTGAACATGAAATTACTGATCTAAGATTTGTAGTTTTGATTCAATTTGACATGAATAGTGGGGGGTAAGATACTGCAAAAGATGTTTTCTAAAGAACGTTTAATTTTTGAATGGGAAACAGTAAACCCGCTGGGATTGAATAAGGAAGTGGAGTGGCTAGGGATAGGCACATGACACACTCTCAGCGCCCTTAAAACTATGCAGGATGTACCTACAGCACATGCTCCGACGTTTTGTGAGCAGGGCGCCAATGTTCTGATTCCCGTTGGCAGCTTGCTCTGGCTTTGTAGCTGAGAGAAATGTGAAAACATGGATTAAGGTAAAAGAGTTATTGTAATCTGTGCTTTAAAAGAAAAAAAGGGGGATGGAGATATTGTGAGAATATGTGGTTTCTCTTTGTGGTGTTATGTTTATTTGTAGTTAAACCCTTGATGACGCACTTTGGTGAAATGCAGCAACTGTCGGGTTTGACGCAAGTTTCAATGAAGATTTATCAAACTTGAATATTGAGGAGAGCAATGTTTGGCTGCAATAGCACAACAAATGATTTCATTTGGTGGATATAAGTCTCTTACTCATACTGAAGGCTTTAAGGCTTCAAGAACTATCAAAGATTTCAAGAACATAGTAGATGATGGCAGAAAAAGACCTGCACGGTCCATCCAGTCTGCCCAACAAGATAACTCATATGTGCTACTTTTTGTGTATACCCTACTTTGATTTGTACCTGTGCTCTTCAGGGCACAGACCGTATAAGTCTGCCCAGCACTATCCCCGCCTCCCAACCACCAGTCCCGCCTCCCAACCACTGGCTCTGGCACAGACCATATAAGTCTGCCCAGCACTATCCCCGCCTTCCTACCACCAGCCCCGCCTCCCGATCTTGACTAAGCTCCTGAGGATCTATTCCTTCACAGGATTCCTTTATGCTTATCCCACGCATGTTTGAATTCCGTTACCGTTTTCATTTCCACCACCTCCCGCGGGAGGGCATTCCAAGCATCCACTACTCTCTCCGTGAAAAAATACTTCCTGACATTTTTCTTTAGTCTGCCCCCCTTCAATCTCATTTCATGTCCTCTAGTTCTACCGCCTTCCCATCTCCGGAAAAGGTTTGTTTGCGGATTAATACCTTTCAAATATTTGAACGTCTGTATCATATCACCCCTGTTTCTCCTTTCCTCCAGAGTATACATGTTTAGTTTCTCCTTTCCTCCAGAGTGTACATGTTCAGGTCCGCAAGTCTCTCCTCATACATCTTGTAACGCAAATCCCATACCATTCTCGTAGCTTTTCTTTGCACCGCTTCAATTCTTTTTATTGAAGTCTAGGACATGTTGATAGATACAGACGTTATAAGTATTGCGTGAACTGGTCTCTTTGAGAGTGAACAAGAAGAAGGATACTGACATTATTATGATGTGATTTGGATATGACAATTATTATGACTAAATTACAGCTATTTTCTAAGTGTTAATATATGCACAATGCAAATGTGATAAAATTGTAAGAAAAATCTTGTTTGAGCAGCATAGAGTTGGTATGGATATCCTTTTAGTCCTTCAGAAGAATGAGTGTGAAGGTGTTTCACTATTGGTTGAGTGTGAATGCTATTGTTGAATGAGGATGATTGAGCTTTGAGGTAAGTAGTAAGGGGAAGCTAAGTTGAAGCTGTAAAATTCTTTTATGAAAAAATGTTTTTCTAATAAAGCTAATTAAGATAATAGTGATTGTAGTTCCTTTGTGGGAGTTACACAAAAGAATGACAGCTCTCCGCTTTTTCATGTTTCAGTTATATGTTTTGCATGGTTAGAATAGACATCCATTTTGACTACAGAATATTGTTTCATTTTTGACACTTCTGGTTGGTTTCGACACTGTTCCTTTATGTTGCAAATCTAGCATACATTTGTGGTTTTTATTCTAGCGCACATCACTCTAGCACTTCTATAGTTCTTTTAATTGATT
The DNA here is from genome assembly GCF_901765095.1 of Microcaecilia unicolor. Classification (NCBI taxonomy): domain Eukaryota; kingdom Metazoa; phylum Chordata; class Amphibia; order Gymnophiona; family Siphonopidae; genus Microcaecilia; species Microcaecilia unicolor. Next base: position 161,111,243 of record NC_044041.1, read on the forward strand.
CTCCAACATCAGTCCAATGAAACCATTATGATCTATTTGGGTCATGCAAATATGACAACCATACTTCATATAGGTTTTTCACTTATTTTGCATTATTCATAAGGTGTTATACATTGTTCAGCCATTATTATTTGCCATTTTTATTCCAGCACATATTGCTCCAGTGTTCTTATGTTGTTTTACTGACTCGCCAATATTGGTTCAACAGAACTATTACGGTACATGTCCAATTTTTGCTATTATATATTCTATATACATCATATGTTACTGGTAGATTATGTCTTTGTCATATTTCACTAATATTGTGCATTCACCAATAATGGAGTATCCTTTTTACTTCACTGGGACCACATGTTTGAACTATCTGTTTTGTGCACTATTTATATTCATTGCATCACATTATATTATGTCATCTCACCATTCACTATGTGTGTATTATTAATCATCTCCTGACTCACTGGAGGAGAAGTAGACCTGGGCAAATACATGGGGGAAGGAGGTGTCCCTAGGAGAAGACATGTCGGAGGTGCATATTTTTTTACAGAGATGAGCTGCAGGACTTGATATCTCAGGTGGTGGATGCCCTGAATTCACAGAGGAAGACCGAGTGCCAGCAATAAGGTGACAGACTCCTTGAAACAGGGACTCCAAAAGCCCTCTGGATCTTTCCTCATGCACCTAATGGTTAAAGAGATTAGTGTAATAAAATGAAACACCCCAGAGGATGGATTACATTTAGCAGTTTAATTGGAAGCTTTTATCCCCTGGAAGTGGAAGAATAGAACTTGAAGCTAGTGGGCTCACAATCTAAATTTTGTATCTTGTAACTTGCCCAGGCTCACAAGGAGCCACAGTAGGAATTGAACCTAGTTCCCCCAGCTCAACACACTAGCCATTAGGTTACTCCCCTCTCCTCATGAAGGCAGTCTTAAGCAGACATTTGATGTTTCAACCCTAGCTCTTCAGGCTGACTTTTGTGGGAGTCAGTGCTTTTTTTGTAGAAAAAAAGGTGCCGGTACTCATTATGGGCGGGGTCACCACATATGGCTCCATCCCCTTTATAGCCACACCCACATTAGCCATACCCCTTATACCAGCCATGGCGCATATAAACAGACATCCTTGAAAATATTATACTAGTATAGGAGAAAAAAATAATGTGATTTTTTTTTCATTATAATAATTTCTGTATGCTGTTACAGCTCCAGTATACCCAGTGCAAAATAAGACAGCAGATGTAAATTCTCAAATTGGACATATTCCAAACACTAAAATGAAAATAAAATGATTTTTTTCTACCTTTGTTGTCTGGTGACTTTGTTTTTTCTATCCATATTGGTCCGAGTCTCTGATTCTGCTGCTCTCTATCTGTTCTCTTAACTCCGTTTCCAGGGCTTCCTTTCCATTTATTTCTTTACTTTCCTCCTTTCTTCATCATTTCTTGCCCTACATCCATAAGTAAAAGCTGTGTCCTCCTCCGTGGAATTGACTGGAGGAGGTAAAATGTGGATCTAGCTTTTGCCTATTTTCTCCATCCATGTGCAGTTTTTCTCCTCTCTTCCCTTTCCCTCATCTCCATCCATGTGCATCTTCTTAGTACATAAGTACATAAGTAGTGCCATACTGGGAAAGACCAAAGGTCCATCTAGCCCAGCATCCTGTCACCGACAGTGGCCAATCCAGGTCAAGGGCACCTGGCATGCTCCCCAAACGTAAAAACATTCCAGACAAGTTATACCTAAAAATGCGGAATTTTTCCAAGTCCATTTAATAGCGGTCTATGGACTTGTCCTTTAGGAATCTATCTAACCCCTTTTAAAACTCCGTCAAGCTAACCGCCTGTACCACGTTCTCCGGCAACAAATTCCAGAGTCTAATTACACGTGGTGAAGAAAAATTTTCTCCGATTCGTTTTAAATTTACCACACTGTAGCTTCAACTCATGCCCTCTAGTCCTAGTATTTTTGGATAGCGTGAACAGTCGCTTCACATCCACCCGATCCATTCCACTCATTATTTTATACACTTCTATCATATCTCCCCTCAGCCGTCTCTTCTCCAAGCTGAAAAGCCCTAGCCTTCTCAGCCTCTCTTCATAGGAAAGTCGTCCCATCCCCACTATCATTTTCGTCGCCCTTCGCTGTACCTTTTCCAATTCTACTATATCTTTTTTGAGATACGGAGACCAGTACTGAACACAATACTCCAGGTGCGGTCGCACCATGGAGCGATACAACGGCATTATAACATCCGCACACCTGGACTCCATACCCTTCCTAATAACACCCAACATTCTATTCGCTTTCCTAGCCGCAGCAGCACACTGAGCAGAAGGTTTCAGCGTATCATCGACGACGACACCCAGATCCCTTTCTTGATCCGTAACTCCTAACTCGGAACCTTGCAAGACGTAGCTATAATTCGGGTTCCTCTTACCCACATGCATCACTTTGCACTTGTCAACATTGAACTTCATCTGCCACTTGCACGCCCATTCTCCCAGTCTCGCAAGGTCCTCCTGTAATCGTTCACATTCCTCCTGCGACTTGACGACCCTGAATAATTTTGTGTCATCGGCGAATTTAATTACCTCACTAGTTATTCCCATCTCTAGGTCATTTATAAATACATTAAAAAGCAACGGACCCAGCACAGACCCCTGCGGGACCCCACTAACTACCCTCCTCCACTGAGAATACTGGCCACGCAATCCTACTCTCTGCTTCCTATCTTTCAACCAGTTCTTAATCCATAATAATACCCTACCTCCGATTCCATGACTCTGCAATTTCTTCAGGAGTCTTTCGTGCGGCACTTTGTCAAACGCCTTCTGAAATCCAGATATACAATATCAACCGGCTCCCCATTGTCCACATGTTTGCTTACCCCCTCAAAAAAATGCATTAGATTGGTGAGGCAAGACTTCCCTTCACTAAATCCGTGCTGACTTTGTCTCATCAGTCCATGTTTTTGTATATGCTCTGCAATTTTATTCTTAATAATAGCCTCCACCATCTTGCCCGGCACCGACGTCAGACTCACCGGTCTATAATTTCCCGGATCTCCTCTGGAACCCTTCTTAAAAATCGGAGTAGTAACATTGGCTACCCTCCAGTCTTCCGGTACTACACTCGATTTTAGGGACAGATTGCATATTTCTAACAGTAGCTCCGCAAGTTCATTTTTTAGTTCTATTAATACTCTGGGATGAATACCATCAGGTCCCGGTGATTTACTACTCTTCAGCTTGCTGAACTGACCCATTACATCCTCCAAGGTTACAGAGAATTTGTTTAGTTTCTCCGACTCCCCCGCTTCAAATATTCTTTCCTGCACCGGTGTCCCCCCCAAATCCTCCTCGGTGAAGACCGAAGCAAAGAATTCATTTAATTTCTCCGCTACGGCTTTGTCCTCCTCGATCGCCCCTTTAACACCATTTTCGTCCAGCGGCCCAACCGACTCTTTGGCCGGTTTCTTGCTTTTAATGTATCTAAAAAAATTTTTACTATGTATTTTTGCTTCCAACGCTAATTTCTTCTCAAAGTCCTTTTTTTGCCCTCCTTATCTCCGCTTTGCATTTGGCTTGGCATTCCTTATGATCTATCCTGTTACTTTCAGTTGGTTCTCTTCTCCACTTTCTGAAGGATTGTTTTTTGGCTCTAATGATTTCCTTTATCTTACTGTTTAGCCACGCCGGCTGACGTTTAGTCTTTTTTTCCCTTTTTTCTAATACGTGGAATATATTTGTCCTGAACCTCCAGGATGGTGTTTTTAAACAGCATCCACGCCTGATGCAAGTTTTTTACTCTGCGAGCTGCTCCTTTCAGTCTTTTTTTCACCATTTTTCTCATTTTGTCGTAATCACCTTTTCTATAGTTAAACGCTAGCGTACTTGATTTCCTAGTTTCACTTCCTTCAATGCCAATATCAAAACCGATCATATTATGATCACTGTTATCAAGCGGCCCTCGTATCGTTACCCCCTGCACTAGATCATGAGCACCACTAAGGACTAAGTCTAGTATTTTTCCTTCTCTTGTCGGCTTTTTTCTTTCCTCACCTCCATCCATGTCCAGCACCTCCTTTCTCATCCCCTCCATCCATGTTCAGCATTTCTCCTCTCTCTTCCCTCCCCTGTATCCATATAAAGCAATAATTCTCTCTCCCCTCTCCTCCATCCAAGACCAGCATTTCTCCTCTCTCCCCGCCAACTCCTCCATCCATCCATGTCCAGAGAATCTCTCTCCCCTACCCTCCCCTCTCATCCATGTCCAGCGATTCTCCTCTCTCCCCAGCCCTTCATGCCCAGCGAATCTCTCTTCGCTGACCTCCCCTCCCCTCCATGCCCAGTATGTCTCCTCTGCCCCCTGCCCTCCCCTCTCATCCATGTCCAGCAATTCTCTCTTCCCTGCCCTCCTCTCCCCTCCCCTCCATGTCCAGTATGTCTCCTCTCCCCCCTGCCCTCCCCTTCATGTCCAGCAATTCTCTCTCCCCTGCCCTCCCCCTCCATGTCCAGCATGTCTCCTCTCTCCCCTGCCCTCCCCTCATCCATGTCCAGCATGTCTCCTCTCCCCCCTGCCCTCCCCTCCATGTCCAGCAATTCTCTCTCCCCTCCCCTGCGCTCCCCTCCATGTCCAGCATGTCGCCTCCCTCCCCTGCCCTCCCCTCTCCAAGTTGCGGTGAACCGGAAGTGAAGGCAGTGCAGCAATGCTCACTGAGGCAGGCACGCAGGCAGGTTAATCTCCTCTCGCATTGCTTCCCGCCTTGGAGGAAATCACCCATTATTATAGCATTGCCCAATTTGCCAGCTTTCCTAATCTCTGTAAACATTTCTTCATCTGTCTGTTCGTTCTCTCCCAGTGTACATTACTACAGCCCTACTATAATATTCCTTCCCTTCACACATGAAATTTCTATCCATAATGATTCCATGCTGCTATCTCTGTCATGTGAAAAATTACAAGAGGACCTTACGAGACTGGGAGACTGGGCATCCAAATGGCAGATGACGTTTAATGTGAGCAAGTGCAAAGTGATGCATGTGGGAAAGAGGAACTTGAATTATAGCCATATAATGCACGGTTCCACGTTAGGAGTCACCAACCAAGAAAGGGATCCAGGCGGCGGCGTTGATGATATGTTGAAACCCTCTGCTCAATGTGCTGCGGCAGCTAAGAAAGCAAATAGAATGTTAGGTATTATTAGGAAAGAAATGAAAAACAAAAATGAGGATGTTATAATGCTCTTGTATCAGTCCATGGTGCAACCGCACCTCGAATATTGTGTTCAATACTGGTCACCGCATCTCAAAAAAGATATAGTGGAATGAGAAAAAGTACAGAGAAGGGCGACAAAAATGATAAAGAGGATGGGATGACTTCACTATGAGGAAAGGCTGAAGCAGCTAGGTCTCTTCAGTTTGGAGAAAAGACAGCTGAGGGGAGATATGATAGAGGTCTATAAAATAATGAGTGGAGTGTAATGGGTAGACGTGAATCGTTTGTTTACTCTTTCCAAAAATACTAGGACTAGGGGGCATGCGATGAAGCTACAAAAGTAGTAAATTTAAAATGAATCAGAAAAAACTTTTCTTCACTCAATGTGTAATTAAACTCTGGAATTTATAGCCAGAGAATGTGGTAAAGGCGGTTGGCTTAGCGGGATTTAGAAAAGGTTGGATGGCTTCCTAAAGGAAAAGTCCATAGACCATTGTTAAAATGACTTGGGGAAAATGCACTGCTTCTTTCTGGGATAAGCAGCATAAAATGTATTGAACTTTTTTGGGATTTTGCCAGGCATTTGTGACCTGGATTGGCCACTGTTGGAAACAGAATGCTGGGCTTGATGGACCTTTGGTTTGTCCCAGTGTGGCAATACTTGTGTACTTATGAAATGTTTATTTTATTTGACTCAATTCCCTCTTTAACATATAGCGCAACCCCCCCCCCTCTAATTTGATCCTATCATTATGATACAATTTGTACCCTGTTAACACAGTGTCCCATTGATTGTCCTCTTTCCACCAAGTTTTTGAAATGCCTATTATATCTACCTCATTATTTAGTGCTAGATATTCTAACTTGCCCATTTTATTTGTCTTCTAGCATTTGTATGCATGCTCTTCAAATTGTGTGTTTTCCTTTGATCTACAAGCTACTTAGAAGTTGAAGGGGATAATGTGCATCCTTTATCCTGCTCTTTCATTAAGTACATCTGGCTTACTTTCAGCATTGTTGAAACCTCTGTACTGGGATTCCCTAAATGTCCTGTTTTAATAGTATCCTTCAAGGATACTCCACACCGAACCATGCACTCCTGAGTCCTGGGTGACTGTCGGCTTCCCCACCCCCCATTCTATTTTAAAATCTGCTCTATCTCCTTTTTAAAAGCGCCAGCAGCCTGGTTCTATCCCAGTTAAGGTAGAGCCCATCTTTTCGGAACAGTCTCCCCCTTTCCCAGATCTCATGGTGTTGGGGGCCAATGGAAGTCTTCCAGGTTCTTCAGTCATAGGAAAGAGTATTGAGCCGAAGGGAGTGAAGAGGACAAGTACAAATCAAAGTAGGGAATACACAAAAAGTAGCACATATGAGTTTATCTTGTTGGGCAGACTGGATGGACCGTGCAGGTCTTTTTCTGCTGTCATCTACTATGTTACTATGTTATGTTACAGCTGTGGCTCCCTGTGGGTCTTCTTTATGTATATTTCCACCGTGGCCCTTGCTAGGCAGGACTATTCATAGAATGGAAGGTCACGATGGACCAGTGATTCTTAGGCCAGAAGCCGTGTGCAGAGACCCGGTGCGCCATTCAGTGGAGAGATCCTTGAGACTTCTGTCATCACTGGCTTTGTTGATGCAGAGGTAGTGACAATGCCTGGTCTATCTCCATATACTCTTATGGCTTAACTCTTAAGAAGGCAAGGTTGTAGCGGAGAGGATATTCTGGCAAGGTAATCACTACTTGATGTCTAAAAAGAAGTTAAATCTCATTGGCCTACGTCTATGTGTACTGGAATTTTGAGGCCTCTTGTTGGGAGCATCAGCGTGTTCTGTTTCAGGCATCAGGTGGACTTCTTGGAGCTTTTACAGGATGGTCTGGACAAGGGATTGGCTCTGGACTCCCGCAAGGTGCAGATTTCAGCCTTGGCCTACCTGCATGGACCAAATTAAGGCAGGCCATTGGCTACCCAAATGAATGAGGTTCGCTTCTTGAGAGAGGTTAAGATTCTTAGACTGCCTCAGCATCCAGTGGTGCCTACATAGGATTTGAACCTGGTGCTATCTGTTCTGGTCCAATTGCTCTTTGAGCCCTTGAGACAGTCTACTTTGAAGGACGTCACACTAAAGACAATATTTTTTATTGCAATCTGTTCGCTGAGAAGAATCTGGGAGTTACAGGCCTTGCCATGCAGGGAACTCTTCCTGTTATTTTTTTAAGGAAAGATAGTTCTGCAGCCAATTCCCTCTTCTTCCAAAGGTGGTGTCCTCCTTTCATGTTAGCCAGCACATTACTCTCCCAGTTTTGGGGGAGAAAGAGGGAATAAGAAACACTGTTCCTGCTAAACGGGAGTCCTCCAACTGCATTGTTGCCAGTGGGGGGGTGGTGCTTCAATATTGTGTTTTTAATTGTTAGGGATACTCCGGTTCCCTGGAGTCCTGCAGAGCTTGTCTGCCCCTTACTATTGAAAATGTGATAGTGAAACAGCACCCTCCACTGGCAGGACTGTAGATGGAGGACTGCCGTCCAGCTTAGGGAACAGTGATGAGTAGAAGAGGTTATACTCTCTGGACTTCAGAAAGGTGTTACAGGCATATCTGAAGTGTACAGAGGAATTTTGGAGGTCAGATCATCTCTTTGTTCTGTTCAGCAGACAGAAAATGGGAGAAGCAGCCTCAAGGGAGACAATCACATCAGCCTACATTCCATGGGAATAGTTTGACTGTTTCATTGTGGGGGGGGGGGGTGCAAAGAATTAGCACATTAACATATTCATTTGCATTCATACATCTCACATATATTAGTTATGGTTATTTTTAAAAAAAACCCACACACATCCACACCTCAGACTAAAACCTTGTATACGAAGCCAGCATATCAAAATAATGAAGATTTTTTAAAATATATATTTAACTGAAATGAGCCAGCACCATGGGAAATTTCTTTCATTATGCCCCTCTCACATTCACACAAATTAGCAAGAGGAAAGTGCACTTTCCCTAGGCCTAACACCAGCACCCTCTCTGTTCACATTCTCCAAATCCCAGCTCTTTCTCCTTCCTTACCAGTAACTCCCTATATTATGCCACATGGATAGAAAAAAATAAATACCTCCCCCCCCCCCTAAACAGGCACTACTTTTTTCCTGGGGCCATCCACAGGCAGCACTTTTTCATCCCCCCACCCCTTACGGGCAGCACTTTTTTCTAGCCCTCCTTCCACAGAGGAAGCATTTGCCTTGCCTCCCCCCAGCAAAACGTTTTTCATCTTGGCCCCATCCATTGATAGCACTTACCCCCAGGGGCAGCTCACAGAAGTCTGCTGGGCATGGGATAAGGTGGCCAAAAGAGAGGACCCCCTGAAAAACTCTGATTAGGAAGGAGGGTGAGTAGTTCCCCTCACTGTAAACACTTAGTCAGGCAGTTGCCCTAGGAAAAATAGAATGTAATTTATATTCCCAAGCTACACAAAACAAAATAAAAACTGCCAGCATTGGCTATACTCAACAAAAATTATTTGAATTAAATTATGTTGCCTGGAACTCTAATATAGAAAAAATACTGACCCCTGGCTCTTCGTTGTCACAGTATTAAATTAAAACATATATTCTGCATCCGCAGGAGCCTTCTTCATGCAGCATTGGGTACAGAGCTGAACTAGAGCATTTCCCCATAGAATTCACCACACAAAATAAAATTTGATTCTGGTTTCATCTCAGTTTCAGCAACATAACCCCTCTTCAAAAAAAGTATTGGGCCTGATATTCAGCTGATGGCAGTTAGTGATTGCTGACCACTGTCAGCTTTATTCCCAGATATTCAATGCAGTTGCATGGACACAACTTGGTATTGAATATCCAGGCATACACGGCTAGATAAAACATAGCTTGTGTGATATTCAGCACATAACTGGCTAGGATGAACCACATTAAAATAATACGGTGTTATATGTGGTTATCCTAGCTGCGTAAGTGCTTTATCCCCCTTACAACTCACCATACAAAAATATTCAAATTGTGATCACCACCTCAGGAAAAGCACAAGCATAAAAAAGACAGGTTTTTGTTTTCCCAAGAGCCTGCTTTCAAATAGGGTCACTTTATGAAATAACAAATCCCCTGCAAAAAGCCACTCAAAAGCTATACAGAACACGTAACACCATAATAGTCCTAACGTACCTATGAAAGGATAGTGCTATAAACCCTAAAGCACCAATATACCTGCTACTGGGAAACTGGAACAAGTTAGACTGCTACACATTCCTACACAGACACTACATGCTAGCTGAATCCTTCACCTAAGTTGCACATGCAGAATATGGACAGACCTTCATGTGATACAAAATAGGGAAAAGAGAGAGTAGTGGAAGGGTCTTCCAAACTGGGACACTATCACACAGGTAATTGTACAAGAGGCTTTATGCCTCTTGAACAATTACCTGTGTGATAGTGTCCTATTTTGAAAGACCCTTCCACTACTTTCCCTCTTTTCCCTTCTAGACTATATAGTAGTCATCTGTTCCTCCACCTCAGTGGGTTTTGTCACTATACAAAATAGGGAACCACAGAAAATCTGAAATAGAGATACCATCAAGAAAGCCAGACTCTGTAAGCAGTTCAAATACTGGTAAAAAAGAAACAGAAATGTATTTTCTCCTGCACGCTGCAAAATACAAAAATATAAAAGATGTACATTTCACAAAGTAGGCACATCTCAGTCCTTAAAAGAAGTATTAAATAAAATATTTTTTTTCTTTTCTACCTTTGTTGTCTAAGCATTTTATTTTTCTAATTGGGCTGGTCCCAGTCTCTTTTCCACTTTCCATGTGTCATTCTTCTCTAAGGGGTCCTTTTACAAAGCCACAGTAAAAAGAGGCCTGTGGTAGTATGGGCACGTCTTTTGGGCGCACTCTGGGGAAAAGGCCATTTTTTAATGGGCCAGGAAATGGGCGTGCACAAAAATTAAAACTAGTGCACCTATTTATGGCCTGAGCCCTTACCACCAGCCATTGACTTAGCGGTAAGGGCTCACATGCTACCCGTGCGGTTACCATGGAGCGTGTGGGAACGCCCCCGTGTTATAAAACAGAAAAATACTTTCTACCACGGAATTCAGCATGCGCCAAACTTGAAATTACCACTGGGCGCACGCAATATCCTGGTGGTAGTGCTGATTTGGCACGTGATACCCGTGCGTTATCCCTCCGACGGCTTTGTAAAAGGGCTCCTACGTTCTTTTTCAGGTTGGCTTTTCCATTTCTTCTCTTCTTCCTTTCCTTCTCTACATCTGACTGACACTGACCTTTCATTTATGTTTTTTCCTCCACTTTTTTCTCCTCTGCATTTATCTCCCTTTCTCTCACCCTTTAGTTCTTAGTCTCCATTTCACTTCTCATCTACCTACTAGCTTTTACCAACGCTCTCTTTCCCTCTCTAGCACTCCCATTGCCCCCTCTGTTTCTCACTTATCCAGTCTCCTAAACCCCTTCCCCCATCTTTCACCCACCTTCCTTAGTCTCCCCATTCCCATCCTCTGTACTTACTCAGCCCTCATCACCCTATCAGTCCTAGCTCCATCCCTGTCTCTCCTTTATTCCCTTGTCTCCAAAGCCATTCTTTTATCTCTTACCCTATACCCCATGCACAATAGCATCTCTTTCACCATCTTTATAACCCCATTTTCACCCTCACTCAACCCTTTCAGAGAGCCTCACCCCTTTTCAGTGTCTGTCATCCTCTCTCCAGTCTTCCACATCATTCACATTATGTCTCAACCTTTCCCCACATCATCCCATTTCTTGACTTTTCTCATATCTCTCATTTCAAACCCACTCATGCTCCCATCAATATACTCCCACTCATATCTAAAATTGCCATGTATTCACTATCCACTCAAATTCACACTCCATCGCTCCTATCCATAATTCCTTGCTCTGTTCCCCTTCCTGTCCCTCCCATCCACCCACACCTCCAGCCTCATCCATCTTCTGCTGTCCCCCTCCCCTCTACCCATACCCCCATACTCCTGCTCCTTCCCCTCCCAATCCATCTTCTGCTCCTTCCCCACCCCCAGTCCCATCCATCTTTTGCTCCTTCCACCCTCCCCCAGCCCCCAATCCCTTCCATCCTGCTCCTTCCTTCCTTCCCCAGCCTCCAAACCCCATTCAGCCTCTGTTCCTTTCCCCTCTGTCAGTCCAATCCATCTTCTGCTTTCCAGTATCTCCTGTCTATTTGACTTTTTCTTTCTCTGTGTCCACTGTCATTCCCTCTCTGTCCTATCCAGTACCTCCTCTCTGTGTCCCTGTCCCTATTCTTATGTTCAGTATCTGCCCTCTGTGTACTCATCCCTCCCCCGCTGGTCCCCCTTCTTTCCCTATTCTCCTGTACTCCCACCCCAGGGCCAGCATCTTACTTCTCTCGCCTGCCCCCTTTCCATGATACTGCATCTTTCTGTCTCTCTCTGTCTCTATCTCCTTCCCCTCCCGATACAGCAGCTTCCCAATCTGCCCCTCCCCCCACACACACATTCTTTCTCTCCCACCCCTCATCTCAGCAGCTCTCTTCTCAGCTCAGGTCCAGTTTCTTGCCCCCTCTCTTCCCCAGCTCCTCATTCAAACTCTTGCTTCCCTCTCTCCCTCCACCATTATCTCCCTACCCCTTGTGATCTCGCATCTTTTAACCTTTTCCTTCCCCATCCACTGGTGCATCTCCCTTTCTCTGTCTACTGCCCCCCCCCCCCCCGGCAAGATCCGGTGGTGCTCGTCCTCCCTTCCTCCCCCCTCACAGGATCCAGTGTCATTCTCCCTCCTTCTCCCCTGCAAGGTCTGTTGTCACCCTCCCTCCTTCCCCTCCCCCCCCCCCCCCATGGTCTGGCATTTCTCTCCCTACCCCCTATGATCTGGCATCTTTTTAACCTTTTCCTTCTCCATCCACAGGTGTGGCATCTCCCTTTCTCTGTCTACCCCTCCCTGGTAAGATCCGGTGTCACTCTCCTTCCCTCCTCTCCCCCTCTCAAGGTCCAGTGTTGCTCGCTGTCCCTCCCTAGCCCCCCTGCAAGATCCATTGTCACCCTCCTTTCCTCCTCCCTCTCTCCCCCACAAGTTTCGGTGTCGCTTTCCCTCCCCCACCACAATATCCAGTGTTGCACTCTATCCCCTCCAATCTCCAGTGTCATGTTCTTTCTCCCCCTCCACAACGTCCAGTGTAGTGCTCTCTCTCTCCCCTTCCTCAGCTGCTGCCTTTCCATCTTCTGGGCCCCCGGCAGCGTTAGCAATGTAAGCATGCTGGGTTTCGCCTACTCAGAAGCTTTCTCTCTGCAGCGGCCCACCTACATGGGAACAGGAAGTAGAACAGAGAGAACACTTCCGAGCAAGTTAAAGACAGCATGATTACATCGATGCTGCCAGAAGCACAGAAGATGGAAAAGCTGTGGAGGGGAGGAGGAGCAACACCGGACCTTGCAGAGAGGGGTTGGAAGAAGGGAGAGGGTGGAAGAAGAGAGGGAGATGCCAGATAGAAAATGAGGAGGCAAGCCACTTGGGGACTGTGGTGTCCAAAAAATTGACTTTCTGGGGAGTAGTCAATTTTGAATCTGATTGTAGGATGGTATGTATTGAAGGAATTGTAAAATTGTTTCAGTGTTATGGTATAAGCCAATCATCAGAATTAAATGTGTAGCATGATGTTGTGTTGGATCAGATACATATATATACACCAATATATTTGTGCAGCTTTTAAAAATATATTTTTGACACTGCAGCAGAGAAAATAGTTTCATTTCAAGCCCCTCTCTCCCTATCCCTTTTTCTGGGAACTTCTGATAGCAGGGATAGTCAATTACAAACACTTAACAAAGACAAAAGAGAGATATATAGCTTCCTCTGCCCTCCCACCTAACAAAAGCTTGACTAAGGTGGGCACCTGAATACCCCATTGAAAACAAAGAACTCAGAGGGAAAAGCATAAAACAGAACATTTGCCTGTCATCAGAGGTATACTTGCCCCTCCCATCATCTATCAGACAAATGGACGCCAGGACATCTGCAGAAAGAAGGACTTATAATGTGGTCATGTGAACAGACTACATTAACCATAATGCCTTGCAAAATATCCAGGACATGCACACACCATGCTTCTTTGCTAATATTATAAAAGGCCTGGAAACAGCCCAGCTCGCTCTCTTGGAACCTGCCTCCTCTTGGGACCTGCTGCTCTCTTTGGGGTCCGCTGATGCCTTGCTCCTGAACATGTGCTCATCAATCAGCTGGACCACAGCATGCTTGTAACAAGGACTTGTAAGTTAACTTACCTGCTACTTTGTTCTATTTTATGCACAAATTCTCTGTTCTAAGATCCTTTTAAAAACCTACCTCTCATGTGCAATTGTATATTAAATCAACCTTTTTGAAGCTAAAAATACGGTCTCTTTGTGTTCTGAGTATATGGTATCTTTTATATATACTTAATTTATTTAATTTATTGCAATTATCACCTTTGGTGATTGGTGGAGAAATTAATATCCTAAAACTTATAAATACAGCACCTGCTCTTAAATTATAAACAGTAGCGAGTGCTCTAGAGCTCTTTCCCCCAAGATAAATCATTTCTTGTAACATCAGTACATACCATCCTACACCACAGTCTCAATCAGCGATGGCTATATACAAACATCCATATACAAGAACCCCACAGACAAATGCAGCTACCTCCACAACACCACTTCCACCCTTCACATACAAAAAGATCCATTATGTACAGCCAAGCCACAAGATACCACCATATCTGCTGTGACCCAGGGGACAGAGACAGACACCTTGAAATCCTGACTGCATCCTTCAAACAGAAAGGCTACAACCCTAAAATAATCTCCAAGACTATTGCCTCCTTCCTAAAAACACCCAGGGAAAATCTGCTACAGTATTAAAAAAAAGCCACAGACAGAATCCCCCTTATAGTGACATACAACCCAGAGCAGGAAAAATTAAGAAAAATCATAAAAGATCTACAGCCTCTACTCCAGGAGGATGAATTACTGAAAGAGATATTCCCATCCCCACCAGTGCTGGCCTTCCGACAGCCAACCCATTTAAAACACAAGCTAATTAGAAGTAAGCTCCCAACACATACTCAAAAAGAAAAGAATGGCACACATCCTTGCAATATATCCAGCTGCAAACTATGCCAAAACATTTCACAGGACCCCATGGTCATTCACAAAGGAAAAATATCAATATTAAGGAATCTTTCACGTGCTCATCTTCTAATGTGGTATATATCATTCTGTGTAAAAAAAAATGCAACGAAGGCTGCTACATTGGAGAAACAAGTCAGATGCTAAAGAAGACATTTAATTTACATAGGCACCATATGAAAAATGCTAGTGCCAATCGATGTCACCTCTGTGGGGCAGCACTTTACAAACCAGAACACTGTACCATTGATTTCATGGTATGAATCCTGAAAGGGAACTTTAAAAATACAGGAACGTATTGAAGTCAGAATGATTAAATATTTTGACACCCACCAAACAGGACTTAACAAAGATATGGATTTTCTAACCCATTATAAACCATAAAATTGTACTGCTTTGTCACCCTCTTATCTCCATGCAAATCTCCCTGTCCCTCATCCACCCGACTCTTCCCCGTCTCTCACCTATCCACTCTCATCCTGTTAGACTGTCACTGAAATGCTTTGATGTTTCACTTATATATACTGTCACCTACCAACATTTGCTTATTGCCAATCTGACCAAGAAGGGCAACCTTCGAAAGCTAATCAAGAAATGTGTTATGTCCAATAAAAAAGGTATCATCATTTTTTTTCCATGTTTTATTTTGTTTTATTTCTATTGATTAGGTTTCACTTAGGTCTGTTTGTTCTCATATTACCACAACCAATTACTGAAATTATTGTGCTCAGAATGAAACTCTTTGACCCTTTCTCAGAGGATATTTAACTACATCTGCATTGACTTGGGAACCTAATTATGCCAGACTTATTGAGAAGTCCAGGTTAAAATGTCTCTCCCAGTTGTCAGCCTGTGCTTGCAGTTCCTGGGACTGGAGGGTAATAATCTTCCGTGGCTTTAGCAGAGGGCTGCTGACTGCAAGCTCTGACAGTCTCCAGTGGGCCTCACTGGTTCACATTTACACAGCCAAACTTTAATTTTAAGTTTTGGCTTTGGCCGAAACCTCTAATTTAAATTAATGCATATATTCAGTGCTGTTATCCATACAGGTATGGCACCGAGTATAAGGATAGTGTGATCACTGTGCCCTCAAACTGGCTATGCTTCTGCCCTAAACACCCCTACCCCCCCCCCCCCCCCAAAAAAAAAATATTTTTTTTTTCCTCTGTTTTTCCCAGCTATTTTCCTACCTTGCTGCCCTGTAATATTTTCTCCTTTCACCACTGCCCCTGCCCTAATGGTCCAGCATATCTCCTTCTCCCTTCCCTTCCATAAGGGTCAACTTCTCCTTCCTTCTTCCCTTCCCAATGATTCAGCATATCTCCTTCTCAGCTTCTCCCTTCCCTAATGGTCCAGCATTTTCCCTCCCCCACCTCCATCCAACATTTATCCTCTCTCCCTCGCGCAATGGGCCAGCATTTATACTCCTTCCCCCTTCGCCCCAAGGTTCTGCATCTCACACCAGCTGGCGAACTGGCATCACCCTTGGACCCTCAAGCCCTGTCCCCCCCCCCCCCCCCCCCCCCCCATGTACTTTTTTAAAAGTTCTTTTTTATGCTTGGAGCAGTTGCTGCAGCTGGCAGTGATGCATACATGCTGCTCACATCCTCCCCACAGTCTTCCCTCTGACAGTTCCCACCTATGCACAAACAGGAAGTTATCAGAGTGAAGGCGGTGGGGAAGGCACCAGCAACACATATCCATCACTACTGCACTGTCAGCTGCAGCTCCAAGAATTAAAAAAAATGTTTTAAGTACACCCAGGGCGGTGGGGGGGGGGGGGGGGGGGAGAGCTCATTTTAAGTACACCCAGGGCGGTGGGGGGGGGGGGAGCTCACATCCTGGAGCTAAATATGTGGCTGCATGGATGGTGCCAACGTGAGCACTTTGGTTTCCTGGACCATGCAATGATGGTGTCCATCTTTCAAGAAAGGGATGAAGTATCTTCAGTAACAGACTGACTAAAGAGGGCTTTAAACCGAATTTGCTGGAGATGGGTGAGAAAAGCCCCAAAGTCATAGATAACCCGCAGGAAGGTAAGACACCAAAATACCCTTATAGAAAAGGGTAAAAAGTCACATCTGAAGAGCCTTATATATCAATGTCCATAGTATGGGAAACAAAGTTCTAGATCTAGAGGCTGCAATGATAGAAGCTGACTTGGATTTAGTGGTGTTCATGGAGACGTGGTTCACAGAGAGCCATGACTGGGATATTGTTATACCTGGCTATAATCTATTCAAGAAGAACAGGGTAGTAAAAAAGGGTGGAGGAGTGGCATTATATGTTAAAAATAATATTAAAGTCACAGAACTGCAGGACATATGGGGTAAGGAAGAAGCACTGTAGGTTACACTGATAACAGGGAAAAGAAAATGTATTTACATTGGTGTAATAAATAGGTCACCTTCACAGTCAGAAGAAATGGACAGAGACCTAACTGAAGACATCCACAAAATAGCTGGGAAGTATTACTAACAGGCGATTTTAACATGCCGGATGTCAATTGGGGCTTCCCTGCTGCACGGTTATCTAGAAGCAAAGAGATCTTGGATTCTCTACAGGTAGAATTGTTTCAGCAGTGGGTAAAGGAACCTATGTGGGATGGAGCTATCTTAGATCTCGTGTTCACAAATGGGGAGGATGTTTCTGATGTTACAGTGGGAGATCATCGGGCATCTAGCGATCACCGATTGGTGTGGTTCAATATTAAGACAAAGGAGGAGAGGGCTTATTTGAGATTAAAGGTCTTAGATTTCAAAAGAACTAACTTTGCCGAGATGGGGGAAGTTCTCAGGAAAGAGTTAGTTGGATGAGGAAGTAGAACAGCAGTGGGAAAAACTAAAAGGAGCTATTTTAAAGGTGATTATATTAGAAAATTATGTAAAAGTAAGAGGAAAAGAAGGCCACTCTGGTTCTCAAACATAGTAGCTGAAAAGGTAAGGGAAAGAAGGTCAGCCTTCATACGTTACAAGAACACTCAGAAAGAGGAAGACAGGTAAAAAATACCGGGAAAAGCTAAGAGAAGCTGGAAAAGCTGTCAGGAATGTGAAGAGGCAAATGGAAAAGAAGATAGCCAATATGGTAAAATTGGGGGACAAGACCTTTTCAGATATATAAGCAACAGGAGAAAGTGCTAAAATAGCATTGTGAGACTCAAAGCTGAGGGGGAGGTATATGTAGAAGCTGATAAGGATAAAGCTGAACTGCTTAACAATTATTTCTGTTTCGTGTTCATGACTGAAAGGTCAGGGGTAGACCACAGGGAAAAAATGCAAATGGGGATGGATGAATAGAAGACCGGGACCAATTCTCAGAAGACTGTGTTCGTGTGGAGCTAACTAAACTAAAAGTAGACAAAGCGATGGGGTCTGATGGGGTATATCTAAGGGTACTCAAAGAAATTGGAAGTTTTTGCAACTCCACTGTCTGACATCTTCAATGCTTCCATAGAGTCTGGAGTGGTCCCAGAGGACTGGAGAAGGGTGGATGTGATCCTTCTGCACAAGAGCAGAAGTAAGGAGGAGGTTGGGAATTTACAGACCTGACCTCAGTGGTGAGCAAATTTATGGAAACGCTTCTAAAGCGGAGGATTATGAAGTTTCTCAAATCAAATGGACTGCAGGACCCAAGGCAGCATGGCTTCACTACAGGCAGGTCATGTCAGATGAATCTGATTGATTTCTTTGACTGGGTGACCAAACAGTTGGACTTGGAAGGCGCTTTAGATGTGGTGCACTTGGATTTTAGCAATGCTTTTGACATGGTTCCACACAGGCGACTGATAAATAAACTGAGTGCCATTGGTATGGAACCTAAAGTGACTAAAGCTGCTAGATGTATGCAGCGCTCTACACATTATATGCAGGTATTTTCTCTATCCCTAGGGGGCTCACAGTTTAAGTATTTTGTACCTGGGGCAATGGAGGGCTAAGTGACTTGCTCAAGATCACAAGGAGCTGCAGTGGGAATTGAACCCAGGTTGCCAGGATCAAAGCCCGCTGCACTAACCATTAGACTACTCCTTCACTCCATGTCCATCACCCCAGGGGTCCAGCAAGTGTTCCTCTCTCTTCCCTTGCTCCTATTCTGTCTCCCCATTCCAGGACCAGCATCTCTCCTTCTTCCTTCTTTCCCTGCAGGTCCTGGCACTTCTTTCTTTCCTTGTCTGTGCCCTGAAAAAGACAGGTACAAATCAAGGTAAGGTATACACAAAAGTGGCACATATGAGTTTATCTTGTTGGGCAGACTGGATGGACCGTGCAGGTCTTTTTCTGCCGTCATCTACTATGTTACTATGAGGCATATTTTCAAAGCACTTTGGGAGGCTAAGTTCCATAGGTTTCTATGGAACTTTGGGAGGCTAAGTGCTTTGAAAATAAGCCTCTATGTCTACTATGTCCTTCTCCCCCCCTCCCCCCACACAAAAGTCCAGCACCTCTTTCCCTCTCCCTGCTC
Source organism: Microcaecilia unicolor (assembly GCF_901765095.1). Classification (NCBI taxonomy): domain Eukaryota; kingdom Metazoa; phylum Chordata; class Amphibia; order Gymnophiona; family Siphonopidae; genus Microcaecilia; species Microcaecilia unicolor. The sequence continues at coordinate 161,130,106 of NC_044041.1, forward strand.
TTTCTTCTTTACTCTCCTCATCCCTCTCTTCCCTACCTGACCTCCTGCCCAGTACCTCTCTTCTTCCTTGCCCCTCCCTCAATGCAGCACCTCTCTCCCTCCTTACTCCCCCTAATATAGCACCTCCTTGCCCCTCCCTGCAATGGCATCTTATCCCATTCCCTCCTCCTACTCCTCCTGAAGGGCTCGCAGGACTATACCCTGCCCCAGACCTACCCAAACGATGCCCTTGTGATCTAGGGTAGGTCAGGCAGCAGCACTCTCCAATCACTGCTGCCCATCCTGGCTCCGAGGCTCAAAACTGCAGCTGCAACCTCTTGCAGTAGTCTCGTGAGAGTTTTGCAGCCACTATTTAGAACCATGGAGCTTGTGTTAGAAGCTGCAACTAGGGATCACTGCTGCATGACCTAGTACCCTAGACCAGTATTTCCCAAGTCCGGTCCTGGAGTACTCCTTGCCAGTCAGGTTTTCAGGATATCCATAATGAATATGCTTGAAGAGATTTGCATATAATAGAGTCAGTGTATGCAAATCAAGTTCATGCATATTCACTATGGATATCCTGAAAACCTGACTGGCAAGGGGTACTCCAGGACTGGACTTGGGAAACACTTCCTTAGACCACCAGAACATCCTTTAGGTAGGTCCTGGGGTAGGTAGTGGGAGGCTTCCGGGAGGGAGGTTTTTTCTGGGGAGATTAGCTCCCTGAATGTGAGAGAGGAGGGGACTTTAGCATCTGAGCTGGAGAGTGGGGCTGAATGCATGTGACTTGGTATGTCTCAGTGGTTAAGTGCTGAATATTGGCACTTACCTCTCCTACTCTGCTCCGTACTCTCTTACTCCTTCTCCTGCTCTCCGCTGGGGACATTAATCCCAATCCTGGTCCTCCACATCAGCTCTCGTCCTATCCATGCAAACGATTCCGGGATGTCTCCAATCTCATCTCTATTCCCCTCCTCCCCCCCTCTTCCCTCCCCTTCTCGTGTGTCCTGTGGAATGCCCGCTCGGTCTGCAACAAACTTCCCTTCACCCATGATCTCTTCATCTCCCGTTCCCTTCAACTGCTTGCCCTAACTGAAACCTGGCTCACCCCCGATGACTCTGCCTCAGTCGCGGCCCTTTGCCATGGAGGTTATCTTTTCTCCCACACTCCCCGCCCAGTTGGCCGCGGAGGAGGCGTCGGTTTCTACTTTCGCCCTCCTGTAGTTTTCAACCCCTCCTCCTACCGCAGTCTCACTGCTTCTCTTCCTTTGAAGTTCACTCCATCTGTCTATTCTACCCGCTGCCACTCAGAGTTGCAGTCATTTACCGCCCCCCTGACAAGTCCCTCCCTTCCTTCCTTACTGACTTTGATGCCTGGCTCTCCATTTTTCTTGAACCCTCATCTCCATCCCTCATTCTTGGTGACTAACATACACGCTGACGACCCATCCGACTCTTACGCTTCTCAGTTCCTGACTCTGACCTCCTCCTTCAACCTCCAGCTGAGCTCCACCACCCCTACTCACCAAACTGGCCATTCTCTTGACCTCGTCCTCTCCTCTACCTGCTCACCCTCCAATTTCTGCGCCTCTGCTCTTCCTCTCTCAGATCATCACCTGATCACCTTCACACTTCATCACCCTCCCCCTCAGTCCCGCCCAACACTAACCACTACTTTCAGGAATCTCCAGGCTGTTGACCCTCCCACCTTATCCTCTAGTATCTATAATCTCCTCCCGTCCATCATGTCCTCCGAGTCTGTCGACAAGGCTGTCTCTACTTACAATGCCACTGTCTCCTCTGCTCTGGACACCCTTGCACCATCCATCTCCCGTCCCACAAGGCGTACTAATCCCCAGCCCTGGCTGACCCCTTGCATCCGATACCTTTGCTCCTGCGCCCGATCTGCTGAACGCCTCTGGAGGAAATCTCGCACCCATACCGACTTCATTCATTACAAATTCATGCTATCCTCCTTCCAGTCCTCCCTATTCCTTGCCAAACAGGGCTATTACACCCAATTGACTAATTCTCTTAGCTCTAACCCTCATCGTCTCTTCGCCACCCTTAACTCCCTCCTCAAAGTCCCCTCCGCTCCCCCCCCCCCCCCCCTTCACTCTCTCCTCAAACGCTGGCTGACTACTTCCGCGACAAGGTGCAGAAGATCAACCTCAAATTCACCACCAAGCCACCTCCTCCTCGCCACCCTTTAACCCACTCCCTCAACCAACCAACCCAGGCCTCCTTCTCCTCTTTTCCTGATATCACCGAAGAGGAAACCTCCCACCTTCTTTCCTCCTCGAAATGCACAACCTGTTCCTCTGATCCCATCCCCACCAACTTACTTAACAACATCTCTCCTACTGTCACCCCCCCTCCCCCCAACTGTCATATCCTCAACCTCTCTCTCTCCACTGCAACTGTCCCTGACACCTTCAAGCATGCTGTAGTCACACTCCTCAAAAAACCATCACTAGACCCTACCTGTCCCTCCAACTACCACCCCATTTCCCTCCTACCCTTCCTCTCCAAGATACTTGAATGCGCCGTTCACAGCCGTTGCCTTGATTTCCTCTCCTCTCAAGCCATCCTCGATCCGCTTCAATCTGGCTTTCGCCCTCTACACTCGACAGAAACGGCACTCACTAAAGTCTGTAATGACCTGTTCCTTGCCAAATCCAAAGGTCACTACTCCATCCTCATCCTCCTCGACCTATCCGCCGCTTTTGACACTGTCAATCACAATTTACTTCTTGCCACACTGTCCTCATTTGGGTTCCAGGGCTCTGTCCTCTCCTGGTTCTCCTCTTAACTCTCTCACCGTAGCTTCAGAGTACATTCCCATGGATCTTCCTCCACCCCCATCCCGCTCTCTGTTGGAGTTCCTCAAGGATCTGTCCTTGGACCCCTCCTTTTTTCAATCTACACCTCGTCCCTGGGCTCGCTGATCTCATCTCATGGCTTCCAATATCATCTTTATGCTGACGACACCCAGCTTTATCTCTCCACACCAGACATCACTGTGGAAACCCAGGCCAAAGTATCAGCCTGCTTATCCGACATTGCTGCCTGGATGTCCAACCGCCACCTGAAACTGAACATGGCCAAGACCGAGCTTATCGTCTTTCCACCCAAACCCACTTCTCCTCTCCCGCCACTCTCTATCTCAGTCGATAACACCCTCATCCTCCCCGTCTCATCTGCCCGCAACCTCAGAGTCATCTTCGACTCCTCCCTCTCCTTCTCTGCGCATATCCAGCAGATAGCCAAGACCTCGCTTCTTTCTCTATAACATCAGCAAAATTCGCCCTTTCCTCTCTGAGCACACCACCCGAACTCTCGTCCACTCTCTCATTACCTCTCGCCTTGACTACTGCAACCTACTCCTCACTGGCCTCCCACTTAGCCATCTATCCCCCCTTCAATCCGTTCAGAACTCTGCTGCGCGTCTTATCTTCCGTCTGGACAGATATGCTCATATCACCCCTCTCCTCAAGTCACGTCACTGGCTTCCGATCAGGTACCGCATACAGTTCAAGCTTCTCCTACTAACCTACAAATGCACTCGATCTGCAGCCCCTCATTACCTCTCTACCCTCATCTCCCCTTACGTTCCTACCCGTAACCTCCGCTCACAGGACAAATCCCTCCTCTCAGCACCCTTCTCCACCACCGCCAACTCCAGGCTCCGCTCTTTCTGCCTCGCCTCACCCTATGCTTGGAATAAACTCCCTGAGCCCATACGCCAAGCCCCCTCCCTGCCCATCTTCAAATCCTTGCTCAAAGCCCACCTCTTCAATGTCGCCTTCGGCGCCTAACCTTTATACCTCTACTCAGGAAATCTAGACTGCCCAGCTTGACATTTTGTCCTTAGATTGTAAGCTCCTTTGAGCAGGGACTGTCCTTCTTTGTTAAACTGTACAGCGCTGCGTAACCCTAGTAGTGCTTTAGAAATGTTAAGTAGTAGTAGTAGTAGTTAACTGCATAAGTTCCGACTCCACCCCTGGACCACCTATAAAATAGCCAGCTTTCAGTTTAGCAGTCTTTTGTGATATTCAGAGGCACTAATTGGTAAAGTGTTGCTGAATATCAGTGGATAGCCCCACACAAATGATTTAACGAACCAGGAGCCATTTCTGGCTGGTTAAATAACTTTGAATATGGACCCCAAACGTTATTCAGCTAGTGAGTGAAGATCACTGCTATCTGGATAATGTTTTGGCCTACCCTCACTCTGCAAACCCAACCCTATATTATACAGATAACAGACTGTTCAGTCATAATTTTGACATGTTATTTTCTACATAATCTCTGAAAATAGAGTGAAGTTATATATTCAGTGGCAAACATTTGAATATGGAATCAGCAGTGTGCACTCCTAAGTCCCAAATTATGAACACAGCATGAACAACTGAAGCGAGATCTCTTGGGAGGAGACAGCAGTGCCTAGAGCCACCCAAAGGAAGAAGACAGCTGAATAGTGCCAATATAAGTTTCTCATATTTTATTCCATACATGTGTAACAGAAGAAATTCTTGGTTAGAATTTCTGGGAGGTCATGATGTACATTAGCTTCTGAATTTGTACCAAGTAGTATTTTAAACTGGAAATTAATTTTTTAAGTAGAAAACTCATTTGAAAAGGGTGGCATAGTTTTGACCAAGGGGGTTTAATTGACAGGAGACCGTGGCACAAGACAAGTTGAATTTGCAGCCATGTTGATAACACTCAAAGCAAAGCAAACTATTGGGGAAGGGGAAGGGAGGAGAAGGGAAGGGAAATGGGACTTGATATACCACCTTTCTGAGGTTTTGTTTTTTTTTTACAACTACATTCAAAGTGGTTTACATATATTCAGGTACTTATTTTGTACCAGGGGCAATGGAGGGTTAAGTGGCTTGCCCAGAGTCACAAGGAGCTGCAGTGGAAATAGAACTCAGTTCCCCAGGATCAAAGTCCACTGCACTAACCCCTAGGCTACTCCTCCACTGGTCTATGCCAAGCCACACATAGGCAGTCCTTATTTCTAATAAGCAGTTGTTATTGTTTTGGATGACTCAGTATGGCGGCAAGCTCCGCGTACTGGCTTCAGGCTAGATAATGAGCCAAGTAGGATCCCACTATCTCCTATCAATTAAACCTCCTTGGTTCTTCCTGATGGGGCAGTGGAAAGGCCTGGAGTGAGAGGTTGTGACAATGCTGAACTCTGGCCACCCCAGACTTCTTGTCTCTCTACTTCTGGTTTCTGGAGCTTGAGACTTGCATTTCCAGTTCAAGAAGTTCTGGGCCCTTACATTTCCAGTTCAAGTAGTTCTGGGCCTCTGGGCTCCAGCCTCACTGTGTTTTCCAGGTGCTATGATTCGTGGTTACAATAGTTGCAAACTGACAGACTGTAAGACTGGCATTGAAGTTTGCACTTGTGCCATGGTATTTGGACTCCCAGCCCCTTGGCAGCCAAAAGCCTTCCTGAGGTCCTCTTTTATACTGTCAGTGACCAGCACATAAAGAACAGGGTCTAGAGCACTGTTCAGACTGGACACAGCCAGGGACACAGAGAAGATAACATGGACTTTCTGCTCAAAAGCACAGCTGGAGCAGGGGCCCATGTGAGAGAATACAGCTGTGCGGACCAGTAACAGGAGGTGGTACGGAGCAAAGCAGAGCAGGAATATACCTATAATGGCAAAAGACAGACGCTTGACCTTATTTTTCTTCTGGCTGCTAAGTGTGCTGCTTTGGTTTACACCGTGGAAAATCCTCAGATAAGAAAAAGTCAGGACCAGTAGTGGCAGCAGGAAGCCTGTTGTGAAACGGAAGTAGTTAAAGGAGGCGATGCTGCCCTGCAGTGGATACCCATCATAACAGGTGGCATTTTCTTGCTTCCCAGCTCTCACAGACACGCCCAGATGGAAAGTGAACACCAGCAGGGTGACCAAGCCACTGACAAAGCTGCTGTCTTGCGGCTGCGTATGGCCAGCGACGCGGACAGGATACACAACTGCTAGGTAGCGATCCAGGGAGATACAGCACAGTAAGAGGACGCTGATATACATGTTGGAGTAGAAGATAAAAGCCACCAGGTAGCAGACAGGCCCTCCTAGTGTCCAGATGTGGCTTTTGAGGACATAGAAGATCCACAAGGGTAGTGTGAAGATATAGAGCAGGTCACAGATGGCCAGATTCAGCAGATAGATGCCCAGGACATTCTTCCTTTGCTGCACCTGCAGCATGGTGGGCCATAGGGTCAGGGTATTGGTAACCAGACCCAGGATGAACACTACACCATATAGGCAAGCAATGGGCACCTGGCCATACTGGAAGTCAATTCCACAACGGGCATGCTCCTGGGAGCAAGCAGTGCTGCTATTCAAAATAGGCACCACAGACTCCAGCAGGGGGTTAGGAGTCAGGCTGAGGGTCATTGCAGAAGTAGGAAGAAGTGTGGCCAGCATCAGCTGCAAGGAGAAGGGAGAGAGTATTAATGAGGTTAGAGGAAAGGTAACATGGTAACATAGGAAATGACAACAGAACTATAATGGCCTATCTAGTCTGTACATAAAATCCCTTCTGCAAGCCAACATCAAATCCTTATCTCCTCAAGGTTTTACTTATCCTCTTAACCCATTTCCTGCCATATCTGTCCCAAGCACGCTCAAAATCTACCATACTGATGGCCTCTACCACTGCTGTTAGTGGGCCATTTAATGTCTTTCCCTTTCCAGCTTTCTAAGGCAAGACCAAGGCTTCCCCTTCCCCTCTTGTTATCAAGTTTTGCTATCGTTCCTACAGTCCCTCAGTTAATGATGTTTTGCCATACACCTGGTACAGACTTCCTGAGTTGGTACATTATTGAGGCTACTTTTAATCTTAACCCCTTATTCCTCTGATTTCACACACATTGGGAGTCAATATTCAAAGCGATTTAAATGGCCAGGAGAGGCTCTTGGCTGTTTAAATCGCTTGTGCAGGACTATCGGATATTCAACCACACTTAACCGGATAGTGCGCTGAACATTCCCTCTATCCACCTAGTTTGTGGGTGGTCCTGAGGCGTGGTTGGGGCAGAACAGAAACCTTAGCTAGTGGCAATTTTCAGTCCACTAATCAGCTAAGTAACTGCACAAAGATAGGACAGCAAAATAGCTGAATATCGGCAGGTGCCTGGTTAACCTCCGAACAGGCCCCAGCATTGAATAACCAGGGTTAGTTCAGCTCATGGTTGAATATTAACTCCCTTGTTTCTATTTTAATCATTTTCCAAAATGAAACTCCTTAATCCCTTATTTGTCCTGTTTGTCTTTCTTAGATTGTAAGCTCTGTGGAGTAGGGATCATCTCTGATCCGGCCAATATTCAAAACCATTTAACTGGCCAAGAACGGCACCTGGTCAGTTAAATGGTACTTATCTGGCTATCCAGTAATATTTAGTGGTCGATACCTGGCTGGCTTCTGCTGAAATATTGCCAGATAGCACCTAGCGGATAGCCGGTTATATCACACAATATAACCGTCTGCTGAGTTTCAGTGCACCACCAGCCAAGATTGGCAGGCAAGTATAGCCACGTCATACCTGGAATATCTTTGGCCGGTTCAAACTTAACCAGCCAGTGCTGAATATCGGCTTGGCCGGTTAAGTTGGAATTGGCCAAAAAATAAGCCAGATCTTCAATGCTGGTCACTGGAAACATCCCAACATTGAATATCTGGTCTCAAGTGCTGACAGCGGAAGGCAGCCCAGCTACCGTCTGCAGACTGAATATCAGCCCCTATGTGTATATGGCCAGTGTTGTGTATGTCTACTAGCATGTTCAGACGGAATCGGCTTGTGCCACTAACGGTAATATGTAAGCCACATTGAGCCTGCAAATGGGTGAGAAAATGTGGGATACAAAAACAAAAAACAAAAATTATAGAAATGATAAATACAGTAGTACTGCTGTGGGGAAAATAATCCTGCCTCCCCATGTGGGGGACTGCAACCATAGTCCCTCCATTTAGATTGCCCCAATCTTCTTCAATGTCAGTGCTGTTGAACCACTTTTGCTTATATCCACCACTCAATGCACATTTACCCTACAGCTTCTCGGATGCCAATATAATGTACTATTGCTGTTTAGGATTGTAACCACTGCTCTGTGCAGCTTACCCCAGTGCATTCTTGGAAGCACAAAGCAGTCATATACTGCCATTATGGAACAAACTGCTGCTCCATGCAGTGACATGAACAGGCCAAGACACCAAAAGTGGCATAGAGCACCACAAACAATGACCTGAACAGCCCAAAACACTAGCGCTAGAGAGAGGAAAACATATTTTCTTTTTATTCTGGTCTTTTGTTTTCTTTTTGGGGATAAAATACCCTAGTGGTAGGATGGCTGATTTCACCATACAGCAGGACAGTGGTAGCATGCTGCTCAGAATGTAGCAGCAGCCAAAAAAGCAAACAAAATATTAGGAATTACAATGTTGTTGTATTGCTCCATGGCATAATCTCACCTTGAGTATTGTGTGCAATTCTGGTCACTGTAGCTCAAAAAAGATATAATATCATTAGAAAAGGTTCAAAGAAGAACAACCAAAATGATTAAGGGATGGAACGCCTATCGTATGAGGAAAGGCTAAAGAGGGCTAGGGCTCTTCAGCTTGGAGAAGAGATGGCTGAGATGGGATATGATAGAGGTCTACAAATTCCTGAGTGGAGTAGAAAAGGTAAATGTGAATTGATTGTTTACTCTTTCAAAAAAGTACAGACTAGAGGACACTCCATGGAGTTAAAAGGTAATACTTTTAAAATGAATAGGAGAAAATATTTTCAGTCAATGAATAGTTAAGCTCTGGAACTCGATGCCAGAGGATGTAGTAACAGCATGTAGCTGTATATGGGTTTAAAAAAAGATTCAAATTCCTGGAGGAAAAGTCCTTATGCTGCTATTAAGGTAGACACGGGGGAAAGCCACTGGGCTTGGTAGCATGGAATCTTGCTATCTTGGGATTCTGCCAGGTACTTGTGACCTAGATTGGGCACTGTTGGAGACAGGATACTGGACTAGATAGAAAATCTGTCTGACAGAGTCTAGCAAATTCTTATGGTCTTAGTAGACAGAAGAGAGGGAATCAGAGCATAACAAGCAAGCCAACTAGTGGAAAAAAGCACAGAGGGCCTTCACGAACAGGTTAGTGGCGAAATATGGCTTTATTGAGCGACCCAACACAGGGGTCTTGATAGTAGTCAATTATCATCTGCTATGATTCAATGAGTTAAATAGAAAAAGCCAATCAAAAAAATTTTTCAGAAATAGCAGCATATGTACAAAGCAGATTAGCATGCACCAACTAATAAAAATGGCGTAATCTGCTTTGTATATACGCTGCTGTGTTTCTGATAAGTTTTTATGACTTGTTTTTTTGTATTTGACTCATTGGAACATAGTTGATGATAATTGTCTACTATCAAGACCCCTGACGCAGGCAGTTTGCCGAAATGCAGACCATGTCGGTTCTCTCAACAAAGCCATATTTCAACACTAACCTGTTCTTGAAGGCCCTCTGTGCTTTTTTCCACTAGTTGGCTTATGTTCTGAGTCACAAGCGTATACAGGGCAGGCAGTGAAACAGACTACTGCAGCAACAGCAGAACCACAAAGAAGCACAGAGGATGTAGATGTTTTTCTCTTTGTTTTGTTTTCATATGTAGTGTTAACAGACCCAATGGAACCAAGATAGCAAGCCAGGCAGCATGTAAAAGTCCTTCCTAGGAGTGGTTTCAACCTATTTTATAATATCTATCTATCTATCTATCTTATAATATCTGCTTGTTACATTACCATCATGTTTCTATCATTACAATGTTACCCAATACCCTCTGTACTACTAATTATCTATTTTCTTATAGATTTCTACTATTCATGATGTATTGTAAGCCACATTGAGCCTGCAAAGAGGTGGGAAAATGTGGGATACAAATGCAATAAAAAATAAAATAAATAAATAATTTTGTACTTTGGATGCTGTCTACCTCTTTACCAAGGGTGTGCACCCCACAAATTTTCATTTTGTTTAGTTACCCAGGTCATTAACAGGAATTTTTGTTTTGTTCTCTTTTTAATTTATTATTTTTGGAATCAGTATCTTTAGTAGTGCACACTTTCCACAAGTCTGCACTGTTGTGAAGAGTGTGCACTATTTATGACACAGAGGAAAATATGACACAAACAAGAGAAATGTTTGGAGCATTTATTTGAAATGACATGAAATATTTCCCTATTGTGTACACCTGGGTAAATTCAGTGCAGAAGTTCGCACCCTGCACAGACTTCTACATTATTGCACAGATTTTGGCCATGAGAGAGGCAGAGAAAGACAGGCAAGGAAGCTGCAGCCAGAAGAGGAAGGAGGGCCAGGTTAGGCCAGGAGAAGCAGGGCTGGCTTTTAGCAGACAATTGTATAGGAAGCAGCCTTCTTGGGGGGGGGTGGGGGGGGGGGCTGTAGTCATAGCAATAGATCCTGATAGCCAAATAGCTCAAAGTACATCAACATATACTTATACTTACCTGCAGGGAAGGTTCAAAATGTTCAAATTGCCCATTTACCTAGATAAATAGACATTTACGGGTATTGATTTTCAGAAGAGTGTAGGTTCAGGTTAGTTGGGTTTGCCAGATTCTTCATTAAAAGTCTTACAACTGATCCAAAATGCTATGTCTGCTCTTTAGATAGATAGATATTTCATCTTATTTATGCACCTTGCACTGGCTTCTAGAGCTCTAAGTAAGATGACCAAGTTATTTTAGATCTGCCTTACCTTGTATAAACTATCTCATACTCTTAGCTAATAAAAAAATTTCTGACAGCTCCTTGGCTTAAAATTGTTTGATACACTGGATTTCTTATGGAGTGATATTGCTGAAGGGTTAGAAGGAAAAGTTTGCCTTTTTGCAGATGACACAAAGATCTGCAACACGGACACACCAGAGGGAGTAGACAACATAAGAAATGAGGTTCAAAAATTAGAAGAACACTTTGCAGTTAAGATTTAATGAGAAGTGCAGTGTGATGCACTCAGGTGCAGAATTCCAAAGGAACTGTATGCAAATGGGGCAAGAGGTTGATATGCACATACCAAGACCGAAACTTTGTGGTGATAATATCTGAGGATCTCAAGGTGGTGTAATAATGTGATAAGCCACCTCCTTGATTCCTGTGTGCATGCAGTACTAAACAGATTCGTACTGCTATGTACACAGAAATCAAGGAGGTTTTTTCAGCTATGATGAATATCAAATCCCTGTATAGATCGAGAAATTGGCAAACGGGATTGATTTTAGTACCAAAAGGGACAGAGACCTTGGTACTTTGAGGCTGTTTTCCTCCATATTAAACAAAAAATGCCTACATTTAAAACATACACCTCGTCTTACTAGATATGTGGGACTATAATTACAGACTATATCCATTGAGTGAACCCCCACTACCAGGTATTGTGATTTATTAAACTTAAAGTGCCTCCACCAAAGCGCAGCAAGCAGCGGCAAGACCACTCCTTCCCTCCGTGTCCTGCCCTCGCCTGACGTAACGTCCGCTGGAGGGCGGGACACAGGGATGGAAGGAGGCCCGAAGGGAGTGATCTGCTGCTGCTGTTCTGCTTTTTCGAAGGTGAGGCCCTGTGAGTTCAATGCAGAGGGCCCAGGGGTGGAGGGAGGGCCCGGACCGGTGGCGGGTGGCCCACAGAAACCTCGGGTGGGGGGGGGCGCCCTGGGGTCGGCCTTGTCCCGGGCCTGGCCCAGTCTCTGGCGGCCCTAACTGGAATGTGCAATATCTCATTAGGGAGAAGATATTTTCAAGGTAAAAACCAAGTTTGTTGCATGGAGTTTCAGCAGGACAGTGCTGTCTGAAGCAAGATGGTGAATGCCTCATGTCTGTAGCAAGATGGTGAATGCCTCATGGCGAAAGGGAGAAGGAGGTCAAAAGCCTCACAATGGCTCTGGGAGGAAGCAGGTAAGGACAATAAGAACAGAGCCTGTCCACCGGGTGGCAAGGAAGGTGCTAGAGGACGGCCCTTGGTTGGAGGGAAGGCTCATTCCTGGCTGACCTCTTAGGACAGAGATAGTAAGAATGACCAGGGAAATGATAGCGGTAGACAAAGGAGCCAAGCTTGGCTGAGGAGAGAGAGCGGTCAAGGAGCAGCGCAACCAATGGTAACAGTTTTATATAGACAGGCAAGTTTGGCTGCATTTACCTGCGAACTACATTACACACAATGCATTGCTCACATATCTTTGCAGCGAGAACTGCAGCAATGATAGTCCTTAGAAATGAGAACAACAGTAAAGGCATTACACATATTTAGGATCACATTATAAACTAGTGTGCGGCTGTCAGAGGACAGAACATTGGTTGCTTAGCTATGCAGCTGCAAGCTCTGAATTTGGCTGGCAACTGCATAACTTCCAGGTCGCAGTCACCAGATCATTGATCCAATCCTTCCCTTGGTCTCACCAATCCCCCACACTCTCTTCCCAATTTCAATCCTCTACCATAGACCCTCCCCACCATGCGATTCCCCACACACATAGATACTCAGGAACCCCCTAATCCAATCCCCTTCCCTTCTCATAAACCTCCCCTTTCTGATTTGACCCCCCCCCCACACACACACACACAGACAGACACACAAGAACCCTCCCAATCTGATCCCCTTCCCAACTCAGAATCTCACTTTTCAGAGTCCCCCACCCACTCAGGAACCCCCTTTTCCAATTTGACCCCTGAACACAGAAATCTCCCCTTTCTGATCCAATGCCCTCTCAGAACTCCCCCCCCCCCACCAATGCAGTCTCACTTTGACCTCCCACAAACTCCCAAAACTTAACCAGGGGCCATCTGAAGGTTCTAGCAGAAATAGGGCAGAAACAGACCCCTTTTACTCCTGCCCTATCTGGCAAATTGCCCTTATATCAAAGGCTGACCCCCTAGCAGTAGTACCCCAAGATCAACACCAGGGTCAATGGGCAGCATTTTGGACTCAGAGCCAGATGAGACAGGTGCAGAAGAGGACTACTCCTGCCCCCTCTCACTAGACTACCGCAGATGGTCCCAAGCTAAGTCTCGGAGGTTCTCAGAGGTTCAGTTGTGTAGGGGGTATCGAAAAGGGAGGTTCTTATTGGGGGTTTGTTTGGAAAGGGGAGGATTTGAGTTGGAGAGGGTATCAGATCAGGGGTTTCCTCAGTAGGAGAGAGGAATCAGATAGGGGGACATATGGCAGAGGATTGGAACTGGAAGGGGGGGGGGGGGTTCAGGACTATACAAATGTCTTGTGTGGCAGCCAGCACATAACCCAAATATTCTCAGCTATTCAATTCCAGTGCTCATACATGGTCTGGCATTAAATAACTAGGTCTAATTTAGCTAGTGGTAGCAGTGCTTAAAACTGCTGACTGAATATTGACCAGCAATTTACTAATCGTATAGATTGACACAGCTTAATGGGAATGAGTCAGAATGAGTTTAACAAAAGCAAGCCTCATCTTACCAATTTATTAGATTCTTTTGAAAGTGTAAACAATCAAATGGATAATGGTGAGCCAGCTGATGTGAATGTATTTGGATTTTCAGATGTTTGTCAAAGGAAAGTCCTTTGTGAGAGATTTTTTAAAGAAGTTAAAGAGTCACGGAATAGAAGGCAATGCCCCAATCTGGGTAAAAAAAAAAAAAAGAAAAACAGAGAGTAGGACTAAATGGTCAGTTATCCAGATTGAACAGGGTCAATATTAGAGTGCCCCAAGGGTCTATATTGCGACCTATTTAACATATTAATGATCTGGAGATAGGAGGGATGAGTGAGGTGATCAAATTTATTGACACAAAATTATTCCATCATTAAAACATAGGCACATATGCATTTGCCATACTGGGACAGGCCGAAGGTCCAGCAAGTCCAGTATCCTGTTTCCAACAGTGGCCAAGTCAGGTCACAAGTATCTGATAGAAGCCCAAATAGTAGCAACATTGCATGCAACCAAACCCAGGGCAAGCAGTGGCTTCCCCCATGTCTGTCTCAATAGCAGACTATGGACTTTTCCTCCATGAACTTATCTAAACCCAGAAACGCTAACCGCTGTTACTACATTCTCTGGCAAAGTGTTCCAGAACTTAACTATTAGTTGAGAAAATATTTCCTCCTATTTGCTTTAAAAGTACTTCCATGTAACTTCCTTGACAGTCCCCTAATCTTTGTAGTTTTTGAAAGGGTAAAAAAAAAAAAAATCAATTCACTTCTACTCGTTCTATACCATTCGGGGTTTTTTAGACCTCAATCATATCTCCCCCTCAGCTGTTTCTTTTCCAAGCTGAAGAGCCATAACTTCTTTAGCCTTTCCTCATATGAGAGGAGTTCCATCCCCTTTATCATTTTGGTTGCTCTTTTTTGCAATTCTCAAGGTGAGGTCGCACCATGGAGCGATAGAGGCATTATAGTATTCTCAATCTTATTTGCCATCCCTTTCCTAATAATTCCTAGCATCCTGCTTGCTTTTTTGGCCACCGCCGCTGCACATTTGACAGAAGATATAAGCATATTGTCTACAATGACACCTAAACCACAAGCACCTGGCAGGATCCTAAAAGAGTAAAATAGATTCCATGTTGCTTATGCCAAAAATAAGCAGTGGATTTTCCCCAAGTTCATCTTAACAAATGGTTTATGGACTTTTCTTCCAGGAATTTGTCCAAATCTTTTTAAAATCCTGCTGCATTAACTTTTTTTTCTTCTCTAAATATTTATTAGAAATTTAATGTGGGAGGAAATACAAGAAATGGAAGGACAGTGGTCCAGGCTGAAAGAAGCTATAAATAGGGCCACGAACCTTTATGTAAGGAAAGTAAATAAAAGCAAGAGAAAAAGGAAACCGATATGGTTCTCCAAGCAAGTGGCTGAGAAAATAAAGGCTAAAGAGTTGGCGTTCCAGAAATACAAAAAAAACTCAAGAAAAGGGGCACGAGGAGGAATACCGGATGAAACTGAAAGAAGCCAAGAGAGAGATACGTCTGGCGAAAGCGCAAACGGAAGAACAAATGGCTAGAAATGTAAGGAGGGGTGGCAAAATTTTCTTCAGGTATATTAGTGAAAGGAGAATGACTAAAAAGGGAATTGTGAGACTAAAAGATACTGCGAACCGCTATGTGGATAATGATGAAGAAAAAGCAAATTTGCTAAATAGATACTTCTGTTCTGTTTTCACAGAAGAAAATCCTGGAGAAGGACCGCGATGGACTGCAAAAAGTACAATGAGATGAAGTGGATAGAGCACCGTTCACGGAAGAGAGTGTGAATGAACAACTTGAAAAGCTAAAGGTGGACAAAGCCATGGGACTGGATGGGATCCATCCTAGATATTGAGGGAGCTCAGAGAGGTTCTGGCGGGTCCTCTTAAAGATTTGTTTAATAAATCCTTGGAGACAGGAGAGGTTCCGAGGGATTGGAGATCGGCGGATGTGGTACCTCTTCACAAAAGTGGTGATAGGGAAGAAGCTGGAAACTACAGGCCGGTAAGCCTCACTTCAGTTATTGGAAAAGTAATGGAAGCAATGCTGAAGGAAAGGATAGTGAATTTCCTGGAAGCCAATAAGTTGCAAGATCCGAGACAACATGGTTTTACCAAAGGGAATCATGCCAAACGAACCTCATTGAATTCTTTGATTGGGTGACAGGAGAATTGAATCAGGGATGAGCTATGGACGTAATCTACTTAGATTTCAGCAAAGCTTTTGACACGGTTCCCCACAGGAGGCTCTTAAATAAACTGGATGGGCTGAAGATAGGACCCAAAGTGGTGAACTGGATTAGGAACTGGTTGATGGACAGACACCAGAGGGTGGTGGTGAATGGAATTCGCTCGGAGGAGCGAAAGGTGAGTAGTGGAGTGCCTCAAGGATCTGTGCTGGGGCCGATTCTGTTCAATATATTTGTGAGTGACATTGCCGAAGAGTTAGAAGGTAAAGTTTGCCTATTTGCGGATGATACTAAGACCTGTAACAGAGTGGACACCCCGGAGGGAGTGGAAAACATGAAAAAGGACCTACGGAAGCTAGAAGAATGGTCTAAGGTTTGGCAATTAAAATTCAATGCGAAGAAATGCAAAGTGATGCAGTTAGGGAGTAGAAATCCACGGGAAACATATGTGTTAGGCGGGAGAGTCTGATAGGTAAGGATGGGGAGAGGGATCTTGGGGCGATAGTATCTGAGGATTTGAAGGTGACGAAACAGTGTGACAAGGCGGTGGCCCTAGCTAGAAGGTTGTTAGGCTGTATAGAGAGAGGTGTGACCAGCAGAGAAAAGGGGGTGTTGATGCCCTGTATAAGTCGTTGGTGGGGCCCCACCTGGAGTATTGTGTTCAGTTCTGGAGGCCGTATCTTGTTAAGGATGTAAAAAGAATTGAAGCAGTGCAAAGAAAAGCTACGAGAATGGTATGGGATTTGCGTTACAAGATGTATGAGGAGAGACTTGCGGACCTGAACATGTACACTCTGGAGGAAAGGAGAAACAGGGGTGATATGATACAGACGTTCAAATATTTGAAAGGTATTAATCTGCAAACAAACCTTTTCCGGAGAGGGGGAGGCAGTAGAACTAGCGAACATGAAATGAGATTGAAGGGGGGACAGACTCAAGAAAAATGTCAGGAAGTATTTTTTCACAGAGAGAGTAGTGGATGCTTGGAATGCCCTCCCGCAGGAGGTGGTGGAATTGAAAACGGTAACGGAATTCAAAAATGCGTGGGATAAACATAAAGGAATTCTGCTCAGAAGGAATGGATCCTAAGGAGCTTAGACGAGATTGGGTGGCAAAGCCAGTGGCGGGAGATGGAGATGGTGCTGGGCAGACTTATACGGTCTGTGCCAGAGCCGATGGTGGGAGGTGGGACTGGTGGTTTGGAGGCGGGGATAGTGCTGGGCAGACTTATATGGTCTGTGCCAGAACCGGTGGTGGGAGGCGGGGCTGGTGGTTGGGAGGCGGGGATAGTGCTGGGCAGACATATACGGTCTGTGCCCGGAAAAGGACAGGTACAAATCAAGTAGCACATGTGAGTTTATCTTGTTGGGCAGACTGGATGGACCGCGCAGGTCTTTTTCTGCCGTCATCTACTATGTTACTATGTAAATACAGTTGCAACCCCATACAATAATAACTACAAAAAGCTGACCACCAGATAGGTAGCAATAGTTAAAGTTATCAAAGTCCCCCTCCCCCCAAACAAAATCCTCCCCCAACTCAACCAGAATTCCCACAGTGCTGTAGAGCCCACTGTTGTTCCTTCAGTAGACTCCAAGCATTGAGTCCCTCTACCCTCAATCCAAAGTGTCCCCTGCTGAAAAAAGATCTTATAATTGGGTCCATTCCTCATGTGTAGGATCATAACAACCTTGATGCTTATCTGTCAGTTTTTCCAGGTCACTAACAACCCTCAAGTCTCAGAAGCCAGGCATGCACTGTAGGCCTCACAGCTGTTTCCAATGCACAGCAATTTCACACTTAGCAGCTGCTAAACACATTCTCTCAAATCTGGTTTGCTATTTAAGACCCCTTCTGTTCCCCAATCAATCCCAACAGACAAAGCCCTGGATCCAGCATAAAGGTAGTACCCAAACCCCGTGATATCAAATATACAACTGCAGATCAAAAATGTTGTACTTTTCTGCATGACCACCAAATATGATAGAAGGTTCCCCGATCTGCCCAACACCTCCAAGACATCAGAAGCACTCCCAGAGAACACTGCCTTTAATTTTACAGACGTATATATATGTTCAGTAATTTTGTTCTTTATAATAGTCTGGCACCCCGACATCAGACTTACCGGTCTATACTTTCATAGTTCACCTCTGGAAACCTTTTTAAAAATTAGAAAAAATGGCAAAGGATTGCAAGGGAATTGCAGAAGGATCTTGTGAAACTAGAAGACAGGTAGAGGTATGCAGTTGCAAGCACACATTTGGTTTGTATTCATGCAAATCACTTGTATGTGCACATACCTACAATTAACGCTTGTGCAATCAATGTATACATGCAAAAATTCTTGTGCATGCACTATAGCACTCATTTTCGAAGCAGATGGAAGTCTCAAAATGGCCAAAAAAAGTCCATCTACCAAAAACATCCAAATCACGATTTTCAAAAGGCAGAATTTGGACATTTTACACTGCAGTTTGTCTAAATAGCAATGGTGTGTGATGGAGGTGTGTTTTAGGTAGGACTTGGGCGGGCCCAAAATTAGGACATCTTTCATAGATAATGGAACGCAAAGAAATGTCTAAGGCAAAAAAGAAAGACGTTTTTATCTAAACCTGTTTCAATCACTTCCTGGGTTTTAAAAAAAATGCCCCGATTAACTGACCACTAGAGGGATGAAGGCATGATCCCTCCTTCATCTTCCAGTGGTTACTGACCTCCTCCCACTCCCCTAAGAAGTAAAAGTGACAGTACATATCAGACTCTATAATAGCCTTAGGTATTATGGCCATTCCTAATAGAGCAGCAAGCAAGTGTAAAGAGTAGCCTAGTGGTCAGTGCAGTGGACTTTGAACAACAGGACCCAGGTGTAACTCCCACTTTAACTCTTATTTCTGTACAAATATGTGAGTGCTCCTGGCACATAGAAATACTTACCTGTACCCAAATTTATAAGACATCTGCAAGCGTGATGGCTGTTGTAGTGGTGTACCTTTAGGTACAGTAGGTTTTTTATCTGTTCCTGGAGTGCTCTTAATAACATAGTATTCCAGGGGAATTCCGTGCAAAAGAAATTGAAAATTCTGCACAATTCTGCTTATTTGCAATTTTACTGTGCAGAATTGCCCCATTGAAAGGGCTGGCATCTCCCCCTAGGTGTGAAATACTCTCCCCTCCACCATCACCGCAGTTTCCCATGCACATTCCTACAGACCTCTACCCCATTTTCATAGCACATAAACCTTTTCCAGCCCCCCCCCCCCACTTACTCCATTCATCTTTTCCAGCCTCCCCAACTCACTCCATCCACCTTTTCCAACCTCCTCCTTGTGCGCACACACACATGCCTCATCCATCTTTTTAGGAAGAAAATCCAGAAGAGGAACCAGAGTTCTGCAGAAAAACAACACAGTCCACAATAGCAGAACACATGTCTTTAAAGGTTGAAAAGGCTTTTATTCTTGCCACTTTAAAACATTACCTGACGTGGCCACGTTTCGCCTCCCTAGAAGCTACATCAGGGGTTCTCAACTATTAGGGTCTCTCTATGGAGGCGAAATGTAGCCACATCAGGTAATGTTTTAAGGTGGCAAGAATAAAAGCCTTTTTAACCTTTGAAGATGTATGTCCATCATCTTTTTTACAGGCCCTTCCCCTTCCTTATGCTTGAGGTCCCTCACTCCATCCCTGCACCCTCAACCACTTTAGCGTGGCAGGAGGAGCTGCCCAGCAGCATATTGGGCTGCTTCCTGTTCCTCTGTCTTCCCAGGCCCAACTGTTCCTTTGAGCTGTGTGGGCCTCTGTGCAACCCCACGGCAACAACTACTGGGGACCAAAGGAGCAGGAAGCAACCTGAAGTGCTGCTGAGCAGCGTCTCCTCTTGCCATGCTGAAGCCAGTGAGTGTGAAGGTAGGCAGCCAAAAAGCAGACTGCACAAAATTCTGCACAGTCTGCAGAGATGGGGCATTCTGCGCAAACTCTGCATTGCACAGTAGTGCAAAATGCCCCGGGACTCAGTAACATATACAAAAATGAAGATGGGATTCCTACCTGGGTTCCATTGTTTAAAGTCCACTGCACTGCTCTGCAGGGACATCTATGGGGCCATTTTTGTACAAATGATGCCATACAGACGTTTTTATGCCTGCTTTTTTGGCATGCATATTTTGAACATTTCATTTTGGAAAATGGCTGTTCATTTTTGTTATTTTCCACACAAGAATGTCCTTCTCACATATTTTTGAACAGGAAATAGTGACCTTTTTTCTGTTCAAAAATGGCTGTATGATGGATTTTTGTTTTGGACGTTATGAGTAGGACGTCCCAATTCAGAGTTGGACATTCTTTTGATATACTCCCTCCAGTGTGCGAAAACCATGAAATTGCAAAAAGCCCCATTTAAAACAAAGACTAACCAAACTTTTGTGGCCATGCACACACCTACAGACTGGGCATTTAAATGACAGATGAAATATAATATGGACAAGTGCGAAGTGATGCACATAGGACAAAGTAATCCCAACTACTGGTATAAAATGTTGGGTTCTGAGTTAGAAGTTCCCACTCAAGAAAAGATCTTGGAGTCATTATAGACAATATGTGGAAATCTTCAGCCCAGTAATGTGACGGCTGCTTAAAAAGCAAATATTAGAGATTGTTCAAAAAGGGATGGAGAACAAAACTGAGAATATCATTATGCCTCTGTATCTTCTCACTGACTCCGGAAACTCACGGTCCGACGGCCTGCTCCCCGGCAGAACAACCCGAGAGGGATCCTTTCGAGTGGATGCCCTGGTTGACCAGGCCTCAGCCTTGCCGATCCCAGGAACCCTCGCACCGCCGTTGCGCCCCCCCCCCGGCAGGAATTGCCCGGGAGTCGAGTCACAGTGGTGAAAAGAGTGAGCCCGCCAGCGGCCTCCGACACTGGACGCGGATCGCCTACCGACGGCTTGTGAGGCCCGCCTTGGCTTGGCACCCCTGACCCATCAACCCGACACGCGGACGCGACCCTACTCGCGTGGCGGCGCCTGAAGCACCCGACTGGGGGACTCCATCGCCGGCCAGCACCACTCGTCCAGGTACAGACAGTGAACTAACATGGTGGAACGGATCTCCTTTGACTGCCAAGACAAAGGGATTGAAGTTTTCTGCCACAAATCATCTGGATTCCAGTGGCTTGGTTGATGCCTTCACTGGTTTGCTTAAGTTCTGGCCACTCAGAAAGGCTCTTCATCAGCAAACCCTGCTCCAGATCGCTCCAGTCCGTCTTCTCCTGCGTGTCCCGGTCCTGCCACTCAGCTCTCCTCTGTTCCAGCCCACCTGACCCAGCTTGTTCCAGCGTGTTTCAGCCCTGCTGCCCATCTTGTTCCAGTCCACCTGATCCAGCCAGCTCCAGCTCGCTCCAGTCCTGCCGCCCAGCTCGCCCAGCCGCAGTCCGTCGGATCCAGCTTCTCCCTGTTTGTTCCAGCTACCTGCTCCTGCCTCTCCCTGCTTGTTCCAGCTACTGCAGTCCATCGGATCCAGCTTCTCCCTGCTTGTTCCAGCCGCAGTCCGTCGGATCCAGCCTCTCCCTATTTGTTCCAGCCATCTGCTCCAGCCTGTTCCAGCCTGCCTGACCCAGCTCATCCAGCTCGTCCTAGTCCATCCACTCCAGCTTCTTCCAGCCCGCCTGATCCAGCTCATTCTAACCCGCCTGCTCAGCTTCCCCTGTTTGCTCCAGTCCTTCTGCTTCAGCAGTGCCAGCCTGATCCAGCTTGTTCCTGTCCACCTAATCCAGCCTCTCCCTGCTTGTTCCAGCCTGTTCCAGCTACCTGCTCTGGCTTGTCCCAGTCCGTCGGATCCAGCTTATCCCTGCCTGTCCCAATCATCTGCTCCAGCTTGTTCCAGCCCACCTGATCCAGCTCGTTCAGCCTCTCCCTGCCTGCTACCAGCTCCAGCTTGCCGCAGTCGATCGAATCCAGCCTCTCCCACCTTCTCCCCGTTCGTTCCAGTCCATCTGCACCAGCATGCTCCACCCCGCCTGATCAGCTATCTGCCCCAGCTTGCCGCAGTCCATCGGATCCAGCTTCTCCCAGCTCCTCCCTGCTTGTTCCAGTCCATTTGCACCAGCTTGTTCCAGCCCGCCTGATCAGCTACCTGCTCCAGCCTGCCGCAGTACGTCAGATTCAGCGTCTCCCAGCTTCTCCCTGCTCGCTCCAGTCCATCTGCACCAGCTTGCTCCAGCCCGCTTGATCAGCTACCTACTCCAGCTTGCCGCAGTCCGTCGGATCCAGCTTCTCCCAGCTCGTCCCTGTCCATCTGCACCAGCTTGTTCCAGCCCACCTGCTAGCTTGTCAGCCATTGACTTACCTGCTCTCCAGTCCATCAATTCCATCAATTGCTTGTTAAATAGCTTGTCAGCCATTGACTTACTTGCCTGCTAACTTGTCAGCCACTGACTTACCTGCTCTCCAGTCCATCAATTCCATCAATTCCCTCTGCTCGTTTCTGTCCATCTGCACCAGCTTGTTCCAGCCCGCCTACCCCCTGTCACTACACATACACCTGTCACCCCTCAATCACTACTTATGACCCCTGTCCACATTCTCTTCCTTGCCCTGTCCCTTCCTAATCTTTTTCCCCTCCCTCTACCGCTGTCTACTGCTGGAAATCATTGCCCCCCCCATGCCCCCTCCCGTCCTACTCGCTACGGCAATACCCTATTCACCCCCATCCCTCACCACCTCACCATCTCTCTTGTCCCCCTCCTCCTTCCTAGCTCTAACCTTCAACACCTCCTTCCTGCCATTAACCCATCACCATTCCTCCTACGTGCATCCCGTCTTCGTCGCCCGACCTCCCCCACCCTCCTCCGCACTCTTTTGCTCCTCCTCTTGCTATCCGCGGGAGACATTAATCCTAACCCAGGCCCCCCTCACCTGTCCTCCCCCTATCCATGCAAATGATTCCATGAGGTCTCCAATCTCCTCCCTATTCCCCTCCTTCCCCCCTCTTCCCTCCCCTTCTCATGTGCCCTGTGGAATGCCCACTCGGTCTGCAACAAACTGCCCTTCACCCATGATCTCTTCATCTCTCGTTCCCTTCAACTGCTCGCCCTAACTGAAACCTGGCTCTCCCCTGATGACTCTGCCTCAGTTGCGGCCCTTTGCCATGGAGGTTATCTCTTCTCCCACACTCCCCGTCCAGCTGGTCGCGGTGGAGGCGTCGGGCTTCTACTCTCGCCCTCCTGTAGTTTCCAACCCCTCCTCCTACCACAGTCTCACTGCTTCTCATCCTTTGAAGCACCCTTCATCCGGCTATTCTATCCATTGCCACTCAGAGTGGTAGTCATTTACCGCCCCCCTAATAAATCCCTCTCTTCCTTCCTTACCGACTTTGATGCCTGGCTTTCCGTTTTTCTCGAACCCTCATCTCCATCCCTCATTCTCGGAGACTTTAACATACACGTTGATGACCAATCCGACCCTCACGCTTCTCGGTTCCTCACTCTAACATTCTCCTTCAACCTCCAGCTATGCTCCACCACCCCTACTCACCGAGACGGCCATTGTCTTGACCTCATCCTCTCCTCTTCCGGCTCTCCCTCCAATTTCCACGCGTCAGCTCTTCCTCTGTTGGATCATCACCTGATCACCTTCACACTTCTTCACCCCCCCCCCTCAGCCCCGTCCAACTTTAACCACTACCTCCAGGAATCTCCAGGCTATTGACCCTCCCACCCTATCCTCTAGTATCTCTAATCTCCTCCCCTCCATCATGTCCTCCGAGTCTGTCGACAAGGCTGTCTCCGCCTACAATGCCACTCTCTCCTCTGCTCTAGACACCCTCGCACCATCCACCTCCCGTCCCACTAAGCGTACCATTCCCCAGCCATGGCTGACCCCTTGCATCCGTTACCTTCGCTCCTGCGCCCGATCGGCTGAACGCCTCTGGAGGAAATCCCGCACCCACTCAGATTTCCTTCACTACAAATTCATGCTATCCTCCTTCCAATCCTCCCTATTCCTTGCCAAACAGGATTATTACACCCAGTTGACCAATTCTTTCAGCTCCAACCCCCGTCGTCTCTTCGCCACCCTTAACTCCCTCCTTAAAGTGCCCTCCGCTCCCACCCCCCCTCGCTCTCTCCTCAATCACTGGCCGATTACATCCGCGACAAGGTGCAAAAGATCAACCTTGAGTTCACTACCAAGCCATCTCCTCCTCCTCACCCTTCAACCCTCTCCCTCAACCAATCAACCCAGGCCTCCTTCTCCTCCTTTCCTGACATCACCGAGGAGGAAACCGCTCACCTTCTTTCCTCCTCGAAATGCACCACTTGCTCTTCTGATCCCATCCCCACCAACTTACTTAACATCATCTCTCATACTGTCACCCCCTCTATCTGTCATATCCTCAACCTCTCTCTCTCCACTGCCTGTCCCTGACACCTTCAAGCACGCCGTAGTCACACCTCTCCTCAAAAAACCATCACTTGACCCCACCTGTCCCTCCAACTACCGCCCCATCTCCCTCCTACCCTTCCTCTCCAAAATACTTGAGCGCGCCGTTCACAGCTGCTGCCTCGACTTTCTCTCCTCTCATGCCATCCTCGATCCACTTCAATCCGATTTTCGCCCTCTACACTCGACAGAAACAGCACTCTCTAAAGTCTGTAATGACCTGTTCCTTGCCAAATCCAGAGGCCACTACTCCATCCTCATCCTCCTCGATCTATCCGCCGCTTTTGACACTGTCAATCATGATTTACTTCTTGCCACACTGTCCTCATTTGGGTTCCAGGGCTCTGTCCTCTCCTGGTTCTCCTCCTATCTCTCCCACCGCACCTTCAGAGTTCACTCTCATGGATCCTCCTCCACCCCTATCCCGCTATCTGTTGATGTTCCCCAGGGATCTGTCCTTGGACCCCTTCTCTTCTCAATCTATACCTCTTCCCTGGGCTCCCTGATCTCATCTCACGGTTTCCAATATCATCTCTATGCTGATGACACCCAGTTGTATCTTTCCACACCAGACATCACCGCTGAGACCCAGGCTAAGGTATCAGCCTGCTTATCCGACATAGCTGCCTGGATGTCCAATCGCCACCTGAAACTGAACATGTCCAAGACCGAGCTCATCGTCTTTCCACCAAAACCCACTTCTCCTCTTCCTCCACTTTCTATCTCAGTTGAAAACACCCTCATCCTCCCCGTCTCATCTGCCCGCAACCTTGGAGTCATCTTTGACTCCTCCCTCTCTTTCTCTGCGCATATCCAGCAGACAGCCAAGACCTGTCGCTTCTTCCTCTTTAACATCAGCAAAATTCGCCCTTTCCTCTCTGAACACACCACCCGAACTCTCGTCCACGCTCTCATTACCTCTTGCCTTGACTACTGCAACTTACTTCTCACCGGCCTCCCACTTAGCCACCTAACCCCTCTCCAATCTGTTCAGAACTCTGCTGCACGTCTTATATTCCGCCAGAACCGATATACTCATATCACCCCTCTCCTCAGGTCACTTCACTGGCTTCCAATCAGATACCGCATTCAGTTCAAGCTTCTCCTTCTTACTAACAAATGCACTCAGTCTGCTGCCCCCCACTTCCTCTCTACCCTCATCTCCCCTTATGTTCCAGCCCGAAACCTCCGTTCACAGGACAAATCCCTCCTCTCATTACCCTTCTCTACCACCGCCAACTCCAGGCTCCGCTCATTCTGCCTCGCCTCACCCTATGCTTGGAACAACCTCCCCGAGTCCTTACGCCAAGCCCCCTCCTTGCCCATCTTCAAGTCTTTGCTTAAAGCCCACCTCTTCAATGCTGCATTCGGCACCTAACTCTTACCTTTCAGGAACTCCAATTTGACTGCCCCTATTGGTCTGACTGCTCACGCGTCTTTTAGATTGTAAGCTCTTTTGAGCAGGGATTGTCCTTCTATGTTAAATTGTACAGCGCTGCGTAACCCTAGTAGCGCTTTAGAAATGTTAAGTAGTAGTAGTAGTATAGGTCCCTGCTGCATCCCCACCTTGAGTATTGTGCCATTCTGGTCACCACAAAAAGGATTTAGTGCAACTAAAAAAATATTTTAGAAAGGGGTACAAAAATGATAAAGTGGGTGGAATGAATCTTTGTTGAACAAAGGCTAAACAGGTTAGAGTCCTTCAGCTTCAATAAAACATAACCAAGAGGTGATATGATAGAAGTTTTATAAAATGGTGAGTGAGGTAGAACAAAGGTTAAATAAGCAACAGTTGTTGCTTAAACTTTAAAACAATGCAAAACAAGAGAAGATGCCTTAACATTAATGATAGTAAATCATAAAGTTCTTTCAACTAGCACTTAAAGAAGCTGTAGAATCTGTTACTAAAGGATGTGGTTAAAGTAAGTAGCATAAGTAGGATTCAAAACAGTTTTCTACAAAGTTCTGGAGGAAAAGTCAATAAAAACTTATTAACCAGGTAGGCTTGGGAGAGACATTATTCATTCACAACCACAACTGCAGTGAAAACCCTAAATGCAACTAATGTGACCAAACCAAAGACAATCACTGTGTAACAAACAGGTTATAGTGGACCACAGCACACTTGCTAGTAAGAGAGGAAAAAGAAGCCTCAGCCACTGCAATGAAAGAAAAATTCTCAATCTTTCCACTAGCAGTTCTTTTATCTTTCATCAGTCCTCTTAACAAAACCTCTCAATTTTTTTAAAGTGTTCCTTGTGTTATGCACATTCAATTAAACATCATTCAAACGTGAAATTTTATTACTGCTAACCCAGATTCAAAGCACCTTATATTCAAAAAAATCAAAGCTTGGCACGGGCACTTACCTGGAAACACCCAATTGGGCCGCAATTTCACACAGCAATATTGGCTTCCTTAGGGGTTCCTTACTCCAATTACGATGTACTCATCTTCGTGCCAAACATGAAGAAATTTTTTTCATGGCTAGTCTCACTAACTGAATCAAAAATATGGTGACAATCAAATACAGTCTAGGTCTAGCATCCATAACTTCTTCTTGTATCCCCCCACCCCCGACGCTTCATCCTGAGGGATGTGCAGCATTTGTGCAATTACTTGGTAGATGAAAGATTTCTTCAATTCAAGTGATGGCAGAATAATATTTTTTGAGGTCTTTTTCAAATTGTAAAACAGATTTTGTTGTATATGTGGTATAATGTCCTTGTTTTATGTTCTATATAGGCATGACATCACGCCCATTCAAGATCAGAATGCTGGAGCACAAATCAAATATGAAGAGAAATCTGATACAGGAACCTTTGGTATCGCAATATGAACAATTTCACCGTCGTTTTAATGATTTGAAATGTTTTGTGATCGATACAGAACCACTCCAAAAATGTGGAGAGGATTGACTGAAAAGGTTGCAGCACGAGAAGCGCAGTGAACTCACAGGCTCCACACCATGTTACTCAATGGATTAAATTTGACAGTGGATTGGGAATGTTTTCGTACAGTGTTTTGACAGCTGTTTCCGGCACTTTCAGTTGATAGGATGTGATGTGTGCATCATTCAGTTTGATAAGAGTTTTTGGAAACTGACATATGCAACGCCATTTTTTGAAGATTGGGCACAGTGAAAAAAGCTGTAAACATTCCACAGCAAGAAAGTTGTTTAGTAAGAAGTGAACATTAGCTAACCACTTTCATGTTTTAGAAAAGTGGCATGAAGACTGAACACATCATGATTGGAGTAATGAACCCTTGAGGAGGCCAGTACTGCTGTGTGAAACAGCAGCCCTGTTAGGTATTTCCAGATAAGTGCTCATGCCAAGCTTTGATTTTTTTTCAATATAAGGCGCTTTGACTCTGGGTTAGCAGTAATAAAGTTTCAAGTTTGGATTATATTTAATTGAATTTTCATAACACAAACACTTGAAAAATTGAGAGGCTTCTTTTAAGAGGACAGATGAAAGATAAAAGAACTGCTAATGGAAAGATTGAGAATGTTTCTTTCATTGCAGTGGCTGAGGTCTTTTCTTCCTCTCTTACTAACAAGTGTGCTATGGTTCACTATAACCTATTTGTTACACAGTGCATGTCTTCAGCTTGTGCTAGACACATTTTTCATCCCTGGAAGTGAGCTATGATAATTAGATCTACTTTTTGGGATCTGCTGGACTGGCCACTGCCAGTGCCAGTGAAAGGATGCTAGGTTTGATGGACCTTGGTCTGATTCAACATAGCTTCCAGGGTGAACATTCCCTTCCTCAGAAAGTAATAATGTGCACAAAAAACATTCCATTTTGTGGCTTTTGTTCAATTTGTCCTTTTCTGTCATTTGGTTTGTTTTGCTTTATTCTTGATTTCATTCCCTTTAATGTCAGTGGGTGGGGGGGAGGAATGCATTTTATCAAATTTTATCAAATTTTATCAAATTGCAGGGAAGCATCAGCAGTGGATACAACAGCACCCCCAAACACCAAGTATGGGACAAAATGATATGAAGAGTGGCAGGAACATGATCATCCCATAGCACAGTGTCCGAACTGTAGCTTGAACAGCACATAGCCCCAAGAGAAGAGCAAAGCAGCAGGAGTGGGGGAGAAGGGAAAAGAAATTGTAAGAAACAGGCAGGAAATGTGAGGAAAGGCAGGCGAGATGAATTTAAAGTAGTTTGAAAGAATATCAGAATAAGCAGAATATGAGAGAGGAAGTGGCTTTACAAGACAGCTCCTCACATGCCAGCATCTCACAGGGAAACTGCTATCATGCAATATACAGACACTAGCAGAGCATCTGCAGTGTCCCTAGCATTCACAATCACAACCCCCCTCCCACCAGGAGTCGTCTCCCTTTCCTTTTCCCCTGTACTCTCTCTTCCCTCCCCTACCCAAGGCACACTTCTCCCTTCCTTTCCCTCTCCCCCCAGGCACACAATCTCTCTTTTCTGCTTCCATCAAAAGTACTCTCCCCGCCCTCGCTCCCCACAGACATACCCACTCTCTCTCTCTTGCTACACTTTTACTCTCCCCTTCTTTCCTCTCTACCACTGACAGAGATAGGAGGCACAGAGAAGCCTCTTTAGCCCTCCCGGTTCCTGCGCCTACTCACTCTAAGGATCAGAATCCACTGTCAATACCCAACACCTCCTCCTTATCCTCCATTAGCTTCATGGCGTGCACTATTTGAAAGAGTAAATAACTGTTCCCTATTTACCCTTCCTGCCCCAATCATAATTTTATAGACCTCTATTAAATCTCCTCTCAGCCATCTCTTTTCCAAGCTGAAGAGCCATAATCTCTTCAGCCTTTCTCCATAAGGGAGGTGCTCCATCCTCTTTAGCATGTCTATCACCCTTCTCTGTACCTTTTCTAGTTCTGTTATATCTTTTTAAGATGCAGTGACCAGAACTCCACACAATAACCTATGTTCAATCACACTATCGATTATATTCTTGGTTTTATTTTCCATTCCTTTCTTAATTATATCTAGGATTTCAGTGTATTGTCCACAATGATACTTAGATTATTTTCCTCAGTGGTGATTCCTAATAAAATACCCAGCAAGATGCACTTATAGTTTGGATTATTTTTCCTTATATGCATCACTTTGCTGTTGTCCTCATTAACTTTCTTCTGGCATTTAGACACTGAGTCCCTGTAGGGCCCGGAGGGATGACAGAGTAACACCTTTACTACATCAACTGCATTGGCTTCCGGTTGAAGCAAGAGTTAAGTTTAAAGCCTTAGTTTTGACCCATAAGGCTTTTTATACACTAAATCCTGACTATCTGTCAAATCTAACTATTCCTTACACTGCCACATGAACCCTTAGATCCCTGACAGACAACAGGTTAGTGATTCCTCCTCTCACTAGGGCTAGATGGGAATCTACACGGAATTCGGCTTTTTTCTATTTGTCTCCCTCTCTTTGGAATGGCCTTCCAAAAGAGATCAGACTTGAGAAATCTTACTTTCATTTTCGTAAACTTTTGAAAACCTTCTACTTTATCGAGTATGTAGACCAGAATTTAGAATAATGGAAGAAAGGTTATAAATGGGCATCTGTAATATATACTAAATCAAAACTGTATTATCTGTCTGTGTAGATTATATTATGTATTTAATTTTTGTATTTGCGGTGTTCTCCTGTGTACTAATCATGAGTTATATTGTTTTCATCTTATGTAGCTAGTTTGTGGGTTTGCTGTGCTTTCCTGTAATGATTGGAGTTCTAATGTTTGTCCAATTTGTACTTATTGTATTGCTTCTTTTTATAAATTGTAAACCGTTCTGTCTTGCAGTAGCAATAAGATACGGTATATAAATTGACGTAAATAAAATAAAAATAAATAAAATCTCCAAATTTACTAATCTTATTTTTGCATTTGGTCACCTCGCTCATTGTTCCCAGATCATTTATAAATATGTTAAAACACAATGGTCCCAGTGCAGGTCCCTGTGGTACGTCACTATTCACGTCTCCATTTAATCCTACTCTGTTTCCTATCTTTTAACCACCTCCCTATCCACATTGTTTCCTACCCTATAATGTTTTAATTTTCTCGGATATCGTTCATGAAGGACTTTATCAAATGCCTTCTGAATATCCAGACACACTGTAAGGATAACTTTGTATATATCATCTAGATGGGGAAAAGAATGTCTAAATCAGCAAGTTCTGAGCCTTTATGGTGCTGCAGAAGGAACAAGTATATTTGCTGTGGCGTCCAACAGAAAAGGCCATAGGAACATAAGAAAAACCATGCTAAGTCAGACCAAAGTCAATCGCGCCCAGAATCTGTCACTGATATGGGACAATCCAGGTTACAAGACCTAGCAGATCCTAAAAAACTAAATCTATTTCTCATAGCTCATTTCCAGGAATGAACAATGGCTATCCCAGGTCTGCTTAACCAATCATTTTCTATTAACTTTTCTTCTAGAAATGTTTGAACCGCTTTTGAACCACGCTATGTTAGTCACTTGACCACATCGTCTGGTAACAGATTCTACAGCTTAATTGTGCTCCAAGTGAAAAAAATATTGTTTTCAATCTGCTGTTTATTAGTTTCGTGGATTTTACTTTTGTTTTAATATTGTTTGAAAGATTAAATAACTTTCACCTGGAGTGTAAATTTTAAGGGGCTTCGACGTTAGCTTCAGAACATTTAGTACAGGAAAAGTGCTGGGCAGACTTTTATGGTCTGTGCCCTGAGAAGGGCAGGGAGAAATCAAACTCGGGTATACATATAAAGTATTACATACCATGTAAAATGCGTTTATCTTGTTGGGCAGACTGGATGGACCGTTCAGGTTTATGTTACCTATTCAACAGTACCACCTCACTCATGATTTTATAACATCTCTCAATTCTCCTCTTAGTTCTCTTTTCCAAACAGAAGGAAATCCTAACCCAAAGCTACCCAAACTGTGGGTCGGGACTCCAAATGCAGTTCAAAACCTGATTTTGGGGTCACGACTTAGGTGGGTTCACCATAGATACATCATTATTCTGTACTTCCAGGGGGGTCACATAATTTTATTTAGCTACAATTATGGGGTCACAGGCACAAAAAGATTGCAAAGCACTGCCCTAACTTGTTTAGACTTTCTTCATAAGGGAGGTGTTCATCATCTTGGTTGCCTTTCTCTGAACCTTTTCAAGTCCCACTATCTCCTTCTTGAGATTGGGCAACCAGAAGGTATGGGCACACTAGCATTTCAATTATGTTCTCCATTCCTTTTTGAATAGTCCTAACATTCTATTTGGTTGTTACCTGTGTGTTTGGTGGGGGATGGGTTGTTTTTTTTTTGGGGGGGGGGTGGTATTTTGGGCAACTAGACCATACCAATCTTAATATTTCAACTTATTATCCATAATGACATCAAAATCTTTATCTTGGGTGGCGACTCCTAACTTGGAACCCAGCACTTTGTACCTGTACTTGGAATATATTTCCTATGTGCATCACACTTTGCAGTTGTCCACATTAGACATCCAGTCTCCCATGGTCCTTCTGCAATAAATAAGAATCCTCTGCCATTTTAATGAGTTTCAATAATATTATCCTATCCTGTCTACCTTCTTTAATCCCAGAGGGGTATAATCGAACGGCCCCGGCGAAATACATGGACGGCGATGTATTTTGGCGGCGCCGCAAACAGCTGGCCAGACCCGTATTTTCAAAAAAGATGGCCGGCCATCTTTTGTTTCGACAATATGGGTTCCGGCCAGCCAAATGCCTTGAATTTGGCCGGGGTTTGAGATGGCCGGCTTCGTTTTTTAGCGATAATGGAAAGTTATGTCGGCCATCTCAAACCCCGGCCAAATTCAAGGTATCTGGCCGTGGGAGGAGCCAGCATTTTTAGTGCACTGGCCCCCCTGACATGCCAGGACACCAACCAGCCACCCTAGGGGTCACTGCGGTGGACTTCAGAAAAGCTCCCTCGTGCATAGCGCCCTTACTTTGGGAGCTGAGCCCCCCAAACCCACTACCCACAAATGTACTGCACCCACTAAAATTGCTCCAGGGACCTGCATACAGCTTCTAGGACTTATTGCTGCTGTATAACACCAGTTCACACCTGAAGACTAATCTCTCTGAAAAAGTCCTTTCTTGAAATAAGCACGATTGCTCACAGTTAACTGCAGATCAGAGGTTGTGCCCCACTGGCAAAGAGTCCCCTGGTACTAAGATTAGCAGTAGGTCAGAGCTGGCACAATGGTGTACAATGCTCTCTTTCAGCACCATGCAAGGTATGAACTATGTTCTCTAACGTGGGTAACACAGGAAAGGAAAGGGAACTAAAACTGGCTTACAAAAATGGCCACTACCGCATGGACTACAACAGGAAACAAAACAGGGCACACTCTGACCTGGTTGCAGGGGGGAAAAGCACCATGGGAGTAGAGCCCAGTACCCTACACCCAATACAATGCATTGGTAATGTGACTCTGCAGTGCACCTAACAGAAAAGGTGTCACACTCACCCGAGAGCCACATCGCAACCAGGGAAAGGCTGTCGGAGGATACAACACATTCTGCTGTCATGGAGGTGGGTACGGCATTTGAGGCTGGCATACAGGCTGGCAAAAAAGGTTTTTAGTTTTATTTTTTTAGTTTGGAAGGGGGTTGGTGACCACTGGGGGAGTATTGGGAGGTCATCCCCGATTCCCTCCAGTGGTCATTTGGGGCACCTTTTTGAGGCTTGGTCGTGAAAATAAAAGGACCAAGTAAAGCCGGCAAAATACTGCTTAACGCCGCTTTTTTTTTTCCATTATCGGCGAAAGCCGGCCATCTGGTAGCCACGCCCATGTCCCGCCTTCGCTAATCTACCGACACGCCCCTTTGAACTTTCTCCGGCGAAGCAACGGGAAAGCGGCGATGCTGTCAAAAATGCCGCTTTCCATTATACTGATTTCGCCGCTTTTCCGAAATCGCTGGCCATCTCCCGATTTATGTCGGGAAATGGCCGGCAATAACTTTCGAAAATAAGCTGGCTAGTCATATATTATCTAGCTCAACTTATCATACACTACTAAGCCCGACTATGTTGTTTTACTACTGTTTTATTGAAAATTCTATTCTTAATTTTGTATTTCAAATTACTATGTAAGCCGCATTGAGCCTGCATTATGTGGGAAAGCACGGGGTACAAATGTAATACATAATAATAATAATTATTATATCATCTACAAATTTTCTCCTTTTTCCAGAACATATATATATGTGCAAGGGTCTGGGACCAAAGAAATACATGCAGTTAACCGGAGCGTGCACTTAACCGTTGTGACCCAAAGAAGCTTGACATCTGATAAACATATGTACTGTTTATTATACGTACAGTACACAGTCTCCGTTAACTAACATTATACAGTCTTCGTTAACTGACGTTAGGCTTACTTGAAGTAATCAGTCATAGTCCTCTGTACACTCTTATGTCTGTGAGTTCCATAGACTACGTCTGCCAGACAATAAAAACTGTCATAGCACTGACATCCAGTGGCCTCCAGATAGGCCCGCACGGTGTTGAGACTCTCCAGCGCTCTTGCAAAAGTGACAGGAGGTTGTTGAATTTCGTCAGCATGTGCCTTGCTGCTCATTTCATCATCTGTTTCATCATCAGCCGTTGCCTGCGTATAGGCGCATATCTGGACATCAGTGCTGTAGTCAGCTGTTTGTAGACGTAATCAACAGCTATGTAGTGATGAAACTCCTCTTCAGTAACACCGGCTGGGATGTCAATAGTCTGTTCATCTGACGCATTTGCAACAGCTGCATCTGTTTTGTCCCTTTCCACATCCCTAACAAAGCTTGCCCACTTGTAGCAGTTCACAATGGTAGCCTGTGCAACATAATTCCAGGCTTCTTTCTGCATATGTAGGGAATCCAACAGTGATAGATTATGAGCCAGTTCAACAGCACGTTGCCTGTCTGGTCATCCATAACGCTCATCAGACGACGTAGCACAAGAGCCCGATAATGTTGTTTGAAATTGGCTGTTATGCCCTGTTTGGTGGCAGGAAGACCACCTTGACGTTACACAGCCTGAAATCATCACTGTGTGCAGCACAATTATCACAAAGCAACAAAATCTGACACTTTTGTGCCCGCATTCTAGTGTCTAACTTCTTTAGCCACTGCTTCCAAATTTCCCCAGTCATCCATGAATTTGCGTTAGCCTCGTATGACATAGGAAGTCTTTTAACATTCTTGAAGCAACGGGGCTGTTTGCTCTTTCCAATGATGAGTGGTTCCAACTTCTCACTCCCATCCATATTGCAGCAAAGGAGGATCGTCTGTCAGTCCTTCGACGTTTTACCTCCTGTAGTTTCGGCTTGTTTGAATGCAAGTGTTCCATTAGGAATCACTCACCAGTTGAGACAGTTTTAATCAGCATTGAAAATGTCACGAGGTGCAAACTCATTCAAGATGGTAGGAAGAACTGAAACAACCCAATTTTCAGCACCAAAGTCATCAGTGTCTTGTTTTTCACCATGTTGTTTCTTGAATTTTATGTTGTTCCTCTCCTTCCATCTTTCCAACCATCCAACAGTGGCTTTGAATTCAGTTAGTCCAAGACTTTCAGCTAGCTGATTAGCTTTCTCCATAAGCAGTGGACCACTGACAGGAAACTGTCTGCTCCTGACTTGAGAAAACCACTGAAGAAGAGCATCTTCAACCTCCTCAGCTTTTCCCGCTCATTTTCGTTTCTGGTGTGGATTTGTCTTGTTTTGCCAGTCTTCCAGAAGCTGGTCTTTCTGCTTCAAGATAGGTGAAATTTTACTGGGATTGACACCATATTCTTTAGCAATAGATGCTTGACTTTGCTTTCTAATTTTTTAAGAACTTTTATTCGTTCAGTTGCACGACGACGACTCCTCTAGTGTATACTCTAACAACATTCTTTCACTTATTCTGCCTGTGGCAGTTAAAGGGGCGGTAAATTTGAAATCTTGTTGGTTGTCACGCGCCAATCGGCTTCCATATTCCGTGCGCGCGCTTATACAGAGTCTTTCCTGCAGAGCAGCGGTCTTAAACCATGCATATAAGCGAATCTTGCACTTATCAGTGGTGTGCTAAACCGAAGTTTGTCCACATAGAAATTGATGGCGCCAAAAACGGGACCAAAGTACGGCATGCAGTTAAACAGAGCATGCGCTTATCCGACGTGCCAGGGGGTGAGATGGAAAACCCGGACTGGACTCCTAGCTGCAATGGGGGAGGACATGGGTGTAGGCTAACAGGAGGTGTAGGCTGGCTGCCACTAGGGGGAAAGAGATAGGAAACCCTGGGTGCAGGAGCTCCTCATTAGGCTCATGCTCAACTCAGCTGGTATGGGTGTGTAGAGAAGCTAATGAGTGGAGAATGATTGGTTGTGAAGGCAGAAGCCAGGGATTGATAAGGCAGGTGGGAAGGAGACTCATTAGTTCAGTTCAGGAGAGAGAAGGGGAGAAGTATTTGCAGGCTGAAAATCCTTGGGCAGGGAGGTCCCTAAAGTACTGAAGCAGGCTGAGATTCTTTGGGTGAGAGGAAGTCCCAAAAGTATTGAATTCACTGTGAAGCTGATGCAGGGGAAAACCCTTGGGTAGAAGAAGTCCCTAAAATATTGAACTCTCCTGAAGAGCCCAGACTGGAACCTGTAAGCCTGTATTGAATCCTGGTATGTGATATGCTGCTGTTGGAACTGTGTACTAGAAACCTGCATGGAATAAAAGTCCTTAAGATTGAAGTTACTGGTGGACATCTATTTCTTCATTGTACCGGGAGCCTGTGGCTGGAGGAGATTGTTCTATTCTTGGCTGCACAAGAAAGGTACCTGGTTACTATATATATATATATATATATATATATATATTACACTGTATATACATAGATAGATAGATATAGACAAGTCCCAGTACAGACCCTTGAGGTACCCCATTTTGAAAACTATCCATCGAGTCCTACTTTCTTTTTCTTGTCTTTTAACCAGTTATAAATCCATGATAAGTCATTGCCATAGACTGATAACTGAGGAGTCTGTCATTATGGACTTTATCGGATGTCTTCTGAAAATCCAAATACTCTGTATTAAATAACTTACCTTTATCTATGTGTTTGTTTATGCCTTCCAAGTATCTAATAAATTGTTAAAGCAAGACTTGTGTTTGCAAAACTCCTGCTGACTCATTTCCATTAAGCCATGTCTATGTATATGTCAGTAATTTTTTTTTGTTTAGAATAGCTCCTACCATTTTGCCAATCTTTAATTTCTTGGATCACCCTTGGAGCTTTTTTTAAAATTGGTATTTAGATGCCGAGTCATCCTCCTGCAGTTCTTCACAATTTGCTAGTCTTTTAACAACTAGAGTGGAGGAGTGGCCTAGTGGTTAGAGCACCAGTCTTGCAATCCACAGGTGGCCGGTTCAAATCCCACTGCTGCTCCTTGTGATTTTGGGCAAGTCACTTAACCCTCCATTGCCTCAGGTACAAGCTTAGATTGTGAGCCCTCCTGGGACAGAGAAATATCCAGTGTACCTGAATGCAACTCACCTTGAGCTACTACTGAAAAAGGTGTGAGCAAAATCCAAATAAATAAACTGACTAGTTTTCTCTCACCTCCACAAAAAAGGGTGGTGGATGCTTGGAATACCCTCCTGAAAGAGATGGCAGAGTAAAAACAAATGTGCTGGCAGGGCCGGTCTTAGGCAGAGGCGGCCGCATAGGGCCCCGCGCCTAAGGGGGCCCCGCTCAGTGTGCCTCAACTCTGCCTCGTGCCTCCGCTCCGACCCGGACCGGGACCACATCGAGTCACTCAACCTCTCTCCAGCCATAGGCAGATAAAGCATTCCTGGCATACCTTGTACAGTGTAGCACTGTGCTGGATCTTTTCTTAATATTTTTCCTTATTTTCTCCTTTGTTATGAGAATTGGAACTACTAATTGTAGTGGACTTGAACTGAATAATTTCTGTGGAGTGGAGGTTTCATGATGATAGCATTGTGCTTATTATTTCAATCAGTTTTTTTGTACAAGTTTAGCTTCATTTGTCTTTATTTGAAATTTCATAAATAAAAAAAAATTCTAAAAATGGAATAATCTTATCAATGGGGTGGAGCTAGGGTGGGGCGGAGCTATGGTGGGGCGGGGCTAGGATGGGGCCCCACCAAATTGGTCTGCACAGGGCCCGCACTTGCTAAGACCGGCCCTGTGTGCTGGAATAGACACAGTGGATTGATAAAGAGAATAGAAACAAAGCATAGAGTACCTCAGCTGAAACAACTGTGAAATAAATTTTGCACTTCTCATAAAATCATGGGGGATGTTGCCTGCTCTATAAAGTAGGTAGCATCCCTCTCCCTCACCCCCTCCCCCCCAAAAAAAATAGAAAGGCACAGAGGAAAGTAATTTGCATTTTACAGCAGGTACAGCCACCAAACAACAAAAGCATGAAGAAAGTATTCTGAACTCTGTAGCAGGTACTACCCTAACAAATTTACTGGGCAGACTCAATGGGCTATGTTTGTCTTTATCTGCTGTCACCCACTGTTTTGCTATGGTAATATTGGCCACCCTGCAATCTTCAGATGCTATAGGTGTTTAAATGATAGCTTACAGATTACTAGTAACAAGTTAGTTTCAGAAGGGGAAGGGAAGTTTATGTCTAAAAAGTTAACTTTTTATTTAGACGTGGTACTTGGTACGTTCAGGTTATACAAAGGCACTCTGATTGAGGAGCTGTCCACTGGAGGGATTAACGCGTCACCTCCTTAATTCCCCAGTGGTTGCTGTCCTCCTCCCGTCCCAGAATATGAATCTAGCAAGGGATACTAGGGATCTATGAATGCTTCAGGAACTATAGAGCAGAGGAGTGGTCTAGTGGTTGGGGTGGTGGACTTTGGTCCTGAGGAACTGAGTTCAATTCCCACTTCAGGCACAAGCAGCTCCTTGTGACTCCGGGCAAGTCACTTAACCCTCCATTGCCCCATGTAAGCCGCATTGAGCCTTCCATGAGTGGGAAAGCGTGGGGTACAAATGTAACAACAAAAAAAAACATTCAGGGTGCTAGAATCTGTCAAATTAATTTCCTAATAGACCCCCATGCAGAGTTGAGGAGAAACCTAATGGTTAACAGAGTGGTCTAAGAACCAAAGGACTCACTTCAGCTCTTTGTGGGTTTCTTTTTCTTTTTAAGAAGTTATGTAGCCTAATGGTTAGTGCAGTGCCCTGAGAATTAGGGGAACTGGATTCAATTCCCACTGCAGCTCCTTGTGACTCTGGGCACGTCCCTTAACCCTCCACTGCCCCAGGTACAAAATAAGTATCTGTATATAATATGTAAACTGCTTTGATTGTAACCACAGAACGGCAGTATATCAAGTCCCATCCCCCCTCTCCCTCTTTAAATTGTGAACGCTCCAGGGACAGAAATACCTACTGTACCTAAATGTATAAGAAACTTGCAAGCCTGAACGCTATTGACGTAGTGTGCATGCTGCCACAGTCATCCACGTCCCTTGTTTTGCCCTGTTCATAATTTGGACGTTTCAGTTTATAAAATGTGGTCATCAGCTGCACATAGACTTCCATTTCTCATGTATTTTAGAACAGGCTGGATGTCAGCAGATCCTGTTCTAAAATACACGAGAAATGGACGTCAGTATGTGATATGCATACCCGAACGATCCAACTTAAATGCCTCAACTCTGCAACACAACAAAACCAAAGCTCTAACTCTTCCTCCTCATGATTCCTAAATCTGTCTGTCACGCATGAACTTTATTCTACCACAACCTCACTCTGTATTTGTTCATACCGATATTGGTGATCGCCTCTACGATACTATGTAAGCCACATTGAGCCTACAAATAGATGGGAAAATGTGGGATACAAGTGTAATAAATAAATATACCGACATGGATGTACATATTATGAGTTGGACATCTTTTCTAAGATGCCGTTCTAAATCTTCTAGATTTACTGTGATTTACTTTAATGCTCCAAACATTGAAGAATGTTTCTGGTTTGGTTATGTTCCCAACATCCTCCTCAGTAATGTTTAGGGGATCATGTCCTCTCAGTTAGCATGAGGTAACATTACTGCTTCGAGGCCCAGACTTGAACCTATGCAACTGGGGAGCTGTCCTGCAAAAATCTTTCTGTCCAAGGAGGTGACTTTAAAAGCCAAAAATATAAGCACAGTTCCCCCAACGCACTCCTCCAAACTCTAGATCTAAATATGTTAACTAGGGGTTATGTGTAATTCAAAGCAGGTACAAACCCAACAGTTCAAACTGCCCCTATAAATTATGTAGCCATAATAAAATAAGGCATTGCACATATACTTTGAAGAACTGCCCGGAACGTGCCTCCTTTAAAATCACCGCATGCTGATATATTTATGTATAAGTAGTGCCTTTTCTAAAATTGTTCTGTATATGTGCATGCTAATTTACATACATAAAACTGTATGTAAAAGTTAAATCTAAGTCAACTGATTCAACTCCACACTTGAGAGTTGCACAGGGACAGAAATCTTACCTGTCCCCGCCTGTCCTTGATAGAATCTTGCCCGTCCCCACTGGAATCTTACCCATCCCCGCAAGAATTTAACCTGTAACCACTCAGTCCCACAAGAATAATGGTACATAAAAAAGAATTCCGGTAGATAAAGACCTGAACGGTCTATCCAGTCTGCCCAATAGTCACACTCATTATCAATTCATAATTAAATCAACAATGAACATGATATTATATACTTGATTATGGTCTTTCTTTGGCGTTTCTGGGACATAAACCATAGAAGTCTGTGCAGCCCCATCCTTATGTTCCAACTGCTGGAGTTGCCGTCACAGCCTACTCCAGCCTATTTGTCTTCTCATTTGCAGGACACAGACTATAAGTCTGTCCAGCACTGTCCTCATGTTCCAACCAGATTGCCATATATGAGAGACAGACCATACAAGTCTGCCCGGTATGAGCCCTAGTTCACCACAGCCAGAGTCACTATCTAAGCGTCACTCGATACATCCACACACATGCAGCCATTTAAGTTTAGGATTTTTTTATTCCCATAGAACTTCTTCCATTCCCACGGAAACCCTGCAGGTTCTGCAGGATTCCCACGAACCCCATTCCCATGCAGGTCTCTACTCCACACTCACCCTTCCCACCCCTCACATACTGCTCTTCTCCTACTCTTATCATACAATCCTCACCTGTTTCTTTCATCTACTCTCTTTTGCCCCCTTTTATCTCTGTTTCACACTAGTCTTCTTCCACTTTTTCTTCTCCTCACACTATAGTCCTCTTTCCATTTTACCCTTTCCCATTCACCTATCTTTCTCATCCCTTTTACAACTTTCTGAACTTCCCCCAACTCCTGCCATCCTCAGTCCCTCATCATCTCTCTCCTTACTTCCCCTTATACTCTCCCCTCTTTCCTTGCTCTTTCATTCTTCCTCTCTTCTTGCCTTCACCATCTGCTCTTGATTCTAGCTCTATGTCTCCTCCTGGCCTATCTGATTGTATGGTGTTCCCTCTAGCTTATGCTTTAGCCTTTAAACCGCCTTGATGTATAAGGTGATATAGCAAATCCAGAATAAACCATAAACAACCTTATCTGCATGTTTATAAACACCTTCAAAAAATTTGGAAGGGAAGACTTCTCTCTACCACACCAATGTTGGCTCAGCCTCATTAACTCATGCCTAGCTAGTTTCAACAATATTGTTTTTCAGAATATCTTCTACTATTTTACCTAACACTGGCATCAGGCTCACTGGTCTATAGTTTCCTGAATTCATCCTACAGCCATTTAAAAAACTGATTTTACATTGTCCATCTTCCATTCCTTGGCTACCAAAGAAGATTGTAATAGGTAACATATCATTAATTAATAAACTTGCAGTTTCAGTTTTGAGTATTTTCACAATCCTAGGTTGTATACCATCCAGTTCAGGTGATTTGCTAGTTGTAGTTTAACAATCACATATTCCTGTTCTACTGTGATTTGCTTTAGTTTCTCCAAATCATCACCATCAAAGATTGTTTCCAGTGTAAACCCAAAGAAGAGACTTCACAATTTTTCCACTACTACCTTAACATTCCCAAGTGCTTCTTATAACCCTCAGTCATCTAGTGGTCCAACTCACTCCTTCACAGGCTTCCTGCTTTCAATGTACCTGAGAAAAAAAAATACAGGTATTATGAGTTTTAGCCTCTATGGCATGCTTCTTTTCAAATTCTCTTTTGGCTAGCTTACAACCACTTTATATCTAACTTACCAATGCTTATGCTCTTTCCTATTTTTTTCACTTAGATATGTTTTCCATTTTTAAAACGTTTTATTCTGATTGGTTGGTGAATTTACAGGGGGTAATATTTTGGTATATTATGCTGGAGTTTTAATAAAGAACTGCATAAACATAAGAGTGGGTGGGTTGTAAGTTTGGATAGGGTGGGGGGAATGTTAAAACGTTTGATGACATGCCTATTTTTCTGCTCTTATTCAGACAGTGTTATTTCTAAAACGTATTTTGAATTTGTTGGCTGATTTGTCATGTTGTGTCATCAATAAACTTGTTAAATAATAAAAATTTTTATTCATAAAATTTGACATTCCAAATTCAGGACAAACTCTTGAGTAGAAAGACAAACAAATAAAAGAAAAAGCAGTTCCACATACACCCCATTCATATCACAAGTCCACAATAAGAAAGAGACAGATAATTTAAATCCAAAAAGAAAGTCACTATGGGCTCCTTTTACAAAGCGGCGCTACCGATTAGCACACTGAATGTGAAGAAGCTCATTCAATTCCCAAGAGCTTCATCATATTCAATGCATGCTAATCAGTTGCACCACTTTGTAAAAGAAGCCTTACATAGTTTAAAATTTAAAAAAACAGAGAATATAAGTAGAGAATACCCTACCAATACAATCTCAATACTTAAAAATTAACTGGTTCCAGATTCAGGATGCAGCTAGTTACTCTACATTCACTTATTTTATAAAAAGCTGCATTAGTTCCAAGGAAACCAAATCAATATTTTGATAATCAACTAAACATTTATAAGGAAACTTAAGATAAAAAGATGCACCCAGCTTGCTCTAACCTAAGCCACTTTGCTAAAAAATAGTAATAGTTTCCTCCTTCTCTATGTTGCTTTAGATATATATATATATATATATATATATATATATATATATGTATCCAAATATTCAATCAGATGATGTTTATATGCAGTTGAGGATACCCAAAATCAGCTTTCGATTATGCCGATTTGGGTGACCCTGTGAGAAGGACGCCCATCTTGCAATTTGTGTCGAAAGATGGGTGCCCTTCTCTTTCGAAAATAAGCCTGTTAACCAGTCAAGTTTTCAGGATATCCATAATGAATATGCATGAGATAAATTTGCATGCACTATGTGTGTCTTGAGGACCAAGTTGAGAACCATTGACCTACAGCAAGTTTCACACACAAAGTTCCTACAGTTGCATTGTTCTCATCTGATATCTGTAATAATAGAATAAACTCTGCACTATCCTGGGGCTCTTGGGACTCTTCCAGTTGACCTCACTCTGCCTCAGACATCTTCTTTGCAAAGGGTGGAAGATAATGGCTTCTAAGAAGAGGAGGGAGTGACTATGAAAAATCTTGGGTGTGTCAGTAGGGTGTCTTTAAAACATACCAGCAAGGGATACCAAGGGCAACCAGGGAAAATTAATTATGCACAAATTCCACTATTCCACTTTCCATTTTTTGAAAGCCGTCTTTTTACCTTTAATCGCCTTTTCCACCTCCCCTTTAATCATGCCAACAGTAATTTGGTCTTTCTTTGACCTTTTCTAATGTGTGGAATACATCTGATCAGGGCTTCCAGGTTGGTATTGTTTTAAACAG
This sequence comes from Microcaecilia unicolor, assembly GCF_901765095.1. NCBI lineage: Eukaryota > Metazoa > Chordata > Amphibia > Gymnophiona > Siphonopidae > Microcaecilia > Microcaecilia unicolor. The sequence goes on from NC_044041.1 coordinate 161,173,150, forward strand.
TGTTCATGCTTAATGTGCAGGCCCTAGCAATATATCAAATATGTAGAAAAAACAAATATCAGTTTTAACCTTTGCAGCCCCTCCTTTAACTTTTTTTTCCCTACTTTCTTCATTTTATTACCATTCCTTTTTTTTTTTTAATTTAGGGGAGAAGTTATCATAACGACATAAGAATAGCTATACTGGGTCAGACCAATGGTCCATCTAGCCCAGTATCCTGTTTTCAACAGTGGCCAAGCCAGGTCACAAGTACCTGGCAGAAACCCAAATAGTAGCAATATTTCATGTTACCAATCCCAGGGCACTGAAGGAGCGGATGTCTTGAAGATTGGCAGGATCTAGGGGTGTCAGAATTTGAATGCCATCTGCGTATATAAAACCCATGAGACCTGTGGAAGTAGTGTCAAGAAAATATTGAATAGGGTTGGCACCAAGATGGAGCCTTGAGAGACTCCACAAGCAATGGGGAATGATCTAGATGATGATCCCTAGTAACTTACCAGTGGCGTAGCCAAGGGTGGGCTTGGGTGGGCCCAGGCCCACCCACTTTGGGCTCAGGCCCACCTAGTACCAGCACAGCTATAATGTAGCTGGCAGGGATCCCCAAGCCCCACCAGCCGAACTCCCAACAACTGTCCCTCCTGCATACCTTGTAAATAGCAGATCTTCGCCTGCAATGAGCAGTGACTGATGCATACTGCTCGCACCAGCCCCATAGCTTTCGCTCTGATGTATTCTTGCCTAGGCGGAAACAGGAAGTTACATCAGAGGGAAGGGTATGGAGCCAACATCAGCTGTGTGTATTAGTTGCTGCCTGTTGCCGATGAAAATCTGCTATTTAAAAGGTATGCAGGAGAGGGAGGATATTTGAGAGACCATATGGCATGCAGGTAAGAGGAGAGACCACATCATCTGTGGGATGAGGCAGGGTTCTTCTGCCCACCCATCTTGGGCCCAGGCCCACACAAAATTGGGTGTCTGGCTACGCCCCTGTAACTTACTATGCTGCTCATTTTCAAAGCACAGACAAAGTTACATGGAGGCTCGTAGACTTACAAAATTATATAGGTTACTACGGGGCTCATTTTCAAAGCACTTAGACTTACAAAGTTCAATAGGTTACCATGTAACTTTGTAAGCTAATTGCTTTGAAAATGAGTCTCTATGTATTCTCTAGATGACAGATATGAATGGAACCAATATATTACATGGCCTGTAATGCCAATGTGGTGTAAACATTGTAAGAGAATAGAATGACCTAGATAGCCCACATTGCTAACTTCTCCCCTAAATGGTATAGCAGTCATTTTCTTTTTAACTTACTTTTTATTGAGTTTTCAAGACAACAACAAAAAGCACAATAATCCACCTAACAAAGTTTTGGCACTGCATTGTCTTTTTCTATATCCATTAACTATTCTCTGCAGGTAACTAACCCTTCAGGCTTTTGTTGGATTATTTGTAGTAAATAATTAGCAGATTTTTATACACACAGCTTCAGCTTTAGAAATGTTAATTTCTTTTCTTCATCTCTCTCATACACCCCAGAATAATTCACTGCTGAGTCACTTTAAAGTTGAAGTAACAAAACATCTGTTTACTCACAGTTTGTAGTTAGATTATATTCAGACAGGCTTATATATACATAATACTATACATTTGGATTATCAGCTCTTTCCATGTGCTTAGATGGTAATGGATGCTCACACCATAGATCCTCAGCTTAGGAGAGATCATGAGCTCCATGTGCTGTGCCTAACCCCCACAGGAAGTTGCATGGGTGTGACCTCTCTAAGCAATTTACATCAGAGGTCACAGAGTAATCACAGAGAAAAAAAACATTTCTGACAGGCAATGCATGTTAAATACAATACATTATTCCAACAAACCCCTTCTCATGCATAACTGTCATGCAATTATTAATTCACACAAAGTCCAAGCTTTATACGCAGATTCTCAAAACGTTCTCTGGGTAACGGTTTGGTCATGATGTCAGCTGTCATCTCACTGGTGTGACAATAGTGTAGACTGATGACCCCTTCTTTCGCCAACTCTCGCACGTTGTGGTATTTCGTTGCGATGTGCTTGGTGCGTGACTGAACCTTGTCATTCTGTGACAGTCTGATGCAGCTTTGATTATCTTCCATTATCTGGATTGGTCTCTGTTCATCTATTCCAAAATCCAGCAAAAGTTTTTCAATCCACATCAGTTCTCTGCATGCTTCTGATACGGCCACATATTCAGCTTCTGTAGAAGACAGACTCACAATACTTTGTTTATGACTGGCCCAAGAAATTTGTACATTTCCATACATAAACACATATCCACTTGTGGATTTATAATCAGAATGATCCCCTGCCCAATCTGAATCACAGTAACATATTAGTTTTGGATTACTATTGGCTGAAATCTTCAATTTACAATCAATGGTACCTTTTAAATACCTTACCATCCTTTTAACTGCAGTCCAATCTGATTTGGTAGGTGAGCTGACCCTTCTGCTCAAAATTCCTACTGCATTTGCTATATCAGCCCTGTATGTGGTAGTCAGATATAAAAGCTTACCTATGGCTGATCTATATTGGATGTTATCTGGTAAAGGTTCTCTTACTGTTTCATCCTTCAGAAAATCAGTGATCATGGGAGTGCTTACAACTTGGGCATCTTGCATACCTAAACTTTCAATAAGCTCATTTATTTTCTGCTTCTGGCTTAGAAGATAAGAACCATCATTTTGTTTCTCAATTTCTATACCAAGATAGTATGACACATTACCAAGTTCTTTTATCTCAACATTCAGGTTTAAATATTTTACAATGTCCTTGTACTCTTGCTCACTTTCGCTTGCAATGAGCAGATCATCAACAAAAGCTAAAATGTATGCATATTGTCCATTTCTGCACCTAGTGTACAAGCATTTATCTGCTTCACCTTGCTTAAATCCTAAATTTGTCAATATTTCATGCAATTTGTCATTCCAACATTTTGCACTTTGCTTTAATCCATAAAGACCTTTGTTTAATTTACACACTAGCTGTCTTTGTTTTGTATTTATGAAACCTGTTGGCTGTTCCATGTACAAGTCTTCAGTTATATCTCCATGAAGAAATGCTGTTTTCACATCAATGTGGTTGACTTGCATGCCTTTTGAGACTGCAATGCTCAGAAGTGTTCTAATTGTCGTGTGTTTCACTACAGGTGCAAACACTTCATCAAAATCTTCTCCATATTTTTGAAGATATCCCTTTGCGACTAATCTGGCTTTATACCTTTCCACTTTTCCTTGTGCATTCCTTTTTAACTTGAATACCCATTTGCATCCTATAGCTTTCTTGCCAGGAGGTAATTTTGTAAGAATCCAAGTATTATTTTTATGCAATGCATCAATTTCTTCTTGTGCAGCTTTACGCCATTCAGCAGCTTCTTCTGCTGGCATTTTCTCAATCTCATCCCATGTTAAGGGCTCTTGAGCTTCTGCTGACTTTGTTAGGTAAGACAGTCTTGGGGGTGGAACACCTTTGTTTTTCCTGGATGAGCGTCTGACAACAGGTTGGTCCGACCTTTCCGCATCCTCTAAATCTGAGAGTCCTTCTCCAATTGATTCCCCTTCTCCAACTGTACTGTCTTCTGCAATGATCCTTTCTGTGTCTGCTTCCTCTGCCTGTTCCTCGTTAGATACAGGTGAGTTGCTTTCAGACATCTGCCTTGGTATGGCATTTATATACACTGGCATGTCTATTATGGTTCTAGATTCATATTCTGGATGATAAGGCTCATCTGGGATAATCCAGCCTTTATCAACCCTTTTGTTTTCATCAAAATATGTAACATGTCTTATGCCAACAATGCCAGTTTTCAGATTCAAAATTCTATATCCTTTGTGTCCTGGAGCATAGCCAACTAAAATGCCCCTTTCTGTTGTGGAATCCAGCTTATGCCTTCTTTGCTTTGGTACATGAGCATATGCTGTACTTCCAAATGTTCTTATGTGTGACAGGTTTGGCTTCCTACCATGCCATGTCTCATGTGGTGTGCGCTCAGCGCCTTTAGTTGGCATTCTGTTTTGTAGGTACACTGCTGTGAGAATAGCTTCCCCCCATAGTCTTTTAGGGAGATTGCTATCTGACAGCATACACCTGGTCATTTCCACAAGTGACCTAAATTTTCTCTCTGCAACAGAATTTTGCTCTGGTGTATAAGCTACTGTTGTGATATGCTGAATGCCTTCTTATTCTAGAAATGTGCGCATGCTTTGTGAAGTGAACTCACCACCATTGTCGGTCTGAAGAACCTTTGGTTTTCTTTCAAATTTATTGCTCACCATGGCTACGTATTTCTTCAGCATGTCTGTGACTTGACTTTTTTCTTTCAGCAAATAGGCCACACAGTATCTAGAAAAATCATCCAAGAATATTAGCACAAATCTGTTATTTCCCAATGATGGGATATTAAATGGTCCACATAAGTCACTGTGTATTAAGTCCAGTACTTTATTACTCCTATTTCCGGTGTATGCAGGAAATGAGGGTCTCACACCTTTTTGAGTAACACAGTCTATGCATTTCTCCATTTTACCAGTATCTGCACTTATTTGAATGCCTGTGGCTAGTTGCCCACTGTGAAGATCCTGGATCACCTTAAAATCACGATGTCCCAGGCGGCGGTGCCAGATTTCCAGACTACATTTACCATCATTCTTCCTTACTTGCGCCATATGTGAGGCTTCACCTGAAATGCTCAGTTTATAAACATCATTATGCATAAAAGCTTCAGCATACACTTCATCATTTTTAGAGATTGTGCACTTATTGTTTTCAAAATGAATCGCAAATCCCTTCTTATCTAATGTAGATACACTAAGCATATTGCAAACTGCTTGGGGAATATACAAGACATCACTTACAGGAATTTCTTTAACTTCATTAGACACTTTGCATTTTAAGAATCCAATGCCTTTTGCTTGGATCTGAGTAGTCCCTGCGTTTGCAGTTTGAAGAATACCTTCTTCTGGACTCATTTCCTGAAAGAAATCCTTACAATTGGTTAAATGGCATGTGCTCCCCGAATCCAAAATCCAAGTACTTTCATTTGAATTATTATTTACCATAGTCAAAGATTTTTCTACCATTAGAAAGCTCTTATGTTTATCATTGTCTTTTGTACATGTCCTGCTTGGAAAATTCTTTTGTTCCATTGGCTTAGGTGAGCTAGAGGGAGTGTTTTGTGTTTCCTTACACCATTTAGATACATGTCCCTCCTTTCCACATGAGTAGCAAATCAGCTTGCCCTTGGGTGGAGTTTTCCCATAGCTCCGCCTTCCTCTGTTCTTTGCCAAGAAATTTGTTTCATTTCTCTCTGACTGTCTTTGAGAACACATCTCCTCAGAATCATTAATTATGCATTCCTGCCTCAGTTTTGATGCTGCCTGTTCAAAAGATTGCCCTTCAATGGCTTCATTTACAGACCTAAAAACATCAAACTTCTTTGATAGTGAGGTAAAAAGAAATGCTCTTTTCAATGCATCACACATGGGAATTCCAGAAAGTTCTAACTTTTGAAATGAAGACATAAGATGCATAATGTGATCATTACATTTACTTTTATCCCTTAATTTGGTTTCATTCAACTCTGCCAACCAAATTGGTTGCTGTTTTGCATATGTAGTTGCATACATAGTTCTTAGTTTATATAAAATTTCGTTTGCTGTATCTTTTGCCTCCACTAATATGGCTTGTTTCTCTGAGAGAGCTTCCAAAAACATGCACTTCACATAATAGTTTGCATTGTCCCATTCAGCCATATTTTCAGCTGTTCTGTTTTGGTCTAAGCATATATTTAATTTCTTTGCTTGAAGGAGACATCTGAATCTTAGTTCCCACTGCTGATAATTAAATTCAGTTAATTTAGGCACCTTGAGAGAGTAGAAAAATGGTGAATTTCCTCCCTCAGCCATTTCTTAGCCTTGCCTTCTGTTTGTTGTGTGGGGGGAGAGAGAGAGACAGACTGAATCTTTCTTTTAAAACTTAAGAGAAAAATGTGGCTTTTTTACTGCCTGGTAATATTTCTCTTCTTTTTCAATTCCTGACCCTGGGCCCATAACCCTTTTGTTGGATTATTTGTAGTAAATAATTAGATTTTTATACACACAGCTTCAGCTTTAGAAATGTTAATTTCTTTTCTTCATCTCTCTCATACACCCCAGAATAATTCACTGCTGAGTCACTTTAAAGTTGAAGTAACAAAACATCTGTTTACTCACAGTTTGTAGTTAGATTATATTCAGACAGGCTTATATATACATAATACTATACATTTGGATTATCAGCTCTTTCCATGTGCTTAGATGGTAATGGATGCTCACACCATAGATCCTCAGCTTAGGAGAGATCATGAGCTCCATGTGCTGTGCCTAACCCCCACAGGAAGTTGCATGGGTGTGACCTCTCTAAGCAATTTACATCAGAGGTCACAGAGTAATCACAGAGAAAAAAAACATTTCTGACAGGCAATGCATGTTAAATACAATACATTATTCCAACAGTTTTGGCACTGCATTGTCTTTTTCTATATCCATTAACTATTCTCTGCAGGTAACTAACCCTTCAGGTCCAGCTGCACTAACATGTCTACTTTATTCCTTCTAGGTTAAAGATGCCTTATCCACTACTCATATTAGCAATGCTGTTTCTCCCACTAAGATTTAACCAAAACACCGAAAACCTCAGCAATGCACCTTGCCAATGATTTTACACCGTTGCAAGGATTTCTTGCACCTACCTCGTCATCGGTTTTCAAGTGTTTTAATACGGAATGAATATAAACTTCCCTCCACTTTCCTGCTGCATATACAGTTATCTTATGTTATATATTTGAATTTTTACATAGTAACATAGTAGATGAAGGCAGATAAAGACCTGTACGGTCCATCCAGTCTGCCCAATAAGATAAACTCACTATCCAGCTTATAATCGAAAGAGAACAACGCCTATATTTCGACCCAAATCGGGAGATGGGCGTTTTTCTCGCAAAGGCGCCCAAAATCAGTATAATCGAAAGCCGATTTTGGGCTTTTCCAACTGCACTCCGTCGCGGAAACGAATAAAGTTGACGGGGGCGTGTCAGAGGCGTGTCAGAGGCGGGACTGGGGCGTGGTTATCAGCCGAGGAGAGATGGGCGTCTGTAGCTGATAATAAAAAAAAGGCGTTTTGACCGCGATTTTGGGTCACTTTTTTGGACCCTTTTTTCTCACGAACAAGTCCCAAAAAAGTGCCCCAACTGCCCAGATGACCACTGGAGGAAATCGGGGATGACCTCCCCAGACTTCCCCAGTGGTCACTAACCCCCTCCCACCAAAAAAAACCCCACTTTAAAAACTTTTTTCCAGCCTGTATGCCATCCTCAAATGCCATACCCACCTCCATGACAGCAGAATGTGTTCGATCCTGTCACAGCCTTTCCCTAGGTTAGATGTGGCTCTCGGGTGCAGTACAGGTTCACATCAGCATTGCATTGTGGTGGGTGTAGGGTATTGGGCTCCGTGATTTCATTAGCTTGTGTTACAGTCTCACGATGTTGGTAAGCTTTTCCCCCTGCCTACTGGGTCAGAGTGTTCCCTGTTGTGTTTCCTGTTGTAGTCCATGCGGTAGTGGCCATTTTTGTAAGCCAGTTTTAGTTCCCTTTCCTGTGTTAGCCACGTTAGAGAATTTAGTTCTTACCTTGAATGTGTCTGAAAGAGGGCATTGTACAGCATTCTGCCAGCTCTGACCTACTGCTCATCTCAGGACCAGGGAGACTCGTTGCCAGTGGGGCACAACCTCTGATCTGCATTTAACTGTGAGTAAACGCTTTTATTCCAATAAAGGACGTTTTTGGAGAGATTAGTCTTCAGGTGTCAACTGGTGTGCCAATGTTATACAGCAGCAACAAGTCCTAGAGGCTTGCGTGTATGCAGGTCCCTGGAGCACTTTTAGTGGGTACCGCAGTGCACTTCAGCCAGGTGGCCCCAGGCCCATCCCACCCCCCACCTGTAACACTTGTGCTGGTAAATGGGAGTCTTCCAAAACCCACTGTACCCACATGTAGGTGCCCCCTTCACCCCTAAGAGCTATGGTAGTGTTGTACATTTGTGGGTAGTGGGTTTTGGGGGAGGGGGGTTGGGAGCTCAGCACCCATGGTAAGGGAGCTATGCATGTGGGAACTTTTTTTGAAGTCCACCGCACTGACCTAGGGTGCTCAGTTGGTGTCCTGGCATATCAGGGGGGCCAGTGTACTATGAATCCTGGCCCCTCCCACGACCAAATGGCTCGGATTAGGCTGTTTTTGAGCTGGGCGTTTTTAGTTTCCATTATCACTAAAAAAAGCAAACGCCCAGCTCAAAAACGTCCATTTTTTTCGAAAATACAGTTCGGCCCACCCCTTCATGGACCCGTTCTCGGAGATAAACGCCCATGGAGATAGGCGTTTGCATTCGATTATGCCCCTCTGTATGTACTACTTTATATGTATACCCGACCTTGATTTGTCCTTGCCATTTTCAGGGCACAGATTGTAGAAATCTGCCCAGCACTAGCTTTGCTTCCCAATCTCCACAAAACTTCTGTGGATCCATTCCTTCTGAACAGGATTCCTTTGTGTTTATCCCATGCATTTTCGAATTCCGTTACCATTTTCATCTCCACCAGCTACCACGGGAGGGCATTCCAAATATCCACACCACCCTCTCCGTGAAAAAATATTTCCTGACATTTTTCCTGAGTCTGCCCCCCTTCAACCTCAATTCATGTCCTCTAGGTCAACGGCCTTGCCATCTCTAGAAAAAGTTTGTTTGTGGATTAATACCTTTCAAATATTTCAAATATTTCTCCTTTCCTCCAGGGTATACATGTTCAGGTCAGTAAGTCTCTCCTTGTACATCTTTGTAACACAAATCCCATACCATTTTGTAGCTTTTCATTACAATGTTTCAAGTCTTTTTACATCGTTAGCAAGATACGGCCTCCAAAATTGAACACAATACTCCAGGTGGGGCCTCATCAACGACTTGTACAGGGGCATCAACATCTCTCTATTTTATTTATTAGGATTTATTTACCGCCTTTTTGAAGGAATTCACTCAAGGCGGTGTACAGTAAGAATAAATCAAACATGAGCAATAGGCAATTACAGCAGTAAAAATATTCAAATAATACAAAATATGGCATAGTATGCTACTTACAATGTCAACACAATACTTAATAGAACATTTTCATTGATAGTGAAGGGTAAAGCAAAGATGTAACATATATATAGGTAAGAGAGTAAGAAGAGTTAGAAAGTAAGGTCACTGATTTAAAGAAAGTTGCACATGAGGTCAGAGAGATGGTTGAATATTATCTCAGCTAGGGTAGGAGTGGATAAACATGTCCTACTGCAGTATGTGCAGCCCGAGTCACTCCTTGTGTGTGTGAGTGAGACTAACAAGTAAGTTACTTCTTCCATTACATACATTACAGCCTAGCATCCTTCTGGCTATGGCCACTGCCATGTCACGCTGTTTTGTCGCTTTCAGATCCTCAGATACTATCACCTCAAGATCCCTCTCCCTGTCTGTGCATATCAGATTCTCACCGCCTAACACATATATCTCCCGTGGATTTCTACTCCCTAAGTGCATCACTTTGCACTTCTTTGCAATGAATTTAATTGCCAAACATTAGACCATTCTTCTAGCTTCTGCAGATCCTTCTTCATGTTTTCCATTCCCTCCAGGGTGTCCATTCTGTTACAAATCTTGGTATCATAAGCAAAAAGGCAAACTTTACTTTCTAAACCTTCGGCGATGTCACTCACAAAATGCATTGAACAGAATCGGCCCCAGCACCGATCCTTCAGGCACTCCACTATTCACCTTCCCCCCTATGACTGAATTCCATTAACCACCACCCTCTGGCGTCTGTCCGTCAACCAGTTCCTAGTCCAGTTCACTACTCAGGGTCCTATCTTCAGCCTGTCAAGTTTATTCCAAAGCCTCCATATGAAGAACTGTGTCAAAGACTTTGCTGAAATCTCCACAATGGAGAAGGGTAGTTAGTGGGGTTCCCCAGGGGTCTGTGCTAGGACCGCTGCTTTTTAACATATTTATAAATGACCTAGAGATGGGAGTAACTAGTGAGGTAATTAAATTTGCTGATGACACAAAGTTATTCAAAGTCGTTAAATCACGGGAGGATTGTGAAAAATTACAAGAGGACCTTACGAGACTGGGAGACTGGGCAGCTAAATGGCAGATGATGTTTAATGTGAGCAAGTGCAAAGTGATGCATGTGGGAAAGAGGAACCCGAATTATAGCTATGTCATGCAAGGTTCCACGTTAGGAGTCACGGACCAAGAAAAGGATCTAGGTGTCGTCGTTGATGATACGTTGAAACCTTCTCAGTGTGCTGCTGCGGCTAAGAAAGCAAATAGAATGTTAGGTATTGTTAGGAAAGGAATGGAAAACAAAAATGAGGATGCTATAATGCCTTTGTATCGCTACATGGTGTGACCGCACCTCAAATATTGTGTTCAATTCTGGTCACCGCATCTCAAAAAAGATATAGTGGAATTGGAAAAGGTGCAGAGAAGTGCGACGAAAATGATAAAGGGGATGGAACGACTTCCCTATAAGGAAAGGCTAAAGCGGCTAGGGCTCTTCAGCTTGGTGAAAAGGTGGCTGAGGGGAGATATGATAGAGGTCTATAAAATAATGAGTGGAGTTGAACGGGTAGATGTGAAGCGTCTGTTTACGCTTTCCAAAAATACTAGAACTAGGGGGCATGCGATGAAGCTACAATGTAGTAAATTTAAAACGAATCGGAGAAAAAATTTCTTCACTCAACGTGTAATTAAACTCTGGAATTCATTGCCAGAGAATATGGTAAAGGCGGTTAGCTTAGTGGAGTTTTAAAAAGGTTTGGACGGCTTTCTAAAGGAAAAATCCATAGACTATTATTAAATGGACTTGGGGAAAATCCACTATTTCTGGGATAAGCAGTATAAAATGTTTTGTACTTTTTTGGGATCTTGCCAAGTATTTGTGACCTGGATTGGCCACTGTTGGAAACAGGATGCTAGGCTTGATGGACCTATGGTCTTTCCCAGTATGGCAATACTTATGTAGGGGTGATATGATACAGACGTTCAAATATTTGAAAGGTATTAATCCATAAACAAACATTTTCCAGAAATGGGGAGGTAGAACCAGAGAGCACGACTTGAAGTTGAAAGGGAGCCGACTCAGGAATAATGTCAGGAAGTATTTTTTCACTGAGAGGGTGGTAGATCCTAGAATGTCCTCCCGTGGGAGGTGGTAGAGATGAAAATGGTAATGGAATTCAAAAATGTGTGGGACAAATACAAAGGAATCCTGTTTAGAAGGTCTGGATCCAAAGAAACTATTCAGAGATTAAATAGGAAATCCGGTGCTGGGCAGACTTCTATGGTCTGTGCCCTGAACAAGGCTGAATAGATTTGGATGGGCTGGAGTGGAGCTATTCAGGGGCATTGACTACAACTTTAGAACAAGGCCAGTGCCGGGCAGACTTCTACAGTCTATGCCCTAAAAATAGCAAGGATAAATCAAGATCAGGTATACATATATAATGTATCAGTTCATACCATATGCAATGAGTTTATCTTATTGGGCAGACTGGATGCACCATACAGGGGTCTTTTATCTGCCGTCATCTACTATGTTACCAAGTAAGTAGTACATTTAAAACAAACTGGAGAAAGTATTTCTTTACTCAGCATGTAATTAAACTCTGGAATTTGTTGCCCGAGAATGTGGTAAAAGCAGATAGCGTAGCAGGGTTTTAAAAAGGTTTGGATAATTTCCTGAAACAAAGGTCCATAAGCCATTATTAAGATGGACTTGGGAAAATCTATTGCTTATTTCTAGGATAAGCAGCTCAAAATCTGTTTTGCTGATCTGGGATCTTGCCAGGCACAGAATAATGGGCTTGATGGACCTTTGGTCTGTCCCACTATGGCAACACTTTTATTCTATGGCAACACTTGTAGATTACATCTATCACACGTCCTTGAATCAATTCTCTGGTCACCCAGACATAGAATTCAATGAGATTCGTTTGACACAATTTAACTTTGGTAAAACCATGTTGTCTCAGATCTGGCAACTTATTGGATTCCAGGAAATTCACTATCCTTTTCTTCAGCATTGCTTCCATTACTTTCCAATAACCAAGTGAAGCTTATCGGCCTGTAGCTTCCAGCTTCTTCTCTGTCATCACTTTTGTGAAGAGGGACCTCATCCACTCTTCTCCAACCCCATGGAACCTCTCCCATTTTCAAGGATTTATTAAACAAATCTTTAAGAGCACCCGTCAGAACCTCTCCTAGTTCTCTCAATATCCTGGGATGGATCCCGTCTGCTCCCATGGCTTTGTCTACCTTTAGATTTTCAAGTTGTTCATAAACACTCTCTTCTGTGAATGGTACTATATCCGCTCCATTCTCATATGTAATTTTGCCAGTCAATCGTGGTCCTTCTACAGGATTTTCTTCCGTGAAAACAGAAGTATATTTGCTTTTTCTTCATCACTTTCCACATAGCAGTTCACAGCATCTTTCAGTCTCACAATTCTATTTTAGTCTTCCTCCTTTCACTAATATACCTGAAAAAATGTTTGTCACCCCCTCCTTATATTTCTATTCATTTATTCTTCCGCTTTCACCAGATGTATATCTTTCTTGGCTTCTTTCCGTTTCATCCGGTATTCCTGTTCTTGAGTTTTTTTGTATTTCATGAATGACAACTCTTTAGCCTTTATTTTCTCAGCCACTTACTTGCTTGAAGAACCATATCGCTTTCCTTTTTCGCTTACTTTTATTTACTCTCCTTACATAAAGGTTTGTAGCCATATTTATAGCTTCTTTCAGCCTGGACCACTGCCTTTCCGCTTCTCGTATGTCCTCCCAGCACATCAGCTCTTTCTTCAGGTATTCCCCCATTGTACTAAAGTCAGCATGTTTGAAATCCAGGTCTTTGAGTTTTGAGTGACTGCCCTCCATTTCAGCTGCTATATCAAACTGTTTGATGGTCACTGCTGCCCAGGTGGGCACCCACTCGGACATTTGAGACACTTTCCCCACTTGTGAGCATCAGATCTAGCGTTGCTCCCTCCCTCGTGGGTTCCGTCACCATTTGTCTGAGCAGAGCACTTTGAAAAGCATCCATGATCTCTTTACTTCTTTCTGATTCCACAGATGGAAATTTCAATCCGCATCCGGCACGTTGAAATCTCCCAGCAACAGCACCTCTCTTTTCCTAGAAAGTACAGGAAGTAGTATATAAGGTCAAAAGAAAATGCCATCACCATCTTGGCAGAGATATTTCATATATGTATGAGCTGACCTGGTGCTATTATAATTTGAGGTAAGGTAGTGGGTATTAAGAGTGTCACCCATGAGGGGGTGGGGCCTTGGGAGGTATATTTACCCATAATGCCTGTGGACATTGCCAATGGTGTAGCTTCACTATGGACAGTGCTGTTATGACCCGGTAGTGGTGAGCCCCTGTGCCCCGACTGAGCACGGCAGAGATGGAGTGGCACCGCACTCGGTCAGGCAGCCAGACAACCCCAAGCTTCACCTGGGAAGCGACCACCGTTCACCGGGAGTTAAGCCCCCAGCTGCAGGCGGCCACCAGGACTTCAGGAACCGGAGGGGTTGCACAGCCGCTGACCAGGAAAGCAGGAAACAGACACTGTCCAGAACCAGTACTCCAACAGGCCAAGAAATAGTCAAAATCAGTCCAGAGTCAAGGCAGGCAGCAAACAAGCAAAATCCGAAATAACTAGCCAAGGTCTGGTACACAGGAAAAACAGGAACAGAAGGCGGTCGGTGAACAGCACTCCGACAGCAACTCCTCGGAACAAAAGAGGACGAAGCAATGAAGGCCTGGAGGCAGTGCTTTAAATAGTGAGAAAATCTGAACAAACCACACTCAGGTGAAATCAACATGGCTGCCCCCATAGGAGATCCTCCCAAGACCAAATATGGAGTTCCTTCCTGATCTCGTTTACACAAGATGGCCGCCCCCTCCTGAGCTAACCAAGATGGCCACTGCCTGTGCTCTAAACCGGATGACGGCTGCCAGACTTGGGAAACTGAAACCGACCCATCCTGGAGAAACATCAAAAAGCCGGCTAGCACTGCCGGACCGCACCTCGCCGGTGAATCAGACGCGCAGGCCTGGAATCAGGTGAGGAACGTAACAGTATCCCCCCCTGACGCCTCCCCCGTCTCCCTGGTCCGAGTCGATTAGGATGGAGGGAATGGTACTCACGGACCAGGTCTGGAGCATGGACGTTGGTTGCTGGCTCCCAGGAGTTGTCTTCGGGTCCGAAGTGTTTCCAGGACAACAGGTAGAACAACCTCCCTCCACGTAGCTTCGAGTCCAGAATCCGGTCCACCTCGTACTCGGGGTCTGGATCACTCTCTGGCACGACCACCCTCTTAGGTTCCGGATGCCACTTGGACCTGCGGAAAGGTTTCAAGAGAGACACGTGGAAGGCATTGTGTACTCTGAGTTGACCGGGCAGGTGCAGCCGATAAGTCACCGCGCCTATCCTGGAGCGCACCGCAAACGGCCCAATGAAGCGAGGGGCAAACTTGAGTGATGGGAGCCGCAGCTTCAGGTACCGGGTGCTTAGCCAAACCTTCTCTCCTGGCTGGAACGTGGGAGCCGCCTGCCTCTTGCGGTCGTACGTCTCCTTGGCCTTGACCGCTGCCCGGCGCAGCTGCTCCTGAACCTTCTTCCATGCTTCCTGAAGAGTTCGGACCGTGGACTGAACTTGGGGTGGAACCTCAGCGGGGGAAATTGGTGGAGGTAGACGAGGATGACGCCCATAGATGGTGCTGAAGGGTGTAGTCCGGGAGGCTGAATGCAGACTGTTGTTGTAAGCGAACTCCGCCCAGGGTAGCAGGGTGGACCAATCATCTTGGCGCTGATTTGAGTAGGCTCGGAGGAACGCCTTCACGGTTTGGTTGACCCGTTCCACCATCCCGTTAGTCTGCGGATGGTACGCTGAGGAAAAGAGAGTGGTTACCCCAAAAGCTGAACAAAGCGCTCTCCAAAAGCGGGAGGTGAACTGAGAGCCCCGGTCACTGATGATCCTTTGGGGTAATCCATGGAGCCTGAAGATGTGGGTGATGAAGCTGGCGGCAAGGCTGGCTGCAGTGGGCAAGGTCTTCATAGGAACAAAGTGAGCCATCTTGGAAAACCGGTCAATCACCACCCAGATGACGGTGTTGCCCTGGGAGGCCGGCAGATCAGTGATAAAATCCATGGACAGGTCCTCCCAGGGCTGCTGTGGTACCGGCATGGGCTGCATCAAGCCCCACTGCCTCTGATGGGAACTCTTAGTTCGGGCGCATACTGGACAGGTGGTCACATACTGCCGCACATCCTGCGCCATCCGCGGCCACCAGTATGACCGAGAGATCAGATGGAGGGTCTTATGGAACCCGAAGTGTCCGGCGAATTCAGAAGCGTGCCCCAGCGCAGCACCTTCCTCCGGAGACCCACTGGTACTGCCCTCTGGCATGCGGCACTCGCCCCGGATATGGAAGGAATGCAGGCCGGATTCAACATGGGATATGGCTCTTCCTGGTCCCCGGGAGCCTCGAAACTGCGGGACAAGGCATCCGCCTGGACGTTCTTCTCCCCTGGTCTGAAAATCAGGCGGAAGTCGAAGCGTGCAAAAAACAGAGACCACCGGGCCTGACGAGGATTCAGTCTGGTAGCATTTTGGAGGTATAAGAGGTTCTTGTGGTCGGTGATCACCATCACCGGATGCGCTGCTCCCTCCAGCAGGTACTGCCATTCCTCAAAAGCCAACTTGAGCGCCAGAAGCTCCCGATCTCCCACTGTATAGTTTCGTTCCGCGGGGGTGAACTTACGGGAGAAGAAGAAGCAGGGATGCTTCTTCCCGGCAGCAGATGTCTGGGAGAGCACGGCCCCTACTCCCAAGGCTGAGGCGTCTACTTCCACCAGGAAAGGCTGGGTAGGATCCGGACTGCGGAGGACTGGTGCAGAAAGAAACGCTTTCTTCAAGGTGGCAAATGCAGCAACCGCCTCTGGCGTCTAGTTCTTGACATCGGTGCCCTTCCTAGTGAGGGCCGTTAAGGGAGCCGTGATGAGGGAGTAGTCCTTGATAAACTGTCGGTAGTAGTTGGCGAACCCCAGGAACCTCTGCAAGGCCCGCAGGCACTGGGGAGCCGGCCAGTCGCGGATTGCAGTCAATTTCCCAGGATCCATTTGTAATCCGGTGGAGGACACAATATACCCCAGGAATGGAAGACTCTGCTGGTGAAACGAGCATTTCTCCAATTTGGCATATAAGCGGTGCTCCCGGAGCCGCTGGAGCACAATGCGGACATCGGACACATGCTGGTGCAGTGAGGCAGAGAAAATCAGGATGTCATCCAGATACACTATGACAGAAGTGTACAGTAGATCTTGAAAAATGTAATTCACGAAATTCTGGAACACCGCTGGGGCATTGCAGAGTCCAAAGGGCATAACCCGGTATTCGAAGTGCCCCTCGTGAGTGTTAAAAGCCGTCTTCCACTCATCCCCTTCACGGATCCGCACCAGATTGTAAGCCCCGCGCAAATCCAGTTTGGTGAAAATCCGGGCTCCTTGAAGGCGGTCAAACAACTCCGGAATGAGTGGAAGCGGATACCGGTTCTTAATGGTGATCTTGTTCAGGCCCCGATAATCTATGCAGGGGCGAAGGGACCCGTCCTTCTTGGACACAAAGAAGAACCCGGCCCCTGCAGGAGAAGTGGAGGATCGGATAAACCCCTTGATGAGATTCTCCCGAATGTATTCTCTCATAACACGGGACTCCTCCCGAGATAATGTATAAAGACGCCCCCGAGGTGGCTCTACACCAGGCAGAAGATCTATAGCACAGTCAAACGACTGGTGTGGGGGTAAAGTATCCGCTGCCCGGGCGCTGAACACATCCTGGAAGTCCTGATAGTCATGGGGTAACCCAGATAACCCCTTCTGCGGGGTTGGCAGTGACACAGAGCAGAGTGGAATAGGGGTCTTGACTCGCAGGAGACAGTGCTCAAAACATCGAGAACCCCACTGCCTAATCTCACCAGTAGTCCAGTCGATTACAGGCGCGTGTAGCCGCAGCCAGGGGAGTCCCAGAATCACTGGATGGATGGCTCGGGTGAGCACCAGAAACTGGATCTTCTCCTGATGCAATGCCCCCACCTGAAGATGGATGGCTGTGGTAACCTGAGAAATAGTCCGGGGAAGGCTGTCCCCCTGGATGGAGGTGACCCGGAGCACCGGCTGACAGGGTAGCGTGGGACTTCCCAGCTGGGACAAGAACTCTGCGTCAATGAAGTTCCCTCCGGCCCCAGAGTCCAACAAGGCTCTAGTCTGAACCCGACGCTCCCCGTCTTGGAGCAGAACAGGAACTGAGAGCAAATTGTCTGGAAGGGAGGCCAACCGGCCCAGAGCCACTCCCTTCATGGGGCTCGGGCCGGAGCGTTTCCCGACCCCTTAGGCTTGTTTGGGCAATTGCCTGAGAAATGGCCGGCCTCCCCACAATACAAGCACAGACGGTTTCGGAGTCGATGATTTCTTTCTTCCTTGGACAGGCGATGTCGGCCCATTACCATGGGTTCATCCTGGGTTCCTTCCGAACCTTCCTCATGGAAACCACGTGCCTCTGGATGAGGACACGGACCTCCGGATCTCTGCCGCGGCCGTGACATTCCTCTCTCCTGGGCTCGCTCCTGGTACCGGATGTCAATCCTAGTGCAGAGAGCAATAAGGTCGTCCAAAGTGGCCGGAATCCCTCGGCCGGCCAGCTCATCCTTGACTCGCCCGTCCAGTCCTTGCCAGAAGATGGCCGTTAAGGCCTCCTGGTTCCACCGAAGCTCCGCGGCCAGCGTGCGGAACCGGATGGCGTACGCCCCGACCGACCCGGAGCCCTGCTGAATCCGCAGCAGTGCTCCCGAGGCAGAAGATGGTCGGCCAGGTACGTCGAACACCATCCTGAAATGCCGCAAGAACTCCTCCAGGTTGGTCAGTATCGGGCTCCGCTGTTCCCACAGCGGAGATGCCCAAGCCAGAGCGGCACCCGACAACAGAGAAATGATGAAAGTCACTTTAATTTGATCGGAAGAAAAAGCATCCGGCTGTAACTCAAACAAGATCTGACATTGGTTAAGGAACCCCCTGCAGGCTGCTGGGGTTCCATCAAAGCGCGGTGGCTCCGGGAGACGCAGACATGTGGTGGAAGCCTCCGCTCTAGATCCTGGAGGACCCGCAGCGGCCTGCTGCTGGGCCCCTAGAAGTTGATTGCTGACGTTCTGCAGTATACTGGACAATCGGGCTATTTGCGCCTGCTGCAGCTGTACCGCCTGAGCCAGCTTAGGAAGCTCGGAACCATCTGGCGAGCTCATGGCTTCGTCCTACTGTTATGACCCGGTAGTGGTGAGCCCCTGTGCCCCGACTGAGCACGGCAGAGATGGAGTGGCACCGCACTCGGTCAGGCAGCCAGACAACCCCAGGCTTCACCTGGGAAGCGACCACCGTTCACCGGGAGTTAAGCCCCCAGCTGCAGGCGGCCACCAGGACTTCAGGAACCGGCGGGGTTGCACAGCCGCTGACCAGGAAAGCAGGAAACAGACACTGTCCAGAACCAGTACTCCAACAGGCCAAGAAATAGTCAAAATCAGTCCAGAGTCAAGGCAGGCAGCAAACAAGCAAAATCCGAAATAACTAGCCAAGGTCTGGTACACAGGAAAAACAGGAACAGAAGGCGGTCGGTGAACAGCACTCCGACAGCAACTCCTCGGAACAAAAGAGGACGAAGCAATGAAGGCCTGGAGGCAGTACTTTAAATAGTGAGAAAATCTGAACAAACCACACTCAGGTGAAATCAACATGGCTGCCCCCATAGGAGATCCTCCCAAGACCAAATATGGAGTTCCTTCCTGATCTCGTTTACACAAGATGGCCGCCCCCTCCTGAGCTAACCAAGATGGCCACTGCCTGTGCTCTAAACCGGATGACGGCTGCCAGACTTGGGAAACTGAAACCGACCCATCCTGGAGAAACATCAAAAAGCCGGCTAGCACTGCCGGACCGCACCTCGCCGGTGAATCAGACGCGCAGGCCTGGAATCAGGTGAGGAACGTAACAAGTGCATCCTGGATAGATCCCCAAACTGGGTGGTGTTTAAGAGCCACAAACAATACAGGCTGTGGGACAAGGAATGTAGTTTATATCGTTCTTTGTTCGTGCAGTCTGGATTATGTTGGCAGGAGTAGCCATCATCCCATCAAGATCAGATTAACAAAGCATAAATCACATATTATTAATCAGAATTTACATGCCCCATTGGGTGGCCCAAACACATGCTGTTACTAATATGAGATGGTGGATCATTGATTATATCAAAGTGGGGAGGGAGGGAGGTTCGATATTTATAGAATTACAGAGAACAGCAGACGTTTTGTAAAATTAAATACAATGATGCCGTGTGGGTTATATTTAGAGTTGGAATGGATGTCTATTTTAAGGTAGTCAGAATTCTGGGGCTGGGTGACGTAGGTATACAAGTAGTAGTATATAAGGTTATAAGGCTAGAAGAGAGAAACTGGCTAGATCCATGTCAATCTGGATTCAGATCCGGTTATGGAACAGAAACGGTCCTCGTATCCCTACTAGATGATCTTCACAGAAACCGAGACAAGGGATTTGCCTCGATGTTAGTACTGCTAGATTTTTCAGCAGCTTTTGACATTGTGTATCATGATATCATGCTAGCACGACTGATAGAAACAGGCATCAATGGAACAGTACTTGCCTGGTTCAGATCCTATCTATCAGACAGGCAACAATTCATAATGTTTGGCAGCAACTCATCACCACCATGGACACTGACCTGTGGGGTACCACAAGGATCGATACTGTCATCTATTCTGTTCAATATCTACCTCAAGCCACTAGCTGAGCTGATTCAGTCAATGGACACTCAGTTCTACATCTATGCAAATGATGTGCAGCTACTCACACCCATTGAACCTGACTTATCTACAGCCTTGAATAAACTGATTACCTGTCTAACATCAATTCAAGAATAGGCTAAACACAACAAACTTTGCCTGAACCCAAGTAAAACCGAGCTTCTCTGGGTCCCTAACACAAATGGATACATACCTGACATCAAAATCCCTTTTGGAAAGTATGAACTCCCCCTCAAATCACAAGTCAGGAACCTTGGAATACAGTTAGATTCAACACTTACTCTGATTCCCCAAATCCAAGCAACCTTCAAGAGCTGCTTCTACTATTTGCGACAGCTATGCTACCTCTCTCCTTACACCGAGAAGGTAAATCTTATCCCAGTTGTGCATGCCATGATAACATCAAGACTGGATTACTGCAATGCACTATACAATGATCTGACTACAAAGGGCCTGTACCAGCTCCAGTTGATTCAGAATGCAGCAGCAAGACTCATAGAAGGTTGCAAATGATGTGACCACATCATACCATTTTTGCAAAAACTTCATTGGCTACCAGTACAATACAGGGCTAAATTTAAAACTACTACTACTACTACTTAACATTTCTAGAGCGCTACTAGGGTTACGCAGCGCTGTACAGTTTAACAAAAAAGGAGAGTCCCTGCTTGAAGGAGCTTACAATCTAAAGGACGAAATGTCAAGTTGGAGCAGTCAAGATTTCCTGAATAGAGGTGTAGTGGTTAGGTGCAGAAGGCGACATTGAAGAGGTGGGCTTTGAGCAAGGATCTGAAGATGGGCAGGGAGGGGGCATGGCGTATGGGCTCAGGGAGTTTATTCCAAGCATGGGGTGAGGTGAGGCAGAAAGGGCGGAGCCTGGAGTTGGCGGTGGTGGAGAAGGGTACTGAGAGGAGGGATTTGTCTTGAGAGATCTATGTCTGATCTTCAAATCCTTGAAAGGAAATGGCCCTGAGTACCTGAAGAATAGGATGATCCTCCACACACCGCCAAGGACACTGAGGTCCTCTCAAGGACTATCACAAACTACACTCTCTCCAAAAGACATTACATGATGTAATACCCGCAAGCGAGCCTTCTCCGAAGTAGCCCCCACATTCTGGAATGCACTGCCTGAAAGGCTTTGCTTAACACAAGACTATCTCTACTTCAGGAAGCAGGTGAAAGGTTGGCTCCTCAACCAGGCCTTTAATGGAAGAGCTAACCAAGTTGTTATTCTCACTCACACAAGGAGTGACTTGGGCTGCACATACTGCAGCAGGACATGTTTATCCACTCCTACCCTAGCTGAGATAATATATATATATTTTTTAAAATATTTTATTTATGCTTTTACATTTATTAAACAACATAAATGTAATGGAAATATGGGAAACTGTTTACAAAGCAAAAAATAATTTTTATACATTGGAAATATTACTCTATCACTTTGTCCACAAAAAGGATCCAGATACTAGGCAAACAGAAGGAAATTAATTATCAATGAGCATGAAAAGCAAGTTTATCCTGCGAGCCAACTTTACAGCGTATTACATTCTTTGGGATTCAACTAAGGAGTATTAACACTTTCCTTTGCTACTATAAATTGTTGCAGTTTTAAGGGATCAAAGAATACATAGTTATTTGATTGTAGGAATACTAAGCATCTACAAGGAAATTTAAATTTGAAAACTGCACCCAGGTTGAGAAGTCTCGCCCTATATTGCAAGAATTCTCTCCTCCTCTTCTGCGTATCCCTTGTCAAATCGGGAAAAATTTGAACCCTCGAGCCCCAAAAAAACTGCATTAATATGTTGAAAATAAATCTTAAAGATGTTGTTCCTGTCCATTTCAAAGGCAAAAGTAGCCAGCAGTGTGGTCCGTTCTGTCACTATGTCCAAGGAGCTCTCTAGAAAGTCAGTTAAATTTAACTGCTGATTTTGCGGTTGTTGTTCGTTTAAGTTGATTGTAGCTCCTGTTATGTACTGGGCCTTAACAATGGGTGGAAAACCCTCCACTAGTAGACCCAGGACGTCACTGAAATATTTCCTTAACATCTCCACCGCAGGAATCAATGGAGACTTGGGAAAGTTTATAAACCGCAAGTTATTCCTACGAAACTGATTATCAAGAAATTCAATTCTTCGTGCTTGGATTTCTTTATCTTTCATTAAATTTGTCGTAATATTCTTAAGTTTAGCGACTTCTCCTTCCAGGAGTGCTGTTTTATCTGATTGTTCTTGAGATTTGACAGTCAAAGTTTGGGAAATTTGTTTAACCCCCACAATCTCCTTTTTAAGAGAGTTTGTTATCATTTTAAGGGAAGCATTTAATCCTTGGATTGAGTCCCAGAGCACTTCTAGTGTAACAACAGCCGGTCTTACCACAATCCCGCCACCTTCCGGGGTGTCTCCTCGATATGAGAGCGATTCCTCCAGCTCTCCCTGTGTTGTTTCGATAGGGGTAGAGAAGCCGACAGGTCCTCCCAGCTGAACGGGCAGGGGCTGCACAACCGCTTCCTCCATCCGATTCCTCTCCATCGGCGTCTGAACACCTCTTGGTGGGGGGGGGCTGCCCTTACGGGGGGACTCAACGTCACCTCCTCTATGCTCTGACCCGTTTCCGCGGGTCTCGTCGAAGCAGGAGCTTGCGCTTCGAGCGGTCTCATCCCGAAGGCTTCTAGTGTGGTTTGACGAACAGCGGGACCCATAACAAGGTTCGGGGAGGCTTGAACCTTTGTTTTCCCCTTCCTTTTCCCCATTCTTCAAGCAAAAATGGGGAAATTCTGGCGTTTTACCACAACTATCCCTCGGAGATAAGAAAACGCCCACACAGCTCAAATCGCCAACTTGGATCTTTATCGCTGCGATAATATTTAATCATCTTTCTGACCATTTTGTATTGGGTTTTTTTTTAATATTTTTACTGCTGTAATTGCCTATTGCTCATGTTTGATCTATTCTTACTGCACACCGCCTTGAGTGAATTCCTTCAAAAAGGCTGTAAATAAATCTTAATACATAAATAAATAAGAAAACGCCGTCACCATCTTGGCAGGTATACATCATATATATAAGCTGAGCTGGCGCTATTGATAATTTGAAGTAAGGTGGTTGGGTATTAAAAGTATCACCCATGGGGGGCTGTGTACACACATCTTCTAATGGAGTGTATTATGAATTTTATTTGTAGGGGACAGTCTTCGGGACAGCCCTGGGGGGGGGGGGGTGATCATGTCGGATATCATGTCCCCTGTCTGACAATGCTCTGCTTGAAGTTAAATCAATCTATAGGTTATATAAAAATTCAAATATATAACATAAGATAGCTCTATATGCAGGAGGAAAATGGAGGGAAGTTTATATTAATTCCGTATTAAAACACTTGAGAACCAATGACGAAATGGGTGCAACAGTGTAAAATCATTGGCAAGGTGCACCGCTGAGGTTTTCAGTGTTTTGGTTAAATCTTAGTGGGGAAAAACAGCATTGCTATTATTGATTGTAATCTCCCATACAAGAATGTGTGTGCGGAGGAAGTGACGTCACGGACCGGGATGGCAGCTTGAACGCGGAGCTCCATCGGGGCATTGTTTAGAGCGAGCAAATCCCACAGACTTGAGCAGCATCCCGAAGACTGCATCGAAGGGGAAAGGTCCCTGAGGTATGCCGCCAAAGAAGGGACTGGAGCAATTCCGTTTTTCGACGGATCAAAGTAAGAAAATGCTGGCGGCTTCGGCGGGGCCAGAGCGGAGTGAAGCAAAGATGGCGGCGAGTCCAGCTGTGGCCGGGGAGGAGCACGCTGAGGAGGGACTTGAGGCTGGCGAGATTGCAAAATCAGAAGTAGTGGCTTGGTTTCAAGACTTGAAGGCCGATCTGGCGGGGGTCCGAAAGGATATACAAACTGCCCTGAGAGAAATTAGGGCTGAAATTCGTGTCGGTGAGGTGGAGGAGGGATGGAGACTTTTAAGCAGGACATGGGGAAACTGCATAAAGTGGTGAATGCTGACACTCGGGAATTACAACAACTCAGGGAGCAGGTGGAAGACCTGGAGAATAGGTCGCGCCAAAACAATTTGCGATTCAAAGGAATCCCTGACTTGGATATATTTAGCAACTGTGAAGCAGTGATTCAAGAGCTGTGTGGGTTCATTTTGAATTCTGAGGAAGGTGGTCAACTACTAGACCTCCGCATCCAGAAAGCACACAGAGTGGCTGGCCCGCAGCGAGAATCTCACCTGAGGGACATTGTAGTGTGTTTTGCTGATTTCCCCATGAAGGAGAAGATATTGTCTAAAGCGAGGCAGCAAAAAGAGAATCTTTGGAAAAACTGTAAGATTTGAGTGTTTCAAGATCTGGCATGGACTACATTGCAAAAGCGTCTATCCTTTCGCGAAGCCACAATATTTATGAGGTCAAAGGAGATCCGGTACAGGTGGCTCTTCCCATTTGGGATGTGGCTAACGGTGGACGGTAAATCGCGTAAAAACCCCAGATGAAACATGGTTAACATTGCGCTCTTTGGGGTGTAGAGATGTTCCCATTCAGAAGGAGTTACAGGAGACCGCCAAGGAACCCAGAGCGGATTCAGCGTGGCAGAGAGTGGTGGATCGGGGAAAGAATTCTGACAAGCAAGCTTCCTGAAGGAACACAGACTTATGCGGACTAGTGGAGGATTGATTAATTCATTGAGAACATTATGCAGATAAGCAATTACTCAGGGGGTGCTATGTATAGGGGGTCTGCAGGGGAGAGGGGAGGGAGGGCAGGGTACTCTGGGGAGTATGGGAAGCATGGGAATAGGTTGGAAGCTGGTGAGGGGTGAGGTGTGAGATGGAATTGGAGGGATTTTGGATGAGGGAATTAAAATTATGCAAGTTTGGGGGTGGAGGGATGGAGGGAGGTTGCGTGGAGGGGTGTGGGATGAATGAATGCAGTGGATGTGGGTGAATGTAGGGTGATGGGAGGGTTAGGGATTAGCTTTTGAGAGGTTAAAGTCCTGGGAGAGTGCGTTGATTCCTCGTGGGATGGCTGATTTACTGATAGAGGGATCAGCTACAGGGAAGGGAAGGATGGGGGAGGGGTTGGGGATATGTTGGAGCAGAGGAGAGTTGGTTTGGAGCGGGGGGAGGGCAGAGATCGCCTGTGGGGAAGGGGAGGGGAGAAACCTTATTGGTGAGTACATGGAATGTAAATGGGCTAAATAATCAGGGGAAGCGCAATAGAGTATTTAAGGAGTTGGGCAGGCTGAAGTGGGACGTAACGTTTTTGCAAGAAACACACTTAAGACTGAGAGATACTCACATGCTGCGTTGCAGGCCTTTTCGGGAAGTGGTGGTACATCAGGGAATAGGACCAAAAAGGATGGGGGGAGTGGCCATTTTGATAAGATAAACTTGTGGGTTTGTGATTAAAAAGGTGTTTTGAGATACCAGTGGGCGTTGTGTGGCCCTCAGAGGGTGGTTGCAGGGCAAGGAGCTGACATTGATTAACATTTATGCTCCAAATGTGGGGCAGAGGGAATTCTTTCAAACATTAAAAGAAGAAATTTTAGGATTTGTAGGCGGGCAGGTCGTGGTAGGGGGGGATTTTAATATTGCCCCGGATGCAAGGCTAGATCATTCAACAGGAGGAGGGCAGCAGAATGGCCCTGGGCAGAAAGCATTGTTACAATTTTGAAGGGGTTGGAGGTGGTGGATTGTTGGAGGTTGTTACATGGGGTACAGCGGAATTACACCTTTTACTTGCATGCAGTGCAGACTTATTCCCGGATAGATGGGTTATGGGTGCATCGCAATGGATGGCATATGGTGGGGGCTGCTGAAATAGAGACCATTTGTATTTCTGATCATGCGCCACATGTGGATTAAATTAACTGGGTTGGGTCAATGCAGGCAACAAGGAGTCTGGAGACTCCTCCATTGTCCCAGGTACAAATAAGTACATAAGTACATAAGTACATAAGTAGTGCCATACTGGGAAAGACCAAAGGTCCATCTAGCCCAGCATCCTGTCACCGACAGTGGCCAATCCAGGTCAAGGGCACCTGGCACGCTCCCCAAACGTAAAAACATTCCAGACAAGTTATACCTAAAAATGAGGAATTTTTCCAGTCCATTTAATAGCGGTCTATGGACTTGTCCTTTAGGAATCTATCTAACCCCTTTTTAAACTCCGTCAAGCTAACCGCCCGTACCACGTTGTCCGGCAATGAATTCCAGAGTCTAATTACACGTTGGGTGAAGAAAAATTTTCTCCGATTCGTTTTAAATTTACCACACTGTAGCTTCAACTCATGCCCTCTAGTCCTAGTATTTTTGGATAGCGTGAACAGTCGCTTCACATCCACCCGATCCATTCCACTCATTATTTTATACACTTCTATCATATCTCCCCTCAGCCGTCTCTTCTCCAAGCTGAAAAGCCCTAGCCTTCTCAGCCTCTCTTCATAGGAAAGTCGTCCCATCCCCACTATCATTTTCGTCGCCCTTCGCTGTACCTTTTCCAATTCTACTATATCTTTTTTGAGATACGGAGACCAGTACTGAACACAATACTCCAGGTGCGGTCGCACCATGGAGCGATACAACGGCATTATAACATCCGCACACCTGGACTCCATACCCTTCTTAATAACACCCAACATTCCATTCGCTTTCCTAGCCGCAGCAGCACACTGAGCAGAAGGTTTCAGCGTATCATCGACGACGACACCCAGATCCCTTTCTTGATCCGTAACTCCTAACGCGGAACCTTGCAAGACGTAGCTATAATTCGGGTTCCTCTTACCCACATGCATCACTTTGCACTTGTCAACATTGAACTTCATCTGCCACTTGCACGCCCATTCTCCCAGTCTCGCAAGGTCCTCCTGTAATCGTTCACATTCCTCCTGCGACTTGACGACCCTGAATAATTTTGTGTCATCGGCGAATTTAATTACCTCACTAGTTATTCCCATCTCTAGGTCATTTATAAATACATTAAAAAGCAACGGACCCAGCACAGACCCCTGCGGGACCCCACTAACTACCCTCCTCCACTGAGAATACTGGCCACGCAATCCTACTCTCTGCTTCCTATCTTTCAACCAGTTCTTAATCCATAATAATACCCTACCTCCGATTCCATGACTCTGCAATTTCTTCAGGAGTCTTTCGTGCGGCACTTTGTCAAACGCCTTCTGAAAATCCAGATATACAATATCAACCGGCTCCCCATTGTCCACATGTTTGCTTACCCCCTCAAAAAAATGCACCTGTATATAATATGTAAACCGCTTTGAATGTAGTTGGAAAAAACACAGAAAGGCGGCATATAAGTCCCATTCCCTTTCCCTTCCCCTTAATGAGTCACTGCTTGGAGATGAGAAAGTGCGGGAAGATATTAAGCTTACTATTCAAGAGTTCCATCGCTTTAATGACAATGGGGAAGTAACTGATGGGGTGTTATGGGATTCGATGAAGGTAGTGGTGAGGGGTGCCTTGATTAAGTGGGGGTCGCGCAAGAAAAGGGAAAAAGGGCAGCACTCGCTGACTTTGCAGAAGAAGTTATTGCACTTAGAAAAGCTGCATAAAAGAAACCCTACACCGCAGGTATGGGAAGACCTTAAGCAAGTGAGAGGGGAAATAGCACAATTGCAGATGGCAGATGTGGATTTTATGAGAACCAAGTTAAGCAGCAATATTTTGAGTTTGCCAATAAATCAAGTGCAATGTTGGCCCGCTATTTACGGGCGAGGAGAGGGCGCACCCTTATTCAAAAGATGATAGGGGAGGTTGGCACTATGCTGACTCAGACATTGGAAATTGTTTTATGAAATACTATCAAGATTTATATAGTGCTTCTGAGGATACACTGGCTGTAGATATAGCTCGGTATTTGGACCAGGTTCCATTACAACTATTGGAAGAGTCTGAAAGAGCTCAGCTTGGGGAACCCATTAGACTAGGGGAGGTACAGGGCGTGATAAAACGGCTCCCTAATGGTAAAGCACCAGGTTTAGATGGATACTCGGCAAGGTTTTATAAATGTTTTGTGGAGGAGCTGGGAGACATATTGGTGCGGGTGGGAAATGGAGTTTTGGAGGGCAATGGGCTCCTGGTATCCATGTCTGAGGCTGGGTTAACAGTTCTGCCTAAGCCTGGGAAAGATCCTGTGGTTTGTGGTGCCTATAGGCCTATTTCACTTCTGAATGTGGATGCAAAGATAGTAGCCAAGGTCCTGGCTAACAGGTTGGCTAGGGTGTTGCCGAAACTGATCCATCTGGGTTTATCCCGAAGAGGCAGGTAGGGGATAACATAAGGCATACTCTCCATTTAATATGGAAGGCACAAAGATCCCTGTCTAGTACAGCCTGTAAGGGTACCGGGTTCTGTGAGAATGGGGAAGGAAAACTTCTGTTTTTAGGGAGTAAGAAAAACATTGGAAACTTGAAGTTTATTCCATAAGTACATAAGTACATAAGTAATGCCACACTGGGAAAAGACCAAGGGTCCATCAAGCCCAGCATCCTGTCCACGACAGCGGCCAATCCAGGCCAAGGGCACCTGGCGAGCTTCCCAAATGTACAAACATTCTATACATGTTATTCCTGGAATTGTGGATTTTTCCCAAGTCCATTTAGTAGTGGTTTATGGACTTGTTCTTTAGGAAACTGTCTAACCCCATTTTAAACCCTGCTAACCGCCTTCACCACGTTCTCCAGCAACAAATTCCAGAGTTTAATTATGCATTGGGTGAAGAAAAATTTTCTCCTATTTGTTTTAAATTTACTACACTGTAGTTTCATCGCATGCCCCCTAGTCCTAGTATTTTTGGAAAGCATGAACAGACGCTTCACATCCACCTGTTCCACTCCACTCATTATTTTATATACCTCTATCATGTTTCCCCTCAGCCGTCTCTTCTCCAAGCTGAAAAGCCCTAGCCTCCTTAGTCTTTCTTCATAGGGAAGTCGTCCCATCCCTGCTATCATTTTAGTCGCCCTTCGCTGCACATTTTCCAATTCATCTTTCTTGAGATGTGGCGACCAGAACTGAACAATATACTCAAGGTGCAGTCGCACCATGGAGCGATACAAAGGCATTATAACATCCTCAAACCTGTTTTCCATACCTTTCCTAATAATACCCAACATTCTATTCACTTTCCTAGCCGCAGCAGCACACTGAGCAGAAGGTTTCAATGTATTATTGACGACGACACCCAGATCCCTTTCTTGGTCCTTAACTCCTAACGTGGAACCTTGCATGACATAGCTATAATTCGGGTTCTTTTTTCCCACATGCATCACCTTGCACTTGCTCACATTAAACGTCATCTGCCATTTAGCCGCCCAGTCTCCCAGTCTCGTAAGGTCCTCTTGTAATTCTTCACAATCCTGTCGCGAGTTAACAATAAAATGTGTCATCAGCAAATTTAATTACCTCGCTAGTTACTCCCATCTGTAAATCATTTATAAATATATTAAAAAGCAGCGGTCCTAGCACAGACCCCTGAGGAACCCCACTAACTACCCTTCTCCATTGTGAATACTGCCCATTTAACCCCACTCTCTGTTTCCTATCCTTCAACCAGTTTTTAATCCACAATAGGACATTTCCTCCTATCCCATGACCCTCCAATTTCCTCTGTAGCCTTTCATGCGGTACCTTGTCAAACGCCTTTTGAAAATCCAGATACACAATATCAACCGGCTCCCCTTTGTCCACATGTTTGTTTACTCCTTCAAAGAATTGAAGTTAATTGGTCAGGCAAGATTTCCCACACAAAAGCCGTGCTGACTTGGTCTCAGTAATCCATGTCCTTGGATGTGCTCTGTAATTTTGTTTTTGATAATAGCCTCTACCATTTTCCCCGGCACCGACGTCAGACTCACCGGTCTATAATTTCCCGGATCTCCCCTGGAACCTTTTTTAAAAATCAGCGTTACATTGGCCACCCTCCAATCTTCTGGTACCACGCTCGATTTTAAGGATAAATTGCATATCACTAACAGTAGCTCTACAAGCTCATTTTTTCAGTTCTATCAGTACTCTAGGATGAATACCATCCAGTCCAGGAGATTTGCTATTCTTCAATTTGCTGAACTGCCCCATTACGTCCTCCAGGTTTACCGTGAAGTCAGTAAGTTTCTCCGACTCGTCCGCTTGAAATACCATTTCCGACACCGGTATCCCACCCAAATCTTCCTCGGTGAAGACCGAAGCAAAGAATTCATTCAATCTCTCTGCCAAGTCTTTATCTTCCTTGATCGCCCCCTTTTACCCCTCTGTCATCCAGCGGCCCAACCGATTCTTTTGCCGGCTTCCTGCTTTTAATATACTGAAAAAAAGTTTTGCTATGTTTTTTTTGCCTCTAATGCTATCTTTTTTTTTGTAATCCCTCTTGGCCTTCTTTATCTGCGCCTTGCATTTGCTTTGACACTCCTTATGCTGCTTCTTGTTATTTTCAGACGGTTCCTTCTTCCATTTTCTGAAGGCGCTTCTTTTAGCCCTAATAGCTTCCTTCACCTCACTTTTGTCACGTCTGTGGCCGTGGCCACCCTCAGACTTACCTTATTTCTGGGGGTCAGCTTCTAAGCTGGCTTCTGCCTATCCTTTCTGGAGTAGTTTTCCTTCTGTGTGCTGGCTGCTTCCAGCATGGCTCTAATTACTCCACTCTACTGCACCTGGGGGTTCTGCCTGAGTTAGCTCTATCTCTGTCTCCAGCCTGGCTCTGTTTGCTCCTCTGTAATGCACCTAGGTATTCTAAGTCTCTCTATGTTCTGTGTGCGCTCTGCCTGCTCCTTGATTTGTGCTCCTCTCACCCGCTAGAGGCCAGAGCCAGTGGCTGCCATAGTTTGTCTTGCTGTTCCTACCCGTTCCAGACTTTAGCCCAGTCCGGTCCGGTTCTTCCAGGCTGCCGGACTTGTCAATCTTGTTTGTGCCTGGACAGCCTCCGTAGTTGCTTACTGATGGCTGCAGCTGCTCCTCAGGTGTTGATGGGCTTTATTAATCACTTAGAGACTGCAGCCTTTGCCTTTGCATCATCTAAGGTCCCTGGTATGTTAGAGTGCTCTGTGCACTGCTACCTTGTCCAGTTCAGTGTGAGTTTCTAGCTTGTTACTAGTAGCTTGGGCATAGCTTTTCTTGTTGGCTTGTGTACAGCTTTACTAGTTCTCCTGTATGTTATGTTATGTTGTGTGAGTTCCTAGTGTGTGACTAGTTAGCTTGGGCATAGCTTTGCTTGTTAGCTTGTGTACAGCTTTACTAGTTCTCCTGTGTTTTGCTTAGTGTGAGTTTCTAGCTTGTGACTAGTTAGCTTGGGCTTAGCTTTCTTGTTAGCTTGTGTATAGCTTTACTAGTGCTCTTGTGTTTAGCTTTCTGGTTTTCCCGTGTGTGTTTTCCTTTGCTTCTGGATCTTCAGCCCTAGTCCTGTCCGCTGCCAGTACTCCTTGCTGCTGGAGCTCCAGCCATAGTCTTGCTGCTTGACCTGACCTTTGCCTAAATCTGACTACTCTCTGCCTGCTGTCTGACCTGACTGCTGCCTGTACCCAGATATTCTCTGCTTGCTGCTTGACCTGACCATTGCCTCAATCTGACTACTCTGCCTGCTGCCTGACCCGACTACTGCCTGATCCCGGATATTCTCTGCCTGTGGCCAGACTTGACTATTGCCGGAACCCGGAGATTCCCTGCCTGTCTGCCTTGCTTTCGCCTAGGTGCCTGGGGGCACTTCTGTATCCTGATTCCTGTTGTTCCTGCTTGCTAGTTCCAGTTCCGGTTTTCCTGTAAGCCCTGCCGGCTGCCCGAACCTGAGGGCTCAACCCTCGGGGAACGGTGGCTAAGCATAGGTGAAGCCTAGGTCCGTGTGTTCCAGTCCAGCGGGTTCCGGTCCCGTGTGTTCCAGTCCAGTGGGTTCCAGTCCAGTGCGCACCCGTCCGGTGCATTCCAGTCCTGTGTATTCCAGTCCAGCCTTGCCTCTTCTCTGCTTTGAAGGTGACCTTGCCTGCCACTGCTGCTCCACGGTAGTGGTCCAAGGGCTCATAAACCCAGTGCTTCCAGGGAAGAAGCCTGACAACCACGCCGGCTGTCTTTTGGACTTCCGTCTTTCTTTTCTAATTCGCGGAATATGTTTGGCCTGGGCCTCCAGGATGGTATTTTTGAACAGTGTCCATGCCTGTTGTACAGTTTTCACCCTCTCAGTTGCCCCCCTAAGTTTTTTTTTTAACCGTTCTTCTCAGGTTATCATAGTCTCCTGTTTAAAAGTTAAACGCTAACGTATTTGACATCCTGTGTATAGTTACTTCAAGGTTGATATCAAAACTGATCATATTATGATCACTGTTATCAAGCGGCCCCAGTACCATAACGTCCCTCACCAGATCATGCGCTCCACTAAGGACCAAGTCTAGAATTTTTCCTTCTCCTGTCAGCTCCTGCACCAGCTGCTCCATAAAGCTGTCCTTGATTTCATCAAGGAACTGTACCTCTCTAGTGTGTCCCGATGTTACATTTACCCAGTCTATATTTGGATAATTGAAGTCACCCATTATTATCACATTGCCCATTTTGTTTGCATCTCTGATTTCTTTTATCATTTCTGCGACTACCTGCTCATCTTGGCGAGGCGGACGGTAGTACTCTCCTATCATCATCCTTTTCCCTTTTATACATGGAATTTCATCCCACAATGATTCAAAGGTGTGATTTGTGTCCTGCTAAATTTGTAATCTATCTGAGTCAAGGCTCTCGTTAATATACAATGCTACCCCTCCACCAGTCCGGTCCACCCTATCACTACGATATACTTTGTACCCCGGTATGACAGTGTCCCACTGGTTATCCTCCTTCCATCAGGTCTCAGTAATGCCTATTATATCCAATTTTTCATTTAATGCCATATATTCCAACTCTCCTATCTTATTTCTTAGACTCCTAGCATTTGCATATAGACATTTCAGCGTATGTTTGTTGTTCCTATTTGCATGATGCTTAGTACTTGACACTAATGATTTGCCATCTTTTGTCTGATCTTTGGTTGTATTTAAGGGCACCTGGCCTACCACGGTCTGTTGTGCAACCTCACTATCCAGAAACCCTATCTTCACTGTTTGTGAGGTATCCTTGCAAGATACCTTATCCCGAACCATGCGCTTTTGAGTGACTGTCAGCCTTCTCCCCCATTTCTAGTTTAAAAGCTGCTCTATCTCCTTTTTAAATGCCGATGCCAGCAGCCTGGTCCCATCCTGGTTAAGGTGGAGCCCATTCTTTCGGAATAGGCTCCCCCTTCCCCAGAATGTTGCCCAGTTCCTAACAAATCTAAAACCCTCCTCCCTGCACCATCGTCTCATCCACGCATTGAGACTCCGGAGCTCTGCCTGTCTCTTTGGCCCTGTGCGTGGAACAGGTAGAATTTCAGAAAATGCTACCCTAGAGGATCTGGATTTGAGCTTTCTACCTAAGAGCCTAAATTTGGCTTCCAGAACCTCTCTCCCACATTTTCCTACATCATTGGTACCCACATGTACCAAGACAGCTGACTCCTCCACAGCACTATCTAAAATTCTATCTAGGTGACGCGTGAGGTCCGCCACCTTCGCACCAGGCAGGCAAGTCACCAGGCGATCCTCACGTCCACCAGCCACCCAGCTATCTATATGCCTAATGATTGAATCACCAACTACAATGGCTGTCCTAACCTTTCCCTCCCGGGCAGCACTTGGAGACATATCCTTGGTGCGAGAGGATAGTACATCCCCTGGTGGGCAGGTCCTGACTACAGGAGTACTTCCTACTTCACCAGGGTGATTCTCTCCTTCTAGGAGACCTCCCTCCTCCAAGGTAGCACAAGGGCTACCAGACTGGAGGTGGGACTTCTCTACAACATCCCTGTAGGTCTCCTCTATGTACCTCTATGTCTCCCTCAGCTCCACCAAGTCTGCTAATCTAGCCTCAAGAGAACGGGCATGTTCTCTAAGAGCTAGGAGCTCTTTGCATCGTGGCACACACATATGACATACTACTACTACTTATCATTTCTATAGCGCTACTAGACGTACGCAGCGCTGTACACTTGAACATGAAGAGAGTTCCTGCTCGACAGAGCTTACAATCTAATTAGGACAGACAAACAGGACAAACAAGAGATAAGGGAATATTAAGGTGAGGATGACAAAATAAGGGTTCTGAACAAGTGAATAAGGGTTAGGAGTTAAAAGCAGCATCAAAAAGGTGGGCTTTTAGCTTAGATTTGAAGACGGCCAGAGATGGAGCTTGACGTACTGGCTCAGGAAGTCTATTCCAGGCATATGGTGCAGCAAGATAAAAGGAACGTAGTCTGGAGTTAGCGGTGGAGGAGAAGGGTGCAGATATGAGAAATTTACCCAGTGAACGGAGCACTGTGGCCTGTAAGTGTAAGTGTGAACAGAGGATCAAGACGTTGAATGTCTCTCACTGTCAGTGGATGGATGGAATGCACTACACTAAATAAAATCAAATTTCTACACTTCTTAGATGGTAATGAAATGTATTTAAAACTCTGTAAGAGCACTCCTTGCTTGTTACCCTAATTACAATAACTGACTATAAATGAAGAGTTGTCCTAGGGGTGGGAAGACTAAACTAAGTGGAAAAGACTATGAGGCATATTTTCAAAGCACTTTGGGAGGCTAAGTTCCATAGGTTTCTATGGAACTTTGGGAGGCTAAGTGCTTTGAAAATATGCCTCTATGGCAATTAGTTGTTAAAATTTGCTTTTTATATTTTTATTTTGCCTAACACTAACCTACAGTTCCTCCAAGCACAAAGCAAAGTAGCGTTCACTTACCAGAGAAATGTCCTCTTCTCTCAGAACTTCTCAGAAATGCCAGAGCGCTAAAAAGAGTCTGAAGAGCTTGGGATTTCAGAGAAACAATATTCTCCTGAGGGTTATTACAGGGGTTATTAGAGAAAGCTATTCATTTCATGATTTTGTTTTAAAGAGAAGCTGGTATCTTAAGAGGCTGGTTTAAAAAAAAAAAACAAAAAGCCTTTAAAAACCTAAAGGGAAGTGTAACTTCTGGGAAGAACTGTGTTTTAAAAAGTAATTTCTGAGTTTTCCCTGAATTTCTTGAGTGAAACAGAAAATCAGAGCTGAAAGCAGTATAGAATGTTCAGCGCTGCATAGAAGCCGAAGTGACCCAAAGCTTGAGGCAGCTTCAGAATGGTCTGCATAGGGAGCAGTGCTGGAAGCAGCTTAGAATGTCCAGTGCTGCATAGGAACTAAAGAGGAAGCTTGGAATATGAGCAGGGCTGGAGGCTGCCCAGAAACTGACAGAACCTGAGACTTGCCATTTTGCTGAATTTATGATCTCAAGTTTTTAAAAAAAGGGTTTGCGTGCTGCACTGGTGTGGTTGAGCTTTGCTGACAGTGAATTGCTCAGATTGCA
This sequence comes from Microcaecilia unicolor, assembly GCF_901765095.1. Lineage (NCBI taxonomy): Eukaryota > Metazoa > Chordata > Amphibia > Gymnophiona > Siphonopidae > Microcaecilia > Microcaecilia unicolor. Next base: position 161,208,603 of record NC_044041.1, read on the forward strand.
TTAAAAGACCTTATTGGGTTTTGTAACATTAGAGCAGGGACAAGCAATTATATTTTGTTTTCCTAATTAGCATTCATGGCCTTACCGCCAAAGAAGATACTGACTCAGCTACATACACAGGGAATCAGGGTCTTGCTTCTTTGATTTTGTTGAGAAGGTTAGTAAGGGCCAGATGCACTAAACTTTAACGAGCCTTAAATGAGCCTTTAACCATTGCATGCACTAAAGCCCATTTTCCAACGACGGTAGCAGCTAATGAAAACGGAATGCAGATGAGCAATTCGTGTAGAAACCCTATTGTAACGAGATGCACTAACCTTTTCTGATTGGTTTAACGCAGGAAAACCGAACGAAACGCCGTGAAATCTAACAAGAGGTCTGGACCTCTCGTTGTGGCTGTGCAGGCTTGGAAAAACAAAAAACAAACAAACAAACCTTATAGGATGGCAAGCTCACAGAGGTGAGAGGCGCTGCACGGGCCTGGTAAGAAGGAGGGGGCCCGGTGGAGGGGGGAAGCGGTGGCGACAACCTCAGGGGGGGCGGTGGGGCAGGGCACGGGGCGGAGGATGGCGGGAGGCGGAGCTGGGAAAGAGAGGAAGAGAGGAAGGGAGGGGGGCCGGGGGGGCAGCCTTAAGTTTTGATTTTTGTTTTGATGCTGGGAGCAGCGGCGAACTCGGGCGGGGTGAGGGGGGCAAGGCCGTCCATGAAGGACGCTCCTGACGAGCGCCTTTGCTCCCTCCCGATCCATGCAACATGTTTGTGTTTTGGTTTTCTTTTTTTGGTTGTTTTGACGTTTGTGGCATGCGCAGAGCAGCCAGCATAACGCTTGGCTGGTCTGCGCATGCTTTAGGGGCCGATTACCGACGGGGATTACACCAGTTTGATGCATTCTACTTTACAGTATCGCACCGAACATGTGCGACTTGTTTTTTTTGGTGCATTCTTCGTTTTTTAAAATTCGTTAAGGACTTTAATGTTTTAGATTTTTTAACATTTGGTTGATGCATCTGGCCCTAGGTCCTGAGAGCACCTTAAAGAAGAGATTCCAAGGAGGGGATCCGGAGACTGGACCAGCTGCTGAGGAAACCATGGTACCCACCGCAAGAAAGCGCCAGAGTCGATGAAGGGTTTTTTTTTTAATATTTTTATTTTTTGGTGTGCCCACTCAGTTCTTTTTATTTAAATGTCAGTTTTGGTTGGATTTTAAATGGACATTGGGCCAGGGCAGAGCAATATTTACCTGAAAAGCTATAGTTAGGACATTCCTGCCAGAAACACAAAGGCTGGTTAAGACAAGTTAATTTTGAAGACTCTTGTTGAAGTAACTGTTTTATACAGAGTTTTAGTGACACATTCATACTAACCTAGAAAAAGATTAAAAGAATAACACAAAAAGTACTCACCTGATGTTTTAATCAAAGTATTATCTGCAAAAGAAAGAACAATTGTCATCTTGAATAAATACTGCACTTTACAAAGCTCAGTTGAGGTTTTAAATGTCTTTGAGTTTAAAGGATTTTAAAATGACTTTCAAAATTTTAAATGCACTTTAGTCAATGGTTTCTGGCTTACTATCTTAAAGCTGTTTAATATTTTTTTTAACATTTCTGTGCAATTAAAAACTTGATTTACCTATAAAGCCTGCAGAAGCCTGTTACTTGTGTGGAGGTCTCACTCACTCTGAGAAATCAACACTGTTTTTTTAGTGGCAGTGGTGTCAAGGGTGGAAGTTGCTTCGTTTCAGGGAACCATCTTACCCCCGGTGCTGTAACCAATAGCAAGTTTTGTTATTGTAGTGAAACAAAGCAGCGCTGAACCGGGGTGGGGGGGCACTACATTTTCTTTATAACAATGTTTCTAGTATCTTCCACATCAGGAACTTTGAAATTCAAGGACACTTATCTTGATTTCAATACGATTCACATCACCAGCTTGCATCTTCAGGAGTCAAACCACCAGACATTTTATGATTAGAGGTTTACCTCTAATTTTAGAAGTTAATTCCATTTTTTATTATAATATATCTTAATTCTTTGCATCAGGCTTTCATATTCAGGGATCTCAGAGATTTTCATCTAACTTCTCTGCCCATATTGAACCCAGGGGATGCACATGGCGACTGAAGTTTTCAGGCCCTGCTGCAGGTCGCTTTTTAATTTTGTATTATACATAGTCCCAAATTCCCTAAATTACTATGTATGATCCCATTATACACGATAGTGTGCTGTTAAGCCCACAATAACAGCACACAATCCCTCAAACACAAATTGTGCACCACACTCCCTGAATTATACAGCTTTACTGGTGTCATATAGCCTCTTGTTAAATTTATGATAATATTAACAGAAATAGACTATTTCCACATGTCATCTGGGATTTGCTCCCAGTCCTCCTCTTTCATGACTTCCCCTATCTCTTTAGTCCAAACTCCCCTTCTTTCTGTTGAATTCTAAAGCTCAGACGTCAAATATATCCTGCTTTTTCTCCCCTTTGGTTATGTATCAAAGATGCCTTCTTTCCATCTTGTTCAATGCTCTCAGGTAATGCCCTGTTTCTCTTCACTAGATCTCTCTCTCTCTCTCTCTCTGAATGGAAAAAAAAAAAAAACATCAGGAAATCTTCCAAATTAATTTATGAATTTTCTTTAAAAAAAAAAAAAAAAAGTATTCCCTCTTAAACAGTTGTGAGAGTGTCTAGGGATGAGTGCGCATCTTGCTTTTCAATCTGTACAAGCCCTAACCAGGATTCTTGGATGGGGCAAAATTAGCATAACCGGTGATGGGTATTTCATGGGTCCCTACTGCATACTGACCTCCGTTTCAGTCCAGTAATCTCTATTCCTATCTGCCATCTCTTTTTTGCTAACCTCCATAGTACCCAGTCACTTTTTCCCCATTTCTGTCATCCCACTGAGTGCTGGTTGTCAAATGGGCAGTACCATTATGTAAGCATGCTAAAGAGAGTTGCTGCACAGTAAGGATGAAAGTCTGGGAGGGTTATTTCCTGTCTTCATTATGCCTTTGCACAATATCAACTCACCTTTATCATAAAGGTGAGTTAGTTGATATAGAGGGGCATTTTCGATATGACATCTAAATCAGATTTTGGATGTTTTGCAGAAAACGTCCAAAAATCCAGTAGCAAGCATGGCCATTTTCAAATCTGAAAAAAGTCTTCTTTTTTTTTTTAATGTCCATTTGCTAGATGTTGTGCTCAGTGCATCTATTTTTTTGGACAAATTTCGGGGGAAAAAAAAGGTCCAGGTGAACAATGCACAAAGTCAAGCCATTGGGATGTAAGAGGAGCCAGCATTCTTAGTAGACTGGCCACACAGACATCAAAGCAGAGCTATGGGGCACCCTAGGGGGCACTGCAGTAGACTTCACATAAAAGGTCCCAGGTACACATCTCACCATTACTCCCCTTATATTGTATGGTGAGCCCTCCAAATCCCACCAAAAACCTACTGTACTCAACTGCACACTATTACAATAGCCCTTAAACCTGCAAGTGTCACTTATATGTAGGTACAGTAGGTTTTTGGTGGGTTTTGGAGGGCTCACACTTTCCACCACAAGTGTAACGGAATGGGTTATGGGCCTGGGTCCTCTTCACTACAGTGCACTGAATCAACCACTAGGCTACTCCAGGGACCTGTTTGCTGCTCTAATAGGCCTGACCATAAGGTCATAGAGCCTGGTACCGTGTTTCCCCGAAAATAAGACAGTGTCTTATATTAATTTTTGCTCCCAAAGATGCGCTAGGTCTTATTTTCAGGGGATGTCTTATTCGGGAGTAGTAGGGGGACTGTGGCGGTCGGGAACAGTATTGAAGTGGGGGGCGGTATCCTGCAGGAGTAGGCCGTGGCTCGCCTTTCTGCCCACAGTGACCGCAGGACTCGTGTGGAGCAGAGCCGCCCGGGCCGGGCTGGGAATGGAGGAGGGGTATGTACTAGGAAAGGTAATGGAATGTGGGGCCGGGCTGCTCTGGCTGGGGGTCTCAGGAGGTTGTGAGAGGGCTTAGGATGCAGGATCATCCCTACCGTATTAAAAACGTTAAAAAAAATTCTATGGTAGCTCTGTTCCCCGTTGGTGGCGCTTTATGCACTTCTCCTGTACATTCGCAACACTTTCCATCCTTCTAGTCTGACTTAGCCCTTGGGCGATGGAGCAGCGCCGAAAGGGCTTGGTTACTCATTTTCTTTTCTTATTTCTGCAAGGGGGATGTTTCTTTTCTTTCCGGGCTCACTTACCGGTAGTTGATCTTCACAAAAGCGTGAAGGAGGATGGTAGGAGTCTACTGGACGATAGATTTTCCACCTCAGTCTTGTTTCTTGCATTTCTTTAATGTTATTTCGTCTTTGGGTTGCAGCAAAAAAAATTAAGGTTTCTGTGTCCATGTCCCATCGGGGCCAACCAAAAACTTTGCTAGGTCTTACTTTCAGGGGAGGCCTTATATTTAGCAATTCAGCAAAACCTCTACTAGGTCTTATTTTCAGGGGATGTCTTATTTTCGGGGAAACAGGGTATGTACTGTTTCTTTTACATATTTTGGGGATGGGAGGAGATCAGTGACCCCTGGGGGAGTAAGAGGTGGGGTCATGCCTTAATCCCTCCATTGGGCATTTGAGGCACCTTTTTGTGACTTAGTCTTTATTAACCCATTAGTGCCCGATGTTCCCATATGGGAACAAATCAATTTGTTTCCATATGGCTTATTATGGGAACATTGGGCACTAATGGGTTAAAACAGGTCTAGCCCACATCATCTAGGTTTTAGCCCTGGGCATGTTTGCTTTGTTTCATTATGGCAGAAAAATGTCCAGGTGTTACCCCTTCATGATGTGGACGCACTTCAGATGAACTGCATAGAAGAAGTCTTAAAATGGGTTTTGAAAATAGTGATTTGAGTCCAAATGTCACTTTGTGCTGCTTTTTGGACATTTTTCTGTTTTAAAAATGAGCCCCATAGTGCATTTGGATTTTCAGAAGGTGTTTGGTAAAGTCCTTCAAGAGAGACTCCTCATGAAGAACTTCATGAAGGCATTCCATGACTTATATGTAGGTACTTATATGTACTTACATATAAGCAGCGTTGCCAGATGGGTGGTTTTCCGCAACCCGCCACGGGAAACCTTTGCCCGCGGCGGGTTGCGGTTTTTTGGGCTGGTTTTGTTTTTTTTGTGTGGGTTTTGGGGCGGTTTTTCGGCCGGCGGGGGGTAGGGCTAATGGCGACAGAAGCGGGGTTTGTGACGTTTTGGACGGGGTTTGCCGACGTTTTGGGCGGGGCTGATGACAGAAGGGGTGGGGCTGATGACATCGGGGGTGGGGTGTGTGCGGTTTTTGGGCGGGTTTTGGGCTGTTTGGTGTGGGAATTTTTTTTTTTATATGGCAACCCTGCATATAAGTCATGGACTAGGAGGCAGAGTCTTATTGTGGCTTGGCAACTGATTAAAGGACAAGAAACAAAGAGTTGGAATGGTCAGTTTTCCCAATGGAAAAAAGCAAATAGCAAAGCACCTCAGGGATCTGTACTGTTTTTTTATCATTGTGTACATCACTTTGAATGGAATCGCTCCAAGGAGGGGGTATATAGCTTTTTATAAAAAAAAAAAATAAAAGGTGGTAACAAGTGAATTCCATCAAATTTGCAGCCGACACACAAATATTCACTGATAAGCTAAGTTACCCAGTTCCAGGCTGGACACTTTTTTGCCTGTTCTGGTTTTATCCAAAAGCAGTGTGGGATTTTTTAGTGCCTGATCCTGCTCATTGAAATCAGTGCTGCAAGTCCCATAAGGCACCATGATGGGGTGGGTGGTCAGAAATCCAAGAACATCCCATAATCTCCAACCTGAAACTGGGTGGCATCTATGTATTCAAAGTAGTTAAAACGCAATCAAGCTGTGAGGAACTGCAGGAGCAGGACTGGTCGGTCCCTATAACTTATATCCTGTACTTTTGTGTTATACTGCCACTCTGTGGCATCCAGTTGCATTAGCTAATCCAGATAGCTCAGAGATGGTATTTATGGTTAATTCCCCTCTCCTTCTGTTGAATGTGTCCTGTGTCCATAATCTGTGGGTCAACCCTAGAAGCATGCAAAGTGGGAAAGTTTGCACATTAAATCTCCATTGCAAACAAAGGATATTGGAGAAGTAGCCTAATGGTTAGTGCCATGGCCAACTAGGGGAACCAGGTTCAAAGATTTCCACTGCAGCATTTGTGACTCTGGGTAAGTCACTTAACCCTCTATTGCCCCAGGTACAAAATAAGTACCTGGTACATAATATGTAAACTGCTTTGATTGTCAAGGCTGGTTTTAGCAATTGCAGGGCACTGTGCAGAACCATTTGGTGGGTCCCTGCCTGCAAATCAATTCACCCACCCTGCTGATTTCAAATGAGGTGTCAGAGATTTATTTATTTAAACAGAATTTTTTAATTGCCAACTAGTATTGTAATCTTAGTAAGACTGCAATAAAGAATAGAGGATGGCATTCATGAGGAGCTAGGGGATGCCACAAAAGTCACACAGGAAAGAGAAAGGCACAAATTGGGGGGGGGGGGGGTTCTGAGACAGGGGGACATGCCAGGTAGTGATGTATCTAGGCAGAAATCTTTGGGATGGTAACGAGGTGGGGGGGGGGGCTGGGCAATTCAAAGTGACATTTCTGCATATCATAACCTCTTTCCCCCCTACTTTTAAATTAGCAATAAAACACCACAGTCTTCTGTGCATAAAAGAAATCCTCCCCCCTCCAGTCAGTTTCAACTACCCAGTAAAACAGTCATTCAACAAATTCTTCTATGTGGGTGTGGAGTTTGGATTCTCTACAGAGCTGGTCAGAATCTCAATATAAACCCTGAGGCTCCAGTTCTGTATCACAAACTCCATATCCCCCAACAACTCACCATACAAAAGACATTCAAATTGTGAATATCACCTCAGGAGCAGCACACGCTCCTTCCACCACTAGACACCGTTTAAAGCAGATGGGTTTTTCTTTGTGTGGTGACTCTACCGGATGTAGAGACTACTAGTCCTGAGCATTTTTAATTTTCAAAGCAGACCAGATAGTGGAAAACACCACCACACCCTGTAAAATATACTTAAAAACCTATATAGAAAACTTACCAAACCATAATAGGCCACCTGTGACTATGGTCTCTTTTACACATGCAGAATATAGACAGACTCATCAAGTACAGAACAAATAACCACAAACTAAATTTAGAAATATGTACTACAAAATTAAACCCCCAAGAAGCCAGTCTCTGCATATAGTGCAACAACCAAGAAAGTGAAGTAATGATGCATACCCCCTCTGCTGTGCAAAATATAAAGACAGCAGATATAATTTTCAAAAACTGACTTATTCCAATCACTACATTACCAATTAACAAATAAAACAAAGATGGAAAATAAGGTGATACTTTTTTATTGTACTAACCTAAAAAAAGTTTTTGACTAGCTTTCAAAGGACAAAGATTCTTAGTTCAGAATACAAGTATATTGTACCAACTTGAGGAAGGAGGCTTTGGCCTCCAAAAGCTAGAAACGTAGTCAAAAATATATTTAGTCCAATAAAAAGGTATAATCTTATTTTCTATTTTTTTAATAACCTTTAAAAGTGGGATAACACAGCTACCATGTTACTTCATCCAAAATTAAAAATAAAATTCTTTATCTACCCTTGTTCTGTCCACTTAATTTTTCTAATCGTGTTGAATCCAGTCTCTGGTTACTGCTTGCTGTCTTTAATTCTCTTTCCAAATGTCTCCTGTCCATTTATCATTTTTTCTCTCCATCTGTCTTCACCTCTATTCCATCCAGCTTTCGTCCACTTTTGTTCTGCTTCTCTATCCATTCAGATTTCATGTATTCTTATCCAGTATCTCCCTTTTGTTACTGCATCTACCTATAGCTTTCATCTGTTTCCCTCACCTTGGCCCACTAATTCCCCTTTTTCACTGTCTTTCCTTTCTCCCCACCCCCTACCATCCAGCATTATCCCTGTCTCTGTCTCTTTGCCCCTGGCATGCATTTCCCATCTCTCTCTCTCTTTTCCTCCCTCTCCCTGGACCATTCAGCATTGCCCCATCTCTCTCTCTCTTCTGCCATCCAGCATTACTCCATCTTTCTCCCTCTACCCCAATTATTTATTAGGATTTATTTACCACCTTTTTGAAGGAATTCACTCAAGGAGGTGTACAGTAAGAATAGATCAAACATGAGCAGGAGGCAATTAGAGCAATCTACACCTCTTCCTTGGGCTCGCTGATCTCATCTCATGGTTTCCAATACCATCTTTATGCTGACGACACCCAGCTTTACCTCTCCACACCAGACATCACTGCAGAAACCCAGGCCAAAGTATCAGCCTGCTTATCCGACATTGCTGCCTGGATGTCCAACCGCCACCTGAAACTGAACATGGCCAAGACCGAGCTCATTGTCTTTCCACCCAAACCCACTTCTCCTCTCCCTCCACGCTCTATTTCAGTCAACAACACCCTCATCCTCCCCGTCTCATCTGCCCGCAACCTCGGAGTCATCTTCGACTCCTCCCTCTCCTTCTCTGCCCATATCCAGCAGACAGCCAAGACCTGTCGCTTCTTTCTCTTTAACATCAGCAAAATTCGCCCTTTCCTCTCCGAGCACACCACCCGAACTCTCATCCACTCTCTCATCACCTCTCGTCTTGACTACCGCAACCTACTCCTCACTGGCCTCTCACTTAACCATCTATCCCCCCTTCAATCCGTTCAGAACTCTGCTGCCCATCTTATCTTCCGCCTAGACCAATATGCTCATATCACCCCTCTCCTCAAGTCACTTCACTGGCTTCCGATCAGGTACCGCATACAGTTCAAGCTTCTCCTTCTCACCTACAAATGCACTCAATCTGCAGCCCCTCATTACCTCTCTACCCCCATCTCCCCTTACTCTCCTACTTGTAACCTCCGCTCACAGGACAAATCCCTCCTCTCAGTACCCTTCTCCACCACCGCCAACTCCAGGCTCCGCCCTTTCTGCCTCGCCTCACCCTATGCTTGGAATAAACTCCCTGAGCCCATACGCCAAGCCCCCTCCCTGCCCATCTTCAAATCCTTGCTCAAAGCCCACCTCTTCAATGTCGCTTTCGGCACCTAACCATTGTACCTCTATCCAGGAAATCTGGACTGCCCCCAATTTGATTGACTGCACTTTTTTTGTCCTTTAGATTGTAAGCGCCTTTGAGCACAGACTGTCCTTCTTTGTTAGATTGTACAGTGCTGCATAACCCTGGTACCGCTTTAGAAATGTTAAATAGTAGTAGTAGTAGAGCAGTAAAGCGAATGCTACATACCTGTAGAGGGTATTCTCCGAGGACAGCAGGCTGATTGTTCTCACTGATGGGTGATGTCCACGGCAGCCCCTCCAATCGGAAACTTCACTAGCAAAGGCCTTTGCTAGTCCTCGCGCGCCCATGTGCACCGCGCATGCGCGGCCGTCTTCCCGCCCAAACCGCTCGTGTTCGTCAGTCTCATATGTAGCAAGACAAAGACAAGGGAAGACAACTCCAAAGGGGAGGCGGGCGGGTTTGTGAGAACAATCAGCCTGCTGTCCTCGGAGAATACCCTCTACAGGTATGTAGCATTCGCTTTCTCCGAGGACAAGCAGGCTGCTTGTTCTCACTGATGGGGTATCCCTAGCCCCCAGGCTCACTCAAAACAACAAACATGGTCAATTGGGCCTTGCAACGGCGAGGACATAACTGACCTAACAATTTATCCAACTAACTGAGAGTGCAGCCTGGAACAGAATAAACATGGGCCTAGGGGGGTGGAGTTGGATTCTAAACCCCGAACAGATTCTGAAGCACTGACTGCCCGAACCGACTGTCGCGTCGGGTATCCTGCTGCAGGCAGTAATGAGATGTGAATGTGTGGACAGATGACCACGTCGCAGCTTTGCAAATCTCTTCAATAGTGGCTGACTTCAAGTGGGCTACCGACGCTGCCATGGCTCTAACATTATGAGCCGTGACATGACCCTCCAGAGCCAGCCCAGCCTGGGCGTAAGTGAAGGAAATGCAATCTGCTAGCCAATTGGATATGGTGCATTTCCCCACAGCCACTCCCCTCCTGTTGGGATCAAAAGAAACAAACAATTGGGCGGACTGTCTGTTGGGCTGTGTCCGCTCCAGATAGAAGGCCAATGCTCTTTTGCAGTCCAATGTGTGCAGCTGACATTCAGCAGGGCAGGAATGAGGACGGGGAAAGAATGTTGGCAAGACAATTGACTGGTTCAGATAGAAACTCCGACACAACCTTTGGCAAGAACTTAGGGTGAGTGCGGAGGACTACTCTGTTATGATGAAATTTGGTGTAAGGGGCCTGGGCTACCAGGGCCTGAAGCTCACTGACTCTATGAGCTGAAGTAACTGCCACCAAGAAAATGACCTTCCAGGTCAAGTACTTCAGATGGCAGGAGGTTTCATCAGCTGGGTGAGAACGACATTGAGATCCCATGACACTGTAGGAGGTTTGACAGGGGGCTTTGACAAAAGCAAATCTCTCATGAAGCGAACAACTAAAGGCTGTCCTGAGATCGGCTTACCTTCCACACGGTAATGTTATGCACTGATTGCACTAAGGTGAACTCTTACAGAGTTGGTCTTGAGACCAGACTCAGACAAGTGCACAAGGTATTCAAGCAGGGTCTGTGTAGGACAAGAGCGAGGATCTAGGGCCTTGCTGTCACACCAGACGGCAAACCTCCTCCATAGAAAGAAGTAACTCCTCTTAGTGGAGTCTTTCCTGGAAGCAAGCAAGATGCGGGAGACACTCTCTGACAGACCTAAAGAGGCAAAGTCTACGCTGTCAACATCCAGGCCGTGAGAGCCAGAGACCGGAGGTTGGGATGCAGAAGCGCCCCTTCGTCCTGTGTGATGAGGGTCAGAAAACACTCCAATCTCCACGGTTCTTCGGAGGACAACTCCAGAAGAAGAGGGAACCAGATCTGACGCGGCCAAAAAGGATCAATCAGAATCATGGTGCCTCGGTCTTGCTTGAGTTTCAACAAAGTCTTCCCCACCAGAGGTATGGGAGGATAAGCATACAGCAGACCCTCCCCCCAGTCCAGGAGGAAGGCATCCGATGCCAGTCTGCCGTGGGCCTGAAGCCTGGAACAGAACTGAGGGACTTTGTGGTTGGCTCGAGATGCAAAGAGATCTACCAAGGGGGTGCCCCACACCTGGAAGATCTGTCGCACTACACGGGAATTGAGCGACCACTCGTGAGGTTGCATAATCCTGCTCAGTCTGTCGGCCAGACTGTTGTTTACGCCTGCCAGATATGTGGCTTGGAGCACCATGCCGTGACGGCGAGCCCAGAGCCACATGCTGACGGCTTCCTGACACAGGGGGCGAGATCCGGTGCCCCCCTGCTTGTTGATGTAATACATGGCAACCTGGTTGTCTGTCTGAATTTGGATAATTTGATGGGACAGCCGATCTCTGAAAGCCTTCAGAGCGTTCCAGACCGCTCGCAACTCCAGAAGATTGATCTGCAGATCGCGTTCCTGGAGGGACCAGCTTCCCTGGGTGTGAAGCCCATCGACATGAGCTCCCCACCCCAGGAGAGACGCATCCGTAGTCAGCACGTTTTGTGGCTGAGGAATTTGGAAAGGACGTCCCAGAGTCAAATTGGACCAAATCGTCCACCAATACAGGGATTTGAGAAAACTCGTGGACAGGTGGATCACGTCTTCTAGATCCCCAGCAGCCTGAAACCACTGGGAAGCTAGGGTCCATTGAGCAGATCTCATGTGAAGGCGGACCATGGGAGTCACATGAACTGTGGAGGCCATGTGGCCCAGCAATCTCAACATCTGCCGAGCTGTGATCTGCTGGGACGCTCGCACCCGCGAGACGAGGGACAACAAGTTGTTGGCTCTCATCTCTGGGAGATAGGCACGAGCCGTCCGCGAATCCAGCAGAGCTCCTATGAATTCTAGTCTCTGCACTGGGAGAAGGTGGGACTTTGGATAATTTATCACAAACCCCAGTAGCTCCAGGAGGCGAATAGTCATCTGCATGGACTGTAGAGCTCCTGCCTCGGATGTGTTCTTCACCAGCCAATCGTCGAGATATGGGAACATGTGTACCCCCAGCCTGCGAAGTGCCGCTGCTACTACAGCCAAGCACTTCGTGAACACTCTGGGCGCAGAGGCGAGCCCAAAGGGTAGCACACAGTACTGGAAGTGACGTGTGCCCAGCTGAAATCGCAGATACTGTCTGTGAGCTGGCAGTATCGGGATGTGCGTGTAGGTGTCCTTCAAGTCCAGAGAGCATAGCCAATCGTTTTCCTGAATCATGGGGAGAAGGATGCCCAGGGAAAGCATCCTGAACTTTTCCTTGACCAGATATTTGTTCAGGGCCCTTAGGTCTAGGATGGGACGCATCCCCCCTGTTTTCTTTTCCACAAGGAAGTACCTGGAATAGAATCCCAGCCCTTCTTGCCCGGATGGCACGGGCTCGACCGCATTGGCGCTGAGAAGGACGGAGAGTTCCTCTGCAAGTACCTGCTTGTGCTGGAAGCTGTAAGACTGAGCTCCCGGTGGACAATTTGGAGGTTTGGAGGCCAAATTGAGGGTGTATCCTTGCCGGACTATTTGAAGAACCCACTGATCGGAGGTTATGAGAGGCCACCTTTGGTGAAAAACTTTCAACCTCCCTCCGACCGGCAGATCGCCCGGCACTGACACTTGGATGTCGGCTATGCTCTGCTGGAGCCAGTCAAAAGCTCGTCCCTTGCTTTTGCTGTGGAGCCGAGGGGCCTTGCTGAGGCGCACGCTGCTGATGAGAGTGAGCACGCTGGGGCTTTGCCTGGGCCGCAGGCTGTCGAGAAGGAGGATTGTACCTACGCTTACCAGAAGAGTAGGGAACAGTCTTCCTTCCCCCATAAAAACGTCTACCTGTAGAGGTAGAAGCTGAAGGCTGCCGGCGGGAGAACTTGTCGAACGCAGTATCCCACTGGTGGAGCTGCTCTACCACCTGTTCGACCTTCTCTCCAAAAATATTGTCCGCACGGCAAGGCAAGTCCGCAATCCGCTGCTGGATCCTATTCTCCAGGTCGGAGGCACGCAGCCATGAGTCTGCGCATCACCACACCTTGAGCAGCGGCCCTGGACCCAACATCAAAGGTGTCATACACCCCTCTGGCCAGGAATTTTCTGCACGCCTTCAGCTGCCTGACCACCTCCTGAAATGGCTTGGCTTGCTCAGGAGGGAGCTTGTCCACCAAGCCCGCCAACTGCCGCACATTATTCCGCATGTGTATGCTCGTGTAGAGCTGGTAAGACTGGATTTTGGCCACGAGCATAGAAGAATGGTAGGCCTTCCTCCCAAAGGAGTCTAAGGTTCTAGAGTCCTTGCCCGGGGGCGCCGAAGCATGCTCCCTAGAACTCTTAGCCTTCTTTAGGGCCAAATCCACAACTCCAGAGTCGTGAGGCAACTGAGTACGCATCAGCTCTGGGTTCCCATGGATCCGGTACTGGGACTCGATCTTCTTGGGAATGTGGGGATTACTTAAAGGCTTAGTCCAGTTCGCCAGCAATGTCTTTTTTAGGACATGATGCATGGGTACTGTGGACGCTTCCTTAGGTAGAGAAGGATAGTCCAGGAGCTCAAACATTTCAGCCCTGGGCTCGTCCTCCACAACCACCGGAAAGGGGATGGCCGTAGACATCTCCCGGACAAAAGCCGCAAAAGACAGACTCTCGGGAGGAGAAAGCTGCCTTTCAGGGGAGGGAGTGGGATCAGAAGGAAGGCCATCAGACTCCTCGTCAGAGAAATATCTGATGTCCTCCTCCTCCTCCCACGAGGCCTCACCATCGGTATCAGACACAAGTTCACGAACCTGTGTCTGAAGCCGTGCCCGGCTCGACTCCGTGGAACCACGGCTACGGTGGGAGCGTCGAGAGGTAGACTCCCTCGCCCGCACCGGCGAAGCTCCCTCCGCCGACGTCGTCGGGGAGCCTTCCTGGGAGGCGACCGCAGTCGGTACCGCAAGCGGCACCGATGTCGGAGACCTCACCCCGAGCAAGGGGCCAGCCGGCGCCTCACTCGACGGTACCGGTGGCGCAAGCACCCCCGGTACCGGAGGGGAAGGGCACAGCTCTCCCAGGATCTCTGGGAGAACGGCCCGGAGACTCTCGTGCAGGGCGGCTGTGGAGAAAGACATGGAAGCAGGGGCGTATCTGCGTGGGGCCTCAGGGGCCTGGGCCCCCGCAGATTTTGCCCTGGACCCCCCTACCGCCATCAACCCTCCCCCGCTGCCGTTCTTACTTTTGCTGGCAGGGGACCCCAAACCCCCGCCAGCCGCCCCGCGGTGTTTGAAATTCATCTTCGGCCTCCGTGGCCGTGCTGCTGTGATAGGCGCTGTTGAAATCCACTTCAGAGTCTGACGTCGTTGTACGTTGTACGTGCTGCGACGTCAGACTCCGAAGTGGATTTCAACAGCGCCTATCACAGCAGCACGGCCACGGAGGCCGAAGATGAATTTTAAACACCGCGGGGCGGCTGGCGGGGGTTTGGGGTCCCCCGCCGGCTGAAGAAGTTTTTACGGCAGCGGCAGGTGGAAGCAGACCTCGGCTGGCGGGGGGTTGGGGTCCCCCGCCAGCAAAAGTAAGAACGGCAGCGGGGGAGGGTTGGCTGCGGGAGGGGGGTAGAGAGAGTCATTGGTGGCGGTGGGGGCTCGGCGGCGGCGGCGGGGGGGGGGGGGCTAAAATGTGCCCCCTCCCTCTGGCTCTGGCCCCCCCTACCGCCGGAGTCCAGATACGCCCCTGCATGGAAGCCGATGCAGGAGTCGAAGTCAGAGTCTGTTCCGGGCGTGGAGGCTGTTCCGGGCTGTCCAAGGTGGAGCGCATCGACACCTCCTGAACAGAGGGTGAGCGGTCCTCCCGGTGACGATGCCTGCTGGGTGCCGACTCCCTCGGCGACCCAGAGCTCTCGGTACCGATGTGGGAAGGAGACTGGTGTCGATGCTTCTTTGACTTTTTCAAACGAAGCATGTCACCGGAGCTTCCCGGTACCGGCGAGGAGGACGTAGAATCCAGCCGTCGCTTCCTCGGGGCCGAGGCCGAAGAAGGTCGGTCTCGGGGGGGCTGTACCGCAGGAGCCCTCAGGGTAGGGGGAGACCCACCCGAAGGCTCACCGCCACCAGCAGGGGAATGAACAGCCCTCACCTGCACTCCAGACGAAGCACCACCGTCCGACGACATCAGCACTAGTGGAGGTCCCGGTACCACCGACGCCGACGCAGCCTTCCGATGTCTCGGCCCCGACGATGCAGAGGGTCGATGCCTCGATGCAATGGATACAGTCGCGGCAGAGGGCGGAGGTCTTGACGCTATCGACGTCGACGCACTCGATACTCCCGGTGCCGATGCCGACGAAGAGCCCGAGAACAAAACGTTCCACTGGGCCAATCTCGCTACCTGAGTCCTTTTCTGTAAAAGGGTGCAAAGACTACAGGCCTGCGGGCGGTGCCCAGCCCCCAGACACTGAAGACACGACGCGTGCCTATCAGTGAGCGAGATTACCCGGGCGCACTTCTTGAAGCCGCTGGGAGACTTCGATGACATGGGCGGAAAAATCACGCCGGCGAAATCAAAACTCGTAATTGCGGTAAGGCACCAAAAAGAGGGGGAGAAAAAACTCGACCCGAGGCCTCAAAGGGGCCTACCCCGAAAACGAAAGAAAACTTATCGGGGCCAAAAACTAGAAATACGGGGAAGGGAAAAAGACCGAAAGGCCCTTCTCCGAAATCCCTTTTTTTTCTTTTTTTTTTAGAGCGAAAAAGTCAAAAGACGCACGAGGGTCAACTTAAGGGGCGCGAACGGCGCAAACACGACCGTACCAAGCACGGACAAAACAAGACTGACAAACACGAGCCGGTTCGGGCGGGAAGACGGCCGCGCATGCGCTGTGCGCATGGGCGCGCGAGGACTAGCAAAGGCCTTTGCTAGTGAAGTTTCCGATTGGAGGGGCTGCCGTGGACGTCACCCATCAGTGAGAACAAGCAGCCTGCTTGTCCTTGGAGAAAAATATTTGAACAATAATACAAAGTATGGCATGGTATACTACTTGCAATGACAACACAATATGTACTAGAACATTAAAATTGGTAGTGAAGGGTAAGGCAAAGTTGTAATATATAGATGAATAAGAAAGTAGGAAGAATTAGAAAGTAAGGTGATTGATTTGAAGAAAGTTGCACGTGAGGTCAGAGAGATGGTTAAATATTATCTCAGCTAGGGTAGGGTAGGGTAGGGTAGGGTAGGGTAGCGGGATAAACATGTCCCGCTGCAGTATGTGCAGCCCGAGTCAATCCTTGTGTGTGTGTGTGTGTGTGAGACTAACAAGTTAGTTACTTCTTCCATTAAAGGCTTGGTTGAAGAGCCAAGCTTTCACCTGTTTCCTGAAGTAGAGGTAGTCTTGTATTAAGCGGAGCCTTTCAGGCAATGCATTCCAGAGTGTGGGGGCTACTCCAGAGAAGGCTCGCTTGCGGGTATCACATCGTGTGATGTCTTTTGGAGAGGGTGTAGTTAGTGAAAGTCCTTGGGAGGACCTCAGTGTCCTTGGTGGTGTGTGGAGGATCTTCCTATTCTTCAGATACTCGGGGCCATTTCCTTTCAGGGCCTTGAAGATCAGACATAGAGTTTTAAATTTAGCCCTGTATTGTACTGGTAGCCAATTAAGTTTTTGTAAAAATGGTGTGATGTGGTCACGTCGCTTGCAACCTTCTATGAGTCTTGCTGCTGCATTCTGAATCAACGAGCTGGTGCAGGCCCTTTGTAGTCAGATCATTGTATAGTGCATTGCAGTAATCCAGTCTTGATGTTACCATGGCATGCACAACTGGGATAAGATTTACCTTCTCGATGTAAGGAGAAAGGCAGTGTAGCTGTCGCAAATAGTAAAAGCAGCTCTTGAAGGTTGCTCAGATTTGGGGAATCAGAGTAAGTGTTGAATCTAACTGTATTCCAAGGTTCCTGACTTGTGATTTGAGGGGGAGTTCATACTTCCCAAAAGGGATTTTGATGGCAGGTATGTATCCACTTGTGTTAGGGACCCAGAGAAGCTCGATTTTACTTGGGTTCAGGCAAAGTTTGTTCTGTTTAGCCCATTCTTGAATTGATGTTACACAAGAGATCAGTTTATTCAAGGCTGTAGGTAAGTCAGGTTCAATGGGTATGAGTAGATGCACATCATCCGCATAGATGTAGAACTGAGTGTCCATTGACCGAAACAGCTCAGCTAGTGGCTTGAGGTAGATATTGAACAGAATAGGTGACAGTATTGATCCTTGTGGTACCCTGCAGGTCAGTGTCCATGGTGGTGATGAGTTGCTGCCAATCATTATGGATTGTTGCCTGTCAGATAGGATCTGAACCAGGTAAGTACTGTTCCATTGATACCTGTTTCTGTCAGTCGTGCTAGCAAGATATCATAATCCACAGTGCCAAAAGCTGCTGAGAAATCTAGCAGTACTAACATTGAGGCAAATCCCTTGTCTCGGTTTCTGTGAAGATCATCTAGCAGGGATATGAGGACCGTTTCTGTTCCATAACCGGGTCTGAATCCAGATTGACATGGATCTAGCCCAGGGGCATAGCTACATGGGGCCACGGGGGCCTGGAACCCCCTGCCGACAACCCTCCCCCCCAATCGCTGTGGGCTACCTTTGCTGGTGGGGGACCCCAATCCCCGCCAGCCGAGGTCCTCTTGCTTCCCACGTAAGGCTTCGTTCTGTTTCTGATGTCAGACTCACAGAAACAGAACAAAGCCTTGCGCGGGAAGCAAGAGGACCTCAGCTGGCGGGGATTGGGGTCCCTCGCCAGGTAGGCGACGGCGGCAGCAGCAGGGGAGGGTTGGCGGTGGCGGAGGGGGGGGGTCTAAAATGTGCCCCCTCACCTGGGCTCTGGACCCCCCACCCACTGAAGTCTGGCTACGCCCCTGATCTATCCAGTTACTCTTTTCTAGCCATTCATTAAGTTCAACACAGACTGTTTGTTCTATGAGTTTCCCTAGAAACGGGATGGGATACTGGCCTGTAACTTTCAAGTTTGTCCTGGTCAAGGTTGTTTTTCTTCAGCAGAGGGCGAACCACTGCCCTTTTTAATGCTGTTGGTAGTTGCCCATTAGAAAGAGAGGTGTTCACAATTTTTGTGGCGCCTTCTATAAGGCATGCAGTATTACCTCTGCCTTTGTCTCTCTCCCACCTCCCCCTATCCAGCATTGCTTGCATACTCTCTCTCCCATCCCATTTAGCATTGCCCCTACCTCTCTATACTCCCCACTTAGCATTGCTTCGGTCTCTCTCTACCTCAACACTGCTCCTCTATCTCACTGCTCCAGCACTGCTCCCCCTGCCCCCCAACAGTGCTTTCATCTCTCTCCCCCCAAACACTGTCCTTGTCTCTCTCCCCCTGTCGCCCCTTAGCTGTAGCACTTTTCTTTCCCTCCCTCCTACTTCCATCTCTGGCGGCCACAGTACTAATTATACAGCAAAGCCGTGGTCGTGAGTGGCTTTGTGGTATAATTAGTACTGCGGTAGCCACAGATGGTATCAGGAGGGAGGGAAGGAAAAGTGCTACAGCTCAGGGGGCAGCTTAGCGGGGAGAGAGAGAAGCAATAGTGGGAGTAGCGATGCCTATGATGCCAGGGCTGTGGGGCCCCTAGGAACACAAGGCCCTGTGCGGCCGCCCCTGTTGATTGTAACCACAGAAAGGTGGTACATTAAATCCCATCCCCTTTCCAAAGGGCACAGAGCTGACCCTACAGCAACTGGCTCACTGAAACCTCAAGAATGCATTATCTTTTTACACTGATTATAGCTACTCTAGGTCCATTTTGTTCTTGCTTTAAGTTCTTTGTCTCGTTCAGGGGCTTTCAATCCAGTCCTCAGAACATATCCAGCACCTGGCCTTACGGAATTTAAAGGGGGTTTGGACAGAGTCCATTGAACATTATTAATTGTTTTTTTGGGGGGAGGGGGGTTTGCCGGGTTCTTGAAGCCTGGATTGGCCGCTGTCAGAGACAGGATGCTGGGCTTGATGGACCTTTGGTCTTTTCCCAGTATGGCGGTACTTATGTACTTATGTCAGGGTTTTCAGGATATCCATATCCTGAAAACCCCGACTGGCTGGGTGTACCCCGATGTCTAGGTTAAAAACCTCTGGTTTAGTCAATTGCTCTGTAAATAAACTATTTTTGAAGTCAAGAAGTGAATAACTGAATATTTGAAATTGGGTCACATATTTAACCGTCTGCGATAATTACAAAGCAAAATGTGGAACAACACTTAAATATGTATACACTTCAATAAGGCATAGAGAGGTATAACCTGCAGGGAGCCACAGATATTACCCTAAACCAGGGGTTCTCAACTCAGTCCTTGGGACACACCAGGCCAGTCAGAGTTTCATGATATCCACAATGAATGTGCATGAGAGAAATTTGCATTCACTGCCTCCATTGTATGCAAATTTATCTCATGTAAATAGGAGGATGTAACCTGCATGGAGCAGCAGGTGCAACTCTAATCATCTTAATGGGCATTATAAATGAACCATACTGGTTATGTACTCCTAAGACAAGGGGACTCTCTGTGAAACAGGTAAATTTAAAACAAATTGGCAAAAGGGTTTTGTTTTTTGTTTTTTTAGCTCAATCAAGGGGTTTGGACAAGCTCCTAGAGGAAAAAGTCATAAATGATTGCTAGCCACATAGATGGGAAATCTATTAAGTATCCCTAAAAGTGAACTGAATGGAATGAATCTATCCTGTGGAATATACTAGGTATTTCTTTGTAATCCAAGCTGGCCACTGTGGTCTGACCCAGCAAGGCATATGTTTTGATATTTTTGGTCTGAAAATACAAACAAGAAAGAGAAAAGCCCTAACAGGCTGCTAGAAAAAAAATTCTTGCAAGGGATTACTCCTGCTCCTTTCCCCCATCCCTCACTGGTTCTATACTGTTTGTGCTCGGAAAAAAAAATAAGAAAAACATGAAATGTTTCTTTTTCCCCCACAGAATTTAATAGCAAATGAAACAAAATAAATTTAAAATAGAAATGAATATTTTGTTGTCAACCTTATTTGGTTTCAATTTGGAAATGGCTCAGAATGAAACAGCCTGTTTGGGCCAGTCATTTTTTAACATCCCCCTCCAAAATCTAGTACTAGGCATGCCGAGAATTCAAAACGCTCAGGACCTATAGAGCAATTCTACCATACCATAAGCAGTAATTTCTACGAGTCATACAAAGAAAAGGAAAGCATCTTAAACACTACAGTGAGCACTAGAACATCAATTCACCTATTGTAAAATGAAACCAAGCAGAATAACACAGATCGTCGATCCTGCACAGTCAATGCCAACTGAAAGCCATGTCTTTTTCACAAACACAGATACACCCTAATCCACTATAGAATAAGTAATAATAAACTTTCTATTTAGACAAAAATTAAACTGAACCCCCAAGATGCCAGACTCTGCATACAATGCAACACCACAGAAAGAGAAAATGTCCCCTAGTACTGTGCAAAATATAAAGACAGCAGATGTAAATTTGAAAAAAAAACTAACAAGTACCAATCACCACTTTACAAATTAACAAATAGAAATAAATATAGAAAATAAAATAATACCATTTTATTGGACTAATACATTTAGCTTTCAGAGGCCAAACATCCTTCCTCAGGTCAATACAGTATAGTGCTGTTACAGTATCCTATCCTGACCTGAGGAAGGGGGTTTTGTTCTCTGAAAGTTAGCCAAAATGTATTAAAATTAGTCCAGTAAAAAAGATTACCTTGTTTACATGTTCTGTCCCCTCTCTCTGCCCCTTTTTTTCAGCCCCCAGTTCCAGCCCCACTATCCCACCAGTCCCCACTTTCAGCCCCAGCCCTTTTCTCCCACCAGTCCCGAGCTTCAGCCCCCAGCCACTTCATCCTGTCCCCTTTTCAGCCCCCAGTTTCAACCCCAGCCCTTTTCTCTCACCAGTCCCGAGCTTCAGCCCCCAGCCACTTCTCCCTGTTCCCTTTTCAGCCCCCAGTTTCAACCCCAGCCCTTTTCTCTCACCAGTCCCGAGCTTCAGCCCCAGCCACTTCTCCCTGTCTCCTTTTCAGCCCCTGCCCCTTTTCAGCCCCCCAGTCCCACTACTAGCCCCCTTATCCCACCAACCCTCCTTTTCAGCCCCAAGTTCCAGCCCCCTTCATCCACATGCCTTGCATTAGGGCCCCCCTTTTCAGCCCGACCCATTCTCCCACCTGACCCAGGCATGCCCCATTTTCCCTCATGATCCCTTCTCAGACCCCAGTTCAAGCCCCCTTCTCCCATTTGAGAGCCCCCACCCCTTCTCCCATTTGAGAGCCCCCTCCCCTCCCTATCTGAGAACCCCCACAACACCCCTCCCCACCCCACCCCACCCCAGTCCCATTCTCCCATCTGAGAACCCCCTCCCCACCCCAGTCCCCTTCTCCCATCTGAAAACCCCTTCCCCTCGCCAACTGAAAACCCCTTCCCCTCTCCATCTGAGAATCCCCTCCCCTCCCCATCTGAGAACCCCTCCTCGTCGTCGGGCCTCACTGTGTCCCGCCCTCGCAGAAATAGGAAGTTACCTCAGAGGAGGGCGAGACACAGTGAGACCCGACGACGAGGAGAAGAGATTTACTTCTTTTACAAGCAGGACAGATGCGAGGCGCTGCCTGCAACGACACTTCACAAAAAAAATTTTTAAAGGTAGGGTGGGAGGCTGGGAGCAGAGCACCCCCCACCCGCTGACACCCGGGGTGAACCATCCCCACCCTTGCTACGCCACTGCCATCACCTACTATCTCTTCCTCTCCCTAAGAGATTCCATGTGCTGAGATCTCCAAGGTTCTGCCTTCTGGATGTCAGAGACCTCTAGTGGCTCTCCTAAAATATTGTGCTTTGACCTGTGTGTTCCCCAACAGATTCTAGAATGAGGGAATAGCTCTCCTGATTAGTGTGATGATAGGAGGTGACCCTTTTTGAAGGGAAACAGGGACTGGTATAAAACCCAGGCCTTTAGGGTGTTGCCTGTCTTGGTTCGCTAGCAGCCATTCTACCTTAAAACAAGGGGAAGAGTCTTTGGCTAGCCCAGCCATTGTACCATTTGGGGCAGAAGAATAGTGAGAGGTGGCAGGGGTTGCACAGACCTCTACATTTTCCTGAGACAGCATCCTGATTAACTATGCCAACATACTCCTGTGACTAAAGAGAAGGGAGACAGGAATTAAGCTTCTGTGACCACATTGAGCCTGCCATGAGTGGGAAAGCGCGGGGTACAAATGTAACAAAAAAAAATTCTAAATTCAATCCAGCTCCAAAAGGTATTCATGAAAAAGGAGAGAAAAAGGAGTCTCTTTGGGATTTGTGAGTATCGGAAGAATGAAGTGACTAATTGTCTGCCTATTTCTGTGAGTCTGTCCTTTAGCTTGGAAGACTTTATTGAGAAAAGTTTGGTTCAGAACCCCAATTCTGGCCTGGACTGAGTTCTTGAGTGCTGGCTTGAGAGTGTGGATTAATTTGAAAACAGCTCCCCAGTTATGTTAGTTGTAGCTAGGGTTGCCAACTGGCCAGTTTTGCTATGGCCATTCTGGCTGCTGGCAGACTTAAACCAGCAATAGAAAATCATTTTTTTTCCTTAGCCTCAAGTTTCCTGTCCCTGCCCTATAGTTCTGCAGCTCTCTCTTACCTCCCCTCCCTCCCTCCCTACTCTCCAAGTCCTTCTCCAGTGGGACTGGCAGTATTTCTCCCTCCCTTCTCCCCCATGGTCCTCCCACAGCAGCAATGAACGCACACCCAGCTGCCTCATGACCTCCCACATCCTGCCTCCTCTAATACAACTTCCTGTTAGCAGGACACAGCAAACAGAAGGCTTCAAGGTGGCTGGAAACAGCTGCCAGTGACTCAAGGTTTTTCTTGAACCATGGGGGCAAGGAAAGAGGGAAATATGCTGTACCTCCAGTGGAGGGAGGGAGATATGCTAGACCTGCAGGGGGGGGAAGGAAAGAAGAAACGCCAGACCCACTGGATGTGGTGGGGGGGGGGAGAGGGCGAGAGATGCCAGACCTCCAGAGGGGGGGGGGGAGGGAAAGAGGAAGAGATGCCAGACCCACAGGATGTGGTGTGGAGGGAGAGAGAGAGAGATATAAGACACACAGGGGATGCCAAATACAGAGGACGAGTTTAGAGATGCCAGAACTACAGGCTGGGGGAGGGAGGGATGCCAGACCCATAAGGAGTGGGGAGAGAAAGAGGTGAAGAGATACCAGACTGGAAAGGAGGAGAGAGGCCAACCAGACTGGACATGGCAGAAGAGAGGAGGAGAGATGCTGCTGCACACGTGGATAAAGAGAGAGGAGGAGAGATGCTGCTGCACAACGTGGATAAAGAGAGAGAGAAGAGGAAAGATGCTGCACAAGTAGATGAAGAGAGAGAGGAGGAGAGATGCTGCACAAGTGGATGAAGAGAGAGAGAGAGAGGAAAGATGCTGCACGTGGATGAAGAAAGAGAGAGAGGAAAGATGCTGCACAAGTGGATGAAGAGAGAGAGAAAGGAAAGGAGAGATGCTGCACAAATAGATAAAGAGAGAAAAAAGGAGAGATGCTGTACAAATCGATGAAGAGAGAGAGAGAGAGGCGCACCAAGGTGGGGATTCAGGAGGAGGGGATATGCTGGACAAAGGTTGGGACAGAAACACAGAAAAAAAAAGCTACTGAGCATGGAGGGAGCACAGGTATAGGATCACAGAGAGGCAATGATGGATACAGGGGAAGGGAGAAGGGACACAGAGAAGGCGGATGAGGAACATGGGGGGAGGACAGGGACAGAGGGAAGATGCTGGACAGGACAGAGAAGGGATGCAGAGGAAAAATGGATAGTAGACATGGATGGAAAGAAAAGACATGTGAAACAGACAGGAGACTTTGGCATGAGAATTAGAGGGAAAAAAACGAGAAAAGACATTGGGTCTAAAGGGAGGGAAATGGGACTTGATATACCACCTTTCTGTGGTATTTTGCAACTACATTCAAAGCGGTTTACATATATACAGGTACTTATTTTGTACCTGGGGCAATGGAGGGTTAAGTGACTTGCCCACAGGCACAAGGAGCTACAGTGGGAATTGAACCCAGTTCCCCAGGATCAAAGTCTGCTGCACTAACCACTAGGCTACTCCTCCACAGCAAATGGAAACATAAAATGATCAGATAACTGTAGAAAAAGTTTATTCTGAATTTATTAATTGGAATGTGTCAGCTTTGGCAAGTGTGCATCTCTGATATCTTGCAAAACATTGCTGCTCACTTTTTGTGCAGAGCAAAGTGCTGGGACTCTGTCACTCCACTTTTCTTTGAAATTGCATTGGCTTCCTGTTTGGGCCCTCATTCAGTTCAAGATTCTCTCCTCTCTAATGTTCAAGGCCTTACATGATGGTATTTCCAGATTACTTATCTTGTTTTACAATTCCTTATTCCCCTTTGCAATTGTTGTGATCTCTCAATGATCATAGCCTGGTTCGTTCTTCTCCATCTTAGGCTCGTTAGGAATCTACAAGGTCCTCTGCCTGTCCCCTTGTCTTTGAAATAATTTACCTCTAGACTTGTGAACCAAGCAATCCTTTAAGAACAAACTCAAGCCCCATCTTTTCGCTGTGACTTTTAATGTGTGAAGGTTCTGGTGAACCTTTTAGCAACAACAGTTATTTATAGTTACGTTTTAGTCGCCTCTGCTTTCCTCTGTAGCTTTCTAAAGTTAGTTTTGGATGTGTCTGTTTTCTGGTGTACCTGGGATCTGTCCGGTTTTCTTTTCTTTTCATATATATTTGTGAAATTTTGTAAATCGCTTAGATATAGGATTTCCCAGGATTTGCCAATTCATCAAATCGTTAATAAACAAAGATTTCAGTTTCTATTTCTCCAGTATTGCTGTACATGAACAGTCTGGCCTTGAGATTCCAGTTAATTTTTTCCTTCGTATTTCTATTACTGATGTGTGGTTCTTTGTTTCATATTTGTTGAGTGCCTGTCTGTGTTTTGTGCAGGTGACTATGGTGCAGTTGTCTGTAAGCATTTAGTTTCTGTGGGGTATTCTGCTAGTTTTTAGTTTCTATGTAGAAATCTGTTCTGTTTTTCCAGCAGGATGTATACTGGTATTCTAGGGTGCTGCCTTTTTATAGATAAGGTTGTTGCTATTTGAGTCCTGGACATTACTGATGCTGTATTATCACAGGTTTTCTATATAGGTCTGGAATGGGTTTTTTTTTTTTGCAGGGTTTGATTACTGGAGCTCTGTTTCTGTTTTATGAAATAATCATAGAATGTACATACACGTGGCAGTTTTTTTGTTCTGAGATGGCAACCCTAGTGCGGACAGTCAGTAGCAGAGGCAGGCTGGGAAAATGTGCAACAGTAGGTGTGGCAAGGGGCAGGGAAAAGGAGGGTCCTGGAGCAGAGCCAAAGTTGGGTTTTTCCTTTGTCAAAAGATTGGCAACCCTAGTCCCGGTCTGGACCCAAAGTATAGTGTCCGGTGAGAATAATCTTGAGAGGTCCATTCAGAATGCATTACTGTGAGCTAACCTGTTTGTACTTTGTGTTTTACTGGTCGAGCAATTCAGAAATGGTTTCAGTGATATCTTGCACTGTAAACCATTACTGCAGACTGCATTAAAATGCATGTTAATGCAGTCATTAAGTATTCTGCAGTCATTAAGTATTCCACAGCCATGCAAAAAAAAAAGAAAAAAATCCCGACGTGCATTGTACACGGGAAACTTTTTGCCAGGTCTAGGGCAGTGTATAAGGGTTGGTTGAGAAGTGCGGGTGTCTAGCAGCACCCCTTCTCTCACTCCATCCCAATTACCCTGCCCCAGATTGCTTTCTGCAGTGGCATTCTCCAGATATTAAAAACAAATGTGGCCCTGGTAATCTAGGATACCCCCCCCCCCCCCCCACCAAACAGATGACAGCACAGGAGGAAGGAACAAGTGGGCATCGTTTCTGCCTTAAGGTATAGAGCCGGTGGATAAGGGACTCCAGAGTGGGTAGGAAGGGGTCTTATTAGACTTCCAGGGATTTTTTTTAAGGGGCACCAGACTACCATGTATTTTTTTTTTTTTGAAGAGGAGGGAGGGAGGGAGCAGGGCCACTAGACTCCCAGGGAAAAGTCAGAGCAGCCCAGTCTTCAGGACACACACAGCCAGTCATGATTTCAGGATGTCCACAACCGTAACAGAGAGGACACTCTGGAGGGAGTGGAAAACATAAAAAGGGATCTGCAAAAGTTAGAAGAATAGTCTAATGTTTGGCAATTAAAATTTAATGCAAAGTGATACTTTTGGGGAATAGAAACCCAAGTGAGCTATATGTCCTAGGAGGTGAGAAGCTGATATGCATAGACAGGGAGAGGGACTTTGGGGTGATGGTGTACGAGGATCTTAAAGCAAAAAATCAGTGTGAGAAAGCGGTGGCCATAGCCAGAAGGATGCTAGGCTGCATCGAGAGAGGAGTAAGCAGCAGAAGAAAGGAGGTATTGATGCTCCTGTACAAATCGCTGGTGAGGCTCCACCTGTAGTATTGTGTTCCGTTTTGGAGGCTGCATCTTGCTAAGGATGTAAAAAGACTAGAACCGGTCCAGAGGAAGACAACAAAAATAATAAGGGGCTTGCGCCATAAGACATATGAGAAGAGACTGGAAGACCTGAATATGTATAGCCTAGAGGAAAGAAGGGGCAGGGAGATAAGATACAGACATTTAAATATTTGAAAGCTATTAATATAGAAACAAATCTCTTGCAGAGAAGAGGAAATGATAAAACTAGAGCGGAGTAATGTCAGGAAATTCTTTTTCATGCAGAGGGTGGTCGATGCCTGGAATGCCCTCCCGAGGGAGGTGGTAGAGACAAAAACAGTGACGGAATTCATAAAGGTGTGGGATGAACACAGAGGAACTCTACTTAGAAAATAGATGGTAGAAAACAGTGCTGGGCAGACTTTTACGGTCTGGGTCCCGCAAATAACAAGACGGATTTGGATAAGCTAGAGTGGGCTTTGATGGCAACTCCAGTAGGTGGAACATAAGGACATAGCTGTCGAGAGGGGGAGCAGGGGGGGCAAGATTCCCCAGGCCTGGGCCGCCAAGGGGGGCCCGGCGCCGGGGTCTCTCTTTCTCTCCTGACGGGACCTGAGTGATCGCGTCCCGACAGGAGCAGGAGACAGAAAACTCCAGCACTGTAGCCAAGCCCCCCTTGGAGGCTGGGGAGGACCCGGAGGAGCACCTCCAGCACTGCTCCTCTGCCCAGCTGAGCGGCTGCCACAAGGGCAGGCAATCGGTGGAAGATCAGCGCTGGAGGAACATGTTTTCTGCTGGGGGGGCCTTGGGGGGGGGGGTGCAGCAGCTCTGCCCCAGGCCCGGTTCAGACTCTCGGCGGACCTGCATAAGGACATAGCCGGACAGACTTCTATAGTCTATGTCACAGAAACACCAAAGAAAGACTCATGATAAAGTATATAATATCACATTCATTGTTGATTTAATCACGAATTGATGAGTGTGACTGTTGGGCAGACTGGATGGACTGGAATGTGTTTGTTTTTTTGCAGAGTTTGATTAGTGGAGCCATCACTTACTATGTTACTATGTAATGAATATGCATGAGAGATTAGCATTCAATGCAGTAGTGCATGCAAATGTATATCTCATGTATATTTATTGCGGGTATCCCGAAAACCTGACTGGCTGGTGTGTCCAGAGTACGGGGTTAAGAATCCCTTCTTTAGGCTTACCCCCAAAGATGATGTACAGGAAGAGGCGCCCAGTGGACTTTGTACTAATTATTCATTACAGCATGGCATTCTCAACCCAATCTTTGGATTGATTGATTTATTAGGATGATTTACCGCCTTTTTGAAGGAATTCACTCAAGGCGGTGCACAGGATTACACCTAGCCAGGCAGTATTTGAGGATATCCACAGTGAATATACATAAGACAAATTTGCAAGCACTATCTAGTTATTTATTGTTTGTGCCAGTTTTGCTATATGCATAATCATTGTGGATATCCTGAAAACCTGACTAGCTAGATTTGTCCCAAGGACTGGGTTGAAAACCCGTGTGCTATAGGAATAAGTCTTAAAAGGGTTCCCAGGTATATATGCCATGTTCCAAACCCCACACAGTCTAAAAATGTGACTGGAATATTTAATTATAGGGCATTTTCAATTAACACACAAAGCTAACCAGGACCCTTCAGCACTGGGTTTACACCCTGAAGTTTGAATAGGGTGGTTAAAAGGGAGGGTTGAAGGTGTTGGGGGAGGGGGGGAGGTTGGATTGAGGTGTAAGTGTGTCCCGCGTTGTGGAGTTTATTGTGGGGTGGTAGGGGGAGTTTATGGTACTTTAGTGTAATTTAGAAGTGTTTTGGTGAGGTTTGTATTTTCTTGTTTTATTGTAATAAAATTTAAAAGGGAGAACATGACGTGCACATAAACCTCCAAGTTTTAACTAGACAGTGTACCCTGTGTGTGTATTCTGCAATATTAGAAAGGGAGGCAAGGCTACACACAGCGGAAGACCCCACCACCCAGCAACATTACATTACCATGTTAAATTATCCATGTTTTTGGCATTAGTAAATCAGAAAGGTTGAATGGATACAGAGGACATGCTCTGTGTACAGGATTAGAGTCACCCACCCATCAGTCTTTTTCGTAAGCTGTGAATTGCTTGTTTACTCTTTCCAAAAATACTAGGACTAGCGTGCACGCAATAAAGCTAAGTAGTAAATTTAAAACAAACAGGAGAAGATATTTCTTCACTCAGCGTGTAATTAAACTCTGGAATTCATTGCCAGAGAATGTAGTAAAAGCAGCTAGCTTAGCACGATTTTTAAAAGGTTTTGACAATTTCCTAAAAGAAAAGTCCATAAGCCATTATTAAGATGGGAAAATCCACTACTTATTTCTAGGATAAGCAACATAAAATCTGTTTTACTGTTCTGAGGTCTTGCCAGGTACTTGTGACCTGGATTGGCCACTGCTAGAAACAGGATACCGGGCTTGATGGACTTTTGGGCTGTACCTGTATAGCAACACTTATGTTCTTATTAAATGCAAGTACAGCCTGTGATCCTTTTCAGTCTTTGCTACCCAATCTTATCCCACAGCCTTGGGCCCACTGGTGAGTGATTTTACACCCATCTCTCCCTGCAGCAGAGCAGGATTTCATTCTGCTGTTTGCCTATCTTGGGTGCATCATAGCTGCATGCTTCACGTGCCAGAAAGATGAGATCCCTCCTCCAGCTCAAACTTCTCGACTCATGCTTCCATGATCCAGAGAAGAGCAGAAATTCAGCCTGCCTTACTTCCCCCTCCCCAGGTACTCTGTTTTTGATCATCCAATTGGATGACTTTCATTATGTACTGTGTGTGCATGGGTTTCCATCCATGTGTCTCTGTGTGCTAGCTTACCTCTCTGCCTGCCCATGTTCATCCATGTGTTTGTGTCTCTGTGTTCCTGTCCCAGGACAGCACAGTAAAGCCTTAGACAGAAATCTGAGAAAAGAAAGTCCCGCTACCTTCTTAGGATGGCTGTAGCTCCTTGTGGTGGCAGCGTCTGGTGGTGATGAAGAATGAATAAGGGGGTTTCTGTGTCACAGCATGCAAGATCCAGTGAGGAGAGTCTCTGTTCGCAAGATCCAGCCAGGGTGCTCAGCAGGACTCTGTGGCAGGTGCAGGGGGCACTGGTGCTCTGTACAGAGCAGCAAGGAGGGGAGGAAATATACCCAGGAACATGTTCTGATTGGCCAAAATGTTTCAGTAACTGGCAGACAGCGGAAAGGAGAAAAAACACTCATAAAGAGAGCAACATACTCCTACATATAGATGCACACACTACTTGTAATGAATTAACCAGAAAAGAGAAATGAGAGCAGGGCAATGGGGATAGGAAGTGGCAGAAAAGCACAGATTTCTAATCTCCTTCACCTCAATGTTCAGCATTGTGTGACTGACTAAATTCTTTGTAAAGGTGCTGTGCCATTTGCTCAGGCTGAAATCTGTAATGTGTGAAGGAGTCTTATATGAACTGTTAAGTACTCCCCACCCCACCCCTCCTTTCCTCTCCCCCTTCTAGGCAGAGAAGTATATTCTCAGTTCAGGATGGTATTACTCTTGAATTAGTTTAAACAGCTGCAAGCATTGTTCAGCCTGTGCTTAACATACCTGAGGACACCTTACCCTCTTCAAATACAGCTACTTAATGCCACCTAAACACCAGCTTCCTGCAAAGGCCTCAAAATGCCCTCCTCCTGAATAAGATGGGGGAGGAAGGGTACTAGAAAGGAAGTAGAGGAGATGTTGAGGCAAGGGTGCTAGGTGCTCTGGACAAGTCTTCAGCTTTATGCCCATCCTGCCAGCTAACCTCCCCTGCTGATCCTGACTTCAACATAGTGTGTTGAGTGTTGCCAAGTATTTTTTCACGGAGAGGGTGGTGGACGCTTGGAATGCCCTCCCGCGGGAGGTGGTGGAGATGAAAACGGTAACGGAGTTCAAACATGCGTGGGATATGCATAGAGGAATCCTGTGCAGAAGGAATGGATCCTCAGAAGCTTAGCTGAAATTGGGTGGCAGAGCAGTTGGGGGGAAGAGGGGGTGGTGGTTGGGAGGCGAGGATAGGGGAGGGCAGACTTATACGGTCTGTACCAGAGCCGGTGATGGGAGGCGGGACTGGTGGTTGGTTGGGAAATACTGCTGGGCAGACTTATATGGTCTGTGCCCTGAAAAGGACAGGTACAAATTCAAGGTAAGGTATACACATATGAGTTTGTCTTGGGCAGACTGGATGGACCATGCAGGTCTTTTTCTGCCGTCATCTACTATGTTACTATGTTACTATGAGTGTTGCCAAGTAGCCGGTTTTCAGCCAGCCTGCACGGTATTTTTAGACCCTCAAAACCGGCAGTAGAGAAACCAGGTTTTTTGTCCCCCGATGGTCATGCTGAGGCACTTTACCATTTCCCTCTCCCAGTGCAGCATCTCACTCCCTGCCCCCCCCCCCCCCGATCCATCTCTCTCTCCCCTTGCACCTCAGGTCCTGGAAGTAACTTTTTGACAAGTAACACAGCCACAGTAATTGAAGAAAGCAGTCACTGCCTGCATTCAGGGCCTTCCCTCGGTTGCATCCCGCCTGTGCGGCTACAAGAAGTTGCATCGTAGGAGACAGGATGCAACTGAGAGAAGGCCCTGAATGCCGTGCCAGAGAAGAGCAGCCAGAGCTGCACGTGATTGTGGAAAGCCCCACAATGACTTACTGGACTTTCAAGCGGGTGTATATAAGAGAAGAAAGCTCTGATAAAATCCACACTCAAGAGGAAATTTTGTTTGAAAGTTATCTACTTAAGAACCCTCTGGGGAATTTCTGTCACACAGAAGACAATTATTGGGGCTGAATAGAACAGAGAACCGTGACCTAGAGTATTTGTAATGAAATATTTTTTTAAAGGACCAGACTAGCTAAAATAGTTTAAGCTAAGGAACCTTACAGAAAGGTTGCTGACCAATCTGCTGTCCCAGCTTGTGAGCTGTGGGTTGAGGCGACTCATGTACACTGCTGCTGCTTGAAAGCTTGGTACTAAGAACTCTATCAGGGGCGTAGCCAGACAACAGATTTTGGGTGGGCCTAGGCAACAATTGGGTGGGCACCAAGTGTTCTCCCCTCCACCCCCCCCCCCCCCAAAAAAAAAAAATCTCAGCTGGTGGAAAAACGCTTCTTTCCACCTTGGCAGCAAGAATGCACTGAAAACTGAGCATGTGCACGTGCCAGTGTTGTGGAGAGTAGCGTTTTCGTTATCATCA
Source organism: Microcaecilia unicolor (assembly GCF_901765095.1). Lineage (NCBI taxonomy): Eukaryota > Metazoa > Chordata > Amphibia > Gymnophiona > Siphonopidae > Microcaecilia > Microcaecilia unicolor. The sequence continues at coordinate 161,240,539 of NC_044041.1, forward strand.
AGGGGCAATCTTCAGCTGGCAGAGCTTGGGATTCCCACCAGTTACCACTAAACATGTGCTACTGTTGGGTGGGCCCTGGCCCACCCAAGCCCACCTGTAGCTACGCCACTGCTAATGCTGTTGGTGTTGAGATATTTAAGGGACCACAGCACAGTTATTCTTTTTTTTTTTTTTTTTAAATATCTTTATTGAATTAGAGAATCACAAAATAAGCATACAACAAAGAACATCAAAAGCGCTACATCAAAGCACATTACACATCAGAATGGAATGCACAAAGCATAGGCGCCCCGTATAAGAGGCTTGGGGAGGCTAAGCCTCCCCAGCCCAGTTGCCTGCCTATCTGCCAAGACTAGACTCCCGATGAAATCTTCTGCTGCCGCCATCGCCGCTTCTGTTGAGCAGCGGCAGGAACAAGACCTACGCTGTCAGCTCTGCCGTTCTCTGCCCCCTGACATCAATTTCCCGTTCCGGGGCAGAGGACCGCCAGAGCCAACAGCGCATGTCTGAAGGCTGCTGCGGCCCTACGCTTCTTTTTCTTCTTATGTCAGCACTGCTGTAAAGAGGCCCGGAGGGAGAGAAGAGAACGTGGCTGGAAACAGTAGGAGGAAAGAGAGAAGAGAACGTGGCTGGAAACAGTAGGAGGAGAGAGAGAAGAGAACGTGGCTGGAAACGGTAGGAGGAGAGAGAGGGAGAGCAGGGGAGAGCCAGGGACATGGAAAAGAGCAGGGGATAGCCAGAGAGAGATGGGGAGAGAAAGAGGGGCCATAGAAAAGAACAGGGGAGAGCCAGGGACATGGAAAAGAGAAGGGGAGAGCTAGAGAGAGATGGTGAAAGAAAGAGGGGACATGAAAAAGAGCAGGTATGAGCCAGAGAGAAGATGCTGGATGGAAGAGGGGTACAGAGAGAGAGAGAGATGAGTGGAAAGATGGGGAGAGAAAGAGGGGACATGGGCAGGAGAGAGAGAAGCTGCTGGGGAGAAACTGGGGGAGACCCTAGCAGTCAGACTGAGAAATGCTGGATGAAAGGAGGGAGAAAGAGGAAAAATGCTGGAAGGAGGGGGCAGAATGAGGGAAGATGCTGGTAGGGAGGGAAAGAGGAAAGACACTGGAAGGATGGGGTGAGAGAGGACATGCTGAATGGAAAAGGGTCGAGAGAGAGAGAACTGTCTAGAAGGAAGGAGAGATAGAGGGAGACAATGGATGGAAGGATTGGGAGAGGGTAATGGGTGGAAGGATGGAGAGAGAAAGAGGGATGACACTGGATGGAAGGGTAGGAGAGAAAGAGGGAAGGTGCTGGACAGGGATGAAGGGGAGGGAAGTATATGCACATGGATGGATGGAGGGGAGTGAGGAGAAGTGCTGGATATGGATGGAGGGGAAATTGCTGAATTTAAGAGCTGGATCGGGACACTGAAGGATAGGGACAGGGCTACAGCTGGTAGACAGGACACATAAGGACACAGAAGGATGATGGACATGGTGAGAGAAAAAATATCAAATGGAAAGAAGACACTGCATAAAACAGAAGACACTGGGACCAAAGCTAATAGAAAAACTAAATGATCAGACAACAAAGGTACAAAAAAGTATTTTATTCAGAATTTATTAACTGGAATATGTCAGCTTTTGGAAATGTGCATCTGTGATATTTTGCATGTAAGCTTCAATTTTTCTAGTATTGCTGCATGCTGAGTCTGACTTCTTGAGGTAACTTTCCAGTTCAGTATTTTGCCTTCATTTCTGTTGTGTCATGTGTTTTTCATGTGTGATCAAGGTGCAGTATTCTGCTAGCGTGTAGTATTTTCAGCCCTTTTTGGTTTGGTTTTGTTGTTTCACTAGGTTGTGTACTGGTGTTTTAGAGCCCGGTGTAATTACAGTGTTGCCTTTCCACGCATAAGGTTGTAGCTCGTCCTGTCCTTGGAATTAGTGCTGTTATGGTTTGGTGAGGTTCTGAGTGTGTTTTTGCACACGTTTGTGTATATTGTTTTGCAGTTGAGCAATTGTGGTTAGTATATGCTTTGAGCAACCACTTTATTCTTTGACATATGATACATATCTAATATCTATTTTACTCATTTTTTTTTCTGTGTCTTGTCAGACAATTATGGATATAAGCTCTGCCCCTGGCTCCACCCCTAACCCCACCCCCTTTAGCCTCCCCAAACAGTTGGGCCAGTTGCACAAAGGCAAAATTCGAACTTACACTTGTCCCCAACTTACTTACACTTGTCCCCAACTTTCTAGGTACCAATAACAAACAGCAACTCCCCTCCTCTGATTCATAGTTTCTTAATTTTATCCCCTCCCCTCCACACAAACACTCAAAGAAGTAGGTCTCCCGCAGCAGTCTCTGATACATACAAAGAAGCATATCTACTCCAAATGTCTCCATACTGATGATGCCCCACTGAAACCAAAAACATAAGGGAAATGAGCAGCCAGCTTGCCATTTCCCCCCTCATAAAACCATGCCAGGCAGCTATTGAGGGAGGAGCCAGGTCAGCCCAGGACTGTAAAATACATTTTTTTGATAAGGAAGGTCGCTACTAACACAAACTTACACTGTGCCTCCCCAAGGCCCTTCTGTGACAAGTGAGCCAGCACTACCCATCAACACTACCGAGTAAGACCAATCCTTTTGTCTTTTAAATGCACATTACTATATATCTTTTTACTCGGACATATTGACATCATTAGTCACATTACCCCCGTTTTGATCCATGGGTTTCTTACCATTGTAGTTTTTTCACACTTAATCACTACCCTTGGATGTTCAAATCTAGATACGTTTTATTTCTTTTTAAATTTTAGTTAAGAATATTTTTATAAATTCATTTTGGCGCGGAATGAGATGACGTCATCAAAGAATCACCATAAGTTCACCACGGTAGCGTCCAAATTTCCGTTACCATTTGGTAGATGTTGTTTTGAGAGGAAGGCTGTTAGTGGCGATATTTTCACAGCTTCACGTGGCGAGTTTGATTTATCTAGTCTCATTTCAAAGTTTTGCGTTCACTTTTCAATCTAGCTACACCCGTGATTAAATGATGGTGTATATAAGATCTATTTGTAGATATTTATGTTCAGTTTTATAATTAATTATACAAACCAGGATATAGTATAATGGAGACAATACCAGTGAGAGGATTGACCCAAGAGTATTCCAAAATATAGTGCTATATATAAATTCTATGATCAAGAAGCTTGTCCACCCTTAGAGACGTAAATCACTTCAGTGTAGCCTCGCTTCGGTGAGTTTATACTCTGAGAACTTCCTTTTTCTTAGCTGGTGAGAAAAGTGGAGTGGAGGAGTGGCCTAGTGGTTAGGGTAGTGGACTTTGGTCCTGGGGAACTGAGTTTAATTCCCACTTCAGGTACAGGCAGCTCCTTGTGACTCTGGGCAAGTCACTTAACCCTCCATTGCCCCATGTAAGCCGCATTGAGCCTGCCATGAGTGGGAAAGCGCGGGGTACAAATGTAATAAAAAATAAATAATATATTTACATATAGCACTATATTTTAGAATACTCTTGGGTCAATCCTCTCACTGGTATCGTCTCCATTATACTATACCCTGGTTTGTATAATTAATTATTGAGATTTTTACCAGAGGTAATCTGGAAACCCTTTTTTGATAATCAGTTTTATTGATAGGCATATCATAAAATGGTTGCTGGCTAGCAGTAGTCTTGTGATAGACGGTAATTTTTAATCCATTTTTTTATTTATTTTTTCCTTTTTACTTATTTCCTTTTTATTGATTGATTTTTTTATTTTTTAATAATAATACTCCTTGTTTATTTACAAAAATGTTGTTTAACATGCAACCTAGTATACCAATGTTTGATACAAGTCCTCTTGATGCTTACATTGAAAAATTTCTTTAGTTCACGTGGTAAACACGGGTGTGAGTAAGCATTTACATTTATTAGGGAAGGTTTTCCTATATACATTTTTATTCTTTGGTCTTTTTATTGTTTCTTTTGATATATTGTTATCCTTTGATATTTTTACGCTTTGATTTTTTGATCTTTTGGTCCATATAATTTTTTTATTTTTGTCCTTTTTATTCACCCCATCGTGTTTTTGGGTTCATATTCATTTTTTTAGGTTATTCTTTATTCCTATAGATGTATATGCATATATATACCAATTTTGATTATCTTTTACCCTTATTTCTTTTTTCTATTTTTTTTTTACTTTTCTGTCTTTATCCAGATGTACCGTTTTTCATGTACACAATTTTATATTTTTTAATTTTATTTAATTTTATTGTCATTATTTTTTCTAATCTTCATTCATTTTTTCATTTTTATAATTTTATTATAGATGAATATTCTCAGAGATATATATATATATATAGGTGTGGATTTATTTATATAAACATTTTGCAATTTAATCTGTTATTTCTTTTACGGTCTTGGCATTATTATATACGTTTTTTGTATACATGTATTGGTTTAACTCAATGTATATATTGTTTTCTTCATATTACAAAGTATCTTATTATGTCCGCAATATACTTGTTTTTATACCTTATACATATTTCTTTGTTGTTATAGATATTCCGGATCACATTCAGATGGACCTCGCTATGTTCATGTCATATATGTTTTATGCTTTAAGTATACTTTTTTTGTTGTCATAGATATTTCAGACCATAGAAAATCGACTGAAAATCTATTGGTATAAAAAAGATTTTCTGTATCCAAAATCACTAGGTACGTTCCTTTATAACATATGTTTTACTGTATCATACAAATGTTTTATTTGTTTTTAATTATGTTTATTGTATGTATTTTTCACAAACCTTTATATATATGTTTTGCTTATTTTCATTATATTTACTCATAGACCCCTGAAGCAGGCTGTTAGGCCGAAACACGACTCGTGTCGGGTTGTTATTTTATTTGCATAAAGACCTTGTTCAAGAACACTGTCTGAGAGGGGAGTTTTTTGGATCCACTTGTTGTCTGCTTGACTTTCGTTTTCTTATGAAGAGCAGAGGCGTAGGCAGACAACAGATTTTGGGTGGGCCTAGGCAAGAAGTGGGTGGGCACCAAGTGTTCTTTCCCCCCCCCCCCAACCAAAAAAATATCTCAGCTGGTGAGAAAACGCTTCTTTCCATCTTGGCAGGCATGCACTGAAAACTGAGCATGCTCAAGTGCCGTTATTGTGGAGAGTAGCGTTTTCATTACCATCAGGGGGAAATCTTGAGCTGGCCGAGCTTGGGATCCCCACCAGCTGCCGCTAAACATGTGCTACTGTTGGGCGGGCCTGAGCCCTAAGTGGGTGGGCCCCGGCCCACCTGTGGCTACACCACTGGTGGAGAGTTCACCTTCTGTAGGTGTTGCCTTACCCAGTTTCAGCAGGACCACAAATCGTGCCATAGAAAGGGAGTCCAGCATTCGCCTCTCTGCCAAAATCGAGTGGAACATGTCAATGGGGAGACGATATAATCCTGAAGCAGCAGTTTAATAAAATTCTGCCCAGAAGCAATTTGGACCTGGTGTTTTTTGGTTGGGACTATGACTAATGACATCCTCTACCTCATCCACTGAAATGGGGCTCTTAAGAACCTGGACTGATCTAGAGAAGAAAGATCCTGACTATGTAAATAAGTTGTACCATGCAAATCCAGAACCAATTCTGAGTAGGAAAGACAAGCATAATATCTATGGAAAATGGCAGCAATTGTTTTATTTTTCACCAAGGAGCCTAAAGGATTCCGCAAAAAATGTACTTTTTACCTGGCTTAAAACAGGAAACAGGATACTGGGCTAGATGGACCATTGGTCTGACCCAGTATTGCTACTAAAGTTTTCCCCTCTGATTGTTCCGTCAGTCAAGCTAAAAGGGCTCCTGATGTATTGCCATAACAGAACAATTTATATTTATAATATAACCGTGATTTCCCTGACCGTTGACAGAGCAAAGTTTTCAAAACTGATTGAGACGTCAGGAGTTAGTTGCTCTTTATGTTCCTGGGAAGGGACCCTCCCATAAAGCCTATGTGAGATTGAAACAAGCGTTGTAACCAAAATATTTCTCTTGAATCCTATGTTTTTGCACCACATAAGCAATTATTTCTCCCCACTAAACTGCCTTTGTCGCATCCCAAAACAATACTGGGGTGTGTTGATGTTGGGCATTATAAGCATCATAATCCTTCCATTTAGCTATCATGGAAGTTGGTGTCATGATAAAGAGCTGGAGAGAACTGCCATAGCAGAGGGCCCTCCTCACTGCCGAACAGGGGACACCAAATCAACTATACCAGAGCATGATCTGAGATTTGGTAGGCATCGATGGTAGAGCAGATATGAGAAAGCAAAGACTGGGATGCTAATAAGCAGTCTATATGGGACTGAGTACCATGGGCATGTGAGAGATGCGTGTAATTACAGGTCATGGGATGTAAGACCCTCCAAAAATCTAACTAATTCAGGGACCCATTAAGCAGTGGTATTCCCTTGGTCAAATCTAGCCGATCAGATCTTCAGGGGTTCGGATTTATCTAACAAAGAATCAAAGACTGTATTAAAGTCTCCCCCCATATCAAAGGGCAATCACCCAAAGAAGCTAGCTCCTTAATGAGGGTAGCAAAAAAAAAAATGTCCAGCAGACATTGGGGGCATATGCATTACAGAGAATCACCTGTTGTCAGTCTACTGTTATGTGAACTATCACATAATGGCTGTCAGAACCAATAAGCTGTTTGTGACTTTGGACATCTAATAACACGGGTTAAAATAATACAACCTGCCTTTTTCTTATTAGAGGGGCAGTCACATAATTTCTCACACACCATGTTTTGAATTTAGCTTATTCAGTGTTATCTAAATGCATTTCTAGCAGCATTACAATCGATATGGAATGCCCTCCCGCGGGAGGTGGTGAAAATGAAAACGGTAACGGAATTCAAACATGCGTGGGATAAGCATAAAGGAATCCTGTGCCAAAGGAATGGATCCTCAGGAGTTTAGTCAAGATCGGGAGGCGAGGCTGGTGGTTGGGAGGCGGGGATAGTGCTGGGCAGACTTATACGGTCTGTGCCAGAGCCGGTGGTGGGCAGCGGGACTGGTGGTTGGGAGGCAGGGATAGTGCTGGACAGACTTGTACGGTCTGTGCCAGAGCCGGTGGTTGGGAGGCAGGGCTGGTGTTTGGGAGGTGAGGATAGTGCTGGGCAGACTTATACGGTCTGTGCCAGAGCCGGTGGTTGGAAGGAGGGGCTGGTGGTTGGGAGGCGGGGATAGTGCTGGGCAGACTTATACGGTCTGTGCCCTGAAGAGCACAGGTACAAATCAAAGTAGGGTATACACAAAAAGCAGCAAATATGAGTTATCTTGTTGGGCAGACTGGATGGACTGTGCAGGTCTTTTTCTGCCGTCATCTACTATGTTACTATGATATGCATTTTCTTTATAATGGCTGAAGAATTTTACTTTGCTTAATCAGGGAGGTCACACCCTCTACATTCCAGGTGGCAGTTTTGATAATCATGTAATCTCCAATTTATCCAAGGACCAATCTAGCCTGCAAATTAGTGGGAAAATGTGGGATATACATGCTACAAATAAATAAATACAAAATGAGGAGGAAGGCGTCCCAGCCCATCACCTCCCTCCTATCCTAGCAGGAAAGGAGAATCATGTGAAATAAGCACAAAAACATTGTCTAGGATTTTTAGAATAGAATTCAAACCCATCTGGAGTTGGAAGGAAAGAAAAAAAAAAAAAAAGACCCCACTATCAACCACCCTACTCCCCCCCCCCCCCACCTCTTCCTCCCTCCCAGACTCTCATCAACAGTCACCACACCCCCAACTCCACTTCTCTTTTATTCAATCCCTAATATCTAAATGGGGGGACCCAGTAGAGTGTAGCCCCCCATCCACTCCCTCCCTCCTCCCCCCCCCATGACCACCAGCAGCTATAAAAGGAAAACAGAAATTTAAAAAAAAAAAAAAAAAAGGAAAGTTTTAGCTCAAAGGAAATCAGGTGGAATGGGGTTCCTTTAATCCTCCACCTCAGGTATCAGTGAGAGGCTCCAGCATGCATCTCAAAAGAACTAAAACAGAAGAAGCGTTAAGGCCCTTCAGTGGGGTTAGGACATGGTCCACAAAAGCCTTAGCCTCTTGGACCATGGTGAAAATCTTGGGCTGTCCCTGATCCATCACTCAGAGTTTAGCCGGGTAGAGAAGCACAAATTTCACTTTCTGTTAAAAAAAAAAAAAGTCTAGAACAAAGTGGAAAAAATTCCCGTCCCTGAGCAGGCACTTTCGGGGATTAGTCTTGATAATAAAGAAATCACTGACCATTGTATTCCAATTGTTTCCCTGCCTTGAGAGACTGTAGAATCATAGCCTTATAAACAAAGTTCAGAAGTCTCAAGATAAAACACCCTAGGCCTTTGATCTCCCTGCCTTTTTACTCCAATCCTATAGGCTCATTCTATCCAGAGGGCCCACATAGTTCTGCATCTGTGACCAACTCCAGGATGTCAACCACACTAAGGTTACTCCAGCGTGAGCGGTTTTCTGGGATGTCTGCCTTTAAATATAAAGTCTGCTTACTTAGTGCCAGGCATGAGGGACTCTTCCTTCTTTTTGTACAAAATATAATCCCACCCCAGCTAGAGATTTAGAAGGGTAGATAAATCTTTTAAGACAATCTGACATTGTCTTAGTTTCAGAACCAGGTAATACTTACCACCACAAGATGACATTATTTCAGAGAGTAGTTCAATGGCTCTACTCTATTTGCAATATTTGGGGAGAATCTTTGTTTGCTTGTTTCTGAAACATTGGCATATGAGAAGTATTCTGTCAGGAGACCCAAAGGCACCTCAGTGGTGGAGGCTTCAAGGACAGGATGCAGGGGTTAGGATCGTAGGTATATGGGAGGAAAAACATGAATATTCGGAAACAAACTATACCCATCACCAATGAATAAGGGGGTTGTGTTCCAGAAGCCAAGCTAATTCCAATGGTGCATCAGTGACCTATGATGAAATGGTCTCTGAGCACCAGGCACCCATCTTTTGCTTCAAGCTCACAATGACTTGTTGTACCTCTCCCTGGCCCAAGGGTCTGCAGTCAGTGGCTATGATGGAAACTGGTAATAATTTCAGCTTCAGCGGTATCCCATATGAGTGGACAAGATCAAGACTAAAAGTTTTCAGTGGCTTCCAAATCAATAATGGCCATGATCGCCATACAACCAGAAGATCAACACAGGGGTACTAAGCCAGAACGACACTGAGCCATGTGATTCAAAAGTATGATGAACAAATTCAGTGGATACTCTTGTATATCCCTTCTCCCAAACAATAAAGAAACAGACCATGTCTTGTCCTCTAGTATCCCTTCTCCCAAATAATAAAGAGCCAGGCCATGCCTCTTCCTCTAGTTTTTCTTTGCAGAGGATGGTCTAAACTATATATAGACTACATCCATAGATTAATTCTCCCAGGACCACGTCATGCACAGTGGAAGTTCATAAGACAGAGTGCTCTCTCTCTCTCTTTTTTTTTTTTTTTTAAAGCACCTGCATTGTGGAATTCTCTACCGTTATCTTTGCATGCCAAAACTTCTTATAAAATTTTTAGAACTAAGCTTAAGACTTGATCTGCAAGTTTGCTAATGGTGGTAAAGCAAATCTCAAGTTTTTCACTGCAGCATTTGAACCTGCTGTGAATTATTTGTTGTTTATACTGCTGGTTCTATTCTATTAGTGTCTTCTAAATCGCCAGCTTTCCCAAAGGATTTGTAACAGTTTACAGAAAGGTAGATCTACTCAAGCAGAGGGAAATAAACTTACGATACATCTCAGCAAAACATCATGACAACAACAAATTATTATTCAAATAAAAAAGTTTTCAAAGCTTTTCTAAACAATAAATAGGATGAGAAGCTTCTGCCAATGATAGCATGGAAGATACTGCTCCAGGTTTCTAGAATGTGTGCTTGAATGCACTCTTCTTACAAATGTGAAACTTTTCTATTATTTTATGGAGTTCCTTTCTTTTATTTATTGTTTTATTTCACATTGTAAACCATTTGACTTGCAATGTAAATAAGGTGGTATATTAAAATTAAAACAATAAACGATGCATAGGCTCTTCCATTTGCAAAGGGTGAACATGCAGCAAGGCAAAAGTGGTAGGAGGGCTCCAGAAGGATTACTGGATACATGCATCTAAATTTGTTAATCTTCTTAATTTCCGTCAGCCTTTCACTGATTTTTCATCTTATCCAGATGGATGGTAATATACCCTCACCAGAATACTGGTTCCCATCTCATATGTAATTTCTATACATAACAATTTCACTTTGCATTTTGTTTCCTGCAGGACTTTTATTCTATTTCACTCTATGCCATCCTTAGCAAATAGTGCCATCCCTTCACCAATCTGATCCACTATTATTTCAGTATTATTTTCTACCCTAGCATCACTGTGGGCCATTATACCTATTATGTATTTTCAGACTTCTGATATTCACATATAAAAGTATATATTTATTTGCATTCATAACCATGCTTAGCAGTTGATGGGGGCAATTTAGAATAATTTACCTTTGTCTGTTCTTTATTTAAATTTACATGGGCTATTTCAGCTTTTTCCACAACTTTTCTATCAGTGGTGATGGGACAGGATAGGATACATCGAAGGATGATGAATAACTTTAAGAAGTGCTGGCTACTATTTTGACTCTCATTCACAACACTCTATTGGAATTCCATCATACCTGTCTTCCTTAATAATTCAATGTTGCCCCTAGACTCCTTAGGTCAATGAATGATCGTCGTCTCCACACCCCCTTGCCTTCTGCTGCACAACTAAAATCCACATGCCAATCAGCCTTTTCTTGTGTGGCACCAGCTTTATAGAACTCATTATCTATGCTTCATCTTGAACTGTCATTTCCCAAATTTAAAGCAGCACTTAAGACCCAGTTATTCAAGGCTGTAATGTCTGCAACAGGAACCTATGGGCGTTGTTCTGCTGTGACTGTTTGAATCTCTCTCACCTACCCTTTTTTGGTATAGCTGCGGCTGCTGCTCTTCTTTCTCTGTCCTAATATCGAAGCTCTTTTCTGTCTAATGACCTGTTATTTTTTATATTGTAAACCACTATGCTGTACCTTATGAATAGTGTATATAAAAAAAAATTACAACAAACCATATCTGACATTCTCAATGCTTGTATCAAGATGTCAGTAATTCCAGATGAGTGGAAGAGGATAGATGTAGTCCCTCACCACAAAAAAATGGAAGTCCGGAAGAGGTTGGAAGCTACAGGCTTGTTAGTCTGACTGGTGTGCTGCTGAGTAAATTAATCAAACCAAGAGCAAACTGAGGGTGGTCTGGGCCCCCCCACCCTGCTGCTGCCTGGCACCCCCCCCCCCCCATTGCACCCCTGCCACCACCCCCGCTGCCATGGTCCTACCTGAAGAGTTCTGGTAGTTTGCTGGCCTCTGTTGGGGGGGGGGGGGGCATATTCTTTCCTTCCTGCTGCCCTACTGCTATTCCCCTGCCTGCTGCAGGGAATCTCGGCTGTCATTTTTAAAATACGGTGGTGCCAGGTTGGGGGGGGAATAGTGGCAGCCCAGTGGGCTTGGCAGGAAAGAACATGTTCCCCCCTTGCTGAGGCTACTAGATCACCAGCAGCACGCTGGGCATCCGGGCAGAGCCTCTGGGCCCTCGGGCACTGCCCAGTTGCCCGAATGATCAGTCTGCCCCAATTCAAACTCTGCTAAAACAAAGAATAGTGCAACTTCTAGAATCCAGTGGATGGCAGGATCCCAATCAGCAGGAGCGGACTGACATTGATCTGGACCCCTGGGCAGTAAAGGTCAGTCACTAGGCCTTCTCCAGCCCCCCCCCCCCCCGCCATGCTGCCTCCTTCCCCCACCACACTCTACAGTCCCCCAGAGCCTCAGTGGGCCCTTCCTGCTCCTACCTCAAAGGGCCCTGTGGTCTAGTGGCTTCTTCAGGAGCAGAACCCCAGCCCACTGCCGCTATTCTGCCCGGCACGCGCATAGCGCTGCCATGTTTTCAAAATTGGTGCCAAGACTTCCTGTGGTGGTCTTGACAGTCTTGGCAGCCATTTTTAAAACACTGCTGCGCCAGGCCGAATAGCAGCAGTGAGCAGGGAAGTGTGTTCTTTTTTTGCCCTGAGGCCACTAGACCACCAGGTCCCTTCAAGATGGGACTGGGGAGAGCCCACTGAGGCTCTGGAGAGGCTGTAGAGTGTGGTGGGGGGGGGGGGAGCCTCTGGGGAGGCTGAGTGGGTGACCAGACAGTTGGTTTGAAGGAAAGCACTGGATGTGACGTATTTAGATTTCAGCAAAGCTTTTGATACACTTCCACATAGACAGCTTATCAATAAAATTGATCAGCTTTGGTATGGCTATCAAGGAACGCATAAACGTCAAAGCACACACAATGATCTACAAGATCCTCCATGGCGAATCTCCAAGCTACATGTTCAACTTGATCGATCTCCCAGCCAGGAACGGGTCCAAATCTTCTCGAACATATCTCAATCTTCATCTTCCCAATTGCAAAGGCCTCAAATACAAAACCCACTACGCATCCAACTTCTCCGTTATAGGCAGCCAACTCTGGAACGCCTTACCTCGACACATCCGATCAACCAATGAACACCTACCCTTCCGAAAGCTGCTGAAAACTTACCTCTTCAAACAAGCTTACCCAAACAACCCAACTTAATTCTCCACCAGCACTATCCATACTACTACCCTCTCCTCCACGTCTCTACCTATTGTCCTACTCTTTATACCAGGGTTACCCTTGTGATAATTTGTACCAAACTTTGTTCTCTACCTCCATGATACTTTGTACCATACTTTGGGTCATCTCCGTGATACTTTGTACCATACTTTGGGTCACCTCCGTGATACTTTGTACCATACTTTGGGTCATCTCTGTGATACTTTGTACCATACTTTGTAAGCCGCACTGAACCTGCTATCGAGCGGAATTGTGTTTTTTCCTTACAAGCTGCTTTGAAGTCAATGGGGATAATTTGCATTCTTTACTCTGTTCTCCCATCCTGGCTTTCTTTCACCATTAATGAAACCATTCTATTGGGATTCCCTAAAACTCTTGTTTCAGTTCTATCCTTCAAGGCTACTCCATACTGAACCATGCACTCCTGGGTGACTGTCGGCTCCCCACCTCCCCATTTTAGTTTAGAAGCTGCTCTATCTTCTTTTTAAATGTTAATGCCAACAGCCTGGTTCCAACCCGGTAAGGTGGAGTTCAACCTTTTGGAATAGGCTCCCCCATTCCCAGAATGTTGCCCAGTTCCTAACAAATCTAAATGCCTCATCCCTGCACCATAGTCTCAACCATGCATTGAGACTTCAGAGCTCTGTCTACCTCTTGGGTCCTGCACGTGGAACATTTTTGAAAATGCTACCCTGTTGGATCTGGTTTTTAGCTTTCTATCTAAGAGCCTAAATTTGGCTTCCAGAACCTCGTCCCCACATTTTTCTATGTCATTGGTACTCAAAAGAACCAAGACAGCCAGCTCCTCCACAGCACTATCTAAAATCCTATCTAGGTGACATGTGAAGTCCACCACCTTCACACCAGGCAGGCAAGTGACCAGGCGATCCTCACGTCCACCACTCACCCATCAATCTACATGCCTAATGATCATATCACCAGCTACAACAGCTGTCCTAATCTTTCCCTCCTGGGCGACCCTCAGGGGGAGGAATGCTGGCTTCGGCTTAACCCCTGGTAAGCCTTTCCTCAGCTGAGAGGTGCCCAGCTCTACCACCGGTTGCCTTTCAGGTGCTGTGGAGGACGTGCAGCTCATCTGCATATCCTTACAGCCTTCTCCGGGGTGACACCCAGGTCCACTCCGATCCACTCAGGGCCTCCGCTCTAGGTGCCCAGCGCTCCCACCAGGTGCTGTGGAGGACTTGCAGCCCTTCTGCATTTCCTCACAGCTGTATCCGGGGTGATTCCAGTTCCACCCTGATCTTCCCAGGGCCTTCGCTCCAAGTGCACAGAGTTTCCAGGTGCTTTTTGGCTAGGATCAGGCGACCCTCAGGGGGAGGAATGCTGGCTTCGGCCTAACCCCTGGTAAGCCTTTCCTCAGCTGAGAGGTGCCCAGCTCTACCACCGGCTGCCTTTCAGGTGCTGTGGAGGACTTGCAGCTCATCTGCATATCCTTACAGCCTTCTCCGGGGTGACACCCAGGTCCACTCCGATCCACTCAGGGCCTCCGCTCTAGGTGCCGTGCGCCTAATGGCGCGTGGGGCATTTTTCTCTTAACATCTAATCTTGCTAAAGTACCTCAGTCATTTATGGCCCCTATTCATATTCTCTTCCTAGCCCTGTCCCTTCCTAATCTTTTCCCTCACCCCCTACCTCTCTCCGCTACAGGAACTCACTGCCCATCCATCGACTTCATCACCTCACCTTCTCTCCTACCCTCTTCCTCCCTCTTGGCTTTTAATCTCCGCCTCTTTCTTCCGTCCATTTTGCCTTCCCCATTCCACCTAAATACCTCTCGCCTTCGACGCCTTCATGGCCACACCTCTCCTACTCTCCTCCGCTGTCTTTTACTCCTTCTCTTACTCTCAGCCGGTGACATCAATCCCAATCCTGGCCCCCCTCACCAACTATTATCCCAACTCTACAGATCTCACCGCGACCTCTCTAACCTCATCTCTATTTCTCTACTCCCCTCCTCTTCTCTGCCCTTCTCTTGCGCCCTATGGAATGCCCGCTCTATCTGTAACAAACTCGCCTATATCCATGACCTCTTTATCTCGCGTCACCTCCATCTGCTCGCCATAACAGAAACCTGGCTCTGCCCTGATGACTCTGCTTCAGTCGCAGCCCTGTGCCATGGCGGTTATCTATTTTCACATACTCCTCGCCCTGCTGGGCGTGGGGGCGGTGTTGGACTACTTCTCTCTCCCTCCTCCAGATTTCAACCCCTTCTTCCACCTCAATCTCACTGTTTTTCCTCCTTTGAAGTCCACTCTATCCGCCTTTTCTCTCCTCTGCCTCTTCGAATAGCGGTCATTTATCGTCCCCCTGATAAGTCCCTTTCATCCTTTCTCAGTGACTTTGATGCCTGGCTTGCCTTCTTCCATGATCTTTCCTCCCCCTCTCTCATCCTTGGTGACTTTAATATTCCTGCTAATGATCCTTCCAACTCTTATATTTCCAAGTTACTCGCTTTAACGTCCTCCTTTAATCTCCAACTATGCTCCACCTCCCCCACTCATCAAAATGGTCACTGTCTTGATCTCATCTTCTCCTCCAACTGTTCACCCTCTAGTTTCCTTGCCTCTGATCTTCCCTCCTCTGATCACCATCTTATAACTTTCACACTTAAATCTCCTCCCTCCCAGTCCCGTCCTATCTTATCTCATTTATCTAGGAATCTTCACGATATTGACCCTTCATCTCTATCCTCCCATGTTTCAAACCTCCTCTCTACTGTGGCACCATCCACATCTGTTAACGAGGCTGTTTCTTCTTACAACAATACTCTATCCTCTGCCTTAGACACACTTGCACCTTTGATGACCCGCCCTGTAAGGCGTACAAAACCCCAACCTTGGCTGACTTCTAATATCCGCTACCTACATTCCTGTACCCGCTCCGCCGAACGCCTCTGGCGGAAATCTCGGGCCCTTGCTGATTTTCTACACTTTAAGTTCATGCTGACCTCCTTCCAATCTGCTCTTTTACGTGCCAAACAGGATTATTATATCCAACTGACCAACTCTCTTGGCTCTAATCCTCGACTTCTCTTCACCACATTGAACTTCCTCCTCAAGGTGCCCCCTCCCCCAACTCCCCCTTCATTATCTCCTCAGACCCTTGCTGAATTCTTTCACAACCTTGCTTTCTCTACCTCACCACCTCTCCCTCCACTAGTCCGTTCCCCTCTCTCTCCTTCCCCTCATTCCCTTTCCTCCTTTCCTGAAGTTACTATTGAGGAAACTGTTGGAATGTAATTGTATTTTGCATGCATTGCCTGTCACCTATTATTTCTCTGTGATTACTCTGTGACCTCTGATGTGAATTACTTAGAGAGGTCACACAGCTATGCAACTTCCTGTGGGGGTTAGACACAGCAGATGCAGCAGACACAGCACATGGAGCACATGGAGCTCATGATCTCTCCTAACCTGAGAGGATCTATGGTGGTGTGAGCATCCATTACCATCTAAGCACATGGAAGGAGCTGATAATACAAATGTATAGTAATATGTATATATAAGCCTGTCTGATTATAATCTAACTACAAACTGTGAGTAAACAGATGTTTTGTTACTTCAACTTTAAAGTGACTCAGCAGTGAATTATTCAGGGGTGAATGAGAGAGAGATGAAGAAAGAAATTAACATTTCTAAAGCTGAAGCTGTGTGTACTAAAATCTGCTAATTATTTACTACAAATAATCCAACAAAAGGGTTACGGGCCCAGGGCTCAGGAATTGAAAAAGAAGAGAAATATTACCAGGCAGAAAAAAAGGCCACATTTTTCTCTTAAGTTTTAAAGGAAAGATTCAGTCTGTCTCTCTCTCCCCCCACACAGCAGACAGAAGGCTAAGAAAATGGCTGAGGAAAGAAATTCACCAT
This sequence comes from Microcaecilia unicolor, assembly GCF_901765095.1. Lineage (NCBI taxonomy): Eukaryota > Metazoa > Chordata > Amphibia > Gymnophiona > Siphonopidae > Microcaecilia > Microcaecilia unicolor. The sequence continues at coordinate 161,257,186 of NC_044041.1, forward strand.
TGTTCTATTCTCTCAAGGTGCCTAGATTAACTGAGTTTAATTATCAGCAGTGGGAATTAAGATTCATATGTTTCCTTCGAGCAAAAAGATTAGATATATGCTTAGACCAAGACAGAACAGCTGAAAATATGGCTGAATGGGACAATGCAAACTATTATGTGAAGTGCATGCTTTTGGAAGCTCTCTCAGAGAAACAAGCCATATTAGTGGAGGGAAAAGATACACCAAAGGACATTTTATATAAACTGAGAACTATGTATGCAACTACATATGCAAAGCAGCAACCAATTTGGTTGGCAGAGTTGAATGAAACCAAATTAAGGGATAAAAGTAAATGTAATGATCACATTATGCATCTTATGTCTTCATTTCAAAAGTTAGAACTTTCTGGAATTCCCATGTGTGATGCATTGAAAAGAGCATTTCTTTTTACCTCACTATCAAAGAAGTTTGATGTTTTTAGGTCTGTAAATGAGGCCATTGAAGGGCAATCTTTTGAACAGGCAACATCAAAACTAAGGCAGGAATGCATAATAAATGATTCTGAGGAGATGTGTTCTCAAAGCAAGTCAGAGAGAAATGAAACAAATTTCTTGGCAAAGAACAGAGGAAGGCGGAGCTATGGGAAAACTCCACCCAAGGGCAAGCTGATTTGCTACTCATGTGGAAAGGAGGGACATGTATCTAAATGGTGTAAGGAAACACAAAACACTCCCTCTAGCTCACCTAAGCCAATGGAACTAAAGAATTTTCAAACCAGGAAATGTATGAAGGACAAAGATAAACACAAGGGCTTTCTAATGGCAGAAAAATCTTTGACTATGGTAAATAATAATTCAAATGAAAGTACTTGGATTTTGGATTCAGGGAGCACATGCCATTTAACCAATTGTAAGAATTTCTTTCAGGAAATGTGTCCAGAGGAAGGTATTCTTAAAACTGCAAACGCAGGGACTGCTAAGATCCAAGCAAAAGGTATTGGATTCTTAAAATGCAAAGTGTCTAATGAAGTTAAAGAAATTCCTGTAAGTGATGTCTTGTATATTCCCCAAGCAGTTTGCAATATGCTTAGTGTATCTACATTAGATAAGAAGGGATTTGCGATTCATTTTGAAAATAGTAAGTGCACAATCTCTAAAAATGATGAAGTGTATGCTGAAGCTTTTATGCATAATGATGTTTATAAACTGAGCATTTCAGGTGAAGCCTCACATATGGCGCAAGTAAGGAAGAATGATGGTAAATGTAGTCTGGAAATCTGGCACCGCCGCCTGGGACATCGTGATTCTAAGGTGATCCAGGATCTTTACAGTAAGCAACTGGCCACCGGCATTCAGATAAGTGCAGATGCTGGTAAAATGGAGAAATGCATAGACTGTGTTACTCAAAAGGGTGTGAGACCCTCATTTCCTGCATACACAGGAAATAGGAGTAATAAAGTGCTGGACTTAATACACAGTGACTTATGTGGACCGTTTAATATCCCATCATTGGGAAATAACAGATTTGTGCTAATATTCTTGGATGATTTCTCTAGATATTGTGTGGCCTATTTGCTGAAAGAGAAAAGTCAAGTCACAGACATGCTGAAGAAATACGTAGCCATGGTGAGCAATAAATTTGAAAGAAAACCAAAGGTTCTTCAGACCGACAATGGTGGTGAGTTCACTTCACAAAGCATGCGCACATTTCTAGAACAAGAAGGCATTCAACATATCACAACAGTAGCTTATACACCAGAGCAAAATTCTGTTGCAGAGAGAAAATTTAGGTCACTTGTGGAAATGACCAGGTGTATGCTGTCAGATAGCAATCTCCCTAAAAGACTATGGGGGGAAGCCATTCTCACAGCAGTGTACCTACAAAACAGAATGCCAACTAAAGGCGCTGAGCGCACACCACATGAGACATGGCATGGTAGGAAGCCAAACCTGTCACACATAAGAACATTTGGAAGTACAGCATATGCTCATGTACCAAAGCAAAGAAGGCATAAGCTGGATTCCACAACAGAAAGGGGCATTTTAGTTGGCTATGCTCCAGGACACAAAGGATATAGAATTTTGAATCTGAAAAACTGGCATTGTTGGCATAAGACATGTTACATATTTTGATGAAAACAAAAGGGTTGATAAAGGCTGGATTATCCCAGATGAGCCTTATCATCCAGAATATGAAACTAGAACCATAATAGACATGCCAGTGTATATAAATGCCATACCAAGGCAGATGTCTGAAAGTAACTCATCTGTATCTAACGAGGAACAGGCAGAGGAAACAGACACAGAAAGGATCATTGAAGAAGACAGTACAGTTGGAGAAGGGGAATCAATTGGAGAAGGACTCTCAGATTTAGAGGATGCAGAAAGGTCAGACCAACCTGTTGTCAGACGCTCATCCAGGGAAAACAAAGGTGTTCCACCCCCAAGACTGTCTTACTTAACAAAGTCAGCAGAAGCTCAAGAGCCCTTAACATGGGATGAGATTGAGAAAATGTCAGCAGAAGAAGCTGCTGAATGGCATAAAGCTGCACAAGAAGAAATTGATGCATTGGATAAAAATAATACTTGGATTCTTACAAAATTACCTCCTGGCAAGAAAGCTATAGGATGCAAATGGGTATTCAAGTTAAAAAGGAATGCACAAGGAAAAGTGGAAAGGTATAAAGCCAGATTAGTGGCAAAGGGATATCTTCAAAAATATGGAGAAGATTTTGATGAAGTGTTTGCACCTGTAGTGAAACACACGACAATCAGAACACTTCTGAGCATTGCAGTCTCAAAAGGCATGCAAGTCAACCACATTGATGTGAAAACAGCGTTTCTTCACGGAGATATAACTGAAGACTTGTACATGGAACAGCCAACAGGTTTCATAAATACAAAACAAAGACAGCTAGTGTGTAAATTAAACAAAGGTCTTTATGGATTAAAGCAAAGTGCAAAATGTTGGAATGATAAATTGCATGAAATATTGACAAATTTAGGATTTAAGCAAGGTGAAGCAGATAAATGTTTGTACACTAGGTGCACAAATGGACAATATGCATACATTTTGGCTTTTGTTGATGATCTGCTCATTGCAAGCAAAAGTGAGCAAGAGTACAAGGGCATTGTAAAATGTTTAAACCAGAATGTTGAGATAAAAGAACTTGGTAATGTGTCATACTATCTTGGTATAGAAATTGAGAAACAAAATGATGGTTCTTATCTTCTAAGCCAGAAGCAGAAAATAAATGAGCTTATTGAAAGTTTAGGTATGCAAGATGCCCAAGTTGTAAGCACTCCCATGATCACTGATTTTCTGAAGGATGAAACAGTAAGAGAACCTTTACCAGATAACATCCAATATAGATCAGCCATAGGTAAGCTTTTATATCTAGCTACCACATACAGGGCTGATATAGCAAATGCAGTAGGAATTTTGAGCAGAAGGGTCAGCTCACCTACCAAATCAGATTGGACTGCAGTTAAAAGGATGGTAAGGTATTTAAAGGGTACCATTGATTGTAAATTAAAGGTTTCAGCCAATAGTAATCCAAAACTAATATGTTACTGTGATTCAGATTGGGCAGGGGATCATTCTGATTATAAATCCACAAGTGGATATGTGTTTATGTATGGAAATGTACAAATTTCATGGGCCAGTCATAAACAAAGTATTGTGAGTTTGTCTTCTACAGAAGCTGAATACGTGGCCGTATCGGAAGCGTGCAGAGAACTGATGTGGATTGAAAAACTTATGCTGGATTTTGGAATAGCTGAACAGAGACCAATCCAGATAATGGAAGATAATCAGAGCTGCATCCGACTGTCACAGAATGACAAGGTTCAGTCACGCACCAAGCACATCGCAACAAAATACCACAACGTGCGAGAGTTGGCAAAAGAAGGGGTCATCAGTCTACACTATTGTCACACCAGTGAGATGACAGCTGACATCATGACCAAACCGTTACCCAGAGAACATTTTGTAAATCTGCGTATAAAGCTTGGACTTTGTATGAATAAATAATTGCATGACAGTTATGCATGAGAAGGGGTTTGTTGGAATGTAATTGTATTTTGCATGCATTGCCTGTCACCTATTATTTCTCTGTGATTACTCTGTGACCTCTGATGTGAATTACTTAGAGAGGTCACACAGCTATGCAACTTCCTGTGGGGGTTAGACACAGCAGATGCAGCAGACACAGCACATGGAGCACATGGAGCTCATGATCTCTCCTAACCTGAGAGGATCTATGGTGGTGTGAGCATCCATTACCATCTAAGCACATGGAAGGAGCTGATAATACAAATGTATAGTAATATGTATATATAAGCCTGTCTGATTATAATCTAACTACAAACTGTGAGTAAACAGATGTTTTGTTACTTCAACTTTAAAGTGACTCAGCAGTGAATTATTCAGGGGTGAATGAGAGAGAGATGAAGAAAGAAATTAACATTTCTAAAGCTGAAGCTGTGTGTACTAAAATCTGCTAATTATTTACTACAAATAATCCAACAGAAACTACACTTCTCCTTTCTTCCTCAAAATGTACCACCTGTTCCTCTGATCCCATTCCCACCCACCTTCTTAATGCCATCTCTCCTGCTCTTATTCCTTTTATCTGTCACATTCTCAACCTCTCACTTTCCACTGCGACTGTCCCTGCTGCCTTTAAACATGCTGTGGTCACACCTCTCCTTAAGAAGCCTTCACTCGACCCTACTTGTCCCTCTAATTACCGACCCATCTCCCTCCTTCCTTTTCTCTCCAAATTACTTGAGCGTGCTGTTCACCGCCGCTGCCTTGATTTTCTCTCCTCACATGCTCTTCTTGACCCACTACAATCTGGTTTTCGCCCTCTCCACTCAACCGAAACTGCGCTTACTAAATGACCTATTACTGGCTAAATCCAGAGGTCAATATTCCATCCTCATTCTTCTTGATCTTTCCGCTGCTTTTGATACTGTCGATCACAGCATACTTCTCGATACCCTGTCCTCACTTGGATTCCAGGGCTCTGTCCTTTCCTGGTTCTCTTCCTACCTCTCCCTCCGCACCTTTAGTGTTCACTCTGGTGGATCCTCTTCTACTTCTATCCCTCTGCCTGTCGGCGTACCTTAGGGTTCTGTTCTTGGTCCCCTCCTCTTTTCTATCTACACTTCTTCCCTTGGTTCATTAATCTCATCCCATGGCTTTTCCTACCATCTCTATGCTGATGACTCCCAAATCTACCTTTCTACCCCTGATATCTCACCTTGCATCCAAACCAAAGTTTCAGCGTGCTTGTCTGACATTGCTGTCTGGATGTCTCAACGCCACCTGAAATTAAATATGACCAAAACCGAGCTTCTCATTTTCCCCCCCAAACCCACCTCCCCGCTCCCCGCTCCCCAAGTTTTCTATTTCTGTTGATGGCTCTCTCATTCTCCCTGTCTCCTCTGCTCGAAACCTTGGGGTCATCTTTGACTCTTCTCTCTCCTTCTCTGCTCATATCCAGCAGATTGCCAAGACCTGTCGTTTCTTTCTTTACAACATCCGTAAAATCCGCCCCTTTCTTTCCGAGCACTCTACCAAAACCCTCATCCACACCCTTGTCACCTCTCGTTTAGACTACTGCAATCTGCTTCTTGCTGGCCTCCCACTTAGTCACCTCTCCCCTCTCCAGTCGGTTCAAAACTCTGCTGCCCGTCTCATCTTCCGCCAGGGTCGCTTTACTCATACTACCCCTCTCCTCAAGACCCTTCACTGGCTCTCTATCCGTTTTCGCATCCTGTTCAAACTTCTTCTACTAACCTATAAATGTACTCACTCTGCTGCTCCCCAGTATCTCTCCACACTCGTCCTTCCCTACACCCCTTCCCGTGCACTCCGCTCCATGGATAAATCCTTCTTATCTGTTCCCTTCTCCACTACTGCCAACTCCAGACTTCGCGCCTTCTGTCGCGCTGCACCCTACGCCTGGAATAAACTTCCTGAGCCCCTACGTCTTGCCCCATTCTTGGCCACCTTTAAATCTAGACTGAAAGCCCACCTCTTTAACATTGCTTTTGACTCGTAACCACTTGTAACCACTCGCCTCCACCTACCCTCCTCTCTTCCTTCTCGTCCACATTAATTGATTTGATTACTTTATTTATTTTTTGTCTATTAGATTGTAAGCTCTTTGAGCAGGGACTGTCTTTCTTCTATGTTTGTGCAGCGCTGCGTATGCCTTGTAGCGCTATAGAAATGCTAAATAGTAGTAGTAGTAGTAGAAGCTCATGGAGACATATCCTTGGTGCAAGAGGATATTGCATCTGCTGACGTGCAGGTCCTGGCTACAGGATTACTTCCTACTTCACCAGGGTGATGCTCTCCTTTTAGTAGACCCCTCTCTTCCAAGGCAGCACAGGAGCTTCCAGACTCTACAATATCTCTGTAGGCCTCCTCTATGCACCGCTCGTCTCCCTCAGTTCCCTCAAGTCTGCTACTCTAGCCTCAAGAGAACAGACTTGTTTCTGAGAGCTAGGAGCTCTTTTCATTGGGCACACACACATATAACCTCTTGCCAACTGGGAGATAATCATACATGTGACACTGAATACAAAAGGCTAGATAGAACCCCTCTTGCTGCTGGACTGCTGTCTGCATCTTAGTATTAATAATTCCATATCATCATGCTGATCAATCCATAGACTGGTGGGTTGTGTCCATCTACCAGCAGGTGGAAATAGAGAGCAATCCTTTTGCCTCCCTATATGTGGTCATGTGCTGCCGGAAACTCCTCAGTATGTTCTCTATCTCAGCAGGTGGTGGTCACACACAGCAGCAGCTCTGGCTAGGTCTCCAAGCCTAATTCTTAGGTTTTGTTGAGTACCTGGGGTTGAGGGCTCTTCTTGAGCAAGTGCAAACCTGGTGGTGCCAGGTCCCTCCTTTTCTCCCCCCTCCCGCTGGCTCCGTTAAAAAAAAAAAATTTTTGAACGTCCTTTAAGGGCGTTTATTTCAACGTTTATATCAGCGTTTATTGCAGCTGCTCACTGGGACACCAGTTCGTTACAGCTCAGAGCGAGAAGCAGGTAATTTTTACCTTTTGTAGCGGGCAGGGGGTTCCCCGATCAGTCTCCATGTGGCTTATGGCGTCGGAGGGCGAGGGCGCGAAGAATCGCTCCCCGGACCGCCTGGGCGCGTCTAGCGGGGATGCAGGGGTTTCAAAGCCTGAATCGCCTTTTTTGGGTGTCAGTTTGGAGTCCGGTCAGTGTCCCGGTTCTTCCTCCGGTGCGGCGGTTTTTCCCGCCATAAGCGCCCATCCCCCGCTGCTCGCCCCCTCCATTTTGGCCGGCCACACTGCTCGGAAGGCTTCTTCTTGGGCCGCCCTCGAGGTAGGAGACGTTAATGCTATGGTCGCCCTTGATTCGGGCGACGGCAAGAAAGCGTCCAAAGTTAAGCGCCGTTCTTCCCGCACGGCTCCTTCTCGGAGTTTTGCACCGGACGCCATTTTGGATGCGCAGCATGTTTCTCCCCCACTCTTGCGAGCGCCGGTTGAGGGTGCGTCTAGGGCTGTGGCCCAGGCTGCAGAAGTGCACAGTTTGGGGGGTTTCTCCCCGAGTTCATTTTGCTGCTGCATCAGGCTTTTCTTATGCAAAACGCTGCCCTGCTCCCCTGTCTGATAAAGGGGTTGAGGCCTCCGGAAGCAAACGCCCTCAGGTGGATTTCCAGGCCCTAGAGGATTTGGTCTCCTCTGATGTAGATGAGGGCAGCGTATCTCAGGTCTCCCAACGGTCCTTTGGGGACTCCTTGGAACGAGACGGATTCCCGCTTTGATGGAGCGGATGACCCCTCTGCAGCGCGGATCTTTCGCTCAGAGGATTTGCCCAACCTGTTAGTGCAGGCCATGAGCATTTTGAAGATTTCCTCTCCGGAGGACGTTACTCCCTCAGCCTCTGCTGGCTCTGCCATTATGCTGGGGACGAAGCGCCCGCCTAGAACCTTCCACGTGCATGAAGCCATGCACACCTTGATTTCGGCTCAATGGGATGTCCCAGAAGCGAGCCTTAAAGTGGCTAGGGCTATGTCCCGCCTCTATCCTCTGCCTGTAGGTGAATGGGAGGCCTTTCTTTGGCCTACAGTGGATTCTTTAATCACTGCGGTGACTAAGAAAACGGCGTTGCCGGAGGAAGGTGGCACGGCCCTAAAGGACGCCCAAGACAGAAGATTGTAGGTGATGGCTTTAAGTTTGCAGGCCTCAGTTTGCGGCTCCTATGTGGCCAGGGCGTACCAAGGCGTGCCTGATGATTGTGCAGCGGGCTTCCCCCTCGGATCCTTCCTTGAGGGCTGATTGGCCGGCCCTGGAATCGGGCTTGGCCTACTTGGCAGACTTGCTGTATGATGTCTTGAGAGCCTCGGCTAAAGGTATGGCTCAGTCTCTGCACGGCGCTGGCTTTGGCTGAAGCATTAGTCTGCTGACCACGCCTCTTAAGTCTCGCCTGGCTAAGTTGCCTTTTAAAGGCAAGCTGCTCTTTGGGGTCGAGCTGGACAAGATTGTGACCAATCTCGGCACGTCTAAAGGCAAGAGGTTACCGGAGGTCAGGGCTCGGGCCAGTGGTGCCCGCCCCGGTTCCTCCAAAGGACGGTTTCAGGAAGCCCGTCGGTATCGCCCGGGCAAGTCGGGCTCCTCTGCCCCCTCTTCCTTCAAAAGGAATTTCTTCCCCAAGCAGCATTCCTTTCGCAGAGACCGCCATCCCGGAGGTGTGTCCTCCGGTCCTCCCCCAGGGTCTCGTACCCAATGACGGGGCTCTGGTCCATGGCTCAGAGCAGATTGGAGGACGCCTATCCTCGTTTCTGGGCGAGTGGACCAGGGTAACTTCAGACGCTTGGGTGCTGGAAGTCATCAGAGACGGCTACAAGCTAGAGTTCTGCTGACCCTTAAGAGACGGGTTTGTGCACTCTCCCTGCAAGTCTCCGGTGAAAGCTGTGGCAGTGCAGCAGACTTTGGACAATCTGATCCGCCTGGGTGCGGTCGTTCCAGTGCCAGAAGATCAGCTTGGCAAGGGACGTTACTCCATTTACTTTGTGGTACCAAAGAAAGGAGGTTCTGTGCGGCCTATTCTCGACCTCAAAGGGGTCAATCGGGCCTTGAAAGTTCGACACTTCCGAATGGAGACTCTCCGCTCTGTTATAGCGGCAGTGAAGGCAGGGGAGTTCCTGGCATCCTTGGACATCAAGGAAGCTTACTTGCATATTCCCATCTGGCCTCCTATCAACGCTTTCTGCGTTTTGCAGTCCTGGGCCGACACTTCCAGTTCAGAGCCCTCCCGTTCGGGTTGGCTACTGCACCGCGGACCTTCTCCAAAGTAATGGTGGTCATCGCGGCCTTCCTACGCAAGGAAGGAGTACATAAGTACATAAGTAATGCCATACTGGGAAAAGACCAAGGGTCCATCGAGCCCAGCATCTTGTCCACGACAGCGGCCAATCCAGGCCAAGGGCACAAGCCTTCCGAGCCAAGAGTACAAGTCCATCCTTATCTGGACGACTGGTTGATCCGAGCCCTCTCTTATGCAGAGTGCGGCAGAGCTTCAGACCGGGTGATTGCTCTTTTGAGCTCCCTGGGGTGGATCATCAACTGGGAGAAAAGCCAGCTGCGCCCGACTCAGTCCCTGGAGTATCTGGGAGTTCGTTTCGACACCCAAGTGGGCAGAATGTTCCTGCCAGACAATCGGATTGTCAAGCATCAGGCTCAGGTGGAGCAGTTCCTAGTAGCCTCTCCTCTTCGGGCTTGGGACTATGTGCAGCTGTTGGGCTCTATGATGGCCACGAATGGAAGTAGTGCCCTGGGCCAGGGCCCATATGAGACCTCTACAGCACTCTCTGCTGCAGCGCTGGACTCCAGTGTCGGAGGATTACGCTGTGCGCCGTCCCTTGGATCCAGCAGTGCGCAAGGCGCTCAGCTGGTGGCTGAGGCCAGACAAGCTGTCCACAGGAATGCCTCTTTTGACCCCGGAGTGGGTTGTCGTCACGACGGACGCCTCTTTGACGGGCTGGGGAGCCCACTGCTTGGGAAGGACAGCGCAGGGGCTCTGGTCTCCTGCAGAGGCAAAGTGGTCTATCAACCTCCTGGAACTCAGAGCCATTCGGTTGGCGCTTTTGAAGTTTCTCCCGGTACTGGCGTTGAAGCCAGTACGGGTCCTGTCGGACAATGCCACGGCTGTGGCCTATGTCAATCGCCAGGGAGGTACCAAGAGCACCCCTCTAGCCAAGGAGGCCATGAATCTATGCCAGTGGGCGGAAGCGAACCTGGAACAGCTGTCGGCGGCCCACAATGCGGGAGTCATGAATGTCAAGGCGGACTTTCTCAGTCGCCATACCTTGGATCCCGGAGAGTGGCAGCTATCTGATCAGGCGTTCTTGGACTTCATGAAGCGCTGGGGCCAGCCGAGCCTAGATCTGATGGCGTCATCGGCCAATTGCTGCGCTTTTTCAGCAGAGGACGGGACCCTCGATCTCTGGGAGTAGATGCTCTTCTCCAACAGTGGCCGACACAGGAGCTTCTCTATGTGTTCCTGCCCTGGCCCATGTTGGGCAGGGTGCTAGACCGGGTGGCAGAGCATTCGGGCCGGATAATCCTGGTGGGTCCAGACTGGCCCAGACGTCCCTGGTATGCGGACTTGATCAGGCTCTCAGTGGACGGCCCTCTGCGGCTGCCAGCGGAGCAGGGCCTGTTGCATCAGGGTCCCGTGGTGATGGAGGATCCCTCCCCCTTTGGTCTTAAGGCCTGGCTATTGAGCGGCAACGTCTGAGGAAGAAGGGCTTCTCAGACAAGGTCATCGCCACTATGCTGAGAGCGAGGAAGCGCTCTATTTCTACTGCTTACGCCAGGGTTTGGCGTACCTTTGCATCGTGGTGTGAGGCAGGCTCTCTTTCTCCCTTCACTGCTCCAATTTCTTCAGTGTTGGCGTTCCTGCAAGAAGGTCTGGAGAAAGGCCTGTCGCTCAGTTCCCTTAAAGTCCAGGTAGCTGCTCTGGCTTGCTTCAGGGGTCGCCTGAAGGGTGCTTCCCTGGCCTCGCAGCCAGATGTGGTGCGCTTTCTCAAGGGAGTTAATCACCTGCGCCCTCCTCTGCACTCAGTGGTACCTGCGTGGAATCTCAATCTGGTGCTAAGAGCCTTGCAGAAGCCGCCTTTGAACCCTTGTCGAGGGCATCTCTGAAAGACCTGACGTTGAAAGCAGTCTTTTTGGTGGCTATCACTTCAGCCAGAAGAGTTTCCGAGCTCCAGGCACTATCATGTTGAGAGCCCTTTCTGCAGTTCACTAAGGCAGGAGTGTCTATTCGCACAGTGCCTTCCTTCCTGCCCAAGATTGTTTCTCGCTTCCATGTGAATCAGCAGCTCTGTCTACCCTCCTTTCGTAGGGAGGACTACCCAGAGGAGTACTCTGCTCTCAAATATCTAGATGTGAGACGAGTCATCATCAGATACTTGGAAGTGACCAATGATTTCCGGAAGTCGGATCATCTGTTTGTGCTGTTCGCAGGTCCTCATAAGGGTCTGCAGGCTGCCAAGCCTACAGTAGCACGATGGGTCAAGGAAACCATTGCAGCGGCTTATGTGGCCGTGGGGAAGGTGCTGCCTATCCAGCTGAAGGCTCACTCCACTAGAGCACAGGCAGCCTCGATGGCAGAGGCCGGGTCCGTCTCCATGGAAGAGATTTGTAGGGCGGCAACTTGGACATCGGCTCATACCTTCTCCAGATATTACCAATTGACTGTGGCTGCTCGGGCGGAGGCCCGGTTTGGAGCTTCAGTGTTGCGGTCAGGGATTTCTATGTCCCGCCCTGGGTGAGTACTGCTTCGGGACATCCCACCAGTCTATGGATTGATCAGCATGATGATATGGAAGGTAAAATTATGTATCGTACCTGATAATTTTCTTTCCATTAATCATAGCTGATCAATCCATAGCCCCTCCCAGATATCTGTACTGTTTATATTCTGGTTGCATTTCAGATTCAAGTTTAGTCTTCACTTCCTGTTCAGGAGGACTTCGTGTTCAAGTTTTTTCAATTGGATTCTTCAGGAGTTGAGACGATTTAGTGTTACAGTGAGCTGCTGCATTCCTCTCCCCTCCGTTTTACGGGGCTGGATTGAGACCTAAATTCTGCCGGCGCTCCCTCCCGCTTTGTGCGGCTGTAGGGCAGCTTTGTACCCCTCCCGCTTCGGCGGTGTTAGAGTCAGTCAGCTCCTCCCGCAGTTGCGGTTGCAGGATAAGCCAGATCCCCCCCCCCCCCGCATCAGCGGGTGTGGTGTCCCTCCCCCGCTCCGCGGGGATGAGCTGGACGGATTCCCCTCCCCCACTTGTGTGGGATGAGCTGGGTTGATTCCCCTCCCCCGATTCGGCGGTGGTGAGCTGGGCAGAGTGTCCCTTTGTGGGTGTAATTCTCTAAGTGCTGAGTCCTGCGGATGGAGCTTTGATATCGACACACTGAGGAGTTTCCGGCAGCACATGACCACATATAGGGAGGCAAAAGGATTGCTCTCTATCTCCACCTGCTGGTAGATGGACACAACCCACCAGTCTATGGATTGATCAGCTATGATTAATGGAAAGAAAATTATCAGGTATGATACATAATTTTACCATACTTCTTAGTACTAGGGATATTAGATTAATATAAAGAGCCTTAATATTAAATGGTATACTGTGTGATTTATTTAGTGTGTGCTTCTCAGAAAGTAATTAAATGTAATTAAACTCTGTAATGAAAACTCCTCTTGTTATCCTAATTAGAATAATTGACTCAAAGTTAAGACTATACATGAAGAGATGTGCTAGGGGTGGGTGGTTATAAAGTCTGAACTAGGCCCTGCTGTGCCGTAGGCTCTGCAGAAAGTTCAAGTTTTAAAATTGTGGTTTATGGTTTATTTGGACTTTTACTGCCCATACTGACATGGAGAACTGAGCGATGTACAATGTGGAAACGTTTATGGAGATTAATAAAATTTACTTTTTTAAAATTCTAACTAGTTTTATCAATAAACGTACAATTCCTCTTTTAAACCTCAATCTTTAAATCACCAAAGCACAGAGCAAAATAATGTTCACTTTCCCAGAGAAATGTCCTCAGAATTTCCCAGATAGAATGTTACCTGGGACCTTTCCTCTCTCTTTAGTTTTCATTCTAAGGGAACTGCTTCAAACAGACCCTTTAAAGTTAACACAGTAATCAGGTTTCCCTAGTAACCTTTGAAGACCTTCCTCACCCCTTAACACCTAATTCAGGTAGGTAGAATACAAAGGTCTGCTTGTCCTCAGAAAAAGCAAAGTTCTCACATGTAGCAGATGTTCTCCCAGGACAGCAGGCCAAGTATTCTCATATCCCCCCTACCTCTCCTTGCAGTTGTATTCTTTAGCTATTGTATATAACTGAGGGACCAGTGAATGCACAGTGAGATGCTACTAGAAAGTTCAGTCTTGCTGGTCAGCATCCATATCGGGCTCCACCCAGCTATGAGAATACCTGGCCTGCTGTCCTCCAAGAACTCCTACAGGTAACTTTGCTTTCTCTGAGGACAAGCAGACATTTGTATTCAGGGGCGTAGCCAGACAACAGATTTTGGGTGGGCCTAGGCAAGAAGTGGGTGGGCAGCAAGTGTTCTCCCCCCCCCCCCCCCAACCACCACCCAAAAAATATCTCAGCTGGCAGGAAAATGCTTCTTTCTACCCTGGCAGTCTGCAGCAGGCATGTGCTGAAAACTGAGCATGTGCAGGTGTTGGTATCGTGGAGAGTAGTGTTTTCGTTACCATCAGGGGGAAGTCTTCAGCTGGCTGAATTTAGGATCCCCACCAGCTACTGTTAAACGTGTGCTACTGTTGGATGGGCCTGAGCCCTAAGTGGGTGGGCCCTGGCCCACCCAGGCCCACCTGTGGCTACGCCACTGTTTGTATTGTACTGACCTGAACTAGTGCTTACCCGCAGCTTAGTAAAAGGGCCCCTTAATGAAAAAAGATCACTAACTTTTGTAGTGAAAAAATAAAATTCCACTTTCCCCCTTTATTGGAGTTAACAGCCTGTAAATCAAAGAATATGCATGGGACAGGTGGAAGTCATAGGGGAGGGAATCAAACAGCCCCCCCCCCCCCCCCCCCCCCCCCAGTTTACTCGGCAATGCTGACAGCCCGTTCAGTGTGGGGAAGATTTTTAAACTAAACACCTTTTTAGCTTTACATATGCACAGTATTTTTCAATTTAACCCAGAAACTTTCTTCTCCCCAGATTTCATGATATATAATTGCCTAGCAAGTCAGTATTCCTGATTTGCTAGGCAACCAGCAGAAGCAGAACTGCTATAGTCTTCTCCGCTATGCTTGGTAATTTGTATCCATATTGATTTCTGTAGAAGTTGTATCCTACTTGACTGTGGAATTTTTAAAGTGCCATGCCAGCACAACTATCCTGCCATTTCAATAAATAGTGTATCTTGGTACCATAATGGTTATTTTTCTACCAGGTATCTGAGTTGCTTGTTGCATCAATATCTTCATTTAATGCTGTATACTAATTCCTCTTTTTTTTTTTTTAAGACTTGTGGCACTTTATCTAGATATCTAAATGCATTTTACTAAGCGGTGGTAGGGCTACCCCATGGGTAATGTGTGCCAAATCAGCACTACTGCAGGGCACACCGAGGTGTCCCTTGGCATTTCTGAGACCAGCGCACGGTGATTACTGTGCTAGAAAACAGAAACTATTTTCTAGGGCAGGGGGTGGAGAGTGGGCACACCCTGCTATAATTGGCTAGTGGGTGGCCATTGCTGCATACCGCCCAATAACTGCACAATTGGCATATCAGCCCTTACCGCTTACTAAATAGGTGGCAGTAAGGGCTCACATGCTAATGGCCATGCATAAATTTGAAAGTTAATGCATGGCCATTAACAGCACAAATAAAAATTTGGCTATTTTAGAGCCATGCTAAAGAGTGGCCAGAGCGCACAGGAAACCCACATGCTATTCACAGAACCAGCCACTTTTTAGCATGCTTAGTAAAAGGTTGTGAAAGGTTTTTCACAACCCACTTAGTAGCAGTTGCTTCAAGTATTATCAACTTTTTTCATATCCTCTGCTCCAAACTGCATTCTCAAGCAACTGTCCCCCCATTTTTTTTTCTTTAGCAGCTAATTTTTACGGATGACATTTAAGATCTGCAACAGAATAGTAACCTATGATGGAACAATTTGAGGAAAAGGCTGGGAATAATCATACTGGATCCAAAACAGTACACAAAGGCAACAACCAGAGCCACTGAGATCCTACAGCACATAGAGAGGCCTAACCAGAAAAATGACAATGCCTCTGTATAGCTCATTGATCTGACTTCATCTGGAGTAGGGCGTCTTAATTTGGGGATACAGACAGCATAGAGGGACATCCATATCTTTCTAATGAGAAGATCCTCATCAGCTATCACATTTAGTTCTTCTGATTTTAGGTTTGAACTGATAAAAGCCCCCAATACAAAAACATTGTACATAGTAACATAGTAAATGACGACAGAAAGACCTGTATGGTCTATCCAGTCTGCCCAACAAGATAAACTCATTTACATGGTATGTGACACTTTAAATGTATACCCGAGTTTGATTTGTCTTTGCCTTTCTCAGGGCACAGACCGTAGAACTCTACCCAGCACTGTTCTTGTACTAAGTTCTGAAGCTAACATCGAAGCCCCTTAAAATTTACACTCCAACCCATCCCTATCTATTCAGTCACAATCAAGGCGTAGACCGTAGAAGTCTGCCCAGCTCCCATTTTGTTTCCCAATTACCAGTGTCGCCACCCAATCTCCGCTACGATTCCGCAGAACCATTCCTTCTAAACAGGATTCCTTTGGGTTTATCCCACACGTTTGAATTCCATTACCGTTTTCATTTCCACCACCTCCCGCGGCAGGGCATTCCACATATCCACCACCCTCTCCATGAAAAAATACTTCCTGACATTAGTCCTGAGTTTGCCCCGCTTCAACCTCAATTCATGGCCTCTAGTTCTACCACCTCCCCGTCTCCGAAAAAGGTTCATTTGCTGATTAATATTGTTCAAATATTTAAACGTCTGTATCATGTCAACCCTGTTTCTCCTTTCCTCTAATGTATACATGTTCAGGTCAGCAAGTCTCTCCTCGTATGGTTTGCAACGCAAATCCCATACCATTTTTGTAGCTTTTCTTTGCACCACTTCCAGTCCAATTATATATATTGGATAAACATTGGAAAAGCATCACTTTCCCTACTACTCTCTCACTCCTCCCCTTGCTTGTCTTGAATCATTTACTCAAGTTTTCTATGCTAATCCAACCTAGTGACACAACATACAAATGTAATGCCATCGGAACAGGTGCCCAGCAATAACACCTGTAGCACAAAAACACCAATAGTGATTTTTTTTTGTATTGAGAAATTCCTAATTAGCTGAAAAATAAACACCTAAATTTACAATTTATAAGCATCTAAGTACAGAAGTCCTAAACATATTTGGTTTCAGTCACTCCTGTTTTGTTGGAGTCGATACTCTCTGTATCTTACTGGAATCTCTTTAGGCATTTTCAACCACTATGCATTGCACAGGAGTCTCCCCTCTGGTATTTACAGCCCTTGGAATCTACAACACTGCTGCATTTCAGCACTTCAGATGATGTTATTGTGTACGTAACTGCTACACTATAATATAATTTCAGAGACTGCCCTACTTGGAATTGTCACTACTATTCAAGCTTTCATTGATCATGGAAAAACCATACTTCTAATTTCTCTTCATTTATTGGCATTTGACCTAGCAGATCATTCCCACCTGCTCACCAGGCTACAATCTATAGGTATTACTGGGACACCGCTTGGCAGGTTTACCTTGTACATTTTCAATCATTTTTCTATTGTTCACTGGCAAGGAAAACAATCCCAGACATTTTCATTGACCTATGGGATCCTACAAGGGGCAATTTTGGCTCCCATGCTGTTTAACATTCTTGTCCCTTCTACTAACCCTGATACAATATCTTGGCCTTACACTGTTTGCATATTCAATTGAAATCAAAATCATCTCTTGTTTAGAAACTTAACCCCCAATAAATTCCACTTCTCAACCAGAAGCTCCACATGATAAAACTACTACACTATGTTTTGACAGGCACCGGTTCATGGGCATCTTTACCCCACTCAGTAGAGCAGGCACTCCTCTCCCAACTATTATATACGGTCAAAGTATTGAAGGTAACTTTAGACTCAGGTCCAACTTTCTCTACACATCTCTCTAATGTCTTTTTTTTCAAATTACCTTTAATCCATTCTATTTGACTGCCCTTGAAACTCACACATGCCTTGGGATTAGTTCTTTGGATTACTGCAATGCCTTATTGAGTGGCCAATGAGCAGAAGATGCCAGATAGTTACAGCTTACACAAAAACACTGTAATTAAGCTGCATACTGGCTCTAAAAAGTATGATCACGTGACCCCTTTAAAGAGGCCCACTGGCTTCCAGTTACTCATTGCATTACATTCAAGATCCTTCACTTGATCATAAAGTGCATCATGGTCACCCTTTATCTCTCTCCTGGCTATTGATACCTTACCTTCCAACCCGCTCATTAAATCTTCCTCCCAGAACCAGCTTGTGATATCTTCTCACCAGTAAATTATATTTAACTTCACTAAGACCACCATTTTTGGTGTTACCACCCCAACATTGTGGAATGCCAGGCTCAACAAACATACCTGTTCTGTGATGCCTTTTATTTACCACTAGTAAAAAATGCCCATTTCTCACACAAATGAAACGGGCACTAGCAAGGTTATCCTCAGAGTTCCAGCTTGGCCCCCTCCCTCCCCCCTCTCTCCCTCTCATCCGAGTTCCAGCCTGGCCCCCTTCCTCCCTCTCCTCCGAGTTCCAGGCCCCCTCCCTCTCCTCTGAGTTCCAGCCTGGCCCCCTCCCTCCCCCCTCTCATCCGAGTTCCAGGCCCCCTCCCTCCCTCTCCTCTGAGTTCCAGGCCCCCCTCTGTCTCCTCTGAGTTCCAGGCCCCCTTCCCCCTCCCTCCGAGTTCCAGCCTGGCCCCCTCCCTCCCTCTCCTGAGTTCCAGGCCCCCCTCCAAGTTCCTGGTCCCCCTCTCCTCCAAGTTCCAGCCTGGCCCCTTCCCTCCCCCCTCTCCTCCGAGTTCCAGGCCCCCCTCCCTCCCTCTCCTCCGAGTGTTAGCCCGACCTGCGCTGGCCGCCCTCTTCTCCCATCCTCTCCGCCTGCCCATCACCTTCCTGCGTGCCACCCAGAATTTAAAAGTTCTTACCTCGGGGTCTGGCAGCAACAGTGAAAGGCGAGCAGGCTCGGCGCTTCAGCTTGCCTTCCCTTCTCTCTCAGCTCTTCCTCTGGTGCTGCCCTGGCCGAAACAGGAAATGAGGGCGGGACCAGAGGCAGAGCTGAGCGAGAAGGGAAGGCAGGGTGAAGCGCTGTGCCTGCTCGCCTTTCACTGCTGCCACCGGACCCTGAGGTAAGAACTTTTAAATTCTGGGTGGCACGCAGGAAGGCAAGTAGCAGGGAAAGGACTGGGAGAAGAGGGCGGGCAGTGCAGGTCGGGCTAGCACTCGGAGAGAGAGGGGGGCCTGGAACTCGGTGGAGAGGGGGGAGGGAGGAGGCGATTCTCTCCTCCCCTCGATTTGTACCTGAACGTTCTCTGGCTGGCTGGCGCTGGCTTCCCTTCCTTCTCACTGTTCCGCCCTCTGACATCATTATGTTTTGACGCGAGGGCAGGGCAATGAGTGGTTATGGGTGTTACGAACCCAGGCATCCAGACGTAGAACGTTGGAGGTGCAAATTATTATATAGGATAAACCTACATAAGTACATAAATATTGCCATACTGGGACAGACCGAAGGTCCCTCAAGCCCAGCATCCTGTTTCTAACAGTGGCCAATCCAGGTCACAAGTACCTGGCAAGATCCAAAAAAAGTACAATACATTTTATGCTGCTAATCCTAATCATCTTTCCCCAGATATATCTCTTTAGAGCATTACTGTTTCCTAGAGCAAGTCTGGACCTGGACAATCAGTTTTCACTTCTTTTCTCTTTTCCTCTAATATGATTGTCAACTTTTCTATTTTCTTTCTATACTATATACCTATTTTAATTTTTAAATATTGTAAGCCACTTGGACAAATCTCCCCTTAAGTGGGATATAAAATAATAAAGAAACTTGAAACTCACTTTGTGAGGTACTATCACAACAGCTCAAGAACCCAGCCTGTCAGCATCAGCTATCATAAATCTATGCTCCAAGCTACAGCAGGACTAACCAGGAGATACCCACACAGGAAATAACCCATACAGGTTTTCGTCAGCACACCATTTCTGTCCTGTGAGTACTATATGAACCTAAGAAAAATATGACATTATGCAGGAAGCAGCATTCAAATTTGTAAATCTTGTGTCATAACATAAGCAACTCTGCGCAGAGTCTGCAAGGGTACATGGTGCCACAGCTTAGAAGCACCCCTACAAGGCATGGTGCCACACCTTTGAAACTTACAGTTGGCACACTGTGCCACAAGGGGAAACTGGTAGAAAATATCAGTGTGTACGCAGATTGCAGTAGCTAAAACTTTGATTAAAGTGCCAATTGCTGCACATCAACCCTATACAGCCTCAAATGTGAGAAAGGACAGGCATTCATTTAAAGCTCCTTATTATATATACCCATTCAACCCCATGTCCTATTCCTATCTCACTTTAGGTTTCCTCACACTTTACACTTCTCACCCCACGGTGCTGTTCTCTCCCAGCCCAACCTCCTCCAGACAGCTTCCTGCCAGCAATCATCATCATCCTAATGTGGTTTTCATACGTGGAAGGGGAGGGCGGGCACCGAGAAAGCCGCAGAAGCAGGGAGGTCCATAAGAGCTTCTTTTTCAAAGGGGAAAAAAATTAGACAAGAAAAATGAAACGAAACAAGCACTGATAATAGAGGGGAAGCAGTAGGGACAGATGTACTTGGCCACTGTCGCACCATCAGCTAAACTGTGGCTTGGGCTCAGCTTGTATTTGTACTGTATCCACAAAGTGGCCATGGGTACTTCCAGGTACATTTGTAGCAAAGAACTGCACAAGTTTACCACACTGTCCTATCCAAATGAAAAACAAAAGCCATCATGTCTCATGGCTAGATGAAGGGCCAGATGCCCAAAACGTTTTCACAGTGGAGAGCTAGGGTCTGCTTTTGCTTACCACTACTACTACTTGACATTTCTAGGGTTACGCAGCGCTGTACAATTTAACATAGAAGGACAGTCCCTGCTCAAGGAGCTTACAATCTAAAGGACAAATGTACAGTCAGTCAAATAGGGGCAGTCTAGATTTCCTGAAAGGTATAAAGGTTAGGTGCCGAAAGCAACATTGAAGAGGTGGGCTTTGAGCAAAGATTTGAAGATGGGTAGGGAGGAGGCTTGGCGTATGTGTTCTGTCCCCTGACAGCCTGGCACTAGTTATAGTGTGACCCTAAAATGTGTTAATGCCTTCACTGCTATTCTTACTCCTAAAGATCTTGATTGCTGCAGTCTTCACTGCTAAGATATGTGTGAGCAATGCATTGTGTGTAATGTAGTTCACAGACAACGCAACCCCACTTGCCTGTCTGTATAAGATCTGTTACTACTTATGATGCTGCTTAGATCACTCCTCTGTCTCAGCCAAGCTTGGTTTCTTTGTTTATGTGCCAGCACTTCCTGGCCATTCTTACTATCTCTGTCCTGAGAGGTCAGCCAGGTATGACCTTTTCCTCCAATCAGGGGCTGCCCCCTAGAGCCGCCCTTGCCACTCGAGGGCAGGCTTTGTCCCTATTGGCCTTTCTACTCCTTCTTCTCTGAGTCTGTAAGTGCTTCTGGCTCCGCCCTCCCCCCCCCCCCCCCCCCCCCATCCATGAGGAGGACAGTATCCATTTTGCTCCAGGACAAAGCAATGATCCTGTTGTAGCTCTGGAAAAGCACTAGTCTTTTCACCCTGAAAATACCCTCCTAGAGGGTACTGCACTCCCAAACACCTAACTCCGAGCTGCCTCTATCTGTGGAACTACTTTTCTTATCTCTGCAATGAGCTGATCCCACTTAAACTTCTACCTTCTCTTCACTGATACAGCTCATGAAACTACAGGGTTCCTTTGTGCTTATGAACATTTAACTGTGAGTAATCATCTATGTTATTCAATAAAGGAACTTCAGAAAAGAACAAGAGATTTAGGTGTGTTGATGTACTTCAAGATATTGAGACTTATCTACTATAATAAAACTCACCCTCAACGTTCTGAAGACAACGTTCTGAAGTCACTCAGTCACTACCTGAAGGGTTCATGGATTCATGGTGGTGAAGCCACAACACTGACCATGTCTCTCTGCCCCGCCCTCGCATGACGGACCAATCAGAAAAAACACCCTCAACATTCTGAAACACAAAGGACCATCACAACACCGTTCCCAGGCAACACTAGGCAACGTAAGATGGACCAATCAGAGGAAACTACATGACAATAAGGGAGGAGCATTCCCCAGCAGAATGGCTCATTATCTGTGCAGCACGGAGAGCACAGAACCGCCGCTGGAACGAGAGAAGAATATTCCTGCTGTGGGTATGTGCAAAAATAGACCGGGGGGGGGGGGGGGGGGGGGAGGAGAAATTTTTAAATGCCTAATGCCAGTACTGAAGAGTGCCAGAGGGCCCATAGCAAAGACTATATTTGGGATCGCTTGACATGGAGTCAGAAGAGCCGGAAAACAACGTGCCCGTGACCATCTGGGACATGGGCGAACAGGACAAGCTGCGGCCCAGCTGGAAGGATTATCCGCGACCCAGCCAGCAGCAAACAGCAACCAAGGAAGGGGGAGGAGTAAGGAAACACGCGGAGCGTGTTTCCCTACTCCTTCCCTGCCTAGGAATCGCTGGAGACTGGCTGCCAAACTAACAAAACAACCGCACACCGACGCACCACCTCCATCATTCAAAAGGCATCCACTCTTTCTTCAACAGAAATGCAAACTAATAATACAAAACAAAGAATACCCGTTTTCTCACGCAGCTACAGGTAACTCCCCACCCCCTTCCTCTTCCCCTTTTGCCAAAGCGGCCGTGCCCAACCATCCCCAGCCTCAGGCAAGCAGTCTCCCACCTCGGGGATTCCCCGAGCACCCGGAAAAAGACGGCGCAGCTTCCCGCAGCGCATGTTCCAGCATTCCCCTGCAGCCAGCCTGAAATGGACCGAACATACCGGATCACCACCCGATGGCCCGAGACCGTGCTCCTCTCCCTTCGGCCAACTTAAAACAACCATCCCCGTCCTCAGGCAAGCTGTCTCCCACCTCCAGGATGCCCAGAACCCCAGCCCAACGGAAAAAGACGGCGCTGCTTCCCACAGCACATTTCTCTTCCAGTGTTCCCCTACAGCAGACCTGAAATGGCCAAAAAATACCGACAGACCAAGAACGTGCTCCTCTACCTTCCGCCCATCTAAAACAACACTGCTGCCTCAGCACAACACAAAACAAAAAAAACGGAAAAAACAATCCACCACTCAGCAAAGGCTGAACCCCCAACAACCACATTTACATTTCACCAACAGAAAGACCCCCCTCCACAAACCTCCTTGACAGACAAAACCACACACACACAATACAACAGACACACACCCTCAAAGCCACACACCAATCCATCTCACTTTGCCAGCATAGCACAAGCGCATCCCCCAACCCCCCAAGCAAAAAAACAAAACAAAAAAAAAAAAAGACACACAACGACCTGCACACACACCCCACACTCACACACAAAATAACTCTGTGACACATACACACACACACACACACAAAAAACCACATGCTAGCGCCTGTTTCATTGGTTTCGGAAACGGGCCTTTTTTACTAGTAGCTAAATAACTCTTAAGAAACAGCTATACAAGTCTCGAGAGACTTGACAGTAAGGGCTCAGGAAGTTCATTCCAAGCATAGGGTGAGGCGAGGCAGAATGAGCGGAGCCTGGAGTTGGCGGTGGTGGAGATGGGTACTGAGAGGAGGGATTTGTCCTGTGAGTGGAGGTTATGGGCGGGAACGTAAGGGGAAATGAGGGTAGAGAGGTAATGAGGGGCTGCAGACTGAGTGCATTTGTAGGTAAGAAGAAGCTTGAACTGTATGCGGTATCTGATTGGAAGCCAGTGAAGTGACCTGAGGAGAGGGGTGATATGAGTATATCGGTTCAGGCGGAATATAAGACATGCAGCAGAGTTCTGAACGGATTAAAGGGGGGATAGATGGCTAAGTGGGAGGCCAGTGAGGAGTAGGTTGCAGTAGTCAAGGCGAGAGGTAATGAGAGCGTGGATGAGAGTACGGGTGGTGTGCTCAGAGAGGAAAGGGCGAATTTTGCTGATGTTAAAGAGAAAGAAGCGACAGGTCTTGGCTATCTGCTGGATATGCGCAGAGAAGGAGAGGGATTTTTAATCAGAAAGAAAGAAGAGCACAGAAGAGAAGGTAAAGGCTAGTCTTGTCAACTTCCAACCCAACTCAGCATTTAAGGACTAAACTGAAG
Source organism: Microcaecilia unicolor (assembly GCF_901765095.1). NCBI lineage: Eukaryota > Metazoa > Chordata > Amphibia > Gymnophiona > Siphonopidae > Microcaecilia > Microcaecilia unicolor. Next base: position 161,280,753 of record NC_044041.1, read on the forward strand.
TATATTATGCCATAGGTAGAAGGAAAAGAAGGTACATAAGTACATAAGTAGTGCCATACTGGGAAAGACCAAGGTCCATCTAGCCCAGCATCCTGTCACCGACAGTGGCCAATCCAGGTCAAGGGCACCTGGCACGCTCCCCAAACGTAAAAACATTCCAGACAAGTTATACCTAAAAATGCGGAATTTTTCCAAGTCCATTTAATAGCGGTCTATGGACTTGTCCTTTAGGAATCTATCTAACCCCTTTTTAAACTCCGTCAAGCTAACCGCCCATACCACGTTCTCCGGCAACGAATTCCAGAGTCTAATTACACGTTGGGTGAAGAAAAGTTTTCTCCGATTCGTTTTAAATTTACCACACTGTAGCTTCAAACTCATGCCCTCTAGTCCTAGTATTTTTGGATAGCGTGAACAGTCGCTTCACATCCACCCGATCCATTCCACTCATTATTTTATACACTTCTATCATATCTCCCCTCAGCCGTCTCTTCTCCAAGCTGAAAAGCCCTAGCCTTCTCAGCCTCTCTTCATAGGAAAGTCGTCCCATCCCCACTATCATTTTCGTCGCCCTTCGCTGTACCTTTTCCAATTCTACTATATCTTTTTTGAGATACGGAGACCAGTACTGAACACAATACTCCAGGTGCGGTCGCACCATGGAGCGATACAACGGCATTATAACATCCGCACACCTGGACTCCATACCCTTCCTAATAACACCCAACATTCTATTCGCTTTCCTAGCCGCAGCAGCACACTGAGCAGAAGGTTTCAGCGTATCATCGACGACGACACCCAGATCCCTTTCTTGATCCGTAACTCCTAACGCGGAACCTTGCAAGACGTAGCTATATTCGGGTTCCTCTTACCCACATGCATCACTTTGCACTTGTCAACATTGAACTTCATCTGCCACTTGCACGCCCATTCTCCCAGTCTCGCAAGGTCCTCCTGTAATCGTTCACATTCCTCCTGCGACTTGACGACCCTGAATAATTTTGTGTCATCGGCGAATTTAATTACCTCACTAGTTATTCCCATCTCTAGGTCATTTATAAATACATTAAAAGCAACGGACCCAGCACAGACCCCTGCGGGACCCCACTAACTACCCTCCTCCACTGAGAATACTGGCCACGCAATCCTACTCTCTGCTTCCTATCTTTCAACCAGTTCTTAATCCATAATAATACCCTACCTCCGATTCCATGACTCTGCAATTTCTTCAGGAGTCTTTCGTGCGGCACTTTGTCAAACGCCTTCTGAAAATCCAGATATACAATATCAACTGGCTCCCCATTGTCCACATGTTTGCTTACCCCCTCAAAAAATGCATTAGATTGGTGAGGCAAGACTTCCCTTCACTAAATCCGTGCTGACTTTGTCTCATCAGTCCATGTTTTTGTATATGCTCTGCAATTTTATTCTTAATAATAGCCTCCACCATCTTGCCCGGCACCGACGTCAGACTCACCGGTCTATAATTTCCCGGATCTCCTCTGGAACCCTTCTTAAAAATCGGAGTAACATTGGCTACCCTCCAGTCTTCCGGTACTACACTCGATTTTAGGGACAGATTGCATATTTCTAACAGTAGCTCCGCAAGTTCATTTTTTAGTTCTATTAATACTCTGGGATGAATACCATCAGGTCCCGGTGATTTACTACTCTTCAGCTTGCTGAACTGACCCATTACATCCTCCAAGGTTACAGAGAATTTGTTTAGTTTCTCCGACTCCCCCGCTTCAAATATTCTTTCCGGCACCGGTGTCCCCCCCAAATCCTCCTCGGTGAAGACCGAAGCAAAGAATTCATTTAATTTCTCCGCTACGGCTTTGTCCTCCTTGATCGCCCCTTTAACACCATTTTCGTCCAGCGGCCCAACCGACTCTTTGGCCGGTTTCCTGCTTTTAATGTATCTAAAAAAATTTTTACTATGTATTTTTGCTTCCAACGCTAATTTCTTCTCAAAGTCCTTTTTTGCCCTCCTTATCTCCGCTTTGCATTTGGCTTGGCATTCCTTATGATCTATCCTGTTACTTTCAGTTGGTTCTCTTCTCCACTTTCTGAAGGATTGTTTTTTGGCTCTAATGATTTCCTTTATCTTACTGTTTAGCCACGCCGGCTGACGTTTAGTCTTTTTTCCCTTTTTTCTAATACGTGGAATATATTTGTCCTGAACCTCCAGGATGGTGTTTTTAAACAGCATCCACGCCTGATGCAAGTTTTTTACTCTGCGAGCTGCTCCTTTCAGTCTTTTTTTCACCATTTTTCTCATTTTGTCGTAATCACCTTTTCTATAGTTAAACGCTAGCGTACTTGATTTCCTAGTTTCACTTCCTTCAATGCCAATATCAAAACCGATCATATTATGATCACTGTTATCAAGCGGCCCTCGTATCGTTACCCCCTGCACTAGATCATGAGCACCACTAAGGACTAAGTCTAGTATTTTTCCTTCTCTTGTCGGCTCCTGAACTAGCTGTTCCATGAAGCTGTCCTTGATTTCATCAAGAAATCTTATGTCCCTTGCGTGTACAGATGTTACATTAACCCAGTCTATATGCGGGTAATTGAAATCCCCCATTATTATTGTGTTGCCCAGTTTGTTTGCGTCCCTGATTTCCTTTAACATTTCCGCATCCGTCTGTTCGTCCTGGCCAGGCGGACGGTAGTACACTCCTATCACTATCCTTTTCCCCTTTGCACATGGAATTTCAATCCACAGTGATTCCAAGGAGTGTTTTGTTTCCTGCAGAATTTTCAATCTATTTGATTCAAGGCTCTCGTTAATATACAATGCTACCCCTCCACCAATCCGATTCACCCTATCACTACGATATAATTTGTACCCCGGTATGACAGTGTCCCACTGGTTATCCTCCTTCCACCAGGTCTCAGAGATGCCTATTATATCTAATTTTTCATTTAGTGCAATATATTCCAACTCCCCCATCTTATTTCTTAGGCTCCTGGCATTCGCATATAGACATTTCAAACTATGTTTGTTGTTCCTAAGTACATCATGCTTAGTACTTGACAGTATTAATTGGCAATCTTTTGTCTGATTTTTATTGTTATTTAAAGATACCCGATCTACTACAATCTCTTTTGCAACCTCACTATCAGGATACTCTATCTTCCCTGTTATGGTGATATCTTTGAAAGATACCTTATCCCGAACCATGCTCTTTTGAGCGACTGTCGGCCTTCCCCCCATTTCTAGTTTAAAAGCTGCCTTCTTGTTAAAATGCATATATCAACACTCTGCTTACTCGAAATCAGAAGATTTTCAGCTCTCTATTCCCTGTACTTGGGAGTTAAAATATGGAAAACTCCACCTATTGCCATCAGAACAGAAAGCAGCTACCATAGCTTCAGGAAGAGGCTAAAACCTTTTTCTCTTCCCAAAGACTGCTTCATAACAATCCATTGACTTCTACCTCCTATAATGTTTTTGGTCTCATGCATTACACCAGTGGTCTCTAACTGTTCTCATATCTCACACTAACATTATTGGTTTTTGTCTCACCTAGAATGAACCCTGGAAAAGGGATATTAGAAGTATACAAGAATTATTATCCACACTTGATTTTAACTTTTTATATTATGTAAACTGCTCTGAAGGCCTTTGCCCTTGGGCGGTATATCAAATTTTTTAAACAAACCAGAAACCTTAAAATGTTGATATATAGGCTGAGGTCTCTCTCTACAGAACACAACATAAACTGGCCATTTCTAATCAGACTGCCAATCAGTGGAGTATCTGTAGTTCCACTTTTATGAGAAATAGCCACTGTGTACATTTACCCTAGTCCACTGCCTACATTAATTCAAGATTTGGGTATCAGTTTTTTTTTATTTTTATGGTGATATATTGCTTTTGGCATACAATGACCCTTACCACCACACCAGTACAGAATTGTTTTGATAAGATTGCTGCATAGTTGGACAGTAGCAGCATGGTTTACTGGTAGATCCTGCCATCCGTTTCCATTTTGCATGGTTCCCTCATTACTCTGCTAGATTCCTGCAAATACCTAGGCATTATCACTGATTACCAACTTACTTTTACTCCACAAGTATGTGCCATGATTAAGGCTAGATTTCTTCTACTTAGGCTGTTTTGCGTAATCCAGTGCTGTTTGGATGATGATGCCCAAGGCCCTCTGGATCCATGCCACTTGAGCCTCCCATTTGGATGACTTTATATGCAGGTATTTCAGTTGCTGACTTAAAAATGCCTGAAACCCTATTACATAAGAACATAAGCGTTGCCTGGGACAGACCAAAGGTCAATCAAGCCCAGTATCCTGTTTACAACAGTGGCCAATCCAGGTCACAAGTATCTGGCAAGATTCCAAAACAGTATAATACATTATATGCTGCTTATTCTAGAAATAAGCAGTGGATTTTCATAATAGCTTATGGACTTTTTTTTTAGGCAGATATCCAAACCTTTTTTTAAACCCCACTAAGCTAACTGCTTTTACAACATTCTCTGACGAATTCCAGGGTTTAATTACATGTTGAGTGAAGAAATATTTTCTGATTTGTTTTAAATTTACTACTTTGTAGCTTGCCCCCTAGTATTTTTGGAAGGAGTTACAAGCTATTCATGTCTACCCATTCCACTCCACCATTATTTTATATCTCTATCATTATCTCCCCTCAGCCGTCTTTTCCTTATAGGGAAGTCGTCCCATCCCCTTTATCATTTTCATCATCCTTCTCTGTATCTTTTCTAATTCCACTAAACCTTTTTTGAAATGCAGTGACCAGAATTGCACACAGTAATCAAGGTCAAGCTTGCAAATATGATCACATTATGCCACTGTTATTGCAGATCAGTGGCTCCCAGTATGCTCTAGCAATCCAATTTATTAGCTTTGATCCCATAAAGTCCTTCATTCAGATGTCCCCTAGTACCTATCAGTTATGCTCATCTTGAATATCCCTTTATACGATAGGATTGACTCTCCCTACTTCCCCCTGGTGTATGCAAGTTGGACTCCTCTAGACACTCTACCTTCTTCCTAGCCCCATCCTTGTGGAATGAGTTGGTACTGCATCTGTGAGCTGAGGCCTCTTATAAGAGATGTCATACTTTTGTTATGCATCCATTCTTCTTGCCCTTGGTTGACTCATAGGGCATGAATGGAGGGCAACAGGCTGCATGAACATGCCCCTCTCTCTCTCTTGCTCCCCTGCTTCTGCATTTACTCTTTCCTGCTCAACAGGTATCTTAAGGGTCATTTTAGAAGAGGACAACTATGTGAAGTCCAAAAAGAGGCCTACATTAAACCTATTTCATATAGGTAACACAGTTGCCTATGTGCCTTTATAAAATAGGCTCCCTGATCTAACATCAATAGCACAAATGTCAACAGAATTATACCTACCCTAAGGTTATCAATTAAAACAAACATTTACTCATATACTATAAAACATGTTTATATTGCAACTGCCCTTACACTCCACAAACTCCCCCTCAGGAACACCTTTACATGTAGATTGCATAAAATAGATGCACTCTATGTATGTTTTTTTATGCACCATATGGAGCAGAGGAGTGGTCTAATGGTTGCAGACCTAGAGAACTGGGTTCAATTCCCACTGCTGCCTGATGATCGGCAGTGGGTTGAGATCCTGGGGAACCAGGTTTAATTCCCTCTGCAGCTCCATGTGACCTTGGGCAAGTCACTTAACCCTCCATTGCTCCAGGTACAAAGTAGTACAATGTACTACTTAGATTGTGTGCCCACTAGGGACAGATCCAGTACCTCTAAAATTAAACTGTAAACCACTTAAGTCTAAGCAGTATATAAATACTGAAATAAATGAATATGCATTTGCTCAATTCTAAAAAATCATTTTGGCTGACATGATTTGTGATATGACTTTCAAAGTTTGCTCTGCATTTGACCATTGCAATAAAATAAAACTGCTTCTGCATGTAAAGACTGTTTTACATACACCAAAATGATTTTTTAATATATAACAGTCTTTACATGCAGAAGCAGTTTTATTAAAATTATTCCCTTAAGATCATGTGATGCTATGATAGGGAGAAGACGTTGATTTTGACCTCACCTGCTGCCTCTCCTAAAAACCCTGTTATTGCAGTGCAATGGATCCCTTCACTTACCAACTTCTGAAGCAAGAGCACTGTCGGGGGACAGTGATAACCGGGTGAGATTGCACGCAAAAAGTAGGATGGCTTCCAAATTGACATGGAAAGACAAAGACCAGACCTGGCCAAAAAAATGGTGGCACCCCAAAGCCTTCCGGGCCCTTTGGTGAGCTCCACACGGGTTTTCGAAGTGGCAGCAGAGGTAGCAGCCTCATTGGAGGCAATATTAGATAAATGACCTGCGCCTATAGATAAGAAGCTGGGGAAAGACCAATGGAAGCTGGAAGAACTCAGTTGAAATTTCATACTTTTCCAACAATGTACAGGGGAACTGGAGAACTGAGTAACAGTGGCATTCCAAGAGAAGATGGAAGACTTGGAGAATGGCTTCAGACACAGCATCATTAGATTGGTGGGACTACCTGAGTCTATACTGGAAAGGGAGCTCATGCATTTCTTGGAGTCTTGGTTTCCTTGCAAATTGAACCTCTCAAACCACCTAGGCCTGTTGCAGATCTAAAGAGCACACAGGATGGTCTCCCAACAGCTCTCTAATGCAAGACTTAGGGTGGTAATTCTTAAGATCCTGAATTATGCCCACAAGGCTGCGTTATTAAAGGCGCTCTGAAATGGCAAATCTCTGATAAATAAAAACAAGAATATATTATGTTTTCAGGATTAATCTGCAGGCGTCTCTTCCAAACAGCATGGTTTTGCACAGTATTGAGGCTGTAGGACTTTGGTCAAACTTAGGTTGTTTGGAGTGTACCGTACCTCGAGTTCAATAACTAAGATAATTTCTACCTAAATTTTGTTTTCAGTTCAAAGGTACTTCCTGTTTTTAAAGGGGACTATGGAGTTAATAGATTACCTCTGAAGGCTGTGCAAACAGGTTGGAGGTGAGTGCTGCTCTCCACATGGCAAACTACCATCTATTTAGGGGCACCGAGTGTGCTCCAGCTCTCATGGACACTGATAATATCAGAGTGGGTGTCTGCTATTTTAATACCTTGCTATGCGAAATGGGAATAGACACTTCTCAAATGGGCTAAATGATTGTTTATTAACTCTATTTTCTTTATAACAGATTAAACCCAGTGCCACCTCACACAATCACAAAGATATGAGCCCCTTGGACCAGAAAAATGCTCAAGATCGTTTTAGACCATCATAAGTATTCTGAGTAATCAATACACTATTACCTATCTTATTAATTAATAATGTAACTAAGTGTGGATTATTTGGCTAACTTTGAGCAGGAGCGAAGGAAGGAAATGGGAGCAGAGGGATTAGTCCTGATCAAGGAAAGTGGGTAGATGTCAGTTGTGATGGTCCCAAATAACGGGCTGCTTGAATATGGGACCAAGGCTATAAGTGGATGGGGAGAGAGGGGTGTTGGGTTAGGGGTTACTTTAAAAGGGGAATACCAAAGATGTTTGCTTAATAACTTCACTTGGTATGCCATAAATAAATAAATAAATAAATATATATATATATATATATATATATACAGTGGGGGAAATAAGTATTTGATCCCTTGCTGATTTTGTAAGTTTGCCCACTGACAAAGACATGAGCAGCCCATAATTGAAGGGTAGGTTATTGGTAACAGTGAGAGATAGCACATCACAAATTAAATCCGGAAATCACATTGTGGAAAGTATATGAATTTATTTGCATTCTGCAGAGGGAAATAAGTATTTAATCCCTCTGGCAAACAAGACCTAATACTTGGTGGCAAAACCCTTGTTGGCAAGCACAGCGGTCAGACGTCTTCTGTAGTTGATGATGAGGTTTGCACACATGTCAGGAGGAATTTTGGTCCACTCCTCTTTGCAGATCATCTCTAAATCATTAAGAGTTCTGGGCTGTCGCTTGGCAACTCGCAGCTTCAGCTCCCTCCATAAGTTTTCAATGGGATTAAGGTCTGGTGACTGGCTAGGCCACTCCATGACCCTAATGTGCTTCTTCCTGAGCCACTCCTTTGTTGCCTTGGCTGTATGTTTTGGGTCATTGTCGTGCTGGAAGACCCAGCCACGACCCATTTTTAAGGCCCTGGCGGAGGGAAGGAGGTTGTCACTCAGAATTGTACGGTACATGGCCCCATCCATTCTCCCATTGATGCGGTGAAGTAGTCCTGTGCCCTTAGCAGAGAAACACCCCCAAAACATAACATTTCCACCTCCATGCTTGACAGTGGGGACGGTGTTCTTTGGGTCATAGGCAGCATTTATCTTCCTCCAAACACAGCGAGTTGAGTTCATGCCAAAGAGCTCAATTTTTGTCTCATCTGACCACAGCACCTTCTCCCAATCACTCTCGGCATCATCCAGGTGTTCACTGGCAAACTTCAGACGGGCCGTCACATGTGCCTTCCGGAGCAGGGGGACCTTGCGGGCACTGCAGGATTGCAATCCGTTATGTCGTAATGTGTTACCAATGGTTTTCGTGGTGACAGTGGTCCCAGCTGCCTTGAGATCATTGACAAGTTCCCCCCTTGTAGTTGTAGGCTGATTTCTAACCTTCCTCATGATCAAGGATACCCCACGAGGTGAGATTTTGCGTGGAGCCCCAGATCTTTGTCGATTGACAGTCATTTTGTACTTCTTCCATTTCTTACTATGGCACCAACAGTTGTCTCCTTCTCGCCCAGCGTCTTACTGATGGTTTTGTAGCCCATTCCAGCCTTGTGCAGGTGTATGATCTTGTCCCTGACATTCTTAGACAGCTCCTTGCTCTTGGCCATTTTGTAGAGGTTAGAGTCTGACTGATTCACTGAGTCTGTGGACAGGTGTCTTTCATACAGGTGACCATTGCCGACAGCTGTCTGTCATGCAGGTAACGAGTTGATTTGGAGCATCTACCTGGTCTGTAGGGGCCAGATCTCTTACTGGTTGGTGGGGGATCAAATACTTATTTCCCTCTGCAGAATGCAAATAAATTCATATACTTTCCACAATGTGATTTTCCGGATTTAATTTGTGATGTGCTATCTCTCACTGTTACCAATAACCTACCCTTCAATTATGGGCTGCTCATGTCTTTGTCAGTGGGCAAACTTACAAAATCAGCAAGGGATCAAATACTTATTTCCCCCACTGTATATATATATATATTTTTTTTTTTTTTTTTTAATTTTATCCACCAAAATCAATACCCAGCTCCAAACAATATATCAGTTAAACTTATACATAACATTTATGTTAGTAGTACTGGATCTATCAGATGTTCATGTCACCACTAATCTGGCTCAAAGAATCAAGCCAAGCACTGCTTTATAGTGGGCATGTATTCGTCATCAATCCACTTTTTATCATTTTTTTAGTACATTTTTTTACAGTAAGTCTTTCAAGTATCAAACTTCAATATTCCAGTTTCAAAAATCACACAAGCTCAAAGAGGCTTTTTTTCTTTACTCCTCGATTTTTCCATCTTACACTACGGAGACTTCTTAAGCTGACATGAACTCATGTTTCACACAATTTACTGTGTCAAGGATTGTCTCCTAAAAAAGCCAAGTAACAAAACTTTATCAGACTCACTCAGTAATCATATCTTATAACCAAATCTTGATGTCTTGCATACCACTATACAAAAGGATAACATCTTCATAACCCGCGGCGTTTAAAATGGCCACGGTGTCTATTTATATGCTCAACTGTAAAGAACCTAATCAGCTGTTCTAAACTCAGGCACCAATCAGGCTAAGATTGAAGCACCGTTAGTGCAGCACTGGATTGAATGTGACCATCGAATCTCGGATCTTTGTTGGCAAATCCACTGAGAGACATCTATGCCACTCCTGATATCCAAGGCATGCAGGAGAGACCCTATGTTTTAAAGTGGCAGCATTTGCTGATGACATTTTAGTACATCTTACAAATCCCCAAGAGTCACTCTTGGCATTATTAGAGCTTTTTTTGAGAATGAGGACTATGCAGGATTTCATCTAAATCTCCATAAATCAGAGGCTTTGCTTTAGACTGCTCAGATGAAGCCTATTTGGGGGAGGGGGGGGGGAAGAAATCATTTTTCAATAAAATGGGCAGAAAAATCTTTCAAGTACTTGGGTATTCATTTTGACTGATGTGACTTCTTTATATTCAGTCAATGTACCACTGATGTTTGATGAAACGTGGAAAACTTTGGACCGCTGGAGAGATCTGCCAATCTTGTTGGGAAGAATTAATCTAATATGCATGGCAATATTTCCTAGGTGGCTTTATTTACTACAGATGCTTCCTATTCAGTTACTGCAGAAGGACTTGAGACATCTCTACAAGTTATTAAATTTTGTTGGGTGAGCCAGAAACCTAAAATGTGATTTCATTTTTTGTTTGGTAATTGGAGTAGAGGCGGGCTAGGTGTACCATATTTCAAGCTACACAATCATGTTTGTCTGTTATACCACCTGAGAGATTGGTTATTTGAGCCAGTTTACTTCGCTTGAGCAGGCCTTCTTTGCTCCATATAACCATCTTTCTTTACTTCATTCTCCAGTAACCCAAATTCCTCTTCGAATTAGACAGTGTTCTTCTTAGACCAGTGCAGGATGTGTGGAGTATGTTCATTCAGTTGCTGGGGGGAGGCCCAATGAATACTGATCAACTTTCTTTAGAGGGGGGAATGTGGCTTTTGAACCTGGGTTAGACAATGCTCTATTCTTAGATTGGGAAAGGAACAGCATAAGTACACTAGAATATATGTTGACTGGGGATGGCACCATTCGCTCCTTTGCGGATCTCCAGCAGTACATATGAATTAGATTTGGGAATAGATTTGGTTATTGTCAGGTTAAGCATTATGTCAATTCTCTAGAAGGCGGCTCACTTAGATAGGAGATGGGAGCTTATTTACGAGATTTTTTTTTTAATGTTATTTCTTTCAGTGCAAAGAATTTCCATTTCTGGTCTGCATAAAGCCCTCCAACAGCTAGAAAAGGGAAAGACTTGGGAGAATTGAGACAAAAATGGGCTAGGGATTTAGGTGTTTCATTAGATAAGGGTTTTCAACCCAGTCCTCGGGGCACTGAATTAATTGGAGATATCCTGAAAACCCTGACTGCCTGGGTGTGCCCCAAAGGCTGGGTTGAATACCTCTGCATTAGATTGGAATATTCAAATTAAGGTATATCACAGTTAGTTTCAGGTTCGTGGCTCCAGGAATGCTATTTTAGAGTGCTACATAGAGCTTATTTCTCCCACAGATGTTTAAATCATGGAGGGTACAATATTCTACTCGTCTCAAATGTAAAGGAACAGCTAACACTTTGGTTCACTCCTTTTGGAGCTGTATAGAGATAAATGCTTTTGGGCCATTATTGTGCGATAATGGTTTCCATTTAGGGTATGCAATAATGGGCTCTGTAGTTTTGGATAAACAAGGGGCTTTTAGGGACAGTGATAAAGGGAGAACATCATTATTTCGCAGAAATGTCCTTGGATGATCAGAAATACATATTGCAGCACTGGACTTCCTTCAACCCTCCTACTGGCATTGGAGGAATCAACTACACCTACTCGCTAATTGGAAAGTGAGAGAAGGGGATCTTTTAAAAGGGAAAGCACTATTTAAAAATATGGGATGCTTATTTATGTACTTTGAGCCTGAGTGGACATAGTCTTCTGTTAAATCACTTATAATGTACTAATGACAAATCTCTTATAAATGTACTGATAACAAATGATTTAATCTATTTTTGTTAACTATATATGGCATACCAGGAATGAGTAATGAAGAAGTTTCGGGGGGGGGGGGGGGGAGGGAGGGCGAGAGTTATCTTTAATTTATTAGGGTTCTCGGGGTCATAAGAACCCACTCAGATTCCTTAGTTGGTTTTACATAGGGTTGGGGTGAGGTGCAGAAAAGTATGGTATCTATGTACAGTGCTCAAATTGTTTATCATCAGGGGGTGGTTAAGGATCTTTCACATGACTGTAGACTTATGTTGGTTGATACTATTTTGGGGAGGGGAGAAGATATAGATTTTTAGATCAAAAAATGGATGATGGTTAAGCATTTGGCCTTATTGGTGGTTTTCCACTGTCGTCAATAAAATGTTTAAACTAAAATTATTCCATTACCGTCCTCTTGGCTTATCTGAAGCTCACTCCATAGGCGGTCGGTGGCCCAACTGTTTGGGGAGGCTAAAGGGGGTGGGGTTAGGGGTGGGCCAGGAGCGGAGCTTACATCCATAATTGTCTGACAACACAAAAAAAAAATAAGTAAAAATAAAAGTCACTATTAACTTTTATTAAATTTAGATATTAGATATGTATCATATGTCAAAGAATAAAGTGGTTGCTCAAAGCATATACTAATCACAATCGCTCAACTGCAAAACACTATGCACAACTTTGTGCAAAAACACACTCAGAACCCTACTGTACCATAAATATTACACTGGGCAGACACTAATACACCAATATACCACCCATATGGAAAATGCAGACCGTCAAACGAACCTTTTCCGGAGATGGGAAGGCGGTAGAACTAGAGGGCATGAAGGGGGCAGACTCAAGAAAAATGTTAGGAAGTATTTTTTCACGGAGAGAGTGGTGGATACTTGGAATGCCCTCCCACGGGAGGTAGTGGAGATGAAAACGGTAAAGGAATTCAAACATGCGTGGTATAAACATAAAGGAATCAAGTTCGGAAGAAATGGATCATCAGAAGCTTAGCCGAGATTGGGTGGCAGAGCTGGTGGGGGGAGGTGGGGATGGTGGTTGGGAGGCAGGGCTAGTGCTGGGCAAGACTTCTACAGTCTGTGCCCTGAAAATGGCAGATACAAATCAAGGTAAGGTATACACAAAAAGTAGCACATATGAGTTTATCTTGTTGGGCAGACTGGATGGACCGTGCAGGTCTTTTTCTGCCGTCATCTACTATGTTACTATGTCAACAATTTGAAACAAGGGATCATAATATCACAATTCTCATGTAGAGCCACAAAACACCCTTTTAGGGTGGATAGTGTTCACAATGAGCTCCTTTTATTAACGACCATATGTAGATCCTTCAAGAGGTAATGTGTCATGATTTAGCCTCTACACCCTTTCTGATGTTTTGGTGCCACCTCAGTAATGCCAACACATAATCTCTCCACTGCAAAACACTATACACAAACTTATGCAAAAACACACTCATAACCTTACCAAACCATAACAGCACTAATTCCAAGGACAGGACGAACTACAACCTTATGAGTGGAAAGGCAGCACTATAATTACACCGGGCTCTAAAACACCAGTACACAACCTAGTGAAACAAAAAAACAAAAAGGGCTGCAAATACTACACGCTAGCAGAATACTGCATCTTGATCACGCATGAAAAACACATGACAACAGATATGAAGGCAAAATACTGAACTGGAAAGTTACCTCAAGAAGTCAGACTCAGCATGCAGCAATACTAGAAAAATTGAAACTTGCATGCAAAATATCACAGATGCACATTTCCAAAAGCCGACATATTCCAATTAATAAATTCTGAATCAAAAAAATGGTTTTCTATTAGCTTTGGTCCCAGTGTCTTCTGTTTTATGCAGTGTCTTCTTTCCATTCGATATTTTTTCTCTCACCATGTCCACCATCCTTCTGTGTCCTTATGCGTCCTGTCTACCATCTGTAGCCCTGTTTCTCCAGTTTCAACATCTGCCCTCAAAGTATTCCAATCCAGCCCTTAAATTCAGCAATTTTCTCTCCATCCATATCCAGCATTTCTCCTCACTCCCCTCCTCTCCTTCCATGTGCATCTACTTTCTCTGTCTTCCCTCCCCTCCATCCACGACCATTTCTCCTCTCTCCCTTCCACTTCATCCGTGTGCATCTCCTTCCTGTCTTTCCTTCCCTCCATCCTTGTCCAACATTTCCCTCTTCCCTGCCCTCCACTCCATGTCCAGCATTTCTCCTCCCTCCCATCCACGTGCATCTCCTTCCTTATGTCCCTCCCCATCCATCCCCAGCAATTCTCCTCTCTCCCCTGCCCTCCTCTCCATCCATCCATGTCCAGCGATCTCTTCTCTCCCCCTGCCCTCCATGTCCAGCAATTCTCCTCTCTCCCCTGCCCTCCCCTCCAGCGATCTTTCTCTCCCCCTGCCCTCCCCTTCTCTCCATGTCCAGCGATCTGTTCTCTCCCCCGCCGTCCCCTCCTCTCTAGCAATCTCCTCTCCCCCTGCCCTCCCCTTCTCTCCATGTCCAGTGACCTGTTCTCTCCCCCTGCCCTCCCCTTCTCTCCATGTCCAGCGATCTGTTCTCTCCCCCTGCCCTCCCCTCCAGTGATCTGTTCTCTTCCCCTGCACGCCCCTCCATGTCCAGCAATCTGTTCTCTCCCCCGCCCTCTCCTCCATGTCCAGCAATCTCTTCTCTCCCCCTCCCCTCCATGTCCAGCGATCTCCTCTCCCCCTCCATGTCGTGATTCTCCCTGCCCTCCCTCAGCTCCCCGACAGCCTTCCTGCACCCCCACAAGCATTTAACCCTTTTACTGTCCGTGGCAGCGACTTCAGTAAAGGCGGCGGCACTGCAGGCTCGCCTCCAGCTTCTCCCTTCCCTCTTCACACAGTGTCCCGCCCTCGCGGAAACAGGAAATGCATCATCGGAGAAGGCAGGACACTATGTGAAGAGGGAAGGGAGAAGCTGGAGCCGGAGGCGAGCCCGCAGTGCCTTCTTCCTCACTGACATCGCTGCCACGGAAGGTAAAACACACGCGCACGTGTGTGGGGGAGGAACGGAGCCGAGTCAGGCTGGCGGTCGGGGAGTTGTCGGGAGGGAAGGAGCCCTGCGCTTCTGGGGGCAGCAGGGGAAGGCAACGGTTGGGCTCCCAAAGCCTCTTATACGGGGCGCCTATGGCTCACTCTCTCAGTGTAGCTACAGGAATACGAGGTTTTCCATCACATATGTGCACATTGCCAGGTTAACAAGGCATTTCATGAGGTGTCTTTAAGAGCAGGACAGGGAAAGTTTGTATATATGGGCTTTTAAAAAGTATGTTTATTAATTTATCCCCACAAACAGTGGATCCAAAAGAGTACTCTCACAAATGGTGTTCCCTAAACAAGGTCTTTATTTCGAATCAATAAAAACAACCCGACGCGATTCGTGTTTCAGCCGTAAAGGCCTGCGTCAGGGGTCTATTGAATCTCAATACAAAAAGTAATCTGGCAGAACAAATGGCAAACAGTGATTTGTCTGCTGAGATATCGCATGTAGTGTGCCGCTGCACAACCTTCTCCATCAAACCTGGTAAGCCAAAATAGGATATTTTCGGTTATCCTATTTTGGCTTACCAGGTTTGATGGAGAAGGTTGTGCAGTGACACACTACATGCAATATCTCAGATAGCAGACAAATCACTGTTTTCCATTTGTTCTGCCAGATTACTTTTTGTATTGAGATTCAATAGACCCCTGACGCAGGCCTTTACGGCCAAAACACGAATCGCATCGGGTTGTTTTTATTGATTCGAAATAAAGACCTTGTTTAGGGAACACCATTTGTGAGAGGACTCTTTTGGATCCACTGTTTGTTGGTTTTGACTTTCGTTTCTCCTGTGGAGAGATCACCTTCTGTAGGTGTTGGCTTCATTAATTTATCCCCTTCTTGACTGCCTACAAACTAGGGATCGGCGGAAACATCATTAAATGGATAAAAAGTTTCATCACCACCAGAACCTACCAAGTCAAATCAACCTCATCTATATCATCCGCGTGGTCTTCTCAATGCGGAGTCCCCCAAGGATCGCCTTTATCCCCAATCCTCTTCAATCTTATGATGATTCCTCTGGCTAAATCCTTATCCAAAACTGGTCTAAACCCCTTCATCTATGCAGATGATGTCACCATATTCATCCCTTTCAAATCCAACCTTGCAGAAATCTCTAAAAGAACAATTACCGGAATGAACATATTAGCTTCCTGGGCCAATGCCTTCAAAATGAAATTGAATAAAGAAAAAAACTCAATGTTTAATCCTATCATCAAAACACTCCACTCTACTCCCAACCACTCTGGTCACCCCCAATGTGACAATCCCGATATCCGACAATTTAAAAATCTTAGGAGTAACGTTGGACAACCATCTGACTCTGGAAACTCATGCAAAAGCAATAACGAAAAAGATGTTCAACATGCTGTGGGTACTGAAAAGAGTAAAACCATTCATCCCTCTAAAAACTTTCTGCAACTTGGTACAATCCACAGTACTCGCCCATGCCGATTACTGCAATAGCATCTTCATTGGTTGCACTACCCAAATACTGAAAAAACTCCAAACCGCCTAAAACACGGCAGCCAGACTAATTTTTGGTAAATCAAGATTTGAAAGTGCAACACCACTCTGCGAAAAGCTACACTGGCTCCCCATCAAAGAGCGAATAAATTTCAAAATACACACACTGATCCACAAGATCCTCCATGGAGAATCTCCAAGCTACATGACCAAATTAATTGACCTCCCAAACAGAAACAGGACCAAATCCTCTCAAACATATCTCAATCTTCATCTTTCTAGTTGCAAAGGCCTCAAATACAAAACCTACTACGCTTCCAACTTTTCCATGATAGGCAGTCAACTCTGGAACACCATACCAAGACTCATAAGAACAACCAACGAACTTCTACCCTTCCGAAAGTTGCTGAAAACATACCTCTTCAAACGAGCCTAATCGAACGACCCAACTTAATCTAATTACCTAAACCACATCTCTAAACCAAACCACTAGCATTAACCATACCTTATCCTGCCCCCATATTCCTTCGCCTTCTCATTCTCTATACAATTTGTATCTCTGTAAAATGATGTATCCATATCTTATATTATCTCTGATACACCTTATTCCCATTTATTGTAAGCCCCACTGAACCTATGTCATCTCTGTTACACTTTGCTCCCATTTATTGTAAGCCGCACTGAGCCTGCCATCGAGTGGGAAAGAGCGGGTTATAAATGCTACAAATAAATAAATACATACATAGAGTGAGTGAAGCGGACATTGGTAGTTTTAGCAGATATATCCACCACTAGTTAATTTTCAAAAAGATGGTACCTGGACAGGTTCTTTAATAGTTAGCTACAAACTACCTCTAAATTTTGCAACTGTGCAGGTTATTAAAATTGCACTATTAATAGCTAAGTTTTTCTCTCTACTATGGCTAAATGTGAGCAAAGTCAAGGTTCTGTTCAACCAAGAACAGAGCTCTTCAGGTCTCCAGCAATCCTGCCTTATGGGCCAAATTTAATGAAAGCACTCTTCTGGGCTTTACACCACTTTCTTGCAGCCTTCATCCAACTGAAGAGCTCTCCTGGCTCCCTCCCTCCGTGTGCCCTATCCGCCTGTCCAGTACAAAAGCTCTTACAGGTCAATACATCTGTACACCCTTTCCTAGCTGCCTGAGTGGTCATCTCCAGAGATCTCCACAAGCCATCCAAGGCTTTGGCTTCTGCCATCAGCTGGGTAGGGAGCATGTCAATTCATCATCTTAGCTTGGTAGATTTCCCACCCTCATCCCCCGTTTTTCTCTGCCTCTACAATCTTTTCTCTTATTGATGTTTCCCCAACCACATTCTTCACTGCAAATAAACATGTTTCACCTGCCATTTTATTTTCTACACTGCAAAAGGTAGGAGACTTAGCATTGCTTCTGCACACTACTTTCTGCACTAGGATAAGCACTATGATGCTGAGTCATATGCACAAGAAAACTGTTAAAGATTCATAGCTATCAGTGCACTACACATTTAAATTAAACTCTGGAATTTGTTGCCAGAGAATGTGGTAAAGGCGGTTAACTTAGCAGAGTTTTAAAAAAGGTTTGGACTTGGGGAAAATCCACTATTTCTGGGGATAAGCAGTATAAAATGTTTTATACTTTTTTGGGATCTTGCCAGGTATTTTGGATTGACCACTGTTGGAAACAGGATGATGGGCTTGATGGACCTTTGGTCTGTCCCAGTATAGCAATATTTATGTACTTATATAAATCCAACACTACTGAAGGTTTTCGCTATTAAACACGGATACAAAGAATCATGCAGGAGACCTGAAGGCTGAATGCATACTTCTCTTGCCTACAAGTGCATTTATTCCACATCTTCTCAATCCATCTCACCTTTCATCTCTCTATACACCTCCTTGTGAGCTCTACTCACTAGGCAAGCCATTCTAAGTTGGAACCTACTACTACTACTTAGCATTTCTATAGCGCTGCTAGGGTTACGCAGCGCTGTACAAGTTTAAACATGGGGAAGTACAGTCCCTGCTCGAGAGAGCTTACAATCTAAAGGTAACAAACTATGTAGTCAGTGTAGGTATCATGAATGGGGAAGGTGGACAGTACCGGGTGGACTTCTATGGTCTATGTCCCAGAAATGACAAAGAAAGACAATGATCAAGTATTTTGTATCACAATCATTGTTGGCTTAATCAAGAATTGATGAGTGTGACTGTAGGGCAGTCTGAATGAACCGTTCAGGTCTTTATCTGCCGTTACTATGCACATCTCATCACCAAATCCCGAATCCATGCTTTCCATCTTGCTGCACCATATGCTTGATGCATCATGCAGAAGTGCCAAGTCTCACTTATAAGCATGTGTCTCACTGTCTGATGCAATAAAAAGATAGTGGATTCTAGCAATAAAAAGATAAGACAAAAACCTATACTGCTATCCAGTTTACCCATTTGCAGTACCAACTGTGATGCTCTACAATCCGTTCTCCTCCCTCAGAGATCCTCTGTACGTAGAATCATAGAAAATGATAGCAGATAAAGACCATATGGCCTATATCAACTACTTCTCTCTATAATCCCTTCCTCTCCCTCAGAGATGCTCTGCTTTTCCCATGCTTCTCCGTTTGAAGATATCAATGAGTCCTCTGTCATATCCATTATAGCCTAAGTGTCAAGTGCTCTGGTGGCTCCATTAATGATAAAGTGCAATCTGCTGAGACTTCTTATCCAGTTCTAGTGGCTGATTGGGTCACTCAAGAACTAATCCATTTTGAAGGGTGGGGATTAAGCAGTCATGTATATAGATTCACTAAGGAACCAACTGTGGAACTCGATACAGATAGCCAACAGCCAGAGGCCTGTAACGGCTTTAACACACTTGCATCACAAGGATCCTCTTACACAAACTGCAAGGGCTAAAGGCTCAACCCCATTAGATGGTGGGATTCTAGCTCTACTAGAAGCTCCTACTAGAACTACCATTGTTGCTATATAGGCATTTCTTTATCATTTGCTCCAGACCATTCCTGACTAGTGGGTATATGCACTCCTACCAGCAGAGGGAGCTGAGAACTACTGACTAACAATACTGTATAAGCAACTGAGCAACCCCGACCTCCTTAGTATTTCTCAGTCTCCCAGCAGAGGTAGATACACAGTGTCTGTGTAGCCATGATTGTGTGTCTGAGGGTGTGCCATTGTTTGGCCTCATTCTGCAAATGTATCTCTCTATCCCTTGAACAGGAACTTTAGAAGAATAAAACAGACAAAGTCTAAAAAATATATTTTGATTTGGATTGGAATCACCTTGGGCCTTTTTCAGTAGTAGCTGAAGGAGTGTTACATACGGGTACCGTACCATTTCCATGTGCCTTGAAGGGCTTACCGGCTAAGTCTATACCTAAAGCAATGGAGGATTATGCAACTTGCCAAAGGCCACAAGGAGTAGAAGTGGGATTTGATTTGGCTTCCCTGCATCTTTGCTTGCAACTCTGAAAAGATGGACAGAAACTGTGATAGTCGTCAAACAACAGATCATGAAAGCAGAGGTGCAACTTAGTGATTAGAAAAGCGGGTTGTGGATTATGGAAGCCAGCGTTCAAAATCCCGCTTTTCCACTGATACTCCAGGCCCGACGCTCAAAACTCTAGCACTGTTCCCTATAGCGCAGTAAAAATACCAACAGAACAGCAAAGAACACTCTAATGATCAACGCTGAGATGCAAATATAGGCACTCATAGCATTAGAGAGTTTGGCAGAGTTGTGCTTGGTGCATGCACAGAAGAGTTCCTTGGTAAGCTCGGCTCCTGTGCACATGCGCCTGGTAAATCCTGAATGCAAAGCACACATTGACATCCATTTTCTGTGGCCTAAATATAAGCATTACAATTTTTTTTTTAGCTTGGCAGCTTATATTTAGATGCAGTAAACAGATGCCAACGTGTGCTTTCACTTGGGTCTGTTGTTTCTCATGACCAGCGCTTAAGGGCTTGCAAAGGCTTCCTTCTACTTCCAAAAGCAATCAAAAATTGGCAGATTTTTCTGAAAGATTCATGAGAAATCCTCTTCCCACCAGTCTGCTCCAACCTGGCATTTTTTGCAGCTGTAAGACAGTTTTGTTTCAGGCGCTCTTTTCTGAGCATTGGGGAAGAATACAAAATATCCTCGTTTACATGAGCTTGACTACATTTAATGCTATCTGTGCTAATGCTCGTTGTTTTCCACACTAGACCCCTCTGAACATTCTGTGCAAGTAAATGCAGGTGAAAGTACGGCACTAATGACCTCTAGCACCCATGTTTATTTTTGAGCATCAGGCCTTCTGTGACCAAGCCACTCTACTCACCACTGCCTCCAGTATAATGCACTTCAACAAAGTAGCTTGCCTTAAGTTGGTATTTAAAAAAGGCACATAATAAATGTAAAATCCAAATTGAGATGTATTTGTAAGTAGACTTCGGAGTTTTCCTTGATATTTCACAAATTGAGCACTGCAGTCAAAGAATATGCTAAAAAGCACAGATTTCAGAATCAAACCCCCTTCAGCTGTATGGAAAAGGGTCAGAGGAAGCAAAGGCATATTTGCTGAAAACTTGAACTCTTAAGTGGAAGGCAATTTTCAGCCCTTGGGTATTTATCAGGGTAGCTACAGAAAATTAGACCACATTCATTTGTCTGAAGGTGATGCCTCTGCATTATTGCTCATTTCCTGTAGGCCAAGTACCTGTGGCCTCAAGACACCACCACAGATGGGGGCAATGCTTTCAACAGAAGGCAGTCCCCTACGTCAACTCCGAAGGATGGCACCTTGTATCTGAAACATCTATACCTCTACTAGCACCCACTCTGACCACAGCAGATTAAGGAAGGTGGAAGCATTGCCTTAACTGGAGAAGCCTTCCCTTTAGGGACTTAAAGTACTCCAGTGGCATTAGCAAGGGTGTGGTGGTGGGTGCAGGCAGTAAGGGGGTCCATCAAGCAGTCATGGAGGCACAGTCTATACACAAATGACTGCTGGTTCCCTAACCATGTCAACTTCCTGTTCTGAGGCAGGGGATTAGTGTAACAGTTGCACACATGTAGACTGTAGCTCTGCAACTTCTCAATGCACCCCCTTTTTGCTTTGGGAGAGATGCACCTGGAGGAGGGGGAGGCTCTGCCCTGGGTAGCAACCAAGCTAGGTATGCTACTGGAGCACTTCACCAGGTGGACAAGCTTGTGCTCACAGTCTGTGCTCCCAGTGCTTTTTCCAATTTGCAACTCTGCTCCTGTTAACACGTTCAGAATACTGTACCTCTCGTGTCATGTTCCAGCTGCTGCCTGACACCCGGACTATTGGTGGCTCCGCCCCCAGGTGACATCACTCAAAGGTGCGAGCTAAAGGGCAGGCTAGCGCCGGAGGCGTGATGCACCAGAGAACAACTGCCTCCTTGTTATGCTGACAAAGAAGCGCAATTAAGGAGCTCCTTTTCCTTAGAACGGACAGAGTGGGGTACTATTCTGAGCGTCTGGTTTTAACTCGGTTTTGTTTTATAAGATTTGAAAATGTGTTTTAGCAGAATTCCTGTTGTGATTGAACATGGCTGTTGTGGTGATCTTCCTCTGAAAAAACACCATTTTGATTTTAGTTATGTGAAAGAAATACCGCTGTCAATTAATAAGACCAATTTAAAGTGTTCAATATGACTGACTAATGTTAGATCTGTAAAGAAAATTGATTTATGATCTATTGGTTAATGTTTCACCAGATATATTATGTATTACTGAAACTTGGTTAACATGGGAAGATTCAGTTATTCTAAATGGAGAAAAAAACCAAACGCCTGGTACTATCTAGCTCGCACAATCCCACTACTTATCAAAACCTCAAAATAGACCAGCAAATATATCCAACTGAAACACAACTAAAAATACTGGGAATTATCATCAATAAACACCTGTTTCTTGAAAACCAGATTTCTGCAGTCATATCAAAAAACTTCAAAACACTATGGAAACTGAAGAATTAGAGACTATTTCCCCAGACAATCATTCCGTTTTATAGTGCAGACGCTGATATTTTCCCAACTGGACTATTGCAATGCAGCATACTAAGGGTGCAAAGAACACACACTAGAATTGCTGCAGACCATCCAAAACACAGCAGCAAGATTGATATTCAAAAAGTCAAAATATGATAGAGCAACCCCATTACTTATAATGCTACACTGGCTCCAAATCAAGGCGAGATTCTTCTTCAAATCTTGCAAAATTATTTCAAAATACTGTTTGGCATGTCTCCAGATTACATGCTAGATCTGACTGCACTATCACCAAGAAATACAAACCCAGGAACCAGGGGATACTTACTACTTTCAACAACCCAACTGCAAAAACAGTCTACAAAATCCATCTACAAGGCAGAATTTAGCTACCTGGGTTCCAAATGGTGGAACTCAATTCCAATGTAACCAACTAGTAATAGGAGAAATCAACCTTCACTTAGAAGACCCAAACTCAACCAATGCACGAGACTGTAAGGAATTCCTCCAATTATGGGATCTCAAATGGCCACAAATTCAAGCAACCCACATCAAAAGGCACACACTTGATCTCATCTTACACAAACTTTCAACAGACCACAACCTAATAACAGATATTAAATGGACAGAAACACCCTGGACAGATCACTACAAACTAAACTTATCCCTACACTGGCAGAAGGGACTACACCAAATACAAGAACACAACCTACAGAACAAGAGGTCAAGAAGACTCAAAAACATTCTGGCAACAGATATATAACAATGAATGGACAGCACAGACTCCATATACTACCTCATGGAATGGGATAAAAGATGCAAATGCATACTAGATGAAATAGCACCCCTAAGAACAAGATCATCACGTAAGCATAACTCGATACCGTGGTTCAATGATGAACTGAAAAGGCTAAAAACACAATCCAGAAAACTCGAACGAGCATGGAAAAAAAAACAAAAAATGAACACACACTCAACACATGGAAACAATCACTAAAGAAAGTACAAATACGCTATAAGACAGACCAAAAGATCATACTATAAAACTAAAATAGGGACAGATTTCAAAGACATGAAGAAATTATACCAACTTGTGAACAAATTCCTAGACACCAACCTGGTCACTACATCAAATACCCAACCATGGGAGAATACCTGGCTGACCGTACGTGGTTAAATTTTGCCCTCCTCACCGTCGATACAGTTGCATGGGCAATCAGCAGGTTCTCCAACACTCACTGTAGACTAGATACCTGCCCCAACTACTTAATGAAATCCGCCCCTGACCGCTTCATAGTAGACCTCACATCCCACCTAAATTACATGCTACAGCAAGGTCTCTTCCCTAAGGAAAATGGCAATATACTACTCACCCCGATACCAAAAGACACCAAGCAAAAAACCAAATGAAATCACTAACTACAGTCCAGTAGCATCCATCCCGTTGTCAGTCAAACAGATGGAAACCACATTCGACCACCTAAACTTCCGGAAAAAACTAAAAACTAACCTGTTTAAAAAGGCATACCCTACCAATCCATCATAAATGCCTGATCTCTGCAACACAACAAACCTAAAGTACGAAATGGACATAACACAACTCTTCCGTTGAACAATTCCAGAATGTGGCTGTGCCACATGAACTTTATCTTACCACATCATCACTTTGTATTTGTTTACACTGGAGTATGCAAATGCCTCTCCGGTACTACGTATGACACATTGAGCCTGCAAATAGGTGGGAAAATGTGGGATACATTCAAGAAATGGGGACTCTGGAATCTGCTTTGGTTAAAGACAATAATTTTCTGCATAAACGTTTAGAATACCTAGAAAATCAGGCTCGTAGACTTAACCTTTGATTCCTTAATTTCCCCAAGTCTCCTTTAATTTCCCCTATGGAGATGGTGAGAAAATATATGATTGATATTCTAGGAATGGATAAAGACTCATTGCCTCCTATAACTCGGGCCTATTACATCTGGAATATTAGGGGGACAGTAGGAGAACCCCCTATACGAGGAACAGATGCAGAAATGAATCTTACTTCCTTCCTAGAAAGCTCTCTGGAAGTAATTACCCACAGGACGACTATGCTGGTCACTTTCGTGCTGGAACCAGACCAGAATGCAGTACTAAGGCTTTCCCTGAGACATTTAGATAGCATGTTTATGGGTTCCAAGGTTAGGATTTTTCCTGATTTATCTAGGCCAACGCAAATGAGACGCAGGGCCTTATTGGAACTGCGACCTAGAGTCGAGGCCATTAAAGCAAATTTTGTATTACGTTTTCCTTGTATTTGTAATGTGATGTTTGAAGGTAAACAATATCAATTTGTGGACCCTAAACAGCTTAAAGATTTCCTAGATGCTAGAAGTGAAGTAAATGTTATATGCCCTCCTACACAACAGGCTGGAGTCTGAACATAGAGGTAGCAACTGTGTATTAATTTGATATCCTTGTTAAATTTTTCCTATCTTGGAACCAAGTTTTTATTTTCTTTGTGTGGACAGAAAAAATGTTCTCATTGTTTCCTTATATGTTGATTGAAATGTTTTTCTGTTAATGGAACTAAATGTGAATTGCATGGTCACATAATATTGTGCATCACTGAAAACATTAAAATAAAAAAAAAATGTGGGATACAAATGCAACAAATAAATAATAAATAAAAAAAGCAGCAGCATCTGAAACTACCTCCAGTTCATTAAAGATATAAAATCCTACCTCTTCTAGAGAATTTACGGCTAACCTATGCGAATAATAATTTGACAATCATTCTGAAATACCACACTGCTCCACACAGCTTTGTAACTGTTTGGCTAAAAATGTATCATCTTCTCCTTTTTTCTCTTAATAATATATAGTTTGTACCCATGGACAGACCATGCTGTAATTTATTTCCAATTACAGTTAAATCGGCTTCAGTCACAGAGAATTAAATATAAATACTTTGTATAAATACTTTCAACATTGTAAGTCTTAATTAGCAGATCTGAAAACTGTACTTGTAAAGAAATTATTAACTGCAATTAATTCCGAATTAAATTGTGTTCCACTACTGGATAGATGGAATGCTAGTTTGAAGGAGGTGTTAGATGAGATTGCTCCTCTGCAAACCATTAACAGTACTAGATCTAATTTTGTTCCACGGTTTACTGAAGAATTAAAGCTTTTAAAGTGGAAGCTTAGGCAAGCTGAAAGAGCATGGCACTCCTGTCCTTGCAGACCTACTCTGGAATCATATAATTTACAATTACAATTTTATAACACTGCTAGGGTCAGTGCCCAAAAAACTTTAAAAAAATAAAACTAGTAACGAAGGCCCGTTTCAAATCGCCATGAAACGAGCGCTAGCAAGACCCCCCTCCGTCCCTTTGTGTCTCCATGTGTCGCCGGCCCCCCTGCAGCCTCCGTGCGAGAGCTACAGTGCAGTACAACGTTGGAGCTGAGAATGTGCTCCGCCCTCAACGTCATAACGTTTGACGCGAGGGCGGGGCCCACAGACTGTGATTTTGTGTGGCTTCAGAGCTTCGAACTTACGAACCTGGCTTCAGTGACGTCAGTGCAAATAGAACGTTGAGGGTGAGTTTTATATATATAGATAATAGAGGAAGCTTCTTCTTCTTAAAAGAATTGTTTACGATAGTTTCAAACTATACCAGCTGTTGTAATTCTGATTTTCTGGGTAATACTCTTTCATTACAGGACTTTGCAAATGGTTTTTGTTTATAAGTGCAGAAATTGGTGTCTCAGTTTAACAGTGCCCTTTTCCAAAGGATGTTTTTAAATCTCTTTGTGGAACAGACCCCTTGGTCAGAGTTTTCTATGATGACTGCAGATCAATTAGAAATTGTTTTGGGAAAAATTAATAACTTTTTGTCAGCTGGATATAATCCATCTGTCAGTTAAGGCTTTGCAGAGTTCTTTTCTTGAATTATACACACAGTTAACAAATCGCTTAGCCTTTAAGACTGCGGCTGTTGATTGAAAACCCTAAATTGTATCCTTCTACTGCAGAAAATTGTCAACCTATTTCTTCTCCACCTTTCTTCGCTAAATAACTGAATGAGTTGTTTCAGCTCAATTAGAAGATCACCTGCAGAAATATGACATTTTGGATCAGCATCAATTTGGTTTCTGTGAACATCATAATACCGGGACGTTATTAATCTCACTTCTTGATAGTGTTAAAGGCTGACAAAGGCAAAACCTCTTAGTCACTTTGGATATAAGCAGCCTTTGGCAACATCAACCATACATCTTACTTAATCGTTTACAGACAGCTAGGTTGGATAGCACTGTATCGCGTTGGTTTCATTCTCTATCAGAAAGAAGTTTCTATGTGTGTGACAGTATAAGGCGATCTGAAATTAAGCCGTGTTTTACTGGTGTTCCTCAAGGCTCTTCCCTTCCATGGTGCCATTTAATCTTTTCTCCTCCCTCTGTCTTTTGCTACACTGTCTAGGTTTGTAATTCAAAATCTATGCAGATGATATATAGTTTTTAGTTCCTGTTCAGTCCTCTTTTGAAAAAAGGTTTTGATATGCAATATCAAACAATGGATGAAAGGTAATCGTCTATGTTTGAATATTTCTAAAACCCAAATTCTAGTCCCTTTCTAGTGTAGTTTGTGATGATGTTCCTATGTCATTTAAACTGGATACTGTTGAAATCCCAATCTTCAGGGAGATTAGGAATTGAGGAACGCAACTGGATTCAACTCTTTCAACGAAACACAAGTTCTTAATATAATCCGGAAAGATTTTTTTTTTAAATAAATTGATTCTGTAAGTGCACTCTAAATTAGTAGCGTCATTACCGGCACC
Organism: Microcaecilia unicolor; assembly: GCF_901765095.1. Classification (NCBI taxonomy): domain Eukaryota; kingdom Metazoa; phylum Chordata; class Amphibia; order Gymnophiona; family Siphonopidae; genus Microcaecilia; species Microcaecilia unicolor. Next base: position 161,307,965 of record NC_044041.1, read on the forward strand.
TCTCAATTTAGTCATTTTTCCCATTTTAAAATCTCTTCATTGGTTACCTATCCAAAATAGAAATCAAATTTAAGATTTTATTGCTTGTTTTCAAAGCCTCCCACTCTGTGTCACACTAAGATTCTACCAGCCAGTATGTTCGATGAGATCTTCCCAGAAACTGCTGCTCGACATGCCATTGTATCATATGGTGTGACTGAAGGATACTATTATTGGTCCCAAACCGTGGAATTTGTTGCTGTTTGAACTTCGGACAGTGCAAAACATGGCACAGTTTAAGGAGTTAAAAACCCATTTTTTTCATCAAGTTTATGAGATGCAAGTATGATTAAAATTACATCTTTTTTATTTTTCTTTTGTGCTTCAGATATGACATTTTTGTGATATATTGTGTTTATTTTATAAGATTGTTTATAGGATTATTGTTTTTTGTCTATTATATATGTAAACTGTTCTCCGCTTAGAATTTGAAGATACACAGACTATAAATACATTTTATCATCATCATCCCTCCATTTTATTTGAAGAAATGTGGGAGTTACCTGTGTTCTCTATTGATGGAGCATTTCCAATCAAAGCAAGTCAACTTTCATGCTTCAACTAAAAAAAAAGGAATAAGTTATGTGCATTGGGGGGGGGGGGGGGGGATAAATAACCTGCAGAGACTAGCAGTTACAACTCGCCTCACTGGGAAGACTACATGGGCCATGCTGGTCTTTATATGCCATCATTCACCATGTTATCAAGAAATATGGGAAAGAAGGACAGACTTTTTCAAACACTGGATTCTGTTTATTTTGGGAATTATTTTTCAATATGTTTACTATTTTACAACTGCTCTCCAGAGGAGCTGGATGGTCCCGGCCACAGCTTTCCCTCAGATTGTGTCATCTGCATTAAAGCTTGTGGTATATGGCTGAAGGGTCCCTTTGTTATACTGTCCTTGCAGCACAAGGGAGGAGGAGGAGGTGGTTTTTCAGTCCAGCTTTATACACTGCATGGAAGGCACAGAGCTGGGGATGGGCACTGTGTTCTCAGATAAGCTCCTCCTTAGGAGATCTCCAAGTTGAACAGTTACTGCTAAAAGAGGAAGCAACTGTTGATCTGCTTGGCCAAAATCCATCTCAATCACTTGGGCTGAGGCCATTAACCAAATCACATACCTTTACCACCCCACACACTGCAAATGAAACTAAACTGAGGGTATTATCTACACATGTACAAATTTTTGATGGTTTACAGTCCGATTGAGTTCCTCACATGAAGAGATGAGAGGGAGGATCAGCCCAATATAGAGCCCTCCCCCTAAATCCAAGGATCCATTTCTGCACGGAGATACCATCAGTGTGCAGAGGATGCAGCACAACAGGACTGTACATGGCTCTGAAAGGAATGTTCCCCCATGCAGGCTGTTTGAGTAGAGCCACCAGAGGAAGTGCACTCCTGTACAGATAAATGCCCTCTCCCCAAAGTGTTCTCATCTCACAGGATACTAACACGTTCTGTCAACCCCTGCATCTCATTATCCTCCAGATCCTGATCCTCAGACCCCCGTGGTGGCAGGGCCCTCAGATGGGGTGGGTATAGTAGGCCATGATCCTCAGCAAACCTTGCCCAGCGCGCATCATCACTCTCATGGGTGATATAACGCTGCCCAAACTTCCCCTCCAACTCCCGCAAATCCAGCCAGGTCTGATAATCCTAGAAAGTGGGAGAGAGAAAGAAAGACCTGTGTACACATGCATGACAACAGGGAGAAATTCAAAAGAGCATTGAATGTGTGCATCAGAGTACATTAGAGTATGACACAGAAATCCAGGACTGTGCATGAGATACCAGAGGTTTAAAAGCCAGGAGCATTCAAGGGTAGGACAGCAAAGGTCATAAATTATCCCCATCAACTTCTAAGCAGCTTGTAGATGCAAGGAAAAATTACACAGTGTCTGTATACAAATGCAAGAAGCCTAAAACATAAGATAGGAGAGTTAAGAGTATATAGCACTAAATGAAAAGGTAGATACAATAGGTATCTGAGACCTGGTAGAAGGAAGACAATCAATGGAACACTGTTACCAGGGTATAAATTATATTGTAATGATAGGATGGATCAAATGGGAGGGGCGGTTGCAATGTATGTTAGAGAGATAATTGAGTCAAGCAAAATAAAAATTCTGCATGAAACAGACAGCAAAGTGGAATCCTTATGAATAGAAATGCCATGTATGAAGGGAAACAATATACGTGTAGGGCTATACTACTGTCCAACAGGGCAGAATGATCAAAGATATGTTAACAGAAATTAGAAAAGCTAGCAAATTTGGCAACAGTATAAATAATGGGTGATTTCAATTATCAGAAAATCAAACAAAACGTTTCTTGTCATAAGGCCAGCCAGCCAAAAAGAAATTATTAAAAAATTAAGTGGAGAAAAAAAAGAAGAGCTCAGAGTGCTGACCACCAGTTTCATTCAACACAGCTTAACAGTTAGCCATAACAAAAAACGCCACCAATCCGCTACGTGGAACCATGTAGACTGTAAGATTAACACAGATTTAGGAGCAAGATCGATGGAGTTGCATTTTGAGAGAGAAGAATGAATGGCAATGTTTTAAAAAGATTTTATCTACTGTGAAGAAAAATTGTTTGCTGAATTACTCATCAACAGATGTTCAACACACTGGAAAATTTATTTGGCTGTATTATTTGATTGGTCACATAATCTAGAAGTCAAACCATTGAATACTAAATTTGTGGTGAACAATAACAAGAGGACTTTTGGGCTAAGAGATTTTTTTGAGGTCTTGAGTAAATATGGTTTTACATGCTTCATATTGAGAGTTTAGTTGAATATATGTTATAAATTTACACACTAGTATGTAAGAGTAGGTATTTGGATAAAAGGTTTTTTGCATATTTTATGATTTAGATGAACAGAGTTTTTAAAGTTTAATTTTATTAATATAATGTAAAATGGTATTTTTTTGTTGGTGAATTTCAAAAAGTACAAAGACACAAGGAGTTACATGGTACTATTTTTAAAACAAAGAGGAGAATATATTTTTTCACTCAATGAATAGTTAAGCTGTGGAACTCGTTGTCAGAGGATGTGGTATAACAGTTAGTGTATCCGGGTTAAAAAAAAAAAGGTTTTCCACCAGGAACTTAAGTAGTCTATTTAGATAGACATGGGGAAAGCCACAGCTTTTACTTGGAGGCAATAGCATGAATCTTGCTGCTATCTGGGATCCTGTCAGGTACTTGTGACCTGAATTGGCCACTGTTGGAAGCAGGATACTGGGCTAGATGGACCACTGGTCTGACTCAGTATGGCTATTCTTATGCTCTTCTATGTGTGTGTGTGGTAGCATTATAAGAGGCCAGGGGGTACATCCACAATATGGTGAACAAAGTGTGAGTAAGAGAGAAAGGAACCCATGTAGAAGTACATCACCCAGGTATCCCTCCTATATGCTGTGGTCCATACCTGCAACCAGGTGTGACTGAGAGACTTGTCCACACTGTAACGCTTCCTCATCTTAACTTGGAGTAGGTTGTTTATCAGATCAATGGCTGTGGAGCAGGACAAGCAACCATGTCAGTCACACGACACAAATCCTGGATATCTCTCTTGCTCTATTAGAGCTTAAAGCCCACCTCTTCAATGCTGCGTTCGGCACCTAGCTCTTTCAGGAAATCCAGACTGCCCCAATTTGACCGCCCCTATCAGACTTACTGTTCACGTGTCCTTTAGATTGTAAGCTCTTTGAGCAGGGACTGTCCTTCTATGTTAAATTGTACAGCGCTGCGTAACCCTAGTAGCGCTTTAGAAATGTTAAGTAGTAGTAGTAGTAGTTTACTAGTCCCCACCTCCACCACATAACCCGCTGCATAGCTTCCTCATTTATATCCAGCTCTTATCTGTGAACCATTACACATGACCTCTTCCTCCTTTCTTCATCCAAGTAGTATCTAAAAAGGGAACTTAACAGTCTCTCCTGTTACTCCTTGCTAGGGGATCATCAGGCACTACTTTTCATCTTACCATCTGATTCTCATAAGCAAGCCAGTAAAGCGAAAGCTACATACCTGTAGAAGGTATTCTCCGAGGACAGCAGGCTGATTGTTCTCACGAATGGGTGACGTCCACGGCAGCCCCTCCAATCGGAGATCTTCACTAGCAACAGCGTTTGCTAGCCCTCGCGTGCGCATGCGCGCCCATCTTCCCACCCGAACGCGCTCGTATTCGTCAGACCAGTACATAGCAAAGACATAGACAAGGGAAGACACAACTCCAAAGGGGAGGCGGGCGGGTTGGTAAGAACAATCGGCCTGCTGTCCTCAGAGAATACCTTCTACAGGTATGTAGCTTTCGTTTTCTCCGAGGACAAGCAGGCTGCTTGTTCTCACGAATGGGGTATCCCTAGCCCCCAGGTTCACTCAAAACAACAAACATTGGTCAATTGGGCTTCGCAACGGCGAGGACATAACTGAGATTGGCCTAAACTTATTCAACTGAGAGTACAGCCTGGAACAGAATAAAAATGGGCCTACGGGGGTGGAGTTGGATTCTAAACCCTGAACAGATTCTGCAGCCCCGACTGCCCAAACCGACTGTCGCGTTGGGTATCTTGCTGTAGGCAGTAATTCGATGTGAATGTGTGGACAGATGACCACGTCGCAGCTTTGCAGATCTCTTCAATAGTGGCTGACTTCAAGTGGGCTACCGACGCTGCCATGGCTCTAACATTATGAGCCGTGACATGACCCTCAAGAGCCTGCCCAGCCTGGGCGTAAGTGAAGGAAATGCAATCTGCTAGCCAATTGGATATGGTGCGTTTCCCCCCAGCGACTGAAATGACAGGGAACTGGGGAAAGGAAGAAGCGATATGGATTACCTTAAAAAGAGAGGATAGACCCTTTTTGAAAGTATGTGCTTGATGGAGGGTATAAGAGTGAAAGAGAGATGAGGGATGAGGGAGGGAGGGATAGGGGGTAAGAGGGAGGTTTCACTTGGGTTAGGGGGATAGATATTCAATAAGAAAATTAAAAATTTTTTGAAGTGTCAATATAATTCAACTATAATGGCTACAGGACCTTATTTTTTGTGTAAAAAGTGAAAAATTTGATATTTGTTTGAATGTGTGTTGAGTTGACTTGCATAATATTCTTGCTTAAGTGTTCTGTAACACCATTATTCAATAAAAACTTCTATAAATCAAAAAAAAAAAGAGAGGATAGAACCTCTGTCCACATGGGTGTTGTCTACAGACCCCCGACACAATTGGAGGAACTAGATAAAGATCTGATCGTTGATATTCAAAAGTTGGGGAAGAAAAGAGAGGTGCTGTTGTTGGGAGATTTTAATCTGCCGGATGTAGATTGGAAGGTTCCGTCTGCCAAATTGGAAAGAAGTAGAGAGATTGTGGATGCTTTCCAAAGTGCTCTGCTCAGACAAATTGTGACAGAACCCACGAGGGAGGGAGCGACGTTGGATCTGGTGCTCACAAATGGGAATAGTGTGTCAAATGTCAGAGTGGGTGCACACCTGGAAAGCAGTGACCATCAAACGGTTTGGTTTGATATGATAGCTGAAATGGAGGGCGGCCACTCTAAACTCAAAGTCCTGGATTTCAAGCGCGCTGGCTTTAGTAAAATGGGGGAATACCTGAGGAAGGAGCTGATGGGCTGGGAGGACATACAAGAAGTGGAAGGACAGTGGTCCAGGCTGAAAGAAGTAATAAATAGGGCCACAGACCTTTATGTAAGGAGAGTAAATAAAAGCAAGAGAAAAAGAAAACCGATATGGTTCTCCAAGCAAGTGGCTGAGAAAATAAAGGCTAAAGAGTTGGCATTCCAGAAATATAGAAAATCTCAAGAGGAGGAACACGGGGAGGAATACCGGATGAAACTGAAAGAAGCCAAGAGAGGTACGTCTGGCGAAGGCGCAAGCGGAAGAACAAATGGCTAGAAATGTAAGAAGGGGAGACAAAAACTTCTTCAGGTATATTAGTGAAAGGAGAAAGACTAAAAACGGAATTGAGAGACTAAAAGATACAGCAAAACGCTATGTAGAAAATGATGAAGAAAAAGCCAATTTGCTTAATAGATACTTTTGTTCTGTTTTCACTGAAGAAAATCCTGGAGAAGGACCGCGAGGGAATGGCAAAAGTACACCTGAGAATGGAGTGGATAGAGCACCATTCACGGAAGAGAGTGTGTATCAGCAACTTGGAAAGCTAAAGGTGGACAAAGCCGTGGGACCGGACGGGATCCACCCTAGGATATTGAGGGAGCTCAGAGAGGTTCTGGCGGGTCCTCTTAAAGATTTGTTTAATAAGTCCTTGGAGACGGGAGAGGTTCCGAGGGACTGGAGAACGGCGGAGGTGGTCCCTCTTCACAAAAGTGGTGATAGGGAAGAAGCTGGAAACTACAGGCCGGTAAGCCTCACTTCGGTTATTGGAAAAGTAATGGAAGCGATGCTGAAGGAAAGGATAGTGAATTTCCTGGAAGCAAATAAGTTGCAAGATCCGAGACAACATGGTTTCACCAAAGGGAAATCGTGCCAAACGAATCTCATTGAATTCTTTCACTGGGTGACAGGAGAATTAAATCAAGGACGTGCTATGGACGTAATCTATTTAGACTTCAGCAAAGCTTCTGACACGGTTCCCCACAGGAGGCTCTTGAATAAACTGGATGGGCTGAAGATAGGACCCGAAGTGGTGAACTGGATTAGGAACTGGTTGACGGGCAGACGCCAGAGGGTGGTGGTGAATGGAGTTCGCTCGGAGGAGGGAAAGGTGAGTAGTGGAGTGCCTCAGGGATCGGTGCTGGGGCCGATTCTGTTCAATATATTTGTGAGTGACATTGCCAAAGGGTTACAAGGTAAAGTTTGCCTTTTTGCGGATGACACCAAGATTTGCAACAGAGTGGACACCCCGGAGGGAGTGGAAAACATGAAAAAAGATCTGAAGAAGCTAGAAGAATGGTCTAATGTTTGGCAATTAAAATTCAATGCGAAGAAATGCAAAGTGATGCACTTAGGGAGTAGAAATCCAAGGGAGACGTATGTGTTAGGTGGGGAGAGTCTGATTGGCACGGACGGGGAGAGGGATCTTGGGGTGATAGTATCTGAGGATCTGAAGGCGACGAAACAGTGCAACAAGGCGGTGGCCGTAGCTATAAGATTGCTAGGCTGTATAGGGAGAGGTGTGACCAGCAGAAGAAAGGAGGTTTTAATGCCCCTGTATAAGACGTTGGTGAGGCTCCACCTGGAGTATTGTGTTCAGTTTTGGAGGCCGTACCTTGCGAAGGATGTCAAAAAAATGGAAGCGGTGCAAAGAAAAGCTACAAGGATGGTATGGGATTTGCGTTCCAAGACGTATGAAGAGAGACTTGCTGACCTGAACATGTATACCCTGGAGGAAAGAAGGAACAGGGGTGATATGATACAGACATTTAAATATTTGAAAGGTATTAATCCGCAAACGAATCTTTTCCGGAGATGGGAAGGTGGTAGAATGAGAGGACATGAAATGAGATTGAAGGGGGGCAGACTCAGGAAAGATGTCAGGAAGTACTTTTTCACGGAGAGGGTGGTGGATGCTTGGAATGCCCTCCTGCGGGAGGTGGTGGAGATGGAAACGGTAACGGAATTCAAACATGCGTGGGATATGCATAAAGGAATCCTGTGCAGAAGGAATGGATCCTCAGAAGCTTAGCTAAAATTGGGTGACGGAGCAGGTGGGGGGGAAGAGGGGTTGGTGGTTCGGAGGCGAGAATAGGGGAGGGCAGACTTATATGGTCTGTGCCAGAGCCGGTGATGGGAGGCAGGACAGGTGGTTGGGAGGCGGGAAAAACTGCTGGGCAGACTTATACGGTCTGTGCCCTGAGAAAGACAGGTACAAATCAAGGTAAGGTATACACTTGAGTTTATCTTGGGCAGACTGGATGGACCATGCAGGTCTTTTTCTGCCGTCATCTACTATGTTACGTGCACGCCCAGTCTACGTAGAGATGCCGCCACTACCGCCAGGCATTTTGTGAACACCCTGGGTGCGGAGGCGAGACCAAAGGGTAGCACACAATACTGAAAGTGCCGTGTTCCCAGACGGAATCGAAGATACTGTCTGTGAGCTGGCAGTATTGGGACATGAGTGTAAGCATCCTTTAAGTCCAGAGAGCATAGCCAATCGTTTTTCTGAATCATGGGAAGAAGGGTGCCCAGGGAAAGCATCCTGAACTTTTCTTGGACCAGATATTTGTTCATGGCCCTTAGGTCTAGGATGGGACGCATCCCCCCTGTTTTCTTTTCCACAAGGAAGTACCTGGAATAGAATCCCAGCCCTTCTTGCCCCGGTGGCACGGGCTCGACCACACTGGCGCTGAGAAGGGCAGAGAGTTCCTCTGCAAGTACCTGCTTGTGCTGAAAGCTGAAGGACTGAGCTCTCGGTGGGCAATTTGGAGGCTTTGTGAACAAATTGAGGGAGTATCCTAGCTGGACTATTTGAAGAACCCACTGGTCGGAGGTTATGAGAGGCCACCTTTGGTGAAAAAATTTTAACCTCCCCCCGACCGGTAGATCGTCCGGCACGGACACTTTGATTGCGGCTATGCTCTGCTGGAGCCAGTCAAAAGCCCGTCCCTTGCTTTTGCTGGGGAGCTGCAGGGGCTTGTGGAGGCGCACGCTGTTGACGAGAACGAGTGCGCTGGGATTTGGCCTGGGCAGCAGGCTGGCGAGAAGGATTGTACCTACGCTTATTAGAAGAATAGGTAAGAGTCTGCCTTCCCCCATAAAAACGTCTACCAGTTGAGGTAGATGCTGAAGGCGTCCGGCGGGAGAATTTGTCAAAAGCGGTGTCCCGCTGGTGGAGCTGTTCTACCACCTGTTCGACCTTTTCGCCAAAAATATTATCCCCCCGGCAAGGAGAGTCCGCTATCCGCTGCTGGAGCCTATTCTCCAGGTCTGAGGCGCGCAGCCATGAGAGTCTGTGCATCACCACACCTTGAGCAGCAGCCCTGGACGCGACATCAAAAGTATCGTAAACACCCATGGCCAGGAATTTACGACACACCTTCAGCTGCCTGACCACCTGCTGAAAAGGCTTGGCTTGGTCAGAGGGGAGCTTGTTCACCAAGACCGCCAACTGCCGCACATTATTCCGCATATGAATGCTCGTGTAGAGCTGGTAGGACTGAATTTTGGAAATGAGCATAGCAGAATGGTAGGCCTTCCTCCCAAAAGAATCCAAGGTTCTAGAGTCTTTGCCTGGGGGCTCCGAAGCATACTCTCTAGAACTCTTGACCTTCTTAAGGGCTAGATCCACCACACCAGAGTCGTGAGGCAGCTGAGTCCACTTCAACTCCAGGTCCCCATGGATCCAATACTGGGATTCGATCTTCTTGGGAATGTGGGGATTAGTTAGCGGCTTCGCCCAGTTCGCCAGCAATGTCTTCTTGAGGACATGATGCATGGGTACTGTGGACGATTCCTTAGGTGGCGAAGGATAGTCCAAAAGCTCAAACATTTCAGCCCTTGGCTCATCCTCCGCAACCACAGGAAAGGGAATGGCTGTAGACATTCCTGGACAAAGGCCGCGAAAGATAGACTCTCAGGAGGAGAAAGCTGTCTTTCAGGTGAGGGAGTGGGATCAGAAGGAAGACTGTCAGACTCCTCATCTGAGAAATATCTGATGTCTTCCTTTGCTTCCCACGAGGCCTCACCATCGGTGTCTGACACCAGTTCATGAACTTCTGTCCGAAGCTGTGCCCGCCTAGACTCCGTAGGAACATGGCCACGGTGGCAGCGTCGAGAAGAAAACTCTCGCACCGGCGGCGATGGAGCTCCCTCCATCGATGTCGTCGGGGAGTCCGCCTGAGAGGCAGCCGAGATCTCACCACGGACGAGGGCCCAGCCGTCGCCTCAGTCGTCGGTACCGGCGGCGCAAGCACCCCCCCGGTACCGGAGGAGAAGGGCACAACAGCTCTTCCAGGATCCCTGGAAGGATGGCCCTGAGGCTCTCGTTCAAAGCAGCTGTCGAGAGAGGCAAGGAGTCCGGTACCAGCGACGAGCTGCGAATCTGCCACGACGCGGAGGCGGTACCGAGCTGTCCACAGGGAAGTGCATCGACACCTCCTGAATGGAGGGTGAGCGGTCCTCCCGATGTTGACGCTTGGGTGCCGGTGGCACCGGCGACCCAGAGCTCTTGGTACCATGTCAGGAAGGTGACTGATGACGACGCTTCCTTGCCTTCGCACGAAGCACATCACCGGTACCTCCCGGTACTGAAGAGGAGGACGTTGAATCCAAACGTCTCCTGTGGGCTGGGTTCGAAAGAGGTCGATCCCGGGGGATCTGTACCGCAGGAGCCCTCGAGGCAGGCGGAGACCTACTTGAGGGCTCACCGCCACCAGCAAGGGAATGGACAGCCCTCACCTGCGCTCCGGAAGACGAAGCACCCTCCGACAACGATACCACCGATAACCTCGGTATCGAAGACGCTGGACCACCGGCAGAAGAGCTGGGTACCGCAGACGTCGACGCACCAGACGATGGCCTCGGTACCGAAGACGTCGAAGCACCGGACGAGGCCCTGAACAACAGATTCCACTGGGCCAATCTCGGTGCCTGAGTCCGCTTCTTCAAAAGAAGGCAGAGTGCAGGCCTGGGGGCGATGCCCGGCCCCCAGACACTGAAGGCACGAAACGTGCTTGTCAGTGAGGGAGATAGTTCAGTTGCACTGGGTGCACTTTTTGAAGCCGCTGGCAGGCTTCGAGGACATGGGCGGAAAAATCACGCCGGCGAAGTCAAAATTCATGATGGCTAATGGCACCAAAAAATTTAGAAAAAACCCGTACGGGCGGCGAAAAAGGCCGCGCCCAACAACGAAAGGAAACTTACGGGAAAAAACTCGACGTAAGGGAAGTTTTTTTTTTTTTTTTTTAAACTAAGAGAGACACGATGGTTCCGAACTGAAGAACGTGGCGAAAAGACATGAGGGGTCTCCTTGGGGCACAGACCGACCGAAAAACAGCTGTCCTGAGCCGTGGAAAAAAGAAGACCGAGCATGTGCACGCGAGGGCTAGCAAACGCTGTTGCTCGTGAAGATCTCCAATCGGAGGGGCTGCCGTGGACGTCACCCATTTGTGATAACAAGCAGCCTGCTTGTCCTCGGAGAAACAAAGTAATATCACCACAGAATAAATGTACATCTTCACAAAAGAATTTACATAAAAAGGGGTTATTTATTTATTGCATTTGTATCTCACATTTTCCCACCTATTTGCAAGCTCAATGTGGCTTACAGCAACCACAATATGGTTGTACTTATCTATTGCTAATTCCCAAAATTTGTGTAGAGGATTATATTTGAGTTCATCACTAATATTGCACCCAGATCTGGAATGGAGGAGAATGGTTTCAAAGCATAGGAAGAAAAGTCCTGCCATGACAAGTACTGAGGGAAAGCATGGAACGGAACAAAACCTTTAGTAATAGCCAAGAAGAGGTGGAACTTTAAAAGGGTTACTTTAAGAAACATCTCTCCCTTGAAAAAGATCTTGAGTGGGATGAAATCTTGTTTGGCCATGGTTGGGAGTACACATAAATGTGGAATACTGGTGAACTCAAATATAATCCTCTACACAAATTTTGGGAATTTACAATAGATAAATGCAACCATATTGTGATCGCTTGTAGTAAACCTTTTTATGTAAATTTGTAAGTGAGTATAATGAAGAATGTAGCCCTTTACCGTGATTAAGCCTGCAGGATGTATATGCAGTAAGGTGTTTTTTGAGGACTCTTTTAAATGAGCACCCACCACAAAATTCTATTAAGGGCTTTTTTGGATGTCTATTGAATTGTGCAGTATTATTTTGTGAATATGTACATTTCTTCTGTGGTGATATTTGTTTTACTAGCTTTTTCACAGATATTTCTCTTATTTTTAGCAATAGATATCAGCAAGTTGTCGTTTTATTTAAAAAGTATGTAGCCTGTGCTATCTATAATTCTAGGTGGGGTACAAAATACACACAATAAATAAAATGCAATGCATAATACAAATAAAAAGAAAAATTCAAAAACAGGAAAATATACTGCCTTCATTAAACAATACATATCAACTTCCAGACTCAAGAATGCAATAGAGGACCAAAGACTTGCGGAAACAAGTACATTTTTAAACATTTTTTAAAAAAAAGACTCTTAATGCTTCTCATAGATAGTGACAAAGAATTCTACAGTTTAGGGCCTGCAATTTAACACACCGAAGATCTTAATCCCCCTCCTCTCACTGTGTGAAAGAAAGGAAGGAATATCAAGAAGATCTCTAGCTGCAGATCTGCAAAGGCAAAAGGGCTGGCACATATTAAGCTTGCTGCCAGAGCTACTGGAGCATTGAAGTTGAGTATTTACTATAAAGTTTTGCTGTTGATTTTTTTTAAATAATCATATCATAGACACCCTTCCATCCTGCTCTCATTAGGAACAGAGGCGGCACAAGGCAAGATGTCACCTCCCCACCGGGCCAAGTTCTGGCATCTCCCCTCTTTCTTCCTCCACCCTCTTCCCCGAGCTTAGCTTTTTTCTATTTTACAAAAAACGGTGGTGGCAGCGATTCCCACACACTGCCCTGCCGCCGGCACCGGCTTCTTCTCTACTGTGGTTGCTTCTGAGGAAAAGCGAATGCTACATACCTGTAGAAGGTATTCTCCGAGGACAGCAGGCTGATTGTTCTCACTGATGGGTTGACGTCCTCGGCAGCCCCCTCCATCGGAAAGTTTACTAGCAAAGGCCTTTGCTAGTCCTCGCGCGCCCATGCGCACCGCGCATGCGCGGCCGTCTTCCCGCCCGAAACCGGCTCGAGCCGGCCAGTCTAGTATGTAGCAAGACAATACACTTCAAGGGAAGACTCAACTCCAAAGGGGAGGCGGGCGGGTTTGTGAGAACAATCAGCCTGCTGTCCTCGGAGAATACCTTCTACAGGTATGTAGCATTCGCTTTCTCCGACGACAAGCAGGCTGCTTGTTCTCACTGATGGGGTATCCCTAGCCCCCAGGCTCACTCAAAACAACAACCATGGTCAATTGGACCTCGCAACGGCGAGGACATAACTGAGATTGACCTAAAAAATTTACCAACTAACTGAGAGTGCAGCCTGGAACAGAACAAACAGGGCCCTCGGGGGGTGGAGTTGGATCCTAAAGCCCAAACAGGTTCTGAAGAACTGACTGCCCAAACCGACTGTCGCGTCGGGTATCCTGCTGCAGGCAGTAATGAGATGTGAATGTGTGGACAGATGACCACGTCGCAGCTTTGCAAATTTCTTCAATAGAGGCTGACTTCAAGTGGGCTACCGACGCAGCCATGGCTCTAACATTATGAGCCGTGACATGACCCTCAAGAGCCAGCCCCGCCTGGGCGTAAGTAAAGGAAATGCAATCTGCTAGCCAATTGGATATGGTGCGTTTCCCTACAGCCACTCCCCTCCTATTGGGATCAAAAGAAACAAACAATTGGGCGGACTGTCTGTGGGGCTGTGTCCGCTCCAGGTAGAAGGCCAATGCTCTCTTGCAGTCCAATGTGTGCAGCTGACGTTCAGCAGGGCAGGAATGAGGACGGGGAAAGAATGTTGGCAAGACAATTGACTGGTTCAGATGGAACTCCGACACAACCTTTGGCAGGAACTTAGGGTGAGTGCGGAGGACTACTCTGTTGTGATGAAATTTGGTGTAAGGGGCCTGGGCTACCAGGGCCTGAAGCTCACTGACTCTACGAGCTGAAGTAACTGCCACCAAGAAAATGACCTTCCAGGTCAAGTACTTCAGATGGCAGGAATTCAGTGGCTCAAAAGGAGGTTTCATCAGCTGGGTGAGAACGACATTGAGATCCCATGACACTGTAGGAGGCTTGACAGGGGGCTTTGACAAAAGCAAACCTCTCATGAAGCGAACAACTAAAGGCTGTCCTGAGATCGGCTTACCTTCCACACGGTAATGGTATGCACTGATTGCACTAAGGTGAACCCTTACAGAGTTGGTCTTGAGACCAGACTCAGACAAGTGCAGAAGGTATTCAAGCAGGGTCTGTGTAGGACAAGAGCGAGGATCTAGGGCCTTGCTGTCACACCAGACGGCAAACCTCCTCCAATGGAAGAAGTAACTTCTCTTAGTGGAGTCTTTCCTGGAAGCAAGCAAGATGCGGGAGACACCCTCTGACAGACCCAAAGAGGCAAAGTCTACGCCCTCAACATCCAGGCCGTGAGAGCCAGAGACTGGAGGTTGGGATGCAGAAGCGCCCCCTCGTCCTGTGTGATGAGGGTCGGAAAACACTCCAATCTCCACGGTTCTTCGGAGAATAACTCCAGAAGAAGGGGGAACCAGATCTGACGCGGCCAAAAAGGAGCAATCAGAATCATGGTGCCTCGGTCTTGCTTGAGTTTCAACAAAGTCTTCCCCACCAGAGGGATGGGAGGATAAGCATACAGCAGGCCCTCCCCCCAATCCAGGAGGAAGGCATCCGATGCTAGTCTGCCGGAGGTCTGAAGCCTGGAACAGAACTGAGGGACTTTGTGGTTGGCTCGAGATGCGAAGAGATCTACCAAGGGGGTGCCCCACACCTGGAAGATCTGCCGCACTACACGGGAATTGAGCGACCACTCGTGAGGTTGCATAATCCTGCTCAGCCTGTCGGCCAGACTGTTGTTTACGCCTGCCAGATATGTGGCTTGGAGCACCATGCCTTGACGGCGAGCCCAGAGCCACATGCTGACGGCTTCCTGACACAGGGGGCGAGATCCGGTGCCCCCCTGCTTGTTGACATAGTACATGGCAACCTGGTTGTCTGTCTGAATTTGGATAATTTGGTGGGACAGCCGATCTCTGAAAGCCTTCAGAGCGTTCCAGATCGCTCGCAACTCCAGAAGATTGATCTGTAGATCGCGTTCTTGGAGGGACCAACTTCCTTGGGTGTGAAGCCCATCGACATGAGCTCCCCATCCCAGGACAGACGCATCCGTGGTCAGCACTTTTTGTGGCTGAGGAATTTGGAAGGGACGTCCCAGAGTCAAATTGGAGCAAATCGTCCACCAATACAGGGATTTGAGAAAACTCGTGGACAGGTGGATCACGTCCTCTAGACCCCCAGCGGCCTGATACCACTGGGAGGCTAGGGTCCATTGAGCAGATCTCATGTGAAGGCGGGCCATGAGAGTCACATGAACTGTGGAGGCCATGTGGCCCAGCAATCTCAACATCTGCCGAGCTGTGATCTGCTGGGACGCACGCACCCGCGAGACGAGGGACAACAAGTTGTTGGCTCTCGCCTCTGGAAGATAGGCGCGAGCCGTCCGAGAATCCAGCAGGGCTCCTATGAATTCGAGTTTCTGCACTGGCAGAAGATGGGACTTTGGGTAATTTATCACAAACCCCAGTAGCTCCAGGAGGCGAATAGTCATCTGCATGGACTGCAGGGCTCCTGCCTCGGATGTGTTCTTCACCAGCCAATCGTCGAGATATGGGAACACGTGCACCCCCAGCCTGCGAAGTGCCGCTGCTACCACAGCTAGGCACTTTGTGAACACCCTGGGCGCAGAGGCGAGCCCAAAGGGTAGCACACAGTACTGGAAGTGGCGTGTGCCCAACTGAAATCGCAGATACTGTCTGTGAGCTGGCAGTATCGGGATGTGTGTGTAGGCATCCTTCAAGTCCAGAGAGCATAGCCAATCGTTTTGCTGAATCATGGGGAGAAGGGTGCCCAGGGAAAGCATCCTGAACTTTTCTTTTACGAGAAACTTGTTCAGGGCCCTTAGGTCTAGGATGGGACGCATCCCCCCTGTTTTCTTTTCCACAAGGAAGTACCTGGAATAGAATCCCAGCCCTTCTTGCCCGGATGGCACGGGCTCGACCGCATTGGCGCTGAGAAGGGCGGAGAGTTCCTCTACAAGTACCTGCTTGTGTTGGAAGCTGTAAGACTGAGCCCCCGGTGGACAATTTGGAGGTTTTGATGCCAAATTGAGGGTGTATCCCTGCCGGACTATTTGGAGAACCCACTGATCGGAGGTTATGAGAGGCCACCTTTGGTGAAAAGCTTTCAACCTCCCCCCGACCGGCAGGTCGCCCGGCACTGACACTTGGATGTCGGCTATGCTCTGCTGGAGCCAGTCAAAAGCTCGCCCCTTGCTTTTGCTGGGGAGCTGCGGGGCCTTGCTGAGGCGCACGCTGCTGACGAGAGCGCGCGCGCTGGGGCTTAGCCTGGGCCGCAGGCTGTCGGGAAGGAGGATTGTACCTACGCTTACCAGAAGCATAGGGGCCAGTCTTCCTTCCCCCGAAAAATCTTCTACCTGTAGAGGTAGAGGCTGCAGGCTGCCGGCGGGAGAACTTGTCGAATGCGGTGTCCCGCTGGTGGAGAGACTCTACCACCTGCTCGACTTTTTCTCCAAAAATGTTGTCCGCACGGCAAGGCGAGTCCGCAATCCGCTGCTGGAGTCTATTCTCCAGGTCGGCGGCACGCAGCCATGAGAGCCTGCGCATCACCACACCTTGAGCAGCGGCCCTGGACGCAACATCAAAAGTGTCATAAACTCCTCTGGCCAGGAATTTTCTGCACGCCTTCAGCTGCCTGACCACCTCCTGAAGCTTGGCTTGCTCAGGGGGAAGAGCATCAACCAAGCCCGCCAACTGCCGCACATTGTTCCGCATGTGTATGCTCGTGTAGAGCTGGTAAGACTGGATCTTGGCCACGAGCATAGAAGAATGGTAGGCCTTCCTCCCAAAGGAGTCTAAGGTTCTAGGGTCTTTGCCCGGGGGCGCCGAAGCATGCTCCCTAGAACTCTTAGCCTTCTTTAGGGCCAGATCCACAACTCCAGAGTCATGAGGCAACTGAGTGCGCATCAGCTCTGGGTCCCCATGGATCCGGTACTGGGACTCAATCTTCTTGGGAATGTGGGGATTACTTAGTGGCTTGGTCCAGTTCGCAAGCAATGTCTTTTTCAGGACATGGTGCAAGGGAACAGTGGACGCTTCCTTAGGTGGAGAAGGATAGTCCAGGAGCTCAAACATTTCAGCCCTGGGCTCGTCCTCCACAACCACCGGGAAGGGGATGGCCGTAGACATCTCCCGGACAAAGGAAGCAAAAGACAGACTCTCGGGAGGAGAAAGCTGTCTCTCAGGAGAGGGAGTGGGATCAGAAGGAAGACCCTCAGACTCCTCGTCAGAGAAATATCTGGGGTCCTCCTCTTCCTCCCACGAGGCCTCACCCTCGGTGTCAGACACAAGTTCCCGAACCTGTGTCTGCAACCTCGCCCTGCTCGACTCGGTGGAACCCCGTCCACGGTGGGGGCGTCGAGAGGTAGACTCCCTCGCCCGCATCGGCGAAGCTCCCTCCGCCGACGTAGTCGGGGAGCCTTCCTGGGAGGTGGCCGCGGTCGGCACTGCACATGGTACCGACGTCGGGGACCTCAACCTGGGCGATGGGCCAGCCGGCGCCACGCTCGACGGTACCGGAGGCGCAAGCACCGCCGGTACCGGAGGGGTAGAGCGCAACAGCTCTCCCAGAATCTCTGGGAGAACGGCCCGGAGGCTCTCGTTTAGAGCGGCTGCAGAGAAAGGCTGAGAGGCCGATGCAGGCGTCGACGTCAGAACCTGTTCCGGGCGAGGAGGCTGTTCCGGGCTGTCCAGAGTGGAGCGCATCGACACCTCCTGAACAGAGGGTGAGCGGTCCTCTCGGTGCCGATGCCTGCTGGGTGCCGAATCCCTCGGCGACCCAGAGCTCTCGGTGCCGACATGGGGAGGAGACCGGTGTCGATGCTTCTTCGACTTCTTCCGAAGCATGTCACCGGAGCTCCCCGGCACCGACGAGGAGGACGTAGAATCCATCCGTCGCTTCCTCGGGGCCGAGACCGAAGAGGGTCGATCCCGGGGGGGCTGTACCGCAGGAGCCCTCAGGGTAGGAGGAGACCCACCCGAAGGCTCGCCGCCACCAGCAGGGGAATGGACAGCCCTCACCTGCACTCCTGACGATGCACCTCCGTCCGACGACATCAGCAGACGAAGTCTCGGTACCACCGACGTCGATACAGTCGCCCGATGCCTCGGCGCCGATGCAGAGGTCCGATGCCTCGATGCAGTCGATGGAGCGGCAGCCAAGGAAGATGGTCCGGACGCTGACGACGTCGATGCACTCGATGCCTCCGGTGCTGATGCCGACGAAGAGCCCGAGAACAAAACGTTCCACTGGGCTAATCTCGCTACCTGAGTCCGCCTTTGTAACAGGGAACACAGACTGCAGTTCTGAGGGCGGTGCTGGGCCCCTAGACACTGAAGACACGCAGAGTGCCTATCAGTGAGCGAGATTACCCGGGCGCACTGGGTGCACTTCTTGAAGCCGCTGGAAGGCTTCGATGTCATGGGCGGAAAAATCACGCCGGCGAAATCAAAAGCCGAAATGGCGAAAATTGAAGCACCAAAATTTAGAGGGAGAAAAATCTCGACCGAGGCCAAAAGAGGCCTACCCCGACAACGAAAGAAAACTTACGGGGCAAAAACTAAGAAATACGGGAAGGGCAGAAAACCCGAAAGGGTCTTCCGGAACACTACCGGAGCGCTTCCCGAACTTTTTCCAAGGAAAAAAGGACAAAAACACGTCGAAAAGGACGCGCGAGGTCGACTCTCTGGGGCACGAATGGCGTAACATGACCGTACCGAGTGCGGACGAAAGAAGACTGGCCGGCTCGAGCCGGTTTCGGGCGGGAAGACGGCCGCGCATGCGCGGTGCGCATGGGCGCGCGAGGACTAGCAAAGGCCTTTGCTAGTAAACTTTCCGATGGAGGGGGCTGCCGAGGACGTCAACCCATCAGTGAGAACAAGCAGCCTGCTTGTCCTCGGAGAACAGAAGTTACCTCATTGAGGCGGGCTGCAGTAAAGAAAAGAGGCGGGTGCCAGCAGCAGGGCAGCGTATGGAAATTGCTGCCATCGCCACCTTTTAAAAAATGTGAAAAGAAGGTAAACTCAGGGAACAGGGTGAAGAAAAGGGGAGATGCCGCTCCCAAAGAATGCCGCCCGAGGCCTCTGCATCAGGTGGCATAATGATCAGGCCACCCCTGATTAGGAACCTATCTCAGACACTCTCTTTACTCCTTTCCACCTACACATCTTGGTGCTTCCTTCTGTGATCCCAACCCCCCACATGCACCCTTATGGTCTCACCTCCAGCAGAGATCTGCTTCCAGGGGTTGGCAGGGTACATGAAGGCTGCATTCTGGATCTGCTCATTAACATCTTCATCCTCGTTGAAGGGAAAGGTCCCGCTTAGGCTGACATACATGATCACACCCACAGACCACATGTCCAATGAGCGATTGTATCCCTGGTTCAGCAGCACCTCAGGAGCAAGATATGCAGGGGTCCCCACCACTGACCGTCGGAATGATTTCTCACCAATGATTCGAGCAAAGCCAAAATCACAAAGCTTCACCTGGATAGAGAAAGGGTGAGTTGAAAGAGAACAGAGTTACAGAAGGAGAAATAACACAGAGCTTCATATTCAGGAAAAACTATTAGCATGACAATTTGTACATGTGATGCAGGCTTTATAGTTTCTCCTGCTCATTGTTATATGGAAAAGGTTTTATTTTCCCTGTTAATTCTGGGAAATAAATTGTGTCTTTCTTGGTACTTTGCATAATGTAGGAGGAGATGCATTTCTGTTTCAACTATCCCCTGTGTAGTACTAGATGCAGAATCTGGCATCTTTGTGCTTCTAGTTCAACTGTGTCTACATTTTTCTATTCCATTCACTTATTCTGTGTTTGGTGAGGATCTGTATCTCTTCTGCATGTGTAGCTGAGGTAATGTTTCTGCTAGCGTGTAGTATCAATCTATGCAAGACTCTGAAGAAGTTCATCTAGTTTCCAACATTCACCTCCAAGTAGGTGGTGTATTGGTGTTCTAGGGTCTGGCGTAATATTTGCACTGTTGCATTTTAGAAGAATTGTTGCTGTTTTGGTATGGCATGTTTGCTAGCATTTTGTACTGCATCACACTGTGCCCAGTACTGGAGCGTGTGTGTTACTTTTACTGAGCTTTACCTGAACAGAAGAGACATAAGAACCACAGACAGTTTTAAAAAAAAGAACCTAAATCTGTTAGAGACTTGGACTGTGTGTACCTTGGCCTGACACTCAGTGCATCAGGGAGCTTTAAAACTGGCTTTAACAGCAGGACAAGAAAATAAAGAAGTCCCAGGTCAGTTTCAATCCTCCAGAAAAGTATTATTGTATAGCACCACTAAACCAAATTTCTTATTACAGCATGTCATCAGAAGGCTATCATTATACCAAAACCACAATGGATCATTCAATATAATGTATATGCAACATTAGGCGATATAATAAAGGGGACAAAACCTTTTTCACATCACCATATGTTTGAGTTCACAAAACCTGGAGTGTTGTTCAGTGAGCCTTGATTAAAGTTGAATCTTCTCCCTAAAGATATTTTCACCTATGCAAGGAACATCTGTGATTCATTCACGTGTGGCTTCCTTCAGAGAAGAGGTCTGAGCAAAGCAGTACAGCATGCTGCTATGGCTACAGCTGCTGCCCTTGAGAAGATGTCAAAAGCATTATAGGTGGATCTGATCAGCTGTTTGACGCATTCCTCAATCTTTCACCAATAGGGCTGAGGTGGCTGTTGCAACTTGCCCTTACTTTTCTGCGACCACTTAATAAGAATAAAGATATTTATTTTATTTGTTACATTTGTACCCCGCGCTTTCCCACTCATGGCAGGCTCAATGCGGCTTACATGGGGCAATGGAGGGTTAAGTGACTTGCCCAGAGTCACAAGGAGCTGCCTATGCCTGAAGTGGGAATCGAACTCAGTTCCTCAGTTCCCCAGGACCAAAGTCCACCACTCTAACCACTAGGCCACTCCTCCTTGCACCCACAGTGACTTGAATACCTTTCTCCTGAACTGGTCCAGAGTGTAGCTATCATTTTTTGATGGCTATGACTGACTAGTACAGTAGATGAGGTTCATCGAATCCAAGGACTAAGAACACCCTATACTTGAGCATCAGGCACCTGCAGGTAGGAGTTATGGAAAGCAACATCTGCCAATTCTTGGCCTGTGTTTCAAATAGGATTTTGTGTACCAGTGTGGCCGGCATCTACTTCAGCTGATCAAGATATGATAAAAAAACATCCAACTCTTCTACCTGATTGAATGGTGATGCAATCAATGTCAAAATGTGTTAACTAATTTCTTGAGGAATTTGGGGTAAGACGAGTGCTCTGGAGAGCCATGCAGTTGCAGAAGTGAGGATACAGGGATCCAGACCCTGTACTGTCATGTTCAATGTAGAGGGGAATGCTCAGATATCTATGAACTCTATTGGAAACCTGAACCTGCAAGCAAAGGCCTTGGTGAGAACATGGGTTACTGGGACCTCAACTATGGCATCCCAAGTGGGGACAGCATCTGAAGAGATGTTGACGGTTGTGAGATGGCTGCTGAGCAGTTGTTTATAGCCTTGTATAAATTTATAACAGACGTCTAACATTGCCAAAGGAGTCTGCCCTTTCTGTCATGGGCATGTCTGAGATATTATGTGGAAACAGTTTGGTAGACGAGAGATGTCCACTTGCATTTGAGCTCCAGGGGGGGAGAATGAAGTCTAAGAGGAGTATTACTTATATTTGTGGATTTATGGTATTTCCTGTAGAGGTTGTTGACATTATTCAATGTGGATCCAGTAAGTCTCTGTGCACCAGAAGATATGGAGCAGCAATTGATGCAGTTGTTCCCTGCATGATCTGCACAGAGAGTGGCATTACTAGGCAGTGGCATAGCCACAGGTGGGTCTGGGCCCACCAAAAATTGCAGTACCTTTTTAAAGACTGATTGGGGATCCCCAAGCCCAGCCAGCTGAAGAGGGCCTCTTCTGGCAGCTGGAACAATCCTGTATTCTGAACTCAGTGGCCAGTACACTTCCATACTATATTCTATGTGCCACTGTAGCGTTGGCCCCCTCCTTCTGTGCATGCTCAGTTTTTGCTACACTTAGAAAGTTTCTCACCATTTTTTCCAACATTAAACATACCCATATTAATGAACATTACACATTTTTGCCACAACAATGGTCCAAATTCACCCAGAAACCCCTAACTTCTTTCTAAAAAAAAATAGAACACACAGTCCCCGCTATGTCCACCACTGATCGGAGCCACAAATGACTGCCTGGAAGCCCAATTTTCAGCCAAACCCCTAAATGCAGAATTTAATAAAATACATTTTTTTTAGGGACCTAGGCCACTATGACCCGCAACCTAAGGACCCTTGAAGGCCCACACCACCAAAAATATATTATTTTTAAAATAAGTTCACAGGACCCCAACTCCTATGAACCAGGAACATTTTAAAATAAAAATAAATAAACCAGAGGTTCACAGGACTTCTTATCTAGCTCTCCAGATGATTTGCAGGCTTCCCCTGTCCTTGAATCTGGTTCGGGAGGACCTCCCTCACTGCCATGGTCTAGCCACTACTTGCAACAGCAGAACATTGGATACAAACTAATTTAGGTCCTGGCTTCAGAAGCCTAGTCGGAGCTCCAGACGCCATAGCACATATGCAGAATACTAGTCCACACGGCGAAGCTCTGACATACAGGCCTCAAGTAGGCCATTTTCCTGCCTGCCTCCACCCACCGGCCTTCATTTTAGGTGCATTCTGCATTGCCCCAACAACCCCTGGAAATGCGCCCAGATCAAGGGAAGGACTCCCCACTGCAGCTGCTTTGGAGGCTCCCGGACCCAGAAAAAGGTTCCTCCACTGGCCACCAATGGCCTGGAAACAAGCTCTAAGATCCCGGAGCTCCCCAGGTCAAATTTTAAAATATTTAACCCTGGGTTACAGTTGCCCAGGCTAAAAATAAATGTCACCCTTGACATTTAGGGGAAGAGGTGAGAAAAGAACTACCCTTCCCTCAGATCAAAACACTCATGATTAACTTACTCTATTCTATTCAGGGGTACAGATGTAGGTAGAGCCAAATGGAAGGAAACCCAATGCCTTTCCACAAGATACCTACAGTTGATAACAGTCCTTCATCCAGCACATCCTGAAGGCACAAAAGTTGGTACCCTAACTTCCTAGCTATCAGTCCAGTCCGAGCACTACTTTTATAACTTGGTGTGCTCCCCAGGCTCACAGGCTTAGGAGTATTCCATCATCATTCTTTACAGCCAACTTTGAAGCCAAATTAAACAAATGCAGCATCCCTAAATTACTTCCCAGGACATCTTTCTTTTCCCAAATTGAAAATGTCCAAAAATGAACAAACCATCATTATTTACTAACCTATCAACATTCTCCTCATTTGAAATTCAAGTGCTTAACCATCATTTAAACAACTATAAATCATCTGCCCTAAACACCAGTTCAGTTCCCTCCGAAGGGAGGTATAAAAGTAGTCAACTCTGGGATATTTAACAGAAAATTTGATAAACACCATTTTTTCCATAAATGAATTCATTTTAAGATGAAATTTTCCAGAAGGAAAAATGGGCTTGCGGTCCGTTACTGGTGTGGGAAACAAGGATACATAAGTTAGTACTGTGACACCAATCTAAGCGCGGGAAAAGAATCGGTCAGAAGGGCTTAGAGTGCGCTATCAAGCTGAATCTAGACTCCCATCCTGAGGGCTGAATAACTCCTGTTCAGTGTATGATGGTGCAGCAAATTAGACTGTGGACAGAGGAAGGGGGTCAAGGTGACTGGAGTTTGATATGCACGAAGCACTTGGAGAAGGAATGTGAAGAATCTGTAAAAGTCATAGGGAAAAGTAAAAACTGGGTTCCGAACTCTCCAAAAAGAGAGAAGAGAATGATAATGTCCAGGAACTGGAGGTGCAGTCTGGTAGTTTAAAGTTGGAGGGGTCTCAAGGAAAAAATAATGTTTTTGAGCCAAGTAATCTGGCTGAGATGATATACCTAAGTGGGAAAAGACTGACTGGGACACCCTTACTGAGCTGGATTCCAATGGCCCGGAGCTGGTAGAAGATCAAGTTGGCAGTCACAGGTGACCAAATTTGTCCAATGGAGCGAGTATATGACAGAAGTGGAAGGTCCGATGCCAGCCGAGAAGTGAGCACTAGAGAATAACCTGTCTGTGCTGGGTTTAAAAGGGAAGGTCTCTGGTGTAGAAAAAAAAAAAAAAAGAGTGGTGTTTGAGAAGGATGAGACTGGAGATGAAAAAAAAGGAGAGTTTAATGAAAGGTACATCCCAAAAGAAGGAAAATTGCTTTATGACAGCAGAAATAGTGGGAAAGGAGGCAAACTGATAGCATTGTTCAGACTGAATAACTGAAGGAAAAAGAAAATGTACACCATGAGGTGGTGGTTATAATTGATACTGATTCCCCAAGAACTGAAGAAAATTGGTCTCCTGAAGTAGACAGGACAGAAATCAGACTGGTTGCAGCCAAAAGGAAGGTGTGGGCTAAAGAAGCGGAAGAGAAAGCAGTTATACCACAAGAGATGAATCTTAGAGGAAGAATTTCATTTTGGAGAATAATGTGTTTAAGAGGTCAAGAAAGGAAGTGAAAATGAGAAAATAAAAGTTGGAAAAGTTTGAGAAGGTGCAGAGAGCAAGAGAGAATTCTTTGGTCTGAAAGGAAGAAACAAAATGTTAATGACAATGGACCGGAAGTGAGCAGTGAAAAGAAGAGAAGTGGGAACATAAAGGTTGTGTGAATACTCAAATAGCTTTTGTGAATACTCAAATGGGCAGTTTTTTTTATTTTGTTTTTTTTTAAATTGATGAAGTTGCTTTGAAGAAAGTTGTTATGCCACTGTTTTAGTTTTAAGAAGAGAAAAGAGGAGATAACAGATTAAATAGCAGCCAGTTGGGCAACATAAATTTTTGTAGTGAGGAGAGAAGGGGGGCAGTGCACAGACAGCAGCAGTACAGAGAGTAGTATAGGCCATGAGCTGCAGAGTACAGGATTGCTCCAGAAGCAGGATGAGGCCCTCTTCGCTGGCAGGGCATGGGGATACCTGCCAGCTCAGGTATTTGAGTTGGGGGGTGCGGTTTCATTGGTTACCCATAGAAGCAAGAATTATTTTTAAACATCGCTGTTTTGTTTTTAAAATTGCTCAGGGCCTTGCTCCATTTTACATGTTCCCTCATCTCAATTCTGGATTCAGGTCATGGCACAAAACACTTTTTCAAATTATCTTTTCCATCTTATAAGGAAGGGGCGGACTGACCATTCAGGCAACTGGGCAGTACCCGAGGGCCCAGAGACTCTGCCTGGATGCCCACCGAACACTACAGCCCTCCCCGGTCCTACCTTTAAAGGTGTACTGCTGGTGATCTAGTGGCCTATGTGGGGGGGGGGGGGGGGGGGCACACACACGACATGTTCATTGCTGCCTGTTGTGCTGCTGCTATTCCCCCCTGCCCGGCACCGCTGTAATTTAAAAATGACGACCAAGAATCCCTGTGGAAGTCTTGCAAGACTGTCAAGACCTGTGAGAAGTCTCAGCCACCATTTTGAAAACACGGTGGTGCCGGCAGACAGGGGAATAATGGCATTGCAGCAGGCAGAAAAGAAAATGTTCCACCCCACAGAGACCACCAGGGGCCTTCAGTTAGGACCAGGGCAGCGAGGGCACGGCTGCAGCAGTAGGATCCAGCAGCGGTAGGATCCAGCAGCAGCACGCAGAGGGGAGCATCCCTGTGCCCGTCTTTTGCTTGCTGCTGCTACAGCCACGGTGAAGAGAGAAGCAGGGGATCGGTGCACGAGCTCCAGACCATCTATAATTTCCTGTTTCTGGGTCCAGCAGAGCCAGCATCAGCACACAGAGGGGAACATCCCTGCACCTTTTTGCTTGCTGCCGCTACAGCCACAGTGAGAAAGAAGCAGAGGATCGGCGCACGAGCTCCAGACTATCTAAAATGAGTAAATCAGTGGGAGGGGGCAGGGAGCCAAGACGGGGCAAAGCTGGATTTGGGGGATGGGGAGACAGAGGAATGCGTTCTGTGTTAAAATTTTTAACACTAGTTAAGCATTTAGCACATTAACCACAATATTAACGCGTTAAATGTACAGCCCTAGTTTACATATTATGTTGACCATGTATTATAGTTTAGATTACTATGTTAGTTTTTCTCTACTTTGTATATTATCCCAGTTTATTATTACTGGCTTCTTATACTGTAATCTGCTTCAAGCCTTTTTAGGTGTGAGCAGAATATAAGTCCTAGCTAAAGTAAAATAAAAATTTCATAGTCCTGGCACTGGAAGGGTGCAGTATGCACAGAAGTGGTACCATAGTATCTGAAGAGGAAGAACAGCCAATGGAAGATTTATCCAAGAAAATGAAGATACATACCTGTAGAAGGTATTCTCCGAGGACAGAAGGCTGGATATCATCACTGATGGATCGTCGTCTGCGACGGCCCAAGAGACCAGAACTAGTCCAAAAAGAAAGACTTTTCTAGAATGCGACGTCACCTGGGGCCCAACGCACTGCGCATGCGCGAGCAGCTTCCCGCCCGCGATGCGAGCATGTCCCCTCAGTTTCTAAAAAGTAAAAACTATAACAGGAACAATTCCAAAGGGGAGGAGGGTGGGTTGTGATGATATCCAGCCTGCTGTCCTCGGAGAATACCTGCTACAGGTATGTATCATCATTTTCTCCGAGGACAAGCAGGCTGGATATCATCACTGATGGGGTATCCTTAGCCCTCCAGGCTCACTCAAAACAATGAACATTGGTCAATTGGGCCTCGCCACGGAATAAAGATAGGACATATTGATAATGGCTGGAGAAGTGATTCAGAACAGTATATGTACTAGCATTGAGAACAGATAAGAAATATTAACCAATTGAGTGAATATAATCCGTTAAAGGAGACCATGTCAATGTTTTTTTTGTTGTAGGATCCAGTAAAACTTGCAGAGGCTGTTTCCAATTTGTGATATGATAAAACTGACTGCCACCAGAAATATTCATTGAGTATTGATGCGTTTTTCCAGTTGGTTAAAATCATAAATTGTCCGATAGATATCAAAATATCAAATAAAACTTGTTCTGTTAGATATATTTCAGGGGAACAAGATTTAAATATGATTAATGAAGCATTAAGCTTGACATTGATGTGAAATATAGAACATATGGTTTCCCAATTTTTTTGCCAAACATCTTAATTTGTTTACAATCATAAATCATATGAACAAGCGTGCCTACTTGTGTTTGACAATGCCAACAAAGGTTGGAAGTTGCAAGCTTAGCAATGTGAAGTTTATGTGGAGTCCATGTAACCCTATGATAGAGAAAAAAAACACTGATTGCATAATATTGGCAGAAGGAAGAGGTCTAATCAAGGATTTCCACATGCGTGGATGTGTAGATTGTGATAGAACTTGGTCAGCATCTATGTTTGTAGTAATAAGTGAGTAAAATTTTGTAAATAGATGAAGCAACATGTCGTTATTATTCAAGGATGTAGCAGTCTGTCGTTTCTTTCTCTATCAGCAAAATTCACCCTTTCCTTTCTGAGCACATTACCAAAACCCTCATCCACGCTCTTATCACCTCTCGCTTAGACTATTGCAACTTGCTTCTCACAGGTCTCCCACTTAGCCATCTCTCTCCTCTTCAATCTGTTCAAAATTCTGCTGCACGACTAATATTCCGCCAGGGTCATTATGTTCATATTAGCCCTCTCCTGAAGTCACTTCACTGGCTTCGTATCCATTTTTTTTTTGGTTACATTTGTACCCCGCACTTTCCCACTCATGGCAGGCTCAATGTGGCTTACATGGGGCAATGGAGGGTTAAGTGACTTGCCTAGAGTCACAAGGAGCTGCCTGTGCCTTAAGTGGGAATTGAACTCAGTTCCTCAGTTCCCCAGGACCAAAGTCCACCACCCTAACCACTAGGCCATTCCGCATACAGTTCAAACTCCTCTTATTGACCTATAAGTGTATTCACTCTGCAGCTCCTCAGTACCTCTCCACTCTCATCTCTCCCTACATTCCTCCCCAGGAACTCTGTTCACTGGGTAAATCTCTCTTATCTGCACCCTTCTCCTCCACCGCTAACTCCAGACTCCGTTCCTTTTATCTTGCTGCACCATATGCCTGGAATACACTTCCTGAGCCAGTACTCAAGCTCCATCTCTGGCCGTCTTCAAATCTCAGCTAAAAGCCCACCTTTTTGATGCTGCTTTTAACTCCTAACCCTTATTCACTTGTTCAGAACCCTTATCATCCTCACCTTAATATTCCCTTATCTCTTGTCTTGTTTGTCTGTCCTAATTAGATTGTAAGCTCTGTCGAGCAGGGACTGTCTCTTCACGTTCAAGTGTACAGCGCTGCATACATCTAGTAGCGCTATAGAAATGATAAATAGTAGTAGTAGCAGCAGTCTGATAAATAGAGGGTTCATGGATATCAGTGGTTCTAAGTGTGCTTGTAGACTTAATACAGTGTATAAGTTGCATCCATTGAAAGAAGTGTGCTTTGGGGATATGCTTATTTGTATGAAGTTCTTGAAATGTTAATAAAGCGTTCTTCCCTTTTGCACAATGGTCCAAATTCCGCAGTTAATCCAGGACTTCCATAAGAATGTTTTATGGTTGATGCGGAATCTGGGGTTGTTCCAGATAGGTAGATATAGGGTGGAAGGGATTGGATAATCTATGTTTTGTCTAAATTAGGCAAGTTTTAGTATTATGAAAAACAGAGTTATCAATTTCAGGTAAGGTAGGCATCATGTAGATAGTTAAATATAATGGTATTGTTGAAGATATGAGTTGTTCCAATTGGAGTCAGACTGGTAAATCTTCTTCAGTAATAAACCAGTAGCAAACTTGCTGTGCAATGAATGATTTGTGATACAGTAAAAAGTCAGGGAACATTAGTCCAAATTTTTCTTTGAAGCCTTGAGTTTTTTTAATATTCTGGTCATCTTAGATTTCCAAAGAAAAGAGACCAGCAGCTTTTCTACCTGTTTATAAAACAAAGTTTGAAATAACATTGGAATCATGCTCAAAATGAAGTTCATTTTAGGAGAGATTATCATTTTGATGGTCTCAATTCTGCCCCACCAGGACATATGAAGAGGATGCCACTTTAATATAAGTTCTTTAATAAATTTAAGTATGTTTTCACTATTGTGCTTAGTGGTATCTTGTGTTGTGTAATGTAGGTCGATACCAAGATACCTGATTTTTTCTGAGGACCAAATAAGATTGAAGGGCTGGACTAAACTAGGAACTGCATGAATAAGTGGTAGTACTTCAGTTTTGGTTTGATTCATTTTATAGCCCGAGATTTCGGAGGAGTGGATCAAAGAGAATAAAGAGGGTAGCGAGGTCTGAGGATTGGAAATATATAATAGTATATCATCAGCATATGCAGATATTTTAAATTAAGTGTTTTTATATGTTATTCCTGCTATGTTGATCTGAGAATTTATAGCAATTATGAGTGGTTCTAGTGCTAAGTTGAACAAGTAAGGTGACAAAGGACAACCCTGTCGAGTTCCTCTGTAAAGATGAACCTCATCTGATAAATGATTATTGGCAATGATTTTGGCTGTGGGCTTTGAGTATAATACTTTTAGTTTTGAAATAAAGTCTGGTGCTGCACCGAATCATTCTAGGACGTTAAAAAGATATTGCCATTCTACCCTATCGAAGGCTTTTTCTGCATCTAGGGACATAGCGATGATGGGGCAATTTTGAGATTTGGCAATATGTGATAATTGAAAGAATAATCTAGAATTATCTGATACTAATCTGTTTGGCATAAAGCCAATTTCATTTGGGGAGATGACTTTGTAGATAATTTTCTTCAATCTATTGGCTAATAATTTTGCTTAGATTTTATAATCAGAATTAAGAAGAGATATAGGCCTGTCATTCTGTACTAGTTGGGGGTCTTTATTAGGTTTTGGAATTACTGTGATAAGAGCTTCTGTGAATCTACTAGATGTAGCATCTAAGGTGTCTAAAGAACTGAAGAGTTGCATAAGAGTCGTATGGAGTAAGTGTGAGAACATTTTGTAGAAAACAGGAATGCCATCTGGACCAGGCGTTTTGTGGGAAGGTCTTTAAGAGCTTGCGTAATTTCCTGCAAACTGTATGGTGCCGTAAGAAGTTTATTATCTGAGAAGGACCATTGCGGTTGGGTCAACTGAGATAAAAATTTTTTAATTTTATCAGGATCACCGTCTGTTTCTGATGTGTACAGTTCATTATAAAATTGATGGAATGCACTTAAAATTTCAGTGGCCGAGGAGACATTTTTGTTTTTGTTATTCTTAACTGAAGGAATTTGTACTTTGGTTTTTTTATGCTTAAGATAGTTAGCTAGAATCTTGCCACTCTTATTTCCTCCTATGTAGTACTGGGTTTTGGAATGAAAAATCTCTTGTAAGGCCGTTTCACTTACAATTTTATTATATTCATATTTAAGCTGACAAAGCTTGTTTAAAAATTGTTTGTCTTGTGTGATGATAAATTTGTTTTCGTAATTTTTAATTTGTTTTTCTAGATTGTCAAGCCTAGTATTTTGTTCTTTCTTTTTAAAGGCTGCTATAGAAATTAGCTCTCCTCTTAATGTTGCTTTGAAAGCCTCCCAGATAGTAATCTGTGTTAAACTTTCTGATGCATTATTGAGAAAGAATTCAGAGATAAAGGCTGTGATTCGAGATTTAATATTAGTAAGAGATTAATATTAATAGGCCAAATAGGAGACCTAGGTGAACATGGCATCTGGGAGAGCATATCCAGAGAAATGGGTTCATTATCAGAGATGACAATAGGATATATTATAGTTTCTGTGACTGAGGGAAGTAAAGTGGCAGAGAGGAGAAAATAATCGATTCTGGAGAATGTACAATGAGGAGGGGAGTAATAAGTATAATCTCTTTTATCAGGAAATTTTGTTCTCCTAGGATCTATTAAATTGAATTGAGCCATTAATGAGTGCAATGTAATGATGACATTTGAGGAGGATTTTGTAGAGGGAGCGCTTTTATCTAACCACTTACCTAAAGGGAGATTAAAGTCTCCAGATATGAGTATCAGGGCTGGATCAAAGGAGGATACTGTACTAAATAGCGTGTGGAAAAAGTCAGGAGAGTTGTTATTAGGTGTATATATGTTAACTAAAAGGAATGGTTGTGAAAATATAGTGCTGGGGAGGAGACGGCTGTCTTGGTACATGTGGGTACTAATGACATAGGAAAATGTGGGAGAGAGGTTCTGGAAGCAAAATTTAGGCTCTTAGGTAGAAAGCTGAAATCCAGATCCTCCAGGGTAGCATTTTCTGAAATGCTACCTGTGCCACGCGCAGGGCCCAAGAGACAGGCAGAGCTCCAGAGTCTCAATGCGTGGATGAGACGATGGTGCAGGGAGGAGGGCTTTAGATTTGTTAGGAACTGGGCAACATTCTGGGGAAGGGGGAGCCTATTCCGAAAGGATGGGCTCCATCTTAACCAGAGTGGGACCAGGCTGCTGGCATCGGCGTTTAAGAAGGAGATAGAGCAGCTTTTAAACTAGAAATGGGGGGAAGGCCGACAGTCGCTCAAAAGAGCATGGTTCGGGATAAGGTATCTTTCAAAGATATCACCATAACAGGGAAGATAGAGTATCCTGATAGTGAGGTTGCAAAAGAGATTGTAGTAGATCGGGTATCTTTAAATAACAATAAAAATCAGACAAAAGATTGCCAATTAATACTGTCAAGTACTAAGCATGATGTACTTAGGAACAACAAACATAGTTTGAAATGTCTATATGCCAATGCCAGGAGCCTAAGAAATAAGATGGGGGAGTTGGAATATATTGCACTAAATGAAAAATTAGATATAATAGGCATCTCTGAGACCTGGTGGAAGGAGGATAACCAGTGGGACACTGTCATACCGGGGTACAAATTATATCGTAGTGATAGGGTGAATCGGATTGGTGGAGGGGTAGCATTGTATATTAACGAGAGCCTTGAATCAAATAGATTGAAAATTCTGCAGGAAACAAAACACTCCTTGGAATCACTGTGGATTGAAATTCCATGTGCAAAGGGGAAAAGGATAGTGATAGGAGTGTACTACCGTCCGCCTGGCCAGGACGAACAGACGGATGCGGAAATGTTAAAGGAAATCAGGGACGCAAACAAACTGGGCAACACAATAATAATGGGGGATTTCAATTACCCGCATATAGACTGGGTTAATGTAACATCTGTACACGCAAGGGACATAAGATTTCTTGATGAAATCAAGGACAGCTTCATGGAACAGCTAGTTCAGGAGCCGACAAGAGAAGGAAAAATACTAGACTTAGTCCTTAGTGGTGCTCATGATCTAGTGCAGGGGGTAACGATACGAGGGCCGCTTGATAACAGTGATCATAATATGATCGGTTTTGATATTGGCATTGAAGGAAGTGAAACTAGGAAATCAAGTACGCTAGCGTTTAACTATAGAAAAGGTGATTACGACAAAATGAGAAAAATGGTGAAAAAAAGACTGAAAGGAGCAGCTCGCAGAGTAAAAAACTTGCATCAGGCGTGGATGCTGTTTAAAAACACCATCCTGGAGGTTCAGGACAAATATATTCCACGTATTAGAAAAAAGGGAAAAAAGACTAAACGTCAGCCGGCGTGGCTAAACAGTAAGATAAAGGAAATCATTAGAGCCAAAAAACAATCCTTCAGAAAGTGGAGAAGAGAACCAACTGAAAGTAACAGGATAGATCATAAGGAATGCCAAGCCAAATGCAAAGCGGAGATAAGGAGGGCAAAAAAGGACTTTGAGAAGAAATTAGCGTTGGAAGCAAAAATACATAGTAAAAATTTTTTTAGATACATTAAAAGCAGGAAACCGGCCAAAGAGTCGGTTGGGCCGCTGGACGAAAATGGTGTTAAAGGGGCGATCAAGGAGGACAAAGCCGTAGCGGAGAAATTAAATGAATTCTTTGCTTCGGTCTTCACCGAGGAGGATTTGGGGGGGACACCGGTGCCGGAAAGAATATTTGAAGCGGGGGAGTCGGAGAAACTAAACAAATTCTCTGTAACCTTGGAGGATGTAATGGGTCAGTTCAGCAAGCTGAAGAGTAGTAAATCACCGGGACCTGATGGTATTCATCCCAGAGTATTAATAGAACTAAAAAATGAACTTGCAGAGCTACTGTTAGAAATATGCAATCTGTCCCTAAAATCGAGTGTAGTACCGGAAGACTGGAGGGTAGCCAATGTTACTCCGATTTTTAAGAAGGGTTCCAGAGGAGATCCGGGAAATTATAGACCGGTGAGTCTGACGTCGGTGCCGGGCAAGATGGTGGAGGCTATTATTAAGAATAAAATTGCAGAGCATATACAAAAACATGGACTGATGAGACAAAGTCAGCACGGATTTAGTGAAGGGAAGTCTTGCCTCACCAATCTAATGCATTTTTTTGAGGGGGTAAGCAAACATGTGGACAATGGGGAGCCGGTTGATATTGTATATCTGGATTTTCAGAAGGCGTTTGACAAAGTGCCGCACGAAAGACTCCTGAAGAAATTGCAGAGTCATGGAATCGGAGGTAGGGTATTATTATGGATTAAGAACTGGTTGAAAGATAGGAAGCAGAGAGTAGGATTGCGTGGCCAGTATTCTCAGTGGAGGAGGGTAGTTAGTGGGGTCCCGCAGGGGTCTGTGCTGGGTCCGTTGCTTTAGAAATAAGTGTTGCAGACATTTAAATCTTAAGAGAGGAAAAACCTTTCACTATATAACTTGTAGTGGGCATCTAAAGCACACTTGAAATGAGAATGTATAGATTAGGTTGCATAGCAGAACATTTAAATCAAAATAAGCTATGAAGTGTCAATATGGCTTTAGAAATAAGTGCTGAGATATGTAAAGCTTAAGAAAGGAAAAAACCTTTCATTGTATAGCTTATGATGTAAATAAATGGGCATTTAAAGCACATTTGAAATGAAAGTGCATAGATTCATTTGCACAACAGAACAAATAAATCAAACCAAGCTATGAAATATCAATATGGCTATAGAAATAAGTGCTGTAGATATTTAAAGCTTAAGAGAGGAAGAACCTTTCACTATAAAGCTTACAATGTCTGAAATTGAACATCCAAGAAAGCACAAAGGCAGACGGTCTGCAAGCTCCAAGGTGGAAAAAGTACAGAGCAGATCGTAAAGAACGTAATTTATTAAACAATTAAAAATATAATAAAAAATAATAATAATATAAATACATATGAAAAGTAAGCCCGACACAGGCCGTGTTTCGCCCAGCAAGGGCTGCTTCAGGGGCTACACAAAAATCCTTTCAAGTTGGAAAAATGATAAGCAATTTGCAATAATGCAATATGCTAGCAATCCCAGTATGAAAAAACAGCTCTTCGAGAGGGCCAAATCAACATAACATCCAATCTATCTGGCGTCTCTTGCCTCTGAAGAAAGCTCTACAAATTTTAACCTCAGCTCATAACCATCCTACCATATATATTGATGGTAAATCAATTCTCATTGTTCCAGACCTCGCCAAAACAACAGCAAGGAAGAGGAAAGCTTTTCTAGACACGAGACCAAAGCTCAAATCGCTTGGAGCCAGATTCGGAACAGAACAAAAATGGGCCTAGGGGGGTGGAGTTGGATTCTAAACCCCAAACAGATTCTGCAGCACCAACTGCCCAAACCGACTGTCGCGTCGGGTATCCTGCTGAAGGCAGTAGTGAGATATGAATGTGTGAACTGATGACCACGTTGCAGCCTTGCAAATTTCTTCAATGGAGGCTGACTTTAAGTGAGCCACTGACGCAGCCATGGCTCTAACATTGTGAGCCGTGACATGGCCCTCTAGAGTCAGCCCAGCTTGGGCATAAGTGAAGGAAATGCAATCTGCTAGCCAATTAGAGACGGTGCGTTTTCCGATGGCAACTCCCTTCCTGTTGGGGTTGAAAGAAACAATTGGGCGTGTCTGTAGGGCTTAGTCCGCTCCACGTAAAAGGCCAATGCTCTCTTACAGTCCAAGGTGTGCAACTTGTCCTCACCAGGGCGGGTATGTGGCCGGGGAAAAAATGTTGGCAAGACAATTGACTGGTTCAGATGGAACTCAGACACCACCTTCAGCAAGAACTTAGGGTGAGTGTGGAGGACTACTCTGTTATGGTGAAACTTGATATAAGGTGCATGAACTACTAGGGTTTGGAGCTCACTAACTCTACGAGCTAAAGTAACAGCCACCAAGAAAATGACCTTCCAGGTCAAGTACTTCAGATGGCAGGAATTCAGTGGCTCAAAAGGAGCTTTCATCAGCTGGGTGAGAACGACGTTGAGATCCCATGACACTGGTGGAGGTTTGACAGGGGGCTTTGACAAAAGCAAACCTCTCATAAAATGAACTACTAAAGGCTGTCCTGAGATAGACTGACCTTCTACACGTTGATGATAAGCACTAATTGCACGAAGATGAACCCTTACTGAGTTGGTCTTGAGACCAAACTCTGATAAGTGTAGAAGGTATTCAAGCAGGGTCCGTGTAGAGCAAGAAAAAGGATCTAGGACCTTGCTGTCACACCAGACAGCAAACCTCCTCCATTTGAAAGAATAACTCTTTTCATGGAATCTTTCCTGGAAGCAAGCAAGACTCGGGAGACACCCTCTGAAAGGCCTAAAGAGGCAACTTCTAAGTTCTCAACATCCAGGCCATGAGAGCCAGAGACTGGGATGTAGAAGCGACCCCTCGTTCTGAGAGATGAGGGTCGGAAAACAGTCCAATCTCCAGAGGGAACCAGATCTGACGGGGGCCAAAAAGGTGCAATCAGAATCATGGCTCCGCAGTCTTGTTTGAGTTTCAGCAGAGGTTTCCCTTCTAGAGGTATGGGAGGATACGCATACAGAAGACCTGTCCCCCAATGCACGAGAAAAGCATCTGACACTAGTCTGTCGTGGGCCTGAAGCCTGGAACAGAACTGAGGGACCTTGTGATTGATCTGAATGGCAAAAAGATCTATCAAGGGGGTGCCCCACGCTCGGAAGATCTTGCAGACAACGTCCATGTGCAGAGACTACTCGTGAAGTTGCATTATCCTGCTCAGTCTGTTGGCCAGACTGTTATTTAGGCCTGCCAGGTATGTGGCCTGAAGAAACATGCCGTAACGGCGAGCCCAAAGCCACATCCGGACGGCTTTCTGACACAGAGGGCGAGATCCGGTGACCCCCTGCTTGTTGGTGTAATACACTGCAACCTGATTGTCTGTCTGAATTAGAATGATTTGGTTGGACAACCGATCTCTGAAAGCCTTTAGAGCATTCCAGATCGCGTGTAATTCCAGGAGGTTTATCTAAAGATCCCTTTCCTGAAAGGACCAAGCTCCTTGAGTGTGAAGCCCATCTACATGAGCTCCCCACCCCAGAAGGGATGCATCCGTTGTCAGCACGTTTTGTGTATGAGGAATTTGGAAATGACGTCCCAAGGTCAGACTGGTTCGAATGGTCCACCATTGAAGGAAACTGCAAAAATTGGTGGAAAGATGGATTACATCCTCTAGATCCCCTGTGGCCTGACACCACTGGGAAGCTAGGGTCCATTGAGCTGACCTCATATGTAGGTGTGCCATGGGAATCACATGAACAGTGGAAGCCATGTGCCCTAAGAGCCTCAACATCTGCCGAGCGGTGATCTGTAGAGAAGCTTGAGCCGAGGACACCAGGGCCAGTTGTCTGCCCTTGCCTGGGGAAGATAAGCTCGAGATGTCTGTGTGTCCAACAGAGCCCCAATAAACTCCAATATCCGAACCGGGACAAGGTGGGACTTGGGATAATTGATTACGAAGCCCAGTAGCTCTAGCACTTGAATAGTCATCTGTATGGACCGCAGAGCACCCGCTTCCGAGGTGCTCTTCACCAGCCAATCGTCGAGATAAGAGAAGACATGCACTCCCAGTCTGCATAGCGATGCTGCGACAACTGCCAGGCACTTTGTAAAGACCCTGGGTGCAGATGCCAGACCAGACTGAAAGTGCTGCAATCCAAGCCGAAACTGAAGATACTTCCTGTGAGCTGGGAGTATCGAGATGTGGGTATAGGCATCCTTTCCAGAGAGCATAGCCAATCGTTTTCCTGAATCATGGGAAGAAGGGGTGCCCAGGGAAACCATCCTGAACTTTTCTTGGACCAGCTTCCCGCATGCGCAGTGCGTCGGGCCCTGCGCAATGTCGCGTTCTGGAAAAGTCTTTCTTTTTGGACTAGTTCCAGTCTCCTGGGCCGTCGCAGACGACGACCCATCAGTGATGATATCCAGCCTGCTTGTCCTCGGAGAATGCTTAGTCAACAACAGCACCTTGTACTTAATAGCTGCAAGGAATCTAAGAACATAGCTAAAACTTCTTCAAGCCCTGGGAGACATCTGGACAATGAACACACCCCTGATGGCTTCATGAGCTTTGCCAAAGCAATAGACACAGGTCATAGGCAACCAACTGGGCCATGGTGTGTCTGTACTGGGGGTATTTCTTGAATCCTAGCTCTTTGGATATCAATCAACAGAGAGAGGTAGGTGGATTTTGGAGAGGAGCAAGGTTTGACCCTTCTACCACATGGAGAAAAGACAAAGAATATAAGGAACACTACTTGAGGAGGGAAAGCTGGCACATGACCAGAATAAACTCTAGATCTTTGTGGGCCCTAGAGAGGGGTCTTCCATTCAGGGACCATCAGGGATGATATCTTCAAATGTGCAGATCATTTATGCTGCTGTCCAAAGAAAACATATTTACCCAACTAGCTAGTCTTGTGCTCAAATTTTAAAAGGTAATACATCTAAAACCCAAATCCATTATTTTAGGAAAGTCTTCCATGTGAAGTCAAATCCAGATTTTATTGATATCACAATGCAAGGAAAAATAAAATATGGAAAGGAGAAAGAACACAAACACATTACTCTTTTAATTGCAGTAAGTTTTCTCATCATGCAAACATACCACAAATCTCTGTAATGGAGACCTTCCAGAAAGTTTTTGCTGCCACCAGAAATTGCCTGACTAGTGTACAGAACCGGTGGCCAGTTCAAACCCCACTGCTGCTCCTTGTGATCTTGGGCAAGTCACCTAACCCTCCACTGCCTCAGGTACAAACTTAGATTGTGAGCCCTCCTGTGACAGAGAAATATCCAGTGTAATGTAACTCACCTTGAGCTACTACTGAAAAAGGTGTGAGCAAAATTTAAATAATCAATAAAAAATAAATAAATCTCTCTCCCTGACCAACATTCAGTGGTGTACTGGTAAATGTTTAACAACAGGCCCTGGTCCAACTCTGCGTCCCCCCCCCCCCCCCCCTCAAATTGCAGAGCTGGCTATAGTCGGGGAGAGAGCCTTGGGAGGTGGGGGGCAATGCATTACTCTCTCCAGGAAAAAAAAAATTAAATGCTCTCAGGTTCCAATCTAATTCATGTTTAATGTGGGATAAAAT
The DNA here is from genome assembly GCF_901765095.1 of Microcaecilia unicolor. Classification (NCBI taxonomy): domain Eukaryota; kingdom Metazoa; phylum Chordata; class Amphibia; order Gymnophiona; family Siphonopidae; genus Microcaecilia; species Microcaecilia unicolor. The sequence goes on from NC_044041.1 coordinate 161,346,462, forward strand.
GCCATAAAAAAGTAAATACATATAAACTTTTAATGTTGAGCACCTGATTCTCAAAGTGGACATATTCCAAACACTAAAATGAAAATAAAATGATTTTTTCTACCTTTGTTGTCTGGTGACTGTTTTTCTGATCATGCTGGCCCAGTATCTGATTCTGCTGCTATCTTGTCCTCTTAACTCTGTTTCCAGGGCTTCCTTTCCATTTATTTCTTTACTTTCCTCCTTTCTTCTTCATTTCTCGCTCTATACACATAAGTAAAAGCTGGGTCCTACGCAGACTTGACTGTCCAGTGGATCCAGCTTCTGCCTATTTTCTCCATCCATGTGCAGTTTTTCTCCTCTCTTCCTTTTCCCTCATCTCATCTCCTTCCTCCCCTCCATCCATGTCCAGCACTTCTCCTCTCTCTCCTCCATTCATGTTCATCTCACTTCCTCTCTCTTCCCTCCCCCTCCATCCATGTCCAGCATTTCTTCTCTCTCCCTTCCACTCCATCCATGTGCACCTCCTTCCTCTGTCTTCCCTCCCCTCCATGTCCAGAATTTCTTCTCTCCCCTCCATCCATGCGCACCTCCTTCCTCTGTCTTCCCTCCCCTCCATGTCCAGAATTTCTTCTCTCCCCTCCATCCATGTGCATCTCCTTCCTGTCTTCCCTCCCCTCCATGTCCAGAATTTCTCCTGCCCTCCCCTCCATCCATGTCCTGAAACTCTCCTCTCTCCCCCGCCCTCCATCCAAGTGCAGCAATCCTCCTCTCTCCCCTGCTCTCCCCTCCATCCACCCATGTCCAGAAACTCTCCTCTCCCCTGCCCTCCATCCATCTATCTATCCATCCATATCCAGCAATTCTCCTCTCCCCTGCCCCCCTCCATCCATCCATATCCAGTAATTCTCCTCTCTCCCCTGCCCCCCTCCATCCCCAGCAATTATCCTCTCTCCCCTGCCCTCCCCTCCATATCCAGCAATTTCTCCGCTCTCCCCTGCCCTCCCATCCATGTCCAGCAATTTCTCCGCTCTCTCCTGCCCTCCCCTCCATGTCCAGCGATTCTCCTTTGCCCCCATCTTCCCCTCTCAGTCATGTCCACCTGCCCACCCTCTTATCCCCCCAACATCCCCCTTTTTGTTCCTGCCACCCTGCATCATTTAAATCTTTTATTTACCTTCGTTGAAGCAGCCGCATCAGTGAAAGCCAGGCCTGTCTATAGCCTTCCCTTTGTGTTTGTTCCCTCTCAGTGTCCCGCCCTCGCGGAAAGAGGAAATGTCAGAAGAAGGCGGGACATAGAGGGAACGAAGGGAAGGCTAGAGATGGGCAGGGCTTTCACTGACGCGGCCGCTGCGACGGAGGTAAACAATTTAAACCCCCCCCCCCCCCCAGGGGTGCAGGTGCAGGCAAACAAGGGCTGAGGGAGATGAGGTAAGTGGCGGTAAGCATGCATGGCTTGTGGCGCCCTCCAGCCATGCTTACCGCCCTGGAGAGCTGGCTTGCCGTGCCAGAACAACCAGCTTGCAAGATGTTAAAAAATTTAACAACCAGCTCTTGTGAGCCGGCTCCAGCACACCATGCCAACATTCCTAATAAGATCATCATGAGATTCCAATCCAGTGCAACCCCTAGTCATTTTCTAGATTATTCCTTAACTTTTGTTTCTAATAAAACTCAGCCTTAAAAGACTCCCACCATATGTGAATTATATATCCCCAGATCCATACTTATGCCAACAATCACCTGATAGTTGGAAATATGTTGTTAAAATAGATATCTTAAATATTTCTTCACAACACACGTATTCATAAATTTTGAATTTAACTCTGAGAAAGAAAGGAGACACGCATTAAAAGCTTCACCTGTATTCACAAATATCAAAATTGGGTAGTGACAGCTGCAGGGAGGGTGCAACTTTTGTATCTGTAAACCTCACCACCCAAAGCTTTCTCACCAACACTGGAAATAGGGCGTCTTCTTCCCTCCTACTCTGAGTTCTCCTTTCTGTCCCAAAGAGGGACCTGCCTCCCTTCCCTCTGTCCCACCCTGGGAAAGGACTCCCTCCCTCTCACCTCTTTCCTCCCTTGTTTCACACAGAAGGAGGAAACAGGTGAGCTCTGGCTTGTCTCCCTCTCAGGCCAAAGATTCCTCTTTGCAGGGGCAGATTTCCAAATAAGCTGCCTAAGAAACTGCCTAAGGGCTGCTCCACCACTGGATGTTCACTCCACTGACCACATCACTGCATAGAGCCAACTGTCTCATGTGACACTCTTGTATAAGTCCCTAAACCAAGAGCAACTTCAGAAGGAGACCACTCCACAATAGTAGCTGAAGAATGCCTTTGGACAACCCACAGAGGGGTTGAGGGTGTCACGCATACGGAGTGCAGACATGATCTGTACGGGAGCACTGCAATACACATAGGGGGTTTCTCTTACCTGTGGGAAGGGATCTGCAGATGCCAGCAGAACGTTCTCCGGTTTCAGGTCACAGTGGACAATGTTCTTGAAGTGCAAGTGTCGAAGGGCGGCCAATATCTGCCCAAAGAAGAAAAGGAGAAATTAACAACAGAAGGGCCTGCAGAATCGGGTTCTCCATGTTCACAGCACCCGCCAGGCTCAATTCCCCAGGGGAAAAAAAGATACCTAATATCCTCACTGCCCTGCATGACAACTTGTCTTATATCATTGTTACAAATCTAAGATAATTTAACCATCAATACAATGGCTGTGCACCAATTGGGGAAGCATCTCTACCAGCACCTTTGTGAAAAGCACTCCCAGATCCAGGGAGGAAAACCCAAGCTATTAACAAGGAGTGGACAAGTAGCAGGCTGAGAACAAGGGAAATCCAGCTGATGTTCTGTTACTTTGGGTATGTCAGTTAACCCTTCTCTGCCTCAAATGCAAACTGTAAGCTCTCTAGGGACAGGGAAATACTTACTATACTTGAATGTAACTCACCTTGAACTACTATTGGAAAAGTGTAAGCTAAATCCAAAATCCAGAAAATAAAGACGATACTCACTGACCACATTCAGATCCCTGTTACTGCACTTTTCAGTTTCTGGACCCCAAGCAAGGACTGGGTTAAGCATGTTGTGGGAAAAATAGAAAATAGGAAGAAAAGCCTTCAAGCAAGGGCAATTGAAGGTTGAGAGCTATACACACTCAAAGGAGGCATCATTTAAGGGAAAAAAGTTCAAAGGAAGAGGAAGCATCATGAAAAAAAAGGGGAAAGTAAAGAAAACATGAGCAGCAAATAATCTTCCAAAGTAGAGAAGCGCACAGCACTAACGTTTTCAATTCCTTTTAAGTTCATTTCAGCTTTCTCTTGATTTTCACATTTTTTTCCTGTTTCATATATTTGTTTTAATAAAAATTTTTTTTAACACATTAAAATTTTAGCATGCACTAATCATGTTAATACATGTTAAACTTGTAGGTTAACACATTTTTTTTTAAATGTAGTTTGCACTAAACTTATTTAATTACAGAAGGAAGAGATGTCACAAGATGAAATGGCTACCTAAGCCATTTGCTCCACTGTCACTTGAGGTAAATTGGTGATCTCTCCCCCGCCCATCCCAAAAACCTTGCCTGCTAGCCCAAGAGGTCTATCTGCTTAACCAGTGCTTAGTGAGGGTATGAGTTGCGATGGGTTCCAGTATAGCAAATACAAATAAAGCAGTCTAGTAAGTACAAGTAAATGAAAAAAAGACAAAATGAAATGACAGTGGATCCGGGACATTAAGAATGACATTAAAGCTGTATAGGAGGAGCTCAGAGCACCAAGCGTGGGCTAACATATGTACTCTGTTCATAAATAGGACAGACCCCACTGTTTGTTCAACTGCATTGGTTAGCTGTTGAAGCTAATGTTTAAACTATGTATGATGGTATTCAAAATATTGTATGGTAAAACTTCACCTTATATATATCAGATATTTTGAGGCGAAATAGTGGTGTTAAACTTACACTCCACAAGCAAATGCTTTTATAATTTTCAACTACCAAAATGGTTAGATTTAAAAAGATATTGATATCATTCCCGCATCAGGCGGCTAAAATCTGGAACTTGATGCCACTAGAGATCAGAATGTTAAACTATAATTTAGGCAGGGAGTGAAGACTTTCTTATTTCAGAAACATGCACTCTCTTCTTTCTGAATTGTTCTATCTATAGGGATTGCTATTCCTTGGGTTTACCAAGTCTTCTTGGGTTGTAATCCACATAAAACTGAGTAGGTGTTTGCAGAATATAAGAAATGTAACGTAATAGCTGACATGGGATGCAGGCTCGAGAAAACTAAGGGGACCAACAAGGAGAGGCCCTGGTAGGGATGGAAAAGCAACTGGAGAAAAATCAGAGCCGGAGATGCAACCTCTGGTTCCATGATGTGCCTGAGACTCCTGATTATACTACGTCCAGGTCGTACAGAACACTGAGAAGGCCCTCCTGTCAGGTCTAACCTAAGCCCCATAAAAACTGAGGGATCACTGGGCTTTGAATGAATATACAAACCTACCAAAAGACATTACCATTTGCTTCCACAGCTATCAAGAGAAAGAAACAGAGGCTACCAAGGCAAGAGCAGTGGGCACTTTGAAATGGGATACCTATGACACAGAGATTTTCTAAGATCTATCAACTGCAGAGGAGGCATGAACTAGGGCCATAATTGCTAAGCTGAGAGGGCAATGGTGACAGCATTCTTTTGGTTTGGCCTTTATTTTTGAAAGGATAACCTAGACATCCAAGAAAAGCACTGGAGGAAGCTGGGATCACTCATCTGGAGACACTGGAAGAGACCAAAAGACCCCAGTCCACCCATGATGCAGAGAGTATGGAGTGGCAGAAGCATAAACATAAAGCAGGTAGGTCTAGCCCAGCGCTAAGAGTAATAATTTGACTTCACAAAACTGTATCATGTGACTATAAGTGGGACACCGAACATACAATGCATATTGACTGGTACTCTTGGATCAGATACTTTAGAGAGTTGTGGGGTGAGAATGGGGGAGGGAGTGGTAGGCTGCAGTGATATGGGTAGGGTGAGGCACAGCTAGCTTCCTCATGGGCTGGCCCTGCCTGCATGGTTTGTGTCTTACCAGGCTTTTGAAGGTGGGTGATATTTTGGAATAAGGTGGGGATGGGTAGGAGCTGGGATAGACAAACAAGGATGAGGACAGAAGGTACAAGGGGAAGGGGCCTAAAGAAGGAGCTAGAGACTGTGGCCTGTGGGTGGTTTGCTCGTAATTTATATTTTGGATTATTTCAAGGGGGTTCAAAGTGATTTTCATTAATACTAAGGGCTTAAATTCTCCCTGCAAATGGCCGTCACTATTGAAGGAGACACAGTATATGGCAGCCCCATTCTGCTAGTGCAAGAGACTAATCTTTTGAGAAAGGATGAGAAACTGCTCTACATTCAGTGGTACCCAATAATTTTCTGTGCTTCAAATACTTAAGAAAGGAAGGGGGAAGGGTAACTATCCCTCCCCGCATGAGATTTCAAGGTCCTGGATAAGTTAAAGGCCTTGGGAGCAGTTTGTAGGTATTACAATCTACTTTCTGTATATGCCCTCAATGCTAATCAGAGGGGCTTCTATGCAGATTTGGAGATAAAACTTCTGCAGCTGGGAGAGGGGCAATGGATTACAGAGGTGAATTTTAACATTACTTTAGTGCGATTACACACTTCTGGCCCAGGGTATCATCATAACTAACAGCCACAACTCGAAATTAATCCCTACGCGTCAATATGAAACTCTGATGTATTTCCAGTGAAAAATGAAGGAAAAGCCTCAAAGTAGCTCAAATCCAACAAGGTTTATACAGCTATGTCAATCTAACAAGATCCTTACTTCATCATAGGCAAAAACCTTCCAGGATAATAAAATAGCATCGTTTGTAATCACAGTGCTCAAAAAAATTATTTGAGAGACGCACTTATTTTTTTAAATAAATGAAACACAGAGACAGCATCTGGTGGATGTCTCAAAATGCTGCCTTGCCCCCGGGCCAGCGATAGCCAGAGTTTCATTAAAACTGCTTCAGGGTCCAGATGGCAAGAACAATTTCAATCTTTATTATCCTGGAAGGTTTTTGCCTATGATGAAGTAAGGTTCTTTTTAGATCGACGTAACTCTATAAACCTTGTTGGGTTTGAGCTACTTTGAGGCTTTTCCTTCCTTTTTCACTGGAAATACATCAGAGTTTCATAGTGACACGTAGGGATTAATTTTGAGTTGTGGCTGTGTGCTTTGGTAATCCCACACCCATTTGTGTTATTGTAGTTGATTCTAATTGTTGTATCATCATAGCTAAGACAGGACCAGACAAAGTTTTTATAAAATACCTTGGGGTTTTAAGAATCCATTTAGTAAAGAATTCATATTTTACTCTAATGTGCATATTTCATTCTCATACACTGATTATATTCTAATTGGTTCTACAATGATTTATGCAGTAAGGACATGGTGTCTGGGGATTGGGTATGTGAGATCATAATCTGGTGTCGGTAGTTTGGGAGACTAGGCCCAATCAGCCAAGGTTAAAGTTCTGTAAACTAATTTATTGGATGATGAGGGGGTACCTTGAGTAGGTGATTCAAGAGTTATTTTGCACACAACGGTCGGAAGTCTCTCTCTCACAGACTCCTTTGGGATGCATTTAAGGCAGGGGCGTATCTGAGGTTCGGCGGTAGGGGGGGCAGGGGCTAGAGTGAGGGGGCACATTATAGCCCTCCCCCACCGTCAACCCCCCCTACCGCCGTTAACACTCCCTCCCTCCCCCGCCTACCGCCGTCACCTACCCCGAGGTCCGCTTCCTCCGGCTTTTTAAAATATTGCTTCAGCTGGCGGGGGACGCCAACCCCCCGCCAGCCCAGCCGCGATCTTTAACTTTTTCATCCTCGTCGTGCAGCGCGCTGTGAAAGCTGCATGCATCTTTAAATCCAGTTGGATGGAGTCTGTCTGACGAGGGAGGGAGGGTTAACAGCGGTAGGGGGGTCCGGGGCAAAATCTGCGGGGGCCCAGGCCCCTGTGGCCCCACGCAGATACGCCCCTGATTTAAGGTGGTAGCACAGGGACACTTAATTCAGCTTGCTAGTCACCAAAAGAAACTTCAAGACATTGGGAGCTGACCCATGCTATTAAGCTTATGAAATGACAGCTTAGAGAGCAACCAAAGAATCAGAAACAGGGCATGTTGGCACCCCAAAGGGGCAACTACAGACCTTATGGGGGGGGGGGGGGGATCAATTCCAACAAAGCCAAGCAGGTTTATTTTGAGGAGGGGAATCAGGTGGGGAGACTTCTGCCCATCAGCTAAGGAAATAGAGGGTGTATAGTATATTTTACAGTTGAGAGATGAAGGTACTGTTGGATTTTTAGGGCATTCTGGAGGCCTTTGCTGAATTCTACTATGTTCTGTACACCTCAGAATGTGAAAGGAGAGGGAAGCCTTTAGGCATGCTTGTCAAACTTTGCATTGTCTGAGCTAACACCAGCCAAGCAGGAACTAGAGGAGTTTGAAAAAGCAGAGGGAGAAGTCCTGGTTGCCATTAACGAACATAGGAAGGCCCCAGTGTCGGATGGACTGACTTCCAATTCTACCAGACGTTTTCACCACTATAGACTTCATTTTATTGATGCTGCTTAAATTGGTGGTAGGTGACAGCACATTAGTGGTGATCATGTCTGAGGCAGGCATCACAGTTATACAAAACAGAAAAGACCCCCTTTCTCTGTGTTTTTATCACCTAATCTCACTCAAACTTAGATGTTTTATTTTATTTTATTTTTTTGTTACATTTGTACCCCGTACTTTTTCCCACTCATGGCAGGCTCAATGCGGCAGGCAATGGAGGGTTAAGTGACTTGCCCAGAGTCACAAAGAACTGCCTGTGCCGGGAATCAAACTCAGTTCCTCAGGACCAAAGTCCACCACCCTAACCACTAGGCCACTCCTCCTAAGATTCCTAAGATTCTAACCCAGTGTCGTACCAAGGGCAGGGTGGTGGGGGGGGGGGATCCGCCCTGAGTGCATGCTGCAAGGGGGTGCAGGGAGCAGCTGAGCAGCTCTTGGCTCCGCCGGGTCCCTGCTTCCTCTGACGTTACTTCCCATTCCGAGGCAGGGAACCGGTGGAGCAGTCAGCTGTACAGCTGCTCTCTGAACCCCTAGGAAGTAAGGGCGATGCGCTTGGGGGGGGGGGGTGCACAGCAGTGATCCGCCCCAGGTGGCAGCCGATCTAGGAACACCACTGTTCTAACCAAAATCCTACTGCAGCTTACATTTTATTGCAGGGATTATTCACAAGGACCAGTCAGTATTTATCTCTCAGTGGGGTCTGGTGATAATGTAGAGACTGGTTAACCTTATCAAGTGGGCCCATACTCAAGCAGTACCATTGGTTTTACTACTGATCAATGCTGAAAAGACCTTCAATCAAGAGAAATGGCTCAAGTTTGGGTTTGGTCCCAATTTTAGGTGCTTGATAGATGCCCTATACCAGAGCCTCAGAAAGGGTGAATGGAGAGTACTCTAAAGCTTTTACTTTGTATGGATAATAAATAGAAATAAAACAAAAACACAGAAAAGAAAATAAGATTATACCTTTTTTATTGGACTAACTTAATACATTTTTGATTAACTTTCAAAGTTAACCCTTCTTCTTCAGATCACAAATAAGCATATTGATAAACCCGGAAACCCTGGCAGACCAATCATATCTGGTATTGGCACACTTACCAAGGAAATATCTGGACTTATAGAGGGGATTCTTAAACTCTTTATGACAAGATAAGACACCACAGACTTTCTGAACAAATTAAAAAACATCAAGCAGTTACTATCACTTGATGGGCGCCCTTCTGGTCACAATGGATGTAGAATCGCTACACATCAACATTCCCCATGCAGATGGCATAGCTGCATGTGATAAACTCCTAAGAATATCCACCCTGGACCACCAATACTAACTGGAAACTATTATAAAAATCAATCATTCTCACAATTATTTCACCTTTAACAATGATATCTATCTGCAAATCATGGGCACTGCAATGGGCACTAGGATGGTACCCCAATATGTGACCCTCTTTATGGCAGAACTGGAAGAGATATTTTTGAATACATATCAGACTAAACCTCTAAAATGCTACCAATATATTAAGGAAATATTAATGATTTGGACAGAGGGGGAAGAAACAAACAAATTTCACAGTTATTTCAATACATTCTACAATCCAATTCAAAATGGACTACACCCCAGAAAATTTTTTAGACACCACAATTTCAATCAGCAATGGCTATAAACAAACATTTATATACAAGAAACCTACACACAGATGAAGTTACCTACACAACTCCAGCTTCCACCCTTCACACACAAAAAAAATCCATTATACACAGCCATAAGTACATAAGCACTGCCACGCTGGGAAAAGACCAAAGGTCCATCAAGCCCAGCACTCTGTCTCCGACAGTGGCCAATCCAGGCCCCAAGAACCTGGCAAAAACCCAAAATTTAATAACGATCAATGGACTTTTCCTTCAGGTATCTGTCCAGACCCCCTTTAAACTCAGCAAGGCCAGCTGCCGTCACTACCTTCTCCGGCAATGAGTTCCAGAGTCTAACCACACGCTGAGTAAAGAAAAACTTTCTCCAATTTGTTTTAAACCTACCACATTCTAATTTCATCTTGTGTCCCCTAGTTCTATGATTGATAGAAAGCGTAAACAAACGCTTCATATCTGTCCGCTCTACCCCACTCATTATTTTGTAGACCTCTATCATATCACCCCTCAGCCGCCTTTTCTCCAGGCTAAAGAGTCCTAGCCGTCTTAACCTCTCCTCATAAGGTAGTCGTCCCATCCCTTTTATCATTTTCGTCGCCCTTCTCTGCACCTTCTCCAATTCCTTTATATCTTTTTTGAGATGAGGCGACCAGAACTGAACACAATACTCCAGGTGCGGTCGCACCATGGAGCAATATAAAGGCATTATAACATCCTCATGCTTGTTTTCCATCCCTTTTCTAAGCCAAGCCACAAGATACTATTGTATCTGCTCTGACCCAAGAGACAGAGATAAACACCTCAAAATCCTGACTGAATCCTTCAAACAAAAAGGCTACAGCCCCAAAATAATCTTCAATAAGGCTGCCTCCTCCCTTAAAATACCCAGGGAAAACCTATTGCAGTACAAGAAAAAGAAAGCAACAGAGAGAATCCCCCTTTACAGCCACTATACTAGAAAAGATATTCCCATCCACACCAGTGCTGGCCTTCCGACAGCCACCCAACTTAACACAAACTAGTGAAAAGCAAGCTCCTGATAGAAACTCAGAAAGAAGAGAGTAGCACACATCCTTGCAATATATCCAGCTCCAAACTGTGCCAATACATTTCACAGGATCCCACACACATTTAGGAAAAATATTCAACATAAAGGAATCCTTCACATGCTCATCTTCAAATGTGGTATATACTATTCAATGTAAGAAGTGTGAAGAAGGGTGCTATATTGGAGAAACAAGCCAGATGCTAAAAAGACAAGATTTAATCTACATTGACATCATATGAAAAATGACAATGCCAACCAGGATGTCACCTCTGTGGGACAGCACTTTACAAAACCAGAACACTGCATCAATGATTTTATGGTAAGAATACTAAAAAGAAACTTTAAGAAAATCTAGGAATGGAAGACCTTTGAAGTCAAAATGATTAAATATTTTGACACCCATCAGACAGGACTTAAAGATCTGGGTTTTCTAGCCCATTATAAAACATAAAATTGTACTGCTTTGCTACCTTATCTACAATCCATCTCTCCCTGTCTCTCATCCACCCAGTTCCCCCCCGTTTCTCACCTAACCCACCCCACCCTCTTCCTGTGAGACTGTTATTGGAATGCTTGTGTGTTTCACTTACGTATATTGATATTTATCAACAATTGCTTATTTCCAATCTGAAGAATAAGTGTTACCTTCGAAAGCTAATCAAAAAATGTATTTAGTCCAATAAAATAGATATCATTTGTTACCTTTAAAAGTGGACTAGCACAGCTACTTTACTTTTTATGGAGTAATCCATCAGAACTGTCCACTTTCCCTTCTGCTTTTCATGCTGGTGACTGAACATCTAGTAGCCAAGATTAAAATGAACATGAGGATAAAAGGTCGGGTGGTAGGGATAGAAGAGTATCTTCCTCTTCACAGACGATATGCTGACTGACACAACCAGACATGTCCCTGCCAGGTATTCTGGCTGAGATTGAGGTTTATGGTTATCTAATCTTCACTTTTGAGTAAACCGGAAATATTGAGCGTTAGTATGCAACCTGAATATCTCGGCAAGTAGATTTCCATTTTGGGTGTCCAAAGATTTTATTCGATATTTAGGAATCCAAATTACCACCTTACCCCCAAAGATGCATGTACTGGATTATCTCCCCACTTGTTGGGAGACTGGGGAGGGACTTGGAAAAGAGGAGTCAATTGCAGTTGTCTTGGATGGGGAGGATAGTTTGGATTAAAATGTTCTTCCATGATCTTCATACATGCCAAACTCTTTGCCTATTCCTCAGAGTGACCTGGGTCATAAGTATAAAGATTTTCTTTTATATATGTAAAAGCAGACCTCCCCCCCTCACCCCAAGTACCCCAGATGGAGGAATGGGAATACCAGAACTGCCTACTATGATGTGGCTCAGTTATGGACGGTGGCAAAGTAAACTAGGCACCCCCCCCCCCCCACCCCACTCCCCGTCTGAAGCAGTGGATCGGTATAAAACATGCAATGGCAGAGACCTGACTTTTGGAATACTTATATGGTCCCATAGAGAGGTCTAGGGAAAATAGGGAGGGCAACACATAGGGAGCACCTCGCTATCAGGTAAGAAGCTTAGGAAAACACTGATTGGGATGAATAGCATGTTAAATTGGCTTCTCTTGAAACCTTGCTCTTACAAGCTCTATGAATATTGAAAGAAAGGGTCTAATGGTGGGCAGGCATAAGTTTCAACACCTGGATCAACTCTAAGGATGAGGAGTATGTTTTATGTTTGTTAAGAATTGTTACTTCAGTTTTGTATTGAAACTTCACAGTACACATTCAGTTTGTTACTGTGCCTAATGAATGCACATCCCTAGTCCAAAGGCAGACATATCTACAGAAGTATTTGTTTAAAACAAATTTTTAAAAAAGTAAGGGGGGTGTCTCAGGGAGCCAAAATGTCACTTTTCCAAAACATCTGCCTAAGGCAGAATACAAAAACATATAAAAAAAATGTACAAGATGATAAATAAAATTCAGTACTCAAGTACAGTGTTCTTCAATGAAAGGCTCGGGGATAATGGCAGCCCACATCATCATTTCAGCTGTTTTCTACTACTGCCTCTCTAAACAAGTTCATGATAGAAAGGGGGGACATGGATGGGAGGAAGAGCCACATGCCTAATGGACAAGGCATGTCTTAATAGGTGAAAAGAGAATGTATTTGAAAATGCCCACCTCCTTGAGGAAATGCCCAATTAAACAGTTTGAAGGTGGGCTGGACGTCACTGACACACACTAGTCAGCAGTATAATGACCTTGCATGGGAAGACATTTGGCGCCTCTCCTTCCACTCACTGGATCCAAAGTGGCTCAGAATTACAAATTAGTGAACACTGGCTTAGGTAGTATCAGTTCTGTTCTTTGAGCTGTCTGCTGCGCCATCTAGTGGAATAAAAAGTGCCGCAGCAAACAACACACTAAGGTTCCCATCCCTGAATACTGTCATCTTGTCATCTTTATGTACTAATCAGCATCCATTGGATATACGACCATGATTGCTGGGAATCAAAGGCAACCACTTTTTCCAGCTGCACAATGTGGCTAAACACTGTGTGACCACTATATAGTGTTCACGCAGCGTTTAGCCACAAGTGTATTGCAATTACAAAGGTCTTTCTCAAGACCAGTCCAATATTCACTAAAGCGGATCTTTGGTGCTTGATAAATACATTGTTTTGGATACCACAGCACTTAGGACTCCTGAGGCAGGAAACATGGTGCTGTGTTGAGCTTTGCATGTTTGCAAGTACCAACATTTAAATGTTATCATTGACGACCCTCATGTCCCTGGTCTTTCTCAAGCCTTCTCAAACTTCCCACTATCATCTGCCGAACTGATATAGCTCAACATATGGAACTTTGTGAGCCTCTGGGTCTGGAGACTAGTGAAGGGGATTATCCGGGACAACTAGAAGAATACCTGGGTGATAAGGAACTTGGTGAGCCTCTCAGGCAGCCTCCCTTTCTCACTGGAAAGAATCATCTCCAGCATATCCCCATGCAGCTTCTCCATCACCACAAAGACTTTCTCTGGCGTCTCAAACATGCATTCCAGATTCACAATGCCTGGATGCCTCAGGCTCTGCAGAGAAAGGACAGAAAAATGAACTGGATATCAATACCATGGTCTCAGTCACCAAAAGACAGAAACAGATAACGAGGGCAAATACAGTCCCTCCAGTCCCTGCCCATTCTTCTTTCCTGTTCCAACACAGTAGACTCAAATTATGCTCCAGTTTTACCCCTTGGTCCCTCACTAACAAGGATCTGCAGTAGGTTTTCCCTTTCCCTCACCTTAACTATCAAGGATCTGTTGTACCTGTCGAAGGCTCTCACTCTTACTGCCGAAGATCCACCATGCCCTGCTGCAGGCTTTAGCCCTTGCTCCTTAACTACCCCAGACCACCCTGAATGGATACCTTTGCTGTCCTCATCTCATCTGCTAAGGAGGTACTGCAAATATATACACCGATTTCTATCCTGAAATACTTTCTTGCTTTACACCTGAGGAAGTGACAGCCCAGGCCAAGGCTATAGCTTGTGAGAATTGATGTTCAGTGTTTTCAGCCTCCCCAATGCTCCTTTCATTTCCTCTCACCTGCAAGATGGCCACCTCGTTGCGAAGCTGACTCTCCTGCTTGGTGGGGAACCGCAGTTTGTCTATCACCTTCACTGCGACGTCCCTGCCTGTTTTCCGATGCTTCCCTAAAAAATATTCCACCACAAAGTAATTAAGCATGGAATAATTCACACCCTCTCATAGTATGCGGGGTCCAGATCTAGGCATCTATTCTTAAAAAGTAAATAGGATGGTTGACAACCACAATCTTACCTCCATAAACCACTCCAAACTGGCCAGAGCCAAGCACCTCATCTGGGAAGATCTGATAGACCATAGCAATATCCTATAATGAAAGAGAAAAATATTCTGCTTTGTTGTAGAGGGTGACCAAACCTGGTTTCTTTGGTTTCAGCTGAAACCAAATCTGTATCCAAACCAACTGCTAAGGCCCAGCCCCATCCTTGCACAGCACAATCCCCTACACTCCTTCTCTCCCCCCCCCCCCCCCCCTTGGTACACCGCTCCTTCCCGCTCTTCTCAGAACACAGAACGATCCCCCCATCACAAACCTGTGCACAGGCTCTCCCCAGGCCTACTGTATATCCCCTGGTGGTCTAGTGGCTAGTTGGGGCAGGAGTGATCCCCAGTCACTCCTTGTTGTGTCAGCAAAATCTCAAAATAGTTGCTGTAAGACTGCTGCTAGAGATCACAGCAGCCATTCTGGCTGCAGAGAGGACCATAAGCAAGAGCAACTGGGGATCGCTCCTGCCCTGAACAGCCTTTAGACCACTTAGGGATACACTATGGGCCAGGGGAGGAGGAGAGCTAGGGAAGCCAGCATAACAAATTTCAGGCCAGTTTTGGCGCCAAAGCCAAAACTCAGTCAGCCTCTACCTTCATTGGTGGTGGTGGAGAACGAGACCAGGGAATGCCATACTTACCACATTCTCCTGGATCTGGCTGTTGGAGACAGAGATGCTGAGAGATGCCTGTCCTAAAACCAAGAGAGCCAGAAAGCACATGAGATGTCAGTATGACTGACATACCAAACTCATCCATAAAGTCATGTTATAGCAGCAACTGTTGAAAATCCTTATGTAAACCATTCAACTGCCAACACAGCCCAGCTGGATCTGGATGGAGGTGAAGAGTACATTTGTGACTAATGCTGTCAAACACAGGGCTTGCAGAGGGCAGAAGCTAAAGGAGGGCATGAAATTTTAGCACTCAAAATACAAAAACAAAAAACAAAAAGCCATAGTAAAAACTCTGAAATTTGCTATCAAGGGGATATGGTAAAAAAAAAATTTAAGTTAATATAGGTGGATTTAAAAGCGAATGCTACATACCTGTAGAAGGTATTCTCCGAGGACAGCAGGCTGATTGTTCTCACTGATGGGTGACGTCGGCGGCAGCCCCTCCAATCGGAATCTTCACTAGCAAAAGCCTTTGCTAGCCCTCGCGCGCCGATGCGCACCGCGCATGCGCGGCCGTCTTCCCGCCCGAAACCGGCTTGAGCCGGCCAGTCTCATGTGTAGCAAGACAAAGACAAGAGAAGACTCAACTCCAAAGGGGAGGCGGGCGGGTTTGTGAGAACAATCAGCCTGCTGTCCTCGGAGAATACCTTCTACAGGTATGTAGCATTCGCTTTCTCCGAGGACAAGCAGGCTGCTTGTTCTCACTGATGGGGTATCCCTAGCCCCCAGGCTCACTCCAAACAACAAACATGGTCAATTGGGCCTCGCAACGGCGAGGACATAACTGAGATTGACCTAAAAAAATTTACCAACTAACTAAGAGTGGAGCCTGGAACAGAACAAACAGGGCCCTCGGGGGGTGGAGTTGGATCCTAAAGCCCAAACAGGTTCTGAAGAACTGACTGCCCGAACCGACTGTCGCGTCGGGCATCCTGCTGCAGGCAGTAATGAGATGTGAATGTGTGGACAGATGACCACGTCGCAGCTTTGCAAATTTCTTCAATAGAGGCTGACTTCAAGTGGGCTACCGACGCAGCCATGGCTCTAACATTATGAGCCGTGACATGACCCTCAAGAGCCAGCCCCGCCTGGGCGTAAGTGAAGGAAATGCAATCTGCTAGCCAATTGGATATGGTGCGTTTCCCCACAGCCACTCCCCTCCTATTGGGATCAAAAGAAACAAACAATTGGGCGGACTGTCTGTTGGGCTGTGTCCGCTCCAGATAGAAGGCCAATGCTCTCTTGCAGTCCAATGTGTGCAGCTGACGTTCAGCAGGGCAGGAATGAGGACGGGGAAAGAATGTTGGCAAGACAATTGACTGGTTCAGATGGAACTCCGACACAACCTTTGGCAGGAACTTAGGGTGAGTGCGGAGGACTACTCTGTTATGATGAAATTTGGTGTAAGGGGCCTGGGCTACCAGGGCCTGAAGCTCACTGACTCTATGAGCTGAAGTAACTGCCACCAAGAAAATGACCTTCCAGGTCAAGTACTTCAGATGGCAGGAGTTCAGTGGCTCAAAAGGAGGTTTCATCAGCTGGGTGAGAACGACATTGAGATCCCATGACACTGTAGGAGGCTTGACAGGGGGCTTTGACAAAAGCAAACCTCTCATGAAGCGAACAACTAAAGGCTGTCCCGAGATCGGCTTACCTTCCACATGGTAATGGTATGCACTGATTGCACTAAGGTGAACTCTTAAAGAGTTGGTCTTGAGACCAGACTCGGACAAGTGCAGAAGGTATTCAAGCAGGGTCTGTGTAGGACAAGAGTGAGGATCTAGGGCCTTGCTGTCACACCAGAAGGCAAACCTCCTCCATAGAAAGAAGTAACTCCTCTTAGTGGAATCTTTCCTGGAAGCAAGCAAGATGCGGGAGACACCCTCTGACAGACCCAAAGAGGCAAAGTCTACGCTCTCAACATCCAGGCCATGAGAGCCAGGGACCGGAGGTTGGGATGCAGAAGCGCCCCTTCGTCCTGCGTGATGAGGGTCGGAAAACACTCCAATCTCCAGGGTTCTTCGAAGGACAACTCCAGAAGAAGAGGGAACCAGATCTGACGCGGCCAAAAAGGAGCAATCAGAATCATGGTGCCTCGGTCTTGCTTGAGTTTCAACAAAGTCTTCCCCACCAGAGGAATGGGAGGATAAGCATACAGCAGACCCTCCCCCCAATCCAGGAGGAAGGCATCCGATGCCAGTCTGCCGTGGGCCTGAAGCCTGGAACAGAACTGAGGGACTTTGTGGTTGGCTCGAGATGCGAAAAGATCCACCAAGGGGGTGCCCCACGCTTGGAAGATCTGGCGCACCACTCGGGAGTTGAGCGACCACTCGTGAGGTTGCATAATCCTGCTCAGTCTGTCGGCCAGACTGTTGTTTACGCCTGCCAGATATGTGGCTTGGAGCACCATACCGTGCCGGCGAGCCCAGAGCCACATGCTGACGGCTTCCTGACACAGGGGGCGAGATCCGGTGCCCCCCTGCTTGTTGACGTAGTACATGGCAACCTGGTTGTCTGTCTGAATTTGGATAATTTGTTGGGACAGCCGATCTCTGAAAGCCTTCAGAGCGTTCCAGATCGCTCGTAACTCCAGAAGATTGATCTGTAGATCGCGTTCCTGGAGGGACCAGCTTCCTTGGGTGTGAAGCCCATCGACATGAGCTCCCCACCCCAGGAGAGACGCATCCGTGGTCAGCACTTTTTGTGGCTGAGGAATTTGGAAAGGACGTCCCAGAGTCAAATTGGACCAAATCGTCCACCAATACAGGGATTCGAGAAAACTCGTGGACAGGTGGATCACGTCTTCTAGATCCCCAGCAGCCTGAAACCACTGGGAAGCTAGGCTCCATTGAGCAGATCTCATGTGAAGGCGGGCCATGGGAGTCACATGAACTGTGGAGGCCATGTGGCCCAGCAATCTCAACATCTGCCGAGCTGTGATCTGCTGGGACGCTCGCACCCGCGAGACGAGGGACAACAAGTTGTTGACTCTCGCCTCTGGGAGATAGGCGCGAGCCGTCCGAGAATCCAGCAGAGCTCCTATGAATTCGAGTCTCTGCGTCGGGAGAAGATGGGACTTTGGGTAATTTATCACAAACCCCAGTAGCTCCAGGAGGCGAATAGTCATCTGCATGGACTGCAGGGCTCCTGCCTCGGACGTGTTCTTCACCAGCCAATCGTCGAGATATGGGAACATGTGCACCCCCAGCCTGCGAAGTGCTGCTGCTACTACAGCCAAGCACTTTGTGAACACCCTGGGCGCAGAGGCGAGCCCAAAGGGTAGCACACAGTACTGGAAGTGACGTGTGCCCAGCTGAAATCGCAGATACTGTCTGTGAGCTGGCAGTATCGGGATGTGTGTGTAGGCATCCTTCAAGTCCAGAGAGCATAGCCAATCGTTTTCCTGAATCATGGGAAGTAGGGTGCCCAGGGAAAGCATCCTGAACTTTTCTTTGACCAGATATTTGTTCAGGGCCCTTAGGTCTAGGATGGGACGCATCCCCCCTGTTTTCTTTTCCACAAGGAAGTACCTGGAATAGAATCCCAGCCCTTCTTGCCCGGATGGCACGGGCTCGACCGCATTGGCGCTGAGAAGGGCGGAGAGTTCCTCTGCAAGTACCTGCTTGTGCTGGAAGCTGTAAGACTGAGCTCCCGGTGGACAATTTGGAGGTTTTGAGGCCAAATTGAGGGTGTATCCTTGCCGGACTATTTGAAGAACCCACTGATCGGAGGTTATGAGAGGCCACCTTTGGTGAAAAGCTTTCAATCTCCCTCCGACTGGCAGGTCGCCCGGCACTGACACTTGGATGTCGGCTATGCTCTGCTGGAGCCAGTCAAAAGCTCGTCCCTTGCTTTTGCTGGGGAGCCGAGGGGCCTTGCTGAGGCGCACGCTGCTAACGAGAGCGAGCGCGCTGGGGCTTAGCCTGGGCCGCAGGCTGTCGAGAAGGAGGATTGTACCTACGCTTGCCAGAAGAGTAGGGAACAGTCTTCCATCCCCCAAAAAATCTTCTACCTGTAGAGGTAGAGGCTGAAGGCTGCCGGCGGGAGAACTTGTCGAATGCGGTGTCCCGCTGGTGGAGCTGCTCTACCACCTGTTCGACTTTCTCTCCAAAAATGTTATCCGCACGGCAAGGCGAGTCCACAATCCGCTGCTGGATTCTATTCTCCAGGTCGGAGGCACGCAGCCATGAGAGCCTGCGCATCACCACACCTTGAGCAGCGGCCCTGGACGCAACATCAAAGGTGTCATACACCCCTCTGGCCAGGAATTTTCTGCACGCCTTCAGCTGCCTGACCACCTCCTGAAATGGCTTGGCTTGCTCAGGGGGGAGCGCATCAACCAAGCCCGCCAACTGCCGCACATTGTTCCGCATGTGTATGCTCGTGTAGAGCTGGTAAGACTGAATTTTGGCCACGAGCATAGAAGAATGGTAGGCCTTCCTCCCAAAGGAGTCTAAGGTTCTAGAGTCCTTGCCCGGGGGCGCCGAAGCATGCTCCCTAGAACTCTTAGCCTTCTTT
Source organism: Microcaecilia unicolor (assembly GCF_901765095.1). Taxonomy (NCBI): domain Eukaryota; kingdom Metazoa; phylum Chordata; class Amphibia; order Gymnophiona; family Siphonopidae; genus Microcaecilia; species Microcaecilia unicolor. The sequence continues at coordinate 161,365,845 of NC_044041.1, forward strand.
AGGGCCAGATCCACAACTCCAGAATCATGAGGCAACTGAGTGCGCATCAGATCTGGGTCCCCATGGATCCGGTACTGGGACTCGATCTTCTTGGGGATGTGGGGATTAGTTAAAGGCTTGGTCCAGTTCGCAAGCAATGTCTTTTTTAGGACATGGTGCAAGGGAACAGTGAACGCTTCCTTAGGTGGAGAAGGATAGTCCAGGAGCTCAAACATTTCAGCCCTGGGCTCGTCCTCCACAACCACCGGGAAGGGGATGGCCGTAGACATCTCCCGGACAAAGGAAGCGAAAGACAGACTCTCGGGAGGAGAAAGCTGTCTTTCAGGAGAGGGAGTGGGATCGGAAGGAAGACCCTCAGACTCCTCGTCAGAGAAATATCTGGGGTCCTCTTCCTCTTCCCACGAGGCCTCACCCTCGGTGTCAGACACAAGTTCACGGACCTGTGTCTGCAACCGTGCCCGACTCGACTCCGTGGAGCCACGTCCACGATGGGGGCGTCGAGAGGTAGACTCCCTCGCCCGCATCGGCGAAGCTCCCTCCACCGACGTAGTCGGGGAGCCCTCCTGGGAGGCGACGGCAGCCGGCACCGCACGCGGCACCGACGCCGGAGACCTCACCTCGGGCGATGGGCCAGCCGGCGCAAGCACCGCCGGTACCGGAGGGGTAGGGCGCAACAGCTCTCCCAGAATCTCTGGGAGGACGGCCCGGAGGCTCTCGTTCAGAGCGGCTGCAGAGAAAGGCATGGAGGTCGATGCAGGCGTCGACGTCAGAACCTGTTCCGGGCGTGGAGGCTGTTCCGGGCTGTCCAGAGTGGAGCGCATCGACACCTCCTGAACAGAGGGTGAGCGGTCCTCTCGGCGCCGATGCCTGCTGGGTGCCGACTCCTTCGGCGACCCAGAGCTCTCGGTACCGACATGGGAAGTGGACCGGTGACGATGCTTCTTCGACTTCTTGGGACGAAGCATGTCACTGGAGCTTCCCGGTACCGACGAGGAGGACGTAGAATCCAGCCGTTGCTTCCTCGGGGCCGAGACCGAAGAGGGTCGGTCTCGGGGGGGCTGTACCGCAGGAGCCCAGGGTAGGGGGAGACCCACCCGAAGGCTCACCGCCACCAGCAGGGGAATGGACAGCCCTCACCTGCACTCCAGACGAAGCACCACCGTCCGACGACATCAGCAGACGAGGTCCCAGTACCACCGACGTCGATGCAGCTGTCCGATGTCTCGGCGCCGATGCAGAGGGCCGATGCCTCGATGCACTCGATGCACTAGCCGCCGAGGATGAAGGTCTGGACGCTGAAGACGTCGATGCACTCGATACCCCCGGTGCCGATGAAGAGCCCGAGAACAAAATGTTCCACTGGGCTAACCTCGCTACCTGAGTCCGCCTTTGCAAAAGGGAACACAGACTACAGGCCTGAGGGCGGTGCCCAGCCCCCAGACACTGAAGACACGACGCGTGCCTGTCAGTGAGCGAGATTACCCGGGCGCACTGGGTGCACTTCTTGAAGCCGCTGGAAGGCTTCGATGTCATGGGCGGAAAAATCACGCCGGCGAAATCGAAAGACGAAATGGCGAAATTTGGCACAGAAAAAAAAGGGAAATTTCGACCGGGGCCTAAGTAAGGCCTACCCCGACGACGAAAGAAAACTTAACGGGGCGAAAAAACTCGAAGTAGAGGAAGGAAAAACCGAAAGTGGCTAGTCCAAATGATTTCTGGATTTCTCACAGAAAAATGTCGAAAAACGACGCGCGAGGTCGACTTTCCGGGGCACGAACAGTAAAACACAACCGTACCGAGCGCGGAGAAAAGAAGACTGGCCGGCTCAAGCCGGTTTCGGGCGGGAAGACGGCCGCGCATGCGCGGTGCGCATCGGCGCGCGAGGGCTAGCAAAGGCTTTTGCTAGTGAAGATTCCGATTGGAGGGGCTGCCGCGGACGTCACCCATCAGTGAGAACAAGCAGCCTGCTTGTCCTCGGAGAAAAAAAGTTTAAGTTCATGGAGGAAAGTCAACAGACTGTCAAAGTTGATTTGGAGAAACCACTGCTTATCCCTGAGGGTAAGCCACAGGGTATAACCTTTAGATTTTTGCGAGCTGCCAGATACTTGCAACCTGAATTGGCCACTGCTGACCAACAGGATACTGGACTTGCCTAATTTGGCAGTTCTTACAGAAAGCACCTGCACCAGCACAGTTATGGGTTAATTTCTGATGGTTCCTTACAAAAATGTGCATGAAAACTGAGCAGCTGCATTTAAAAAAAAATCCAACTATCAACACCTGACAACTGTTTAAACATGAACCAGACATTTTGACATCCATTCTGGTTATTTTAATAAATGCAGCAAAGAACGAACAGATGTGGTACCCTGCTTTAATATTCTGCTCTGGTGGACAATGAAGCCTCAGAACTGCTGGGTGCCAGTTCCCACAACCCCCTCCCCCCTCACAAATCTCCCCATCTTCCCATTCTCCTCCAATTCATCTGTCTAATGGAAGCATTATATATCTCTAAGGTGAAATGGAGGAGGCAACAGCAGCAGCTGAGGCTGGATTCCCATCAGGAAGTTTGTTTTGTCCAAATCACATATCCCTTCTGCCTTGGCTTTAACCCTGTTCTACTTCTGCCTTGGCTTTAACCCTGTTCTATTGCAAACAAAGTTCTCACCCCCAACATGTGGCACTTACTGTGAGGGATGTGCCCCATGGCACTGGGGGCATCCTGCAGTATGACTGGCATTAGTGCTTGGCGGATGGCGTTCTCCCAGGACTTGGCCACCTCCAGTCCAATGCCACTGTTGTGGGCGCCGGTGTGAATGGGTTGTGGGGGGTTCTCCCCCAGGAAATAAGTCGTATTAGCAGTGAATATCTCAAAGCAATGAGGGTTGGTCCCAGGCGGCACCAGTGTGAAGTTCTGCGCCGGCTCCACTGTCAGAATCTCGGAGAGGGGAATCTCCTGCCCCAAAGAAAGGTGGTGAGGGCAGATTAGATAAGACTATGCTGAACACCTTGCTGTAAGAGGTGAAATGAGACAGATGGATACCTGCAACCTGCACTTTGTAGTAACATGGAATGAGACAGAGAGATGGAACACTTGCACCAGCACGGAAAGAGAGAAATGGATGGACCCCAGGCACCCGATACCTTGTAGTAGCGGTTTGTGGTGTTGCTCTGGAAGAGGGTAATGCATTTACAGTCCAGCCTCCAATAATGACGTTTTCTCTGGGCACAAAAGAAGAAAATCATTTTTGAGCCATTTTATTTACATGAAAACAGTAATATTAATGATTTGGAATTTTACATCACTCATCTTTCCAAATTGAAGCTCAATGTGAATTTACAAATTCAAGTACAGGTGGCATGTCCTCTAAGCTACTCCTCCCTCTAGCTGTATGTGACCTGCACCCTCCTCCCCCAACTCCACTCAAGGTCTCCCACCCACCAGACCTCACTCTGCTCACCAATGTGTCTTTGTTGCTGTAGTGTACCAGCCAGCCTTCCTTCAGCGTCGTGCTGGACTTGCGTGCAGTGTGCCGGACAGACTGGACAACCCGCATCAGTGGAATGTAGCCCACGGTGCTGAGGGACATGCATCACATAAAATCAGGTACAGTTTAACCCAGAGCCAGATTCCCCTTATCCCACCCAGGAAAGATGACAGAAACCTGGGGATACAACCCCCCAAAACTTTTGTTTTATCATCAATTTATGTTCTTATATTATTATAAGGGGAGAAGTGGTTTGGGTTTGTGTGTTCCTCTCCACCCCCATTTTGTTTTCAATTTGATGTAGGATAGAAATTACATGAAATGAAATTTTTTAAAAATTATACTACTTTTATTTTCAAATAGTTTGAGGTTTTTTTGTTGTTGTTGTTGTTTTCATGTTATTTGAAAACAAAAGCACATTAACTGCCAGTAGGAGGCTCAGCAGAACCAAGATAGTTTGTCTTGTGAACTCAACTTTCTGACTGCCCGGCAGCTGAGCTGGGAGGTGGGTGGAGGGGGTGGGGGGGTGGGGAGGGGAAATCAAGGTGAAGTACAGTTTTGTGTGAAAACAAAAGATCATCAGAACCCCCCCCCCCCCCCCAAAAAAAAAAAAATAATAATCAATTTTCTTCTCCAGGTCCCACATCACCACAAAACCCCCAAGACGTTTTATGGAGGATTAAGACCTTCCCTGGAAGCTCCAAAGTGTTACAAGATACCCCCCCACTACCTCTGAGATTTGCTGCTGCCATCATCTGCCTCGTCGCCACAGATCTCATTCTCAGCATGGGACCCAGGGATTATTCCGGTATCGTCTGAGTCATCCATTAAAGAATTCTTGTCCGTGTCCCCATAGTCACTGCAGTCCTCCATTGGGACATCTGACAGAAGTTGTTTTTTTTTTTTTTTTTTTGGGGGGGGGGGGGGGGGAAGCAAAGAACTAGTTACAAGTAAGACACAATATGTGCTGCTGCTGCTGCTTGCTCGCTTCTATGGACAGTGACCTTCAGTGACAGGTTGCCTACAGAGCTGATCACAGAAAAATATTCTGATCAGGGCATGATCAAAGCACAGGTAAACTAGAAATATGCCCATGGCCCAAATGTTTATATGAGGGGCCTCTTCTCATATGTGTAACTTGATGGCTCCCGAGGCAGATTTTTCCCCTGGAAGGTCAGCTGCTGACAGAAAGAATAGTGTTGAGGGGAGTCCCAGAGCCATCACTGCCCACAGAGATCCACATCATCTGTGCACTGTGTTCCAGTCAACAGGAGAAGCTGGCATGAAGTATTTCCTCCCCTGCACTCAGAATCACATGAGGCCCTGTTTGTGGGAGTTTTAAAATGTATTTATATAATGCTTAGGAGCCCAATATGTTTACTTCCCTAGGGCCCAGGCAAGGGTTAATACTTCCAGGATTCAAACTCCTGAACATGACATATACACTCCCTAGGCACATTAGTGCCATGATTCACCCTCCCAACACAGGAAGGTACACACTCACTAGGCAATTCTCTCATTAGTACCAGAATTCACTTTCCTAGCACATAAGGACACATTAGTGCAAGAATTTGGCCTCCAAGTATAGAGGAATCCTCCCTAAAAACCCCAGCAGACTGTCATTAACCTCCTCGCTCTCCTTACACTTACCACCATTGAAAACAGTCTCCCCCAAGCAGTCATTAGGGACTCGGGTGGCACAGCGCTTGTGACAGTTGAATTTGCAATCTGTAATTAGAAGGAAAAGTGAATGCAAAACCTCAGCTTTAGCCAGATTCTTCCAGCAAATCTTCTCTTTGCATTCTTTGAACGTCTCAGGCACAGCACAGCCCAGATTTTCTGTATACTAAACCAGATTGTCAGATGCACCTCAACTTGGTGTCACCATTTATCCGTTCACTTCTCTCCTACTTGACCCATCCCTTGTCCTCTGACCATTGTCCCCACATACCCACTTGTCCCATGACCCCTGCCAAATCGTACGACTTTTGCATATTCAGAATCATCATGAACCTCACCCTTGCCTCCAGGCCTTACCCTGCCCTTGCCATGAAGACTCATCTGCTCCTGTAAAATCATTTTGGCCCCTACCTTCTAACCCAGGGGTGGGCAACCACAGTTTGAGCACCACAACCAGTCAGGTTTTCAAGATTTCCACAATGAATATGCATGAAATCTATTTACATACAACAGAGACAGTATACATGCAAATTCATTGTGAAATCTTGAAAACTCAACTGGGTTGTGGCCCTCAAGGACTGTGGTTGTTCACCCCTATTCTAACCTATCACTTGTCCCTCACCCTGCCCTCTGACCTTTGCACTGGAGACCCTGGCGGAAAAGACCCTTCAGCAGTTTCTTGCAGTACTGGCAGACGGTGGGTCGGGTATATGAATGAATGACGAAGGTGTGAGGCACTTTGACCTTTGACATCAGCAACTTGTCCAGTTCAATGGGGCGCCCAATGTAGGTAGAATTTGCACGACGCTCTCGGGAGAAGCTTTCCATCAGGCTGCGGCTCTGCAGGAAGCAATAGTGGGTGATCGCATGAGACAGGGTCATAGCAAGCAGGAGGCACTAATCTGAAGAATCTTCACTTTCCCTTTAATCTGATTTTCACTCTAATTTTATCACATACAGAGGTTGTCTTTTAAAGCTTGAGATGGTGGCCACTGCCTGTGTCCAAGCAGACTCTTGCTGCTATGACAGAGGATGCACAGCATTCGGGGGGGGGGGGGGGGGGGGGGGGGAGAGAAGAGGACAGACTGCCAATACCAACTCCACACATCTCTTAAGACACTTGGAGCTGTACAGTACCCATAATCCATAGCACGTGGCTCCAACTGACTAAGGGACAAGAGTGAGCAATGGGGGCTGTGGACACAAGGCAAAGTAAAATAAGTAGATGCTTGAAAAAAGGGTAAGAGCTAGCAATGGATCTGGATTCCAGATTTCATTACTCGCTTTTTCCCCAAGTCGAGCTAAAAGTGAGTTAATCATATGTACAAATTATTTTGCTGCCCAAGAAGGCTCACAAGTGCTACCTGAGGCAATGGAAGGAGAATTAATTTGCCTAAGGTCACAAAGAGCTGCAGAGGAATTTGTACCTGGGCTTCTCTCTGATTCTCAAACCACCAAGCTATCCTATATTTTGTGGATAATAGGGAAAGGGGGAGGAGGTGTTCACTAAAGGGAGGGGTGTGAGTGAACAATGGTGGTGGCTGTAGATGACAGGAGTACCAGTGGTGCTATGTGCAAGTATCAGAAAGACATACCATCCTTAACGGCTGTAAGAGCCTGAGTCTACTTCTTCCACCCCTCGCCCCCCCCCCCCCCCAAAAAAAAATAAATAAATAAAAAGATGCAGCCATTCAGTGCCAGTATCATTTGTTCATAGTTTTTGTAAACTGTACACTAAAGTAAACAGTTGTTTTAAAAAGAAAATCTCTGTCCACCAAAATAAACGCTGATATTTACCTAGAAAAAAATGGTGAGTCATGTTTTTCCACTGATCTTTTCCTGTTTCTTTTTTTTGTTCTTGAAACAAAATAAGTTCCTGGCAAAAATAAAACCACTATAAAAACTAAAGATGAAGCTCCCTACTAATCTCTGACAGCAGCTAGCAAGGGGCAGTACTGGGGGAGAAAGCTGTGATGTCAAGACCAGCAGCAGCATCACATCCACAAAATAGCCCATGTTGTCTCTGTCCTATTCACTTGAGGCACTTTAGTGACCCCTGCCCAGAAGACTGATACCCATGGGCACCTCAGACATACCTATTTTTAAGACTCCAGAAAGACTGGCAATTCCAGGCCGGCTGCCATCACCTAAGCCCTTCCAATATCTTGCCAAAAATCCCCCTTCCCATGTTCCCCCCAAAATCAAAATCTGCCTTTTCTCTATCCTATTCCAAGGTAACAGAAAATATATTTAACATCCCTGAATTCGAATTATGTAAAATGATTAATGAACTTTAAAAAAAAAAACCATCCCTGAAATCATCATCAAGTGGGGCAGCATTTACAGATCAAAACGTACAAAGACTAGGGGACCCTCAATAAAGTTACATGGAAATACTTTTAAAACAAATAGGAGGAAATATTTTTTCACTCAACGGATCGTTGAGCTCTGGAACTGGTTGCCGGAGGATGTGGTAACAGCAGTTAGTGTATCTGGGTTTAAACAAGGTTTGGACAAGTTCCTGGAGGAAAAGTCCATAGTCTGCTACTGAGATAGACATGGGGAACCCACTGCTTGCCATGGGATTGGTAGCATGGAATGTTGCTACCATTTGGGTTTCTGACAGGTACTTGTGACCTGGATTAGCCACTGTTGGAAACAGTATACTGGGCTAGATGGACCATTGGTCTGACCCAGTATAGCTACTCGTATGTTCTTGTTCCCTTTATTTAAAACATCACACACACAGTGCACAAATTAAAAATATACACAGCAACATCCTAAGTACCCCCAAATTTCATGAAGTACTCTATGTAAAGAATGACACTTCTTGCAGGGCTGACCCTCTCCATGCATCTTATTGTGATTTCAAGATATCTCTCTTCTCATAAGTATGCTCTTTTCTCCCATCCAAAAATTGTCATTATAAGCAGCTTCACTGCCCAAGGTGCCGGTTAGGACAAGAAGTAGTAAAACAGCAAAAGTAGAGGCTGACAAATGCTCAAACCAACAGGGAGATAATATCAAAAAACAGTTTATTCAGAATATTCATATCAAGGACCCGACACGGTCCGTGTTTCGGCACCAAAGCGCCTGCCTCAGGGGTCACAACCAACTTTATCTGAGAAGAAGCTGATTGGCTTGAATAATTCCTTTATGTATGCATGTGGTTACAAAAACAAGTTAATCCACAGAGAGAACAAAAGACCAGCCAACCGATCAGCAAACACCATGTGACAGATCACATGGTGTTTGCTGATTGGTGCATACATAAAGGAATTATTCAAGCCAATCAGCTTCTTCTCAGAGAAAGTTGTTTGTGACCCGAGGCAGGTGCTTTGGCGCCGAAACACGGACCGTGTCGGGTCCTTGATATGAATATTCTGAATAAACCGTTTTTTGATATCTCCCTACTGGTTTGCGCATTTGTCAGCCTCTACTTTTGCTGTTTTGCTTTGACTCTCCGTGGAGGCTCCTCCTGTCTTCTAGGACAAGAAGTAGAGCATGAGCTGGTTGCCTTCAGAGAAGAATACTTCATCATCACTGGGCTCATCTACTTTACAATTATCACACAGAACAATCCTGGCTGTCCCCTTACAGCAATGCACATACAAGGGGATTAGCTCCTGGTCTGCTTGGGAAAGTCAAACTCATGCCTCAAGGTACAAAAGAGATCCAAAATCAAGCCTGGCTCTGCCTGGCTTATATGCCATAAACCCAAGAGGCATCTAAGGCAGGCTAGCAGAACTGTCTCCAATGGCTGGTTTCATGATTTTATTCAAATAATTCCACATTTGTAACACATCTGGGAAAAAGTGACTAAAGTCACCAAAAACAAAAAATGAGGTTTTAATGAATTCTGTTAGAGCAAATAATTTATAATACAATAGTCCAAACTTCAGACTGCTTATGGACCCATGCCATAAAAAAATTGGCAAGTTTCAACATTTTGTATTTGAGACTTTAGTTGCCTTCTCCCAGAGACTGTCACATTTGACTATGGAATGGAGTGGACATATGGACTCCAGGGTTGGTCTCAGCATGCAAGGGATATAAATGCACAAAACATTGTTTGGGTCAGTAGCCCCCGCCCCTGATTGATTAATTTTAATGTTAAAAATTTTTACATAAATAAATCAAGTAATGTGTTCATTTGTAGGTTTGCCATCCTGTGCACAAAAATATATATAAAGGTACCCAAACCAACTGAATGTGCACTAACAAATGCACATTCTTAAGCCTGGTACAGTGCTCTCTCAGTGTGTAAAGCCAGAGATTGCTTGTTCAGATTCCCCCATGCATTGTTTTCTGGTGCTGTCCTTACTCTTAAGTACTCCTGAAACTGAGACGATAAAACAGGGGATGGTTGGTGGGGGGGGGGGGACGGGACTCCTGGCTTACCGTATCATCAGAAGAGCCAGGCAGGGACTCACTGGTGGAGAGGCGCAAGGACTGCGTGTTCACCAGCGATGTAGAGGACAGTCTCCTCTTTCTTGCCCCACTGCAGTTGTTTGGGATACTGAAGGCACAGCGCTTGTGGTAATTCAACCCACAACCTGCAAAAGGGAATAAAGTGGGGAGAGAAATAAGAAGAGTGCATCAAGGTAGGCCAAACTGACTCTTACAAAACTGACCCCATACCATTCTTGGAATAATAAAGCTTGCAGGCCAATAATCAGAACCCCACCCTTATTCAATCCCTCTTCTCCTTACCGTCACATTTTAACCCTTGTCGCACCAGGCCAAAAAGCATCTCTCCACAGTGGTCGCAAAAGGCGGGGGCACGGTAAGAGTGGACATTGAGTGCATGCGGGCGGATCTGGAAATCTTCAAATGTTGCAGAGGCTAGAGGGAAGATGGAGGAGGGAAGACAACAAGGAATAAAGGAAAGAACAAGAGGGGGGGGAAGAGTAGGAAGTGAAGCAGAAGATATGTAAAAAAAAGTCTGTTTTTATTCCTATCTGACAAATAAACAATACTCTTTGTATAGAGGCCTCTGAGCACGATAAGGGCAACTCCACACAGCAACCCTCTAACAAATGAAACTAGGACAAATGTTTCAGTACTTAAAAATAGAAACTATAGGGAAATCAGCCACTATAACGATGGATTTGGCCTCCTATTTACATCAGTAAGTGGTCCACTAAGCTGGAGGCTTTGAAGGGAAGTTGCTGCTTAGGATCCCTGTCAGGTCTTCCACAAAAATACTTGTATTTCCTCCCCCCATAACTTTCTCCTTTTACCTTACCTACACTCATTGACTTTCCCCATATGTACCTACCCATATCCTCCACAATTCATTAAACAATCACAGATTGGTTCTACCTAGACCAGCACTTGCTCAATTCAGCTTTTCTCTTTCATAGCCCCTCGCATTTGGAAACTGCCCTTAGCTTTTTTTTTTGGGGGGGGGGGTGGAGAGGGGAGAGGAAGGAGAGCATTGTCACACCAGAAATTTAAAGATGCTATTATAATCTATTTGAGCAGGCTTTAGGAATGACTTGTGGATGATGCATTTGCAGATAACACTATACATTTATAGATAATGCTATTTCAGTGTTATTGTCATATTGTAATTTTTACTAAGATTTGTACAGAGCCAATAAAGGAATTTCTTTATGTCCTGTTACTGTGTTGTCTATCTTGATTGTCTACTGTTCAACAAAATGGATGTTTTAGAACTTTTCTATCCTCAATTGTATTTCCTTTCATTATTTTTATGTCTTAGTTTGTACACCATTTTAACCTGCTAGTCAGTGAAGGTGGTATAGCAAATCTATACTCAGTTGTATAATGAATTGTTTTGATTCATGGCTGATGCTTCTGTGTTGAGTCCCTTCGGTTGTTTCTTGTTTGTGCCCGTTTTGCTGTGTGTTTAATAAAAACTAATTCAAATAAAATTAAAGATGAAAGAGGGACCCTGGAAGAGTTAAAAATGTAATTTGTGAACAGGGCTTTTGAGTTCCTTAGGACTCAAAGATATGAACAGCAGGATGGTCCACTGTTGGCAAACTAATGTCCCCCTAACAATCTAGGGGAGGTCTCTAATGCAAGGCAGGTCCCCCTCCCCCTTCACACAGACCTTGTCTTTCCCTGCTGACAGCATACAGCAGGAAGATGACCAGAGCCCACACAGTCAATGGGAAGAGGAGCTCCAGTCATCAGCCGACGCCAGTCTTGGCAGAAAACATCCCAGGCTGTAGCCAAGAATGCCAACAACAAGCGTCTGATTGGCTGCCAGGAAGGAAGGAAATGCCACAAAGCAGCAGCTTCACTGCCTTGAAGCATCAATCACAGGAAGCACCGAAGGCAGAATCTGACAGTGAAAACATTACAAATCACGCCCAGAATCCAGCAGAGAAGCAGGAGTCACAACCCCACCCTAGCAGACCCTGTTGTCTGTCCATGCAATTCCTCATCCCACTGCCTCTCACACTCCCCTCTCCCTTGCTGAATCCTGCTGCTTCTTCATGCATATCTCTTATCAACCCCTCCTTATGGAGGAATGACACTGCTGCCTCCCCTCCCATCTCCTTCATGTCATCTTTCTCCATGTATAAAAGTGAAAATGATTCCAGTGCCGAGATGAGAACTTTAGCTGCTCTCTCCCCACATGAGATCAACTCATCAGCTTGGAAACCACAAACCCTGCAGTCAGCTGCAAGCAACTAGCATGCACTTGATGAGTAACCCAGGCCCTTTCTACAGGTGTCAGCAGACAGCAGGTCTGTGTACACAATACCCAACCTGTTTTGCAGCACAGACTCTGCTGTTTTATCCCTGCTGTACCCAGAATCAAACTTCAGCATAAGGGACATACCTGCATTACCTGTACTAAGCCACCTTGAACCAGGCATTAAGGTGGCGTTTCTCTTCACTATCATACTCCAAGAGTTACATGAAGGGAGCATAGTCTTCTCCCCGCCCCCTCCTTATACATGGTGTCCTTCTCTGATCAGTCCTTACCTGAGAGTACAACCTCCACCAGGTCCCCTTCCTGAATATCTCCTGCTGATCGCACCAGCTGCAGAATATTGCTGGATGAAGGGTCATGTTTAAAAAGTAGTATCTTTTCATAGAGACCATAAAAACCACACTCTGGAAACTAGAGGGGGGCAGAGAAAGACATTTTTAGAGAAAAGGAACACAAAAGGAACAGGCAAAGACAAACACCCCCAAGCAGAATAAAAAAAGAATTACAGATGGGAGAAACAGACCCAAAATAGGCAAAAGTAACACAAAGGGCTAAATGCACTAAAGAGAGTTCCCCCATTTTATTTCTATGGTCAAAATGCTCTGCTCATCTGGCCCAGACACATTTAAGAAAGACAGAACACTGGAGTGGAGGAGTAGCCTAATAGTTAGTGCAGTGACCTGAGAACCTGGGGGACTGGGTTTGATTCCCACTGCAGCCCCTTGCGACACTGGGCAAGTCACTAAGGGGATCCTTTTACTAAGGCGCACTAATGGATAAAGAGCACACTAAATGCTGACGCCCACTATATTCCTACAGGCAACTTATTTAGCACACGTTAATCATTAGCATGCGCTAAATCCATTAGTGTGCCTTAGTAAAAGGACCCCGGCCGTAACCCTGCATTGCTCCAGGTACAAAATAAGTACCTGTATATAAGATATAAACTGCTTATCCCATCCTATTTTCTTTTCTGGGTACATCTTGTCCCACTGAGCTTCAGATCTTACCAGTTTGGGGATACAAAGTTGCGGTATAGGAGGAGAGAAGCTCTCCATCATACTCAAATATACATAAACGTTACATGTTATTTTCAGATCACTCAGGCTCCAAGGAGTCAAAAACAAATGCCAATATGATGCCAGCAAGATTCACAATAAATGGGATGGGATAAACAGACCTGCTGATACATGGGCTGCACTGTATGCCGTTTCAGTTTGAAGTTCCTCCTTTCATATACTCCAAGATACAAGTCTCTCCAGGTAGAGGGTATGGTTCATTTTTAGTAGAAAGAATACACGCTCACCAATTGCAGAGGAAAAACAAAACATGAAGCTCAGGATGTGTTCTCTGTCATCAAGCTGTGTGTCACATGGCATTAGACAACTGCTACTCCACTGAACATGATCGGACTAGATTCTGGGAAACAAGTCACTGTACAGGATGAACCAAAGCACACTCATGACAAAAGTTGTTTTTTTTTAAAAAAAGGGGGGGGGGGGGAAATAGTACTAAAAATACCAGTCTAGAGCTTTAAGAAATCCAGTTACTTTGCAACATTCTAAGCATTGTGCTTACACCCCACAGACATGGCTATTTTCTATTGCTAGAGCTGCAGTGCACAGCCTCATCTTCCTTTCTGGATTTCATCAGGGAGCCATATATGCACGCTCTATCAGGGACTACTCATGCAAGGCCTCTCTCTTGCACCAGCCCCTTGTCTAAGTAACACAGCTCTCTCTCAGATTCTATTTCAAGACACTATGCAAATTATTGTCATTAGTTCTGCATGTGAAACATCTTTTTGATGTCATTCTTTCTTGTTAGAAGCTAGCTAATCACTTCTACCTACCTTACCCACTCTCAATACTCAAGAGTTTGGGGGTGAAGGAAGATATTGGTGACAAAATGGGGGATATGGGAGGAGGCGGCGAAGCATGCAAAAAAACTACTCTACAGTATTGGAACGATTTTCAAAATTGTGCAGGCAGATGCAGAGCCCAGATGTCCCTTTACCCATTCTCAAAGGGAAAGCATAAGTATACTGCCCAACGAAAGAGTAACCAGAGAGATTCTGCAGCCAAGATTCCACAGGTTGTTTTGAAAACTGTATTTATCTCCCTTCCATCCAAAGTGTTCAGACTGAGTTACATTTTTAAAATATACATGGGTGGATACAAGTGAATTACCAGGACATAGGTTAAAACATCCCCTATCCCACATGGAGGCACAATAAGATGGCATGTCTCTTCCACTGCAACTTTATAAACATTGCAACATTGTTGTACCAGAAAAGCACTAGGATCATGACCCAAAGAGAATTATAGAGAATTAAGATGATATGATCACCTGGGAAATTCTCACCAATAAAAACCTGGATGCAAGGAAGCCAGACAGTGCTAAGGGGAGGGGGGACCCCACAAGAACAGCATACCCAAACAACTGCTCTGTGAATCATGTGGAGACAGAGAGAGAAAAAAAACAAAACAGAAGATCTTCAAGTACCAAGAAATGTGGAGACTAAGAAAATGTGGCAGAAAGGACAATTTCCCATCTTTTTGGGTGCCATGGGCTTGACAGACAGGAATTTTCTAGCATACACGGACAGGTGCCTACACATGCCACAGCTCTCTTTGGCACGATGCAAGTACTACACTGAGCGTTAGCCATAAATTTGAGAAACCAAGATCATACTCCACATAACCTGTCTTAGGAGCGAGGTTCATTACTGTTACGATATGTGCGAAAGTAAGTAATTTGTAGATACTGCCCCCCGGACAGAACATAAAAACAAAACTGCCAAATTTATAGCACAAACAATCCACCATGATAAATGCAGAATGAAATCCAAAACAAACATTACAGCCTTCCCGGGTCTTGCACTATCCTGGGAAAGCTGCTGCAAGTAAAGAGATGTATGCTGTCCTATGCCACACACAGGATGGGCAATTTTCAATAAAATCCGCTACAAAATCAAAAATGGGTATGGTGACACAATCTATATAAATAATTCCCACCTCCAACGTTCTGAAGCTCACTCCGTGGCAGTGAAGCCCTGAAGTGTTCGTACTCAGTCATAGACCCCCCCCAGCCCCACCCCACCCACACATAATTCGCAACTCCAATGTTCTGAAGCTGCCTCCGTCCAAGTGAAGCCCTGTAGTGTCCGTAACCTCACAGCCGCACTCAGCCCCACCTCCTAACAATACGTCACTCAGCCACTCACAACACCCCTCTCTCACTCCCGCTCCAGCCAACCCACCAGCACTCAACAAAAGCTGCCGACCCCCTCCTCCGCCGCCGCCAACACCACCAACAACCCCCCCCCCCCAACCCTCCCGCCACCAACCCGCCGTCGCCCCCCTCGGTGCATCAACCCCACCCCCCGGCGCATCACCCAAGGCCCCCCCCCGGGCACATCAACCCCCTCGCCACCTGCAGCTGCCACTGGTAATGCTGTCCGGCCGCTGCTGCTTCGTTCTCCTGTTGAGCAGCAGCGACTGCTACAAAAAGAAAAAAAGCAATAAATGTTTTTAAACATTGAACGTGGCACCGTAGACAGCCATCAGGCATTGGCTGTTGGCTCTGCAGCCGCTCCTCCTCTCGCCTCCACATCACTACCCCTGGAGTAAGACCCCAGAGGAGCAGCTGCAGAGCCGACAGCCAATGCCTGATGGTTGTCTAGCGACCGGACATTACCAGTGGCAGCTGCGGGTGGCGAGGGGGTTTGATACGCCAGGGAAGGCGGAGGGGAGGGTCGCTGGACATGGGTGGCTGCAGGGGGAGAGGAGGGTCGCTGGACATGGAAGGCTGGAGGGGGGGGCAGGGGAGAGTGAGGTGGGGAGGGGGGCATACACTCACTGTCTCTCACATACACTCTCTGACACACTATAACTCTGTCACACAAACACAGTCACTCTCTCTCTCTCTCTCTCATTTTCTCTCTGACACACACACTCCGAGGAAAACCTCACTAGCTCCCGTTTCATTTGTGTCAGAAACGGGCCTTTTTTACTAATATAATCAAACAAGAAATGCTCCACTATTCAAAATACAAAAACCAGAATAGCTTCTAATTCGTGTTGCAAGGAAGGAAAAGCCTCAAAGAGCTTTAAGTTATACAACTTCTAAACGATCAATTCATCATCAGCTAAAAACCCTTCCTTATAATTTTTAACAAAACAGACTTTCTGTTCTTTAATAAATACATACTTTTCTTAGACACACAACTTTAAAATGTATCACAGCCAGCTTCGCAGTTCCCCTGGACCAACGGGAGCAGCTACATGTGGTAGCGCTCCTGAAACATCCAGTTTTGTGGACCATGATCCAGCTAAAGAAATATGCTTATGCGACGCGCTGGCCATCGCTGGTCCTGGGGAACTGAGAAGCTGGCTGAGACACATTTTGAAGTTAAGTGTGTCTACGAAAAGTATGTATTATTTATTAAAGAAAAGAAAGAATGTTTTGTTAAAAATTATAAAGAAGTGTGTTTAGCCGATGATGAGTTAATCAAGAATTGATCATTTAGAAGTTACATAACTTGCGAGCTCTTTGAGGCTTTTCTTTCCTTGCAACCCAAATTAGTAGGTACACTGTTTTTTTGTATAGTGGGACATTTCCAATATTCAATAAAAACAGGTAAAAGGCTTTTGGAAATTAGATCTCAGGGGATAACTATATATAAGTGACAAGCAAGCTGTAGAACAATGTTTTATGCACTCAAGTAGATGCTTATAAAATTGCCCTGAAGTATATTTGCTTAAAATGTAGGTGCTCAGAAAACATAGTGCCTATTTTATATAATCACAGATTAATAGTGCCATCTTTACAGAAGGCTAGATTGAATGGAGGAAAATATTTTAAAAATTTAAAATTCTACTAAAGGTTCTTTTAAAGAGGCCTTCAATGTGGACTTAGGCGTTCACAACACAATGCGCTAGCGACTCAGTGGAATGTTAACTTCTTTGCAAGATGAATGAGAGGCCAACTCAGGAATAATGTCAGGAAGTATTTTTTCACCAAGAGGGTGGTGGATACTTGGAATGCCCTCCTGTGACAGGTGGTGGAGATGAAAACCTTAATGGAATTCAAAAATGTGTGGGATAAATCCTGATTTGAAGGAATTGATCTAAAAAAGCTTAGCTGAGACTAGGTGGCAACACTGATAATTGGGAAGCAAAGTCAGTACTTGGCAAACTTCTACGGTCTGTGCTCTGATCGTGGCTGGATAGATTTGGATGGGCTGGAATAGAGCTTTTCAAGGACTCCGATAACTTCAAAAATTTTAGAACAAGGACAGTGTTGGGCAAACTTATACGGTCTATGCCCTGAAAATAGCATGGACAAATCAAGATCAGGTATACATATGATGTATCACCTCATACCTTATGTAATGAGTTTATCTTCTGCACCATACTGGTCTTTATCTGCCGTCATCTACTATGTTACTATGTTCTATGTATGTGTGACTAGGTCTTTCCTATCAATAGGACGGGAGTTCCTAAAAAAATTTTTTCTTTTATCTTATTTTGTATTTATTGTGTATGTTTATTTACTGCATTTGTATCCCACATTTTCCCACCTATTTGCAGGCTCAATGTGGCTTACACTGTTCCGTCATCGCGATCGCCATTCCAGAGTGAGAAATATTCCATTTTGGTCTTTTAAGTTGAGCAGTATTAGTTTTAACAAACATGGAATTCCATGTGTTCCTGGAACCAGAATAATGTGGGATCAGCATTTGTCCATGTAATGTATAAACACAAGCATATGCGCCAATTCCTACCAGCACGTGAAATCACTCTACTCAGAGCAGGTGTAGATCTTCATGGAAACGTTCAGGCAGGCTATTTTATAAAGACACAGCCAGGTGTGTTACCTTAATAAAACTGTTACAACACATGTCCCTATGCACCTTGTTATAAAATTACAGTCAGTGCAAAGCCTAGAGCAGGACTTCCCAAAATGTTGGGTTACAAACTCTGTCTGGGGTCATGACCTAGGTGGGCTCAAAACAAAACCTCATCAGCCCCATGCTTTCCTATAATTAAGCTTGCATAGTCTCCATGGTAAGACGGGGGTGGGGGGGGGGGGCGCGGATGATGGCACTGTCAACCCTGAAACTGTAGGAAGGCCAGGAGCAGCAGCAGAATAGATGAAAAGTAGGCCTCTGGGTGTCACAGTCACAGAAAAACAGTCTTACAGTTTATTACCAAACCAGTTACTATTGAACTCTTTTTTTTTTCCATTGTCATTTGGAATTTTTTTTTTTTTTTTTTTGGTTAGCAAAAATCTGCATTGAATTTTACCAATTAATGAGTGAATAACCTAGTTGTCAAAACATCTTTTGGAATTTTATTACATCAAGACATGCGTGCTATGATTTGCATCTCAGTCCCAGACCTGTTTTCTTTCATCACCATAGAAAGCTCTGTTCAAATTCACCCACAGGAGTCGTGCAAATTAAAAGACAACTATTGCTCTTTACAAGAAAGGGGGGGGGGGTGTTTGATGTTATTTATAAGGAGCCTTTCAGCATTGCTGCCACATCAAACTCAAGCCTAATTTTTAATCTGAAAATCTCCATAGGGTAACGGAACAAAAGGAAAGCCACGCTAAGTCAGACCAAGGTCCACAGAGCCCAGCATCCTGTCTCCAATAGTAACATAACATAATAGATGACGGCAGAAAAAGACCTGCACGGTCCATCCAGTCTGCCCAACAAGACAAACTCATATGTGCTAGTTTTGTGTATATCTTACCTTGATTTGGAACTGTCATTTTCAGGGCACAGACCGTACAAGTCTGCCCAGCACTATCCCCGCCTCCCAACCACCAGCCCCACCTCCCACCACCGGCTCTGGCACAGACCGTATAAGTCTGCCCAGCACTATCCCCGCCTCCCCACCAAAAGCTCTGCCACCAAATCTCGGCTAAGCTCCCGAAGATCCATTTCTTCTGAACAGGATTCCTTTATGTTTATCCCACGCATGTTTGAATTCCGTTACCGTTTTCCTCTCCACCACCTCCCACGGGAGGGCATTCCAAGCATTCACCACTCTCTCCGTGAAAAAATACTTCCTGACATTTTTTTTTTGAGTCTGCCCCCCTTCACTCTCATTTCATGCCCTCTAGTTTTTCCGCCTTCCCCTCTACGGAAAAGGTTAGTTTGCAGATTAATACCTTTCAAATATTTGAACGTCTGTATCATATCACCCCTGTTTCTCCTTTCCTCCAGGGTATACATGTTCAGGTCCGCAAGTCTCTCCTCATACGTCTTGTAACACAAATCCCATACCATCCTTGTAGCTTTTCTTTGCACCGCTTCAATTCTTTTTACATCCTTAGCAAGATAAGGCCTCCAAAACTGAACACAATACTCCAGGTGGGGCCTCACCAACGATTTGTACAGGGGCATTAACACCTCTTTTCTTCTGCTGGTCACTCCCCTCTCTATACAGCCTAGCAACCTTCTACTTACGGCCACCGCCTTGTCACACTGTTTCGTCGCCTTCAGATCCTCAGATACTTTCACCCCAAGATCCCTCTCCCCGTCGGTACCTATCAGACTCTCACCACCTAACACATATGTCTCCCATGGATTTCTACTCCCTAAGTGCATCACTTTGCATTTCTTTGCATTGAATTTTAATTGCCAAGACCAATCTTCTAGCTTTCACAGATCCTTTTTCATGTTTTCTACTCCCTCCCGGGTGTCCACTCTGTTACAAATCTTAGTATCATCCGCAAAATGGCAAACTTTACCTTCTAACTCTTCTGCAATGTCACTCACAAATAAAATGAACAGAATCGGCCCCAGCACCAATCCCTGAGGCACTCCACTAGTCACCTTTCCCTACTCCGAGCGAATTCTATTCACCACCACCCTCTGGTGTCTGTCCCTGGATCCATTCGCCAGGCCCCCTTCCCTGCCCATCTTCAAATCCTTGCTCAAAGCCCACCTCTTCAATGTCGCCTTCAGCACTTACCTCTATTCAGGAAATCTAGACTGCCCCAACTTGACATTTCGTCCTTTAGATTGTAAGCTCCTTTGAGCAGGGACTGTCCTTCTTTGCTAAACCGCACAGCGCTGCGTAACCCCAGCAACGCTCTAGAAATTTCAAGTAGTAGCAGTAGTTTATCGTTTTCTCTTGGCACATGTTTACAGACGTTTTTTTGATAAGTTTCAGGATGGAAGGCTGTCAGTGTCTGGTTTATATAAAGAATTGCAATCTATCTTACCACCTCAGAAATTTGGGGATCTGAGTGGTAAACGAGATCTGGGGGTGTCAGACACATCCATACATCCTTATAAGCTTATTAAGCGTATCCCAAGTGGCTAGTCCATGTAACAAATACCTAGAATATCCCAAAAAGTAGATCCATTTCCGGGGATAAACAATGGCTCTCCCAAGTCTATCTGCCTATCTACTGTGACTATGTAATATGTAAACAAACTAATAATTTTCTTATGGACACTTCCTCCAGGAAATCTATCCTAATCTCTTCTGAGCCCCACTCTATTAGCTGCTTTGACTTTGCCTTCTGGCAATAGATTCCAGAGCTTAATTATGCTATACATGACAATTCTTTCTCCAGTTTGTTTTCAATCTGCTGGACATTGGTTTCAAGGGCAGCCCTTGTGTTTTGGTGGTGTTTGGAAGGTTAAACAACCACCCCACCTCCAAATAGCTACAGCAGGTATGTCAAACTCATGACTAACCAACAGAAGCCACACATGCATTGATAGACCTCACTAAAATATTTGTCCTCCCTATTCACCTTATTACAGTTACTTAGGAGCCAAATTTACATTATGTAATTAACCAAATGTTAAATTTAGAATGTGCATTAGATGAGGACACGGGCAGCACAGAACCTTCCTGCATGCCGCATATTTAACACACCTGGGTTAGAGGAACTTTGAAGAGCAAACTAAAGTTATTTTCTGCTTAGAAACCCCTCTGATTGTCCTAGCAGGAGTGGTGGTGGTGAGTTCCCAGAAGCAAAAGGTTCCATGGGCCATTAGGACACCACCGGGGAAAGATGGAATACATCCAGCCACTAATCTTATGTGTGTAGGCAGGTCCAAAATGTGCTTTAACCATTTAAATATAAAAAAAATATGTTGATCTGTACCAGTTACACATTTGCCTTTTGCTCTCTTCCTGCTACAGTTTTTAGCATTTTCTTTTAGCTAACTAGTTTTATTCTGAAGGCATCAGGCACCTACAAACCTGGCCACTGTTAACACTTACGACATCAGATCACACTCTTTAGAGGCTGATCTCAAACCATTTATTTTTATTTTGTTACATTTGTACCCTGCGCTTTCCCACTCATGGCAGGCTCAATGTGGCTTACATGGGGCAATGGAGGGTTAAGTGACTTGCCCAGAGTCACAAGGAGCTGCCTGTGCCTGAAGTGGGAATCAAACTCAGTTCCTCAGGACCAAAGTCCACCACCCTAACCACTAGGCCACTCCTCCACATGCAAAGATAGATTCAAAGGGGGTGGGAGACACAACCAATAAGACAGTTGCATGGGTCCCGAACCCAAGTTCACTGGGGTTCAATCAAAGTGCAAACATTGTGTTTTGCCGGGGGGGGGGGGGGGGTGGAGGAGAAGACATGAAATTAATTTCACCCTCTTCTCACATTTCCTAATAAATGGCCTGGGTATGTCAGTGGGTCACTGGACTGTGACAGGTAAGAAAGCAAGAGAAACCAGGGTCAGAGAGAGGGTTCGCACCTCCCCCCCTCACATAAGAGTACAGATGCACTCCCATACACGGTTGGACATGCAAGAAAAACCTCTCACATACACACAAGCAAAGGAATAGCAGAAACATCTATCCTGCTGCCATAGGCAATAAGATGTGCATGTAATACACCCAGGATAGGTCAAAAGAGACTTGGAGCTCTGAGACCTCATTTAGGGAAGTTGCCCCTTTAGCTCTGATGGCATAGTAAATTGCTTTGAAGTGCAAATTAAGGTGTTATATTAAGATTAAATAATTGATAAATGATAAAACCCTGAGGTCCCTTGTATGGGAAGTATTTGGTCACACCAAGATACATCTCAGCAAATGAGAATCTTCACATACAGGTACATGTCCAGACTACAGTTAACCATTACAGTCTACTGCATCACACACACTCTCAAAGGGTCATAAAACTTCAGAGACATAATACAACTACACCCACAGTATTAGTATACAACTCCTCTGAGTTTCCTGTCCCCGATGATCTTCATACTCGACCACTGGACGGTCAAGCTACCCTTTTACATACCTCCTTATCTCGGGCATTTGATTCTCTTAGCCCTCCTAAACTAGTCTCTTCATGTCACAAGTCCAGAAAGCATTGGTACCACTCTGGCCTTTGTCTTTTGAAACATCAGATACAGCAGGCCGACTGCTTATGACGAAAAACTCAGTCCAACTCAGATTTGCTTCTATGCCAAATCCGTCACAGTGAAAATAACCACCACCTCAAGAGAGCTAAAAGTGTCCTATTTCACCCTCAGGTTAAAGAAAGGAGTGGAGGAGTGGCCTAGTGGTTAGAGCAGTAATCAAAAACAGCGAAGATGACGCAAAAAACGGAAAAAAGGAAACAAAGAAAAAAAGAAAAAAATCAAAAGTAAAAAAAGAAGAACAGTGGCAAATAAAAAATAATAAAAAGTGAAAAGTGCAAAATACACAAATGGAAGAAAAAACTATAAAAAAACAAAACTATACATGAAATACAAAAATCAAAAAAAAGGGGACGACACAAGCAAAATGGAAAAAACTAAATGAATTTATTGAGGTGATATGACTCGACACAGCTGTGTTTCGGCCCAACTGGCCTGCATCAGGAGTCTGTTACACCATGTATGTATTTTCTGGTAATATCGGTCCTTGAAGAGTATTCAATTAAACGCACCTTTATTCAAAATCACTCTACATTTAAAAAGGCTGTGTGCATGATCTGACAAAAATCGTTATGGAAGATTCTGGCTCAGAAAGCCTAGTGGTTAGAGCACCAGTCTTGCAATACAGAGATGGCTGGTTCAAATCCTGCTGCTGCTCCTTGTGATCTTGGGCAAGTCACTTAACCCTCCATTGCCTCAGGTACAAACTTAGATTGTGAGCCCTCCTGGGACAGATAAATATCCAGTGTACCTGAATGTAACTCACCTTGAGCTACTACTGAAAAAGGTGTGATCAAAAGCTAAATAAATAAATAAAATGCTCCGAACATCTCTAAAGAAGAGTTTGCCTTTATCAATCCCTTACCTCTTCGCCCAGTTTACAAAATTCAGTTCAACCTTCTGCGGAAAACTTGGCTACCTACTTTACCACCAAAATACATTTCCATCTCAAGTATCTCACCCTCACCCTCTAACGCTTTCTCCTGTCTTGCACTGTGTTCCTCTTGGTCCTCCCTTCAACCCCCGACTATTTCATCCCTTCCAATCATCATTTGTATCATGAAGCCTTGTTTCTGTTCCCTTGAGCCTATTCCTTACTCTTAGTGGAGTAATCCTCAGTTTGACTTACTCCCTTCAGTCCTCTCTAAAGGTCAGTTTCCATCACCCCGGAAATCTATAGTGCGGCCCATTCTAAGAAAATCTCCCTAGATCCCTCAGTCCCCGCTCATTGTAGGCCAGTTTCCAAACTGTGTGCTTTACTTCAAAACTTTTAGAAAAGGTTTTCGACCAGTTGCTCTCCTTTACCAAAAAAAACTCGGTCTTCCACCCCCATCAATCTGGATACAGGACCCACTTCAGTACAGAGACCATGCTTACTGTTATCAGTGAAATTCTTTCCAACTTTGATAAAGGCACGAGTGCCCTTGCCGTCTCCTTAGACCACTCCGCTGCCTTTGATTTAATTGACCATAACCGTTTGCTTTCCTTTCTTTCTTCTTTGGGCTTATCAGGGAATGTTCTGGCACAGTTCTCTTTTTTGACCAACCGCTCCTTTACCGTTTTGTCCATGTCCCCTACACTGCTTTCTTCTAAGCCTAAACCCCTAACATGTGGTGGTCCCCAAAGGTCCATTGTATCGCCCCACCCCTCTTTAATTTGTTCATCAGTCCACTTGCTAGAATTGTATAGGAATATGCGGTTTCAGTTTACATTTATGACAAGGACATCTTACTCATCTACTATACTGATACAGATAAACCATCTTTGGGTAATCTTCAGTCTTGCTTGACTTCTGTGGGAGCTTTCTGATCATTGTCCTCCCTTACAATACCGTATTCTCCTGCTTGAATATTGCGCTCATTGAACGATCATCTTTTAGCATTGCCTGGCCCTAAATTTGCCCAGCAAGAACAAACCAGACATTGAGCTTTCTTTTTCATGGCCCCAGTCACTTGGACGAGGACCCTGCTATTCTTTCGACCAAATTCAAATCTCTTCTCAAAACTTGATTATTTTCAGAAGCCTATGGAATCCCACCTGACAACAGCCTGATTCTGGTGTTTCTGTCTAATTGTTTTGAAGAACTGTTTGACTGCTAATCTTGAATGACTGTTTGCTTCTATCCTGTTGAATTAATGGAGTTCCTTTTCACCTTTTGTTTATATTTTTGAACTGTAAACCGCCGCCTCGGTCTGTCCATCAGTTATGTGTGGTATAGCAAATAGCGAAGATACTTACCTGTAGCAGGTATTCTCCGAGGACAGCAGGCTGATTATTCTCACACACGAGTCGGCGATCCGCGCCGGCCCAGGAATCAGCATAAAAACATAGCAAAAAACAAAAGATTTGCCAGAGCCTTCTGGCTTGTGTGCAGTGGCACACTGTGAATGCGAAGACTGACTTCCAGCCCGTTGCGCAAGCGCGTACCTCAGTTAAGTCCAAAGGCATAAACAAATAATTCCAAGGGGAGGTGGGCGGGATTGTGAAAATAATCAGCCTGCTGTCCTCAGAGAATACCTGCTACAGGTAATTATCTTTGCTTTCTCCAAGGACAAGCAGGCTGATATATTCCCACACATGGGGTATCCCTAGCATCCAGGCTCACCCAAAACAATAAACATTGGTCAATTGGGACTCGCAACAGCGAGGACATAACGTAGATTAACCTGAAACTATATACAACTAGTTGAGAGTGTAGCCTGGAACAGAATAAAGACAGGCCTAGGTGAGTGGAGTTGGATTCTAAAGCCCAAACAGATTCTGCAGCACCGACTGCCCAAACCGACTGTCGTGTTGGGTAGCCTGCTCAAGGCAGTAGTGTGATGTGAATGTGTGGACTGAAGACCACGTTGCAGCTGTGCAAATTTCTTCAGTGGAGGCTGACTTCAAGTGAGCCACTAACACAGCCATGGCTCTAACATTATGAACGGTGACATGACCCTCTAGTCAGCCCAGCTTCGGCATAAGTGAAGGAAATGCAATCTGCTAGCCAACTGGACAACTCCCCTCCTGTTGGGATCAAAAGCAAAACTGGGTGGACTGTCTGAAGAGCTTCGTCCACTCCATGTAAAAGGCCAATGCTCTCTTGCAGTCTAAGGTGTGCAAACTGCTTTCGCCAGGTTAGGCAAGAGGACGGGGAAAGAATGTTGGCAAGACAACTGACTGGTTCAGATGGAACTGCGACACCACCTTTGGCAGGAACTTAGGGTGCGTATGGAGGATTACTTTTCTGTGATGGAACTTAGTATAAGGTGAATCCACTACTAGAGCCTGAAGCTCACTCACCCTACGAGCTGAAGTAACAGCCACCAAGAAAATGACCTTCCAGGTCAAGTACTTCAGATGGCAGGAATTCAGTGGTTCAAAAGAGAAATTAGGTCTTACCTGATAATTTTCTTTCCATTAGTTCTTCATACTATTCCAGGACAAGTGGGTAGTTATGTCCATCGACCAGCAGGCGGAGATAGAGAATACAGAACTGAGCACCACTACATAGCTCCCTGCTAGCAGCACAGCTCCTCAGTATCCATCCTCAAGCAAGGAAGAAAACACATCCAATCAGCAGCATGGTAAGCAATCAACATATCTAGCCCCAAGAACCATTCAAAGATAAGACCCCTGGAAAACAGGATACAAAGACAGAACATAGAGCCACCAACAAAGGCGTCGCACCACGGGAGAGCTCCTGAAATAGTGTGAAGAACTAATTTCTCCTTCCATTACATTCATTCCCACTATTCTAGGACAAGTGGGATGTTCAAAAGCTATCCCTACAAGGATGGGAAGCCGAATCTGCCATACGCAGAACCAACACCCCAAATGTAGCCACTGCCTGAGTGGCACCAGCCATTCTACCATACTTACTGAAGGTATGCAGCGAAGCTTACACCGCTGACCTACAGATAGCCATCAGAGAAGACAAAGAAGCCTCCGCCCAAGACATAGCCACACGTCCAGGTGAGAGAGCCTTCAACCTGAGAAGCGCCTCCCAGGATACAGGCTGAGACCACAGCAACCCTCACCCACTGGGCAAGAAAGCCTTGGGCAACATGAGACCCCCCTGCTGTTTACCAAAAAGCCCAATAGGACCAAACGAATGGCGAAAAACATCGGGAACCGTGAAATGCAAGAACGCCCTGCTAAGACCAGAAGCTTCCAAAAAACAGACCGCTGACTACGGAAAAAGAACACCGTGGACAAAGAGAGAACTAGACAGGTGCTTTAGTCTAAGCCATGGTGCCATAGAACAAGGGCCACCTGTCAACAGGCTCAAACGGGGAGTGCTGAAGCACCCGAAGGACCAGAAAAAGAACTCAGTCCAGAAGAAGCAGCTAAAGAAGACTCCTGCAAGCAGTCCTGAAAGCAAGCCAGGACCCCCACTGGACCTACAGCACTAGCCCCATGAATTTCCCTCCTGCCAAAAAGCCAGAAAGTGGCCCAGAGAGGACACAACGGCGACCCAAAACCTCACAGCACGCCAGACTTAGAAACACACTCTGGCAGATGCCGATGAGGGAGAGCGCTTCCCCACCCGAGGCAGGGAAGCCACCACCTTTCTTCTCAGCCGTGCCCTCGCCAGGGCCAGGCCGCAGGACCAAAGGAAAGGGGGAGAGGGAACCTCCATGGCCACTAGACCCCGGCAGAAAGACCTCGACACTGAGGGAATCACAATGACTCCCTAACCAGGAGCCTCAAGAGACCTGTATACCATGGAAGCCACGGCCAGGCTGGAGACCAAGATCACCCTGCCCCAAAGGTCTGCCACTCTTCCCCACAGCTGGCCTAAAATCGGCATGGGGGAAGGCATATGGAGGTCTCTCACTCAGACACAACTGTCGCAGGGCGAATAGATCCCTAGAGTCCTATGCCAGGCAGTGGCTGAAGCACTGAGGAACCTAGACATAGGACTAGGCCACCATCTGAAAACAGCTCGACTAACCGCTCCCTCTGCTGGAAACCAGAGCGTACCGACTGAGGAAGTCTGTCTCCATATTGAGGGACCCTGCAAACCAGCCGAAGGCACAACCAAAGTCTCACTGCCCCGTCCATTAACAAGCTGGACTCTTCCGCCAGCTAGGAGTCCCCCCCCCCTGCGAGGTGAAAAAAAGCAACCACCGCAGGCAAGACCGAAAGGCCCAAACGGTGGCATTCCCAACAATGGGGCAAAGGCCTCCAGAGCTCGGCTCACTGCATGCAGCTCCAGAGGATAGAGGGCCAATGCCCTCCTTGGAGACCAAGAGCCCTGCACCAAGGAACCCCAGCAAAGGGCACTCCCCAGCCCGAGAAGCTGGTATCCACAGACACCACCTCCCAAAGCAGGCTTAAGGAGGTCCTTCCCAGGGTCAACGACTGGGGAAGCAGCAACCCCCTCATGCACTGACAGCCAGAGAGCAAAATAGCCAGATGCCGCCGCCCTCTGAAACCTGAGACCAGCGGCTAAGCAGGGCCCCCTAAAGCGGCCGCATGAGAAGAAGGAACCCCTTCCATGGCTGCTGCCATGACCTGCACGAAATACCAGGCCTGTGGCTGGTGACAAAGCAGGAGTGAGAAACTTGGAAGCTAACTTAAAGCGTTGTCCCTCTGAAGAAACACTCAAGCTCATCAGGAATAAAAGTTGGCGCGCTGGCGCCAGCCTGCTCCTGTTGAAATTAAACACCCAAACCAGACAAAAAACTGGGAGTGAACCAGCGTTGAAGGGGTCTCTACTCAGGCTAGGCAAGAAGAGACCTGGAGTAATCCAGGTACAGGAGAACTCAAAAACCTGTCTCCCCGCAGAAAGACCACCACTATGAGCATGACCTCAAAAAGGGTCCTCGGGTCCGACGGAACCAACTGGCAGGGTCCAGAACAGAAATGAACTGCCAAGACAGCCCATAGCGGGGAAAAGAAGTATGCCTCCCTGAAATCAAGAGCGGAGAGAAACTTTCCCAAACGGAGGCGATCAGAGACCTCAGGGCCACCATCCGAAAACGGATACCTGTGGATTCCTTGAGATCCAGAATGGGTTGCCCTGTTCCCGTCTTCCTGGGAACCCCAAAAAGGATGGAGTACTGACCCAAATAGTGCTCGGCATGAAGGACAGGAACAATGGCCCAAAAGGATAGCAGAGGGGCTACCAGAGGGGAGAACACCAGCCAGAAGCCAGCACCCCAAAAATCCAGCACCTAAGCTGAGAAGGTAGTCCACACATCCCAAAATGCCCGAAAGCGGCTCCATGTCGGCCCAGACGGGCGGGCCAGCCAGCCAGGTCACCCAAGGATGGCCGGGAGACAGCAGCCACTCACCCTGTGCCCTGCTGGTTCCTGGTTCCCCGTTAAGGAGAATGCCAGGCTCGAAACAGAGCCCTCTGGCCAAAATTCAGAGGACCTGTGCTGACATGAAACCAAGCACTTGCCGAGCCCACAGGGCGGTCCAAGAACGAGCAACATCCCCTGGCAAACGCTGGAGCCCGACTCACAGAGCTCCTGAACCAAATCGCTGAGGGTGTACCCAAAGAGAAAGGTGCCCCAAAGTGGAAACCTGACCATGCAAGCCTTGGAGGTGGCAACCACCACCTACGGCTGCACGCAGAACTGACAGCCTGTGGTGAATGCCAAAGACATACCCTATGGCCTAAGTCGAAGCCCAAAGAATGTCATACACAGCGTCCACCAGATAGGCAAAACGTGCCTCCAACCAGGCAGCCCAGGGACTGCCCCGGGAAACAGACTGCTGCTGCTACTACAAACAGGCCCATGCCGCAGCCCTCGACCCAAGACAGCCCGCAGCGGGAAAGACAAAGGGCTACCAATAGAAGCCTGCAGCTCCTAATGTAAACACCTCCAAGATGGGCAACAAGGTCTGATTCAGCTTCCCATCTAGCAGATTCCGCGAGGCAATGCCACCAGCAACCACGAAGGGAAAATTCAAGGTGACTGCAGACACTGAGTCCAACGTAGGGAACGGAGCTTGTTCTTCTCCCTGCACTAGAGAAAAGAAGTGGGCCATGGTTCTCCCAACCTGCAGGCCTGAGTCAAGTGCACTGTACATTGAGGTAAACAGGCCCCAAATGACCATTACATGGGGAACACCTCGGACAAGCCCTAGAGGCCCTACGCAAGGCTAGCCTCCCAACTCTCCTCCAGAGAACCCCAAGGGTTTCGCTATGGGAAGCGCTGCTAGCGCCACTGAAAACAGGGAGCCAAACTCCCCCCACTGAAACAGACCGCGCACCCGAGGGTCATCCCCCTCCCCCAGAGGGAGCTCACCCTCCACCAAGGGCTCTGATAGAGACCCCATAGAGAAGCCCAACTGCAGCAAAACAAAACGAAGACTCCACGTGTTATCCTCTGCAAACTCCTGGGAGCTGGCGGGGAAAACCCTGTCCCCTGTCCCCCTGGAGATGCTAGGGCCGCTGAAGAAGGGACTACTTGCACTAACCCAAAGTCTGGCAGAACAAGCCCAGAAGGGCAGGCTCTGACTCGGGGGGGGGGGGGGGGCCCGAAGAGATCCCCACTGCTACAGCTGTCTGCACAGGCCCTCGCGCTGGCAGAGAACAAAATGGCTGCCACTCCCGCTGAGGGCACTCTGTGTGCATCAGCCCCGATTCAACCCCTCCACTCGGGAACCGGACCACACCGTGCAGCAGCCTGAGGAGGAACTCCGCCCGCTACGAGACAGGCAGCTCCTCGCACTCCCAGCGAGGGCTGCCATGAACGAAGATTGTCTCAGTGCAGGAAAGCATGTTGCGCACTGCGCTACACACTCGCTTGTCTTTCGTGCGTTTTTTTTTTAAACCAGAGCACAACACAACTTAACTAGAAAGCTTTTTTTTTTCTTTGTGAGCACAGACACAAATCGCTCCCAAGGACATCCTGAAGCCCAAAGCACAGCAGAGAATTCACTACCCCGGGTCCATGCTCCCAGGGGACACAACCACCCCCATCATGGCAGGGCACAGCACCACCGGCCCGCCAAACTCACTGTGCTGCCTGCACTGTTCCTTATCTTTTGAAGCAGACTGGTTGCTGAGCAGGCTCCCATAAGAACGCAGAACACTCCAGGGGGGAAAGCATGACAGGGACCCAGCACCACCAGGTATGTCTACCCACTATGCTCAACCGGGAACCAGTTGTCCAGCTGGACCAAGAGCAAGGCCTCAGAACCAGAGACAGAGGAAGTCTGTCCATCCACCTGCTGGAGATAGAAGATACTGAGGAGCTGAGCTGCTAGCAGGGAGCTATGTAGTGGTGCTCAGTTCTGTATTCTCTATCTCCACCTGCTGGTCGATGGACATAACTACCCACTTGTCCTGGAATAGTGGGAATGAACGTAATGGAAAGGAGCTTTCATCAGCTGGGTAAGAATGACATTGAGATCCCATGACACTGGCAGAGGTTTGACAGGGAGCTTTGACGAAAGCAAACCTCTCATGAAGCGAACAACTAAAGGCTGTCCAGAGATAGGCTTACCCTCTACATGCTGATGATGAGCACTGACTGCACTAAGGTGAACTCTTACCGAGTTGGTCTTGAGACCACACTCTGACAAGTGTAGAAAGTATTCAAGCAGGGTCTGTATAGGACAAGAGAGAGGATCTATGGCCTTGCTGTCACACCAGACGGCAAACCTCCTCCATTTGAAAGAGTAACACGTCTTAGTGGAATCTTTCCTGGAAGCAATACCTGGGAGACACCCTTCGAAAGACCCAAGGAAGCGAATTCGAGGCTCTCAACATCCAGGCTGTGAGAGCCAAAGACTGGAGGTTGGGTGTAGAAGCGATCCCTCATTCTGGGTGATGAGGGATCCATGGTTCTTCGAAGAACAATTCCAGAAGAAGAGGGAATCAAATCTGACGAGGCCAGTAGGGTGCAATCAAGATCATGGTTCCACGGTCTTGCTTTTCAGCAAAGTCTTTCCTACTAGAGGTATATATGGGAGGATACGCATACAGAAGGCCTGTTCCCCAATATAGGAGAAAGGAATCTGATGCTAGTCTGTCATGGGCCTGAAGCCTGGAACAGAACTGAAGGACCTTGTGATTGATTTGAGTGGGGAAAAAAAAACGAGGGGGTGCCCCACACTCAGAAGATTTTTCGGACAACGCCCAAATTCAGCGACCACTCGTGAGGTTGCTTTACCCTGCTCAGCCTGTCAACCAGACTGTTTATGCCTGCCAGATAAGTGGCTTGGAGAAACATGCCGTGACGGCATGCCCAAAGCCACATCTGGACAGCTTCCTGACACAGAGGGCGAAATCCAGTGCCGCCCTGCTTGTTGGTGTAGTACATCGCAACCTGATTGTCTACTTGAATCAAGATAATTTGGTTGGACAGCCAATCTCTGAAAGCCTTCAGAGCGTTCCAGATCACTCGGAGCTCCAGGAGGTTGATCTGAAGACTTGTTTCCTGGAAGGACCAGGCTCCCTGAGTGTGATGCCCATCTACATGAGCTCCCCACCCCAGGAGGAATGCATGCGTCGTCAGCATTTTTTGCGTATGAGGAATTTGGAATGGGCATCCCATGGTCAAATTGAACCAGATTATCCACCACTGAAGAGTTCTGAAAGTCGGTGGACAGTTGGATTACATCCTCTAGATTCCCAGCAGCTTGATACCACTGAGAAGCTAGGGTCCATTGAGCACATCTCATGTGTAGAGTTGCCATGGGTGTAACATGAACTGTGGAGGCCATGTGCCCCAAGAGTCTCAACATCTGTCGAATTGTGATATGCTGAGACGTTCGAACCTTGGACACTAGTGACAGAAGGTTGTCTGCCCATGCATCAGGGATATAGGCTTGAGCCGTCCGTGTCCAGCAGTGCTCCAATGAACTCCAATTTCTGAACAGGAGTGAGATGGGACTTGGAGTAATTTATTACGAACCCCAGTAGTTCCAGCACCTAAATAGTCATCCGCATGAACTTCCGAGCACCATCTTCACTAACCAATCATCAAGGTAAGGGAACACATGCACTCCCAGTATGCATAGCGACGTTGGGACTACTTCTAGACATTTTGTGAACATTCTTGGAGCTGACGCTAGGCCAAATGGCAGTACACAGTACTGAAAGCGCTGCATTCCCAGCCAAAACCGTAGATACTTCCTGTGAGCTGGAAGTATCGGGATGTGAGTGTAAGCCTCCTTCAAGTCCAGAGAGCAAAGAATCATTTTCCTGAATCATTGGGAGAACGATGCCCAGGGAAACCATCCTGAACTTTTCTCAGACCAGGAATTTGTTCAGGGCCCTTACGTCTAGGATGGGACGCATTCCCCGTTTTCTTCTGCACAAGGGAAGTACCTGGATTAGAATCCTAGCCCTCCTTCCCCTGGTGGAATGGGTTTGACCTGATGTGCCTTTAGAAGGGCGGAGAGTTCCGCTGCAAGTACCTGCCTGTGCTGGGAGCTGTAAGAATGAGCTCCCGGTGGGCAATTTGGAGATTTCGATTCCAGATTGAGTGCGTAGAACCCACCAGTCAGAGGTTATGAGAGGCCACCTTTTGTGAAAACACATTAACCTCCCCCCAACCGGTAAGTCGTCCGGCACAGATACTGTTATTGTGGCTATGCTGTTCTGGAGCCAGTCAGAAGCTCGACCCCTGCTTTTGCTGGGGAGCAAGGGCCTTAGGCGCACACTGACGGGAGCGCACTGGAGCTGAGCCTGAGTAGGCAGGTGGGATACCGGAGTGTACCTATGCCTAACATAGGAACAGGGAGCACTCCGTGACCCCCCCAAAAACCTCCTAGATTAGGAGGATGTAGCAGAAGGCGCCTGGCGGGAGAGAGAAGCCATAGCATCTGTATGCTTCTTGATCTGGTCAACCGGGTCTTCTACCTTCTCTCTGAAAAGGTTATCCCCCCTGGCAAGGTACATCTGCCATCCTCTGCTGGACTGAATGGTCTAGGTCAGAGACACACAGTCATGAGAGTCTGTGCATCGCTATACCTTTATAGCAGAGATTCTGGATGTCACATCAAAAGTGTTGTAAGTGCCCCTGGCCAGGAATTTACGACACGCTTCTGCTGCCTGACCACCTGGCGAAAAGGTTCGGCCTGCTCCGCAGGGAGGGAATCAACCAAACTAGACAGCTGCCTCACCGAGTTCCGCAAGTGAATGCTAGTGGAAGAGCTGGTAAGATTGGATACGGTCAGCAACCATTGCGGCCTATGTCTTCCTCCCAAAAGAATCCAAGGTTCTAGCTTCTCTGCCTGGGGGTGCCGAGGCATAGTTTCCAGTACTCTTGGCCCTTTTGAGGACGGAGTCCACCACCATGGAGTTGTGGGGTAACAGACCTCATCAACCCAGGTTCACTGTGGATACGATACTGGGAGTCTTCTTGGGAATCACGGGGCCAGACAGAGGGATCAACCAGTTTCGCATAAAGACTTCCATGAGTACTTTATGCAAAAGAGCCGTTACTGCCTCCTTATGTGAGCCCTGGGCTCATCCTCCACTTCTGCAGGGAATGGAATGGCCTCAGTCATTTCCCACACAAACGATGAAAAAGAGAAGTTCTCAGGAAGAGACAGTCTCCTTTCAGGTGGAGGGGAAGGTTCAAAGGGAATCCCAAAGGACTCATCGGAGGAAAAGTACCTGGGATCTTCCTCTGACTGCCACAAGTGCGCCTCCTCAGTATCGGAAAGCACTTCCCTCAAGGACCTCCAAGCCTGTCTTGATGCTGAGGACATACGGTCCCCTATGGCGATGTCAAGGGGCCGACACCTACATGGACTGCGGTGAAGCTTCCTCACCGACGTCAATGGGGAGACGACCTGGGTGGCAGCTAGTACCAGAGCTGCAAGCGGCACCAAACTCAGGGACCTCACCACAGGCAGAGGGCCAGATGCCACTGCAGCAGATGGCACGGCAGGTGCAAGCAGCCCAGATGCTGAAGCAGATTAACACAGCAGTCCTTCCAGAAGATCTGGAAGCAGGGACTGGATGCGCTCGTCGAGAGCCACCATCGGTGAAGGCTGCGGAGCCAGTGGAGCAGTTGGTGGCAGAGTCCGCTGAGGTTTGGGAGTAGGAACCGGGCTGCTGAGAGGCCGACGCATCGGCACCTCCTGTATGGAGGGGGAGCAGTCCTCCTGGAGCCGAAGCATCTCGGGTGCCGAATCCCTCAACGACCCAGAGCTCCCACCACCATGTGTCGAGGGGGAACAGTGTTGGTGCTTCTTAGCCTTCACTCGATGCACCTCACCAAGGCTCCTCGGTGCCGAGTATGACATCGAATCCCCATGTGTCCTCGGGGTCGGGTCTGACAATGGCCGGTCCCGGGGGGGCCTGTACAGCAGGAGGCCTCAAAGTAGGTGGAAACCCACTTTATGCCTCACTGCTCCCAGCATGCCATGGCCTCTCAGCAGCCATGCCTACCTCCACTCCCGACATCGATGTGTCCATTAATGTCGACGCCGTCGACCTCGGTTCCAATGCCGATTTTGAAGGACTGGACCGAGACCCAAAAGGTTTTTCTCTCTGGGCTTCTCAAGCCAGTTCAGTCCTTTTCTTCATACGAACACACAACGAGCTGGGCTATGATCGGGCCCAAGGCACTGGATACGCCAGGAATGTGTATCTGTACCTGAGATGGTCCGGTTGCACAGAGTACAGCGTTTGAAGCCGCTGGGCGTCTTCAATGACATGGAAGTGAAAAATCACAATGGCAAAATCAAACAGCTCGATTGTGCCAAGAAAAAAAGGCACAAAAAGGGAGAGACCCGGCCGCTGTCAAAAAAGAAAGGACACTTTAAAAACAAAGAAAACTAAGAAACAAATAAAGGGAAAACACTTTTTTTAAAAAACAGAATTAAATGAAAATAAAAATTAAAAAAAAACTGAGCAAAAACACGCTTTAAAATGATGAAGGGTGAGAGGAGCCACAGAAAAAGCTGTCGCTCACGCGACAGGCAGGAAGTCAGTCCACGGTGCACTGCTGCATGCGCGTCAGATGGCTCTGTCAAATCTTTTGTTTTTTGCTATGTTTTTATGCTGACCTATGTGTGAGAATATATCAGCCTGTTCATCCTTAGAGAATAAATAAACCATAAACCCTTAAATTTGGGTATATGTTGTGTAATAGAAGAGTGAGAGAGGGAGGGGTACAGACTAAGTTTATTGTTTTATAACTTGGGCATTTTTGTAGGGGCATATAATTAAATTTAAAAAAAAAACATTAACACTTGCAAATGATCATAATAGCCACATACACAGACAAGTTTATATTAACATAACCACCGACAAGCCACACACACATCTAAGGAGTTAATGATATACTGAGCAATTCCTCTAGGAATCCAAATTAGTTACAAGTTACCAACTTACAGGGAGGCATACATAAGTGAATACCTGACATAGCAGCAAGTTGCTGCTTCTTTGCCCCAACAGCCACTACTGATTGCCAGCCAGGCAATTTGCACCCTCCCCCCACCCACAGGTGCACTCCCATTCGCATCAGCATGCAAGGCATACATTTAGTATATACTGTTTAGCTGTCAGTGAAATAAACATAAAAAGAAATATGGCAAATCAAATGATTTTTTCCTATGTGTGTTATAAGAAAACAGTGGGCTAAAAATTTGCAGTCCACATGCTTTGTGTGTTTCATTTTAAAAAGCACAAAGAAAATATGCAAGTTGCTGGCTCCTGAGCCATCTCTCCCCAAATGTCATTCGTGTGGGAGCTCATTTGTCCATATCGGTTGTGATATCACAAACAAGGTCACCTGAAGTTGTTTTAAACATGGCCGTTTCTCAGGGGCACATCATCAAAGTAGGCATCAACTCTGCATGATACAGAATGACTGGCCGAGCTGAAGAACTTTCTCTCAGCAGAAAATGACCTGCTGCTGAAAATGAGGGCCAATTCTAGCAAGTCATTTTATCTTCCCTGCTTCAGTTCTAATCCCCAATTCTGTCACGGACACTGTGTGTTACCTCAGGCCAAGTCACTCTCTTATATTTCACATACCCACTTATAATGCAGGTTATTGGGGGAAGGGAACTGCTGTACAAGTACAAGCTCAATGGAGACCTGAAACCAGTCAGAGGTGGCATTTGAGTCTGACAGGGCCGGCTGGCTTAAGCATTAGACAGATTAGGGGTTGCCTAGGAGACAAGTTTCTGGAGGGGGAAACAATGAAAAGCTGTACATGTCCTGCAATTTTCATAGAGCCCCTTTACCCGGCTAATACTATTGGAAACTGGCCTCATTGAGGATAATTTTCTAAAAGGCTAGCTACGTGAAATGTCAGGCACCTATTTTACCAGGGGTAATTGTGTGCCTGTGTCACAGTACTCTCTGCCCGATATTCAGAACTTTTTAACTAGGAATGGCTCCTGGCCAGTTAAATAGTACTTAACTGGCTATCCGTAAATATTCAACAAGAGACAGCCTGTTATCTATCTCCCGCTGAATATTCACAGTCAGCAGATAACCAGCTATACTGCATGACATAGCCAGCTACCTGCTAATATTCAGTGCATCATTGGCTACGTTTGGTGGCCAAATTTGGCTGCCAAAATACCAGGCCCACCTTTGGCTGGTTTCACCTTAAACTAGCCAGCGCTGAATATTGATTTGGCTGGTTAAGTTATCAATAGAAATCAAACAAAATAAAACATGGAAAAGAAAATAAGATGATACCTTTTTTATTGGACATAACTTAATACATTTCTTGATTAGCTTTTGAAAAGTTGAAACCGGTCAAAAATAAACCGGATATAAAATGCTGGCCACTGGAAATTTACTAGCATTGAATATCTGGGCTCAGCACCAACCGATGCAGGCAGCCCGGCTAACTCCCACAGACTATCACAGCCCCTCTGCGTTTAAATGCTATTCTGCCCACCTTCACCCCAAATTACACATCCAGCTACTCTTACATGCAGATTGTGTAAAAAGTAGGCACAATCTTGTGATGAATCTGTACCCACACCCAATGTTGCATTTTCTGTACGTAAAACAAGTAACACAGAAAATAATTTCTAAAATTATCCCCATTATGTTTTTTTTTAATCAGGATTGTTTTGGACAGAATAGCGCTGGTTACCACGATTGCTGAGTTTAATTATCAAAATTTGGCAGGGACACTAGAGGCTGAAAGTTAATTGAGAAGGCTGAATGGTGTGCAATATCCTTGTATTGGTTCTGGGACTGGGGAAGCAGAGTCCTGAACAAGGAGGAAACTAAGTTAATTGCTAAGGTGGGCAATTCTGTTAACTGATACCCCAATGGAGCGCCAATTCTCTCACAGCATCAGGCGTCCTGATGCCATTACAGAATACTAGTGCAAACTCGCACTGGTGCACCTGCTTATGCCAAGTCAATGGCAAGTACAGGAGAGCACACTTACATCTATCAACATGCACATCTGATAGTATCTTATAGGATGTGCACTGCCTCCCACATGTGCACTACCTTTTTCAACTGCACACTATGCCACTTAAATAAAGTTTACAGAACAGCAGCTTGGGTACGCATGTGGGTAAGTGAAACCTATTCTGCATTTACACACATCAAACACACCTAAATGCAGTTGCACCTTACATAGAACTGTTCTCTTAAAAAGAAAAAAATCAGATTTCAACCTGGTCCTCAGGGACCGCCTAGCCAGTCAGGTTTTCAGGATATCCACAATGAATACGCATGAGATGTATTAGCACGCACTTCCTCCATTGCCTCTCATGCATATTTATTGCGGGTATCCTGAAAACCCAACTGACCAGGGGGTCCCCGGTTGAAAACCACTGCTCTAAATGCCCCTCTTACAGAAAACTAAAGTATTATTTTAAAATAATTCATTCACAAGAGCCCTGGATACAGGCCTAGAATATAAATGGTACAGGGTAAAGGAACTGCTCCTTGATGTATCCACATCATAATATTGTGGATGCACTTTCCACACTATTAGTGCTGTCCCATACCAATTCTATTATGGTTTGTCTCATCCAAATTTACAACCAAAGAGCAAACAAGGACATTATTAGGGGACACCCTCTTCCTTTTTGAGGCCAATGTAGGGTGGTGCAAAAATTATTCTTAATCCTTAAACATTATAAGGGATTGG
Source organism: Microcaecilia unicolor (assembly GCF_901765095.1). Lineage (NCBI taxonomy): Eukaryota > Metazoa > Chordata > Amphibia > Gymnophiona > Siphonopidae > Microcaecilia > Microcaecilia unicolor. Next base: position 161,404,166 of record NC_044041.1, read on the forward strand.
TATCCTCTGAGGTGTGCAGAAATGAAAATGTACACCTTTAGGGGAACTAGGGCAGAAAGAGTTTTCAATCTACTTTCATTCAATATTAAGGCAAAAAGATTCCATGCATTTTCCTTTTAAGGATGTGACCAGAGGATGGAAACCTCGGATCAGATGCCAACCCTCAGAAAGCATCCCAATTCTCCTACTGCTGCACATCTCTTGTGGCCCCCAGATGACAGTGGGAGGAGTCTTTGGAGGTTCCCAGATTATAAAACCTCCAAGGGATGAAACTTGAAGGGAAAGAAGTCCAAGAAACTGACAATTTGCTTCCAAATTCTGAAGAATTAGTAACCACATGGCTACATAATGGTTACAAAAAAAGTCAACTTTTAACTTTTTTTTTTTTCATATAACCAAAGAGAAAGGGTAGAACTTCTGCTAACAGCAAGCATCGCAGGTAGGATCTTCTGACCCTGTCTTAAGCTTAAAGGGTTGCCTCAGTTCAGCCCCTCTTCCCCATTAAGAGACAGCTCTCTTCCTTCTTTTCAATTAGATTCAGATTACTTTATTGGCAGGACTATTTTACATGTGTTTGCCATAGACGTGGCTAAAACAAAAGGAAAGAAATTACTTACAAAATAGTAACATAATTCAAAGGCAGTGGCACAGGATGGGCCACGGCCCAACCAAATTTTTGCCCTCCACGGTAGCAACTAGAGAGTTTGGGGAACAAGAGTGGAGATAGGTGGTTTGTTTGGTTCCCCCTAACACAGAAAACTAAACTGACAGAGAGAAGAATAGGATGATGAATTCAGACCCTAATGTGCTTCCCTTTCACTCCACTTTCGCTTTCCTGAGACCAATTGGTTTCTCCAGGAACCTTCTGGCCCTTACCCAGTGCGCTCGCTAAAGCATCCCGAGCCGGCCCGATAGGATCAGAGGAAACCCCGGACTGTACATACCCTCCCGGGGACCCTGGTGGAAAAGGGGAGGGTCCCTTCCTGAGCTAAAAGAGCCAATTTAGGCTGTTTTCCCTCAGCCAAGTCGCGAACTACTTTTCAGTCCATGCCCCCCTCCCTCTTTCACTGAGTGCCCCCATCTGGAATCGGGGGAGGGAGTCCCTCTCCAAGAAGAGCAGCAGACTTCTAGAAGGACTATGTCCTCCCCCCCACCCACCCCCACCCAACAACTCGGTTCAGATTCAGAAGATCAACGCAGGGCCAAACTCATCCACTACACAAACAGAACCACCCCCGACTCCTGAAAGAAATATTTTAAGCGTTCATGCTACCCCTCTTCTTAGGGCCAACAACAGATGCAAGTGCCACAACTTAAAAAAAAACAAAAGTTTCAATACAGTACAGCCAATATGGGAGGTGACGGGAGAGGAAAGCAGCAGAGCACTTCAGGGGAAACAGAGAAGAGAGATGCGAGATAGCGAGCTTGTGCTCCGGGGGTCGGTACCTTCTGGTCCACAATGGAACAGGCCAGCTGCTTGACATGGGCCAGCTCAGAGCTCTGCGGCAGTAACACGAACTCCCGGCTCAACCCGATCTGGATGGTGAAGGAAACGCCCTGGCAGGGCCCGGGTCCAGGCTCCAAGGGGCCCCCGGGGGCCGCCACCGCCGCAGCGGGGTTCATGGCGCCGAGGCCCCGCCGGCCTCACATAGAGCTCCGGCTACCAGAACCAAACTTTGTAAAAGGCTGCGGTAAAGTGCGCAAAAGTGAGCCGGCACTGTGCGAACTTTACGGGGCTCGTTCCTGTCGCTCCCCAGCTTATGCTATCGCCTTCCTTTAGTCCCGGTCCAGCGCGTTCTCCCCGTCTTGACTCTTTTCTCTACCCGGTCCCAGCGGAGGCTAGACGCGAGAGCAGCAGCAGGAGGAAGTGCGGCGCGCGCCGCCCCATGACGTCACTGCAACTCCGCCCGAGTTCTCACTGCTGCAACCCAACCACCAGGGAGCGCTGACTGCTGCACCCCGAAACCGAGGGGGAGGGGGAGCCTACAACTACTACAACCCAATGAGCAAGGAGAGAGCTGCTAACTACTGCAACCCCAACCACAGAGAGCACTGCGAACTACTGCACCATGCCACTAGGGACCCAAAACTACTGGACCCTGATGCTAGGAGGGGGGGGGGGGGGGGTGGTATGCTACACCGTCCTCCATCATCGAAGGCTAATAACTACTACAACCCGCACACAGCACAGCTAACTACTGCACCCCAGACCTAGAACCCAACATATTTTTTTACTTCGCTATGCTATGAGGAAACAAGCTATAAATGTGAAAGAAAAAAAAATAAACACTACTCCACTCACAATCTTCAAGAAGCACTGCTGCCTGCTGCATCTCAGCACTGGGGGAGTGAACCAACATTATGGCTATGAGGAAACAAGCTATAAATGTGAAAGAAAAAAAAAATAAACACTACTCCACTCACAATCTTCAAGAAGCACTGCTGCATCTCAGCACTGGGGGAGTGAACCAACATTATGCCTCCCCACCCACTGGGGAGCACTGGTAACTACATCACCTCAACTCTAAGACAAAGCAGCCCTACTACACCCCCAAACTAATCTAAACTTACGTTTTATATATTGCCTTTAAGGGATCACCCAGTGGAGTTTACAGCAGTGTAAAACATATAAAATCAGCTACAAAGATTTTCAAAACAATAAAAACAAATATCGGGCAACATTAGGCTTCATTGGCTGCATTGAGGAATTTTTCCAACTTTCTCTCTTCCCCTCCCCAAAATATACTCGCGTTTGGTCATCAAAATTTATAGCACTGTGCTTAGTACATAACTATCACCTAGCACAGCTAACTACTGCCAATCCTAAGGAGTTAATACTGCTGCACAGAAGGATATTCTATTGCACCCTGACTACGGCTGCAGCACAACTACACCCAAATCACAAAGGGGCATTGCTCATCATACCTCAGCAGTTAGGGGAAGCGTACAACATTATTACACTTTAACCACCAGAACATGCTGAAAATTACTGCATCACAATACTATTTTACTCCCATTAACGAACAGACACCACTTGCTACTTAACCTCAACACTAAGGTCCCAGCCACCACAAGGTATCCAAAACTACTGGAACACTAAGAGGGTTCACATTATTGCTCCCCTATTATCATGGAGTATTGCTAACTACTGTAGCCCAGATTTAGTGGAGGTGAGCACTACTGCACACCATCAACCATGAGGCACCAATTACAACAGCACCCCAACATCATTGAGTTCAATACTACTGTATCCTCAACCAGTGAAAGGCTACTGATTCTCTCTCCCTCACGTTCACTTAACTTGTCAACTGGGAGCCACACTGGTCCTCACTATACGACAATGAGACTCCATCTTATATCATCCCCAGACCTGGTGTTCCACAAAGCAGAAATTTGGCCTGAGACTTGAACTCAGACCCTCTGGATGGCAGTAAGCAGGCACCAAGGCAGTTCTAGTTTCTATAGATTTGTGTTTCACATGTGGAATGTTTCAGGTTGTGATGCCTTTCAAACCATCATCTGGTAAGAATTGTCCATGAGCTTCCAAGACCACATGAGCCTCTTCTTCAGATAGGACCTATGCTCTCTGAAGACAGAATTTGTAAGGTTTAGAAAGTTCATGGCTTCCATGTTTTTTCCAGGACTTGTACAGACATTAAATTGTATATGTTATGCACTAAGGATTCTGGATGTTGTGTGTCCATGTGAGTATTCATGGCTGTTTTTCTAATTTGTTTCCTCCATCACGTTAGTTCACATTGCTCCTGCTGTTCATCACTCCCTTCAAAGGCATTTTGGGTAATGGTCTTACAGTGATGAGGTCACCACATTGGCCACAAAGTTTTGCACAATCACCAGTCTATTATTATAAGGCTGTTTAGCTTTTCAACACACCATCTGATGTGAATCTGCAGACTGGATAGGTTGTATGGTCTTTATCTGCCATCATATTACCGTTGCTCTGTTTCATTCCCTAGTGGCATGTTGTGGAAACAAAAAGCACCGCACCAGGCATAACTTTAAAAAGCCAAGACAGTTTCTTACGATAATCTGGAGTTTGGTAAGTATCATTAAACCCTACACTGTCACAGTATTATTATTTGTAAGAGGAAGGGGATCAGTGTCACTATATGAGATTGGCTGGTACAAACCATGGCATGAATGTCAGCCAGAGTATGATCACAAAGAAGCCATATTTACTGCTGGTGCTTTTCTTAAAGTCTGTAAAACGCCAGAGATCATCCTTTACAGCACACTTGGAAGTTATGTTAAATCAGGCTACAGCCACCAAAGATAATTGACAGTATCTGCATATCTTTCTACCAGATTTTTATGGTCGCTGATTGCATCTCTTAAGACTTCCCATCTTTTATGTATTTATATTAGATAAAAGACTTGCTTCTAGGTCCTAATCCCAGAAGTATAAGCAAAACCTTGTGTGGATTTGCTAGTGGGGGAGAAGGGAAGCAAACTATCTATCAACAGAGGCTCTTTAGACATGTTTGCGTTGTTCCAAAATAAAAGTATTTAATGAGTAACATTTCTTCAAATCAAGCTTTCAATTCCCAGAGTCTTATCATACAAGTAAAGGATGTTCCAGACACTCCTTTCAGTCTTTTGGCTAATGGACTCCTCACTTAGCTTTTTGGTATATGATACCCCATCTGCTTGAATCTCTCTCCTGTTCCTTATCTCCTCTCCATCTGTGCACTCTTGGATTAAGTACTTATTGGTCTCTCTCTTCTCCATTTCTCCTTTCTGCTCTCCTCAGATGGCAGTCCTTAGAAACAGCTTCAACCAGTAAAACGTCAGAAGTACCCTCACAGGGACCCTACATGGTCTTCTTCTTCCACTGGACTCAGGACCATAGCTAGGCTTCTGTCCTGTATACTAGAAGCAGGCCAGCAAGTTGTTGCCTCATCCTCCTTCCACCAACTGCTCTGAGACAGGAGAATAACCTCCTTTTCTCTCTCCTCCAAGAAATGCTCCACGGGGAATTTTGTACAGATGTGCAGAATTCTTTGTCTGATCTTGCACACAAATTGGCTGCACATAGGTGGATAGATGAAAATACTTGTACTCATCAGTAGTATCACCATGGGAATGCATGGCAAGAAAAGAGGAAGTCTACATCTTTGTTGGTGCACTGGTGAGAGGAAGCATGCAGAGTTACTAAGGTTGCATAGGCAGAACATGTCACAAATTGGGCTGAAAGGAGACAGGCTGAATATGGGAAAAGGGAATGCAACTAATGCATGCATGCATGGCCAGAAATGAAGTGAGGTAGATTTCTAGGGTGAGAAAATAAGTAGCATCCGTATATGATGTGTATAAGGGATGCAGGATATCATGGCAACTCCATGGCACTGAAGGAGGTAGTCAATGTCAGGTGGGAGAAAGACAGAAAAATAGACCACCTCAGTGGTGCCCAGAAGAAGGTAGGCAATGATAGGGAGGTTGGTTTAGAATCAAAGGGTCAGGTCTTGGGTGGTTGGGGAAGGGGAAGGGGCAGGAGGGGAGAGGAATGGATCAGGTCTTGAGGGAGGGAGAGCATGGAAGAAATTGTGCTTGGAAGGAGTCAGGCCCCAGGGAAGAGAGTACAGAAATTGTCAAGTCCATGGGTTGGGGGGGACGAGAGAGAGAGAGAGCAGTGTGGGATTCAGGATGGAGAGCCCTATAGTTATGGTTTTGGGTAGTTAGAGATGACTCAGGATAAATGTAAAAGCAATTTTCTGTTATAGTTGATATTCAGATTCAACAAGAACTAATTTATATTTGAGGTTTCCTGGTAAACTTATTATTAATTATAGGGGGCCTAATTTTTCCTATTTTGATCCTGTAAAATCACTGGTACCCTCTCTTAGGACCTGAAATCACTGGTGATGGATAATGATCTTAATGTATTTTAATTTAATTCTCTTTGTGTAAGCACTAAGTTTCATTACTGTGATTATTTCTTGATCCTTCCTCCCTACATGAACACAGTCTTATCTGCACCTTTTTGCCAGGCTTGATTTTTATTTGTTAAATATAAATACATCTTGATAGTTAAAATATATAAAATAAAGTAAAATAATAACCTTAAAGCAAAGATTTAATAGTAGCCTAGGGGGTAGTGCAGTAGATTTTGATCCTGGGGAAGTGGGTTTGATTCCCACTGCAGCTCCTTGTGACTCTGGGTAAGTCACTTAACCCTCCATTGCCCCAGGTACAAATAAATACCTGTATATACTAAGTAAACCACTTTGAACGTAGTTGCAAAAAAACACAGAAAGGTGATATATCAAGTCCCTTTCCCCTTTATGCTGTACAAGTCATGTTACTTCCATTCTCACTGTACTTGTGGCACCTGCTTAGGTGATGGTGATCACTGCACAGCAATGCCTGATAAAAGTTCAGCTAACAGAAATTAAAATGGTTATAGCAGGATCACTCAATAGCTTATAAACCTGGACAGCGCATAGGGAATGAAACAAATCTAAACCATGAATGAGGGATCTTTGAGGTTTTGTTTGCATTAAATAACTTGGAGGTTCCTTTTACAAAGCAGTGCTACCGATTAGCAGCGCACGAAGGGGTCCTTTTAACAAGGTGCGCTAGTGTTTTTAGCACATGCTCAATGTTAGAGTTGCCCATATATTTCTATGGGCATCGCTAGCTTTTAGTTCATGCTATTGATTAGCATGCCCTAAAACTGCTAGCACGCCTTTATAAAAGGACCCCTAAATACGAAGAAGCCCACTCCATTCCCATGGGTTTCTTCCCATTCAGTGCTGCCTTGTAAAAGGAGCAATTAATGTGTAGCAGCTTGTCTCACAAAAGTGAGATCATACAAGGTAGAATTTAGGACCCAGAAGCCACCACGAAGCACACCACCCATCACTGACACTTAGCCTTCCTTTATGCACCTGTACCTACTGCCTGCACAGACATTAACCCTTCACCTCACTGCCAAGCTGCAAGAAGAATGTGGAAAAAGAACATTAAGAGAGAGAAAGGGGACAAAAAGAGGGCAGTGAGCTCAAAGCAAGGAAAACAAAATAAAAGCAGTAGACAGAGGGATGCTGGACTGCATAGCAACATGAATAGCTAATATTAACATAAAAAGAGAGGCAACAAAAAGCTAAAATATGGGCAGATGATCGAAAGCCCCGCACTGTTCCAAACAGCACTCTAAAAATAGCACTGGAACAGCGTGGGGCTTTACCACCCCTATGATCAGAGATAATAGCATGCAAATTTAAGTATGCTATTCACTCTGATCATAGGTTAAAAGTGCGGGAGGATTGTGCCTCAGCATGCTGGGGCACAATCCTCCCGCACCTGTTTGACAGGTCTATATCCTCCCCGCACCTGTTTGACAGGTCTATATCCTCCCACACCTGTTTGACAGGTCTAGGCTGTCAAAAGCCCAGACCTGTCAAACACAGGGACTGGAGGTCCATGGGACTATCAGACCCCCATCACGAGTCAAGCGACATGGGGGGCTGGAGGTCCGGTGGACCTCCAATCCCCCTGACACAAGTTCGGGGGGGGGGGGGGGGCGGCTGGAGATCTGGTGGGTCTCCAGCCCCCCTAACCCCCCCCCCCCCCTGGTATCCCCTGCCATGAATGGAGCCCTTGTGGGCCGCGAGTCAATCCCCTCCCCACTCCACCCCTGGTGGTCTTAGCAGCCCTTCCCCACCCCCTTACCTTTGGTGGAGGAAGGAGGTAACCTCCCTCCTCTTCCATTGGCACCACCTCGAAAATGGTGGTGCCCGGCCCTGGGCGGGGCTTCACACCATATAAGGGAAGGCATTGACTTGCAGCCCACTAGGCCACAAGGGCTCCATCCGTGGGAGGGTATGCCAGGAAGGCTGGAGACCCACCGGATCTCCAGCCCCCCCGAACCTGTGTCGCTTGGGGGGGGGGGGGGTGCGGGCTGCTGCACTGGGGGGGGGGGGCTGCTAGCATGCAAATGCATGCTGGACAGGGCTCACCATTCCCCAATGGTCTGTAAACCCTAACGCCAGCTCTGAGCTGGTGTAGGGTTTGCCATGGCCAGCGGGCCAATGTTTGGTGCGCTGGTTGCTGATCATTGGGGAGGAATAGGTTTTGCATGCTTCTTGCGCTAAGAGCCCTGTTTTGGATTCATTTGCATTCTAGTTGTGTTCAGAGCCTGCGAGTGCGTTGTTTCACATACTCGGGGGGCTCTGATCATGGGGCAGTAGCAAATGCAGGAGCTAGTATGGTGCTAATAGCCTCTAGCACCTGCGTTTGCTTCTGATCATCGGCCCAATAGTGTTCTAGATGCTGAACTTCCAAAGACTACAAACAGGCTAGAGGTGATCCTAAAAAGGCAACAAAAAAAACAAACAAACTGTGGGGTCCGAACCAAAATGAGACTTAGGGTGTAGTTATAAAAATGGGCTCTATTGTTATTTTACTATTAACTCGTGCTGTTTTTGCATAGGTCCCATTTTATGCAATAAGAGACCTAGGGGCCCTTTTACTAAGCCATGCAAAAAAGTGGCTGGTGCTGTTAGCACATGGGTTTCCTGCGCACTGCAGCCACTTTTAGCGTGGCGGTAAAATGGCCACATTTGTATATTTTTCTTTAATGGTCTCACGATAATTTCTCAGCGTGTTGCCATTACTGCAGGAACCCTTACCGCCACCTGTGCTAACCATGCAGTAATTAGACAGCATGTGGCAATGTATGTGCATTACCTGATTAGCACAGGGAACACCTTCTCCACCCATAGTCACGCCTCCTGCGCTGAAAATTTAAAAATATATAGTTTTCAGTGCAGGATTAGCACACATTGATCAGCACACTACTATGGGACTCCTCAGTGTGTCCCGCGGCAGTGCTAGTGCCTACAATGCTTAGTAAAATGGCCCCCCTAGTTACTAATAACTGTGGTTAACAGTAAAATAACAGATCTTGATAGTAGCCCACTTTAATAACACCCCCACCTAATGATCTAAATATTAAGGATGTGCATTTATCAGTGCCCATTTGGGCATCTTAAAAATCTTTAGTGTGTACAATCATTGTTTTATTGCATACATTTAAAGTTATTAAACAAATGTATTTATTTTAAAAATATCTATTCCACAGCATCTAAAATTCTAGGTGGATTACAAATTGTATGAAACAAACAAAAAACACACCCAGAAATAGGGAAAATCCATAAAAGAACTAAAAATGTTTCACTCTATGTGGAAACTCAAAAGAATAAAACCGTTCTTCCCAAGAGAAAAATTCTGCAGACTGGTACAATCATTGGTATTAAGTCAACTAGACTATTGCAATGCAATTTACGCAGGTTGAAAAGAACAAATTATTTAAAAACTCCAAACTGCACAAAACACAGCAGCCAGACTCATATTTGGCAAAATGAAATATGAAAACACTGGACCTTTAAGAGAAAAACTACATTGGCTTCCACTAAGAGAACGCATTGCGTTCAAGGTTTGCACCCTGGTTCATAAGATCATACACGGTGAAGCTCCGGGATATATGTCAGACCTCATAGACCTACCAACCAGGAACTCTACTAGTTTATCACATACGTTCCTGAATCTCCATTATCCCAACTGTAGGGGACTAAAATATAAATGAACATATGCATCCAGTTTCTCATATATAAGTACGCAAATATGGAATGAATTACCAAAATACATAAAAACAACCCACAATATAATTAATTTCCATAAATTATTGAAAACTAATCTATTCAAGAAAGCATACCACAATAATCCATCCTAAATGCCAGTGAGGCAAGAAGGGTTTTGGGACCGTTAACTAATTAATGCTGAAATGTGAAGGATGTGGGGTGATAACTTTGTACGGTCTGTGTGAGTGACATGCTGTAGAAGGCAGGTGACGGTTGTGTATGAGCAGGGGTTATAGAACGACTTGATAAGCCGAAGGGGGAGGGACTGGGTTGAGCAAGAGGGCTACAAAAAGAAGATTTGTACTGGGCGGTGGGGTGGGGGGGGATGAGTAGTTGGGGTGCCGTGGTTTTGGTGAGTAACTTCCTCGTAGCCCACCTAGGGGTATTATACCCCTGGTTGGTGTAGTAGTGGGGGATGTTGGGGAGGGTTTACAGGAATAAGAGGGGGAGGGACATGGGAAGGGAGAGGGTAGGGGTAAAGTCTTGGTCATAACGAAGTGTGACAATCATGACAGGGTTGTGCTATGCCCTCACCCTATGCGGATTTTAGCTTTTTCTTTTAACATAAAGATGTGCCCGGAGCTGAAGATAGTCTCATATAACGTCAAAGGACTGAACATGCCCCAAAAACGACAGAAGCTCTACGGGGAACTCCACCAGTTAAAGCCGCACATGGTTCTCCTGCAAGAAACGCACGTGCGTCACAAATATGAAAAATTTCTCTCCTGCCCTGGTTACTCGGGGGTTTACTGCGCAGCTGGTGCCGACTCAAGGAGGGGAGGAGTGGCGATATTGCTGCATTCCTCACTTGGGGCACAGGTGACGTAGATTAAAAGGGACCCAGGGGGGGCGCTACATATTCTTACAACTTATGCTAGACCAGGTAGCTTTCACTGTTGCATCAATATATGCCCCCAACACTGGTCAGGTAGAATTTTTCACTAAGATTAAAAATTCCTTGGCGACTTTTGCCACAGGCGCATTAATACTAGGGGGAGATTTTAATGCAGTTATAAATCCCGGACAAGACCGTTCAGGGGTAGCTAGAAAAGAGGGACACAAGGAGGCGCAATCACTGGCTTCTTTGGCTTACTCCCTGGGACTCCTAGACCCTTGGAGAGTGATACATCATACAGAGAGGGACTATCCTTACTACTCCCCGGTACACGAAACATATTCCCGTATTGATTATATCTTTTTAGACACTACTTTGGTAGAGCTAGGGCCTGATACTGGTATTGGTAGTATGACAATTTCGGACCATGCCCCCGTGTGGGTTACTCTCCATGAAGTAAAAGACAAACGCTGGTCATTAAACACGAGTATGCTACAGGAGGAACAAGTGGTGGAGGGCTATAGACAAGTGCTTAAAGAATATTTGGAGCATAATGTAGAGTCTGGCCCTGAACTGCATGTAGTGTGGGATGCCTTGAAGGCGGTCTCCAGAGGGTATTTTCTGCAGTTGGCCAGTAGACATGCTAGGGTCCTTAGATCTCGCATAGTGGCTTGAACAGGGCGGATACACCTACTAGAGCAACAACACAAGGCATGCCCGACGCCACAAATTTGGGATGCTCTGTGTAAGGAGAGAATGGCACTGGACTCAGTGTATTCGGAACACCTTGATCTAATTAGGGCAAGACAGGGAGTGCAAGCTTACGAGTTAACTAACAAGGCCGTTCGGCTCTTAGCAATGCGGCTGCGAAGACGGAAAGTGGATAGAATGATTAAGCAGGTGAAAGATGCTGGGGGAGATATGTTGCGTCACTCAACACTTATTTGCCAGCGCTTTAGAGAATATTACCAGAGGCTCTACGAGCAGGAGATTGACCCTTCCCGGGAAAATGTAGACCAGTATTTGCAAGACAGCGACCTTACCCCGCTGGCTAGGCAACACCAGGAGCTGTTGGAGAAACCGGTTACCCCTAAAGAAATTCAAGACGCATTTGGCGGTATGCCCTCTTGTATTTCCCCATGACCCGATGGCTTTCCCAATGAATTTTACAGGACCTTTGCTCCTGAGCTGGCTCCGTTGCTTGCAGACCTGTTTAATCAAATGGGGGTGGGGGGAACTCTGCCGCCCACAATGTTAGAGGCCTTTATAGCAGTGATCCCCTAATCCGGTAAAGATCCCACCGAGTGTGGCTCCTATAGGCCTATCTCTGTATTAAACGCAGACGTTAAAATACTGGCGAAGGTCCTCGCCAACAGGTTGGCGCCCTTACTTCCGACCCTGGTGCATCCTGACCAAGTGGGCTTTGTCTCTCACAGAAAGGCTATGGACAATGTCCGACGCACTCTAGATCTTATGTATTTGGCTAAGCGAAACCAGAGACCTTTGTGCCTCTTAAGCCTAGATGCAGAGTTCACTGGTCCTTCATGTACAGGGTCTTGGAGGCTTTGGAACACGGTTTAGGGGCTGGATACAGGCATTCTACTCCTCCCCCAGAGCATGTGTTAAAATTAATGGAAGTCATTCAGGACTATTTTCTTTACATAGGGGTACGCGACAGGGATGTCCCCTATCCCCCCTTTTGTTTGCTATTGTTATGGAGCCGTTCGCCTCAAGGGTTCGGCAAGATCCAATGATTGCGGGACCCACTGTAGGAGGGAGAATGCATAAAATGGCACTTTTTGCAGACGATGTTTTGCTGTACGTGACTCGTCCCCGGGTTGCGTTCCCTAGGCTCACCCAGCTTATCGAGGAATACTCTGTAGTGTCTGGCTTTAAATTCAACATGACAAAATCTGAGGCCTTAAATGTTACCCTACCAGAAGATACAGTAGCAGAACTCAAATCTGCCTATGCTTTCAGATGGGCTGGTAGATATATCAGATATCTGGGGGTGAATCTCACCACCAACTTATCAGAACTTTTTTCAACCAACTATAGAGGTCTGACACGAGTCATTGTGACAGATGTGGAGTGTTGGGGTGAGCTAGAGGCTTCCTGGTTTGGTCGCATAGCCATTATCAAGATGAATATATTACCACGACTCTTATACTTATTTCAGGTGCTGCCTGTAACGGTGCCCAGGCGATTTATTGCATCCTTACAGGATCGAATAGTGCGCTTCGTCTGGGCAGGAAAGCACCCTAGGTTGTCTCGTACTCTACTATATCAAGAGAAAAGGCGTGCAGGCCTGGCGGTCCCAAATATCTTTTGGTACTATCGGGCGGCCCAAGGGAAGGTAGCTTTAGAGTGGTACCAAGGATATCCATATAGACAGTGGGTACACCTGGAGCAACATTCGACGGGAGCGACACCACTGGGGTCACTTATGTGGCTACCGAAGCCATTTCGCAAGCTGGGGGAGAGTGTGTGTCCCTCGGTAGAAGTTACTCTTCACTACTGGGATAAGTTGTTCCCGGGGGGGTCGGTGCGTTCTAACGCGCATGACTCCCATAGCTTACAATCCTTTATTTTTACCAGGGACGACGGAGGGGGTTTTCACAAAGTGGTACGGGGAAGGATTGCGAATATGGGACCAGCTATTTGATGGAGACACTTTGCTTGAATTTGGAGCGCTGCAGTCGCAATTCCCCAGGCTGGCCAGAGACGATTTTGCATACTACCAATTAGCACACTTCCTCCGTACTGAGGCAGTTAGGTTGGTCATCAAAAGGACCAAAGGCCCCCTGGAGGAGATATGTGAAAAATTAACCACTTCCCGGGACTTGATTGGTACATTATACAGACACATTGCTGCACAGAGCCCTGGTTATGTTTCCCACAGGAAGGGATGGGAGAGGGAGCTGGGGATGTCCCTAGATGTGCCGGGGTGGGAGAGAATAGAACGGGCAGTGACAAAGGTGTCCACGCACGTTCCGCTTAAGGAAAACGCAATGAAGGTGCTATATAGGTGGCCTCTCACCCCTGACCATCTTCAGCGCATTTACCCAAACATGTCAGGTCTATGCTGGACCTCTGGTGGAGTTGTCTCAAAGTATGAGCTTTCTGGAAGGCGGTTCAAAGCAGGGTGCAGAGCTGGTTACAAGTTCCTATTCCATGGGCACAGGAGGTGTTTCTTTTTGCTGCAAAAGTAAAGGACATGACCGCCGCACAGCACAAGCTGTTGAGGCAGGTGGTATGTGTTGCCCGAGTGATAATCGCACAGCATTGGAAGCAACAGGGAGTCCCTTCAGTTAAGAGATGGCACAATAAGCTGAAATACGTATGTGAGATGGAAAGGCTCTTGGCAGCTAGAAAACATCAAACAAATAAATAGCATGATGTATGGCAGTTTTTTGTCAATGCTACAAATATTGCCTAGAGAATAAACACTGTAGACGTGTGAGTGGTATGTACTAAGACATTTACATGGGATGGGGAGGTAGGGGGGAGGGAGGAGAGGGGCAGGGTTTAACTGAAGAGGGGGGGATCGGAAAAGAGGGGGTAAAGGGGAAAAATTTAAATAAAGTGTTGAAGTTCATATAGCTTACCATTGATTGCAGTATTGTGGTAGTAAGTTGTATTGTCTGGTACTAACATTGTTTTGATTTTACTGTTAATGTGCACGGGCGGTATGACAAAACTTGTATGTTGTTTTATGAGATTTCTGACTAAAGACTTCTTACAAATAAAAAAACAAAAAAGAAAATTTACACTTGGATCTACATAAAACGTAACTCTTTATCTCCTAACTGTTCATACTGGTTTTATTACGATTTGAAGTTTAATATTCCTGATTGTTCAAACAAATTTATCGCGAATTAAGTTCAATCCAATACCTCTTATTTGTTGTTATACAATGAACTTTCCTTACCTGAATACTTAACCCACTCTGTCTCCTATACCTTAACTATGTATTTCTCTTTTCTGGAATTGGTAATCACCATTACGGAGCAATGTAAGCCACATTGAGCCTGCAAATGTGGGAAAATGTGGGATACAAATGCTAAAATAAATAATTGTCTTCGCTATGGCACATCCCTTCTAAATATGTATATTTTAGATAAGAGTATAGACAGGGGAGGGGGACATGATAGAGATATTTAGGGGTCCTATTACTAAGCTGCGGTAAAAAGTGGTCTTAACACACCCTTACGCGGGTTTTTCCCCACACAGTACAGCCATTTTTACTGCTGCAAGAAAATGGCCGATTTTCCATTTTTTTGTATTAATGGCCATGCACTAATGTTGCCACTAGCGCATGGCCATTAATAAAAATTACCACATGAGCTCTTACCAATGCCTATTTTGTAGGTTAAGGGCTCATGTGGTAATCCTATGCTAACCAGTTAGTGCACGGTAAAGTGGACGTGCTGATTAACGCATGAATGTCCACTCTCCATCCCCTCACGTGCCCCTCCAACAAAAATTTTAAATATATATATATATATATTTTTTTTTTAACTGCAGCTTAGTAAAAGACCCTTTAAAACCTGAAATGTATTTATAAATTCACAAGAAACAAACCTTTTTCAATGGAAAAGTTGTATAACTAAGGATCTGGCTAGGCAGGGGCGCTTCTGAGGGGGGAGGGGGTCTGGAGGTCTACCAGACCTCCAGTCTCTTGGAATGTTTGACAGGTCTTTTTTTTTTTTTGACAGCCTGGACCTGTCAAACAACTTCTGCGGGAGGATTGTGCCTTGGGTATTCTTATGATCAGAACTAATAGCGCACATGAGTTTGCATGCTATTAGCTTTGATCATATGGTGGTTATTGCCCATGCTGTTCCAGTGCTAATTTTAGAGCGCTGTTTGGAACAGCACAGGGTTTTTGATCTGCACCTCAGAGACTCTCCATAAAGTAACCAAGATCATGGTCATCACCACAAAAGATGGTATGATATACCACCAAAGCTCAGATACTGAGGGACACTTCCAAACACTTCAAAGGTGAAAACTTTCCACAAGAATAGAAGACACTTTCCCTTAAAAGCATAGGTATCCCCCCCCTAAACAGAAGATAAAGGCACTCGCAGACAAAGTTAGAAAATAATAATGTACCCTAATAACAAAAGGTGGGGAAAGGGATGAGTAGATAGTGCAATTCAATCCTACAAAAAAAAAAAAAAAATGTACCCTGTAAACTTAGATGAGTGGAAAAGATGAAAAACTTTTCAGACTGGAAGGAAATCCTTCCTCTTTCTTTCACACTTCTGCCCACAACACCCTCCCCTCTTTGCTCTACCATAGGGAAGACAGACTGGTCCATTCACATTCCAAACAAGCCATGCACCTGTCTGTCAGCATGACAGTGCGGACCACGCCTAGCACCCAGCAGGGCAGGGAAGAGCCCATGCACCTCCCTCAGCTGATGGCAGACAACCTCATACTCCTGTGCTGTTGGTCTACACATATTCCATCAGTCCTATCTGCCCACTATAGTGGCAGGAAAGAATGGTTTACAATAGTAGCATAGTAAATGATAGAAGATAAAGACCTGAACGGTCCATCCAGTCTGCCCAAGTCACACTCATC
The DNA here is from genome assembly GCF_901765095.1 of Microcaecilia unicolor. Lineage (NCBI taxonomy): Eukaryota > Metazoa > Chordata > Amphibia > Gymnophiona > Siphonopidae > Microcaecilia > Microcaecilia unicolor. The sequence continues at coordinate 161,420,255 of NC_044041.1, forward strand.
AATTCATGATTAAACCAACAATGAATGTGATATAAAATACCTGGGGAAGATAAGCATGGAAGAATGTTTTAAGTGTGCATCACCCAGAACAGGGTTAGAAATAAAAATATAAGCCTCACATCCATTTAAACGTGTGACTTTTGGGACTTAGAGGACTCCTTTGGGCAGGATAGAAATCAATGTGTGTGAATAATTCATCAGCCTTTACCTTGTACACTGACGCTTTAAAAGTGTGGTCTTAACAAGGGAGAAATACACTTCTGCATGCATTTTGGAATTGTATCAAAGTGAAAATATTCTGGAAAAGGATCCATAATTACCTTGAGACTCTCATAGGCCACAGACTAATTCCCTCATGGAGAGGGGTGTTATTAAACAAAAGGGGGGCCTATGAGCTATCAGACAAGAACATGGATCTATTACTGGGTAAGGCATACACAGTGGGGAAAAATGTATACTGAGGCATTGGGTTGCAAAAGGAACCACCCACCATCTGGTTTTGGAGGAATAAATTTAATGAGTTGATGTTATGGGAGGCTAGAGCGGCATGCGGCATCCCAAAGAAAAGAAAAGCCTTTATTTCAATTTGGAACAGATATTTACACAGTATCTCACATAAAGCGAGAAGCGCAGTGCTCAATAATCTGCCCCTATTATAAGAGGAGCATAGTGCCAAAAGAAGCAAGACCAATATTTTACACTCTGGTAGGAATAGCATGTGCAGAGGTAGAGGTAATTAACCATGATGTTTAGAGAGCATTTTAAGTGAGTAGAGGAGGAGGGAGGTTGGGGGGGGGTATAGGAGTGGGAAGGGAAATGTTCAATGTCTAAGAGGGACATGTGTATTATTAGATAGGAGAACAATCCTTTGAAGGAGCACATTAAGAGGACCCACCAGTAAATATTGTTGGGATAATACACTGAGTAAAACACGAGTTATAAATATTGGAGTTTCATATAAAAGTTTATTGTTTATAGTTATGCAACTGCACAGTAATTATACATGTACACATTATAGATATAGGAGTAGACAAGAAGGAAGGGATAGGGGAGAAAAGTTTGGAAAACATTGATGATGGACATTTCAGGTTTAGTAATATGTACTAGACTTTGCTGTTATATTATTTATATTGACTGAGATGGAATTGTATACCATGTGACCTCATCAATAAAAAAATTGTTGAAACATAAAAGTGTGGTCTTAATCACAGTTTCCTGAGTTAGCCATGTCCTTGGACAGGACTGGCCCTACCAATGAGCAACTACTTTTCACATGTGGCCCCACTTTTCAGCACCCTTTGACTTATGTAAATAACGTTCCACAATGAGTCTCTGTACAAGTCTCCATGACCCTCTATATCCCCCATAGGTCACCCCTGTCCCTGGAGTTTATAAAGACAGATCAACGGTCAGGTAGAAAAAGGTCAGGTCTATCAGTCACCTGTGCTTACCTCTATGGGGCAATCCTGAGGAATGAGTTCATAAGATGCACACCTTTAATTAAATCAAAGTACACCAATTAAAAAAAATATATGGGTGGGAGGAGAGATGAGAAGCATAAGAAAAGAGATTGGTTAAGTCTTTAGCACTGAGCTATCAATGTTGCTCTCCATTTATGTGTAGAACCTCTTCTACAACAAGAGGTACTGAAAGCATCTGTCTGTTGCCCCTCTTCAGCAAACAGAGAGACAGAGATACAGAACACTGAATGCTATGCAAGAGGTGGTTATTGTTAAAGCACACGGGTGACCTCAATGAGTCATGTACAGAAACGATGGATGACTTCACCTTGGTGACTTTTCAGCTCAAGTCTCTGCCACTTGTTTGTCTTCTCCTCAAAAATGTTTTCAGTGAATAATCTGTGGGATTTGCTAAGGCCAAGGAGGGGAGAGAAGGCGGGGAGAGAAGGCGGAGAGAGTGAGCGTTGGAAAAGCAGAAATAGCTGGGAGAAGGGACATAACAGACATGGACAGTTGAGCAAAGTGAAAAGTTTGTTTCAAATAAAAAAAACAGAAGAAATCTATCCTGTCTCTGGGTTACTGTGTGCATGACATTCATTCTCACCAGAACCTTTGATGTAAAGACCTTGCTTCTATACAGCTGGAGTCTGGTCCCCTCCAGTGACCTTTATTTGTCAGAGCTGAAGGGGTGCCCCTGCAGGTACACTTATCCTCCACCACCACCACCCATCAATCTTCACCAAATCATTCATTAAAATGATCTAGCCCACATCTCCTGTGCACTAGCTATAGCAGGGCCTAGGAACACATTGTAGAAATGACCCTATGAAGCTGTCTGACAAAGTGAGAGCAGCAAGCTGGCCTATCTCTAATTAAGGGGAGCTAAACCATGTGCCAGTCTGTAAATAAAATGAAAGTGGTGCATGCAAAGATCAACATCCCAACCATTCTTATGACCTTGTAAAGGGATATCACTCACAAAGATGATTTATTTGAGAATGTATCCAAAGACAGCATGATGGGTCATTAGGTCAGTGCTGGTTCAGTGTAGAAGAAATATAACTAGGTGGGGTGCAAGGGGAGCAGCTGCACCCCCAAAACGGATTTTGAATGAAATGGCGCCAATGCAAATTGGGCCTGCAGCCTCACACCGGCACTTACTTAACAAAAGGTCTGCTCCCCCAGACGTCCAAACTTGATTACACTTCTGCTCTAACACCATGCTGAGATACTGGGTCAGTGCTGGCTCACTGGGGAAGGGTGCCCTAACACTGTGCTGGGATAATGGGTAAGTGCTGGCTCAATGAGAGGATGCCCTAAAACCATGATGAGAAACTAGGTCAGTGCTGGCTCAGTGAGCACAGCACATCCTAATACCATGCTAAGATTCCAGATTAGTGCTGGCTCGCTGGGAGGGGGGAGGATACCCTAAAATACTCCTAGTGGAACTCTGCGCATAATTTTTGAAAATTCTGCACACAATATTTTAAAATTCTGTATTGTTTATTTGTAGTGTTTTTGCACAGAATTTCCTCATCATAAGGCCTGAGATCCCCTGCCTTTTCCCTCCTATGCTCCAGTAGTTCCTCTCACCCCACCTGCAGTTCTCTCCCCCTCTAACTCCCAGCAAGACCCCTAATTCTATCTGCCCGAAAATCTTCTCCTGCATGCAATACCCTCACCTCTCATGCTCACTTCCTCCCCCCTAGGCACACACCCCTATCTCTTACTCTTCCTCCTCTACATCAAGCATACACCCCCCACTAAAGAATGACATGGGGACAGGGACTCACAGTAACTGCAGGGATAGAGACGGGGACAGGGCTTGCAGGGACGGGGCAGGGACAGATCCCACGGGAACAGGGAAGGATGGGGACAGAGCCCATTGGGGACGGGGACAAATTCTGTCCCCACGTCATTTTCTACTTTGAAGCCTGTTAATGAACTGGACTGTTATTTACGTCTGAGTGATACAGACAACGATATTTTGATTTTTTGGAAAAGCAAGCAAACGTGCTGGCCACAACTAGCAAAATTTTTATGGGGGATCCTGTACATCCTACTACCAGCACATCTTCTAAGATGATATCTTCTAAGAAGATAGCTTCTATTTCAGGAAGGACTGTGGAAGACAGGAGAGCTAGACTGAATCCTGAGATTGTTGATGACATTATTCATCTACAGATTTAAAAATCATACGTAACAGTGCTTCATAGGGCATATTTCTCCCCTCTAGGGCATACAGAATGGGTTGTATTTTGTACCCCTGGACATTTTAACAGGGTGGATTAGGATTCCTTGGGGTGGTAGAAATCAGTTATTGTTGGGGTTGGAAGGGTAGAGGGTGGTGGTGAGGAGGGTTATAGCGGCTAGCTGTTATTATTGTTTTCTATTTGTAATTTATACACAATAGTTGCACAGCATATTGTTCCTTTTTATACTTTAATAAAAAGATTTAAATATAAAATCATAATTGTTCAAGCCTTTTGCAGATGAGGACAGAGCCCATGGGGACGGAGATAGAACCTGAGGGGATGGGGTAGGGACTGAGACAGAACCCACGGGGATGGGGCAGGGATGGGGACAAATTTTGTCCCCATGTCACTCTCTAACCCCCACATCTCATTCTCTCGCCTCTCCATGGCACTACCTCAAGCTTGATCTTCCCCCACACCAGTGGCACACTTCTCAGCTTTGCCTCACACCACAGCACAAATAGCATTCTCTGCCCTCTCCCATCCCTATGGTCCACCATGGGCGTAGTTTGGTCATTTCATTTTTTTTGGGGGGGGGGGCTTGTCTTATTAGCATATTACTTTGCATACATACATATTCGTTATGGTTCTTCAAAAAAACACACACCCCAGACTAAAACACTGAATATGAAGCCAGTATATCAAAGCAATTATTATTATTATTATTTTTTTTTACTGAAATGAGCCAGCACCAAGGGAAATTTCTCTCATTATGCCCCTTACATTCATACAAATTAGCAAGGGGAGAGTGCACTTTCCCTAGGCCTGACATAGCACCATCTTAATTTGCTTTCTCCTTCCTTATCAGCAACTTTTCATACCATGCCACATAGATAGAACCCCCCTCCCCCCCCACCCCAAACACCAATATACCTGCTAATGGGAAACTGGAACAATCTGGACTGTTACACATTCCTACACAGACACTATATGCTAGCAGAATCCTTCACCTAAGTTGCACATGCAGAACATGGACAGACCCTCACATTATACAAAATAGGGAAAAGAGGGAGAATAGTTGAAGGATCTTCCAACATAGGACATTATCATGAAGGTAACTCCAACTCCAGGCTCCGCTCATTCTGCCTTGCCTCACCCTATGCTTGGAATAAACTTCCTGAGCCCTTACGCCAAGACCCCCTCCCTACCCATCTTCAAATCCTTGCTCAAAGCCCACCTCTTCAATGTTGCTTTCGGCACCTAACCTTTATACCTTTCAGGAAATCTAGACTGCCCCTATTTGACTGACTGTACATTTGTCCTTTAGATTGTAAGCTCCTTTGAGCAGGGACTGTCCTTCTATGTTAAATTGTACAGTGCTGCGTAACCCTAGTAGCGCTTTAGAAATGTCAAGTAGTAGTAGTAGTAGTAAGGTAATTGCCAATAAAGCCTCTTGAACAATTACCTGCATGTTAGTGTCCTATGTTGGAAGACCCTTCCACTACTCTCCCTCTTTTCCCTTCTAGACTATTCATAGTTGTCATCTGTTCCTCCACCTCAGTGGTTTTTATCACTATACAAAACAGAGAACCACAGAAAAACTGAAATAGAGATCTCCCTCAAGAAAGCCAGACTCTGTAAGCAGTGTAAACACTGGTAAAAGAGAAACAAATGTATTTTCTCCTGCACTCTGCAAATACAAAAATAGAAAAGGTGTACATGTCACAAAGCAGGCACATTTCAGTCCTTAAAAAGTATTAAATAAAAATATGCCTTTTCTACCTTTGTTGTCTGAGCACTTTATTTTTCTAATTGGGCTAGTCCCAGTCTCTTTTCCACTTCTCTAAATTGTTTTCCACATTGGCCTTTCTATTTCTTCTCTCTCCTCTTGGCTTCTTCCTTTCCTTCTCTACATCTGTCTGGCAGTGACCTTTAATTTCATGTCCCCCACTCCCTTATTTATGTTTAACCCTCTTTCTCTCAACTTAGTCTGTTTCACTTCTCACCTACCTACTAGCTTTTACCATTGCTCCCTCTGTCTCTCACTTATCCAGTCTCGTACACCCCTATCTTTCCCCATCTTTCACCCACTTCCTTAGCCCCCATTCCCATCCTTTAGCCCTCATCTACCCTCCACTGAATCTCATCACCCAGCTCTCGATCCCTGTCTCCCTTTCATTCCCTTGCTTCCAAGGCCATTCTTATCTCTTACCCTATACCCCATGCCCTTCCTTCCTCTCCCCCCCTTGCAAGGTCCAATGTCGTGCCCCCTCCCTCCCAGGTATGGGCTCACTCACTTGCTCCCCCTCCCTCCCCACAAGGCCCTGTGTCGCTTTTCCTCCCTCCTCCCTCCCAAGTTCAGTGTCATTCTCTCAATCTTTCTCCCTCCCCCCCACAGGGTCAGTGTCACTCTCCCTCCATCCCTCCTTTCCCACAAGGGCTGGTGTCACCCACACTTCCTCCTTCCCTACAAGTCGGTGTCGCTCGATCTCCCTCCCCCACCCCGCCAGGTCCTATGTCGCACACTCCCTCCCCCCTGCAAGCTCTGGTGTCACTCCTTCACCTATCCTTTCTGCTCCCACTGCAGCCTTTCCATCTTCCGGGCTGCAGGCAGCGTTAGCAATGTAAGCATGCTGCTTTTGCATGGCCCAGAAACCTTCTCTCTAAAGCGAGCGACCTGCCTACGCAGAAACAGGAAGTCGCAATAGAGAGAAGGATTCCGGGCCATGCAAAGGCAGCGTGCTTACATTGCTAACGCTGTAGCAGAGTAAAGATTCAACGAGATAACTGTCAGAAAAAGCAGCAACATTTGATTTATAGTTTTACCAATAGAACGTTTAATGGAGAAGAATTGCCCAGTCAGATAATTAGTGGAGGAGTGGCCTAGTGGTTAGAGCACTGGTCTTGACATCAAGAGGTGGCTGGTTCTCCCTCTGCTGCTCCTTGTGATCTTGGGCAAGTCACAAGCCCTTCATTGCTTCAGGTCCAAACTTAGATTGTGAGCCCTCCTGGGACAGTGAACTACCTAATATATAGTAAGTGACAGCAGATAAAGACCTGTACGGTCCATTCAGTCTGCCCAACAAGATAAAATCATTTCACTTGATATGCGATACTTTATATGTATACCCAAGTTTGATTTGTCCTTGCCATTCTCAGGGCACAGACCGTATAAGTCTGCCTAGTACTCTTCTTGTACTAAAAGTTCTGAAGATAACGTCCCTATCTATTCAGTCATGATCAGGGCATAGACTGTAGTTCGCTTCCCAATTACCAGCGTCGCCACCCAATCTCCGCTAAGATTCCGTAGATTCATTCCTTCTAAACAGGTTTCCTTTGTGTTTATCCCACGCATGTTTGAATTCCATTATCGTTTTCATTACCACCTCCTGTGGGTGGTGCACATGAATGTAACTCACCTTGAGCTACACTGAAAAAGGTGTGAGCAAAATCTAAATAAACACAATAAATAAGTAAGAGGGGGCTGAACCAGTCAAGATCTTAAAAATGATGGTACATAGCTTCAATTAGGACCTTGTTTAGAGGCTGAGAAGATCAACCAAGCTGCCACATTCAAATCAGTTGAACTTCCTTTAACATCCTACATAAATAACATTCCAATAGTCTAATCTAGATAGGACTAAACTTGGACCAGCAATCTGAAACCTGCATGATCTATAATTTTACGAATAGTTCTCAATTTTTTTTTAATAAACACATTTACAAACCAAAATTTGAATATGATGAGAAAAAGATACACTATCTACTCCAACCTCTAATATTTTAGAACAGGATATAAACAAAAATGAATCAGAGGATATGTTAAAGCCCTGAGGAAAACCAACAGAAAAAGGGCCTAACCATAAAAATGTAGTTTTATCAAGATTAAGTTTGAGTTAATTGCATAGAGTCCATTGTTCAATTAACTGTACACACAGTAATAGTTCTCAAAGTATCATGCCAAACCTTGAGATACTAGCAGTAATAGAGTAATATCGTCAACATATATGAAATAAGAAATATTAAGTTGTTCCAGGAGTCTACCTAATGTTCTGAAGCTGACTCCTTGGCTTCAGTGAAGGGTTCGTAACGTTCATAAGTCTATCACATCTCTCTCTGCCCCGCCCTCGCGTCAAAACGTGATGACGTCGAGGGCGGGTAATCAGAAGGCAGGACTGAGGGAACGAACTCACCTCCAACGTTCTGAAGCTGACTCCGTGGATGGTCAGGGCTTTCAATAACGCCGCCGCTTCGACAGAGCTAATCTGGGGACACAGTACAATCGCTGGGTGGCTGGAGGGGGGGCAGGGGAGAGAGCATAATCGCTGGGTGGCTGGAGGGGGACAGGGGAGAATCGCAGGGTGGCTGGAGGAGGGGCAGGGGACAGAGCATAATCGCTGGGTGGCTGGAGGGGGGGCAGGGGATACAGGACAATCGCTGGGTGGCTGGAGGGGGGGCAAGGGAGACAGCAGAATAGCTGGGTGGCTGGAGGGGGACAGGGGAGACAAGAATAGCTGGGTGGCTGGAGGGGGGCAGGGGAGACGAGAATCACTGGGTGGCTGGAGGGGGGCAGGGGAGAGAGGACAATCACACACACTCTCTCTCTCACAGACTACTACTACTACTACTATTTAACATTTCTAAAGCACTACCAGGGTTATGCAGCACTGTACAAATTAACAAAGAAGGACAGTCCCTGCTCAAGGAGCTTACAATCTAAAGGACAAAAGTGCAGTCAATCAAATTGGAGCAGTCTAGATTTCCTGGATAGAGGTACAATGGTTAGGTGCCGAAGGCGACATAGAAGAGGTGGGCTTTGAGCACACACACACTCGCACGCTGCTGCCAACCACTCAGAGGGGGGGGGGGGGGGGGGAGAGGCAGGGGGTCCTGAGACAACAGGGAGGGGAATGCAGAGGGGGGGAGGGGTTCCTGAGACCACAGAGGGAGAGGAGAGGTATCTCTGTCACACAGTGTTGTCAGGTGGGCGGTTTTACCGGCCAATTGGGCGGTTTTCCGCGACCCGCCGCGGGAAATTTTTGCCCGCGGCGGGTTGCGGTTTTTTGGGCTGCTTTTGGGTCGTTTGGGCGGTTTTTTGGGCGGCTTTTTGCCTTTTTTTCGGCCGCGGGGGGCGGGGTTAGTGACGTTTTTGGGCGGGGTTAGGGACGTTTTGGGCGGGCCGATGACATCGGAGGCGGGGCCGATGACGGGGAGGCGGGGCCGATGACGTGGGAGGCGGGGCCGATGACGGGGGAGGCGGGGCCGGTGACGGCGGGGTTGATGACGGCGGGGGCGGGGGTGATGACGCGGGGGGTGGGAGTGTCAGGGGCGGGGTTTGTGTTTGGGCGGGTTTTGGGCTGTTTTTTGGGCTGGATTGGGCGAGAAAAAAATTTTCCACCTGGCAACCCTGCTGTCACATACACACACTCTCTCACAGTCAGTGTCTTTCTCTCTCTCACTCTCACACACTCTCTCACACTGCATCACATTCACTCTCTATGTGTCACACTGTCACTCTCACACACTCTCGGTCTCACACATTCTCTCGGTCTCACAGACAGTCTGTGTATCGCACACATACTCTCTCACACTCTGTCACACACACTCTCTCTCACACACAGTGTGTGTCTCACATACACACTCGCACACACTCTCATTCAAACACACACACTCACATTCTCACACACACACACACTCGCACATACACTCTCTCTCACACACACTCTCTCTCAAACATACACACTCCCAGGAAAACCTTGCTAGCGCCCGTTTCATTTGTGTCAGAAACGGGCCTTATTTACTAGTACATTAAATAATGAATGAGACAGAGCGGAGCCCTGGGAACTCCACACCCAGGATTCCAATTAGATGACAATTCTTCATCTTTCTGAACTGTGTAATTATGAGAAGTTAAAAAAAAAACCTTAAACCAAGATAAGGTGATCCCCATGATCCCCAATTCACTCAATCTAGTAAGTAGAAGATTGTTGTCTACTAGCTGAAAAGTGCATGATAGATCAAACTGGATAACCACAGAATTATGGCCCTGAGACAATACAGCTTTATCACATGCCACCAAATCCCCGATCACAGTCTCCGTACTATACAATTTACAAAATCCAGACTGAAATGAATATAAAATATTATAATCAGAGAGGTATTCATTAAGAAGTTGTCTTTCCATTATTTTTGCAAATAGTGGGATTGAAGCAACTGGACGATCATTTGCAGTATTCAACAGCTCTCATTTTGGATTTTTTAAAAAATTGGAGTCAGAACTGTCTCACTACAGTAAGAAAAAAACACACCACTTGATAAACAATCATTAATCCAAACAGTAAGCCTTTGAAGTACGTTAGAATACCTTTCATTAGGTAAGATGGACATGAATCTAACTACAGCCTGATTTAGTAAATCTGGTCAACAGTGATTTTATATCATGCTCTGTCATAGGCATGAAAATCTCAGATATGATCACCTGGAATCTCAACAGAATTACAAGGCATGACCTGTTCTTTATCATTTCCCATGGGAAATTGATTCCTAATTTTAGCCACTTTATTTTTCAAGTGTGAAGCTAATGCTTCTGCTGATGGTGTAACATTAAGAGGTAGCATGGAGGGGCATAATCGAACGAAAACGTCTATCTCCATGGGCGTTTATCTCCGAGAACGGGTCAGTGAAGGGGTGGACTGAACCGTATTTTCGCAAAAAATAGACGTCCATGTTTTATTCGACAATTTGTGAGCTGGGCGTTTTTGTTTTTCAGCAATAATGGAAAATGAAAGCGCCCGGCTCAAAAATGAATAAATCCAAGGCATTTGTTTGTGGGAGGGGTCAGGATTCGTAGTGCACTGGTCCCCCTCACATGCCAGGACACCAACCGGGCACCCTAGGGGGCACTTAACAAAAACAAAAAAAAAGGTAAAAGAGCTCCCAGGTGCATAGCACCCTTCCCTTGTGTGTTGAGCCCCCCAAATCCCCCTCAAACCCCACTGCTCACAAGTCTACACCATTACTATAGCCCTAAGGGGTGAAGGGGGGCACCTACATGTGGGTACAGTGGGTTTGGGGGGGTTGGGCGACTAAGCATTAAGCAGCACAATTGTAACAGGTAGGGGGGATGGGCCTGGGTCCACCTGCCTGAAGTCCACTGCACCCCCTAACAACTGCTCCAGGGACCTGCATACTGCTGCCAAGGAGGTGGGTATGACATTTGAGGGTGAAAATAAAACGTTGTGAAACATCATTTTTTGTGTGGTGGGAGGGCGTTAGTGACCACTGTGGGAGTCAGGGGAGGTCATTCCTGATTCCCTCTGGGGGTAATCTGGTCATTTAGGGCACTGTTTGGGGCCTTATTCGTGAAAAAACAGGGTCCAGGAAAAGTGCCCTAAATTCTAGCTACAAACGCATACTTTTTTTCCATTATCGGCGAAAGGCGCCCATCTCTGTTTAGGTGATAACCATGCCCCAGTCCCGCCTTCACCATGTCTCCGACACGCCCCCGTCAACTTTGTACGCTTCCGCGATGGAGTGCAGTTGAAAACGTCCAAGTTCGGCTTTTGATTATACCGCGTTATTCGTTTTTGTGAGATAAACGTCCATCTCCCGATTTAGGTCAGAACTTGGGCGTTTTTCTCATTCGATTATAAGCAGGATAGTGTCTTCTATATTAGTCAGACTATTCACTAAATTGAACAGCTTATGGGTATTGGTGAAAGGGGAATTAATCAGCTTGGAATAGAATTCTTTCCTTTTTAATAGCAATAGTATTCTTTTATAGTTATGGAGGCTCTCTAAACCTGTTTACATTCTGGAGTCAGACACTTCCTCTATACATGCGCCTTCTTTCTGCAATCTTGTTTAATATTTATTTATTTTCAGTACTTGATATACCACAAGTGATCCTTGAGGTGACTACACAGTTTACAGTTTCTATTGCAAGTACTTTGCACTGTCCCTAATAGGTTCACAATCTAAGTTATATATTGTACCTGGGACAATGGAGGGCTAAGTGACTTGTCCAGGGTAACACGGAGCTGCAGAAGGAATTGAACCTGGTTCCCCAGGATCTCAACCCACTGCCGACTGTCAGGCAGCAGCAGCAGGAATCGAACCCAGTTCCCCAGGTCTGCAACCTATTGCACTAACCAGAGGCCACTCCTCCATTCCACATGCAAGTTCCAATTTTCAAATAAATCTGGAGGTAAACAATTATCACCTAAATTATTAGTTTCTTTCCCCAAAATACTGAAGAACCTATTTTTCCCCTAGTTTGCACCACTGTTTTTTGGTTAGTTCTGTTAGGGTCAGTAGCATCTCACCACCTCACTATAAAATCCATAGAAAAATGATCAGTCCAAGGGAGCCTAGAACATCTGTTAAAATTTAGGCTACAAGAACCATCAGACTAAATCATGGCTAAGATATCTAACAGATGGCCTTTCTCATGAGAGCACTGTATAGTTGGATAAGTAAATCTCAACAAATTTTAAAAAGTCAAATCATCATTAGTATTTCTATCTTGCCTATTTTCTAAATGCAACTTTATGTCTCCCACTAATAACGTATTCTGATAATGTAAAGAACATTTAGTTACAAAGTCTAGAAATGTAGTTCTACAGCTGGGCTATTTGTTGGGGGGGGGGGGGGGGGGGGCAGTAGACTACTATACATCCTAAATTCCCTACAAACATATAATCACTAATAGAGAAATGAATAATTTCTAATGAAAAATTACAACGTTTTATCCAACAAATAGAAAAACAGCTTCTTCATAGAATTATGATGCTGCCCCCATTTACCCTGTCTAAGGACATGCGGCAGTTTGTGCCCTGCAGGACACATCTTTCAGACTAGGATCATCTAAAATTGAAAATCATGTTTCACTTAAGAATATCAAGCCAGGTTGTGTATCATCAATTAACTCTCTAATAATAATTGACTTATTGACTGCAGATCTAGCATTAACATACAGGCAGGGAACTGGAGTTAAAGACCTATCTTTTACTTCTGAAAATTTAAGATGTACCAGATTTCTTCTGTTCTTAATTCTAGAAGGGGAATAATGTTTCCTAAACAACTTATCATATCTTCTTCCTCTAATATTAGTAGAAACTAGTATTAAAGGCCCGTTTCGGTAGGCAATGAAACGGGCGCTAGCAAGGTAATCCCCCCCCCGCAGCATCCTTCCTGTCTCCCCTGCCCCCCCTGCAGCCACCCATCTGGTCTCAGGACCCCCACCCCACCAACCCTCCTCTGCCCCTGCAGCCACGCATGTGCAGCGGCCCTCCTCTCTCCCCTGCTCCCCCTGCAGCCACCCATGTCCAGCGACTCTCCTCTCCCCCTGCCCCCCCATGCAGCCACCCATGTCCAGCAACCTTCCTCTCCCCCTGCAGCTACCCATGTCCAGCGACCCTCCTCTCCCCTGCCCCCCTGCAGCCACCCATGTCCAGCAACCCTCCTCTCCTTTCCTCTTGCCCCCCGTCCAGCAACACACCTCTCTCCCCTGCCCCCCTGCAGCCACCCATGTCCAGTGACCCTCCTCTCCCCCTGCAGCGTCCCTTCTGTCTCCCCTGCCCTCCCCTGCAGCCACCCATCTGGTCTCAGGACCCCCTCCCCACCTCCCTCTTCCCTGCTCCCCCTGCAGCCATCCATGTCCAGCGACCCTCCTCTCCCCCTGCAGCCACCCATGTCCAGCGACCCTCCCCTCCCCCCTCAGCGCATCACCCAAACCCCTACCCCCCCCCCCAGCGCATCACCCAAGCCTCTACCCCCCCCCCCCTTGGGCACATCAACCCCTTCGCCATCCGCAGCCACCAATACTAACGCAGTCCGGCCGCTGCTGCATCTCCTGTTGAGCAGCAGCGGCCGGTACAAAAAGAAAAAAGCCAAAAAAAAAATTTTAAACCTGAAACACGGCTCCATAGACAGCCATCTGGCATTGGCTGTCATCTCTGCAGCCGCTCCTCCTATCCCCTCTGACGTCGCTGCGCTCCTCCGGGGTCTTCCTGCAGGGGCAGTGACGTGGAGGGGAGAGGAGGAGCGGCTGCAGTGACGACAGCCAATGCCAGATGGCTGTCTACGGAGCCGCGTTTCAGGTTAAAAATCTTTTTTTGGCTTTTTTCTTTTTGTACCGGCCGCTGCTGCTCCACAGGAGAAGCAGCAGTGGCCGGACAGCGTTAGTATTGGCAGCTGTGGGTGGCGAGGGAGTTGATGTGCCCGAGAGTGGGGGGGGGGGGGGGGGTAGGGGCTTTGGTGATGTGCCAGGGGGAGGGTCTTGGGTGATGTGTCGAGGGGGGGTAGGGGCTTGGGTGCTGCACCGAGGGGGGGAGCACTGAGAGCTGATTGGTAGGCAGGGGGAGGAGTAGGGAAACACACTCGCGGTTTTGCAGGGCAGGGGCTTGGGTATTGCGCTGAGGGGGGGGGGCACTGACAGCTGTTTCACAGGCAGGGGGAGGAGTAGGGAAACTCCTCCTCCTCTTGCCTTGGAATCAGCTGTTAGTGACATCACTGACGTCAGTACATTCTAAACTGCCTAGCAGACCACCTCCGAGGGAGCCACGGTACCAGGCACATTAGAACGTTGGAGGTGAGAATTATTTTATAGGATCTGTTGAGTCATAACATGTGAATAATCAAATTAAAATAATCAGAGCTACTATTAAAAATGACCTGGGGCTATCTCTATTTGTAACCAATACAGGTATTCCTTGGCCTGTGCCAACAGATTCTGCCATTTGAGAACCCCTCCTCCAATAAAATAAATCCCCAAAGGAGCATTTTAAAAGAAAACATTGCACCCAATTAAAAAATAATTATAAAAGGCTTCAAACAAAATATTCTGAAATTGCGCCAAAGATGCCCACAAAGGGGCACACTAAGGGGTGTTCCACACCCCATAAGCATGCCCCTTCAGCAGTATGCCCCAAGAACTGGTGCGCTTTTTTCCCTGAGCAGGTGTTGGGTACTGATGTTGTAATCCAAAGTGGGTGGGGCTTAGCGCCGCACTGCCAAACTTCCCTGAGCACCACCCAAAACAGCGAGATGAAACTACAAACAGTTCTAGTAGCAAAGCAGGAAACTTGTTACAGAAGGCGAAACAAACACAGGAACTTGCATGCTTTTAGCCCCTGAGTGGGTGTCAGGTAATGATGTCATAAGTCCAAATTGGGCAGGGCTTAGCGCTGCACCAACAAACTCCTCTGAGCACCACCTGAAGCAGAGAGATGAAATCGCAAACAGTTCTGGTAGCAAAGCAGGAAACCTGTTAACAGTACAGATGGTGAGACATGTGGCAAGAGGAGGAAGTTAAGGTCTGCATATCGAACCACTTCCTCCTCATCTGCTGGCATAGACCCGACTGTGGGGTTGTATAGAGGCTTGTGCAGTTCACATAAAACTATGTTACTTACCTATAGCAGGTGTTCTCCAAGGACAACAGGCATATATTCTCACATATGGCAATGTCATTCACAAAGCCTGGTGTGGACACTTTCATGTGCACTGTCACTTTAAATCTTTGAGACAGTACCCCCACCACCCATGAGTGAGTGTCTTCCCACCCGACCCTTGAGAGTGAGACCAGCAGTACAGTACTAAAGCTAAGAAGACAACTCAAAGGGGAGACAGGAAGGAAGGACGCAAGAACATCTGCTACAGGGTAAATAACTTAGCTTTCTCCAAGGCCAAGCAAGCATAATATCCTCACATATGGGACTCAATAGCTACCAGGCTCACAACATAAATGAATTTTACAACTTAGTTAATCAGTGAGCCTGGTTGAAAAAAGGGGTCGGAGGGTGGAGTTGACTTAAGTAGTAAAAAGATTTTGCAAGACTGATTGTCCAAACTGGCTATTTCACCTAGAATGCTGCTCCAGACAGTAGTGAGCAGTGAAGGTATGGATAGAACAGTGGTTCCCAAACCTGGTCCTGGAGGCACCCCAGCCAGTCAGGTTTTCAGGATATCCACAATAAATATTTATGAGAGAGATTTGCACGAGGTGCAGACAGTGCATGCAAATCTCTCTCATGAATATTTATTGTGGATATCCTGAAAACCTGACTGGATGGGGTGCCTCCAGGACCAGGTTTCGGAACCACTGGGATAGAAGACCACATTGTCGCCTTGCAAATGTCTTCAATGGCAGCAGAGTGTAAATGGGCTACTGACATAGCCATGGCTGTTACATTGTGAGCTATGACTTGGCCATGAAGGGTCTAGCCTGAGTATAAGAGATACAGTCAGCCAGCCAAGTAGAGATACTATGTTTGGTAATGAGTAGCCCTAATCTGTTAGAATCGAAGGATACAAAAAGCTGGGAGGACTTCCTGTGAGATTTGTACGCTCCAGATAATACACTAGAGAACGTTTGCAGTCTAAGGTATGCAATGCTGCTTCTCCAGGATAAGAGACAGGCAGTATAATGGACTGAGGTGGAACTCCAATACCACTTTAGGGAGAAATCTGGGGTGGATTCGGAGTACAACCCTGTCCTGTGTAAGGTGGGTCTACCACAAGGGCTTGAAGTTCACTTACTCTTCTGGCAGAAGTAAAAACTATTAAGAATATTATCTTCTATGTGAGGAACTTCAGAGAACAGGAAGTAAGTGGTTCAAAAGGAGATATCATGAGAGATGAGAGGATAAGATCCCAAACCACAGACAGTGGTTTGATAGGAGGTTTGGTATGAAACAACCTTTCATGAATCTTACTATGAGGGGATGAACAGAAACTGGTTATCAACTTGAAGTGAAACACACTAATGGCACTCAAATGTACTCTGACATTTTGAGGCTAGAATGCTAAAGATGAAGGAGAAACACCATAAGGGTATGAAGAAAACATGTAAGAGGGTCGAATGCTCTGGCTGCACACCAGAGGGAAAATCTCTTCCACTTGAAATGGTAATACTTTTGTGTAGGTGGTTTCCTTGAGGCTAGGAGTATCCTAGAGACTCCTTCGTTTAAGGAATGTAAATCTACGTTGTCAAGAAACATGCTGTCAGGGCCAGGAAGCGAGGGTCTGGATGGAGGAGGGATCCTTCATTCTGCATTATTAGGGTTGGAAAAGGATTTAACATCAATGGTTCTCTGGCCAATAACTGAAGGAGGAAAGGGGACCAGATTTGACTAGGCCAGTAGGGAGCAATTAAAATCATGGTCCCTTGGTCTCAAGTTTTCCATTTGAGAGGTAGTGTGGGAAAGGCGTATAAAAGGTCAAATAAGTCTATCGCTGGTGTCCCCCCACTGCAGAAATATTCGATGAACAACAGAGATGCTGGAGAGACCATTCGTGAAGTTGAACTCTGATCAGTTTGTATGCCACAGCATTCAGTTTGCTGGCTAGGTAAATTAATCTAAAGAGAGAGGTTTTGTGAAACTGTCCCTTATCTGTATGGTGCTAAGAGCCTGTTCTTCCTTGTTTGTTCAGGTAATACATCACAACCTGGTTGTCGGTCAGAACGAGTATTATCTGATTGCAAATGCTGTCTTGAAAAGTCTTGAGCAAGTTCCAGACTGCCCGCAATCTGAGGAGATTGATATGATGTCATTTCTCCCATGGGAACCAAGAACTTTGTGTGTGGAGACCGTCAAGATGAACGCCTCAACCTACCATGGAAGCAACCTTGTGATGTGGAGGAGACTGACATGGAAGACCCCGGGTGAGATTCTGGGACATCATCCACTGTAGAGAGTGGCTTAGCTGTGGAGTGACCCAAATTTGAGCTGAGAGCAATCCCGTGGCTTGGGACCACTGAGAGGAGAGCATCCACTGATGCATTTGGAAGTGGGGTTGAGCCAACTGTGTTAGATGAACTGTTGAAGCTGTGTGACCAAATACGCAGAGCATCTGATGAGAAGAACTTTGGAGGATTTGAACACCTGAGTGGCGAGAATCAGTATGTTTGCTCCCAGTTAAGGAAGTAAGGCTTGGCCTTGAGTAATGTCGAGACAGCCCCTATGAACTCAAAAAGGTCTGAAGCGTTTGAAGATCTGATTTGGAGTAATTAATTACTACTACTACTACAAATCATTTCTATAGCGCTAACAGTCGTACGCAGCGCTTCACAATTGAACATGAAGAAAAGACAGTCCCTGCTCAAAAGAGCTTACAATCTAAATACAAACCCGAGCTCTAGGAGCCTTATGGCGGACAGAATGGAGGTGTGTGCTGACTCCCGGGAGTCTGCCTTGATTAACCAGTCATCCAGGTAGGGGATGACATGGATGCTTCAGGTACAAAGTGTTGCAGCTACCACTATCAGACACTTCACGAAGACTCAAGGAGCCAAAGCCAAGCCAAATGGTAAGACCTTGTGTATTAATAGTGCAGAGTCCCACAGGGGAAGCAGAGGAACTTTCTGTGTGCAGGGAGAATAGGTATGTGCATATATGCTTCCTTCAGATCTAGAAAGCAAAGCCAGTCGTTGAGTTGTATCATGGGAAGTGGTGATCCCAGGGAGAACATGCAAAATTTTTGAGTAGAAACTTAAGTCTTGCATAATGAGAATTGGCGTACTTCCCCCGTCTTTTTTAATATATATAATTTTTATTGAGTTTTTAATACTTATACAGATATTATCAATACTGCAAAGTATAATACAGCCATTAAACAATAAGCTTTTAAATCAGGAAATCAAGAAAATATTTTCTTTATATAACATGACTTCCTTAGACCTCAATATGGAAGATAAGGGGGGTAGGAATATAGTGAAGTTTAAACATAATATATACATAAATCATTATAATTTTAATTATGGTTCCGTATTCCTTTCTTCTTTATTACTCTACAGATTTCTTGCTGTCTAGGAAGGTCTGAAGTTGGTTAGGCAAATAATAGACATATTTTATCTGATTTAGTCTAATAATACATTTACAAGGGTAAGCCAGGAGAAATGAAGCCCCCAATTCCAAAACTTTTGGTCTCATAGAAAGAAATATTTTTCGTCTTTCTTGAGTAGACTTAGTCACGTCCGGGTAAAGCCAAATTTTTTGACCAGCAAACAAATGGTCAATAGATTTAAAATATAAACGCATTATTGCATTTAAATCCTGCTGAAATACAAATGAAACAATTAATGTCCCTCTTTCTGTTACATCTTCAATTGATTGTTCCAAAATATCTGTGACGTTTTGCAGGTCTATTGACTTCTCTGAATCTATTTTTTTCATTGTAGATGGTATATAATAAATTTTATTTAACGGTGGAAACACTTGGGGAAATTTCAAATTTTCTTTTAAAAACCTGCAAAACATGTCATTCGGGGACACTCCCATCAATCTAGGAAAATTCAGTATTCGAAGATTTAATCTCCTATTATAGTTCTCCACTTGCTCTATCTTCCTTCTTAAATCCATATTATCCTTTATCACTGCAATTTTAAATTCTTCAGTTTGTTTTGATTCTCCCTGCAAGGCCTCAATTTTCAAAGACAGATCTTGTTTCACCAACTCATGGGAGTTCTTCACCTCCTGTATATTAACATTCAATATCTTTACCTCTTCAGAAGATTGTTTCAATATTTTGTCCATTTCTACCAGCTTTAGCCAAATCTTCCCCAGGCTCACCTCCATCTCTCCGGCAACTGCAATGTTTTCTCCAGATTCGAGCTCCCCTCTGGGCTCCTCGGGATCGCCCCTTCTGGGTTCCACAGGGAGCCCCGTTCGAATCGCAGCAGCTGCAGGGCAAGGAGGCGTCATAGAGCTTGGCGGGGAGAGAGATGTTTCAATTTCCAGCGGGGGAACCGCTTCACCGGTTTCTCCCGCTATGGACTCCGCGTCACCACGTCGGGGAAGAAGCGCTCCAGGCCCACAGTTACTGGCGTGGACGTTCCAGAAGGTAGGGGATTCTTCCGAATCGTTCCCTTTCGTTTTGTATGCGGCATATTGTAATGAGGCAACTAGAAAAAACAAGTTTTAGCAACTGTAGAGCGGAGAACACCTCAAACGTTACCGCTCACGGCGCCATCTTGACACGCCCCCCCCCCGTCTTTTTTAGTAAAAGAAAATATCTGGAATAGAAACCTCAACTTCTGTCCGGCGGAGGAACTGGTTCTATTGCATTATGCCAGAGTAGGGCTGAGAACTCCTCTTGAAGTAGTTTCATTTGGAAGAGGCTTTCTTTCCTAATGCAGAGTGTAGCTGTGATGAATGGTGTGTAGCATCCAATGGTCAGAAGTTATGAGAGGCCACCTCTGTTGAAAAAGGATGAGTCTCCCTTCGACTGGTAGGCCACCTGGCACAGACAACTGTATGGTGGCCATACTTTCTAGGAACGAGTCAAAAATTGGGCTGTTTAGACTGAGAAGGTGTCTGGGATTTCTGACCCTGCTGTTGCGTTGGATGTGAACGTTGGGGTGTAGAAGTCCCTTGAGGTGAAGGAGGAGTGTAATGACACATGGAGGGGCATAATCGAAAGGGATGCCCAAGTTTTGCTGAGGATGTCCTCGCAAAACGTCCCGGTGGAGGGGCGGCGAAACCCGTATTATCGAAACAAGATCGACGTCCATTTTTCGTTTCGATAATACGGTCGGGAAAGCCCAAATCCTGAAATTTAGGTCATCCTTTGAGATGGTCGTCCCTAGACTTGGTCGTTTCTGATTTTCAGCGATAATAAAAACCAAGGACGCCCATCTCAGAAACGACCAAATGCAAGCCCTTTGGTCATGGGAGGAGCCGCCAGCATTCGTAGTGCACTGGTCCCCCTAAATATGCCAGGACACCAACTGGGCACCCTAGGGGGTACTGCAGTGGACTTCATAAATTGTGTGCTGAGCCCCCCAAATCCCTCCCAAAACCCACTACCCACAACTGTACACCACTACCATAGCCCTTACGGGTGAATGGGGCACCTAGATGTGGGTACAGTGGGTTTCTGGTGGGTTTTGGAGGGCTCACATTTACCACCACAAGTGTAACAGGTGGTGGGGGGGGGGGGGGGAGATGAGCCTGGGTCCGCCTGCATGAAGTGCACTGCACCTACTAAAACTGCTCCAGGGACCTGCACACTGCTGTGATGGACCTGAGTATGACATTTGAGGCTGGCAAAAAATATTTTTAAAGATGCTTTTTGAGGGTGGGAGGGGGTTAGTAACCACTGGGGGAGTAAGGGGAGGTCATCCCCAATTCTTTCTGGTGGTCATCTGGTCAGTTTGGGCACCTTTCTGTGGCTTGCTCGTAAAAAAAACAGGACCAGGTAAAGCCGTCCAAGTGCTCATCAGGGACGTCCTTTTTTTTTTTTATGGGTCGAGGACGTCCATGTGTTAGGCACGCCCAAGCCCGCCTTCGCTACGCCTCCGACACGCCCCTGTGAACTTTGGTTGTCCCTGCGACGGAAAGCAGTTGGGGACTCCCAAAATCGGCTTTCGATTATACTGATTTGGGCGACCCTGTGAGGACACCTATCTTGTGTCGAAATTTATTTACCTCACTCATCATTCTGATTTCTAGATCATTTATAAATAGCACCGGTCCCAGTACAGATCACTGCAGCATGCCACTATTCACCCTCTTCTATTGAGAAAAATGGCCATCTAACTCTACCCACTTGTTTTCTGTCCAATAATTCCTAATCCACAGAAGGACATTGCCTCCTATCCCATGACCTTTTCATTTTCTCAGGAGTCTCTCATAAGGAACTTTGTCAAAAGCTTTCTGAAAATCTAGATACACTACATCAACTGGCTCACCTTTTTCCACACATTTATTCACACCTTCAAAAAAATGAAGTAAACTGGTGAGGCAAGACTTCCCTTGGCTGAACCCATGCTGACTCATTAAACCATGTTTGTTTACGTGTTTCATAATTTTATTCTTTATAATAGTTTCCAGTCTTTAGATCACTAGCAACAGATCAGCAATTTTATGTTTGAGTTCTTTCAGTACCCTGAGATGTATACCATCCGGTTCATGTGATATATTACTCTTTAGCTTGTCGATTTGGCTCAATATGTCTTCCAGGTTCACTAAGATTTCCTTCAGTTCCTCTGCATTTTCACGCTTGAGAACCATTTCCGGTACAGGTAGATATTACATTTTCTTCCGTAAAGACTGAAGCAAAGAATTCATTCAACCTCTCTAGCCAACTTTTCAAAATTATTGGGGGTACTAAGCCCAATGGAATTAACCCCTCCCTGGACACATACAAGGAATTTTCTCAATATTGGGGGTGCTCAAGCACCCACAGCACCCACAGAGTTGGCTCCAATGTCCTCCTCGAGTGCCCCTTTTGCTCCTTCATGATCAAATGGTCCCACAGATTCCCTCACAAGCTTTCTGCTTTCAATATACCTAAAAAAAAAGGTATTATTAAGAGTTTGTCTCTGCGGCAAGTTTTTCTTTATATTCGTTTACCCTTCTTCATCAATGCTTTCTATCTAGCTTGACAGTGCTTATGTTGCTTCTTATTTTTCTTCATTCAGGTCTTTTTTTTCCATTCTTTGAAGGATGTTCTTTTGGCTCTAATATCCTCTATCACTTCACCTTTTAACAATGCTGGCTGTCGTTTTGATCTTCTTTTCACCTTTGTTAATATGTTGAATACATCTGGTCTGGGCTTCCATGATGTTATTTTTAAACAAAGTCCATACCCAATTTAAAGTCCTAACCTTTGTGGACTATCCTTTTACCTTCTTTTTAACCATTTTCCTCATTTTGTCATAGCTGCCCTTTTGAAAATTAAATGTTGCTACAGTAAATTTCCTTAGTGAGTTCACTCCAGGTATCAACTCAAATTTGATCATGTTATGATCACTGTTTCCAAGCAGATCCGTTACCTCTCATACCATAGATTCCACTAAGAACTAGATCTAAAATAGCTCCTCCTCTTGTCAGTTCTTGGATCAGTTGCTTCAAGAAGCAATCATTTATTACATTTATTACCTCCCTAGCACTCCCCGATGTAACATTTATCCAGTTAATATTGGGGTAATTGAAATCACCCATTATTATAATACTAGTAAAAAAAAGGCTTGTTTCTGACACAAATGAAACAGGCGCTAGCAAGGTTTTCCTCGGAGTGTGTATGTTTGAGAGTGTGTGTGAGTGACTGTGTGAGAGAGTGAATGTGCGTGTGTTTGTGACAGAGAGTGAGACTGGGTGCGAGTGTGTCTGTGAGTGTGTGTGTGAGCATGAGTGTGTGCCAGGGCCCCCCTTCCTGCCCTCTGAGTTCCAGGGTTGTTGTCCCCCTCCCTCCCTCCGAGTTCCAGGGTCGTCCCCTTCCTGCCTCCCTCTGAGTTTCAGGGTCCCCTCCCTCCCCTGCATTATGCTATCTCCCCTGCATTCATCCATATGCAGGCAACGTCCTCTGTGCCCTGCCCCCTTCATCCATCCATGTGCAGCATCTCTCCCCTGCCCCCTCCACCTCCCTCCGAGTTCCAGGCCCCCCTCCCTCCTTCTAGTTCCAGTGTCCCCCTCCCTCCCTCCCAGGTCCAGGGTCCCATGGAACTGGGAGGGAGGGGGGACGGAGAACATTGGAGGAGTGACGTCAGCAGGTGGTTACAATCCCAGTGAGACACATTGGAACGTTGGAGGAGTGATGTCAGCAGGTGGTTATGATCCCAGTGAGACACATTGGAACGCTGGAGAACGTTGGAGGAGTGATGTCAGCAGGTGGTTACGATCCCAGTGAGACACATTGGAACATTGGAGGAGTGATGTCAGCAGGTGGTTACGATCCCAGTGAGACACATTGGAACGTTGGAGGAGTGATGTCAGCAGGAGGTTACGATCCCAGTGAGACACATTGGAACGTTGGAAGAGCAAATTATTATATTAGATTGCCCAATTTGCCAGCTTTCATAATTTCTGCAAACATTTATTCATCTCTGTTAATTCTGTCCTGGCGGACAGTAGTATGGCCCTACCAGTATACACCTTCCCTTCACGCATGGGATTTCTATCCATAAAGATTACACACTGCTATCTGGTTCATGTAGAATGTTTATTTTGCTTGACTCAATTCCTTCTAACATATAGCACAACCTCCCCTCCAATTTGATCCACTCATTGTGCTATAATTTGTACCCTGATAACACAGTGTCCCATTGTTTGTCCTTCCACCAGGTCTCTGTGATGCTTATTATATCTACCTCTTCATTTACTGCTATATACTCCAACTCTCCCCTCTTATTTTTTAGGCTTGTAGCATTTCTATATAGACACTTCAAATTCTGTTTTTTTTTCCTTATATCTACAAGCTACTTTGAAGTTGACAACGATAATTTGCATTCTTTACTCTGTTCTCCCATTAAACAATGCTGGCTTTCTTTCACCATTACTGAAACCTCTCAATTGGGATTCCCTAAAGATGCTGTCAAGGATACTCCACACCGAACCATGTGCTCCTGGGTAGGGTTAACATATGGCTCCAGAAAAAGGAGGCACAGTGAAAGCAATGGAAGTAAAACCCAGACTGGCTCAATCTGTCCTCCTTTTTCTGGAGCCATATGGTAACCCTACTCCTGGGCGACTGTCGACTTCCCCCCACCCACAAACACACTTTTTATTTTAAAAGTGGCTCTATCTCCTTCTTAAATGTTAGAACCAGCAGTCTGGTTCCATCCCAGTTTAGGTGGAGTCCATCCTTTCGGAACAAGCTTCCCCTTTCCCAGAATGTTGCCCAGTTCCTAACAAATCTAAATCCCTCATGTCTGAACTACTTCAGAGCTCTGCCTGCCTCTTGGGTCCTGCTCGTGGAATGGGATCTGGATTTCAGTTTTCTACTTAAGAGCCTAAATTTGGCTACCAGAAGCCCCCTCCCATGTTTTCCTATGTCATTGGTACCCACATGTACCAAGACAGCCAGCTCCTCCCTAGCACTATCCAAAATCCTATCTAGGTGACACTTAAGGTCCGCCACCTTCACACCAGGCAGTCCTCACATCCACCTAGCTATCTACATGCCTAATGATCAAATCACCAACAGCTGTCCTAGCCCTTCGCTCCTGGGCAGAAGTTCCTGGAGACAAATCCTCAGTGTGAGAGGATACTGCATCCCCTGGTGGGCAGGTCCTGGCTACAGGATTACTTCCTACTTTACCAGGGTGATGCTCTCCTTTTAGGAGACCGCCCTCCTCCAAGACAACACAGGGGCTGCAAAACTGGACGGACGTCTCTACAATGTCCCTTTAGGCTTCCTCTATGTACCTCTCTGTCTCCCTCGGCTCCTCCAAGTCTGCTACTCTAGCCTCAAGAGAATGAACTCGTTCTCTGAGACCTAGCAGCTCTTTGTAGACCTATGACCTCTTTGCATCAAGCACACACATGTAACCTCTCACCAACTGGGACATAGTCACACATGTGTCACTCAATGCAAAAGCCTGGATAGCACCCCTCTTGCTGCTAGACTGCTATCTGCATCTTAGTATTATTCAGTTGTTTGATTAAAACTTAAGGTACTAGGAGTATTAGTACTGCACCTTGAATATTGTGTGCAATTCTGGTCACCACATCTAAAAAAGATATAGCAGAATTAGAAAAGGTACAGAGAAGCGCATCAAAAATGATCAAGGGGATTGGTCGATTTCCCTATGAGGAAAGGTTAAAGCGGCAAGGGCTCTTCAGCATGGAGAAAAGACGGCTGAGGGGAGATATCATAGAGGTCTATAAAATAAAGAGTGGAGTGGAACAGGTAGACGTGAATCGCTTGTTTACTCTTTCCAAAAATACTAGGACTAGGGGGCATGCAACAAAGCTGTCACGACTGTGGTCATGACACCACTTTCAGACTCACCTTGTCTTCCGGTGGTCAGCTTCAGAGGTGGCTCCAGTCTGTTTTTTCCTTGCATTGTTGCCTCTGCTACCACTTCTGTGTTTCAAGCCTCACACTGGTGTGTCCAGTGGGTTTCAAGCCCCAGTCTGGTACTCAGTGCGTTTCAAGCCTCTTTCCTGTAGACATGACATCATCAGTGAAGGCCTCCATAAGGAAGGTGAGGACATTCATTCAAGGCCTTTGCAACGCCAAAGGTCTCCAAGGTTTTCCTGTGTGCTTGTGTAGCACTTCTGCCTTGTTTCCTAGCCTGTGTGAGCACTTCTGCCTTGTTTCTTTGTTTGCTATTGTGCCTGTGTGGCACTTCTACCTTGGTTCTTATTTGTTTGCCTGTGTGCTAGGGTTAGCACTTCTGTCTTGATTTTTAATTGTTGTCTGTGTGCCTGGTTGACACTTCTGCTTGTTTGCTGGTGTGCTGATTTAGCTCTTCTGCCTTGCCTTGAGTTCTGCCTAGTCTGCTTCTGCCTGTGTGTAGTGCCTTCTCTTTTGCCTTCTGCCACTGTGCTTAGGTTCCAGTTCGGCCTTGCGGCCCCTATGAGAGAGCTCTGGTGTGTACGGGTTCCAGTTCAGCCTTGTGGCCCATTTGAGTGCCTTTCTTTATTTGGCTCTGCTCCTGTGTACCCTGTTCCTGCCTAGTCAAGCTCTGCTCCTGTGTACTCTGATCCTGTGTAACCTGTTCAAGTTCTGCCTGTTTAGTCTAGTCCTGTTCGGAAGGTTCACCTGCTGTTGCCGCCATTCATTGGCAGCGGCCCAAGAGCTCACACTTTCCCCTGAGTCTGTGACAGTTTGCAAAGGCCATGAGCTCAGCAGAGTTTTCCCTCCAGCAGTGCTGGCAGCAAATGAATATTTTGATGCCTTGTTTATCCACTTTTCTAGCCCTGATTTTAATCTGGATTCGTCCCAGTCCAGCTCCTGATTTCAGTCCAGCTCTTGATTCCAGTTCTAGTCAAGATTCTGATTCCAGTCCATATCCTGGTTCCAGCCAAGTTCCTGATTCGAGTCAGGGTTCTAGTCCCGGCCCTGCTTCTGATTTCTGTCCAGGTTCTGGTTCCAGCAAAGATTCTGGTTTCAGACCAGTTCCTGGTTCCAGCCAAATTCCTGATTCTAGTCTGGTTTCCAGTACTGGTCCTGCTTCTGATTCCTGTCCGGGTTCCGGTTCCAGACAAGATTCTGATTCCAGTCCGGGTCCTGGTTCCATCCAAATTCCTGATTCTAGCTCAAGCTCCAGCCAAGCTCCTGATTTCCAGTTTCAGTTTGTATATAATTCTGCGTGTTCCCCCACCTATTCTGACCTCATCCTCCCCCAGACTGCTCTTACACAGTCCAGGAATTAACGGACTCCATAATCAGCAGGACTCGCTGGGATATAAGAAGATAGTTTATTTCAATCTTACCAATAGCAATACAGGCAAATCAGGTATTCGTATGGTTTGAACAGCAGTCCACGTCACGTCTGTCACCCTCCTTCTCTTGTAATACCCTTCTGACTCCCATTTTTATACTATTCTCACCCTATTCATTTCAATGGACCCTAGCTTTGTCACCAGGGTTCTTGGACCTTATCAGTTGATCGAAATGACTTCACATACTCTCAAGCTCTAAGTATAAACAAGATATGCTCAGAGCGCATCTTATTAGATGACTTTGCATTTTCCCCAAACTTTCCCTTAGCCCCCTCCTTTGGATGTTCTCACCCGGGGTGCAGCTGACCCAGTACTATCTCTACATAACCATGGCAATCTTGCTCATGACGTCTTGAAGGTGCCAGTCTCAGGGAGCAAAGCCCCCCTCCCTTGCCAGCTCAGCACTTACTACAGTGAAATGTAACTGTGTCAAAGGTGATCACTGATTCTTACAAGCTAGCTCTCTTTTGTATCAGAGATGATTTTGATTTTAAGAAGCCTAGCTTTTATTATGAGCCATTGGCCTGTATTTTACTGAGAGCAAGGGCTAGCATAACTCTTCATTCCCCTCTTGCCAGGCCCCTCAGTGGGGGCTGGCACACAAGTTCTGGTTCCAGTCAAGATTATGATTCCAGTCCGAGTTCTAGTTCTAGACAAGTTCCTGATTCCTGTCTGAGTTCCAGTTCCAGCCAAGATTCTGATTCCAGTCTGGATTCCAATCCCGGTCCAGCTCCTGATTCCATTCCAAGTTCAGGTTCCAGACAAGTTCCTGATTCCAGTCCAAATACTAATTCCAGCCAAGTTCCAGTTCCAGTCAAGATTCTGATTCCAATCTGGGTTCCAGTCGTAGTACTGCTCCAGATTCCAGACTGGGCTCCAGCCTAGTTCTTGTTTCTAGTTTGGGTGTTGGCTCTAGCCCAGTTCCTGCTACTAGGTCTATATGCCAGGAGGGCAAGGAGATTGTGGATTCCCTCATGGGAGGGTTCCTTCTTAGTATGATTCAGATTCCAAGACTCTGACCCTGCCTAGCAGTTGTCAGAAGCCTCCTCCAGCACCGGTCTCGCACCATGCCCAAAGAACTGGACCCTAGATATGGGTTTCAGGACATCCCTGTTGTCAGGGGGGCCTATGGTCTCGAGGTCAGGCTATGGAAGTCCGCTGGATGTGACATTACTTCAGCCCTGTTTTCAAGCTTCCCTCCTGTTTACAAGAGCCATTCCTGTCTTCAAGCTCCAGATTTGCTTGTTAATTCCAGTCCACTAATCCATGTCCATGACTTGAAACCCATCAGTAGGTTTCACCAAAGTTACCTTGGAAACCCATACCTCCCGTGGGGACCACTGGAGCCTTGATGGGGAGATACTGTCATGAGTGTGGTCGTGATCCCACTTTCAGACTCACCTTGTCTTCTGGTGGTCAGCTTCAGAGGTGGCTCCAGTCTGTTTTTTCCTTGCATTGTTGCCTCTGCTACCACTTCTGTGTTTCAAGCCTCACTCTGGTATTCAGTGCATTTCAAGCCTCTTTCCTGTAGTCATGACATCAGTAGTGAAGGCCTTCATAAGGAAGGTGAGGACATTGATTTAGGGCCTTTGCAACGCCAAAAGTCTCCAGGTTTTCCTATGTGTTTGTAGCACTTCTGCCTTGTTCCTTGTCAATGTGGGCACTTCTGCCTTGTTTCTTTTGTTTGCTAGTGTGCCTGTGTGGCACTTCTGCCTTGGATCTTATTTGTTTGCTTGTGTGCTAGGGTCAGTACTTCTGTCTTGATTATTGACTGTTTGCCTGTGTGCTAGGGTTAGCACTTCTGTCTTGATTTTTGCTTGTTGTCTGTGTGCCTGGTTGGCACTTCTGTTGTGTCCCTTGTTTGCTGGTGTGCTGATTTAGCTCTTCTGCCTTGCCTGTGTGTACGTGCCTTCTCTTTTGCCTTCTGCCACTGTGCTTAGGTTCTAGTTCGGCCTTGCAGCATGTATGAGAGGGCTCTGGTGTGCACTGGTTCCAGTTCGGCCTTGTGGCCCATTTGAGTGCCTTTCTTCTAGCTTTATTTGGCTCTGCTCCTATGTACCCTGTTCCTGCCTAATCAAGCTCTGCTCCTGTGTACACTGTTGCCGCCTAGTCGAGCTCTGCTTCTGTGTACCCTGTTCCTGCCTAGTCAAGCTCTGCTCCTGTATACTTTGATCCTGACTAATCAAGTTCAGTTCCTGTGTACCCCGTTCCTGCCTGTGCTTATTGCATTTCTAGTCTGTTCCAGTCCTGCCTGTGTAGTCCAGTTCTGGTTGGAAGGATCGCCATTCATCGGCAGCGGCCCAAGAGCTCACATTTTGCCCTGAGTCTGTGACAGTTTGCAAAGGCGAGTCCATGACAGAAGCTACAAAGTAGTAAATTTAAAACAAATCGGAGAAAATATTTCTTCATTCAACTTGTAATTAAACTCTGGAATTCGTTGATAGAATGTAGTAAAAGCAGTTAGCTTAGTGGGGTTTAAAAAAACGCTTTGGATAACTTCCCAAAAGAAAAGTTCATAAGCCATTATCAATATGGACTTGGGAAAATCCACTGCTTATTTCTAGGATAAGCAGCATAAAATGCATTGTACTGTTTTGGGATCTTGCCAGGTACTTGTAATCTGGATTGGCCACTGTTGGAAACAGGATGCTGGGCTTGATGGACCTTCAGTTTGTCCCAGTATGGCAATACTTATGTACTTAAGAGCCTTAAGATTAGACGGTATATTGTGTGATTTATTTAGTGTTTGCTTCTCAGAGTAATTAAAACTCCCCAATTATCCTAATTAGAATTGACTTGCTGAGTTTAAAAGAAAAGTCCATTGATCGTTATTAAATTTGGGGTTTTTGCCAGGTTCTTGGGGCCTGGATTGGCCGCTGTCGGAGACAGAGTGCTGGGCTTGATGGACCTTTGGTCTTTTCCCAGAGTGGCAGTGCTTATGTACTTATAAATGAAGAGATATGCTAGCGGTGAGTGGGAGTTGGGGGTGGGTATGAAGACTGAACTAGGCTTTGCCTGTGCCTCCTACAGACTGTCTGTTAATACTGTAAGCTGTGGAAGAAAGTTCATTTTAGAACTATGGGGAAAAGGATATGGAGACTAAAGGTTGCTTTTTTTTTTTTTTAATTCTGTCTTTATCAATAAACCTACAATTCCTCTTTTAAACCTAATCTTTAAATCACCAAAGCAAAGAGCAAAATAATGTTCACTTATCCAGAGAAATGTCCTCTTCTCTCAGAACTTCTCAGAAACTACTGGGATCTTTCCTCTCTCTATAGTTTTGACTCTAAGGGGACTGCTTCAAATTGACCCTTTGAAGCTAACACAGTAATCAGGTTGCCCTAGTACAGTTTATATTTTATTAAAGCCTGATGTACTGCCCAAGCTGACTCGCAGAACGGAGTGGTTTATAAATTAAATTAAAATCCAAAATACTACAAAAGAAACTACATCATTTGACAGGAGAGTAAAGCAATCAAACCAGAGCAATCACAGCAGAACTAGAGAGAAGGGAAAGGGGGGGGGGGAGGTTGGGAGAGCAGGGAAAAAAGCAAAACAGGGGATAGCGACAATGAACCTGATACTTCTCAATGTTCATTCCAGAGAAAAAGCCTGCTTAAAAATGTGCGTTTCAGGAGGAAGTACCAAGCATCAATCAAACAAAGAAGAAAGAGATACTTCTCGCAGATGGTGTCCAGGAGAAATCTTTATTAAACTACAATCTTCAATAAACAATCAAAAGGGACCCGACACGACGCATATTTCGGCCCTAACGGCCTGCTTCAGGGGTCTAGGAATCTAACATGTCAAACATATTCCCAGACAAGTCGTGAAACCAAATCTCCTATAAGTAATCTTTCTGTGTTCAAAGAGTGCAGGCACAAACTGGCTTGCAAAACGCTGTGTTTTGCAAGCCAGTTTGTGCCTGAACTCTTTGAACACAGAAAGATTACTAATAGGAGATTTGGTTTCACAACTCGTCTGGGAATATGTTTAACATGTTAGATTCCTAGATTATAAATAGGAGATTTGGGTTCACGACTTGTCTGGGAATAAGTTTGACGTGTTAGATTCCTTCTTCACAGTACCTTAATTAACACCTAATTCAAGTCAGTAGCAGTGCTACCTCTCCTCCAGCCAGGGTACAGGAAATAACTTTCTTTTAAGACAAGGTTTGAGCCCAAAGTTGCCAACTCCAGTTTTGTCATGGAATTGGGTGGGTTTTTAAGCAACCCACGGGAAGTTTTGTAATGATTGCAGGTTGTGACTTGTTGGGCTATTTTCTTGGCCGTGTGCGTGTTTTAGGTGGCTGTGCTGGTGTGTTCCAGCTTTCTCTCTGCTCACCCTCCTATTGGTCTAATTTGGAGCCGGAATGAGGCTTGGTGCTACTCCAAGCCTCATTCAGGTTTCAAATCTGACCAATAGGAGGGTGAGGTAAAAGGCACCTGCCAGGTCTGGTGCTACAGTATATACATATATATATTTTTTTGTTTTATATATATATATATATATATATATATATATATATATATATATATATATATATATATATACATACACACACTCAAGTGGGAAAGGAAGCAAGGTGAGCAACAGCACAGATCCTGCTACTATCCTTTTTAATGCTCTTGTCTGTTACAGTTACGTTTCTACCTCTACAAGAAAGTTTCAGTTTAAAACTATGGGGGAAAGGCTTGTACACTATGGAAACTAGTTAATAAAGCTTGCTTCTCTCTTTTTTTTTTTTTAAAAAAGACTGAACTAGGCTCTGCTGTGCCTTCTAGAGGCTATCTGTTAATGATGTAAGCTGTGGAAAAAAGTGCAAGTTTTAAAACTGTGGGGAAAATCGTACGGCAACTAAAGTTTGCTTTTTTAAAATTCTGTCTTTATCAATAAATCTACAGTTCCTCTTTTAAACCCCAATCTTTAAATCACCAAAGCACAAAGTAAAAATAATGTTCACTTACCCAGAGAAATGTCCTCTTCTGTCAGAATTTCTTAGAAAGAATGTTACCTGGGACCTTTCCTCTATATATAGTTTTGATTCTAAGGGGACTGCTTCAAACAGACCCTTTAAAGTTTTTTTTTTGTTACATTTGTACCCCGTGCTTTCCCACTCATGGCAGGCTCAATGCGGCTTACATGGGGCAATGGAGGGTTAAGTGACTTGCCCTGAGTCACAAGGAGCTGCCTGTTAAACACAGAGATCAGGTTGCCCTAGTAACCTCTCTGCAGCTATTCTAGTGAGCTAATACAAGCTGTAAGCTACTGTGTCCAGCCACAAAGTAGTTCGTTTGTGCCCTTCTCTCCCCCTTTTGTTTTAGTCTGAAAAGAAGAGATACCTCTCCCTTATTTCCACCCCTCCCTCTCCTTCCCCTGAGGCTGATCCCACATCTCATGCTGCCATATCAACTTTTTTGGACAACTGTAACAATCGTTCGTGACAAATCCGCCATAGGCTACCACACAGGCAGATGCGCCTGCAAGTGGGATAAAATGTCCCACCTCTCTCCCATTCAGCCATCTGTATCATACTAGCATACCATTGAGTAAGGGGTGGGGGAGTCTTGTCCACCCAGTGTTGTAAAATGTTTTTTTTTAGCTAGCACTAGAGCCAGGAGAATGAACCTGCATTGATAATCAGTAAGCCCTTGGGCCACAAGATCCGTGTCCAAGGACCTCCTCTAATAGGGCAAGAACTCCCTGCCTGTCACGTACTCAAAGCTGGAAACTGGGTTTGTGAGCCCTTGGGCCACTGCCGAGGAGCGGCAGTGGCAGGCAAAACCACCCTACGCTAGAGACAGGGCAGATCTCTGACAAACAGGCTTCACCTGCACCTGGCCACTTTTCACCAAGAGTTGAGCTCCAGGCTTCAAGTGGCCAGCAGGACTTACTGGACAGGGCAGGACCGGATAACAGCTAGGCAGCACAGGGACTGAGGGCCAGAGGGAAAAGGCAAAAACAGGGACAGCAAGGCAGGGAAAGGATAGGCTAAAGGGCAGGACTGAAAGATGCTAGCAGCCACTGAAACAGGGAACAAACACAGCTAGACAGGAGACTGAACTGAAAGCTGCAAGCAGCCACTGAAACAGGGAACAAACACAGACAAACCCAAAACTAGGCAAAGACATACAAACAAGACACCAGACTAGGAATCAAGCAATACAGTAAACAAGCAATACCCCAAACTAAACATAGACTAACTAGAACAGGCAAGAATTCAGGCAAGAACTAGAGCAAGGAAACAAAACTCAGGCTGAAGTGCAAAGCACCAACATACCAGGGCCTTAGACGCAATGCAAAGGCAGAGAGTTTCAAAATGGCTAATAAGCCCAGCAGCAGCTGAAGCTCAGGTGCAGCAATCACCAGGCAACTACGGGTGCTGTGTAGGTTCAAACAAAGCAAGCAAGTCTGGCAGTCTGGAAGATCCGGACCGGACTGGGCTGAAGTCTGGACCGGGTAGGAACAGCAAGACAGTCTATGGCAGTTCATAGCAGCCACCAGAGGGCGAGGGGAAAACAGACTTAACACCGCCAGAAAGTTTGCAGAGTAGGACATTCTAAAAAGCGATGCAATGTGGTTCCCTTGCCTCTCAAGCACATCACATTCAGATTCCCAAAGACCCATAGCCTTGCCCTTGCTTCTGGTCAGGTACGCATTCTATAAGATTTTAAGTTGAATTTCATAAAGCCCTACATTGAGAGTAATCTTGAATGCCAAGCAACGAGAGAGCTCCTGCTTTGTCACTTCCACCCCCAAAAGTGCACTCCATTGCCCTGCTAATTGGGTGAAAAAAGGGGAAGGTCACCATGTCTTGCCTATCCGGTACCACTTGGAGTCTGTTGTGCTCAGCAGGCATCTGCATGAAAACTGTATCTAAAGTAGTGAAGAAGGGGTATTTCCTGTCGGTGCTTCTCAGAGCATGGAGATAATGTTGGAGTTGTATGTAAGAGAAGAAAAATTTCCGAGGGAGGTGCCAAGTATCTTGACAAGTAGAAAATGGGGGCATTGACCCCTGCCAGCAGCAAGCAGCTGCCCCACATAGAGGCACACATTCTGAATCCACGTTATAAAAGGAGACCTACCCTGTCCTGCAGGGAATCCCAGATTATTCTGTAGTTCCAAGAAAGGAGATGGGCCAGTCACTCCCCCTAACTGGGTACGCCACCAATCCCAGGCCAACTTAAGCAGTCGCAGAAGCAGCAACAATTTGATCCGAGAACCCCTGGACTGAACTGCATTAAATGCTGAGAGGGGGAGGCTGCAATCTCCTATACACATGGTGGGGGGGGGGGGGGGGGGGGGGGAATGCAAAGTTCCCCATGTGCAGCTCATTAATCCAACAGAGAATTGCTGCAATACTGTATAGTCTGAGAACGAGCAAGTTAACTCCTCCCTCACCTCTATCTCGAATGAGTTTATTGTAGCCAATTCTCACCCAACGTGCTCCCCATATAAACGAAGAAATCGCCCCTCTATATGTTCGTTCATCTTTGCTGGTAACCCGAAGTGGCATCATCTGAAGAGGGTATAATACCTTGGGGAGAAGGACCATCTTGACTAATGCCACTTGGCCCAAAAACGAAAAGGGAAAGTCTTTCCAACGGCAGCAAAGAGCGCGAACTGCCTCTAACTTCTCACATATATTCTTCTTGTACATAACAGTGAAGTCTAAGTGTAGTTATACTCCTAGGTATTTCATAGGACCAGAGGGAAATTGGGCAATCGCATGCATGCGCAAGTGGATAAGAGCGCCACTGCTTCAGATTTCTCAAAATTAATCTTAAGCCCCCAAAAGGTTCCGAATTTCTGGATGAGGTCTACCAATAGGGGGATCCCCCAAGACACCTGGTCCAAGAATATCAGCATATCGTCCGCAAAAAGGTTAATTTTGTGTTCATGTATTCCAACCGTGATACCCTTTACCTCCACAGACTGCCTTATTTTACTAGCCAGGGGCTCGATGGAAAGAATAGCATGGGAGACAAAGGGCAACTCTGTCTCGTGCCCCATTCTAGTGTGAATGTAGACGTCAGGTCTCCATTTACCAATATTTGTGCCGTGGGCTTGTTATATAAGGACCTTATACCAGTCAGGAACTCGACATAAATACCAAACTGCGTAAGTTCCCGGCATAAAACTTGTTTGATCCCCGTGAACCAGGAAACGGTGTACCTTCCCTGGAGGCCAGGATGCTGGCAAACAACTTAACATCATGATTTAATAAAGAGATAGGGTGATATGAACCTAGTTTCTCCTGATCGCACACGGGTTTGGATAGAACTATTATGGAGCCGTGGGTCAAGGTGTCCATGGACTGACCTGGGGTGCATAAAACGTGGCACAGTTTGCGAAAGGGGCCAATTATCTGAATCCCCAAGCGTTTGTAGTATTCAGGCCCCAGCCCATCCGGTCCAGGTGCCTTTGCTAACTTGAGTTTCTTAAGTGTAGCTTGCATTTCAGTACCCTGAATAGGTGCATTTAGTGTCCAATTTTCCTGGGTTAGAACCAGGAGCTGGAGCTCCTGAAAGAATGCTTCACGTTGTGTCGTGACACAGTGACCAGAGTCGTACAAAGATCTATAGAAATCTACGAGCGCTTCTTGAATCTCCGACTCCCTTACTAGCATCTGCCCCGTCTGGGTTTTAATGCGAGTGATCACCTGCTTCACAGACCTATATCGGACTAAGGTTGCTAACATCCTGCCCGCCTTATTCCCCCATCTATGAAGTTTGTTTATATAGTTGCATGTACCACCTGGCCCGTTGGTTCAAGATCTCATTAATCCAGCCCTTCAATTCCCTGTACGCTTCACGAACTCCTATATCGCCACGTGTGACCAGTGCCCTGACATCGTGGAACTGCTTAAGCTGGGCGAGAAGTTCCCCATCTTGCTTCTTGCTCTTACGGGCAGCGTATTCTATGATTTCCCCCCTCATCACCACCTTTCCTGCCTCTCAATATGTAACTGGGTTTGTGTCACTAGGGTCTTTGTCGCTGAGGTAATGTCGCCACTCCTCCACTAATAACATCCAAAATTCAGGATCTAAATATAGCATAGGGTTCGCCACCCTGCAGAATGAATCCGTGATAATCCCAGGTCTACCCACACCATGCTATGGTCCGACACGGTTCCTGCTTCAATTTCAGCAGTGCAGGCTACAGAAAAAAAAAAAAGAGCTGAGGACACCAGGATGAAGTCCAATCTAGCCTGGACCTTATGGACATGAGAATAGAATGTGTATTCACGAGTGTCTGGGGGAAGTGCCCGCCAAGTATCTACCAAGCCTAATTCGTGCGGTAAGAAACCTATGCCCCTGTCCTCCATCCCCCTAGGCCTCTTTTTAGGAGGATTGCAGTCAACAAGCGAGTCCACCGTGATATTGAAGTTACCTCCCACCACCAATTAATAATCTCGAAGTGGTACCAGTGCTGCCAGCAGCGCAGAGTAAAATCTCTAAGAGTACACATTTGGGGCATAGGCAGAGCACAGGGCTATCCTATGCCCCTGGAGAATTCTCACCCAGATTACAAACCTTCCCTCTGGGTCTTGTACGATCTTGTGGCGAGTGCTGTCCAGCGATTTGTGAATGAATATGGCCACCCCTCGCTGTCTATTATTAAAAGAAGCAGAACAAGCTCCCACACTCAGCCCTGTTTCAATTTGGCATGCTCTAAGGGGGAGAGATGGGTATCCTGAACCATGAGAATGTCCACTTTTAGACGCTTACTACAAGTTAAAAATGTTTGTTTGTTTTATTGGTGAGTGAATTCCATCTACATTAAGAGTGGCCACTCGTAAACTACCCATCTCACTACTTGAATGCATTATCTTTAAGAAACCAAAACTCTGTGATATCCCCCGGAAGCGGCATCCCAGCTAGACTGCACAATGGGGTGAAAAAACCTGTTTGCAATTGCAGGTATGTCATCAATAGTCTAGGCCCAAGCACAAGACATATCAACCTTTTCAGCCTTCCTTCCCCCCCCCCCCCCAAAGCATCAACCGTCAACTTCCCTCTAGCTCTATCCAACCCTTCAAGCAGCCCACCCCCCGCATGCACACCTTCAGTTTCCAAGCAAACATCACAAGCTCCACCAACCATACTACCATCTTCCAGTACCATGCATGCATATTTTCCCTCTCCTCATGCTAATCCTCTATGAATGCCCGCACTCCTCAAAAGTATTGCACTGTTCTGAACAGCGCTGTAAAAGTAACACCAAGCGCCAACAATTAAAGCCCTGATGATCAAAACTAATAGCATGCAAATTTATGCACATTATTAGTTATTATCATCCTGGGGAAGGATTGTGCAGGAGTTGTTTGACAGGTACGAGCTATTAAAAAAAAAGTCCACAACTGTCAAACATAGGGGCTGGAGGACTCCCCATCCCATCCCAAGAAGCCCCCCTCCTGACAATCCCCAGGAGCCCCCAGAGTTTTTCTCCATTATATGGTAGGGAAGCCTTGCCTAGTGCATCCCAGGATGCACTGGGTTGAGCACTACCATTCTGGATGTGGCGCTGGAAGGAGTGCTACTCCCTCCTCCATCTCTTTGAGGTATAGGGGTGAGGTTGGGGGGGGCCTAGACCAGCAGGGGAGGAGTTGGTCCATCGGACCTCCAGCCCTGTCAGGGGGAGGGGGTTACGGGGCTGGAGGTCCACTGCACCTCCAGCCCATGTCGGGTGGCTTGTGGGGGGGGGGGGCATCTGAGCTGGCGTAGGGTTTGCCATGGCACCAGCGCCCCTGTTTGGTGTGCTGCCAGCTGAGCCTTGGGGAGGAATATGTAATGCCCTGTTCAGCATGCATTTGCATGCTACTTGTGATCAGAGCCAGAGAGCTCGTTGTTTCACACACTCGTCAGCTCTGATCATGGGGTGGGAGCAAACGCGGGCGCTTGTATGGTGCTAATAGCCTCTAGCATCCAGGTTTGCTTCTGATAATCAGGGCCTCTATGAGAAATACGTTAGAGAGAAGGAGAGTGGTTACTGTGGCATGGATGTTGATGCAGCGAAGGTGTTGGCAGAGTGACTGGAGATCGATGGTGATGCTTTTCACTGCAGGTCCCTATAGATGCATGCAGCACTGATGCAGACGACGTACAATGTTGCAATACTTAGTCTGATGTCGGACCTTCTCGATGTTGTGTTGGTGCACCTGGTGTCAATGCAGACACCAATGCAGGTTCTGAGTCAAGAGCGGAATCCCCCGCCATGCTCAATGTGGATGTCGATTCAGAATCAAAAGGTTTTTCATGCTGGTCTCTACAGGATTTAAGGGTCCTTGCTTGCATGCACAGGCAGAGGCTACACTGTATATTCCTGGTGCTCTGGACCCAAACACTGAACACACCAGTTATGGGGCTCTGTGCCTGAAATAGGCCTATTGCATCGAGTACACTTCTTAAAGCCACTCAGCACCCTCATTGATATGGAGGGAAAATGGCTGATGCAAGGTCAAAAGGCTCCTTGACCTGTGGAAATTAAGTAGTCGGGTACCTGGGCAAAAGATTGGGCTCTAAGGCTGAACATCAAAAAAACGAAAAATTGAAAAGAAATGACTAAACTTAACAAATTAGTATTGAAAAGAGAAGAATATGAAGAAAAAAACATCTGAAAAATGGAAGGCAAAAGTTTGATGCACTAATGAGAGATTTAAAAAACAACCTCTCTGCTCCTCAGAAAATGATAGACTGCTGGTCCCACGTTTGAGCGTTGGGCAGAAAGGAACCTGCGCGTGTATGGTGGGGGCACTGTCTCAAAGATTTAAAGTGACAGTGCACTTGACAGTGTCCAAACTGGGCTCTGTGGATGAAGTCACCTATACGTGAGTATTACGCCTGCTTGCCCTCAGAGAAACAGTTGGGCCGTGGCCAGCAAAGGAGAAAGTGGTCCAATCTGCAAAATTTCACTTCTTCCTCCTCTTGCTGCGCAATCTCTTTGAGGAGGAGAAAACCGATGCCAGCGCTTTCACAGAATTCTGCAGAGGCAGGGAATTTCTATATTGTGCAGAATTTCCCCAAGAGTACTAAAACCATGCTGACTCAGAGAAACTACATCAGTGCTGGCTCACTGCCCTAAAATAGAGCCCGCCAATCTGTTTTTGGCCACAATCCCCTGGTTGGAGCCACATTCCCAGTGACCCTGCCAAGGCATGTCAGAATGATGCACCTATGTACTTCAAAACCAGGGCTGTGACCCCAAATACAGCATCCATAACTCTGTTTGGGGGATTTAGGTGTGATACTATGTGAGGATCTTAAGATGGTCAAACAGGTATAAAAGGCAACGACAAAAGCTAGAAGGATGCTTGGATGTATAGGGAGAGGAATGGCCAATATGTAAAAGGAGGTGACGATGCCCCTGAGTAAGACTCTGGTGACACCTCAATCAGAATACTGTATACAATTCTGGAAACCGCACCTTCAAAAAGATATAAACAGGATGGAGTCGGTCCAGAGGGAGGCTACTGAAATGGAGACAAACTTAAGGGGAAACATAGTAGATGATGATGGCAGAAAAAGACCTGCACGGTCCATCCAGTCTGCCCAACAAGATAAACTCATATGTTCTACTTTTTGTGTATACCTTACCTTGATTTGTATCTGCCATTTTCAGGGCACAGACCGTAGAAGCCTGCCCAATACTAGCCCGCCTCCCACCACCGGCTCTGTCACCCAATCTCGGTTAAGCTTCTGAGGATCCATTCCTTCTGAACAGGATTCATTTATGTTTATCCCACGCATGTTTGAATTCAGTTACCGTTTTCATCTCCACCACCTCCCGCAGGAGGGCATTCCAAGTATCCACCACTCTCTCTGTGAAAAGATACTTCCTGACATTTTTCTTGAGTCTTCCCCCCTTCAATCTCATTTCATATCTTGTAGTTCAACCGCCTTTCCATCTACCAAAAAGGTTCGTTTGCGGATTAATACCTTTCAAATATTTGAACGTCTGTATCATATCACCCGTTTATCCTTTCCTCCAGGGTATACATGTTCAGGTCAGCAAGTCTCTCATACATCTTGTAATGCAAATCCCATACCATTCTCATAGCTTTTCTTTGCACCGCTTCAATTCTTTTTACATCCTTAGCAAGATACGGCCTCCAAAACTGAACACAATATTCCAGGTGGGGACTCACCAACGACTTCTACAGGGGCATTAAAACCTCTTTTCTTCTGCTGCTCACACCTCTCTCTATACAGCCTAGCAACCTTCTAGCTATGGCCACCGCCTTGTCACAGTGTTTCGTCGCCTTCATATCCTCAGATACTATCACCCCAAGATCCCTCTCCCCGTCCGTACATATCAGACTCTCACCGCATAACACATATGTCTCCCGTGGATTTCTAATCCCTAAGTGCATCAACTTTGCATTTCTTCGCATTGAATTTTAATTGCCAAACCTTAGAACATTCTTCTAGCTTCCCGTCACGCCCCTCACCTGCAGCACGCTCCTGCTCTCTGGTCCTGCCTCCGTAGCGAGAAGCGTCAGGCAGGGTGCTGTGTTGGCGCTGCACGGTCCTACTCCACTTCTGGCCTGCTTCGCCGGCTGTCGGGGCGGTGCCGGCATAATCTTGCTCCAATGCTGCTGGGAACGCCGGCCATGTTGGGCACGCTGGCATTCCGGGATGTTCCTCTCTTACGGGCGTGGGGCTCGGGAACTCTGGCCACGCCCCGGCGCCGGAATGGTCTCTTGGGTCTGGACTCCACATCCTCTTCTTACGGGTCAATCTCCTAGCATCCCAGCCAGCTGATTTCTATATCAGTACCTCCTGACACTGATGTCCGCTCCCTGATTGAGGGGGCTATTTTAAGCGCAGCCTTTCCCCACAGAAATTGCTTCGGCTTCTACTTTTGTAGAAGTGCTGGTGTTTTGGAGACTCTGTCTATCTGCTACTTTCTGCCTGACCTTTGCCTGGACCTGACTACTGCTGTGCTTGCCGCCTGCCTAGAGACTTTGCCTGGACCTGACTACTGCTTTGCTTGCTGCCTGCCTAGAGACTTTGCCTGGACCTGACTACTGCTTTGCTTGCTGCCTGCCTAAAACTTTGCTTGGACCTGACTACTGCTTTGCTTGCTGCCTGCCTAGAGACTTCCCTGGACCTGACTTCTGCTTTTGCTTCTATCACCCTGTGGTGGTTCCAGTGCCCTGATCTTCATCTCCTACCGCAGGTAACGCCAGGGTTGTTCGGCCGCCAATCTTTGGTTGGCACAGGGACTCATTTTTTATAGCAGGTGTGACACTTCAGCAGATCCTTTTTCATGTTTTCCACTCCTTCCCGGGTGTCCACTCTGTTACAAATCTGCAAAAAGGCAAACTTTACCTTCTAACCCTTCGGCAATGTCACTCACAAATATATTGAACAGAATCGGCCCCAGCACCGATCCCTGAGGCACTCCACTACTCGCCTTTCCTGTCTCCGAGCGAATTCCATTAACCACCAACCTCTGGCATCTGTCCGTCAATCAGTTCCTAATCCAGTTCACCATGTTGGGTCGTATCTTAACCTGTCAAGTTTATTCAAGAGCCTCCTGAGGGGAACCATGTCAAAAGCTTTGCTGAAATCTAAGTAGATT
Source organism: Microcaecilia unicolor (assembly GCF_901765095.1). Classification (NCBI taxonomy): domain Eukaryota; kingdom Metazoa; phylum Chordata; class Amphibia; order Gymnophiona; family Siphonopidae; genus Microcaecilia; species Microcaecilia unicolor. The sequence goes on from NC_044041.1 coordinate 161,461,670, forward strand.
ACGTCTATAGCACGTCCCTGATTCAATTCTCCGATCACCCAGTCAAAGAATTCAATGAGATTCATTTGGCACGATTTACCTTTGGTAAAACCATGTTGTCTCAGATCTTGCAGCAGCTTATTGTCTTCCAGGAAATTCACTATCCTTCCCTTCAGCATCACTTCCATTACTTTTCCAATAACCAAAGTCAGGCTTACCGGCCTGTAGTTTCTAGCTTCTTCCCTATCACCACTTTTGTGAAGAGGGACCACGTCCGCCGTTCTCCAATCCCATGGAACCTCTCCCGTCTCCAAGAATTTATTAAACAAATCTTTAAGAGGACCTGCCAGAACCTCTCGCTCCCTCAATATCCTGGGGCGGATCCCATCCAGTCCCATGGCTTTGTCCACCTTTAGATTTTCAAGTTGTTCATACACACTCTCTTCAGTGAACGGTGCTCTATCCACTCCATTCTCATTCGTGCTTTTGTCAGTCAATCGCGGTCCTTCTCCAGGATTTTCTTCTGTGAAAACAGAACAAAATTATCTATTTAGCAAATTTGCTTTTTCTTCATCCTTATCTACATAGCGGTTCGCAGCATCTTTCAGTCTCACAATTCCCTTTTTAGTCTTCCTCCTTTCACTAATATACCTGAAGAAATTTTTGTCACCCCTCCTTACCTTTCTAGCCATTTGTTCTTCCGCTTTCGCCAGATGTATCTCTCTCTTCGCTTCTTTCAGTTTCATCCGGTATTCCTTTCCGTGTTCCTCTTCTTGAGTTTTTTTTTTATTTCAGGAATGCCAACACTTGAGCTTTTATTTTCTCAGCCACTTGCTTGGAGAACCATATCGGTTTCCTTTTTCTCTTGCTTTTATTTACTGTCCTTACATAAAGGTTTGTGGCCATATTTATAGCTTCTTTCAGCCTGGACCACTGTCCTTCCACTTCTCGTTTGCCCTCCCAGCCCATCAGCTCCTTCCTCAGGTATTCCCCCATTTTACTAAAAAGTCAGCATGCTGGAAATCCAAGACTTTGAGTGGCCGTCCTCCACTTCAGCTGTCATATCAAACCAAACCGTTTGATGGTCACTGCTGCCCAGGTGGGCACCTACTCGGATATTTGACACACTATCCCCATTTGTGAGCACCAGATCCAGCGTCGCTCCCTCCCTCATAGGTTCCATCACCATTTGTCTGAGCAGAGCACTTTGAAAAGCATCCACAATCTCTCTACTTCTTTCCGATTCCGCAGATGGAACCTTCCAATCTACATCCGGCAGACTGAAATCTCCCAGCAACAGCACCTCTCTCTTCTTTCCCAACTTTTGAAGATCTGCGATCAGATCTTTATCTAGTTCCTCCAATTGTGTCGGGGGTCTGTAGACAACACCCACGTGGACAGAGGTTCTATCGTCTCTTTTTAAGGTGATCCATATCATTTCTTCCTTTCCCCAGGTCCCTGTCATTTCAGTCACTGCGATATCATTTCTCACATACAGAGCTACTCCTCCACGGAAGGCGGGAAATGGGACTTGATATACCGCCTTTCTGAGGTTTTTTTTGCAACTACATTCAAAGCAGTTTACATATATTCACCAGGGGCAATGGAGGGTTAAGTGACTTGCCCAGAGTCACAAGGAGCAGCAGTGGGAATCAAACTCAGTTCCCCAGGATCAAAGTCCACTGCACTAACCACTAGGCTACTCCTCCACTCATCTCAATATGAATACGAATGTCCTTCTTTGTTAAATTGTACAGCGCTGCATAACCCTAGTAGCGCTTTAGAAATGTTAAGTAGTAGTAGTAGTAGTAGTATTTTGGAAGAAAGGCGAAAGATGGGAGATAGGATACAGATATTTAAATACCCATGCAGCATAAGTGTACAGGAGGTGAGTCTCTTTCAATTAAAAGGAAGCTCTGGAACAAGGGGGCATAGAATGAACACGAGAGACTCAGAAGTAACCCGAGGAACACTTCTTCATGGAAAGGGTGGTGAATTCATGGAACAGCCTCTCGGTGAAAAGTGGTAGAGACAAAAACAGTTTCTGAATTCAAGAGAGCTTGGGATAAGCACATAGGATCTCTAAGGGAGCGGATAAGGAGAGTAGATGGCATGGATGGGCAGACTGATAGGCCATATGGTTTTTATCTGCCTACATTTTTCTCTGTTTCTACCCACAGTTTGGGAAGCTCTGCCCTAAAACCACACTGAGATACTGGGTCCATGCTAGCTCAGTGGGGACAGCATTTACTAAAACCATGTCAAGACACTGGACTATAGAGTTGCATGGGGACAGAAATTTCACCCATCCCTGCTGGAATCTTGCCCATCCCCTGTACAGCGAAGATACTTACCTGTAGCAGGTATTCTCCGAGGACAGCAGGCTGATTGTTCTCACATGTGGGTCATCATCATCAGCGGCCCAAGGACGGAGATTTTCTAGTAAAATCTAAAAGAGCTTTGCGACAGCCAGCAAAGCACGGGACAGACGCACTGCACATGCACGGCCATCTTCCCACCCACGAGCAAAGAATAAAAACAACTCCAAAGGGGAGGTGGGCGGGTTGCTGAGAACAATCAGCCTGCTGTCCTCAGCGAATACCTGCTACAGGTAAGTATCTTCGCTGAGGACAAGCAGGCTGCTTGTTCTCACATGTGGGGTATCCCTAGCCCCCAGGCTCACTCAAAACAACAAAGGTCAATTGGGCCTCGCAACGGCAAGGACAAAGATTGACCTACGAAGAACAGCTGAGAGTGCAGCTTGGAACAGAATACAAATGAGCCTAGGGGGGTGGAGTTGGATTCTAAACCCCAAATAGATTCTGCAACACCGACTGCCCAAACCGACTGTTGCGTCGGTAGTCCTGCTGAAGGCAGTAATGAGATGTGAATGCGTGGACAGATGACCACGTCGCAGCCTTGCAAATCTCTTCAATAGTGGCTGACTTCAAGTGAGCCACTGACGCTGCCATGGCTCGAACACTAAAAGCCGTGACATGACCCTCAAGAGTCAGCCCAGCCTGGGCATAAGTGAAGGATATGCAATCTTCTAGCCAATTTGAAATGGTGTGTTTCCCGACAGTGACTCCCTTCTTGTTGGGATCAAAAGAAACAAACATTTGGGAGGACTGTCTGAAGGGGCTTGTCCGCTCCACGTCGAAGGCCAATGCTCTCTTGCAGTCCAATGTATGCAACTGAAGTTCAGCAGGGCGGGTATGAGGTCGGGGAAAAATGTTGTCAAGACAATTGACTGGTTCAGATGGAACTCAGACACCACCTTCTGCAAGAACTTAGGGTGCGTGCGGAGGACTACTCTGTTATGATGAAATTTAATATAAGGAGCATGGGCTACCAAGGCTTGGAGCTCACTGATTCTACGAGCTGAAGTAACAGCCACCAAGAAAATAACCTTCCAGGTCAAGTACTTCAGATGGCAGGAATCCAGTGGCTCAAAAGGAGGCTTCATCAGCTGGGTGAGAACGACGTTGAGATCCCATGACACTGGTGGAGGTTTGAAAGGGGGATTTGACAAAAGCAAACCTCTCATGAAGTGAACAACTAAAGGCTGTCCAGAGATAGGCTTACCCTCTACACGATAATGGAAAGCACTAATTGCACTAAGATGAACTCTTACGGAGTTGGTCTTGAGACCAGATTCTGACAAGTGTAGAAGGTATTCAAGCAGGGTCTGTGTAGGACAAGAGCGAGGATCTAGGGTCTTGCTGTCACACCAGACAGCAAACCTCCGCCACTTAAAAGAGTAACACTTCTTTGTGGAATCTTTCCTGGTAGCAAGCAAGACTCGTGAGATACCCTCAGAAAGACCCAAGGAAGCAAAGTCTACACTCTCAACATCCAGGCCATGAGAGCCAGAGACTGGAGGTCAGGATGCAGAAGTGCCTCCTCGTTCTGAGTGTTGGAAAACACTCCAATCTACACGGTTCTTCGGAGGACAACTCCAGAAGAAGAGGGAACCAAATCTGACGGGGCAAAAAAGGCGCAATCAGAATCATGGTTCCGCGATCTTGCTTGAGTTTCAGCAAAGTCTTCCCCACCAGAGGTATGGGAGGATATGCGTACAGAAGGCCTGTTCCCCAATGAAGGAGTAAGGCATCTGACGCTAGCCTGTCGTGGGCCTGAAGTCTGGAACAGAACTGAGGGAGCTTGTGATTGAGCTGAGTGGCAAAAAGATCCACCGAGGGGGTGCCCCACTCTCGCAAGATCTTGTGAACAGCTCTGCAGTTGAGCGACCACTCTTGAGGTTGCATTATCCTGCTCAATCTGTTGGCCAGCCTGTTGTTTACGCCTGCCAGATACGTGGCCTGGAGAAATATGCCGCGATGGCGAGCCCAAAGCCACATCTGGACGGCCTCCTGACACAGGGGGCAAGATCCGGTGCCCCCCTGCTTGTTGACGTAATACATGGCAACCTGGTTGTTTGTCTGAATTTGAATAATTTGATTGGACAGCCGATCTCTGAAAGCCATCAGAGTGTTCCAGATCGCTCTCTGCTCCAGGAGATTGATCTGAAGACCTGACTCCTGGAGGGACCAAGCTCCCTGAGTGTGGAGCCAATCTACATGCGCTCCCCACCCCAGGAGAGATGCATCCGTGGGTCAGCACTTTTTGAGGCTGAGGAATCTGGAAGGGACGTCCCAGGGTCAAATTGGATCGAATTGTCCACCACTGAAGGGAATTACGAAAATCGGTGGACAGCTGGATCACATCCTGTAGATTCCCCACAGCTTGATACCACTGGGAAGCTAGGGTCCATTGAGCAGATCTCATCTGCCGAGCCAAGATACGCTGAGATGCCCTGGCCATGGAAACAAGAGACAGAAGGTTGTCTGCTCTCGCCTCGGGAAGATAGGCCCGAGCAGTCTGAGAGTCCAGCAGAGCTCCTATGAATTCTAGTTGTTGAACTGGAAGAAGGTGAGACTTTGGGTAATTGATGACAAACCCTTGTAGCTCCAAGAGATGAATAGTCATTTGCACGGACTGTAGAGCTCCTGCCTCTGAGGTGTTCTTCACCAGCCAATCGTCGAGATAAGGGAACACATGCACTCCCAGTCTATGTAGTGATGCTGCAACCACTGCTAGGCATTTTGTGAACACCCTGGGCGCGGAGGCGAGCCCAAAGGGCAACACACAATACTGGAAGTGCTGTGTTCCCAGACGGAATTGCAGATATTTCCTGTGAGCTGGAAGTATCGGAATGTGAGTGTAAGTATCCTTTAAGTCCAGAGAGCATAGCCAATCATTTTTCTGAATCATGGGAAGAAGGGTGCCCAGGGAAAGCATCCTGAACTTTTCTCTGACCAGATATTTGTTCACGGCCCTTAGGTCTAGGATGGAACGCATCCCCCCTGTTTTCTTTTGCACAAGGAAATACCTGGAATAGAATCCCAGCCCTTCTTGCCCTGGTAGAACGGGCTCGACTGCATTGGTGCTGAGAAGGGCGGAGAGTTCCTCTGCAAGTACCTGCCTGTGCTGGAAGCTGAAAGACTGAGCTCCCGGTGGACAATTTGGAGGTCTGGAGATCAAATTGAGGGAGTACCCCAACCAGACTATTTGAAGAACCCACCGGTCGGAGGTTATGAGAGGCCACCTTTGGTGAAAAAATTTTAACCCCCCTCCGACCAGTAGATCGTCTGGCACAGGTACATTTATGGCGACTATGCTTAGCTGGAGCCAGTCAAAAGACGACCGTCCCTTGCTTTTGCTGGGGAACTGCAGGGGCCTGTCTGGACGCACGCTGTTGATGTGAACGAGCTCGCTGGGGCTGAGCCTGAGAAGGCTGTCGGGAAGGTGGATTGTACCTACGCTTATTGTAAGCATAGGGAGCATTCCTCCTGCCCCTGAAAAATCGTCTACCTGTTGAGGTAGATGCTGAAGGCGCCCGGTGGGAGAGCTTGTCGAGGGTGGTTTCCCACTGGTGGAGCTGCTCTACCACCTGCTCGACCTTCTCACCAAAAATATTAACCCTCCCGGCAAGGAACATTCACAAGCCGCTGCTGGGTCCAAATTGTCCAGGTCAGAGGCACTCAGCCATGAAAGTCTACGCATCACTATACCTTGAGCAGCGGATCTGGATGCAACATCAAAAGTGTCATAAGCACCCCTGGCCAGGAATTTACGACACGCCTTCAGCTGCCTGACCACCTCCTGAAAAGGCCTGGCGTACTCCGGAGGGAGCTTATCCACCAAGTCCGCCAGTTGCTTAACATTGTTCCGTATTAGAATGCTCGTGTAGAGCTGGTAGGACTGAATTTTGGACACGCGCATAGAGGACTGGTAGGCCTTCCTCCCAAAAGAGTCTAAAGTCCTAGCCTCTCGTCCCGGGGGCGCCGAGGCAAAATCTCTAGTACTTCTGGCTCTCTTGAGAGCGGAATCCACAACCGCAGAGTCGTGAGGTAACTGCAACCTCATCAACTCAGGTTCTCCATGGATCCGATACCGGGACTCCGCTTTCTTAGGAATGGTGAGATTAGATAATGGTTTCATCCAATTCCTCAGCAATGTCTCCTTAAGGACATTATGCAGAGGGGCAGTGGATGACTCCTTAAGTGGCGAAGGATAGTCCAGGACCTCGAGCATCTCAGTCCTGGGCTCATCCTCATTTACCACAGGGAAGGGAATGCCCACAGACATTTCCCGGAGAAAGGAGAAGGACAGACTCTCCGGTGGAGAAAGCTTCCTCTCAGGTGAAGGAGTGGGATCAGAAGGAAGACCACAAGACTCCTCGGAAGAGAAATATCTGGGGTCTTCCTCTTCATCCCAGGAGGCATCCTCCTCGGTATCTGAGAAGAGTTCACGAACTACATTCCGAAATCGGGCCCGTCTCGATGCCAAGGAACCATGTCTTCAATGGCGATGTCGAGAGGTCGACTCCCATGCCGGCGGTGATGAAGCTCCCTCCATCGACGTCAACGGGGAGTCAAAACCTGGGTGGTAGCTGAGGCCTATGCCGCAAGCGGTACCGGCGTCAGGGACTTCACCACAGGCACAGAGCCAGCCGCCGCTTCAATCGACGGTACCGAGGGCGTAAGCACCCCCCGTACCGGAACAGACTGATGCTCGAACACTTTCCTCCAGAGTTGCTGTCGAGGAAGGCTGTGGGGCCGGTACCGGAGTCAAAGTCAGAATCTGCGAAGGCCTGGGAGGTGGTACCGGGCTGTCCGGAGACCGACACCTCTTGTATGGTGGATGAGCGATCCTCCCGGTGTCTGCGCTTTCCGGGTGCCAAATCCCTTGATGCTCCAGAGCTCCCAGTACCGTGCCTGGAGGGAGACCGGTACCGATGCTTCTTCGCCTTCGTTCGAAGCACGTCACCGGTACTCTTCAGTACCGATGAGGACGTGGAATCCACACGCCTCCTCGGGGTTGGGTCCAACATCAGTCGGTCCCAGTGGGCCTGCACAGCAGGAGCCTTCGAGACAGGTGGAGACCCACTTGACGGCTCACTACTTCCAGCTACAGGAGAAGTTCGGACAGCCATTACCTGCGCTCCCGCTGTCGATGCCATCCCCGGTGCCAATATCGAAGCCGCCAACCTCGGTACCGATGTCGACGTCAATGCCAAGGAATCAGTCGGAGCTCCGAAAAGGCGGTCCCGAAGAGCTCTTATCGACGCCTAAGCTAAGACACAACTTGCAAGCGTCTGGGCGATGGTCGGGCCCAAAGCACTGAATGCACCTGGAGTGCGGGTCAGTGCCCGAGATCAACCGCTGACACCGAGCACACTTCTTGAAGCAACTATGACATCAGCGGAAAAATTGCAGCAGCAAAGTCAAATGGCTCGATTGTGCCAACTTAGGGCACAAAAAAGGGGAACCGCGGCCGGGCAGCCCAAAAGGCTGCAACGGAACCGGAAGGAAACTTATAAAGGGCAAAACTAAGGAAAAAAGAGGGTTTCTTTTTTTTTTAACTAGAAAATAAAAAACAAGAAAAAAAGGCAACGAGAAACAAGAAAAAAGCGGCAACAGCATGCGAAAAAGGCGCCTAAGATTTTCCTGGGACCTAAGGGAGAGAGACCGCAAGCAGTCACTCTTCACTGCGGAAAAGAAAAAACTGAGGCAGGAAGATGGCCGCGCATGCGCAGTGCGTCTGTCCTGTGCTTTGCTGGCTGTCGCAAAGCTCTTTTAGATTTTACTAGAAAATCTCCGTCCTGGGGCCGCTGTGGACGACGACAACCCACATGTGAGAGCAAGCAGCCTGTCTATCCTCAGAGAATAAAATAACCAGATTTGTGGTAAAATAACTCAACCTATGCACATTTCCCAAAACTGATATGGTCCAATTGATAAACAAAATATTTGTTCTACCTTTGTAGTCTGATCATTTTATTTTCCCATTCAATTTTGTCCGTGTCTTCTGCTTTTCTCCATTTTTTCTCCTGCCTTTCCAAGGTCTCCTTTCTGTTTGGCATTTCTTCCTTCTCCATGTCTGCCATCTTCCATTTGTCCCTATCTGTCCTGTCCAGCATATCTCTTCTGTGTCCCTGTTCCCTGTCTACCCCCCCCCCCCCCAATGTTCAGTATCTTCCCTTTTAGTGTCCCAATCTTCCCCTTATATTTAGCATTGCCTCTCTGTGTCCCTGTCCTTCCTCCTGTGATCAACAATGCTACTCTATGTTCCTACATCACACCCCTTTTCCAGCATTGCCCTGTGTCCCTGTTTCTATTTTACTCCATGTTCAGCATCTCTTGTCTGTGCCCTGTCCCTCCCCTGCCCCTACTCATAGTCTGGGATAATTCCCTCCAACATACCCTCCCCCCCCATAGTCTAGTGTAATTCCTTCCAGGCTCCAACATTATCTCCCTCCCATTCCCCAGAGTTCATAACATCTCCCTCCATACATCCATAGCCCTCCCCCCTCCAGGGTCCAGTACTAGCCCTAGCCCTCCCCCTTCAGGTTCCAGCACATCTTGCTCCAGCCCCAGTGTCCAGCACATCTTCATCTCCCTCATTCCTACCACCGAGTCCAGCATTTCTCCCTCACCACCCCCCTCTGCTCCTGGGTCCTAGACTCTAACTAACCTGTCTCGTTGGCCAGCTGCAGCGATTAAAACATGATGCTCTGACTGGCATCGGGGCCTTTCCTCTGCCAGGTCCCGCATTCGCGGAAGCAGGAAGTTATCTCACAAGGGTGGGACCCGGCAAAGGAAAGGCCCTGACGCGAGCCACATCAGCATGTTTTAATTGCTGCCAGTCAAGGAAACAGGTTAGACTCCAGGACCCGGGGTGGGGGTGGTGGTGAGGAAGAGAAGCAAGATTCGGAAAGTGGGGGAGAGGGATGCCAGCTGGACCTGGGAGGGGAGAGGAGAGAAGGACTGCAGACGGACCTTCAGGGTGCTCCTAGGCACTATGGCACCTGGGGTTTTTCAAGCCCTGCGTGGGAACCCCGCAGGACCTGTGTCTATCCCAGCAGGATTCCTGCGGACCTCGAGGGGATTCAGGATTCCTGCAACTCTGGAGGGGATCGCCGCGGGATTCTTGCAAGCCCCATTCCCATGCAGCTCTCTACACTGGACGAGTGCTGGCTCAGTAAGAATAGCATGCTCTAACACCATGCTGGGACACTGGGTCTTTTTGCAGGGTCATGCTCACATAAGCTGTATTGAATACAGCGAGTACAGGCAATTACAGTACATACATTAAATTATGCAGATTTATTACATACGTTACATGAATACATGAACACTTAATACGCCACTGAGAAGTTCTGTGCTGGTATTTTATAAAGATACATTTGTGTCTTTATAAAATAGTTGCTTACTTTTTATGTGTGTATAGTTTGTGTATATGATTTGTGTGTCTTGTTTTTTTAACTGTGTAATTTGTATGTTAAAGCCACCTTGAGTCGATTTTGGGCAACACATAAAACAGAAGCAAATAGATAAACTTCATATTCCAAAGTATTTATTGAGGCAAAGAGAATTTTTTCCTCAATTCTCAATGATTCAGTTGGACAAAGAACAAAAGTTAAATGATTAAATAAATACAGAAAAACAAGTTAAACCGCATTAAAAAAATCCTCACATTCTTCCTTTTGTGAGCTTTGCTTCCCCTTCTTCTCCTGCAGCAGCAGGCAATAAGGACACGTGTGGTTTTCAAATCTAAGCCCAATTTAATTCTATATAAATATGTGTTTGTATTACAGACTACAAACAGAAGAACAGGGCAAGATGAACATTTTAAGGGAGAGATGTCCTATCTCAGAGACTGAAATGGGGGGGGGGGGGGGGGGTCCCCAGAGAGAGACAGGCAGGAGTCCCTGTACTGTTCCTGAACCTCCACAAAAGGCCATTTTGGTCTAACCACTCTGAGCAGACTCAAATAAAGAAAACAGGAAGGGTCTACGAGGGGTGAGGAAAAAAAGGGGGGGGGGGACAGCAGGCCTAAAAACACAGAGTTCATGATAACCAAGTTATTAAAAAGCACCACTGCAATATCAAAATCTGTTACTGAACCACCATTGTTTCAGGGCCATACCCCCAGTGACCTCTAAGTGGCATGCAGGGCAGGATCAAGGGATAGGCAAACCAGGAATGCATCTAACACCCAAATGTTTAGGAAGGGCCCTTTCAGATGTGTTAATTCAATGGCTCCCAAGGTAGAATTTTGTCCTGGTAAGTCAACTATTGGTAGAGAGAAGAAATGTAAGGAGACAAGAGCCACTGCTACTTGCAGAAGTCTGTCTATTGTCCCCGTCCCCTGAGCAGTCCTCCAGTTGGAAGGACTTGTCAACATGCAGTGCTTCTTACCTGCTGCTTTCTCCTCTGAGGTCAGCTCCATGGGGAGGGGTCGAGGGGGCCACATTTGTGAATTTTTAAATGCTATTTCCATTGCACAAGGGAGGGGGGGGAGTAATATGCTTCATTGCCTTGGGCCCACCAATAGGTTAATCCTGCCCTGGTGGCACTATCACTTCAGAAACACACTTCCAGGAACCATCAATTCCACCACTGCCTCATATATATTCTCTCCTCTAGTAAAGATCACCTCCATTTTAAAGCTATTCTCTCCCAAATAAGCTCCAATGGCACCACTACCTCAGGGATATTCCCTTCCAGTAACTTCCACTGATGCTTTATTGCTGTAAGACGGGAACATTTAGTGGTAGGGCTTTTAGTCCAGGTCAAGCAATGGTGGCGGAGAGCTGAGTGGGATTCCCTTCTTTCTGCAATAAGATCCCATTAAATGGACCAAAGGGGCAAGACAGTGAGACAGTAAGAGGGAGAGACTAATGCCAGGCATGACCAAAATCCTGCAGCAGAACCAGATCAGAAACACCACAAAGGTTTCTTATGCCTATAGCACTCACTTATGACCAACTCATCTTGATTCCCCCTCTTTCCATGTACCTCCATACAGCTTGCAGGATCTAGCAAGCCACAATCACCCACTGTTCCCTCAATCATTCCTGTGTCTAGGAGGAGAGGATTGAAGGTCACCCAACATTCTCCCTTGAAGTCCTCTCAGTGCCCCAGATCTCCTTCCCAGCTGTTCTCCTGTATGCACTGGGGAGCTCTCGAGGATACCCTAAACTCTGAAATAGATAAGAACATTCTCCAGGTAGTGGAATTAGCACCTCTCTTTAAGCAAGCCCCACAGCTCCCTCTATGGGAGGGGCTGCACCTCAGAACATCACAGTAATGATGGTGGCTCAGTCGGAGGAGCAGAAATAACAGTTCTCATCCTCCTCGTCTCACACACCAGTAGTGTCAAACGAAGACCTTGGCAAGGGCATCTGCCCCAGCACTAGCTATCAGTGGCTTACTGGGATGGAAAGCCACATCATGGATGGCCTCCTCGTGCTTCCTGCGGTGTGCAGTGATCTCCTGCATGCATGTTCTGTTCTCCAAGCTCCACAGACGCAACGAGCAGTCATGGCCTAGAGCAGAGGCAGAGACAAGCTTGGTTATAGAGGCCCAGACATACTGACAGAGGAAAAAGCATGAAGATAGAGATGTTGGATGTTTGTGAGGTTGGGCAATGTTCATCATAGTACAGAGGCACCCAACGTTCACATGGTAGAGAGGGGGTGAAGAGAGGAGAGAAAGAACATACATGGATACCAGACACAAACAGAATAGAAGAAGTATGAGGATATGGAGATACTTACTCCCTGACATAAGAAAAGTGGCATTCGGATCCACAGCGAGGCATGTGACGGAATCCAGGTGGGCCACCATAGAGTGCATGACTTTACCTGTGAAAGTGCAGACCTCAATTTACAGTAAAGCACAGTTGGAGTTGCCCTCCCAGCCCCACAAACCCCTGACCTCAGCTCCGAGCACAGTACAGTTACCAGCCTCTTCTGAGTCCTTATCCACAGACACTAGCCCTTAGCTCCCAACACAGATGGAATGTAAATTCCTCCCAACCCTTCCTTTGCCTCCTTGCACATCAAGGTCCTTCCAAGTCCCTCCACCTCTTTTTGTCCCTCTAAAACCACAGCATTACCTCCTAGTCCCAACTCCAGTCAATATTAGTCCCAATGACCCTAAAGCTTTTCCTTCAAGAGCATCTGGAACAAGACGTTGACTCTATTCAAGACTCAGAAGAAAGGGGAAGTATATGGCAGGATGTAAGGGGTGTAGTGCTCTACCTGTGCGATTATCCAGGAAGCGGATGCTACGATCCTCATGTGCCGTAATCGTGACAGGTTCCATTGGATGACTTATCAGATGGTTGATCGGACTGAACTCTGAAAAACAGGACTGTGTCAGTGATGCAGCAACTGACAAAAGCCACCCCACAATATTGCCCATATAACCCCTCCCACCCTTCCTCAGACACAGACTGGCACCCACCTCTTGCGGGGGGAGAGGTGAAAAAGGGTGAGGTAACAGGAAAATAGAGTAAATATTGTAAAGAGAACACAGGGTGAAGTGATATCAGGGTTGGCAGCTGTAGATAGGCCTAGATCTACACAGGGGCACCAATAGCTCTACACAGGGGCACCAATAGCTGACCCTTTCTTCTTCCCTAAGGGCACCTCTGTATGTCATCTTTCAGAACTACGCACAACAGTGTATGAAGACAATTTTGATGGGAGGGGAGAAGCACTCACCTCCAGCATGCCAGGAGCCCAGTGTTAGTAGTGGGCTGGCAGCACGCAGGTCATATATTACGACGTCTCCTGTGTGAAAGGATGCCACCACATGATCTGTGTCTACGCTCACAAAGGCTATAGAAGTAGGAATTCCTTTTTCTGAGGAAGGCACAGAAGTAGATAACATGGAAGCACAAATTAACAGGGAGCAAGAATGTGAGAGAGAGTGTACATCTCCCATGACAGCAAATGTTATTGACAGAGCTGATCGAGACTAACACTGATGATGAAACTCTAGACCCCGAATACAGCTCTATGAAGGTCTCCAAGGGAGCTAAGCAGATGACAATGAATTAAAATTATTTTAAAAAATGAATGTAAAGAATAAGATAAAGTGGGCTGCAAAACACCCCATATCTAACTGCACTCTGTCAAAGACAGAAAAGTGATTGACCAAATTTATATATGTTTTTATTTTATGTTGTTTTTTTAGTTCTGTTGTATGATTGCTGTTTTATTGCCTTTTCTGTCCTATCTTGACACTTGCATTCTTATGCTTTCTGTGTTTTTATATTGCTATTGTAAACTGCCTAGACCCAATCCTTTTGGAATTTTGGCAGGTTATCAAATATCTAATAAACATAAAACATGTAGTCAGTGGCAAAGCAGAATCTTGAACTTATGTCCCAAAATTTCTCCTCACCTACTGGCAAATATGCAAGCAACTAGTCCACTGTTTCCCAGTTCTGTCTTGGAGAGCACACACAGCCAAGTTGAGTTTTCACGACTGCCACAATGAACATGCATGAAATAAATCTGTACAGTGCATTCTCGCTACCCATGCATTCACTATTCACGGAGAATAAAGTGTGATCAATTTTCACTATTCATGGGCCTTTTCGTTTATTTGTGACCATGCACAGTGTAGTGGAAGTGTAAATGAAAGTGTGTTCCCATAAGGAAGAAGATATTCATAGAGTTGTGCGTGAGTACTGTTACACTTTATAAAAAATAAAAGGCTGTGTAAAATACATTTTTAAAATGAATAAGTAAGCTGTTCTTTACAAAAAGGCTACGTGAAATGATGAGTATGGTGTTCACTGTACATTTTTGCTACCTAAGAGGGTCGCACAGGAACCTAACTCCCTTTTTGCCATAGGATCAATGGTGCCATTATCATATTCATGTTTTAGGTATTCACGGGGTTTTCTAGAAACCTAACACCAGCAAATAGCAAGAATGGACTGTATGTATTTGAAGCTTCAACATATATCACACTAAGCTTACATGAAATACTTTGCAATCTTGAAAATTAAAGTGACTAAGTATGTCTCCAGCAGAGGGTTACAAACACTGGGCTAGTCCATTCTCCCTTTCCTATTTAAATATTTCTACTACCCAGTAGTATGATACAATTCAGCTTCTGTACCCCAAAGACAAGAACTGCAGACTTCACGGCCTAAAAGGGGTGCTCTGCCTTTTGCTGATCTCTTTTACATCAAGTTACCAAATCCACTTCCTATCCTCTTCGTCTCACCTTTATCCTTATTAAAGGTGCTCAGGCAGGAAGGCTTTTCACCCGTTTCCCATATCCTAACTGTGCCATCAGCCGAGCAGGATGCTAGGCGCTGGGTTGCACTGCTGAATGCCAGTCCCCAAACAGCATCCGTGTGTCCTTCCAGGATGCTAGTGAGAACCCCACGATCTGTTACAGAAAAAAAAAAATAGCAAGTGAAGGCAGTTGGTTAGAAGCTAGAAACAGAACCAAAAAATGAAAGCAGCAATAAAAATGTACTCCTGTGGCATGGAAATATAAGCTCCAAATGAGAAAACTGGATGCTGCTCAAGATTCTACTGCACCATCCAGTAACCAAACAGAATCAAGTGGGAAGTGGTGACCTCTGCTAAAACAGATTAAGCCAAACCCCAAACCCTCAAGTAAGCGTGCACACGGTTCTCTAAACATTTTACTTTGCTGCCATCTAGGGTCTATACTGAGAACTGCTTGTGAAGTGATACTGTTAGTGTGCAAGTCCCAGTATCATAGGTGTTATGGGATGGCAAAAAACAAATTTAAAAAAAATTGCCCTCCACTTTTAGACAATGCATCTACCCTTCTTCCAATTCCATACTGGTGGTAAGGCACCGTCATCTTCTCTTACTTTTCACAGATCACTCCAACACTTCTTTCTCTCAAGTGGTTCAATGTGATGCATGAACTGTACAGTGCTCTGTAGAATATGATGCATGTACAGTTCAAACATTACACTGAACCACAGGGGAGCAGGAAACATTAGCATGGTCTGCTAGAAGAAAGAGTAGTCAGTCGCTCCTCCTCTCTTAAGCTGCACCATTCAATTCAGACACATCACTGATGGGGATAAAGCATGCAGCCAGGGTTGGTCTTGTGAAGGCTCCACTTGAGCACTACGGCCATTGCTGCTCTTTATGCTCTGCCTGCCCTCTCATCCCATCTTTTTCAACCACCGGGCCCAGGCCTTCAAGGTTACTGGAAGACCACAAAAAGTGGCCCAGCTGGCCTCCAGTTACGGCTATCAGAACTTAGAACAAGTTAGCGGCAAGATGCTAAGTTATGCAACTTTTTCCATTCTTGGCTAGCAGCATGAATTTCCCAAGAAAACTGCAGAAATGTTGCCCCCATTTGAGGTTTCTTTATAAACTGGAGCAGGGTCTGTGTGCTTCATCTTCCAGGAAGGACCTTGATCCCCAGCAAGGTAGGCCACAGTAAGACTCTGGGTATAAAACACAGGATGGGGATTGGGAGTTGCTGATTATTAAGTGAGAGTATTAAGTTATTAAGGGGTCGTTCCATGCCAAGTGGTCTAAACCTTCCCACCATCATGTCTCCAATTTTGTTCAAATTTTATCTGTTGTGCAAGTCAGGTGTTAAACGAAGTTTTCCAAAATTTGAGGTCTCTAACTGCAATAGTTGCAGATCTAGATCCCCTTTTCTGAAACGTTGTCAGTCCATGAGCGCACGACATTTATCAAAATGCCATTTTTGGGGTCTAATAAAATCCAAACACATTTATAAGAATGGCTAAAAAATTCAAATCCTGTACAGTTTTGGATGCTAATTCCGATGAAATACATTTTAACATTATGGATGCAAAATCCAGTCAAACAAGTTGACTCAAAGTGTGCATCAAAATTGGTTGCGACTCATCAGCACATATTTGGACCAATATTCAGACCGCAAAAACTTCCATGCAAACAAAGATACGGACTTGAAATTTTGACAAGCATTATGCTTGTGCTGGACATAATACTGCCAGATTTGCAACTAACCAGTATCTATAACCGCCCTGCAGGATCTCTTCAAAGTTGGCACTGTCAGCGCAAATGGTAAAATGTACCAAAGTTCAAAGCCAATTATTAAAAAACAGTCTGCTGGTTAGTTGCAAATCTGGCAGTATTATGTCCAGCACAAGCATAATGCTTGTTCAAAATTTCAAGTCCGTATCTTTGTTTGCATGGAAGTTGTTATGGTCTGAATATTGGTCCAAATATGTTCCGATGAGTCGCGACCAATTTTGATGCATACTTTGAGTCAACTTGCTTGACTGGATTTTGCATCCATAATGTTAAAATGTATTTCATCGGCTGCTGCCATTCATTGCCTTAGCAGAGGGATATCCAGAGGTGGGGAAGGATGAATTTGCATACCAACAGCTGTTACATTTCCTACAGACAGCAGCGGTACGAGACGTTATGCGAAGGGAAAAATTAGAGCTAGAAGAGATCTGTGAGAAACACACCATCTCTGGAGGTCTGATCAGCCGCTTATATAAATGCAGTAGCGAGCAGAATCCAATCTATACCCTTCATAGGAAGGGCTGGCAGAAGGACCTGGGTAGAGTTGTGGGGGAGGTGGAGTGGGAGAGGACAGAAAAGGCAGCGACGAAGGTGTCATCCCATGTGCCGTTTAAAGAGAACGCGGTGAAGGTGCTGTTCAGATGGTACCTTACGCCGGACCGACTCCAACGAATATACCCAGCAGCTTCAGGCTTATGTTGGAGGGGATGTGGTAAAAGGGGAACAATGGGACATGTGTGGTGGAACTGTGTGAAAGTCAGAGCGTTTTGGAGAGCGATCCATAGCCGGTTGCAAAGCTGGATGGGCTGTGCAATCACATGGGCGCCCGAAACCTTCTTATTCTCTGTGCAGCCAAGGGGCACCAAGCCACCACAAAAGAACCCTGTTGCGGCATATATATATATATATATATATATATATATATATATATATATATATATATGAAATGGAGAGGCTCTTGGCAGAACGTAGGCAACAGAGAAAATGGTACAATATACGGAAACCTTTCATTCATAACATACTGAGAGATGAGTGAGAGCGGTGAGAGTGACGTATGGTATGCTGTGTTAGGGGCTTTGTTCCGGGATGGGGAGGGGTTGGTTGAGGAAGGCGGGCGAAAAAAAAGTTGTTAAAAAAACAAAAAGTTGGAGTATTTTATAGATTCTATATGCAACTTGATAAGTGGAACAAAAGTGTTTACGTTAATGGAAAATGCCTGTGCAAGTCAAACTCAATTACACCACTTGTATTGTCATTGAGTTTATTGTTCTGTTATCAAAGTAAATAAAGACTTCATTTAAATTAAAAAAATGTATTTCATCGGAATTAGCATCAAAAACTGTACAGGATTTGAATTTTTTAGCCATTCTTATAAATGTGTTTGGATTTTATTAGACCCCAAAAATGGCATTTTGGTAAATGTCACGCGCTCATGGACTGACAACCTTTCAGAAAAGGGGGTCTAGATCTGCAACTATTGCAGTTAGAGACCTCAAATTTTGGGAAACTTCGTTTAACATCTGACTCGCGCAACAGATAAAATTTTAACAAAATTGGAGACATGATGGTGGGAACCTTTTTTAAATTTTAGACCACTTGGCATGGAATGACCCAAAGTTCACTCATAAAGAACTCATGAAACGCAAACAGCGCATGAACAGTTGGGAGGCGGTGTGGGGCGCATTCCGAGCTCAGTGCTCATAGTGAGTTGAAAGGTCCTGTTGAACCTTGTGGAAGTATGGATGTATGTGAAGACTTATCCCGGGCGAGGGGGGGGGAAAGCGAATGCTACATACCTGTAGAAGGTATTCTCCGAGGACAGCAGGCTGATTGTTCTCACTGATGGGTTGACGTCCTCGGCAGCCCCCTCCATCAGAAAGTTTACTAGCAAAGGCCTTTGCTAGTCCTCGCGCGCCCATGCGCACTGCGCATGCGCAGCCGTCTTCCCGCCCGAAACCGGCTCGAGCCGGCCAGTCCAGTATGTAGCAAGACAATACAGTTCAAGGGAAGACTCAACTCCAAAGGGGAGGCGGGCGGGTTTGTGAGAACAATCAGCCTGCTGTCCTCGGAGAATACCTTCTACAGGTATGTAGCATTCGCTTTCTCCGAGGACAAGCAGGCTGCTTG
This sequence comes from Microcaecilia unicolor, assembly GCF_901765095.1. Taxonomy (NCBI): domain Eukaryota; kingdom Metazoa; phylum Chordata; class Amphibia; order Gymnophiona; family Siphonopidae; genus Microcaecilia; species Microcaecilia unicolor. The sequence goes on from NC_044041.1 coordinate 161,480,172, forward strand.
TTCTCACTGATGGGGTATCCCTAGCCCCCAGGCTCACTCAAAACAACAACCAAGGTCAATTGGGCCTCGCAACGGCGAGGACATAACAGAGATTGACCTAAAAAATTTACCAACTAACTGAGAGTGTAGCCTGGAACAGAACAAACAGGGCCCTCGGGGGGTGGAGTTGGATCCTAAAGCCCAAACAGGTTCTGAAGAACTGACTGCCCGAACCGACTGTCGCGTCGGGTATCCTGCTGCAGGCAGTAATGAGATGTGAATGTGTGGACAGATGACCACGTCGCAGCTTTGCAAATTTCTTCAATGGAGGCTGACTTCAAGTGGGCTACCGACGCAGCCATGGCTCTAACATTATGAGCCGTGACATGACCCTCAAGAGCCAGCCCCGCCTGGGCGTAAGTGAAGGAAATGCAATCTGCTAGCCAATTGGATATGGTGCGTTTCCCTACAGCCACTCCCCTCCTATTGGGATCAAAAGAAACAAACAATTGGGCGGACTGTCTGTGGGGCTGTGTCCGCTCCAGGTAGAAGGCCAATGCTCTCTTGCAGTCCAATGTGTGCAGCTGACGTTCAGCAGGGCAGGAATGAGGACGGGGAAAGAATGTTGGCAAGACAATTGACTGGTTCAGATGGAACTCCGACACGACCTTTGGCAGGAACTTAGGGTGAGTGCGGAGGACTACTCTGTTATGATGAAATTTGGTATAAGGAGCCTGGGCTACCAGGGCCTGAAGCTCACTGACTCTACGAGCTGAAGTAACTGCCACCAAGAAAATGACCTTCCAGGTCAAGTACTTCAGATGGCAGGAATTCAGTGGCTCAAAAGGAGGTTTCATCAGCTGGGTGAGAACGACATTGAGATCCCATGACACTGTAGGAGGCTTGACAGGGGGCTTTGACAAAAGCAAACCTCTCATGAAGCGAACAACTAAAGGCTGTCCCGAGATCGGCTTACCTTCCACACGGTAATGGTATGCACTGATTGCACTAAGATGAACCCTTACAGAGTTAGTCTTGAGACCAGACTCAGACAAGTGCAGAAGGTATTCAAGCAGGGTCTGTGTAGGACAAGAGCGAGGATCTAGGGCCTTGCTGTCACACCAGACGGCAAACCTCCTCCAATGAAAGAAGTAACTTTTCTTAGTGGAGTCTTTCCTGGAAGCAAGCAAGATGCGGGAGACACCCTCTGACAGACCCAAAGAGGCAAAGTCTACGCCCTCAACATCCAGGCCGTGAGAGCCAGAGACTGGAGGTTGGGATGCAGAAGAGCCCCTTCGTCCTGCGTGATGAGGGTCGGAAAACACTCCAATCTCCACGGTTCTGCGGAGGATAACTCCAGAAGAAGAGGGAACCAGATCTGACGCGGCCAAAAAGGAGCAATCAGAATCATGGTGCCTCGGTCTTGCTTGAGTTTCAACAAAGTCTTCCCCACCAGAGGGATGGGAGGATAAGCATACAGCAGGCCCTCCCCCCAATCCAGGAGGAAGGCATCCGATGCCAGTCTGCCGTGGGCCTGAAGCCTGGAACAGAACTGAGGGACTTTGTGGTTTGCTCGAGATGCAAAGAGATCCACCAAGGGGGTGCCCCACTCTTGGAAGATCTGACGCACCACTCGGGAATTGAGCGACCACTCGTGAGGTTGCATAATCCTGCTCAACCTGTCGGCCAGACTGTTGTTTACGCCTGCCAGATATGTGGCTTGGAGCACCATGCCGTTCCGGCGAGCCCAGAGCCACATGCTGACGGCTTCCTGACACAGGGGGCGAGATCCGGTGCCCCCCTGCTTGTTGACGTAGTACATGGCAACCTGGTTGTCTGTCTGAATTTGGATAATTTGGTGGGACAGCCGATCTCTGAAAGCCTTCAGAGCGTTCCAGATCGCTCGCAACTCCAGAAGATTGATCTGTAGATCGCGTTCCTGGAGGGACCAGCTTCCTTGGGTGTGAAGCCCATCGACATGAGCTCCCCATCCCAGGAGGGACGCATCCGTGGTCAGCACCTTTTGTGGCTGAGGAATTTGGAAGGGACGTCCCAGAGTCAAATTGGAGCAAATCGTCCACCAATGTAGGGATTTGAGAAAACTCGTGGACAGGTGGATCACGTCCTCTAGACCCCCGGCGGCCTGATACCACTGGGAGGCTAGGGTCCATTGAGCAGATCTCATGTGAAGGCGGGCCATGGGAGTCACATGTACTGTGGAGGCCATGTGGCCCAGCAATCTCAACATCTGCCGAGCTGTGATCTGCTGGGACGCTCGCACCCGCGAGACGAGGGACAACAAGTTGTTGGCTCTCGTCTCTGGGAGATAGGCGCGAGCCGTCCGAGAATCCAGCAGAGCTCCTATGAATTCGAGTCTCTGCACTGGGAGAAGGTGGGACTTTGGATAATTGATCACAAACCCCAGTAGCTCCAGTAGGCGAATAGTCATCTGCATGGACTGCAGGGCTCCTGCCTCGGATGTGTTCTTCACCAGCCAATCGTCGAGATATGGAAACACATGCACCCCCAGCCTGCGAAGCGCCGCTGCTACCACAGCTAGGCACTTGGTGAACACCCTGGGCGCAGAGGCGAGCCCAAAGGGTAGCACACAGTACTGGAAGTGGCGTGTGCCCAACTGAAATCGCAGATACTGTCTGTGAGCTGGCAGTATCGGGATGTGTGTGTAGGCATCCTTCAAGTCCAGAGAGCATAGCCAATCGTTTTGCTGAATCATGGGGAGAAGGGTGCCCAGGGAAAGCATCCTGAACTTTTCTTTTTCGATAAATTTGTTCATGGCCCTTAGGTCTAGGATGGGACGCATCCCCCCTGTTTTCTTTTCCACAAGGAAGTACCTGGAATAGAATCCCAGCCCTTCTTGCCCGGATGGCACGGGCTCGACCGCATTGGCGCTGAGAAGGGCGGAGAGTTCCTCTGCAAGTACCTTCTTGTGCTGGAAGCTGTAAGACTGAGCTCCCGGTGGATAATTTGGAGGTTTTGAGGTCAAATTGAGGGTGTACCCCTGCCGGACTATTTGCAGAACCCACTGATCGGAGGTTATGAGAGGCCACCTTTGGTGAAAAACTTTCAACCTCCCTCCGACTGGCAGGTCGCCCGGCACGGACACTTGGATGTCGGCTATGCTCTGCTGGAGCCAGTGAAAAGCTCGCCCCTTGCTTTTGCTGGGGAGCCGCGGGGCCTTGCTGAGGCGCACGCTGCTGACGAGAGCGAGCGCGCTGGGGCTTAGCCTGGGCCGCAGGCTGTCGGGAAGGAGGATTGTACCTACGCTTGCCAGAAGAGTAGGGAACAGTCTTCCTTCCCCCGAAAAATCGTCTACCTGTAGAGGTAGAAGCTGAAGGCTGCCGGCGGGCGAATTTGTCGAATGCGGTGTCCCGCTGGTGGAGAGACTCTACCACCTGTTCGACTTTTTCACCAAAAATATTGTCCGCACGGCAAGGCGAGTCCGCAATCCGCTGCTGGATTCTATTCTCCAGGTCGGCGGCACGTAGCCATGAGAGCCTGCGCATCACCACACCTTGAGCAGCGGCCCTGGACGCAACATCAAAAGTGTCAAACTCCTCTGGCCAGGAATTTTCTGCACGCCTTCAGCTGCCTGACCACCTCCTGAAAAGGCTTGGCTTGCTCAGGGGGAAGAGCATCAACCAAGCCCGCCAACTGCCGCACATTGTTCCGCATGTGTATGCTCGTGTAGAGCTGGTAAGACTGGATCTTGGACACGAGCATAGAGGAATGGTAGGCCTTCCTCCCAAAGGAGTCTAAGGTTCTAGCGTCCTTGCCCGGGGGCGCCGAAGCATGTTCCCTAGAACTCTTAGCCTTCTTTAGGGCCAAATCCACAACTCCAGAGTCATGAGGCAACTGAGTGCGCATCAGCTCTGGGTCCCCATGGATCCGGTACTGGGACTCGATCTTCTTGGGAATGTGGGGATTAGTTAATGGCTTGGTCCAGTTCGCAAGCAATGTCTTTTTCAGGACATGGTGCAAGGGAACAGTGGACGCTTCCTTAGGTGGAGAAGGATAGTCCAGGAGCTCAAACATTTCAGCCCTGGGCTCGTCCTCCACAACCACCGGGAAGGGGATGGCCGTAGACATCTCCCGGACAAAGGAGGCAAAAGACAGACTCTCGGGAGGAGAAAGCTGTCTCTCAGGAGAGGGAGTGGGATCAGACGGAAGACCCTCAGACTCCTCGTCAGAGAAATATCTGGGATCTTCCTCTTCCTCCCACGAGGCCTCACCCTCGGTGTCAGACACAAGTTCACGGACCTGTGTCTGCAACCTCGCCCTGCTCGACTCGGTGGAACCCCGTCCACGGTGGGGGCGTCGAGAGGTAGACTCCCTCGCCCGCATCGGCGAAGCTCCCTCCGCCGATGTAGTCGGGGAGCCTTCCTGGGAGGTGGCCGCGGTCGGCACCGCACGCGGTACCGACGTCGGGGACCTCAACCTGGGCGATGGGCCAGCCGGCGCCGCGCTCGACGGTACCGGAGGCGCAAGCACCGCCGGTACCGGAGGGGTAGGGCGCAACAGCTCTCCCAGAATCTCTGGGAGAACGGCCCGGAGGCTCTCGTTCAGAGTGGCTGCAGAAAAAGGCTGAGAGGTCGATGCAGGCGTCGACGTCAGAACCTGTTCCGGGCGAGGAGGCTGTTCCGGGCTGTCCAGAGTGGAGCGCATCGACACCTCCTGAACAGAGGGTGAGCGGTCCTCTCGGTGCCGATGTCTACTGGGTGCCGAATCCCTCGGCGACCCAGAGCTCTCGGTGCCGACACGGGGAGGAGACCGGTGTCGATGCTTCTTCGACTTCTTCCGAAGCATGTCACCGGAACTCCCCGGCACCGACGAGGAGGACGTAGAATCCATCCGTCGCTTCCTCGGGGCCGAGACCGAAGAGGGTCGATCCCGGGGGGGCTGTACCGCAGGAGCCCTCAGGGTAGGAGGAGACCCACCCGAAGGCTCACCGCCACCAGCAGGGGAATGGACAGCCCTCACCTGCACTCCTGACGATGCACCTCCGTCCGACGACATCAGCAGACGAAGTCTCGGTACCACCGACGTCGATGCAGTCGCCCGATGCCTCGGCGCCGATGCAGAGGTCCGATGCCTCGATGCAGTCGATGGAGCGGCAGCCAAGGGAGATGGTCCGGACGCTGACGACGTCGATGCACTCGATGCCTCCGGTGCCGATGCCGACGAAGAGCCCGAGAACAAAACGTTCCACTGGGCTAATCTCGCTACCTGAGTCCGCCTTTGTAACAGGGAACACAGACTGCAGTTCTGAGGGCGGTGCTGGGCCCCTAGACACTGAAGACACGCAGAGTGCCTATCAGTGAGCGAGATTACCCGGGCGCACTGGGTGCACTTCTTGAAGCCGCTGGAAGGCTTCGATGTCATGGGCGGAAAAATCACGCCGGCGAAATCAAAAGCCGAAATGGCGAAAATTGAAGCACCAAATTTAGAGGGAGAAAAATCTCGACCGAGGCCAAACTAGGCCTACCCCGACAACGAAAGAAAACTTACGGGGCAAAACTTGAAAAATACGGGAAGGGCAGAAAACCCGACAGGGTCTTCCGGAACACTTCCGGAGCGCTTCCCAAACTTTTTTAGAAGAAAATACACGAAAAACACGTCGAAAAGGACGCGCGAGGTCGACTCTCTGGGGCACGAACGGCGTAACACGACCGTACCGAGCGCGGACGAAAGAAGACTGGCCGGCTCGAGCCGGTTTCGGGCGGGAAGACGGCTGCGCATGCGCAGTGCGCATGGGCGCGCGAGGACTAGCAAAGGCCTTTGCTAGTAAACTTTCCGATGGAGGGGGCTGCCGAGGACGTCAACCCATCAGTGAGAACAAGCAGCCTGCTTGTCCTCGGAGAAGGCAGGGTTACAATTCTATGTTAAAAACCAAAAAAAGATTGAAGTTACTTGGGAAATTGGTTAAAGATGTTATATTCAATGTTTGTTAATATAATGGGTGCTGTAACCTGATGTAACCAATGAGACAAAATATTGCTTGTGTGGTATGTAAGCAAATGTGACTTGTTTCACTGGTGAATAAAGACTTCTTGAAAATAAAAAAAATAAAGAACTCATGAAAAAGGATTCCTTTTAGCTTCTTATGAAAGGACAAACAATTCTTGAATCTCCGAAAACCTCAAAGAAGAGAAGGATTACTGTATATATACTTGAATATAAACCCATCCAAATATAAACTGAGATAACATTTATATATTCAAGTAGTTCTCTCTATCCTTCCTTCCCCCCTCCCCCCCCCGGCATCCAGCATGCCTGCCTTCCCCAAGGTGTCTAGTTGGCTCTACTCTCCCCCCCAAACTGGAAACACTCACTCACTCCTTCCCATTGTACAGGCAAAGCCCCCCCCCCCCCTTTCGGACCCACCGCTGGAACTACAGCAGCCATTTTCAGTATGGAGACTGCATGAACACGAGCATGAGCATAGGGGAATCGCTCCTGCCCCAGCTCACCAGTGAACCACCAGGGCTGTAAGGTAGGCCCAGGGAGGGAGCTAAAGTGGGTCCCAGGAAGTGGGGGAGGGTGCCTGTATAACAGCAAAGAAGTAGTAAGGCAGGAATGCCGGATGCCATGGGGAAGGGAGGGTAGGCCCGAATATAAACGGAGATTTAATTTTTTATGCTTTTTTTTTTTTTTTTTTAGACAAAAACTCTGTTTATATTCACATATATACAGTAGGTGAGTGCTTGTGTGGGAAGTGGGGGAGACTCAGGGTTTCAATGATTGCTTGGAGAAGGGAGGGGAGATCAGGGAATAGGTTACTGCTTGAGGGGAATAAGGATTTAGAAATTGGCTAGGAAAGCAGGGATTCAAGTATTAGGATAATGGTAGAGCATGGGGGTTACATAGGAGAAGTGGTAAATGGGAACTTGGAATAGGAAAGTGGAGAATAAGATTCAGCAAGGATTGCCATGGATTTGGCAATTAGGTTAGAGTACTGGTTGGAGAAGGTTGGGGAGAAATAAAACAATAGAGTAATGGACCTGTGGAAGGGTTAACAGGCAGTGGGAAGGGACAAGAGATTGTGAAGGAAATGCAAGAGGGTGAAAATGGAGAAGCTGGGAAGTAGATGAAAGGGAACAGGAAGCTGGATAGGAGGTAAGACAGAAGGAAGGGGCGGGAAATGAAAGGCAGAAACAGGGAAATGAGCGTGAAAGGTGAGAACGGTAGGAACTGTGGAGAAGGTACGAATGGGAGATGGAAAGATGGAATGTGAGTGAGAAGTGAAAAGGGGGAGATGGAGGACTGAAGGATGAGAGAGGGGAGGGAAGAAGGGTGAAATCTGAGTGGATGGAAAGGAGAGAAATGACAACATTTATGTTGTGACAGAGGTACGAAATGAAGAGAAAAAGAAAACAGGAGAAATGAGATGGAGACCTTGGAAAAGGACTTAAAAAGGCTGACAAAAGGAAAGTAGAAAAGAAAGCTATGTATGTTTGTACATAAGTGTGGTATATTAAGTACAACAAATAAAGCATGGAACCTGATCTATTAGAAAAAAAAAATGCCCCAATAACAGAGGGAAAAACACACATTCCATTTTGATTGGAATGAGTCAGCTTTGGGATGGTACTTTTATCATCTTTATATTTTGCATCATATATCAGTCCAAAACTGCTATTCCAGTTTTGGACTGTATACACAGCCTGGCCTCTCAGTGTTTCCATTTCAGTTTGTCTGCATGTGTTTCTAATCTGTGGTCCTTTATTCCCTATTAAGCAAGAACTGGTTTGTGAGTGAGCAATACAAGGAATTTTACTAACTTTTATTTTTTGCATAGGAATCTGGTTGGATCTGTTAGTCCAACAGGAGGTGGATTGGTATTCTTGGATTGGTATTCTAGGGTCAGGTGTAATATTTGCAATAATACCTTTTCATAGGTAGGGTTATTTTTTTAAATACATTTCTGCATGTGAAACCTAAGAGGAGGCGGTCCCAGTGGAAGGGTTAAATTTATAAAATACGTATGCACGAATATAAAACAAGCTGAGAAATTTGTACATAAATGTGTGCACGCACTTTGTTGAGTAATTTTGAAAAGGGAAAGTATGCTTTCTTGGTTTAACTTATATGCAGAAAACAAACCTCCGCAATGGTTAAACCAAGATAAAGGCACAGCAAAGGTGACAAGGTGGATGTCGTCGATAAAACTACTACTGGACTTGAAAAAAGTTCACAGCAAGAGTTTATTCAAGTTCAGTCTTTATCAATAAACTCTTGCTGTGAACTTTTTTCGAGTCCAATAGTAGTTTTATCGATATCATCCACCTTGTCACCTTCGCTGTGCCTTTCTCTTATATGCATTCTTGCTCCACAAGTTAGGTAGTCTGTTTTAAAATTACTGTCAAAGAATCTGGTAGGAGTGGGAGTCTGTGTTGCCTTTACTGAAATCATACCAGAATTACAGGTATTTGGGGTAGCAATAGGAGGGCAAGCCAAACTGACATTTTTATACATTACATACCCCCAGCATCTCTCCAACCCTCCCTTATAACATCTGCCTGTTGATTTGTAAATTTCTACAGATACATAGCTGTTCTATTCCATCCTGCATAGACTGCAGACTTCAGTCGCATATAGAACTATTTAACTAATGCTACTGAATAATTATAATGGCAGTTTTACTGGTTAGTTCAAACTGGCCAGGAGTTCTTTATTGCACAGAACACCAGTTTAAAGTAGATATGGGTGCATGTTGGGTAGGCTATGAATGAAAATTTCAATTTGGCTTTCTACTCTGCATATCTAGTTTGCCCTTCTATTTAGACCAAAACAAAATTTTTTTTTCCTGGAAACGTATGCACGATATGCAGCTACTCATAGGATGATCTTCTACACACCTCCAAGGACTATCACTAACCATACCCTCTCCAAAAGGCATTACACAATGTGATACCCACAAGCGAGCCCTCTCTGGAGTAGCCCCCACACTCTGGAATGCACTGCTTGAAAGGCTCTGCTTAACATAAGACTCTCTCTACTTCAGAAAGCAAGTGAAAGCTTGGTTATTCAACCAGGCCTTTAATGGAAAAAGTAAATAACTTGTTAGTTTCACTCAAACAAGGAGTGACACAGGCTGCACATACTGCAGCAGGACATGTTTATCCACTCCTACTGTAATTGAGATAATATTTAACCACCTCTCTGACCTCATGTGCAACTTTCTTTAAATTAGTCACCTTATTTTCCAACTCCTCTTATTCTCTTACCTATCTATATGGTCCATCTTTGCTTATACCCTACACTGTCAATTAAAATGTTCTATTAAGTATTGTGTTGACATTGTAAGTAGTATACTATGCCATACTTTGTATTGTTATTTGAATATTTTTACTGCTGTATTTGTCTATTGCTCATGTTTGATTTATTGTTATTGTACACCGCCTTGAGTGGATTCCTTCAAAAAGGCAGTAAATAAATCCTAATAAATAAATAAACATTTGGCAGACTAAAAGAAGAAGCAGTTAACGTAAACAGTTTTGACTGTATCTAAGAAAGGTGGTATATCAAATATGGAATAAACAAACATAAAAATAAACAAATACTTTCAACACAATTCCTTGAAGAGGTTGATATTAGCATAACATATCTAACAGTACATATGATAGCTAAGACTCAAGACAGTCCATGATAGAAGAAATAACAGACTTCAGGGGACTCTATAGCTCAGCTGTACATCTGATACTCTGCACGCACCATAGTGATCATAAGGATCCATGTTCAAATCCGGAATCTTCCAGCAGCAAATGCGACTGTCAGAACCACCACTATAGCAGTTCTCGCTGTTCAAGCCCATAGCTACAGCCAGCACTGGTCCTCTGCAGGAAAAGACATACAATAGAACTTAGAGATTTAAAAAATCCTGTACCCTCAGCACCTAAGTACATCTAAAAACAGATCTAAATACCAGCACTCATATCATAACAACCCTACTTATGGAAAGGTAGTACTGCAAATATTGCAAATGTGCTCTAAAACACTAATATACCTCCTATTGTGATGTGCAGATAAGAAAACAGAACTAGCTGGACTGCTACGAATCCCAAGACAAACTCTGTGCCAACAGAAACTTTCACCTTGGTTATGGTTGCCATTTTTGCAGAAACAAAAACAAACAAAAAAAAAAGACACAAAATAAAATGCCACCCCGTCCCTGCCATGCTGCACCCTGCTGCAGTCACTTTAACCCTCCAAGAAAGCCAGATTCTATAAGCAGTGAAAATACTGGTAAAAGTAACAGAAATGCATTTTGCACCGTACTCTGCTAAATACACAATTAGAAAAGATGCACATTTCCATAAAAGCAAACATCCATGAGCAACATGCCCCCTCTTCTCTCCCCTCCATCCCCTTTTATCCATGTGCTGCCATTCCCCCTTTTCCTCCCCCCCCCCCCCGTATGTCCCCATCACCAATCTGTTTTCCAGCTCCCTTCACTGCACCCACACTCCATCCACCTTTTTTACAGTTCCCTCCCTCCCTTCACCCATTCACAACTCCATCCATCCATCCTTCCCGAAACTACCGTAACGTCCCTGGTGGTCTAGTGGTCTTTTCAGGGAAGGAAAGAACCCCACTCTAGTAAGTATTCTAGTAAGGTTTAAAGTTTTCATCCTGTTGGGGACTTGGGGGCGTGGCAAGATGGTGGCCAAACATTGCAGCTACTGAGCGTTCTTGCTTAGCCAGAGTTATTTGTTTTTTCTTTGTTCCAATATGCCTCACAGTGGCTTCATTCCCAATCCAGTCTACACCCCAGAGGGCCTTTGAACAAGATGTTGCAAGATCCCAACTAAGTGCGTCAGTAAGGAGATTTTCTTTGCAGTCGGAGGAAAGAGACTCCAACTCTTTGGGGCAAGATATTTCTTCGTCTGCTCTGGTGGCTTTTCCACCTCCTTGTAGAGGTAGCAACTGAACCTGCAGCAGCATTCTCTGAAGCAGACGTTGATGGCAGTGAACCTCTCCCTCTGATGTCACAAAATCTACGCAGGAGCGGAGGAAACAATTCTTGGCTATGAAGAAAAACTAAAACTTCAGGGGCCTCCTTTCTGTTAGTGTACCCTTAAGTGTGTAGTGAAAAACCTAGGTTTAAAATATGTAGTCTTTTTGCATGAACATTTGTTGTCCTTTCTGGACCTGAAGAAGATATCCAGCAATAGAACATCATTACTAGCTTGTAATATATAGTGGGATTTAGTCTTGGTTAGGCCTTTGCCTTAACAAACGTTTCCTATGTTCTCATTAACTTTACTTTTTCCACATACTCCCAATTGCCTTCAAGTAGTGGTCTAAGGAAGACTGGATTCCTTTTCTTTTTATTTTGAAATGTTTCTCTATAGTAAGTTTGTCTGTATTGCTGAAGCAAGGCATTTGACTTGTGATTGGTTATTGAAAATTATAAATAAACTAGTAAAAAAGGCCCGTTTCTGACACAAATGAAACGGGCGCTAGCAAGGTTTTCCTCGGCTCCCCTGCAGCCACCCATGTCCAGCGACCCACCTCTCCCCCTGCGCCCACTGCAGCCACCTATGTCCAGCGACCCCCTGCCCCCCCTGCAGCCACCCATGTCCAGCGACCCTCCTCTCTCCCCTGCCCCCCCTGCAGCCACCCATGTCCAGCGACCCTCCTCTGGACATGGATCAGCTGTGAGTCATGTTTTTTTTTTCCTCCAGGTTCTGAAGTTGACATCATAATGGCTATGGTGATGTCAGCCTGATCTACGGAGCCTAGCAGACCAACTCGAAATGAGCCACGGTCCCAGGCAGCAAGTCAGAACGTTGGAGGTGAGAATTATTATATCTCTCTATATAAAACGCACCTCCAACGTTCTGAAGCCTCCACAAGTCCCAACGTTCTAAATGCATGGTGGTGAAACCAGGAATTCGCCCATGAGTGTTGGCCCCGCCCACCACGTAAAACATCATGACGTTTAGGGCGGACCAATGACACTCAACCAATCGCATCGCGAACCCGTTACTAAGCAACGGAACGTGACATAAGACACATCGCGGAACAATGAAAACCAGCAGCACACAGTTGCTACGCGACGTCAACAGCAACGCTAAAAGGACCATATAGATCTCTGCTCACCACACAAACAACGGACACGGAGGGCATATGAGGGAAGGAAAAAAACCCAGCACATACACACACACTCTCACTCTTAACTGGCTATGAGCAACTGACCTGCCACTATCACAGGGACTGCTAGCACCTCTCTCTCTCTCACACACATACACACGGGACACAGAGGGGATGGAAGACAAGGAACGAATCGTTGGGTATGGAGGGGGCGGCAGGGGAGATAAGGCAATAACTGTCTCAAATGTTTGTGCTGTGCTATGTACAATTATGATGCTGTCTCTTCATTTTGACCCTACCCTTTCACACTCTCTTTCACACAGACGCACACACACACACTTACACTGTCTCTATCTCACACACACAGGCACCCACACACATATACACACTCTCACACAGACACACAAACACGCCTCAAATGGTTCAGCTGTCCTATATAAAAATTCACTGCTGTCTCTTCATTTTCACCCTACCTGTGCACACTCTCTTTCACACAGTGACATACACACACACTTTCTCTGTGTCACACACACACAGACACACATACATATACACACTCTCACTACAGCCTTGCTAGCGCCCGTTTCACAAAAAAACCACATGCTAGCGCCCGTTTCATTGGTTTCGGAAACGGGCCTTTTTTTACTAGTTAAATATAAACCCTTTTCCTCTAGAACTAACAGGCAGAGCTTACCAACAGACCTACCAACCTTCAGGCTTGCCTCTGCAGCATCCCACTCATCCAAGATGAGGGCCCAGATTGGTGAATGGATTAGGAAAACTTTGTCAACTTTATATATGCCCTCCAAAACTGGAAGAAACGGGCACTAGCAAGGTAAACTCCCACTCATCCTCCCTCCCTGCCGAGTTCCATACCCCCCTCCCTCCCTCCTTTCCGAGTTGCAGACCCTCCTCCCTCCCTCCAGACCCCTCTCCGTCCCTTCGTGTCTCCCTCCCTCCCGAGTTGCAGACCCCCTCCCTCCCTCACAGTTCAAGGCCCCCTTCACGCCCCTCCCACCGAGTTGCAGAGTCCCCCCTCCCTCAGATTTAAACACCACCCTCCGCGTTATTGACCCCTGGACCCCCCTGCCGCGACCCTCTGGACACCGCCCTTTCCTCCGAAATACCTCCCCTGAAGCCGTCACTTACCTCTGCTGACGGATCCGAAGTGCTGTTCTGGACTGCGTGGCATTCCTTGTTGAATGAACATCTGTTGAAGTTTCTGTGCGTGCGTCTGATGTCAGACTTCAACAGATGCTCATTCATCAAGCCACGCCCCGCATCCCAGGACAGAACTTCGAATCTGTCAGCAGAGGTACGCGACAGCTTCAGGGGAGGTATTTTGGAGGAAAGGGTGGTGTCCAGAGTGCCGTGGTAGGGGGGTGCAGGTGTCATTAACGAGGAGGGGGGGGGGGTGTTTAAATCTGAGGGGGGGGGGGGGAGTCTGCAACTGGGTGGGAGGGGCGTGTGTGGGGGCGGGTGTGTGGCTGTGCTTCGGGTGGTGGGAGGGGGTGTTTGATGTTGTGTGGGGGTTTTGTTGATGCGCTGAGCAGGGTCATTTACACGGGGGGGGGGGGGTGTTTAAATCTGAGGGAGGGGGAGTCTGCAAGTTGGTGGGAGGTGTGTGATGGGCCTTGAACTGGGAGGGAGCGATGTGTGTGTGTGTGGGGGGGGGGGGGGGTGTGGATGTGCTTCGGGTGGTGGGAAAGGGGTGTTTGATGTTGGGGGGTGGGTGGGTGATGTGATTTGGTGAGTGCCATTGCTCCGCCCTCGACGTCATCACGTTTGACGCGTGGGCAGGGCAGACACTCATGGACGAAAACTTTTCTCAGCCACTTCACTTTAGAACGTTGGGAAAGTGAAGCTTCATTAGAACGTTGGAGGTGCGTTTTATATAGAGAGATTATTTATTTATGGTTCATTTCTAACCCACATTTTCCTGCAAATGCAGGCGCAATGTGGCTTACATGAATTATAAAAAGAACAGAAGTACAATACATGAATGTTATTGAAGAATAAGGATGTAGCGCTAACAACAATAATAATGACTAAACAGCAGAGTTACTGATGGAATATGTTTGTTCGAACAGGAACATTTTCAGCAACTTCTTGAAAAGGTGGTCATCAGTTTGCGATTTTAAGTACAAAGGTAGAGCATTCCAATTCTTCGAGCTGGAGTAGTGGAAAGACGAGGCAAAAAGAAGCTTGTATTTGACACCCCTACAAGTTGGGTAATGTAGTTGGAGATAGGAGCGAGCTGTTTTTATGGCATTTCGTGGTGGTAGATCTATTAAAGGAGTCATATAATCTGGAGCTAATCCGTAAATTATTTTATGTGTTAATGTGCAGATCTTGAAAGAAATTCGTTCTTTTACTGGTAGCCAGTGTAAATTGAGACGCAGAGGCTGCGCATGAACCAAGCGCGATTTTCCCAAGATGAGTCTTGCAGCAGTATTCTGGGCAGTCTGGAACTTTCTCAGTAGGTGCTCCTGACAGCCCGAATATATCCCACTACAGTAATCTAGGTGAGACAGAACTAGCCAGTGAACGAGAGTGTGGAAGAGCTCTCTGGTGAGACAGAATCTAATACGCCGCAGCCTCCACATTGCATAGAACATCCTCTTGGTGACCGCTCGCACATGCAGGTCCAGCAGCAGATGAGGGTCCAGCTCAACACCTAGAAGTCTGAGGCTCTTTGAGATAGGAAGTGTCTGGTCTTTGATAACAAGGGTGCTTGAAGAGAATTTGGTATGGAGGGATGAATGGACAAGACACTGAGTTTTATTTTTGTTTAACTTAAACTGAAACACCTGAGCCCACAGATCCATGATGGAAAAACTCGCTTCAATCAAATCTGTGATTTCAGCTAATGAGGAACAGAAGGGGATGTAGATGGTTATATCATCTGCGTAGATAAATGGATTTAAGCCTAGGTTAGCTAGTGCGTTTGCTAGGGGAAACAGCATGATATTGAATAATGTTGGTGAAAGAGGCGAGCCTTGGGGGATCCCACATGAAGCTTTCCAGGGAGCGGAAAAAGACGGTGTGGCTTTGACCTGGTTTGTTCTTGATGTCAGGAAACCCTTAAACCAATGCAGCACGCTCCCTCCGATGCCTAAGATATCCAGTAGATGTAGTTGGATGTTGTGGTCCACCATGTTGAACGCGCTAGACATATCAAACTGCAGAAGTAATATTTTTTTACCAACAGATATCTCCCGTTTAAAATTTGACAGGGCGGTAACTAGGACTGTTTCAGTGCTATACTGGGCACGGAATCCTGACTGTGAGTAATGCAGAATATCAAAGGTCTCCAGGAATTCATTTAACTGAGTATTTACCATGCTTTCCATTATTTTGATAATCAGTGGTATAGACGCCACTGGTCGATAGTTATAAATTACGTCGGCTTTGATCTTTGGATTCTTTGGAATGGGTGGGAGAAGTATACTGCCATGCTCAGGAGGGAAAATGCCCTGTTTCAGCATGTAATTTAGATAAGATGTCAGGTCAGCGATGAAGCGATGTGGAGCCGCTTTTAAAAGGTGGCTAGGGCAGACATCCAGACCACAATACTTGTTAGAGAACTTCTGCAGTGCTTTAGAAACGTTATTTGCAAGAATGCTACTAAAGGCAGTCCATGTACGGTCGGCTGGACTACAATCAGTGCGTGGATCCAATGCACTTAGGAAATCGTCCACAGCTGTGGGGGAACTAGATAGTGTTGATCTTAGAATGCGTATTTTCTCATTGAAATAAGTAGCAAGTAGGTCTGCCGAAGGAAGCTCGTCTTGGGTGGTCTCCAGCTTATTGGTGGCAAGGAAAGAGTTCAAGAGCTGGTTTACCTTTTTGCTATCATTTCCTGCAGATTTTACTTTCATGGAAAAGTAAAAGCGTTTAGCTTTATTGATGGCATAATTTTCTTCATTCAAATCTTTTTCCTATATTCTGAAAGATGCTCTTTTGGCTCTAGTAGTCTTTTTCACTTCTCCCTTTAACTGTAATGTTGAAATAGCAAAAGAAACTAAAATTGGAGAGAAAAATAAAGACCTCAGACGACAAAAAGTCATTTGATAGTCATAAGTACTGCCATAATGGGACAGACCAAAGGTCCATCAAGACCAGCATCCTGCTTCCAACAGTGGCCAATCCAGGTCACAACTACCTGGCAAGATCCCAAAAAAGTAAAAAACATTTTATGCTGCTTATCCCAGAAATAGTGAATTTTCCCCAAGTCCAATTTAATAAGTCTATGGACTTTTCCTTTAGGAAGACGTCCAAACCTTTTTTAAACTCTGCTAAGCTAACAAGCCTTTACCACATTCTCCAGCAACGAATTTGATTTTAATTACAAGTTGAGTGAAGAAAAATTCTCTCAGATTCATTTTTTTTAAATCCATGAATTTTATTAAGATTTTATAAATGACAAACAAATTATTAGAAATAAAAACAGAAGTGATACATGTTACACAAAAAAAACCCAGCTTCAACCAATTCATTTGAAATTTACTACTTTGTAGCTTCATCACATGCCCCCTAGTCCTAGTATTTTTGGAAAGAGTAAACAAACAATTCACGTCTACCCATTCCACTCCACTCATTATTTTATAGACCTTTATCATATCTCCCCTCAGCCATCTTTTCTCCAAGCTGAAGAGCCCTAGCCGCTTCAGCCTTTCCTCATAGGGAAGTCGTCCCACCACTCCCTTTATCATTTTGGTCGCCCTTCTCTGTACCTTTTCTAATTCCACTATATCTTTTTTGAGATGCGGCAACCAAAATTGAAAACAATATTCTAGGTGCGGTCACACCATGGACTGATACAAGGGCATTACAACATCCTCACTTTTGTTTTCCATTCCTTTCCTATTAATACCTAACATTCTACTTGCTTTTTTAGCCGCCGTAACACACTGAGCAGAGGGTTTCAAAGTATCATCAACAACGACACCGAGATCCCTTTCTTGGTCGGTGACTCCTAACGTGGAACCTTGCATGACGTAGCTATAGTTCGGGTTCCTATTTCTCACATGCATCACTTTGCACTTGCTCACATTAAACGTCATCTGCCGTTTAGACGCCCAGTCTCCCAGTCCCTTGAGGTCCTCTTGTAATTTTTCCACAATCCTCCAGCGATTTAACATCTTTGAATAACTTTGTGTCGTCAGCAGATTTAATTACCTCACTAGTTACTCCCATCTCTAGATCATTTATAAATATGTTAAAAAGCAGCGGTCCCAGCACAGACCCCTGGGAAAAATCAAAGAAAAAGAAGAAAGAAGGGCGCGATAAACACAAAAAAATTCTCCCGGGCCGAATACGCAAAGGAGCAGCGAAAAAACACTACCACCTCGTGAAGCGAAAAAAAAAAAAGAACTGAGGGAAGCGCGCGGGCGGGAAGTCACTTGCGCATGCGCGGTGCGTTGTCCTTGCGCGTTCCACGTCGCTTCTAGAATTTTTAAAAAGTTTTGCTTTTAACTCCCGGTCTCCTGGGCCGTCGCAGACGACGACCCATGCGTGATGATGTCCAGTCCACTATCTACCCTTCTCCATTGAGAATACTGACCATTGAACCCTACTCTCTGTTTTCTATCCTTTAACCAGTTCTTAATCCACAATAGGCCACAATTTCCTATCCCATGACTCTTCAATTTCCTCTGGAGTCTTCCATGAGGTACTTTGTCAAACGCTTTTTGAAAATCCAGATACACAATATCAACCGGCTCGCCTTTATCCACGTTTGTCCACCCCTTCAAAGAAATGTAATAGATTGATGAAGCAAGATTTCCCTTCACTAAATCCATGTTGGCTTTGTCTCATTAATCCATGCTTTTGAATATGCTCTCTAATTTTGTTCTTTATAATAGTCTCTACCATTTTGCCCAGCACCGACATCAGGCTCATCGGTCTATAATTTCTCAGATCCCCTCTGGAACCTTTATTAAATATCGGTGTTACGTGGGCTACCCTCCAATCTTCAAGTACCACACTCGATTTTAAAGATAAATTACATATTACTAACAATAGTTCTGCAAGTTCATTTTTCAATACCACCCATAAGGAAAATGCAGACCGTCAACAATATGAAACAAGGATCTTAATATCTAGGGTTACCATATGGCTCCAGAAAAAGGAGGACGGATTGAGCCAGTCTGGGTTTTACTTCCATTGCTTTCAATGGAAGCAAAACCTGGACTGGATCAAAGTGTCCTCCTTTTTCTGGAACCATATGGTAACCCTAATAATATCACAATTCTCATGTAGAGCCACAAAACATCCTAATTCATGTTTAATGTGGGATAAAATGCCATACATAAGTAAATAAATATAAACATTTAATGTTGAGCACCTGATTCTCAAAGTGGACATATTCCAAACACTATAATGAAAATAAAATTATCTGTTCTACCTTTGTTGTCTGGTGACTTTGTTTTTCTGATCATGCTGGCCCAGTATCCGATTCTGCTGCTATCTGTCCTCTTAACTCCGTTTCCAGGGCTTCCTTTCCATTTATTTCTTTACTTTCTGCCTTTCTTCTTCATTTCTTGTCCTCGCTCCCCTGCCCCCCCCCCCTCCAGCCATCCATACCCACCCATTGATTCTCTCCTCTCCCCTGCCCCCCCTCCAGCCATCCACACCCACCCACCCATTGATTCTCTCCTCTCTGTTCCCGGGCAGATTTTCTAACAGGAGCTGCTCATCCAATCAGAAAGCTCTATTTGAATGCAGATTAATATAAAGACACTCTAATGGGATTTTTTAGTCAAAAACACTAGCTAAACCCTTCGTTTTTGGATCAAAGTTCACATTTTTGATCAGAGCCATGCCCTAACATTAAGGCTGTAAACATTTCCAACAATTTTTACCCACAAATATGCAAATGAGAACCTCCGAAAAAACAGACAAATTTGCATATGTCTTGAGCAAATTTGAGTACATAGCATACCAATCCCAGTTCCTATCACCTAAATTCTGCAATTAGATTTAATGCAAATACTTTTAAAACTTATTTTTAGCACTTTTAAAATTTCAGGGGTCAGTGCAAGTCTCTTTGGTGTGAACTGCTCATGTGCAGGAATTCATGATCATAGTTAAATATCTCCCTGGCAACCCAGGACACCTCCAGCCAACCCCCCCTGCTCTGCTCTCCCAGCAGTAAGATAATCAAATTACAACTGGTTATACACAAGGCTAGAAACGGCTTTCACTGCTGCTGCTATTTAAACCCCCCAGAGCAGCAAGACTCGCAGGAGAACTACTACTAATACTATTTAGCATTTCTATAGAAACAGCTGATCCATCCTGCTGTGGCTGGGGAGGCATAGCCTCCCCAAGCCTCTTATACCGGGCGCCTATGCGGTTTCCTAAAGGACAAGTCCATAAACCGCTACTAAATGGACTTGGGTAAAATCCACAATTCCAGGAATAACATGTATAGAATGTTTGTACGTTTGGGAAGCTTGCCAGGTGCCCTTGGCCTGGATTGGCCTTTGTCGTGGATAGGATGCAGGGCTCGATGGACTTTTGGTCTTTTCCCAGTGTGGCATTACTTATGTACATCTGTCTGTTCATCCTGGCCAGGCGGACGGTAGTACACTCCTATGACTTTCCTTTTCCCCTTTACACGTGGAATTTCAATGCACAGGGATTCCAAGATGTGTTTTGTTTCCTGCAGAATTTTCAATCTGTTTGATTCAAGGCCCTCCTTAACGTACAATGCTACTCCTCCACCAATTCGATCCACCCTATCACTACGATATAATTTGTACCCCCGTATGACAGTGCCCCACTGGTTATCCTCCTTCCACCAGGTCTCAGAGATGCCTATTATATCTAATTTTTCATTTAGTGCAATATACTCTAACTCTCCCTTCTTAGGCTTCTAGCATTCGTATATAGACATTTCAAACTATGTTTGTTGTTCTTATTTACATCATGCTCAGTACTTTACAGTATTAATTTACAATCTGTTGTCTAATTTTTATTTAAGGACACCTGATCTACTATGGTCTCTTTTGCAACCTCACTATCGGGATACCATATCTTCCCTGTTTTGGTGACATCTTTAAGAGATATCTTATTCCGAAACATCCAAATCCTATGCCCGACACTTCTGACTATACCTCCGAATCCTCCCAGGACTGCAGCGGGTCCTCCAAGATCTGAGGCTGAAACTCCCTTGTTCGTGCCACTTCGTAAAAAGGCCCTATGGAGAAAGTGGACAAGATTGGGAGAAAATGCTTCCCCTGAAGCCAGAGCAGCAGACTGCTCAGAACAGCCAAAGGCTACCTCAGCCAAAATAGGAGTCAGGGCAGAGGGATGGATAGAACCCCGAGAGTCCTAATAGGGGGAGAAACTCTCCCATGCTTTTCTGATCAGCTCCAAACATTCAAGAGAGAACAGCCATCTGATCCTCCACCAGGGGCTTCTCAGTGCATGTCAATGCTCGTTTCTGGGAATCTTTTAATTTATTTTTATTTTAACATATAAACAAACCAACACAATATTAACTTTCAAAATTGGCACAATTTCCCCCAACCCCCCAATCAACCCTCCACTCTTGCAGAAATAAATGCAAAGTTATTTACTCCCCCACATGTGCCATATGTACTCACTAACAAAATACTACACCTAAAAAGGAACACTGGCCCTTAGCCACTCGCTCAGTATTGCGCATGTGCCAACCAGTGGCAAAATGACCTCAGTCTATCATGCCTTAAGGCCGTTAACTTTCAGAGAAAATAAAGAGTGCATAGTCTCTTAAACAGCAAACTGAAGTCCGGCACTCACATTGTATTCCAACAGCTAGCCAATGCTATTTACAATGAAGCCAAGGCTGCCCTTAAAAATCTCTGCTGATTCACATCCATCGATTCAGAAAAAACATGCAATAAAAAAAAACTCTTCAAAAGTAACAGAAATCAAAATCCCCAAATTATCAGACAACATTTTTGCACAATCCCCCCCAAACTTTTGAACCACTGGAAACTCTCATCAAATAGGTTTAAAAGTACCACACATGACACTACCTCCAACACATCTCGGATCTCTCCAGATACATTTTGTCCAACCTCAGAGAAGTAAGGTACCAGCAATAGAGCATTTTTACCCCATTCTCCAACAAGTTGACAAACAGAACTCCCAGGTGAATCCTCTCATAAATTTGTGTCCCTTGCAGTGTTGATAACTTCTCACCTAAATCTCTTTCTCACCCAATCACATAAGCTGGTTTAGAAGGCCCCATCCTTTTTCAGTGCTCTATATAGATTAGATAAGAGTTTACCTTGGCCCACCCCTCCTTGGACAATACCCTTAATGGGGGTTAGCGGCCGCACAGTAGCCTCACAAATTTGGGGTTCCGAAAGGATATGTCAAAGCTGTAGCTCCTGGCAATCTTCCCCATGATGGCAGACACCACACTGCCCGGAGCTGACCTGCTAGCTTTGCACCATGAGCAGTGCCTCAATTAGCTGCAATAAATCATGTGGATGCCATTGACAGCACGGCCATGCTGACACAGCCATGCTTCAGCCACAAAGTACCAAACTCAATGCTTCAAGTGGTGAATGCTGCGCTTCCCAGCCTGAAAATAAATTCTGCTCCTGGCACTCAATTAAGTAGCCCCCACCAAAAGGCATGGACCCAGCTTCTGGGACATTCCTGGTGTATCTAAGGTCCAGCCAGAAGGGCCTGGAGCATGCTACCGCAACAGTCTGCCACAGTTCCCTCCCAATTTGCTTCTGCCTTACCAGGCCTCTTTCAGCTTTTTTTTTTTTTTTTTAATCAGTCTGGCAGGGAAGTGGGGTGGGGAGATGGTAAGTTGAGCACTGCTTAGTCTCACCAGAAGAGGGGAATGTCTCCTGAGAGTGCTGACAGCCCTGGATATCCCCTCCATCCAACAAACTCTATTGTATTATCAGTTCTCCAATTAGACCCACGAGCTACCAGTCCAGCTCAGAAACCAGTTGTACGGCATGCCCAGCACCATCTGCTGGAGAAACCTAACCACTGGCTCCATTCTGGTGGACAATAAAGAAAGGCTTGTTGTCATTATCATCCCCTCCTGACATGGTCTATGCTAAACCGGGAATCTGGCCCTACAGCCTTCCTCAGGGCAACCCACTCAAATTGTTGCACCAGGCAACATCTCTGCACCATCTGCTGAAGCTAGAGAAATACAGAGGAGTTGAATGTAGCATCAGCACTCTATAAGGGGAGCAAAGTCAGTGCTCAGCTGTTTTTTCTCTGGCTCCATCTGCTTGGGAAGGGGGAACCACAATGATTGCATATGAATGCATATTAGCACATTTTTACACTTTAATACAGGTTAGTAAAAGAGGCCCTTAGATTGTAAGCCCTCTTCGGACAGGCAAATTATCTTCTGTACCTGAATATAACTCACCTTGAACTTCCAAATTAAAAGGCACGAGTCATCTAAATTTATTTAAAAAAAAAAAAACAACTCCCTTTCTTCCCTTTCTATATGAGCAGGGAAGCTACCCTGGACTGAAGTGGTTCCTGAATTCTAAGTACAGGCTTGCTACAGAGGCAGCAGCTCCATCTGCAGAGACAAGTTCCACAAATTTTTAGGTGCTCAAAATTTCCAACTCTATATTATTATTAATTAACTAGTAGTGGGTTTTTCTTTTTTTTTTAACTCAAATCTATGCATATCCACACATATAAGTGATCGTATAAGGCTTCTTTCTCTTTGGAATGCAGGCCAAAAAAGGGATGAAAGAAGCAACAGAAACAAAAATAAACACTGAGCAAAAAATAAAGAGAACACGGTTATCAACTGTCTAAAATAAATACATTGGGCTGGTTCCATCTTTAATTCTTGTCTATAGTACGTACACCCCATTCAATTCAGTCACTTATCACTCCACTGGTCTTTCTGGGCTCTTGTCAACAGAAAACTGCTAACCCCCACCTCCATCTCACCTTCTACCTTCTAAGTTCCCTTGCTGCTTCCTCCTCTCCTCTACAAAGCTCCCAAAGGATTCCGCAGCTGCATACATAATTAACATTAAAACTTATATTCCGCCATATACCTTTCAGTTCAATGCAGATCATATTTGCAAAGAAGCTGGACATTTCCAGGAAATAAAAAAAATTATGAATATACTAAAATAAAAATATGGAATATACTGATAAAAGTAACAATTTTACTAATCGTTATTATCTAAAATAAATTTCCTACATAAATATGCTTTTACTTGCTGACAAAACTGACCAAACAACAAATCTTGAACATATTTATCCAAATGAGCTGCTTAAAATGAAAAAAGAATATCTAAGAACCTACTGCCCCTTCTTTAAATTAGTCTCCTTCCTTTCCTTTTTTTATTTATTTAAAATCTTGGCTCGACTGTATGTTTAACACTTGGGTTTCCTGTCTTCTTGCAAATCTTTGCAAGCTACCACTAAAACTCCTTGTTCCCAATGAAGCTCTTGAGACGTCCTAATCCAGATTTAGACCACCTAATTTCTCCTGACTGTTCTTCTCCACCCATTTATGTATCTTGCATGTCTGCTAGTTCTTGCTCATCTGCTTTTAAAACTGCAGGATAAACACAAAGAATGCCAAGTGACAAAAGGACAGAAATTAAGCACCAAGTAAATTGCATTTTTCTGCCTCTTTCTCCCCCCCCCCCCCCCCCTATTTGCATGAAGGCAGAGAATTGGGTTGTGCCCTTGGAACTACAAATCCCTGTAATCCTGCAGTTCCCTGTGATAGGCTCT
Organism: Microcaecilia unicolor; assembly: GCF_901765095.1. NCBI lineage: Eukaryota > Metazoa > Chordata > Amphibia > Gymnophiona > Siphonopidae > Microcaecilia > Microcaecilia unicolor. The sequence continues at coordinate 161,504,010 of NC_044041.1, forward strand.
TTCAGAGTACATGCCCAACTCCCTGTGTCTTATGGGACTCTTTCTATTGGCTTACTTTGTTCTCTGTACATGCTGGGCAATTTGCCCACCCTTTCTCTTTCCATCGGGTCTGTCGAGTTAGTCTGCAGCATATCTCCTCTGTGAAATGAAACTGCCTATGTGGTATTTTGTTGCAGGACTGCCTTCAAGTTACTGTGACAACATCAAGATTTTACCAGTGTAAAAGTATAAACAGCATCGTTACTCAGCATGTTGAATTACTCCAAGCTTCTCTCCTGCATGGACAGAGGGCTGGTGGAGAACAGACTCCCAATTTACAAGGCAAAAACTCTTGTCCAGCATATCTGAACTGTAATTTATTTTTCCTTGTTTGATCACAGCATTAAAGAAGATTTGGGTTCAAGAATTCTGAGTCTTCTCATAGTGATGCTGTAAATTCTGGTTTAGACTGCATGCCAATCACACCCAGTGAGAGGGCAGAACATGTATGGAACCACAGTTACAGCTCAAAACTGCAAGTAAGCATTGGAGTTAACCTCCAGACAGTTGAAGTTACAATCTTAAAAGTCAATGGCATGATTCTATTGGATCTAAAAAAAAAAAAAAAAAAAAAAAAAAAAAGCACTAGGAGTATCCTGCATGGAACAACAGTGGAAGAACTTTGAAAGAATGAGTAACATGGGGAAAGGAAGTGGGTCTGTCTAGTTCTTTATTGTACATCTTTGGTGGGAAGGCTGGATAAGCCATTTCACTATGTTACTATGCTCTCCTTGTCCTCCTGGATTCTTTGATTTATCCTCCAAACCACTGCCCAGTCCTCCATTGTCATCCAAATCCATGCTTGGTTCCCCCCCAAACCACCCTATCCCCTCAGTAACATTCTGGCAGGTGCTGATTTACAGCAATTGTTCCGATCCATCCTCACCATATGAGGAAGGGTCCCACAGTGAACCATTCTGGATTTGCTCTGAATATAACCAGCTTTATGGCCCCTCTGCTCTTTTGACAACACACAATTCTCTTTCTCCTACATCAAATTCTCTTCTTGTCTTTTGGCTATTACAGCAAGTACACTTACAATTCCCACTGCTGAACCCTTCTGAAATTTAAGCTCTTTACTTTCCTACACCTGGCCATGTGCCCAACCTACTTTTCAGTTTAATACTGACTGCATACCTTACCTTCATTATACAGCAGTCCTGGGCTGAATAGTGATGTAACTCTGATATTAATCTTCTGCTCTTTCCTTTGTCATCAGTTTTGTTTCTCCACTTGACACCTATCACTTTCTCTTACATGCTGAATTATTTGTTTGATTACTTGTTGGTCTTCTGGGGTCCATGCATTAGCCTTTATGTGGCACCAGTTCTACTCTGTTGTTACTTGGCAGCTTTGCTTGCTTCACTGCCTCCCTGTTAGCATCTGCACCACATTCAAATCCAAAATGTATTCATGGTCTTGCTACACTCTATTCAGCTTGTCCTCCCTTGTTCCTCTCTGCCTCAGCCTCTTGCTTTGTCTTGCCCCAATTTCTTTCATTAGTAGTGCCCTCAGTATAGCTGTATGACTTGTTTGTGAGATACAAAACATTGTATTAAAAGGAAGAGATCTGGCATAGCTGAAACAGACAGCAGCATAAGGACAGGAACTGTTTAAAATTTCAGTACTCACCTATGACCCCTGAAAGCATACACTGGCTCAACATCAAGGGCAGCATTCCTAGGGAGAGACAGAGTCTTACATAATGCCAATTCCACCGTGCCCCATCCTTTATCTCCCTAGAGAAGTGCTATGTATACTTCCCTTTAACCCCTCCCTCCAAGAAAAACAGAGTACAAAAATATTCTCCCCATCAAACACACACACTACAAATATACCTCTTTGCTTTCCAGGAAAAAACAGCTTCACACACACTCTATTGCACTGTAAATGACAGCCATCCCCCCCAAAATCAAAGAAATTCCTAGCAAGCAGTTCTGCATGCCAACTCTTCCTTCCCCTCCAAACAGTGAGTGCATGTTACCTTCCCCTGAGCAAAACAGCCCAACAACTTCAACACCCAATCTCACTCCCTTTCCAATGCATTAACAAATAAAAATCAGTGTTTTTGGTTTCTTGATAATTATAATGTTTTTATAAATGCCAGGGAGTTAAAACAAAATATGTACATTTCATGCAAACTACCTTAAGAACCAAAGATGCAATAAGTTAGAAACGAGCAGAATTTAGGAGTGTCTACAACACCTTGCTTCCTCCATGAAAGCAAATCCAATTACCAAACCTTTCAGGTAAATTCTTATATATAAGCCATAATAGATCATGCAGTCTATTGAACGTATTTGTCCGTCTACCACTAACCCTAGTTTCTGGATAGTCTGGCCACTTCCAGTCAGCCAATCTATACGAACCTCTTACTAGCCCTTCCCCCTCTCATCCCTGTTCTCACTTCTTTCCAGTGACTGCCTTCTGTAGGTTCCAGAGCTTCAATGTTCCATCCTCAGATGCCGTCACTAGTGCCGACTCCACATGGTGAAATGCCAGTGACCGAATCCCATCGTAGTGACTCCGTAGTGTGAACTTGGGGTTCCACGTCTTCTTAAATGTATCTTTACTGTCCAGGAGCTACAGAGACAGAATAAAGTTTCCTATGCCATCCCCAGAGATGAGTCAGGGGCGCTTGAGGTTACAGTATAGAGAGCCCTGCTACCTATGCCATTCACATAGCCATAGTCAAAGCCAAAGGATGGGTGGAGGGCACACAGACCCCCCCCCCCCCCCCAGTTGCCTATGCTGTCTCCAGACTCTAGGGGGACATAGGTCAAATGGCAGAGAAAATTACTCACATCACAGCCAAGGTCATTTTCATTGATTACGGTCAGGTCAGCCAACTCTCCCAGGCTCACTTCCCCACCTCCTATTGTGTCCATGATAAAGACATCTGAAGAAAAGCCCAGTGATCCTGAGGCTGAAAGAGAAGATCAAAAGAGAAAAAGTAAGCGACAGTGGTGCTATGTTTAATATTAGGGCTGCATTATGACTACAATTTTTAATTGCGAATAATCTCACTGCAACTTCTTGTGACTCTAAGCAAGTCACTTAACCCTCCATTACCACAGGTACAAAATAAGCACATGTATATAAAGCAAAGTTACTCACCTGTAGCAAGTGTTCTCTGACGATAGCAGGCCAAGTTTTCTTGCAGCTGGGCGACATCATCTGATGAAGCCCAGTGCGGATGCTGACTAGCGAGATCAAGAACTTTCTAGCAGCGCCCCACTGTGCATGTGCTAGAGCCTTCCCGCTCACCATATGAGTGCAGGTCCCTCAGTCATTGTAAACAGCTAAAGAATTCAACTCAAGGGGAGGTGGGAGAGTATATGAGAATACTTGGACTGCTGTCCTTGGAGAACACCCGCTACAGGTAAGTAACTTTGCTTTCTCAGAGGACAAAAGGCTGTCGTATTCTCACAGGTGAGAATCCCTAGCTACCAGGCTCAATGAAAATAACAATGCTAGGACAAAAGGGATTTGAAACGTTGAGACCTGTTATTCAATCACCCTGAAATAATTTGTTTACAAGTTGTGGAGATGCAGCCTGGAATAGAAGAAAACTGGGCCTAGGGGGTGGCGTTGAATTTAGACACCAAATAAATTCTGTAGGACTGCTTGCCCAAACCGGCTGTCTCATCGGGTATTCTGCTCAAGGTAGTAATGAGATGTGAATGTGAAGACATATAACCACATTGCAGCTTTGCAAATCTCCTCTATGGAGGCTGACCTCAAGTGGGCTACCAATGTAGCCATGGCTCTGACATTATTAGCCTTGAAATCTCTCTCTACAGTCTGCCCAACCTGGACAAAAGTAAAGGAAATGCAACCTGCTAGCCAACTGGAAATTGTGCATTTGCCAATGGCTAACCCCATCCTGTTTGGGTCAAAGGAAACAAAAAGCTGGAAGAACTGTCTATGGGCTTTAGTCCACTCCAGATAGAAGGCTAATGCTCACTTGCAGTATAAGGTATGCAGTACATTCTTGCCAGGATGGGCATGTGGTTTTGCAAAAAATGTTGGTAGAACGATTAAGATGGAAGTCTGACACTACCTTAGGAAGGAATGTAGGGTGTGTGCTGAAAACTATTCTACTGTGGTGACAATAAAGAAAAGTGGGTCAGCTACTAGGGCCTGAAGCTCAATGACCCTGTGAGCTGAAGAGAACGCCACTAGAAACTCAACTTTCCAGGTCAAATACTTCATATGACAGGAATCAAGTGGCTCAAAAAGAGCTTTCATCAGCTGGGTGAAGACAACGTTGAGATTCTATGACACAGTTGGAGGTCTGATAGGGGGTTTTGTCAATAACAAACCTCGTATGACGCAAACAACTAGAGGCTGTACAGAGATGGGCTTACCTCCCACATGGTGATAAGCACTAATTGCATTGAGTTGAACCCTTAAAGAGCTGGTTTTCAAACCAGACTTGGAGAGGTACAGGAGATATTCAAGATGTTTTTATGTTGGACAAATGAGAACAAACCAGCAGATCAGTGTAATATCCAAAATACTTTATTGAAGATATCGTATGTTAGACAATTGCCCGACAATTTTTAACTGCAATGTGTTTTCCCCTCTTATTATCGATGCTGTGCCAGATAATGGTCTGACATGGTCATATTGTTGATTTATCATTTTTATCATTCTTGGGATACTCTATTTATTGGTTTTATTTTTATTTTTTAGAGCAGCACATTTGTTGCTTGTATTTCCTGTTTAACATTCACTGCAAACTGCAGTTACTAAACATCGGCTGCAGCTCTGATAGGTATTCACATGTTTTTTTCTATGGTCACCATAAGCTTTGATTGCTTTCCACCACATTGGTGTTTATATGCTTTTCACATTAGGTTAATCTTCACTAGATTTTTGGTTCACATGTGCACATACCTTCATTAGCTTTTTGGTTCATACGAACACACATCCCTTCCTCCTATACCGTTGGCACAATTTATCTTTTACTGTAAATTTTCTGTAAATTATCTTCTACTTTACATTGGCGCATGGTCACTTATTTGATTGCGTATTTTTTCATTCTCTTTTTTCTTGTTGGTTTTTGTCACCTATCTTCCCCTCTTGGTTTGTATTTTCACACTTCACTTGTCTTTTTTTCTTTTGTATAATTTGTTACCTTGTAGAGTTTCTTTATGTTTATTATTAATTTGTTTTTATTTTAATTTTCTTATGAGGACCCCAGATGAAAGCATTTTCTAATGAAACATGTCCTGTGCTGGGATTTGATTGTCAAGCGCATCCTGTCTATTGTATTTTAGACTGTATTATGAACAGACCTTTTGACCATTAAGAATAAAGTTGACCATCGCCGTTCTGGGACCTTATATTAGTGCCTTCCACTCTTTGTTTGACTGCTATAATCAAAGGAGTCATACACGCCCCTGGTCAGATATTTTCTACACTCCTGCTGCTTGCTGGCCAACTGGCAAAGCTCTGTGACCTGCTCCTGTGGGAGAAAATCCACAAGACAGTGTACTGTGGACCGAAGACTGCAAGTAAAGGCTCGTGTAGAGCTGGTAGAACTGGATGCAGGCAATGGTACAGTGACCTCTTCCTTAGGAGGAGACTCATAGTCCAGGACAGTCAATACGCTGGGTCTGGATCTGTTGGAATCCTGGGCTTCCAAATTTAAGTTAAATAGAGATGAGACTACATTTCTTGTGGTAACCAACCCTTTTGGCCGTACTGCATATAATAATTTTACTATTGACAGTATTGACTGCCATTTTGACAGTGCATGCAGTGATTAATTTTGAGTCAGTTCGGTTATTTTTGAGAGGTCTATGTAAAGATCCGAGATAGGAACCTTCCTGAAGCAGCCTGGATATCGGCGAAACAAGGCGCACTTGTTGAAGGGATGGTGTGTAAGGCAACTGAACAGTTTGGTGTCTACTCCATGTTGGATTATCATCAGCCTGGATTCATATAACGAACCGAGCCCTGAGTTACTAACATACAGATAAGTGACTGGTGTTGTGGAAAGTGGACGTGAGGAAAATTGACTTCTGCAAAGATTACGTAGGTTGATTAAGCCTGCAGTTTCTGAGGACATCGTACATTTTATGGGGGTGTAATAATCCTGCGATTTTCCTTTAGTTCTTGTTTCATTTTGTACATCAGGGGGGTAGTTTTTAGTTTAAGGGGTCAGGCTTTAAATAATTGATGAGTGGTTTTGGGGGGATACATTGTAGGAGGGGTGTTTTCACCTAGTTTAACTCTGTAGTAAGTGAAGGGGAAGGAGAGTTTTTATGCCATCCGGTTTTCTCATGTAAGTATGAGTTTTTGCGGTTGGCTTTTTTTCTCTTCTTTTCCTCACTGGAACCAGTGATAGTACTCTACTCCTTATTTAAATGGTGGACCAAGCTAAAGCAGCAGTGTGTTCTCCATGAGGAGATTTGAGGTTCCTTGTTTATTTACTAGAGATTATCCCGATTGTGGATTACTGAGTTACAGGGTGCTACACCACTGAATTGGATTTATTTTTCAAACCATTTTTTGATAGTAGAATTTACATTAAACGGGTTTGGAATTTCCCAGTTTTTGTTTATAGACTATTGAAAATGTGTCATACCCCCTAGACTCTACGCTTAGGGTACTGGGTGTATTAATTGACAGTCACCTCAAGTTTGAGCCTCAGGTTTCCTCAGTAGTGAAAAAAGCCTTCAGGTTTCTTTGAAAGCTGAGGAGAATCAGATCATATTTCTTGACAGACATCTTTAGACTGCTAGCTCAATCTTTGGTTTTAACTCAGTTCGATTACTGCAATGCCATCTATGATGGATGTAAGAAGGGTGTCCTAAAAAGGCTACAAACTGCAGCTAGGCTTGTCCTCAAGGTATCGTGTTTTCATAGAACCACTCCATTATTATGCAAGCTGCAGTAGTTGCCCATTACAGCCAGGATTATTTTTAAATTAAGTGTTTTTGTCTTTCAAATATTATATAGCATGACACTGGATTATATGCAGCCCTTAATAACTATTCCCCTACACAATATAACCTCTGGTTCTAGGGACTACCACCTTAGACTTCATCTTCCAGATTGCAAGAGAGTGTGTTATAAGTCAGTTCACTGCTGACTTTAGATATCAGGGTGCTAAGTGGTGGAATTCACTGCCAGTGGCAATCAAGGGTCAGCCTGATTACTTGGTATTTTGTAAAAGACTGAAAACTCTCCTCTGAGAGGTTTCTATCCATTAATGGAGTATATTACATTGCAACTGGCCATCAATAGTCTATATTTGATATTTTATTTATGGCTTTGTAAACCTTGTCTGTTGTTTATTTACTGTTAGCCACACTGAACTAGAGTGTGTTTAGGATAATGAGGGGTATAAATGTTAAAATAAATAAATAAATCTCCCTGATAAAACCGGTGAAAAAATTCTTCAGGAGGAGATTTATGTCTCTCGAGATGGGGAGGGATCAGAAGGTATCCCATAAGACTCCTCCTCTGAGAAGTAATGTGGGTCCTCCTCTGAATCCCATGAGTAGTTCCATTTAGACTCTTCACCATATTGAGGTTGTACTGAATGAGTCTGTGCCAGACTTGACTCAGTGGATCTATGTCCACGCCACGAAGAGCACCACTTTCTGACTCCTGGGAAGCTTCTGCCTCCAATGTCAAGAGCAGTACTGTACGCATCTAGGTCGACACCCCTCAAGGAGCCAGCATCAAGGATCTCTGCACCAGTATGGAAGGAGCCTCAGGAAGAACCTGAGTTTGATCTATGGTTCATGCAAGCGCTCTGGATGCCTGAGTGGTTTGCAACTGCAGCATCTGCGCCAGCTCCCCCCTAAGAATGGCTCAGAACCACTCATCGAAGAAAGGTGTGAGGGGGTTTATAGAACACTGCCCCTCACCCTTAAGAATAGTCCCTCAGATAGTCTGAGCACCTTAAAACTATTAGTCCTTTTTTTTTTTAATTTAAGGAGGAAGTGACGTCATCGGGCGAAATGGCATCCTAGTTTTGAAGCTCCGTCTCCCAGTGCCTGAAATAAGCATTAAACAGAGTTCGCCAGTGGGAGAATAAGGTGGTAAAGGCTAGCTGAAGTCTCCCTCTAACAGAAATTGCTATTAGCAAAACTCCCATAATGCGCAAGAAAGAAGGTGAGAAGTTGGAGAAAAACATGGCGGGAAAGACCACCAAGTGCCACGAATCCCCAGAACGAGCCTCACCGTCTGACTCTGATTCGGCCTTGTCTCTGGCCGAGACACGAAACCCGCCCTCAAAAAAAAGGTATATCCAGTGAACTGCAAAAGTTCTTATCCAATATTCAAGATGAGATTAAGCATTTAAAGGATGAGATACTAGAGCGAATGGATTTGTTGAGTATGGACCTCCGTGAGCTGGGGGGGCAGGGTGGAGGATGCCGAGTTAAAGCTGGAGGAGCATGCAGAGACGCTGACTAAACATAACACCATGCTACATGAATTGGAAAAAAAAGAGCACAGACCTAGAATATAAGCTGGACGATCTGTAGAATAGAGGACGACGAAACAACCTCCAGTTTCGTGGAGTCGCGGAGGGGGGAGATTCGGAAGATGTCCTGACGATCGTGCAAACCATGTGTGCTACATTACTGGGCCTTGAGGCTGGTGAAAAACTAGTGGAACTTGATAGAGCCCACAGAGCACTGGGCGCGCGCAAGGAGCAGCAGGTGCGCGATATTATAGTGCGATTCCACAAATATGAAGTCAAGGAACAGATCATGGCCTGTGCGCAGAAGGAGCAGAACTTGGAATATGGAGGGGCTAAGATTTTGGTATATCAAGATTTATCGCAGTACACATTGCAGCAGTGGCGCCAGATGAAGCCTTCACTGGACATTTTAATTAAGAACCAACTACAATATAGGTGGGGCTTTCCCTTTTCTTTGAACTTTTCTCTGAAGGGAAGTAAATACAGAGTACGATCGCTAACGAGGCATGGGAAGCCCTGCATGCAGCAGAGTTGGTGAGCTCCACTGTTCCACTGGGGGAGACGGCATCAACAACCAGGGCTAAACTCCAGGGATGGCAGCAAGGTCCAGGACCTGCACGGCGTGGCAAATCTAAGAGATGAGAGGGTTGGACTGAGCTGGATGGGAGGCAAAAGGACTGAGCAAAGGGGTAACTAGTATAAAATTCAAGTTTTTCATGTTTTGTTAAAAGGACCAAGGCTGGAACGGGGACAGTTTATTGCCTGTCTTATAGTTTTGAGGGATGTGTGAATCAGATGTGCGAACTGTATGAGTGATGCGCAGAGAAGGAAATGATGTGGATACGCGCAGTAAAGATGCGTGGGGGTGCTGGTTTGCAGAGGGAGGCAGGAGTGTGGGACTGGTGATGGAGGAATAAAGAATCACAAAGGGGCGAGGGGAGGAGGGGCATGGGGCTGGGGTGTGTGAGTGCGGTGGGTAACTTCTTTGAATCCCACCCGGAGGTTAGTCTTGAAGCTAAAGAGACGGGTCACTCAAAAATGGAAAGTAAGATGTCTGATGTATATTGCTGATATATGCTTTATAAACAGTGAGAAATGAGTAGTGATTTGAAGATAGTATCATATAATGTTAAGGGACTGAATATGCCCCAGAAGAGACAGAAACTTTATAGGGAACTGCACCAGCTCCAACCGCATATAGTTCTTCTGCAGGAGACACACCTGCGCCGCAAACATGAAAAACTTCTCTCCTGCACTGGCTACCTGGGGGCATACTTTGCCTCCACTGAGGTTTCAAAAAAAAGGGGGGGTAGCGATACTGATGCATTCTTCTGTGGTGGCTCAGGTAGTGCAGGTTAAAAGAGACCCGGGAGAGCGTTTCATATTCTTACATGTAAAATTGGATCAGGGAGACCTAACGGTGGCATCGATATATGCCCCTAATAGCGGTCAGGTGGAGTTCTTTGCAAGGGTACGGAATTCTTTGGCAACTTTTGTCAAGGGTTCCCTAATATTGAGGGCGATTTTAATGCAGTGGTTAACCCTGGGTTAGATTGATCAGGGGCAGCAAGGATGGAGGGGAAAAAGGAGGCGCAAGCGCTGGAATCTATGGCTTATTCCCTTGGCGCCTTGGACCTGTGGAGACTGACACACAGAGCAGATAGTAACATAGTAGATGACGGCAGAAAAAGACCTGCACGGTCCATCCAGTCCGCCCAAGAAGACAAATTCACATGTGCTACTTTTTTATTTGTACTGTCCTCTTCAGTGCACAGACCGTATAAGTCTGGCCAGCCCTATCCCCGCCTCCCAACCACCAACCCCGCCTACCAACCACCAGCTCTGGCACAGACCGTATAAGTCTGCCCAGCACTATCCCCGCCGCCCAACCACCAGCCCCGGCACAGACCGTATATGTCTGCCCAGCACTAGCCCCGCCTCCCAACCACCAGCTCTGCCACCCATTCTAGGCTAAGCTCCTGAGGATCCCTTCCTTCTGCACAGGATTCCTTTATGTTTATCCCACGCATGTTTGAATTCCGTTACCGTTTTCATCTCCACCACCTCCCGCGGGAGGGCATTCCAAGCATCCACCACCCTCTCCGTGAAAAAATACTTCCTGACATTCTTCTTGAGTCTGCCCCACTTCAATCTCGTTTCATGCCCTCTCATTCTACCGCCTTCCCATCTCCGGAAAAGGTTCGTTTGCGGATTAATACCTTTCAAATATTTGAACGTCTGTATCATATCACCCGTTCCTCCTTTCCTCCAGGGTATACATGTTCAGGTCCGCAAGTCTCTGCTCATACGTCTTGTTACGCAAATCCCATACCATCCTCGTAGCTTTTCTTTGCACCGCTTCAATTCTTTTTACATCCTTAGCAAGATACGGCCTCCAAAACTGAACACAATACTCCAGGTGGGGCCTCACCAACAACTTGTACAGGGGCATCAACACCTCTTTTCTTCTGCTGGTCACACCTCTCTCTATACAGCCTAGTAACCTTCTAGCTACGGCCACCGCCTTGTCACACTGTTTCATCGCCTTCAGATCCTCAGATACTATGACCCCAAGATCCCTCTCCCCATCCGTACCTAGCAGACTCTCACCGCCTAACACATACGCCTCTCTTGGATTTCTACTCCCTAAGTGCATCACTTTGCATTTCTTCGCATTGAATTTTAATTGCCAAACCTTAGACCATTCTTCTAGCTTTTTCAGATCCTTTTTCATGTTTTCCACTCCCTCCGGGGTGTCCACTGTGTTACAAATCTTAGTATCATCCGCAAATAGGCAAACTTTACCTTCTAACCCTTCGGCAATGTCACTCACAAATATATTGAACAGAATCGGCCCCAGCACCGATCTCCCACTTTCTACTCACCTGTGCATGACTTGTATTCCCGAATTGACTATATTTTCCTGGATACCTCTTTGGTAGAAAGGAGGCCTGATGCTGGAATTAGTAGTATGACAATATCGGATCATGCCCCAGTGTGGGTAACCTTGCCTAATATAAGGGCTGAAACAAAGAAACAAAGAACAAGAGATGGACACTAAACACTAGCCTGCTACAGGAGGGAGAAGTGGTGGTGGGATATAGAAAGATGTTAAAAGAGTACCTGGAGCTTAACATCGACTCAGGCCCCGCACTACATGTCGTGTGGGACGCCATGAAAGCGGTCTCTAGGGGTTACTTCTTGCAGCTAGCTAGCAAACGCTCAAAAGCGCGTAGGGCACAAATAGCGGCCTGTTTGGGGAAAATACACTTACTGGAGAACCAGCACGAGGCACATAGGTCATCACAGGTATGGCAAGAACTGTGTAGAGAGAGAATGTTGTTGGACTCCATATATTCAGAGCAGCTCGACCTGTTGTGGGCGAGGCAAGGGGTGAGATCCTATGAGTTTGCAAAAAAAAGCAGGACGCCTCCTTACTATACGGTTACATAGGCAGTGAGTGGATCGAATGATTAAACAGGTGCGAGATTGCAAGGGCGGCTTGTTACGTAATTCTGCACATATTCGAAAACACTTCGGGGAGTATTATCAAGCACTTTATGAGCAGGAGATTAATTCTCCTTTGGAATCTGTGGAGAAGTTTCTGCTAGATTGTGACCTCTCCCCGTTGACTAGTCAGCATCAGGAACTGTTGGAGAAGCCAGTTACCCCATAGGTATGCCATCTTATAAGTCCTGGACTAGATGGATTCCCTAACGAGTTTTATAAGAAGTATGCACCCGAGCTGGCGCCGCTACTTGCGGACCTGTTCAACCAGGTTGAGGCTGGGGGGACCCTGCCTCCCTCAATGTTGGAGGCGTGGATAGCGGTGATACCCAGGTAAGGACCATAGTGAGTGTGGCTCCTACAGGCCTATTTCTGTACTAAATGCAGATGTTAAAATACTAGCAAAAGTGATGGCAAACCGACTGGCACCCCTGCTCCCGACCCTAGTGCACCCAGATCAAGTGGGCTTTGTGCCACACCGTAAGGCGATGGATAATATTAGGCGCACACTAGATCTCATGTACCTGGGCAAAGAGAAACCGGAGACCTCTGTGTCTCCTAAGATTAGACGCAGAAAAAGCCTTTGACAGGGTCCACTGGTCTTTTATGTATAAGGTGTTGGAGGTCCTGGGATTTGGTGCGAAGTTTAGGGGGTGGATACAGGTGTTCTATAATTCCCCTAGAGCCTGTGTGAAAGTTAATGGAAGTAACTCGGATCTGTTTACGCTGTACAGAGGCACGCAGCAGGGGTGCCCCCTGTCCCCCCTATTATTTGCTATGGTCATGGAGCCGTTTGCTTCACGGATACGACAGGACCCGGAGACCTCGGGTGCTCGTGTGGCAGGGAGAACACACAAAATTGCACTCTTTGCGGATGACGCCCTGTTGTACGTGACTCGACCTCAGTCCACGTTTCCTGGACACTCCGCAGTGTCAGGGTTTAAAGTAAACATGGTGAAGTCTGAGGCTTTGAATGCCACTTTAACTGAGGAAGTAGTGGCGGACTTATAGTCGTCTTTTTCATTCAGCTGGGCTAGCAGACAAATCAGATACTTGGGGGTAAACCTGACTTCGGAACTATCAGAGCTTTTCTCGACTAACTACAAAGGTTTGGTCAGAACCGTTGTGGAGGTTATGGAGAGATCGGGGGGAACAGGAGGTTTCCTGGTTTGGACAGATAGCCACTGTCAAGATGAATGTACTGCCCCGTCTTCTATATTTATTTCAAGTGTTACCTGTCATGCTGCAAAGGTGATTTCTTGCATCTTTACAGGATCGTATAGTGCATTTCGTCTGGGCCGGAAAGCACCCACGGTTAGCGCGTTCCTTACTGTATCAGGAAAGGAAGAGAGGAAGGCTGGGTGTCCCGGATGTCCTCTGGTACTACAGGGCGGCCCAGGGGAAGGCAGCTGTAGAATGGTACCAAGACTATCCTGATAGACAATGGGCACGTCGTTGGGGGCACTTATGTGGCGTACAATAGCATACAATCCCTTATTCTTGCCAGGGAACACGAAGGGGGTCTTCACTAGGTGGTATGGGGAGGGTCTAAGAACATGGGATCAAATGTTTGAAGGTACTACTATGCTCAATTTTGCAGCTCTAAAGTCGGGTTACACGGTGGTGGAGGGGGACGAGTTTGCATACTACCAACTATCACATTTCCTTCGAAACGAGGCAGTTAGCTCAGTAATTAAGCGGAAAAAAACCTCCTTAGAGGAGACCTGTGAAAAACTTATCACCTCCCGAGGCCTGATCGGTTGTCTATATAGGTGTGTCGGCGCACAGGTTCCAAGTTATAGTCGCCACAGGAAGGGTTGGGAGGTGGAACTTGGTGTGACCCTGGGGAAGACAGAGTGGGAGAGAATAAAACGAGCAGTGGCAGGTGTGTCAACCCACGTGCTGCTTAAGGAGAATGCAGTGAAGGTGTTATATAGATGGTACCTCACTCCTGATCGCCTTCAGTGAATATACCCAACCTCATCTGGTTTGTGCTGGAGGGGGTGTGGCCTGAGAGGGACCATGGGGCACGTGTGGTGGAGCTGTATCAAAGTTAGAGCATTCTGGAAGGCGGTCCATAGCAGGATGCAGAGATGGAAGGGAAGCCCGATTCTAATTTCTGGATGCAAAACTGTGGAAACAAACTGTGCCAGATGATCAAATCTTTGTTCAGGTGTATATGTAATAGTGCATTGACAGTTTGTCTTAAAAGTATGTTGTTACGATTGAAAGCTAAAGACTTCATACAAAAAAAAACCAAAACTATTAGTCCTGCCCAGGAAGGAAGTGAGATGGGAGAGGTGGAGCCAAAAGTATAAAAAAAGCCAGGAAGTATAAAAGGCAGCACCAGAGTGGGGTTAAGGAGGCCCAGGGAAGGATGAACTGAAGACTGGCACCTCTTCTAAGGAGGGGGAGTGCTCCTCCCAGGGCCAGCACTTCTCAGGTACTAGTGATGCCATTGCCCCTGCGTTCCTGGCACTGTGCATCAAGGAGGACCTATGCTTCTTGGGCTTCCCCCTATGCATAGCATCGTGGTCTTTCTGTACCGATGAGGATGAACTCAAACCCATATGTGCCATTGGTGTTGTGTCCGATGCCAATGGGTCCCAGGGCCTACACTCAGCGCCTAAATGTCGAGAGAGGTGGAAACCTCCTCAATGCCGGTGCAATCCCAGTGGATGCTGAAGTCTTGGCAACCATTGAGAGTGATGCTTCTGGTTCCGGTGCCAATGTATCAGCCTTCATGGAGCCAAAAAGCTTCTCCTGTTGAACCTTCCACGCGCTCTGTCTCCTCAGCTGTATTTGCAAACAGAGAGAACAAGAGTTAAGCTCCTGGTCCAAGGCACCCAATGCACCAGTTCTGTGGATCAATCACAGAAATCACCCAATTACATTGGGCGCACCTCTTGAAGCCACTGGAGGTCTTCTGGGACATTGAGAAAAAGAATTGAAGGAAATTAACTCATCACTTATGAGCTGGAAAAAGGGGAAGTGGTCAAATCTAGGTCAGGGCTCCACCCTAAAAGGACCCAGTAATATATGAAAAATAAAGGAACGTTCAAGGGCCACAAAACTAAAAGGGAAACTGAAGAAACGGTAAAAAAAAAAAAAAAAAAAAAAAAAAGAGAAACGTATCCTTGAGGACTTGAAAACCCGAACAGGAAGACACAAGAAGAAAAACTATGACTGAGGGCCCCGCGCTCGCGTGTCAGGAGGGAAGACATCAGCCAGGGCCGGTCTTAGCAAGTGCGGGGCCCTGTGCAGACCAATTTGGTGGGGCCCCATCCTAGCCCCGCCCCCACCCTAGCTCCACCCCATTGATAAGATTATTCCATTTTTAGAATTTTTTTTTATTTATGAAATTTCAGATAAAGACAAATGAAGCTAAACTTGTACCAAAAAACTGATTGAAATAATAAGCACAATGCTATCATGAAACCTCTCCTCCCCAGAAGTGGAGTGGCCAAGCCACGGGATCATCATGAATGATGCGGACGGTCGTCCGAGGCGAGCAGAGGTCGGAGGCAGAGCGGGGCCCCCTTAGGTGCAGGGCCCTATGCGGCCGCCTTGGTCGCCTCTGCCTAAGACCGGCCCTGACATCAGCATATGTGTGGTGGGATGTTGCTAGAAAGTTCTTGAGCTCGCTAGCCAGCGTTTGCACCAGGCTTCGTCAAATGATATCACCCAGCTGTGAGAATATGACAGCTTGCTTGTCCTCGGAGAATATGTAAACTGCTTTCACTGTAACCACAGAAAAGCAGTATATCAAATCCCATCACCCTTCCCTTTCCTGAAGGACTGAATTTCCCTCCCCTTCCACCTCCAGATCCAACATCTCTCCCTTTCTTTTCTTTCCCTCCCTCTCCTCATCTCTTGGGTCCACTCTCTCTCTTCGCTGTCACTGTCTAGTACCTCTTCCTCCCTCCACTCCACCCTCATGAGCAGCAACACAAACTTGGTGGTGAGCAACACCAAGCTCTTCTCATGGCTGTTGGAGCTCACCGCCTCAGTCATAGCTTCCACCAGTGACCCCTCCAGTTCTACTCGTGGGTCTGTTGCTCACTCCCCCTCTCCCATCCAGGCTTTGGCATCTGCCCGCCATCTCAGTTTCACCCCCACTGGTCTATCTTAAAGGTGGTCTTCTGTTGGTCCCTGGCAGTAGTAGTATTGCACATACACTGCCTACAGCCTGTCCTCTGGCCCATCACACCGCCTTCGACACTACTTCCTGTTTCTGCATTGGCTAAAGAGGCTAGGGCTCTTCAGCTTGAAGAAGAGATGGCCAAAGGGAAATATGACAGAGGTCTATAAAATACTGAGTGGAAAGGAATGGGCAGACGTGAATCATGTATTTACTCTTGCCAAACATACAAGGACTAGGAAGCTCGCAATGAAGGTACTAAGTAGTAAATTTAAAACAAATCAGAGAAAATATTTCTTCACTCAATGTGTAATTTAACTCTGTAATATGTTGCTGGAGAATATGGTAAAAGAAGTTAACTTAGCAGGGTTTAAAAAAAAAAAGGTTTAGACAAGCTCTTCCAAGAAAAGTCCACAAGCCATTATTAAAATGGACTTGGGAAAATCCACTGCTTATTCCTGGGATAAACATCTCTTTTAGGATCTTGCCAGGTACTTGTGCCCTGGATTATCCATCGCTGGAAATAGGAAACTGTGCTTGACAGAACTTTGATCTGACCCAGTATGGCAATGCTCATGTTCTTATAGTCCAAGGGAAAGCTTCAGACCAGGCCACAGGAGCATATGTGCAACACTGCCGCCACCAGGGACCAACAGAAAAACATCTTTAAGGTAGGCTGGCGCTGGGGGTATGCTAGATCGTGCTAAGGACAGGGGTTGGGATTGGAAGAGAGCAGAAGAGATGTTTGGAGGAGACAGGAGATGCTGCAATGTGATTCAATTTTAATTGCGATTAATAATGTGTTTATCCACTCCTACCCTAGCTGCGATAATATTTAACTCTCTCTCTGACCTCATGTGCACCTTTCTTTAAATTAATCACCTTATTTTCTAAATCCTCTTACTCTCTTACCTATCTATATATTAACCATCTCTCTGACCTCATGTGCAACTTTCAATCTATATGTTCCATCTTTGCTTATACCCAACACTATCAATTAAAATGTTCTATTACGTATTGTTGGCATTGTAAGTAGTATACTATACTTTGTATTATTTGAATATTTTTACTGCTGTAATTGTCTATTGCTCTTGTTTGATTTATTCTTATTGTACACCGCCGTGAGTGAATTCCTTCAAAAAGGCAGTAAATAAATCCCAATAAATAAATAATCACAGAGTTAACTGATTAACTAACAGCCCTATTTAATATTATCCAATGAAAGAGGGGATCACTTTGCCAGCAACTCAAGCCAGGAAAAGAAGGATGGAGAGGAACTAATTGTATCTGATATCATGGAATGCTTATGTCATAACCAAACTCTATAAGCCACATTGAGCCTGCAAATAGGTGGGAAAATGTGGGATACAAATGCAATAAATAAATAAATAAATAAAAACTGAACAAGAAGAAAGGAGGAGAGGACGTTTTTTCTAGCTGCCAAAATCTTTTACCCCTATCACCATAGAGAGGCAGCAGCACACCACTGATAATCTCTCCTGTAAAGAGAATTCTGGGAAGAAGAGCAGACAATGGTGAATCAAGAAAAGAGGCAGGGCAAAAAAAATCAGGAGCAGAGCAGAAAAGGCAAGCACCACAAGCTGGTCTTGTACTTGGGGATTTTCACACAAGTAATTAAGCATAACATACTAGGCGTTCATCTGTTACCTTCATGAGCTGATCGAGGCTGGCTGCAGATGGCAGATGGAATGGATGGTTTAGAAGACAGACCATCCAAATCTCGAAGGTCAGCTAGCATGCCTTGGAGTTTAACTCTCCTCCTTTCTGCAAAATGATGGAAAGATGAAACCATAAGAGACAAGCAGGGCAAGCCTGGCAACACTACTATCTCAGCCACTGGGGCAGGATGCTTTTACTGAGTTAACATATTTGAGATGGCTTCATTAATGTGGGGAACCAAAGGGCAAAGACAAGAGGCCAAAACAGCTTTTACAGTATCCACTGACCTTTTCAATGCTGTGCTAGGTAGTGCTGATGTGAGGGAAAGTTGCAACAATGATGCTATCATCAGCAATGCCACTGAGCCCCCTCATGGTCTTCCAGGACCTGGGACAGACCCTCCTCACCCATCACTGCCCTGGGAAAGCACAACATCTTATACAGCAAAATCAAATCTTGCCTTAATTTCTTAGATTTTTTTGAAAGTGTAAAACAAAAGTGGATAAAGGTGAGCTAGTTGATATACAGGCTCATTTTCAAAGCACATAGACTTAAAGTTCCATAGGTTACTATGGGGCTCATTTTCAAAGCACAGACTTACAAAGTTCCATAGGTTGCTATGTTACTTTGTAAGACTTAAGTGTTTTGAAAATACGCCTCTATGTAACTTACCTATGCACTTTGAAAATGAGCACCACAATGTACTTGAATTTTCAGAAGTCATTTGACAAACTCCCTCATGATAGGCTCCTCGGGAAATTAAAGATTACTGGAATAGGAGGCAATGCTCTGTTGTGGATTGCAAACTGGCTAAAAGGCATTTGTACTGGGATATGTGCTGTTTACCATATTCATAAAGGATCAGGAAATAGGAGTGATAGGTAAGGTGATCACATTTAAGGATGACACAAAATGATTCAAAGTCATAAAGCAATTGCAGATTGTGAGTCCTTGTGAGTGGGACCAGGAAACTGGGCATCTAAATGGCAGGAGGAAATTTGGACTTACCTAATACATTCATTTTCCTTGAGTTCTGCCAGACCAGTCCAGATAAGTAGTTATTCTACTCTATCCCCTGATATAGGGTATGATACATACCTGTAGCAGTTGTTCTCCGAGGACAGCAGGCTGATTGTTCTCACGACTGGGTTGACGTCCGCGGCAGCCCCCACCAACCGGAAAAAGCTTCGCGGGACGGTCGGCACGCAGGGCACGCCCACCGCGCATGCGCGGCCGTCTTCCCGCCCGTGCGCGACCGCTCCCGCCAGTTGAATGACAAGCAATAAAGTATGAAACACAACTCCAAAGGGGAGGAGGGAGGGAAGGTGAGAACAATCAGCCTGCTGTCCTCGGAGAACAACTGCTACAGGTATGTATCATACCCTTTCTCCGAGGACAAGCAGGCTGCTTGTTCTCACGACTGGGGTATCCCTAGCTCTCAGGCTCACTCAAAACAATAACCCAGGTCAATTGAACCTCGCAACGGCGAGGGTACAACAGAAATTGACCTACGAAGAACAACTAACTGAGAGTGCAGCCTGACCAGAATAAATTCGGGTCCTGGAGGGTGGAGTTGGATTTACACCCCAAACAGATTCTGCAGCACCGACTGCCCGAACCGACTGTCGCGTCGGGTATCCTGCTGGAGGCAGTAATGAGATGTGAATGTGTGGACAGATGACCACGTCGCAGCCTTGCAGATCTCTTCAATAGTGGCTGACTTCAAGTGGGCCACCGACGCTGCCATGGCTCTGACACTATGAGCCGTGACATGACCCTCAAGAGTCAGCCCAGCCTGGGCGTAAGTGAAGGAAATGCAATCTGCTAGCCAATTAGAGATGGTGCGTTTCCCGACAGCGACCCCTAGCCTGTTAGGGTCGAAAGAAATAAACAATTGGAGCGGACTGTCTGTGGGGCTGTGTCCGCTCCAAGTAGAAGGCCAATGCTCTCTTGCAGTCCAATGTGTGCAACTGACGTTCAGCAGGGCGGGTATGCGGCCTGGGGAAGAATGTTGGCAAGACAATTGACTGGTTAAGATGGAACTCCGACACCACCTTCGGCAGGAACTTTGGGTGAGTGCGGAGCACTACTCTGTTGTGATGAAATTTGGTATATGGAGCATGAGCTACTAGGGCTTGAAGCTCACTGACCCTACGAGCTGAAGTAACTGCCACCAGGAAAATGACCTTCCAGGTCAAGTACTTCAGATGGCAGGCATTCAGTGGCTCAAAAGGAGGTTTCATCAGCTGGGTGAGGACGACGTTGAGATCCCATGACACAGTAGGAGGCTTGATAGGGGGCTTTGACAAAAGCAAGCCTCTCATGAATCGAACGACTAAAGGCTCTCCAGAGATGGCTTTACCTTCCACACGATAATGGTAAGCACTAATCGCACTAAGGTGATTCCTTACTGAGTTGGTCTTGAGGCCAGACTCTGATAAGTGCAGAAGGTATTCAAGCAGGTTCTGTGCAGGGCAAGAACGAGGTTCTAGGGCCATGCTCTCACACCACACGACAAACCTCCTCCACTTGAAAAAGTAACTCTTTTTAGTGGAATCCTTCCTAGAGGCAAGCAAGACCCGGGAGACACCCTCAGACAGACCCAACGCAGTGAAGTCTACGCCCTCAACATCCAGGCCGTGAGAGCCAGAGACTGAAGGTTGGGGTGCAGCAACGCTCCGTCGTTCTGCGAAATGAGAGTCGGAAAACACTCCAATCTCCACGGTTCTTCGGAGGACAACTCCAGAAGAAGAGGGAACCAGATCTGACGGGGCCAAAAGGGCGCTATCAGAATCATGGTGCCGCGGTCTTGCTTGAGCTTCAGTAAGGTCTTCCCCACCAAAGGTATGGGAGGATAAGCATACAGGAGGCCGGTCCCCCAATGGAGGAGAAAGGCATCCGACGCTAGCCTGCCGTGTGCCTGAAGTCTGGAACAGAACAGAGGCAGCTTGTGGTTGGTCTGAGAGGCGAAAAGGTCCACCGAGGGGGTGCCCCACGCTCGGAAGATCTTGCGTACCACTCTGGCATGGAGCGACCACTCGTGCGGTTGCATGACTCTGCTCAGTCTGTCGGCCAGACTGTTGTTTACGCCTGCCAGGTATGTGGCTTGGAGGAGCATGCCGAACCGACACGCCCAACGCCACATCCCGACGGCCTCCTGGCACAGGGGGCGAGATCCGGTGCCCCCCTGCTTGTTGACGTAATACATTGCAACCTGATTGTCTGTCCGAATTTGGATAATTTGACAGGACAGCCGATCTCTGAAAGCCTTCAGTGCGTTCCAGATCGCTCGGAGCTCCAGGAGGTTGATCTGCAGATCCTTTTCCTGGAGGGACCACAGACCCTGAGTGTGGAGCCCATCGACATGGGCTCCCCACCCCAGGCGAGATGCATCCGTCGTCAGCACTTTCGTGGCTGCGGAACTTGGAATGGACGTCCCAGGGTCAAATTGGTCCGGATGGTCCACCAGAGCAGTGAAGTGCGACAACTGGTGGAGAGGCGGATGACATCTTCTAGATTCCCGGTGGCTTGGAACCACTGGGAAGCTAGGGTCCATTGAGCAGATCTCATGTGAAGACGAGCCATGGGAGTCACATGAACTGTGGAGGCCATATGACCCAGAAGTCTCAACATCTGCCGAGCTGTGATCTGCTGAGACGCTCTGGTCTGCGAAGCCAGGGCCAAGAGATTGGTGGCCCTCGCTTCGGGAAGGTAGGCCTGAGCCGTCTGGGAATTCAGCAGCGCTCCTATGAATTCCAGAGACTGAGTTGGCTGGAGATGGGACTTTGGGTAATTTATCACAAACCCCAGCAGCTCCAGAAGTTGAATAGTGCACTGCATGGACCGGAGGGCTCCTGCCTCCGAGGTGTTCTTGACCAGCCAATCGTCGAGATATGGGAACACGTGCACTCCCAGCTTGCGTAGGTAGGCCGCTACCACCACGAGGCACTTTGTAAACACTCGTGGGGCAGAGGCGAGCCCAAAGGGCAGCACACAATACTGAAAGTGCCGTGCGCCCAGGCGGAATCTGAGATACTGTCTGTGAGCTGGCAGTATCGGGATGTGAGTGTATGCGTCCTTTAAATCCAGGGAACATAGCCAATCGTTTTTCTGAATCATTGGCAGAAGGGTGCCCAAGGAAAGCATCCTGAACTTTTCTTTGACCAGGAATTTGTTCAGGCCTCTCAGGTCTAGGATGGGACGCATCCCCCCTGTTTTCTTTTCCACAAGGAAGTACCTGGAATAGAATCCCTGCCCTTCCTGCCCGGGTGGTACGGGCTCGA
Source organism: Microcaecilia unicolor (assembly GCF_901765095.1). Lineage (NCBI taxonomy): Eukaryota > Metazoa > Chordata > Amphibia > Gymnophiona > Siphonopidae > Microcaecilia > Microcaecilia unicolor. The sequence goes on from NC_044041.1 coordinate 161,526,109, forward strand.
CCGCATTGGCGCTGAGAAGGGCGGAGAGTTCCTCTGCAAGTACCTGCTTGTGATGGGAGCTGAAAGACTGAGCTCCTGGAGGACAATTTGGAGGCAGGGAGGCCAAATTCAGGGCGTATCCGCACCGCACTATTTGGAGAACCCACTGGTCGGAGGTTATGAGAGGCCACCTTTGGTGAAAAAATTTTAACCTCCCTCCGACCGGCAGATCGTCCGGTACGGACACTTGTAGGGCGGCTATGTTCCCGTGGATCCAGTCAAAAGCCCGTCCCCGGCTTTTGCTGTGGAGGCGCAGGGGGCTGCTTAGGCGCACGCTGTTGACGAGAACGAGCGCGCTGGGGCTGTCCCTGTGCCTGACGAGGCCTTCGGGCCGGCTGGTTGTACCTACGCTTTGCAAAAGAATAGGGTGCAGCCTGCCGTGCCCGGGAAAAAACGCCCACCCGTGGGGGCGGGTGCTGAAGGCGCCCGGTGGGAGAGCTTGTCGAGAGCGGTTTCCCGCTGATGCAGTTGGTCCACCATCTGCTCGACCTTCTCACCGAAAATGTTATCCCCCCGGCAAGGGACGTCGGCCAGTCTCTGCTGGGTGCGGTTGTCCAGGTCAGAGGCACGCAGCCATGAGAGCCTGCGCATCACTATACCTTGGGCCGCAGCACGAGATGCCACGTCACAGGTGTCAAAAATCCCCCTGGACAGGAACTTTCTGCACGCCTTCAGCTGCCTGACCACCTCCTGATAAGGCCTGGACTGCTCCGGCGGGAGCTTATCGACCAGGTCCGCCAGCTGTTGCACATTGGTCCGCATGTGGATGCTCATATAGAGCAGGTACGATTGGATGCGGGTCACGAGCATGGAGGACTGGTAGGCCTTCCTCCCAAATGAGTCCAGAGTGCGAGACTCCCGCCCCGGGGGCGCCGAGGCGGTATCCCTCGAACTCCGTGCCCTCTTGAGAGCAGAATCCACGACCGCTGAGTCATGGGGCAACTGGGGCCGCATGAGCTCTGGGTCAGAGTGGATCCTGTACTGGGACTCTGCTTTCTTGGGAATGGTGGGATTAGTTAATGGTCGCACCCAGTTCCGGAGCAGCGTCTCCTTCAGGACATTGTGCAGCGGTACCGTGGAGGACTCTCTAGGTGGTGATGGATAGTCGAGGACCTCGAGCATCTCGGCCCTCGGCTCTTCCACAGAGACCACGGGAAAGGGAATGCTTATAGACATATCCCGCACAAAGGAGGCAAAGGAGAGACTCTCAGGAGGTGAGAGCTTCCTCTCCGGTGACGGCGTGGGGTCCGAGGGAAGGCCCGTAGACTCCTCTGAGGAGAAATATCTCGGGTCCTCCTCTTCCCCCCACGAGTCCTCATCCTCGGTATCGGACATTAGCTCATGTAGCTGAGTCCGGTACCGGGCCCGGCTCGACGTCGAGGCACCGAGGCCTCGGTGTCGTCGAGCGGTGGACTCCCGCGCCGGCGGGGACGGAGCTCCCTCCATCGACGTCGACGGGGACTCCACCTGCGTGGCTGTCGAGACCGGCACCGCAAGCGGCGGCGGTGTCGACTGCCCCCGGCGCCGGGCTAGAGCTCGCCGGCGCCACAGTCATCGGCGCCGAGGGCGCAAGCACCCCCGGCGCCGGCACAGCCTGGCGCATCAGCCCTTCCAGGAGCCCCGGAAGGATGGCTCTGAGGCACTCGTCCAGGCCCGCTGCCGAGAAAGGCGGTGGGGCCGGCAAGGGTGTCGGTGCCAGAAGCTGCTGGGGGCCAGGAGACGGCACCGAGGTGCCGGAACCCCGACGCGTCGGTACCTCCACCACCGACGGAGATCTCTCCTCTCTGTGATGACGCTTCGGCGTCGACACCTCCTCAGGCACCGAGGGCTCCCGGTGACGGCGCTTCTTGTCCTTCTTCCGGTGCACGTCACCGGTGCCGGAGGGCATGGAGGAGGAGGAGGTCGATCCCCCTCGGTCTCGAGGTACCGGGTCCGACAGGGTTCGGTCCCGTGGCTCACGAGTTGAGGGAGTGACCGGGGCCGACTGCCCACGCGGTCTCTCTACCCCACTCTCGCCGGCGGACCGGCGGGCCGACGGGACCTGTTCTCCTGGGGTCGCTGCCATCGGTGCCGATGTCTCGGGCATCGATACCGGTACCGAAGAACCGGCCTTCGATACCGATGCCGTCGAGGTCGACGTCGAGGGGCCGGCGCAAGTTCCAAAAAGACGGTCCCGCAGAACTTGCCTCGCAACCTGAGTCCGTTTCCGGAGACCGAGACACAAAGCACACGACTTGAGATTGTGCTCCGGCCCGAGGCACTGGAGGCACCAAGCGTGGGTGTCGGTCTGCGAGATCGGCCGGCCGCAGCGACCACACTTTTAAATCCACTCGGGACCTTCGAGGACATCGACGGAAAAATCGCGTCGGCGAAGTCAAAGTCGGCAATGGTGGCTAAAATCACACCACGAAAATTGAAACCGACCGAGCGGCCACTAGGCCGCAACGAGGCGTCCCCGCTAGAAAGCGAGGGAAAAGGAGGAGCGCGTGCTCCACACGCGCAAAATTCTTTTTTTTTTTTTTTTTTTTTGGATAACAAACGAAACTGAAAGAAGAAGAGGCCAAAAGGGCCAAGAGCGACGACCCGCGTAAACGCGGTCGAAAATTCCGGCGGCTGAAACGAGAGAGTTGCAAAAACACGACTCTCTCAGTCGCGGGAAAAAAATAACTGGCGGGAGCGGTCGCGCACGGGCGGGAAGACGGCCGCGCATGCGCGGTGGGCGTGCCCTGCGTGCCGACCGTCCCGCGAAGCTTTTTCCGGTTGGTGGGGGCTGCCGCGGACGTCAACCCAGTCGTGAGAACAAGCAGCCTGCTTGTCCTCGGAGAATCAAAACTATTTAACCGGCCAGACACAGATGCTGACTGGTTAAACAGCATATCAGAGTCTAACCAGTTATCTCCACTGAATACTGCCGGTTAGCACATAGCATATAACCAGCTATATCGAACGATTGGCAGTTTATATTTCAACATTTTTATTGATGACAAAGATAACTACATCCAATATCTGGCATAAACGTAAATGCCAACAGCAAACTTTCAAAATAGAAATACAATGATAAAGTCCATCATCAATCTTTTTAACAGTTTCTCCCATCCCCCCTAACCCTCCCTCTTTCCCCTCTGCTTGTCATTTTCGACAGTTTTTATTGATGACATCTCCAAAAGTACCAATCCACCTAAACATAACATTCTCAAAACAATTGTACAGAACTCAGTGGAACAGCACTTCAAACACGCAACATTGCGTACAGCCATCCAATTTTGAAATACAACACTTATCCCTCCCTCCCCCCAGACCCTATTCTGCATTTACCTTTTATGTTTTAACTATTGTTATGAATGAAGACGCATTACTAGCAATTCTTTGTTATACAATAAAAGTCTGATAACAGATAATTCTATCTTAACCCATAAACTTCCATATTAAACTCCAATAATTGTGTCTCATGATTTGCTCTGTATTTTATTACCTCATTTAAGTCCCAACAATGTTTACCGATGAGACTTCTGAATGTTTTTCTTCAAATAAAACTTTTCCAAGCTATTATTGCATGTAACCCTTCAATTTACATAGAATCTTACCTTTTTCAAAACTATTTCCCCTTCCTCCCTCCCCTCTATCCTCTTAAACCAACTTTTAACTTCATGGCGTCCCTCTACTCTCCCCTCAGTATAATTATCAGAGTGTAGGTTAACATGTCCGGATTCCTCTGGCACTTTCCCCCATTTCTGAGGCGGTCTTCTCTAGCTATGCCTACTCCACTTACCCTACCCATACCAAAAATTGTTTGTTTTTTTTTAGCCTCTCTCTCCTTCTATCTCATGGCTCGGTCAGATTATTGAGCACTGCACTTCGTGCTTTATGAGAGATTTGTTGCAAGTATCTGTTCCAAATGGAAATGAATGCTTTTCTTTTCTTTGGGGTACCTCGTGCTGCTCTAGCCTCCCATAACATCAACTCATGAAATTTATTCCTCCCAAGCCAGATGGTGGGTGGTTCCTCTTGCATCCAATGTCTCAATATGCATTTTTTCCCCACTGCATACGCCTTACCCAGCAGGAGATCCGTGCTCTTATCTGAAAGTTGAACGATTGGCAGTTTATAAAACCCCTGGATATTCAATGCTGGTCCCCGGAAACAGTCAGATATTGAATATTCAGGTTTAACGTCAGCAGAAGACAGCAAAAGAGTTGCCCACCGCTAGCTGAATATCTGGACCTATGTGTTCTTATACTACCTCTTTTCCCATAGGATTCTAGACAGATTACAATCAAGAAGTTAAAACATAAGTTGAGAATTACATAATTAGAGCAACATAAATGGGCCAAGCTAACTTTAAAATACTTAGAAAACAAACAAGATTTTAACAATTTTTTAAAAAGTATATAAAAGAGGGCAAAGCTTTAATCTGTAAGGGGAGGGAATTCCAAATGTTTACCCTTGAAACGTAAAAGAGTTATTTAAAATGCTCTTAAAACAAACCTCCTTAATAGGTAGTTTAAGGTTAAAAACGTTGAATGTTGTATATAACGTCTTATAGCCAGGTTGGCAAAATCCTAAAGAGATAAAATGAGCTTGTACCATCTCATAAATTAAGCAGTTATGCCCCCCTACCAGTAGTTGGAAACAGAGAAAAACAACTCAGAGCTGACTTCACTACATATCTGAGACTGGTGCTGTCAAACAAAAGACTATTGAAGGCAATTCTTATGTTCAGTTTCCAATTAATCTCCAAAGCCAAACATGATGCAGTCAAAATCACCATTCCATGCACCAAGGGAACAACTACTTTCAGAGTGGGTTACAACAGTGTTTCTCAACTTCAAGCCAAGTACCCTCCAAGTCAAACAAACTTCAACTAAGTACAAGCTCCAATCAGCTCTGGCAGATATACATTCAAAAAATGGACACATTCTAATCATGACATAGAAAATAAAATTACCTACCTTTGTTGTCTGCCATTTTATTTTTCTAATAATGTTGGTCCCAGTATCTGGTTTCTGCTTTTTTTTTCTGCCTTCTCTTTAACTTTCTTACCAGGGTCTCCAGTCCATTTGACCTTTCCATTTCCATTATCCATCTCCCTTTACTGTGTCCTTATCTTTCCCTATTCCCAGTATCTCCCCCTCTTTGTGTGCGTCTCTCTCCCCAGTCATGTATCATCTCCTTTCTGTCTTCCTCCTACTACCTTACATGAGCCCACCGACCATCCAAGATCTCATCTGTCTGTCTCTCTCCTCCCCCCATATCCAGCATCACCCCATTTCCCTCTCCTTCCCACACATCCAGCATCACCCCCATTTCTTGCTCCTCCCCCCACATCCAGCTATGCCCCCCTCTCTCTTTCCTCCTATTCACCACTATTCGACAGCCTCATCTCTCTTTCCCTCACCCCACCATCCTGCATTGCCCCATCTCTCTCTGCTTCTCCCCCCCATCAACTACCACAGTCGGCCCCATCTCTCTCTACTACATATGTAGTCCCATCTGTCTTTTTCCTGCCCCACTACAGGTCACTTAACTCCTTCACTGACACCTCCATCCACCCCCTCACTCATCCACTCACTGCTGCCTTCCCTCCCTGCCGGGCTGCTGCCTTCCCATGTCTGCAGCAGCACCAAGAAATAGAACCCGCATCTTTCCCTCCCTGCTGCTGACCCTTTCGCTCATACATGGCCTCCTCTTGGCTGCATGCTACAAGCAAACTGAAACCAGTTGTGGAGCCATAGCCTTCTGTGTGCCACTGGATAATCTTGCTGGTCCTGCCCCTCCAAAAGAAAATTACATCACAGGGACTGCAAGAGCTGCCAGCAGCGCGCACAATATGATTGCCCCACACCTGGTTTTTGTTTGCTTGCAGCGCGCAACCAGGAGTCGGGGAGGCAGCAGATATGTAAACAGGTAGGCAGCAAGGAGGGGAAGGATACAGGTTCTATTTCTGGATGCTTCTGCAAACATGGGAAAGCAGCGGCCCTGCAGACGAGCATGGGGTGGCAGGAAGGGAAATAAAACACTTGGGATATGCAAGACAGCAGGAGGGGGTATGTTGATGCCCAAGTGTGTTGGAACCTATGGGCTACAATATATTCAATATTCGCTTTCTAAATTTTTCAGAATGAGTGCCCTTGACTATCATGGCTTCCATAGCTGGGTTCTGGACTGGTCCAGCAGGACTCAAGAAAAATAAATTAGAAGTCCAAATTTACCCTTCTTTATAGTCCATCCTAGTCCAGTCCAAAAAAATAGGATGTACTCAAGCTGTAGCCAGACTGGGCAGGAAGAAGCCATGATAGCTCTCAGAACTCCAACACCTAGGGTTTTGAAACTTCAGACCTGCAAACCCATGATGAGGCACTTAGAGAAGGGGTGTAATAAAGGCAAGAGCACTGTCCTACCATTATCATCTGGAAAACAAAGTCTAGATCTGCCTATGAGGATTTTTGTTCTCTGAGCAGGCTAGCTGGCTCCCTAGGACTTGACAACTCTTGTTGGTGTGGTCTAAAGTGATCATCTCCTTGACTCCTCCTAGAAATCAATGCCTTAAAGAACATTGCCTTAATAGGACAAATCTATAGACCTATATCCCAAAATTTGGAAGGCACTGGGCACTTACAAACATCTCAAAAGTGACCGACTTTTTCTTAACCATTGAAGGCAGAAACAAAATCATCCTTAAAAAAAAAATTAAATTAAAAGGGGGGGGGGGGGGGGGGGCAAATATCATGCAAAGAGATAACATTCCCTTTCAAATTACCCAAGCAGACCAACCTCTACCCCAAGACCTAAGAGGTGATACCATACAAGGCAGGAGAGGAAGGAAGGACTGAGTCCTTGAGACTAAACCCTGGTTCCAAATAACATGCTCCTCTCCCCAGCACGTAGCCCATCTGGAACAGTAGCTAGGGAGCCTCTGTGTCTGTGTCCCACAGCTAGTCTCTGCCCTCTGTGAGAGTTGCGAGTTTGTGGAGGAAGAAGGCTGAAAAAAAATAGCGCTCAAGGGGTATAGTGTCCCCACAAAAACTGAACTTGCAGAGGCTTCAAATTCCAGCATAAGTCTTCCATGCAGTACTCTTTTGCATCACCAAAGATTATACGACTTGATACTAAGTATCCTTGCTATGTTGCTCTATTTTCCCAACAACCAAGAAAGGAAAAGATAAAGGAAGGAATCATCTGACTGGGGAAAAAGATGAAGTGCCCCTCCTGATTGGCTCCTTCAGAAAATGGATCAGGGCATATCCAGGCTCCCAGCAGAAAAGTGTACAGGAGACTGGATGTCAGTAGTTCTACCAGGATATCCAGTTCCCTGTCTCCTGCTTTTCTTTCTTTGGCTGAAGAATTTGTTTGTCTTGGAGTTTCACTGAGCCAATATGAGATCCACACACAGAGGTGCTTCACGACCCCCCCCCCCCCCCCCCCCCCCCAATTGCTTCTTCCAGTCCTTAAATTTCAGGGTCCCAAACAGGATTGATCAAGAAAATTTCTCAGACCAAAATTTAATATGAAGAAGTGCAAACTGATGCACTTGGGGTGTAGAAATCCAAAAGAGCAGTATGCACCACAGGGTGAGAGACCGATACACACAAATCAGGACAGAAGGGGATAGTGTCTGAGGATCTCAGGGCAGTGAAACAATGTGACAAGGCAGTGGCTGTTGCCTGAAGAATGCTAGGCTGCACAGAGAGAGGCATAACCAGCAGAATGTTGTTGATGCCCCTGTACAAGTCATTGGTGAGGCCCCACTTGAAGTATTCTATCCAGTATTGGAAGTTGTATCACTTCAAAGACATAAAAAGATTTGAGGCGGTTCAGAGGAAGACAACCAAAATGGTACAGAGTTTGTGCCATAAGACACATGAGAAGAGACTGAAGAACTTGAATATGTATAGGCTAGAGAAAAGTAGACTTGAAAACTATTAATATACAAACCAACCTCTTCCACAAACATATGGGCAGTAGAACTAGAGGACATGAATTGAGGTTGCAGGGAGGTGGACATAGGACTAATGTCAGGAAATTCTTTTTCACAGAGAGCAATTGATGCCTGGAACGCCCTTCCAGGAGAGGTGGTAGAGTCAAAAACAGTGAGCAATTTCAAAAATGCATGGGATAGAAAACAGGGCATGCCTAAATAGAAAGAGAATGGAAACACAAAATGGCTGTTAAGGTGTTATGTTGGGCAAGAAGTCAGACAGACTTCTACAGTCTGTGTCCTGCAAATGACAAAAGACAGGTGAAGCTTCGGCATCTCCAGTGTTGTAGATCATTTTGTCATGTGCTGTAAGTGAGGGTACTGTGCAGCTCAGGAGGGAGGAGAAGACTAGTAAGTTGAATACTGTCAGCAATACTAGGGGATGGTTATAACCAAGACTCCATCAAATTTGGCTGTCTTGACAACCAGTGTTTAAGCATGGGTGGCTGGGGCCTCCACAGAGTGGTGGGTGCAGCTCTGACTGTGCGGGTCTTTAGCTGCCATCATTTGTGTCACAATAGTGGCATCACTCCACCAACAGAGAAACCCCATCCCAGACCAAATATAACACACTTACCAGGACACCTGAGGGCTATTAGTTTCCCTCAGCTTTGTTCCTATCAGCAATAGCATTGTCTTGTCTGTCACCTCCTGGACTGCCTTCTCCCAAGCTAGAAGCCAGGGTTGATAGCATGCTAGATGGATAATTCTGGCCCCAATCTATATTTGGACCTCTTGGTTCTCTACCAGGACCACTGCTACCACTTCAGCTGCCCTAGACCATAGCTCCTATCCCATCCTTTCAGGTTGACCTCTATAGTGCAAAATAGACCATGAAAGGGACTCCATATTCATTCCTTGCCAGAGAAAACTGTGAAAGTCACCTGATCAGGTTCCTTCCTGACTCCCTACATGGAGTAGCCTTATGACACTGGGCTAATGGAGGTCACCCTGAAAGGAGACTGAACCAAGAGACACACAAAAGCTTGAGCCCAAGGTACAACATACAGATCCACTGTCCTGGAACCTAAGAAAGGACTATTCTCAGGGAGGAAATGGAAACAGGATATCTGGGTACTGGGAGGAAGATCTTAAGCCTCTGATGTCAAAGGCCATGTTTTCTTAGGAGACAAGAGAGCTCACCTTTGCCCCCAAAACTAAGAAGGACAAAATTGTTTTTCATGATAATCGACAGCATAGGGGTTCCAAACCTGCAGAACCTTGACTACCATCCAACTCTCTTTTGATGACTCAGTCTTAAATAGTGTGAAGAATAAGGGGCTGTCCTATCCTGGGTAGGCCACTAGATGGATGGCGCTGTTCCCATAGAAATGGGGGGAAATGCCTAGGATAAGTCACTAGAGGGAGCCAGTAGGGGAATGTCCAGGTGGAGGCTGCTAGGACCAGGGAGAGTCCTGGGCTGGAAACAGGTGTAGGTGGTTTTGGGCTAGGTCCTGCCTGGAATTAGGGGGAAGAGCCTAAAGGGGTGGAGAAGCTAATTAACCACCTTATACCTGCCTGTGTGGTGAAAGAGAGGGGAGGAGCTGGAGACCTGGCAGCTGAAGGAAGAAGATCCCCTTGAAGGTACTGGCTGAACTCTGTGGACTTTTGAAGCTCTCTGCTGAAAAGGTGACAGCTGCACTACTCTCTGAGAAAGAAATGTAAATGCTTTTGTTTGGCTGTTTGAACTGTGAAAGTTTGAGGAACTGCTTTAAGTCTGGGAAGGGTTTAATTAGAAGACTCTGAGTAAATGCCTTTTTGGTTATGGTTGAATTGAAGAAGAAATGTTTAAGTTAAAGAAGGAATAAGCCATGAAGATTATGTTAAATGTTGGTGAACATTTGTGGAAGGTGAAGAGGAGGCAGAGAACTCCCCTGTGTTTCAGGCAGAGTCCTGGTGAATTACTGAGAAGTGTTGAGCCCAACCATGACTGTGTGTGAAGGAAACTAAGCAGGGTCAGCCCTGGCCAGGTCCTGGAAGGGTGACCAGCTTACAATAGCCAATCATCTGAATTTACTACCCCTTGACCAACAGGTAACCGGGTCATGGTTAGCCCTATGGACAGAGCCTGAAGATGTTGGTGAGAGATCTAGGAATGCCAAATCTGGCAATATCTAGTGTAAGCCCAAGAAAAGGTTTGCCATTCTACATGGGGACCTCAAGAACAGGTAGAATCAGAGCCCTCTTTCGAGTCCAAATCCTGGTAGCTCATTATCACCTTAACACTGCCCCCAAAGCCTATAGTGAGGATGAAGGGAAGTCTCCCTAAGTAGTGTTCAACCACCCAGTGAAGAGACTCCACATGTTTTCATGAAGGAGTACAACCACACAAACAAGAATGGTGCATCCCAGTCAAACCTTCTGTCCAGGGAGGTAGCTGCCCGAACAGTATTGTTTACTAGGGGAGGGACCTGAGGTGAGGAAGAACCTCCTATAAGTATTTCCAATCAGACTCTGAATTTTGGTCCCTAAAGTTCCAGGACTTTTCCAAAAAGGTACTACTTGAAAAGGATGAAACTGCACAACCTGTTCAAAAACAGCTGTGTCTACCACTCAGTGCGGAAACTCCTGAGAAGCATGGCCAAAACATTGTAACCCGGTCTTGAACTAGCCATGACCAGACAATATGGAGGTTACAACCAAAAGGAGCTCTTAATACCACTTACCTTCCTCATATGAGATTCACCAGCCATTAATCCAGTGGTTCCCAAACCCGGTCCTGGAGGCACCCCAGAAAGTCAGGTTTTCAGGATATCCACGATGAATATTCATGGGAGAGATTTGAATGCACTGCCTCCACTGCATGCAAATATCTCTTATGAATATTCATTGTGGATATCCTAAAACCCTGACTGGCTGGGGTCCCTCCATGACCAGGTTTGGGAACCAGTGCGTTAACCCATTCCAGGAGTTGTTATGGCCCACATCGGATCTTCAAGATCTCTGTGCTCTACATACTGTTACCTACAGGAAGGTGACCATGCCCCATTCAGGGGATGCTGGACCCAAAATGAGATGACTCAGGTCATGGAGCCACTTCATACAGCTGCCTGGAATGAGGCAGAGTATAGAAAAAAGAAATATTACATAAACAAGAGTAATAAATCTTTCTACCACAGAGGTCCCTGAATGTTGTGCTTCCCTCTAAATCATGGTTTTACATGATATGGGATCACCTAGAAAGGTTGTTCCTATCTTCTCTTCACTAGGAAGAAAATATAAAACACTTGATCCTGGCCACTTTAAGGCGTGAAAGCAGAAAACAAAATAGGAGGAAAAGTCCCTCACGCAAGTGTGAGCAACGAACAACAAAGTGAGGAGGACTTGAGGAAGATGTCAAACAATCTTTAATTCAAACAAACATAAAAACGACCCAACACGGCCATGTTTCAGAACCAAAGGCTTGTTTCCGGGGTCAAACAGATCTAGATATAAATAAAAATTAAATTAAAAATAAATAAAATACAAAAATAAATAAATACGTGGTTCAATAACAAGTTAAAAATATGTAAAATATGTTAAATGGATGATGATCTATGAACAGACATCATATGTGATACAAATAGAAATGTGAAACAAAATTGTGAATTGTAGAAAGATTGTTTGACATCCTCTTCACTTTAAGGCTTGAATCAGGTGTCACAGCCTAAGGAGATCCCATGTCCAGCTATAATGAGTTAATCATTCACAAATAAAGAATTACCTACAGATTTACATCCACACAGGGCACTGACCAGGTTTTACACCACACACACCACATGGGCCACAACTCAGTCTCGAAGAACCTGTCCAGCTTCACATTTATCTGGGTGCTAAACCTGCACAGATTACACCCATCAACCAGTAACCTGTTTGACTGCAAGCTCTCAAGCCAGGCCAAATGCACTGGCTAAAATGCTGAACTGCCATGACCTACCTTCCTTTATTTCCACGTATACTGGAAGCAAGTAGGAGAGTGGACTGCACCCAACTAGCTGATGCCTACTTGCTTGCCATCAAACTAGACCAAATGCAGCCGCTAATACGCTGAATCACTATAATTTACCTGCTGCTTGTCACCTCCCCCAGACATACAGGATACAAGTGGATGGAAAGATAGAGTAGCGAGATCACTTCACACTCCTTTACTCGGTCCATGTGACACAGCACCATAGGAAACCTGGAGGCAGTCTGGGAAAAAGATGCACTGAAGGCTATTTCTTTTTTCATTTTTCTCTTCTTCCAAGAACTTTAAATCCACCGGCACCCAGGGAACTTACCTCTGACCCCCCCCCCCCCCCTTCAAAGAGCAGGCAACAAACCCCCACAAGGATTGGAGAAGGGGGCAGGGGGATGGCCAGGAACCACTGGGTTCAGCACCTCTGGGCTCTGTGGACTGGCCTCTACCAATCATAGCCCTTTAGTCTGTCCCCAAGGGGTGGGTGGAAAACAGAAAGAAATTCAGCCCCAAAGAACTATTGAATGCAGCACCCCCTGACTCAGTATATACTCCATGAGGAATCTGGGTGTTCAGCCTTCTCGGGAGCAGCCTACTCATAGTTGCTGCACCAAGCCACATGTCTGCACCATCTGCTGGGGCTAAAGAAATACTGAAGAGCTAAAGGTAGCACCAGTCCCCTATAAGGGACGCGACATCAGATCTGAGCTGTTTTCTCTGGTTCCATCTGCTGGCAGGGGGGTATAACCACTTCTCCAGACTGGTCTGATATGGATGATAAGGAAATGACATTTAATGTACAGAAGTGCAAGGTAATGCATATAAGCAAAAACAATCCCAACTACAGGTAAGTGCTGGGTTCTGAAATAGCAGTCCCCCACTCAATAAAAAGATCTTGGAGTCATCATGGATAATACACTGAAGTTTTCAACCCAGTGTGCCACAGCTGCTAACACAGCAAATAAGAATGTTAGGGATTATTTGAAAAGGGATGGAAAACAAAACCTAGACTATCATTATGCCTCTGTATTGAAGAATTAGGTCTTACCTGCTAATTTTCTTTCCTTTCGTCCCACCAGACCAGTCCTGAACTTGCCAGTGTTGCATCCATCAGCCAGCAGGTGAAGAAAGAACTGTGGTCTGTCCTACCAATTCCAGATTTCAGTATTTTCTTAACAAAGTAGTGGAACCCCTCCTAAATCAGAGCAGTTAGAATGCTTTCATTCCTTCTTATGCCTCCATTAATTCATTCAATATAACAAGGAAAAGGATTTATAAAAACCTTTAAACCAAGAGAATATGCACTCTACCTAGAAAGACCAATTGTGTAGAAATATTTACGTAACTCAGATACTCTGACTCAGGGCGGGAATCTGGACTGGTCTTGTGAGACTAAAGCAGATGTTCTCAACCCAGTCCTCAAGACATACCCAGCCAGTCATGTTTTCAGGATACTAACAATAAATATGAATGAGATAGATTTTCATATAGTGGAGGCAATGCATTTAAATTTATCTCATGCATATTCTTGAAAACCAGACTGGCTTGGTGTGTCTAGAGGACTGGACTGGGAACACCTAGACTAAAGGAAAGAAAATCAGCAGATAAGACCTGTCTTCCTTCCTTAGCATCCTCACCAGACTAGTCCAGAACTTGTGGGATGTTGTAAAGCTGTCCTTAAACAAAGGAGGAAATCCAAAACCCCTGCTCTTAACACTGAAGCTCCAAAGGAATCTTCCTCCTTGGCAGCGACATCCAATCTATAATGCTTAGAAAAGGTGTGAAGTGAAGATCACTATGCCACTCTAAATACCCTTTGGGAAGACTGCTGTTAATTCAGCCCAAGAAGCCACTGCACTTCTCAAAGAATGTGGCTTTAGCACAGAAGGTAGTTTTTTGCCTGCAAGACACACCGAGGAAATCATTTTTTTCTACCAGCAAGCAATGATAGACAGAAGCTGCTTCTTCCTTCCTTGGGCCAATTATAAGTGATCTGTAAATATCTCATTAAACTTCGTCACACATCCAAAAATCTCACAGAAGCAAACTCAAAATCACAACTGTCCTGTCAAAAGGAAGGAAGGATTACAGATTGGTTCAAATGAAATGAAAGCACTACTTTTGGGAGAGATGAAGGAACAGAGCTAATAGAGACCCCAGTTTCCATAAAACAGAGAAACAGATCTCTACAAGAAAGAGTCTGCAGTTCAGAAATTCTTCTAGCTGAAGCAACCACCAGCAGAAAAACTGTTTTTTAAGGTAAGATCCTTAAGGGCCGCTTTCTTCACGGGCTCAAACAGTGCTCATTGCAATGATCTAAAGACCACAAAGGAGGCCTGAGATGGTAGACTGCTTTCAAGAAAACTATACCATGATGAGAACCAAAGAAGAGCTCTAAGTGACCCCTAAAACATGCAAGGGCTGCAACTTGCACTCATAATGAACCAAGAGCAAAACCTTTTTTGAGCCCTTCTTGAAGGCAGATCAGAATGTGAGAAATAAGAGTGGAAAGGAGAAAGCTCTTTCTAAATGTCAACTCCAAACTCTCCACAACATTGCATAAGCTACCAAAGTGAGAACGCTTACTAGCCTGCAATAAGGTGTTAACTTCCTCCGAGTAACCCTTTAACCTTAGTCTTGACCTTTCAAGAACCAAGCCATAGGGCCAAAGGGAGATGAATCTTCCATGACCACTGGCCCCTGTGCTGAGGAAGACAACGTGTGCAAACTACTTGGAGATGAAGGTGGTCTTCATACCAAGGCCTTATGGGACAATCCAGAGTTACCAGAATTACTGGCCCGGAATGCAAAAGATCACACTGTGGCCACTGCTGAACCAATGCATTTAGACCCTCTGTCCTGTATTCCTTGTGTTAACTACAAAATAGGAGTATTTTGGCATTCTTTCTGGAAGTTATCAGGTCCACGACTGATAATCTCTGGCATGCTACAATAAAGTTGAAGGTCTCTGCTGACCATTCCCACTCTCTGGAATCCAGAGAATGTCTGTTGAGGAAATCTGCTTGCACATTCTGCTGTGCCACCAGTAAATTTAGGAGTTGTTTCTCCACCCAAAGAAGAGAAGACGTGCCTTCAGGGACAGAGGGAAAACTTGTCCCTGGAAGCTCCTCCCTGTCTGTCAATGGGTGCTACTGATTGAAAAGATTCAAACTGCTCTCCCCTGAAAGAGTTTAAGAAAGGCGAACATTGCTTTGCAAACAACTTTCAGACAACTGATCAAACATGTTGCTTCTGTAGATGTCCATTTGCCCCAAGCTATTTGATTTTGGCAATGAGCTCCCCATCCAAAGAGACTGGCACCTGGCTAATCCTTCCATGAAATTGCTTGGCCATAGCTATCATTTTAAGCTGTCCCTCACCTGAGAGGTCCAATGAAAGTGAGACTCGTAGCTCTGAGAAATGGACGTCGCTGTCTAAGGATTCAGTAGAGGTCTTGTGAGCTCTTTACTTCCAGAGTTGCTGCCATCGACCCAAACATCTGTATGTAGTACCATGCTCAAGGATTCAATTGCTTTAACAGAAACAATTTGCACATGAAGCTTTCACATCCTGTGCTATGGCAGAAAACATTTCCCTTGTTTGATATCAAAGAGCACCCCCAGATACTCCAAGGTCAGGGAGGGAGTCAATTTGTTTTTGTTCAAGTTGATCACACAACCCAGTGACTCAAGCAGGTGCACCACCTTAGAAGTCACAGTGAAAATTTTCTGAAAGGAAGAAGCCCTGATAACCAGTAGTCTAGGTAAATATGTGTGGACTCTGACTCCTCCACAATGGAGAAAGACTGCGACTGCCATCACCACCACTACCTATGGCAAGCTCAAAGGGCATAGCCTGGAATTGATAATATTGGCCTAAAATGGCAAATAACCAGGTCTTCAACTGCTTCTGAAACGTAACAATCTCGAACAGCTTTGTTCCCCCAGAAATTTGTGCCATAACCCAAGCACCACAACAGAAAAACAAGACACCTGTGTCCAAACAAGACAATTTCATAACAGCAGGCAGCACCAAATTACAGAAGTACTCAACTGTAACTTACAACTGGAGTTATATTGTCACAGGTGTCTCAAATACTGGAGGTCCTATCCTTTGATGTGCTTTAGAAACTAAGCAACACATCTTAAATTGAATATGAATCTTTACTGGCAACCAGTGCTGCACATAAAGCGAGGGTGTCACATGATCCCACAACTTCTTAAATGAGATCAAACATGCAGCTACATTCTGAAAGCATTGTAATCTCTGCAACATACACTTAAAGACGACCCATATAAATAGCATTACAGTAATCCAATCCCGTTATTATTGTTCCCTGTATGATCACAAGAAATTCTTGTGGACACAAGTATAAACACAGATGTTGTATCTTTTTCAATTTCAGGCAAGCAGCTTTCTTCAGGGGCTTACACAGTGCTCACTGCAATGATCTAAGGACTAAGTTAAGATTCCAATTTGGACAGGGAGACTGCAAAAGGAGGCCTGAGATGGTTTCAAGAAACGAACACTATGATGAGCAGCCAAAGAGTTCTTTAAGCGACCCCTAAAACATGCAAGGGCTGCAACTTCCACACAAACAAACTCAGATTCCAGAGTTAAAGATAAATTAAGAAAGACTCCTAATGCCTTAACTTCCAACATTACCTGAAAATCCTGAAATAGAGAAGAGATTGGAGAGAGATTCTGCGGAAGGTCACCAACACCGATCCATGGGACCTTTTTTTGCATATTTAAATAAAATGAATTGCACATCAATCAAAAATTTATGGTGCACAAATGCTGCTGCACCACACTCTTCAAATTTGCTCTAGAAGCTACCTGTGGTACAAAAACTGACCAGCACAAAAATATGGAAACCCCTCCCCAAATGACCAAACCATATATGTCAATGGCCAAAAATGTAAATTAAACTGTGTTGCTTATCGGGGGAATTCCTGTGGCACCTCATTTGTCAATACCTGGGAAATATCCCCTGGACCTTGAACTCGAAAAGTAAATTCCTGCAAAAAAGACAAGCCATCTTAACGCCGCTCTTACCCCCATCTTATACAATCTATCCAGTGGCCGAATGTGGTCCAACATGTCAAACGCCTTGGATATATCCAATAAGACCAACACTCCATGCCTATGCCTGTCAAGACATCAACATATTTCATCCAATAATGTAACTAAGACAATCTCCGTACTAAAACCCGCACAAAATCCTGACTGATCCTGATCAAAACGCTTGCATGTCTTCTAATAGTTCCTGTAACTTTACTATGAAGACATGCTCCGACCATAAGAGCTAAAAACAGAAGCTAGGAAACCCACTTAGAGATTTTAAGAGCCACCCTTCCTTCAACCAGAGTAGTAGTTTTCGTAGTGACAGCCATTACTAGGGCATTTCTTAGGCTTACCAAGCTTGTCTTTTTTTTCTGGAACTAAGGGATAGGAGCTTAGCCATTGCTTAACCCACTTAAAGCTCTACACATAGCGAACTCCATTCAGGTCCCGATCACTGGAATAAACTACCTCAATCTCTCAGAAATCAATCATTACTGCAAAACTTCAAAATAGATCTTAAAATGTTTCTTTTTTGCCAATGCATATTCTTAACCTCCCTTTTGCAGTCCACAGGGTTGAGTAGATCAGACCTGACAGACTAGATAATACCCTTACAGTCCCTCTCTCATCTATCCTATCAAAATTGTAGTTCCTTCCCACCCCTCTCTCCTCCTTACTCTATTACTCATCTCTTTGCTCTGTAACCTTTTAGATTGCTAGCCACCTAGACATGCTTTTGATAGGCAGGATAGTAAATTCTGAATAAACTTGAAAAACCTAAGGGGGGGGGGGGTTCTAATTCCATCCATAACAGAATCCCCTGGGGTAAAAGATTGTTCAGAAGATGAAGAAATATTAAGGACTTCTAGGGATTAGTAATAAGAGCTGGAAATTTGTCTTTATGAAAAAGTCTAATCATTGTGGGATCATTCTCTGCATCCCCAAGGATCACTCCCTTTTCTATTCCCTCAAGTAAGATAGCCTGCAGCAAAAGGAAAAATGTATGTCTTACCTGATAATTTTCTTTTAGTCCTATCAGTCTGGGTTATGTCCATCAACCAGCGGAAGGAGACAGAGAAAAATAGTTCTTGTGATTCACCCCTTAAGGGTATTATGCATCCCAGAATGTTCAGTATTTCATTTAACAAGCAGAGGTGCTTCCAACCATATTGCCTGTCATAATTGAGATCTTGATACTATTTGTCCTATTCAGCCCAGAAGACCAAAAAGAAAGGAGATATATACTCCACTGGCATACAGGCATGTTACTAAAACAGGAGATGAAGGACAATGAGTACAGAAAATAAAATTGAGAGCTCCACCAAATAGACTGTGAGAAAGAAACCACAGGACAGAAAGCAAAACCAAAGTAAAAAGTCTGATGGGTGTCTGGACTGGTCTGATAGGACTAAAGGAAAGAAAATAAGACAGTTTTTCCTGTATCTTCATACCAGACCAATTCAGATTAATGGGATGTAGCAAAGCATTGCCCAGAAGGGTAGGACTCCAGAGAGATATATATCAGGTGGCCAAACCTGGATAGCACAAAGAAAGAGAAAGGCTGTATAGTCTTGGCCCAGGTAGCCCGAGAGACTACTACTGGAGAACACGTAAGCAGAGCCACTGAGAAATATGGCCATAGACTTAAAAGAGGAACCGTCCCCATGTTCTGGTTTAGTACTGACATCCAAAGGAGGATAGGATCCAACTTGAGCATCAAAACCAGTCCCATAAAAAACAGGTGGTAAAACACCTGCCAGGACATCAGATGAGAAAAATAGAGCGCACCTAGCAGCAAATAGATGTTAGCCAGTACTACAGGCTTCATTAGAAAAGGAATTGAAGAACACCGACCTGACCTGGGAAGGAGCCATGAAAGAATAAACAGGTGAAGGAGCCAAAAGAGGAGCGGAATACTGCAGCTTGAACAGACAACGAACCCTTGCGAGAACCTCTGTTTGCTGGACTGCCCCATTAAAAGAGGAAGAAATGAGATTCCCCTGAAGAGAAGCACACCCTTACAAAAAGGTAAAAAACTCAGGTTCCATGAGGACTTCAGGAGGCACATAGTGGGTCTTCGACCCCAGAAGGAATAGAAAACCAGAGAAGTCTTGGGCGTTCTCCCTAAAATTTGGAACCAAATAGCGCGAGAACAATGAAGGTCATCCGTGGGCGAGTTTAGCAGCCAAGAGAGAGCAGCACGACAGGCAACAAACCAGACTGAGCAATACCCCAGAAACCATGGAATAGAATGCACCCTAACAGCCATGGCAAAGATAAATTCCATTACCTAGCATACCCCATAGAAATGTGACGGTGAAGAGAGAAGTGGAGGGCACAATATATTAAAGAGAGGAAAGGTTGGATTGGATGCAGCCAGTTAAAGCACCCCCAAAGCCACAAGGACTGCCATGTCAAGAAGATTCAAATTCGCACCTAAACAGTAAAACCAAGTCCGAGTACACAGCCATGCATTAGACAGAAAAAAACCCAAAAGGGAAATACCCCTGTAGAATAAAAACTCTAGCTCGCACCTAGGTAAAAGAGGCTTTCCTGCTCTGAACAGAGACTGTTAGAACGCACATGGCAACAACGACTAGCAAAAATACCTACTGGGAAAGATGAAAAACCTGTTGAAATATTAATTACTCATCTGAAGGTAATTCCACTCGCAGCAGAAGAAATCACTATCAGCCTGTAGCCTGCTGAAACTCCACAACACCCGCTCAATAGTGATGGAGTTGGGGGGGGGGGGGGGGGGGGGGGAGAGGGATCTGGAACCACCAGGTGTCACCCAGCTCCAACAAGAATTCTCTTCTTTTTTTTTTTTACAATTTTTTAAGAGAAAAGGAGCAAACATCCTCCAATATGAAACCCTCTGCTTTTAACACACAGGAGACCTGGAGTAGGAGCTGGTTGAAAAGCACCACAGAGTGAACAGTTATGCTAGGAGGGGGCTAAGGGAGAGTTTGGGGAACATGCAAAGTCATCTAATAAGATGCGCTCTGAGCACATCTTGTTTATACTTAGAACTTGATAGTATGTGAAGTCATTTTGATCAACTGATAAGGTCCAAGAACCCTGGTGACAAAGCTGGGGTCCATTGAAATGAATAGGGTGAAAATAGTATAAAAATGGGAGTCAGAAGGGTATTAGAACAGAAGGAAGGCTACAAGAGAAGGCGGGTGACAGACGTGTCATGTAATGCTGCTCCATCATATGACTGCCTGATTTGCCTGTACTGCTATTGGTAAGATTGAAATAAACTATCTTCTTATATCCCAGCGAGTCCTTCTGATTATGGAGTTCGTTAATTCCTGGACTGTTTAAGAGCAGTCTGGGGGAGTATGAGATCAGAATAGGTAGGGGAACATGCAAATTATATACAAGAGGAACTACACTGTCCATCAACCATCCACTTGGAGACAGAGAAAAATATTGAACATTCCAGCCTGCATAATACTCTTCAGGGATGAATCACAAGAACTACTTTTTTCCGTCTCCTTCCGCTGGTTGATGGATATAACCAATGTGTCTGGACTGGTCTGGTATGACGATGAGGACATTAGGAATTCAACTTTCTAACTGATCTAGCCATAAACGCTTAGAAGCAAAAGCCTCATGAGACAATTTAGCTGAAGTAGTCCTCTCCTGTCAACTCTTGAGTCTTCCTTAACTTACAAGCTTGATGGAGTAAAAGAACAAAGTCCAGAGAAAAGAGGCAATAGACTCTTGAAGTTCAGGCAGATCCAGAAGCTGCGTCTCTGAGGCTGTATGAAATTCTAGCCTCATCTGAAGGACTACTTGAACTGAGTTGTCAGAAGCAAGTGAGGGGAGACAAAATGGCCTCCATTCCAGTGGTATCTGTGAGGGAACTGTGGGGTCATCTCAGACATCAGTGAAAATTCTCCGTGCTGTGAGAAGTCTTGGTGAGAGGAGCACAACACACTATTCCCAAAACTGTCTAGATGTTCGACTGCAAATTAGCAGAAGAAAAAGAAGCAGCACGATAGGAGGAGTATTGCCCTGAAGTCGCTCAATGAGCACTTCAGTGGAAGCAGTACTTAATTGTTTCAGTGTGGGGGGGGGGGGCTGCCATTTGGAGAGACTAAATCAAGTAAACAGAGGCTGGCTGCATCAACAGACAAGCTAGAAATCGCCAAGGAGTAAAACTGGAGAAAAAGGGAATTCTTGCCCTTGGCTCCCCCTGGAGTAATGCTAATGGAGAGAAATGCAGATAGCAAATACACCTTAAACAGACTGTCTTCTCAACAGATTTTGGCAGCCCTCCTCATTATTCAATACAATTGAATATATCTCCTTTTCTTTGTTTTGCCTTTTTTTCAGTTGACTGCAGAAGGAAGGAGGAGGAGGAGGAGAAGGGAGAGACTCAGACCTCTGGATACACCTCTAACTTTTAAAAGTTGTAGTACAAGTAGCACCCCCCCCCCCCCCCCACCCAGTAAAGAAACTGTTCCAGGAGCGAACCTTAATAAACCAGTTCAGAAGCTGCACAGTATACTCCACCTGCTGGAGATAGAGAAATACTGAGAGCTGGAATGCCCTAACAATTCAATGTTCTCTATCCACCTGCTGGCCAATAGACAAAATACTAACAAGTTCTGGGCTGGTCGTGTGAGGATGCTACGAAAAGGTATTCTGTGCATCCCCACCCTGGAGTACTGCATGCAGTTCTGATCACCCCATCTCAAAAAAGATATGTCAAAACTAGAAGAGGTTTGGAGAAGGGGGACAAACGATAAAAGGGATGGAACAGCTCCTTTATGAAGAAGGGCTAAATGTTAGGGCTTTTCAGCTTGGAGAAAAGATGATTACGAGTGCATATGATAGACATATAAAACTGAGTGGGGTGGAACAGTTAAATACGGAACAGTTGTTTAACCTATCAAACAACACAAAAACAACGAGGATGCTCCATGAAATTAATGACCAGCAAATTGAAAAGTTTTTTTTTTTTTAATGCAGCATATAATTAAACTGTTGTCAGAATGATGTGGTCAAGGGGAGCAACAGAAGAGGATTGATTGCAGAAGTTCCTGGAGGAATTTTTTTTTTTTAGCCAGGTAGACTTGGGAAAGGCAGCAAAAAAGTACCAGGAGCCTTCACAAACAGGGCAAAACCTTTAATTGTACATCATATATCGTTGACCCGACACAAGCCATGTTTTGGAGCAAAGCGCCTGAGTTGGGGGGTCTGGATTCTGGGCAACAGCTGCATACATGAAGAGGAACAACGTGAAAAGTCCCTGGAACAAACCATGGTAAACAGATCTACTATCTGCAAGGTACTTACGATACACAGTGGCCCCTGTTGAAGACAGGAAGCTAGCCTCGATGAACTTGGGTCTGAATTGCCATGACTTTTCTAATGTTCTTACCCTGTTCATTGCCATCTCCAGACTGTTGCATATCGCCAGACCCGACCTCATCCTCTGAAGTGCCCAGGAAGTCAAACTCATTTAAAGCGTCCTCTGAATCATCTTCATCATCTACCTCCACCATCAGTGGCTTAGCAGAGAGCTGCAATACACAAGATTCCCAATTTCAATTTACTGTACCACAAAAAAAAAAAAAAAAAAAACTTTTCAAGGAAGGAAGCAGAAGCTTTAGGGCAGAGAGTGTGGGAAAGCCAAAGGATGGATAAATGGACCCAGAGACAAAGAAGAGGTGGGGAAGGGAAGGGGACTGAGAACGAGAAGCTCCTGGAACAGTAAGAGGGAAAGAAAACGTCCCAGGGAGAGATGTGCAGAAACATGGCGTACATATGAAGAGCCTGAACAAGTGGGGAAAGCATATGAAGTATGGCTTATGGAATTCTTTCCTTCACTGGGTGTGAACATATGTTTGTACCAGGCTCATCTCTTTGTCTGTCTGACCTAGAGGAGAGGGGATGAGGTGACTTTATTCATTGGAGGGGAAAGTTGTGCGGTAGCTAGGAGCAAGTTGTGTGTAGCACGGAGACGTATCCGGGCAAGTAGAGAACAGGGGAGAAGCAGTGTGAAAGGAACAATTCACTAACTGCTATATTTCACTGTAACTGTTTCTCGTATAGAAACTTATGGGGTCATGTTTTGTGGGAGCTTATTTCTCTGATATCTGCAGTCCAATCCAGCCCATTTTTGAACTCTAATAATTTTTTTTTTAACTGTTTTCCCCCATGTTAAATTTCCAACTAAGAGCCAGCAATGGAAAAGTAATGAGAGAAATCTCAGAGATAGAGGGATGGGAAAGATCTCAGTGAACAGGTTCAGGTGGAAGGGACTGCACAGAGAATGAAGTACTATAAGGGTCAGAATAGGAATGTCAGAGATGAGAGTTCTAAGGGTAGAGGCAGTAGCAGAGAGCAATATATTTACTAAGGGGCAAGTGAGAGTGGGTTCCAAGAGGCCTGACAAAGGCCCCACCTTTACTCTGTGCCTCTTGTGCTGCTGCTGGTTTTCCATATCCCCTTCTTCATCACTGTCTTCATCCTCACAGTTTCGTAGGAAGGGGATCTTCTCCAGTACAGAGTTGGTGATGCAATCAGGCACCTCCTTCCCAGCATTCCTAGCCCCCCCACCCCAAAAACAATGTTCATTTACAGGCATAGATATTACACCAAAGTATTCAAATCTATTATTAATGATGAGGAAACCTTTGCAGATTGGTTGGTGAGCATTCTAACATACGCTGCTACTTGACCATGGAGACAGCTTCTGTTTCTATGTTTTAACTGATAAGCACTAATAAAATATGCCTTCTGAAAAAAATCTGTATTTATCATTGAACTCTGGCCATATCCTGCCTGCTTCTGATCTCTCCTGCACCTTTTCTGTGCAGAGGGCTCCTGTGCTGCACAAATTCCTATAGCATATGGGTTTTTAACTCTCCTCCATCCTGCAGCTCAGAGCTACAAAGAAACAATGGTGGGAATGGGCTTCTCTGTTTTTCAGAGTTTTCCCTGACAGATTTTATGTAGCTACATAAAAAAATAGCTAAAACAAGGCCACTGATCTAAAAAAGAAAAAGAATTCAAACGACAATAAGGTATACTTCAGTGTGTACCTTATAATCAGATACCCCCTCTTCAGCTTTGTGAAAAAGTGGGCTGTCAGGGTCTTGCCATTCACACACATACACCCTCCTATCCTTCCAAGGAGCTGCCAGGGTTTTAAACAACTAGATTTAAATGCTGGATAATGGTAACTGTAATAAACAAATAGCCCCCTTCCCCTCCTTCAGCTGCTCACCTCTTTATCTGCTCTTCAATTTGTCTGGCTAGCAGAGACTCTCTAGCGTTCTTTCCTGATCCATTTGTGGGTGAAGGAGGAAGCACCAGTCCTGAGACGTTCTGTTCTGTCAACCCATTCTGTTCTGTGGAGCAGCGGCCCAACAGGGCACGTACACGCTTTGAACGCATATCTAGAATGGTGTCCGTGTACCCCACCTCTTCCAGGTACCTAATAAAACCAGACAATGGGCCAGTCTGAAACAGAGGACCCTACAAGCTGACCCTGAGGGCATTTCTATCCATCCCTTCCATACTGGATTGGAAGGGATGGGTACAAAAGGGGTGTAAGTGCATGCTGCCCTCCTTCCCCACCTTTCCTCTTATTCAAGTCCCTCCTGTTTTTTGTATTAAACCCCAGCATAGGGACCAGCAAAGCCCTAATGCCCCAACAACCCTGCCCCCCCTCAAAGAAAGCTTCATACTCACTGTCGGAGAAGCTGCCTGCCTTCCTTCCACACTAACTGGTTACTCTCCAAAGTGGAAGGCTCTGCTGGACCATTGGAAACTGACAACAGAGAAGCGAGAGACGTAAAACGTATGACAGTGGTTTATCTCATCTTTGCTCAGACAGCTATTGTTCCATCTAAATAGACATATCTTGGATTACCAGCCAGTAAATATTTCAAGCAATGTGGGATCTAATTTAAAAAAAACCACTTAATTCAAAGAGACCCTTTTCTGAATAAAACAGAACTACATCTCCATACACAGAATAGGATAATACCAGGAACCAACTTTCCTTAGTGACATGGAGTTCCTCACCCAATGCTGCTCTCTCATCCCCCCCACCCCTTAAAATAAAAGGCACACCAAATCTACCAGCTAACAAAATCTCAGAACAAGTCAAGTCTTTTAATAATTTAACTGTAACTGTGATCACACCTGTCTCCAGAGGGTCCGATTTCTTCTCTCCTTGGGCTGGTTCTGTCCCAAATTTTAGCTTGTGATACTTTGCCCTAAAAGCAAGTTAGAGAATGAAAACAACAAAAGGGGGAGATGGAGCCAAAACATCAGACAAGATAGAAGAATCTCAATGATATGGGGCAAATGGGTATGGTGTACAGCAGAGCTCAGAAAACTGGCTCAGGAAAGTGAAAATGGTTTAAGAATTGCTGGTTCTACCTAGGGTGGTCCCAGTCTCACCCCTCATTCCCATCTCACATACACAAAATAAAGGGCAAATCCAAGCCTGTACCTCTCTTGCTTCAAAGCATATTCTAGCATCTTAATCCTACGAACGAGGTCGGTCTTAACATTCTCTTGACCCTTCCTCTCACCCTGCAGGAAGGCCACCTGTGCCTGTGGGAAACACAGAAAGACAAAGCCACATCAGCCAGAATACTTGGAGATGAAATTCTTACCTCATGTAAGCAAAAAGGTAATCAATTAGCTGTTCATCGAGAAGGTTTCAGCTGCCCTGTTGGATAAGCAATATTTATTTATTTGTTACACTTATATCCCACATTTACCCACCTATTTGTAGGCTCAATGTGGCTTACATAGTACCAGAGAGGTGATGTTGTGGTAAGATAAAGTTCATGTGGCACAGCCACACTAGGGAATCGTACAACAGAAGAGTTGTGTTATGTCCATTACTTTCTTTAGTTTTGTTGTGTTGCAGAGATCAGGCATATATGTTGGATCAGTACAGAAAACTTATGCCAGTGTTTCTATCTCATGAAAGCATCAAATACAAGTGCACCTTTCCCACTGGCTTATGTTTCCCCTTAGTCAGAAAAATTTGGAGGTTGCATGGGGGCACCTCAACAAGGAAGAAATTGCGCTGCCATCTTCTCAACCACAAACACTCACTGCCACTCTCAAGCACAAATTACAACAGCAACATTGTGTGGCCTCTTGCATTTGAAACAAAAGGAAGCTTTCGGACACATGAGAAACTGTTTGAACTTGTCCGAATGGCGCTCATTTCTTTTTTGTACTAAGTTGAAATATGGCTTGATAATATCTCAGACTTCCCTATTTGTTGCCTTTGGGCCTTTATGGAGATGTCAAGCTCCTATTGCATTGTAAACGTTAAAACTAGAATGCCAGGTTAAGGGCTAAATACTATCAATAGCTTGGAATTTAATTACTAGAGCACTTCCAACAACATTTATGTTTATTTGTGACTTGATGGATCACTAAATCATGGGAAAACCCAAGGCTCAAACCAGGGAGATGTCTCCTCAAGTGGAAGCCATAAGGACAGAAGAATTAGACATTAGGAAGGGCATGATGGATGCCCTGCAGATGTCCTGCTGAGAGCTTGAGAGGGTTTGTGTGCAAAGTACACTGGAAACAAGTGAACACCAGGGGGTGCTAGTCTGAGTGGTCACTGAAGTGGCAAACTAAGAGTGCATTGAGTGGGCATCAGAGATTAGAAAAGGCACACGTGAAAGAGAGTGGTCTGACCCACAGTGAGAAGGAGAGCCAGTCTAGTGTCCCTGAGTTCTTCAGAACAATTACCACGAATGCAGGTAACGAAGGAACCCACTGGGAAGCAATTGAGGGACATTATGGTGCATCTCAGAGAGTAGGAATCCTATGAGTTTCAAACTGGAGTTTCACCCAGAAACAGCACAAGAGGTGGAGAGTTTGAGGGCCCAACTCAAAGAGGAGTTTCGAGCAAAGGTGCAAAGGTGTTACTGGAGTATAAGCAGACACTTCAGGAGCAGCTGAGAGAAGCCAGAAGAGAGGAAGGAAAGGCAACTGGAAGGAGTAGACTGTTAGCTCCGAGTTCGCGCTGCCTCAAAAGAGCAGGGGGTTGGAAACCCGAAAGTGGAAGATGGTGTGTAGACTTGGAGTATGATGTCAGAAAGGGTATAAACTGACTGGTACTGAAGAAGATGGTCAGCCTGACACTCCAGAGGTGGGGGCAACAGTTCAGGCTGCTGATTTGTGGAGTGAGGTACATCAAGGAGATAACAGCAGTGCTAGAGAGAGAAGGGCAGACATCACTGTGAGAAGTGAATGTCCCCTGAGCCGAGTGCCTGAGGACATCAGTGGAATGCTGGGGGAGGGGGTTGGAGACCCACTGGATCTCCAGCCCCCCGAACCTGTCGGGTGGGGGGAGGTTGGGGGGACCAGAGGTCCATCGGACCTCCAGCCCCCTGGTGCTGGGGGGGGGGGGTCAGGTTGGGGTTCCTGCCAGGGCTGCTGCATTGGGGGGGAATGGGGGCAAATGCATGATGGACAGGGCTCACCATTCCTCCCCAATGGTCTGCAAACCCTAACGCCAGGTCCAAGCTGGCATAGGGTTTGCCACAGCCAGCGCGCCAATCTTTTGCACGCTGGTCGCTGATCATTGGGGATGAATAGGTTTAGCATGTATTGGCATACTACTTGCGCTAAGAGCTCTATTTTGCATGCTAGTTGTGTTCCGAGCCCGCAAGCACATTGTTTCTCATGCTCGGGGGCTCTGATCATGGCGCGGTAGCAAACAAAGGCGCTAGTATGGCGCTAACAGCCTCTAGCACCTGTGTTTGCTTCTGATCATCGGCCCATGAGTGCTGGGCAGAGGTGGCTAAAGGAAGACGTATTCCTTCCATTTCCCAGAGCCAGAGGAGCAGAACCAGCAAAATGATCCTTTCCTGAAATGCCAAAGTGCCACTGCCTCACACAGGACAGGAGCTGGAGCTGAAGCCTGCAGGCCAGGCAGGTACATAGGCAGTCCAGCGGTGCAGGAGAACCGCGGTTTAGGCAGGGGAAGGTAGCACGGCGAATGCAAACTCCATCCTCCAAGGATCCGATCCAAACCTGGTCCATAGGTAGCCAGCCCTGGGTGGTCTTAGATTTATTTTCCACATGTAGGTAAGAGTACACTGCATGTGATAATAGCTTCTCTCATTGTCTGTACATTCTAATGGCCTATAGTTTCCTCTCTCTGTTGTACTCAAATTTTCATTGTTTGTGTGTGCGTGGGGGGTATTCCTAGAGGTTTGTCAATAAAGATGATTTAAAAAAAAAAAAAAAAGCTCCAAACTGCATACAATCATAGTAATACAAATAATGACAAAGGCTCTGGTAGCACTTTATAGATAACAGCCACATATTGAGACATGAACTTCAAGGAAAAGAATTCATATTTATAATATGCAACTTTTGGAACTGAATCAGTTAGACTTATCACCAGCCTATGTGTTGTTTTTGCTGCCAACACTACCACTGCCTGAAACAACTGGGAAGCTAAGGTCCACCTGGCCACTCTCAAGTGGAGACATACCATGGGAGTGACATGCGCTGTTGAGGCCATGTGGCCCATCAATTTCAATATTTGCCCAGCTGAAACCTGCTGGCTGCTGCAGACCTGCAAGGGAAGTATTACTAAGGTATCCACTCTCGCTTAAGGAGGGAAGGCCCGAGCCTGCACTGTATCGAACAGGGCTCCTATGTATTCCAACTGGCGAACTGGATGTAACTGACGACAAACCCCAGTAGCTCCAGCACCTGAATAGTTAGGCGCATGGACTCCTTCCTGAGATGTACTCTTGACCAGTCAATCATCCAGCTAGGGAAACAAATACACTGCGACTATTGCCAGACACTTGGTAAAACCTCTGGGGGCAGACACCAGGCCAAATGGCAGAACACGATACTGGAAGTGACGTTTCCTCACACGAAATCTGAGATACTTCCCGTGACGTGGAAATATGTGGGTATAAGCATCCTTTAAGTCCAATCGTTTTCCTCAATTAGAGAAGAAGGGTGCCCAGGGAAATCATCCTGAACTTTTCTTTGACTAGAAATTTGTTCAGGGCTTTTAGGTCTAGGATGGGCTGTGAACTGCTTGCTGCTGCTGACCTGCAAAGCTAGTGCTGTCAAGATGTCTGCCCTCACTTTTGGGAGAAAAGCCCGAGCCTGCAATCTATCAAGCAGGGCTCCTATGTACTCGAATCATTGGACCGGAAGAAGGTGGGACTTGGGGTCGTTTATGACAAACCCTAGGAGCTCCAACACCCGAACAGTTAGGCGCACTGATTGACACCCCTTCCTTAAATGTTCTCTTGACCAGCCAATTGTCCAGATATGGAAACACATATACTCCCAGTATGCGTAAATACACCACTACTACCACTACACACTTGGTGAATACCCTGGGAGCTGACACTAGGCCAAATGGCAGAACGCTTTACTGGTAGAGATGTTTCCCTATCTGAAATCTGAGACACTCCTGTGACTGGGAAGTATCAAAATGTGGGTTTCAGCATCCTCCAAATCCAGAGAGTATAGACAATTGTTTTCCTGAACCATGGGGAAAAGGTAGCCCAAGGAAATCATGCTGAACTTTTCTTTGAGCAGGAATTTGTTCAGGGCCCTTAGGTATAGCATGGGACGAAATCCTCCCTGTCTTTTTGTGCACAAGTACCTGGAACAGAATCCTTTCCCTTCTTGTCCTGGGGCATGGGTTTGATGGCAATGGCCTGTAGAAGGGCAGAAATTTCCTATACAAGTACCTGCTTGTGCTGAGAGCTAGTGTACAATGTTCTCAGTGGGCAATTTGGGGATGCCAATGCAGGGTGCAACCGATACGGACTATTTGAAGAACCCACCAGTCAGAGGTTGCAAGGGGTCACCTGTGCTGGTAAAAATTCAGTTTCCCCCCCTACCAGAGGGGAGGCCAATGTAACACCAATTTTTAAAAAAAGGTTCCAGGGATGATCCGGGAAATTGCAGACTAGTAAGCATGACTTCAGTGCCAGGCAGTATGGCTATTCTTTTGTTCTTATCCTCCAGCCGCAAATTCGAAACCCCTGCCCATAATACCGCTATTCATGTGAGCATACTGTTAATACTGCCAGTTACTTTATTACAGGCATTAACAAATTTTATTTTAAATCTAGGAGCCAGCAAGTGGTTCAGACTTCTTTCCCCTCTTCTCCACTCCCTGTTGTCTCTACCAAAATCTAAGGGGGAGGGGGGGGGGGGAGGAGCGCACTCCCTCCAAAGTTTGCTGTAACTCATTAAGGACCGATTTACCATTCTCTATTTATGCAAAACAAACTTAGTAAATCGGTCCTTAATGTGTATCAAGCTGGCAGAAATTAACAACCCCCTCATCCCAAAATGCTGTTATGTTTAAATCTATTTTATTGACTGACAAAACTGTACAGACAGTGAAGTACAAGACACTTTTGTTCAGACATAATCTGTATATCAACAATATTTCTACAATCACCACAATTTTCTTTCACCTCTCCTTTCCCTTAATTGGAGAACTCCAACCATACAAAGCAGTATACTATAGTCAACTAAACACAGTAACCTGTCTTCCTTTTCTACCTTACTAACCCCTCCCATCTCCTCCCCCACCCCTTAGCCTTCCATTATTTCTTGCGTAGCACTGGGACTCAAAAGTTCAACATATAACTGCGCGCCGCAGAGGTCATAGTGTCCCAGAATGGGCGCCATCTTTGTTGGACCCTCTTACCAATCTTAGAGTCAAAATCTTTTATGGCCATGCGTTCCATGCGCAACAGGTGCACCATACGTGTACGCCACTGCTGCCTTGTGGGGTATTGGTAGGACAGCCACTCAGCCAGGATCGTTTGCTTACCCACAAATATTGCAGTGGGTAAATGCAGTGTATCTTTTTCTGGGCTTCGACCCTAGCTTGGGGTGTCCAAAGAGTAGAGACGAGTCATAGTGCCACGATTGTCCCCACATTTTGCCAACGTAGGCTATGATCATTGATTCCAACAGAAGTCCAAAACATATGACCAACAGTTGCTCCAGGGGCACCACACTTTGCACATTCTCCCCAAGGCGAGAGTCCCATATAAAAGGCTCTCTTTGGTGGTATGTGCAGACGCAGAGCCATCTTGTATTGTAATTCCCAATGTGTAGCAAAGGCTGTGGCTTGTCTTATCTGCAAAATGTGGGATTTTATCTGTTGCGTTGTAACTGTCACCTGTAAGTCCACTGTCCACATGTGCGCCAGCCTATGATATTGCAGCTCCGGCGCTGTGTCCCGTATGTGCCTATGATGATATGACATCGGCACCCTCTGTTGCGATTCTAAAGAAAAAGCGGTAGAAAGTTCCTCTTGCACATCTTCTGTCAGCGCTGTCCATAGCAGGGATGAGACATAGTGGCATAGCTGACCATAGCCCAAAATGCTGTTAATAGGAAGCTAACCCACTAGTATCCTACCCCCATAGCTATACCAGAGGCATTTTGTTAATACTGTTAATACTCCAATTCTCTACAGCTACCAAACAATCCTATATTGCTGTTAAATCTGGAGAGGTAGGGGAACAAAACCCCACCAGCAAAATATCATCTGCACAAACAAACTCAAATCCTATGTTACTATGTATTTGTATCCTGGCTTCACACCAACCAGGATGCGAGTTTACATTTGTGCAGATATTTTGCTGGTGGGGTTTTGTTCCCCTACCTCTCCAGGTTTAACAGCAATACAGGATTGTTTGGTAGCCATAGAGAAGTGGATGGTACAGAATAGGTTGGTTTTGAATGTGAGTAAGAGTACAGCGTGTTGGCTGGCTGGTCACCTGCCCTGCCCACTAATACTACCTCCATTCTTGCAGGGTAAGGTGCATCTCTCAGATTCTTTTAAAAATCGGGGGAGGGGGGGGGGTAGGGTGGATAGATTCTAGTTTGAAGTTTGAGAAACAGATCTCTCGTTGTTCATGCTGGATTTGCCTCTTTACAGTTATTGAGAGTAGTTCGTCCATTTTTTAATGAGACAGTGCTTCATTCATTTTTGCATTCTTTGTTAATGTCCCATTTGGACAATGGTAATGTGCTTTATATGGGCATTTCTCATAGCTTGGTTAAGCGTCTGAACAGTGCAGAATGCTGGGATTCGATTGTTGGGTAGATTGTCTAGGAGAGTTCATGCTATGCCTCTTTATGTCAAATATCACTGGCTGCTGGTAGAGTTTCATTTTATGTTTATGGTAATGGCAATGGTACATTGTGTGTTGGCTACTGAAAAGCCAGGATATTTGGCGGAATTGTTATACATAGTAACATAGTAGATGATGGCAGAAAAAGACCTGCACGGTCCATCCAGTCTGCCCAGCAAGATAAACTCACACGTGCCATTTTTTGTGTATACCTTACCTTGATTTGTACCTCTCCTTTTCAGGGCACAGACCGTATAAGTCTGCCCAGCACTATCCCTGCCCCCCAACCACCTGCCACGCCTCCCACCACCAGCTCTGGCACAGACCGTATAAGTCTGCCCAGCACTATCCCCACCTCCCAACCACCAGCCCTGCCTCCCACCACCGGCTAAGCTTCAGGGGATCCCTTCCTTACTCAGGTCCATGACAGCGCATGAAAGTCCCAGCAGCAGTTTTAGTGGCTACTGCAGTGCACTTCAGACAGGCGGACGCAGGCCCATACCCCCCCTACCTGTTACATTTGTGGAGGAAACAGTGAGCTCTCCAAAACCCACCACAAACCCACTGTACCCATATATAGGTGCCCCCTTCACCCGTAAGGGCTATCGTAGTGGTGTACAGTTATGGGTAGTGGGTTTGCGGAGGGGTTTGTGGGGGCTCAGCACACAAGGGTAAGGGAGCTATGTTCCTGGGATCATTTTATGAAGTCCACTGCAGTGCCCCCTAAGGTGCCCGGCTGGTGTCCTGGCATGTCAGGGGGACCAGTGCACTACAAATGCTGGCTCCTCCCATGTCCAAATGGCTTGTATTTGGACGTTTTTGGTTTCGAAAATTGCTGTAAGTCAAAGACGTCCATGTCTCGGGACGTCCAAATTTAAGGATTTGGTCGTCTCTGACGGTATTTTAGAAACGAAAGATGGACGTCCATCCTTTTTCTAAAATACAGTTTTCCCCACCCCTGGGTTTCAATGTTTTGCAAAATGTCCAAATCGCAACTTGGACATTTCTTTCAAAAATGCCCCTCCATGTCACATATACTTTGTTTCTGAATTATGCATTAAGAACATAAGCATCGCCAGACTGGAATAGACCGAAGGTCCATCAAGCCAAGTATCCAGTTTCCAACAGTGGCCAATCCAGGACACAAGTACTATTTAGTAGCTTCTTTGCGTGCCCCTTAGTCCTAGTATTTTGTAAAGCGTAAACAAGCAATTCACATCTACCTGTTCCATTCCACCTTTCCATTCTTTGAGGAAAAGAAACTAAAAGGATTGGCTGCTAAGGTTAGGACACTAAATCAGGCGTGGATGTTATTCAAAAACACCATCTTGGAAGCCCAGACCAGATAAATTCCACATATTTGCAAAGGTGGAAAGAAGAGAAAATAACAACCAGCATAGCATGGTTAAAAGGTGAAGTAAAAGAGGCTACTACAGCCAAAAGATTGCCCTTCAAAGAATGGAAAAAGGACCCAAATTAAGAAAAAAGAAGCAACATAAGCACTAGCAAATCAGATGCAAAGCATTAATAAAGGCGGCTAAAAGGGAATATGAAGAGAAACTTGTCACAGAGGCTAAAACTCAGAGTAACAACTTTTCCAGGTACATCAGAAGCAGAAAGCCTGCAAGGGAATCCGTGGGACCGTGAGATCACGAAGGAGCAAAAGGGGCACTCAGGGAGAACAAGGCCATAGCAGAGAAACTGAATGAATTATTTGCTTCTGTCTTTACGGAAGAAGATTAAGAGATCTGCCTGTACCGGAAATGTTTTTCAAGAGTGATGATACGGAGGAACTGAAAGAAATCTTGGTAAACCTGGAAGATGTACTGAGCCAAATTGACAAATTAAAGAGTAGTAAATCGCCTGGAAAGGATGCATATATCCAAGGGTACTCAAAGAACTCAAGCATAAAATTGCTGATCTGCTGTTAGTAACATGTAACCTGTCTTTAAAATCATAGTACCTGAAGATTGGAGGGTGGCCAACGTGATGCCAATTTTTAAAAAGGGTTCTAGGGGTGACTTAGGAAATTTTAGACCGGTATGCCCAACATTGGTGCTGGGCAAAAAAGTGGAAACTATTATAAAGAATAAAATTACGGAACACTTAGACAAACATGGTTTAATGGGACAGAGACAGCATGGGTTCAGCCAAGGGAAGTCTTGCCTCACCAATTTGCTTCATTTCTTTGACAGCGTGAAGAACCATGTGGATGCCCGTTGATGACATGTATCTAGATTTTCAGAAAGTTTTTGATAAAGTTCCTCATGAAAGACTCCTGAGGAAATTAAAGAGTCATGGGATAGGAGACAAGGTTCTGATGTGGATTTGTAATTGGCTATTGTACAGAAAACAGAGGGAAGGATTAAATGGTCATTTCTCTCAATGGAGAGTGAACAGTGGAGTGCCGCAGGGCTATGTACTGGGACCGATGCTATTCAACATGTTTATAAATGATTTCGAAATTGGAACAAAGAGTGAGGTGATTAAATCTGCAGATGATACAAAACTAGTCAAGGTTGTTAAAACACGTGTGGACTGTGAAATATTGCAGGAGGACCTTAGGAAAGTGGAAGACTGGACGTCCAAATCGCAGATGAAATTTAATGTGGACAAATGCAAGGTGATGCACATTGGAAAGAATAATCTGAATCATAGTTACCCAATGCTAGGGTCCACCTTAGGGGTCAGAACTCAAGAAAACGATCTAGGTGTCGCTGTAGATAATGTGCTGAAATCTGCTCAGTGTGCGGTGGCGGCCAAAAAAGCAAACAGGATGCTAGGAATTATTAGGAAAGGGATGGTCAATAAGATCGAAAATATCGTCTTTATATCGCTCCATGGTATACCTTGAATATGTGTTCAGTTCTGGTCGCCGTATCTCAAAAAACATATAGCAGAATTAGAAAAGGTTTAAAGAAGAGCGACCAAAATGATAAAGGGGATGGACTTCCTCTCGTATGAGGAAAGGCTAAAGAGGTTAGGGCTCTTCAGCTTGGAAGAGACGGATGAGGAGAGATATGATTGAGGTCTACAAAACCCTGAGTGGTGTAGAACGAGAAGTAAATTGATTTTTTTTTTACTCGTTTCAAAAGTACAAAGACTAGGGGACACTCAAGGAAGTTACATGGAAATATTTTTAAAACAAATAGGAGGAAATATTTTTTCATTCAACAAATAGTTAAGCTCTGGAACTCTCTGCCTGATGTGGTAACAGCGATTAGCGTATCTGGGTTTAAAAAAAGGTTTGGACAAATTCCTGGAGGAAAAGTCCATAGTCTGCTGTTGAGACAGATGGGGAAGCAATTGCTTGCCCTGGGAGTATGGAATGTTGTCACGATTTGGGTTTCTGCCAGGTACTCGTGACCTGTCTTGGCCACTGTTTGGAACAGGATACCTGGCTAGATGGACCATTGGTCTGACCCAGTACAGCTACTCTTATGTTCAGTTAGTAGCAGGGTTTAAAAAAAGATTTGGACAACTTCCTAAAAGAAAAGTCCATAAGCCATTATTAAGATGTACTTGGAGAAAATACACTGCTTATTTAGCAGCATAAAATGTATTGTACTGTGTAATTAAACTCAAATTCGCTGCCGGAGAATGTGGTAAAGGCTTGTTAGCTTAGCAGAGTTTAAAAAAGGTTTGGACGTCTTCCTAAAGGAAAAGTCCATAGACCATTATTAAATTGGACTTAGGGAAAATCCACTATTTTGGGGATAAGCAGCATAAAATGTTTTGTACTTTTTTGGGATCTTGCCAGGTACTTGTAACCTGAGTTGGCCACTGTTGGAAACAGGATGCTGGGCTTGATGGACCTTTGGTCTGTCCCAGTATGGCAACACTTATGTTCTTATGTTGTTATGATTTAACAACTCTGAATAACTTTGTGTCATCAGCAAATTTAATTACCTCACTAAATATTCCCATCTCTAGATCATTATAAATATATTAAAAAGCAGCGGTCCCAGCACAGACCCCTGGGGAACCCCACTATCTACACTTCTCCATTGAGAATACTGTTTTCTATCTTTTAACCAGTTTCTAATCCACAATAGGACATTGCCTCCTATCCCATGACTTTCTAATTTTCTCAGGAATCTTTCATGAGGTACTTTGTCAAATGCCTTTTAAATATCCAGATATAAAATATCGATCGGTTCACCTTTATCCACATGCTTATTCACCCCTTCAAAGAAAAGTAGTAGATTAGGCAAGATTTCCCTTGACAAAATTCAAGTTGGCTTTATCTCATTAATCCATGCTTAAGTATAAGCTCTGTAATTCTGTTCTTTATAAGTCTCTACCATTTTGCCCAGCACCGACGTCAGGTTCACCGGTCTGTAATTTCCCAGATCACCTCTGGAACCTTTTTTAAAAATCAGTGTTATGTTTGCCACCCTCCATTCTTCTGGTACCATGCTTGATTTTAAAGATAAATTAAATATTGCCAACAATAGCTCTGCAAGTCCATTTTTGAATTCTATCAGTACTCTAGGATGATTGTTTTACTGTAAGCTGCCATGCAATTTTGGATCAGCAAAATATAAATATTTTTAAGTACATAAAATCCCCATTCTTCACCCTGCTGTTTAGCAATGCTGTTGCTGGAAAAACAAATCGGTCAAAATTCAGCCAGCAGCGGTCAGTGTTTTTTTTTTTAAACATTGACCGCCACTGGCTAAATTAGACCCAGATAATCAATGACGGGACCTACCCAGGCAGCAGCACTATATATTGGGGTTTTTGGTGGTGCCCAGACAGCTACCTGGGTTCTGCAAATACTCAGTGCCGTACCCACATACCTAACCAGGGATAGTTAGGGTGTATTTTTATGCAGTCCTACTATGATGGGGTGTATATCCCATCACAGAAATCAGGAAACCCCAGGGGAGAAGAACCATTAACTACACAATTTAATCCCCAGAAGACAGACAGAAGAAAGGCTAGAAGGGAGGCAGGAACCGCAGAATTAAAACTTCAGCAGAGGGAGCTGAATGGGGTAGATTCCAAGCCTATCACAGAAGCAGGAGGATTAAAGCCTCAGCAGAAAAAGCAGGGAGGAAC
The DNA here is from genome assembly GCF_901765095.1 of Microcaecilia unicolor. NCBI lineage: Eukaryota > Metazoa > Chordata > Amphibia > Gymnophiona > Siphonopidae > Microcaecilia > Microcaecilia unicolor. The sequence goes on from NC_044041.1 coordinate 161,563,349, forward strand.
ACAGTCCTGGCCAATCAGAGGGTTTGGAAGCACGAGTAGGAGGAGTCAACAGTGCTATAAAAGACAGCAGTTGAGAGACCAAAGAGTGCAGAGTTCCTAGCCAGAAGACTTGCAAACCTGAAAAGGTACAGACCTGCTTGCTACTGTCTTTTGAATTGCAGCATTAAGACTGTTTGGGAATTATTTGGTCTAAATAAAAACAGTTTTTGTTTTTTTTTTACTAGCTAAGGGTGGGAGGATGTATCATTGGAAGGAGGAATAGATTCCAGGAGATATGAGAGTGGTGGCAGGCAAGCAGGCTAGCAAGCCTGGCCTCTCTTTCTTTTTTGTAACTGGAAACACTTTCTTTTTGGAATCAAACAAACCTTGAAAATTGTTGCCATAGGGTTTTTTATTGTTGTTTTGGACCTTGATTAACTCCCTAGTGACCTAGGGAGGACTGGACATTTTCACCTCCCCACAGGGACTTGCCCTGGGAAAAAGACATAAAGGAACCTAAGTTCAGGAGACTGGGACTTAGTGTTGGAGGTGGACTGGGTGACTGCTGATAATCCATTTTGTGTGCGAGTACCAGATTTCAGATACAGTAACTGTTGATCATCTGGAGGATATTTGCAGTCAGCTACAGTTGAAAGGACTCTAGAACAGAGGATGCATCACACCTACATATCCAGTTAAGTTATGCAAGCACCAGCACTGACTACTGCTGCTGTTCACATAACTCCTGGCACTGAACAGAGGGTGAAGATGTGGTCAAAGTGGATTAAATGAACTTCCTTTGCTTCAATGGAAGTAAATGGGAATTAAAAACAAAATTGAGGCCCGGGTTCTTCAAGCTGAGGGCCCCAAGCCTGGAGCCCTGAAGTCAGAAAGATTGTCCCAGGATCAAGAGACTGTCCCACCCCCCATACCCACTCACACTACTCCCCCCCCCCTTATTTTTTTTTTAAATGGCTACCCCACAGAAGGAACTGAAGAAGAGGAAGCAGATCTCACCTTCATCAGGTAAGTAGAAAGGGACTATTGTGGGAATGGGCTTCTAGGATGGGTGAAGGAATGGGGTTGGGGGCCAAAGTCCCTATGGCTTAAGAGTCCTATGCAGGACCAGGCCACCACAGATTTTCAAGCATGTCTATCTTGATCAATAACAGTGTTTGCCATGAAGAGCATATGGCATCTGTACACATCGATTTGTTTGATATGCATAAAAAAAATCTGCACTAACAACAGGTACTCAGAAAAATAACAAATAGAAAATAACAGCGAGCAACTATAATAACCCCACCACCACCACCACGCTCTACTCTTCCAACCCCAACAATAGTTGACTTCTACTACCCCAAGGAATTCTAATCTACCCTGTTAAAATGTCCAGGGGTCCAAAATGCAACCCATTCTGTATACTCTAGTGGGGGAGAAATATGCCCTATGAAGCACTTTTTAAATCTGTGGATGAATAGGTCATCAACAGTCTCAGGATTCAGTCTAGCTCTCCTGTCTTCCACAGTCCTTCCTGCAATAGAAGGTGTCTTCTTAGAAGATGTGCTGGTAGCAGGAATGCACAGAATCTCCCATGCAAATTTTGCTACTTGTGGCCAACATGTTTGCTTGTTTTTCCAAAAAATCTAAATATTGTTGTCTGCATTACTCAAACATAAACAGGCTTCAAAGTAGAAAATGACACAGGGACAAAGTTCTCAACCAATGTGTCCCCAAGAGGTGAGAGATGTCACAAATAATTTGGTGTAGACAGCAAGCCTGTGTTTCCTTTACAGCCATCAGTGCTGCAAGCTGGGAAGACCAGTAGTCTTGAGAGTCAGATTCTTGAAATATCCATAATTAATCCCTACTTTTGCATCCCCACTACCCTCAATAATAACTGAAAATGTTGCAAGTCTGATCTCCATAGGTTGTGCTTGCTATATAGTTTAAGCATCATGTGTGTATGTTTTTGTGTTGCTTCACAGTAGCTGGAAGTGGGAGGGATTTTGTGTTGCTGTTACTGAGGTGACACCAGAATTTGAATAAATTTGACAAGTGAGAAATCTGGGACCAATGTGTTGCATACAGCTTTTTGAAATAGCATAGGCAAATTCATACTAAACTTACAGTTAAACAATTACATATTTAGGTGCGCTTTGTTCAGCTGTGAATTTTGGTGTTTGGTGTGTCACATACATGAATGTTATCCATCAGGTGTGTCAGAAAGAAGGTAGAGAACCACTGATCAAGACAGTTCATCCTTGAGGGTGATGAAGGCCAGAGGACTTATGGGTCGATGACCAGAAGCAAATGCAGGCGTCAGAGGTTGTTAGTGCCATACTAGCACCTGTGTTTGCTACCTCCCCATGATCAGAGCCCCCAAGCACGCGAAATGCGCTCAAGGGCTAGGAACACAACTAGCATGCAAATGCATGCAAAACAGGGCTCTTAGCGCAAGTAGCATGGAAATGCATGGTAAATGTATTCCTCCCCAATGATCAACGAGCAGTGCACCAAACACTGGCGCACTGTCTGCGGCAAACCCTACGCCAGCTCGCAGCTGGTGTTACGGTTTGCAGACCACTGGCCCCCCCCCCATTCTCCCCAATGCAGCAGCCCCCCCCCCCAAACACAGGTTCGGGGGGGGGCGCTGAAGATCCAGTGGGTCTCGAGCCCCCCATGCATCCCCTCACATGGAACCATGGTGGCCAAGTGGGCTGTGAGTCTACTACTACTTAGCATTTCTATAGCACTACTATGACCTGGTGGTCTAGCGGCCCTTCCCCACCCCCCTAACTTCGTTGGAGGAGAGAAATGGCCTCCCTCCTCTAACATCAGCGCCGCCTCAAAAAATGATGGTGCCCAGCCTTGACCAGTGCATCCTGGGATGCAGTGGACGGGGCTTTACACCAGATCGGGGGGGGGGGGAGGCTTACTCGCGGCCCACTGGGCCTCCATGTGAAGGGATGGATGCTGGGGGGGAGGGTGGAGACCCACCAGATCTCCAGCCGCCCCCCCTGAACTTGTGTCGGGAGGGGGGTCAGGGTTGTGTTGCTTGGCTCGGAGTCGGGGTACTAGGGGTCTGGTGGTCCCATGGGCCTCCAGCCCCCCTGTTTGACAGGACTGGGCTTTTGACAGCCCAGCCCTGTAAAACAAGTGCAGGAGGAATCCTCCCACACTTTACCCTATGATCAGAGATAAAAGCGTGCTTAAATTTGCATGCTATTATCTCTGATCATAGGGGTGGTAAAGCCAAGTGCTGTTCCAGCGCTATTTTTAGAGAGCTGTTTGGAATAGCACAGGGCTTTCGATCATCTGCCCATTAATGAGCTCATCTGAGTACTTCAAAACTACCTCTTTTATAATTTAGTTTATAATCATTTCACATTTAACAATCTCATGCTTATTCCTCAGGCTGCCAACTGGATCCGGATTCTCAGAACAGGATTGATCCTACAAGTCCCAGCATGCTCTGTGGTAAATCCAGGACTAGATAAACCCTGACCTGAGAGTGAGAATCTGTATGCAATTGGCAGCCTTATCCTAGAGGGAAACCCAGACTTTTTCTCAGAAAGCTAAAATCTCAAACACTAGCAAGAAACTCCTCAAAACCAAGGAGTTGGCTCTAAAAAGCTACTTGAGACATCTTTCTTATAAGGCACTGCCAATTTGGAATGCTCTTCCTGAGAATATTAGATTTAATAAATCTTATCTCTCGTTTAGAAGTTTAAAAAACATTTTAAAGGAAATCTTGTGATGCTTAGTTTTATTTTTGCTCATTTAAGATTATATATTTTTTCTGTTTACATTGATTTTTTTTAAAATGTAAACTACTTCAGGACCTTAAGGGGAAAAAGTGGTATATAAGAATAACTTATAGAATAAAACCAACTCCAACCCCTAATACATAAAGCAGCGCCTTCAAATCCAATCCTTTCTCCTACAACCAACTCCAAATCTGAACTAATTCCTGTATGATTCCCAAACTCAACATCAAAGACGCCACGACCTCCAATCACTCTATTCTCATACACAGTAGCGTTGACCCATACCTATTCTCCGCAGGGGAACGACCCTCCCCCCCCCCCCACCCCACCAAATGATATATATAAACACTCATCCTTCCAAGTTCCAACCCAACATTCCCTAGTCGTCTAAATTTAAACCTTTCCTAAAGAGGAAGCACGACCCCCCCCCCCCCAATTGGCCCTTCTTACTGCTAGTAACATGCCTGCTCCCTAGTCCCAATCCACCCTTCCCTATAATGAGTGAAACTTCACTCTAAATCACCATCTTCTTTATCGCCAGGTGGCAGGCTCCCTCCCCAATCCCTAGCAAGCCTGGCTGTGAAAAAAAGATTCCCTAAGAGGAAGAGACCTCATCCTTCATGATTTCCCAGATGCCACCGCCAAGCGTCTCTTGAACCCCCAAGTCCAATACAACCCTCTATGGTAGAAGCCAAGGCGTAAGCCCCGACCCCCGGCTCCATGGACATCATGATTCCCTCCCCCACCCCCACTTTTGGTCAGTCCGCAGGTACCCGACCCTGCTCCTCCCTCTACCCCCGCGGCCATGTTTTTCCAAGATGGCGGAAGTGATAGGTAGTACTGAGAATTCGGGTCGGATCAACCCCCTACTTCCGTCCCGGGACAACAACTCTCAGTCTCACCTGCAGCTCGGCCCGTTCCGCCTCCCAGTGACACTTCTCAGCCTCGAAGCGCGCCCACTCGTGCTGGATAAAGTGCAGAATACCGGGCACGGTGAGCTGTTGCTGCTGGCGGATCGGCACTGGAGAGGAGGGCGCAACGGCGGGGGTGACAGGTCGGGCAGGGGATGGCTGTAGCGGGCGGAAAGCGGCCGCTCCTCCGCGCTCCTCCATCATGGAAGCCGAGAACCTACTACATAGGGAGCCATGAAAGGAACCCCAGCGCGCAGGCGTACTTCTGAATCCAGCGCTTCCTGCCAGATTGGGAGCTATAGCGGAAGTCAACCTGGGTTAAAAAAAAAAAAAAAAAAAAAGGATTCTGACACTGATCAGAGAGCCCGGCGCAGTTATTACATGGATGCACAGAAAGCGTAAATACGGCCTGTAATTTACAAGCTGAAGAGTGGATCTTCATGAGTACTTCGTACAGGTGTCACATTGATACTTGGAAAACATAAGTAAAGCACGAACGGCTGAATAATGAGAATGCAGCTTTATGAGAGTCCCAAGCAGGTATTGAACTGATACATGGAAAGCATGAATATGGCACAGACAGCTGGACACTGGATCTTCATCAGAGCCCCGTGCATGTAATATTACACTGATACATGAAACGCATGAATACAGTACAGACAGCTGAAAAGCAGATCTTCATCAGAGTCCGTGCAGGTAATGCGCTGATACACGCAAACCATGAGTACAAGAACAGCTGAACTTTGGATGCTGATCTGCGTCAGATCTTTGCACACTGATACAACTAAAGCATGAATAATACAGCAGAAGAACAGATGTTCATCAGAGCCCCAGGCCACGCAGTTATCAGACGGATACATGTAAAGCAGAAATACAGCACCAACAACAGAAGAGCTGATCTTCATCTGAGCCCCATGTAGGTATCCACTGCTATAGGGAAGGCATGAATACAGCACAGACAATCTGAAGAGCCCTTGTTCTTCATCAGAGCCCCATATAAGCTGCTAATAGTAAACTGAGATTACAAAAAAAAGTACTGTGATCTTATTAGAAATTGCATTTTATTTATTTATTAGGATTTATTTACCACCTTTTTGAAGGAATTCACTCAAGGCAGTGTACAGTAAGACTAGATCAAACATGAGCGATAGGCAATTACAGCTGTAAAAATATTCGAACAACAATACAAAGTATGGCATGGTATACTACTTTAGCGCTATACCCCTCTATTTTTCCTTTATTTGGGTTCCTTGGTCTACTATAATCTATAATATCTTACTCCCAAGGATTATCATATGTATTAACCAAGACCACCAATGCTATTGTTAATTTACCAAAATGACCTCAACATCTCCACCCCTGGTCTATCACCAACTGGTGAAACAGAACCTTAATATAAAGGATTCCAGGGATTCTGTGGGGTTATTATGGTATACTACTTGCAATGACAACACAATATGTACTAGAACATTAAAATTGGTAGTAAAGGGTAAGGCAAAGTTGTAATATATAGATGAATAAGAAAGTAGGAAGAATTAGAAAGTAAGGTGATTGATTTGAAGAAAGTTGCACGTGAGGTCAGAGATGGTTAAATATTATCTCAGCTAGGGTAGGAGTGGATAAACATGTCCTGCTGCAGCATGTGCATGCCTTTTATTCCCAAAACATATATATTTCATTTTTTTTAATAACTTTATATTTCACCAAGACTAGTGGAGATGAACAAACAATTACAATATTGCAGAACACTTAACATTTTACTGCAACAAGAACAATCATTCCCCCACCCCTACCAGATGCCATCCTATATAATAATTCTCACCTCCAACAGGATGTGCCTGGGACCGTGCCTGCCAGAAGTGGTCTGCTAGGCAGGCACGCACTGACCTCAGTGACATCAGTGACAGACAATTTGGCAAAGCAAAACAATCTGAGTGCTGGCCATTAGGACACAGGGTTGATAGGAGAGTTTTAAAAGACTGAAGGAACCGAAAGTGTTAAATGGGGGGAGGGGGGAGTTCTGAACGACTGAAAGACATGAACATTTGGGAAAGGAAAACAATCTGAATGCTGGCCATTAGGACACAGGGTAGATAGGAGAGTTTTAAAAGACTGAAGGAAACGAAAGTGTTAAACTGGAGAAGGGGGGGGGGAGTTGTGAATGACTGAAAGACATGCAAATTTGGGACAGGAAAACAATCTCAATGCTGGCCATTAGCACACAGGGTACATAGGAGAGTTTTAAAAGACTGAAGGAACCAAAAGTGTTCGGGGGGGGGGGGGGGGGGGGGGGGGCAAGTTCTGAATGAATGAATGAAAGAAATGAAAATTTACGAGAGGAACACAATCTGAATGCCGGGCATTTGGACACAGGGTAGATAGGACACTTTTTAAAAAATATGAAGGATGTGAAAGTATTACATCTTGGGGGAGGGGTGAGGAGGAAAGCGGTGAGGTATCCGGATACTGGGCGTTAGGGCCACGGGGGTACATAGACTTTTGAAAGCCTTAAGGAACCCAAAGTGTGGGAAGGAGGAGGAAAAGGAGGGGAGGGAATGGGGTGAGGGGCATTAGGAACTGGGGAGGGGGCCCTGTCACACACTCTCATTCTCACACACACACTGTCACACAGACAGTCTCACTCTGTCACACACCCGCACATTCACTCTGGCTCTCTCTCTCAAACATACACACTCCCAGGAAAACCTTGCTAGCGCCCGTTTCGTTCGTTCCAGAAATGGGCCTTTTTTACTAGTAGACATATAAGGCCCCAGTGACTACTTATATCATAGAACTGAAATCAATGCTCTAAATATTCAAGATAAGCAGAGCATAAACACCAGAGGATTTAGCAAACTATAAGGCATATTTTCAAGCACTTACTTTGTAAGACTAAGTGCTTTGAAAATGAGCCCCTATGTCCGATACTTTCTACAAGCTCAGTGAAGCCCTAAGCCAGTGTTCACCTCCAAGTCCAATAATAAGTTCATATCTAGTATTATGTCTTCAATCCTCATATCTTGTTTGTAAGCAATTCCAAAATTGCTATTTCTTTAAGTTTGTAGTTTTCCTCCAAAAGTAAGCAATAGCTGAGCAGTAGGTAAGCAATTTGAGATCATCCAACATTTTTGTTCATTAGATATATTCTCATCCTCCCATTTCCACAATAAACAAAGGGGTGGGGTAAGTTCAGTAGATTCTTTATTTGCAATTCTTTCCAGAATGATTACTCAGTTACAACCCTACTACAAACAGTAATGCATGTATTCTCCCTGCTGTTCACACGCTCGCCAACATCTGGGGTCAGCTGAGCTGAACCTGGAGAAGAAAAACAGGGAAATTATAGGCTCTGTGGAGTAATTTATACTTAAATTCTTGACTTTTGTGACATATAGATACCAGATTTAGTGCCAGTCCTACTCATCCAACTCCAGCCCCAGATCCCAATTCCATACCTCTGTTAGCCTAGAAAGTGTCTCATTTCCCCCCAAATATCAATGCAAAATATAATTTGGCAATCTATTTACCCTTTTGATCAGAAGATGTTAATATTCTCTTTATATTATTTCTAGATCTTGGATAAATGTTGGGCCTGTCTTGAGGATCACCTGTTTCAGTTGTAGATAAATATGCGTAGTTTGTACTGGGCTAACACATGTTCCCGTCACAAGATTTGGTTTGGAACCCATCACATATCTGCCCCCCAAAATTAAACCCTCCATCCAGTGAGGGAAGTATTCTGAAAATTATCCATGAATAACTGTGCATTCACTTGTGATGTGATGGGAAACCCCAGGGTATGGGTTATGTATTTGATCTGAAGATTATGTACAACTAGTAAAAAAAGGCCCGTTTCTGACACAAATGAAACGGGCGCTAGCAAGTTTTTCCTCATAGTGTGTATGTTTTGGAGAGTGTATGTGAGAGTGAGTGTGTGTGAGAGAGAGAGAGTGAAAGTGCGAGTATGTGTGTGTGAGAGAGAGAGAGTGAGTCTGGGTGTGAGTGTGTGTGTGACAATGAGAGTGTGTGCAATTGCGTATGTGAGACAGTGTGATAGAGAGAGAGAGTGTGTTTCGCACAGATACAGTGTGTGCGAGAGAGTGTGTGTGAGACACTGATTCTCTGTGAGACTGAGTGTATGAGACCAAGCGAGTGTGTAAGTGACTGTGTGACACATAGAGAGTGAATGTGATACACTGTGAGACATAGAGTGTGTGAGAGTGAGAGACAGAAAGACATTGTCTGTGAGAGAGAGAGAGTGTGTGTGTGACAGAGATACCTCCTTCCCTCTCTCTCTATGGTGTCAGGCCCCCCTCTCTCTCTGGTGTCTGAGATTGCCGCCACTGCACCTAAGCAATTGGTGTGCTGGAGGAGGGGGAGAGAGAGAGTGTGTGTGTGGGGGGGGTGTGGGGGGGGTTGGAGGGGTTCAGCTTGGAAGAAGAGGGGTGTGGGGTGTTCAGGAAGCGCTGCCAGATGAGAGTGAGTGAGTGTGTGTGTGTGTGGGGGGGGGGGGGGGGGGGGTTCAGGAAGCAATGCCAGATGACATTGTGAGTGAGTGTGTGTGGGGGGGGGCAGGGGGTTCAGGAAGCGCTGCCAGATGAGAGAGAGAGTGAGTGTGTGTGTATGGTGTTTCAGGAAGCGCTGCCAGATGAGAGAGAGTGAGTGTGTGTGTGGGGGGGTTCAGGAAGCGCTACCAGATGAGAGTGAGTGTGTGTGTGTGTGTGTTTTGGGGTGGGGGGTGTGTTGGGAGGTTCAGCTTGGAAGAAGAGGGGTGTGGGTAGTTCAGGAAGCGCTGCCAGATGAGTGAGTGAGTGTGTGTGTGGGGGGGGGGGCGGGTTTTTCAAGGATTGCCAGATGAGAGTGAGTGTTTGTGTTTGTGGCGTGGGTTCAGGAAGCACTGGCAGATGAGAGAGTGAGTGTTTGTGTGTGTGTGGGGGGGGGGTTCAGGAAGCGGGGCCAAATGAGTGAGTGAGTGTGTGTGTGGGGGGGGGGGTTCAGGAACGGCTGCCAGATTAGTGAGTGACTGTGTGTGGGGGTGGCAGGGGTTTCAGGAAGCGCTGCCAGATGAGACAGAGTGAGTGTGTGGGGGGGGGGGGGGGGGGGGGGTTCAGGAAGCGATGGCAGATGAGATTTTGAGTGAGAAAGTGTGTATGTTGGAGGGGTGTGTTGGTTGTGTTGGGTGGTTCAGCTTGGAAGAAGAGGGGTGTGGGGGGGGGGGGTCTGGAAGCGCTGCCAGATGAGTGAGTGTGTGTGTGGGGGGTTTATCAAACGTTTGCAGATGGGAGTGAGTTTGTGGGGGGGGGGGGGGGGGTTCAGGAAGTGCTGCCAGATGAGAGAGAGTGTGTGTGTGTGGTGGTGGGGTGGTTCAGGAAGTGTGGCCAAATGAGAGTGAGTGAGTAAATGTGTGTGTGTGGGGGGGGGGGGGGTTCAGGAACGGCTGCCAGATTAGTGAGTGACTGTGTGTGGTTGTGGCAGGGGTTTCAGGAAGCGCTGCCAGATGAGAGAGAGTGAGTGAGTGAGTGTGTGTGTGTGTGTGTACGGACGGGGTTTCTGGAAGCGCTGCCATATGAGACAGTGGGTGGGGGTTCAGGAACCGGTGCCAGATGAGTGAGTGTGTGTGGGGGGGCAGGGGTTTCAGGAAGTGCTGCCAGATGAGAGAGAGAGTTTCTGTGTGTGTGTGTGTGTGGTGGTGGGGGGGGGGGGGGTTAGGAAGTGTGGCCAAATGAGAGTGAGTAAATGTGTGTGTTTGGTTGGGGGATTCAGGAACTGCTACCAGATGAGTGAGTGAGTGTGTGTGGGGGGGGCAGGGGTTTCTGGAAGCGGTGCTTTGAAGATGAGGGAAGGAAGCGCTGCCAGATTGCAGGGGTTTGTTCGTTTATTGCCGTCACTGCCTCCTCCACGCGATGTTCCCCCTCCCCCCCCCCCCCCCCCCCCGCCGCCATCCCACCCACCGTAGCGTTACGTAGTTTTGCTGGCGGGGGACCCAAAATCCCGCCAGCAGAAGTCCTTTGTTGTCTGCTGACTCCGCTTGATCTTCGGCATTGCTAGCCTTTGCTTGATGGGGTTCTGTGCTTCGGACGTCCTGCACGTGCATGACATCAGACGCACAGAAGCCCTGCCTGCATAGGCTAGTAAATGCTGAAGTTCACGCCGGAGTCTGAAGACAGGACTTGTGCTGGCGGGGTTTCGTGTCCCCCCCGCCAGCAAAGCTACGCGACGGTAGGTGGCTTTGGGGGGTGGTTGTTGCACCTCCATCATTTTGTGGGCTGGGCTTCTTTTCTTCTGATGAGCTTTGTTGGTTGTTTTGGTGGGGCGGTGCGTGAGGGTAGGGGCGGAGCGGTGGGGGGGTGTTGGTCCTCGGTCATTCTGTGTGCGGGGCTTCATTTTAACTCCGTAGCTTTCGGGTGGTTTGCGAGGTTGTTTTCCAGGGTTTCCTAGGCAGGGGGAGGAGTAGGGAAACACGCTCCGCGTGTTTCCCTACTCCTCCCCCTGCCTGGATGCGGTCCCTTCTTTCATTTTTCTTTTGGTTTTCCGCCCTCGACGTCATTACGTTTGACGCGAGGGCGGGGCAGCGAGTCTTGGTCAGTGGCTTCACCACCATGAAGTTACGAACCGTTCTGGGAGTCTGAGTGACTTCAGAACGTTGTCCTCAGAATGTTGAGGGTGAGTCTATTATATTAGACTAGTAAAAAAGGCCCGTTTCTGACACAAATGAAACGGGCGCTAGCAAGGTTTTCCTCGGAGTGTGTATGTTTGGGAGAGTGTATGTGAGAGTGACTGTTTGAGAGTCAGAGTGAAAGTGTGATTGTGTGAGAGAGAGCGTGAGTCTGGGTGTGAGTGTGTTTGTGAGAGAGTGTGTGTGTGAGAATGAGAGTGTGTGCAAGTGTGTATGTGAGACACAGTGTGAGTGAGAGTGTGTGTGTGTGGGCGAGAGAGAGAGTGTGTGTGAGACACAGATTCTCTGTTTGAGTGAGTGTATGAGACCAAGCGAGTGTGTGAGTGACTGTGTGGCACATAGAGAGTGAATGTGATACAGTGTGAGACAGAGTGTGTGAGAGTGAGAGTCAGAAAGACATTGTATATGAGAGAGAGAGTGTGAGCCGTGCCCTCCCAATCCATGGCCATCTGTCCCCTGCCCCCTCCATTCATCCTTTTCCAGCAATTCCCCTCTGTCCCTGAGCCCTGCCCTCCCAATCCATGGCCATCCATGTTTGTCTGTCACCTGCCCCCTCCATTCATCCCTATCCAGCATTTCCCCTCTCTGCCTGAGGCCTGCCCTGCAATCCATATCCATCCATGCCCATCTGTCCCCTCCATTCATCCCTATGCAGCAATTCCCCTCTCCCTGAGTCCTGCCCTTCCAATCCATGCCCATCCATGCTCCTCTGTCACCTGGCCCCTCCATTTTTCCCTATCCAGAATTTCCCCTCTCTGCCTGAGGCCTGCTCTGCAATCCATATCCATCCATGCCCATCTGTCCCCTCCATTCATCCCTATCCAGCAATTCCCCTCTCCCTGAGTCCTGCCCTTCCAATCCATGCCCATCCATGCTCATCTGTCACCTGGCCCCTCCATTTTTCCCTATCCAGCATTTCCCCTCTCTGCCTGAGGCCTGCTCTGCAATCCATATCCATCCATGCCCATCTGTCCCCTCCATTCATCCCTATCCAGCAATTCCCCTCTCCCTGAGTCCTGCCCTTCCAATCCATGCCCATCCATGCTCATCTGTCACCTGGCCCCTCCATTGTTCCCTATCCAGCATTTCCCCTCTCTGCCTGAGGCCTGCTCTGCAATCCATATCCATCCATGCCCATCTGTCCCCTCCATTCATCCCTATCCAGCAATTCCCCTCTCCCTGAGTCCTGCCCTTCCAATCCATGCCCATCCATGCTCCTCTGTCACCTGGCCCCTCCATATTTCCCTATCCAGCATTTTCCCTCTCTGCCTGAGGCCTGCTCTGCAATCCATATCCATCCATGCCCATCTGTCCCCTCCATTCATCCCTATCCAGCAATTCCCCTCTCCCTGAGTCCTGCCCTCCCAATCCATGCCCATCCATGCTCATCTGTCACCTGGCCCCTCCATTTTTCCCTATCCAGCATTTCCCCTCTCTGCAATCCATATCCATCCATGCCCATCTGTCCCCTCCATTCATCCCTATCCAGCAATTCCCCTCTCCCTGTGTCCTGCCCCTTCCAATCCATGCCCATCCATGCTCATCTGTCACCTGGCCCCTCCATTTTTCCCTATCCAGCAATTTCCCTCTCTCCCTGAGTCCTGCCCTCCCAATCCATGCCCATCCATGCTCCTCTTTCCCCTGCCCCCTCCATTCATCCATTTCTAGTAATTCCCCTCTCTCCCTGTGCCCTGCCTCCTAATCCATACCCATCCATGCTCCTCTGTCCCCTGCCGCCTCCATTCATCCTTTTCCAGCAAGTCCCCTCTTGCCCTTCCATGACCCCCCCTCGCATCCATGCTACTCTCTCTCCCATGTCCCAGCCTGGCCTGCCCTCTTCTCCCCCCCCTCTTCGCATCCATGCCTCGCATCCATGCCCCCCCTTCGCATCCATGCATCCGCCCCCCCCGTTCGCATACATGCATCCCTTTTTTTTTTTTTTTCTTCTTCGTTTTAACTTTACCTCCGTGGCGGTTCGTGCAGCGAAGCGTCAGGGAAGGAGGCGGCGCTCCCGACGTCTAGCTTTCCCTTCGCTGTGTTCCGCCCGAACACAGCGAAGGGAAGGCTAGACGTCGGGAGTGCCGCCTCCTTCCCTGACGCTTCGCTTCCCGATTTGTTTGGTTTGAGGCGAGGGCGGGGCAGAGACGGCTGGCTGGCTTGAAGGCTTCACTGGGAGTGACGTCAGATGGCTTCAAGGCTTCAAGGCTTCAGGGCTTGAAGCTTCCGGCTTCAAGTTTCCGGCTTCACAGAACGTTGTCTTCAGAACGTTCACGGTGCGTTTTATTATATTAGATGATAGGACTGGTATGGTAACCCCTTTCAAAAGTAGGTGTTTCAGAGTTAAGTACATAAGTAATGCCATACTGGGAAAAGACCAAGGGTCCATCGAGCCCAGCATCCTGTCCATGACAGCGGCCAATCCAGGCCAAGGGCACCTGGCAAGCTTCCCAAACGTACAAACATTCTATACATGTTATTTCCGGAATTGTGGATTTTTCCCAAGTCCACTTAGTAGCAGTTTATGGACTTGTCCTTTAGGAAACCGTCCAACCCCTTTTTAAACTCTGCTAAGCTAACCGCCTTCACCACTTTCTCCGGCAAGGAATTCCAGAGTTTAATTATACGTTGGGTGAAGAAAAAGTTTCTCCGATTTGTTTTAAATTTACTACACTGTAGTTTCATCGCATGCCCCCTAGTCCTAGTATTTTTGGAAAGCGTGAATAGATGCTTCACATCCACCTGTTCCACTCCACTCATTATTTTATATACTGCAGTAAAGTTACTAGGCCATGGTTCCCGATTTGCATCTCTTCTAAATCACTCTATCCCTGCTCTTTGTCAAATCCGAACCAACCTCACACCAGCCAATCTCAAAGCCTGAAATAAATCTGGCATTTCAAGACCTTTGGTCAGTTGAGAGTTTCCATGTGGTAAGCTTAATTCCAGGCATCCCCTTGCCTCACAAAAAAAGAGAATACATAGCCCCAGAAGACATGAAAAGCAGATTTGAGGACTGTATATAGCACTGCCTTGGTTGAATCTCTTCATAAAGGCAGTTAATAAATCCCAGTAAATAAATAAAAATGAGTTACCATTTGCCATCTTTACTAGATTGAGCCATCCCAGTAGAGAAATGGCAAATCCATCTTCTTATCTAAAAAATAGCTTTGATCTTGGTCAGCAGGGGTGGGTAATTAGCCCTATACAACTGGTTAAGTTTAGTAGGTATCTGTCCTCCCAAATAACATAATCCAGAGGTGACTACTTCAAAATCTGCTAATCACCAAAGGATTACTACCAGGGGTTCCACCTTCATAATCTGTGATTTAGAGTAATTCAGTTTATAGCTCAATAGCTCATTGTACCATTCCAGCAATGTCATTAATAGAAGAGTCTATTCTAGATTCTTTACTGGTGCAGGAAGCAGCTGGTTCATCCTGGGGTAGCTCCAATTCATCATTAGCATGAGGCTTCACGAGACCTGCCTTTCCATGCTATGCCGCATTCTTGAAGTGAGCGTGGGAGAGAACTACATGTGTATTTAGGGGTAGATTCTATATAGGGTGCCCACATTTAGGTGCTGGGAAAGTGCATGCTAAGTGACCATTCTATAACAAAAAGTATGTGCATACTTTCTGTTATAGAATGGCGACAAAGTCTGCATTTAGACACCCCCTCTTATGCCAGCTCAAAGGCTAGTGTAAATCCGGGCATCTAAATGTGCCAAATGCGTGTGTAAATACAGGTATTCTATAACCTGTGGTCATATTCAGGGCACACCCCTGACCTGCCCATGCTCCTCCCATGTCAGCACCTCCTTTGAAGATGTGTGCCATAGAATTTACATGCCAGGTTACAGAATAGCTGTCACGTCGTCACGACAGTCGCATTGACTACCAGCGGTTGTGAGCCTTTGTGCTGTTCTGGGACCAGAGGTACCAGGCTAGGTAGCGTGAGTTCAGTTCCAGAAGCAACAGTCAGAAAGCTCAGTGTTTCACCTGTGATGACTGTCATTCCCCAGCGGTTGAGCCTGTGGGTGCTGGCTGCCGACAGGACTTGAATAGGATCTGGGCAAGAAGAGAGTACCGGGAACGGTACCAGGAGCGGATTGCAGGTCCAACTGGCAGAGAAGCAAGGCAAGACTACCTCTGCCAGAGAGCAGCATTCAGGAATGGCAGTATGGTACGGACAGGCAACAACAATGGATATTGTCAGGTTCAGGCTAACAAGTTCAGGCTGGCATCTATCAGAAGTCAGGGTCAGGTTGAGGCAGGCGGATATCAGAAGTCAGGTTCAGGTACAGGCTTACAGGTTCAGGTTCAGGTTCAGGCAGGCAAAAGATAAAGAGACAAATGCACCAGTGCTTACCAACAGAGTAGTAGCTGAGGCACTGAGACCCAGCCCGGCTCTCCCCTAAGAGGTGAAGGCGTCTGACATCACCGAAAGATTCGCCCTCACAAGGGGAGGAGCCGCATGCGCCGCAGCCTGACAGATGCACCCAGGGAAAGAGGAGCTACGTGCACCGAGCTCCCCACATCAGGAGGTCAGTGCCGTCACAGTCGCGTGCGCCGGACACACCATGTTCGACCGCGGGAACAGCGTTAGTCGTTGGATTGTGACAATAACGACCAAGAGCATATGCAGCTGTAACATGATGCCAATGAACTGCAATTATAGCCAGTAATGTTGGAGTTTAGTCCAATTAACAGGTAATTATTATATGAAATTGCACACACAACTGACCTTATTCTATAATAGCATGTTCAAGTTTGGGCGCTAAGCATCACTTTGTGCATACTTTTTTTTTTTTTAATAGAATCCAGGAGTTAAAGCATTGCTATTTCCAATCTGTGCCATAAAGTACTTTCATTCAGTAAGGTCAACTTCTTTAATCCATGGGGCTAGCACATTATACGAACATCCTTTCTTTGTTTTTTCAGACCAGTCCAGATATCTGGGTTTACACTCTCCTACCAGTAGATGGAGACTGAGAACCACTGGTTTGATGACATCGCTCTGTATAAAGACCTGCACAGCAGACTTGCCAACTCTGCAGTTTTCACTCAGAATTGGACTGCTCTTAAACTTGCTGCAGGCAGATTTCTTATGGCCATGGGTTGATTTTCTTGGGTGTTTTTTGGCTCTCTATTTATCCCCCACCCCCACCCCCCCCGTGTTGCTTTTTTTGAGGGGACCCCCTCACACACACACACACACACTTCTCAGGTAGCTGTTTTGGGTCAGGCTATTTTTGGCATACTTTTGGCCATGAATTGGGCTGGGGAATTTTCAGACATCTGGCAGCTCTGCTGCCTAGTCCATAGCCAGTCACTATTTTTCAGTCTTTAGCAGATGGTAGGTGAGGTAGGACTATGCAGTCTGGATGTGGTCTGAGGTACGTTTGGATTAGAATTTGGCTTGGGTTTCCCTCTGAGAAGTGGTAGCCCTTGTTGGCTTCTTTGCTTGCAAAAAAAAAGAGGGCTAAGTGGCTGATTTGGCTAGTCCAAAAGGTCTGGGGTGCAAAACCCAGTGGGGTCTGGTTCCTCCCCCTCCCTCCCAGTAAGGGTTAGGGGAATTTGACTGTGGTACCTTCTGTCCTTTTGTCTAATTTTGAGAGGGGGCAAGAGATAAGACCTTTTGGCAGTGTTCTTTAAATAAAGCTGGTTTTAAAAATTATTATATGTTGGAAAAAGTTTCAGTTTGTGTCTATGACTAGAAGTGGAAGAACTATGAATAATTCACCTTTTACCTTTCCCTCTGTTAAAGGTTGTAAGAGAATGAAGATTAATGAAATGTTGTTGGCTTATCAAGCCCCTAAACTTTGGCAAGCATTTTCTATTTATTTTGGTCATGTATATTCTTATCAGTCTTTTTAGAAAGAATCTTAAATCCTGAGTGGAGCAGAATGGGTAAAAGTGAATTGATTTTTCACTCTTTCAAAAAGTACAAAGACCAGGGGACACTCAATGAAATTACAAGGAAATACTTTTAAAACAAATAGGATGACATTTTCTTTTCACTGAAAGAACAGTTAAGCTCTGGAACTCATTGCCAAAGGATGTGGTAACAGCAGTTAGTGTATCTGTGTTTAAAAAAGGTTTGGAGAAGTTTCTGGAGGAAGAGTCCATAGTCTGTTAATGAGGTGGATATGGGGGAAACCACTGCTCACGCCGGGATTGGTAGCATGAAATGTTGCTACTAATTGGGTTTCTGTCAGGTATTTGTGACCTGGAATGGCCACTGTTGGAAACAGGATACTGGGCTAGATGGACCATTGGTTTGACTTCATAGCCATTGATTCGATTAACCACTGTTACATTTCAGCATAGTGAGCCTTTGGTTCATAGTGGAGGTCTACGATAGACTGAATCCTACGTGATAGGCCCAAAATAGGGTCACGGTCTGGAACAGAACAAAAGCCAGAGTAGGCTGTTACAAGTACATAAGTAATGCCACACTGGGAAAAGACCAAGGGTCCATCGAGCCCAGCATCCTGTCCACGACAGCGGCCAATCCAGGCCAAGGGCACCTGGCGAGCTTCCTGGAATTGTTATTCCTGGAATTGTGGATTTTTCCCAAGTCCATTTAGTAGTGGTTTATGGACTTGCCCTTTAGGAAACCGTCTAACCCCTTTTTAAACTCTGCTAAGCTAACCGCCTTCACCACGTTCTCCGGCAACGAATTCCAGAGTTAAATTATGCGTTGGGTGAAGAAAAAGTTTCTCCGATTTGTTTTAAATTTACTACACTGTAGTTTCATCGCATGCCCCCTAGTCCTAGTATTTTTGGAAAGCGTGAACAGACGCTTCACATCCACCTATTCCACTCCACTCATTATTTTATATACCTCTATCATGTCTCCCCTCAGCCGTCTCTTCTCCAAGCTGAAAAGCCCTAGCCTCCTTAGTCTTTCTTCATAGGGAAGTCGTCCCATCCCCACTATCATTTTAGTCGCCCTTCGCTGCACAGTAAGTAAAGCCACAGGGCTCAGGAACCCACTCCCACACAGAAGCTTGTGGCTTCTCGGGTACCCACTCCCACACAGAAGCTGTTGGCTTCTCAGGAACCCACTCACACACAGAAGCTGGGAGCACAGCTGGAACCCACTCACACATACTGACAAAGACTGGAAGTACTGCTGGAACCACACATACTGACAAAGACTGGAGGTACTGCTGGAACCCAGTCACACAGAAAAAGACTGGAAGTACTACTGGAAACTTCACACACAAATGTACACAGACAGGAAGCACTGCTGGAACCCACTCGCAGCACCCACAGGAAGCACCCTCAGACCCCACATGAAGCAGATGCTACGGGCAGCTGCGATGCAAGGGCATCTAAGCTAGTGCCCAATGGGGTTAAATGCCCTGCTCCAACCTCAGCGTCTGACATCTGCGGGGTACGCCGGAGGCAGTGTGAACCAGGTCCTGCGATGCGACAGATGGCTTCTCCTGCTGCACGCCAGCAGCGCGGTCTAGCTCCAGAGACATAGTAGGGCCGTGACAACCATCTCTCTATATAAAAGGCACCACCAACGTTCTATGAAGCCTCCAGCCGGAAGTGTGAAGGGGGAGAGATATCCGGTTTCCCCATGAGTGACTGCCCTGCCCTCTCTGTAACACAAACAGTCAGTGAAGGAAAACAGCAAAGCACGAAATCAAATGCTCTCTCTGTAACAGTGAAAGACTCAGAGGGGGGAGGGGAGAGAGGCCAGAGGGCAGGGACACACACACTCCCACATGCACACAGAAGAAAACCTTGCTAGCCCCGTTTCATTTGCATCAGAAACGGGGCTTTTTTTACTAATAAGTACATAAGTAATGCCATACTGGGAAAAGACCAAGGGTCCATCGAGCCCAGCATCCTGTCCACGACAGCGGCCAATCCAGACCAAGGGCACCTGGCAAGCTTCCCAAATGTACAAACATTCTATACACTCTGTTATTATTTAAACTAAGTGAATTATGAATAGCCAGGTCAGTTTTGAGTTGGTTCAAACAATTTTTGAGATCTAGGACCTACCAAGTGAAAGGGAAAGATAGTGTTTCATCACACTGGAATCTTGACTGTGGGGTACTACAAGGTTCCCTGCTTTTTCTGCTTTTATTTAATATATATTTACAGTCACTTAGTTCTTTATTTGAAGATTCAGAGATTTTCACGTTATCATATGTTGATGACATGTTTCTGCTGTACCCTGGCCTGGAAAATTGAGAGGATACTTTGGCCTCCTTAAGGTATTATATTTCTATTGTGGACAGGTGGGCATTTAATCATCATTTAAAATTAAATAAAAATAAAACAAAAATCTTATAGTTTGGAGATGTAGACAAATCTTTATGCAAAGAACTTACATTATGAACAGTTGAGAAATTAGTAACTGAAAATCAGTCTAGGGATTATTTTAGACTGTCCTATACTACTGACCAGATCAATGCACTTAGCAAGACATTTTTTTCAAGCTGAGGCAGCTCCGCACGATCAGAGCATCACTCCTCCCACATAATGTTAAGATCTTAGCCCAGGCGATTTTGTTGCCACTGTTGGATTATTGCAATTCCTTATATGGTGGCATCTCAGTTAAACTGCAACATTGGTTACAACTGTTACAAAACACAGCAGTTAGACTGATATGTAGTAGAGGTCGCTTTGATTCTATGTGTAGCTTTATGAAAGATCTTCACTGGTTGCCTGTTAAACAATGGACTAGATTTAAGATAGCTTGCTTGGTTTTTAAAGCAATTTGCAGCTTGAATTCTGAAGATGTAATAGGTCTTTTAGGTTTTCCAACCATTGGGCAGAGTAACTGTTTCTTATGCACTTTAACAAATGGGCTATCCCACATCTAAAGACATATGTTTGGAAAGGGTTCATGAGAATTAATTTTATTTTCAGGCAGTCAAGATTTGGAATGATCTCCCTCGAGACTTTCCTTTCCATCATATTTTGCTTTTAGAAAAGTCTTTAAAACATTTTTGTTTTGAGTTATAACATAATTGTACTTGTTTGATGTAACTTATTTATTTATTTACTTGTTAACATTTGTATCCCACATTTTCCCACCTATTTGCAGGCTCAATGTGGCTTACATGGTACCAGAATCGGCTTTCGCTGATTCCGGTGTGAACAAATACAAGGTGATCTTGTGGTAGAATAAGGTTCGTGTGTGATATACATATTGGGGGATCTTAGGGAGGAAGAGTTAAGTATGTCCGTTATGTGCTTTGGTTTCATTGTGTTGCAGGTATTCTGGCTTTTATGTTGGGTCGGTGGGGTATGCCTTTTTGAACAGGGTTGTTTTTAGTGATTTCTGGAAATTTAGGTGGTCATACTGACTTATATCAAACACCCCCTTTTACAAAGCCACGCAGCAATGCTGACACAACCCATTCACTTTGAATGGGCTGTGTTGGCATTACCGCACTGGCAGCCGCTTACTTGTCTTTGTAAGGGGGGGGGTATAATTCCCTTTTATATCGAGGCTTATTCTATTTAATTGCTTCAGATCCTTTGGGAGAGTTGGCAGTATATAAAACATGAATAGAAACAGTCTGACCCCAGTATGGCTATTCTTATGTTTCTAAATTTGTTGTATGAAATATCTCTGTTATATATTTTCAATTTATTTTGTGATTCCCGGATATTCTGGTTTTTCTCTTGTGAACTGCTTAGAACTTTGTTTGTTGTAGCAGTATACAAATGCTTTATTAAGTTATGTAAAAAAAAGGGTAATTAGGAATCTTTCATGGGGACTGTTGATATAATCTAAATTTTCAGCTAGCTTTTGACAATGTCCCTTAAGAGAGAGGAAATTATAAAGCCATGGGATACGAGGCAGTGTCCTGTTAAAAGATAGAAAACAGAGAGTGGACAATTTTCAATATCTCTCAATAGAAAAGTACCACAGGGATCTGTACTGGGATGTGTGCTTTTTAACTTTTTTTGCAAATGATCCTGAAATGGGAACAGATGACATAGAAGTATTAAAGCTAAATTGCATGTGGACTGTGAAGAACTTGCAGGAAGACCTTAGGAGATTGGGCATCCAAACTGCAGATGAAATTTAATGTGGACAAGGACAAAGTGATGCACTCTCCGTGCACTGAATATCCTGTCAGGACCTGGTTAATGGTAGTGAACCAGATAGGAACCTCTCCTATTCAATTAACTAGCAGTGAATGTCCCTATTCTTCGTAGAGTCCCACTTCTCATGTGTTGCTACAGTAATGTGTAAGTTCTGAATAATGCAACACCCACATGGGGCTCCAGTGAAAAACTGCTGTCCATGCCATACTGATGCTTTACATGTGTCAGTGTGATGCTAGTATGGGACTCTTAATGGACAGATCTTGAGTTCTTGCTGTATTCATGCTTTATGTGATCTCTGAAATTTTTTTTTTAATTGAAGAAGAGAACATGTGCAAACCCACAAGAAACAAGGTATACTTTGACAACATCAATATAAAGGGCATATTCTACTTACATTTTACAAACAACTTGTGTCCCTCTCATGCCCCCATACATAGTAGAAACCACCCTTCGTCCTCCCCAACACTATGCACCACATGTCTTTCAGAATTGTTGGTGAAATTATTTAAACCTCCATAAATCCAAAGCCTCAAGGTATAAGAAGGTTGGACTCATATCCCCTCATATTGGTTTATACACCACCATAGCCACAACCCAAAACCCAATCTCTACCTAGCTATGACTAATCCTACCCAGCAAACCCTCCCCCTGAACCTTGCATTGTTCCTCAAAACAAAACAAGGCTATTTATGAACGAACCTTCCACCCTCATTGCCAACATAGAGTAAAGTGAATTAAGTACCAAGCTTCGTGCCCTAGCTGATAAAGAGCACATTTATGCATCCCATGTAAGTAAAAAGGGTTTCTTCCATTCTATAGAGGATTTGGCTGTTTTGCTAGGAATATTTTTCTTAGCTTTACATATTATTTTATTTTTATTTTTGTTACATTTGTACCCCGCGCTTTCCCACTCATGGCAGGCTCAATGCGGCTTACATGGGGCAATGGAGGGTTAAGTGACTTGCCCAGAGTCACAAGGAGCTGCCTGTGCTGGGAATCGAACTCAGTTCCTCAGGACCAAAGTCCACCACCCTAACCACTAGGCCACTCCTCCACTATTATACTGTGAGACTGGATTTCCCAGGGCTATTCAGTGGCACTTAACCAGTTAGTGCACAGAATATCACCACTAACCAGCCATCCCTTAACCGGCTAGGCTACAGGCAGGGCAGAGCACAGGTAGGGAGTGAAAGCCATTTAGTGATGATTTTGAGCCCACTAACCGGCTAAGTAACTGCATAAAGTTAAGACAGCAAAAAGGATGTCTAACTTTATGCGGTGAAGTTAACCAGGCACTGGTCTGAATATCAGCTGGTGCCAGTTAACTTCCATGTGACCACTGAGATCCCTATATTCATTGCTAGGAACTGTACATGACCTGGCATTGAATATCTGTGGTGAGTTCAGCCCTTGGCTGTGAGTGGCTCAGGCACCGATTTTTACTACTGCAGGCTGAATAGTAGGCAAGTTGATCTTCTGCTCCCCATTCTCTTCTTGGTCTTCAGCTGTCTATGCTGTACACATGCTTTGCAAACTTCCACTTAGATTCTTCCCCCAAACATAGAAGTTGTTGAAAAAAAAAAAAACGTTACAAGATCAATGTGAAAAAGTGAGTGGTTGGAGAATCTGAGTCTCTTTCACTACCAACTGAACAATTAAAAACGTGTTTTGCTGGTACCAGGTACGAACACAAGAGTGCATTTCTTGGGTCTCATGCTGCGTAAGACTCCAGGCTCCAATCTCTACTTCCTCCCCATGCTGCAGGTTTTATAATACATTTGACAGCAATGGTGAGTTGATACTCATTTTTCAAGGCTATAAAGGCTTTCCTTTGTCTCGCAGATACAGCAGCAGATGTGTCATTTCTTCCTTCCTCTGCCTCCCCCTTCCCATTAAAGCACAACTTGTTTGCTGAATGGGCTATTGCTCTGGGAGCATATGACTAGATGCTATTCTATAAAGAGGCATATGCAAAAGCAGCTCTACTGGACCTTCCACATGGGCTAGAAAATGGGCATGTCCTGTGAGAAGATCATAGACCTAGATGGGGGGGAATGTGCTGATTCTGTCCCTGGTGTCAGATTCTTACTGGAAGTAGGATAATCAAAGCTGAAGGGAAAGGCGGGTCTCCAGTACATAATTATAGCGTGAAGGCAGATCTGCTTCACATTCCACAGTGGTTAGTGCATATTTCCTCTCCACTAGCCCTTGTCAATCTCCATGGAGGCTGTATTGCCTTCCCTGTGCATGTCTGCCTGATTCTTGTTCCATCCCCTCACATAATATCCTCAGCACTGGAGACCTACAGTCTGCCTTTTACAGGAAATGGTTTCAGAGCAGCTGTTTCCACTGTAGGGAATGGAGGATGCCTAGAGCAGGAAGCTAGGTTTTATACAAGGTCATTAAGCTGGAGGAGAGAGAGGGAGGGGTGTCCTTTTTATGGAATAGTCCTTTTACCCTTCCCTACACTGTAAACACTATAGAGGGTAGGGCAGGCTTGCAGGTATGTGTACAGCGTAGCAAGGGATGGGCACTTTCAGTCCTTGAGAGCCCCAGGCACGTGATAGATTTATATGCAAATCTGTCTCCTGCATATTTATTGTGGATATCTTAAAAAACTGACCTGCCCAGGGCTCTCAAGGATTGGAACTGCTTAGCCCTAGGTTTGCAAGAGCTGGAGGGATTCTTAAAGGTGACTAAAGGATAGAATTAGACATAGGGCCTTGTGTGCTTGCTTCCACTATAGGAGGTACTCAATTTTGGTGCAGGAGAAGACAGAGCCCTGGTTGGTAAGAGCAATGCTAAAATCTTGAAACATTTACAGTTTATCATACTAGTGATGACAGTCATTGTGTGTGTGTTTTTTTTTTTCAGATGCTCATGTTATGTTCCACCTAATGTCTGCCATGTAGCTGGACATCAGCCCGCAAGAGAACAGATACATCTAACCACTACTAATGATGAAAGAACTAAAGAAGTTATGTAGTAACTATTTTATTCCATTGTATTAAAGACAAACTGTTCCAGCTCTGACAATGAGGATTACTCTCTGCCAGTGTGTTCTGGCCATTGCTCTTGTGATTAACTTAGTCATCCTTACTTTGGCTCCAAGCTGCAGAAGCAGATAGTCCACAGACATCGCGATCTTTCCATGAGAGGGGGTTCCTGGCACCTCCCCTCTTTCAGGAATGCAGGGGTGACCATCCTCATTAGGGAGTTTGAAGACTTCGAGAACCATGTGGCAGAGGCAGTTCAGTCCTTTCTCCAACAAAAGCCAGACCAGCCCATCATAGTAGTTGCAGACCGTTTACCATACCCACCATTGGCACTGCCTGCTGTTCCCAATGTACAGTTGGTAGTTTTGAAACCTTCCCCAGACCAACCTTCCCACAGCTGCAGGCCAGAGTTCTACATCCAGACTGATTATGTTGTCTTGGTACCTGATGGAGTCCAAATAGACTCTATGAGGGAGCTTGATAAAATGCTAGAGGCGATTAGAGCAAGCAAAGGGAAAGCTGTAATGATGGCAGCTCCTGTGCACTCTCTATCCCCTCTACAATGCTTAGATGTGAGGTTAATCTTAGGGAATGGACTGGTCACATACAAGATGGCCACCTCCTCACTGGTGTGCAGTGCTGTGCAAGGGAGCGCTGTCATTCTCCTTCCAACCAAGACCTTCTTTAACCTCTCTACTCCCCTCCTAAGACCACTGTTGACCTCACTCTTCATCCAAACATCGCTGCGGGGATGGACAGTCAGAATTCTGGAGGATATCTCCTTTCCAGTTTCCCATCAACCTTTGTTCAGTTCATCACACAACCAGTGGAAGGCAGACAACCTTGTCAAAGCCAACAGGGCACAACTTTTTAATACTTTTGGCATCAAACGAGTAGTGATGGAGGATGAGCGACAGCAGTGGTATGGGTGCAGCAAGGAGACACCTCGGTGCTTTGGTACAGTGCATGACGACACACCTCAATATCTGTATGAAAGTCGGTGGACCCCTCCTTGCTGCCTGAAGGCCTTGAGAGAAACATCAAAGTATGTTATCAGTATCTTAGAGAGCTCAGGTGTGCGTTACTGGTTGGAAGGAGGGACACTCCTGGGAGCTGCCCGCCATCAAGATATCATCCCATGGGATTATGATGTGGATCTAGGCATTTATTTAGAAGATATCCCCAACTGTGAGCTCCTCAGGAACATTGAGTCAGGATCAATTGTGGATGAAAAGGGGTATGTTTGGGAGAAAGCAATTGAAGGGGACTTCTTCCGTGTCCAATATAGTGAACTTAACCACTTGCACGTTGACATATGGCCTTTCTATCCTAAAAATGGAATTATGACTAAAGACACATGGATGGACCATAAGCAGGATGTGGACTTTCCTGAACACTTCCTGAAGCCTCTGGTTCCCATACAGTTTGCTGGGTTTACAGCAATGGCACCCAACAATTATAAAAGTTTTCTAGAACTGAAGTTTGGCAAAGGTGTAATTGAGAATCCAGAGTATCCCAACCCTGCATTGAGGAAACTAGAGCAGGGGAAGTAGCAGCACATGCATACAACCCTCTTGGGTTCTTCATGATAGGTACTAAGAAAGTCTTTGCTTCAAACTGAATACACTGATGCGGTCAGACTTTTTTTTTTTTTTTTATATAAACCAAGAGGCACAGACCAGGCTGCCGTAGCCTTTTGGTTTCAGAGTTAGAAAGTGTAAAATTGTGTGTTTTAATAGGCATCAGCACTGAGCGATGATGGAACAAGCATTGGCAAAGCAGGATTGTTTTACTGTCAAATGGTGAAGGCAGCACTATTTTGGCCTCAGTCTGCAAGTATTCACACAGGAACAGTAGCTGTACAGTATTAGGTTATCAGAGTGAACTGAACAGCTGTGACTATCAAACACTATATGAAAGAGCAAAATGGGAGTGATCACCCTTCATGCCAGTATCTATGGTGTGTGAATCATACATGGTGGCACTCTTTTAAAGGAGGGGCATAGCACCAGTGGCTGGAAACACTAATAATTAACAGTGTTTTTTAAAAAGTGATGCTTGTACAGAGAGAGCAGCTATCTTTATTATGTGTGGCAACGGATGGTGGTTCTCTCCTATTGGGGTAGAGCTACTTACCAGCAACATGCTGGGTGTTTTTTATTCAGCTAGTGTGGCTCCTACGTGTGTGCTTCACTAATAAAAATTTGGGTATGAGTCCAGGGTCTTTGATAAGCAAGGGGAGAAAAATTTGGGATGGCGCTGTAAGCATTTGACTTGTCATCGCCATCAAAAGTGACAAAATGATGCAGAGGGCACGTATGAATTAGATGCCCATTTACTAGTATCAGTGATGCTTCTTAGAAAAAGAACACAAAGTCAGATCCAGAAGTGCATGCCACAAAAGTAGCACTGGTACACTGATAGTCAAAGTTAAATGCAGGTGCTAGAGGCCACTAGCATCAGCATTTACCTTTGCACTTATGATCAGAGGGATCTGGTACAACAAACAGCACTGGCGCCAGGCTATTGCGCAGAGCTCATCCTATACAATAATTCTCACCTGCAACGTTCTATGCGTCTGGCTGCCTGTGTCCGTGGCTTTCTGCAGAGTTGGTCTGCTAGGCTCCAAAGGCCAGGCTGACATCACACGCAGCACTGACCAACCGCACGACACCCCTCCCCCAAGGTCACTGCCGCCGCTCACCGCTCCCCCCCCCCCCAGGTCGCCGCAGCCACTGCCCAGGCCCAGCCACTGCAGCCACGCCTCTCGCCTCTTATGTTGCTGCGCTCCTCCGGGGTCTGCTCCAGGGGTAGTGACGTGAGAGGCGCGGCTGCAGAGCTGACAGCCAATGCCTGATGGCTGCCTGCGGTGCCGCGCTTGCTTTTTAAAAACATTTTTGGTGCTTTAAATAGCTCTTTTTGTTTTTGTACCAGCTGCTGCTGCTGCTCAACAGAAGCAGCAGTGGCCGGAAATGGGAGCTGGTGCTGCGTGTTTCATGGGAGACTTGACAGGTCTGTGTTGGGTGGGGTGGGCCTGGATGGAAAGAAGGGGATAGAGAGAGACATGGATGGAAGAATCGGGAAAGGGGGTAGACGGATGGAAGGATGGGGAGAGAAAGAGGGAAAACAGATGGAAGGATGCAGAGAGAAAGGGGAGAGACTGGAAGAATGTGGAGAGAGAAGGGACACTGAACAGAAAAGGGTAGAGAGATAGACACTGGATAGAAGGAGGGGGAGAGAGACATTAGATTGAAGGATCAGAGAGAGGGTAGATGGTGGAAGGATGGGGAGAGAAAGAGGGAAGGCACTGGATGGAAGGGTACAGGGGGAAAAAAAGGAGACACTGGATGAAAGGATGCAGAAAGAAAGAGGGGAGACATTGGGAGGGGGTCCTGAGACCAGAGGGGAGGGGTGGTCCCGAGACCAGAGTGGAGGGGGAGAGGGTCCTGAGACCAGAGAGGGAGGGGGGAGGTATCTCTGTCACACACTGTCTCTCACTATCACATTCACTCTATGTGTCACACAGTCACTCTCAAACACTGGATCTCAGAGAGTCTGTGTATCGCACACATGCTCTCACACTGTCTCACACACTCACTCTCTCTGTCATACACACACTCACACATTCACTCTCTCTCACACACACACACTCTCTCAAACATACATACTCCGAGGAAAACCTTGCGAGCGCCCGCTTCATTTGTCAGAAACAGGCCTTTTTTTACTAGTTTAAATTAGATTTAATGAACTCTCGGTATTCCACACCTATGATCATTGAACAGCAGTCCAACTATAGAGGGAGAACAGCGCCTTAACCCTATGCCAGCTCAGAACTGGAGTTAGGGTTAAGGCTCCCTCTGTCCTCATCCCTTCCTCATCTGTCAGGCAGCTCACTGCTACCATGTTCTGGGGTGGGGGGTCATTGGACTCCCCCCCCCCCCTTCAAATCGAGGCACTGGGGCCTAGTGCTCCCCCCCCCCCTCAACACAAGGGCAGGGGGAGGGCTGCAGATCAAGTGGATCTCCAGCCCCTCTAATTCCCCACCTAAAAAAAAAAAAATTGGTGATGGCCCAGTGGGTTGCAAAACCAACCCCCCCCCCCCCCCCCCCCCCCACATATTTGCATGATGGAAAAGGAGTACTCTCTCCTCTTCCAGCACCACCTTCAAAATGGTAGCACTCTGCCCAGTGCATTCCAGGCAGCACTAGAAGAGATGTGTTACATCAATTATGAAGGGGTGGGGGTTGGGTTTGCAGCCCACTAGGCCACCAGTGATTTTTTTTTTTTGTCAAACAAGTGTGAGAGGATTCAGGCACAATTTTCCTCACTTTTACTTTATGATCAGAGCTAATAGGGTACTTAAATTTGTTTGCTATTAGCCGTTATGATAGGCACATTATTGCCCCGTACTGTTCTGGCACTAATTTTAGAGCACTGTTTGGAACAACATAGCACTTCTAATCATTGGGTCCTATATGTTTGTAATCCTGATTCAGCTCCATCTTTTGAGTATGACAAGGTGCTTTCCACACAACTTGCACTTATTTCACTCAAGAAATTTCTAATGAATGTAAGTCAGCAATCTGGCCTTGGCCCTTTCAGTCTTTTGGCATTTATGTCTCCCTACCCCCCATCCCTTGAGTTCATGGCTAGGGGTCTTCACCAGGTACAAGTGTTTTGACTTGCCTGCTTCCTTTTTGTACAGATCACACCTTAGTTCTACCCAGTGTTACTGAACAACACAGTGGCTTCTCCCATTCTTGTCTTCTTCCTGTAGGCAGGGCAGCCCTATATGCTCCTCAGACTTCTACCTGCACTTAGCACTAGAAATTACACTCCTTCCCCTCATATCAAGAGATTCACTGGAACTGTTGAAAATATGTTGATACCCCTTGGGGCTCATTTTCAAAAGAGAATGTCCAAAAAATAGTTGTCAAAGCACCATTTGGATGGATTTCTCAAAGCATCCAAATCAGTATTTTTGAAACCTGTTTTGCTGATGTCTACTTATGGATGTACTTATTGCAGCCTAAATGTATATCACACGGGGCACGTTGGGAGTATTTAGAAGGAGGGATTAAGGCATACCTGACACCTGGACATTTTACAGCCATAACTGAAAACCAAACCTTCTAGGGTGAAATCTTCAATGTTCCAGCTTATTCATTAAAAAAAATGGGTCTAAAGACAAAAAGGTGTCCTAAATGACTAGATGGCCACTGGAGATTAAGGGATAACCCCCCCCCCCCTCCAAAAAAACCCCAATGTGAATAAAAATAGTACTCCCTAGTCTCTATGACAGCTTCAGATGTTATAGCCAGGTCCATTAGAGCAGCATGCAGGTTCCTAGACTAGTGTAGTGGTAAGTGCTGTGCATTGTAGACAGGTGGAGCCAGGCCCATACCTCCTTGTACCTGTTATACTTGTAGAGCCCTCCAAAACTCAACAGAAGCCCACTGTACCCACATATAGGTGCCCCCTTCACACATAAGGGAAAGGCTATTGTGGTGTACAGGTGGGGGCAGTAGGTTTTAGAGGGGGCAGCAGACAAGGGTGCAAGTGAGATGTGTACTTGGGAGTATTTATATGAAGTCCACAGCAGTGTCCCACTGCTCTCCTGGGATGGCTGGGGGACCAGTCTGCTAAAAATGCTGGCCCCTCCTATATGCCAATGGCTTGATTTTGTACGTTTTGTTTTTTAACTGGTGTAGGGTTTTTTTGAAAATAGCTTAAAAAGATAAATGCAAAAGCACAAAAACCTTGTTCAAAACAATACAACCCCCCCCCCCCCCACACACACACACACACACAAAAATACATGCCATTTTTGATAAAAGAAAAAAAACAAAACTTATTTGGATTTGTTACGCTTAGTACAAAACATCCAAAATCCAACTTAGACACACTATCGAAAATGCCCATCTACGTATTAAATGGCTTAACCTGAAATCATGCCCATTTCTTTTTTGGTTTTGAATATACTGGCACAGAAGCAGTTAATACAGAAGTTAAAAATGACAAAGGTTTGTAAGAGGGCATTTTGAACAGCAGGGAATAAAATGTACCTTATGCCATGAAGTGTAGGGCATTTTCTTACTGTAGCACACAAAACAAGGCTTTGTGCCAGACTAAGAATGCAAGGCCACAGCTTTTTCCTACACTAGGAGGCAGTATCTGCTTGCCAGTCAAAAAGAAATAACCCAGTACATGATGTATGATTCATTGTTTTATTGTAAAACCTAACATGAGACGTACTAAAAAGAATCTTCCACACACCTGTTCCACTTAGTCACAAAACCTCATTAAGATTTTACATCGAGGCAAAGTTACTTTAACACTAGCAGGGTACCAGCTGCCAGGCTAGGGGTTGCAGGACAGACAAGTCATCCACAGTAACTTTTTCATTTTGAAAACAAAAATAAAATAAATATTAAAAAGCCCAAAGTTACTTTCATTCACCATAAAGTTGTTGTTGCAGAAAAGTTCTGTGGAGAGGCACAAAAGGAAACTAGCTATGCAAACAGGTTTACTGAAGGATAATACTGTACCCCAAACTGGTCAAATCTGAAGAACCAGCTATTTTGTACAGATTCAGGTTAAAAGTGTGTGTGCTGGGAGAAGCAGAGATGGTAAAATTATGTATAATCATACCTGATAATTTTCTTTCCATTAATCATAGCTGATCAATCCATAGACTGGTGGGTTGTGTCCATCTACCAGCAGGTGGAGATAGAGAGCAAACTTTTGCCTCCCTATATGTGGTCATGTGCTGCCGGAAACTCCTCAGTATGTCGATATCAAAGCTCCATCTGCAGGACTCAGCACTTAGAGAATTACACCCACAAAGGGACACTCTGCCCAGCTCACCACCGCCGAAACGGGGGAGGGGAATTAACCCAGCTCATCCCCACACAAGTGGGGGAGGGGAATTAACCCAGCTCATCCCCACACAAGTGGGGGAGGGGAATCCGTCCAGCTCATCCCCGTGGAGCGGGGGAGGGACACCACACCCGCCGATGCGGGGGGATCTGGCTTATCCTGCAACCGCGGGAGGAGCTGACTGACCCTAGCACCGCCGAAGCGGGAGGGGTACAAAACTGCCCTACAACCGCACGAAGCGGGAGGGAGTGCCGGCAGAATTTATGTCTCAATCCAGCCCCGTGAAACGGAGGGGAGAGGAATGCAGCAGCTCACTGTAACACAAACTCGTCTCAACTCTTGAAGAATCCAAGTGAAAAAACTTGAACCCGAAGTCTTCCTGAAGTAACTGAAGACTAAACTTGAACCTGAAATGCAATCAGAATAGAAACCATACAGATATCTGGGCGGGGCTATGGATTGATCAGCTATGATTAATGGAAAGAAAATTATCAGGTATGATTATACATAATTTTACCTTCCATATCATCAAGCTGATCAATCCATAGACTGGTGGGATGTACCGAAGCAGTACTCACCCAGGGCGGGACATAGGAATCCCTGAACTCAACACTGAAGCTCCACACCGGGCCTCCGCCCGTGCCGCCACAGTCAAGCGGTAATGCTTGGAGAATGTATGGGCCGATGCCCAAGTTGCCGCCTTGCATATCTCTTCCAAGGAGACGGACCCGGCCTCTGCCATTGAGGCCGCCTGAGCTCTAGTGGAGTGAGCCTTCAGCTGGCTAGGCGGCACCTTCCCCGCGGCCACATAAGCCGCGGCAATGACTTCCTTGACCCATCTTGCCACTGGAGGCTTAGCAGCCTGCAGACCCTTACGAGGACCTGCCAACAGGACAAACAGATGATCCGATTTCCGGAAATCATTGGTCACTTCCAAGTATCTGATGATGACTCGTCTCACATCCAGATATTTAAGAGCAGAGTACTCCTCTGGGTAGTCCTCCCTACGAAAGGAAGGGAGACAGAGCTGCTGATTCACATGGAAGCGAGAAACAATCTTGGCCAGAAAGGAAGGCACTGTGCGAATAGTCACTCCTGCCTCAGTGAACTGCAGAAAAGACTCTCGACATGAGAGTGCCTGGAGCTCGGAAACTCTTCTGGCTGAAGTGATAGCCACCAAAAAGACTGCTTTCAACGTCAGGTCTTTCAGAGATGCCCTCAACAAGGGTTCAAAAGGCGGCTTCTGTAATGCTCTGAGCACCAGGTTAAAATTCCACGCAGGCACCATTGAGTGCAGAGGAGGGCGCAGGTGCTTAACTCCCTTGAGAAAACGCACCACATCTGGCTACGAAGCCAGGGAAGCACCCTTCAGGCGGCCCCTGAAGCAAGCCAGGGCCGCTACCTGGACTTAAAGGGAACTGAGCGACAGGCCTTTCTCCAGACCTTCTTGCAGGAATGCCAACACTGAAGAAATTGGAGCAGTGAATGAAGAAAATGAGCCTGCTTCGCCACGCTGCAAAGGTACGCCAAACCCTGGCGTAAGCAGTAAAAGTAGAGCGCTTCCTCGCTCTCAGCATAGTGGCGATGACCTTGTCTGAGAAGTCCTTCTTCCTCAGACGCTGCCGCTCAATAGCCAGGCCGTAAGCCCAAAGGGGGAGGGATCCTCCATCACCACGGGACCCTGATGTAACAGACCCTGCTCCACTGGCAGCCCCACCAGGATTATCCGGCCCGGATGCTTTGCCAATCGGTCTAGCACCCTGCCCAACATGGGCCAGGGCGGGAACACATAGAGAAGCTCTTGTGTTGGCCACTGTTAGAGGAGAGCATCTACTCCCAGAGATCGAGGGTCCCGTCCTCTGCTGAAAAAGCGCGGCACTTGGCAACTGGCCGATGACGCCAATAGATCTAGGCTCGGCTGGTCCCAGCGCTTCGTGATATCCAAGAACGCCTGAACCGATAACTGCCACTCTCCGGGATCCAAGGTATGGCGACTGAGAAGTCCGCCTTGACATTCATGACTCCGGCAATGTGGGCTGCTGACAGCTGCTCCAGGCTCGCTACCGCCCACTGGCATAGATTCAAGGCTGCCTTGGCTAGAGGGGCGCTCTTGGTACCTCCCTGGCGGTTGACATAGACCACAGCCGTGGCATTGTCCAACAGGGCCCGTACTGGCTTCAACGCCAGTACCGGGATGAACTCCAAAAACGCCAACCGAATGGCTCTGAGTTCCAGGAGGTTGATAGACCACTTTGCCTCTGCAGGAGACCAGAGCCCCTGCGCTGTCCTTCCCAAGAAGTGGGCTCCCCAGCCCGACAAAGAGGCGTCCGTCGTGACGACAATCCACTCCGGGATCACCAGAGGCATTCCTGCAGACAACTTGTCTGTCTGCGTCCACCAGCTCAGCGCCTTGCGCACTGCTGGGTCCAAGGGAAGGCGCACAGCATAATCCTCCGACATCGGAGTCCAGCGCAGCAGCAGAGATTGTCGAAGTGGTCTCATATGAGCCCTGGCCCAGGGCACTACATCCATCGTGGCCGACATAGAGCCCAACAGCTGCACATAGTCCCAAGTCCGAATAGGAGAGGCTACTAGGAACTAGTCCACCTGAGCCTGAAGCTTGACAATCCAATTGTCTGGCAGGAACACTCTGCCCACTTGGGTGTCGAATCGAACTCCCAGATGCTCCAGGGACTGAGTCGGGCGCAGCTGGCTTTTCTCCCAGTTGATGATCCACCTCAGGGAGCTCGAAAGAGCAACCACCCGGTTCACAGCTTTGCCGCACTCTGCATAAGAGGGGCTTGGATCAACCAGTCGTCCAGATAAGAATGGACTTGAACTCCTTCCTACCACAGGAAGGCCGCGATGACCACCATTACTTTGGAGAAGGTCCGCGGAGCAGTAGCCAACCCGAATGGGAGGGCTCTGAACTGGAAGTGTCGGCCAGTACTGCAAAACGCAAAAAGCGTTGATGAGGAGGCCAGATGGGAATATGCAAGTACGCGTCCTTGAAGTCCAAGGATGCCAGGAACTCTCCTGCCTTCACTGCCGCTATAACAGAGCGGAGGGTCTCCATGCGAAAGTGCCGAACTTTCAAGGCCCAATGGACCCCTTGAGGTCGAGGATAGGCCGTACAGAACCTCCTTTCTTTGGAAACACAAAGAAAAAGGAGTAACGTCCCTTGCCAGGCTGATTCTCTGGCACCGGAACGACCGCCCCCAGGCGGAACAGATTGTCCAAGGTCTGCTGCACTGCCACAGCTTTGACCGGAGACTTGCAGGGAGAGAGTACAAACCCGTCTTTTAAGGGTCGGCAGAACTCTAGCTTGTAGCCGTCTCTGATGACTTCCAGCACTCAAGCGTCTGAAGTTATTGTGGTCCACTCGCCCATAAACGAGGACAGCCGTCCTCCAATCTGCACTGAGGCGTGGACCAAGGCCCCGTCATTGGGTACGAGACCCTGGGGGAGGACCGGAGGGAGCACCTCCGGGACGGCGGTCTCTGCGAAAGGAATGCTGCTTGGGGGAGAAGTTCCTCTTGAAGGAAGAGAGTGCAGAGGAGCCCGACCTGCCCAGGCGGTACCGACGGGCTTCCTAAGCCCGTCCTCTGGAGGTACCAGGGCGAGTACTAGCCCGAGCCCTGACCTCTGGTAACTTCTTGCCCTTAGACGTGCCGAGATCGGTCACGATTTTGTCCAGCTCGACCCCAAAGAGCAGCTTGCCTTTAAAAGGCAATCTAGCCAGGCGGGATTTAGAGGCATGGTCAGCAGACCAATGTTTCAGCCAAAGCCACCGCCGCGCAGAGATTGTCTGAGCCATGCCTTTAGCTGAGGCACTCAAGACATCATACAGCAAGTCTGCCAAATAGGCTAAGCCCGATTCCAGGGCCGGCCAAACAGCCCTCAAGGAATGATCCGAGGGGGAAGCCCGCTGCACCATAGTCAGGCACGCCCTGGCCACATAGGAGCCACAAACTGAGGCCTGCAAACTTAAAGCAGCCGCCTCAAAGGACGACCTTAAGGCCGCCTCCAATCCTCTGTCTTGGGCGTCCTTTAGGGCCGTGCCACCTTCCACTGGTAACGCCATTTTCTTAGTCACCGCAGTGATTAAAGAATCCACGGTAGGTCACAGAAAGGCCTCACGTTCACCTTCAGGCAAAGGATAGCGGCGGGACATAGCCCTAGCCACTTTAAGGCTCGCTTCCGGGACATCCCATTGAGCCGAAATTAAGGAGTGCATGGCATCATGCATGTGGAAGGTTCTAGGCGGGCGCTTCGTCCCCAGCATAATGGCAGAGCCAACAGGGGCTGAGGGAGAGACGTCCTCCGGAGAGGAAATCTTCAAAATGCCCATGGCCTGCACTAACAGGTTGGGCAAATCCTCTGAGCTAAAGAGCCGCTGCAGAGGGGTCATCCGCTCCATCCGAGCGGGGATCCGTCTCCTCCAAGGAATCCGCAAAGGACCGTTGGGAGACCTCAGACACGCTGCCCTCATCTACATCGGAGGAGACAAAGTCCTCCAAGGCCTGGGAATCAACCCGAGGGCGTTTACCTCTGGGAACCTCAACCTCTTTACCAGACTAGGGAGCAGGGGCAGCGTTTTGCATGAGGAAAGCCAGATGCAGCAGCAAAACAAACTCGGGGGAGAAACCCCCCAGACTGTGCACTTCCGCAGCCTGGGCAACAGCCCTAGACGCACCCTCAACCGGCGCTCGCAAGAGCGGGGGAGAGACATGCTGCGCATCCAAAATGGCGTCCGGCGCGACACTCCGCGAAGGAGCCGCGCGGAAAGAACGGCGCTTAACTTTAGCCGCTTTGTGCCGTCGCCCAAATTAAGGGCGTTCATGGCATTAATGTCTCCAACCTCAAGGGCGTCCCACGAAGAAGCCGTCCGAGCCGCGTGGCCGGCCAAGATGGCGGAGGCGAGGAGCGGGGGATGGGCGTTTATGGCGGGAAAAGCCGCCACGCCAGAGGAAGGACCGGGACATTCATCGGTCACGAAACTGTCACCCAACAAGGGCGAATCAGGCTGTAAGACCCCCGCATCCCCTCTAGAAGCGCTCAAGCGATCCGGGGAGCGACTCTTTGCGCCCTCGCCCTCCGACGCCATATGCCACGAGGAGAAGAATCGGGGAACCCCCTGCCCGCTATAAAAAGGTAAAAATTACCTGCTGTCCGCTCCGAGCTGTAACGAACTGGTGTCCCAGTGAGTAGCTGCAATGAACGTTTAAATAAACGTCGAAATAAACGCCTTTAAGGACGTTTAAAATTTTTTTTTTTTTTTTTTTTTAAACAGAGCCAGCGGGAGGGGGGAGAAAAGGAGGGACCTGGTACCACCAGGTTTGCACTTGCTCAAAAGAGCCCTCAACCCCAGGCACTCAACAAAACCTAAAAATTAGGCTTGGAGGCCTAGCCAGAGCTGCTGCTGTGTGTGACCACCACCTGCTGAGATAGAGAACATACTGAGGAGTTTCCGGCAGCACATGACCACATATAGGGAGGCAAAAGTTTGCTCTCTATCTACACCTGCTGGTAGATGGACACAACCCACCAGTCTATGGATTGATCAGCTTGATGATATGGAAATGACAGTTCACAAAAAGAGAGAAGTGAGCATTTCTGTGGCACTTTTTTTTGGGTTGTTTCTTGTTTTACACTGGCCTACAGGTTGCAAGAATGAATCTAACTGCAAGATATAAAGAAAAATTGGTTTCATGTTAATTTATAGCTAATTACATAATAGTATATCATTCATAAAAACAGGAATGGTCAGATGTAAAAATACTATAAGAGTTCAGAATACAGATGTTTGAAAGGAGTACAAATTAAGCAGTGTTCATACCATTTTTCAGCGATTTCTAGCCAAAGCTGTCAGGGCCATTGAAAAGGGCCATACATTTTTTTAAATTCCAAATTTCCCACCATTTAAGGCAATTTTCATTAAGCCTCTTCTTGAGTCAGCACTATTCTGTAAATGTTTGTATTTAAGCAAACTTTCTGCTGCCAGGGAACTTGTCCTCCATGAAGCCAAAAACCTCACCCTGGTTTAACCTGTTATTGTGTTCATCTATTCTGGTATTCATTGTTTTGTACCACACATCATCAATAAGTGGCCTTGTTAAGGGGGGGGGGGGGGTGGAATCCTCAGTCTGACTGGGATAGCAAGGTGGAACCAGCCCAACCTCAAGAGAAAGCTCCTTCAGCAGCATAAATGCTTGATGGAAGGAGATGAACATAATACCTGCTGAAATATAAGGCAGAGAACTGGGGTGGGGCATGAGCTTTCTATACCTGAATTCAAGGACTGTAAAATGGAGTGTGATTTTTTTTTTTTTTTTGTATGTTAAGACTTGTGCCTTCCTCTCTAAAGGATGTGCGAGGGAAATGCCCCCAAGAGAAATCTATGCTACGCTTAACAGCCCTGGGTTTTATCTCATTGAAAAATGGCCCATTTTGAATGGCACCATGTCAGGTTTGTGACGTGATATAATCACCCCCAGCTTGAATGAGTGATCTACAATCCAGCCACATCCTAGCCTATTGCTATAGTAGCTCAGTGATCTAGTAGTACTCTATATACTACTGCCCAAGACCCATATAGAGAGCAGAGGACTCTTCTGGAATATTTAAATTCTGAAGATTGTTAGGTGGTTTATAAATGTTCCAAGATGCCAGCTTATAAAAGTCTGCACCATTTTAGATACATGATCTGGTAGAAGTTACTGGTGCTCATTTATTTATTTAGATTTTGCTCACACCTTTTTCAGTAGTAGCTCAAGGTGAGTTGCATTCAGGTACACTGGATATTTCTCTGTCCCAGGAGGGCTCACAATCTAAGTTTGTACCTGAGGCAATGGAGGGTTAAGTGACTTGCCCAAGATCACAAGGAGCAGCAGCAGGATTTGAACTGGCCACCTCTGTATTGCAAGACCGGTGCTCTAACCACTAGGCCACTCCTCCACTCCACTCATGCATCTCGCCCACTGGCAGACATTTTTTATTCACAACACAGCATTTGAGTAGCAAACAAACAGTCTATGAACAGCAAAGAACAAGTTTATCTTAAAGCACAATTTGCCTTAAATCCCACACTTATGTCAAACAACACAGGTATCAAACCACAATTCTTTCAATAAAATGTTCCACATTTCCCAAAACATGAAATAGAAGCAGGAGGTTGATCTGGAAATCTGTTGTTTCCCCAACCCTATCACCATTTTCAGAACATGAAGCCTGGCTGGGGCTGATCAAAAGAATGTTATTACGCTAGCAGTGCCCAATCATTTCTATCTTGGAGTATGTCCTTTTACAAAAATGTTGTCCCAATTATGTTGGAGGGGGGTTTTGTGCTTACTCTGTCAAGAAGTACAAAGACTCAAAGGAAATTCCATGAAGTTACATAGCAGCACATTAGAAATAAGATAAAATATTTTTTTCACTCACGCCAGAGCAAGTGCTGAAGGCAGTTAAAATACCTGGAGGAAAAGTCCATAAACCATTATGGTAGTCCTGTGGAAAGCCATTGCTTATACCTGAGGTTAAGTAGCATGGAATCTTGCTACTTTTTGGGTCCCTGCCAGGTACTTGTGACCCAGATTGGCCACTGCTGGAAAGAGGATACTGGCTAGATAGACTCTTGGTCTGATGCAATACAGCAACTTGTGTTCTAATTTTATCTACCATAAAAACTGACAGGCAAGCTGAAAATTCCAAAATTGCAGGTCTAAAATGGCCAAAGGCAGGCACCAGCCTGTATTTTTTCATATCAGCTAGAGCTAAGTATCAACTGCCCCCCTGCCCTGCAACATCCTAAAGTTCCATCAACACACACATGATCTGGTCTGTAACAAACCAGTAATGAACAGCAGGGGGACACATCAGCCTTATTTAGCAAGGCTCATACCAGAGTGCAAGCTTTCTCCACTCTGGCAACTACCATCCAACAGATCTCTCCCACAAGTGTACTAGAGAGGAAAACATTAAGGGCAAGAGACTACTTAGGACAAAGCAAGACAACAGATGCTTCAATTGTAAGTAAGTTCACCCAGGTTAAGTATTACCAGCCCTTTCTCCCCACATGCCAGTACAGAACAGCAATTTGGGAAGCCTTCGGCAGGCAACCTAGATTATGTTTCTAGTGAGCAGACAGCAGAGATCCTCTTCTCTAGTACGTATTCTTCAGAGCACACCTTCCCTTTTCAGCTGCTGC
The DNA here is from genome assembly GCF_901765095.1 of Microcaecilia unicolor. Lineage (NCBI taxonomy): Eukaryota > Metazoa > Chordata > Amphibia > Gymnophiona > Siphonopidae > Microcaecilia > Microcaecilia unicolor. The sequence continues at coordinate 161,602,857 of NC_044041.1, forward strand.
TTTGTCTCTGTATATGTACCTTCAGTATTTAGTAAAACAGCAAACTGAAGTAGGACCTCATGCACAGCACTGATTTTGAAACAGTGATCTGCAACTTGGAAGGAGATAGAAGCAAACATATACCTGGTTTTAAAGCACAAAAATCACAAGAGTTTTAAAAGGGATTGTACCAGAGAGATCAGACGTAGTATTTTTTTATATAGCACTCTGCACTACTACTAGTCAAAGTAAGGGGAAGAGGGGCAGGTGCACAATGGTTCTACAAAGGTTTGCACCAGCAAGCATGAGATAGGGCCCCCCCCCCCCCCCCCCCACACACACACACACAGCTAGAGCAAAAATTCACTATAATGGTCCCATAAGTTCCACAGAAGGGAACCAAAGTAATGTGTGGCAGTACAGGCAATTAGGAGAGTCACCAAGGGTTAGCAAATCATAAATATGATTCTACCACTAAAGAAACATGTAGATCCCTGCAGCACCCCAATTTCATGTTCTACACATCGTTCCACTCTAAGTAATAAATACAAACTAGGCCCTCATCTATGCAGGGGAAGACATGGCACAGTACCTGCTAGGATCCTAGACAGTCCAGATTGGAAGACATTCAACCAAACCTGAACTGGTTTCAAGTCATTTTCATTGTTGCTACCACTGCCTCAACTGGAGCCTTAAAATAAAAAAAAAAATTAAAAAAGATAAAATTGGATAAATCCGTTCTCCCTCAATCACATAACAGATTCCTTTTCACAGGTGCCAACGCCATCAAGCACCACCTGCAGGTCCTTCTTGATAAGAGGGGCTCCTTCCTCGCTCGGAGCTAGTTTGGTTGGGTCCCCAGATTCCGTCTTTATTTCCGTCAGCTCTTGAACTTCATTTTTATTGCCAGTCTTGTCCGTGTATGCCTGCAGAAGCCCTGCTCCATATGCATCACCCTCCACGTTCAGAATGGTGCATGTCCGGTCCCTAAAAATAGGGAAGAGACAAAAGAACAGGCAATCAGAACACTAAGGGATGCCAAGTACCACAAGACTTCTGTCCTTCCCCTTTTTCTTATGTTTAGCATAGGGCACAGTAACCATTTATTATATGGAGTAAAGCGAAGATACCTGTAGCAGGTATTCTCCGAGGACAACAGGCTGATTGTTCTCACAAATAGGTTGACATCCACGTCAGCCCAGGAAAAGGCAAATTTTCACCAGCAAAATTAAAAAGATTTGCCAGAGCCTTCTGGTGCGCGCACCACACATGCGTGGACTTCCCGTCCGTCGCGTTGAGCGTGCCTCCTCAGTTTAATCAAAAAGCATATAAACAAACAAACAAACAACTGCAAAGCGGAGGTGGGCAGGTTTCTGAGAACAATCAGCCTGCTGTCCTCGGAGAATACCTGCTACAGGTAAGTATCTTCACTTTCTCCGAGGACAAGCAGGCTGCTTGTTCTCACATGTGGGGTATCCCTAGCATCCAGGCTCACTCGAAACAACAAACATTGGTCAATTGGGCCTCGCAATGGCGAGGACATAACATAAGATTGTTAGTTTTATGGCTTCAGGTCAGAGTGCAGCCTGGAACAGAATTAAAATAGGTCTAGGGGGGTGTAGAGTTAGATTCTAAACCCTGAACAGATTCTGCAACACTGACTGCCCAAACCGACTGTTGCGTCGGGTATCCTGCTGAAGGCAGTAGTGAGATGTGAATGTGTGGACTGATGACCACGTTGCAGCCTTGCAAATCTCCTCAATGGAGGCTAAGTGAGCCACCGACGCAGCCATGGCTCTTACAATATGAGCCGTGACATGGCCCTCTAGAGTCAACCCAGCCTGGGCATAAGTGAAGGAAATGCAATACGCTAGCCAATTGGAGATGGTGCATTTTCCGATGGCGACTCCCCTCCTGTTGAGGTCGAAAGAAACAAACAACTGGGCGGACTGTCTGAAGGGCTTTGTCCGCTCCACGTAAAAGGCCAATGCTCTCTTGCAGTCCAAGGTATGCAAACTGCTTTCGCCAGGGTGGGTATGAGGACGGGGAAAAAATGTTGGCAAGACAATTGACTGGTTCAAATGGAACTCCAACACCACCTTTGGCAGGAACTTAGGGTGCGTGCGGAGGACTACTCTGTTGTGATGAAACTTCATATAAGGTACATGCACTACTAAGGCCTGAAGCTCACTGACCCTACAAGCTGAAGTAACAGCCACCAAGAAAATGACCTTCCAGGTCAAGTACTTCAGATGGCAGGAATTCAGTGCCTCAAAAGGAGCTTTCATCAGCTGGGTGAGAACGACGTTGAGATCCCATGACACTGGTGGAGGTTTGACAAAAGCAAACCTCTCATGAAGCGAACTACTAAAGGCTGTCCAGAGACAGGTTTTCCCTCTACACGGCGATAAGAACTAATCGCACTAAAGTGAACTCTTACGGAGTTGTCTTGAGACCAGACTCTGACAAGTGTAGAAGGTATTTAAGCAAGGTCTGTGTAAGACAAGAAAGAGGATATAGATGGCAAACCTCCTCCATTTGAAAGAGTAACACCTCTTGGTGAAATCTTTTTTGGAAGCAAGCAAGACTCGGGAGACACCCTCTGAAAGACCCAAGGAGGCGAATTCTAAGCTCTCAACATCCAGGCCGTGAGAGCCAGAGACTGGAGGTTGGGATGTAGAAGCGACCCCTCATTCTGCGTGATGAGGGTAGGAAAACATTCCAATCTCCATGGTTCCTCGGAGGACAACGCCAGAAGAAGAGAGAACCAAATCTGACGCAGCCAGAAGGGAGCAATCAGAATCATGGTTCCGCAGTCTTGCTCGAGTTTCAGCAAAGCCTTCCCTAGTAGAGATATGGGAGGATATGCATACAGAAGGCCTGTTCCCCAATGTAAGAGAAAGGCATCTGACGCTAATCTGTCGTGGGCCTGAAGCCTGGAACAGAACTGAGGGACCTTGAGATTGATCTGAGTGGCAAAAAGATCCACCAAAGGGGGTGCCCCACGCTCTGAAGATCTTGCGGGCTACTCCCATGTTCAGAGACCACTCGTGAGGTTGCATTATCCCATTCAGTCTGTCGGCCAGACTGTTTACGCCTGCCAGATACGTGGCTTCCAGAAACATGCCGTGACGGTGCACCAAAAGCCACATCTGGACGGCTTCCCGACACAGAGGACGAGATCCAGTGCCCCCCTGCTTGTTGGTGTAATACATAGCAACCTTATTTGTCTGTCTGAATTAAAATGATTTGATTGGACAGCCAATCTCTGAAAGCCTTTAGAGCGTTCCAGATCGCTCGCAGTTCCAGAAGGTTGATCTGAAGACTTTCCTAAAAGGACCAAGCTCCTTGAGTGTGAAGCCCATCTACATAAGCTCCCCACCCGAGGAGGGATGCATCCGTCGTCAGCACTTTTTGTGGCTGAGGAATTTGGAAGGGACGTCCCAAGGTCAAATTAGATCGAATCATCTACCACTGAAGGGAATTCCGAAAGTTGGTGGACAGTTGGATTACATCCTCTAGATCCCCTGCAGCTTGATACCACTGGGAAGCTAGGGTCGATTGAGCTGATCTCATATGTAGACGGGCCATGGGAGTTACATGAACTGTGGAGGCCATGTGGCCCAGAAGTCTCAACATCTGCTGAGCCATGATCTGTTGAGACGCTTGAATCATCGACATGAGGGACAGGAGGTTGTCTGTCCTTACATCGGGAAGATAAGCTCAAGCTGTCCGTGTTTAACAGAGCCCCAATGAATTCCAATTTCTGTACTGGGGTGAGATGGGACTTGAAGTAATTGATCACAAAACCCAGTAGTTCTAGCACCTGAGTAGTCATCCGCATGGACTGTAGAGCGCCTGCCTCCGAGGTGCTCTTCACCAGCCAATCGTCGAGATAAGGGAACACATGCACTCCCAGTCTGCGTAGCGACGCTGCTACTACCGCCAGACACTTTGTAAACACTGTGGGTGCACACGCCAGACCAAAAGGCAATACACGGTACTGAAAGTGCAGAGTTCCCAGCCGAAACCGAAGATACTTCCTGTGAGCTGGAAGTATAGAGATGTGTGTGTAAACATCCTTTAAGTCCAGAGAGCATAGCCAATCGTTCTCTTGAATCATGGGAAGAAGGGTGCCCAGGGAAACCATCCTGAACTTTTCTCGGACAAGGAATTTGTTCATGGCCCTTAGGTCTAGGATGGGACACATCCCCCCTGATTTCTTTTGCACAAGGAAGTACCTGGAGTAGAATCCCAGCCCTTCTTCCCCTGGTGGAACGGGTTTGACCGCTTGAGTCTTTAGAAGGGCGGAGAGTTCCTCTGCAAGTACCTGTTTGTGCTGGGAACTGTATGAATGAGCTCCTGGTGGGCAATTTGGAGGTTTGGATTCCAGATTGAGGATGTATCCTAACAGGACTATTTGAAGAACCAACCGATCAGAGGTTATAAGAGGCCATCTTTGGTAAAAAAAAAAATATCAACCTCCCTCCAACCGGCAAGTCGTCCGGTACGGACACTTATTGAGGCTATGCTCAGCTGGAGCCAGTCAAAAGCCCATCCCTTGCTTTTACTGGGGAGCAGTATGGGCTTTAGACGCATGCTGTTGAGAACAAGCTCGCTGGGGCTGAGCTTAGGCAGGATGCTGAGAAGCAGGAGTGTACCTATGCCTTGGATAGGAATAGGGAGCACTCCTCTTCCCCCCCCCCCCCCCACCCCAAAATACCCCCTAGATGAGGAGAAAGTAGCAGAAGGCGCCCAGTGGGAGAGAGAATTCATAGCATCATTTTGCTTCTTGATTTGATCAACAAGATCCTCTACTTTTTCACCAAAAAGGTTGTCCCCCCGGCAAAGAACATCCGCCATTTGCTGCTGGACAGAATGATCCAGGTCAGAGACACGCAGCCATGAGAGTTGGCGCATCACTATACCCTGAGCAGCGATCCTGGATGCTACATCAAAAGTGTCAAATGTACCCCTGGCCAGGAACTTTGACACGCCTTCTGCTGCCTGACCACCTGGCGAAAAGGCTCGGCCAGCTCCTTAGGGAGTGTATCAACCAAGCTCGACAGTTGCCGTATCGAGTCCCGCAAATGCACGCTCATGAAGAGCTGGTATGACTGAATCTTTGGTGAGCATAGCGGCCCGATAAGTCTTCCTCCCAAAAGAATCAAGAGTTCTAGCTTCTCTGCCTGGGGACGCCGAAGCATATTCTCTAGAACTCCTGGCTCTCTTGAGGGTGGAGTCCACCACCATGGAATTGTGGGGTAACTGGGACCTCATCAATCCAGATTCACCATGGATCCAATACTGGGATTCAGCTTTCTTCGGGACCACAGGGCCAAACAGAGGGGCTGACCAGTTTCGCATAAGGACTTCCTTCAGCACCTTATGCAGAGGAACTGTTACAGCCTCTTTAGGTGGAGAAGTATAATCCAGGACCTCGAGCATCTCAGCCCTGGGCTCATCCTCAACCTCCACAGGGAAGGGAATAGCCGTAGCCATTTCCCGGACAAAAGAGGCTCCGGTGGAGAAAGTCTCCTCTATGGCGGAGGGGAAGGATCAGAGGGAATCCCAAAGGACTCATCAGAAGAAAAGTACCTGGGATCTTCCTCTGACTCCCACGAACGCTCCTGCTCAGTGTCGGATAAAACCTGTGTCAAGGTACTTCGACACTGAACCTGCCTCGACGCCGAAGAACGATGTCCTTTATGGCGCTATCAAGAGGCCAAAGCCCAGTCCGACTGCAGCGAAGCTCCCTCCACCGACGTTAAAGGGGAGTCGACCTGGGTGGCAGGTGGCACCGCAGTTGGAGACCTCACTGCAGGAGAAGGGCCAGACACCACTGCAGCAGCTGGCACAAGCACCCCAGACACCGAAGCTGACTGACGTACCAGTCCCTCCAGAAGTTCTGGAAACAAGGCCCAGATGCACTCGGAGAGCCGCAATCGGAAAAGGCTGCAGGGACGGTGGAACAGGCGGTGTCAGAATCCCTGGAGGCTCGGGAGCAGGCATCGGGCTGCTAGAAGACAGACACATCGGCACCTCCTGTAACGAGGGGGAGCAATCCCCTCAGCGCTGACGCTTCTCGGGTGCCGACTCTCTTGATGCCCCGGAGCTCCCAGTACCGTGCATCAAAGGAGAACAATGATGGTGCATCGCATTTGCACGACGCCCGTCATCGAGACTCCTCGGTACCTATGAGGACGTGGAATCCTCACATCGCCTCGGGGCCGTGTCCGACGGTCGGTCCCAGGGGGCCTGCATAACAGGAGGCCTCGAGACAGGTGAAACCCACTCGACGCCTCACTGCTCCCAGCGCGAGTTAGTCTCTCAGCAGTCATTACCTCGGCTCTCCACATCGAAGGACCAGACCGAGCCCCAAAAAGCTTTTCTCGTTGGGCTTCAAGACGCTTGGGTCCGTTTCTTCATACGAAGACAGACCACAAGTGGCTGGGCTATGGTTAGGCCCAAGGCACTGGATACACCAGGCGTGGTATCGGTACCTGATATGGTCCGGTTGCACCGAGTACACCGCTTGAAGCCACTGGGTGTCTTCGATGACATGGAAGGAAAAACGGCCTCAGCGAAATCAAAAGACGCGATTGTGCCTATTAAAAGAAAAAAAAAAAAAGGGCACAAAAAGGAAAGGGAGAGCCTGACCGCATCGAAAAACAAAGGAAACTTTAAAAAGGGCTAAAGAAAGAATTAGCTACGCGGAGTTGTTTTTTTTTTTTTTTTAAAGACAAAATGACAAACAATAAAGAAAAATGTCGTCAAGACTCTTTCCTGGGCCTTACGAGGAGCACAGAAAAAAACCTGTCACCTCGTTCGCGGACAAGAAAAAACTGAGGAGGCACACTCAACACGACGGGTGATGTCATGTCCCCTGCCTCAACACAAGCGGCGCTCTTGGGCTGCACAGGGTCCCGTCGACACGCACACTTGACTGGCACAGCCATGAGCCATGTGTGTGTGGTTCTTCTCTGGCTGCAGGCTCCTAGATTGCTTTGCTTCCATGCACCTGGCTCTGCTCTCTCTCTGCCTGGCTTCCAGGCTCCTTGATTGCTTTTGCTTCCACCCACCTGGGTCTGCTCTTCCTCTGCCTGGCTTCCCTTGCTTCTCTCCTATTGGTCTTCCGGTTCCTCCTTCCCCTGCTCTTGTCCTATGGCTGTGCCCCTTCTCCCTGCTGATGTCAGACACTAGCACTTTATCAGCTGAGCTCTCCCTAGACTCCTTGCTTCGGCAGGTGTTACTGACCCTGCCTGTACCTGGATTACTCTCGTGTCTGCCTCCTGACCTTGCCTGTACCTGGATTACTCTCGTCTCTGCTGCATGTCTGGCCATCACGTTCATCACCCCACTTCCTGCTCCATCTCGTAAGTCCTGCAGGCCACCTGCACCTAGGGGCTCAACCTCTGGGGAACAGTGGTCAGTGCAGGTGAAACCCAGGGTTGTCCAGCCGCCAAGCAGAACCTGGTCCGAGTACCGGGCTCGGCACTGCTCTACCTGGTACAAGAACTCACAGGTCTGACAGGTGGGAAGTTGTCCGCGCATGCGCGCGCCAGAAGGCTCTGGCAAAACTTTTTAATTTTGCTGGTGAAAATTTGCCGTTTCCTGGGCCAACGCAGACGTTGACCTATTTGTGAGAACAAGCAGCCTGCTCGTCCTCGGAGAACACACTGTTACTTAAAGAAAAATACTTGCATCCATGAAAGATGTTCCCCCACCATCATGAGGTTTATCTACTGAAGAACTAGCAGCTGCTGCCAGACTAAATATCCTAAATTTGAAATGCATTCAAAACCCAACACCTAAGTAATCTTGAGAAAGATGGTCCTAACTGCCGCAAAGCAGTTAAGTGTGCTATTACAGATCACATGCAATTGCACTAAAAGAGGAAGTTTATCCAACTAAGAAGTTAGTCTGAGAGGAATGAATTAGAAGCTCATCTAGAAAGAATGCTATATAAAAACAAGGCTGTGGGGTTAGAGTCAGAAACAATGGGCAGTATTCACAATGGAGAAGGGTAGTTAGTGGGGTTCCTCGGGGGTCTGTGCTAGGACCGCTGCTTTTTAATATATTTATAAATGATTTAGAGATGGGAGTAACTAGCGAGGTAATTAAATTTGTTGATGACACAAAGTTATTCAAAGTCGTTAACTCGCGACTGGATTGTGCAAAATTACAGAAGGACCTTACGAGACTGGGAGGCTAAATGGCAGATGACGTTTAATGTGCGCAAGTGCAAGGTGATGCGTGTGGGAAAAAAGAACTTGAATTATAGCTACATCATGCAAGGTTCCACGTTAGGAGTTACGGACCAAGAAAGGGATCTGGGTGTCGTCTTCGATAATACACTGAAACCTTCTGCGGCGGCTAGGAAAGCGAATAGAATGTTGGGTATTATTAGGAAAGGTATGGAAAACAGGTGTGAGGATGTTATAATGCTGTTGTATCGCTCCATGGTGCGACCGCACCTTGAGTACTGTGTTCAATTCTGGTCACCGCATCTCAAGAAAGATATAGTAGAATTGGAAAAGGTGCAGCGAAGGGCGACTAAAATGATAGCAGGGATGCGACGACTTCCCTATGAAGAAAGACTAAGGAGGCTAGGGCTTTTCAGCTTGCAGAAGAGACTGCTGAGGTGAGTTATGATAGAGGTATATAAAATATTGAGTGGAGTGGAACAGGTGGATGTGAAGCATCTGTTCACGCTTTCCAAAAATACTAGGACTAGGGGGCATGCGATGAAACTACAGTGTAGTAAATTTAAAACAAATCAGAGAAAAAGTTTCTTCAGCCAACGCTTAATTAAATTCGAATTCGTTGCCAGAGAATGTGGTGAAGGCGGTTAGCTTAACAGAGTTTAAAGGTAAAATTATGTATCATACCTGATAATTTTCTTTCCATTAATCATAGCTGATCAATCCATAGACTGGTGGGTTGTGTCCATCTACCAGCAGGTGGAGATAGAGACCAAACTTTTGCCTCCCTATATGTGGTCATGTGCTGCCGGAAACTCCTCAGTATGTCGATATCAAAGCTCCATCCGCAGGACTCAGCACTTAGAGAATTACACCCACAAAGGGACACTCTGCCCAGCTCACCACCGCCGAAACGGGGAGGGGAATTAAACCAGCTCATCCCCACACAAGTGGGGGAGGGGAATCCTCCAGCTCATCCCCGCGGATGCGGGGGAGGGACACCACACCCGCCGATGCGTGGGGATCTGGCTTATCCTGCAAACCGCAACCGTGGGAGGAGCTGACTGACCCTAACACCGCCGAAGCGGGAGGGGTACAAAGCTGCCCTACAGCCGCACGAAGCGGGAGGGAGTGCCGGCAGATTTTAAATCTCAATCCAGCCCCGTAAAACGGAGGGGAGAGGAATGCAGCAGCTCACTGTAACACAAACTCGTCTCAACTCTTGAAGAATCCAAGTGAAAAAACTTGAACACGAAGTCTTTCTGAAGTAACTGAAGACTAAACTTGAACCTGAAATGTAACCAGAATAAAAACAGTACAGATATCTGGGAGGGGCTATGGATTGATCAGCTATGATTAATGGAAAGAAAATTATCAGGTATGATACATAATTTTACCTTCCATATCATCAAGCTGATCAATCCATAGACTGGTGGGATGTACCAAAGCAGTACTCACCCAGGGCGGGACATTGAAATCCCTGACCTCAACACTGAAGCTCCAAACCGGGCCTCTGCCCGTGCAGCCACAGTCAAGCGGTAATGCTTGGAGAATGTATGAGCCGAAGCCCAAGTTGCCGCCTTGCATATCTCTTCCAAGGAGACGGACCCGGCCTCTGCCATCGAGGCCGCCTGAGCTCTAGTGGAGTGAGCCTTCAGCTGGATAGGCGGCACCTTCCCCGCGGCCACATAAGCCGCTGCAATGGCTTCCTTGACCCATCTTGCCACTGTAGGCTTAGCAGCCTGCAGACCCTTACGAGGACCTGCAAACAGGACAAACAGATGATCCAATTTCCGGAACTCATTGGTCACTTCCAAGTATCTGATGATGACTCGTCTCACATCCAGATATTTAAGAGCAGAGTACTCCTCTGGGTAGTCCTCCCTACGAAAGGAAGGGAGACAGAGCTGCTGATTCACATGGAAGCGAGAAACAATCTTGGGCAGGAAGGAAGGCACTGTGCGAATAGTCACTCCTGCCTCAGTGAACTGCAGAAAGGGCTCTCGACATGAGCGCGCCTGGAGCTCGGAAACTCTTCTGGCTGAAGTGATAGCCACCAAAAAGACTGCTTTCAACGTCAGGTCTTTCAGAGATGCCCTCGACAAGGGTTCAAAAGGCGGCTTCTGCAATGCTCTTAGCACCAGGTTGAGATTCCACGCAGGCACCACTGAGTGCAGAGGAGGGCGCAGGTGATTAACTCCCTTGAGAAAGCGCACCACATCTGGCTGCGAAGACAGGGAAGCACCCTTCAGGCGGCCCCTGAAGCAAGCCAGAGCCGCTACCTGGACTTTAAGGGAACTGAGCGACAGGCCTTTCTCCAGACCTTCTTGCAGGAACGCCAACACTGAAGAAATTGGAGCAGTGAAGGGAGAAAGTGAGCCTGCTTCACACCACGCTGCAAATATACGCCAAACCCTGGCGTAAGCAGTAGAAGTAGAGCGCTTCCTCGCTCTCAGCATAGTAGCGATGACCTTGTCTGAGAAGCCCTTCTTTCTCAGACGCTGCCGCTCAATAGCCAGGCCGTAAGACCAAAGGGGGAGGGATCCTCCATCACCACGGGACCCTGATGTAACAGGCCCTGCTCCACTGGCAGCCGCAGAGGATCGTCGACTGAGAGCCTGATCAAGTCCGCATACCAGGGACGTCTGGGCCAATCCGGACCCACCAGGATTACCCTGCCGGGATGCTTTGCCACCCGGTCTAGCACCCTGCCCAACATGGGCCAGGGCGGGAACACATAGAGAAGCTCTTGAGTCAGCCACTGTTGGAGAAGAGCATCTACTCCCAGGGATCGAGGGTCCCGTCCTCTGCTGAAAAAGCGCGACACTTGGCAATTGGCCGATGACGCCATCAGATCTAGGCTCGGCTGGCCCCAGCGCTTCGTGATGTCCAAGAACGCCTGCAGCGATAGCTGCCACTCTCCGGGCTCCAAGGTATTGCGACTGAGAAGTCCGCCTTGACATTCATGACTCCGGCAATGTGGGCCGCTGACAGCTGCTCCAGGTTCGCTTCTGCGCCACCGGCATAGATTCATAGCCTCCTTGGCTAGAGGGGCGCTCTTGGTACCCTCCTGGCGGTTCACATAGGCCACAGCCGTGGCATTGTCGACAGGACCCGTACCGGCTTCAACACCAGTACCGGGATGAACTCCAAAAGCGCAACCGAATGGCTCTGAGTTCCAGGAGGTTGATAGACCACTTTGCCTCTGCAGGAGACCAGAGCCCCTGCGCTGTTCCTTCCCAAGCAGTGGGCTCCCCAGCCCGACAAAGAGGCGTGCCTGTCGTGACGACAATCCACTCCGGGGTCACCAGAGGCATTCCCGCAGACAACTTGTCTGTCTGCATCCACCAGCCTCAGCGCCTTGCGCACTGCTGGTCCAAGGGAAGGCGCACAGCATATCCTCAGACATCGGAAGTCCAGCGCTGCAGCAGAGATTGTTTAGTGGTCTCATAGAGCCTGGCCCAGGGCACTACTTCCATCGTGGCCGTCATAGAGCCCAACAGCTGCACAGTCCAAGCCCGAGAGGAGAGGCTACTAGGAACTTGTCCACCTGAGCCTGAAGCTTGACAATCGATTGTCTGCAGGAACACTCTGCCCACTTGGGTGTCGAATCGAACTCCCAGATACTCCAGGGACTGAGTCGGGCGCAGCTGGCTTTTCTCCCAGTTGATGATCCATCCCAGGGAGCTCAAAAGAGCAACTACCCGGTCCACAGCTTTGCCGCACTCTGCATAAGAGGGGGCTCGGATCAACCAGTCGTCCAGATCAGGATGGACTTGTACTCCTTCCTTTCGCAGGAAGGCCGCGATGACCATCATTACTTTGGAAAAGGTCCGCGGAGCAGTAGCCAACCCGAACTGGAGGGCTCTGAACTGGAAGTGTCGGCCCAGGACTGCAAAACGCAGAAAGCGTTGATGAGAGGCCAGATGGAATATGCAAGTACGCTTCCTTGATGTCCAAGGATGACAGGTACTCCCCTGCCTTCACTGCCGCTATAACAGAGCGGAGAGTCTCCTGCGAAAGTGCCGCACTTTCAAGGCCCGATTGGACCCCCTTTGAGGGTCGAGGATAGGCCGGACAGAACCTCCTTTCTTTGGTACCACAAAGTAAATGGAGTAACGTCCCTTGCCAAGCTGACTTTCTGGCACCGGAATGACCGCACCCAGGCGGATCAGATTGTCCAAAGTCTGCTGCACTGCCACAGCTTTGACCGGAGACTTGCAGGGAGAGAGTACAAACCCGTCTCTTAAGGGTCGGCAGAACTCTAGCTTGTAGCCGTCTCTGATGACTTCCAGCACCCAAGCGTCTGAAGTTATTGTGGTCCACTCGCCCAGAAACGAGGACAGCCGTCCTCCAATCTGCACTGGGGCGTGGACCAAGGCCCCGTCATTGGGCACGAGACCCTGGGGGAGGACCGGAGGGAGCACCTCCGGGACGGCGGTCTCTGCGAAAGGAATGCTGCTTGGGGGAGAAATTCCTCTTAAAGGAAGAGGGGGCAGAGGAACCCGACCTGCCCGGGCGGTACCGACGGGCTTCCTGAAACCGTCCTCTGGAGGTACCGGGACGAGTACTAGCCCGAGCCCTGACCTCTGGTAACTTCTTGCCCTTAGACGTGCCGAGATCGGTCACGATTTTGTCCAGCTCGACCCCAAAGAGCAGCTTGCCTTTAAAAGGCAATCTAGCCAGGCGGGATTTAGAGGCGTGGTCAGCAGACCAATGTTTCAGCCAAAGCCACCGCCGCGCAGAGATTGTCTGAGCCATGCCTTTAGCTGAGGCCCTCAAGACATCATACAGCAAGTCTGCCAAATAGGCTAAGCCCGATTCCAGGGCCGGCCAATCAGCCCTCAAGGAATGATCCGAGGGGGAAGCCCGCTGCACCATAGTCAGGCACGCCCTGGCCACATAGGAGCCGCAAACTGAGGCCTGCAAACTTAAAGCAGCCGCCTCAAAGGACGACCTTAAGGCCGCCTCCAATCTTCTGTCTTGGGCGTCCTTTAGGGCGTGCCACCTTCCACCGGCAACGCCGTTTTCTTAGTCACCGCAGTGATTAAAGAATCCACGGTAGGCCACAGATAGGCCTCACGTTCACTTTCAGTCAAAGGATAGAGGCGGGACATAGCCCTAGCCACTTTAAGGCTCGCTTCAGGGACATCCCATTGAGCCGAAATTAAGGTGTGCATGGCATCATGCACGTGGAAGGTTCTAGGCGGGCGCTTCGTCCCCAGCATAATGGCAGAGCCAACAGGGGCTGAGGGAGAGACGTCCTCCGGAGAGGAAATCTTCAAAGTGTCCATGGCCTGTAACAACAGGTTGGGCAAATCCTCTGAGCTAAAAAGCCGCGCTGCAGAGGGGTCATCCGCTCCATCCGAGCGGGGATCCGTCTCCTCCAAGGAATCTGCAAAGGACCGTTGGGAGAACTCAGATACGCTGCCCTCATCTACATCGGAGGAGACAAAGTCCTCCAAGGCCTGGGAATCAACCCGAGGGCGTTTACCTCTGGGAACCTCAACCTCTTTACCAGACGAGGGAGCAGGGGCAGCGTTTTGCATAAGGAAGGCCTGATGCAGCAGCAAAACAAACTCGGGGGAGAAACCCCCCAGACTGTGCACTTCCGCAGCCTGGGCTACAGCCCTAGACGCACCCTCAACCGGCGCTCGCAAGAGCGGGGGAGAGACATGCTGCGCATCCAAAATGGCGTCCGGCGCGACACTCCGCGAAGGAGCCGCGCGGGAAGAACGGCGCTTAACTTTAGCCGCTTTTGTGCCGTCGCCCAAATTAAGGGCGTTCATGGCATTAATGTCTCCAACCTCAAGGGCGGCCCAAGAAGAAGCCGTCCGAGCCGCGTGGCCGGCCAAGATGGCGGAGGCGAGGAGCGGGGGATGGGCGTTTATGGCGGGAAAAACCGCCACGCCGGAGGAAGGACTGGGACATTCATCGGTCACGAAACTGTCACCCAACAAGGGCGAATCAGGCTTTAAGACCCCCGCATCCCCTCTAGAAGCGCTCAAGCGATCCGGGGAGCGACTCTTTGCGCCCTCGCCCTCCGACGCCATATGCCACGAGGAGAAGAATCGGGGAACCCCCTGCCCGCTATAAAAAGGTAAAAATTACCTGCTTGCCGCTCCGAGCTGTAACGACCTGGTGTCCCAGTGAGTAGCTGCAATAAACGTTTAAATAAACGTCGAAATAAACGCCTTTAAGGACGTTCAAAATTTTTTTTTTTTTTTTTTAACGGAGCCAGCGGGAGGGGGGAGAAAAGGAGGGACCTGGCACCACCAGGTTTGCACTTGCTCAAAAGAGCCCTCAACCCCAGGCACTCAACAAAACCTAAGAATTAGGCTTGGAGGCCTAGCCAGAGCTGCTGCTGTGTGTGACCACCACCTGCTGAGATAGAGAACATACTGAGGAGTTTCCGGCAGCACATGACCACATATAGGGAGGCAAAAGTTTGCTCTCTATCTCCACCTGCTGGTAGATGGACACAACCCACCAGTCTATGGATTGATCAGCTTGATGATATGGAAAAGGGGTTAGACAGTTTCCTAAAAGACAAGTCCATAAACCACTACTAAATGGACTTGGGAAAAATCCACAATTCCAGGAATAACATGTATAGAATGTTTGTACGTTTGGGAAGCTCACCAGGTGCCCTTGGCCTGGATTGGCCGCTGTCGTGGACAGGATGCTGGGCTCGATGGACCTTTGGTCTTTTCCCAGTGTGGCATTACTTATGTACTTATGTAATTTTCATTGGAGCCAGAGTCAGTAAATATGTACCAACTGACTGGGATTGGACAGTATAAAAATAGAGTCGTCGAGTCAAAGGTTTGGTGTACTGATGCTGCAGCCCTGAATAAGTGGTAGTTTTCATTCCTATTAGGAGGTTCCCTCAGGCAGTATATAGTCACAGTACCCTACAATTATTAACTTGGCTACATGCAAGGTTTACCATTTTAGCTTAAGTCTGTTGTGACATCACCCTTGATTTCACTGGGCAGGAACCTGAAATACCTAAAGGTGAATTACATTCAGGTACTTGCTACTGAAAAGGAATGAGCTAAATCCAGATCAAAAATGCAAAACATCTCCTGCAGCAATATGCAATGTTCAGCCACTTCCATGTGAAAAGAACACTGCACCTCGGTACTTACACAAGCCAATCCACAGCCAGGATGAGGGAAATGTCTTTGGTAGGCAATCCAACAGCTTCCAGGATGATGGCAAGAGTAAGGACACCTCCTGCTGGGATCCCAGCAGCCCCTACACTTGATGCTGTGGCAGTGACCCTGGAGAAAGAGGAGTGAGCAGAAAGCAAAGCTTATACTGTGAAATTAGTGACTTCATTTAACAATGAGTGAGCTATCAAAGGAAGTTCTACAAACCTTGAACGCTAACCAGAGAAACAATCTGAAGTAGTCTTAACCCCACACCTCCCCCCCCCCCCCCAAAAAAAAAAAGGGATAACCATATCTGTACAACATTATATAATCAGCAAGTCTGGCAGGATAATATGATCTGCTATTTTTACATCTCAGGTAACAGTGTTTAACAAAGGAGGACTCCAAAGGATACTCAGACTGTACCATTCTAAATGCAGTCAGCTTTAAGTTATTTTCTATTGCACTAAATGGAAATCAAAGTTGCTTAACCAGCAGCAGGGACTGAGGAAACGAAAGATGAAGAAGCCAAAGCTCAATGAATAAAATGAATCTTTATTGCCTCAAAGTACTGAAAATGTACTGTCAAAAGACCCGACACAGCTGTGTTACAGCAGGCGTGCCTTTGTCAGGAGTCTAGACAAACTGAGTACAACAAATGTAGCAATTGGGAAAGGTACGATACACACAAGAGTTAAGCTGTGCCAGTGGCGAGGTCCCCAAGACATAAGAAGGCCAGAGTTTTTAACTGAAAGCAAGCTCTGCATGAATGTGACAAAGGCTGTACGGAGATGCCTTTAATCTTCTACATGGCGACAGTAATGTGCCTATTGCATTGAGTTGAAATCGGTATCTTCTGATCAGGGAGATGTAGAAGGTATTTAAGCAATCTATGTGGGTCAGGAAACATCTAGAGCAAGTTTGTCCCAACCCTTTTCTATCAGGGACCACATTTTATATTTTGTAACATTTGGAGGACCAAAACACGCACTGTCGTGTTTTGCTACATTTCGTCAAATAACATGGAAATAGGACGGTGCATTGTCTCCCTCCCCCAGCCTTTACCCAGTTTTATCCCCCCTCACTTGGCTTCAGCTGCAGAGGCAACAGTAGGATTCCCGTTTCCCCACCACAACTTGGCTCTCTGCAAGCTTGAGCCATGTTGGTCTTACAGCTTCAAGTCTCAATTGCTGTTACACATCCCAGCCCTCAATGTCCTGGTTCTCTGTCGTTACGAGTCAGCTCGATTATTATAACTCCCTTTATAAATATCACTTTTGCTGAAGGATTTTCACTGTTTAGAGCTTGTTCAAAATACTGCAATAAAAAACTCATTCATGGTGCACGGAAATACGACCATGTTACGACTCTCCCACAGTCCTCTCACTGGCTCCCAGTTTAATTATCGCCTCACATATAAAGTTCTGCTTCTAGTATTCAAAAATACTGTCTACTGGAGACCCTTCATTTCTTGCGTGTCTGCTGTCTCACTACATCCCGGCTTGATCTCTCTGTTACTCCACCCAACACTGTACAAGTGTCCGTACCTCTCGAAATACTACACATGCTAGAATTAGACATGCTGTTTTTTTTCTGTACAAAGGCATGAAGCTCTGGAACCAGTTTCTAGAGCATCTTAGGTCTTAATCTTAAGATCAATTTTAAACTGTTCTAGGGAAAAGACCCACCTCTTTCTCTTTATTATCCCGTGCATAAGCCTTGGCATTATATCCTCCTTCCTAGTGCGTTTTCCTTCCCCCTCTTTACTATCATGATTAGTGTAGTTCTCCTTCCTTCCTTTCTCTTTTCTCCTTTTATTTTAGTCTGTAAACCGCTTAGGATGGCTGATAGGCAGGATAGCAAGTACTCAAAAACTTGAAACTTCCGATACTGCACAGCTCATGCTTAAAGATAGCCAAGTCTCAGCAAGGAATCAGGAATCCTGCTGAAAATCAGCATATGAACTGTCAAGCTTGAGGGCAAGAGAAGAAGAAAAAAAAGAAGCGCACTTTGTGGCCAGCATGTGGCCCACAGGTCTCAGGGTTGGATGAACCTGCTTTACAGACTGTCACATCTGAACGTACATTTTTCCACTTAAAGCCATATGACATTCTAGTGTGTGTGTGTGGGGGAGGGGGACCAAACTATAGAAGCCAAAATAGAAGGATGATGTGCCGATTCAAGGAACTGACCACCATCCTTGCAGTAGCAGGCTGATGTTTAAAGGAAGAGCCAGGGAAGCACAATTCAAATCCCACTGCAGTCTTTTTTTAAAAATTCAGGCTCTATTGAAGCCTACATCCATGTGTAAGGACTGAATCTGCTGTCCTTGGAGACTACAAACACCCAGAAACTCCATCTAACATCTAGATATTCCAGTCATGTATCACCACATTTGCTCAATGACACTGACATGATTCGAACTGTAAAAAGCCAAACTAGGTATTTAGTTTGGTATTTGTTTCTGCTCAGATTCTATCAATAGAACACAACCATGCTACCTTTGTTGAAGTGCAGGTACTTGAGGTAAGATTTACAGCACCTGGCAAGAGTGTGCATCACTAACATTTGTACAAATCAAAGAAAGCACTTCTTTGCATAGATTGAAAGAGATCCCCTGTGGTAGGGAAGTTGATTTCCTGGTAGTATCAAAGTTGCTCCCAACAACTCATCCTCCACATTATATCTAATAATGTACAGAAAAAGGAGCTTTATACTTTACAAAATGTTTGTAATAGGAGGAAATGCAACATGATACACCACAACCAATCAGAAGGCAGCAAAAGAAATAGAAAAAGGTAGGGTCACTTCTTAGCAACAGGAACACAGCTGCTGTTGGAGGTGTTGCATAATAGAGTGTCTATTCTCAGGAATGCAGTCATGCAGTCTGTGCCAAAATTATCAACTCAGCTCAGCAGAGGCTTAGAGACAGTGTCTACTCACAAAATGTGTTTAGATCAAGCTCAGCCTGATGTGGGGCATACATGTCCACAGGGGAACAAAGCCATGTTACTTAGTTCACATGCCCTACAAAAAAGATGAGTGATCATGTACCATAGTAATAGGACAATTACGAGGGCAGTGGTCAACTACTGCAACTGAAGGTTAATACCTGTACTTTAAGAGAACAGTTTGGTGTGTGACCAAGAACTCCGTGCCAGTGGCAATACTCACAATATAGTGATGACCTGGACAAAGTCCAGTGTGACGTTATTAAGCTGGGCAATGAACACAGCAGCAACACACTGGAAAAGCGCAGCTCCATCCATGTTCACTGTTGCCCCGATGGGTAGGATGAAGCGGCTAATGTGCTTTGAGACCCCGTTTTTCTCCTCCACACACTTCATCATTAGAGGCAACGTAGCTGAGCTAAAGGGGGGAGGGGGGCGGAAGAGAGATGACAAAAAAAACAAAAACCAGCAGATAGTCAAAGACTGGGCAGAGGACAAACCCCCATACCAGCCCACACAGTAAAACAAAAAATATAATATTTCATGACAAAGAGTACTACCGCAGTAGAGTGTATACAAGCAAGCAACCTCCATTCTGGACAATGCTTACTATATTTTAAAAAAACAAACCAGGACCCTTTGAAGTGTGGCTGTTAAATTTTAAGATGTTCTATCATCATCAATGTGATCTGAGAGAATCAAGAGCCCAGTAAAATAATTTCTGCATGGCATCTGGGGAGTATGTGGATATGGGTTAGAGTGGTTAAAAATCATTTTGCAGTATCAACCCTATTTTTTTTCTTGTAGTTATCAAATTTTATTTAGTGTATTGCTATTAGTTTTAAATATGACTTAATGCTGTAGGGTTAGAGAGATATGATCAAAAATGTTTATACATTTACACTGATTTTGCTGCAGTCTGCTTTGTGAATTACAGATGAGCTGCTCCATTTTAAAACGTAAGGCTTTTTGGTATCATTTTTAAAAAATTGGGTCTTTCGTATGAATGGTTCCTTTATTGAGGGCGGAGTGCCTGCCTGCCCTGAGATTTGAAAAATTACAGCTGGATGCCATCTTGAATTAATGTTTATTGTGGTGTTATAGATGGTTGAACTTAACCCCTGAGGGGCTGGGCTCACAAGGTAAGTGCTATAGCTTGGCGTTTTGATGACTACATTAATCAGACAATTTAATTAGAAAAATTTTTTGTTTTTTTAATTTAAAGAGTTCAACAGCGGCTATGACTCCTAGATGGGTCTCCAGGGTCTTCCCCCCCTCCCCCCCCCCCCAAAACAAACAGAGAATTATTGAAAGCACATATTTGCGTGGTTTCACTGTTGAGTGGAACTAGTCTGGCAGCACTTGCACAGATTGTTTTTGTATTCTACATTTGTTTTAGTGACTTTGCATTATTGCAGACTTCGGCTAGCATACCTTTTAAATAAGTGGAACAACTTTTTTCTTCTGTTTTTATGTCATTGGGTTATTATTGTAGATATTAGCCCCTAAGACTGGTAACATCTGGTCCTCAAAAGATAATTGCTAGCCAGATATTGAGATCTGTACCAGAATATCCTAGAAATTATCAAAAACTTACATAGGGTGGGGGGGGGGGGGGGGGGGGGGAAGATATTTATATGCTATTTCCAGAACCATTTTTCTTTGAAGATGATAGTCATGGTGATAGTAACAACTCAATGTTGTACTTTTGTCTTTCAGCATCACCAATAAGGGCTCAATATACTGCTTTAGTGGAGGAGTGGCCTAGTGGTTAGGGTGGTGGACTTTGGTCCTGGGGAACTGAGGAACGGAGTTCGATTCCTGGCACAGGCAGCTCCTTGTGACTCTGGGCAAGTCACTTAACCCTCCATTGCCCCATGTAAGCCGCATTGAGCCTGCCATGAGTGGGAAAGCGCGGGGTACAAATGTAACAAAAAAAAAAGTGATATAATTTTTAAGATAAATAGATACACATTCATTTTTTTTTTTTTAGTTGTCTGGTTTATGGTTTCCTTTGCTTTGTTTATAGCTGGATAATGTATCTGAACTCGCAACAAAATTTAAAACTGCCCTGAAGCAGGTGCTGTAATGACAAAACATGATGGACTGAAATAGTCTTGAGTCATTGATTAAAAAAAGTTTGGTTGAGCCTACTGGCTGTGCTTTACTTCCTGATAGGCTGGGTTCTATAAGTGGTACTCAAAAATAGGCGCTGAAAAGATCAGCAATAAGCATATCCTATAAAAGGATGCATGCCCCTTTATAGAAGAAGTGCACTTTGGGTGCCAGAGTTAAACCTGGTGTAAATGCTGGTGTCTTAAGTTGAGCATGCTGATCCATTATTCTGTTAACAATGTGTGCAACTTTTCAGAATGCCCCAGACACATCCATGCCCCTTTACACGCAGCCAGATGTGTGGAGCAAATCCTAATTTATGGCAATTATCTATAATTGGTTGTTAGCAGCTGACTATCGTTCATTAGCCAAGTCTCGCGTACATCTCAGGATTGTGCCCAAATCTGGGTGCCATATATAGAATCTGGGAATGTGTGTCGCAGTTGGCTTTTGCCTACTGTTTGGTGACAAGATACTCACATACCAAAGCAAAGTCACAAAAACATAAGATCTCAAAACTTAAGCACACTATGTCAACAGAACACAGCTGTTTATGAACCATGTAATTAAAGGATGCCAGTCACACACTTGCCAAGCAGGAATTGACCAGCCACAGTAAGATGAAATGTACGATTCGTTTAGTCAGCTTAGGATCATATGGATGCAATATTTGCGTTCTAACCCTACTATGTCCTCAAATCATAAGTTACACTGTATAGACAGACAAGCAATAGTGCAAGGCTGTACTTTGCAGTGAAAAAGCAAGCATGCTGGTATAGTGCTCAAACATCTTACTCCTTCTGTTCCTGAGCTCCTACCTAGAGGATGTGCCAAAGGCTGTTGCCAGGGCTGTGAAGATGCCCCACAGAAATCTGTAGGGGTTTTTGCGGGTGAAAATGAAGTAGATGAGGGGCAGGACGAGCAGCCCATGGATAGCATGTCCCACAATGCAGCAACAGATGTACTTGCCAAGGCTGGTGAAGAGGGCTACCACATCATGCATTTCAACGATCTTCCCGGCTACTAAGAACATGATACCCAGCGGAGCATACCTGTACAGAGAAAAAGGGTACAGACTTCACATTTTCCTTGTCTTTAGTTTCAGGCTGTGAAATACATTTTACTGTTAATTCCCCCAGGAGTCAAGTTAGTTGCAATTTAAAGAGGGGGAAATATAGTATATAGTAAACAACGACAGATAAAGACCTGAACAATCCATCCAGTCTGCCAAACAAGATACATACCATGTAAAATGAGTTTAATACACGTATACCAGAGTTTGATTTCTCAGGACACAGACCGTAACAGTCTAGCCAGCACTGTTCATGTATTAAAAGTTTTTGAAGCAGTGTAAAATTTACACTCCAGCCCATCCATATCTATTCAGCCACGATCAGGGAAGACCAAGAGTTCACCCAGCACTGGTTTTACTCTTCAATTACTGGCATCGCCACCCAACCATTCCACGTATCTACCACCCTTTCCGTGAAAAAATACTTCCTGACATTACTCCTGAGTCTGCCCCCTTTCAACCTCAATTCATGTCCCCTAGTTCTACCACCTTCCCGTCTCCACAAAAGGTTTGTTTGCGGATTAAACCTTTCAAATATTTGAATGTCTATCATCTCACCCGTTTCTCCTTTCCTCCAAGGTATACATGTTCAGGTCTGCAAGTCTCTCCTCGTATAGTTTGCAACACAAATCCCATACCATTTTTGTAGCTTTTCTTTGCACCGCTTCCAGTCTTTTTACATCTTTAGCAAGATACAGTCTTCAAAACTGAACACAATACTCCAAGTGGGGCCTCACCAATGACTTGTAGAGGGGCATCAACATCTCCTTTCTTCTACTGGTTATACCCTTCTCTATGCAACCTAGCATCCTTCTGGCCATGGACATCACCTTGTCAAATTGTTTCTTCAAAAGTGGTAGAGCTGCCTCTTCATAATTAAAAACCTCCTTTAAGATCTTATAAAATATTTTTAGATGTAGCTGTCTGAAGTTCAATACTTTAATATAGTTCTCAAAGCTTTCAATCCAAAGCTGCAGTCAAAGGCTCTTGATGAAGACAGCTATCAGTGGGATCCCATTATCCAGTTTTCAGCTCAATCCACTGCCATTCTTCACACGTCTTTTACTGTTTCTCCTTCCTCCAGACCCTTTTCATTTTTTTTAATCACCTTTTTATTTTTTAATGACTTGTCAATACAAAATAGCATCTTAGACTAACAGAAAAATCTAGGCATCTTACATATAAGCAACTTCAAGAGCCCCCCCCTCCCTCCCTCCCTCCCCCCTCAGGATATCTCAGGCATGCAAGTGTTCACTTTCAGCATTGTAGATCCCTCATTACGCATGTCTCACCTGGTGAGACCTCGCCACTCTGCATAGGAGGACCATGTTTTAAGAAATCTCACCATTCCCCCTTGTCTCAGGGCTGTAAGTTTGTCCATTAGGCAGCAATAATCCACTTTAGCCAGTACTTGATCCACAGTGGGTGTCTCCTGTTGTTTCCAATGTTTTGCAATTAGAATCCTGGCTGCTGTTACAATATAGGCTAAGAGGCCGTGACGAGAGCCACGACCCCCTTTTGGTGGTATGTTCAGCAAACATAAGCCAGGGTTGAACCCTGTAGTCTGTTCTGCAAGTCCTTTCAGAACTCCTGTATCACTGGGCAGTCCCACCACACATGCCAGAACGTGCCCTCTGCCCCACACTTACGCCAACAAGCTGCCGAGCCATTTTTAAAGATGCGGACCAGCCGGCTAGGGGTCAAATACCACTGATATAGCATCTTATATCCGTTTTCCAACAGAGGAGTGGCCACTGAGAATGCCAGTAATCGCTTAAACACCCGTTTCCATTCCCCAGGATCATATGTGGTATTCAATAGGGCCTCCCCTCCAGACCCCTTTCAAACCACATCAGCCTCATCCTTCTCTCCTAACTGCTGATCCAAGTTGCAGAAAGGAAAACGTACGACAGTGCCTTGGACCAAGTGCTTTCAACTATGCAGGACACTGTACTGCTGGGTGGTTCAAAGCAGTAATCTGAAATATTACCACTCTTACCTGGCCTGGATCTTGGCAGCAGGAGAGTTGACTAGTAATGTGCAAGGGTGGTCTTCGGCCCAAGCATGTGGACTTCACCTGTCCACGGGATAGGCCTCAGTCACGTCTGTTTGCCACCTCTTCCCAACCTTGAGAGAAGTGAAGCCCTTTTCTCCTCCTACTTCTAGGACACACAGTATATATAAACTGTGCAGTATTACATACATGGATTAAGAACAACAAGTGGGCACCACTGAGGACTCCACAGAAGGTTTAGTTAAAACTATCAACAGAAAAGAAGGCATCCGTCTTATACTCCAACCCAAGTTCAATTTTGGCTTTAAGATTTGCTTTCACAGTTTGAACACTTTGTCCTTCCCAACTTGCAGGAAATAAGCTGCTCCATTGCAGTACTTTGTACTCATTTTTAAAACCTGGACCTCCAAAATGAAAAACTAGAGGAATACATCAGCAGTCTTAACTGGTATTGGATAGAGTATGCCTAAATATTTTGGTTGCTTTTATAACAGACCATTCTGTGGGGAAATGGTTCTCATGGTGAAAGATATTAGTGGAACACAGTTTAAAAACATGCAGTCCTTCCTATGTCCTACAGTCAAGTAGGGTACATGGAAAAAACAAAACAACCCCCCCCCCCCCCCGTGATCAATTTAGGAAAATCCAGAACCTACCACATGATCCAGGAGACGAGCACCATGGTAGCTTCATTGAAGGAGTTGAAGAACTTTATTAGGATTTCTCCCTCAGACCCTAGCTTCCTCAGAGCAATCCCAAAGACGATGGCAAACACCACCAAGCCCAAAATATTCATTCCATCTACCTCCTTCCCAAAAGGAACCTATAAACATGGATAATGCAATGCAGTGAGAACTGGAAGCTGTTCTTCCACAGGCTATTTGACATTATGAAGAAATGAGATTTTTGCTAAAAGCCACTCGCCACCTTGACTCAGATAATGTGCTTTCTAAATCCCCTCCAACATCACCTACATCCAGTTTATGACAAACCTCATATACAGGATAAAATCAGAGGCATAACTAGGGGGGCCACTGGGGCATGCCCCCCCAATTGGCTCTGGGGCCCCCGGTTTGGCTGATAGGGGTCCCCAACCCCCACCAGCTAAAGCGCTTGTCCTGCGCTGGTCTCAATGCCTGGCGCCCTGTCCTGTTTTCAGTAGCTGTGCACACTCGTTTTAATGAAACTGAGCATGCAGGACCTGAAAACAGAACAGGGTGCCAGGCAACGTGAGAGCAGCGTGGGACAAACGCTTTAACTGGCGTGGATTGTAGGGACCCCCGCCAGCCAAGGTACCTTAGCAATGGCAGTGAGCAGCAGCAGCAGGAGGGCAGCAGCGAGGAGGCGGTGGCGGCCGCAGGGAGGAGCAGGAAGTGGCGGCGGGACAAAATGTCCCTTCCCCCCACCTTGGGCTCTAGCCCCCCCTCCCGTCGAGGTCTGGCTACACCCCTGGAATAAATGCTAACCTTTTACTTCCCAGGCCTTCTGTTTGATGCCTCCCACCTCGATTAACAGCTCTGGCACCAAGTAGTACCTCACCTTCTCAACTGTGATGGTTTCATTATATTCTCCAAGTTCATCTGTGCTATTTTTCTTTTTCGTGACTAGTTTGTAGCTGGTGGCATACTGGAACCAAAAGAGAACAAATCAGTGAGTGCAACAAGATGAGTACAAGCAGGGTACACATTCCATACTAGGGTGGCAAGGGCAGGGCCAGTGCAAGATACTGCATGCCCAACAAGATACTAGATGCCCTAGTCCCCTTGGTATTAACTCCCAGACCTTGAGGGCTGCGAATAAAGACCAAAGCTCAAAATGAACCTTCAAGCCTTATTCTCCCCCACCCCTAAATTGCCTTTCAGGCCCTTAGCCCATCCACCCCCTCCCCACAAGATTTTGATAATTAAAGAAATCATGATCACCCCACAATCCTATTAACACACAACTGTATATCAAAAGGGTTATTTTTAAGTGTCATTTACCCAGGTAAGGGGCTGTATGAAAACTGTACACATTCCCTATGGGTAAAAGTACGTGTTGATGGTTTTGTATGTGTCTGTTAGGACCCATTTGTTTGCTGCCCTAGGTGACCATCTAATGGTTAGGCTGGTCATAGGTGAGGGTACTCTGTTAGCCTGATTGAAAGGTTGACCCACTTAGCACCACGTACAAGTCATTCTTATTAAGTATTGTTCCAATCAAGCAGCCGCCACGTGTAAATGCACTATAATAACTTGTAATGCTTAAACTAGCAAATGTCAGTGTTGACTCATTGAGAGTAGGCAGGATTCACTTATTCCACAGAATACTGTTCAAAACAAGAAAAGGGTGTGTGGAAAGACACCTCATGGGCCAAATCAGACCCCATGTTTGTTACCACAAAGGTAACCAAGGGAGGGGAGAAAGAGGGAAAAAAAAAAAGGTTACTTACTGA
Source organism: Microcaecilia unicolor (assembly GCF_901765095.1). NCBI lineage: Eukaryota > Metazoa > Chordata > Amphibia > Gymnophiona > Siphonopidae > Microcaecilia > Microcaecilia unicolor. Next base: position 161,628,783 of record NC_044041.1, read on the forward strand.
CTGGAAGGCAGCAGAAACCAGGTTGGATGGAATATATTTCTGTCATGCAAATACACAAAAAAGTAAAGTAAATACAACCAGCTAAACGAGACCAACTATTCAAATCACATTACCTTCCTTCTCCTCCCTCTCTGGTAAAACCTTTACACTTTTGTCATCAAAACCACCCAGGCATAAAAGTTCAAGGCTCTCCAATTTCAAACTAGTAGTAAGAAAAGGGGTAGTACAAGGTAGATTCTGCCTCCTGCTGCAGTAAGATATAGTTAGGGACACTGAAGCACTTGTGCAACAATAATCCCAGCAAGGGAATGCATTTTTCTGGTACCCCCCAACAAAAAAAGCTCCCAACATAATAGCCCCTGACATAACAGCCACTGTCAAAACAACGTGCCCACAATATAGTCCTTGACAAATTAGCCCCCTGACAAAAGGGCCCGCTAAGGCTGCCCAGAATATGGCACTGAATTTTTTTCTAGGGGGCTATTTTGTCTAGAGTTATTTTGTGGGAGAAGCCATTTTGTTACCAGGCTGTTTTGTCAGGGCACCTATTTTTCTGTATGGAGTGTAATAGCTGCCTAGTGGTTAAAGCACTAGGCTAACAACCGGATAAGCCTGGTTAAATCCCATTGCTGTTCTTGGTCATAAAGAGACGCACAGTGGATCATAGCCACAACTGGCCAGGCTGTATTTAATGACTAGCATAGCAGATGCTACACCCACAAGGTCTCCTTTAGCCAAAAAAGGAGAAGAAACTATGATTTAAATCCTCAGCCTACCTCATCCTCACAGTTCTCTCAGCCCACCACACATTTCTCTATTCCTTCCAGTCCAACCTATCCACTTCTCCCAGACCACCATCCTTTTAATCTTCTTTCTTTTTCTTGCCTTATCATCCTAGATTTCCCCTCACTTCTTACTCCCTATGCACAGTTTGACATGATTGGGGGTAGAGTATTGGGGTATTACACCTACTTTCTCTAAAGTGACCTGTTGTGCTTCACCCTCCTAGGTCTTCTCCTCATTGGGTATCCCATCACCCCTCCCTGACCAGGCTCCTCTCCCCTGCAGAGACCCCATTTGTGTGGCCACAAAAAGCACGTCTTAAACGTACAGCCCAACCAGATTGTGACCCAAATGGTGTCGCAAACCACAGCTTGGGAAGTTCTAAGTGATATAAAAAAAAGAAAATTGTGAAAAACAGCAGCAAAAAGACAAAAAAAAACCAGACCAATAAACCCTAGAAATGCAGGCTATGTGTGGGGAGGAGAAACAAGGGAATAAAAACCACACAGTCTATACAGTCCGCCTGACCAAGATGAACAGACATGTAGAAATGTTCTCAGAAATTAGGGAGGCTAACAAACTGGGCAACACAATAATAATGGGCGATTTCAATTAGCCCAATATTGACTGGGTAAGTGTAACATCGAGGCATGCTAGGGAGGTAAAATTCCTTGACGAAAATCAAGGATTGCTTTATGGAGCAGCTGGTACAGGAGCAGACAAGAGAAGGAAAAATTCTAGACCTGGTCCGGGAGGTAATGGTGATGGGGCCGCTTGATAACAGTGATTATAATATGATCAGATTTGATATTAGCTTTGAAGTATAAACAGAGGAGTGTGGTAGCCGTGTTAGTCCACTCTTAAGGTTATCAATAGAAATCAAACAAAATAAAACATGGAAAAGAAAATAAGATGATACCTTTTTTATTGGACATAACTTAATACATTTCTTGATTAGCTTTCGAAGGTTGCCCTTCTTCGTCAGATCGGAAATAAGCAAATGTGCTAGCTGACAGTGTATATAAGTGAAAACATTCAAGCATTACTATGACAGTCTGACAGGGTGGGAGGATGGGGGTGGGTAGGAGGTATGCATGGGGTATGCATAGGTGAGGTATGCATGGGGTATGCATAGGTGATATGCTTTGATGTCCCTTTCTATGGATAAGTATAAACAGGAAATCCAATACATTAGCATTTAACTTTCAAAAAGGAGACTATGATAAAATGAGAACAGTGAAGGGAAAAAAAAAAAAAGCTTAGAGGAGCAGCTGTGAGGGTCAAAAATTTACATCAGGTGTGGATGATGTTCAAAAATACCATCCTGGAAGCCCAGGCCAAATACATTCCGTGTATTAAAATAGGAGGGAGGAAGACCAAACGACAGCTGGCATGGTTAAAAAATGAGGTTATGGAAGCTAGTATAGCTAAAAGAAAATCCTTCAGAATATGGAAGAAGGAACCGACTTAAAATAATAACAGCATAAGGAATGTCAAATCAAATGCAAAGTGCTGATAAGGAAGGCAAAGAGGGACTTTGAAAAAAAAGATTGCGTTGGAGGCAAAAACGCATAAGAAGAATTTTTTTTAGGTATCTTAAAAGCAAGAAACCGGCAAAAGAATCAGTTGGATTGCTAGATAACAGAGGGGTAAAAGGGGTGATCAGGGAAGACAAAGCCATAGCGGAGAGATTAAATGAATTCTTTGCTTCAAGTCTTCATCGAGGAAGATGTGGGAGTGATACTGCTGCCAGAAACAGTAGTCTAAGCTGACGAGTTGGAGAAATGGAATGAAATCTATATAAACCTAGAGGATGTAATGGGGCAATTTGACAAATTAAAGAGTAGCAAATCTCCTGGACCGGATGGTATTCATCCCAGAGTACTGATAGAATTGAAAAATGAACTGACGGAACTATTGTTAGTAATATGTAAATTATCTTTAAAATCAAGCGTGGTACAGGAATATTGGAGGGTAGCCCATGTAATACCGATATTTTAAAAAGGTTTAGGAGGGGATCCGGGAAATTATAGACTGGTGAGCCTGACGTCAGTGCCTGGCAAAATGGTAGAGACTATTATAAAGAACAAAATTACAGAGCATATTCAAAAGCATGGATTAATGAGACAAAGCCAACATGGATTTAGTGAAGGGAAATCTTTCCTCACCAGTCTATTACATTTCTTTGAAGGGGTGAACAAACATGTGGATAAAGGCGTTTGACAAAGTACCTCATGAAAGACTCCAGAGGAAATTGGAGAGTCATGGGATAGGAGGTAGTGTCCAATTGTGGATTGATCACCCTCCCCTCACCTATCCACACCTATCCTGTTAGAATATCAATGATATGCTTTGATGTCCCCATGAATACCTCCTACCCACCCCCATCCTCCCACCCTGTCAGACTGTCATAGTAATGCTTGAATGTTTTCACTTATATACACTGTCAGCTAGCACATTTGCTTATTTCCGATCTGACGAAGAAGGGCAACCTTCGAAAGCTAATCAAGAAATGTATTAAGTTATGTCCAATAAAAAAGGTATCATCTTATTTTCTTTCCATGTTTTATTTTGTTTGATTTCTATTGATAACCTATTGTGGATTAAAAACTGGTTAAAGGATAGAAAACAGAGTAGGGTTAAATGGTCAGTATTCTCAATGGAGAAGGGTAGATAGTGGGATTCCTCGGGGGTCTGTGCTGGAACCGCTGCTTTAACATATTTATAAATGATTTAGAGATGGGAGTAACTAGTGAGGTAATTAAATTTGCTGATGACACAAAGATATTCAAAGTTGTTAAATCGCGAGAGGGTTGTGAAAAATTACAAGAGGACCTTACGTCTAAATGGCAGATGACGTTTAATGTGAGCAAGTGCAAAGTGATGCATGTGGGAAAGAGGAACCCGAATTATAGCTACGTCATGCAAGGTTCCACGTTAGGAGTCACCGACCAAGAAAGGGATCTCATTATAGTCGATGATACATTGAAATGCTCTGCTCAGTGTGCTGCAGCGGCTAAGAATGCAAATAGAATGTTAGGTATTATTAGGAAAGGAAAACAAAAGTGAGGACGTTATAATGCCTTTGTATCGCTCCTTGCTGCCACCGCACCTCAAATATTGTGTTCAATTCTGACCACTGCATCTCAAAAAAAAAAAAAAAAAAGATATAGTGGAATTAGAAAAAAAGGTACAGAGAAGGGCAACGAAAATAAAGGGGATGGGACGACTTCCCTATCAGGAAAGGCTGAAATGTCTAGGGCTCTACAACTTGGAGAAGAATATCTCAGTAACAATTCTAAATCTTGAAAGGATATCCCATATGCTGAGCAAGTCAGCTGATTTAACACAAAACAAGATTTCTGCTGGATGTGCCACATAGCTGATGACAGCTTATTTTCCAGTCCATAATCAGCATGTTGATACTGCTGCACAGCATCAAGACATGAGCCTTGCATTAGAATCCTATATAAAAATCTCCTTCCTCCACCTAACTCTTTACATACAGCTGCAGGGCAGCAAGTCAGATAGCTTCTACTACAACAGAATTTGTGGGGGAAAAAAAGTTACCAAATAAAGACTAGAACTGCAGGTGTGAATGACTAAAGACTAGTTCCTATGAGTGCTGTAGGAAGAACCAAGTATATTTTTCCATTGTAGATACATGTATCCAACCAACTGCTCTCCAGGAACAAAATACCTCACGACAGGAGGAAATTCTTACAACTAAAAATAAAAACCATTTGCAAGGCCATAAGTACATAAGTATTGCCATACTGGGAAAGACCAAAGGTCCATCAAGCCCAGCATCCTGTTTCCAACAGTGGCCAATCCAGGTCACAAATACCTGGCAAGATCCCCAAAAAAGTACAAAACGTTTTATACAGCTTTTGAAAGTTAAACCCTAACATATTTGATTTACTATCCTGCTTATAATCGAACGAGAAAAACGCCCAAGTTCTGACCTAAATCGGGAGATGGACGTTTATCTCACAAAAACGAATAATGTGGTATAATCGAAAGCCGAACTTGGACGTTTTCAACTGCACTCCATCACGGAAGCGTACAAAGTTGACGGGGGCGTGTCGGAGGCGTGGTGAAGGCGGGACTGGGGCATGTTTATCACCCGAACAGAGATGGGCGCCTTTCGCCAATAATGGAAAAAAAGTATGCGTTTGTAGCTAGAATTTAGGGCACTTTTCCTGGACCCCGTTTTTTCACGAATAAGGCTCCAAAAAGTGCCCTAAATGACCAGATTACCCCCAGAGGGAATCGGGGATGACCTCCCCTGACTCCCCCAGTGGTCACTAACCCCCTCCCACCACAAAAAATGATGTTTTACAACTTTTATTTTCACCCTCAAATGTCATACCCACCTCCCTGGCAGCAGTATGCAGGTCCCTGGAGCAGTTGTTAGGGGGTGCAGTGGACTTAAGGCAGGTGGACCCAGGCCCATCCCCCCCCCCCCCACCTGTTACAATTGTGCTGCTTAATGCTTAGTCGTCCAACTCCCCCAAACCCACTGTACCCACATGTAGGTGCCCCCCTTCACCCCTTAGGGCTATAGTAATGGTGTAGACTTGTGGGCAGTGGGTTTTGAGGGGGATTTGGGGGGCTCAACACACAAGGGAATGGTGCTATGCACCTGGGAGTTTACCTTTTTTTTTGTTTTTGTTAAAGTGCCCCCTAGGGTGCCCGGTTGGTGTCCTGGCATGTGAGGGGAACCAGTGCACTACGAATCCTGGCCCCTCCCACGAACAAATGCCTTGGATTTATTCGTTTTTGAGCTGGGCGCTTTCATTTTTCCATTATCGCTGAAAAACAAAACGCCCAGCTCACAAATTGTCGAATAAAACATGGACGTCTATTTTTTTGCGAAAATACGGTTCGGTCCGCCCCTTCACAGACCCGTTCTCGGAGATAAACGCCCATGGAGATAGACGTTTTCGTTCGATATGCCCCTCTATGTATACTTACTTCAAAACTAATATCAAATCTGATCATATTATGATCAACTAGTGTGAAAGGCCCATTTCAGAGAGGAATGAAACGGGCGCTAGCACCGCTCCCCCCCCCCCCCCCAAGTCTGCGAGTGCGTGTGAGTGACTGTGTGACACATAGAGAGTGAATGTGATACAGTGTGAGAGAGAGGAAGACACTGTGAGAGTGTGTGTGTGACAGAGATACCTGTCCCCTCAGGACCCCCTCTGCGTGGTTGGCAGCAGTGTGAGTGAGAGTGAGAGAGAGAGTGTGAGAGAGAGAGAGAGAGAGAGAGAGAGAGAGAGAGAGATTGAGTCTGGGTGTGAGTGTGTCTGTGAGACCAAATGTGTGTGTGATTGTTATCTCTCCCCTGCCCCCCTCCATCCACCCAGCTATTCTCCTGTCTCCCCTGCGCCCCCTCCAGCTACCCTGCGATTCTCCTCTATCCCCTGCCCCCCCCCTTTTGCCATCCATCGATTCTCCTCTCCCCTGCAGAATGAATGTGTAGAAAGAGTGTTGTTGGCTTCTGAAAGTGGCAAGCCTGTCTGAGTCCTGCGCTTTATTTTTAACTGGCAGCAGCAGCAGTCTGGAAAATAGGGGATACAGAAGAGGTCAGTTGTCAAGAAAAGCATCAAGTAACTCCCATTTCTCTGTACACCAGTTTTACGATTTCCACTTGCAAGGGCTATTTAATGCTAGTTCTCCAGCGAAGGGAGAGAATAGGAGGGGAGCAACCCGGGCAGCAGAGTCAGCAGGAGAGGAGCGTGTTTCCCTACTCCTTAGTCCTGCCTGTGATTCGTGAAACCGGATATCTACACCACCATGCAAAACGGAAGTGAGGTTCATTAGAACGTTGGTGGTGCCTTTTATATATATAGATATTATCAAGCGGCCCCAGCACCATTACCTCCTGCACCAGATCGTGCACTCCACTAAGGACTAGGTCTAGAATTTTTCCTTCTCTCGTCGGCTCCTGTACCAGCTGCTCCATAAAGCTGTCCTCGATTTCATCAAGGAATTTTACCTCCCTAGCATGCCCCGATGTTACAATTACCCAGTCAATATCGGGGTAAATGAAATCACCCATTATTACTTGTGTTCCCCAGTTTGTTAGCCTCCCTAATTTCCTTTAACATTTCTGCATCCGTCTGTTCATCCTGGCCAGGCGGACGGTTGTACACTCCTATCACTATCCTTTTCCCCTTTACACATGGAATTTCAATCCACAGTGATTCCAAGAAGTGTTTTGTTTCCTGCAGAATTTTCAAACTATTTGATTCAAGGCTCTCGTTAATATACAATGCTACCCCCTCCACCAATTCGATCCACCCTATCGCTATGATATAATTTGTACCCCGGTATGACAGTGTTGCCCACTGGTTATCCTCCTTCCACCAGGTCTCAAAGATGCCTATTATATCTAATTTTTCATTTAGTGCAATATATTCTAACTCTCCCATCTTATTTATGCAAGCTCATCCCTGTATGCTTTAATGTCACGTGCAACTGGCAAGTACAAACTTTCACTACAATATTACCTTTATCCCTAGGAAAAGCCAATGGCATTATGATGGCATAGGAGCAAAAACATTTTGTCCTCTAAAACATGATTTTTAACAAGAAATTAGATCTGATATTTTCTATTAGTCCTTCCCACTATTCCAGAACCTTTGGGATAGTTGTGTCCAACTAGCAGGTAGAGCTAGAGAACTGAAAACCTTGCTGAGATCTCTTTTGGCATCCAGTCTAGCTCCTCAATATTTATGTAGTCAAGCAGTAAGGAAAAACTCAGAATAAAACCTTAAAACTAGGCAAGTCGCTTAACTCTCCATTGTCCCAGATACAAAATAAGAGTACCTATATATAATATATAAACCACTTTGGCTGTAACCACAGAAAGGCGGTATATAATGTCCCATCCCCTTTCCCTATAACAACTTGCTAACCTAACACTAACCAGATGAGCAAACATATGTGGACCTCTCATCTCTGGACAACTTGCAAAGAACAAGAGAGATGCAGGAAGCACCATGCAACCTGAAAAATCATTATTTGACCCATTACTTCACACCGACTAAACATCTCAGAAACCTTGGGCGAGCCTCTGGAGTGGTGGGAAGGATTACTAGAAAGAAATTATCGGGTAAGACCTAATTTCTCCTTCCATTATATAGCTTCCCACTATTCCAGAACCTGTGGTATGTTGAAAAACAATCCCTAGAGTGGGTGGGATCCTGGCACCGCCACACTGACGACCGAAGCCCCAAAACTGGCTTCTGAGTGTGCCACAACATCCACCCTGTAATGCTTGGCAAAGGTATTCAGTGTTGACCATGTGACTGCATTGGAAATATCCAACGGAGACAGTAAGGTAGTCTATGCCCAGAATGTCACTGCCAAATGGGTTTATACACATCTCCTTGAATTCAAGGGCAATGAGAAATTCTCCACACAGAAACATGATGGCAGATAAGGGCCAAATGGCCCATCCAGTCTGCCCATCCTCAGTAACCACTAACTCTTCCTTTCCTAAGAGATCCCACGTGCCTATCTCACACTTCAAATTCAGACAGTCCTCATCTCCACAACCTCCACTGGGATGCCATTCTACGCATCCACCACCCTTTCCGTGAAAGAGCATTTTCTTAGATTCTAAGTCTATTTCCTCTTAACTTCATTATGATGCCCCAATCATTCCAGCGTTTCCTTCATTTGAAAAAGGCTCGCCTCTTGATATGACACCACAGAGGTATTTAAAAATCTATAATATCCCTCTCTCGCCTCTCTCCAGCGCATACATGCGTAGGTTCCTAAGCAGTGGCGTAGCCCGATAGCCAATTTTGGTGGGTCTGAGCACAAAAGTTTCTCTCTACTCCCCTCCCCCAGCACTTCCCAACTCAAAATATAAATACTTTAGCTGATGAGGATTCCCAATCTCTGTCAGCTGAAGACCTCCACTAAAGATGGCCAGAACTCCCCGTTCACCAGCCCAGCAGGCAGCAGCAACTCCTCGAGCCACTGATGCCACACCACCCATACATGCTATAGTTGTCAGTGGCTCGAGGATGCTACCCCCATCTGCCAAGCTCAGTAGAAGAGAGCTCTGGCCAGCTTTAGAGAGCCCCACTAGCTACAGCAAGGGTCAGGGCTACTGTTAGCCATGGCCTAGGGCAGAAAATAAAGAAGCCCCTCCCCCCCTCCTCATCTGCCATTACAGTCACACCCACATACCCTCAGAAATTACAGAACAAGGGATCACAATTAGAAAAATATGTAGACAAAACTGAATTGGGAACCTCTGCATATACTGCAATGCTAGAGAAAAAAAACAAAAGCACATTTCCTTTTCTGCTGAACACAATTAAAAAAATGCACATTTCCCAAAGCTAACATATTCCATTTAAAACATTCAAAATACAATGATTTTTCTACGTTGTTGTCTGGACATTTTATTTTTCCATCATGTTGGTTCCAATTTCTCTCTTTCCTGTTTTCCTGTCTTCTGCTAATTCTTCAAGCGACTGTCCCATTGGTTTTTTCTTTCCTCGTTTCATTTCCTCACTACACCTGCCTCTGAAATATTGATCTTTCCATTTTAGATCTTTCCTTTTCTGCCTCTGTACACTCAAATTTCATTCTCTTTCTAAATCTTTTCTCTCTTTTTACTTTTCAGATATCATATTTCCATCTCCTTTCACCTACTAGCTCTCCCCTTCCCCATCTCTCCCCTTCCCAGCCTTCCATTCTCTTCCATCTTTAATCTACATGCCATTACCATATGTCTACCCCATGTAATCACTATTCTCTCATTCATTTCCTTGCCATCTCCACTCCCTGGGCCTCTCTCACATGCTTTCCACCATTCCCAGTGTCTCCCCTCCCTCCACCCTTCTAGCCTAGCATCTTCTCACCTCCTTGCCTATCTCCCTATCCCTTTTACCTCCCACCACAGATCTTCCTGTCCCATATCCCCCCTCCCCCACTGTCCAGCATGTATCCCTCTCTCTTCCCTACCATCCATTGTCCAGTTTCCTCTCACTCCCTTCAGCCTCTGAAGCCATCTTCCCTATTTCTCCCCTCCCCTCTTTGCATCTCTCCTCCTCCTCCACCTCATTTCCAACTTGTCTCCCTCTCATTGTCCACTATCTCTCTCTCTCCCTGCCTTGAGTCCTGGTCTAACATCTCACTCTACCCCCCTCCCCCCAGCCAGGATGCAACTCTCCAATCCTTCCTTCCCCTCACCTCAATGTCATGTTCAACATTCCCCTCATCTCTCCCTCCTCCAATTCTATGTCCAACACTTTTCCCCCCTCGTCCACTCCTATGCAGCCTTTCCCCTCCTTCTCCCCATCCCACCCATATCCAGCAATTCTCCCTCTTTCCCCTTGCAGTATCTCTCCGTCGAACAATTATTCCTCCACCCCACCTACCCTCTCACTCCCCGACCCCCCCAAGCCACCCGCCAGCATGCTGCAGGTTTTGGCTCCCTGTTCTGCCTTGCTTACTATCTCTGCCAGACCAGTATGCTGCAGGTTTTTTCTCTCCCTCCCTCTCCCCAGTCACCGCTGGCATACTGCAGATTTTTTCTCTTCCTCCCCACCGCATGCAGCAAATTTTCTCCTCCCCCCCCCCCCCCCCACCCCCCGCCACCTGATGAAGGTTTTGATCCCTCCCTCCCCCCCCCCGGCCACCTACTGGCATTCTGCAGGTTTTATTCTCTCTCCCTCTCCCCAGCAACCCGCTGACGTGCTGCACATTTTCCCCTCGCCCCCCCACCCAGCCACCCACTGCAGTTTTGTTGTCTCCCTCCTCCCAGCCACCCACCGGCACGCTGCAGGCCTTCTTTCCCCTCCCTCCCATCTCTGTCGGGCAAAGCCGCACAGAACCAAGTCCATCAGCATGATGCCGTGACTGCTTCCGGCCGGCTGGCCTTCATCTTCTTCCGATACTCTTTCTGAAGAGGTGGGGCCAGCACAGAGGAAGCAAGTCATAGCAGCATACAGACAGCCCTGTAACCGCGTGGCCTCCGCTACAGAAGCAGCAGAACACCGCTGGCCAAACAAAGATGACAAGGGAGGGACAAAACCTGCAGCATGCTGGTGGGTGGCTGGAGGAGGGAAAGCTGAAGTGAGCAGCAGGCAGGGAAAAGTCACGGTTTGGGCTGGGGAGACAGTCTTCCCAATTCTTTTATTATTGGTGTCTATGAGGCACACCATTGCTGGGCCCACCCGTGGCTACACCCCTGTTCCTAAGCCTGTCCCTATATGTTTTACAAGAGGTTGCTTACTAATTTTGTAGCCGCCCTCTGGACAGACTCCATCCTGTTTATATCTTTTCATGGGTTGGTATCTCTCCAGAACTGCATGCAGTATAATGGGGCCTCACCAGAGACTTATACAAGGGCACCCACACTTCTTTTTTCCTGCTGTCACCCCTCTCTTATGCACCCAAGCATCTTTCTAGCGTTGGGCTGTCGCCTTTCCTCCCTGTTTGGCTGCCTTAAGGTCAGACATAATTACACCCCCCCCCCCCCCCCCCCCCAAAGTCCTGCTCTTCTTTCGAACAGAGGCTATGACTGCTCTTAGTGTCTCTGTGTGAAAGCGGGACACTCGGAGACAGCAGTTTAGACCTCCGAGATCTAAGTCAGGACAAAAGGTGCCTTCCTTCTTTGGGAGAATGAAGTATCTACCTTACCCCTGTTCAGCCTGGGGAACTGGAACAATGGCCCGGAGCACCAGCTAGGAATCTACAGTGGCCTGAACCTCGACTGCCTTGGTTTTCTTTCAACAAGAGGCTGCAAGAAGAGAGGAGCAACCAGGCGAGAAAACTCCAGCTTGTAATCTTCTGTAAGAATATCCAGAACCCGCTGGTCTGACAGAATTCTGGCCCACTCCTCCCAAAACTCCTGAAGACATCCCCCCACCGGAGGAAGGAGAGTGGACCAGCTTTGCATCATTGTGAAGCTCTGGAGGCACTGGGCGCTCTAGCTGACAGGGGCCTTCTGACCCTACTGCTGATGACCAGCCAGTACTATCTGCTGTCTTGAAATAAAGATTGAGCCCCCTGAAGAGAAAGATGACCAGAGGCTTTCAACTTATCCCCTGGCAACTGGTATGGCTTAGTTTCCCACCATTCGTTCACCGTTACTAAGATCTTCTCCAAATAGCCACTATGAATATGCAGGAAAGATTTGCATATAATGGAAGCACTGTACGCAAATCGAGTTCATGCATATTCATTGTGGATATCCTGAAAACCTGATTGGCAAGGGGATACTCCAGGGCCAGAGTTGGGAAACAGTGGACTAACTGTCCCAGGAGCAAAGCTCTCAGAACCAAAGGCTGAAAAAAAAGTGTCCATCCACCTGCTGAAGACAGAAAATACTGGGGAGTAGACTGGATGCCAAGAGAGATAGCTCTGACTTATCTCCACCTGCTGGTTGATGGACACAACTACCCCATAGTTTCTACAACAGTGGGACGCTACGTAATGGAAATTTGGCAATTGAAAATCCAGCCTTTTTTAAACAATAAAAACAGATGTTAATGATTTCAAGTCAACAATTTGCAGAGGCTCTTCAGACCAAAGCTTCTAATATTTTGATTTTGATCTGACAGTGGGTTTGATAGATTCAGCTTTATAATGAAGGGATTTGCAATGAACTTGCTCATGTGAACGTTGAGCAAGAAGTCAGTAATGCATAAGACAGCTGACTTTGTTAATTTAGTTAACAAATCTTTGACAGAGGGTAGATTACTGAACTCCTTAAAAGTTGCTTCTGTTAGACCATTGATAAAGAGAAACTGGAGTCCTGATGATCAATTTCCCTGCGATGATGTAAACAGAACTGTAAAATTTAGGCACACTATTAGCTCTGATCATAGGGGTACTTTTGCGGAAGGACTGCCTGGGCACGCGTCCAAGGCACAATCATCCCATAGAAGTTGTTTGACAGGACTGGGCCGTCAACAAAACAAAACCAAAAAAAGCCCAGACCTGTCAAACAGGAGGGTCCATCCCCCCCCCCCCCCAAGTTTCCCTGGTGGCTCAGTGGCCTTCTCCCTCCTCCCACAGCAAAAAAAAAAAACAGTCCCTGGTGGCCCAGTGCCCCCCAAAACTTGAGGAGTGCTACTCTCTAAGGTATGGAGGGGAGGGGGGGCACTAGGGACCAGGGCGGATGGGGGTGGAGGTTAAGGTTGCCCATTGGGCCACCAAGGACTATTTATTGCTCTGGGGGGGGGGGGGCTAGAGGTCCATCAGACCTCCAGGCTCCCTGTGCCTAGTGGGGGGGGGGGGATTGTGGGGCTGGAGGTGCACTGGACCTACAGCCCCTTGCATGCGAGACCCCCCCCAGGGCTGACAGTGGGGGAGGGGGGAGAGAGAGGAGAGGAGTTTTAACCCCAACACCAGCTCCTAGCTGGCACAGGGTTAAGGCAGTATTCTGCCTGTATCAGAGAACTGTGCTCTGATCATACAGGCAGAATACCGCAGAGGTCATTTAAATGAGCTCTGCGGTATTCCCTGGTGTGGGCAGTTTGAAATGCCAGACCCCTCTGATCATTGTGTGCTAATAAATGCAGACACTCTACTGCCTGCATTTATCTTGGATCACTGGGGCCTGGCTGCTTCTAAGGCTGAGAATTAGACCTACTTCTTCTCTTCCCCTTTTAGGGAAGATGGTTGAAATATGTTGTTTTGACAATTGACAGATTTTGTTTTTTTTGGATGAGCATAAAATTCTTGACCAATATCAATTTGTTTTAGGAGTGAGCATGATAATGAATCACTTTTACTCTCAATGACTGATGTTATTAGAACAGGAGGTTTTGATAAAGGTGTACACTTTTTTGTATTAGTCTCCTTGGATATCTCTGCTGCCTTTGACTGCCAGCCATATGATTTTGTTTTAATGCTTATTTTTAATTGGAATTGCTGTTTATTGTTAGAGGTTAGTGCCATTCTTTTTTTTTTTAAACAGCATTAATATTGTGTGGTACAAGGAAAGGAAAGATCAGAGGTTACCGATTTAGCAGGTGATCCTCAAGGCTCTGCTCTTTCAGCAATCCTGTTTAATATTTATTTGCTACTTAAGGGTTTGGGTCTTCATTACAGGATTTATGCGGATGATATCCCATTTTCTTTAAAATTGAGGGTTCTGTTAGAGATAGTATTCAAATATTATGCTTGTACTTGAGAATGATAAAGCCGTGGATGAGAGCAAATTGTCTTTGATTGAATATGTCCAAGACTCAGGTTATACTAATGTCTAGTTTTCCTTTAGCAGATGCTCCTGATTCTCTGTATTGATGGAGCTGAAGTAGTGTTTAGTACGACAATTTATTCATTAAGTGTCTCATTGATCCTACTTTAAGTATGAAACAGCAGGTAGCCAAAGGAATTGGGGCAGTTTTCTCTAAAAAAAAACACTTGTTAGAGAATTGAAAGACTATTTGCCATCTGAAAAATTTAGATTGGAATTATAATTATGCCTCAATTTGATTATTGTAATGCATTGCTGGTAGGTTTACCAAAATATGCTCTTTGTTTGTTGCAGCTCCAGTTTAGGGCCGAGGTAACATTACTCCTGCACTGATTCACTTACACTGACAGAACACAGTATAAAATTTTGATTTTCAAAGTAATGGCAAATAGAATTTGCCCGTCAAGTTTACCTCTGCATCAACTGTCACGGTCACAGAGAGCTGCTTCTCTCAATACACTAGATGTTCCATCTTGAGTATTAATAGAATATATGTATACTCCGCTCCATGGATAAATCCTTCTTATCTGTTCCCTTCTCCACTACTGCCAACTCCAGACTTCGCGCCTTCTGTCTCGCTGCACCCTACGCCTGGAATAAACTTCCTGAGCCCCTACGTCTTGCTCCATCCTTGGCCACCTTTAAATCTAGACTGAAAGCCCACCTCTTTAACATTGCTTTTGACTCGTAACCACTTGTAACCACTCGCCTCCACCTACCCTCCTCTCTTCCTTCCCGTTCACATTGATTGATTTGATTTGATTACTTTATTTTTTGTCTATTAGATTGTAAGCTCTTTGAGCAGGGACTGTCTTTCTTCTATGTTTGTGCAGCGCTGCGTACGCCTTGTAGCGCTATAGAAATGCTAAATAGTAGTAGTAGTATAGGACCAAATTTGTGGAATGATTTTAAAAAGGCCTTAAAGACTTGCGAATATTCAATATTTTTTAGGTTGGTATTGTTTTACAATATACTGTAACATATATAAAAATGTTCTTATGTTGATATATGCGATTTATATTACCAAAATTTCTTCACATATCAATGAAGATTGTTTTATGTAGTCCACCCAGAATTGTAGATGGTATGGATTAGAAATTGTTAAAATAAAATCAATGTTCTATGCTACTCATCATAGAAATAAAAAGTTAATTTAAAATTATATATCAATGTTCTACTGTACTGTTTTAATATATGCATTTCTAATATTGTACATCATTACTATCTGTAGGATTTAAAATTCGCCTATGTTAAAATTTACCTCATACAAGGGCCCTTTTACTAAAACTTAGCATGCGCTACTAAGTGCCACGTGGCCCACCGGTATAAAATAGAGCATGCTAAATGCTGCATATCCTTGTATGTGGTCATGCATGCTATGCTTTAGTAAAAGGATCTCAGATTGTTCTTATGCTTACATGTGGGCATTTTACTATTGTTACACTTGAGAAAATTGTTAGGGTACACCACCTTGAACAAACCTTCATAAAAAGAAATAAACCAAGTGCTGTAGGCATTACAGCTGCAGAGATTCCTGTTAACTGTGCTAGTATGAGTAGTTCTTCAGATTAGTTTCTCATGCCAATCCTGGAGTACCCCATAACCAGCCTGGCTTTCAGAATAATAAATATACACAAGGAATCTACATATGATGGAGGTTAATGCAGTAACTTGACTTTTACATGGTCTTCTGTTCTATGGTGGTTCTGTATTAACTGTATTTTTATTCCTTAATACTCTAACTGCTTCAATTTAAAATTATTAAATGCAAGGCCAGAGCTAAAGCCAATCCAGACACACATAGGAAACATGGGATGATATGTATGAACCAAATTGTTGGTGGAGGCTGAGAATTTTGTATACTTGTCTGCCTAGAAGCACAAATGGAGGGAGACATAAGTGCCATAGTGGGTCAGATCAATTAGTCCCTCAGTCTCAGGATCCTGTTTGGTCCATGCCTATTCAGATCAAAAGAAGTATCCAGTACATTCATGAATAGATTCCTTGTTGGTCTCTCACAAGACTAACAAGTAGCTCTTCCCAAGCTGAACTGGCTAATAGACTGGCTCTCAATTTAGAAAAGTTAAAGATTCTGCTACTGGCATTTAAGGCTGTAGCCTCCATTTCACAGTCTTGACACTCCCCATCTCCCTTAAACCCACATACTGTGATGCAACCACTTCAGCTCCTCATCCTCCTGCTACTATTTTTCAGTTTCTCAACCTATCCCCTTCAATAAAAAAAACAAAAAGGTAAAAATTCACCAAACGTATAATTAAACTCTGGAATTCGTTGCCGGAGAAAGTTGTGAAGGCGGTTAGCTTAGCAGAGTTTAAAAAGGGGTTGGACGGTTTCCTAAAGGACAAGTCCATAAACCGCTACTAAATGGACTTGGGAAAAATCCACAATTCCGGGAATAACATGTATAGAATGTTTGTACGTTGGGAAGCTTGCCAGGTGCCCTTGGCCTGGATTGGCCGCTGTCATGGACAGGATGCTGGGCTTGATGGACCCTTGGTCTTTTCCCAGTATGGCATTACTTATGTACACCAGTAGTCCAAACAGAACAGCAATCTAACCTTTTACTCCACCTCAAACTACATGCTAAATCCACAGCATTAGAAAACAGAAATTAAGCTTTTATGTCATTCGTGCACTTCTTTACATCAGAGTTTAACAAGTAATGCCTTTATCGCCAGTGGTTAACTGATGAAAGCATCACTATGCAAATCGCTGCAGTTTTCTTATATGCTAAACTCCTTTGAATACAGGGCAGCTCTTAAGTGTATAAAATTATGCACAGATCCTACACTAAGCTGTGCCCAAAACCTTTTACACTATTAGATCAGCCACTCATTGAGATAATTTTTTTTTAAATCTGACATTGTATTGAAATTCTGTAAAACCTTGAAGGCATCTAGAAAGGGTAAACTGTACAAAGTCAAACTCCATTTTAAACTTGTGTTAAGTACAAACTGTATTAATGCCACACAGCTTATTTTAGCTAGCTATATTTATTAACCAGGACCAGTTAGAAGCAATTTCTTAAGTCAGGATTCAGCCCCTTGAGAGCTTTCTGCTGTGTCAGAATGAGAAAGTTGATAACCTGACTCAGCAAATAGCCTTCCAAAACTTGGGCAAGATGGGCCAGTATTTTTTTCTCTTTCCATTATGCTTCAGTAACATGCCCATTCTCTAAACAAGGGAAAAAGAAATGGGACTTAATATACCGCCTTTCTGTGATTTTTGCAACTACATTCAAAGCGGTTTACATAGTATATACTGGTACGTTTTTGTACATGGGGCAGTTAAGTAACTTATCCTGAGTCACAACAAGCCAAGTCACCAAATAATTTAGGCCCAGATGCACAAAACTTTAACAACCCTTTAACCACCCTTTATCGAAGAAATTGCCAACCGTTTCATGTACTAAAGCCCATTTTTCGAGGACCGTAGCAGCTAACGAAAATGGAATGCAGATGAGCAATTAGTGTAGAAACCCTTTTGAAATGACATGCACTAACGTTTTCCGATTGGTTTAACGAAGGAAAATGCCGAGAAATCTAACAAGAGGTCTGTACCTCTCGTTAGGGCTCTCCGGCTATGTAGAACTAAAAAAAAAAAAAAAAAAACAAGGGGGGTGAAAACACGCGCCAGGGGCGTCCTTTATTGACGCCCCAGGTCGCCGCTGCTCCCCGCTCCCTCTGCAAGCAATCCAGAAGTTAAAAAATAAAGGACCGGGAGGGGGCAAAGGCGCTCGTCAGGAGCGTCCTGTTTGAACGGCCTTGCCCCCCCCCCACCCCGTCTGAGGTCGCCGCTGCTCCCTGCATTATAAATTTAAAAAGCAAAACGAAGAAATCCTTACTTTAGAAGCCCTGGCCGGCCCCCCTCCATTCCTCTGTACTCTTCTGTCAACCCCACAGCTCCGCCTCCTGATTGACACCCTCCGCCCTGTGCCCCGCCTCCCTCCGCGGGTCCTCGCCGCCATTCCCCCCCTCCATCGGGCCCTCCTCCCTCTTACCGGGCCCGTGCAGCGCCTCGCACCGCTATGTGAAGGTGCTGCACGGGCAAGATCAGCTGACGCCTCTGGCTTCCATTCTTCCTTCGCGTCTCTCTCCTTTTGGGCCCGCCCCCGTCTGATGTAAGTAACCAACATCAGACGGGGGCGGGCCCAAAAGGAGAGAGACGCGAAGGAAGAATGGAAGACAGAGGCATCAGCTGATCTTCTTGCCCATGCAGCGCCTTCACATAGAGGTGAGAGGCGCTGCACGGGCCCGGTAAGAGGGAGGGGGGCCCGATGGAGGGGGGGAATGGCGGCGAGGACCCGCGAAGGAGGTGGGGCACAGGGCGGAGGGTGTCAGGAGGCGGAGCTGTTGACAGAAGAGTACAGAGGAATGGAGGGGGGCCGGCCGGGGCTTCTAAAGTAAGGATTTCTTCGTTTTGCTTTTTAAATTTATAATGCGGGGAGCAGCGGCGACCTCGGACGGGGTGGGGGGGGGGGGCAAGGCCGTTCAAATAGGACGCTCCTGACGAGCGCCTTTGCCCCCTCCCGGTCCATTTTTGAGTTTTGTTTTTATTTTGGGAGCCACGTGTTTGTTTTTGTTTTGACAGTGGCATGCGCAGAGCAGCCAGCATAACGCTTGGCTGCTCTGCACATGCTTTAGGGGCCTTTTACCGACGGGGATTACGGACGTATGATACCTTGTACTTTTCAATACCGCACCGAACATTTCTGAGCTGTTTTTTTAACGCATTCTTCGTTTTTTAAAATTTGCTAAGTACTTTTACGATTTTGATTTTTTTACGTTTGGTTGATGCATCTGGGCCTTAGTTCGGGCTCCAGAATAGGTGTGCGTTTTTCGAAAGGCAAAACATGTCTTGGATGTTAGAAAACAAATAAAGGTCTTAGAAGTCAAAGTTTCCATCTGCTAATTATCTCCCGAAAGTAGGTAAAAACCTAAAAGAGTAATTAATGCTCTCAAACTTCCGGGATCTTTTTCTGGAAATCTCAAAAAGTCTCGTTTCCAAATTTAGAAACTATATCCAGCCTTCCAAATTTAATAGAGATCGAATCCAATTAGATTCACTCAGACGAATTTGGGCATTGAGAAGAGAGATTCTGTCAGAATGCAAGAATATGTAAGGAATAAGAACATTCCTATCTCCATCATCTGAAGAGCGAGTCTCTAACTTAAAACACCCTTGACAGTAAGTAAGACGTTCATAACTTTTTTTTGGGGGGGGGGGGGGGGGGGGGGGGGGGGAAGAAGAGGAGGAGCATGACGCCACTGATGTCGTAAAGAAAAAGCGTATCACCGCCATGTGTCACGTCTCTCAGAATTAGGAAACTCAACACATACTCGACGTTGCATCAGCTTCTTAAAGGGGCAGTTCCAGCTTGCTCTGAGCTGCCCCAAATTCCCTCAAAGAAGGACCAACTGCCAAGCCATCATCCCTTTCCGAAGTTCCAACTACCTCCCGAGATCTCCAGAATTATTTTATTAGTCTCCAGCAAAATGCAAGAGCATTGGATCCTGCATTACTTATCCAAAGCGCCTGTTGTGGGGAGGAGGTTTGATCGAGAACGTAGCAGTCTTAACCCAAGTTTTCTAATTCAGAAAAAAAAATGTAAGAGAATTTAGTTAAGGCGATCAGACCTGGCTTGCTTTCTTACACCCTGTATTAAAATTATCTCCCCTCTCAACTTCACAGTCAGACTCCAGACTGCAAATAGCTGCTCTATTCTAATAAAGTAAACTAGATCTACTTCTCTGTTCTGGGACGATTCCAAAACTAACACTAATGACGGAAGATGTGTAGCTGGAACAAAAACCGAGCGCCCCCAACCCCACCGAGCAGAAATATGGACACTGGCACCGAGAAACGGAGAAGAGGGAAAGCGGTAGGAAAGAACTCGTACTCATTGCCCATAGATCCGGCATCACTGATTAGACAAGCCCACGTGGAGCTTCCGGCACCGTATCTGACATTTTTTTGCAGTGCAAGATAAAAGCCTATCCCCCCCCCCCAAGTTATATAGGCAGTAGTACCTACAAGGATGCACTGTACCCCCTCCCTCAAACCATCTCAAGATTAACGTAATCCTAGCCCTTACAAAGCTCGAGCCCACTATATTCGACAGTCACCCTACTTCTACTGTCATTTATCCTCGTCCAAATCCCCGAGGTCCCTCACGCCTTCCTCTTACCTAATCAGATCCAGAAAAGAATCCACCACTTCCTTGGTCTCAGGAATGTCCTCGGCCAGATCGTACAGATGGGAAGCATCGGCATCGCCCGCCCCATCTCCAGGCCTGATAACGAAGGCCAGCGCCACCCCGATGGAAGAGGCGATGAGCGTAGTAACCAGGAAAAAGAGCATAGCCCAGCCGCCAAGGCGCCCAAGCACGGACGGGTCCAGGGAGGCGGCGCCCGCTACCAGGCTGCACACCACCAGCGGGATAATAATCATCTTGAGCAGCCGCAGCAACAGCTCGCCAGGGAAGCCAAAAGCGATGATCTGCGCCTGGCTAAGGGGCAGCGGCCGCACAGCCAGCCCCAGCGCCACACCGCACAACACACCACCAACTGTCAACAGCACGAGCAAGTTCCCCCGCAAGAAGCGGCGCACGCGAGCACAGCCGCTGACCGGCTTCTCACCGCCCGGGGGATACAGGCCATTCGCTGTCATGACGGAGCCGTTGGAAGCGCTGCGTTTTATGCCTTCTTCTGCCATCATGGTGTCGCCTCGGTTCGAAATAAAGGAGGGAAAACCCCTCTACAGCTTGTATTCCACCTGGTCGGGTTGCACCAGTAGTGAGCCAGCACTACTGCCCGCCAGCAACCCGAAGCTACACTTATTCCAGACCCCACCCCTTGGTGGGGGCGGGTCTTCTGTACCCCAATCAGAAGTTATGAGAAAAGGGGGGAGAGTTGAAAGCACAGGGTAGTGGAGTACCGCGACTGTCCGGGGGCACGTGTTAAAGAGGAAAAGAAGGAATATTGGATTTCGCACAGTCACAGTTACAGCTGTTGCTGTTGTTGCTCAAGGCGAGTTACGTTAAGGTATAGCTAGTGTTTTCCTATGCCTGAGAGGTTTACAATCTAAGTTTGCTTCTGAGACAGTGGGAGATTGTGACTTGTTCGAGGTTTGAAGGAGCTGCGGTGGGATTTTGAACTAGACTCCCTTGGTCCACTGCTCTATCCATTAGGCTTTAGGATGCCAGGGCTTGTTTGTGCAGGTGCGAGAGGTGGTTTCTGTCTGGGGTAAATGCAGGCAGGCTCTTCTCACCCAGTTTAAAGCTGCCTTAGGGTTACGTATCCTACAGTTTTGTTTTTTTTTAAGCGGAGACACGTGTTGTCTGTACAGAGCACAGTTTGTACTGTGGGAAGATACCTCTGGTTGTGTAATATTGTGCCTTTAATCTTTGCCAGCTTTTCAGTAAGAATAAAAACGCTTGTTTTCTCAGTCAAGACTTGCAAGCGATAACACGTTCTTACACAATAAAGCGTTTCTTCACACACGGTACATACTGCATGATTATTCTATCTTCTCTCCTTTTGTGTAAATGTTAGGTTGGTATCTTAAGCATACTCAGGGTTCGTGCAAGGGTATTTGACACAGACCTTAAGTTCCGACTTAATTCCTGAAAGGATATTTTAGGTCAGTCCCAGATTTTTACATGGGTGTGTACTTATTATTTGCAGCAGCCTTGTTTATCTTTTTGCCCTCTCCCAGGTATAAAGGTACTAGTTACCTGTAACCTAGAATGTCCAGCACTTCAGGAATCCTAACACCACCAAGTGGAGAGACAGAAAGATGCAGAAGGCTATAGTAATATGAGAATAATCAGTAATTGTTTATTAAACTTACCAATCAGGACAACAATTAGAATAGGTAATTTAATTAATTCTCATATGAGACAGTAACCGGGACACAAACGTGACCTCTGACATTAGCTCTCTGATTGCCTCTGTCCCGGATTCTCCTTTTATACCCATTTCTCTCATAGGCTAGTATTGGAAGTACAAAGTCAGCATATTCTAGTAAATTCTATCTTACAGAAGCAAAGTTCTTCGTAACATATTTGCTTATCATAAGTAAGGTAGGTAAGATTAACCTACTTTGCAAAAACCATCTTAGCAACCAAAGTTGTGTCTCTTCATTATCTGGTTACATGGTCAGCAGCAATTTTCCCCTTACATTACTACATTCATGTACAGTATTCTCCTGCCACACATATCTCTGTTATGACTCCATATCTGCCTGTCTCGCCAACAGAAGGGCAAGCTGACATGAGATTCACATTCTGTGTAATTCTTATTATTTAGCTTCTCAGTGACTCTTAACCTGTTCATAGCCTGTTCACAGAGCTTTGCTCATAATTCTCAGTTACTGTTGTAAAGTTATTTTATGGTTCATGACCTGCATGACCCATATAAACAGCCTCCACCCCAGAAGCTGTATCCCAAAGTTTCAAGTTTTTATTAGAAATAAAACGTGGAAAAGAAAATAAGATGATACCTTTTTTATTGGACATAACTTAATACATTTCTTGATTAGCTTTCGAAGGTTGCCCTTCTTCGTCAGATCAGAAATAAGCAAATGTTGTTAGTATATATAAGTAAAACATCAAAGCATTTCAGTGACAGTCTAACAGGATGAGGGTGGATAGGTGAGACAGGAAGAGTTGGGTGGATGAGGGACAGGGAGATATGCATGGAGATAGGAGGGTGACAAAGCAGAAACAAGTCAGATGCTAAAGAAGGGATTTAATTTACATAGACAACATATGAAAAATGCTAGTACCAATCAGGATGTCACCTCTGTGGGGCAGCAATTTACAAAACCAGAACAGTGTACCAGTGATTTCATGGTAAGAATCCTGAAAGGGAACTTTAAAACAATACAGGAACGTAAGACCTTTGAAGTCAGAATGATTAAATATTTTGACACCCACCAGACAGGACTTAACAAAGATCTGGGTTTTCTAGCCTATTATAAACCATAAAATTGTACTGCTTTCAGGCTTATTTTTGAAAGAGAAGGGCGCCCATCTTTCGACACAAATCAGGAGATAGGTGTCCTTCTCTCAGGGTTGCCCAAATCGACATACTCGAAAGCCGATTTTGGGCGTCCCCAACTGCTTCCCATCGCGGGGACAACCAAAGTTCCCGGGGGCGTGTCGGGACTGGGGTGTGCCTAACAGATGGGTATCCTCGAGCGATAATGGAAAAAAGAAGGGTGTCCCTGACGAACACTTGGCCGACTTTACTTGGTCCATTTTTTTCTTACGACCAAGCCTCAAAAAGGTGCCCGAACTGACCAGATGACAACTGGAGGGAATCGGGGATGACCTCCCCTGACTCCCCCAGTGGTGACTAACCCCCTCCCACCCTGAAAAAAACAACTTTAAAAACTTTTTTTGCCAGCCTCAAATATCATACTCAGGTCCATCGCAGCAGTATGCAGGTCCCTGGGGGGGGGGGGGGGGGGGGGAGGTGTGTGTGTGTCAGCGGAGGCATAGCGAAGGCATGGATGTCCTTCTTTCAAACATTTTGGACGTCCTCAACTGCCCGCCCCCCCGCCGCCAAATTTCAAGGGAGTGGAGTGGAGGAGTGGCCTAGTGTTTAGAGCACTGGTCTTGCAATCCAGAGATGGCTGGTTCAAATCCCACTGCTGCTACTTGTGATCCAAAATCCAAATAAATAAAGGGGCAGGGAGGGGGAGGTGACCTGGAGAGAAGAGAAATTGGATAAGGTAGTGAGAAAAAGAGTGAGAGAGAGGGAGGCTGGAGTAATGGAGGGAAGAAGAGAGAGAGATGCTGAGGGGGGAAAGGCAGGTGAGCAGAGGGAAGAGTGGGAAAGACACTGAACCCAAAAATGGAAAGAGAAAAATTGAGAGATGCCTGCCATAAGCTGGACACTAGAAGGGACAGGGGGAGGGGGAGGGACACAGTGGGCAGGTACTGGACAGGACACAGAGGGAATGATGGTGGACATGGAGAAAGAAGAAATATCAAATGAACTGGAGACCCTGGAAAGAGCAGAAGATGGGACTCAGGGCTAGGGGAACAGAGCAGAAGATGACTGGGAATTGGGGAGTGTTGGGGGGGGACTGTGGATGGGAGAGATGGAGAGAGACAGGATCTGGTAATTAGTAAGTAAGAGTGAGGGTGTGTTGATGGGTTGGGAGAATGAGTGAGGGTGTGAAATACGGGGGGGGGGGTGTATTGCTATGGATTTACAGCCTGTCTCACTGACACAGACTACTCAATAATTACTGTGGATTCTTTTGGATTCGTATTAGATAAATGAAACCTTTATTAGAGTTGCTAAATTCTACCATGATTAAGGTATATACAATGGTTAACTATATACACACAATGATTAAACAATCATTACATCACTGGTCTCTACATCTAAGCAATTCTAAGAGTTCTTAGACCAGCAAAAGAAGCACTAATACATACATACAACATCACTGGTCCTTACATCATCCAGGCTCTTATCATCAGCTGGGGGGCCCGTTAGAGCGAAAGCCAGGAGCTTTTTAGACTATGACCAGATTCTCTGCGCAGTACGTATGTTACTCACAGATGAGCTCCTGATTTCACTGAAAGAAACTCCCCTTTTTATTAGGCTCAGAACTCATGTTCAGAGCTGAGGAAAATTACAGAATGCTTCTCTGTCTAGGTAAATAAGCCATACTGTGGGAACGTGGTCACATGCTCTCCAACTCCAGGTGGCCAGGCTGGAGCCGGGAAGCGCCATACTCGTCTTCACATACCAAATTAATTAGAGCTGTGTCTTACTTCCACATTCCAACTTGTTTTCACATAATCAAAGTTAAACAATCATTTTAAAACAGAATTACTTCTAATCAACAATACAGACCCCGAGTGCACTGGTCGGTCAAGACAGAGCTGAAAAACAGTCTTTAAAAGTCACTTCCATTACAGGGGGGTAAGAGAGAGGGGATGAACTGCGGGGGAGGATGAGAGGCATTGAAAAGGGATGAGGGTCCTGAGGAGGAGTATCAGAGGAAGGGGTTGGGTCTCTGAAGGAGTTCAGTGAGGGTAGAAATTGAGTTACAAAGGTGGTAAAAGAGACAATACGAGTGGGGGTAGAGAGTAAGAGATTAGAAGCATAGCCTGGAGGCAAGAGAAGAATGGAGAGACAGGGATGGAGCTGGGACTGGTGAGGGATTGAGATCTAGTGCAGAGTAGGTGAGGGCTGAGAAGAAATGTGCAGAGGATATAGAACAGGCTGGATGGAATGTTCATGTCATTACCTGCCATCATCCACTATGTTACTATGAAATGGAGGACTAGGGAGAGAGACAAAGGGAGCAAGAGGAGTGCTGGAGAGGGGATGAGAGGGAGATGGAAAAAAGCTAGTAGGCAGATGAGAGATGAAAAGGAGGAGTCTAAGAAGACAGAAAGAGAGAATTAGAGTAAAATCAAATAGGTAAGTAAAAGAGAAGAGAAAAGTGGAAAAAAATATATAGATCAGCGGCAAACAGATGTAGAGAAGGAAATGGAAATAATTTTGAAAACTGACACAAGGGGTCAAGGAAAGAGAGAGGTTCTGCATGAGGGGCAAGGAAGGAGAGATGTGCTGGACGGAGGTCAATTAGGGAAGAGAGAGATCCAATGAGGAGGGTGAAGAGGGGGTGCGGAAAGGGAAAGAGGCGCTGGACTTGGGGGGAGGGAGGAGAGAAATTCCAGGATCTGCAGGGAAAGGAGGAGGAAGAGAGACAATACCACAGAGGAAAATGAGTGAAATATTGCACATATAGGGAAGGAAATAGGGGAGACAAGCTACACATAAGGGAAGAGAAGAGATGAGGTATGCTGCACATAAGGGAAGAGGGGAGACAGGCTGAACATGAAGGTAAGGGAAAACAAAATAGATTTGAGAAGGAGGCAGAGAAATTGATGAAACTGTAAGCGACAGATCAGTGCCAAACAGACAGGGCAAGAGGTGAGAAAATAAACTGTAAATAGAAAGGAGACCCTGGAAACGAATTAAGAGCACAGACCGAGGAAAGCAGAACTAAAGATTGGGAACAAGATGATTGGAATAATAAAATCACTAGACCACAAAGGTAGGAAAAATGATTTTATTTTCAGTTTAGTGATTGAATTATATGGCTACAGTGTTGAGAGTGTACATCTGTTAGCTCTATTTTGCACTATACAAGAGGATATGTATTTCTATTTTTCTGGTGTTGCATGACATGCAGAGTCCAGAATCTCTGCTTTTAGTTTTTGCATGTTTTTTGCGGTACCTTATTTTGTATCAGGTGAGAGTCATGTTCTGCAACTGACAGGGCCGGTCTTAGACAGGGGTGGTCGCACAAGGCCTCGTGCTCCTAGGGGCCCCACATCTCTGGCACCTCTGTCCTCCTGTCTCGGAACACCTCCTTGTTCCGTACCTTAATGTGCATCCACATTTCAGTAGAGAGCATCAGGCAGCGGCAGTGATTTTCATATCCTGTTAGCTGCTGAGCCCAGAGCCTCCTCGCTGCTGTGTCCTGCCCCCTATTGATATCACTTCCTGCTTCTACAAGGGCAGGATACAGCAGCGAGGAGGCTCTGGGCTCGGCAGCTGACGGGATATGAAAATTGCTGTCGCTGTCTGCTGAAACATGGTGGATGCATATCAAGGTATGGGGTGAGGTGGGGTTCAGAGAACTTTAAACCTCCTTTTAAACTGATAAATTATGGCTTATGGTGGCAGGTGAGGGGGGCGTTTGTAGGGGGTGACTGGAGTGGGCGGGGCAGGCGCAGGTAGGGGCTGCCCACTGAACTGGTCTGTACAGGGTCCCGCAATTGCTAAGACTGGCCCTAGCAACTGAGGTAAAGGATTCTGCTGATATGTGGTGTCTGTGTAGGGATCTGTAATATTTGCTCCAGTTTCCCAGTAGCAGATATATTGGCGCTCTAATGTATTTCAGTAGCATAATTAAAGAAATAACTGTTTCTTAAGGTTACAGGTATGGGTGGAGATGGAGAAGATTACTTGTGGGGATGGAATGGGTCTTAGCGGGATGGGCAGGTGTGGGTTACATTCCATTGGTGTGCCTTGACAATTGTTACACCTTGTAAGTGTGCCACAGGTTTAAAAAGGTTGAAAATCACTGCCCTAGGACGTAACATTAAAAAAAAAAATCTAATTCTAGTGTTATCTTAGTACCAGGCATATAGTGAAGTAATACAAAATACTAGAAAAATTTCACTGAGGACCTAGAGCAAATCTATCATGCCAGCTGTTAACTTCCACTACTCACACAAGGACCCTATGTAGGAAAAGGCAGAATTGTAAATATTGCAGTGAGCTCTAGAACATCAATACACCTATTAGGGAAAACTGAACAAGCCGGATTGCTACAGATTGCAAACAGAATACTTGACCTCAATCATACACAGAGAGCAAAGTAAAATTAAACTGAAACCCCAAGAATCCACACTTTACATGCAGTGCCAGCCAGAGACACAGAAAGAAATGCATTTCCCCCTCTGCAAAATATAAAGACAGCAGATGTCAGAGCTGGCATTAGAAGTGGTACAACAAAGTCATTGACTTGGGTCTCGTGGCCAGAGGGGGCCATAAGCCTGAAGCAGGCCCACCCACTTAAGCCCAAGGCCCACCCAGGAATAGCGCACCCCGACCACCCATGATCCATTCCCTCCACTCCCACAGATCTGGCACTTCTCTTTTGTTCCTCCCTGTTTCTGCCGCAGCGATTCAAACTCACAGCACAGGCCGGCTCCGGTGTTCGCTCTGACGCGTCACGCCCTCACTGACGCAACTTCCTATTAGGACAGGACATGGCGGGAACTCCGGAGCTACTGCGAGGTGCGACTCGTGCGAGCCTGTCTGTGTGTGCGAATCGCTGCCGGCCAGGTACAAAAGTTATTTCTTTGTCCAAGTTGATTTATGACCTAAGTTAGACAGTGAAGTGTCTTGCCCAAGGTCACAGTAGAGAGTCAGGAGGAGAAGCGGGATTGGAATTCTGTTTCCCTGCTCTGAATCCCGCTACACTGTCCTCTGGGCTTCCAATACCTTCTAATAGTGCCAGAAATCTCAGTATTGCAGAAAAAGTTCTTTTGCAGTTAAATCAATTTCTGGCACTGTTAAGTATACTAGAAAACACTGATAGCCTGCTGCTCCTCTTGTCTCATATATTGTCCTTGTCTGCTTCCTCCATTTCCTCCTTACCATCATTTGCCCTTCACTTTCCTCATTGCCCTCTGCAGCTTCTCTTTATCCCTCTCTTTGGTCTTCTTTCTCCATCCTCTGCACCAACCCACAGCTTTACAGTCTCGAGCATCTCTGTCTATCCCCCTGCCTTCCCTGCATCTCAAAGTGCATACAACCTCCTTCGATATTGTTTGCCCTCCCTCCCCTTGCTTGTATGTCCTGTCGTTCTCCTTCAGAGAGAGGAGATTTCTAAAAATAGGGATTGTGACTATAAGAAAAGTGCGCATCTTCCGTTCCCTGGAAGGGTGAAATGCTATCCCTGCTACCTGAAATTTTTAATATGAACACAGCTGAGAATTCTGGGCACATCCAATATTAATCTGTTCATCTATAGTTTTAAAGGTGATCATGAAACACGCAAAACTTCCCTAGGAAACTGACTGGAGAAGGGCCCAGGTGATATTGTATAGCATTCGAAGTCTTCATTTGACATATTATTGTATAAAATATGTAAAAGAGCCATTTTTGTTCAGAATATATGTCACTATTTGAAATCAACTGGGATGTCAAATATGCATTTTATGCAAATAGATAGCTTGACCCATAGTAAATATATTCACAACCCACATGCCACCAGTGTGTTGTGACGAGAAAAGCCTTACATTGGATAGACAATTAATTTTTTAATTCCTTTCGGAATAGCTGACTGGAAAGAAATCTACAAGACCCTATGGGGGTAAAGGATGTATTTTAATGATTATGGCTGCTGTACAACTGTTTTGTGAGATGTATTCGTGGCAGCTGTGCCAGTCATATCTTGCTAAAACTTCACTGGCTACCCATAGCTGAAAGAATTAGGTTTAAAGCCGCCTATCTAGTCTTTCAAATTCTACAAGGTGTTACCTTTGAATTGTTGATTAATATCTCATCTGTTTGTATCGTTTATTCCAACAGACTGAAAGAACTTAGCCCCACTGTTCTATAAGGGAATCCGATTTCAGAAGATATTCAGCTTGCTCTTCCCTGTATTAGGAATCTCTTTATGGAGCTCATTCCTTCTGGCCACTAGATCAGAGATTAGGGCCCCTTTTACAAAGCTGCGTTAGGCTCTACGCGCACCCAATGTGCGGCAAAATGAACTTATCGCCCGACTACTGCGTGCCTCTTGTGCTAATTTCATTTTTGGTGTTCGTCCGCTATGTACATCTGGAAAATATTTTAAATCTTTGGGCATGCATAGCGGACATGCGCTAAGTGGCATCTGACGCGCGTAGGTCCTTACCACGCAGATTCCTTACTGCTAGGTCTATGGCTGGCGTTAAGGTCAGACACCCAAAATGGACGCGTGGCAATTTTGATTTTCCACGTGTCCATTTTTGGCAAAAAGTTTTAAAAAGGCCAGAAGCCCATCACCATGACCTGCCAGCATTTTGATTACTCTTTTGTTATCAAAATGATGGCTGTGGTCTGGTAGTGGGCTTCTGGATGGGGGGGGGGTAGACGTTTCATTACCAGTGCCTAGGAGCCCATCCCCACCCAAAAATTCCCCAACAATAAATTTTAATAGTGCCAAGCTAGCTTAATTAAAAAAAAAGTTGTCTTTCTCACATTTTGGTGGGTTTTTGGGTGGGGATGGTCTCTCTGCAGTGCCTAGTTTAAAATTTGTAAAAAAAAAAAAAGTGTAGGCACCGGCAGTTTTCTCTGGGTGGACCAGCGCGTGCAGAGGTGGGCATGAAAAACAAGTCTTTTTTTATTTAATTCCATAGGGGGTGGGTAGGGAGTAGGACAGGGCTGATGCTAGGCTACAGGGAGGAGTGGGGTGAAGGATAGAGCTGATGTTTAGCTGTGGGATGGATGGTGGGGAAGGGAAGGATTGATACTGGGCTACAGGGATGGATGGGGGGGGGGGGTAGGGTAGAGAAGGGAAGGACTGATGCTGAGCTACGGTAATGGATAGAGTGTATTGAAGGGAAAAGCTGATGCCAGGCTGCTGGGATGGATGGGGTAGGGTAGGGAAGGTCTTTATGTTTTTGTAATATGTTTTAAAATTAATGTGTGTTGAATTGTGATCTGTTTAGAATTGCAGAGATAATGTGACATAAAAATTTAGAAAATTAATCAATAAATGTATAATTTTTGGTCCTTTATTCTGTAATTGATGAGGGTTGGTCTGTGGTCTGCATGTGACCACGAGCAGATGAGAGTTTCTGCTGGCATGTGGTTTGTATGGGGATCTATGAGTCTGACTTGTCTGGCTTTTCCAATGGGATGTGTATTGCTGTTGTGTATATTCACTGCTGCCTTTTTAAAGGTATTGTTATTGGAACTGGTGTTATGGTTTGCAATATAGGCTCTAAGAAGCCTCTTTGCAGGATCACAAAGCACTTGGCAACAAATGGATTTTGTGTTGCTATTATTGAGGTGCTACTACAATTTGAATACATTGTTCCAGGATTGTGGTGGTGCTAAGCTTTAGTAAAAGGGCAACTTTATTATGCTTCTGCTACCTATGTTGTTGGATGTATTATTATTATTTGGTACATTTGTATCCCACTTTTTCCCACCTTTTGGCAGGCTCAATGTGGCTTACATGTAACCGTTAATGGCGTTAACCGATTCCGGTCTGAACAAATACATGGTATGAATGAATACAAATGATACTGTTGTAAAATGAGGTGCATGTATGGTAGGTACAATTGGGGGAACTTAGAGAGGGAAGGGGGAAGAAGAGTCAGGTAATGTCTGTTACGGTCTTTGGTTACATTGTGTTGCAAGTGTCCAGGTATTTTTATGTTGGATCAGTAGGGTATGCTCTTCTGAACAGGTCTGTCTTTAGTGCTTTCTGAAAATTTAGGTGGTCGAGTGTAGTTTTTTACTGCTTTTGGCAATGCATTCCATAGTTGTGCGCTTAAGTGGTGGTTTATGTTGATGCAGGGCAGCTGTTGGGCAGAATACTTAGAAATCCATCATCAAGTGCATTCTAAGGCATTATTTTGTAGTATCCCAAGAAACACTACTCATGTCTCTCTCTCTCTATCTATCTATCTATCTAGCTATCTATCTATATAGTGCCCACCCATATTAGCTCTGGGCCCACCCAAAATGTCAGGTCTGGCTACGCCACTGGCCTGAAGTTGATGAAGGCACAGCCTCCTAGTGGGCTTTGTGGTCCCCTCCCAAATGTATTCTTTGGGCTGGGCCCCAGACATGCCTAACACTGGTCCTGGCAGATGTACATTCCAAAAAACGACATTGCAATCACTAAATAGAAAATAAATTTATTTTTCTCCATTTGGTATTTGGCCATTTTATTTTTCAAATCCTATTGGTCTTAGGCTCTGTTTTTTGCTTTCCTTTCTTTTTTTCTTAACTTTGTTTTCAGGATCTCCTGTCCATTTGCCATTTTTTCTCTCTGTTGTTTTTCTTCCCTACACCAGTCTCTAGTATTCTTCTTTCTTTCCGTTTTCTTCCATTTATTTTTCTGCTTCTCTACCCAGAATTCACTTCTTAAAAATTCAGTCTTCAATCTCTACAGTTTTCTATCTCGTTCTCTGATCTGAACCCTCCCATTACATAAGTACATAAGTATTGCCATACTGGGAAAGACCAAAGGTCCATCGAGCCCAGCATCCTGTTTCCAACAGTGGCCAATCCAGGTCACAAATACCTGGCAAGATCCCAAAAATGTACAAAACATTTTATACTGCTTAACCCAGAAATAGTGGATTTTCCCCAAGTCCATTTAATAATGGTCTATGGACTTTTCCTTTAGGAAGCCGTCCAAACCTTTTTAAAACTCCGCTGAGCTAACTGCCTTTACCACATTCTCTGGCAACGAATTTCAGAGTTTAATTACACGTTGAGTGAAGAAACATTTTCTCCAATTCGTTTTAAATTTACTGCATTGTAGCTTCATCACATGCCCCCTAGTCCTAGTATTTTTGGAAAGCGTGACCAGACGCTTCAGTTCTACCCGTTCAACTCCACTCATTATTTTATAGACCTCTATCATATCTCCCCTCAGCCGCCTTTTCTCCAAGCTGAAGAGCCCTAGCCGCTTTAGCCTTTCCTCATAGGGAAGTCGTCCCATCCCCTTTATCATTTTCGTCGCCCTTCTCTGCACCTTTTCTAATTCTACTATATCTTTTTTGAGATGCGGCGACCAGAATTGAACACAATATTCGAGGTGCGGTCGCACCATGGAGTGATGCAAATGCATTATAACATCCTCATTTTTGTTTTCCATTCCTTTCCTAATAATACCTAACATTCTATTTGCTTTCTTAGCCGCAGCAGCACACTGAGCAGAAGGTTTCAACGTATCATCAACGATGACACCTAAAGGTATATTTTCAAAGCACTTAGCTTTGAAAATATGCCTCCTAGATTCCTTTCTTGGTCCGTGACTCCTAACGTGGAACCTTGCATGACATAGCTATAATTCGGGTTCCTCTTTCTCACATGCATCACTTTGCACTTGCTCACATTAAACATCATCTGCCATTTAGATGCCCAGTCTCCCAGTCTCGTAAGGTCTGCTTGTAATTTTTCATAATCCTCCCGCGATTTAACGACTTTAAATAACTTTGTGTCATCAGCAAATTTAATTACCTCACTAGTTACTCCCATCTCTTCCCTCACTAGTTACTCCCATCTCTTCCCTCTCCAGGAGTCTTATTCCCTAGTCATGACCTATTTTCCCCTTCCCTAACATTCAGCATCTCCCTCTTTCCTCATCCAGCATCTCCATACTCCCTCCATTTCCACTTTCTCTTCTACCACTATTTACTACTACCACTTATCAGTTCTATAGTTTACTGCTGTAGACATATGCAGTATTGTATACAAACATGTTGGAGACAGTCCCTACTCTCTGTCTCCTAGTCCTCCCCCAATGTCTAGCATCTGCTGTCTGTTTCTCTAGTCCCTCCCCAATGTCTAGCATCTGTTCTGTTTCCCTAGTCCCTCCCCAATGTCCAGCATCTCCTCTCCATAGCTCCCCTCAATGTCCAGCATCTCATCTTTTTCTCCCTAGATCTCCCCAATATCCAGCATTTCTCCCTAGATCTCCCCAATATCCAGCATTTCCTCTGTCTCTCTTCCTAGTCCCCCCACCAATGTCCAGCATCAGTTTGTCTCCCTAGCCCCCCATGTCCAGTTTCTTCCCTATCTTCCTGTTCCTCCTTCAACTGATGGTCCAGCTTGTGTCTGTTTTCTAATCTTCCCTTCCCCATCCTCCTCAGTCCAGCATCTGTCTCACTCCTGCATCAACCTTGTCCTTCTTCCCCCACCTCCCCATGGACCAACTTGAGGTAAATCGCAGCACATTACCTCTGGCTCGTGGCCCTGTAGCAGCTGCTGTTACAAATGAAACATATAAGGCCTTGTGCCTGTGCAGAAGGCCAAGCCATGTCCTGCCCCGACAGAAAAACGAAGTCTGCATAGGGCACAAGCTGAGCCTTATATGCAGATGCAGACTCAAAGCCCTACACTTCCTATCTGTAACTGCAGCTGCTGCAGGTCTGGGAACAAATGGGGGCAATATCCTGCTATTGGCCTTGAGTCGGCCTGTGTAAGGGGGAAGTTGATTCATCCTTCTACTGCTGTCTTTAATCTAGCTTAGCTTCCCTAAGTCTCTTCTACAGAGTGGCTGTGATGCTCGATTGTAAGTAAGTTGGTCCAATACAATACAGTAAAAACAAGTATAAGTAACACTTGTTAGGTCCACCACAAGCCAATGTAAGATAATAAGACAATGTTTTGTCCTGTCCCTTCTCTTTACAACTAAAAATTATTTTTGCTTCCATGTTCTGCAGCAATTGCATTCGGCCCAGATGTTTTCCAGAAGCCATAAGTAAAGTAGATTACAATAATCGATAAGAGATTACAACAGTAAAACAAACCTCCTTTTTAAAGTCATGTTCCATTTAAAAAGAATTAATTTGAAACAAAACTCACAGAGCTTGAAAAGCTTTTTCCTTTTTTTTGCTGATATTTAATCCTTCAGAGAAATAGTGGAATTTATCTTAGAACCTCAGAAGTCTTGTTCTATTTAAGGCCATTTTCCCTGCAGACAGATTATCTAGTTGTTTTTGTACCCACAAAATCAACATTTTATATGGATTTAACTTTAAAGAATTCCAAGGCATCACTTGCTAATATAATTCATGCAGTTTGTCAGATGACACATAGCAGAATCTAAGGAACTAGAGACTAAAAGCAGGAATTGAAAATCATCTGTATAGGATTAGTGTATTCTCATTTTTTTTTTAAAAGGAACCATATGTTTCCCCACAAATGTATTAAACAATATTTGAGCCCAAAGGGGATCTTTGCAGAACATGACAACAACAAGGTACCAGTCCTCGGACAATTCTCGCTTATATATCAGTCTCATAACCCTTTTGGTCTCATCTTCAAAGCACTTACTTACTAAGTTCCATAGGTTACTGTGGAGCTCATTTTCAAAACAGAAAAACGTCCAAAAAGTGGCATAAAATCTGCATTTGGACGTTTTTCTCACAAAAACATCCAAATTGGTATTTTCAAAACCAATTTTAGACATTTTTCTATGAAGTCCATCAGAAGTGCGTTCAAATCACAAGGGGGCATGTCAGGGGTGTTTTAAGGGTGGTATCTGGGTGTTCCTAACACTTTGATGTTTTTCAGCCATAATGGAACAAAACAAAAGTGTCCTACTACTACTACTACTACTATTTAGCATTTCTATAGCGCTACAAGGCATACGCAGCGCTGCACAAACATAGAAGAAAGACAGTCCCTGCTCAAAGAGCTTACAATCTAATAGACAAAAAATAAAGTAATCAAATCAATTAAATTAATGTGAACGGGAAGGAAGAGAGGAGGGTAGGTGGAGGCGAGTGGTTACAAGTGGTTACTAGTCAAAAGCAATGTTAAAGAGGTGGGCTTTCAGTCTAGATTTAAAGGTGGCCAAGGATGGGGCAAGACGTAGGGGCTCAGGAAGTTTATTCCAGGCGTAGGGTGCAGCGAGACAGAAGGCGCGAAGTCTGGAGTTGGCAGTAGTGGAGAAGGGAACAGATAAGAAGGATTTATCCATGGAGCGGAGTGCACGGGAAGGGGTGTAGGGAAGGACGAGTGTGGAGAGATACTGGGGAGCAGTTTTGAGCTAGACCTGTTTTTATAACAAATAAGGCACAAAAGGGTGCCCTAAATGACCAGATGACCACTGGAGGGAATCAGGGGTGAGCCCCCCTCCTACCCCGCACAAATGTGAATACAAATATTATTTAGCAGCCTCTATGACAGCCTCAAATATTAGAGCCAGGTCTATTCGAGCAGCATGCAGTCCCTGGAGTAGTGTAGTGGTCAGTGCAGTGCACCATGGAGTGGGGGACTCTGCTCCCTATCTCCCTCTACCTGTCACATTTGTGATGGAAAATGGTAATGGTACTTATATTCCGCCAACTCCCATAGACAGATTCAGTGGATAACATAAGATCCAAATACAGTCTTAATAACAGAATAGGAAAAGTAAAAAAAAAACAACATAAAATTATATCCTAATTGAAAAAGTTTTCAAACGATATGCTTTTAAATGCTTACGAAATAGCAAATATGAAGAAATTGTCCTAAGATTCGTAGGTAAAGAGAGTGACACAGCTTTTTGTATATAAGTTTAACAAAGGAAGGATAGTAAATAAGGTTAGACTCTATAGCTTGTTATGAAGACAGAGATAAGGGAAAAGAGAATAAATACTCGTAGCATGTACCTCTAAACATTGTATGAACCCAGCATACTAATTAAAAAAAGAAAAACCACAGGCCTTGATAGGCAGCCAATGAAATTCCCCTCAAGGTAGGTATAGCATGATCCAACCTCTTTTGTCCCATAATCATCCTAGCTGCAATATTCTGTATCACCCGTATTCTAGATAGAGTCTCTTGTACAGAGCCTAAATTGCACTAGTGATTCCAGCATGGCAAATGAGAGGAAATCCATAGAAATTAAATGGGTTTCCTCTAATTTACCGCACAGGAATCGCTAGCATGGCTTTCTAAAAGAGTCTGGGTTTTCTAGCCCGTTATAACCATACGATTCTACTGCTTTGTCACCCTTTTATCGCCATGCATATCTCCCTGTCCCTCATCCACCCAGCTCTCCCTGTCTCTCACCTGACCTACCCCACCCTCTTCCTGTGAGACTGTCATTGGAGTGCTTTGATGTTTCACTTATATATGCTGTTATTTATCAACATTTGCTTATTTCTGATCTGATGAAGAAGGGTTACCTTCGAAAGCTAATCAAAAAATGAATTGTTAGTCTGATAAAAAAAAGTATCATCTTATTTTCTTTTCTCTGTTTTATTTTATTTCTATTAATTATCTTTAAAAGAGGCCCTAAATTAGCCAAAACCATTACAATAGTCTAGTTTTGACAGAATCACCACCTGAACCAAAATTTTTAAACATTTTATTTCAAAAATAGACCTATATTTTCTAAGACGGTGTAATTCATTAAAACTAGATTTCGATACTCATTTTCAAAAGCACCCCCCCCCCCCCCCGTTTACTAAGCTGTGCTAGTGGCTGCTGTACACTAATGCTGACACAGCCCATTCAAAGTGAATAGGCTGTTGTCATTCCCGCATGGCTTAGTAAACATTGGGGATAGACTTACAAAGTTACATAAAGGGGCATTTTTGATAGTGCGTCTAACGTTAGACTTTGGACCCTTTGCGGTAAACATACAAAGTTACATAAAGAGGCATTTTCCATAGTGCGTTTAAGTTGGACTGGATGTTTTGCGGTAAACGTACCAAATCTGAATAGGAAATAGACGTGGTTTTTTTTAATGGGTATAACTTTTTGTTTGTTTGTTTAAAATACCGTTTCGATCAAGGTTTTGTACTTTGTACGTTTATCTTTTCAGGCCATTTTTGGGAAAAAAAACCCACACAAGTTAAAAATGTACAAAATCAAGCCCATGGGATATAGTTGGGGCCAGCATTTTTAGCAGACTGGTTCCCCAGATATCCCAGGAGAGCAATGGGGCACCCTAGGGGACACCGCTGTGGGCTTCATATAAATGCTTCCAGGTACACATCTCACCATTGCTCCCTTATTTTGTCTGCTGAGCCCTGCAAAACCCACTACCCTCAACTGTACACCACTACAGTAGCCTTTATGGGGTGAAGGGGGCACCTATATATGGGTACAGTGGGTTTCTGGTGAGTATTGGAGGGCTCACATTTTCCACCACAAGTAACAGGTAGGAGGAGGTATGGGCCTGGGTCCATCTGTCTACAGTGCAGTGCATCCACCACTACACTGCTTCAGGGACTTCATGCTGCTTTGATGGACCTGGGTATAACATCTGAGGCAGTATAGAGGCTGGTGAGCAAAGGTGTAGCTAGGTTTTGACGTCTGGGGGAGCAGACGTTTGTAAAATAGGCGCCAGAAGGTAGGCAGGCCATAGCATCCCACAGCAGAGAGGGTGCAACTAGACATTCTTGGAAAAGACAAGCCTAGGGATGACCTCAAAAAAGTTGAAACCAAGTAAGTTAGTTTGTTTCCTTCTTCTCTGTGCAGCCGTCATCTAGTACACTCAAAATAAAGCAAGCAAACCTATGAGCTGCTACATCCTTGTTGTTCTTTACTGTTGATAGCATTTTATTTAATCTCACTTATATTAAACACGCTGGCTTGTGCAGCATATGGATGTACACAGAGAAAGTATTTGTTTCATTGGTTAGAGTACTCATTTGTTCTACATTTTAAATCATTGAGTCATTTGTAGGGGCTGACTATAGGGACTCTCCCTCCCTCACCCCCTGTATTCGTGCAGAAATGTTTTCACCTAGTAAAGGGCCACCAAAACAGACATCAGATGCAGATATGATTCCATGTGCCCCAATGAAAAGGAGAGTTTAATTTTATTTCCATTTAATTTCAGTATATTCCACCTTTATAACACCAGACTTCCCAAAGGCAGATTACAGCAACAGTTAAGATAAAGAAACAGTGGTAATTCATCGAAAGATAGAATGGTAATTCATCGAAAGATAGAATACTTTGAAAACTATAATAGACGTTTAAATTTAAGATTTTTGAATTTCCCTGTTTCCTCTGAAACTAATGTGAAGGACCTGTTCAAAAAATTTCTTATGGAAAATCTTCTATACTCCCCAGACTTGATTCCCCCAATTAATAAAATATATTACCTACCAGATTTGAAAAGGGGAGAAAAATTGAAGACTCCAGGAGATTTACAAAATCTAACAGCCTTCTTAGAACAATCAACCACTGAAATTCTAACTAGAAAGACTATGCTTGTTTCATTAGTTTTTGAACAGGATGTGAATGCCATATTGAAAATGTACTTTAGAAACTCAAATAAAATGTTTATTGGAGAAAAAATATGGATATATCCAGATGTGGTGAAAACCACACAAGATAGAAGAAAAGCTTTTTTAGCTTACAGAGAAGAAACTCGATTGCTTGGGGCAAGATTTATTTTGTCATATCCTTGTAAATGCATGATAAATTATTTAGACAAAAAATATGTGTTCTTTGAACCAGAACAACTGAAAGTCTTTTTAGAGATGAAAAAAATAACCAGATAATTTCCGAATAATGAAAAGATCAGGATTAATATTAAAAAGTGTGGATGCTAACCAGGCCATATTCATTTAAAAATTTGTTTTCCACATGTTTGTTCCATCACTTATGCTTAGCCCCCTCTTTTCCTTTTGTTGGTGGTCTAGGAAAGAATTTAAAATACTATGTTCTTTTTATCTCCCTTAGAGTATAAAGGGAGAGTTAAAACTTTGTTTCCTGTTAAAAATTATATATGTTCTGTTTTTCCTGAACAAGATTCAATGCTTGTATAAAATGTTGAAATTATAAATAAATAAAATAAAAAAAAAAAGATAAAGAAGCAGGATATTCTCACTGAACGTTTGCTATCTGTATTGTATAGAACAGTGTAGAAAAATGAGCACAACAGACAGAGATTATAACTGCTGTTTCTACCAGCTATAATAATTTTTAACCTGTTTTAGTGATGTTCAATTTTTATTTCATGATATTTATATCTAGATAAGGGAAGCTTTCAAATAAATTAAAAAGCTATCAAATAAGTAAGAAAACAAAATTTTTTGTCCTCCGCCTTTTAAGGCACTGCCTATCCAACTAGAACAGCTTTAGACCATGCATTTATCCTATATAATAAAAAGCACCTCCAACGTTCTGAAGCTGACTGCGTGGCACAAAATCCTTGAGGCGTTCATGCTCTCTGTAACTCCAACTCCAGAAATGACGTCAAACACTTCCGGGTGCATCACCAGCAGCAGTGCCCAATCACAACTCCAACGGACTAAAAAACCAGCAAAACACGTGTGCCCGAACTTCAATCAAACAACGAAAGAAGACAACCGGCATTAGCCACACACGTGACAACACCCCCTTCCCCCCCTGGTTTCTCTCCCTCGCCCATCCCAAGTCGCCACTGGACCCCGTCACCCGCACACAGCCCCCATCACCCACCCTCCTCCCCAAAGCACACTCCCACCTACCTCCCTCTCCTCTCTGAATTTGGACAACCGCCCTCCCCCTCCTCCCCAACCGACTCCCTCCCGAGTTGCCATTAAACACCCCCATACTCTCCCCCCTCCTGTCAAGCTCCCTCTTCTCCATCAACAGCCCTCCTTTGTTTCCTGCTGTCCAACCATAGCTTTAAAATCATTTTACTAACCTAACTGAAGCACAGTACAGCCGACTCGCATTTAGCTTTCCCCTTCTCTATCAGCGTCCCGCCCTTTCGTAAACAGGAAATGATGGCGGGACCACAGCTGAGAGAGAAGGGGAAAGCTGAAGGCGAGCCGGCTGTACTCTGCTTCAGTCAGCGAACAGCAACGAAGAATTTAAAAAAAACCTTCTACGAAGCCCTTCAACGCTGCCACAACAACTTTTGGACAAGGTACAGTTTACTCAAACAAAAAAATGTGACTTACTCTGACACTCCACCTCTCTCACACACACAATATCTCTCTCATACACTCACAGGCTTATTTTTGAAAGTGATTGCCGGCCATTTCCCGACATAAATCGGGAGATGGCCGGCGATCTCTCAAAAGTGGCGAAATCCGTATAATCGAAAGTGGCTTTTTTGACAGCATCGCTGCTTTCCCGTCGCCTCGCCGGCGAAAGTTCAAGGGGGCGTGTCGGCAGCTTAGCAAAGGTGGGACATGGGTGGGCATGGGTGTGGCTACCAGATGGCCAGCTTTCGCGGATAATGGAAAAAAAACGCCATTAATCAGTATTTCGCCGGGTTTGCTTGGTCCTTTTATTTTCACGACCAAGCCTCAAAAAGGCGCCCCAACTGACCAGATGACCACTGAAGGGAATGGGGGATGACCTCCCCGTAGTCCCCCAGTGGTCACCAACCCCCTCCCACACTAAAAAAATAAAAACCTTTTTTTACCAGCCTGTATGCCCTCACTCTCAATGTCTGTATCACTAACACCCCAGACAATAAAACACTCTATTTGACAGACACAGAGTCTAACACTCGTACACACTGTCTCTCTTTCTCTGACACACGGAGACACACAAGCCCAACACTACCCCCTCCAACTTCACCATCCATTCCTCCAACCCCTGCCCCCCCAAAGGGAGTTCCCAAAAAACACCTCTATCACTAACACACTTGCAAGCTCATTTTCAAAGCACTTAGCCTCCCAAAGTTCCATAGAAACCTATGGAACTTAGCCTCCCAAAGTGCTTTGAAAATATGCCTGATAGACACTCATTCAAACGCCCCTCCCAACCTCCACCCTCCCGCCACAAAACAAACACGCAAAAAAAAAACCTGTCACACATACACACTCGCACATTCACTCTCTCTCTCTCACAGAGTCACTCTCACATACACACTCCGAGGAAAACCTTGCTAGCGCCCATTTCATTTGTGTCAGAAACGGGCCTTTTTTACTAGTTTTTAATAAACTTTTGCTATTGCTTTAGCATTTGCTATTGTTTTGGGTGAGCTGAAGTCTGTATAATGGCTTAGATAGGAACACCCCATCTCCTGTTTTCTTCAACCTCCTTGTCTGAAATTTTCCCTTGCTTCCCTGCCCACCCCCCACTGGGTCTCCCTTACTTCCACCCCCCCCCCCCTCTGAAATCTCACTCTTGCTTCCCTTGATGACCCATCTTGTCTTGACCATCTTGCTCTGCCCCCCACCCCTAACCACACAGTGTATTTTATTTCCAGCATGTCCCCTTTTTTAATGTATTTAATGGGCTGGAAAAAAAAATCATCATCCCTCCTCTTTCTTTCTTTCTTTCTTTCTTTCTTTCTTTCTTTCTTTCTTTCTTTCTTTCTTTCTTTCTTTCTTTCTTTCGGCTGTGTAGCTCCCCCACCCCATCTCCCCTTTATTTATTTTTTTAATTTATGGGCTGGGAAAAAAAAGAAGACTGTGTGTGTGTGTGTACGTGCTTCTTTCTCCAGTTCACCCCCTCCCCTTTTTTATTTTATGGGCTGCAAAAGAAGGCTGTGTGTGTGCATCCCCATCCCTTTTAATTTTTTTAAAAAATTTTATTTTATAGGCTGCAAAAGGGTGTATGTCTGCCCCCCCCCCCCCATTTTTCTGCTGCACGGGATAAGAAGACTGTCCATTGATTTGTATTCTGTTGCCCCCTCCTCGGACCTGGGCACCCCCCTGTTTTCCTGCTGCATGGGCTAGGAAGACTGTCTATCTGCCTTCTGTAACCCCCCCCCCAAGAGATATTTTAGCTGAAACAACCAGTGCTGCGGAGCCATCCCAGCCCACACACAGTCAGCCAGCACAGAGCACAGTGTGGTCCCTTACCCCATCACAGTCAATGATGAAGAGCTCAGATCATACAGCCAAAGCCGAGGTCGAGGCTCCAAGTGCTGAGCAGCTGGGCTGCAGCGTGCACCAGACCAGGGGCTGTGCCTGAGAAGGACCCCTGGGCCTGGCCCCACCCCCATGGTGCTGCTTGGAGAAATGGAGATGAGAACTCCAGCTCGTTTCCTTGTGGTAAGCCAGCCAGCTATTTTCCTTGTGGTAAGATCATTCGTTGTGGGTGCGGGTGGCTCAGAAGTCAGGTTAATCACTGACTTCTTCAGTTAGCAGCAGTTTGTTCTCAGTCTCGGTGCTGTTAGTGTTAGGGCAGATGGTGTCTGACTGGCAATCCAGCTGTTGTGGCACCGCGTGCAAGCAGGAAGGCAACGGTGCATGCGCATAGGCGCCTGTTTTTGAAAAATCCATTTGGGGGAGTGACCGCTCCCTCTGCGCCCCTCCTAGCTACGCCACTGCTGGTGAGTACTATTTTTATTCACATTTTTTGAGGGTGGGAGGGCTCAATGACCACTAGGGGACTAAAGGGGGGTGACCACTGGAGAGTTTCAGTGATATCTGGTCATTTACGGCACCTTTTTGTGTCTTATTCATTAGAAAAAGAGGTCTAGACCAAAACGTTGAAGATTTTGCCCTAGAAGTTTTGGTTTTGTTCCATTATAGCTGTAAAACATCCACATGTTAGGCACGCCCTAATCCCACCTTTGAAATGCCCCCGACATGCCCTTTTGTGATTTGGACACACTGCAGACAAAATGCATAAATAAATGTCTGCAAAACAGGTTTCAAAAATACTGATTTAGACGTTTTGAGAAGAAATTCATCCATATGGTGCTTTTATGACGCTTTTTGAACATTTTTCTCTTTTGAAAATGAGCCCCATAGTAACATATGTAAGTTTGTAAGTCTATGTGCTTTGAAAATTAACCTCTTTGTAACTGTATCAATGTGAAACTTTAAGGATAAAAAAGTGTCCAAATAAACACCAAGTATCTTAGAAGTGTCCATCAAACAAGGACAGCTCTGATGGTATATTTTGCCCCACACAATCTAACTAGAGCAACTTAGTCTTGTCTCTGTTAAGTCTGAAACCATGTGCTGAATTAAGTGCCTCCCACTTGTAATGACATACAATCCAGAACTAGAAAATTTGGGAAGAATCATAAAAGATCTACTTCCACTACTCCAGGAGGATGAAGTACTGAAACAGATATTCCCAGCTTCACCCATGCTGGCCTTCTGACAGCCACCTAATTTGAAACAGAAATCTCCACTACCCAAGCAGCAAAGGACTCAAATACAAATCCACCTATGCATCCAGCTTTTCCTACCTAAGCGCATAACTATGGAACGCATTGCCAAAAGCAGTAAAAACTATGCTTGGCCACCTAATTTTTCGGAAAGCACTAAAGACAGACCTGTTCAGAAGAGCATACCCCGCCGACCCAACATAAAAATACCTGGACACTTGCGACACAATGTAACCAAAGACCATAACGGACATTACCTGACTCTTCTTCCCCCTTTCCCTCTCTAAGTTCCCCCCAGTTGTACCTACCATACATGTACCTCATTCTACCACAATATCTCTGTGTATTCATTCATACCATGTATTTGTTCAGACTGGAATCGGCTAACGCCGTTAACGGTAACATGTAAGCCACATTGAGCCTGCAAAAAGGTGGGAAAATGTGGGATACAAATGTAACAAATAAATAAATAAATTTGTGAAAAGCAAACTCCCAATACAAGCTCAAAAAGAAGAGAATGGCACACGCCCTTGCAATATTCCCAGCTGCAAACTGTGCCAACACATTTCACAGGATCCTACAATCACATGGGAAAAAACATTCAGAATAAGGGGATCATTCGCTTGCTCTTTCTCAAATGCAGTATACGTCATTCAATGTAAAAAGTGTGAAGAAGGGTGCTATATTGAAGAAACAAGCCAAATGCTAAAAACACGGCTCAATTTACACAGACACAATATTAAACACTCCAATTGCAGCCAGGATGCCACCTCTGTGGGACAGAACTTTACAAAACCAGAATACTGCATCAGTGGAGGAGTGGCCTAGTGATTAGGGCACTGGTCTTACAATCCAGAGGTGGCTGGTTCAAATCCCACTGCTGCTCCTTGTGATCTTGGGCAAGTCACTTAACCCTCCATT
Organism: Microcaecilia unicolor; assembly: GCF_901765095.1. Taxonomy (NCBI): domain Eukaryota; kingdom Metazoa; phylum Chordata; class Amphibia; order Gymnophiona; family Siphonopidae; genus Microcaecilia; species Microcaecilia unicolor. The sequence goes on from NC_044041.1 coordinate 161,673,049, forward strand.
GCCTCAGATACAAACTTAGATTGTGAGCCCTCCTGGGACAGAGAAATATCCAGTGTACCTGAATGTAACTCACCTTGAGCTACTACTGAAAAAGGTGTGAGCAAAATCTAAATAAATGATCTTATGGTAAGAATACTAAAAGCACCACGGGCCTTTAAAAATGGAACACAGTTCTTTAATGAATGAGCCTTGACAAAAAGACCCGACACGGGCCGTGTTTCGGTGACTAGCACCTGCGTCAGGGGTCTACATAGAATACAAAACATAGAAATAATATATTTTTAAAATTTTTTTAAAATATGAGTAAAACCAAAGATTAATATTTAGACTCATCAAGCATACATATATAAGCCTATATAAACACCTAAAGCATTTAATATTTTAACATTGCATTTAATATTTTAACATTCTCATATATTATTATATAGTAATTTAAAAATAAATGGATAATTAATCAAAACAAAAATGGTAACTCACCACAGTGATGACGTGGAAAATTTGGGGAATAACTCGAATATATTCCTCTACAATATATTATTCCTTACTTTTGGACAAAACATTTTTCATATATTAATATTATATGTTTAAAACGCTTATTTTAATTATTTATAATATATTTTATAAAAAGGTCATATTATATAATACTGGCTATAACTAAATTTCATATTCATAAAAGCTTAAACTAATAATTTTTTAAAACATTTTAAAATATACAATAAATTTCAAACATTACACTGATAATATCATAAACCTTCAAAAACATTCAAATCAGCACAGAAATGAATAAATATATACATCTTCAAATATAAAAAAGCCAAAACTATAATATCTAGTGGCATTACTTGATCTTAATTTTAAAAAGACAACATTTTGTCACTATATGTGTATGTGTACATATACATACAGTATATATACACATACACACATACATATATACACATACACACATACACATATATATATATACACATGCATGTGTGTGCATGCATACACACATATACACATATATTATAGCATTAACAGTAATGCCACTAGATATTATAGTTTTGGCTTTTTTATATTTGAAGATGTATATATTTATTCATTTCTGTGCTGATTTGAATGTTTTTGAAGGTTTATGATATTATCAGTGTAATGTTTGAAATTTATTGTATATTTTAAAATGTTTTAAAAAATTATTTTTGACCTGTTAGTTTAAGCTGCTTTTTCCTTGTGGCTCCCCTACTTTCCCTTTTAGTGCTAAGAGCACTTCTGTTGTGTAGTGCTTAGGAGTACTACTGTAGTTTGGTGCTTAGGAGCACCTGTGTTAGCTTACTGCCGTGGAACACTGCTGTAGTTTGGTGCTTAGGGGCACCTTTGTTGGTTTAGTGCTATAGAGCACTTCTGTAGTTTGGTGCTTAGGAGCACCTGTGTTAGTTTATGTGTTTAGCTTCCCTGCTTTCCCCTGGTTAGTTTAGTGCTGTAGAGCACTGCTGTAGCTTGGTACTTAGGAGCACCTGTGTTAGTCTATGTGTTTAGCTTCCCTGCTTTTTTCCTTGTGGCTCCCCTGCTTTCCCTTTTAGTGCTAGGAGCACTTCTGTTGTTTAGTGCTTAGGAGCACTGCTGGTAGGTTGGTGCTAGGAGCACTTCTGTTAGTGTAGCGCTTAGGAGCACCCCTGTTAGTTCAGTACCTAGGAGCTCTCCTGTTTCAAGCTTGTTCTAGTATCCTGGTCCCTGTGTTATCCTGAATCCGGCAAGTCCTGCCGGCTGCTCGAACCCAGGGGCTCAACTCCTTGGGGGTCAGTGGCTAAGTGCAGGTGAAGCTGTGCGGACCAGTCCGGTGTGCTCCAGTCCGGTGTGTTCCAGTCCAGTACGGACCAGTTCGGTGTACTCAAGTCCAGTGTGTTCCGGTCCTGTGTGCTTCAGTCTAGTGTGTCCCAGTCCAGTTCGGGCCGGTCCAGTGTGTTCAAGTTGTTCCAGGCCGGTGTACTCCAGTCCAGTGTGTTCCAGTCCAGTGTGCTCCAGTCCTGTGTGTCCCAGTACAGTACGGGCCAGTCCGGTGTACTCCAGTCCAATGTGTTCCAGTGTGGACCAGTCCGGTGTACTCCAGTCCAGTGTGTTCCGTTCCAGTTTGTTCCAGTCATTCCAGTCCGGTGTGTTCCAGACCAGTGCGGACCAGTCCAGTGTACTCCAGTCCAGTGTGTTCCAGTCCGGTGTGTTCCAGTCCAGTGTCCTCCAGTCCAGGGGGTTCCAGTCCAGGGGGTTCCAGTCCATGTGTTCTGGCTCGCTGGGCGGTGCCTGCAGTCCTTGCCTGTGTGCTAGCCCAGTGTTGGTTGGTGGGTTTTGCCTGCTGCTGTCGCTCCTCATCAGCAGCCCAAGGGCTCACATTTGCTCCAGAGCCTGTTCCCGCGGGCTCTGAACCTGAGAACCTGACAGGATGGAATTACAGCAAGGGTTCAAAGCAGTGAAGCCCTTTTCAAGGCCTTGAAGGGGGGAGATGTAGAATCATGAGCACAGGTCAGTACTCCAGCACAGGTCAAAAAGGGCAGAGGCTGACAAGCCGGTGTGACTCTGGAATCTATCAGAGATTGAGAAGCCTGTAATTTATTAAAGAACATGAGCCTGTGTAAACTCAGGAATTTATAATCTATTATGATATGATACCCTTAAGGGCAAGCTGGCGTGGGAAAGATGCAATTATGGATGGACAGAAGAATGTGATTTAGCAACTTAAGGGAAAATAGATGATGAGAACAGAATGATCTCTGAGGAAGATAAGTGCTAAGCATTGCTTAACGCAAAAGGTATATAAACAATTGAACCAGAGCATTACGTTGGAGAGGCAGTGGCAGACCACATGTTTGTGTCCCCTGCTCTCCACATGAGAAACTAGCATTTGTAATTGTAAACTTCTCTTGGTAAGTAATTAAAGAATTGCTTTTCTCATATGCCTGGCCTTCCTAGTCTTTTATCTCTCTAAATTGCAAGTGGTTGGTGAGTACTAATTTGGGGAGGTGGTAAAAAGACTAATAATATAAAAACAATAAGAACAATTTGACACCAGCAAAAGGAAAATAATAGCAAAAAGATGTTTATATATATATATATATATATATATATATATATATATATATATATATATATATATATATATATATATATATATATATATATAACAAAATTGGTGACAAAGGAGAGCCCTAAGGCACTCCACAAGGTAGAGTCCAACTGAAATTTGATTTGCCATTTTTACCCTATAATATCTAGAAGTCAAAAATTCTTCCATCCAAGATAGAACATTGCCTGCAATCCCTAATGAACTGAATTTAAACAGAAGGATGTCATAATCTACAGTGTCAATTCCTGCAGTAAAATCAAACTGCAAAAGAATAGTAGATTTCCCTTATGCAAATAACATCTTTATCTCAGAGACAATGGCTAGTAATACTGATTCCGACAGCAAAAAAGTCTGACAACAATTTGGCTATAGAGGCCTCAGCAAGTTTAGTGACTAATGGAAAAGAGAAAATTCAGCTGCCCACTGGGCCTAACCCTCCCCTCCCCAGCAAGTCCATAAGCCTTGAGAAGAAAATAAAATGAGTTTCAAGACCTGATTTAAACCAGAACACGAATTTCAGAGTAAAAGTGACAGAACAAAGAATGCAGTGGAGCATGTAGCCTACAAACATTCATATACAAGACCAGGAACTAACAACAATGACCAAAAAGGAGAATTAAGGGGTTAAGAGATTGACTAATAGGAATAGATTGCCTGTTGCCAGAGCCTTGTGTACTAAACAAAGTAACTTGAATTTTAGTCTGTTGGTAACATGTAACCAGTGATCTATAAGAGAGGGAGACACATGATCATATTTAGCCAAATAAATCTGTTTGATAGCAATATTTTGAATAAATCCTACATAAAGTAAAGCTGGATCCACAACAAAAAGCCTCCAGTGATCTACAATTGGATAATCAAAGGATATCAGGATCGGAAACTTCAAAATGCAAAATGAGTTGAAATTCATACCTTTAACTTATATTTATAATTATATTTTCTCACATTTCTGATATCCTGCTGAATCTCCATCTGCATTAAAACTTCCAAATAATTTCACAGGAGTGAAATACAGCCATTTTATTTGTCTCAAGCGAACAGAAGTACCTTGTTAGATATTAGATACTGGACTTTTAAAACTAATTTTCCTTGTTTCAATTTAAAAGCACAAAATATAGATAGAATTAACAGTTTTTCAAGACTGACTAAATGCATATCAAGTGTACAGCACTGCATATGTCTAGCAGTGCTATAGAAATGATAAGTAGTAGTAGTAGTAGTAGTAGAGAATCTTAATTTCCTAGGAAGCAGATACTTCAAATGGACTCAGACTCTCATCAAGTACTGTCTGCATAATTAACAACTCCACTGTTAATTGCTGCCAAAGACAAACTGGCTTTTTGTTATACTGAATAACTAGAGAGGTCTGTAATCTTTCCTACTTTAAACAGAATTACTTTGGTCTGGTAAACCTACAATAAAAACTTGACTTAATCTGCGAGAGTCCATCGGTACTACCTAAACTAGACTACGAAGACTTTATCTGGAATTTGTCACATATTTTGCTTCTAGTACACTCCTCTTCCTACAGCTTCTTATCCATTCTGTGCATTTATTTATTTATTTATTGCATTTGTATCTCACATTCCCCCACCTATTTGCAGGCTTAATGTGGCTTACATAGATTTGTTAACATTGTTATATAAGGAAATCAGATACAGTTAGTACTGTGCAGCGATTAAGGAAGGGAGATCAGATACAGTTAATAATGTATAGCGATTAAGGAAGGGAAGAGGGAAGAAGGAGGAGAGTTGTTAGGGTAGTTGTATATGGAGGCCGTTCATTATTGAGTGGGTAGTGAGGTGGCTTGATGAGGTTATAGGTTCTCATTGTAGGCCTTGTTGAAGAAGATAGTTGTTTCTTTGATTGCTTTCAAGTCAGTAGGTAATGCATTCCATAACTGCGTGCTCTGGTACGAGAAGGTAGCGGTGTGCATCAGCTTGTATTTGAGTCCTTTGCATCTGGGGTAGTGCAGGTTGAGAAATTTGCGGGATGATCTTGTGGCGTTTCTGGGAGGTAAGTCTACAAGGTTCAGCATGTAGATTGGGGCATCTGCATGAATGATTTTGTGTACAATCGTGCAGATCTTGAACGCAATACGTTCCTTAAGTGGAAGCCAGTGAAGTTTCTCTCTTAGGGGCTTTGCACTTTCATATTTAGTTTTTCCAGATATGAGTCTAGCGGCTGTATTCTGGGGCCGTTTGGAGTTTTTTGATTGTCTGTTCTTTGCACCCGGCGTATAGTGCATTGCAGTAGTCCAGATGACTTATTACCATTGACTGTACTAGGGTATGGAAGATGTATCTCGGGAAGAAAGGTTTTACTCTTTTAAGTTTCCACATGGTGTAGAACATCTTTTTCGTCGTGTTTTTCACGTGGGTTTCAAGAGTGAGGCTTCGATCAATGGTGATACCAAGAATTTTCAAGTTTTGTGAGACTGGAAGGGAACAGTATGGTGTGATTAGGGTGCTGAAGTTTTTTGTGTTATGTTGTGAGGTGAGTACAAGACATTGTGTTTTTTCAGCGTTAAGTTTTAGTTACTACTACTACTTGACATTTCTAAAGCGCTACTAGGGTTACGCAGCGCTGTACAATTTAACATAGAGGGACGGTCCCTGCTCGAGGAGCTTACAATCTAAGTTGGAATGCATCTGCCCAAGTGTGCATTATTTGGAGGCTTTGGTTGATCTCGTTGGTGATTTCATTTAGATCATGTTTGAATGGGATGTAAATTGTGACATCATCTGCATAAATGTAGGGGTTGAGGTTTTGATTGGCTAGTAGTTTGGCTAGAGGTATCATCATTAGGTTGAATAATGTTGGTGAGAGAGGGGATCCCTGGGGGACTCCACACTCAGGTATCCATGGTGGTGATCTGTCCATGTTTGTTGTTACTTGGCATGATCTTGTGGTCAGGAATCCTTTGAACCATTTGAGGACAGTGCTTCCTACTCCGAAGTATTCTAGTATGTGTATTAGTATTTCATGATTAACCATGTAAAAGACACTGGACATGTCAAATTGCAGGAGGAGGATGTTGTTACCAGTCGCAATTGCCTGTTTGAATGAGTTCATTGCGGACACTAGTACAGTTTCAGTGCTGTGATTCGTCCGAAATCCTGATTGGGATTCGTGGAGAATTGAGTGTTTATTTAGGTATTCAGTAAGTTGTTTCGTCACTATACCTTCCATGAGTTTGGTCATTAGTGGGATAGATGCTACTGGTCGATAGTTGGTTAGGTCCATTGTGCTTTTTTTAGCATCTTTCGGTAACGGAGTGAGTAGGATGTTTCCTTTATCCGTGGGAAAGAATCCATTTTGAAGACTGTAATTTATATGCTTCGTGAGGTCTGTTTTGAATTCTTTGGGTGCGGATCTTATTAGACTGTTAGGGCAGATGTCTAATTTGCATTGCGATTTGGCGTATTTTCCTAGCCAATATGAGATTTCTTTTGATGAGAGCGTGTCAAAGTCGGTTCATGATCGATCTGCTGGGCATTCTCCGGGTTTTGGGTCTAGACATTCAAGGATATTTGTGTAGTCCGTTGTGGCATCCCTCTTCTTCCCTCCCTTTCACTCTCCCATTATAAATAATACACTAACCCAATTACACACCCATCTCCCATTCCCTACCTCTACCATCATCCTTCCTTACCCATCTCACCTATCCACATCTTATGATCACTTTCAATTTTACTATATCACATCTACATGCATTTTATATTACTTTGTTTAATCTGCATTACTATTTAAATGACCTCCTCTTTACTTACTGTATCACAGCTGCATCCATGTTATACTACTTTGTTTAAACTGTAGGATTTGTAAGCCGCATTGAACCTGCTAATGAGTGGGAAAGCACAGGGTATAAATGTTACAAATAAACTAATCTTTTGAGAGAGGAGTGAGAGGTGCCATTATAAAGTGCCTTACAGTAGTCTAAATGTGAGATAACAAAAGCATGAATGAGGACATGCAAAGCATTAGTATCCAAATAGGGTTGAATAGATCTAATTCTCCAGAGGCCAAAGTAAATAACTTGGTTTTATTTACATTCCTGAGACACTAGAAGGGAAAAATACAGTGTGAAGGAGTAGTCTAGTGGTTAGATCAGTAAGCTTAGAACCAGGGAATCCAGGATTCAAATACTGCATCTCTCAAGATGCACCTTGTCACCCTAGGTGAATCATTGTAACTTGAGTTGCTTTAGGCACAAATTTAGATTACAAGTCCGCTGGGATCATGGAAATACTTACTGCACCTGAATGTAACTTGCCTTAAGCTTGGGTTTGGAATGGAAAATAATTATTCCAAATCCGTGATAGTGTACAAAATTTCTCACATGTGATTAAACAAGATCCGGGAACTGGGAAGGTGCCCAGATATAGATACTCTGACAGTCCTATCCTCCTGTCCCAGCATGAAATCTTTTTTATACTTTTTATTAAAACATACACTGAAGTTATAATCCAGCCAACAATTTATACAAGTGTTCTCAGATCAGCAGCGTCTTATGCTTATTTTGAATGTGTGTGATGAAAGAAGCCAAGCGCACAAGAGACTTGGTTGCTGGGGAGAAGCTTTTGGTCAGCTCTAATTTTTAAAATTGCATCTTAGTTCATTGTGGGGTTTCCAGGGCCTGCTCCTTCCACTTGCAAATCAGCATTGCATGGAGTGGGGAGAGGTATGTGTCTGGCTGAGGAAGTTGGGAATGCGAGTGGTCAGTGCTGTCCTGCAGTCTATTTTAAATTCTCAATGGACATCCACCCTCTATGTATGATATGCTTATGAGAATTTTCAGGGGAATTAGAACACGTTCATTACAAGGTAACACTACCCAAGGCTTGCTGCTTGGAAGGCACTCTTTAAGCCCTGATATAAACACATATCCAGATAAAGCATCATATTTGCTGCAATTCCCTAGGGGGAAGCTATGAAGGTGCTGTTACCGCACCTTGATTTACCACAGGAGTTAACAATCTGCAGTATCTCTGTACTACATGTTGGTGATGCCTGTAGTAAAGGAATAACACTGCTTGTGAGCCACCTTGTAAGCAGTGTCATTCCAATAATTTGGGAACATCAGGTCTCAAAGCCTCCAGTTAGCATCTTAAAGGGGCTGTGGTGCTGTCTCCCCCACCCAGATTTCCTTACATTTATGTGATAAATGTGAATGTAATTAAGTAAAATGATAAATAAATAAAATAAAATAAAAAACAATTTTTAGTCCCACAACTCCGAAGCCCCACCCTCCAAATGAACCCCAACCTCTGTGGGCCTATCTTTATAAGGAAACATGACCCCTAGCAGTAGTCTTGCAATATTTTGGGAAAATGCACCAGCAAGGGCAGAACCGAATGGAGATTGGTATTGCCTGCAACCACCTAGATCACCAAAGACTAGTAAAGGTAGGCCCATGGGAGTCAGGGGAAGGGGAGCAATGATTGGGTTGTTGGGACAGCTATAGGAGCCAACTTTTCAAAATGATTGGGGGTGCTGAAATTTTTTTTATTTTTTTACAGGTGATGCATTCCCCCCTACTTCCTTGCCCCTCCCCTCCAAGTTCCAGGCCCCCTCTCCCTCCCTCCGACTTCCAGGGTCCTCTCCCCTCCCTCCGAATTCCAGGGTCCACCCCCCCTCCCGCCGAGTTTAAGGGTGCTCCATCCCCCTCCCTCTGAGTTCCAGGTTCCTCCCCCCCTCTGAGTTCCAAGGTCCTCCCCCCCAAGTTCCAGGGTCCTCCCCCAGCCCTCCGTTCCAGGGTACTCCCCATCCCCTCCCTCCCTCCAAGTTCCAGGGTTTCCCCCTCCGAATTTTAAAAGTCATCTTACCTTGTTGGGGTTACGCCGGCAGCAGCAGTGAAAAGCGTGCAGGCTCGGCGCTTCAGCCCTTCCCTTCTCTCAGCTCTGGTCCTGCCCTTACGGAAACAGGAAGTGAGGGCGGGACCAGAGCTGAGAGAGGGGAACGGAAGCGCTGAGCCTGCATGCTTTTCACTGCTGCTGCCGGCGTAACCCCGACGAGGTAAGATGACTTTTAAAATTCGGAGGGAGGGGGGACCCTGGAACTCGGGAGGGAGGGAGGGGATGTGGAGGACCCTGGAACGCGGAGGTAGGGGATGGGGAGGACCTTGGAACGCGGAGGTAGGGGGGGGAGGACCCTGGAACTCGGAGGGAGGGAGGGACTTTTAAAATTCTGAGCTGGCGAAGGAACTTCCGGTGGGTGAAATATTGGGGGTGCTCCAGCACCCACGGAGTCGGCGCCTATGGGGACAGCATCCTGGATGGTAAAATAACCCCTGAGGTAGCCCATTAGAGGGCAGAACATGGCCAAGTTGGCCATATGTATACCCCTCATGTTCTGTTGCTTAATAAACTCATCTTGGATCATCTTGGTCTGCATTACATAAGTTTTGCCACACTGGGACAGACCAAAGGTCCATCAAGCCCAGCATCCTGTTTCCAACAGTGGCCAATCCAGGTCACAAATACCTGGCAAGATCCCCAAAAAGTACAAAACATTTTATACTGCTTATCCCAGAAATGGTGGATTTTCCCCAAGTCCAATTTAATAATGGTCTATGGACTTTTTCTTTAGGAAGCCATCCAAACCTTTTTTAAACTCTGCTAAGCTAACCGCCTTTACCGCATTCTCTGCCAACAAATTCCAGAGTTTAATTACACGTTGAGTGAAGAAAGGTTTCTCCGATTCATTTTAAATTTAAGCTTCATCGCATTCCCTTTAGTCCTAGTATTTTTGGAAAGCATAAACAGACGCTTCACATCTACCCATTCAACTTCACTCATTATTTTATAGATCTCTATCATATCTCCCCTCAGCCGCCTTTTCTCCAAGCTGAAGAGCCCTAGCCGCTTTAGCCTTTCCTCATAGGGAAGTCGTCCCATCCCCTTTATCATTTTCGTCCCCATCTCTGCAACATTTCTAATTCCTCTATATCTTTTTGTGAGATGCAGCAACCAGAATTAATATTTGAGGTGCGGTCGCATCATTGAGAGATACAAAGGCATTATAACGTCCTCATTTTTGTTTTCCATTCCTTTCTTAATAATACCTAACATTCTATTAGCTTTCTTAGCCGCAGCAGCACACTGAGCAGAAGGTGTCAGTGGTGGTGGGAGGCGGGGCTAGTGGTTGGGAGGCGGGGCTAGTGCTGGGCAGACTTCTATGGTCTGTGCCCTGAAAATGGCAGATACAAATCAAGGTCAGGTATACACATAAAGTAGCACATATGAGTTTATCTTGTTGGGCAGACTGGATGGACCGTGCAGGTCTTTCTCTGCCGTCATCTACTATGTTACTATACGTTACTATGTATCATCAACGATGACATCTAGATCCCTTTCTTTGTGACTCCTAACTTGGAACCTTGCATGACATAGCTATAATTCGGGCTCCTCTTCCCCACATGCATCATTTTGCACTTGCTCACATTAAATGTCATCTGCCCTTTAGACGCCCAGTCTTCCAGTCTTGTAAGGTCCTCTCATAATTTTTCACAATCCTCCCGCGTTTTAACGACTTTGAATGCCTCACTAGTTACTCCCTAGGTCATTTTAAAATATGTTAAAAAGCAGTGGTCCCAGCACAGACCCCTGGGGAACCCCACTAACTACCCTTCTCCATTGAGAATACTGACCATTTAACCCTACTCTCTGTTTTCTGTCTTTTAACCAGTTTTTAATCCACAATAGAACACTACCTCCTGACTCTCCAATTTCCTCTGGACTCTTTCATGAGGTACTTTGTCAAGCGCCTTCTGAAAATCCAGATATACAATATCAACCAGCTCACCTTTATCCACGTTTGTTCACCCCTTCAAAGAAATGTAGTAGATTGGTGAGGCAAGGTTTCCCTTCACTAACCATGTTGACTTTATCTCATTAATCCATGCTTTTGAATATGTTCTGTAATTTTGTTCTTTATAATAGTCTTTACCATTTTGCCCGGCACCGACATCAGACTCACTGGTCTATAATTTCCCGGTTTGCATTGTGGTTTGTTCACCTACTCATAGGTCTAGATCTTGCAGTAAGTACACACAAGAAATCTGATACATTAGCATTTAACTTTCAAAGGGGAGACTTTGATAAAATGAGAACGGTAAAAAAAAATCTGAGGAGCAGGTGCAAAGGTCAAAAATGTACATCTGGCATGGTTGTTATTAAAAAAAAATACCATCCTGGATGCGCAGACCAGATAAATTCCACATATTAAAAAAGGCAGAAGGAAGGCCAAATGACAGCCAGCATGGTTAAAAGTGAGGCTATTAAAGTTAAAAGAACATCCTTTAGAAAATGGAAGAAGAATTTTACTTAAAATAATAGAAAACAGCAAGTCAAATGCAAAGCACTGATAGGGAAGGCAAAGAGAGACTTTGAAAAGAATATTGCTTTGGAGGCAAAACACATAGTAAAAACTTTCTTTTAGGTATATTAGAAGCAAGAAGCCGGTGAAAGAATAAGTTGGACTGCTAGATGACTCGGGTAAGAGAGGCACTCAGAAATGACAAGGCCATAGCTTAGAGTCTAAATGAATTCTTTATTTTGATCTTCACTGAGGAACATGTGAGGGAGATACCAATGAATTGAATGGTAATGAGTCTGAGAAACTGAAACGAATTTCTGTAACCTTGGGAGATGTAATGGGACAATTTGACAAACTAAGGAGTAGCAAATCACCTGGACAGGATGGTATACATCCCAGAGTACTGATAGAACAAAAAAAATTGAACTTGTAGAGCTATTATTAGTATTATTTAATTTATCTTTAAAATCAAACACAGCACTGGAAGATTGAAGGGTGGCCAGTGTAATGCCAATTTTTATAAAGGGTTCTAGAGTTGACCCAGGAAATTATAGACTGGTGAGCCTGACTTTGGTGCAAAGCAAAATGGCTTTCCCTGTGAGGAAAGGCTAAAGCAGCTAGGGCTCTTCAGCTTGGAGAAGAGATGGCTGAGGGGAGATATGATAGAAGTCTATAAAGAGTGGAGTGGAACGGGTAGAGGTACATCATTTGTTTACTCTTTCCAAAAATGCTAGGACTGGGGGACACGAAATTAAGTTACTAAGTAGTAAATTTAAAACAAACCAGAGAAAATATTTCTTCACTCAATGTGTAATTAAACTCTGGAATTCGTTACCAGAGAATGTGATAAAAGCAGTTACCTTAGCATGGTTTAAAAAAGGTTTGGATAATTTCCTAAAAGAAAAGCTCATAAGCCATTATTAAGATGGACTTGGGAAAATCATACGAACATAGGATAAGCAGCATAAAATGTATTGTACTGTTCTGGGATCTTGCCAGGTACATGTGATCTGGATTGGCCACTGTTGGAAACAGGATACTGGGTTTGATGGACCGTCGGTCTGTCCCAGTATGGCAATGCTTATGTTCTTATGAGTGGAATGGGTAGGCATGAATCACTCATTTACTCTTTCCATAAATACAAGGACTAGGTGGCATGTAATGAAGTTACTAAGTAGTAAATTTTAAACAAACCAGAGAAAATATTTATTCACTCAATGTATAATTAAACTCTGAAATTTGTTGCCAGAGAATGTGGTAAAAGCAGTTAGCTTAGCAAGGTTTAAAAATGGTTTGGACAGTTTCCTAAAAAAAAAAAAAAGACTCCATTATTAAAATGGACTTGGGAAAATCCACTGTTGATATCTAGAAAGAGCAGCATAAAATCTGTTTTACTCTATGGGATCTTGCCAGGTACTTGGGTTTGGATTGGCCACTATTGGAAACAGGATACTGGGCTTGATGACCTTTGGTCTATCCTAGTATGGCAAAGCTTATGTCTTATGTGCTAACCCAACAGAGTCAATCATATTGTCCAAAGATTCCCAAACGCTCCAATAAGAATGTTGATATCTCAAGAAGGGTGCAAATTTTAACGGGGATGAGTCTGCATACCGATGATAAGTGGTAAGGTATACAGTATAGCACCAGTTCTTGGGTGTACATACAGTAACAATCACTTCCGAAGTTGTTCTAAAGAAAGTGAACAGTATGGTAAGCTGCTGACCAACCTAAGTGATGATACTTTCCCAGGGACTCTATTTAGACATTGAATTGCAGAGGGTAAATGTGGCCCACAGCTGTTCATAACTAAGCCTCTTTGATTTGCTTTTTAACTCACTAGCCTGCTGTTCAAAGGCTGCTATCTTATGCGTTTTGAGAAGTCAGCCCTGAAAAGGCGGCTCCTCCAATTTAATCCAAAACTGTGATATGATTTTCCTCACAAGCAATAATGCTACAGCAATAAAGTGCCTTTTGCTCATATTAACATTTTGGGTTTTCAAAGTTTCCGCTGTAAAGCTGCATAGTCTTATTCTATTGACTCTCATAGCGAGGATATAGATAAGGAAGAACACTATAAAAGAGTGAAGCAATGTTTCAGTGGTAATTCTGTATTTGACACACGGTCCAGCCTCCCAAAGCCCCATGCTAACACCTCCAACTTGAGCAAATTAATTTAAACTGCATTTCTTTTAAAATTACTGAGTTTGTTTGGGGGTCACGTGATGCTGTGAACGACAGCGGACGCAGGTTAGCTCGTGCAGGGAACCCGACCCACTTTAATGCCCGTGAAACTTGAAATCTGACAAATATCTGCGGAGCGAAAAAGGGGTGAAAGTGTACAGCCTCGTATGGAAAAGTATTTGTCTGCCCCAACGACCCGAATGTCGGTAAAAGTGTCGCGCAAGGGTTCAGAACGCGCCAAAGCTAGCGAAGACAAAATGGCGCCCAGTCCGCCGCCTCGAACAGCCTCTGCGGAGTTCCTGGCCGAAATAACTGAGGCAGTAGTCAACGCGCTGGACTCTCGCTTCCAACAACTCTCGGAACAAATAGCGGGAATCGCACAGAACACAGCAGAGCTACAGCGCCGTACAGGCGAGTTGGAGGTGAGGGTCTCGGACACTGAAGACACGATACAGGCCCAAAAAGAGAAAATAGAGCGCCTCGAAGCACTGGTCCAGTCTCAGCATGGAAAATTGGAGGATCTGGAGAATAGAGCAAGGCGCGAGAACTTACGGTTCGTGGGTTTCCCAGAGTCAGTCCCGGAGGCAGCACTGGCAGCCACGCTGGAGACATGGCTGGTGGCGTGCTACCCGGAGGTGGCTAGTAGTGGGAAAATCTGCATGGACAGAGTACATAGAGTGGGACCAGCGAGACCAAGCGCGGAAAGGCCGAGGGTGATAATTGCAAAGTTCCACAAGTACTCGCAGAAAGCCCAACTGCTGCAGCTTTATAAGACGAACAGAGAAGACGCTAGATATGAGGGGAAGCCAATTCGAATCTTCCAAGACTACTCTGCGGATTTGGCAACCAAGCGGCGCAAGTTTTCAAAAATCTGTTCTCAACTGGTCGAGAAGAAAATTCGCTTCACCCTACAATACCCAGCTACATTGAGGATACAATATAACAATAGATGGCAGGTATTCATGGAGGCAGCAGCGGCAGAGACATGGACAAACAGCTTGGAACCACCTGAACCCTAAATTAACAGAGCGAACAGGCCAGAGGCTGAGGCCTGGGACTGATGCTGGACAAATAGTTACATGGGCATGAAGGTATATTAATGTTTTATTACTAAAGTTTGAAGTAGTGGATGGGGCTCCCCGGGGCACCTGGTGTATTGACCCCTACCAGCCAATCTCACTTCGGGTGGGAGAGGGCTCTGGTATTCGGGCAAGGGGAAGGGATAAGAAGGGGGAGGGGAAGGAGAGGGATGGGTAGGGGGAGTGAAAGGAGGGGGATCAAAGGGAGGGGGGAGATAGGGGACCTCCAGGAGCCACAGAAAGAGACCGTCATAGGGAGAGGATTAGAATATATGGAGACCGTAGAAGGATTAAGATCCCTAGGGAGAAGGGCTGGGCTCCCGGGGATTTATATGCAAATACACACTTGGATTGAGACAATAGATAACGCCTATCCATAAATACACTACACGTATAATTTCCTGGAATGTGTCAGGTATAACATCCCCAATAAAGAGATCAAAGATATTAAGGCACCTTAAGCATCACAAAGCTGACATAGCCTGCATTCAAGAGACTAAATTGACAGATGGGGAACATGAAAAGCTGAAACAACAATGGGTAGGGGAGTGTCACTATGCTTCAGCAGAGACCAAGCGGAGTGGGGTGGCAATCCTGATAAAAAAGGGCCTTCAGTGCTTGGCTAAGCTAATATACAAAGACACTAAGGGGAGGATCTTACTGCTTAGACTCAACATCCAGGGACAAAGCTATTACTTATGTAATGTATATGGTCCTAACTCACCTTCCCCCTCTTTTTTCCAAAAATTAATAGCGCTAGGTATGCAACACTCGGACGCCCCTGGATATGGGCAGGAGACTTTAATAACATCATGGATGCCCAACTAGATAGGACTGGGGTCGGGCATAGGCAGGGGGTCAGCAGTAGCTTACCAGAACTCTGCAAAGCGCTAACATTAGTAGATCCTTGGCGACTCTTAAATCCCTCCATGAAAGACTATACACACCAGTCTAAAGTGCACCAATCGTGGTCGCGGCTGGATTACATCCTAGTGGCCCAGTCGATATTCTTCAAAGTGGAAAAGGCAGAACTGGGGCCCTTGGCGATATCAGACCACTCACTAATATGGATAGACCTGACGCAGGGAGGCTGCGGGGAGTCAGGTTATACATGGAGATTTCCGTCCTATCTATACAGGGAGGAACAATTTGGCAAATATATAAAGGAAAAATGGGACAGTTATTGGGAAATAAACGCTGCCTCCTGTGAGTCCCCGACAGTGCTGTGGGAGGCTTCAAAAGCTGTCATGAGAGGGGAAATTATAGCATACATGAGCGCTCGAAAAAAACAAATCTCTACAGGCATTATAAATCTTGAAAGGGAGCTAAAGTTGGCAAAAGGTAAATACTTAAAGAACCCAACCAGAGAACATAGGGAGGCCCTAACAGCAACGACAGTGGCATTAAATTCCCTGATCCATGAACAAACTAAAAAACACTTGTTGGCACGTAAGCTACACTTTTGCCGCTTTGGGAATAAAACAGGGAAACTGTTAGCTAGGGTAGCACACTCACAGACGCAAAAAAGGCTAATCACATCAATAACATCCCCATCGGGCACTGGATTATGCAAGCCTGGGGAGATAGTCGAAGCTTTCCATTCATATTTTAAAAAAATGTATGCAGGGAAGGGGACCAGGAAGAATTGGTAGCACGGGACTACATAGAAGACTCAGGTCTTCCCAGATTGCCATCGGCGACCCGGGAGGCGCTCTCGGGACCATTGCAGGCCCGTGAAATACAGCAGGTGCTTAAGATTTTGCCATTGAGTTCTGCACCGGGCCCTGATGGACTCCCGGCAGAATACTACAAGCTACTCCCAAGCCAGTTCAGCGCGCCATTAATAGAGTATTATGAAGCAGTGGTGGGGAGAGGTCACTTAACACCAGGGGAAAATGAGGCATGGATAACGTTGATCCCTAAGCCGGGTAAACCGGAAGATAGGGTAGAATCCTACAGGCCGATTTCGCTCATTAATGTGGATTTAAAAATATTGGCCAGAATCTTGGCAGATCGTCTGGCACCCCATATGCAATACCTGATAAAAGAACATCAAGTGGGGTTTGTGAGAGGCAGACAATCAGTGTTAAACGTACGAAAAGTGTTACTAACTATTGCACAATGCCGATTAGCAAAGATCCCACTTTTGTTAGCGAGTCTAGACGCTGAAAAAGCATTTGATAGGGTGCGGTGGAAATACTTATATCAAGTGCTAGAACATGTGGGCATAGAGGATTGGTTTTTAAAAGCAGTTAAAACTCTTTATGAGGCGCCAACTGCCCGAGTGTTGGTAAACGGGATGAAGTCACCAGTGCTGGAAATAAAATCGGGCACAAGACAGGGTTGCCCCCTCTCACCCCTACTGTTCTTACTGTATCTAGAGCCATTGCTCTGTACGATTGAAGCCGACCCAGAGGTGGTTGGGGTCCAGTTGCCGGGCCAAATGGTAAAAGCACTAGCATTTGCGGATGACGTGTTCTTGACACTGACCAGGCCACAGGAATCTCTAACTAGGCTCTTGGAAGTTATAGACGAGTTTGGGTTCCACTCCGGCTTCACTTTAAACTCCAAAAAATCAGTGGCTCTTCCCTCAAGGGTGGAGATGCGAACGGAGTGGCAGGGACCTTTCCCACTGCAGTGGGCGCAGGAGGAGGTAACTTATCTTGGAGTGCGCATACCAATTAATTTAGATACACTTTACTCATCCAATATAAACCATTTGAAAAATAAAATGGGAAGAACATTACACAACTGGCAGGGCCTCCCTTTATCATTGATGGGGAGGGTAGCCCTTTATAATATGATCCTGTTTCCAGCCTGGGTCTACACATTTCAGATGATACCCATGTATCTACGAGCCGGGGACGAGAGATGGTTGCAGAAACAACTTAATCACTTTTTATGGCAGGGTAAACGAGCACGTATGTCCATAAAAAGAGCGATGCTTCCCAGGGACAAGGGGGGGTTGGGACTATTGAATTTACGTTTACTCTCGGTAGCAAGTGGAATGCGCCATCTCTCAGACTGGTTTAGGTCTACCCAATTCTTTTCCAGTACACAAGTAGAAACACAATGGTTTAGAGGAGGGCACTTTGCGAGCTGGCTGCAGGCTTCGGCGGGGGGTGTGCAAAGACTGGGCCCTGTGTCCCCTATATTCCAGCCATTGAGGCTGACCTGGAAATGGTTATGTAAATACTTTGGGCTTAACAGGTGTATTTCCCCCCTGCTCCCCATCCGAGGTAATCCTGAATTTCCAGTGGGAAGCACCTCCAGAACCTTTCAGGCATGGGCAGGGAAGGGAATGAGATATGTGTACCATGTAGTTGATGAACAAGGTGAGATAAAACCCTTCACAGAACTTTGTACAGAGTTTAATCTGGAAAAAAGGGATACCTTCGCATATCTTCAGCTAAAACACTATGTGCAATCACTGCCGAGACATGCCCTGAAGAAGGAATCGTGGGAAAATTACAATGCAATGCTTGGACTGGACGCCCAATCTCGAATTCCGTTGGCATACTTTCATGCACATCTACGAGAACATTCTAAACAAGAGGACTATACCGAACTGGCACAGCAGTGGAGCATAGAACTGGGAACTCGTGTTACTCAGGAACACATGGAAGCCTGTTTAAAAAAGAACTACAAACTAACAGAGAACGTAATCTGGCAAGAGACACAATACAAATTTATTCTTCGGCTATTCATTTCTCCACATAGAGCCTACAGGGCCACACTAAGGGAGACTGATACATGTCCAAAGTGTGAGCTGGCTAATGCACATTTGGGACATATGTTTTGGACATGTCCCAAAATTCATAGATTTTGGAAACAGCTAGCAGAACACGTGTCTGTAATGTGGCACATCAAATGGCTCCATTCCCCTAGACAACTTTTTAACATCTTCACAATTCAGGGTCAAGCGCCAGCGGGAGCGAGGGCCTTCCTGCACAGAACTAGCCTAATGGGGAAGAAAGCCATTCTGAAGGTATGGCTATCGACAGAGAGCCCCACTGTTGGCCAGTGGCGTTCGCTAATGATTCAGATGTGCTCAATAGAACGGAAAGCCGTGGCGGATCTATCATCAGAAAAGGGAGACATGTACTGCAAGATCTGGTCTCCATTCTGGGACACATTGACATCAGTAGCAAGAAGTAGAGTATTGAACTCCTGAAGGGTAATAAGGAGGGAAAGCGGGTGGAGGGGTGGGAGGGGGAGGGGGGGAATTGGGGGGGGGAGGCAGGGGGTGGAGGGGGAGGGGGGGGGGAAAAAAAAGGAATAAAACTCTTACAGACATGTAGATTGAGCTTGTATTAGTAAAGAAAAGACATTGATTCTGTTCACTGTTTTGTCAATGTTATGGATAATTTGAGTTGTTAATAAACAAGATATTAAAAAAAAAAAAAAAATTACTGAGTTTGTTATATCATAAATTCCCTCAAATGGATGACTCGATCAGTATCTAACAGTTGTATTTCCACATCTTTAGTCCATATTTGTGCCAGGCTTTTCAAATGCTTTATGTCCAGATTGTTTCCCCTGATTTTATACCATACTGATAATTTATTACAGATTGCTGGCTCTAGTATACCTAGGGCGGAGCAGTAGGGTCAGTCTGCCCCGGGTGCCAGCAGCAAGGGGGTGTGCGAGCAGGCGTGTGGCTATTGGCTCTCCCAGTCTCGTGCCCCGGAATAGGAAGTTGACATCAGAGGGGCAGGGGACTGGGAGAGCCAACAGCCGTGTGCCTGCTTCACGCACCCCTCTTGCTTGTAGGAGGGGGTGTGCATTGCCCGGGGGGGGGGAGTGCCCCTCCCCGGGTGCCATATAAAGTAGGTATGCCGCTGATTGCTGGTATTCTCAGAAACCTGTTATCTAACATAAGAACATAAGTGTTGCTATCCTGGGACAGACCAAAGGTCCATCATGCCCAGTATCCTGTTTCCAACAGTGGCCAATCCAAGTCACAAGTACCTGGCAAGATCCCAGGACAGTATAATACTAAATTTCCAGTTGCCTCCAAAAAATTTACATTGTATTTATAATAATAATGCCTAACTTGCCTACAAATGTGAATCTGACAATGTCCATCTCGCCTTCATCTGGTCAAAGACCAGCAGTTGCCCTTTACCTAAATTCAATAATCGTGCTATGTTCTCGCAGTCCCGGTCTCTTCAGAAGGAGAAAGGGGAACACTCCATTCCTGGGGAAAACTGAGGGTTGTGCACTAAGGGGTATTCTCTACAGATCTGCTTAAATTTAAGTTCCAGGATGATGTATGCTAAGCACAAATTCTATAATGGCAGTAGGCAATTAGGCACATAAATTCTAGTATTCTATAACCCGTGCACATGCCTGAGACGCCCTGTTAAGATCCAAGTCGGTAGCCCTTGCACCGCAGTCTGAGTTCCAGATAGATGGACCCCAGGTACCTGTTCTTCCTCTTCAGAACTAGAAAGAATCAATAGCAGAACAAGAGGATGAACAGGAACAGGATACTAGCGCCCTAAGAACCGGAGCACAGATGTAAGGCGGGAATGCCCCAGGAGCAAGAATCAGGGAATGTGGCCCAAGAACAAAGATAAGTATAGAGTCTAGGCTAAGGCACCCTGCAAGTCAGGCAGGGCCCCAAGAACCCACTCATACAGAGGTTGGGAAGCGAGTCAGGAACCCACTTACACAGACACTGGGAAGCGTCTCAGGAACCCACATGTGCAGATGCTGGAACCCATTCACACAGTATCTAGAAAGCGTCTCAGAAATCCACACATCCAGCAGCTGGTAAGCGGTACAGGAACCCACTCTCACAGAGATTGGAAGAGTCTCAGGCCAAGGCATAACCAGGAGTGTGTTCAGGAGCCAGGGGCATCTTCAAGTACAAAACCAAGTCAGGAATGAAAAGACACAGAGGCACCAAGGAAAGATCAGAATGGTGACTAAATATGTCCTGGTGCGCAACATCCTCCTCCTCCTCCTCCTCCTCCGTCAGCTCCCACTGAGAGTCCAGCTGTCTAGGCAGTGGTACTAACAGGAAGATGGGAGTGTTGCATTGACATGGGGTAGTGGTAACCTCCGGACCAAGGCCCAAGAGTCACTGTAGGACCATGACATGCCCACCTTGAGTTGCACACTCTGGAATTTGAACACGTAACTTATAGAATACTGAGGGCAGTTAACGCACGTAACTCCTAATTAGTGCAAATTACCACCAATTATCTCCACTAATTGGCAGCTAATTCATTCATTAAGTTACACAACTGACCTTATTGTGTAAATTGCAAATTACGCCAGTCAAAAATTTGTGTGTACAACTTTCAAGAATTAGGGGTAAATGTATTAGGGGCAACATTAGAGTGGTTTTTAGGCCTGTGCTGTACAACGTGACACTTCCATAGGCCTCAGATGATGATCAACACAGCTGCACTTCTCATGTACTTGGATTAATAAGGGTGGCAGTAGCTGAGGAGGTGTTTTCAGAAACTTAAAATATAATCTTTTCAGAAATGACATACAAATCTGAATCAAAACAGGTGATCTTAGTGATTTTGTGGAACTGTAAGTTGTATTTTCATTTTTTCAAAATTTAGGGATTTGTAGTCTAATCATACATGTGAGTTATATAGAAAAACCAGATTGTACCTGGCTCTGGGAACAACTGCGTGTTCCTAAAAATATTTTCCTAGTGTAATTGCTTTGAATTTCCTCTCAAAACTGTCTATAGTGTTCTCCTGAGCTCAGCAGGAAGGAACCTCTATGCCCTCTGCACACAAACCTGCACAGATTATTTGTTGAAGCATTTTCCCATACACAGTTGTGACGCATCATATGCAGGACTGTGTACAAATTCCTAGATAAGTGGTGAACGTTGGCATGAAGAAACTGAGAAGGAGGATGGTGTAGGGGCAGATGGGGAGGAATGACTGAGAAGGAGTAGAAGAAAGGCTGAAAGTTCAGAAGGGGAGAAAGTGGGAGTGGAGAGCTGAAGAGAGAAGGAGTAGAGGGGTGTATACAGTGGTGTGCTGGAGCTGGGTTGTTAATTTTTGAAGAATTTTGCGAGCTGGTTGTTCCGCTGTCAGCAGGGACTTGAAGTTTTTTTCCCCCCACAAATTGCAGCGGGAGGCTGGAGGCACACATGCTCAAACACACCTGCTGTCACCTGATATTGGTGCATGCGTGGTGTGTGGCAGCCCTGCCTCCTCGTGCTGCACTGCACAGGCAAGAGATTTGTGTGCTCATGAGCTGGTTCAACTCAGCAGCGCTCCTGCTCACAGCTCATCTGGTCGTGCTACATCATTGCTACAGAAGTGCACTGTGCACAGCAAGCAGCATACCCTCTGTCTGGTAAGAATTATTTTAAGCAGACTTGTTGCTGGGCTCGTTTGTTGGAGGAGGACAAGTCACTGTCAAGTGGTTGGGGGAGTATATTCCCCAACCCCCCCCCCAAAAAAAAAAAACACTTGCACCGTCCGTGTTCTGATTCTCTCTCCCCTACTGCCCTTCCTGCTGCCCCATGCGTTTCAACTTGAACTTTTTGTCCCTTCAGTTTCTCTCCTCCCCCTCGCATTCACTCCCTCCCTCCCTCAACTTCTCCGCCCCGCCTGTCGTCATCATCCTACCGTACCTGCAGCTGCAGGCGGTGGTTAGAACAGGATGCCAGCATTGGGGACGAGGTCCTTCTCAGCGTTGGGGTCCTTCTGCTGCCACGTCCCGCCTACTCTGATTCAACTTGCTGTTTCCGCGTAGGCAGGACGCGGCAGTCAAAGGACACTGTCGGGAGTCGGACCAAGGAGATTTGAAACTAAGTGATGAGCCTGCTGCGCTGCCTTTCTACTCCACAGTAAGGAAGCCAATTTGGTAAATCTCTGTTTTTACTGCCCCGCACAGCTGTCATCTCCTCTAGACAGTGCACTCAAACCAAAGCAAGCAAACCTATGAGCTGCTGCATTCATGTTTTTGCCCATCTTCTGTAACAACTCTAAAGCTGTGCCTTAAAAAGTAGAGGTCAAAAGTTTTTGGGGTTTTTTTACTTATTGGACAGCTTTTTAATTTATTTGAAAGCTTCCCATATAGATATAAATTTCATTAAATTCCACAATTTCATGAAATTCCACAATTCCAGGAATAACATGTATATAATGTTTGTACATTTGGGAAGCTTGCCAGGTGCCTTGGCCTGGATTGGCCGCTGTCATGGGCAGGATGCTGGGCTCGATGGACCCTTGGTCTTTCCCAGTGTGGCATTATTTATGTACTTATGAAATAACAATTGAATATCACTAACACATCTTAAAAAATTATTATAGCTGGTAGAAACAGCCATTTTAAACTCTGTATTTTGTGCTCATTTTTCTACACTATAAAAATAAATAAATAAATACACCGTATACAATACAGATGGCTAAATTTCAGTGAGGATATCCTGTTTCCTGATGGGCTCATCTTAACTGTTGTTGTTGTAATCTACCATGGGAAGCCTGGTGTTATAAAGTTGATGGAATATATTGAAATTAAATGGAAGTAGAATTAAACTCTCCTTTCATTGGGGCACACATGGAATCAGATCTTCATCTGTTTTGTAGAAGTTTACCTTTTAGATACACAAATGGATTATTCTGTTTTGAACATGTTTCAGGGGCAAGTGGTTTCTTTTGTTTATACATAAATGGCCTATATAAGCCCCTAATGCAGCCCATATTGGTTTTCTTATATTTTGTTCTTGTGATAACTTATACTGTGCCAAAACTGAAAACTCTTATCTCTGTCTGGTCGGTAATAAAAGGAGCTCATTGTGAACACTATCCACCCTAAAAGGTTGTTTTGTGGCTGTTCATGAAGAATTGTGATATTGAATAAATAAGCATATGTGTGTGTCTCTAGTCAGGATGCATCCTAAGTTTATATAATCCTTTCAAGAAATCCAGTTAATCTTTTAACTTATTAGTGGAGCATAACCACAGAGGCTTGGTATGGTCGCATTTTCTATATGGTAATACTAGGGCCCAGCTAAGGAACAGCCAGGTTATTTTGAGTTAGTCTTCACTGGACCAGACTTGCTTTCCTTCCTTGTGCCATCACTATCCAGCAGGTAGGCAATGTCTTAAAAGATGGAGGATAAAGGATTTAAAAAAAAAAACCCAAACCATTTATCACACATTATTCCAAGCAAAGTTGGCTTACATTTGAAAATACAGTGAGACAGAATAACAGAATTCAGTTATATCATGGGAACAAATAGATGGATATGTCTGAAACATTTGAGATTAGCATATATATGATATATGCCCAGATGAGCATTTAAAAGTTTGTCCTTTAATGATACCATATGTTCAGAAATCCATAGCCATTTAGTATAGGTAGTTATTCAAAGATTATCACATTCATACACCAGAACAGGCATCCATCACATCACATTGCAAAAGAAAACAACTTCTCCAGAGTACGTCCAAAATTTAATTTTTATTTCCTTATTTCATTCTTCCAAAATTCCAGACAGCACATGTACAGATCAGTAAGAGGACCCAAAGCACTCCAAAACAAGTCAGAAACAACACAGTTTATTGTTCAACCACCCTTAGGATTCACCTTTGGGTTTAAAAAGCAAAACCATGTGCATATCCTTTGTACCAATAATGTATAATAAAATTACATACAACAACATACATATGTACAGTTTTTTGTTTTTGCCATGTCCCACCAGCCAAATAGACTTCTGCCGCTCTCTGCTGCTTGTTTCCTGCTCAGAGCAGCATGCCAGGCAGTCGGGACTTCTTGTACATGCTCTGAGAATGCGCAAAAAGTCCCGGCATGCTGCACAGAGCCAGAAACAAGCAGTGGGTAGCGGTGGCAGTCCATTTATTAGGTTGTGGGGCTCAGTATCCCTGCCAGTAAAGGAATGTCTAGTGTGCCTACACGGGTAGGGGGGAGATAAATGTGTTGTGTCCCCCCCTAGTCCACCCCTGGGTCCCCCCACCCCACCCAAATTGCAGGGCAGGCTATGCCACGAGAGAGAGCCTGTTGTTAAAACTTTACCAGCTAACTCTCTCCCTGGGAATAGCCAGCTCTGCAATTTGGGGGGGGGGGGGCAGAGGTGGATGGGGGGCGCAGATGTGGACAGGGGAGAGAGCCTGTTGTTAAAAATTTACCAGCACACCACTGGGTGTATATCCTGGTTATTATGCCAGGCAGCACCCCCTGAGCACTATGCTGAGCCAATGGGCCAGCAGGACAGAGCTTGTCAAGGTAAGCTGTTTACCTTCTTTTTATAAAGAGCAATGTTAGACACTCCTCTCTAATACTTCCCCAAATAGACCAGTAAGGTGAAGTAAAGGAAACATGACAGCTGGAGCAGTCCTCACTGCCAGCTAGATAGAGGAAAATCAGAAGAGCAGATTGGTGAGTTGCTGAGGGTGAAGCCAGAACATACTGGAAGATTCCAGTTCTAGTTCTCTTTTCACTCAATCCCCAAATGTCTGGTCAGAGCCAAGGCTCACTTTCTTGGCAGGAGGAATTCTGCAGCCCTAAGTCTGGATTTGCTTTGAGAAGGGTGTGTGCATGACCTGAAGGCACCTCCAGTAAGCTGAAATGAAGAGGGGTGGAGAGGAAAAATGAGAGGCAGGACATAAAGGGAGACAGAAGAATAAGGGAAAGAGGGAAGAAAATGGAGGAAAGGTAAGAAGGGAAGGTAATGATGTGATGGCAAGATTTCTCTCCTGTTTCTTTGTACTTCCAGATCAGTTGGAAGGAGCCCTTATTCACAAGCACCTGAGGACCCCCCTCCCCCCCCGCTTTACATTAGCTCAGTTATTGTGCCCTGGCCAGGGTAAACAAGGAGGTTTATAACAGGAGATGGCATGAGCCTATCTGGCCCATTATGTGGGCTGAAGGCAGTGGGCGGAGCTTGCTGCCATGTTGAGTGACCCCCAAACATTTGCAGATGCTATTGAAAACAATAGCAAACTTGTGAGATTTATATTGTTTTAGTAAACCTCCTTGGTTTTTGAATTGGTGTTGTTAGGAGGGGATCGAGGAGGGGGGTGTAAGGGAAGTTGGGGGGGGGGGGTTGGGGAGTTTATGAGGGGTCTGGGTTATATTCAAAATGTGTCAGTGCTTCAGAGCTTGCTTTGTTATTTGCAATGCTGTATTGTGGATTTCACTGCTGCACTATATGCCTTTATTTTTGCTTATGATGACAATAAAGATATTTCTACATAAAAACAATAACAAACGCTTATGACTACCTATGTGTGGATTTTTTTGCCAGCTTTTTTTATTTATTTGAAAGTTTTCCCTACTTATATATCATGAAATAAAATGTAAAATTACTAAAACAGCATAAGAATTATTGTTGGCATAATTCAGCTATAAACCAAACACCCAGGAGAGACGAGCTTTGAATCGGATGAGGTGCCACACACCAAATTGGAGGTGAGATGAAGCAGATAGGAAAGTACTTAGGTGGCAGTACTGTAAATAAAAGCAGCGTCTCTCATCTAAGAAGTTAGATATTTTCTCTTTTTTGTACCTGTTCTTTATGTTGGTGGAGTCAGGTATTTGGATTTTTCTTCTCGGTAACTGTTAGCTGATAGGTTGTTTAAAGTACACCAATATGGCGGCAGCCCAGGGGACATGGCTTCAGCTTTTTGACATCATGCCGTTTCCTGTCATTAAACCTCCTTGGGGCTAACGTAACAGGACTCCTTCCATATCTGTACAATCACAGGCCCTGTTGTGCAGTAAGACTCCTGAGCATTCCCAGCCCCAGCCAACTCAGGGGCAGAAAACCTGAGCTATGAACGAAACCAGAGACACTCAGAATAGCAGTGCACAGCACTGACTGGAAAGGAGGGGAGGTGTAGGACAGCAAGATTCCATTCAGAAATGAGCTTCAGTCTCCAACCGTAATTTTTATTTTATTTTTTAAAGTATTTTTATTAGCAAACCGAGCAAGAACCAGCAAATGATTAAATTACATCTCAGAGTATAAGAACAATGCATCCATTTCTCCCTGAAATAATAACATATAAATTCACAACAGCCTTCTCTAGTTAAATATAACAGCAATAGCTGACCAGAGATGTACAGGCATCATACGCTGATTTTAATTTACTTTAACATTTATTTGTTGCATTTGTATCCCACATTTTCCCACCTCTTTGCAGGCTTATGAATCATATCCAAAAACCTATGCAAATTGTTTACTCTGAATGAAGCATAGAAAATGATAGCAGATAAAGCTCATGTGGCCTATCTAAGTCTGCCCATCCATACAAACTATTAATCTAACTATCCCTTCTTAGAGATCCTCTTTGCGCGAGAGCTTCAGTTGCTCTGACAGGAATGAAAACTGGCCTGTTTAAAATGAGCACTACAGAACCACAAGTGCAATTCATTGTGGAAAACATTTTATTTAGAGAGAGAGAGAGAGAAGAAGATGATGCTGATTAATTGATGCATGTCATGTACTTCAGTTTTAGTTTCATAGGTTGCAGTGATCTCTTTGCATTTAGGCACGAAGTTGGCTGGGGGGAAGAACTATAGTTAAAGACTGGCTTTATGGTCATTCTGGAGGCTTCGTAATTTTTCACTTTAATTTACTGACTGTGGAGTACAGTTGGCCAATGAACTTCATCAGTTACTTATGGGTTTTCCATTGGGATATTGAGGGCATAGAAGTAATGACACAAAGGCCAGTGCTGGGGATGGGACTTTTGGGTCAAGAAAACAGCAACCCGATATACATAGCTCCAGTACCGTAACTGGGGGAGAATATAGAAGGACACACCACATTTTCCCATTCAGTGATAATATATCATCTTTAAAGCAAGGTTAAAGCATTTGACTTTTTGCCTCCCTGCATTTTTCATGCAAGCACACTCTCTCTTTGCTTGTGAAATAAACTTGAACGACAACTAAAAAACTTCCAGAGATCTGCATCAACTGGAACAAAGGACACCAGGATCAGAAACTGCTAACTGCAACCACAACAACTTGTTCATATCTATAACTTATATTATCTCTAAATCTCCGATATTTTGCTGAAGCTTCCTCAGCATTAAAACTTTCAAATAATTTCACAGGAATGAAACACAGCCATCTGATGCATGTCTCTAATGAACAGAAGTGCCTGTTAAATATTAGATACTGGACTTTAAAAACCAAATTACCTTACTTCAAGTTTTAAACTGAGGAACTGAGTTCGATTCCCACTTCAGGCACAGGCAGCTCCTTGTGACTCTGGGCAAGTCACTTAACCCTCCATTGCCCCATGTAAGCTGCATTGTGCCGGCCATGAGTGGGAAAGCGCGGGGTACAAATGTAACAAAAACAAAAACAAATAAATAAATAAAAGTATAAAATATAGGTAGAATTAGCTGACTGACTTCATATCTCATTCCAAATAAGAAATCTTTATTGAAGCAACAACAGAGCTTATCTTCCTAGGAAGCTGGTACGTCAAAGGGTCTCAGACCCTCAGCAAGCACTATCTACTTAATTACCACTTCATAACATAAACTGTTGCACAGCTATAAATGAAACATTCCAACACTAATCCTGTGCTTATGTTCAAGTGCTTCCGTGGTATAATAATAGTAATTCAAAAATTAGGAGGAAAAGACCTCAGAAGCCCTAGGTACTCAGTGCCAAAGCACAGACAGTTTAGTACTCAATGAGCAATCGGCTCAATCATAGGTCAAAAACCTCCATATGTGTAGCCTTCTTTAAGCTTGCAATTTTTTAATTTTTAATTTTGATTTTTAACTTTTAATTTTCCAAATGTGCATTTACAACTTCCAAACATACAAAGCCACTTTACTTCAGGCAATTCTTTTGCTCCCAGGCACTTAGGGGCCCTTTTACTAAGCTGTGTAAGAGTCTACGTGTGCCCAGCGCGTGCCAAAATGGAGTTACCGCCCGGCTACTGTGTGGCTCTTGCGGTAATTTTATTTTTGATGCACGTCTGCTAGGCGCGTCCGAAAAATAATTTTTATTTTCAGACACGTGCATTGGATGCGCACCAAGTGGCATTTGACACATGTAGGTCATTACCATCTGGTTACCGCATGAGACTTTACCACTAGGTCAATGGCTGGTGGTAAGGTCTCAGACCCAAAATGGACATCCACAAATTTTGATTTTTCCGCACGTCTATTTTATGCAAAAATGTTAAAAAGGCATTTTTTGCAGGCGCGCTGAAAAATAGATCTGTGTGTGTCCAAAATACGCGCCTACATTACCGCAGACCATTTTTCAGCGCACCTTAGTAAAAGGACCCCTTAGTCTTGCTCCCTGGGAGCAAGACTAAGTGCCTGGGAGCACCAGAGCTGCCTGAAGTTAAGTGGCTTTGTATGTTCAGAAGTTGTAAATGCATATTTGGAAAATTAAAAGTTAAAAATCAAAATTAAAAAATTGCAAGCTTAAAGAAGGCTACATATATGGAGGTTTTTGACCTATGATTGAGCCGATTGCTCATTGAGTACTAAACTGTCTGTGCTTTGGCACTGAGTACCTAGGGCTTCTGAGGTCTTTTCCTCCTAATTTTTGAATTATTATACCACGGAAGCACTTGAACATACTAAGCATAGGATTAGTGTTGGAATGTTACATAATTAACACTCCATTGTTAACTGCTCCCAAAGACAAACCATCTTTAGCTATACTCTGAAATGTTGCAAGTCTACATGCAGTGAATTTTTTTTGTTTGTTTTGTTACATTTGTACCCTGCGCTTTCCCACTCATGGCAGGCTCAATGCGGCTGGCAATGGAGGGTTAAGTGACTTGCCCAGAGTCACAAGGAGCTGCCTGTGTCGGGAATCGAACTCAGTTCCTCAGTTCCCCAGGACCAAAGTCCACCACCCTAACCACTAGGCCACTCCTCCTCCTAACCAAGAAAAACAATATTTCTGACTTAAATGAGACTGTTTAAGTGAATTTAGAAAAAGAGTTAAACAGTAAATTGACTCAACATTTTTACTGAATAAAGATAACCAAGGGTAATTATCAAGTCCCAAGTTTCGTGGAGATTTAAAAACAATACAGTCTCACACACACACAAGGAGTGACACGGGCTGCACATACTGCAGCAGGACGTGTTTATCCACTCCTACTCTAGCTGAGATAATATTTAACCATCTCTATGACCTCATGTGCACCTTTCTTTAAATTAGTCACCTTATTTTCTAACTCCTCTTGCTCTCTTATCTATCTACATGTTCCATCTTGCTTATACCACACACTGTCAATTAAAATGTTCTATTACGTATTGTGTTGACATTGTAAGTAGTATACTATCCTGCTTATTTTCGAAGGAGAAGGGCGCCCATCTTCCGACACAAATCGGGAGATGGGCGTCCTCAACTGCTTTCCATTGCAAGGATGACCAAAGTTCAAGGGGGCGTGTCAGCAGTGTACCGAAGGCAGGGCAGGGGCGGGGTTATGTGATGGGCGTCCTCGGCCGATAATGGAAAAAAGAAGGGCGTCCCTGACGAGCATTTGGTCGACTTTACTTGGTCCCTTTTTTTTCACGACCAAGCCTCAAAAAGGTGCCCGAACTGACCAGATGACCACTGGAGGGAATCGGGGATGACCTCCCCTTACTCCCCCAGTGGTCACCAACCCCCTCCCACCCAAAAAAAAACCCAACAACAATAAAACACATTTTTTCCAGCCTCAAATGTCATACTCAGCTCCATCACAGCAGTATGCAGGTCCCTGGAGCAGTTTTTAGTGGATGCAGTGCACTTCAGGCAGGCGGACCCAGGCCCACCCCCCCTACCTGTTACACTTGTGGTGGTAAATGTGAGCCCTCCAAAACCCACCTGAAACCCACTGTACCCACATGTAGGTGCCCCCCTTCATTCCTAAGGGCTATAGTAGTGGTGTAGAGTTGTGGGTAGTGGGTTTTGGGGGGGGGGGGGGGGGGTCAGCAAACAAGGTAAGGGAGGCTCAGCACACAAGGTAAGGGAGCTATGCAGCTGGAAGCAATTTGTGATGTCCACTGCAGTGCCCCCTAGGGTGCACGGTTGGTGTCCTGGCATGTGAGGGGGACCAGTGCACTAAGAATGCAGGCACCTTCCACGACCAAATGCCTTGGATTTAGTCATTTTTGAGATGGGCGTCCTCGGTTTCCATTATCGCCGAAAACCAAGGTCGCCCATCTCTGAGGTCGACCTAAATGTCAAGATGGTCGACCTAAATGTTGATATTTGGGCGTCCCCAACCGTATTATTGAAATGAAAGATGGACGCCCATCTTGTTTTGATAATATGGGATGGCCCGCCCTTCACCTGGACGTCCTTAGAGATGGGTGCCCTTAAAGATGGGCGCCCAGTTCGATTATGCCCCTCCACACCGTACTTTGTATTGTTATTTGAATATTTTTACCGCAGTAATTATTTATTACTCATGTTTGATATATTTGTACTGTACACCACCTTGAGTGAATTCCTTCAAAAAGGTGGTAAATAAATCCTAATTTCCCCTGGCTACATTCCAAGGGTGTGCTTACGGTCAATGATGCGCCTTTGTCTTACAAATACCTGAACTGCTCACACCCCCCCTCCATTGCCTGCAGTAATTCCAATCCTGCAGTTTGAATAAGAGAAGTATCTGGATTTGCAAACATGAGAGCTACACTGTGGCCTGTCGCCCGACCTAAACTCTCCCTTCAAAGCTGCACGACTGACTATAGAAGAACGGCAGCCTGATAGAGGAACCCAAGGAGTGCTTAAGGTCAGTTTTCTCCATTGTCTTACAAATACCTGTCCTGCTCAGCTGTGTACTTATAACCATACCTCAACAGCAAACAAAGGAAGTTAACAACTCTATAACAGGAGAGCTACACTGTGGCCTCTCGCCCGATCTAAACTCCCCTTAGTGCTGCACGACAGACTATGGAAAAATGGCAGCTTAAATGAAGAACCCTACCTAATTATAGCTAGTATTAGCGTCATTTTGAAGCCTGGCACATTGCCACATCCATACCTCCGCACCTTATGAGTATCTGAAACACCATGACCTCTCCTCACCATTGATGGCATCTACCTTCAAGGAGGTCTCCGTTTTGAAGTCTTTAACAGCGCACATTTAGGACTGATAAAGAGCAACAAACCCGACTAACTTAAACTAGCTCCAAAAGCTATCATTATGAAGTGGTTCACATGGATTTGCTTAGCCCTTTGAGCACATCGGGCGGCAACCTACCAAAAAACTTAGTCCCTAATCCTATCGCTGTAATCTGTAACCCATCTAGAAAACCCTGTACTAAGAAACACCCTAATTATAATGTCAGATATCTGCTAGACAATGCCAATATATACCATCAGAACACTTCTATGGTTAAAGACCAGAACCAAATGGCTAACATTCAACGGCCTAAAAAACCTTGCCACCTTTTGCAATTATCCAAACAATTCTCCCCTTTAGAACACAAATCTCAACTCACTCCTGTCCCCGCCATTTATATCAACGCCAGATCTGTGAGGAACAAGGCTGTCTTACTCAGGGATCTGCTAGAATCCTCAGATCTAGGCTTTCTATTTATCTCAGAAACATGGATCACAGAAGTTGATAGTCCAATACTGCCCCACATCTATCCACCCGGTTATGGTATTCTTCATTCTCTAAGACAAGGTAAAAAAGGAGGTGGACTTGCTCTTATTTTTAAGAGTTTTTTCCCCCGTGTCTTTAATTAGTTTTGGGGTTTTTCCTGTACTGAAATACATGCTGTGCAAATTCTGTGATGATTCAAAAGAGGCAATTCAAATTGCCTTACTCCTCATTTACTGTCCTCTGGGAGCTTGGTCCAAGGCAGAACCTCTACTTGAAGAGATTATGTCGTCTGCTATGTCACAATTCTCAAGGATTATTTTCCTGGGAGACTTAAACCTACCCTTGGAAAATGATGCAGACACCAATGTCTACAACTTAAAATCATTCCTGAAGGACTGTGAACTAACTACATTCTTCAAGAGTGCAACTCATGAAAAAGGCCATATGTTAGACTTCATGATTTTCTATCCTAATAGCTTGATTAGTTCATTCAAATGGAAGCCAGCACCATGGTCTGACCACTTCCAACTGGATTTCACCATTGATATCTGTATGTCAAGCTTAACCAGACACAAGTCATCCAAACTCATCTCCACCAGAGGTAAAATCAGTAAGGACAATTTCTGGTCTGAGCTAACAGATTCTCTCACTACCGCATCTCCTACACATGGTTTGATCAAATTCCACTGGAACACCATGGTGAAAGCCATACTAGACAAAATTGCTCCATTTACCACTAAAAAGGTCAGCACATCCAGGAATTCGTCATGGTTTACACAGGAACTATCCATCCTAAAAAAGGAATGTCGACACCTTGAAAAGCAATGTTGAAAGAACAAAGATATCACTGATAAATAAAAATGGAAGTCAGCCTTCCGATGCTACAAAAAGAAGGGAGTGGACTCAAAATGCCAATACTATAGCAGCCTAATAGGTCAAGATGATCTTGACAACAAATAACTTTTCTCCTTAGTTAAAACACTAGCTTCCACTAATAAAGATGAACAATCACAGAAAACGTCCTACTGCCCAAGACCTAACTGATCATTTTGCCAACAAGATCCTCCAAACTATCTAAAGCTACACCAACAGATGAAAATAGTCCAACCCGTAGCTCAGCCTTAATCATCGGAGATCCTACAACCCAAGGACTCAAAACTGACCAAAACTGAGAATCTTTTCAACCACTAACAGTTGAGGATGTAAGATCAATGCTGTTAAAATGCTCTTGAACCAACTGCTCTCTGGATCAATGCCCAAAACACCTACTCAAATCCATCCCTATAGAAGCAGTAAATTGGTTACTGGATAATATCAATGAGCTGTTAAAAATTGTTCTTACTCCATTACTGAAGGGATCTGGGCTAGAGATAACATTGCCTGCAAACTACCGTCCAGTAGCAAGCATACCCCTTCAAGTATTAGAAACCTACATTAGTAAACATCTCTCTTTATATCTGGAAAAATTTTCTATTTTACACTGGTCACAATTTGGCTTCAGATCATCACATAGTATGGAAACACTGCTGCTAGGTCTAACTACATATGTCAAACAACACCTATGTAAAGATGACCAAGTAATTCTTCTCCAGTTCAATATATCGGCAGCGTTCGATGCGGTTGACCACGCATTGCTACTTGAACACCTGGATCAGATAGGAATAACAGGGACTGTGTTCAACTGGTTCAGAAATTCCTTTTAAATCAAAGCTATTCTGTCAGGCAAAACAACAACTTTCCAACTTCTGGTCTCCTAACTGCGGGGTCCTGCAGGGATCTCCTCTCTTACCTATCCTGTTCAATCTCTTTATGTCATCCCTTACCTCAATACCCCAGGAACTTAATGAACTACTATTATCCTATGCGGATGACTTCCTGCTTCTCTTACTAGTGACATCATCAAACATAGATCTAACTCGGTCTGTAGCAAATGATATGACTGCTGTTAGCACCTGGGCCCTGACCAATAAACTGAAATTGAATGAGCAAAAAACCAAGGTCCTATGGTTCTGAAATCAAGGAATTGAGGTCCCATCGTCAATATCTTTGACCAATGGTCAAATCTTTATAGTTGAATCTGAACCCAGAGTACTAGGGGTCTGGCTTGATTCTTCACTCACCTTCTCTTCCCATATTAACCAGCTATGGAAGAAAACACTATTCAAAATGAGACAGCTAAGTCTAATCAGATCATTCCCCAACCAAAAAGCCTTCGCACTACTAGTCCAAATGTTAGTTCTACCTCACTTGGATTACTGTAATGTTCTATTTCTTGTTATTAAGTGTCAGTATCAGAAAAAATTGCAAATCATAACACAGCTGCTAGACTTATATACAGATTGAATAGATATACTAGTGCAGTGTTTCCCAAACCTGGTCCTGGAGGCACCCTAGCCAGTCAGGTTTTCAGGATACCCATAATGAATATTCACGAGAGAGATTTGCATGCACTGCCTCCACTGTCTGCAAATCTATCTCATGAATATTCATTGTGGGTATCCTGAAAACCTGTCTGGCTAGGGTGCCTCCAGGACCAGGTTTGGGAACCACTGTACTAGTGTTTCAACTTGTCTAAACAAACTGCACTGGCTTCCCATAGCAGAAAGACTCAGGGTCAAAGCTGCTTGTTTAGTTTTTCAAATCCTACAGGGCTTCACCTCTGAACTGCTGACTAAGATTGCTTCACTATCAGGCTTATTTTCGAAAGGAAAGGACGCCCATCTTCCGGCACAAATCGGGAGATGGGCGTCCTTCTCCCGAGGTCGCCCAAATCGACATAATCAGAAGCCGATTTTTGCATCCTCAACTGTTTTCCGTCGCGGGGACGACCAAAGTTTATGGGAGCGTGTCGGCAGTGTACCAAAGGCGGGATGGGGGCGTGGTTAAGAGATGGGTGTCCTCGGCCAATAATGGAAAAAAGAAGGGTGTCCCTGATGAGCATTTGGTCCCTTTTTTTCACGACCAAGCCTCAAAAAGGTGCCCGAACTGACCAGATGACCACCGGAGGGAATCGGGGATGACCTCCCCTTACTCCCCCAGTGGTCACCAACCCCCTCCCACCCTAAAAAAAATTTTTAAAACATTTTTTTCCAGCCTCTATGCCAGCCTCAAATGTCATACCCAGCTCCATCACAGCAGTATGCAGGACCCTGAAGCTATTTTTAGTGGGTGCAGTACACCTCAGGCAGGCGGACCCAGGCCCATCCCCCCACTTGTTACACTTGTGGTGGTAAATGTGAGCCCTCCAAAACCCACCTGAAACCCACTATACCCACATGTAGGTGCACCCCTTTATCCCTAAGGGCTATGGTAGTGTATAGTTGTGGGGAGTGGGTTTTAGGGGGGTTTGGGGGGCTCAGCTCCCAAGGTAAGTGAGCTATGCACCTGAGAGCAATTTGTGAAGTCCACTGCATTGCCCCCTAGGGTGCCCGGTTAGTGTCCTGACATGTGAGGAGGACCAGTGCACTATGAATGCTGGCTCCTCCCATGACTAAAGGGCTTGGATTTGGTTGTTTTTGAGATGGGCGTCCTCGGTTTCCATTATGGCCGAAAACTGGGGACGATCATCTCTAAGGTCGACCATCTCAACATTTAGGTTGACCATCTCTAAGGTCAACCTAAATGTTGAGATTTGGGCGTCCCCGACCGTATTATCGAAATGAAAGATGGACGTCCATCTTGTTTCAATAATACGGGTTTCCCCAGCCCTTCGCCAGAACGTCCTTAGAGATGGACACCCTTAGAGATGGTCATCCCCGTTCGATTATGCCCCTCTATGTCTGTTCCAGTCTAACAACGTTCCAAAAGACAATTCAAAATCAGAAGATTTTCAGCTCCCTATTTCCTGTTCTTGGAGTCAAAATATGGAACTCTCTACCTATTCCCATCAGAACAGAAAACAGCTACCTCAACTTCAGGAAGAGGCTAAAAACCTTTCTCATCCCAAAGACTGCTTCATAACAATCCATCATGACTTCTAACCCCTTGTATCATCCATTATCCTTTCCTTAATGTTTTTAGTCTCATGCATTACACCAATGGTCTCTAATGTTTCTCATACCTCACATTAACACTATTTGCTTTTTGTCACCTAGAATGTAAACCAGGGGTGTAGCTGCTATGGGGCTATGGGGGCCTGGGCCCCCATAAATTTGGCCCTGGACCCCCCTGCCAATGCCCCTCTCAACCCCTCCGCCAACGCTGTCTGTACCTTTGCTGGCAGGGGACCCCAACCCCCACCAGCCGAAGTCTTCTTCCTGCATTTGGTTTCTTTTGAGTCTGACATCCTGCTGCATGTACAACGTGCAGGACACTCACAGAAACAGAACAAAGCCCTGCAGATCGCAAGGCTTCGTTCTGTTTCTGTGAGTCTGACGTCCTGCACATTGTACGTGCAGCAGGACGTCAGACTCAGAAGAAACCAAACGCAGGAAGAAGACCGGCTGGTGGGGGTTGGGTCCTCTGCCAGCAAAGGTACAGACGGCAACAGATGGCGGGCGGGCGGGTCGAGAGAGGGGGGTCAAACTTGTTGGAGGTGGTGCTGGTGGTGGCAGGGGGTGTCGGCAATGGTGGGGGGTGTGTGTCAGCAATGGCTGCGGGGGGGGTCAGCGGCGCCGGGGGGGGGGGGCTAAAATGTGCCCCTTCACCTTGGCTCTGGTCCCCCCCTACCGCTGAAGTCCAGATACGCCCCTGACCACACTGAACCCTGGAAAGGGGATTCTAGCAGTATACAAGAATTGATTTGAATTTGCTTGTCTCATGCTTTCTTTAGTTCACATTAGGAATCAATGTGTGCCTTACCACTGGCTCTACTAAACTCAATCATGTCACTCCTCTCCTTGAGATCAATAATATATACGTTCCAGCAGTCCTCCACTTCATACTTGATTCACTTGAATATAACTTATAGTTTTCAATCTAGAACTGGCGAAGCACACAAAACACGCAAATTATGTATCATAAATATCTTAAATACAATATATATTTTTATGGACCATCAGCATCATGTGCTTTTTCTTTCTGAGCCAGACTAGCTCATTAAAATAGCACCATATTGTCATCAGTCTTATATTTTTTTGATTATACTGAAAAAATACTTAGGTGCTCTGATCGTGGTTAGACAGACTCAGCTTCAGAAGTTGGCGAGAGCAGGCTTCTAAGGTCTGTGTCCTGATCATGTTCAGGGGCTTTGACGTTAACTTCAGAAATTTTAGAACAAGGACAGTGCTGGCCAGATTTCTTTGGTCTATGCCTGAAAATGGCAAGGATGAATCAAGACCAGGTATACATATGAAGTATCATATACCATATGTAATGAGTTATCTTAGTGGGCAGACTGGATGGACCGTACAGATCTTTATTTGCCGCCATCTATTATGTTACTATGTTCTTTAATGTAAGTTTTCACTTGGAAAAATGGACCGACCGCCAACATGGTCAAGTTTCACCAGCTTCATCAGAGAAGCAGTCCACTGTAACAACAAACCAAAAATTAAAAACCCAAGATAGCAATCACAAAAGAGTTACAAAACAAATTTTTTTGCCAGTACTTACTTCCAGTGTTCAAACTTTCTCATAATCATTCATTCATTCATTCAAACACGGCGGCAGTGTCTTCCGCCCATTTTTAAACTGATCACATGATAATTACACAGTCAGTAATTATCATGTGATCAGCACTCATAGCAATGTCCACCACTCCGCATTCAAACCATGCAGACTACTGTGTTCAAAGAATATATCCATCTTTTTTCCTTATAGTTCAATAGTTCTACTCAGGTTCATTCATTTTTGCAAGATACCACTCATTTGTTATCTCAGTTGGATGAATTGACTGTTCCTAAATCCTGCTTTTTGGTAACTGTGGATGTCACATCTTTGTATACAGTAATTCCTTAAGATCAGGCTCTTGAAATGATGCAGGATATTTTGGAGAGACCTATGCAAACTCAAAGCATTTCCACTGCCTTTTTATTGGAATTGGCTTCACTGGTCATTTAAAAAAAACATTTTGGTTCCATAATCAGTTTTATGAACAAGTTCAAGGAGTGGCAATGGGGTCCTCTTTACTACTACTACTACTACTACTAATCATTTCTATAGCGCTACTAGACAGACGCAGCGCTGTACACTTGAACATGAAGAGACAGTCCCTGCTCAACAGAGCTTACAATCTAATTAGGACAGACAAACAGGACAAATAAGAGAAAAGGGAACTACTAAGGTGTGGATGATAAAATAAGGGTACCGAATGAGTAAGGGTTAGGAGTTAAAAGCAGCATCAAAAAGGTGGGCTTTTTGCCCAGATTTTTAGCATGAAGTAAATAATTTACATGATAGGGGAACAAGTATTCATCTTTAGCACCTTCTGTTGCCACCTTTTATATGGCACACTTTGAAGAACAATATATTTACAAGTCTGAATGGTGGCCTAATATCACATTTTGGTGTCGCTTTTTGGATGACATTTTGTTTGTTTGGTCTGACACAGAACATTTACAAAAATTTTGTATGTGGATGAATACTCGTACTTCAGATTTTAAACTTTCTATGCAGTACCCTCACAGCATAGGCGGTCGGTGGCCCAACTGTTTGGGGAGGCTAAAGGGGGCGTGGTTAGGGGGTGGGGCCAGGGGGTGGAGCTTAAATCCATAATTGTCTGATAACACACAGAAAAAATAAATAAAAATAAAAGTCACAATTAATACCTTTTATTAAATTTAGATATTAGATATGTATCATATGCCAAAGAATAAAGTGGTTGCTCAAAGCATATGCTAACCACAATCGCTCAACTGCAAAACACTATGCACAACTTTGTGCAAAAACACACTCAGAACCTTACTGTACCATAAATATTACACTGGGCAGAACCTAATACACCAATATACCACCCATATGGAAAATGCAGACCGTCAACAATATTGAAACAAGGGATCATAATTTCACAATTCTCATGTAGAGCCATAAAACATCCTAATTCATGTTTAATGTGGGCTAAAATGCCATAACTAAGTAAATAAATATAAACATTTAATGTTGAGCACCTGATTCTCAAAGTGAACATATTGCAAACACTATAATGAAAATAAAATGATTTTTTTCTACCTTTGTTGTCTGGTGACTTTGTTTTTCTGATCATGCTGGCCCAGTATCCGATTCTGCTGCTATCTGTCCTCTTAACTCATAAGTACATAAGTACATAAGTAATGCCATACTGGGAAAAGACCAAGGGTCCATCGAGCCCAGCATCCTGTCCACGACAGCGGCCAATCCAGGCCAAGGGCACCTGGCAAGCTTCCCAAACGTACAAACATTCTATACATGTTATTCCTGGAAATTTGGATTTTTCCAAGTCCGTTTAGTAGCTGTTTATGGACTTGTCCTTTAGGAATCCGTCCAACCCCTTTTTAAACTCTGCTAAGCTAACCGCCTTCACCACTTTCTCCGGCAACGAATTCCAGAGTTTAATTACACGTTGGGTGAAGAAATATTTTCTCTGATTTGTTTTAAATTTACTACACTGTAGTTTCATCGCATGCCCCCTAGTCCTAGTATTTTTGGAAAGCGTGAACAGACGCTTCACATCCACCTGTTCCACTCCACTCATTATTTTATATACCTCTATCATGTCTCCCCTCAGCCGTCTCTTCTCCAAGCTGTATAGCCCTAGCCTCCTTAGTCTTTCTTCATAGGGAAGTCGTCCCATCCCCGCTATCATTTTAGTCGCCCTTCGCTGCACCTTTTCCAGTTCTACTATATCTTTCTTGAGATGCGGCGACCAGAATTGAACACAATACTCAAGGTGCAGTCGCACCATGGAGCGATACAACGGCATTATAACATCCTCACACCTGTTTTCCATACCTTTCCTAATAATACCCAACATTCTATTCGCTTTCTTAGCCGCAGCAGCACACTGAGCAGAAGGTTTCAGTGTGTTATCGACGACGACACCCAGATCCCTTTCTTGGTCCGTAACTCCTAACGTGGAACCTTGCATGACGTAGCTATAATTCGGGTTCTTTTTTCCCACATGCATCACCTTGCACTTGCTCACATTAAATATCATCTGCCATTTAGCCGCCCAGTCTCCCAGTCTCGTAAGGTCCTCTTGTAATTTTTCACAATCCTGTCGCGATTTAACGACTTTGAATAACTTTGTGTCATCAGCAAATTTAATTACCTCGCTAGTTACTCCCATCTCTAAATCATTTATAAATATATTAAAAAGCAGCGGTCCTAGCACGGACCCCTGAGGAACCCCACTAACTACCCTTCTCCATTGTGAATACTGCCCATTTAACCCCACTTTCTGTTTCCTATCCTTCAACCAGTTTTTAATCCACAATAGGACATTTCCTCCTATCCCATGACCCTCCAATTTCCTCTGTAGCCTTTCATGAGGTACCTTGTCAAACGCCTTTTGAAAATCCAGATACACAATATCAACCGACTCCCCTTTGTCCACATGTTTGTTCACTCCTTCAAAGAATTGAAGTAAATTGGTCAGGCAAGATTTCCCCACACAAAAGCCATGCTGACTTGGTCTCAGTAATCTATGTCCTCGGATGTGCTCTGTAATTTTGTTTTTAATAATAGCCTCTACCATTTTCCCCGGCACCGACGTCAGACTCACCGGTCTATAATTTCCTGGATCTCCCCTGGAGCCTTTTTAAAAAATGGGCGTTACATTGGCCACCTTCCAATCTTCCGGTACCACGCTCGATTTTAAGGATAAGTTGCATATCACTAGCAGTAGCTCCGCAAGCTCGTTTTTCAGTTCTATCAGTACTCTAGGATGAATACCATCCAGTCCAGGAGATTTGCTACTCTTCAGTTTGCTGAACTGCCCCATTACGTCCTCCAGGTTTACCGTGAAGTCAGTAAGTTTCTCTGACTCGTCCGCTTGAAATACCATTTCCGACACCGGTATCCCACCCAAATCTTCCTCCGTTTCCAGGGCTTCCTTTCCTCCTTTCTTCTTCATTTCTGGTCCTCAGTTTCTGCGTATTTTCTTCATCCATGTGCAGTTTTTCTCCTCTCTTCCTTTTCCCTCATCTCATCTCCTTCCTCACTCTTCCCTCCCCTCCATCCATGTCCAGCATTTCTTCTCTCTTCTCTTCCCTCCTATCCCCTGCCCTCCATTCACCCATGTCCAACAGTGATCCTCCTCTCCCCTGCATGCACCCATGCCTAGTGACCCTCCTTTCCCCTGCCTTCCATCCACCCACCCATACCCAGGACCCTTCTCTCCCCCTCCATTCACAATTGCCCAGAGACTCCCTTCTCTCTTCTGCCACCCCCTCCCGAGTTGTTCGCGAATTCTTCCTCCCCCCCTTCCCTCCAGATCCGGTCCCTCACACCAACCTGACTCTTTGAATTCTTCGGGGCCCACTGCCAGGCTGACTCTCCCCCACTGGCGCTGCCGGTTCGCGCTTCAAAATGGCCGCCGGTCTCGCGAGGCCACCTCTGTAAGTCTCAGCGGCCATTTTTAAAGCGCGAATCGGCAGTGCCAGCGGGGGAGAGTCAGCCTGGCTGCGGGCCTTGAAGAATTCAAAGAGTCAGGTTGGTGTGAGGGACCGGATCTGGAGGGAAGGGGGGAGGGAGGAGAGCCGGCTCCCAGCACACACTGCGGCAGCGGCGTTTAAACAGGTAAAGATGCGTCGGAAGCTCAGCTGAGGGCGGGAAGGATTAGAGCTGCTTGGCTGCAGCAGTGCCAGGCAGCCCTGCGTTTGGGAGACGGAGACGGAGACGGGGGGGGGGGGGGAGTTGCAGCAAGGGGAGGAAGGTTACGGTTGGGCTGGGGAGGCTTAGCCTCCCCAAGCCTCTTATACGGGGCGCCTATGCCTCACAGGCTTATTTTTGAAAGTGATCACCGGCCATTTCCGGACATAAATCGGGAGATGGCCGGCGATCTCTCAAAAGTGGCAAAATTGGTATAATCGAACGTGGCTTTACAGCATCGCCGCTTTCCCGTCGCCTCACCGGTGAAAGTTCAAGGGGGCGTGTTGGCGGCGTAGCAAAGACGGGACATGGGCTGGCATGGGCATGGCTACCAGATGGCCGGCTTTCGCGGATAATGGAAAAAAAGCGGCGTTAATCTGTATTGCGCCGGGTTTACTTGGTCCTTTTATTTTCATGACCAAGCCTCAAAAAGGTGCCCCAACTGACCAGATGACCACCGGAGGGAATGAGGGATGACCTCCCTGTAGTCCCCCAGTAGTCACCAACCCCCTCCCACACTAAAAAAATAAAAATCAAAACCTTTTTTTACCAGCCTGTACGCCAGCCTCAGATGTCATACCCAGCTCCCTGACAGCAGTATGCAAGTCCCTGGAGCAATTTTTAATGGGTGCAGTGCATTTCAGGCAGGCAGACCCAGGTCCATCCCCCCCCCTACCTGTTACACTTGTGGTGGTAAATGTTAAGCCCTCCAAACCCCCCCAAAACCCACTCTACCCACATGTAGGTGCCCCCCTTCACCCATAAGGGCTATGGTAATGGTGTAGAGTTGTGGGGAGTGGGTTTGGTGGGGATTTGGGGGGCTCAGCACCCAAGGTAAGGGAGCTATGCACCTGGGAGCTTTTTTTGTATTTAAAAAAAATGTTTAGAAGTGCCCCCTAGGGTGTCCGGTTGGTGTCCTGGCATGTCAGGGGGACCAGTGCACTACAAATGCTGGCTCCTCCCATGACCAAATGCCTTGGATTTCGCCGGGTTTGAGATAGCCGGCATTGTTTTCCATTATCGCTGAAAAACAAAACCGGCAATCTCAAACCAGGCGAACTCTGGCATTTGGCCGGGCTAAACTGTATTATCGGAAAAAAAGATGGCCGGCCATCTTTTTCGATAATACGGTTCCGGCCAGCTGTTGCACCGCCGCCAAAATAGATCGCCGGCAAACTATTTCGCCGGCAACGTTTGATTATGCCCCTCTCAGTGTACCCTTGATTTTTTGGATGTGAAGTTGATCCGTGAAGGGAAAAAGATTTCTACTACTTTGTTTCAAAAACCTGTGACAAAAAATTCATATTTACACTTTGACAGTTTCCATCCTTACCATCTTAAAGCAAGGTTGCCTGTGAGTCAATTTTTACACATTAGACACATTTGTTCATCTTTTCAGGATTTTAAAGTTCGTATTTCAACAATTCTTGGATCACACATATCCTTATTCTGTGGTGCGGATAGCTTACCTCTGGGCTCGATTTGCTCAACGACCATTATTGCTTCAATATAGACAATCAGAACATAGTGAAGATTTGGTAAGCAGTTGTACCATTTTCAGATTTAGGGGCCCTTTTACTAAGCCGCATAGGTGCCTGTGCAAGCCCAACATGCACCAATTCAGAGTTACTGCCCAGCTACTGCGTGGCCTGTGCGGTAATTTCATATTTTTACGCGCGCCAGAATATATATTTGATGTGCGTAGGCGATTACCGCATGGTTTCCAATCTGCTCTCTTGCTTGCCAAACAGGACTATTATTACATCCAGCTGACTAATTCTCTCAGCTCAAACCCTCGACTTCTCTTCGCCACACTAAATTCTCTCCTCAAGGTGCCTCCACCCCCAACTCCCTCCTCACTATCTCCACAGACCCTAGCTGAGTTCTTCCATGACAAGGTTCAGAAGATAAACCTCGAATTCTCTACCAAACCACCCTCACAGCCCCCCTCACCTTGTCCCTCCCCTTATCCGTTCTCCTATTTCCTCAACCCCTCCGTCCTTTTCCTCCTTTCCTGAAGTCACTGATGAAGAAATATCACATCTTCTCTCCTCCTCAAAACAAACTACCTGTTCCTCTGATCCCATTCCTACCCACCTTCTTAACACCATATCTCCCACTCTCACCCCTTTTATCTGTCATATCCTCAATCTCTCTCTTTCCACTGCGACCATTCCCGATGCCTTCAAACATGCTGTGGTCACACCGCTCCTGAAGTAGCCTTCACTTGACCCTACCTGTCCTT
The DNA here is from genome assembly GCF_901765095.1 of Microcaecilia unicolor. NCBI lineage: Eukaryota > Metazoa > Chordata > Amphibia > Gymnophiona > Siphonopidae > Microcaecilia > Microcaecilia unicolor. The sequence goes on from NC_044041.1 coordinate 161,717,244, forward strand.
CCAACTATCGACCCATCTCCCTCCTTCCCTTCCTCTCCAAATTACTTGAACTCGCTGTTCACCACCGTTACCTTGACTTTCTCTCATCTTAAGCTGTTCTTGACCCATTCCAATCTGGCTTTTGCCCTCTTCATTCAACTGAAACTGCACTTACTAAGGTTTCCAATGACCTGTTCCTGGCCAAATCCAATTATCCTCATCCTTCTCGATCTATCCGCCGTTTTTGACACTGCTCCTTGATACACTGTCTTCATTTGGATTCCAGGGCTCTGTTCTTTCCTGGTTCTCCTCCTACCTCTCACCTTGCACCTTTAGTGTACACTCTGGTGGATCCTCTTCCACTTCTATCCCTCTACCAATTGGTGTGCCTCAGGTTTCTGTTCTCGGTCCTCTCCTGTTCTCCATCTACACTTCTTCCCTTGGCTCTCTGATATCATCCCATGGCTTTCAATACCATCTCTATGCTGATGACTCCCAAATCTACCTCTCTACCCCTGAAATCTCAACCAGCATCCAGACCAATGTTTCAGCCTGCCTATCTGATATCGCTGCCTGGATGTCTCAACGTCATCTGAAACTTAACATGGCTAAAACCGAGCTTCTCATCTTTCCTCCTAAACCTACCTCTCCTCTCCCTCCTTTCTCTATTTCTGTGGATGGCACTATCATTCTCCCGGTCTCATTAGCTCGTAACCTTGGGGTCATCTTTGTCTCCTCTCTCTCCTTCTCTGCTCACATTCAGCAATTTTAGCAATCCTGTGGTTTCTTTCTCTATAACATCAGCAAAATCCGTCCCTTCATCTCTGAGCACTCTACCAGAACCCTTATTCACACTCTTTTCACCTCTCATCTTGATTATTGTAAACTGCTTCTCACTGACCTCCCTCTTAGCCATCTCTCTCCCCTTCAATCAGTCCAAAACACTGCTGCGCAACTCATTTTCCGCCGAAGTCGCTATGCTCACATTAGCCCTCTCCTCAAGTCACTTCACTGGCTCCCTATCTGTTTCCGCATTCAATTCAAACTTCTCTTGTTGACCTATAAGTGCATTCACTCTGCCGCTCCCCAGTACCTCTCCACTCTTGTCTCTCCCTATGCCCTCTCTCGGGTACCCCGTTCTGTAGATAAATCTCTCTTGTCTGTCCCCCATCTCCTTTACTGCTAATTCCAGACTCCATTCCTTTTATCTTGCTGCACCTCACGCCTGGAATAGACTACCCGGGCCTGTACGTCTAGCCCTGTCTTTGGCCGTTTTCAAGTCCAAACTTAAAACCCACCTCTTTACCACTGCTTTTGACTCCTAACCACTACTCACTTGCCCTGTCCTTTTATCCTCACCTCTTTATTCCCTTATCCTTATTCTTCTGTCTGTTTGCCTGTCTTATCTAGATTGTAAGCTCTTTAAGCAGGGACTATCTTTTTTTTGTATATGGTGTACAGCGCTGCGTATGCCTTGTAGCACTATAGAAATTATAAGTAGTAGTAGTAGTAGTTAACACGAGAGACCTTATTGCTAAGTCAATGGCTGGTGGTAAGGTCTCAGACCCAAAATGGACACATGACAATTTTTATTTTGCTGCACGTCCACTTTTTACAGGCAGGCTGAAAAATGGATCTGCGTGTGCCCAAAACCCGCGCCTACACTACCGCAGAGCATTTTTCAGCTCACCTTAGTAAAAGGACCCCATAAGTTCTAAAGTGGCTAACATCATTCATGATTGCTGGCAGGTATTGCAGGTTCATGCAGAGTTTGTTCAGCATTCCATCTGTGCAGTTCAACATGGGAAAACGATTGGTGAGCTTTTAACTTACAAGTGGATAGATTATATAATGACTGAACTGGAGGACCTAGGTCATTTTCCCTGTGGCTGTTGTCAATGGTGTTTTATCTACCATCGAAGGGATTGATTGGGAGCATCCTGTTACTCATCAGCAATTTACATCAAGATCAAGGACTTCTTGCAACTCTTGTAAATGTGATTTATTTAATTTCATGTCCATGTGATATGATGTATATAGGTTGTACCTCAAAGGCTGTTAAAGTATGACTCACAGAACATAAGTCTCGAATTAATCAGAAGGTGTTATCTGTATCTTTAGTCCAATATTGGGTGGATTTCAATTACACAATGGAAGATGTTAGATGGCGGGTGATTGACCATATACAGTTAGGGTGGGAGGATGGTAATATTGAAGAACTATTGAACTATAAGGAACAACGATGGATATATTCTTTGAACACAGTCAGTCCAAATGGTTTGAATGTGGAGTAATGGGCATTGTTATGAGTACTAACCAATCATGGACTGTGTAATTATCACTTCATCAGTTTTAAAATGGGCGGAAGACGCTGCCATGTTTGATTGAATGAATATGAGGAGGTTTGAACACTGAAAGTAAGTGCTGTTGAAAACTTTTTTTTGTAACTTTTTTGTGATTGTTATCTTGGATTATTAATTTTTGGTTTGTTGTTACAGTGGACTGCTTTCCTGATGAAGCTGACAAAACTTGGCCATGTTGGTGGTAGGTCTGTTGTTCCAAGTAAAAACATTTAAATATAATCAAAAAAATATAGGACCGATGATGATATGGTGCTATTTTAATGAGCTAGACTGGCTCAGAAATAAAAAGCACATGATGCTGATGGTCCATAAAAATATTTACTGTATATAAGATATTTAAGATACATAACTTGTTTGTTTTGAGTACTTTGCCAGTTTTAGAATGAAAACTAAAAGTTACATTCAAGTGAACCAAGTTTGAATTGGAGGACTGCTGGAACGAATATATTATTGATCTTTTGGAAGTTCCTGATTTTGCAATTTAAGGTCCCTTGCAAGTTGATTGACTCCTCTCCTTAAGACCGAACACTGGTTACCAGTCACCAACAGAATCACTCACAAACTTCTCACACTAATCCATAAGGTTTGCATCTCTGGCACATCCCTCTATCTATCCTGCTTTCTGACCTATCTGCCAGCGAGGCTCGTTCGTTCCTTATAAACAAATATGCTCATCATCCCTTCACTCTGTACTGTATGTCATAACTTTATCTGTTTTTGTCCCTTTAATGTGATCAGCCCCTCGCTGTGGAATGCCCTACTCACCTCCCTTCGTCTGAAAGCTCCTATGAGAAATTCAAACAGAACCTTAAAATGCATCTATTCACTGATGCGTTTAGGTCAGGACTAGCCACAAGTCAGCCAGTTGGTTCTTGACCATGGGGCAAGTGTCCTAGCCTTGCACCCTTCTTCTCCCTTTCTCCTCTATCCTGTGATATTTGTAGTTCCATTCTGATTCTGTCATATATCTGTGTATTGCAAACCACTCTGCCAGCTGCTATAAGAGTGATATATCAAGTCCTAATAAACTTGAAACTTGAATTCAGAAACAGTCATCTCCAACTCTTCCACTAGAAGACTGGCTGTTCCAAGCAGCTACCACCATACATATGAACATAAGAATAGCCATACTGGGTCATACCAATGATCCATCTAGCCCAGCATCCTGCTTCCACCAGTGGCCAATCCAGAACACAAGTTCCTGGCAGAAACTCAATTAGTAGCACCAATCCATGCTACCAATCCCAGGGCAAGCAGTGGCTTCCCTCATGTCCATCTCAAAAACAGACTATGGACTTTTCCTCCAGGAACTTGTCCGAAACGTTTTAAAATCCAGATATGCTAACCGCTGTTACCACATCCTCCAGTATCGAGTTCCAGAGCTCAACTATTCTTTGAGTGAAAAATATTTCCTCCTATTTGTTTTAACAGTATTTCCATGCAATTTCATTGATTGTCCCCTGGTCTTTGTACTTTTTGAATTAGTGAAAAATCAATTCACCTCCACTTGCTCCACACCACTCAGGATTTTGTAGACCTCAATCATATCCCTCCTCAGCCATCTCTTTTTCAAGTTGAAGAGCCCTATCCTCTTTAGCCTTTCCTCATATGGGAGCAGTTCCATTCCCTCTATCATTTTGGTCGCTCTTCTTTGAATGTTTTCTAATTCTGCTATATCATTTTTGAGATATGGTGACCAGAATTGAACACAATACTCAATTTCTTTGAATCTTATCTAATTCTGCTCTATCATTTTTGAGATACTGTGACCAGAATTGAACAAAATACTCAAGGTGAGGTTGCACCATGGAGTGATACAGAGGCATTATAATATTTTTGTATCTCTTTCCTACAATGATACCTAGGTCTTTTTCTTGAGTGCTGACTCCTAAAGTGGACCGTAGCAAGAAATATTTTCTTAGATTATTTCTGAGTCTATTGCCTTTCTCCTTCATCCTATGCTCCCTCATTCCAGAGGTTCCTTTTATTTGAAGGAGACTCACCTCCTGTACATTTATGCAACTGAAATATTTAAATGTCTCTATCATATCTCCTCTCATATGAACATAACATAAGAACATAACCATTGCCATACTGGGACAGACTGAAGGTCTATCAAACCCAGTATCCTGTTTCCAACAGTGGCCAATCCAGATCACAGGTACCTGGCAAGATCCCAGAACAGCAAAACATTTTATGCTACTTATCCTAGAAGTAAGCAGTGGATTTTCCCAAGTCCATTCTAGTAATGGCTTATGGACTTTTCTTTTAGGAAATTAGCCAAACCTTTTTTAAACCCTGCTAAGCTAACTGCTTTTTACAACATTCTCTGGCAACTAATTCCAGAGTTTAATTACATGTTGAGTGAAGAAATATTTTCTCTAGTTTGTTTTAAATATATTACTTAATGCTTCATTGTTTGCCCCCTAGACCTGGTAATTTTGGAAAGCGTAAACAAGTGATTTATCTCTACTCATTCCACTCCACTTGGTATTTTATAGACCTCTATCATATCTTCCCTCAGCAGTCTCTTCTCCAAGCTGAAGAACCCTAGCCATTTTAATGTTTCCTCATACAGAAGTCATCCCATTTCCTTTATCATTTTTGTAGTCCTTCTCTGCAACTTTTCTAATTCTGCTATATCTTTTTTGAGACGCAGTGACCAGAATTGCGCATAGTATTCAAGGTGAGGTCGCACCATGGAGTGATACAAAGGTATTATAACATTCTCATTTTTGTTTTTTATTCCTTTCCTAATAATTCCTAACATTCTATTTTCTTTCTTAGCCGTCCCTGCAGGGTCATGCACTTGGGTCACAAAACTCCGAGGGAACGGTACAGTATAGGGGGTGTAGTGCTTCAGTGTGCGAAGGAAGAGTGGGACTTGGGGATGATTGTGTCTGACGACCTTAAAGCTTTCAAACAGGTAGAAAAAGTGACGGCCAAAGCCTGAAGGATGCTTGGGTGCATAAAGAGAGGCATGACCAGCAGGAAAAAGGAGGTGATAGTGCCGTTGTATAAGTCTCTGGTGAGGCCTCATTTGGAGTACTGCGTGCAGTTCTGGAGACCGCACCTACGGAAAGATATAAACAGGATGGAGTCAGTCCAGAGGGCGGCTACAAAATTAGTAAGCAGTCTTGAATGCAAAAATTATAGGGACAGGCTTATGAACCTCAACATGTACACACTGGAAGAGAGGAGACATGAAAGAAACGTTTAAATATCCCAAGGGCATTTATGTATAGGAAGAAAGCCTTTTTCAAATGAAGGAGAGCTCTTGAATGAGGGGGCTTATGGCAAAGTTAAGAGGGAATAAGCTTAGGAGTAACCTAAGGAAGTATTATTTCACAGAAAGGGTGGTGGAGGCGTGGAATAGCCTTCCGGTGGAGGTGGTGGAGTCGAAGACTGTTCCAGAATTTAAAAAGGCATGGGATAAGCATGTGGGATTGCTTAGGAACAGGAAGAATTAGGGGTTACAGAGGATGGGCAGACTGGGTGGGTCATATGGCCTTTATCTGTCATCAAGTTTCTATGTTTCTATACTGAGCAGAGGGTTTCAACGTGTCATCAACGATGACGCCTAGATCCCTTTCCTGGGCAGTTGACTCCTAATGTGAAACCTTGCATCATGTAACTATGATTTTGGTTCCTCTTTCCCACATACATCACTTTGCACTTGCTCACATTAAACATCATCTGCCATTTGGATGCCCAGTCTCGTAAGGTCCTCTTGCAGTTTTTCAGAATCCTCTTGCAATTTAATAACTTTGAATAACTTTGTGTCATCAGCAAATGTAATTACCTCACTAGATATTTCTATCTCTAGATCATTTATAAATATGTTAAAAAGCAGCGGTATATATTGAGTCTATCCCTATACGCTTTATGACGAAGAACACTGACCATTATAGTAACTGCACTGATTCTGTCCTTTTTATATCTTTTTAAAGGTGTGGTCTCCAGAATTGTACACAGTAGTTTAAATGAGGTCTCACTAGAGACTTATACAAAGGCACTACCACTTCCTTTTTCCTGCTGGCTATTCCTAGGGTTACCATATGGCTCCAGAAAAAGGAGGACGGATTGTGTCAGCCGGGTTTTACTTCCATTGCTTTCCATTGAATGGGCAATTACTTCCATTGAAAGCAATTACTTCCATTGAAAGCAATTGCTTTCCATTGAAAGCAATGGAAGTAAAACCTGGCTGGCTCAATCCGTCCTCCTTTTTCTGGAGCCATATGGTAACCCTAGCTATTCCTCTTCCTGTTCATCCAAGCATTCTTCTGGCTTTTCTTACTGCTTTTTCTACCTTAAGATCATCAGATACAATCACCTCCAAGTCCTGCTCTTCTTTTGCAAACAGAAGTACTCCACCCACTATACTATACCATTCCACTGAGGTTTGCAGCCCAGATGATGAAGTTGTATTTTTTAGTATTAAATCTTAGCTACCAAATTCAAGACCATTTTTCAATCCTCACTAGATACCTCCTCATATTATCCACACAATCAAGGGTGTCTACCCTATTGCAGATATTGGTATCATCCACAAAGAAGCAAATGTTACCAGACATCCTTTTTCACAATATCGGTTACAAAAATGTTAAAAAGAACTGGACCAAGAACTGATCCCAATGCACACCACTGGTAATGTATTTTTCCTCAGAGTGAACTCTATTTACCACTATCCTCCCACTCAGCCAATTTCTAACCCAGTCACAAGAACCAGTAAATCTGATCATATCACCCCCCTTCTAAAATCAGCTCATTGGCTCCCCATTTCACATCACATCACCTACAAACTGGTTCTCTTAGTGTTTGAAATAATGGTTGCCAGCGAACCCTCCTACCTGTTTTACCACTTAATCCAATATTCTCCCTCTCATACCAACAGATCCCTCACTCAGAACTGATTATCCATACCCAGTTACAAAGATGTCATCCACAAATACACCAGTCGACTCAAATCCAGTGTCCATTTACTCTGTCCAAGAGCCTTGGTTTGGAATTTGTTTCCTCAACACCTGTACTTACAAACTTCTCTGACCCAATTCAAGGTTGATTTTAAAACCTTTCTTTTTATAGATTATTTTTGCTAATTCATGTTCAGGCAACACGCTGAAATTGTCTGCCCAGTGTGCAGCAGTGGCCAAAAAAGCAAACAGGATGCCAGGAATTATTAGGAGAACGATACAAAATAAGACCAAGAATACTATAATGCCTCTGTATCGCTCCATGGTGTAACCTCACCTTGAGTATTGCATTCATTTCTTTTCGCTGTATCTCAAAAAAGATATAGCGGAATTAGAAAAGGTTCAAAGAAGAGCAACCAAAATGATAAAGAGGATGGAACTGTTCTCATTGGAGGAAAAGCTAAAGAGGATAGGGCTCTTCAGCTTGGAAAAGAGATGGCTGAGGGGTGATATGATTGAAGTCTTCAAAATCCTGAGTGATGTAGAATGAGTAGAAGTGATTTGATTTTTTACTCTTTCAAAAAGTACAAAGACTAGGGAACACTCAATTAAGTTACATGGAAATACATTTAAAACAAATAGGAGGAAATATTTTTTTCACTCAACAAATAATTAAGCTCTGGAACTCTTTGCCAAAGGATGTAGTAACAGTGGTTAGCGTATCTGGGTTTAAAAAAGGTTTGGACAAGTTCCTGGAGGAAAAGTCCATAGTCTGCTATTGGACAGACACGGAGAAGCCGCTGCTTGCCCAGGGATTGGTAGCATGGAATGTTGCTACTATTTGGGTTTCTGCCAGGTACTATGACCTGGATTGGCCACTGTTGGAAAAGGATTATGGGCCAGATGGACCATAGGTCTGACCAGTCTGGGTATTCTTATGTTCTTAAGTAAGGTCCTTACTGACTCCTAGCACAAAACAGATGAGTTCCCCTTCTGTTTATCCTCCCCTTTCTATCACTAATGGAGTTCTGTCCCCTCTTCCCTGCTGCTAGCTGTAATGTGGATTCTTTCTACCCCCTTTTTTACATAGATTGTAAGCCACCTAGATGGCTCATCCATAAAGTGAATAGTAAAAACTAATAAAACTTGAAACTTAGTGCTCATACCAAGGGTGCTCAGTTTATTTATATGTCACCTATGCAGAAATGTGTCAAAGGATTTGTTTTGAAATCTAAGTACATCACGTCTAGCACTATCCCTCAAGCCAACTCTGGTCACCCAGTCAAAGAACTTAATATTAACAGTTGCTCAATCTGTCTCACATGTTCATAGGAGATGCCAAAACAACTCAAGATGGGCCCAGGTTATCTGCATGCTATAAAGATTGGGCCAAGCCCGGTTGCCAAGAAAATAATTATTCATTGATTCTCCTCCACAAGCAGATAAGCATATCCAAGTTGCACAACAGCTGTTCATAACTCCCATCTCTACTTCAGCTGAAATATGTACATAGTAACATAGTAAACGATAGCAGATTAAGACCAGCATGGTCCCTCCAGTCTTCCCAGAAAAATGGCTAGAGATGTACCTGCGACTTTGTGTGGCTATCTCCCTTTGTCTTTAGTTTTGTAACTGACCTCTGGTGCAGTGTACCTCCTCTATGCCTTTTTTTTTTTTTTATTGTGAAAGCTTTTTAAGTTTTACTACTTGCCATGGGATTGGTAGCATGGAATGTTGCTACTATTTGGGTTACTGCAAGGTAATTGTGACCTGGATTGGGCACTGTTGACAGCAGGATTCTAGGCTAGATGGTCCATTGATCTGACCCAGTATGGCTATTCTTATGTTCTTGTGTTCTTATGCAAGTGGAAATGCTGTATACTTTTATTCCATCTTCATAAAATACAGGTAACCTCTATGTTTATCCTACTTCTTTATGAATTTTGTCACAGTTTTCGATCCCACCACTTCCCATGAAAAATTAATTATTTGGAGAGGGAATATAAATTGCTGTTTAAACCAAACGGCATACATTATTGGTTACTGCTGCAATACCTATGGGGAAGCATGGTATATCAAATAATAAATGGAAATGGAAACATAAGATTAATCTTCCCCACTTTGAGGGCAATTCTATAAAGGTGTACTTAGATTAAAGCATATTTAGATTCTGTTCTATTAAAGAAAGTATACTTAATAGAATACTAGCGTAACCAGATAAATCACGTGTATGCAATTGAGAGTAATTAACACCAGTCATAGAGCTGGTGTAAATGCTCACACCTAGATGCCAGAGATACATGCATAACTTAATGTATTCTATAATTACACATGAAAGAGTCCCACCCACACTCCACCTGTGTGTATGCCCACCTGTAAAATATGTACCATGTAAGATATACATGTATTTATAGACAACACATAAGCAGATTTTTGGCATTTACATGCATATGTGCACACATATGTGCATAGATAAGAATATACATAAGAGTAGCCATACTGGGTCAGACCAATGGTCCACCTAGCCCAGTATCCTGTTTTCCAAACAGTGGCCAAGCCAGGTCACAAGTACCTGGAAAAAAACCCATATCAAGGCAACACTCACATATATGCTAGTATTCTAGTCATTATGTGCATATTCGCCATGTAAATGTTAGTGTCTTAATTAGAGAAATACTCCCTATGGAGATAAATTTTATAAAGCGTTTTCTGAGAATAAAAAGTAAAGTTATTCACCTGTAGCAGATATTCTCTGAGGACACCAGGACATGTATTCTCACATATAGGTGATATCATTCGATGGAGTCCGGTGTAGACACTACCCAGTGTTCTGACACTTTAAGAAGCCTCTGACAGCATCGCACTGTGCATGCACAAGTGCTTCCCATCTGACATGAGCATGTGAGACCAGCAGTACAATATCAAAGCTAAAGAATACAACTCCTAGGGGAGGTGGGAGGGGATACGAAAATACGTATCCTGCTGTCCTCAGAGATCACCATCTACAGGTGAGTAACTTCACTTTCTCTGAGGTCATGCAGGACATTGATTCTCACATATTGGAATTCCTACCTATCAGGCTCACTGAAAACAACAAATCAAGGACAACAGAGGCTTGCAATAGCAAGGCCAACCAGAAACCAAATCAACCTTAACTTATAGACAGACAGTCATCTCCCTCCTCCAACGAACGTAAGGGGTGAGGAAGAGGGTCGCCGCTAGACCACCATGTGGGGGGGTTGACTCGTGGCCCACTTGGGCCACCAGGGCTATTTGAGTGGATGCTAGGGGGGTTAGGGGGGCTGGAGAACCCCCGGATATCCAGACCCCCCTGAACTTGTGTCGGGGGGGGGGGGGGGGGGGGGGGAGATTGAAGGGACTGGAGGTCCACCGGACCTTGTTAGATTGGTTATGGTTTTCAGGGCCATGGGTAGTGCGTTCCAAGACTGTGTGCTTTTGTACGCAAAGGTAGTAGCATAAGCCTGTTTGTATTTCATTCCTTTACAGCTGGGGAAGTTCAGGTTGAGGAATTTGCGGGCCAATCTTTTGGCATTCCTGGGCGGTAAGTCCACTAGGTTTAGCATATAGATTGGGGCATCTGCATGAATGATTTTGTGTACAGTCGTGCAGATATTGAACTCAATTCGTTCCTTGAGCGGGAGCCAGTGCAGTTTCTCTCTGAGGGGTTTCGCACTTTCGTATTTAGGTGTTCCAAAAATTAGTCTGGCTGCGGTGTTCTGGGCTGTCTGGAGTTTTTTGATGGTCTGTTCTTTGCAGCCTGCGTACAGAGCGTTACAGTAGTCCAAGTGGCTTATTACCAATGACTGTACTAGGGTGCGGAAGATGTTTCTTGGGAAGAAAGGTTTTATTCTTTTGAGTTTCCACATCGATTGGAACATTTTTTTCGTCGTATTCTTCGTGTGGGTGTCGAGAGTGAGGTTTCGGTCAATGGTGACTCCAAGGATTTTCAGATTTTCTGAGATAGGAAGTGTGCAGTAGGGTGTGGTTATTGTAGGGTAGTTGTTTGTATTGTATTGGGAGGTGAGAAGTAGACATTGAGTTTTTTCTGCGTTGAGTTTTAACTTGAATGAGTCCGCCCAAGAGTGCATAGTCTGGAAGCTCTGGTTGATCTTGTTGGTTATTTCATTTAAGTCACTTTTGAACGGGATATGGTCGTAACATCATCGGCATATATGTAGGGGTTAAGGTTTTGGTTGGCTAGGAGTTTGGCTAGTGGTATCATCATTAGGTTGAAGATAGTTGGTGAGAGGGGGGATCCTTGAGGAACTCCGCATTCTGGTCTCCAAGGTGGCGATCTGTCCATATTCGTTATTACTTGGTAGGATCTGGTGGTGAGGAATCCTTCAAACCATTTGAGAACTAGGCCTCCGATTCTGAAGTACTCTAGTAGGTGTAATAGTGCGATCGTTGTTTTGAATGTGTTCATTGCCGACACTAGTACAGTTTCAGTACTATGATTTGATCGAAATCCTGATTGAGACTCATGTAGAATTTTCCCACTTTTAACTCAGATTATTTTCAAACATATTCTGAAACAGATATGTTTTCAGAAGTTTACAAAAGCGAACATAGGACTCTTCTAATCTTATGACCTTAGGGAGACAGTTCCAATGAGAGGGGGCTAGAAAGAAGAAAGCTGAGTTTCTAGTTGATTCCCATCTAGCCTTTTGTGGTGGTGGGATTACTGATCTATTGTCTGTAAGCGATCGAAGTGTTTGTATAGGTGAGTATGGCAAGGTAAGATTTGCTAAATATGATGGAATCAATAAATGTAAAGCTTTATGTGTCAGGGCAAGAATTTTAAATTTTATTCTGGCTTCAACTGGAAGCCAGTGAAGATGATATAAAAGTGGTGTAATCCTATCATATTTTGAAGCCCTACAGATAATACGAGCTGCGATATTCTGTATCATCTGTAACCGTTTTAAATTGGTCTTGGTAAGTCCTGCGTAGAAGGTGTTGCAGTAATCTAAGCGTGTTGTAATATATGCATGTGTTAAAGTACATAGTGAAGCTTTATCAACTGAATTTCTAATTGACCGCAGTTTTCACAAATGATAAAATAATTTCTTGACTACCTCAGATATTTGTTCATTAAATGATAATGCGGAGTCAAAAATGACTCCTAAGTACCTAAAAGACTGCACCGTTGGTATCTGCTTATCAAATAATATAGGTATTACAGAAGGGATTGTTTCACGACCTGTGATCCAAGAAGTAACAGTTTTGTCTGGATTCAGTACTAAATGATGCCTTTTAAACCAGCTAGCCACCTCAGCAAGACAATTTTGAATTTGTGTTAATTTAATATCTAATGATTTTACATAGTGAATCAATAGAAAGTCATCGGCATACGAATAGAAACTAATACCCAAAGACTGAATGAGTAGAGCAAGAGGGCTAACATATATATTGAATAAAATTGGTGATAAAACCGATCCTTGTGGTACCCCACAAGAAATAGGATATTCTTTTGAGGTAGAACAATTTTGTACTACTTTAAATGACCGATTTGTAAGAAAAGAGGTAAACCAGTCATAGATCGTACCTGTAATACCAATTTCCTTCAAACGATTAAGTAATAAATTACGATCTATAAGATCAAATGCAGCTGATACATCTAGCGAAATAATTAATGCAATATAACCCTACTCCAATCTACAGTGTATTTCATTTAAAACAGAGGTTATAACTGTCTCTGTGCTGTGTCCTTTCCTAAAACCCGATTGTCTTGGATGTAATATATTTTTAGTTTCTATGTAAATCTGTAGTTGATTAAACACAATAGTTTCTACTACTTTAGATAAAAATGAAAGATTAGACACCAGACGATAACTTCCAGGAGAAGATGGATCTAAAGAAGGCTTTTTTAGAATAGGCTTTACCAAGGCCTCTTTTAGAGCTGTTGGCACTGCCCCTTCTGTAAGACTTTTTATGATGATTAAATATAAATGAGCTTGTAGTTTTAATGATGAACTTTTCAGCCAATTTGATGGTATCGGATCTAGTGCACTGTATGTAGGTGAAATATGTGACATTAATTTTTGAAAAGATATTAATGATGGAATGTCAAATTGATGCCATACTCCTGATAAAGGTGGATTTATAGTGGATATCTCCTCTACATCTGTAACTTTGTCAAACTGAGACCTTAAATTATCAATCTTTGATATAAAAAATTTCGCTGATATTTCCGATTCTGTATATACTCCAGCTTATAATCGAAAGTAATCGCCGGCTATTTCCCGACACAAATCGGGATATGGCCGGCGATTTCGCAAAAGCGGCGAAAAGCGTATAATCGAAAGCTACATTTGTGATAGCTTCGCCGCTTTCCCTTCGCCTCGCTGGCGAAAGTTCAAAGGGGCGTGTTGACGGCGAAGTGAAGGCGGGACATGGGCAGGCTTGGGCGTGGCTTTCGCGGATAATGGAAAAATAAAACCCGGCGATAAGCAGTATTTCGCCGGGTTTACTTGGTCCTTTTATTTTCACGACCAAGCCTCAAAAAGGTGCCCCAACTGACCAGATGACCACCGGAGGTAATGGGGGATGACCTCCCCTTACTCCCCCAGTGGTCGCCAACCCCCTCCCACACTAAAATTGTTAAAATACAAACCTTTTTTGCCAGCCTGTATGCCAGCCTCAAATGTCATACCCAGCACCCTGACAGCAGTATGCAGGTCCCTGGAACAGTTGTTGTTGGTTGCAGTGGACTGCAGAAAGGCAGAGCCAGGCCCATCCCCCCCCTACCTGTTCCACTTGTGGTGGGTAATGTTGAGCCCTCCCAAACCCCCCAAAACCCACTGTACCCACATGTAGGTGCCCCCCTTCAGCCCTTAGGGCTAGGGTAATGGTGCACACTTGTGGGCAGTGGGTTTTGGGGGGGGATTTGAGGGACTCAGCACACAAGGGAAGGGTGCTATGCACCTGGAAGCTAATTTGGTTGTTTATAATAGATGTTTGAAGTGCCCCCCTAGGGTGCCCGGTTGGTGTCCTGGCATGTGAGGGGGACCATTGCACTACAAATGCTGGCTCCTCCCACAGCCAAATGCCTTGGATTTCGCCGGGTTTGAAATCGCCGGCAGTTTTTTCCATTATCGCGGAAAAACAAAACTGGCGATCTCAAACCTGGCGAAATCCAAGGCATTTTGGCTGTGGGAGGAGCCAGCATTTGTAGTGCAATGGTCACACCGTATTATCGAAAAAAAAGATGGCCGGCCATCTTTTTTGAAAATACGGTTCCGGCCAGCTGTTGCGCCGCCACCAAAATAGATCGCCGGCGACCTATTTCGCCAGCGACGTTCGATTATTCCCCTCACTGTCTCTGTATTTGTACCTGGTTTTGATGTCAAATATTGCATGATGCTAAGTAACTGTTTTGACGAGTTTGAAGCGTCCTGTATTTGTTTAGAAAAGTAGTTTGTCTTTGCTATCTTTAACTGTTTTATGTAGTAACGTTGGCATTGTTTACATTTATCCTTTAACTCTGTTGTTTTACCTTTACGCCATAATCGTTCAGCTCTACGTAGCTGCTGTTTACATAATTTTAAACCAGGGTGATACCATGGTTGAGATTTGTTCGTCCTTAGTTTCACTGTTTTCATAGGGGCAATATTATCAAGTGCCACTGAAAGAACCTGATTCCAAGTAGTAATTTGTTCTTCTAAGGCTAAGTCAGGAAAGTTTTCTGGGAATCTTTCTGAAATTGAGGGCAGAGTAGCAGGATCCATCTTTTGTAATCCCCTTGTTTGAATGGTATTTAAGATAGATCTCTGTATTGGTTTAGACAATACTAGATTAAAAAAAAGAAAAGAGTGATCTGACCAGGATACTGGTACTGTTTTTATCCTTGTACATTTAAACTCTTGTGGCATACATGTCATAACCAAATCCAGTGTATGACCAACGGCAAGTAACAACTTTAGAAGGTAATACTATAATATGGTACTTACGTGAGAACTCCAAAAAGGCGCCTATGTATCGGTCAGTAGTCAGCAGCAGTGAACATGTTTTTAAACATTTACTGTTGCCAGCTAAGTTAAACCCAGATATCCAATGCCAGGCCTGACTGGATAGGAAGCAGCTGCCAGTATTGTGGGTCTCAGATAATATTCAGCTGGGCACCAGTATGAGAAACATATGCAGATCGTGACTGAATATCCCCTCCCCCCCCCACCTCCTGATTCTGATCACCTGCCCCCAAGAGCATTGATCCCCCCAACAAGATCCATCTCCCTCCCTCACTCCTGAGCATTGAGCCCCTCTTCAAGTTTTCCACACCTAACCCCTCTATGCCCTCGCCCCCTCCCTAGGCTTACCATTACAGTCTCTTTTAGTCTACGGTAAAGGTCAGGAGTTATCTCCACTTGCTGCTGCCTATTGCAGCTCCAGCTTCAGAATAGCTGTTACAATCTCTAGTAGTGGTCTCACAGAATTGGAAGGGGACCAGTGCCTTTGGGGGTGAGGAGTCAGGAGGGAGGGGGCCAGTGCTCTTAAGGTTGCTAACTGGAAGTTATCCACCAGCCCACATTCAGTGCTGGTACCTAAATATCTAACCAGTTAAAGATAGGACTGCTTTTTAAGTCAAAGAATTCTTGCCTTACAATCCTGTAACTGAGATAATTACCTTTAATTAAATCAGTTACAGGATGCTGCAAAGCAGAAATCAGAAAACATACGTTTGCACACTGCCAAGGCTGTAAAATCAACATGCCTCAACAATTTCTCCATTATTATAAATTATAAAACTCCCATGATGGCATTAATTTTTATTTGTTTATTGGAATTAACCACCTTTCATATTAACTTCAAGGCAATGTACAGAAAAAAAATGTAAGCAGTACAAATAATTCAAACATTCAAAATTTAAAACAATAAAAACATCAGGTAAAAGGGAGAGAATGCATAGTACAACAATTTTCACCAAAAGACTACAAAAAGCTCTCAATATGTATATTTTTGAAGAAAGGTGGGAGAGGGGAGATATGATGGATACATTTGAATACCTATGCAGCCTAAATGCACAGGAAGCAAGTCTCTTTCAATTGAAAGGAAGCTCTGAAACGAGGGGGATAGGATGAAGATGAAAGGGGATAGACTCTGAAGTAACCTGAGGAAATATATGGTAAATTCATGGAACAGCCTCCCGGTGGAAATGGTGGAGATGAAAACAGTATCTGAATTCAAGAGAGCTTGGGACCAGTACAAGGGATCTCTAAGGGAATGATAGGGAGAGTAGACGGCCTTTATCTGCCCACATTTTTCTCTGTTTCTAAAATTGAAAACACAAGAGGGAAACTTGTAAGACATCACATTCCTGGCAAAGTATCAAAAATTAAAAACAGGATCAACCTGAAAAAGCCATTTATAACATTGGCAAAATAGCCAAAATGATATCAAGGAGAACCAAAACGGTGGTGTGCAGGTAGGATGTGCTGAGAGGCACTCTCTGATTTTCCTGAATAATGGGGAATACAAGGTAATTACCCTCAGAAGCCCAGCAAGCTTCTCCTTACCATCAAGCAACATTTCCATAGCTTCTAACCACAAATTCCAGGATACCGTGGATAAGCTCCACTGGGGTACTAGAAATGGTGTCCCTTGGAGAGCTCGATACAATTTTGAGCCCCGAACCACGGACTGCTCCTCCTCGTCCTGCAATGGCATCATCGGAGTGTGAATGGCAGCCTGACTTGTCACAAGTAAGCATTCTGAGTGTGGAAGGGAGCTCCCAACTGGAAGGAGAGATGCCAATTGAGAGCAGTAGCAGTTGTAGAGAAGGCTTTGGAGATTGTGTGTATGCCTGGGACAGCAGTAGCAGTGGGTGTCCATCACAGCCAGCCCAGGTATTGGGGCTGGGCCACAAGTCTTTCTAGGAGGTTTTTTCTTTGGTTAAACCAGAGATTGTGACTCTTGGATCACTGTGGGGTTCAATTTTGGCCTTGCATAATTCCATTTCAAATTAAAAATCACATCAAACTAGTTAAAAATCTAGATGGGTTAAGAGCCATGTCCTAACACCCAACTTAAATTTCTTATATCTAACATCTAGAAGAAGGGCATTCCAAAGTATGGAGGCCATACAGCTGAAGGCAGTATGCCAAGAGACAGGAAGACAAAGCTGAGATGCCATTGATACTTCACTGAGCCCTGCTGTTCCTGAGCCCCCACCACTCCCTGAGTCAATCTGCATGCTAACGACTTGGGGGCAGAAGAGCCCGGAAGTTGGAATGGCTAACTTCAGCGTCCCCAGGAATGGCATCTGTGTTAGGAGGGGACCCCTAAGGAGTTCAGAGTAAGCAACGGCTAAACTGTAGGATTTGGAGGCTAAGGTGAATCTACATTCTTCCAAGATAGAATCGTTGGATGCATCATGTACTGAGATGAAAACTAATTGCAATTCTATGGCTCAGGATAGAAATGTTATATTGAGGAAACTGGAAAACATGGAGAACTTTAATAGAAATTTTAAGACTTCTTATTTTTCCAATATCTTCTTTAACTTCTGCAAAAGATTTACTTACTAGATTTTTTACATCAGTTTTGGGATATCCTGGCACGGTATCTCCTCCCTTACAGAAAATGTATTATTTGTCTCAGTTAAATAAACCTGAAGGAAGAACCACTCCACTGGATGTCAGCTATATTGGGGTCTTCCCAGGAAGAAATTTCAGCAGAACAACGTTATTAGTTAATGTAACAAAACATATCAAATCTTATATACCATAACTCACCCAAAAGCTCAGAACAGTTTACAGTAAGAAAAAAAATAATATAAATAATAGTGAATAAAAGAAAGCCACAATTTATGAAATAGAACTTAAGAATAATATTGTGTAAATATCCAAGTTTTAAGTAATTTCCGAAACCTCAAATAATTTATTTATTTCAGTACAAATTTCAGAAGGCAAAGCGTTCCAAATAGGAACTGCTGCATGTCTAAATAGTCTTCTAGAAGTTGTAACTAATCTATGTTTAAAATAAAAAGGAAGTTGCAACTTACTAATATGCAAAGACCTAGTTGTACTCTTAAGAGCTTTAATAATAATTTGGGAAGAAAGGTAATCTGGGCAAAAACCATTCTGATTTTAAAAACCAAAGAATCGTTAACTGAATTGTGGCCTGATTATTATTGTTAGATTATTTGTCCTGTAAAAACACAAATGTATCTTGAGATTATATTGTCAACTAGAAAAACTACTTTTTTTTTCTTACATTTGTACCCCGCGCTTTCCCACTCATAGCAGGCTCAATGTGGCTTACATATTATATACAGGTACTTATT
The DNA here is from genome assembly GCF_901765095.1 of Microcaecilia unicolor. Taxonomy (NCBI): domain Eukaryota; kingdom Metazoa; phylum Chordata; class Amphibia; order Gymnophiona; family Siphonopidae; genus Microcaecilia; species Microcaecilia unicolor. The sequence goes on from NC_044041.1 coordinate 161,735,804, forward strand.
TGTACCTGGGGCAATGGAGGGTTAAGTGACTTGCCCAGAGTCACAAGGAGCTGCCTGTGCCTGGAGAGAAGATTCAAATTTTTCCATATGTCTCCAAAACCAAGCAGATTAGAAGAAAGAAATTTCTGAATTTAAGACGGGCTGTTTTGTCTATTCGAGCTGAAAAAGAAACAGAAGAACACAACTCCACACTTTGCAACATAACACAAAGAACAATGGAGGTGACAAAAGAACAATCAATGGTGTACTTATGTACTTTAATGGGTATCTTCCAGACAATTCAAACAACTCAACATGGCCGTGTTTCCACTACAAGTGTAACAGGTAGGGGGAGGTATGGGCCTGGGTCCACCTGTCTGCAGTACACTGCACTCACCACTAGACTACTCCAGGGACCTGCATGCTGCGCTAATGAACCTGAGGCTGGTATAGAGAATGGTAAATAATTATTTTAATCATATTTTTCAGGAGTGGGAGGGAGTTAGTGACCACTGGGGGAGTAAGGGGAGGTCATTCCTGATTTCCTCCAGTAATCGTGTGGTCATTTAGTCCACTTTTTTGTGGCTTATTTGAAAACAGGTCTAGAACAAAACTTCCAGCTTATAGCCCTGGATGATTTTGTTTTGTTCCCTTATGGCTCAAAAATGTCCAAGAACAGCTGAAAACAGTATCTCTTGCTGACTCTCGACAAAAGGTCTTTTTCAAGACCATCGATACATTATGAAACTACCTTCAAGAGTTTCATTTATTCATGCAGACAACAAAGACCACCGATACATTATTAAACTACCTTCCGGAGTTTCATCTATTCACGCAAACAACAAAGACTCCTGAGGCAGGCCTGTGGCTGAAACACAGATCTGTGTCATTGTCCTGGTCTCTTGAGTCATTGGTCCACTTCCCACTTTCCACTGTTTACTTCACGTGGGTTTTTGGTGTTCGTCCACCTTGGTGGACTCTTTCACCAAGGGCGTACCAAGGGCGGGGCGATGGGGGTGGTCCGCCCTGGGTGTAAGCATAAAGAGGGGTGCTCCGCTCCCACCTCATTCTGTTTTTTATTCATGCTGCTGGTGCCGCAGTCCCCAGTCTTCACCTGCTTACCCTCAGCTCCCTTGACAGCCCCCTTCTCTCTGCCACCCAGCCCCCTGCAATGCATCTGAAAAACATCCGAATTGGCAGCCCAGTGCCAGTGTGCAGCGCGTCACGTCCGCCTGTGAAAGAAGCAGATTGCCTTGGGCCTTCCCTCACTGTGTCCCGCCCTCACTGAAATAGGAAGTTAGATCAGAGGAGGGCGGGACACAGTGAGAGAAGGCCCAAGGCGATCTGCTTCCTTCACAGGCGGACGCGAGGTACTGCACGCTGGCACTGGCCTGTCAATTCAGATGCTTTTCAAATGCTTTGCAGGGGGCCGGGTGGCAGAGAGAAGGGGGCTGTCAAGGGAGCTTAAGGTAGACAAGTGGGGACTGGGTCGGGGGGGCTCAGATGGGAGAAGGGGGCTGGAACTGGAATTGGGGCCATGCCTGGGGCAGGAGCAGGAGGGAGAATGGGGCCATGCATGGGGCAGGGCAGGTGGGAGAATAGGTCTGGGGCTGGAAAGGGTGGGCAGATGAGAGAATGGGGCTGGGGCTGAAAAGGGGGGGCCATAATGCAGCAGGTGGATGAAGGGACTGGAACTAGGGGCTGAAAAGGAGGGTAGGTGGGATAAGGGGGCTAGTTCTGGAACTGTTGTGCTGAAAAAGGGCATGGGCTAAAACTGTGGGGACTGGGGGCTGAAAAGGGGACAGGGAGAAGGTGGCTGGGGCTGAAGCTCAGGGTCTGGTGGGAGAAAAGGGCTGGATCTGTAACTAAGCTGAAACTGGGGGCATGGGATAATGAGGCTGGAACTGGGGACTGAAAAGGGGGGCAGGTGGAAGAAGTGGGCTGAAGCTGGGACTGGTGGGATAATGGGGCTGGAACTGGGGTCTGAAAGGGGGGGCAGGTGGGAGAAGTGTGCTGGGGCTGGAAGGGGCAGGTGGGATAATAGGGCTGGAACTGGGGGCTGAAAAGAGGGGGCAGAGAGAGAGAAAGAGAGGACAGATCCTGGATGGATGGAAGGGAGAGAGGGAGGGCAGACCCTAGATGGATGGGAGAGGGAGGGCAAATGGTGGATGGAAGGGGCAGGGAGAAAGGGCAGTGGATGGAAGGGAGAGAAAGGGCAGACAGTGGATGGAAGGGAGAGAGAAAGAAAGGGCAGACAGTGGATGGAAGGGGCAGAGATAGAGGACAGACGCTAGATGGAAGGGAGAGATAGAGAGAGGGCAGATAGTAGTTGGAAGGGGCAGAGGGAAAGAGAGGGCAGATGGTGGATGGAGGGGATAGGAGAGAGAGGGCAGACACTGGATGGCAGGAAGAGAGAGAAGGCAGATGCTGGATGGAAGGGAGAGAGTGAAGAGAAGATGAGGAAAGCAGAAACCAGAGACAACATACTGTAAATACATTTTAAAGTAGTATTGTAGCTGTGTTAATAAATGCTTATAAAAGAACATGGAAATAAGGTCACCTTTTTATTTGACTAATACATTTTGATTAATTTTCAGAGAACAAAACCCCTCCTCAGGTCAGGATAGGATACTATAACAACAGTGTACTGTAATGACCTGAGGAAGGAGGTTTTTGCCCCTGAAAGCTAAATGTATTAGTCCAATAAAATGGTATTATTTTATTTCTATTTGTTGTTATTAATTTAGATTTTGCTCACACCTTTTTCAGTAGTAGCTCAAGGTGAGTTACAGTCAGGTACACCAGTAATGTAGCCAGAGTTTAATTTTTAGATGGGCCTGGAGGTGTCATGTTTTCCAAGCTGGAACTAGGTTTGTGAGCCCTTGGACCACTGCCGAGGAGCGGCAGTGGCAGGCAAAACCACTCCACACCGGAGACTAGGCAGAACAGGACTGGACCCCGGACCGGAGTTGCAGCAGAGGAAAACAAGTAGGACTAAAGCAGAGCAGGTACCCTTAAACTTCACCTGCACTTGGCCACTTTGGAGTTGAGCTCCTGGCTGCATGTGGCCGGCAGGACTGGATACAGCTAGGCAGTTCAGGGACTGAGGGTCAGAGGGAAAAGGACTAAACATGGGCAGCAAGGCAGGAAACTGGGCCAGGACTCACAGAATAGACAATACAATACAAGGCAGGGAAAGGACAAGCTAGGGGACGGAAACTGGAAGCTGCAAGCAGCCACAAAAGCAGGAAACAAACCCTGACAAACAAGAGAAAGGACTGAAAGCTGCAAGCAGCCACTAAACAAGAAACACAGAAAACCCCAAACAAGGCACAGAAAACAACTAAGAATCAAGACTAGGACAGTACAAGCAAAGCACACAAAGACTAAACAGACTCTGGCAAGGAACCAAAACAAGGAATCAAATCAGGCTGAAGTGCAACAAGCACCAACATACCAGGGCCTTAGACGATGCAAAGGCAGAGAGATTCAAAATGGCTAATAAGCCCAGCAGCAACTGAGACTCAGATGCAGCAGTCACCAGGCAACTACGGGAGCTGGGCAGGTTCAATCCAAGCAAGCAAGTCTGGCAGCCTGGAAGATCCAGACCAGACTGAGCTGAAATCTGGAACGGGAGATAGTCCATAGCAACCACTGGTTCTGGCCACCAGAGGACGAGGTGAGCACAGCTGTAACAGGAGGTGGACTGGGTGGACACAGGCCTCGCATTTCCTCTCCACCCGCTACCCCCCAGCCCGCCGCCGCCGCATTTCCTCTCCATCCGCTCGCTGCCGCCGCCGCATTTCCTCTCCACCCGCTACCCCCCCCCTGCAACAGCCCCCTGCACATGGTCAGTTCTGGTCATTTTTGCTGACCTGAGGCGCCGTTCTCCCTCCAGCACCGGTGATTCCCATAGCCAGCCTTCTGCCAGCGCGCATCGTCGGAGCCTCTTCTCAGGCGCGTCCCGCCTATTCTGCAACTTCCTGTTTTCCGCAAAGGCCTGAGAAGAGGCCCCGATGACGTGCGCTGGCAGAAGGCTGGCTATGGGAATCGCCGGTGCTGGAGGGAGAACAGCGCTTCAGGGCAGTAAAAGTGAGCAGACCACGCGGACGGGAAAGCGGGCAGAAGAGGCTGGGCGGGCCTGGAGCAAAAGTGGCTGGGCCTGGATATTTCTCTATCCCAGGAGGGCTCACAATCTAAGTTTGTACTTGAGATAATGGAGGGTTAAGTGACTTGCCCAAGATCATAAGGAGCATCAGTGGGATTTGAACTGGCCACCCCTGGATTTCAAGACCAGTACTCTAACCACTAGGCACTCCTCCACTTAATTTGTAAAATGGTGAAATTTACATCTGCTATCTTCATATTTTGCACAGTACTGGGGGACATTTTCTGTTTCTGTGGTGTTGCATTGTATGCATAATCTGGCTTCTTGGGGGTTCAGTTTAATTTTTGTCTAAATAGAAAGTTTATGGTTACTTTTTTTTTGTTACATTTGTACCCTGTGCTTTCCCACTCATGGCAGGCTCAATGCGGTTTATATGGGACAATGGAGGGTTAAGTGACTTGCTCAGAGTCACAAGGAGCTGCCTGTGCCTGCAGTGGGAATTGAACTCAGTTCCTCAGGACCAGAGTCCACCACCCTAACCACTAGGCCACTCCTCCATTAGGGTGTATCTGTGTCTGTGAAAAAGACATGGCTTTCAGTTGGTATTGATTGTGCAGGATTGATAATCTTCATTTTATATTAGGTGAATTGATGTTCTACTGCTCACTGTAGTGGTTAAGATGCTTCCTTTTCCTAGGTACACTCTTGTGTGACTCGTAGAAATTACTGCTTATGGTATGTAGAATTGCTCTATAGGTCCTGAATGTTTTGTATTCTCGGTATGCCTAGTACTGGATTTTGGAGGGGAGGTGTTAAAAAATGACCGGCCCCGGGTGTCAAATACCCTAGGTACGCCACTGCTTTCACCTTAAACTGTAGTCTATCACAGCCAGTGAAAGGGCTGAACAATTGTCTATGTTTCTTTTCAAGGTAATCATACCTGTGATTATATTATGATGCAAATATTTTATATCTATATATCTATCTATCTAATAATAATTCATCACCCATCACCTTGCCTAGCATAGCTGCCTAGAATTCAGATGGCTTTTCATGTAGGCCTGTTGCTAGATAGTAGTCTTCCAACTCTGCTCTGAAATTTTCCCAATCGCCTTAAGTTGCCAGTGACTATCGTGCTTTCTGGGAGTGGAATGCCATTAACAGCTGCCATGGTGCTGTAATGCTTTTTGTGCTTCTAAACTGAAGGAAGAGTGTGTGCAATATTAGACTGATCAATGTCACTGCAAGCCTTGTTTTGCATTCACAGTTCTGCATCCTATCACACTCTGGAAAGTCTCCTCATTATAGACAGGAAAATAGCACAGGTTCAGAAACTTCTGGCAGTGTGTGTCAGAGTTAAAAATAAAAAGACACACTAAGTACAGCTGAGCTCAGGAACCATACTGTACTACAAATAAAGGTTACAGATGAAAACAGACAAGAAAACAGTGAGATATCAAAGTCAGCCACTAGGTGGCATCAGCATAAATTAACATCTGTAACATTCATCTCAGGCATCAGTGGCTGCAAGCAACTTTGGGATTGCTCTGGACTTACCAACTACCACACTCTCACATAGACAGACTGCAAGAATAATTAATCAGTCCTTCTGTAACTTTTTCAAATAAGAATGATATTTTTTAATATGATGGTTTCTCCTCTTTGGAGAAAGATGCAGAAAGTGTGTCTCTCTCTCCCCCTCCTCCTCTCTCCCCCCCTCTCTCTTAGCTTTTTACTTTCCCTTGTTCTGAGCCTGTACATTTTGTTTGGAACACAGCACAGCTCATATGACACTTTAGGAAAGGTGATCAGTGTTTTAGAGCTTGCTGCCAAGCACCAAGGAATTCAGCCTGTAGACCAAGGGGAGAGACTGAATGACTTTATCGTTGGATAGAGACAACATTGAGATGCCTGATCTGAAAACTGATAATTCAGTAGAATGATGGGAGATTAAGAGATCCACTGGACTGTTACTCTGTGAAGGACAGGAATTTGGACGACTCATGGTGTTTCTTACAGTGTATTTGTAGCTCTCACACTGTCCTTTACCTAAGGAGATAGTATAGCAGTAAGACATTGAACCTTATTCAATAAAGACACTGTCCAGAATGTGAAAAAGGCTCAGCTTGTGAAGGGGAGAGAATAAATAACAGCTAAGGAGGGGGTGGGGAAGGGATGCTTATGTTTATTTGGACTTGCGCACAGAAAAAGCGGTTTACAATGCTAAAAATAAGAAACCTGGAAAGGAACTATAATCCATTACAGGCAGAAGGTCAGGACCACCTCAAGGGTAAGGGTTACCATATTTTGAAAGATTAAAAAAAAAGGGCACTAAAAATAAAAATGATTGTTACCTATGCTAAAGAAATATTTAATTGTAGTAAATGTGTAAATAGCTTTTGGTTAATGAATACACATCAAACAGTGACTGAATTACAATACAGCAATAGACAATAATCTACTTTTCAAAAACTTCCAGATACTGGTTGGCTTCTGAGATCTGTTTGAAAATCTTTGCATGACATATGCTTAAAGTTGTGCTGCACGAACAAAATTCCTTTGACAGATTCAACCAGCAGGCAAACAGAGGAAATCAGCAATGCCCGTCTCTCTCTTTAGCACCCCTGTGTGTCCAGACTGACTAATAGGCCAGAGATGGTTTCTCTCATCATGTGGTTAGGTGTGTTGGTCATATGCACAATTGGGGAATCCTTGAGGGATAATTGGTGTGTGGGCTGTCTACCTTTCCTCTGAAAACTTTTCAGATTGGGTATTAGCTATTAGCTTATCATATACTCTGCATTTTCCAGATCTGACCGACCCTCCATTCTCTCTCTCCCAGGATCAGCCACCTGCACCTAAGAAACTTTCAGCCAGATGCCCTATGCCTCTTTCACATCTTTTGTAGTTAAGCACAAATCTCTCAGCCCCCCCCCCCCCTTCACCTTCTGCTATGTAGGTGCTACCCAAACACTTCTTGTATCTTGCAGGACAGGATAGAGCATTGCAGCTGGTCAGCAGGATTGCAAGGGACATTAGTGGACTTTAATACAGTGGACTATGATAGTGATAATTCTTTCTATCCAGATAATTGTACAGATGTCTTGTTCTCAATTGGACACACTCATTTGTTGCTGCCTATGTGGGGGGGGGGGGGGGGGGAGGGGAGGGAAGAGGACCTGAGAATGGATATGTGCATCCTCGTCTCTCATGGTCAAGGGCTCCCCATTCTGTGTCTTTTCTCAGGATTCAAATCTCACCTCTATTTTCACCAGGTTCACAGGTATCCACATCTGGTGGCTGTCCTCCCACTTTACACCTCATGTGTCTCCCCAGTAGGTTCCATCTCTATTTATGTGGTGAACCCCAGTCCCCTTTTATTAAGTGCCCACCCATTCTCAGGGTTCTGGGGGGGTGGGGAGAAGCATATATGCACTGAATATCTTTTCCACATTATTGAACACAGTCCTACAATCCTCCATGGTTAGGGAAAAACAAAATATTTCTATTCAATCCTGCAAACCATTTTCTATGTGGCCACAGGTGCGTGCCTACCACAGGCTTAAGCCTATAAGTCATGGTGATGGGGAGGGCTTCTAGTTACAGTTCCTGTTCTAAATGTCCTGCAGGTGGCTACAGCCTGGTGCCTACATAATTCCCCTAGCCTGTGCTCTTCAGTAACTGATTGATTGATTGTATTGCAATTGTGATGAACTAAACATGTATCTAATGCTTTTCTCCTCAACAGTTATATACCATTGCTGATACATTCGCAATGTGAAAAAATGACCCAGCTGTTTGTAGATGCTTCCTGGCCCTCAGCCATGTTGGTTGCGGGTAAGGTAGCCTACTGAACAGAGAGCAAACAATAGTCTAGGCACTGCCTGTGCTTATCTGCAAGTTTGTACTTGCCAGATTGCTAGTGCGAGACAACATACCTATTGTTTAGGCAGCTCTGTGCTTTCTGTTGAAAGGATGTGGGTCTGTATGGTAAGGGGCGGGGGAGGGGGAAATGGGACAGCTCTGTTGATGCAGGTCGGAAGGAACAGGTGGCCTTTTACATGGCCACACTTATGACACGTATATACCTAAATTGTGTGTCACGGTGAACCTGTCATGCAACCCAGATTTCAGCTTCCTGTCACATCAACCCCAGCATTTGATAATACCACATATGTAGTGCACAAAGTAGAGACACAGACCCTGGTATGCAAAAAAAATTAAACATTTGTAATATACACAAAAGTAATATAAGTAATTCATATTTACTTCTGGTATTCCTCAATTTTGTTTGGTAATGATGCTCAAGATATTTATGCATATTCAATGTGATATCCTTCTATTTTACATCCATTATTTTTATCTGCATTTTTATGGTTATAAAAACATACATCTTTATGATTTATTTAACATATTTGATTTATAACAAGTTTCTTAATTGTTTTATTATACATGATCTTTATATTTTCTCTGTTATAGATATGTCACATAGTTTGACAAACGACTGAGACAATTGTTTTGTCAGATTATTATTGTATCAAAAATTAATAGGTATGTTCCTTTATATATGTTTATGATATTATGTTGACTATATTATGTTTTATTCACTTTTTCAAATTAATAATGTTTTATATGTACTTATGATATATATGTGTTTTTTTGCTTATTATGTCATATTTACCCATAGACCCCTGACGCAGAAACACAACTCGTGTCGGGTTGTTTTTTACTGTTTTGAATAAAGACTTTGTTCAAGAAACACCATCTGAGAGAGGATTTCTTTGGATCCACTGTTCATTTCGTCTGGCTTTTGTTGCTCCTGTGGAGAGGTCACCATCTGTAGGTTTTGGCTTCGTAAAAGAGGCTATTACAGTCAAAAGATTGTCCTTCAAAGGAAGGAAAAAGGACCCAAATGAAGAAAATAAGAAGCAACATAGGCACTGGCAAGTCATATGCAAAGCATTAATAAAGAAGGCTAAAAGAGAATATGAAGAGAAACTTGCCACAGAGGCTAAAACTCACAGTAACAACTTTTTCAGGTACAGTGAAACCTTGGTTTTCGTTGACTTCGGATTTCATCGTTTTCGGTTTTCATCGAATTTATTAGCGAAAAATTTGTCTCGGTTTTCGTTGGTTGCTTCGGATTTCGTCGGCGTGCCCACGCTGCTAATTTTGCGTTCTCCTGCGGCGTTCTTCTGGGGTGTTCTCCTGCGGCGTTCTTCTGGGGCGTTGTTTCTCGTTATGTGATCACTGCCAGCTCTCAGACAACAGATTGCAAATAAGAATTTCATCATTTGTCCCACACTGCATTGTTTCTCGTTGTGTGATCACTGCCTGCTCTCAGATAACAGATTGCAAATAAGAATTTTGTCATTTGTCCCACACTGCATTGTTTCTCGTTGTGTGATCACTGCCTGCTCTCGTTTTGCCCACACTGATGCTTTTGGTTCAGTGCCTCTTCATAAATGACTGTGGCTTGATGATAGAAATTTTGTTGTTTTGCCCACACTGCTGCTTTTGGTTCAGTGCCTCTTCATAAATGACTGTGGCTAGAAATTTTGTCATCATGGGACCAAAAAAAGTTTCTAGAGCCAGCAGCCCTTCAAAGAAGAAGGACAAGAACACGATTGAGTTGAAGAAGGAAATCATTGAAAAATACGAGAGCGGCATTAAGATTGCTGAAATCAGCCGCATGTACGGGAAGTCACCATCCGCGATAAGTTCAATTGTGGTGAAAAAGGAAGCAATAAAGGAGGCAAAAGTAGCAAAAGGCGTGAATCTGCTAACGAAACAGAGATCGCAAACAATTGAAGATGTGGAACAGTTATTATTAATTTGGATCAATCAAAAACAGTTAGATGGCAATTCTGTTTCTGAGGCCATCATATGTGAAAAGGCCAGACTGTTGTATGCCGATCTCATTAAGAACATGCCTGGGACAAGTGTTAGTTTACTAAGTGATTTTAAGGCCAGCAGAGGCTGGTTTGAAAAATTCAAGAGGCGCACTGGCATATACAGTGTTACTAGGCACGGCGAAGGTGCGAGTTCGGACAAGTCTGGTGCCGACAAATTTGTGTCTGAATTCAAAGATTACATAGAGGCTGGAGGATTTATCTCCCAACAAGTCTTCAACTGTGATGAAACTGGCCTGTTTTGGAAGAAAATGCCAAAGAGAACGTTCATTACACAGAAGGAAAAGGCACTGCCAGGACATAAGCCTATGAAAGATAGGTTAACTCTTTTGTTGTGTGGTAATGCTAGTGGTGATTGTAAAGTGAAACCCTTACTGCTGTACCATTCAGAAACTCCAAGAGTATTTAGCAGAAACAATGTGATCAAAAGTAAATTGTGTGTGATGTGGAGGGCAAACAAGAAAGCATGGGTCACGAGGCCAATTTTCATTGAGTGGATGAATGAAGTGTTTGGCCCGAGTGTGAAAAAATACCTTCAGGATAATCATTTGCCCCTTAAGTGCCTCTTGTTAATGGACAATGCTCCTGCACATCCTCCAGGTTTGGAAGATGCATTGTTGGAGCAGTTCAGTTTTATCACTGTGAAGTTCTTGCCCCCTAATACCATACCACTCATCCAGCCCATGGACCAGAATGTCATTTCCAATTTCAAGAAACTGTACACAAAAGCATTGTTTCAAAGGTGCTTTGAGGTGACATCAGATACAGAGTTGTCCTTAAGAGAGTTCTGGAAAAACCATTTCAACATTCTCAACTGCATTAGCCTCATAGATAAGGCTTGGCAGGGGGTGACATCAAGGATGATTAACTGTGGCTGGAAGAAATTATGGCCAGGATGTGTGCATGAGAGAGATTTAGAAGGGTTAGAGCCTTTACTTGATGACCCTACACATGTTGTGCAGTCAATTGTTTATTTGGGGAAGTCCATGGGTTTGGAGGTGAGTGGTGAGGATGTGGAAGAGTTGGTGGATGACCACAGTGAAGAACTCACCACTGAAGAGCTGCAAGACCTTCAACTAAAAGTGCAACAGACGGCAGATGAAGAAGTTGCTTCGGATAAGGAGGAAGAGACAGAGGAGAATGTGCTTTCTTCAGAGATTAAGGACATCTTCTCCATGTGGAGTAAAGTACAGGTGTTTGTGGAGAAAAATCACCCAGACAAAGCTGTTGCAGGCCATGTCTGCAACTTGTTTAATGATAATGTCTTGCCCCGTTTTAGGCAAATCCTAAAGAGGCGGCAGAAACAAACCTCTTTGGACAGCTTTCTTGTGCGACATGGGTCCACTGACTCTGAAGCTGGACCTAGTGCCAAAAGACCAAGAAGGGAAGTGACCCCCCCCCCCAGATAGTGCCATGATACCTACTGTACTTATGGAGGGGGATTCCCCTTCCAAACAATAATATCTGCAACTCTCCCTCTTCCAAACGCCAAGAAGAGTCTTCAGAAAGGTAAATGCCAGGTTAAATGTTCATTTATTCTATACATTTGTCTTTTTTATTCATGTAAAAGAAAAAATTTCTTATTGCCTCAGTTTTCGTCGCTTTCGGTTTTCGCCAATTATTTTCTGACGGATTATCGACGAAAACCGAGGTTTCACTGTACATCAGAAGCAGAAAGCCAGCAAGCGAATCCATGGGACTGTTAGATCATGAAGGAGCAAAAGGGGCACTCAGGGAGGACAAGGCCATAGCAGAGAAACTGAATGAATTTTTTGCTTTGGTCTTTACAGAAGATGTAAGAGATCTGCTTGTACCGGAAAAAGTTTTCAAGGGTGATGATGCGGAGGAACTGAAAGAAATCTCAGTGAACCTGGAAGATGTACTGAGCCAAACTGACAAATTAAAGAGTAGTAAATCACCTGGACAGGATGGCATACATCCAAGGGTACTCAAAGATCTCGTGCATGAAATTGCTGATCTGCTGTTAGTAATATGTAACCTGTCATTAAAATTGTCTACTACTACTACTACTACTACTACTACTACTTAGCATTTCTATAGCGCTACCAGGGTTACGCAGCGCTGTACAAGTTTAAACATGGGGAAGGACAGTCCCTGCTCAAGAGAGCTTACAATCTAAAGGTAACAAACTATGTAGTCAGTGTAGGTATCATGAATTGTCTACAGTACCTGAAGATTGGAAGGTGGCCAATGTGACACCGATTTTTAGAAAGGGTTATAGGGGTGATCTGAGAAATTACAAACCGGTAAGCCTGACGTCAGTGCCTGGCAAAATAGTGGAAACTATTATGAAGAATAAAATTATGGAACATGTAGACAAACATGGTTTAATGGAACAGAGTCAGCATGGGCTCAGCCAAGGGAAGTCTTCCTCACCAATTTGCATCATTTCTTTGAAGGTGTGAATAAACATGTGGATAAAGGTGAGCTGGTTGATGTAGTGTATCTAGATTTTCAGAAAGCTTTTGATAAAGTTCCTCATGAGAGACTCCTGAGAAAATTAAACAGTCATGGAATAGGAGGCAGTGTTCTGGTGTGGACTAGAAATTGGTTATTAGACAGAAAACAGAGGGTGAACAGTGGAGTGCTGCAGGGATCAGTACTGGGACTGGTGCTATTTAAAATATTTATAAATGATATGGAAATCAGAACGATGAGTGAGGTGATTAAATTTGCAGATGACACAAAACTATTCAAGGTTGTTAACCATGTGCAGACTGTGAAATATTGTAGGAAGACCTTAGTAAATTGGAAGACTGGGCATCCAAATAGCAGATGAAATTTAATGTGGACAAATGCAAGGTGATGCACATTGGAAAGAATAATCCGAATCATAGTTATCTGATTCTAGGGTCCATCTTGGGGAGTCAGCACTCAAGAAAAAGATCTATGTGTCATTGTAGATAATACACTGAAATCTTCTGCTCAGTGTGCCAAATAAGCAAACGGAATGAGTGGTGTAGAACGAGTAGAAGTAAATCAATTTTACTCATTCTAAAAGTACAAAGACTAGGGGACAGTCAAGGAAGCTACATGGAAATACTTTTAAAACAAATAGGAAGAAATATTTTTTCACTCAACAAATAGTTAAGCTCTGGAACTCTATGCCAGAGGATGTGGTAACAGTGGTTAGCATATTTGGGTTTAAAAAAGGTTTGAATGGGTTCCTGGAGGAAAAGTCCACAGTCTGCAATTGAGACAGACCTGGGGAAGCAACTGCTTGCCCTGGGATTTGTAGCATGGAATGTTGCCACGATTTGGGTTTCTGCCAGGTACTTGTGACCTGGCTTGGCCAATGTTGGAAACAGGATACTGGGCTAGATGGACCATTGGTTTGACCCAGTATGGCTACACTTACGTTCTTCGTTTCAAGTTTATTTTTTACTATACCGCCTTATGGAAGACCTGGGCAGATTACAATCTAAAAATAAAGGATAAACAACAAAATAGAATGGGGTTTAGACATGACTTACAGGATAGGGGGTAGAACTAAAATAATAGGACAGGAGGGGAGTGGGAAAAACAAGAGGGAATGCCACAAGTGACTTCAAGATTCTCCCGGAAAACCATTAGGAATTCATACAGAGATTAGTGGTATGCATCATTGAAAAGATGGGTCTTCAGGTCTGTTTTAAATTTAGTGATGTCTGTAAGCGAAGAGAGATGGGGCGACAATTCCAAAGTTTGGAGCCTTGTACGCTAAAAATATCGTGTCTAGTGTGTTCATGGATTATTTCTTGGTGACTGGGTACTACTGATTGATTTGTTGTGCAGACCTTGGTGTTTGTACTGGGCAGTAAGAGGTTGTTTAGCTTGCAAAGGTTTAAAACAAGCAGTAGGATTTTATAGGTAATATGGTGGGTGACAGGGAGCTAATAGTCTCTACAAGATATGGGGTCATATAATCATATTTATGTGAGAAATTAGACGGATAGCAGTGTTTTGAATATTCTTATATCACTAGTTATATACCTGGCTCATTTTTCTTGGAATTCTGACACTTTCTCTACAGTTATGGATCCATCTGGGTATTTCCTTTATACCTTCGCTCTGGTGTCAGAGACCTGAGAGTTCCTGTCTGGATGCCCATCTAGTACTGTGTCCACCGGTAAGATTTCTAACCCCTTGCCATTTATCCCCAGGTACCCTTTCTTTTTCCCCTTCTATTTATGTCCTTTCCCATCCACTTCATCAGTCTTCAATTATTTCCTTTTCACTCCCTCTTATCCCGGCCCCCCTGCCAACCTCAAGTACTATTAACTGATTTTTTAAAAATAGTAGACCAATCCGCCATAAAACTGCAGCAGTTGATGACTGATTACCTCGTCCGATCTCTCACTTTTTTTTTTTTTTGCCTGAGATCTGGTTAAGAGAGGGGGAAGATTCTCTTCTCCTTAGTTGCCTTCTCCCAGGTTACACTTTCCTTTCTACTACATATAACCAGGGTTTTTTTTGAGGGGGTATTTGGGGGTACTGAGTACCAGCACCTTTTCCATTGTCTGCTAAAATTGACCCACGGTCCCCAAGTTTTAATGAAAGAGGTCAGGCTCTCAGTGGCATAGCCAGACAACCAATTTTGGGTGGGCCTGAGCACAAAGTGGGTGGGCACAAAATTTTCACTCTCCCGCTCTCCCCCAGCACTTCCCCAACTCAAAATACAAATACTTTAGCTGATGAGGATCCCCAATGTCTGTCAGCTGGGGACCTCCGCTAGAGATGGCCAGAACTCCTCTCCACCAAGCCCAGCAGGCAGCAACAATTCCTCGAGCCACTGATGCCAGCACCCCATACATGCTTAGTTGTCAGTGGCTCCAGGATGCTGCCCCCATCTGCCAAGCTCGGTGGAAGGCAGCTCTGGCCAGCTTCGGAAGAGATCCCCAGCTGGTAGGGCTTGGGGATCCCCACTAGCTACAGCAAGGGTCAGGGCTGCTGTTAACCATGCTGGTGACCAGGGTAGAAAATAAAGAAACCCCTCCCCCAATTCCCTCTCCTCTCCAATCTCTTCATCTGCCGTTACAGTCACATTGACAGACCCTCACAAATTACATTACAAGGGATCACAAATTAGAAATAAAAATATGTACACAAAAGTGAACT